>NC_088406.1:65907923-68585423 GCF_034236695.1 Oncorhynchus nerka | reverse complement strand
GGAACTATGGTGGTGCTCAGAGGAGAGAGGAGAGGAGGAACTACGGTGCTGTTCAGAGGGAGGAGAGGAGGAACTATTGTGTTGTTCAGAGGAGAGGAGGAACTATTGTGCTGTTCAGAGGAGGGAGGAGAGGAGGAACTATTGTGTTGTTCAGAGGAGAGGAGAGGAGAGGAGAGGGGGAACTATGGTGCTGTTCGGAGGAGAGAGAAGAGGAGAGGAGGAACTATGGTGGTGCTCAGAGGAGAGAGAAGAGGAGAGGAGGAACTATGGTGGTGCTCAGAGGAGAGACAAGAGGAGAGGTGCTCTCTGTGTTCCTAACTATAAAAAGGAGAGGGGTGGGATATCTGGAAAATGATCAGAGGAGATGAAGAACATTCCTTCATGATGATAATGTAGCCATGGGGAATAACTGGGCCTGGGAATATAGTTTCAGTAATGGTGAAAATAGAAACACATCCCCAGCCCACTCCTTTAAAAAACTTTTTTTAAAACCTTTATTTAACTAGGCAAGTCAGTTAAGAACAAATTCTTATTTTCAATGTCGGCCAAGGAACAGTGGGTTAACTGCCTGTTCAGGGGCAGAACGACAGATTTGTACCTTGTCAGCTCGGGAGTTTGAACTTACAACCTTCCGGTTACATAGTCCAACGCTCTAACCACTAGGCTACCCTGTCGCCCCACACCCCCCCACACACACACCCACACACACACACACACGCCCCACATCCTTCATTCCTCAATACTTCAGGGTAACAATAATAATGTTACATTTGGGGCCATTAATTTGTGAGGCGTCCTAATGCATTATAGAGACTCCTTTAGTGTCAGACACACACACACACACACGGTACAGACAGACAGACACACACACACACACACACACACACACACGGTACAGACAGACACACACACACACACACACGGTACAGACAGACACACACACACACACACACGGTACAGACAGACACACACAGACGTCTCGCTCCGTTTGGGAGGGTTGTTAAGACTAGTGTTATTGCCCCCTGTCCGCCAAGCTTTGTAAACTGAAGGAGTATCCAAAAACACACACACATTAACACATACATTTTATATCATTCTATGTTGTTTTGTCTTTTGAGGTGCAGCTTCTTATTATCTGTGTTTGCCTCTGTGTAAATCCTCCTTGTCTTTATCCCTCAGCAACAAAGAAACACCTGCCTCGTGTTTGTTAAAGAAATGTAAAGATTCACCTCAATATGGAGGAGTGTCTGTCTCCCTGATGTTTTACTCCTCCCCCGAAGCGACACTCTTTCGTAACCGCTCTCGCTCTGACTGAGGAATCACTGACGTCAGATTCATATTCAAAGCCTCTGCGTTCGCTACTTCCCAGAATGTCTACTTTTACCTGCAAGTGAAGTGGGCACTAGGAGAACAGTGGAGTGTCAGTGAGAGCAAAGTGCAAAGACAGTCAAATGCTCCAAAAGTAGACCTTCCTCCAATGTAAATATATATATATATTCTTCTGTTTATCTTGGATCCCCTGGGCTGAAGCCTGAACATGTTTTTTCCCTGGATAAACCAGACATATTGCTCTCTCTCAATTCAAAGGGCTTTATTGGCATATGGGAAACAAATGTTTACATTGCCAAAGGAAGTGAAATAGATAGTAAACAAAAGTGAAATTAACAACAAAAATTGAACAGTAAACATTACACTCACAGAAGTTCCAAAAGAATAAAGACATTACAAACGTCATATTATGTTTATATACCGTGTCTCTCTGTATCTCTCGGTCTCTCTAGTGATGAGTGTGTCATTAGAAACAGCCAGCCTGTCCTTGGCGTGAGGTTTCTGGGTCCTTCCCCCTATTTTAAGCCGTCTTAATTGACGCCTGTTGATCAGTTGTTGACTTTCATCAACCCCTATGACAACCGCCGGCGCCCAGCTCACCAAGCAGGCGATGATGGAGCGAATGTGACAGGTTACTGGGCATCATTAGGAGCGCGTCAGACGATAGTGATCGGCAGTCGCATCGCGTTAGGTTCACCCCGGCTGAGGCCATATGCCACTGTGGAACCGTGTGCCCCCTCCTCTAACACCTCTAGTATGATGTGCCACAGGCACAAAATGGACGCTGCCCTCTCATCCTCCCTCTGGTCTTTCACAACACGAATGCAGCAGCCTGAACCCTTCTGTCATTTTCAGTGTCCTTTTGTGTTCATTTGTTTAATTTCCTTGTCGGGTGGTTCGGTATCTTTATGTGAAGTGTGGATGTCAAGTTGTAGTGTGAGTTCTGTGGGGTCACTATTTCACTGTCCCTAACTGTCGCCTCTTCCTCCACTTTGGTTTCCGTAGCAACAACCCGGCCCACCGGTACTACCTGGCGACGGACCCGGTTACGGGGCAGCTGTACGTGTCAGACACCAACTCCCGCCGTATCTACCGTCCCAAGGTCCTGACGGGCACCAAGGAGCTGATCCAGAACGGAGAGGTGGTGGCGGGTACCGGGGAGCAGTGTCCCCCCTTCGACGAGGCACGCTGCGGGGACGGGGGCAAGGCCACAGAGGCCCTCCTCATGGGGCCCAAAGGTAGGGTGACAGAGGAATTAACACACACACACACACTGCCACAATTGGTGAAAATTGGTACAGACAAAATGATTGACATAATACATTCACAGAGAAACACACAACTACACAGGACATTGATGCAGACACCAACAAAAACGCACAGACACACACACACACACACACACACACACACACACACATATTATATGGTCTGGTAATGTAATTCATGCACAGTTCCCTGTAGAGAAAAACAGACCAACCCTTGGTAAAAGGCACTCTTCCCCCGCAAGCTTCCGTCCCCATTATACTTCCATTATGCTACCATTATGCTACCATTATGCTACCATGGCATTAGAACACAACCACACAGACTCAGACTGACAGAAACTTCCCACATACTGTTGGACTGTAGCATCGCTTAGTATGGCCTCCAACACTCTGCTTCATACAATCTGTCAGTCTGTCTGTCCCACCGCACCAGCCAGCCCCCATAAAACCTGTCTGTAACCCACAGGTATGACTATCACACACACACACACCGGCGATAATGAGGTGAGAGGTGGCTGAGCAGTAGCTGGAAGATTTTGGCAGGCACAAGCTTTTAGTCTGGATTTTAATGGAGAGACACACATACACACATTATCTCTATCTCTCTCTCTCTCTCTCTCTCTCACACACACACACACACACACACAGCTGCCTGTTAAACCGCAGTTAGAGAGCGAGTCGGAAGACCATTAGTAGGGCGGGAACGTGTGAGAGAAGGGAAGAGAGAGTAGAGAAATGCAAATAAATGTTAGCGAGACGTCGCTAGCAGCAGATGGCTTCGAAAGAGAGAGGGATGGAGAGAAGAGAGAGCGAGAGTGTTTTCATTTCCAACATGCCGCCTCTCAGCCTTGCCACTCCTCTCCTATTCTCCCTTCTTTTCATCCCGCCCTCTCCACTCAGCATCTCTTAACACCTCCTCCCTCTCTTCTCTCTTCTCTCCTCCCTCCCTCTTCCTCCTCTCATCCCATCCTCCTCCCCTCTTCCTCCTCTCATCCCATCATCCTCTCCTCTTCCTCCTCTCATCCCATCCTCCTCCCCTCTTCATCTGTCTCTCCTTTGATTAGCTTGCAGGTCATGGTGGAATGCGGCAAGGGGTTTTAACACCCCTCCTCTCCCATTCCTTCTATCTGTCCTCCCCACCCCTCTTTCCCTTCACCCCTCCCCCTCCCTACAGGATCAGCAGTGCAGCAGGTACACACACCGCCTCAGGAGCTTGAACCCTCCTCAGATACACACACAGGAGAAAAGGGGGAGAGAAGTTGCTTTTAGCCGCTGTTGTCGCAACCATAGCAACAGTCGGTTTCTCATCCATTTGGATGTGAAGTGAAGATGAACTAACCCCCCTGCTCCTCCCTCCCTCCCATCCCTCCCTCCTTCCATCCTTCCCACCCACCACAAACATGGGTGCTTTCTCCCCTTCCTCCTCTCTTCTAGGCTCCCGTCCCCCAAATATTCTATTGTTCTTATTTTGGGGTGATTTTAAAATGCAGAGACGGCGCTGAAAATTGATTGTTTTCCCTCCTCCCTTCTTCTTCTGCCCTGTGAAATAATTCACTACTAGACATCAAAATGTGAATTATTCACAGGGTGCTTCCTTCTGCAGTGACCTGAAAAATGCCCAAGCCACACTCATACACACACACTCATACACACGAACACGTTGTACATACACACTCATACACACACACTCATACACACGAACACATTGTACATACACACGAACACGTTGTGCATACACACTCATACACACACACTCATACACACGAACACGTTGTACATACACACTCATACACACACACTAATACACACGAACACATTGTACATACACACGAACACGTTGTACATACACACTCATACACACACACTCATACACACGAACACATTGTACATACACACGAAGACGTTGTACATACACACTCATACACACACACTCATACACACGAACACGTTGTACATACACACTCATACACACACACTCATACACACGAACACGTTGTACATACACACTCATACACACGAACACGTTGTACATACACAGGCTGGCAGGTGCTGTGTGCGCGCGCATGCGTGTGCATGGGTGTGTGTGTGTGTGTATGTGCGTATAGTATGTCTGTGTGAATGTGCACGTAACCCTCTTTGCTTCTACTCCAGGTATTACGGTAGATGGGAACAAGTACATCTACTTCTACTAAATCTCCTTCCTTTCCCTCTGTCCCGCTACTCCAGGTATTACGGTAGATAAGAACGGGTACATCTACTTCGTAGACGGAACCATGATCAGGAAGGTGGATCGTAACGGGATCATCTCCACCCTGTTGGGCTCCAACGACCTCACCTCAGCACGACCCCTGACCTGTGATACCAGCATGCACATCAGACAGGTGGGTCACATGCACACAGGGACATCCACCTGAACACGAACACACACCAAACCCCCAGTGTTTGCTGGACTCACTTTATCTTAATGGCGGTCCTGAGTCATCGTTCAGAGCCATACATATACAAACATGGTTCTGTCACCCTTTACTATATAAAGCACTTTGAAACCATCAAAGTGCTAATTTGGCAATATATACTCAGTCCATATAGACTCTGTGTTGTAGACCGTAGTAGATGGTGTGACTGGCTAGTATTGACAGGGGTGTTGTCTCATCTGAGAGAACCAGCCAGTGTGTGTTGTGTTCTCCCCTACTGAGTGGCCGTGCCCCCTATTAAAGGCCTTAAGCTCCCCCTGCTGGCCGCTCGCTATACCCCAAACCTGCCCCAGTCAACCGACACAGCTGAACTCTACCCTATGGCGTAGGGTACAGGGCCAGGGTTGGGGACGATTCCATTTCAATTCAACCAATTCAGGAAGTAAATTGAAATTACACAATGAGAAAAGTTTCATTTTGACTATAAAACTTCAATTAATAGCCTGGGTGTTTATTTGCTTAAACAACTAAAAACAGCAGGTGCTTATTGGAGACATGCTTTAATTTGAGTCTATTTCCTTAGTGCACACAGCTTTTGCTCATTTGCACATTTCCTGCACTAATGTGTTATCATTTACACACTGTGTCACGTTTCTTTGGTCTCATTATACCTAAAAAAAAAAACATTCAAAACTTTTCCTTGTGCATTTTCGTCGGTTCTGCCGATTTCTAGGGCTCTGTACTCTCGAAGCTCTTGACTGTTTTTGTGCTTGTCAGTTAGCTAGCAGTTCTCAGCTGTTAGCAGCCAATGGCTAGTGTTTCTTATTGGCAATATAAACTGATGATTATCATCATTTTTCCAGTCATTACTGAATTATCCAATGTAACAAATCAAACATTAAACCTTGTAAACAATTCATGGTAATTCATGGTAACCTCATAAACAATTCATGGTAATTCATGGTAATTCATGGTAACCTCATAAACAATTCATGGTAATTCATGGTAATTCATGGTAACGTCATAAACAATTCATGGTAATGTCATAAACAATTCATGGTCATTCATGGTAACCTCATAAACAATTCATTCAGACCCGGCGTTTATTTGAACCAGGCTTGTATTTGCTGAAATGTGTGCAGTTGCTCAGCTATTAAAAGGGACATGTTATAATTTGAAACTCAGTTGTTCTACAGTTGTTCACTTCCTGAATTGTCAAATTGAAATGGAACTGACCCCAACCCCAGACAACACTATGGCCCTCAGCCTCAGCTCATTCTAAGGGCCAAATCCAACTACAGATATTTCAGGGTCCAGTTTGGATCTCACTTTATTGTTGAAAGACAGGAATCATCTGAGGATTATGAGGGAATAGGATGTGTCAATCATAATACTGTTCCTGAAAGTGGCCTCCCCTATTGGAGGTCTTACTAGGCGCTTCTCCTGGATTATCCAATCAGAATGGGCTATTTTGAGCTTTAAGGAAGCACTGAAGTGGGTTATCTTGAGTGATAGGCTACTAATGGTGCTGTCTAGATGGTGGTAGTTTCGTTGATGTTTGTTGCCAAACTGAGAGCCCAAGAGAATGTCAGTTTTCTGACTGACAGTACATTGACAGTGTGCTGAACTAATTTAATGCATAACCAGTGTGGGCAAGTCAGGTATTTGTTGTGTTGTCTCTGAGTCCCCTGTGCCTTCCACTGCTAGCTAGATCAGTGTGTGTGTGTGTGTGTGTGTGTGTGTGTGTGTGTGTGTGTGTGTGTGTGTGTGCCCTGAGCTATCCCTATATCAGTCCTCGCTATACCTCACTTCCTCCGATTCCCCGTCTCTCAAAACAGACCGTTAAATCCCAGAGACAGATTCGCTCAGATCATTTCTCTCCATCCCTCTCTTCCTTTCTTCTTTGGACTCACTCCTCCTCCTTCCCATCCTCTTCTCCTCTGCACGGTCACAATCACAGAGCGAGGGAGGGAGAGAGTCCCCAGTGACAAAGAGAGAGAGAAACACAGAGGGGAGACATATATGCAGTACCCTTGTGTTCGGGGGGGAAGAATGGGGAAGAGACACAGTGTAGCGCAGCCAGCCAGGGAGGGAGAAGAAGTCTGCCCGCGTCCCAAATATCACCTTATTCCCTAGATAGTGCACTAAATAGGGAACAGGGTGCCATTCGGGAAGCAGCCTTGGACTCAATGGAGCAAAAACAAACCGAAGAAAGCTCTGTGTCAGTTAAAACAGGCAGCAGAAACACATCCACGCGTTACACTGCAACTTCCAACCACTGTCACCTCAACATGGCGGGGGTATGAAATAAAATGTTCCCATACACATACTGTACTGTAGAGAGGTGAGTCCCCGACATCTCTTGCCTCAGTGCTTTCAAGGCTATAACACTTTCTCTCTCTCCAGCTCTCTCCCTCCAGCTCTCTCCCTCCAGCTCTCTCCCTCCAGCTCTCTCTCTCCAACTCTCTCCCTCCAGCTCTCTCTCTCCAACTCTCTCTCCAGCTCTCTCTCTCCAGCTCTCTCTCTCCAGGAGCTATGTTGAGAAGTTGACGATTGAACTCTGCCGTGCGCTGCAGTGGCTTCCAACTGATGTTTTTGTGCATCTGAATAGACAGGAACGCTCTGTTGTCATTTCATTTTCCTCAACTTTCCTCCACTTCCATTTCCACAGGGAGGAAAAGCAGGGGTTAAGTATTTGTAGCACTTTGAGAGGCGAAGTAAGAAACACAGTATGTCTTGCAGTCACTGCATGGTACCAAATAGTGGCTCTTTATAGTGCAGCTTTAGCCATGTATAATGTATGGCCTGTAACTGGCAGGGAAGAGCTTTCATGTGGTCAAGCAGAAGGCTAAAAGCGTCATTACCTTTTAATGGTCCTCTGCTGAGGTGCTTAACCTGCCAGGTCACTTAGGGTCGGGGGTGGGGTGAAGACGGCAGGTCCCTAAACTACCGCTGTGCCCGGAGCTCTACAACACTAATGGTGCAGAAGTGTGTGTGTTTTGGGGGGGCGGGCTGGGGGGCGGGAGTGTGTGTGTGCGTTCTCTTCATATCATCTTTACCATCACATTTTGTCCGCCTGCATCCCCTGCTCCTCTACAGGTAGAAAGAGAATGAAAGAGAAGTCTCGTTTAGACAATAAAACTTTAACGTTTACGTCTCTCTTTCTCTCTCCTCTTTGTTTTGCCAGCAGAGAGTTGCTTCCCTCAGGCGATGAGGGAACGCATCAATTCTCAGTGTTTGTGTGTGTGTGTGTGTGTGTGTGTGTGTGTGTGTGTGTGTGTGTGTGTGTGTGTGTGTGTGTGTGTGTGTGTGTGTGTGTGTGTTTGTCTTAAAATATAGTAAATGACCCGGTGGCTGATTTAAATTGAATCAGAGTGAAGCACACAATGTATAAGTCCTGAGAAGTAAAGGATCCTTCTTCATCAGTGTCACAGCCAGACGCTCAGAGGGGGAGGAGGGGGTAGAGGAGGGGGTAGAGGGGTGGAAGGAGTGGTTAGAGGGGGTAGAGGAGTGGAAGGAGGGGGAAGGAGGGGTTAGAGGAGTGGAAGGAGGGGGTAGAGGAGTGGAAGGAGGGGGTAGAGGGGTGGAAGGAGGGGTTAGAGGGGTGGAAGGAGGGGTTAGAGGGGGTAGAGGAGTGGAAGGAGGGGGTAGAGTGGTGGAAGGAGGGGTTAGAGGGGGTAGATGAGTGGAAGGAGGGGGTAGAGGTGTGGAAGGAGGGATTAGAGGGGGGTAGAGGAGTGGAAGGAGGGGTAGAGGAATGGAAGGAGGGGGAAGAGGGGTGGAAGGACGGGGTAGAGGGGTGGAAGGAGGGGGTAGAGGGGTGGAAAGAGGGGGTAGAGGGGTGGAAGGAGGAGGTAGAAGAGTGGAAGGAGGGGTTAGAGGGGGTAGAGGGGTGGAAGGACGGGGTAGAGGGGTGGAAGGAGGGGGTAGAGGGGTGGAAAGAGGGGGTAGAGGGGTGGAAGGAGGAGGTAGAAGAGTGGAAGGAGGGGTTAGAGGGGGGTAGAGGGGTGGAAGGAGGGGGTAGAGGGTTGGAAGGACGGGGTAGAGGGTTGGAAGGACGGGGTAGAGGGGTGGAAGGAGGGGGTAGAGGGGTGGAAGGAGGGGGTAGAGGGGTGGAAGGAGGGGTAGAGGAGTGGAAGGAGGGGGTAGAGGGGTGGAAGGAGGGGGTAGAGTGGTGGAAGGAGGGGGTAGAGAGGTGGAAGGAGGGGGTAGAGGGGTGGAAGGAGGGGGTAGAGGGGTGGAAGGAGGGGGTAGAGTGGGGCCGGAGGGGTGCAAAGCAGCACTAGACTCACATCTCATCTGTTCTGTGTTTGTGGGCTGATTTGTTTGTTTCTGTCATCTTTACAGAACTTTTGCGGATAGTTTTCACCCCTTCAGGCTAATAAAGGTTCTGTTTGATTTCTTTTTCTTCTCCTTTAAGTGGATGTAAATTGTTTAGTGTTTTTGGGTCTGTAATGTCTTTTTGGTTACGTGTCAGACCCCAGCTGTCACCCTTGGCGTTGTATAATGAGGATCCTAATAAATCAAATCAAATCTCTGCTCTGCTCTGCTCTGCTGTAGGTTCGTCTGGAGTGGCCCACAGCTCTGGCCATCAACCCCATGGATAATTCCATCTATGTCCTGGACAACAACGTGGTGCTGCAGATCACTGAGAACAGACAGGTGACCATCACACTCCCACATAGGAACACTTCTAATACATACACAAATACGTTCATGCTGGTAGTGGGAACAATGCATGATGGGTAAGGTGAGGTGGAAGGATGCACCGACCCATTGGGGCTGAATAAGCCTTGGCCAAGATACTGGTCGCCTCTTTGACTAGTGTTGTTGCTGTGTCCCAACAGGTGCGCATCGTGGCGGGACGCCCCATGCACTGCCAAGTGCCGGGTATAGAATACACGCTGGGCAAGCGGGCGGTGCAGACCATGCTGGAGGGAGCTGCCGCCATCGCCCTCTCCTACAGTGGCGTGCTCTACATCGCCGAGACTGATGAGAAGAAGATACACCGCATCCGCCAGGTCATATAGTCCTGTAATATAGTACAATAATATGTCATGAGATGCAAACGAAGAGGGGGAAAAAGACCAAGAACAACGTACTGTTGTATTTGCCGTTCTTGCTGGCACTGTTTTTGCAGATGGTGCCTATTTTGTATACCTTTCAATAATTGTTAAGTCATTGTTTTTACCCTCGTTGCACTGATTATAAGTGACTCTGGTTAAGAGCATTCTGCTAAACGATTCAACTTTACATGCAAATGTAGGTGTCCACGGACGGCGAGATCACACCCTTGGCCGGAGCTCTGTCCGACTGCGACTGCAAGAACGACGCCAACTGCGACTGCTACCAGACGGGTGACGGCTACGCCAAAGACGCCCGCCTCAACTCGCCCTCCTCGCTGGTCGTCTCGCCCGACGGTACACTCTACGTGGCCGACCTGGGCAACATCCGCATCCGCGCCGTCCGCCGCAACCAACCGCCGTCGGGCTCCGCCGTGTCCGGCCCGGGCTCCTTCGAGGTGGCCTCGCCGTCGTCCCAGGAGCTCTACGTGTTTGATTCCAACGGAACCCACCAGTTCACCATGTCTCTCGTCACCGGGGACTACAAGTACAACTTCAGCTATAGCAACGAGGAGGACGTTACAGCCGTGACGGATAGTAGTGGCAACACCTTGAGGATCCGCCGCGACCCCAACCGGATGCCGGTACGGATCGTTGCCCCGGACAACCAGGTGATCTGGCTGACAATCGGGACCAATGGCGGGTTGAAGACACTGACGGCCCAGGGACAGGAGCTGGTGCTGTTCACCTACCACGGCAACAGTGGGCTGCTCGCCACCAAGACCATACAGATAGGATGGACCACCTTCTATGAGTAAGTAGTACTTACTGACCAGCAAAGACTTGGGGCTCCATTCTGACTGACTGACTGACTATCTCACTAACTATCTGACTGACTATCTGACTGACTATCTGACTGACTATTTGACTATCTAACTATTTGACTATCTGACTGACTATCTAACTGACTATCTGACTGACTGACTGGCTATCTGACTGACTGACTGACTGACTATCTGACTATCTGACTGTGTTGTGGCCCACAGCTCTGATTGACTGACTATCTGTTTGACTGATTGACTATCTGATTGACTGACTATCTGATTGACTATCTGACTGATTATCTGATTGACTGACTATCTGATTGACTATCTGACTGATTATCTGATTGACTATCTGACTGACTGTCTGACTATCCGATTGACTATCTGACTGGCTATCTGACTTGGCTATCTGAATGGCTATCTGACTTGGCTATCTGAATGGCTATCTGACTTGGCTATCTGAATGGCTATCTGACTGACTATCTGACTTGACCATCCGACTGGCTATCTGAATGGCTATCTGAATGAATATCTGAATGAAAATCTGATTGACTATCTGACTGGCTATCTGACTGACTATCTGACTGACTATCTGACTGACTATCTGACTGACTATCTAACTGACTATATGACTGACTATCTGACTGACTATCTGACTGACTATATGACTGACTATCTAACTGACTATATGACTGACTATCTGACTGACTATATGACTGACTATATGACTGACTATATGACTGACTATCTAACTGACTATCTGACTGACTATATGACTGACTATCTGACTGACTATCTAACTGACTATCTGACTGACTATATGACTGACTATCTAACTGACTATATGACTGACTATCTGACTGACTATATGACTGACTATATGACTGACTATATGACTGACTATCTGACTGACTATCTGACTGACTATCTAACTGACTATCTAACTGACTATCTGACTGACTATATGACTGACTATATGACTGACTATCTAACTGACTATCTGACTGACTATATGACTGACTATATGACTGACTATCTGACTGACTATATGACTGACTATATGACTGACTATATGACTGACTATATGACTGACTATCTAACTGACTATATGACTGACTATCTGACTGCCCCACTGTTTTTTTTGAGAACGCTGCTATAAGAGAAGTCTATCTCCCTCTGATGTACCCTCAGACTGTGTAAGGAAGTGTCAGTGTCCCCATTTTTGTGAGTGTCCCTTGTCCCTTAAGTCATAACTCTTACAACACGAAGATGTCCTTCATCATCCTATATCTTCTAGTGATTGGCTGTGTGTATACTATAGAGCCAGCAGCCATCTTTTCTGCACTTCCATCTGATCAGTATTAGTAAGGCAGGGGCTGAACAATGCCTGCTCAGCAAAACCCTGTCACACACATACACACACACACTCCCTCCCATATACACACACACAACACAACTCAGGGGAAATCTTTATATAAAACTTTCCGTTCCGTTTCACCTTGTGCACCACGTTCCAACACATGGAGGAATAGTTGTAAATTATGCAGTGTGTGTGTGTGTCATGCTTGGAGGGGAGCTCATCTGGGAGCCACACCCACTGTCACCATGGAGGAAATATGTAAAAATGGAGGGAGAGAGGGAAAGAGAGAACAGAGGGAGGAGAGAGAGAAGAGTGCGAGACAGAGAGAGTCATAAAGTGCTTGTTACTCCCAGAGCAGACATACACCAGCAGACACAGGGCTGTCACTACATCTCTCGCTAAATGTGATAGTAGGCTAGCACGCACACACACACGGACACACGCACACACACACACACACACACACACATACACACACATACACACACTCACACTCACACACACACACACACACACTGACACTGCCTCCAGGCACCAAAATAGACTCCCAGCCATAATGGGACAGCAGAGGCCCTAGTCAGCTAGGCCAGTGTGATCATTCAGCTTCTATAGCCCCAAACTTTTACCACAGAGCCCTTGCCAAAAAGACTGCCTCTGAGTCTGAACCCAAACCCTGACCCCTATCCCCTCGTACAAACCAGCAGCCATTCATACATCGTCCCCACTGTAGAACTACAGTATCCTTAAATACATGTACAAAAACAAACAAATGTTTCCTGATCTTTCTGTCAGATATAGGAGAGACACTTCAAAACAAACAAATCTGTTCCATGTAGTGAATCTGTTATTCAGTGTGTTTGTATGGGCTAATACCAGTAAAGATAAACATGTATATTTTTGGGAATACTTCAAGGGGTCTTAAAATTCAAAATCAAATAGCAAAATGTTTCTTTCTTTTCATTCTTAAAACAATTCCATATATATTTTCCTCTTTTTCTCCCTCTGTCTTCTCCCCTCTCTCTCTCTCCCTCTGTCTTCTCCCCTCTCGTTCCCTCTGTATTCTCCCCTCGCTCTCTTTCTCTGTCTTCTCCCCTCTCTCTCCCTCTGTCTTCTCTCTCCCTCCCTATGTCTCGCTCCCCTCTCTCTCACTCTGTCTTCTCCCTTCTCTCTCTCTCTCCCTTTGCTTTCTCCCCTCTCTCTCCCTCTTTCTTCTCCCCTCCCTCTCCCTCTCTCTGTCTTCTCTCTTCTCTCCCTTTCTCTGTCTTCTCCCCTCTTTCTCTGTCTTCTCCCTTCTCGCTCCCTCTGTCTGTCTTCTCTCCTCTCTCCCTTTCTCTGTCTTCTCTCCTCTCTCCCTTTCTCTGTCTTCTCTCCTCTCTCCCGTTCTCTGTCTTCTCCCCTCTTTCTCTCTCTTCTCCCCTCTCTCTCCCTCTGTCTGTCTTCTCTCCTCTCTCCCTCTCTCTGTCTTTTCTCCTCTCTCCCTTTCTCTGTCTTCTCTCCTCTCCCTTTCTCCGTCTTCTCTCCTCTCTCTCTGTCTTCTCCCCTCTCTCTCCCTCTGTCTGTCTTCTCTCCTCTCTCCCTCTCTCTGTCTTCTCTCCTCTCTCCCTTTCTCTGTCTTCTCCCCTCTTTCTCTGTCTTCTCCCCTCTCTCTCCCTCTGTCTGTCTTCTCTCCTCTCCCTCTCTCTGTCTTCTCTCCTCTCTCCCTTTCTCTGTCTTCTCCCCTCTTTCTCTGTCTTCTCCCCTCTCTCTCCCTCTGTCTTCTCTCCTCTCTCCCTCTCTCTGTCTTCTCTCCTCTCTCTCTCTTCTCCCCTCTCTCTCCCTTTCTCTGTCTTTTCCCCTCTTTCTCTGTCTTCTCTCCTCTCTCTCTCTTCTCCCCTCTCTCTCCCTCTCTCTGTCTTCTCTCCTCTCTCTCTCTTCTCCCCTCTCTCTCCCTTTCTCTGTCTTCTCTGCTCTCTCTGTCTTCTCTGCTCTCTCTTTCCTCTGCTCTCTCTCTCTTCTCCCCTCTCTCTCTCTCCCTCTCTCTGTCTTCTCTCCTCTCTCTATCTTCTCTCCTCTCTCTATCTTCTCTCCTCTCTATCTCTCTGTCTTCTCTCCTCTCTCTATCTTCTCTCCTCTCTCTCTCTCTATCTTCTCTCCTCTCTCTCTCTCTCTGTCTTCTCCCCTCTCTCTCCCCCTCTCTGTCCTCTCTCCTCTCTATCTCTCTGTCTTCTCTCCTCTCTCTATCTTCTCTCCTCTCTCTCTCTCTCTCTCCTCTTCTCCCCTCTCTCTCTCTCTCTCTGTCTTCTCCCCTCTCTCTCCCCCTCTCTGTTATCTCTCCTCTCTATCTCTCTGTCTTCTCTCCTCTCTCTATCTTCTCTCCTCTCTGTCTCTCTGTCTTCTCTCCTCTCTATCTTCTCTCCTCTCTATCTCTCTGTCTTCTCTCCTCTCTCTATCTTCTCTCCTCTCTCTCTCTCTCTCTCTGTCTTCTCCCCTCTCTCTCCCTCTCTCTTTCTCTTCTTCTTTTTCTTTCTTTCTTTCTTTCTCCCTCCCCTCCAGTTATGACAGTGAAGGTCGTCTAACCAACGTGACGTTCCCTACGGGGGTGGTGACCAACCTGCACGGGGACATGACCGGGGCCATCACGGTGGACATTGAGACGTCCGGCCGCGACGAGGACGTCAGCATCACCACTAACCTCTCCTCCATCGACTCCTTCTACACTCTGGTCCAGGGTAAGTAGAGGTGGGGAGGTGTGTGTGTTTGTGTGTGTGTGTGTGTGTGTGTGTGTGTGTGCGCATGCGTGCGTGCGTGCGTGTCTGTGTCTGTCTCAACTTTGTGAATACCAGTCATGAATTTTAATGAGCCACATTGATAACCAACAGCATTGATTAGTCGAACGTCAACACAATACTAATGACTTCACCAATTACTCAATGGGCATTAATCCCTGATCCCCTTTCATTATTAAAGAGGTCATAAAATAAAGACAGCTCAGAGATCAATATACTTAATCATACAACAGTAACTGTCTGTTTGTAGACAGAGGAGTGGAGAGGAGAAGAGAGGACAGGGGAGGAGAAGAGCAGAGGAGAAGAGAGGAGATAAAATAAGAGGAAAAGAGAGGAGAGGAAATGATAGGAGAGGCAAGGAGAGGAAATGACAGGAGAGGAGCAGAGGAGAGCAGAGGAGAGGATATGAGATGAGAGGAAAGGACAGGAGAGGAGAGGAGAGGAGGAGATGAGAGGAAAGGACAGGAGAGGAGAGGAGAGGAGTGGAGAGGAGAGGAGGAGAGGAGAGGAGTGCAGAGGAGAGGAGAGGAGTGCAGAGGAGAGGAGTGGAGAGGAGAGGAAAGGAAAGGACAGGACAGGAGCAGAGGAGAGGAGATGAGAGGAAAGGACAGGAGAGGAGGAGAGCAGAGGAGAGGAGAGGAGAGCAGAGAAGAGGAGAGGAGTAGGGAGGAGAGGAGAGGAGAGGAAAGGAAAGGACAGGACAGGAGGAGATCAGAGGAGAGGAGATGAGAGGAAAGGACAGGAGAGGAGGAGAGCAGAGGAGAGGAGAGGAGTGCAGAGGAGAGGAGAGCAGAGGAGTGCAGAGGAGAGGAGAGGAGAGGAGAGCAGAGGAGATGAGATGAGAGGACAGGACAGGAGAGGAGAGGAGGAGATGAGAGGAAAGGACAGGAGAGGAGAGGAGAGGAGTGGAGAGGAGAGGAGAGGAGTGCAGAGGAGAGGAGTGCAGAGGAGAGGAGTGCAGAGGAGAGGAGTGCAGAGGAGAGGAGAGGAAAGGAAAGGACAGGACAGGAGGAGAGCAGAGCAGAGGAGAGGAGATGAGAGGAAAGGACAGGAGAGGAGAGGAGAGCAGAGGAGAGGAGAGGAGTGCAGAGGAGAGGAGAGGAGAGCAGAGGAGAGGAGAGGAGAGCAGAGGAGAGGAGAGGAGAGGAGAGGAGAGGAGAGGAGAGGAGAGGAGAGGAAAGGAAAGGACAGGACAGGAGGAGAGCAGAGGAGAGGAGATGAGAGGAAAGGACAGGAGAGGAGGAGAGCAGAGGAGAGGAGAGGAGTGCAGAGGAGAGCAGAGGAGAGCAGAGGAGAGGAGAGGAGAGGAGAGGAGAGCAGAGGAGAGGAGTGCAGAGGAGAGGAGAGCAGAGGAGAGGAGAGCAGAGGAGAGGAGAGGAGTGCAGAGGAGAGCAGAGGAGAGCAGAGGAGAGCAGAGGAGAGCAGAGGAGAGCAGAGGAGAGGAGAGCAGAGGAGAGGAGAGGAGAGCAGAGGAGAGGAGAGCAGAGGAGAGGAGAGGAGAGGAGTGCAGAGGAGAGGAGATGAGAGGAAAGGACAGGAGAGGAGGAGAGCAGAGGAGAGGAAAGAAGAGGACTGGAGAAGAAAGGACAGGAGAGGAGGACAGGAAAGGAGGAGAGGAGATGAGAGGAGAGGAGAAGAAAGGAGAGGAGAGGAGAGGAGCCTTGAAGGGTTCTATCAATGCAGACCCAACATAGGAATCTTCCATCCTTTATAAAACAGAAGGGGGAATGGGGTTCTCAAATCTGAAATCAGATGTTTCTTATTTAAGCAATAAGGTCCGAGGGGGTGTGGTATACGACCAATATACCACGGCTATACCACGCTGTTCTTACGCATGACGCAACGTGGAGTGCCTGGATACAACCCTTAGCCGTGGTATATTGGCAATGTACCACAAACCCCAAGGTGCCTTATTGCTATTGTAAACTGGTTACCAACGTAATTAGAGCAGTAAAAATACATGTTTTGTCGTACCCGTAGTATACGGTCTGATATACCCCGGCTGTCAGCCAATCAACATTCAACCACCCAGTTTCTATTCTTTATTATTGTCTTCATGGAATTAAACTTTCTCTCCACCACAGACCAACTAAGGAACAGCTACCAGGTGGGCTACGACCACTCTCTGAGGGTGATCTATGCCAACGGGATGGACACACACTACCAGACGGAGCCCCACATCCTGGCGGGCGCCGCCAACCCCACGGTGGCACGGAGGAACATGACGCTGCCCGGGGAGAACGGGCAGAACCTGGTGGAGTGGCGCTTCCGCAAAGAGCAGACCCGGGGGAAAGTCATCGTGTTCGGGAGGAAGCTCAGGGTGAGAAGGGAGGATGGTGGAGACTGGCGGCCATTTTTGTTTGATTGTTGTTTTGTTTAAACTGCAAAGTCAATTAGCTATATCGTCAACATATAAGCGGTAAATGAAGTATTTTGTCTTGATTTAGGGTTAGGCATAAGGCTTATGAGAGGAGCTGCCATTTTGTTTTGTCGGCAGACGTGGAGGTTGGGGGTTTCTTTTTTCCTTTTTTGGCTGTAGCAGCTTGGCACCTTTCACACACTTCCCAGCGGGCATAGCTGATTAAAACATCATTACTATCTGTCTAGGGGTTTCTGATGTGGATTCTAACAGTTGGGGTTTCACAGCCTCTGAGAGGATTTAGTCAGATCTTTGGCTGCCACTTCCTTCTCGTTTTTACCATGACATCATTCAAACATAGGCTACAATATAGGACGGGGCTTGGTCGAGGTTTGTTGCTAACTACGATATGGATTTAACCACTGCAAGGGAGTGAGACTATTAGTGACAGTGAGACAAATTAGTGACAGTTTGTCAGCGGTTAGCGAGGGGCGACGATGCTTTATCGCCGCAACGTTTTGTCTCCTCCAACATCAAAGACAATATCTGAAAGTCATTACCATCTACCGAACAAAGGAAAAGGTGTACTTTTGTTTTCCTGCTGACTCGTCAAGGGTTAATTCCCTAATTCCCATATCTGATGCCTCCTGTATGTGAACTAAAGCTGATGGGACACACACATGGATGGGACACACACGACACAAACACACACGACACAAACACACACGTCCTGCTACGTCTAATGGTGCATATTCTGAGCCGTTCCCTCTGTCAGAGAAGAGTGCTGGTCTCCAAGGTATTACCCACTCCTCCTTCCAGTGTCTGTCTTCATCTCTCTCTCTCTCGAAAGACTGCTCTCTGTATTTCCCAAATGGCACCCTATTCCCTATACAGTGCACTACTTTTGACCAAGACCCATAGGGACACTGGACATGCACTATGTAGAGAATAGGGTGGCATTTGGGACTCATTTCTGTCTGGATCTCAGCCTCCTCGTCTCATTACTGAAGAATGTCCAGGAGGAATCAGGGGCCTTCGTTTACAAAAAACACATGAAGGCCATATTGACATCCTTCCGCTGTTTTCTTTCCCTCGTTCTTTTTCTCGTTCCCTCGTTTTGCTGGCAACATGAAAACCTGAAGGGGGGAGCGGTCAGGTAGGCTAGGTGGGTGTCCCCACGGCATCCATCCCAGCAGGAAATTACATGCTTTCTTATGGGAAATAAATTGAGGCCGGGGTCACGTTCTGTTGGCTAGCGTCTCGGTGTGTCTCGGCGGCATTCCGAAGGCCCCTGTCATCTTCAAATGAGTCTCAGCTCCCAATAGGCTGAGAGAGAGACTCTGCATGGTTACCATCACCATATTATTCTCACTCTCTCGCTCTCTTTCTCTCTCTCATTCTCTCTGTCTCTCCACCTCGCTGAATTCCTAGGGGGGGTAATTTATGAAAGCAGTCAAAAGCAAGAGTTTGAACACACGCCAGCCAGTCTCTCACTTTAATGAAACTCCCTTCACAATAACGGCTAATCGAATGCTAATAATCCCTTAAATGAATTTAGTGTCGCTCTTGAGAATCGATCACGGTAAACAGCGGTTTAATCAAACAGCGGGGTCATTGGGAGGCGATAAATAGCGGTTCTGGGTCGGGAATTGGCTTTGAAAGCCGGTTCAGTTCACAGTTTCATAATTTCATAATTTTTGTTTTAAAAGTTCAACAATCTGTCCGCATGTAAATAAAGTCGAAGTAATGTATTGTTAATAAACATTACTCCTTAGGCGGCAAACCTTTTTATTGGATTTGTACAATATTTAAGTTAAAACTGTCCAACCCTTCCTCTTTTCTCTCAAGGTGAACGGCAGAAACCTTCTCTCGGTGGATTACGACCGAACTCTCCGGACAGAAAAGATCTACGACGACCACAGGAAGTTCCTGCTGAAGATCGTGTATGACACCCAGGGCCACCCTACTCTGTGGGTCCCCAGCAGTAAGCTGCTGTCAGTCAACCTTACCTACTCCAGCACGGGGCAGGTGACCAGCCTACAGAGGGGTCCCACCACAGAGAAGGTGGAGTACGATGGTCAAGGGAGGATTGTGTCCCGAGTGTTCGCCGATGGAAAGACCTGGAGTTTTACATACCTGGATAAGGTAGGAACTAGAGGAAGGAGGATCGGCTAGATTCAGCCGCGGGCCAATTCTTTTCTGGACCGGATGGTCACGGGGCCGGAACATAATTCCAAATGATTTGTCGACAAATTGATCGCAAGAAGCCCAAACAGATATAATGTTTGACTAAAACATAATCATTCCAAACCTTTCCTACATTTCTATACGATCACGCTTCTCTCTATTATACGTGGGAAGACTTGGGAACAGATTTCTATACGATCACGCTTCTCTCTATTATACGTGGGAAGACTTGGGAACACATTTCTTACATTAAAATCACTTGGAGACGATTTCCTGGTGTTTTTACTCTCTTTTATGTCCAACAATAAAAATAAAAAAGAATTTAAAAATTGCTCAGAAAATGTGCTGCCAGTTGGGGAACGTGCTGCCAGTTGGGGAACGTGCTGCCAGTTGAAAAACTCACATCCACACACTCTGGTGCCATGATCAGCAACACCAGCAAACACCCCATATTGACAATGCAAAAAACATTGTGAAAAAGTAGTTGAGGACTTAGTGTGAATAGACTTGCATCACCGATCAATTGCATTCCAACTAGTGTTTTGGTGAGTAGCTGAACCGATATGGTCAATGTCAAACGCAGCGCCACTTTGTTTGCTGTCAAAATGTCCCTCTTAAACTCCACTCCGCTGCGTGCTGAAGAGCAGTGTTCCTACACCCTGGCATTACAGCGTCAGCTGCTAACTACACCGTGAGTCTCCCCTATAAGGAGTCTCCCCAGTAAGCTTTACCCACACACACAAACACAACCACTTTCTGTCCCTCTTTAACCATAGACGAGCTGTTCAAATCTGTAAAGACCGGTGCATCTCCTGCTATAAAAGGATTAGTGGTGGGGATAGTCGTCTATTTTCATTGTCAGCACAAAAAAACACAAGGTTATTTTCTGAAGATGAAAACAGTGGAGAATAAAAAAAGCCACTAAAGTCATTGAAGGCCCCCTTGAAAGCTATGAGTGTCAAAACAGAAAAGATGCTTTGAAAAATATACAAGGGAGTCTGCACAGGCTCTATAAAAGGACCATATTCCCTTTAGGTAGTAAGGGATATATAAAGAGAGGGGAGAGGAGGTGGTGGGGGGAGAGAGAGAGAGAGAGAGCAACAGCAGGAAGATAAAATAGACATTGTTTGTGGATGCTAGTGTACAGAGTGATGGCTTAAGAGGGACTAGTGAAGACCAGAGTTATGGAAACGAGACCCAGGGGAGAGGAGGAGGCTGGAGCCGGGGTTTCGACAGCATGGGGAGGCCACAGGGACACAACACAGAGAGAACAGAGAGGGATAGAAAGATGGAGAGTACAGAACGAGAGAGATAGAGAAAGAGTGATAGACGGTGGGACAGAGAGAGAGAGGGTGGGACAGAGAGAGAGAGGGTGGGACAGAGAGAGAGAGGGCGGGACAGAGAGAGAGAGAGGGCGGGACAGAGAGAGAGAGGGCGGGACAGAGAGAGAGAGGGTGGGACAGAGAGAGAGAGAGGGTGGGACAGAGAGAGAGAGAGGGTGGGACAGAGAGAGAGAGAGGGTGGGACAGAGAGAGAGAGAGGGTGGGACAGAGAGAGAGAGAGGGTGGGACAGAGAGAGAGAGAGGGTGGGACAGAGAGAGAGAGGGTGGGACAGAGAGAGAGATAGACGGTGGGACAGAGAGAGAGAGGGTGGGACAGAGAGAGAGAGAGGGTGGGACAGAGAGAGAGAGAGGGTGGGACAGAGAGAGAGAGAGAGAGAGGGGTGGGACAGAGAGAGAGAGAGAGGGTGGGACAGAGAGAGAGATAGACGGTGGGACAGAGAGAGATAGACGGTGGGACAGATAGAGAGAGAGGGTGGGACAGAGAGAGAGAGAGGGTGGGACAGAGAGAGAGATAAACGGTGGGACAGAGAGAGAGATAAACGGTGGGACAGAGAGAGAGAGAGAGGGTGGGACAGAGAGAGAGAGAGAGGGTGGGACAGAGAGAGAGAGAGGGTGGGACAGAGAGAGAGAGAGGGTGGGACAGAGAGAGAGAGAGAGGGTGGGACAGAGAGAGAGCGAGAGAGGGTGGGACAGAGAGAGAGAGAGGGTGGGACAGAGAGAGAGCGAGAGAGGGTGGGACAGAGAGAGAGATAGACGGTGGGACAGAGAGAGAGAGAGGGTGGGACAGAGAGAGAGAGAGGGTGGGACAGAGAGAGAGAGAGAGAGAGAGGGTGGGACAGAGAGAGAGATAGACGGTGGGACAGAGAGAGAGAGAGGGTGGGACAGAGAGAGAGAGAGAGAGGGTGGGACAGAGAGAGAGAGAGGGTGGGACAGAGAGAGAGAGAGGGTGGGACATAGAGAGAGGGTGGGACAGAGAGAGAGAGAGAGAGAGAGAGGGTGGGACAGAGAGAGAGATAGACGGTGGGACAGAGAGAGAGAGAGGGTGGGACAGAGAGAGAGAGAGGGTGGGACAGAGAGAGAGAGAGAGAGGGTGGGACAGAGAGAGAGAGAGAGAGGGTGGAACAGAGAGAGAGAGAGGGTGGGACAGAGAGAGAGAGAGGGTGGGACATAGAGAGAGAGAGGGTGGGACAGAGAGAGAGATCCCAAGCTAATTCCCCAGAGTAGCAGTAACTTTTCTCCGTTCTCACTTCCAGGACAAGCTGTAGAGACGATCCCAGAGGTTACGTTTACATAATGACATATAAACTACACTGAACAAAAATGTAAACGTAAAGTATTGGTCCCATGTTTCATCAGCTGAAATAAAGGATCCCAGAAATGTTGTCCCACAACACAATGCCACAGATGTCCCATTTCGAGGTAGCGTGCAATTGGCATGCTGACTGCAGGAATATCCACCAGAGCTGTTGCCAAGGAAATGAATGTTCATTTCTCTACCGTAAGCTTCCTCTAACGTTGTTTTAGAGACTTTGGCAGTACGTCCAACCAGCCTCACAAACGCAGACCATGTGTGTGGCGTCGTGTGGGCTGGCGGTTTGCTGATGTCAACGTTGTGAACATAGTACCCCGTGGTGGCGGTGGGGTTATGCAATGGGCAGGCATAAACTAGATATAACGAACACAATTGCATTTTATCGATGCAAATTTGAATGCACAGAGATACCGTGACGAGATCCTGAGGCCCATTGTCGTGCCATTCATCTGCCGCCATCACCTCCATGTTTCAGCATGATCATGCACGGGCCCATGTCGCAAGGATCTGTACGCAATTCCTGGGAGCTGAAAATGTCCCAGTTCGTCCATGGCCCGCATATTCACCAGACATGTGGGACAACATTCCACAGGCCACAGTCAACAGCCTGATCAACTCTATGAGAAGGAGATGTGTCATGCTGCACGAGGCAAATGGTGGTCACAGCAGATACTGACTGGTTTTCTGATCTACGACCAAACATAATTTTTTTGAAGGTATTTGTGACCAACAGATGCATATCTGTATTCCCAGTCATGTAAAATCCATAGATTAGGGCCTAATAAATGTATTTCAATTGACTGATTTCCTTATATGAACTGTAACTCATTCAAATCTTTCAGTTCAGTATAAGTTTGAAATAGGGCTGGACACCACCCACCCACCCGGTGGTTGACTGCCGGCCAAGAGCTCTGGTAGAGTGACCAGCAAGAGACATATCCCTGGCCAAACATATGTTGCCACAGTAGCCACACACACACACACATAGACACAATCACACACACACATACAGAGAAACAAACATACACAGGGACACAAACACAGTGCCTGGGGAGCTTGTGTTAATGTCTGTCCATGTATGACAGACAAGGTGAAGGATCCTCCAGGCAGACTCCCTCTTTAGAGAGAGAGAGAGAGAGAGAGAGAGAGAGAGAGACAGACAGACAGACAAACTGACACAGCCAGAGATGCATATCAGAATCCTGGAGGGAAGTTGTTGTTGTTATTGACTCACTAAGATGCTCTCTGCTCGTCTATTCTGAGCCTTACCTTCCTACTTCCTACTTATGGGCCTCATTCTTCGGTAAAAAATGTTGTTGTTGAAATTACGACCAACCATCCGCTAACTAGCATAGCGACTGCGTCCCAAATGGCAGCTGATTCCCTATGTAGTGCAGTACTTTTAGCCACAGCCCCATGGGCCCTGGTCAAAAGTATTGCACTACATAGGGAACAGGGTGCCATTTCAGACGTAACCATCCACTTCCACTCTCCCCCCCACCGCTATGCAAAGTAGCTAATTACTTGCTGTTTGGCTAAGTGATTGTGACTTCCACTGGGGCCTACCTTTATGAGATTAGTAGGTAGACCCTACACTACTCCACACACACACACACACACACACGGGCGGAGAAGAAAGGAGAGGAGTGCTAGCAAATGCCAATAATTACGGAACACTTTAGAATTAATGCAGTGAAGTGCATTTAACAGAGTTCTGCGTTTAGAGACTGGGAGAGAGGGAGGGAGGTCAAGGATAACTCAATTAAAATAAAGAAAATCTTTCAGGAAATGGAATGTTAATTCCTGGTTTTAGCGCTCCATTTGAATTTGTAATGTACATTAGAGTTAATAAATTCTTATTTCTCTCATCCTTTTCTCCCATTCCTCTCCCTTCCCTCATTCTCCTTTCTTCTTCTCTCTTCCTTTTCTCCCATTCCTCTCCCATCCCTCATTCTCCTTTCTTCTTCTCTCTTCCTTTTCTTCCATTCCACTCCCTTCCCTCATTCTCCTTTCTTCTTCTCTCTTCATTTTCTCCCATCCCTCATTCTCCTTTCTTCTTCTCTCTTCCTTTTCTCCCATTCCTCTCCTCTCCCATCCCTCATTCTCCTTTCTTCTTCTCTCTTCCTTTTCTCCCATTCCTCTCCCATCCCTCATTCTCCTTTCTTCTTCTCTCTTCCTTTTCTCCCATTCCTCTCCCATCCCTCATTCTACTTTCTTCTTCTCCCTTCCTTTTCTCCCATCACTCTCCCTCCTCCCTCCACCTCCGTCCTCCTCCCTCCAGTCCATGGTGCTCCTGCTCCACAGCCAGCGTCAGTACATCTTTGACTACGACCTGTTGGACCGCCTGTCTGCTGTCACCATGCCTTCGGTGGCCCGTCACACCATGCAGACCATCCGCTCCCTGGGCTACTATCGCAACATTTACAACCCCCCGGAGAGCAACGCCTCGGTCACCGTTGACTACAGTGAAGACGGACAGCTCCTCAGAGTGGCCCACCTAGGGACAGGTCAGACAACTGTCAGAGCTGCTACGGTTGTGTTATGTGTTGAGTGTGTCTAACGTCCTTGTCTGTCATCAAGTACCTTTTTTTTTTTATTATCACAAAAAAAAGACAACATTTTCAGAAAGTTTAGGAAAACTTCACCTGAAACTGTATTGCCATTCAACAAATATTGCTAGGAATTGATGTTGGTGTTGTACACAGAATAACCGCACACTTCTACATCAACAGGTCGTAGAATTCTCTACAAGTACCGACGACAGAACAAAATGGCGGAGATCTTGTATGATTCTACGAGGGTTAGCTTCACCTACGACGAGACAGCTGGTGTGCTGAAGACGGTGAACCTCCAGAGCGAAGGGTTCATCTGTTCCATCCGGTACCGGCAGATTGGACCGTTGGTGGACCGGCAGATCTTCCGGTTCAGTGAGGACGGCATGGTGAACGCACGGTTTGATTATACCTACGACAACAGCTTTCGGGTCACCAGCATGCAGGCTGTCATCAACGAGACGCCGCTGCCCATCGACCTCTACCAGTTTGACGACATCTCCGGGAAGGTGAGGTTCTTCAATCTCGTCTAAAACCTTTTCTTTTTTTAAATGTATTTTATTATCCCTTTCTCTCCCCAATTTCGTGGTATCCAATTAGTAGTTACAGTCTTGTCTCATCACTGCAACTCCCGTACGGACTCGGGTGAGGCCCGTTCATCCTCCGAAACACAACCTAACCAAACCGCGCTGCTTCTTGACACAATGTCCACTTAACCCGGAAGCCAGCCGCACCAATGTGTCGGAAGAAACACCGTACACCTGGCAACCGTGTCAGCGTGCACTGCGCCCGGCCAGCCACAGGAGTCGCAAGTGTGCGATTGGACAAGGACATCCCTGCCGGCCAAACCCTCTCCTAACCCGGACGACACTGGGCCACCCCATGGGTCTCCCGGTCGTGGCCGGCTGTGACAGAGCCTGGGCTCAAACCCAGAATCTCTAGTGACACAGCTAGCACTGTGATGCAGTGTCTTAGGCCACTGCACCACGTAGGAGGCCCAGCTAAAACCTTTTAAAACCTTTCTGATGGAGTAAGACATTCATAAGTTACATTGCTCAAGAATCAATGTCTATATTTAGTTCATTTAAAAGTCCAAAAATGTATGTAGACATAATTTTATTTTTTATCTTTATTTGCTTTTTTTCTCTCACACATTTCATTATTTTACTAAAAGTGTGTTTGTGATTTAAATGCTCTTTAATTAAATAAAGTTTGATTTGATTTGAAGGTGGAACAATTCGGAAAGTTCGGTGTGATCTACTACGACATCAACCAGATCATCTCCACGGCCGTCATGACTTACACCAAGCACTTCGACGTCCACGGGCGGATCAAGGAGATCCAGTACGAGATCTTCAGATCCCTCATGTACTGGATCACCATCCAGTATGACAACATGGGCCGGGTAACCAAACGCGAGATCAAGATCGGACCGTTCGCCAACACGACCAAGTATGGTTACGAGTACGACGTGGACGGTCAGCTCCAGACGGTCTACCTCAACGAGAAGATGATGTGGCGCTACAACTACGACCTGAACGGCAACCTCCACCTGCTCAACCCGGGTAACAGCGCCCGGCTCACCCCGCTACGCTACGACCTCCGAGACCGCATCACGCGGCTCGGGGACGTCCAGTACCGGTTGGACGATGACGGGTTCCTGAGACAGAGAGGAGCTGAGATCTTTGAGTACAACTCCAAGGGCCTTCTGGAACGCGTCTACAGCAAAGGCAACAGGTTAGTTGGACGATTGGTGACCGTACCGGACTGTACCATCCATACCCCACTGTAAACATACACCCAACTTGGACTTAATTTGTATTGTGTTGTTTGCTGATAATTCTTGTATGTTTTAAATGTCTAAATTGCTTCAAATAATTCATCCTTCACTGCTATTAATACTCTGTAATGTTTCCTAATTGTAAAATCTCTCTCTCTCTCCCTCCCTCCCTCCCTTCCCCCAACAGTTGGACCATCCAGTACCGCTATGACGGGTTGGGCCGCCGTGTGGCCTCCAGAACCAGCCTAGGCCAGCACCTGCAGTTCTTCTATGCCGACCTGAACTACCCGACCAGGATCACTCACGTCTACAACCACAGCAGCTCAGAGATCACATCTCTCTACTACGACCTGCAGGGACACCTCTTCGCCATGGAGATCAGTAGCGGAGAGGAGTTCTATATCGCCTGTGACAACACCGGAACCCCTCTAGCAGTGTTCAGTAGTAATGGGCTTCTTCTGAAGCAGGTAAGGTTTCAGACCAGTTGGAAAGGCCTCATGTACAGTCCCCGATCCTCTATGTGTTGCTAGTTGGATTAAATCGAATAAAAGCTAGTCTAAATCTAAAAGTATGTAAATCTACATATCCAGGTGATCGTTATTCAATGTGTTTCATGATTCTTTTCCAGGTGCAGTACACAGCCTACGGCGAGGTCTACTTTGACTCCAACCCTGACTTTGTCCTGGTGATCGGCTTCCACGGGGGTCTCTACGATCCCTTGACGCGCCTGCTGCATTTCGGGGACCGGGACTATGACATCCCGGCAGGGCGCTGGACCACCCCAGACATCGGGACGTGGACGAGAGTCGGGAAAGACCCGGCGCCGTTCAACCTGTACATGTTCCGGAACAACAACCCTGTCAGCAAAGTTCACGAGGTCAAGGAGTACGTCACAGGTGGGAGACAGTGAATTCACTCTAGTTGACTGCTTATAGCTTATGTAAGACATAAACCTTCTAGATGGTTTATAGAAGAACGAGTATGTCACAATTGGAGTACATCACAGATAAGAGACTGTGATGCGACCTATAATGCACTCTGATTTACTCCCTATAACTTAGCCAAGCAGATACAAACCAATGTACTGCAATGCACAGAACCATGGTCTCATTATATTTGTCTGGCACCTTGCCATGTAGAACGGTAAGGCCTGTTATGGCAATACAATAGGGACATGTTGTCATTGCATGATGACCATAGATAAACAGTCTATTGTGAATAGACTATTAGTATGAATATTTTATGGCTGTGAACTTTAGTAATTGTCTGGCGGTGGCATATCACCTCATTGCTATGCATCACCATGATATTGCTATTGTTTTCAGCAGTTACCCTTTCCACATGATTATAGTTCTGGCTAAACATGAAAGGTATGACTCGAAATGACTATTTTCCCCTCGGGACATTCCAGTTTGTCCTATCCTAATCTGAAACATTGGGACATCAAATCAAATCAAATGTATTTATATAGCCCTTCGTACATCAGTTGATATCTCAAAGTGCTGTACAGAAACCCAGCCTGAAACCCCAAATAGCAAGCAATGCAGGTGTTGAAACACGTTGGTTAGGAAAAACTCCCTAGAAAGGCCAAAACCTAGGAAGAAACCTAGCGAGGAACCAGGCTATGAGGAATGGCCAGTCCTCTTCTGGCTGTGCCGGGTGGAGATTATAACAGAACATGGCCAAGATGTTCAAATGTTCATAAATGACCAGCATGGTCAAATAATAATAATCACAGTAGTTGTCGAGGGTGTAGCAAGTCAGCACCTCAGGAGTAAATGTCAGTTGGCTTTTCATAGCCAACCATTAAAAGTATCTCTACCACTCCTGCTGTCTCTAGAGAGTTGAAAACAGCAGGTCTTGGACAGGTAGCACTTCCGGTGAACAGGTCACGATTCCATAGCCGCAGGCAGAACAGTTGAAACTGGAGCAGCAGCACGTCCAGGTGGACTGGGGACAGCAAGGAGTCATCATGCCCGGTAGTCCTGAGGCATGGTCCTAAGCCTCAGGTCCTCCGAGAGAGAGAAAGAAAGAGAGAATTAGAGAGAGCATACTTAAATTCACACAGGACACCGGATAAGACAGGAGAAGTACTCCAGATATAACAAACTGACCCTAGCCCCCCGACACATAAACTACTGCAGCATAAATACTGGAGGCTGAGACAGGAGGGGTCAAGAGACACTGTGGCCCCATCCGAAGATACCCCCGGACAGTCCCAAACAGGAAGGATATATCCCCACCCACTTTGCCAAAGCACAGCCCCCACACCACTAGAGGGATATCTTCAACCACCAACTTACCATCCTGGGACAAGGCCGAGTATAGCCCACAAAGATCTCCACCACGGCACAACCCAAGGGGGGGCGCCAACCCAGACAGGAAGATCACATCAGTGACTCAACCCACTCAAGTGACACACCCCTCCTAGGGACTGCATGAAAGAGCACCAGTAAGCCAGTGACTCAGCCCCTGTAATGGGGTTAGAGGCAGAGAATCCCAGTGGAAAGAGGGGAACCGGCCAGGCAGAGACAGCAAGGGCGTTTTGTTGCTCCAGAGCCTTTCCGTTCACCTTCACACTCCTGGGCCAGACTACACTCAATCATATGACCCACTGAAGAGATGAGTCTTCAGTAAAGACTTAAAGGTTGAGACCGAGTTTGCGTCTCTCACATGGGTAGGCAGACCATTCCATAAAAATGGAGATCTATAGGAGAAAGCCCTGCCTCCAGCTGTTTGCTTAGAAATTCTAGGGACAATTAGGAGGCCTGTGTCTTGTGACCGTAGCGTACGTGTAGGTATGTACGGCAGGACCAAATCAGAGAGATAGGTAGGAGCAAGCCCATGTAATGCTTTGTAGGTTAGCAGTAAAACCTTGAAATCAGCCCTTGCCTTAACAGGAAGCCAGTGCAGGAATGCTAGCACTGGAGTAATATGATTTTAAAAATTGTTCTAGTCAGGATTCTAGCAGCCGTATTTAGCACTAACTGAAGTTTATTTAGTGCTTTATCTGGGTAGCCGGAAAGTAGAGCATTGCAGTAGTCTAACCTAGAAGTTACAAAAGCATGGATTAATGTTTCTGCATCATTTTTGGACAGAAAGTTTCACATTTTTGCAATGTTACGTAGATGGAAAAAAGCTGTCCTTGAAACAGTCTTGATATGTACGTCAAAAGAGAAATCAGGGACATAATATCCCTCAGGGGCCTATTCTTTCATGGTCACAATGTAATTCACTTTTCCATGGTTACAGATGTCAATATCTGGCTGGTGACGTTTGGGTTCCACCTTCACAATGCCATCCCCGGGTTCCCCATCCCCAAGTTTGACCTCACACAGCCGTCCCTGGAGATGAAGAAGAGCCAGCTCTGGGACGACCTGCCGGTATGTAGCATCCCTCCGCCTTCCTCCCTCCCTCCCTCCCTCCACCCATCCATCCTCCCCTATCCCTCCCTTCCGCTTACTTACTCTGTATCGCCGGTATCATACTATCTGCCTCTCTCTGTGGTTAATTTACAACTCCATCTCCACTGTCATATCCCTCCGCCTCATTCTGGTTTATTACACCATCCCGGTATGACGTATGCCTCCACCTTCCTCCCTCTAGTCTAGTTTATTTACCCTATCTCTACTGTCATATCCCTCCACCTCTCTCTGGGATTTATTAACCTCAGCTTGTTATCTCCACTCTCATTTCCGTACTGTGGTTGTACTGAGAAACTGAACCTACGACCACAATCTCACAGCACAGCTGGCTGGAAGACCAACCAACCCACCGTGTTGATTTAGCTTGTTAAGACGCACTGCCAGTGAAGAAGAGACAAACAACGTTCAGGGAGGTCCACAGTTCACCCATGGCTACAAAGTACAGAGAAGTCACAGACACACACACAGACACACACACAGACGCACACACAGACGCACACACATACACACACACAGACACACACACAGACACACCAATTATATCGCAGCTGAATCATCCTCCGGTTTGTCTTTAAATAAAGTCATTATACGTATTTGAAGTGCAAATGAGTCCCTTATTGGTTTAACTACGTTGCCATGACTGTCGCTTCTTCTTCTTCTCTCTGTGTGAAATGAACAAGCTATGCTGTTGCTCCTCACAAACCCAACAATCCCATATTTCTTTTTTTTAAAAGCTTGGATCTGGAAAAAATACTTTTTTGTTGTCGTTGCAATTGGGGTTTTTCTCATAACAAAGTTCTCCCTGTGATCCTTTTTCTTGCTAAAACAATATTCCGTTGTTTTGTCTCCATATCATTGGACATTTCTAGAAGAAAGGGAACCTTTGAATGACTGAAGCTGGAGCACTTCTTCATTCACCATGTCAGTCTGGGATTTGGTTTCATATTGTCCCTTGTTTTTTGGAGAATCATTTTGTTTTTATTGAGATAACACAGTACTAGGGGAATAGCCACCCACTGGGCACAGACGTCAATTCAACATCTATTCTACGTTGATTCAACGTAATTTCATTGAAATGACATGGAAACAACATGGATTTAACCACAGTGTGCCCAGTGGGTAAAGAAACACAACAGGCTTTACAAACTGAACAACCCCATAGAAGTGTCCGTTAAGGAGAGAGAGTTCTGATTTGATATCTGTGTAACTTAGACGTTTCTCTCTCTCCTCCCTCTCTTCTCCCCCTTCTCTGACTCCTCCCTCTTTCCTTCCATCAGTCCATCTCGGGGGTGCAACAGGAAGTGACCCGGCAAGCCAAGGCTTTCCTGTCCTTTGAGAGGATGCCGGAGATCCAGCTGAGCCGCCGACACTCCAACCGGGAGAAACCCTGGCTGTGGTTCGCCACCGCCAAGTCGCTGATCGGTAAGGGTGTCATGTTGGCGGTGACGCAGGGTCGTGTGGTCACCAACACTCTGAATATCGCCAACGAGGACTGCATCAAGGTCGCCGCCGTCCTCAACAATGCGTTCTACCTCGAGGACCTACACTTCACGGTGGAGGGACGCGACACGCACTACTTCATCAAGACCAGCCTCCCGGAGAGCGACCTGGGAGCGCTGAGGCTGACAAGCGGGAGGAAGTCCCTGGAGAACGGAGTCAATGTGACTGTGTCCCAGTCCACCACCGTGGTGAACGGCAGGACTCGGCGCTTCGCCGATGTGGAGCTGCAGTATGGCGCACTGGCGCTCCACGTGCGTTACGGCATGACTCTGGACGAGGAGAAGGCGCGTGTTCTGGAGCAGGCCAGGCAGAAGGCGTTGTCGAGTGCTTGGTCCAGGGAGCAACAACGGGTGAGGGAGGGGGAGGAGGGAGTGAGGCTGTGGACGGAGGGGGAGAAGAGGCAGCTGCTGAGTGGAGGGAAGGTGCTGGGCTACGATGGGTACTACGTCCTCTCCATAGAGCAGTACCCCGAGCTAGCAGACTCCGCTAACAACATCCAGTTCCTCAGGCAAAGCGAAATAGGGAAGAGGTAACAGACAGAATCCTCGGCACTGGCCGCCAAAGAGACTACCCCCTCCAAATCCTGCCCCCCAACCTCCCTCGCCTCCCCCTTTTCTCTAAAAAGGGGGAGGGTCCAGGCTAGTGCTGTGTTTAGCGCCGCCTAGCTGAAACAAACACAGTAAAATGTAGAAATATCTCAAACTGAACTAAACCTAATACTACCACTGTGGGACGGCTCCAACTGACGCAGATGTTTGTCCCGTGCTATACAGCGTTGAATGGACTGTGGACTCTCTTGAAAAGAGAGGGAAAAAAAGTCAGAACTCTCAGTTTTGTGAAAGGAAAAAAAAGTTTTTGTTTTTTAAATCGACTTCCTGCTATTTGCTTTCGGAAAAAATATTTTAAAAAGGAAGAAAAAATGTGTTTACATACGCATACCACTACAACACGTCTGGACTAATAGAAAAAAAGCCTTCTGGTTTCTTACAAAGGACAACGTCTATAATCTGATTCTACATCCTGACGACTGACCTTTGATTGACCTTTGTGTACTGAAAAAGGTAGTGTTGTTGTTCGCTGCAGGACCATGGTGGCATCAAGACAGTCAAAACAGTCACTTGTTGAAACCACTTGCTTGTTCTCCTGCTTTTCTTTCTAAAAGGGACAAAACAGCTCCCACCAAGTGACTTCTTTACCAATACTAGATCAAAGTGGGACGTTTTGGGAATTGGGAGGTTGTGTGTGTGTGTGTGTGTGTGTGTGTGTGTGTGTGTGTGTGTGTGTGTGTGTGTGTACAATGGAGACAATTTGTGTGTGTGTATGTATGGAGGAAGTTAATCAATTAAATGAAATGAAAGAATCATATCCAACCAATCTTTTGAAATACAATGTGAGACAGTATCTTTATGGATTTTTTTATTAAGATGAAAAATTCCAAACTTATCCGTACATCAATATTAGCCTCTTAGAGAAAGTAATTTATGTACAGTGTTTATACATTTAAAAAAATAAAATCGTAAAAAATATGATTTTTTTTCCCTTCGTCATACGTTACTGTTTATACTCTTCATTAAGTTTTCAATATGTTATCCTATTATAATTCATGGTAATGCTTATTGAAATAACATTTAAAAAATCAACGCTACTGTATTATTGATTTCTGCATTGAGAATATTCCAAGTAGGGTTTTTAATTTTCTTGCTTTCATTGATCAGATTCCCTGATATCTTGAGATTAAACCACGTTTTGTTTTGGCACTTACATTTTTTATTAGAAAAGTGTCAGTTGAATGGTCGATGTCAGTCAGACAACCATATGTCTTAGGAAATACTAGACTACTACTATCAAGAGCATGAGAATAGTTTGGCTTTGCGGTACGGTAGTATATCCTGCCTTGTGGAAATAGCCTTTCAACCTTAAGTCCTTTTGAGTAGGACACAAGGACGGGCCACTTGTCCTTCTTCAGCTAGAGGGTTTGAAAACAAAACCCCTTGGTTGTCTTACCTAGATATTATTTCTGCTTTTCCTATCACAAAACCATGCTGTTTCTTAGATCTCAGCTCAAACGAGAAGGCTTCTCGTAATCACTATTAAGGATGGAAAATTCCAGAAACTTGGAAGATCCAATTGGGATTTATGAAAAACCTGGTAATTTTGGGATCGTTTCCAGAATTTTCCAGTCCTAACCACTATAGTTCTTTGCTCTTTCTCTACCTACTTTAGGAAGAGCTTAACTCATCAATAAAATGTATTTATAAAGCCCTTCTTACATCAGCTGATGTCACAAAGTGCTGTACAGAAACCCAGTGTAAAACCCCAAACAGCAAGCAGTGCAGGTGGCTAGGAAAAACTCATGTTCCTTGTACCAGCACAGAGAGCACAGATATGACTGCAGCAGTGAGAACTGAACAGAACCAAATACGAGCCTCTTGACTTGAACAGAAACAACACCACCATAATCCAAGGGACCATTTAACATCATGCTCGTAAATGTATTCCTCCAACTTCACTTCTTTTATCCTAAACATGGCTAAAATCAAGTGCAAACACAATCACATCAAACGGTTCATTAGATAGAGCAAAGGGCAGAGTTTAGCTCAAGTTCCGGAGGGGAAAAGAGCGAGAGAATAAACCTGGGAAAAGCCTACAAACGGCTCTATATGCACTCTGGGTAATCTTTCCGACATAACCTAAATGGCTAGTGAGTGTAATGTAAAGGAGTTGCCAGGGTGATGAACGTGTCATCAGCACTATGAACTAACTCTCCCTACTCATCTCTCTGCCTGAGGGGGATAACACACATATTCACCCACAGAAAGAGAAAGAAAAGTTTTTTTAACACCAAACTATGACCATTTCAAAGATTTTAGTTGTTGTGATGATCTGAACCACTCTTGAGGAAACTTTTCCAGTCACACGAACACTACATCCCCAGGAGCCCAAATGCGTTTTTCGTCATGAATGTTGTTCTGGAGGCAGCTCTGCAGAGTGGTCACTAGCTGGCTCAGCCATAAAGTCATAACATTAACACTAACCTTAACCACACTACTAACCCTAATGCCTAATCCTATCCTTGAAGTAAGACCAAAAATCTCATTTTAGTTTTCATGCTATTTTTCCAACATAGCCAACTTTGACTTTCCAGCTGGTCTAAGGGGAAATCGCTCAGTTCTGCCTCTAGGATAAGACTCGTGAAAATAAGCGTCAACCTGCTACCCAAACAGAAGATTACAACACCCTTCCTCAGATGTTTCTCATGTTGCTTTTTCAGTCAATGTGACCGCCTCATACAGTAGTTCAAATCTGTTTCTTTTGTAAACAGTTTGTAAAAAAGACTTAGCGAATGAGAAAGTATTGTTTTTTTGCTTTATGATTTTTTACACATATATATATATATATATATATCAATCATTGAATTGTATTGCCGAGCTTATTTTTCTATTCATGTGTGTGACAAGGTGGACAGAAGGTGGAAAGACTTATACTCCCAGGTTGTTTGTGTGTTGATTTGACTATGTTGTTGTCGGATTTTCTCTGGTGTTATTGGTTGGTCTTGGTCTGTACCATGTGCCATTTATTCTGCAGGGGGAGTCAAAGTTGATCCTACCCCTGCTGTATCACATTGCTACTATGATGCCCCCCTCTCCCCCATTGTCAGCTGAAAGTGCAGTAGCCCAGCCACATACAGTGGCTGAAGACCAGGACTCAACATACTGAGTTTTCCTTTTGACTCAAAATTAGACAAACATACACTTTTAGTGCTGTTCTGTTTTACTAAGTAGAATGTTCCAGTCTAGCAATGTGTCAGACACCTATTGGAGCGGACACACGAGTGCTAGAAGGAGGGGAGCATTTGGTGTTTCGGGCCTGAAAAGGGGTCATCCCACAAACATGCAGGAAGCAGTGTGTTCTGGGTATTGTTTGCATGCTTACAAAGTAAAACGCCCTTCCATCCGTCAGTCATTGTTTCCCATCCATGTTAGAACAGACATTTACATATCTACATGATTACATGGTCAAATGCTTCTGTATTATATTGCACTACAATGTAACAGCGTTATTGCTTAATGCGTAGTCCATACAATAACCTTAAAGTGCTGGTCGATGCCAGGTCATAACCTTTATGTCTGGGCTCCAGGTAGAAGCTTCCCCTTAGGCACAGATCTAGGATCAGCCTCCAACTCCAATCCTACTTCACCATTATGGTGTAAAATACAAAACTGGCCTTAGATCAGTGTCTCTAAAGGCATCATACCCACCTTCCGCTTTGTCTGAAGATGGTGATTAGGTAGAGGAATTTCCTTTCTCAAAGAACTTCCTGACTTTAGCAGGAGAGGCTCATGGGATCGGTACCACTGCTGACCGTAACGCTGAGTTATGCACCAGCGTCGCTATAAATATTATATTACCGCCATTTTGGAGAATGATGTCTATAGTGATGTCACCACTAGCACCACCACAGCCACCTCTCTCACCCTATCATAAAAAACACATATCTGTTCTGCGGTGTCACACAGTTTACAGACCTGAAGGGACAGCAAACACGGCGACGTTGAGACAACGTCGTGTGGTGGTTGTGTGTTAGCTGGGAGTCTTCTGTATTGTGTGGTGATGAGAATTTGAGCAAAGAAAATGTGTACTTTTATTTTTGTTAATTAAGACCCTGTTGTCCAGAGTCACAGGTTAGCTGATGTTTTGGGTTTGGAGATTGAGGGAATTTGATAAAGAATTTTCTATGTATTTTGTCATTTGTTTTCGTTCTCTGAAAATGAAACAGATGGGCGAAAAGGGATTTGAATTGTTCAGTCAGTCCTCTCTTTGTAAAGAAGGTACAACATATCTTTTTAATTTATTCAGAGATTTGTTCATTTTTTTCCATTTTTTCACTTTCTTTCAATCGACATCCTCCGCGAAAGTTTCATCATAACGATGTTGTTTTTATATAAACAAACATTGCTGTTTTAGAGTGCAATTAAAGTGCAATTTTAATGTAAGTTCCCGAAAGGTCATTTCCGGGGATGCCATCCCTTTTATCTCCCAGATGTTAAAGATCCAACAGAGATCAATCGTGATAACAATAAACATGTCATACTGTGAAGGTTTCTGAAGCTCGGCTTGAACTGCTCTTTATTTACTCTCAACGTACTGGATCGACACACACACACACACACACGCACCTATCCCACTCTGTTCCTCGTGCTTTTAGCACCTGCTAATCAACAGATGCAAATGCTTGCTCCATGAATCGCCTTCCCTATTACCGAACGTGATGGGCCGACCGGATCAATCTATCCAACTGAGTTTGAATGTATTTGTTTTAGGAAGATAAACATGTCCTCTCACCTGCTTGATGAGTATATCTCTTTGAAGGATGCTTTCAAAAAGAGAATTAGTGTATGATAGCACAAACGTAATACATAAAGGAATGGCCATAGAAATGACAAAGCCGAGTGTATCTGACCTGTTCATTGGTTAGATTGTAACGGCTTGGGATACACGGTGTGTGTTCTATTTTAACATACTCACTCAGATCATGAAATACACATACAGTGGCCAGTTTATTAGGTAGTAACCCTTTGCCTTCAAAACAGCCTGAATTCTTCAAGGTGTGGTGTTCAAACGTTGCTCAATTGGTATCAAGGGACCTAACGTGTGCCAAGTAAACATTCCCCACGCTATTTTCCACTCCTCAGTTGTGCAGGGTTGGTGATCGCGTGCCCGCAGGAGCCACTTCTTTGTGTTTTTAGCTGATATGAGTGGAATCCGGTGTGGTCATCTGCTGCAATAGCCCATCCGAGACAAGGACCGGCGAGTTGTGCGTTCCGAGATGCCGTTCTGCCCACCACTGTTGTCCTGAACGGTTACAGTATTTGCCTGTTAGTGGCCCGCCTGTTAGCTTGCACGATTCTTGCCATTCTCCCTTCCACCTCTCTCATCAACAAGCAGTTTTGGCCCACAGGACTGCCGCTGACTGGGTGTTTTTGGTTTGGCCCACAGGACTGCCGCTGACTGGGTGTTTTTGGTTTGGCCCACAGGACTGCCGCTGACTGGGTGTTTTTGGTTTGGCCCACAGGACTGCCGCTGACTGGGTGTTTTTGGTTTGGCCCACAGGACTGCCGCTGACTGGGTGTTTTTGGTTTGGCCCACAGGACTGCCGCTGACTGGGTGTTTTTGGTTTGGCCCACAGGACTGCCGCTGACTGGGTGTTTTTGGTTTGGCCCACAGGACTGCCGCTGACTGGGTGTTTTTGGTTTGGCCCACAGGACTGCCGCTGACTGGGTGTTTTTGGTTTGCCGCATCATTCTCTGTAAAAGAAAAACCTAGACACTGTTGTGCTTGAAGAGCCCAGGAGGCCGGACGTTTCTGAGGTACTGGAACCGGCGTGCCTGTTTTATATAGCAAGCCATGGTCACGTGACTCAATGTCTGTAGGAGCGAACCATTTTAATGAACGGGAGGGTGTACCTAATAAACTGGCCAGTGTATATATTCATCAGTGTTATATAATTTACTGTTGGTTGCACATCATTTATTTCTAGTGTTGGTGGTACCACTGAGACAAAGCTCTTTCTCAATGGTGAACGTGCATAAAGATGGCAGAACTCAGATTTGACGTTTGGCACTATATCCACTGAGTTGTTAAAACTACAGCGTGTAATATGGTTCAATGTGCCAATTAATCAGAATTTTATCAATTTTGGGGTTTTGAAGCTGAAATTTGAGTCATGTATGCTGTGTTAAATACCGTACAAAAAAAATTATAACAGAGAGCAATGTACAGTACGGTGAACTTAGCAGAACGAGGAACTTGTAAGTGCATGGGGGCCGCCATCTTTATGCACCTCCTGTAATGGATCTCGTCCTCCTCTTCTGAGGAGGAGTAGCGAGAAGGATCGGAGGACCAATGCGCAGCGTGGTAAGTGTCCATAATGTTTAATCAAACAAAACAGAACACTGGAACAAAACAATAAATGTGAATAAACGAAACAGTCCCGTGTGGCAACAAGCACTGACCCGGAAGACAAACACCCACAACTCAAAAGTGAAACCAGGCTACCAAAGTATGATTCTCAATCAGGGACAACGATTGACAGCTGCCTCTGATTGAGAACCATACTAGGCCGAACACAGAAATCCCAAATGATAGAAAAACTAACATAGACAACCCACCCAACTCACGCCCTGACCATACTAAAACAAAGACATAACAAAGGAACTAAGGTCAGAACGTGACACCTCCGCTATTGCCTGAAAAGTCCTCTTCTGATTTTGAAAAACAAAAAATTGACCAGGTGAAAGCCAACCTAATGATGAGATTCCACCATTTTGTTTTCACCTGTCAAGTCTTTTTCAATCAGTGCAGATGAACTGAAGATCGGCGAAGAGGACATATTTTTAAGCAATTAAGCAGTGTCTATTTATATGCATGATTTCCACCTAATCCTTAGCAAATGCATATACAAAGGTTTAATAAATGAGGCCCCTGGTGTGTGTGCATTCTCCAGCTGACCTGTAACATTCACTGAGGAAGTAAGTTCCCAGGACAAGCAACAACCTGCGGAGAGCCTGGGGTGCATTCAGCAGGACCGAACGTTTCAAAACATTCAGATAGAAAAATGCTATGTTGAGCAAATATGCCTCTCTGACATGTAGAATGAAAGGAATCACGTCGGCTCTATGAAAGGAATCACGTCGGCTCAACGTTCGACAACGTCTGGCTACTGAACGGGATCCTGAGCTGTGTAGCCCTGATAGGTGAAGATGCCTTGGATCAATCATACACTTTTAGAAAAAAGGTTATTCGGCTGTCCCCATAGGAAAACTATTTTGGTTACAGGTAGAACCCTTTTGGAAAGGGTTCTTCATGGAACCCAAAAGGGTTCTACCTGGAACCAAAAAGTGTTCTCTATGGGGACAGCTTTAAAAACGTGTTTAGGTTCTAGATAGCACCTTTTCTTTCCTAAGAGTGTACAGTATGCCTTGGGACCTCAAGAAGAAGAGAAAGCTGGACAACCCTACCGGGTAGGAAACCTTATGACCAAGTAACTAAGGACTTTTTTGAAGGACTACGAAGGCCTAATGGTCTTGGAGGGATCATAATACAGAGTTGGAAGACAACCCTTCCAGGTAAGAGAGGGAACATTCTAGTAGATGAAACATAAATACTAGTTTCCCCATTGACAACCATACAACCACCAAAACTGACTGCACCCACTACCATAGGTGAAGTTGTCTTGACTTGGAGCAGTCATATGCCTTGGGACACCACTGCCATAGGTGAAGTTGTTTTGACTTGGAGCAGTCATATGCCTTGGGACCCCACTACCATAGGTGAAGTTGTCTTGACTTGGAGCAGTCATATGCCTTGGGACCCCACTACCATAGGTGAAGTTGTCTTGACTTGGAGCAGTCATATGCCTTGGGACCCCACTACCATAGGTGAAGTTGTCTTGACTTGGAGCAGTCATATGCCTTGGGACCCCACTACCATAGGTGAAGTTGTCTTGACTTGGAGCAGTCATATGCCTTGGGACCCCACTACCATAGGTGAAGTTGTCTTGACTTGGAGCAGTCATATGCCTTGGGACCCCACTACCATAGGTGAAGTTGTCTTGACTTGGAGCAGTCATATGCCTTGGGACCCCAAGAAGAAGGGGAAGAGTTTAGACAACTGCCAGGTAAGAGAGAAGGGTGCAGATTGATTAGATGAATGATGAATATAGATTTTTCCCACTGTAGCTACTGAGGGAACCTGACAACCAAGGGACAAAAACTCTATAGCAACATACTCCTGGCAACTTCAGCCAATAACTAAGCCAGCAACTTAGCCTCTCTGACAAGATCGTGTTTACTTGATAGCTACCTACACAAATAGCTAGAACAAAGTGTTAAAAAGATTTTTTAAATTCATTTCAAAAAATAAAAGTTGTCAAGCTGTCTGTCAACTGATTTAACTTGTAATATATGCTGGCTCCTTTCCTGTTACCAAATGTGTTACGGGGAACGTATACATTTCCCAAATGGACCTTCTCCAGTAACATACAGTATACATATGGAACACATGTAACCCTTTACTATTGCCCTTCCAGTTAGCCAGCAGCTAAGGACTTTTGTGTAGCTTTCTCTTTCGTTTCTCTTCCTGTTATTCGTATGCTAAAAGCTCTGACAAAGTGAACGCCTGTCTGTGAGAGAACCGCGGCCTACGACCTCTTAGCTCACGTCTGAGACAGAGCTAGGCTGAATCCCAAATGGCACCCTATTCCCTATAATAAAGGGCCTATATGGTGTACTACTTTTGACCAGATCCCTATAGGTCCTGGTCTAAAGTGATGCACTAAATAGGATGTCATTTAGGCTGCAGGCTCACAGCCCCAGGAGCCTCCAGTCCACATCACTAGCACAGTCTCTGGTTTCACGGGTGTTTTTACGTCGCGTAGCGGAGCGATGCGCTCCGGTGACTTTGTTTTCAAAAGGCGAAAGCCGACCGAGCGGCGTCCCCTGACCACCGTGAAGCAACCGGTTGTACTGTTCTAGAGAGACACAGTGGTGCAGTACAGGCCACTGGTGTTGTAATCACACACACTAGCTTTCCCGTGCACACACACACTGACACTCTCTCTCAGATATGCAAGTCAGAGAGGTACACGCTTGCTCTCTTTTACTCTCTTTCCCACTCATTATCTCTCACAAAACACAACGCACGCACGCATGCACACACACACACACATACTGTCCCTCTGTTGTAGTCTCTCAGTGCTGTAGAGAATATAATAGGTACTACTGGGAGGAAACAGACCCAACTCCAAGGCCGACGTGAACCTCATTAAACAACCCAACCCTGGTGAAATGGCTTTTCCAGACCTGGCCGTGTGTGTCATACCTCATAGTGCGCATCCCAATTGGCATCCTATTCCCTATTGTGACCAGAGCACTGTAGACCCTGGTCTAAAGTAGTGTACTATAAGGGAATAGGGTGCCATTTGGGACACAGACATAGTGCAGCGATCCCCCAGCCGTCATGTGAAACTACATCCATCTACCTTGTCATTTATTAGCCGGCTGTGAAGCATAAACCAAACCCACATGTTATTGTGTGTTAGACGCTTAGGGACGTTGGACGGGTTGGATGTTATGTTCCCCTCTCACCTGGTGTGTTTGTGTGTTTGTGTGTGTGTGTGTGTGTGTGTGTGTGTGTGTGTGTGTGTGTGTGTGTGTGTGTGTGTGTGTGTGTGTGTCTGACAGAAGAGCTATATTTTATTGACGACATGTACGACATACTTTCTTTTGGGGCTGAGCATATGGCCTCAAGGCTTCATATCAGCCAGGTTCAAATGCCATTTGTTCTCTGTTTCTTTTCAAATAGTTTCCGCCCGGTTGATTGAGCTTATCACGAATAAAATATGTGCAGGGCTCGCACTTTAGGGGTTATTCCATTGGTTCTTTGAGACAGCACAGCGCAGTGAAGACCGGAGGAAACGGATGATCAATCTGTATCTGCATGGGAAGTAGTGTGTGACTGAAAGAAAGAAAGGGACTTGGCTGGTCTGGGGAGGGAGATGGAGGGATGGACAGAGTGAATGAAGGAGAGAAGGAGGGAGGTAGAGAGTCACAGACAGAAATAAAAGGATGAGGGAGAAAGGGAAGGAGAGACGGAGGGAGGGAGAAAGAGGAGAGAAAAGAAAAACAGATTAGCATAATGCAGTCACAATTGTTTATTCCAGCTCAAGGGGACTGACTGGAGCCCAGCCAGGTACACTGAGTCAATAGAAACAGACCTGACACACACACACACACACACACACACTAGGATGTGACTCAAAGATAGACACAAGCTAGCACAAACACACATACACGCTAGATTAGAATATTCAGTTTGAGAGGTATTCAGACACACGCTAGTATTGACACTTAGCGAGATTATGTAAAACACAAATCAGCATATGTATGTCTGAGGATACTCACGGTCTGCCTCTACACTGCATGGAGAAACACAGGTACAGACACATTAACACCCATGGTAGCTCTCGAGGACTTCAGGTTAATAGTCCTGCTGTGACACACACACACATACACACACACGTTCTCTCACAAAGATAGGCGTACACACAAACACACACAGCACAAGCTTTATTTAGACTGTCTGACTGCTAGTGAGGCGTTTTGCTTGATCTCCATAATTCAATTTCACAAGTGTCACGTTGTGTCACTTTTATGTGGCTCTGCTACACACACCCACACCCACACACACACACACACACACACACACACAGGACCTGGTTGGGTTTAAACATTGTTGTGGACTGTCTGTGGCATTTTCTAAATCACAACCGTACTGTAGCGGAGGAGAGGAAGAGCAGGAAACAGGCATGTCTGATTCACCTCTGTGCTCTGAGCTGTAATTGATTAAATGTCACCGGTCTCTTTAGGTGATGCATATTTATTTGAATTTATGTGCAAAAAAACACGACTGCTTCTTCTTCTACCTCAGTAATAATATTCTATCTCCTGTTCATCTCTCCAGGTGGGTGGTTCTGTGATGGAAATATTTATCTCTTGATATGTGCTCACATCAGCAGTTCATCAGAGGTCTGTCAAGTTCAATACGGTTCCAGGTAGGTTTTTTTAATGAAATCATGAGTTACTTAAATAAATTCTGAGCGGGTGTTGAATAGGACTTAAACATAATGAATTATTTTGAGTCTAAGACGTTGGAGGAGAGGGGGGTTCTGAGCTGACATTTGGAAAGGTTTTAAGATGCTCATGTTATGGATCATTTAGCTATTTTATTTAGATTTTTAGGACCCCGATAGGTATAAAAATAAAATTAAAATAATGTTTTTCAATAAATATTAAGTTTGACATTTACTACTAAACCCAATAGAAACATATTGAATAACACATTCATCAATGGCAAACAAGGATTTTATGTGTCTGTCCTAAATCTAGGATATGTAAAAAAAAACAACTCAGGAATTGTATATCTGTTTTTTAAAAAACATTTTTAACCACTTTTTTTTATTTAAGCACAAGTACCTTCATAGAGCAAAACAGATAACACCTGTTCGTGGGAATTTCCTCTTTCCACATTGGGGTCCCATTAGTGTGTAGCCAAAATGGTTCAGACGCTACTGTACCAAACAGAAGTTGGCACATCAACGGTACCGACTTCACACGTGTCTCCTGACACCTGTGGAGCAAAACAGAGAACACCACCGTGTTCATGAGTCTCCCCTTTCTATAGAGTGGTCATAATAGTGGTATGACAAACACAGCTTTAGCTCTGCCACCTTTCACTGCAGATGCAGTGCGACACAGACGGATGCAGTGCGACACAGACGGATGCAGTGCGACACAGACGGAGGCAGTGCGACACAGACGGATGCAGTGCGACACAGACGGATGCAGTGCGACACAGACGGAGGCAGTGCGACACAGACAGATGCAGTGCGACACAGACGGATGCAGTGCGACACAGACGGACGCAGTGCGACACAGACGGATGCAGTGCGACACAGACGGATGCAGTGCGACACAGACGGAGTCAGTGCGACACAGACGGATGCGGTGGATTGAGACGTGTCCATTGCAAAAAAACAGCTCTAGTTTAAACTGGCAGATTTTGATGTGGATTTCTGTATTATGTAACTCAGATTGACGCAGTGGTGTGTCAATCGACTCTAGGAGGTTAAACCATCAAACCTTGGTATTGGGTATATATAGATTAATTCTGAGAGGCAATATGCTGGCATTGGTTACTGTTCAACAACAAATCCATCAGCTCCCTGTTCTGGCTTTGAACCAAGCCAAGGAGGGACTTTGCTCGCATTTAGCCGAGACAAAGTCACTATATTTGTCATAGAAGAATTACTTGTCCCCCTCTTTGTCACGTTTCATCTACCATTTTAATGTTTTGCTAGCTTGGATAAGCTAGACTGAACGCTGTGCTCACAATGGCAGCACAATGGCTTGAGTCAAAATAGTTTAACCTGGCTAGCCTTTAACATCTCCATCGAGAAACTCGGCTCTCTTTGTCTATGAAGTGTTGCTGATAAATGCACCCTTGCTTGTGGAGGGAGACTGGGGTGAGTCGATCATTTAAAAAAGGCAAAGGTAATGACTCGGCAGTCCTTTTCATTCTCCTCCCCAGTCCCCTTGGAGTTGGCAACAAGCCAGAGTCGATGGGTGGCGGGTGGTGCTCTTGTCGAGAAAGTCTTAGTTTGTGACACCAGGAAGATTAAAGTGTTTTTCTTGAAAGGCTCAGACCGGCTAAGCTTGATGATGTTTGCACCGGCACGGACAGCCCATTTCAGAGGCCTGGCAGTGAAGCTTGGGCTATTTTGGCTGGCCGTAATGTTCTGTTCTCTTCTTCCATTCTTCCGTCTGTCTCTCACTCTCCCCTTCTTTGGCCCTCTCTCTCGGTCTCTCTCTCGGTCCCTCTGTCTCGTTCTCTCAAAGTCCCCCTTGCTCTCTCTCTCTCTCGCTCTGTCCCTCTCTCTCGGTCTCTCTCTCGGTCCCTCTGTCTCGTTCTCTCAAAGTCCCCCTTGCTCTCTCTCTCTCTCGCTCTGTCCCTCTCTCTCGGTCTCTCTCTCGGTCCCTCTGTCTCGTTCTCTCAAAGTCCCCCTTGCTCTCTCTCTCTCGCTCTGTCCCTCTCTCTCTCGGTCTCTCTCTCGGTCCCTCTGTCTCGTTCTCTCAAAGTCCCCCTTGCTCTCTCTCTCTCTCGCTCTGTCCCTCTCTCTCGGTCTCTCTCTCGGTCCCTCTGTCTCGTTCTCTCAAAGTCCCCCTTGCTCTCTCTCTCTCTCGCTCTGTCCCTCTCGCTCTCTCTCTCTCTCGGTCCCTCTGTCTCGTTCTCTCAAAGTCCCCCTTGCTCTCTCTCTCTCTCGCTCTGTCCCTCTCTCTCAAATCCTGGTCATCGTTATATTGATGTATTTGTTTGGGCCTGTAGTTTAGATACATATAACCACATCTTGGGGGTGACGGGGGTGATTCTGTCTGTTCATGTGTGTTCATTGTCAGTCCGCACCTAACCTGCTTCCAATCAGCAACCTCAGCAACCTTTTAGTCTACACGTGGAGTAAATGGGCTGAGGCCTTCAAGGCCCAATAGATCTCATTCGCTCGGAAACGGCCACAGCCACAGTAGCATCTAGCCATGACTTTGATTGAATTGACTAATTAAGTCGTAAAACACATACTTAGCAGTGATTTATCGATGCGTCTCACACTACATTGAGTAAACTGCCTGTCTGTGGGGGGGGGGGGGGGGGGGCACGGTAACGTTCTACATGGCTCATTCTAGAACCATTAGTTACCATGAGAAATTAGATCCCCAGAGCTACAGTATATAGGGGAGGACTGCTGAGTAAGGCTGTACTGCTGCTGTTACTGTTACGGCTGCTGAGAATAGAGACACATGCAGGCACGTTCAATCACACACGCACACCATTTGATCAGGTTATCATGTTAAAAGAGAGGGGCCACATTGGTCATAGTGTTAAAGCACTAGTTTAAAGCAAGTGGGGCATTAATAAAAGGAGAAATCTAAATGGCTATACAACATATAGGCCTTTTTCCTCTCTGTCTCTCTCTCGCTCACGATTCAATTCAAGGGGCTTTATTGGCATGAGAAATATAGGTTTACATTGGCAAAGCAAGTAAAATGGATCATAAAAAGTGAACATTACACTCACAAAAAGTTCCAAAAGAATAAAGACATTTCAAATGTCATTATATCTATAGACAGTTGAAGTCAGAAGTGTACATACACTTTAGCCAAATACAATTAAACTCAGTTTTTCCCCATTCCTGAATTTAATCCTAATAAAATTGTCCCTGTCTTAGGTCAGTTAGGATCACCACTTTATTTTAAGAATGTGAAATGTCAGAATAATAGTAAGTGATTTATTTCAGCTTTTATTTCTTTCATCACATTCCCAGTGGGCCAGACATTTACATACACTCAATTAGTATTTGGTAGCATTGCCATTAAATTGTTTAACTTGGGTCAAACGTTTCGGGTAGCCTTGCACAAGCTTCCCACAATAAGTTGGGTGAATTCTGGCCCATTCCTCCTGACAGAGCTGGTGTAACGGAGTCAGGTTTGTAGGCCTCCTTGCTCACACACGCCTTTTCAGTTCTGTCCACAAATGTTATATAGGATTGAGGTCAGGGCTTTGTGATGGCCACTCTAATACCTTGACTTTGTTGTCCTTAAGCCATTTTGCAACACCTTTGGAAGTATGCGTGGGGTCATTGTCCATTTGGAAGACCCATTTGCGACCAAGCTTCAACTTCCTGACTGATGTCTGTCTTGAGATGTTGCTTCAATATATCCACATAATTTTCCTACCTCATGTTGCCATCTATTTTGTGAAGTGCACCAGTCCCTCCGGCAGCAAAGCACCCCCACAACATGATGTTGCCACCACTGTGTTTTACGGTTGGAATGGTGTTCTTCGGCTTGCAAGTGTTCCCTTTTTTCCTCCAAACATAACGATGGTCATTATGGTCAAACAGTTCAATTTTTGTTTCATCAGACCAGAGGACATTTCTGCAAAAAGTACGATCTTTGTCCCCATGTGCAGTTGCAAACCATAGTCTGGCTTTTTATGGCGGTTTGGAGCAGTGGCTTCTTCCTTGCTGAGCGACCTTTCAGGTTATGTCGATGTAGGACTCGTTTTACTGCGGATATAGATACTTTTGTACCCGTTTCCTCCAGCATCTTCACAAGGTCCTTTGCTGTTGTTCTGGGATTGATTTGCACTTTTCGTACCAAGGTACGTTCATCTCTAGGAGACAGAACGCATCTCTTCCTGGGTGCTATGACGGCTGCGTGGTCCCATGGTGTTTATACTTGCATACTATTGCCGTGTACAGATGAACGTGGTACCTTCAGGCATTTGGAAATTGCTCCCAAGGATGAACCAGATTTGTGGAGGTCTACAATTATCTTTCTGAGGTCTTGGCTGATTTCTTTGGATTTTCCCATGATGTCAAGCAAAGAGGCACTGAGTTTGAAGGTAGGCCTTGAAATACATCCACAGGTACACCTCCAATTGACACAAATTATGTCAATTAGCCTATCAGAAGCTTCTAAAGCCATGACATTATTTTCTGGAATTTTCTAAACTGTTTAAAGGCAAAGTGAAATAATCTGTCTGTAAACAATTGTTGGAATAATTACTTGTCTCATGGACAAAGTAGATGTCCTAACCGACTTGCCAAAACTATAGTTTATTAACAAGAACTTTGTGGAGTGGTTGAAAAATGAGTTTTAATGACTCCAACCTAAGTGTATGTAAACTTCTGACTTCAACTGTACATATAATTTATCTCGCTTTCTCTCTCTCACTCAGTCACTCTCACTTTTTCTCTGTCTTTCGCTCTCTCTTTCCCTCGATCTCTCTCTCTCTTTCTCGTTCTCTCTCTCTTTCTCGTACCCTCTCTCACTCTCTCTCGTTCCCCCTCTCTCTCTCTTTCTGTTTTATTGACTATGCGTCTGGGCCTGCCAACTGGGATCTCTCACCATCACTCTCCCTTGTCAGGTCAATCTTAGCTGGTACAAATGTAGAACTTTCTCCGTTTTGTTTGTTTGTGTGTGTGTGTGTGTGTGTGTGTGTGTGTGTGTGTGTGTGTGTGTGTGTGTGTGTGTGTGTGTGTGTGTGTGTGTGTGTGTGTGTGTGTGTGTGTGTGTGTGTGTGTGTGTGTGTGTGTGTGTGTGTATCACTTTCATTAGGAAACCCAGAACGGGGAAAACAATCATAACACAAAAAACATCTTAAAGACTATGATTCCAGTCCGTAGGGGGAAATAGACTAACAACAATGCCAAAAAGAACTATAGGATCTGACTGTATTGATGCATGATGTTTGCTCTTATTTCCCTGTGGGTTGTCCCGACTGGAAGTTTTGTAGTTTGAAGCAATTTTAAGGAAATCAATATGGTATATAACACTGGGTCCCAACTGTAACCCACAAAGTTCCATGGTTCCTTAGAATGTTCAGTACATGGCCAAAAGTATGTGGACACACCTTCAAATGAGTGGATTCTGCTATTTCAGTCACACCCGCTGCTGACAGGTGTATAAAATTATTAACACAGTCATGCGATCTCCGTAGACAAAAATTGGCAGTAGAATGGCCAGTACTCAAGAGCTCAGTGATTTTTAACGTCATAGTTAAGTTAGTTCATCAAATATCTGCCCTGCTAGAGCTGCCCTGGTCAACTGTAAGTTCTGTTATTGTGAAGTGGAATCTAGGAGCAACAACAGCTCAGCCGCTTAATGGTAGGCCACACAAACTTACAGAACGGGACCGCTGAAGTGCGTAGTGCGTAAAAATGGTCTGTCCTCGGTTGCAACACTCACTTCCAAGTTCCAAACTGCCTCTGGAAGTAACGTCAGCACAATACCTATTTGTTGGGACCTTCATGAAATGGGTTTCCATGGCCGAGCAGCTGCACACAAGCCTAAGATCACCATGAGCAATGCCAAGCATCAGTTCAGTGATGTAAATCTCGCCGCCATTGGAGCAGTGGAAATGCGTTCTCTGGAGTGATGATTGAAGCTTCACCATTTGGCAGTCCGACGGATGAATCTGCGTTTGGCGGATGCCAGGAGAACGCTACCTGCCCCAATGCATAGTGCCAACTGTAAAGTTTGGTGGAGGAGGAATAATCATCTGGGGCTGTTTTTCATGATTCGTGCTAGGCCTCTTAGTTCCAGTGAAGGGAAATCTTAACTCTACAGCATTCAATTACATTACAGACAATTCTGTGCTTCCAACTTTGTGGCGACAGTTCTGTTTCAGCATGACAATGCCGCCGTGGACAAAGCAAGGTCCATACAGAAATGGTTTGTCGAGGTCGGTGTGGAAAACTTGACTGGCCTGCACAGAGCCCTGACCTTAACCACATCGAACACCTTTGGGATGAATTGGAACCCCGACTGCGAGCCAGGCCTAATCGCCCAACATCACTACCCGACCTCACTAATAGCTGAATGGAAGCAAGTCCCCGCAGCAATGTTCCAACATCTAGTGGAAAGTCTTCCCAGAAGAGTGGAGGCTGTTATAGCAGCAAAGGGGGGACCAATTCCATATTAATGCCCATGATTTTGGAATGAGATTTTCGTTGAGCAGGTGTCCACATAATTTTGGCCATGTAGTGTATAATTAGGCTGTGGGCCCCAGTTACTCCCCAGCCAAAACCCATAGTGGCTTCCTCGTTTACCTCGTTAGAGTCAAATAGGTAGTGGGGTGTGTCAGGAAGGAAGGGGGACAACTAGGGGAAATACATCATAAATGCTGGTGGTGTTATATTCACAGTTTATTCATCTGGACATCATGTTTAGACTCAGGCCATTTTCTAAGGCTGACTGGATTACTTGGGGTATCTTTTTCAGATAACATCCCTCTGTCGTGAATTTCCTTTCCTTTTGGTGGCTTTAATGACTGAGCTGAACTAAGCATGTAAGATCAATCATTGTTCTTTGCTTCTGGTTTGTGCTTATTTGGGAGGGGGTTAACGCTGAGAAACGGATGTCACCTACTGATGCACCTTTAATGTCACCTACTGATGCACCTCCTCAGTCTAATGGGTAACTCTCAATTTAACGACAGACCACTGTTCTAGCCCTGTAGGGGCATGTAATACAGCTGTGTGTGTGTGTGTGTGTGTGTGTGTGTGTGTGTGTGTGTGTGTGTGTGTGTGTGTTATTGTATAAGTTCCATTAGGAAACCCAAACAATCATAACACAACCATTAGACTAAAAAACATCTTAAAGACTATGATTCCAGTCCATAGGGGGAAGTAGACAATGACAAAAAGAACTATGGGATCTGACTGTATTGATGCATGATGTTTGCTCTTATTTCCCCGTGGGTTGTCCCGACTGGAAGTTTTTTTATAGTTTGAAGCAATTTTAAGGGAATCAATATGATATACAACATTGGGTCCCTTGTTTAGTTTTTAACACCCCTGTGTCCCTCTGTGCGGTTTGGTTGCCTTGCTGGACGGGTGGAGGGGGAGTATAGGTACATTAGCATTGATTTCAGAGGATGAGAAGAAACTCTGTTACAGTTATCTGGGGATATTTTTTGCAGTGTTTGGTAGAGTTTAGGTTTGGCGTCCATCTTGCCTTGTTTGTTTACCATTCATTGATAGTTTACCATCCATGGGGTCTTGTCCTCTGAGGTGTTCTCTTTAATCTTTTAATGAGGGTGATGATTAGTAAAGCCAAGGCAACAGTGGAACACCGGACAATGTTTTTCCTGCGGCCAATTGGCAGGCCCCACTGATGTGTGAATTGATTCCAACATTGCCGTCTCATAATGAGCCGTTACTGGCATTGACCAAACAGGGTTCTAGGTTTGAGTGGCATGTCTTGATTTTTGGGACTAACTGTAACCCACAAATGTCCATGGTTCCTTAGAATGTTTAATTAGGCTGTGGGCCCCAGTCAATCACCAGCCAAAACCCATAGCGGCTTCCTCGTTTACCTCGTTAGAGTCAAATAGGTAGTGGGGTGTGTCAGGAAGGAAGGTTGGACAACTAGGAGAAATGCATCATAAATGCTGGTGGTGTTATATTCACAGTTTATTCATCTGGACATCATGTTTAGACTCAGGCTGTTTTCTGAGGATGACTGGATTACTTGGGGTATCTTTTTCAGATAACATCCCTCTTTCGTGAATTTACTTTTATTTTGATGACTTTACTGACTGAGTAGAACTAAAAAGGTAAGATCAATCTTGTATAGTTCTTTGCTTCTGGTTTGTGCTTATTTGGGGGGAAACGGAGCCCCAGATTTGGCATTGTCTCTATCAGAGGCCTCTGGTCTGGTCTTTAACTACAGCGTAATGTCACATACAGCACCTCCTCAGTCTAATGGGTAACTCTCAATGTAGCGACAGACCACTGTTCTAGCCCTGTAAGGGGCATGTAATACAGCTCTGTGTGTGTGTGTGTGTGTGTGTGTGTGTGTGTGTGTGTGTGAGATGACCAACGCACTAACCCTGTGAAGGCATGAAGTGCAGCGAGGCGATGATGGGTCTGGACAAACAGGTTTATCATCAGGTTTAGGAAGAGGGAAGTTCTAGGATGGGACCATATTTCTACATTCTACTGTATGTGGCGGTGGTTCAGTGAAATGACCATTGAGTATGGATTCAATTGATGTACTCCATGTCTACTGCATTGCCTATGGAGTTGATATTATTAGAATAGAATCAACTGAGAGAAATGAATAGCTAGAAGAACCTTGGGACCACATCTCCATCTGTATCCTCTCACACATCCCACTGTGACGTTAGAGCCAAAATGGCCGCCACTCCACAGACAGACCATGTCCACTTAACTTATAGTAGAGCAGATGAATGGTCACTGATGTCCATTGGCTGAACATGAGAGAGTCTCTGAGGCTCTGTGTTCAGCCAACTGAGTGAGTGATCTCAGTGGCAAACATTAGAGACAAAATGGCCACCACAGACATGCCAAGGACTCATCCTACAGTCCAGCTGCCCAGTTTCACTACTGTAATCCTGCATCTGTCATTTCCTTCTGACTGAGCTTAGGCCAGAGCTGGAGTTCTAGTCACACAGACGTTTCATAGAACTCCAGACACTGTTTTTATAGAACTTTTTCTGTGGTTGTGATTGATGGACTGATTGGTTGATTGATTTTATTTGAGATATGCCATAATGTGTTAGGGCCCAGGGGACATCAAAGCACTAAAACAAAGTTTCCCTATGTGGTTCTCAGTTGTAAAGAATACAAAATCTCACAATCATTACCTATGGACTTGCTGTGTTGAGAGTGGATAACTATGTATGCGTATGGGCCCGATTCCAATCGGATTTTCAGTTAATTTGTCTAAAGCCATCCATTTTCAAATTCGTTGTACGATTTAGTTCACATTTTCTCGACAGACTCACTAGAATATATGGAGAGAATTTCAGAACATTGGGAATGAATGAAAGAAACCATGTAGGCCTACATTAGAAACAACAATATTTCACCTTTTCTTTAACTAGGCAAGTCAGTAGACTATCCTACCGATCCTCGACTTCGGCGATGTCATCTACAAAATAGCTTCCAATACTCTACTCAGCAAACTGGATGCAGTTTATCACAGTGCCATCCGTTTTGTTACTAAATCACCTTATACCACCCACCACTGCGACCTGTATGCTCTAGTCGGCTGGCCCTCGCTACATATTCGTCGCCAGACCCACTGGCTCCAGGTCATCTACAAGTCCATGCTAGGTAAAGCTCCACCTTATCTCAGTTCACTGGTCACGATGGCAACACCCACCCGTAGCACGCGCTCCAGCAGGTGTATCTCACTGATCATCCCTAAAGCCAACACCTCATTTGGCCGCCTTTCCTTCCAGTTCTCTGCTGCCTGTGACTGGAACGAATTGCAAAAATCTCTGAAGTTGGAGACTTATCTCCCTCACCAACTTTAAACATCTGCTATCTGAGCAGCTAACCGATCGCTGCAGCTGTACATAGTCCATCGGTAAATAGCCCACCCAATTCACCTACCTCATCCCCATACTGTTTTTATTTATTTACTTTTCTGCTCTTTTGCACACCAGTATCTCTACCTGCACATGACCATCTGTCCATTTTTCACTCCAGTGTTATTCTGCTAAATTGTAATTATTTGTCTACCTCCTCATGCCTTTTGCACACAATGTATATAGACACTTTCTTTTTTTTCTTCTGTGTTATTGACTTGTTAATTGTTTACTCCATGTGTAACTCTGTGTTGTTATTTGTTCACACTGCTATGCTTTATCTTGGCCAGGTCGCAGTTGTAAATGAGAACTTGTCTAAAGGTGAAATGACATTTAAAAAAATAAAAGTTAAGAACGAATTCTTATTTACAATGACGGCCTACCCCGGCCAAACCCAAACCCGGACGACGCTGGCCGATTGTGCGCCGCTCTATGGGACTCCCAATCCCGGCCAGTTGTGATAAAGCCTGGAATCGAACCAGGGTCTGTAGCGATGGGTTTCCAAATATCATCCTTGCAAGTTATAAAGCCAGCGTTTCGTAATGTCACTGTGGAAAAGGTGATATGTTGATATGCCTCAGTTTGCTGCCATGTGACTGGTTTTACATTTTTTTTCTCCGGTAATCATAAGGTAAAATAGATCTTAAACAATCGTCATTTATATTTACAATCCCCTTATCCAAACGGCATACTCACTTACCTTTCTCTTATCAATAACTCTTTATCAGTTTGTAAATTACAGAGCATGGAGAATGGCGCTATTTCTATTGGGGCAAACGGAAGTAGATGTTGTTTCACTAGGAACTGACAGGCTGCTTGACCTTGTTCGTGATGTCATCGCGCCTAAAGGTGGTAGAAGTATGATGGAACTAAGCCGAGGTCAGAATACTGCAAATCTGTAGACACACCTCCACCACACCTTCATACAGTATCTTTGAACTCCATCCCAAATGAATAGTGGGTGAATAACATGCTATTCTCCTGCTTAAGTTCAAGGTCAGAATACGTGTAAAGGGGAAACTGGAATAAAAAGGGAATTATGTCCCATTAACTCGGGTCGGATATTCCTCCCATGATGCACGTTCATGCTGGATTGGTACTGTCAGGCACCTCGTGTAGATAGATGCCTTTTCATATCAACATCACAGCACTGAATCTCCAGGTATTTTCAGCATCACTCATCTAGCCTCTGGCAGGTGACATTGTGATTTAGCCATAGGGAGAGAATCCACATCATGGACTGTAAGGCAACAATGAGCATATCATGTACTCTCAGTCAGTGCTGCATCAATGGCTGCCTCTGTAAAGTGTAGTTTGTTGCAATTAAATCACTCGCACGTTTCCGAATTGCATAATCAAATAGTAAATGTACATAAATGGTTCCTCTTCTAAATGCAGCACGTTCTTTGAACTCATTTATGATGTAGCACAGGATAAACAAACTAGTACATCATATCGCTTTCCATACAAAATGGCTGCTGTCTTCCCTTTTAACAAACTGTTGACATTGATCATCCATCCAAGTCTCTCTGATGGCTTTTCCCCGTCCCATCACTCTGCATTGTCACGCGTCTAAGACAGAGAGGGAGGGAGTGAGAGAGCGAGGGAGACGGGAGAGAGGGAGACGGGAGAGAGGGAGACTGGAGAGAGGGAGACGGGAGACGGGAGAGAGGGAGACGGGAGAGAGGGAGACGGGAGACGGGAGAGAGGGAGACGGGAGAGAGGGAGACTGGAGAGAGGGAGACTGGAGAGAGGGAGACTGGAGAGAGGGAGACGGGAGAGAGGGAGACGGGAGAGGGAGAGAGGGAGAGAGGGAGACGGGAGACGGGAGAGGGAGACGGGAGAGAGAGGGAGACTGGAGAGAGGAGACTGGAGAGAGGGAGACTGGAGAGAGGGAGACTGGAGAGGGAGACTGGAGAGGGAGAGAGGGAGACGGGAGAGACTGGAGAGACGGGAGAGAGAGACGGGAGAGAGGGAGACGGGAGAGAGGGAGACTAGGGAGACGGGAGACGGGAGAGAGGGAGACGGGAGAGAGGGAGACGGGAGACGGGAGAGAGGGAGACGGGAGAGAGGGAGATGGGAGAGAGGGAGATGGGAGACGGGAGAGAGGGAGACGGGAGAGAGGGACAGATTGTTTTTGATTCATCAGCCAGACTTTAATCGTTGTTTACCGCCACTTCCTCTGAACGCAAAGATCAATCAGAAATCTAGAAGTCAGAAGGAAATGTCTCTGTTTGTGACGATGCTCCTTTAGTCAAAACCTTTCCAAGAGTGTGGAGTCGATCAGAAAACGCCACATTTTACATCCCAACTAAGAAGGTACAAAAGAAGCAAAGATTCTTGTTTTCCCAGTGGTTGGGTTTTATTGTAGCCTTGAATGAAGCCATACTATAGCGTATGTGCTGAGGCCAACTCTATTCTTCTATCGTAATAGTGCATGGCGATGGCACATCATATTTGCCTTCAAAATAGAATCTCCGCTTGAAATTAGCTCAGTAAGCCTCTATCACGAATCCCTAACTTTTCAGACTGTGTGAGAAAAGTTCAGATTCTTGTGAAGAGTGCTGCAACAGCAAGATGTATGAGTTTGTCAGTGATCATGGTAGCTCTATTCCTGTCATAGAGCTGCTAGGGGAGCAATTTAAACTCCCGAGCCCCCTGCCGCTGTCCAGCTGTCCAGATGCATTACAATGGACAGGACCATAGAGAGACTGGCTGGAGAGGAGTAATGACGAATGGACACTCACACAATCTCACACACACACACACACACACACACACCGACACACACTGCATATGTCCAGACCCAGACTCCCCATTACCCCCAGAGAGGTGAGAGACAGCAGATTGGTATGAAAGACAACAGCAGGTCTTTTCAGTCAGTTCCCACTGGGCACAGACATCAGTTCAACGTCTAGTTTGGATTTACATTTGATTGAGTGGTCAACTAACGTGAAATCGACAAGAAATGTCAACATGTCATTGGACACAGGTTACTTTTTGCAAATCCAATCGGTTTCCCACGTTGATTCAATGTCATCGTATAGATTTTTGAGGTTGAAATAACGTAGAAACAACGTTGATTCAGCCAGTTTTTGCCCAGTGACTTGTACTGATGCTGGAGGAACAAAATGAAAGCCTTTGGCCCAGCAAACAGCAAGAAGATTGCCTTACCCAGACAGATGTCCCACTGGGCACAGACATAAATTCTATTACACTTCGGTTTCAAATAATTGAATTGAAATGGCGTGGAAACAATGTTGATTCAACCAGTGTGTTGTGCCTGATTCGCGTTATAAATCCGACCCGAACTGTACTGGCTCTGATATTTTCTTTTCACATTGTTCTTTCCAGTAGCTATGGTGGATGTGTGAACAGGCCAACACCAGAACAGCTCGGCACAGCTCAGCTTGGTTTGGCTCAGTTGTGTTTACAGTATTACTCTATAATAGGAATACTAAATGGCTCATTTTAATGGAGCCTTCACAAAACAATTGTGCCCATTTTTCAAGGTCTAATGCTAATGACTAACATTTAGATTTAGTGTTGGTACAGTGTGTACTGTGTGTACTGTGTGTTCTGTGTGTACTGTGTGTTCTGTGTGTTCTCAGTGTGCTGGAAGAAGAAGTTGTTTCTCCGAGCGTTTTTGTCAGAGCTTTTTGTCAAAGCTGTGTCTTAATGTCGGATTAGAAAAAGAACCACCACTCAGGGCAGGTTCAGTGCCAAAATGTTTGATATCTCCCAAACGGGGTTTAGGCTTTCAGCCTTCAATGAGGTGCAGAGGAGTTTTGGCTTCAAGTGAAGAGAAAGAGAGGGGGGTGGAGAGAGAGAGAATGGAACAGAGCTAGAGAGGAAAAAAAACAGAGAAAAGAGATTGAGTGCAGATTATAAGTCCCCTAGGGACACACAACTGCATTATGGGGACATTTAAACCCCTGTTTCATTTATATTTCACTGGGTTTTTGGGTGACAGTTTCTATAATAATTCAACACTGGGTGATCTAACTGACTGTATACAGTCTAAAATCTACACACTGAGATTACGAAGGAAACAGCTATTCATTTTGTTCTTCCATTTTTTTTTTCTTCCCCTCAATGACTATCTGGTTTTAAGCTGTCAATCAAAGTCACTACACTAAGAGGAAGAGGATGCCAAGATACACATTCTTAACTTTCCTCTTCCATTCTTTTCTCTGTGTCTATCTGGGCCCGTATTCATAAACCGTCTCAGTGGGAGTGCTGATCTAGGATCAGTGTTTGCCTTTTAGATCATAATGAATACGTTTATATGGACAGGAGAGGACCTCATCCTAGATCGGTACTCTTCTGAGACGTTTTATGAATACAGACCCTGGTTTCTAATCTGTCAATCACAGACACTATAAAAGGATGCCAAGCAACACGGTCTGAAAGCTAGAGAGACTGTCAAGAATGTCATTTTAATGTTTTGTTTTGTCGTCCCCGTTTAGTTCTCGTGACAGGGAGGGACATGGCCTTACGGCAGATGTGGGCCCAACTATCCCAATCCAATAAAGGAGTACCCACTGGGTACACCACGTCATTTCAACGTGGATAATTGGGTAATATTTGGTTGAGACATTGATCAATGAGATTACCACCTATATTCATCCACTCAAAAAGACAGCCAAAAGTTAGTTGAATTTCCATTGTGTTATCACCATGGTTTTCAACCAGCTAAAACCTCAACCAAATTCCAGCGGACTTTTTATTTTTATTTTAATTTTTGGTTTAGTTGTCACCCAAATATCTGTCACTGCGCTTTCAACCATTTTAAAACCACCACAGCAAAGTTAAAATGGGAATACAATGTCAGATATTTTGTTTATTTGTACAACAGATGAACATGTTTTCACTGTGATAGCAGCAAAAAAATGACCTGGATTGTAGTTGAGATTACATTTAAAAAAATACATGGCGCAGATTATTACAGCAAGTGTGAAAATCTCCACAGACCTGCAATGACCTACGCATATTATCTTAAACATGCAGGCTTTATATGATTACATACAAGAAGAAATGTATAGTTATAGGAACCTCCAAATGTTAAGGTTGGATGTTACAATAGTTACATTTTAAAGGAGATCTACTGCTTGGGTATTTCCATGAGCTGAGACATTGGCTTAATCACATTGAACTTTTATTTGTAGTTGAGTTGGTGAAGAGAATCCAACTTCTCATTTTGTTAACTTGTCGACCAGGTAATATACAATCAAATGTTTACTAAACAAAATAGATACGCAACATGTTGGTCCCATGATTCATGAGCTGAAATCAAATATCCCAGAAATGTACCATACACACACAAAGCCTCTTTCTCTCAAATGTGGTGCACAAATGTGTTTACATCCCTGTTAGTGAGCATTTCTCCTTTGCCAAGATAATCCAGACACCTGACAGATGTGGCATGTCAAGAAGATGATTCAACAGCATGATCATTACACAGGTGCACCTTGTTTTTCATTTTTTTAATTTGACCTTTATTTAACTAGGCAAGTCAGTTAAGAACAAATTCTTATTTTCAATGACGACCTAGGAACAGGCAACCTTCCGGTTACTAGTCCAACGCTCTAACCACTAGGCTACCCATTTGATCAGGACAATAAAAGGCCACTCTAAAATGTGCAGGTTTGTTACACAACACAATGCCACAGATGTCTCATGTTTTGAGGAGGCGTGCAACTGGCATGCTGACTGCAGGAATGTCCACCAGAGCTGTTGCCAGGGAATTGTATGTTCATTTCTCCACCATAAACTGCATCCAACATCGTTTTAGAGAATTTGGCCTATCGGCCTCACGGCCACAGACCACGTGTAACCACGCCAGCCCAGGACCTCCACATCCGACTTCTTCACCTGCAGGATTGTCTGGGACCAGCCACCCGGACAGCTGATAATTGATGTTGGATTCACTCTCCATCTCAACCAAGAATCTAAGTTAAAGAATAGGAATAAATGAAATAAAACTTTAAATGCACTTTAAATAAAGTTTGATTTAATTATATTCACTAACTTAGATTTTTGGTTAAGAAGGAGACGTGAATCCAACCTATCAATTTGTCGACAAACTGGAATTAAAGCCAGACTAAGTCAGTGGCTCAAATGGAACTATCCAAGCAGAAGATTAATCTCCTTTTAAATGTTGCTATTTGGTTGCGTTGACAACTAAACACAATTCAACATCATTAAATATCCGAGGACTATTGTCTATTTTTAGTTGAATTCCTTGTTGAGTTGAAACATTAGCTGTGGATGCTATACAGTATAGGCCTAAATAGTATATTTGATTATATATAAGTGATAAAGTATGGTCACATTTAATTTGCTCTGTTTAACCTTCCCTTTGGAATGTCTTCGATAGCAACAGTGAATATATTTCATGTTTAAGTGGAGATCTCTCAACAATCATTCTGATGATGGCACATTGGTTAGTCAGTGACAAATATCATAGCTAAGCAGGGCTGGGATTGGTTAAAAAACCCTGGATGGGAGATCAAAGGGTAGCTGTACATCGATACATTCTCCAGTAGGAGGCCCTGCCCAGCATATCGTTTTCCCCCCTTCTGATCTTGGGTATAACGTGGACAATCTGACGTTGTTTTAGAGGTTCATCTCTATTGACATTTGGTTACCGTGATCCCGTGGTTGTAATTTCCCCCTCAAAAAAACATTTTACGTTGATTTATTCTTTCAAATCCAATTATTTTCCAAATCACAATACGTTGAGAAATGATGTTAAAACAACATTGATTCAACCAGTGGGTAAGTGCCAGTTTTCCAGACACAGATTTTGGCTAGTCCTGGACTAAAATGTATCAATGGGAAATCTTCATTTAAATAGCTATTTAGTCCTACATCTAGGCTTATTTTGTGTCAGGGAAACTGGCCCATACAGAACTACTTGGTTTACCAGACCAATATACCTTGTGTTTTTCTTACTTCTCAGAAGATGGACCTAGTTAAGGCTGTATGGTTTCAAGAGGTGTAGTAATGTAGTAATGATAATGGTTTGGAGCGGTGTAGTAGCCTAATGATGATATGGTCAACAAGAAGCACTTTTATCCAAAAGCGATTCGAAGTGAATTATTTCAAGCAATTTCACCATCTGGACCTGACAGTACAGATTAAGACCTTTTATTTTCCAGTTCATTTCAGTTTCTTAATTCACACTAATGAGAGAAGCCGCTGAAAAACCCTTGCTTTTTTCCTTCTATTAGCCTAAACCTACATGAATTGTCAGTCTCCAAATAACCCCTCCCAAAAGTTGATGACATCTTCAAAAGACACTACATAAAATGAAATATATATCAAGGAGCTGTCTATACAAATTATTTAAGTGTGGCACTATTGACTTCAATTTATCTTTGAGAAGGTCAAGCGCTGCTTGCTGAATGATTCTTTAATCCAAATGTCACAGCAGATAAGCATGAGCCACGGTACGCACATTAGCAGGAGAGCGTCCTGAGTGTTCCAAGCGAGAGACCCACACGAACACATGGACACACGGACACACACACCGCACATTAGCAGGATAGCATCCTGAGTCTGCCAAAAGATTACCAGCAGGCCTCTTGGGTCAAGCTTTTAAACCCTCTCATTTCCTGACGTCGGCCTAGAGCGAGCGTGTGCGTGCGTGCGTGCGTGCGTGCGTGCGTGCGTGTGTGTGTGTGTGTGCGTGTGCACCGTCTTACTTAGAATCTAATTTACCAGCTTCCTTCTCGTGTGTCTCCATCCTGCAGCAATAAAGCAACTCATGTACTTGCTTTTAAGCCCATGGCAATATTCAATCTGCATGACGTTTTCTGGCTGGTCATTGTCAACCTATCCTGAGGGACGATCTCTTTAAGAACATTTCAAGGTGACCCTTAACTGAAACCCTCTGAAGGTCACTCCGGGGTTAGGACGTGGTGACACCAAGTCCTTGGTGTCTAGTGTCATCGCCCATCTGTCTTATACACTGTGGACTGACTGACAGAAAAGGCAGTGAGACTGACAGGTTTTTATAAGTATTATACAGTAGGCCTTCAGTCAGGCATATGTCAGGATTCTACATGGGGGGGGGTATATCTCCAGACTGACCACAAGATAAACTGACGGTGTGGTGTACTGTAGTTTAGTCACAGTGGGAATGTGTGTGGCCTCCCCTGGCCTCCTCCCCCGAGGCGTGTTTTGAGAAGGCAGAAATGAGTGAAATAACAAAGGCTTGGACACAAGCCATTCCACTTCAGAGCTCAAAAACGAAGACTGGCTCTCCTCTTTTAACAGCACGTCTGTAGGAATTGACCAGGGAGGAACAAAATATAACAACAAACGCCCACCCTGCCTAACAACAAGATGTCAGCGAGGAGGAAGTTAAGGAAGGGCGGCTCGGCCAATAATTGACGACTATCACAATGCAATAAGTGGGAGATTGTGGCACTTGTGTGTGTGGTGCGCGTGTGTTCATTCTCGCTGTGAACGGCATCGTGAAAAGCTTCTCTCATCTCAATGAACTTCGCTGTGCATAAACTGTATCGAGAGAACACTCAAGATTCCATCCACATCGAATAACATTGGAAAAGAAGTCAGTGAGAATGACTGCTTTTTACAAGTATTGTACAGTAGCCCTCAGTGGAGGCTGCTGAGGGGATGAATAACATTCCATTCACTCCACTCAGGGCATTACTATGAGCCGTCCTCTCCTCAGCAGCCTCCACTGGTAGGCCTTTAGTCAGCCACATGTCAAGATTCTACGTGGGGGAACAAAATGTATTTCACCCAACACCTCCAGTCAGTGTAGCCACAGTGGGAATGTGTGTGCTGTTTCCCCCTGAGGGGTGTTGAGAAAAAGCCTGATTAAAATGCAGTTGACTCTCTTTTCATCTTCTAAATGAAAACAGAAATTTGTGAAATAACAAAGACTTGGACACGAGCCATTCCACTTCAGAGCTAGTGCTCTCCCCTTGCTGAACAGCAACAAACGCCCACCCTGCCTAACAACAAGATGACAGCCGGGCGAGGAGGAAGTGAACGAAGTGGGAGATTCTGCCGCGTGTTCTATCTCTGCCGCTGAAAATGACCTGCGTGTGTGCGTGTGTGTGAATGGCATCGGGAAAAACGTATTTCACCACCATGAACTACGTTGTGCATAAAGTGTATCACTAGAACACTCAAGATTCCATCCCCATTGAATTATATTGGAAAAGAAGTCAGCCAGCATTGCTCCTTCCCGCGGATAATAGGAAAGCTATTTAGCTTGACATTGTGCTGGAGCCCACTGTGTATGCATAGGCCATTACTCATTTGGGAGATGGACCAAACATAATGTGAAGAATTGGGCTTTATTTTCCCTTTTACTGTTGCATGGTGTAACTATTAACTGTACCCTGGATTCGTCCCAAATGGTACCCTATTCCCTATATAGTGCACTACTTTTGAAGGAGTTGGAGCTTCTGTAGTGCAGGGGAGGTTAAGGGAGGACATGATAAATCTGTGTACAGTACACACACACACACACGCACACAGAGAGAGTTGTCAGAAAGAGAAAGAGTGTGTGGGTGTGTAGGCCTTTGCACACGTGTGTGTGTGTGTATTTAGGAGTTACTTATTATTTAGCCCATGGCCAGCTCAGTCTTTCATTAGTAAAACGCACACCCATCACTGCTTCTGACCAGCTCCCACAGCAATTAGAGAAGCTCCCAGGACAACCCTGTGTGTGTGTGTGTGTGTGTGTGTGTGTGTGTGTGTGTGTGTGTGTGTGTGTGTGTGTGTGTGTGTGTGTGTGTGTGTGTGTGTGTGTGTGTGTGTGTGTGTGTGTGTGTGTGTGTGTGTGTGTGTGTGTGTGTGTGTGTGTGTGTGTGTGTGTGTGTGTGTGTGTGGCAGAAAATCCCAGACCTGGGGGCTCTGCTGGCCGACTGTGACACATCCTGATTCCTACAACCTGTAATATAGAAGGGATACATAGATAGCCCTTCCCTCTTTCTCTTTTCTTTCTCTCTCTTCCATCATTTCATTCCTCTCGCTTTATTTCTCTCTCCCTCTGTCACTCTATCTAATTGTCTTTCCTATTCTTAGCTGAAACAACTCTTCCCCTCGACTAGATTACCAATAATGAATTACACGTTGGTGCAGCGAGGAGAACACTGACTATTAAAGAAAAGCAACTCTATCTTTCTTCCTGTGTGTTGTGCATGAGAGGTCATTGAACCTCTCCACAACATTGTTTTCTTGAGATAAGATGTTATCCCGGGAATGTTATATTATTCCCAGGTGGGAGTGTTGAGAATCTATTTTTACACAGGGACCGTGACAGGACAGCTCTGTGAATAGTCAATTACATCTGCTCAGGTAGAGAGAGCAAATTGTTACTTTGATAGATTTATCCTGTGAGATATCATTAGGACCCCACAGACGGACGGATCTCATCATGTCTCTCATTCATCTCTATTCATTTCCTGAGTATTAGATGGAGTCGGCTGTCTACTACCGGTGGGAATAGGTTTGTAATGCAGGAAGGGGGATATTCTCTACAACAGCGATGTTGACATCCCACCGACACCAACCATGCATACCTCTGTTCTCTGACCATGAACACAAACTAAGATGTCTTCCAGGGTGCTTCAGCACTCTGTTTCTCCCCAAAACGCCTGATTGACATCTACAGAACCGTGAAGGAACTTCCTGTCTCTCTGTCTAATTGGAGTGCAATCACATACCATTTCCACAGCCACCCAGGATATTTGTCAGCTAGCTAGGAGACCAGCGTGACCCTCCTTGTCGGAGAGAAGCAGTAGCAGGTTGACTTCAACCAATCGCATGCGTTTTCCTTCGGGGCAGAGCTGCCTCCAGAACATGATTCATCCCTAAAAATGTCAACCTGCGAAGCAGTAGTTATTTCCGCAGCGGTTATTAGTCTAACACACTGACTTAATGGGAAGAGACAAGTGTGTAATGATTATTATTTGGCCACACTCTCCTGTCCTGTCTTTCAGCAGAGGAGACAGCTATGGAGTGTGTCACAAATTGCCCGTCCGTCCTAGACGGAATGTAAGGAGGGCGGTGGATGGATGGGTCTTTGCGTTTGTGCGTATGTGTCTGCTACAGATTGCCTGGATCATCTTTCCTACACTCTTTGAAAAAAAGGTGTTATCTAGAACCTAAAAGGGTTCTTCGGCTGTCCCCATATGATAACCCTTTGAAGGAACCCTTTCCCCAGAGGGTTATAAATGGAACACAAAAGAGTTCTACCTGGAACCAAAAAGGGTTATCCTATACAGACAACCAAAGAACCCCCTTTGGAACCCTTTTGTCTAAGAGTGTAAAAGGTCGATTTTTTTCAACACCATCAGTGCTTTGCCTTGCCATTTCTGAATTTCTAGATAATAGATGGGTAAATAGATTGTTAAATAAAGAGATGGGTAAATAAAGAGATAAATAGATGGGTAAATAGATTAATAGATGGGTAAATAAAGAGATGGGTAAATAAAGAGATGGGTAAATAAATAGATGGGTAAATAAAGAGATGGGTAAATAAAGAGATGGGTAAATAAAGAGATAAAGAGATGGGTAAATAGATTAATAGATGGGTAAATAAAGAGATGGGTAAATAGATATATAGATGGGTATATAGATGGGTAAATAGATATATAGATGGGTAAATAAAGAGATGGGTAAATAGATATATAGATGGGTAAATAGATATATAGATGGGTAAATAGATATATAGATGGGTAAATAGATATATAGATGGGTATATAGATGGGTAAATAAAGAGATGGGTAAATAGATATATAGATGGGTAAATAGATATATAGATGGGTAAATAAAGAGATGGGTAAATAGATATATAGATAAGGAGAGTGTGAATGTTTGGCGGATGAAAAAGGTTTACATTGTAGTTTGAGATTAGATGTGGTTTTACCTGTTTGAAATGGAATAAATATAAGACCGTGGGAAAAAGTCAATGTCTAAACATAAATTGAAACTCATCTCTTTGTTCTATATTCAAATCGGGTAAACAGAATGAATGTGATATCTTTAAATATAGTCCGTTTTCATTAAGCTGTCAAAACTATCCTCTTTGAAATTAAACGTAAAACTACTTAAACATATTTGACACATTCAGCACACAGCTGAAGATGTCTTTTGTTTCTAGGCATGTTCAGTACACTCCATCTGCTGTGGTATACACTGTAAATCAATTTCAAGGTGCGCGCAAATCGTCTCACAAAACTATCCGCGTTTGCGCTCTCGTGTGTTGACATACAGTGGAGTGAATATTAAACAAGACGCCTCCGGTTAAAAAAGAATAAACGTATTGTCTTCTGTCATTCTCCACCCTAGCCCTTATTTTCGTTGTTCTTAATCAAAGATAGTTCACAGCTGGACATACTATTTAGCTTGTTTCCCACTCGGGAAAAGCAGATGGGATGTGAGGCATCGGGATCAGTAATATGCTATTTCCCAGAAATCCACTTCACATTCCTTAACGGGCCCAGCTGTGATTTGTCGTGAAGTATCACGTCTTTTAGACGTTTGTGGATGATCTGTTCTTTCCAATCAGAGGCTTCGGTGGTGATCTGTAGTCAGCGAATGCAATCAAAGGCCTGTCGAGGTAGCTTTTGTTGATTGTGTGTGGGTGCTTGCTTGCATGTTTTTCCATCAACGGCTTCTGTTACTCATCTACCAGTCTCTTAGCATGTGTGTATAGCTCATTTATAAAAGAGCATCTATGTCAAGCAGGAGGCTCATTCTACACTGAATTTCCTGTTTCTGTCCCTATCGCCAAGGTGACAATTTCACACGTTGTTGACAAGCATGGTGTCATATGTCCTTTCACATCGGATTCCACCGTCCCAGACTGGCATGCACACGGATAGGAAAATAATGGCTCTGTAATGCTGATATGCCAGTGAAGAGTGAAGAGGTGACTCCGGGATGCTGGCCTTCTAGGCAGAGTTGCAAAGAAAAAGCCATATCTTAGACTGACCAATAAAAAGAACAGATTAAGATGGGCAAAATAAGACACTGGACAGAGGAACTGTCTAGAAGGCCAGCATCCCGGAGTCGCCTCTTCACTGTTGACGTTGAGACTGGTGTTTTGCGGGTACTATTTAATGAAGCTGCCAGTTGAGGACTTGTGATGCGTCTGTTTCTCAAACTTGGATTAGCTAACATTGGAGTGATGTTTTTTGATAATGGGCCTCTGAACGCCTATCAGCAGTTTCAGGCTACAATAGTCACTTACAACATTAACAATGTCTACACTGTATTTCTGATGAATTTGATGTTATTTTAATGGAAAGAAAATGTACATTTCTTAAAAATAAAAAAATCTTAGTGATCCCAAACTTGAACATTAGTGTATTACAAATACATTTACAAATGTATATTTTTGTATCCTAAAATGCATCCCCCTAAATATATTTTAAATGTATATTTTTCTTTAATCAGACAGTGAGAGACAGGAATTGACAAAACCAGAGTGATTGCTTGTTGGCTTGTCCACATGGAGCTAGCTATAAATGTGGGTCCACTACGCACCATGCTCCCTCTCTCCTCCCCCCCTGGCTGGCCGGTGTGTCATTTTTATACGATGACTGCAGCAATCACTCATGCCGTCCGCGCTGCTTGGCAAACCTAAGACACTCATGTCAAAATCAGATGTGAGCATGCAGGACAAAAACAGTTCAGGTAATACTAGTAAGGCGATTCGGGGAAGATGAGATGTAGACTTGACAGGCGATTGTAAGTGGAGGCATCCAACAAAAAGTTTAGTGGCTGGGTTCAGGGTTTATTGGCCAACAGAGGCCCTGACAAGCTGGAGGTAGAGGGGAACCAGGGTAAGATGTGCATGCACTGCCTTGCTCCTTTCCAAAGCTCTTGAACTCACAGGAGTCTCGGTGTACCTCCGTCAGAAGTCTTTCCCCGTGTTAATCTGTGGAGGATAGAGCACCTCAGAGGATGACACCTATTAGAGCATGAAGGGTAGGGAGGAAAAGAGGTCGGAGGAGAAGAGAACGGGGGGAAAAAAAGAGTGTTTGAGTGTGGTGTCCCACAGACCTCTCTGAACCCTCTGAGACTCACCATATCAACACCCTCTAGATCAGACGCAGGCTAATCAATTACCTTCTCATTCTACCCTCCTCATCACACACTTGTTTCAAAGCAGGGGAAAGATGGATGCCAGGTTATTTTATTACCACTTCACTCGCTGCCTTTTTGTCAGGTGTGAGTGGGAACGATTTCAAATTCTGTATACATGTCTACATAGAGGCTGTTTTGAGCAGCACACCTAAAAGGCATCTAATATGGAGTTATCCTTCTATTCCATTTCTCTCCCACTTTGTCTGGGTCCAACCACCAGCTCGATTTGTTTAACTAGGCAAGTCAGTTAAGAACAAATTCTTATTTACGTTGACGGCCAAACCCGGATGACGCTGGGCTAATTGTTCACCACCCTATGGGACTCCCAATCACGGCCGGAAGTGATGCATCCAGGATTCGAACCAGGGACTGCAGTGACGCCTCTTGCACTGGGATGCAGTACCTTAGACCGCTGCGCCACTCGGGAGAACGTGGGGTCCAGTGAAATTGAACAGCATAGTGTGGGGTATTGAATTGACCTGCATATTGCATATTCACAGTATTGCACCACTTCATGTCCAGCAGATCTATGCTTGGATATCACCCAAAATATGTCTGTACTTTGATAAAATCTCCAATTCCTCGAAGTTGAGAGTACTTCTACCGGCTGATTGCTCTTCTATTCAAAGATATGAGACAAAGCTACAGCAGTTTCTATATTTTTGCATAAACAGACTGTACACTTGAATGATTTTAAAACATTCCTCAGTTTTATTTGGTTGACATTGCAGCACACAATATGATATGGTTTAGTGTTTCAGTAGCCCAACATTTGACCTAATATGGTACTAATACATTTAGTCTAACACTTAGAACTACAAAATCAGTAGTTGGTCTAAAACTGTAAAACTCAGTGGAAGAGTATCCTGATTGTGATTTTTGTGTGTTTTTAACGAGACCACAGTAAAAGTAACTCCATGAGACCCAATGTAAATTTTCACAATTTCACAACTCAAATCACTTTTTGCACTGTAAAAAACAAAAGAAAAACCTTTCCAATGAATGTTTCTATATGGTTTTCAACATTTACAGTAGACATACTTGAGTTCCTCTAGGTGTGGTAGGTTGAGGGGAGGAGTAGACATCAAAGCACCCACTCTTTCCCTGTCCTCTTTCTCAAGGTGAGTGTATTCAGCCTGTTCCGTTGAACATCCCAGAGTTAATAGAATTAAAATCGATGACAAACTTGCTTCGCTTGGGCTTGAACTGCCTGGGAACAGACAAACAGTGTGATGAGAAAAGGAGAAAAAGCAAGTCACTCTTTTTGTGAAGCTATGAACTTTTCCTGGAACTTTTTCAGCACAGGGACTGGTTTTGAGTGAGAGACAATAGGGGGAGAGGCAGCAGGGACAAAGATGAAGGGGAGACAGTTAAGAAGAAACTCAGCTTTCAGATGATTTCTCCCCACACTTCAACTTAATATCCTCTTGCGCCCAGGAAGGAGCTCTGGGGGGGTCCAATTACCCACAAGCCCCCTGGGGAGAGGGAGGGGGTGTAGGGTGGAGCGGCCGCCCACTCTAGGAGGTAATGACCAGGACCAGGGGCGCATTCTTCCCCCCTATCGCCCCTCGCCTCAACCCCCTGCCAAGGTCCCCAACACCAGCAGAGAGCAGACTCCACCTGTCCTAATCACTCTTATGCCTCTGTGGGTCAAGCGCAATAGAGTATCACAGGCTACATCCCAAATGGCACCCTGTTCCCTATGTGGTGCATTACTTTTGACCAGTGCCTAGGGTACCATTCGGGACGTAAACAAAGTTTTGTATCATAACAGCTACCATTACTGCAGTGAAATGGCAAGCCACTAACCTTTCTATAACGCAGTTTCTTAACACCATGTCATGGCGTACGTGCCCAAGCAGAAGAGAAGAGGCACTGTAGCGTCACAGTCCACCACTGCACGACACACTAAAAACCTTGCTGCCTTTTAAAATGCCATCAATAATAGCATTCCAGGACACCTTTCTTTCTGAAGACAGACCCATCGTCCTGCACAGACACACCCTTAGCCTGTTCAGTCGCACACACACACGGAATGAATGCTGCTTGCAAACCTCCTTTTAAATCCCAAGGCCAAAGATGTTCTCACTCAAATGTCATTTGTCACATGCACCAAAATACAACAGGTGCAGACCTTACCGTGAAATGCTTACTTACAAGCCCTTAACCAACGCAGATTTTTTTTATTTTTAAGAAAGAATTACCTCATAAAAAAATAAAATGAGGCTATATACAGGTACCGTGCCAATGTGCAGGGGTACAGATTAGTCGAGGTAATATGTACAGTACCAGTCAAAAGTTTAGACGCACCAAACAAGGGGTTTTCTTTATTTGTACTATTTTCTATATTGTAGAATAGTGAAGACAAACTATAAAATCATGTAACCAAAACAAATTGTTAAACAACTTAAAATATATTTGAGATTCTTCAAAGTAGCCCCCCTTTGGCTTGACGACAGCTTTGCACACTCAGCTGTCATCAAGGCAAAGGGTGGCTACTTTGAAGAATCTCAAATATATTTTTAATTTGTTTTGGTTACATTAGTTATTTTATAGTTTGTCTTCACTATTCTACAATATAGAAAATAGTACAAATAGAGAAAAATCCTTGAATGAGTAGGTGCATCCAAACTGACTGATACTGTAAATGTAGGTAGGGGTAAAGTGACTATGCATAGATAACAGGAAGTAGCAGCAGCATAAAACAATGGGGGGGGGTCCAATAGTCCGGGTAGACATTTAATTACCTGTTCATTAGTCTAATTGCTTGGAGGTAGAAGCTGTACCACTTGCCGTGTGGTAGCAGAGAGGACAGTCTGACTACAAAGGCTACAGTTCAGTCCACAACATTTGACAAATTACAGTAAATTTTATTTCTCGAATTCCTATCTATGGCAATGGGACGGCACTCAACCAACGTGAGTAGAAGTTCTAATAAAAAAGTAATCATAATTGAAAAGGATAAGGCGTAATACTTGCTCAACACAAATGTGTTTTATTTAAGTGGAGTTAAAAGAAATGTTTCAGCCTTCAACAAAGGCAATAATTCCTATCTGCAAATACTAAGGGCAATTTCAACTGGTTATACTGCGTCATCACTGATTCAGACATTCGTTCATTGATTTTCCTCAAGGTCAAAAATGTCCCTTGAAACTTCTATTGAGTATGAGATCCAGTTAACAGTCCAATTTAATACACGCTTTCGGTCCAAACGCCAACGGACAGAGAAGATGGATAGAGACGGAAAGAAAAAGGGAGGTCGGAAAGGAGAGGAATAAAATAGTCATTGCAAACGTGTAGGAGGAAGTACATGATCAGCTTAGGGATTTGGCCTAGTTTCCCAAACTCGGTCCTGGGGACCCACTGGGTGCACATGGTTTTTTGCCCTAGCACTATACAGCTGATTCAAATAATCAAAGCTTGAGTATGGGAAACCCTGAGCTAGAGGACAACCTGAATATATGTGTGTGCGCATGTAGAGGACATCCTCAAGCTAGTGGAGTTAACCTCTACACCTCCATAGACTGGTAGCCCATATGAACAAATCTTCAAATATTGCTATATTAATTTAAAAAAAATAATTGAATCAGTGTAAGTGGATCTCAAATGGCACCCTATTCCTTGTAGAGTGCACTACTTTTGACCAGAGCCCTATGGGTAGTGCCATAAAGTAGTGCACTACATAAGGAATAGGGTGCCATTTGGAACAAAAACCCATTTCTTGTCTCCTCTGGTTTCCTGTCTCCAACAGTAAAAGTCTTAGTTGATCTGTCGAGGATGAAGTATTAAGACTGTATTTAAATACCTGAGCTGCAACCCTGTGTATTTAATGTGGCTCAGTGGGAGATTTCCATGCCTACTGTGTGTGTGTGTGTGTGTGTGTGTGTGTGTGTGAAGTAGCAAAGGACATTTCAATGGGAATCAATGAAAAAGTTCTGTTTATTCATGTACCTGCAGATAGATGTTTGTGGGTGAATTTTTTATTTTTCCCAGTGTGTATATGTGTATCTAGAGAGTATGTATGTGTTGTTCGAGGTCTATACAGTGTGTTAAAGTCCTGCAACGGGTCGGATACCTACGGTTCCGCAAAAAAAACATTCCTAATTTGTCGACGTGCAGAGCTTGCGTTTCCTTCTGCCACGTGACATTACGCTGCAAAGTTTATTTTCCGACTCCTAGCTCACGTGAAAATGGGTAACATAACAGGAGAAATAAAAACAAAGGTTACGATGGTGAAATACACCTGGTGCTGCTCGACTGAAATCGGCAGTTTGGAGTCATTGTGGACAAGGAGGACAACCCAGTAGATGGATGCACAGCCTGCAAAAGTGCAACAGGTATGAGTTTCCGATAATTCAGTTGATTACTACATTAATTCAGACTTTCCTTCAATTCGACCGTTCACAGCCAGTTTAAACCTGTGCATCTGGTAAAAGTAGCCAATAGCCTACTCAATAAATGAAGGCTATTTTTGCAGCCTATAGCCTATTTGATTCTGGGAATTATTTAGGTTTCAATTCAACTATTTGATTATCTAAACAACATTGAATGTAAAGGTTTTCTCCGCACTATTGCCTGTAAGTAAGCATTTCACTGTAAGGTCTACACCTGTTGTATTCGGCGCATGTGATAAACTTTGATTTGTCGGCTATAGGCTTTCATTTGGTAATAAGAAAGCCTGTAGAAGGATCTTTGGCAATGTGCCGCGTCGCATTGTAAAAATATGAAGATATAATTCTTAAAGGGGGGCTGAACTTCATGATTTGGCCTAGTTTTTGGGCTTGGTCATTAAGAAATGCTGCAGCCATGACTGATGCCAAACGAGAGTTGTACATTTGTCTCATTAAATGCTTCCAATGTTTGTATATGAATTTCTAAAATGTATACACTGAACAAAAATATAAATGCAACATGGAACAATTTAAGATTTGACTGAGTTACAGTTCATATAAGGAAATCAGTCAATTGAAAAACATTTATTAGGCCCCATCTATGGACTTCACATGACTGGGAATACAGATATGTATATGTTGGCCACAGATACCTTACATAAAAGGTAGGGGCATGGCTCAGAAAACCAGTCGGTATCTGGTGTGACCATTTGCCTCGTGCAGCGCAACACATTTTCTTCTCATAGACTTGATCAGGAGGTTGACTGTGGCCTGTGGAATGTTGTCCCACTCTTCTTCAATGGCTGTGCGAAGTTGCTGGATATTGGCGGAAACTGGAACACGCTGTCGTACACATCAATCTAGAGCATTGCTGGATATTGGCGGGAACTGGAACACGCTGTCGTACACATCAATCCAGAGCATTGCTGGATATTGGAGGAACTGGAACACGCTGCTTCACATCAATCCAGAGCATCCCAAACATGCTCAGTGTCCGAGTACACAGGCCATGGAAGAACTGAAAGACATTTTCACTTCCAGGAATTGTGTACAGATTTTAGCAATAAGGGGCTGTGCATTCTCATACATGGAGGTGATGGCGGTTGGTGAATGGCACGACAATAAACCTCAGGATCTCATCACGATATCACTGTGCATTCAAATTGCCATCAATAAAATGCAATTGTGTTAGTTGTATCTAGTTTATGCCTGCCCACACCATAACCCCACCACCACGGGGCACTCTGTTCACAACGTTGTCATCAGCAAACCACTTCCCCATAAAAGGCCTGTTGGACTTATTGACAAATTCTCTAAAACAGAGGCGGTTCATGGTAGAGAAATTCTGGCAACAGCTCTGGAGGACATTCCTGCAGTCAGCATGCCAATTGCCTGCTCCCTCAAAACTTGAGACATCTATGGAATTGTGTTGTGTGACTAGTGACCTTTTATTGTCCCCAGCACAAGGTGCACCTGTGTAATGATCATGCTGGTTAATAAGCTTCTTGATATGCAACATCTGTCAGGTGGATGGGTTATTTTGGCAAAGGATTAATGCTCACTAACAGGGATGTAAACAAATTTGTGCACAGAATGAGAGAAATAAGCTTTTGTTAGTATGGAACATTTCTGGGATATTTTATTTCAGCTCATGAAACCAATACTACATGTTGTGTTTATATTTTTGTTCAGTATGTATGTAGACAGAGACAACATTATATCATATAACATTATAACAAATATCTACCTGCTCCTTCCATCACACCATTCACTCTCCGCCCCTTCTCATCCCCTCCCCTAACAGCCATCTCTCCACCCCTTAATCACTCTCCACTGCAGACCCCCCCAGTAGTCCCAGGACAGGTAGTTAGTGGGTAGGTTTACACCCCTGAAACAACAATATCCAGGCACTAACCCCACCCCGCAAACCCTCTGAAATACAGGTTCAAAGACACATGTAACTCTGAGGGGAGCGCCATCTAAACCCCAACCCTGTTTGTTTGGAAACCTCTTCACACAAAACTGTCAGCCCTCTCTGGCTGGCAGATGTCAATTAAGTCATTATAACATCCTTGTCCCTCCATCCAGGGGCAACACACACGGCGGCTCAGAAGACTCACTTGTATTGGATCCCTGCCAAGTTAAGCAGCCGTCTGGAGGCAGTCATTTCAGGGATGTCGTGGTACTTGTCTGACAAATAAATCACGTCCTTTATACCTGTAGGTAAGAGACAGCGAGGGGAAAGAGGGAGGGGAAAATAAAGGGAGAGAGAGAGAGTCAATTATCTATCGGACAGGCTTGGGATGATGGTGAGCGGTGACTAAGGGAGGCCTCAGTAAACCCTGCGGAGTGATGAGGGGTGCAATTCTGAGTCTGTGTTCACACACACACACACACACACACGTACTGTATGGGGGCGGTCGATAAACCCTCAACAGCAGGCTGAGTCCAATACCGAGAACTAAAGACGAAACAGGAAATCTACCAACTCCAGCTGTCATCTTTAAAAGCACCCCCTTCCAACTTAATGGAGGTGTGTGTCTGTGTGTGTGTGTGAGAGAGACACTAAGCACTATAACAGGGCCTGGCTCGATTAGTATATCTACCATACCATCATGCTTGGGAGGTCTGCAGCTTCCTACACAAACACACAATTTCACTCTGGCAAAAGGTCACATACAGCGGGTGCCCGCCTTATCTGCCAACACCCCCTGAAACCCCCCTAAACTGCAGAGATAGGATTGGTTGTCCCCCATGGCTCTGTGCTGAGCCCGCCTGATATCTTCCCCGCATCATCAGAGCTTTAGGAGCCGCTGGCTCAATCCGGCTCAGCTTTACCCAGCATGGCTTCCCAGTCTCACCTGCCCTGTATTATCGGACAGTTTCATCTGCGGGAAACTGTGAAAGAGCTGGTATTTATTCTGTGATCCGCTGAGGGGAGACCACGCAGAGTGAATTCTATTCACCACAGTAGATAAAGAGCGACTGACTATAGGGCTGGCTGGTGGTGTTACTGTTAGCAGCACCAGCTCTACAGGGAGTGAAAGACAGGCTAGCCTCTAGCATAGTGGTTTACCCCTTCTAGTAGACAAACGGTGGTGATAATATCCACTCACCTGGTATGGACTGGACTGTTATGCTCATCATATTCTCTTCGTATCACATCCGTAATTGTACAGTTACTACTCCAATCGCTGATAATATAAAAGGGTGAGAAATGCCAGCATGTGGAGCTACTGAAATCCAACTGTAATCACAGTAAAGCTACGGCCTGATCCAGTGGTTCTTAATTCTGGTAATCCAGGGTGCATGTGTGTTTTTTTTGCCCTAACACAACACACCCGATTCTACTCAACTCATCGTCAAACCTTTTACTAGTGGAATCAGGTGTGAAGTGCAGAAATGCACCCCTTTGAGTCCCCAGAATCTAAAAAAAAAAAAAAAAAAACACTGCTCTAAATTACAAGAGTTTAGCCTACTTCACAACAACTATACAGACGACTATTCAAAAGAAACGTTAGCAGCGAATAAATATGTACGAAAACAACAAAGCCTATCTGAATGTGTGCAGCGACGCTGCCTGGGCTAACAATGGATCAGATAAATAAATGAAACGCACAAAGCGTCGCTTCTCCCAAGTGGAAGTAACAAAGAGCTTTGTGGTCGGATTGTTTGCAGCCGTAGAAGGCCACAGAGTGCAGAGACAGTACGTGGGGCGAGCTCCTTTATTCATAAATCACCCGCTGAATATAATATCTCTGATATTTAGATTTGCATACAAGGTATTGTCCTTATTCCTAGGTGTATTGGTTTTGAAAAGCACAGATGCAATGAGTGTGAATCTACATACATTAAAACACACACCCTATGACTATCTGGGGAAGAACTTGTACACTTTAAAAAAAGTGTTCCCCGCAAAAATAAATAACTGCAAATAAACACATTTAATCAAACTTGCTTACTTATTGAAGTAATGTCCGGGTGTGAGTTTACATATGGTAGCAGTCTGAAAGGGGATAATGACAGTATTCCAAATGTATAGCCACTAAACAAACCATGAATAAAAATGCATTGTCAATATTACCTGGTGAGGGCTCTGCAGGATTTGGCATTAGCGCTTGGCTGAACTCCAAGGGATATAATGATTGGTTGTGAAGATGGTAAAGGCGGGGCTCCAGCAGTAGGTGGTGCTCATGCTGTCAGACCAAAATTAGTCTTAGTAGCACAGAGGGGGAATCAGGGAGATGGCTTGAAATTACACTGGTTTATTTTGGCACAGAATCGTGTGTGTGAATAATGTCCTTACTATGTAATTGGGCAACTGGGCATTTCGTTTTGATGTGTGTAAGGAAGGCGCGGGTTGTGTGTGAGAGTGGGATTGTGTGTCGTTTGGGGGTGCAGTGGTTATGAAGTGGGGCTTCACAGCCTCACAGCTCTAATAAGAAGGAAAAGCATGTAGAGCATCCAAGATCAGCCCAATCGACGGCCTTGAGTTAACAGGCTGTAGCACGGAGAAGTGGTGTATTTCCTTTTGAAAGCGCTGCTTCCAAGAGAGAAAAGACTCAACATCCACACTGCTTGAGACAGTTTCAGATAACCTTCTGCATCAAACGGGGAGCTTTACAAGTCGCCAAGGACAAGACCTTTAGTCTAGTGTACGATAGCCGACACACAATTTAAAAGCAAATGGGATGAAATTAAACTAGTCCGTCTAAAACACATCCTTCAGAGCCAAGTTGGAGGGGGGGGGGGGGGGGAAATCTGGTCAAGCATTAGTGGTCTTGACTCAAACCCCCACCCCCGGCGAGCCAGCCCAGTCTCAGCCACCTTCTGCCTATGCTTCTACTATCGGTCTCCCTTTTCCCAGGTACTGTCCAAAAACAGACGACAAAATCTGAAGTTCCTAGATGGGGTTCTGAATCTGACACCTTGAGACGCCAGTAGTAGTCATGTTTTTTAAAAAGTGCGCAATTGAAGAAATGTACTATTGAAAATCACCCACGACTTCTTTCCACTGATCTATAGTGAAGCAACAGAGGAAAACAGATCCATATTTTAAATATAAAAATGTAAAAAAGGAAAATAACTTTAAATAAAGCAAATTTGTTCTCTGCGTCTGGGAGATATCTATTTATTGTGAAGTATACTGAAGGTGATATGCACATCCCAACCTTTTAGAAAACCGATGCCTCTGTAGATACTGTCAAAAGAAAAGGCCTGCACGGCACACTAATTTATCATGTCTAAAAAAACAAAAGCCTTTTATCCATCTCTAGCCGTTGCCAAGACAACACTCGCAAAAAAGAAAAAACATTTTGTAGATTGAAGACAGAAACAATACATTTGAACTGCTAACCGACCGCAAAGCGCTACAGAAGGTTGTGCGGACTGCCCAGTACATCACTGGGGCCGAGCTCCCTGCCATCCAGGACTTCTAGATCAGGCGGTGTAAAAGGAAGGCCTGAAATTGCCAAAGACTAAAGTCATAAACTGATCACTCTGCTAACGTCTGGAAAATGTCACCGGATCACAGACCAAAAGGCTCCGAGACAGCTTCAATCCCCAAGCCTTAAGAATGCTAAATAGTTACCCGAACCATCTTAATTATTTTCTACATTGTAGAATAATAGTGAAAACAACACATATGGAATCATGTAGTAACCAAAAAAGTGTTAATCAAAATATATTTCATTTTAGAGATTCTTCAAAGTAGTCACCCTATGCCTTAACAGCTTTGCACACTCTTACAACTCTGCATTGTTGGGAAGGGTTCGCAAACAAGCATTTCATTGTAAATTAAATAAGAGTGTGCAAGCATTTCATTCTAGACCCGTTGTATTTGGCGCATGTGACAAATCAAACATTATTTAATATTGTTATCAAACTAACCAGAAACACTGGAAAACTAGTAAACAGTCATGCTGGGATGGAAAACTAGTTGGAACCAGAGAGACCGTTTGAGTAGTTAAAAAACGCACCATTCTGGAACGATCCACAACAGTGACTTGTCCACTGAGGACAGCTTAACTTTTTATGGCTGCAGGGGCAGTATTGAGTAGCTTGAATGAAAAGGTGCCCATTGTAAATGGCCAGCTCCTCAGTCTCAGTTGCTAATATATGCATATTATTAGTAATATTGGATAGAAAATACTGGATAGAAAATACGTTTCTAAAAACTTTGAATTATGTCTGAGTATAACAGAACTCATATTGCAGGCAAAAACCTGAGAAATTCCACTTCCTGTTTGGATTTTTTTCTGGGGGTGGCAGATCTTCAACCAAGCTCTCATTGAAATAACAGCGAGATATGGATGAGTTTTCACTTCCAACGCCTTCCACTAGATGTCAACAGTCAATAGAACTTTGTCTGATGACTAATGTGAAGGGGGGGTCGAATGACACAGGAAATAGTCACCACTGCCATGAGTTGACCATGCATTCACTATGCGCGTTCACAGGGGAAGCACCTGCGTTCCACTGGTCATCTGAAGTCATTCGAATTCTCCGGTTGGAACATTATTCAAGATATATGTAAACAACATTCTAAAGATTGATTCAGTACATCGTTTGACATGTTTCTACTGACGGAACTTTTGGACATTTCGTGGCATTTTCGAACAAATCAAGCATTTATTGTAGACCTGGGATTCCTAGGACTGCATTCTAATTAAATTCATCAAAGGTAAAGAAACATTTATCATGTATTTTCTGGTTTCTGTTGAATCCAACATGGCGGCTAATTTGGCTTCTGTTCTGAGCGCCGTCTCAGATTATTGCATGTGTTGCTTTTGGAAATCTGGAAATCTGACACAGCCGTTGCATTAAGGAGAGGTATATCTATAATTCCATGTGTATAACTTGTATTATCATCTACATTTATGATGAGTATTTCTGTTGAAACGATGTGGCTATGCAAAATCACTTGATGTTTTTGGAACTAGTGAATCTAATAAACCAATGTAAACTTTTGTATTTTTTTTTTATATAAATATGAACATTAACAAACAAAACATGCATGTATTGTGCAACATTAAGTCCTATGAGTGTCATCTGATGAAGAAAATTCAAGGTTAGTGATTCATTTTCTTTATTTCTGCTTTTTGTGAATGCTATATTTTGCTGGAAAATGGCTGTGCTTATTGTGGTTTGGTGGAGACCTAACATTATCGTTTGTAGTGCTTTCGCTGAAAAGCCTATTTGAAATCGGACACATTGGGATTAACAACAAGATTACCTTTAAAATGATATGACACATGTATGTTTTAGGAATTGTAATTATGAGATTTGTAGTTTGAATTTCACTGGTAGTTGTCATATCGATCCCGGTATTGGGATTGCAGCCATAACAAGTTAAGTAATTCAGAAGAGAGGAAGGAGGGGGTAGGGTAGCTAGCCATTTGGGACCAGACTAAAACTTTAGAACATTTCAAATCATCCCACTCTTACAAGAGTGGTAGTGGAAGTTGGTGTGTGTGTGTGTGTGTGTGTGTGCATGCCTGTGAGAGCATGTGCCTGTGACAGACACATCCCAAAGTGACAAGATGGCAGAGATGGATGGCAGGCAGGCAGGCGCTGGGGAGTCAGTCCAAGCCCAGTAGACTGAAGAGGCTCCCATGAATCCATGTTTTAAGCATCCGTTTGACCAGCTACGACGGAGAGGAAAGAGACCAATATCAGGCGAGGAAAGCAAAAAAGGAGAGGGGAGACTAATACGTGGCAGTCGAGAGGAGTGAGAAGGCAAGGGAAATCTGAGGTGAGGAAGAAAGCAACCTCTCATTATTTATGGGATGAAATTAAACTAGTCCGTCTAAAACACATCCTTCAGAGGGGGTTTGCTTAACGACCATATAAGGTCAGGGCTCTGTGCAGGAAAGTCAAGTTCCTCCACAACGATCTTTGACAAACCATTTCTGTATGGACCTTGCGTTCTGCACGGGGACATTGTCATGCTGAAACAGGAAAGGGCCTTCCTCAAACTGTTGTCACAATGTTGGAAGCACAGAATCGTCTAGAATGTATGTTGCAGCGTTAAGATTTCCCTTCACTTGAACTAAGGGGCCTAGCACGAACCATGAAACAGCCCCAGACCATTATTCCTCATCCACCAAACTTTACAGTTGGGATTGACGATATTTACACACTACGAGCTTCAGCGGTCCCGTTCTGTGAGCTTGTGTGGCCTACCACTTCGTGAGCTGTTGTTGCTGCTAGACGTTTCCACTCCACAATAACAGCACTGTATATATAGTGCATCTACCTCAAATACCTCCTACCTCTGCACATTAATCTGGTACTGGGACTCCCTGTATATAGCTCCATTCTTGTATTTTATTCCTCGTGTGTTACCATTTAATGTTTCAACTCTGCATTGTTGTAAACAAGCATTTCACCGTTAAATCTACAAGAGTTGTATTTGGCAAATAAAATGTTAGATTTTTTATTTGAAGTGACTTACAATAGCAGGTCTTGTAATGGGCCAGTGATAAACAGGAGAGGGAGACACTATGGAGGAGCATTCCAATGGGATTAGGAAAACAACAAAAGTCCTCCAGATTAGCTAATGGGAATACAATGGGAGCGGGGCCACTGGGAGGAGAGGGGTGAAGAGGGGCAACCAGTGAATTAGCTACGTAGACTCAGAGGACGGATAACCTGCTAGGTTGTAATTACATTGTTAGGACAGTGCCGTCCGCTTGTCAACATAAATATTCTTCATTTTCTGTACAACGACCTTAAGATGGATAATGATTCCTCAATTCAAAGTCCCATATTGAGGCGTTAAGGCTAAATGCACCAACACATAATTGAACTGAGGATTGGGAAGAGATAGTTTGGCGCACTTCACCAAGACAGCGTTCAGGACTAAAGACACAGCACTACCGGCGCGGGAGTCAGGCCAGGCTACAGCACTACCGGCGCGGGAGTCAGGCCAGGCTACAGCACTACCGGCGCGGGAGTCAGGCCAGGCTACAGCACTACCGGCGCGGGAGTCAGGCCAGGCTACAGCACTACCGGCGCGGGAGTCAGGCCAGGCTACAGCACTACCGGCGCGGGAGTCAGGCCAGGCTACAGCACTACCGGCGCGGGAGTCAGGCCAGGCGACAGCACTACCGGCGCGGGAGTCAGGCCAGGCGACAGCACTACCGGCGGGAGTCAGGCCAGGCGACAGCACTACCGGCGCGGGAGTCAGGCCAGGCGACAGCACTACCGGCGCGGGAGTCAGGCCAGGCTACAGCACTACAGGCGCGGGAGTCAGGCCAGGCTACAGCACTACCGGCGCGGGAGTCAGGCCAGGCTACAGCACTACCGGCGCGGGAGTCAGGCCAGGCTACAGCACTACCGGCGCGGGAGTCAGGCCAGGCTACAGCACTACCGGCGCGGGAGTCAGGCCAGGCTACAGCACTACCGGCGCGGGAGTCAGGCCAGGCTACAGCACTACCGGCGCAGGAGTCAGGCCAGGCTACAGCAGCAGCTTCCTCACATTAGAACTGAGACTGGCTGAGAATATAATAGATGAGGCTGATTTATACTGAAAATAGTTACGTACCATTAACTGTCTGGTAACGGAGGGGTGGAGGAGAGAGGGGTGAGTAAAAGTAAATAATTGGGTGAATAAGAGAGCCAGTGAAAATGGGAGAAAAACAGGATAGAAAAAAGCCAAAGATAAAAAGGTAGAAAGAGATTGGAGAGAGAGAGTTCTGGGTGGCTCCACACGAATTGTGCTGCTTCTCAGTAACCATTTGAACTCCAGTCCAAAAATAAGCCAACTGAGAGATTTGTTCAAACGTTGATTGAATGGGTGTCCTGCTGGAGACAGAGAAAAGGAGGGGGAGCGGTGAGAATGATAAGACCACAGTGCCCCCTAAAGCCAAAAGAGTACACCTCTTTTTCCCTCCATCTCTCATCTGAAGAGCCTGTGTATTGAGAGGCCAAGAGGGTTTCGTTCAAGGTGCGCACCAACACACGTTGAGGGGCCGAGAGGCTAACGTTCAAGGCCTTGCAAACGTTACTTAAAAAAGGACTCGGAGGATCCCTTACCGTTCTTAGAGAGCTGAGCTGTTCGTCGGTACGTGAGGTGCATTTATTAAATCACACAAACGACCCAACAGCCAGGCAGAATGGCGCACAAACACACAGAAAGCAGCCCACGCTGTAGTTTAACATATTCCCTAGGTTTCAGCGGTTGAAACGCACTCTCTTTGACACCACACACGGAGAAGTTCTAATCAAGGCTGAATGGAAATAAGCCCATTTCTAGAGTGAGAGACTAAAACCAGACGAACAGGTGCAGCGCTAAGGAGCGCTGTGGAATTGAGCCCAACTGCCTTCCGTAGGCCTATCGGATTCACTGACACGTTTCACGGTAAATAGCAAACACATCTAAACACATCTATTGCTAAATCCTCTGATTCTCCTCATGCTGTTATAACAGTGAGACGGATAGATAGGAGAGAGAGAGTTGGGGAGAAAAAGGGAAAGAAAGAATTAGTAAGAGATCCAGAGGGAAAAAAGCTTTTTCTAGTGGCGGGGCGGAGTGAACAGTCATCACACGCCACCTTTGTGAAGCACGGCACTTGTTGCCGTTAAGTTTCCTCCTCTTGAAGGTGCAGGTGAACGGGAAGTGGTGTATAAACTCCCTCCTTAATGAAGTAGGAGCCTGGAGAAGGAGCTTACACCCCACTGTGCCGGGGAGAGGAGAAGGCCTGGCAAGGTAATCAGAGTGAAATAGTGTGAGTAGGAGAGTGTCGGAGCTATGAGTATGTGTATGCATGCCTGCATACATGTCAGTATATATAGCTCTGTGTGTGTGTGTAGGAGTTGTGTGTCTCACTTCCTTCCATATGCAGCTCCAGGAGGGCCTCTCGCCTAAGGAGCAACAGCAGGGGTTTGTGGGAAGATAACGGGGGAGGGAAAGTTTTTCGAGCAAGGGCAGAAAGCGGTAGAGAGGGTGCGAAGGAGGAAGAGGAAAAAGAAGCTCCGCTTGCTGTTTGTTGTTGTTTGAAAAAGGCGGAGGCTGTGGAGTATAATCATCTCGCTTTCTATCGTAGGTGGGAGGGAGCAAAAGGGGGGTAGGGGTACGGGTTGTAACCCCCCCTTGAAACCTTGTGCTCCGTTAGGGGTCGTCCCCAATCCCCCGTGTGACGTCGCTCCCTCGCCGAGCATACTGTCGGAATCACCTTGACACACGGACTGTACCACGGCACATGCACGAGGGGCGTCGATGATCAAACGCACCAAACACACTCTGCTGACAATCTGTTGAGATTGCTCTCGGGACAATCACCGCAGTTGAATTAGTATTCAAAAACATTTAAAATAGGACTGCCATTTGGTAAACAAACACCGGTACAGGAGGAAGCTAAATCAAAAAGGGAAGACTAGCAGATATCTGGCTGTTGTGTGTCTGCCCATCCATCAAAGCAGCGTTAGTCTAACACCTGCATAACTGATACTGTATAGTGAATACTGTATGGTACTTCGGCTAAATACAATGTCAGGGAAGCTAAACAGCTATGCATTGTGGTTGTCAACCGGGATGTATAGAGAGAAAAGATAAAGGATGTGTTTGGTGGAAGGAGGACAGGTGTCTCGCTGTGAATAGCTGAGTCAAGGACGAGAGAGGGAGGAGTGTGTGTGTCCGAGAGAAGAGGTATAGAAAGATAGGAGTGTGTTCATCTGCGCATGTGTTCATCTGCGTGTGGGGTCTCACCTGCTTGGATGATGAGCTTGGCACACTCGTTGCAGGGGAACAGAGCCACGTACATGGAACAGCCCTTCACGTCCGCTGAGTTCTTATTCATGATCGCATTCAGCTCCGCATGGCACACTGGAGGAGAGAGGGGGAGGAAAAGAGGGGAAGAGAGAGTAAACACACCAGGGGTGGCAGTGAATCAAAAACTGAGACGTATTAATATGCAGATAGAGGTTTCCTAGTTCCAACAGCCACATACAACTAATCAACTGGTCTAGGATCAGTTCCCCCCCCTGTCCATATAATCTCATTAATTCATTGATCTAAAAAGGCTAAACTGATCCTAGTTCAGAAATTCCACTTTCCACTTTGGAAAGTAATGTGCCGAGTTGAACAGATGCCTTCCTCTCTCTCCTCCACCATGGCAGACATAAAATGACTCATTCCTAACATTAATTATGGGAAATTAATTGCCCCATCAGCGACGGTGGCCGATTATGGAGCACCACCACCACCCGTCAAACTGTAGTGTGATTACCATATCCCCTCACTAGCCCCATGCCAGCCAGCCAACCTCGCCGATTTGCTTTGGCACAACAGAGCATGGCACGACATGCACGTTGGTCCACTGCTCTCACAGCAAGCAGGCAGAACTCATACGATCAGGCCCATTCGAGAGAAAGCCATGGGATGGTTCACTTGGAGAATTTGTGCAATCGGTTGTCATGGCAATGTGTATTTGTTGGGGAACATAAAATATTATCCTGAGCACTGTTTAATGTTACAGTCACTGGTCTCAGTTACTATTAGAGCAGTGGTAGTTACCATTACCACCACTGGTGAATAGCGTTAATGAACACTGATCCGCACTGTGACCCAACAGCCAACCCCCCTTTAAAACTGCTCCTGAAACTGACTAATAATGTGGACCTCAGAAAAGCCTTCTCTGGTCCCAATTAGCTGCAGAGTCAGTTACTTGAAAACAGGTAATTAAAATGACCCATTTGTGCTCGTAAAAAAAATAAAAATCAGCTGAGGTTTACCAGAATGGCCTTCCCAGGTAGAGGGCAATTATACCCAGTAACCATGAGACCTTCTGGAAAAGAGGGGTGTTAAGAAAGTGTGTGTGGTCTTGGCTAACAAGACTGCTGTTCCTTGTAATTGCATATTACAGCCTTTATTACAGCCAATTATCTCCCTTTGAAGATGATTAGACATCTACAAGGTCCCCCCCCCCCCACCTCCCTTTACCCAGTTTCACAAAGAAATGGCTATATCATTTTTTTTTAAACGTTACATTGTGCTATGCTATGACCTGGGCAGCAAATTTCCACAAGGACCTGGATAGTGGCAACCCTAAGAGGGCTTTTAGGATACCCCTGGATGGGGTGAAGAATATATCCTGTGTTTGAAGATAAAATATAATGAGATTCTTCCTTCTAACAAGAAGAGGATAGAGCGAGTGCATGAAAGAGAAAGAGCGAGGAAGAGGGGAGAGAGACACCCATTGGCCAGAAAGAGTGGGTGAGAAATAGATTAGGGGAAATAAGTGATTCTTCACCAAGCTTTGCTAACAGCACAAGAAGACTTGGGCACAACTATGCACAATATGTTGCCCAATATATTCCATCTGCAAAAACATATCTTTATAAAAGAGCTTGAGATAGGTAGGGAGAAACTAGACAGGGTTTCTCTAAACCCTTCTAAAATTATTCTGAAGTGGACTGGAGGAAGAAATAGGCCTACATCCTTTGAATGTAAAAAAGGGCTGCCTGGATAGTCGCCAACTCATTTACTTTCGGCGGTTCGCTCTCCCTCTCTGTCCCCCAAACTAAGCAACCCCTCCCCCCCCCCCTACCTCTGCATATTAACTGGAGACATCCTTAAAGCGTCAGGTATCTCCACACACAAAGCTTCAGGTCTTAACTCAAACTGCTTTCAATTACCGATGAGACAAAGAATTCAAAAATAACTCCTTCAAAAATTAACTGGGCAGTTTGACTTTCCATATTTTTCGTGGAACCCTCTCTCCTGAACTCAGGAGATTAATTATCTGGTTCCCGTGGCGATTAGAAACGGCTGTGATGAAACAGTGACGCGTCTTACGTACAGTCTGTCTGGGAATGTTGGAATGGAATATTCTGGCTACACCTGTAGCCAATTGCATGTGGATGTTAGGCTGCCTGTGACCCAATAGAATAGTGTATAGGGTTTCTGTAGGAAGCCAGAGGGAAGGGTCTGGAATTGAAAGGATAGACTGGAGTGCACTGAAGGGTTAGGACTGTACATTGCCAACCTATAAAGCCCTGCAGAAGTTTCTATAAGGCTACAATTGTATTATCTGTAGTAGTAGGCCTTGGGCTATTAGGTAAAAGAAACTGTACACATGCAAAGTGTGTGTGTGTGTTCTGGCAGATGGTCAGTTAGGTGCTCTCTGACCACTGTAGCCAATTAAAGAAGCTATTGAGAGGTCAGAGGTCAAGATTGACCACCTGTCAACTGACATTGAGTCTGGTATTTGCATGCTCCTTAAAAAAAAAAAAACGCACCATGTCCGAATACCTATACTAGCGTACTACATACTTAAACTGCATACAATGCATGTACTCATCGTCGCATACTATTTAGCGCGCAGTTTAGTAAAAAGTATGCAGTATGCCACGACCGCAACGCAGTCGCAGCTCCTGACTGGTTGAGTAAGTGGGGTGGGGCAGAGTGCGGGTGGATTTTTAAAAATTCAACAAACATGCATCACATTAACCAGCCTGATAATAGCTCACTTCCAATTTGATTAATTTCTCTAAACTCTGAATGGAATAGGTATGGAGTTATAGGCCTACTCAGGCTGGCTATAAGCAGACCATCACATTCAACCTATACCGTAGGTAAATATTTTCCACTTGAACATATTTATTAGTGAAACCAAAGTGCTGTAACATATTCAATTAAATCAAACAGCCTAGTATAGCTTACATTTGAAAACCCCCACAGAAGCTTCGCTATTCAGCATCTTCCCAATTAAGTAGCTTAGGTTTTGTTGTTTGGCTACTCAAAGAGAACGGGGCCCATCACTCGCATCTCACCTCTTCCAATGCATTGTGGAAAAGTGTGCATCTAATTATACTAGATAAAGAGCTGAGATGAGTATAACATCCTGGCATTTAAACCATCAAATTTTTTTTTTTAAATTCACATACTATAAAACATTCTATTTTCGTTTACTGAGAATGTGTCTTTGCGCTGTTTCACGCTATTCGGTTTCAGGGAGCGCATCCCCTTATCTAATTGATCAGCGGTTGTCAAAGCCAACACGAGTATCTGGACATTTAAAATATACTCGATTTTCTAAATGTCCCATAGTATTACATTTCATTTTTTCCCCTGCATACTCAAAACAGACAAATATTTAGGACACATATATGGGTATTCAGAGTCTTCTCCCAGAGTCAACACACTCACACAAAAAACAAATGTGCTAATATAACCACTGCAGCACAAATAGAATATTGCGGCACTACAGCCTATGGCCTATACAGCCAGTCACTCTGATTGAGACGCATGTCTTTCCTGATTCCCACAGGCTTGTCGAGTCATGTGACTTCTAAAGCTCCTCTAGATTCTGTCTACGTCTCAAACTGCACGCCATTCCCTATAGGTCCTGGTCAAAAGTAATGCACTAAATAGGGACTAGGGAGTCATTTGGAACAGATTCTGTCTCGGCTGCCAGGGAACACCAGAGAGAGTGCCTGGCCCCTAGCCAGAGATATCACAACCCTGAGGAGACTAGAGATAGGGAGGGGGGGGGGGGGGATGGAGAGGGCATAGGGAGGGAAGGCAGAGAAAAGAGATGGAGGGAGAGAGAGAGAAAGAAAGAGGGAGATCAAAAGCAAAAGAAGAGTGTGCCCGGTGGGAGAGAGGCTGTAGAGCCGACCGACACAGCAGACAAATAGAGGGCCGTTAACTTTGCTACATCGGCTCAAGCAATTACATGGCTATTCCTGTGTGTTAGTAGGGAATGAATGGGTCCGAATAAGGCATTAGGAATGAACCGGGTCGGGAGCAGGACAGGGCTACGGGCTGAGGACCGAGTTTCTATTATTCCTGGATCGTTTTGCTGAGGGAGGGAGTGTGTATGTCACTGCCAAGGGAGCGGTTTAACTTCCTCTCCTCTCATTCTCACAGTCTCTTTATTAACAGTACTTAAAGAACGATTCATCTACAGAACAGAGAGACAATAGTTACTGAGGAAGAAAAGGGTTTTCTGAATGCGCCGTTAGAAAAAGGTAGAAAGGGTGGACGCAGTATTAGTCGTGTTAAATATACTATCCTTCTCTGTGTATTACAGTATGATCATAAATTCCCTCTAGTTAAACAAAGTGGGACAATGCAACATATTGTGATATAAAAAGGTAGAAAGTCATTTCTGAGAGACACTGTTTGTAAGGGGGGTCAGGAAGAGTTTAAAAGATCAACCCCCCCCCCAAAGAAATTGACAAAATGCTCTTAATGCTTTGCCTCTTCACACCCTCACCATGGCAACCGCTGATAGTCTCCCACGCTGGCATCTGCTGCCCACAGTCTGCCAGCTGTGCCCTCAGCCCTCTCAATCACTCTTCCCCCACCCCCCTTCTCTCTTCTAAACTCCATACCTAAACCCATTCAGAATAGTCTAGCTTTTTCCCCCAGAGTGGCCTACACTGTATATAAACAATTCAATGTGTCAGTGTCCTACTCTATGTGATTGCAGTAAAAAGTATGACTCTGAAAAGCCCTAGGTAAAGAGACCGGAAATAAAAATCGGTGTAATTATTTTATTTTACGGGAGGGTGTTGGGTATAGCTGCGCAAAAATATATATATATTTTTTTAAATGGCATGCCCTGGAACTATATTTAACTATCAATTTTCGCTGTAGTTCTTTCCAATACTTTTATTAATTGTAAGACACAGGATTATCCCTCCAGTTCTCTTAATCTTAGCCCATCTAGTAATTCAAAAACCATCCAAGTCTGGTAGCCTATGCTGTTGGAGATACTTTCTAGCCATGGTTATCCATGAGATGGTTACAGTGAATCACCAATCAGAACGTTATAAAAAGGTCCAACAAGGACATTTTTCGTGGACAGGCCACCAAAACCGGGGACTGGCTGTGGAAAACGGGGACGTCTAGTCACCCTAGGTATCTCTAATAGGCTATAATTGCATATGATTAGTAAGTACTACTAGGGATGTACTCGTTTCACTTCAAACTAACTGCCCCCATTGGTCCGATTACCTATCATGAGTTCTCAAGGCTTACAAGTCAAACTTTGAAAATACGCCAGTCATAGTTGGCAGAGTCGGGTCTAATATCATCAATATCAGAAGTTGGGAGAGAAAACACTACTAGCAAGTTCCCTCTAGGGTGTGTGTGTACATTCACTGAGTTTTGAGAGGACAAGGAGACTAACTGGAAGTTGGTGTCCAGCGCCCTCTTCAGGTGAAACTGTGTCACTTCTAGTTCAGACTTCCAAGGACTGAGACAAGAATCAAGATGTCCTTGTAGAACAGAGGTATAGCTACTGAATCATTTCACTGTAAAAGCTCTTTCACTCTCACAAGGACACGCTCTCTCTCAGAAGTAATAACTGATAGTACAAGCAAGCAGTTGGAGACAGGAGAGCATTCCACCTTCCATCCAGCTATTCTATCGTTTTCCCAGAAATGCATTTATTTTCCAGTGTGCCACCTGCTCTCATTTCACCCTCAAACTACCTGGTTTCCATGACAACTGCACAAAAACATCTCTCCTTTCCTTTCCCGCTCGTTGGGGTTAAGAGCACCTGGCCTCCATCTTCGGTGTTACATTAAAACCCCATCTGTGCTGCCGAGTAGTCCCTCTTCTTTGTTGGCCTCAGCTGTGTTGTCTGCGCGGGTTATGCTTGTTTCGACGTTAAACAACAACTGCCTTAGCAACAACAGGGGATTGACTACTGCTTATTGTTAAGGGCTTGTCTGGTTTGAAAGAGGTTGTGCACTGTAATTGAGAGGCAGCTATGAGGTGAGGAGAGAGAGAAATGAGGATGAGTGTGAAAAAGAGCACCATGTGGTCTTGAGAGGAAAAAGCAGGCCCAGACAGATGGAGCCTAGCGTCTGTGAGAGCGAGAGAGACCGGGCATCGGGCGGTGAGAAAGCAGAAGTCAATCACCGCACACACTTCACATGTTGGACTGGCTAGTACTGTTCAAGTGGCTAGTGCGATTATGGCCTAGCGGCATGTCAGTTGGGGTTCACAGTTCACGAGCTGCTGAAATGGCCGGCATGTTGCCCAGGCCTGGGTTCAACCCTTCAAATGCTTTAGTTAAGATTGATTGAATTTGTAAGTCGCTCTGGATAAGAGCGTCTGCTAAATGACTTAAATGTAATGATGTAATGTTGTTTGGATCATTGGAACCAATGGAATAGACCCAAAAATTCTAACATCGCTCATATGGCACTCCAGAAAGGCTCAATCGAATGCTCCAAGTATTTCAAAGAAAGCTCATGCTGTTTTAACCTAGTTCCGACTTACGTCAAGTTATGGAACCAGCATACACAAAACACTAAGAACACCTGCTCTTTCCATGACAGACTGACCAGGTGAAAGCTATGATCCCTTATTGAGGTCACTTGCTAAATCCACTTCAAAAATCTGTGTAGAGGAAGGAAGGGGGACACATTATAGAAGGATTGTTAAGACTTGAGACATGGATTGTATGTGTGCCATTCATAGGGTTAAATGGGGAAGACAAAAGATTGAAGTGCCTTTGAACAGGTTACGGTAGTAGGTGCCAGACGCACCTGTTTGTGGGAAGCATTAGAGTCAATATGGGCCAACATCCGTGTGGAATGCTTTCGACACCTTGTAGAGTCTATGCCTCAACTAATTGGGTGGGGGTGCAACCCAATATTAGGAAGTTGTTCCTAATATTTTGTACACTGTGTATATTGTAGTTCACATTAACCTAGGATTCCTCATTGTGGTGATATTAAAGTAAATATTACCGCAGGGATAGTAGGTAGTGGTACTATATAGGTAGCTCCTACCATAAGGATACTTGGTAGTGGACTGTGGTACTACAGTGATGTTCCTAGGTAGATCCTACCATAAGGATACTTGGTAGTGGACTGTGGTACTACAGTGATGTTCCTAGGTAGATCCTACCATAAGGATACTTGGTAGTGGACTGTGGTACTACAGTGATGTTCCTAGGTAGATCCTACCATAAGGATACTTGGTAGTGGACTGTGGTACTACAGTGATGTTCCTAGGTAGATCCTACCATAAGGATACTTGGTAGTGGACTGTGGTACTACAGTGATGTTCCTAGGTAGATCCTACCATAAGGATACTTGGTAGTGGACTGTGGTACTACAGTGATGTTCCTAGGTAGATCCTACCATAAGGATACTTGGTAGTGGACTGTGGTACTACAGTGATGTTCCTAGGTAGATCCTACCATAAGGATACTTGGTAGTGGACTGTGGTACTACAGTGATGTTCCTAGGTAGATCCTACCATAAGGATACTTGGTAGTGGACTGTGGTACTACAGTGATGTTCCTAGGTAGATCCTACCATAAGGATACTTGGTAGTGGACTGTGGTACTACAGTGATGTTCCTAGGTAGATCCTACCATAAGGATACTTGGTAGTGGACTGTGGTACTACAGTGATGTTCCTAGGTAGATCCTACCATAAGGATACTTGGTAGTGGACTGTGGTACTACAGTGATGTTCGTGGGTAGATCCTACCATAAGGATATTTGGTATCCAGTCTGTCGTCAGCAGAGCGGGACCAGGGCAGCAGGTCATCATCACAGCCGTTGGGCATTCCGTTGTAGCCGATGCCCACTATCTTATTCTCCTGGTTAACAATACATGCTCCAACCTAGCAGAGAGAGAGAGAGATCATTTAAAGTTCAGACAGAGTGCGCATATTATTTCTCAACTGTGTTGCATCTAGACTAGAAGATGTGACTGGGCGTATCATTGGTCACCCTCAAAAACAAAAATGGCAAAACATTATGTATTTGGGTGAGAAGATATTTTTATACCCAATCTAGCCTAGCATGTAGGCCTAAGAGTTTAACATGTATGCAAGTATACAGTGGGCTCCAAAACTACTGGCACCCCTGGCTGGCAATGCACAAACAATACTTATATATATATAATTAGAGAAACTCAAAATACCAACGTGAGAAATAATGTACTTTATTAATGTTTCAATGGAACCAACCAAAATCATACAATTATTTAATACAAAATGGCCATGGTGGAACATTGATTTTGTTGTCACAGAACCATTTCTGTGTGGATCTTGGAGGTACGTTTTGGGTCATTGCCTTGTTGGAAAGTCCACCTAGGGCCAAGTCCCAGCCTTCTGGCAGAGGCAACCAGATTGTCAGCCAGAATTGCCTGATACTTGGTGGAATTCATTATGCCATCAAATCTTAACCAGTGCCCCTGGACCTCTGGAATTAAAACAGCCCCAAAACGTCACTGACCCACCACCATATTTCACCGTGGGTAGGAGGTGCCTCTCCTTGTATGCATCTCTGTTGACGCAAAACATGATGCTGTATCTGATGCTGTATCTGATCAAAACATTTTATTTTGGTCTCATCTGACCAGAGCAACTTCTTCCGGTCATAACTTAAATGACGTTTGGTAAACTCCAAGCGCTTGCATCTTGTGTCTTGGGGTCAGAAAGGGCTTTCTTCTGGCAACCCTTCCAAAGAGCCTGTGGATGTGGAGTCTGATGGTGCTTTTTGAAACCTGGGTGACCCCCAAGACGCCACCAAGGCCCGCAATTCTTTCACAGTGATTCTGGGGTTTTTGTTGCTTCTCTCGCCATCCTCCTCCCTATCCTGGGGGGGGGGGCAAAATGCATTTGCATCCTCTACCATAAGGTTTAAGTGTTCCATATCTTCTGATTTTTTTTTTTTTTTATAACTGCCCTGACAGTGCTCAGTCGTTTGTGGATCTTCTTGTAGCCATTACCAGATTTATGAAGGTCTATGACAGTCTGTCTTTCTTGAACTGCCAGTTCTTTTGTTTTCTTCATGGTGTTGGATGACAAAGGGATATTGCATGCGTGTTACCTCATTATACCCTAGTGAAACAAGTAATGTAATGGCTCAATATAGTTCCTTGAGACTTAAAACTAATTAAATTAAATTTCTGGTTTAATTTTGGTAGATGCAATTTACAATCATCTTTAAGGGTGCCATTAATTGTGAAACCTTGATTTGGAGGACATTGATTTTTAACTAAATCAATAAATGATTTTGGCGGGTTCCATTGAAACATTAATAAAGTACAGTATTTCTCACATGTTGGTATTTTGAGTTTCTATAATTATATTGTTTTTGCATTGCCAGTAATTTTGGAGCTCACTGTGTATGTAAGTAGAGGCAGAGCAACTTGGCATGAAGGGTGGAGGTCAATGTTCAGTGGTTTAGAGATTTGGGAAAGAGAAGAGAGGGCTCTCCAGCTGAGAGCTAGGCCAATTAGAGATGGAGCGAGAGAGATGAGAGTGGGGGGGGGCATCAACTTATCAGGAATCACATGAAAGCACAAAACCTCTACTCCACCATAACGAACACAGTGGAACAACCAATCAGGAGGGATTCTAATCTAACTCGCAAAAAAAATCGAAGTTTTCTAACCACTTCTTGGCTAATAATGATCGGTCATCTAACCAATGAGGGTGCGGCGGTGGAACCGTACCGTATGCCCTTCACTGTACTGTTAGTTTTCTCCAGGTGAACTGGCATAGCTCCAACACATCAAACGACCTAGAGAGCCCACCCCCCGCCATGGCTCTCCCCAGGACGCTGTGCTTTGATCAGGGCTAGAAACGCTCCGCCAGGCCCCTTATCACTTTAAAAAGACCCACGCACCGCACCCCCCCCCCCCAGCCTCACCCCATCCATCAATACATAAAACCCCACCCGCCCTCCACCCAGCTCCATCACTCATATGTTAGAATGATAAAAGTGTGTCAGAGAAATGTGTGAAAGACGAAGTCAGCCAGAGAGACCGAGAGGGAGAGACAAAAAGACGAGCGAGAGAGAGCGAAATGATAGAGGGTCCTTCTCGGTGTCATAGGACTGACTAAGACAAAGTCAGACGAAGCTTGAAGATGATACGTAGTGTAGCTGTTCAGATCACAGATCAAATTAAGTTCAGTCTCGACTCGCGTCCCCTTGGATTTGTGCTGTGTGCACACATGCGCCTGTCTAGAGAGCATTGCTGAATTAATGTAGGGGGCTTATTTGAAGGATACATCTGACGAGGGTAGAGACTAGAGAGCTGAGCCTTAAAACAGAGGCTGTAGCGTTTTAAGGGGGGACTAAGAAACAGTGGCTTCTTGAGAGAGAGCCCCCTGAGGGACAAGCTACCATCCTTTCTTGTTGGTGGACTGCGTCAACTAAGGTGGTCAGATATCAATGGGGGAATTGTGGCAAAAGCGGAAGGCGGAAGCTTCGTCCTCCCGTCTGTAAACAGAGGCCTCGCGAGGACCCGTCGCTGAGACATGAAACGGCGCCAGATATCCCTTTCTTCCGAGAGGGAAAAAAAAGAGGAGAAAATAAAGGATAGACGACTAAAGCTCCAAACCCTCTTGTTTCATCCTCACACTGTTTTGATCAGGGAAGGCTTGGCTGGTTTAAAAACTTTTCTGTCATTCTTCTAATCCCCATCGCCTCCACCTCTCTCTCCCTCGAGGTGGAGACCAGACAACATCCTGAACTAGTTTAGAAAGGAGAGGTCATTAGAGAAGACTTGTTGAAATTTCCTCCCTTTCTTTCTCGCTCTCATTCCCTCTGTCTCTTGATCTCCATCACCCCCCCCCCCCTCTCGTTCTTTCTGGGCTGGTTGGTAACTAGTGCCGAAAGAAAGTATTCACACCTCCTGACTTTTTCCACGTTTAGTTGTGTTACAGACAGAATTTAAAATGGATTATATTTTGATTCTCGGTCACTGGCCCACACACACAATAATCCATATTGTCAAAGTAGAATTCCAAATCATTAAAAAATGAAAAGCTGAAATGTAAGTATTAAAAAAATAAAAAAAAATATTCAACCCCTTTGTTATGGCAAAGCTAAATAAGTTCAGGAGTAAAATGTTGCTTAACAAATCACAGTAAGTTGCATGGACTCACTGTGTGCAATAATTGTGTTTAACGTGATTTCTGAATGACTGCCTTATCTCTGTACCCCACACATGCAATTATCTGTAAGTTCCCTCAATCGAGCAGAGAATTTCAAACACAGATTCAACCACAAAGACCAGGGAGGTTTTCTAGACACGCATCTCATGTGCACTCACACACACACACACACACACACAGAACAAAGCCAAGGGGACTTTAAAACAGTTAGAGTTGAATGGCTGTGATAGGAGAACTGAAGATGGATCCACAACATTGTGGCAAAGAGATATACTTTGGGTCCTGAATACAAAGCGTTATGTTTAGGGCAAATTCAACATCTGAGTACCACTTCATATTTTCAAGCATGGTGGTGGTGGCATCATGTTATTGGTATGCTTGTCATTGGCAAGGACTATGGAGTTTTTTGGGATGAAAATAAATTGAATGGGTGAGTGAGTGAGTTAAAAAAATCTATTTAATCCAGTTTGAATTCAGGCTGTAACACAATAAAATGTGGAACAAGTCAACAGGTGTGAATAGTTTCTAAAGGCACTAACTCCCAGCAGCAGGTGTGGAGTCAGAAGGGAGGGATGGAGGATTACTGGATCCGTAGACCCCCTGCTGTGCCCCACTGGCCTGTATACTGTATGCCTTCTTGAATTTGGAGACTGTGAAAAGACCCCTGGTGGCATGTCTGGTGGGGTAAGTGTGTATGTGTGTCAGAGCTGTGCGTAAATTGACTATGCAAATTTGGGATTTTCAACAATGTTTTTTTTTATAAAAAGAAGTGATTCAATTCGTAGCCAAGAGAGACTGGCATGCATAGTATTTATATAAGCCTTCTGATGACAATGAAGAGCAGAACGTGCCGCTCTGTTCTGGGCCAGCTGCAGCTTAACTAAGTCTTTCCTTACAGCACTCGACTGGACAATAATTAAGATTAGATAAAACTAGAGCCTGCAGGACATCTCTATCACGTACAAATCTCTCCCCATCTTTACAACCATTGAATCGATACGTTTTGACCGTGATTGTAAACTATCTAAGGTAACACCAAGTAATTTAGTCATCAACTTCTTCAACAGCCACACCATTCATTTACATTTACATTTAAGTCATTTAGCAGACGCTCTTATCCAGAGTGACTTACAAATTGGTGCGTTCACCTTATGACATCCAGTGGAACAGCCACTTTACAATAGTGCATCTAAATCTTTTAAGGGGGGTGAGAAGGATTACTTTATCCTATCCTAGGTATTCCTTAAAGAGGTGGGGTTTCAGGTGTCTCCGGAAGGTGGTGATTGACTCCGCTGTCCTGGCGTCGTGAGGGAGTTTGTTCCACCATTGGGGGGCCAGAGCAGCGAACAGTTTTGACTGGGCTGAGCGGGAACTGTACTTCCTCAGTGGTAGGGAGGCGAGCAGGCCAGAGGTGGATGAACGCAGTGCCCTTGTTTGGGTGTAGGGCCTGATCAGGCCATTCATTACCAGATTCAGGTCTAGAACTTAGGGAATGATTTGTACCAAATACAATGCTCTTAGTTTTAGAGATGTTCAGGGCCAGTTTATTACTGGCCACCCATTCCAAAACAGACTGCAACTCTTTAACGGTTTTGGTGATTTCATTAGCTGTGGTTCATATGTTGACGTTATTTTATGGTTTTGAATAATATAAATATTTGTATTTATTTATGAGTAGTGCATGACCCTAGGGTGGAAACACGTGATTTCAATGAGTCTCTCCATTCTGATTGTTTTATACTGTTCAATTAAACTTCAACTCTGAATTTTTCATAAATGTCTGCCTTTCCTGCACTAATTTGAGATCATATCCACACTCCACATAGCGCTGCACACTATTGGCAAATGTTGCAATTGCGTTTTTTTTAACCAAATGTTGCAATTGCAATTTGACTTGCGATTTAAACACTTGGGTGAACTGTTGGAATCATAGAAATATTATTATTATTTTAAATCAATAGTTAGAATATAATAGTGGGCATAGTGTTTTACATGACAACGAATGAAAATGCCAGGGAGGAGTTATTGTGACAGGGTAGGAACCAAAGTTGCTACATTAAAAATGTTATCTTAGCTACTTCATGTAGCTTACATACTCATGCTTTGTCTAATAAATACTCTTTGGTTGCACAAACATGCTGATTTAGGCCTAAACCGTCACTGGTATCAGGCTTGTATAGCTAGCTAGTTTTGCTCTGACAAGCTGTTTGCAGATTTCTATTACTGAACGCAAGTGTCGTAGTCGAGCAACAACAAAAGCGCTCCTTGAGTGACAGGGGGCGGGGCTAGGGCGAGAGAGACTTTTATATTTACTCACACACTAAAGTGCACATACACACTTCCATACATCTGGATCGAATAATTTATTGATTTAAATTCCCTAATAAACCCTGCATAGTCCAAACTTCCCTCAAGACATCTCTTTTTGACCAAATATTTTTAGGATTGAAAACCTGTAGCCATTTCCCCCCCCTCCATTTCACTGATATCCCTCACTCCATCCATCCACTTCTGTGGGTCAGAAATCCATATCAAAACAAGCTCTAGGTTGATCATCAAACTAGACAGCGCAGTGCAGACAGGGGGTATAGGTGTCGAAACAAATCAAAACAGACATCCAACTTGGCGCTTACAGGCCTACACCAGAAAAACAATCCCTGACTAAGGCAGACAAGGGCTAAGGCCTCCAACTGCTTGAAACACCCCACACCACCCAAACCTGGTGCTCGCCCCACAGCCGGGAACTCTGGGAACTCAATCAAATACCCGCCGCCGCCTTGACCGGCAGTGTCAAAGAGAGGAGTCCGTGCCAGGGCCTGATCAGAAAAGCAGGGAGGCCTTATTGAGGGCGAAGGGCCTGGCATCTGGATTAATATTTAACAACAGGTGGGACTGTGGATGCCTTACACAGCCGTGGTAGAGAGAGAAATGGAGAGAAAGGTGGTTGGAGGACCAGGGTCAATGAAGAGGGGGGTAGGGGGTGGTGATGTTACCTAGGATCTTGAATGCTTCTTTGAGTTGTGCGTGTGTGATATATATATATATATGCGTTTACCTGTGAGCTGGGATCCTTGCTTCTCTGAGCTGAAAGGAAAGCTACAGCCATGAAATATTCAGGCCACTCCAGGTAGTCCTCACGCTTTTTCGTCTGAGCAGGATCAGAGGCCGGGATCCTGATGGAGGGGAAAAGAGGAGAGGGAGAAAGGACAGAGAGAAAAGAAAATGGAGAAAGGTCAAAACGGGAGGATAGAAGGAGAGAGACAAACATGAAGACAAAAGAAAATGGAGGTCAGAAAAATGGGCAAAAGAATAGTGAGAAAGAGAAGGGGGAAAGAGAAAAGGAGGGTAGCGTTAGAGGTTGAGGAGGGAAGGAGAACAGGGGAGTCAGAGGGACAAGACAGAATAGAAGGAAAGTGACAAGGTAGTGAGGGATGGCGTATAAACAAAAATAGAACCTTCAAAAGGCTCGTTTGTCAAAAAGGGGCAGTCAGTGGCATCGGTCGCATGTTTCACTTGAGGTCAGCATGATGTAGTCTCGGTCTCCGTCCTCTTGCTTTACAAAGGAAAACACGTGCTGTCGTGAACGCAAACAAGTTCAGTCAGACACTTCACACACACATCCTCACAAGGCCACCAGTGCGACGATTCAAAGGGCTTCAAACCTGGGTCTTAACCCCACAGAGAACAGACGCCCACTCCCTATAATGACAACACCCCTGTCTAGAGACCTCACTATCTCAGCATACATTCTTTGTGTTTTGAAAACCATTCTATCCTCTCTTTACTGCTGTGCTCCAGGCCACTCACCCACCATTACAGATCCAGACACAGGAACCGGGAGCTATTATGGGTACAGTTGCAGAAAGTCCCACTGGGTCAGGCTGGAGCACCTTGGAAACTGAAGCAGCAGTACCCAGCAATTAAATCCTACCCATCTGGCTGTCACACCAACCTAGGGTGGATCGTGCCATAGATCTAGGCCTAGATGCCACGTCTGCCTGTCTACAAAGCACTCTCTAAAGTGGATCCAAAGACACAGTGACGGCAGAAGAGGAAGGGATACTTTGAACTCCTCCACAGTTTGGAGTGTGATCTCTCGGCCATGCGTTTTGACCTGGCAATTAAACCCTACCCACCTGGCTGTCACATGACAAAGAAATGAAAGAGTGGCCCTATTGCCCTAGGTTGGCAACCGAGACCCATTGTTGTCCGGCAATGCACGACATCTGCCTGTCTACAAAGACAAGATCGGTGACGTCTTTCGCCTATACCCCTGCAGACACGACTGGACTAGAAAGAAATGAAGGGATCAAAGAGAGAGGGAGAAAGAGGGATGCGTTTGGAGTCCGACCCTTTGAACTCCTCCACAGCTCGGACTGTGAGATCTCTCGTCCCTACGTTTCAAAATTGGCTAATGGTTGACAGCATGCGGAGCAAGACTGCCAAACGGGGACAAACTTTAAAGTGAAGTGACATTTCCAGGCGTTCGGACGCATTAAGTGGCGCACATCATAGGGCAGAGGGGCCGTCGTTGCGCAAAAGACAAAGAAACTGCTCGTTTGTTTTTCATTGTGGCTTGATCAAATGTGGCATATTGCATTTAATTAGGCCTAAAGAATCTAGTTACAGAGGCTGTTGTAAAATCATTTACAGTTGATGTATAGATTTGATTTGTTCAAACTGTTTAATAACAAGATGAGAGGAATAAAACATGAATTGAAACACATTCGGTTGAGTAGGCCTCCACCTTCCAATACAGACCTTCAATTTGATCCAGCTTTTTAGGGAGTGTCTGACTCTTCCTTGATACATCTAATTAAGCATTGGTCTCCGGGGAAGCTGTGGTAGCGTAAATGTCTTCTGTTATCAATTTGTGCAGAAGGGCCTTCCTTCTCATTATTCATTAAAGCATCACTGATCCGGCCGCAAACCTTAATATCTCCCCACCGGAGACCTGACACCTGGTGGTGTTCACACGGTCATTCAGAAGCCTGGAATCTTCCTGCTGTCATATGTTCAAATGCTGACATAGAATTACAATGACTAGAACAGTCAGACATTCAATTCCCCAATTGCATGCCGCTCAAGTTCAATTCATTGTAATTATATGGTTCTCCTATACTGCTCCAATGGCAGCTGCTGCTGTGGTCTCAGTGTCACTCAGGACATTAGTCCTTTAATGAGACGCAGATGAGTGTGTTCGCTCCCCTGGGCTCTACAGGCTTTCCCAGGCACCAGATTGTCATAGAGGTCCTACACTCTGCAGAACGGTGGTCGGCCTTCCAAAACAGGATTTTCAACCGTACAGCTGCTGGGAGAAGAGATAACATGACATGGGGTAATTCTTCCTGGGCGTTCTCCCTTCTGGGGTTTATTATTCCCGCAAATGCCTATTCCTTATTGGCTTAATGAGCTGGAGGATTAGGCTATCATCACGCTTCCAAGCAGCACGTCAAAATAGGACTTTTCCTGGCTATACTCGGCCCTATATCGTAGGCTCTATCTGGGAACAGAATTTAGAAAATTAAGGCATTAGGCTACCTAGTTTAGTGAAAGTGCACAAAGCCGGTCAGAAAGGGACGCTCGACATAGGGAGTGGTATTAGGGAAGGCAGGAAGGCCCTTCAGAATGCCAAGTTTGCCAACATGCATGTTGCACGGGGATGGAAATGTCAGAGGTACGCGACCTAACTGAATACATGCACCCTATGCTTGCTACCATAGAATTAGGAATTTAAAAGGACATTTATGGTTGCAACCAGTTCAGAGTTGATATGGAATAGACAGGCCTATGTGCCTAGCCTTCAGCACCAGCATTCTTCACAGCAATGATGAGAATGCAAACTCAGAGCTTGGTCAGAAGAACATGACCAAACTGTCAACCTGATGGCAAGCAACAGTTACTCTGAAGGCAGCCTAAAGAGTTCAGGCTGAGGGTTGACATGGAAAAGGTATAGGCCTTCAGCCAAAGCATTCTTCACATCAATGAAGGTGATACAAGTGTAAGCAGAGCAGAGAGCCAAAAACATTTGAAGGCTGAACTAGTTAAAAGAGAACAGCTGTGTGCTGTACACTAAAAAATATTTATGATGAAGGCTAAACATGATGCAACCAGTCTCAAAATGCCATCCAGATTTCAATCAACCACATCCGGAACTCAAGCCTTCATAACAGCGTGAAATCACGGTGGAAAGAGACTTATCGAGCTAGGCCCTGGGAGGCACCGGCTCATTTTGGGGGATCAAAACAGCCAAAGTGGGCCCTCAGGCAGCTTAAAGTGGTGGTGAAGAGGGCCAGGGGCCACAGGGGTTGGCCCAGGTCCTCTTCACCTTTCTGGGCTCCTGGCACTCTGCTGGGTGTCGGGAATCCCTCCAGGTGTGTGCGAGACGATTGAGGGCATGTTACGGGTGGAGCTAGAGTGCTCCTCGTGTTTGACATTTGACACAGAGTCAGAGTGACAGTGTGGTTGGGACTAGGAGTAGTGTGTGTGGGATGTGTGTTTGTGTCCTCATTGCCCTCCTGCGCGTTAGCTTATTCCCTGTGCCAACACTGCTGCCATTCCATGGGCACACACTCAACGGTGGGGGGAGAGACGTCCTCCCTTTTTGAGGGCCACGGATTCATATTGCACTCGTTTCAGCTGAAGAGAAACTGTATGTGTGTCACAGCTTATGCAGTATCCATATTCTACATCTTACACATCCCGCCCCCATGTCTTTCACCAAGATGGCATAGGGAACTAAGGGGAGTAGATAGAATATTACCTGACGCTAAATACAAAACAGACACAGGAGGAGGGGGGGGGCTAAGTGATAATCATGTCTGAAGAGGATAGAGGATGATATTTTATCCTGAGAATGGCTACAGTGGTTTCTAAGGTGTGTAGTCCTTTTCTGACTTTGCGTCGAGACACACACACACGGAATGTGAGGACTGTTGAAGTTGCCAACCCTCCCCAGTCTGTCACACACACATACATACATACATACATACATACATACATACATACATACATACATACATACATACATACATACATACATACATACATACATACATACATACATACATACATACATACATACATACATACATACATGTTCCCAATGCAGTTAGTAGTTTTTTGGCAGGTATACATTAAGTGCCTAGCTTGAATGTGACCTTATTTCAATACACTGTACAGTAACTTAGCTAGCTATATATCCATCTATCTTACATGTCTAATGACTTTCTGAAAATGCTGCTAACAACAAACACGAGCTATGTTTATATATTGACGTTGTAGCGTTGTGTGTTATCAAAGAACTGAAAGAGTTGGCTAGCTATATACTACTACTTAGCCTAGCTAGCTAGTCCTACAGTGAAACGCACGCAACCAAACAACTGACAATTCGCTGCTAACTTCAAAATGAAAAGTAAAAACAAAACAAAAAAAGTTACCCATTCAGTTGAGATGTCTCGTTCTTAATTTCATGGCTCATCTTTGCTTCTGTGCTGGCAAGCTGCATGTGATGTGTCGCCTAGCTGATACTGGCATACCGCGTCACAGGACAAGACACAAGGCATGAAAATCTCCCGCGCTTGAAAATGTCACGTGGTCCAACCACCAGCCTATATTAGGGAATGTGTAAATCCACGTAGTTGTCTTGTTGAACGAACATCTGTAGAGCGCGTCAAACTACAGTTAGCCTTCCAAGGTGGACTTCTGTGAACAATATGTAAAACCTGCGGAATGTGTGTGCTCTCTGCCACTGTAAACTGAAGCTGAAGCTGCATAGGACCAAAAACAGTAAAGTGAGTGACAGAATATATCCTCCTCCCCGCCACTACGTGGCAGTCATGTGTTTTACTAAAACCACAGATTAAAATAAAGGAGATTGTACCATTATTCTGTTACCGAATTTTACATCTGCATCAGGGAAGAACAGTTACAGTAACACCTCTGACTCTGTGACGACACACACAGCCACACACCTCTGACTCTCTGTGAGGACACACACAGCCACACACCTCTGACTCTCTGTGACGACACACACAGCCACACACCTCTGACTCTCTTTGAGAACACACACAGCCACACACCTCTGACTCTCTGTGACCACACACACAGCCACACACCTCTGACTCTCTTTGAGAACACACACAGCCACACACCTCTGACTCTCTGTGACCACACACACAGTCACACAGCTAGCTCCTTGTTCTATGTGGCTAAGTTTTCCAAAAACTTTGTTAAATATCTGCCCTGAATTAAGATTCAAAGATGTCTGCAGAAAGAATGGGGTGTCAGCTATATGACATGACACCTTGAGTTTGAAAAAATATATTTTGGTTATTGAACTGATTCATCTTACCTGGGAAAATACTTGGTAAAGTAAGTGAAGTGGATTTCACTTGGTAACTGAATTACGGTAACAGAATTACATCATGGGTCCCAGATCTGTACTACACAGAAATTCCTAATTATAGAATTCTCTGCATTTTATTTTACCCTTATTTTACCAGGTAAGTTGACTGAGAACACATTCTCATTTATAGCAACGACCTGGGGAATAGTTACAGGGGAGAGGAGGGGGGATGAATCAGCAAATTGAAAGCTGGGGATGATTAGGTGGCCATGATGGTACAGTATGAAGACCAGATTGGGAATTTGGAGTGATGATGTATCCTGAATAGGTACACAAAGGGAGAAATATGCAATATCTTCCTTTGCATATATGGGTATTATTCTACAAACATGCTATTGTTCTAATGAGTTCTGCCCCCAAACAAGACCACATTTGTTTTATTTTATATTTAACCTTTATTTAACCAGGTAGGCTAGTTGAGAACAATTTCTTAATTTGCAACTTCGAAATGGCCAAGATAAAGTAAAGCAAATAAAGTCTATATACAGTGTGTGCAAAAGGCATGAGGAGGTAGGCAATAAATAGGAGCGAATAGTTACAATTTAGCAGATTAACACTGGAGTGATAAATGAGCAGATGATGATGTGCAAGTAGAGATACTGGTGTGCAAAAGAGCAGTAAAGTAAACAAAAAAAAAACAGTATGGGGATGAGGTAGATAGATTGGGTGGGCTATTTACAGATGGACTATGTACAGCTGTAGCGATCGGTTAGCTGCTCAGATAGTTGATGTTTAAAGCTACTGTGCTGTGCTGTGATGTCCAAACTTGTGAAACATAGACGTCTATGATTGGTTCAGATTTGATCTGGTCCGGACCAACCAAATCTGTGTGCCGTCATGGTAAAAAATAATTTGTTCTTAACTGACTTGCCTAGTTAAATAAAGGTGAAATAAAATAAAAATAAAATAAAAAACACTATAGTAGAATTCAGTACAGGACAGTAGAGTAGAGCAGTGGTTTCCAACCTTTTCGGTTACTGTACCACCAACTATTTTGCTCTGCCTGGAGTACCCCTGATTTACCCCCTCGTGTGCATTTTACCAGTAGGCCTACGGTCTCATGAGTCTTCTCAAGTACCCCCGGTGGATAGGCCAAGTCCCCTTAGGGGTCCTAGTACCCCTGGTTGGGAACCACTGAAGTAGAGTATAGTAGAGTACAGTACAATACATTATGCTGTACTCTATTGTGCTCTACTGTACTGTAATGAACTCTACTTTACTGTAGGCCTACTGCACTGAACTACACTCTACTGTTCTTTACTTTACTGTATTGCACTCCACTGTGCTTCCCTGTACTGTACTGTATTGTGCTTTCCAAACTTATGAAACATAGAAGTACATGATTGGTTCAGATTTGGTCTAAACCAATCTACGTCTGTGGACGTTGAAATCAAGGCGGGTCCGGACCAACAAAAATGATGTCGAAATGAAATTAAGGCCAGGGTGGACTGACCAAATTTCACCTACTTTTCAACGTCCGTGGATGTCCGTGTCGGTCGGTGCTCAGTGGGTGCAGATGCTGGTTACAGTAAATGGAAAGCGAGGGTGGGCGTTGGTAAGTTCCGGGAGATCCAAATGAACTGGATCTGAACATAACAGTATGCCAGTGGAAGGGAAGACAGTAGCAAGTGACCTAGCTATTGTTTGTGACTACTATGATTTCTCATTGTAGCCAATTCAATAATTGCACGTTTTAATCACTTAATAATTCATAAACAAAAATGTATATCAGTAAAAACACTAACTAATTGGTATGTCTATCTTTACTTGTTACTTCTGTGAACTTTGCCGTGTGCCTTGAAATTAGAAAATATCTTAAAGATACTGTATGTGGGTTTTGGAAAGGAATTTCGAAGCACAAGGCATTGTTTCTTAAACTTGCAGACGGCAAATAATTTATCCCAAACTCAATATGGGTTGATATTAGTTGGCAGGGGTCTTTACTTCAACATTATTGTGTTATAATGTATTTCTACTTCCCTTTAATTAAAGTACAAAAGGAAAAATAAATAAACATAAATATGGGTTGTATTTACAATGATGTTTGTTCTTCACTGGTTGCCATTTTCTTGTGGCAACAGGTCACACATCTTCCTGCTGTAGTAGGCACACTCTCTCTCACTCTCTCTCTCTCTCCGCCCCTCTCTCTCCCTCCCCCTTCGGCCACTTTCAGGAGGAATGGATCTCCAAGAGATATTGGCCAGATGCATTGAATTCCACTGTTGCTAAACCAATTAAGATTAAAATGGCTTTTTCCTAAGGAATGCATCAGTCATGCTGTTGTTGATTACGTAAATATGTATTTCAGTAGTTTGTTTAGGTGTTTGTTTGAGTTGAATAGGGAGTGTATTGACAACTAACTTTTTCTCTCTCCTCCTCTCTCCTCTCTCTCCTCCTCTCTCTCTCTCTCTTTGATGCAGGCTCTATTTTCACCAAAGATGTTTCCCTCTGCCTCGTGTTGACCATGTCAAACTCATGATGGTGCCCTTCTCAAAATGATGTTTGACTGACTGGTCCGAAAAGGTAGTCTCACTTGGCCAGACTTACACACAGGCATCGGATGGGAACGAGACCTCTAGAAGGGTAACAAAGGTATCAACTTCAATCCAATTACATCATGCCTTAACCCCTGACGTCATGCCCTAGCGCCGTACCCATAGGTGTCCCGTATCTGTAAAAGTGCTCGAGCGATATCCTATGTCAATGTATAGTGTGACAGATTACTGCTAAAATAGACGTCATCATTATGCAACTTACTGCTGTATTCTAGTACGTTTGAGTACGTTCGAGCTAATTCTGCTGTAGTAGAATTGTTCAATGGAATGTTTACAGTTAAAGTGTGTTTAGGGGATAAAACAGGTAACTTTGAGATGACTTTGGCTTTGAAGGGGTCGCTGGGGGGCAAATGATTTAAATGGGGAAAGACGGGTGGAACTGCTCTCAGCAACATCAAAGCTCTACTTACAATTAGAGCAATTTTAGCAGCTTAGCTAATAGCGGTAGAGGACTGAACCAGAGGTAGCATCTGAAGAAAGCCATGTCTGAGTGTCAAATGGCACCCTATTCCCTATATAGTGCACTACTTTTGACCAGGGGCCCAATCATTATCTCACCATGTAGGGAATAGGGTTCTATTTGGGATGTAGCACATGACTACCAACGACAAGAATGCTGCGGAATTCTCGTGTTAAACCACAAGTAGAGCGGAGAGCCCACTGACCTAACTCTCCAGAAATGTGCTTAGCAGCTAAAGCTTCACCACCACCACACAATGAAGTCTATGGAGAACTCCGAGAAAACTGATGAACAAGTGTTTATCTGTATTTTCCTGGAAATATTGAAATGAATGGAAGATACTGTATTTCTCTGTCTTGGTGGTTTAAAATGAAATTCTTGAAAGGGTTTTGTGTGACCCTTAAAGAAGCGTCTGTTGGTTCATTAGAATGTACAGGTAATTGCCAAATTAAAGGAAACACCAACATAGAGTGTTTTACTAGGCTGTTGGGCCACCACAGGCATTGGCTTAGATTCTACAAGTGTCTGGAAGTCTATTAGAGGGATGCGACACCATTCTTCCACGAGAAATTCCATCATTAGGTGTTTTGTTGATGGTGCTGGGAAACGCTGTCTCGGGTGCCGTTCCAGAATCTACCATAAGTGTTCAATTGTGTTGAGATCTGGTGACTGAGACGGCCATGACATAGGGTTTATATCTTTTTTATGTTCATCAAACCATTCAGTGACCACTCGCGCCCTGTGGATGGGGGAATATTTCATCCTATGAGGGCATTGCCATGGTAGCCAAATAATGGACCAAATCAAATCACATTTTACTGGTCACATACACATGGTTAGCAGATGTTAATGCGAGTGTAGCGAAACGCTTGTGAATAATAATAATAGTCTGCACAGCATTTGTATACATGACCCTAAGCATGATGGGATATTCATTGCTTGATTAACTCAGGAACCACGCCTGTGTGGAACTACATGCTTTCAATATACTTTGTATCCCTCATTTACTCAAGTGTTTCCATTACTTTGGCAGTTACCTGTATATCTGAATCAGTGTTCTGGCATGCTGTAGCTGTATGACACAAAAAGAGGCTACAAATAAAGTATCATCATCATCATCATCATTTGTTTATGGGAGTAGATCTCATTGATGACATTCTCCCCTCTCTAGAGAGTACCCAGCTAGAGGACCCCTGGGCGGAGTGGAGGAAGGAGCAGGAGAGGATGGAGTACCTGACAGTAGCCCAGGATGCCCTGGTCACCCAGAAAGAGCTGTACCAGGTAAAATGGATGGATTAGTGAATGGATGGATGGAAGGATATGTGGATGGATTGATAGGTGAATGAAAGAATGACTGAATGGGTGGGTGGGTGAAAGGTTGGATGAATTAACAAATATGATGAGTGAATGGATGAACAAACGAACAAATGAACAAGACTTATTTCCATTGTGGTCCTCGTTACCAGGTCAAAGAGCAGTGTTTAATTGGGAGATCTGGTGACTAAGACACACCCCCTATGCTCCTTTGAGACTCCTCTTTCAAAGTCACTGATACCTCTTCTTCCAGCCATGGTGGCCAAAAAAATGGGCAACTAGGCATTTTTATACATGACCCTAAGCATGATGGAATGTTAATTGTTTAATTAACTCAGGAACCACACCTGTGTGGAATCACCTGTTTCAATATACTTTATATCCCTCATTTACTCAAGTGTTTACTTGATTTACTTGTAGGGCGTTGCTATTCCACCCAAAACTACGATGGCAGTCAGTCACCATCCCTGAAGTATCCATCAGCGGAGGCTGGCGAGGGGAGGACAGCTCATAATAATGGCTGGATTGAGCCATCCTCTTCTCAGCAGCATCCACTGGTATCCATTTATCAAATGTGACAGAAGATATGGATGGAAAGTAGAAGCTTGATTCCTGCCTCGGTCAGCAAATCAGATCAAAAGGTCGGGAATGTCCCTGATCTACCAAATTGAGTTTGGAGATAGTCGGAGAAAATAAAAAGACAAAGATGTTTACCAGCAGCGATGTGAGAATGATTTATTTCATCATATTGCGTAGTCAGCAGCACTGCAGAAATGGCACCCTTTCCTGAGCTATTCTCTCCTCTCCTCCTCCCTCGCTCTCTCTCTTCCTCCCTCTTTCTTCTCCAACTCTTCTTGATCTATTTCTTGCTTTCATCATCTATCAAACTTCCTGTCTTATTTACCACCCCACTGGGCTCACCACGTCATGGATGGACATTTTTGGTTGAGACGTTGATCAATGAGCCTTTATTCACCCCCTCGAAAAGACTGCCATAAGTTTGTTGAATTCCCAATGTGTTATAACTATGCTTTCAACTATCTGAAAGCACAACCAAATGACATGGATTGTAGTTGACAATACATTGAAAGGTCATTTGCAAGTCATCAGTGCTGTTCGAGATTCTGCAACAGATATTTCTATTGTGAAGCTCTCCAAAGACCTGCGACCTACGCATGCTATCTTGAACATACATACTTTCATAGTTACAGCAACCTCAAAATGTGGCCATGGTTTAGTTACTCATTTTAAGGTTGAATAAAAACTGTTACATTAGTTTGTAAGATAGTCTTAACTTTACAAGTCATATCGAATTGAGTTTGGTTGACAACACAACCAAATATCAACAGTGAAGGAGATGTACCTAATGCCTGGATAGTTTCATCTGAGCCACTGGATTAATCCTATTCTTAAACTTTTTTATTTTTTATTTAGTCGGAGATGTGAATCCAACATATCATGTGTTAACAAGTTAATAGGTAAGTTATGATTACATTTGACATTAACCAAAGCTTGAATCTACGTATATGTATTGTCTATGTTTAGTTTAACCCTGGGTTGAATTGAAACAATAGCTGTTGAGGACTCTGCAAATGTTACAAAGGCCTAAATGACTTATAGAGTATGGTTAGATTTCATTTTCCCTATTAAGCCTACCCTTTGGAGTGACTTCGATAGCAACGGTGAATCTATTTATTTATGAAGAGATCTCTGAATAATAATTCTCATGATTGCACATTGGTTGTAGTCAGTGACAAATATCAAAGCTAAGCAGGACTGGTTAAAATCCTGGATGGGAGACCAAATGGATAGCTGTATATAGATTAACTCTCCTGTAGGAGGTGCTGCCTAGCCTATTGTTTTTTTTCTGATCGTGTTAGATCTTCAAAGTTATATCCACTATTTCAGAGGTACAAATTCAACATATTATATAAGGGTTGTCTAGAATTGAGGTTACCATGATGACGTAATTCTGTGTTGGAAATTTCACCCTCAAAACAACAGATTACTTTTTGCAAATCCAATGTATTATCCACATAGATTCCAAGTCACAATACGTTGACAAATGACATTGAAACAACATTGATTCAAACAGTTCGTGCCCACTGGGACCTCTCATCCATCTCCTCTCCTCCCTCTCTGCCTCTCAACATCCCTTTTGTTCATGTTCTCTCTTGAATGTCATATCAACAATATCTCCGGCTCTGCCCTACACTAACCCGTCTTCCATCTATTCTCCTCCCCTCTGTCTGTCTCTCTATCTACCTCTCTGTATTACTCCACTGCTCTCTTGAATTTCAAACAATATTTCCAGCTCTCCCCTTCTGACCTGACTGCCCTCTCCGTCTCCTCCCTGGTCTGAATGAGCAGCCTGCGAGGCTGATGAGATGGGGAGGGGAAAGAGAAAGGTGCTGTGTACCTCACATCCGAAAACTACATCACACAGACTCTGAGATAGACATATCCCAGCTTTGTTCAGAGAATGAAGTTTTTATCACAAATCTGTTTCTGAAAAGGCCCACCTACAGGGGGATCAAAGGTTCTCTCATAAAGTCAAAAGGATTCATATTGCCATGGACAGAAGTGAACAAAAAGGCAACAATTAGTTGAGAATGGTTGGGAAAAGTTTGAAAAAGAAAAGAACATCCACAGTCTCTGTATTCCTAGAAATAGATTCTCTCACTATAGTTCCTTTTGAAGGGGAGACGTTTTCCGATTATTTGTCCAGAAAATGTGTCAAATTGCATCCTAGCCCAAAGAGAACAGAAGAGCAATTGAAATTGTATGAATAAAACTGGTGTTTTTCCCCCTGGCCCAGAGTTCACTCAAGGCGATGTCTTGTAGCCTACGTACCCTGTAGTGTGACTCCATAATGCCTTGCAGGATTACAGCTGATGTTTAACCGCAGGAGTGAAGAGCAATGTGATTATTTCACTAGCCACAAAAACAATGGTGTTAGTCTGTTACTTTTATTATTGATCTATGCGTGAGAATCAGCAGGTCTCTAGATAATCACGTGTATATCTGTCACGGCTATATACAAAGCTGAAATATGCACTGATTCACCCATAACAGTCAGAAATAGATAGTATAATTATATAACATATGCTTTAATGCTGATATATGCTGAGTGTACAAAACATTAAGAACACCTTCCTAATATTGACCTGGTCAGTCTATGAAAGAGCACGTGTTCATGATGTTTTGTACACCCAGTGTATAGGTCTATAGGTTTATAAGATGCCCTTTACAAAAAGTTCAGGCACCACACCCTAATGGAGTCATTTCTCCCTCTTATTCTTATCACAATTACCTTTTACCAGTTCAGTATAGACACTAATAAAATACTTTTTTGTATTACAGCAATCACAGATTGTCCTTGTTGTTAAACTTTCTCTATTATTATGTTTAAGAATTATTTCCCCCAAGTTTATGTAGATATTGAATTATCTGAGGACGTATCATATTTTATCCCTGTCACTGTCCCATCAGCCTATATTTTGCAATGGTGCATATTTCACCATTCCAAAACTTTTTCTCCCAGTTCTTGCATAGAGCGACAGCGGCCGATAACACAACTATTTAACGCGGCGGTGCAACGTGTCCCGCTTGTCTGGAATGGGACCGTTGGTATGGGACCAAATACTTCGATTGAACCAGTGTAACAAGTCGACAACACACATATTCCACTGGTGATGTGTTGGAAAGGGTTAAGCCGCAGGAATGCAACACTCAGGAATGTGCATGCAAATAGATTTATGCTAATGATATGCTAATGTACCGTTTGCTGGGAACGGAGTCAAGTCTGTCTGTCCCGGTCTGTCCAGGCCTATGTGTTCAGCTAGGAACCCAAGATGGAGGACAGGGGAACGCAAAACATGGATCTTTACTGAGTTTTTCGTCGCTTTTTAGTATTCCACTGGATTTTTTTTTCTACCGTACTTATGGCGGAACTTATAGAAGATGAACATGCCTAGAAAGGGGAATGGCCAGCTGCCGTTACCCGACGGCTGGGAAGAAGCGAGGGACTTTGACGGCAAAGTGTTTTATATCGACCACAACACTAAACAAACAAGTTGGATAGACCCGAGGGACAGGTAACGAGCAAGAGTGGCTGTTTGCGAAATTTTGCGAAGTTGACAGGGGGCAGCGTTTGTAAACCGTTTATACAAACGTTTACGTATCGAAACAAAAGGGGTTCGAACAAGTGAATGCCTTGAACAGTAACGTTAACTGTTAACTATTACAGTACGTTAGCTATATGTATTATTATAGTGTGAAACTATCAACACGCCTTTGCTAAGTTAGCTAGCATAGCTATTGGTATTGCAAGAACGTGCAGAACGTGTCATTTGAACATATCTAACGTTAGCTATTGCAAAAACTGTGGTAACTGATAGCTAGTTGCATAGTTTATAGAAATAGAATTTCAGCTGGCTATGCCGGATGTAGGTAGCAGCTAGCTATAGTTTGCTAACTGGATAGCTAACTTTCTCATGCCATGGTTTGGAATAAATTCCTTACGATGCTAACTTTAGCTAGCTAACTGTTTCACAATTTCAATGAGGATTCAACAAGTCATAGCTAGCTTACGTAGCTAGCACCATTATTCTTATGAGCTAGCAAGCTATCAAACCAACGTGCTCATTTTATGCAACTACAGCAAACTCGTGAGCTCTGTTGTTGCTGAGATTCTAGAACTTCTGGGTATGATTCCAACAGAGAAGCAAATAGGTACCAAATAAAAGCAATACTAAAGTTATTACAGTAAAATAAGCTATAACGTTACATCCATTATCCCAGAGAAGCAAATATGTACAAAATAAAAGCAATACTAAAGTTATTACAGTAAAATAAGATATTTCATTACAGATGGCTATACTTACGATTTAGTGGTCTATGAAAAAGGCAATTAAAATGCTAAGCAGAAACGCTAGTGAAGACAGTGGAGTCTCCTGCAGTCTCTGAAAGGACCCTGATAATTCATCACTCACTCTGAAATGGTCAAATCTATGGCACTTTTTTTTTAAAGCTTCAGCTTCCCTAAGTTACCATTTTGGCTTTCGTAAATGTTTCATTAAATTGTCATGAAAATTATGGGAATCTGAGATCCACCAAGTTTAGGGGCTCCCAAGTGGCGCAGCTGTCTAATGCACTGCATCGCAGTGCTAGAGGCATCACTACAGACCCTGGTTAGATTCAGGCTGTATCACAACCGGCCGTGATTGGCCCAGCATCGCCCGGGTTAGGGTTTGGACTGGGTAGGCCATCATTGTATATAAGAAGTTGTTCTTAAGCCTAGTTAAATCAAATGAAACGTTTCCTCTGGAGAAGTGAAGGCCTCTGGTGCAGATGTATGTTAACTCCTATGATCAAGTCTGCTCTAGCCCACTAATCAATGATGTGCTGTGCCTTGGTATTGGATCAATAAAAAAACATTTAACACGTAAAACACAATCATCTTAAACTGTAGCATATTTGATTGCCATATTATTAAGGGCTAATTTCATGGGGAGGAAGAAACCTAACAGCCCATTGCTTTGAATAATAGGCTAATTCTGTACATTAGCCGGTATTGACACGCACGCTTAATTCAATTGAGGTCTTTCTTACCAGGGTTTTATTACATAGGGTTCACCACATGCCACTTACGACAAACCATTAAGCTCTAATTATGAGGATAATTCGTCTGAAAGTCCGGCCGTAATGGAAGGATAATGCCTAGCTGCCCTATGGAATTGCGGGATTCGTTAATGCTAATTTAGTTGTACGTTACAGTGTTGAGTCATGCATAGATAGAACATGGGTAGCTTGATTAAACACTCAATGACTGAACAATTCTAGTCATTAGCCTAAGTTCTATCATTTAAATCAACTTGCTTCATATCAATCGCAACAGTAGTCCTATATTGTTGTCATATTAACGCCTCATATGTATGTCAGATGTGTGTTGCTGATTGAAACCTGAAGAGTTGAAAGAGAAGGTCATGTGACACTGTGCTGAAAACGGATGTTCCAGTCTGTGCTCACTCAGACCCCCCTAAGCTGAACGAGCAAGGGTATAATTGAAGCCAAATGCTGCTATAATGTGTCTTAATGCCTTATACTGTTAGAAAACTGCTAGCCTATAATAGGTGGCATGCCAGCCATTCCTATGAGACCACCACCAGGCATTGTGAATGATATTCATCAAGTTGCTCCCACTTAGAAACAAGCCAAATCATCATTATCCACGGTTCCCTCCCTCCACCTGAACTGCGTCTAGATTCTACACATTCTAGAATGATATGAACTTCCTAGAATGATAGGCTAATACTTATAATTCTAGAACAGTGTTAATCGGCAAGAACGCTAGGATGCCGTGTCAGGGTGGAAGGGAATCATACTCAGCCCCTTTTCACAATCTCAATCTTGGCCCAGGTTCAGAAATGCTAACGGTATTTACGACCCAAAGGACCTTACCGTGATATGTTCAGAGGGGAATAAATCATATATTGTAAAACCATATTTGACCCATGGGGGTATGTAGGTCTACTATTAGGCTACTATTGGTCCTGGCCCTATATTGTCTGTCGATACATTGTTGTGAAGAACATAAATGTTATAAAGATTGTGTGTTCTGAGATAAGAGGGTTCGCTTGATTAATTACCGGCGGCCGTAGCTTTGGCGGCATGCCCTGCTCTTTCCAACTCTGCTACACCTCACAGTCCTGTTCAGGAGAGAAGTTGCAGGTAGGCACAGATCTAGGATCAGCTTACTCATCCGACCTACTATGCATTTTGAGATAGTGATGCACCGATATGACATTTTTGGCCGATACCGGTATCCAATATTTTCCTTGCCATCCAAAAAACGATAACGATAACCGATATTAAAAATGTAGGTGTCCTTTTAAGCATTCTAGTACAGTCAAATAGTTAACACACATGGACGCAGCGGTCTAATGCACTGCATCTCAGTGCAAGAAGCGTCACTATAGTCCCTGGTTTGACTCCAGGCTGTATCACATCCGGCCGTGACTGGGAGTCCCATAGGGCGGCGCACAATTGGCCCAGCGTCGTCTGGGTTTGGCCGGGGTAGGCCTTCGTTGTAAATAAGATTTTTTTCTTAACTGACTTGTCTAGTTAATAAAGGTTACACACACTCACACACACCACACTGATCAAAAAGTTATTTTGTTGGCATTTATGTATGTCCCCATTACCAGTAAAGCATAATCAAAACATATTTCTTTCACTTACTTGCTGTGCTGTTTCATTGTTCATTTGTTCAGTCGTTTCATTTTCAACCAGGATTTCTGTGGAATACCGTTTGGGTCTTTGCATGTCAAAAAAGATACACGTCAAATAACACTATTTGATGTGCCAAATAAGCTTGTTGACCAATCAGGACCTGATTATGACTGCACGTCGCATAATAATTTAATGCGTTCATACATTTTTTATGTAGTTATTACTCATTGATAACACTGTCACTCGTATATCATATGACACAACGATTCATCGATACGTATGCTATGATGCTGGTAAAGTTGTCTCGCTCACCTACAGTGCTGGTCATAAAAAAAGCTAGCTAGTTCATGGATCCAAACAATGTTCTTCCCCAAAAACATAGCAAAACGACATAATCTGTTTCAGTAGCTATTTGATTAATGGTGGCCGGACCCATCTATATGAAGCTAGCCACAATAAGGATTAGCCATAATAGTGGATTTTGCCTTCAAAATAAAAGAATGTCATTGACAGTGATGCAAATGCATACAAATAGTAGAATTATGCCGTAATTGAATAGATCATCCTAAACTAGGCTGGAATGTTGTTATATGAAATCAACAAAAGACAATCATTTGTTAATTTGACAAAAAATCTGTTGAAATCACACTGGATGTATTATACTTGGGGAGGCAGGTAGCCTAGTGGTTAGAGTGTTGGTCCACTAACCAAAAGGTTGCTAGATCAAATCCCTGACCTGACAAGGTACAAATCTGTTCCTCTGCCACTGAACAAGGCAGTTAACCCGCTGTTCCTGGGCTGTCATTGTAAATAAGAATTTGTTCTTAACTTACTTGCCTGGTTAAATAAGTACTTTAGAATTGCATTGGGGGCATACTTATTTCACTCTATGGATTGTGGATCAATGACATGGTGTATCAGTCTACTCAGTGACACCCAGAGAACGTTAGCATCGTAGTTCTTATTGCGGGACTCTGAAACAACTGTGAATTGAGCCACATTTATTGTCAACCTATGTGTATTCAACACTATTCCAGGGGGAAAACAATACTGCGTGGATGTTTTGGATTCTGATAATTCTGAGGGGGATGTTGGGAAAAAATATATTGGTTATTGAGTAGACTGTTACCCCATTTCATTGATCCCAATCCTTAGGTAAAGCTGTACAGTGCCATATGAATTGGGAGGTGATTTCACGCGATAAGAGCTACAACGCTAATATTTGCGTAAACTCTTCACAGTTGTGTTCTGTGGGTGTCACCGAGTCGACTGATATCCCATTTCATTGCTTCACATTCCAACCTTGTTTAACATGATCTAGTCTAAATATGACATGATTCCACTAATTGTAACCTTTTGCATCAAAGTGGTACTATTATTTTGAAGGCAAACCGCAAATTTCACTATGGTGGCTAATTCTTATTGTGGATAGCTTCACAACACAACCTGGTCAGGTCGAGCCTCACAAGCCAGGTGAAGCTAGCTGGATGCTTATGACGTTAGCTTTGTGCAACAGGTTTAAGTAGCTGGCTAGCTATTTATTTTCATGAACTGAAGTTCAATTTCAGTAGGCGAACAACAAGTGGCTATCTAGCTAATACTTACTCACAAGGATTCCTAAATCATTGCTAAGAATAGTGAAAATGACTGCAGTTTCTACTGGTCATAGTTTTCAGGCTGGTTGTATTGGTGCTAGCTAGGTACCAAGCTAAATCTAGCTAGCTACCCCAGAAGATGCGGTCAAACAAATAATGCTTTATTACCAACGTGGTATTGTAAACACATCGTTCCTGGCGCCGGTGTTTGCTTGTACAGATTTGACAGTGCTACTGATAGTAGTGGTGGCACTTTGCTTGCACATGCAAATTCAGAACACACAACATTCTATAATAGAACTGTGTTATTTAACGTGTCAAATTAAAAGCTTATTTAACGCGTCAAATAGTGTTATTTGACGTGTATCTTTTTTGACACGCAAAGACCCAAACGGCGTTCCATAGTATGTCATGAAGCTTTCAAATGACTGTTCAATGTGTTGACTACTCGATCCACACTGCAGACATTGTGGGCTAGGTTAGGAATGCTGTGTTGTAGGTGTAGTGCAACATTTTATGTGGCGTCATTAAGTCATTTACCTACGTTATATAGGTACAAAGTTAGTTCAGGGCCTGTATTAAAAAATATTCTCATGTTAGCAGTGCTGAACCAGGATCAGTTTAGCCTTTTAGATCATAATCAATAAGATTACATGGACAGAGTGGACCTGTTCCTAGATCAGTAGTCCTACTCTGAGACTCTATGAATATGGGCCTAGGAGAGATTGTGCTGTCTGGCTTGTAGGGCTGGGAATTGCCAGGGACCTCAAGATATGATATTATCAGGATAGTTAGATGTCGATAACATATGTATTGAGATTCTATATGTACTACGATTTGATTCTGTGATTTAATTTTGATTTGATTTTCCAAACATATTGCTCACTATATGTCTGCTGCAGAGAGACAAGAGAGACCATGAGAAAACGAGTTTTCGTCAGTCAGGGAAATAAAAGTGCTCAACATGTTGGCTCACTGTTTAAAAAGAAGTTGGAGAACAAGCTATAGGATGAAAAATACTGGAATTCTGATGAAAAATACTGGAATTCTGGTGCAGGTACAGATGACTTAGAGTCAAATATCAATATAATATCATCCCAAAGTAATATTGTGATGTGTAACTGTATCGACCCCTCCCTCCATCACTACTGGCTGGTAGGAATCTAATGCCACTGTAGGCCTATGTACTTAATGGTGTTAATTGCGACCGCTTGTTGACGGCTTGGAAACATTAGAGCGTTTGCCATTTGACTGCACAATGCAAGGACGGCGACTTGATGCATTTTGCTGACATGTTCTATGATTTCCATCATATTGTTTGGTTTGGTTGCGTGTAGGGTTGCAAAGGGTCAGAAACTTTCCGTAAAATTTCCAGAATTTTTCCATGGGAATTTAAGCGTAGCCTAGTGGTTAGAGCGTTGGACTAGTAACCGGAAGGTTGCGAGTTCAAACCCCCGAGCTGACAAGGTACAAATCTGTCGTTCTGCCCCTGAACAGGCAGTTAACCCACTGTTCCCAGGTCATCATTGAAAATAAGAATGTGTTCTTAACTGACTTGCCTGGTTAAATAAAGGTCAAATTAAATAAAAAAATTAAAGCCCGGGAATTTTGCTTAAGTTCATCAATAAAGTTAGTTTATCACAGTGAACCTTTTTTTTGTGGGATAACACATAAGGCAATTCTAGGTCTTGTGGCATATTTTGGTTAAACTATCCCCAATTCAATGGAATTGCAACCCTCTGCATGCACAGTGCACGCTTCCATTACATGTACAGCTGATTCTCAAGATCTTGCACACTAATTAAACGCTATTGTGCCCACACTACTACACTATCTGAGCCAAGGACTGGTAAGTTTTGATTACAATACTGGGTGGGGTGAATATTTTATGACATACATTATTTTTTGTTAACTAGTAAAGAGTAGCCTACAGCAAAGTGTGTTTAAATAATTTCTAACTTGTTAACAATTTCTGCTAGTTAGTTTTTGCTACCATGTGGGTTTTAGCTTGCTTGAGCCTGCTACCTGAGGAGTGTTAATTCACCTGTTTCCATATATGTTTCATTTGAAAACATTTATCTTACAAAGGAGTTGTTTAATCTAACTGCTTAACTATTTATCTGTACATGGAATTGTATTTTTTTACTAATTGTTTTCTAATCTTTACAGGAAAATGCCACGGGCACTATCTGATGTGTGAAGACATTTCACTGCAGCTAATGTAGAAGGAAAAGCTGTGTACATTTACAAATACTGTGCCAAATCATATGTGAAGAATGCAACAAAGATGATGAATCATCTGGCCAAGTGCATAAAGTTCCCTCAGGGCTCACAACAAGCAACCTCTGACAAAAGTCCTTCTACTTCTATTTGAGGTGAAAATGATGAATCAGACACCTTATCGATAGCAACAGCTCATGGTCCTGCTGGAATCAGAAGTTTTTTTGACTCAATGGAGGAACGTAGTCAGAGAAATGCTGATGAATGTCTTGCTCGAGCTGTGTATGCAGCTGGTTCACCTCTGATACTCACAGGCAATGTGTATTGGAAGAGATTTCTGAATGTTTTTCGTCCAGCATACACCCCTCCAACCAGACATTCTATATCTACTAATTTGCTGGATGCAGAGTTCAACAGAGTTCAAGGGAAGGTTAACCAAATCATAGAGAAAGAAGAATGTATTGCAATCATCTCTGATGGGTGGTCGAATGTTCGTGGGCAAGGAAGATGACCAAATACTTATTTTCCACCATAATTTGCAAATAAATTCATTAAAAATCCTACAATGTGATTTTCTGGATTTTTTTAAGTGTACCTATGATGAAAATTACAGGCCTCTCTCATATTTTTAAGTGGGAGAACTTGCACAATTGGTGGCTGACTAAATACTTTTTTGCCCCACTGTATGTGACGGGTCATCAAGTTATGGCAGCAATCTACCTCACCAAGCAAAGTGAGAAGAATAAGAGCACCGCATTGAAGATGCCCAGCAACACCTGTTGGAGTGGCGTTGTCATCATTTTTGACAGTCTTCTGGAGGGGAAGGAGTCTCTCCAAGAAATAGCCATATCACTGTCTGCCGATATGGACAACCCCATAAAGAGTATCCCCCTGGATGATGTATTTTGGGAGAGAGTGGTAAAGCAGCCTGAAACTCCTGAAACCTATAGCATTTGCCATTGCACAGATTGAGGGAGACAATGCCATTCTGTCTGATGTTCAGACTCTGCTTGCAGATGTAAGATAATAAATCTGTACTGCCCTGCCCACTTCACTGTTGCTCCAAGCAGAGGAAACTGCAGTTCTGAAATACATCAAAAAGCGTGAAGACTTCTACCTGAAGCCCATACACGCCGCAGCGTACATGTTGGACCCAAGTATGCTGGCAAGAGCATCCTGTCTGGTGCAGAGATCAACAAGGCCTATGGTGTTATCAGTACCGTGTCTCGCCACCTTGGCCTGGACGAGGGCAAGGTTCTTGGCAGTCTGGTGAAGTACACTTCCAAGCAAGGGCTTTGGGATGGAAATTCAATATGGCTGTCATGCCAACATATCTCATCAGCCACCTGGGGGAGGAGACTTTGTGGATCTGAGGCTCTTTCCCCTGTTGCCTCCATCATCCTCCAAATCCCACCAACATCATCCACCTCAGAGAGTAACTGGTCCTTGTTTGGGAACATACACACCAAAGCACGCAACAGGCTGACCAATACAAGGGTTGAATAATTGGTGGCCATCCAGGCAAATATGAGGCTTTTTGAGCCTGACAACGTGCCATCCTCAACAAGGTTGGAAAGTGACAGTGAAGATGAGGCCTCAGAGTCCGATGTTCAGGAGGTGGACATCCAGGGAGAACACATGGAAGCTTGAGAGGAAGACAACCAAAGCTTTAGTTTCTAGACTATCATTTAACAGATGTATGTTGAAAATGTTTTTGGGAGATTCAATGGATCATTCAATATTCCCTTTCTTTTGTTGTTCAGTGAAATCATCCCATGTGAAGAGTCAACTCATTTAATTAAAGTACAATTCGTAACTAAATGTCTATCGGAAGGATTTAATCATTTGCAATTATGTCTACTGATGATAAGGTAAAATGTTTCTGTCTCCATATGATATGTTAAATATATCTAATGCAAAAAAACCTCTACATTTAAATGGTATTATTATTAATTTGCATATTTCCATGAATTCCCATATATTGCCATTAATTCCCATATATTCCCGTTAATTGCCACGGAAAGTTTCCACCTCTGAATATTCCCCAAAATGTGCAACCCTAGTTGCGAGGTACCGGTTCAGTGCATCATAATAACCATGACGTGATGGATAGATGGAACAGAGACATGCATAGTGTGCCACAAAGAATAACTCACTTCATCCATATAATTTGTCCAGAAATGATTCTCCATTGACATAGGATGGAACTTTTTGTGTATGGGAATTGGGAAAACTCCCATTGCCAGATAGCAACAGGTGTTTCATATTTACAAATGATTCACCCCTGTACTCTGGTATTATGAAGTAAAGTTGGAAAGCACGAACCCTGTCAACGCAATATCCCCCAATTCATCGCACAAGGATGCGTTTTGAAAAGATTTTGGTGTGGGTGTGTTATACTTGGAATCCAAGTGGACCCTCCCACCTTTAGCATAGCACCCCGCCAAGACTGTCTCATGCTTCATCTGCACGTCATCCCCTCTCATCCCTATGGTTACAGTCAGGCCAGGGACTAGACCTGTTCTGTTCAGTCAAGCAGAGGGGACCCTGGCTGTCCAGTGGAGGAATACACATTTTTGGCAGAAAAAAAGGAATCCCTCTTTTTTCCCCAACCTTTCTCCCTTGCTTTCCCTCGCCTCTCAAATTCACATTTAAAATGAGCGTCATTGGCAACGGCCTAACTGACAGGAGTGATTTAACGTTGTGAAAACAATGTAGGTTCTACAATATGGTTGACAAATTATTTCAATCTCTCTCGCTCTCCATCCTTCTCTCTTCTTTCTCACTCCCCCTCTCACTCTTCCCCCTCTGCCTCCCCCTTTCTATTTCCCTCCTTCTTTCGCTCTCCTCCCCCTGACGTCTGACAGGCCCAGCCATCCAGATCTCGGATTTATGAGAGGGGCTGAGAATAAGAGGCAGTGTCAGAGTGCTGCACCACATTCCTGAGCCCTCCCTCCCTCCCTCCCTGTCTAAATCCCCCAGAAAATAGAGAAATGTAAATGCCTCCCTCCTCACTGCTCCAGACCCAAAACTGTTTATTTCCAGAAGAGGAGGCATAGATAAGACTCCAGCCCAGGTTTCTCCCCTCCCATACACACACACACACACACACAGTCCCGCGTACACATGCAGACACACACGCACAAATTCTCTTGGCCCTCTCAGTTTGGAGCTTGACCCGTTTAATTGGGGCGAATTTGTAAAAGCATGGCCTCTGCCACAAAAGTCTTCCCTCCCGCTCTTTTTTCTTCTTTACTTTTTTTGGCGCTTTGTATGACGTGGTTGGCACGGTAGGGGGGAAAGAGACAGGAGAAGACCGATAATAAAAGAAGTGATGTAAATCGTGGCTTTTCACAGCTGCTGGCGTCTGTGCTTGAGTCTGAACGAGAGGGAGAAGGGAGAGGAAAGGGGAAATAGAGGGACGACAAAAACAAGAGTGTGTGGTAGCCTTGGAGACCAGAAAACATGGCCGCGTCCTGTAATGTGCGCCACACATGGCCGTCCACAGGCCACGGTTTCCTGCTCCTCCACTGGCCGGCCAACATATTCCTAGGGGCTATGCTGAATGCTTTCAATGTGTCTCTATCTAGTAGCCTGCCACTGTATGTTTTCACTTGTATTCAGCTAACCATGGATGTAGCGTTCAGTTGAATTAGGTGTCAGTGCTGGGCTGGAACAAAAGCCTGCTCGCCTGTCACGCCTCTTCTGTAGAGCATCTCTTGACACAGAGGTCAGCACTCTAGTGTGAAAGTGAATTTCAACAAAGTAGGCCCGTCTCACCAGACGTAGCAACTAGTTTGTATTGTTGTGGTCTGATAGGCTAATTGCTTAGGTGCAAAATTAGCTTTGGCCAGAAAACAAAGCCCCAACTCACATTGTTTACATTGTTAGGACGGTTACAGCTTGTTTCTCACATCCATTCAACCCTTCAACAATCAGCCTGTTCTGTTCTGGAGATGCTGTCAGAGACAGTGACTAATGGGAGTCTCTTTTAGTCTCTTTATGTCCCCTCAGCCGACCGCTGTGGTGAGAAATAGGCCCAGGCCTAAAGACATTGGATCATTGTTACCATGACGACAGTGTACCGTCCAATCATCCCATCCCACCTCCCCTGTTGTCTTCCTCTTATCTCTCCCTCACATATCTCCTCTTCACACACACGCACACCCACACCTCTCTGTAGTGGTGATGTTTGGCTCCTCTTCTGTTGGTCGGGACGCATCAAAAGGTGCTAGTCAGTCAGATATCTTATCTCAGCCACAGCAACAAGCTCCAGTCCAGGTCTTTGTGTCCCACTGCTGACTGTGTGGCTGGGAACCTTAATGATTTGTCCTCAGATGTGTGAAGGGCCAGATTTAACACTTTTCTCTCTTTTGGACATGACGTCATTTGTAGCAGTCTTGGTTATTGTGCAGGGGAAGGAGGTGCCCCGAGGTGATGTATGGGGCTGATGAAGGTGTTGGGCTGGCCATTTGTGTGTGTGTGTGTGTGAGAGAGAGAGAGGGTTCAGAGCATGAATGTGTGACATGGCAGTTGGGTGAGGTGAGGACATGTCATTGCGGGGTGGGTAGCCAAGGTGTGAGTGAGTTATCAATTTCTGGAATGTGGTACACACACACACTGAGGGGCAGACTACTAGTCAGAAGATTTCTCAATAGTCACGCCATAGTGGAGAGGGAGGAGGGCGGTCCCTGTCCTGTCACTTCAGCACGGTCTCTATTTTCACATTGCTTAGTGTTGCTGCTGACCTGACTGAGTGTTGTATGAGGACATTTCTCGGTGATGGGCCTGTGTCCAAACAGTAAAGTGTTGGTTTGATCAGTGTGATGTTAGTGATTGGTCTACTGACAATGTAGAGGTTTTTAGCTTTTCAAACGCTTGGTTCATGCATTCGTTCTTCAGTTGAACAGCCACTCTGATGCTAAACTGATAGCATAGTAATAACTGTAGATAATAGTCATGGTAGGCCAATACCTATAGTAGGACAGTGCGAGGACAGCAGACCAGTCCAGAGACTCGCTTCTGAGTTCAAAGGTCGTCGGTGGTGTACGGAGTGCGATAGTCGGCCGACCCAGCCGAGGGGGCATACCAGGAATACCGCCTGTCTAATTTTTAACGTTTACAGCCGAGGGAGCGTGCATACCAGACTGACAGCCGCCCAGGCCAAGAGAGTTGGCCTGTGTGTGTGTGTGCACCTGTTTGTTAGCATTAGCGTTTGTGTGTCTTAGAGTGCACTGAATAAACACAGTGAAGTACGCCGGGCGGCATGCTGGCTTGGCTTAAACTGCTACGTTAATACCCATTGCCCACATTCTTAGACTTATTCAATATAGATTCTGTCCCAGTTTCTCAAACATTTTTTGGAGTTTCAAAGATACAACACAATCTTCCAAAACCGCTCTCTCCCTCTCACTCCTACACCCGTTCTCCACCTCCATCTTGTCATGACCCAGTGAACTTGGTTGTCTCTCGTCTACTGTCTACATGGGCCAAGTCATCCAAAATACCAGTAGAAAGGAGAGCGGGAACAATGTTCAGGCAGCCACCCAGCCAGTCCTTGGGCAACGCATCTCAAATAGATGGAACAGTGGTTTAGTGTCCCTTCTCTCTCCCTGTCTAGCCAGACTTCCCCCAGCCCACAGCCAGCCACACTGAGCTGAGTGAGTGGTACCACGATGCCAGTTTTAGACTTTGGTCCCTCAGGAATGTGTCACTGTTACTGCTGGATGCTCCAGTGGTGTTGTTGTTGTTTAGTGGCTTGTCTTTCTGAACTCTAGTTTCTAAGGTCACTAGGTCTTTCACATGGAACGTTCTAGACAGTCAATGGCCTCTGACGGAGGTCACTATAAACCAGCGTTGTAGTAATGGATGATTCCTTTATGGCTTTTCTTTTTACTCGTCTTTTTATATGAATGAACCACCTTATGTAGTTTATATATTGGTTACGATATGCACTAGCTTTACGCTTCTGTGTACAGATACTGTATGCTTCTGTGTACAGATACTGTATGCTTCTGTGTACAGATACTGTATGCTTCTGTGTACAGAAACTGTATGCTTCTGTGTACAGAAACTGTATGTTTCTGTGTACAGATACTGTATGTTTCTGTGTACAGATACTGTATGTTTCTGTGTACAGATACTGTATGTTTCTGTGTACAGATACTGTATGTTTCTCTCTCTTTCTCTCTCAGGTTGACGAAGCCCCTGTCGTTTGCGGACTGTGTGGGAGACGAGTTACCGTGGGGATGGGAGGCCTCATACGACCCTCAGATTGGCATCTACTACATCGACCACATCAACAGTAAGTTGACAGGTTTACCTCAGTGTTACCTCAGTAACATTATGTCTGTGCCAAAACCATATGGGCCTTCCACCCGGGCAATCACTGTTCTGTCCATCCTAAACAAAGGACCCCAGGCTGTTACATCCAAGATTACATCTCAGATGTTTGGGCTATTTCCCGACACTGGATTTGATTTTCTCAAACACAACACAGAGAAATGAGTAGAACGGCAGAAACTGTAAGGATGTCGATTTATTTTGGTTTTCTTTCTCTGAATTACCTATTGGTATTTAGGAACTGAAAATCACTGGAACTTATTGTATTATTTATAGTCAGAGCGCCATGTTGTTTGATATTGATGAGACGTATGATCATTCGCCAAGTGTCTCCGTCGAATGATGAATGTATTATTTGTATTGACTGAACTTTGAGAAATAATCGAGTTAAAGTCGAGTCAAAATCCTTACTGTGGCCAAAATCTTTACCCGGCCCTTTCTTTGCTCGGTAGTCTTTAGCTGAGTTTTACGCTTTTCATTTGTCAAGAGTTTTCAGTTGTGAAAACCTGTTTTCTAACTGATATGGGCTAAATAACACTAATCTGATGATATCCAGAGATATTATGAGTGTGGTGGTTGACTGCCAGCAGTCTTATCAGTGACATTAAGTAAGCATGTTAAAGCCGAAAACATGTTGCAAACTCACAGATGTCATTTTTGGAAGTGTCAGGCCAAGACAATAAGCTATGTTGAATTTATCAAAATTGTCAGCAGATTGATCTTGATATTAATATTGTCACGGAATTTTTCATATGAATTGTACATATTGATATGGTATTCCCTCACCTTTGCAACTTATTATGCCACATCATTTCCAGGAATCAGAATAGGCAAACAGAAGAAAAACTGAATACGGAGAGAGAGAGGGAGGGAGAGGGAGAGAAAAGTTTTCAAACTCATCTCCACTAAATTAAATAATTTTATGATTCAATTAGTCACGTTCATTTCAAAATGAGCAGATTAAATTCCACACGGACCGTCTGTCTCCTGCTGATCCCTTAGGAAAACACTCACATTAAAAATAATTTTATTAACTCCATTCAATTAAATCAGATGTTTGTTTTCTCCCAATACAGATTAAATCCATTTCCCAAATGTTTTTCCATTGTGCTGCCTGGCTGTAGCTGCAGGGTTGAGATGTGAGCTAGCTGCTGCTGCTGCTGCTGCTGTTGTTGTTGTTGTTGTGTGGGCTAGAGATTCTATTTATCTGTTGCTCTCACACACATTTCTACTGCGATTTAGCTTTGTTTGTTTGTCTAACACCGGTGGGTAAACAAACCCAGTCAGCTGTCAGTCAGGATTGGATGATTGTGTGGAGACTCCTTAGCTTCGGTGTATTAAGGCTGGCCCTCCTGTGGGTGGTTGGATACAGTGTATTTCTGCACTTCTGAGCTATAGTTTGAATCCGAGTTTGGCTTGTTGCATTGTCTTTTTTTCATTTGGTCTGGTTGGTTTCACATTGGCGAATGTCAAACAAACTAAAATGCCTAAACAAAACCATAAATCATTTGTTTATTGGAGGTAAATGTTAAATCCATCTATGATTAGGAAGAGGCGTAACTTGTGTCCCAAACTTCATATTACTTTCGCTTTGGTCTTCCAACAACATGCAGGAGGAAACAGCTCAATATCCCCTCTGACTGCGAGGTGAATAGGCTATATTCAGTAGCCTATTAGTGTTGTCGCGATACCAGAATTTGGACATCGATACCAGGTTAAGTATCACGATTCTCGATACCGTCACAATACTCAATACCAAAACGATAACACTGCAAAAAAAGAAGGAATTTGAACCTGAGTCACAGAATGGCACTTGATCCAGACAGATAAACACAGCTACTGCTCTGTTCAATCGTTGGGCGTCTTTTGAGTTCAATATCATTCCATTTGACATTTTTTGCATCAACATTTTTCAGAGACAGCCATGCATCCATTAAAGAATCAATTATACAATCATACAATCAATTTGACTTTGTTTTTACAATCTAACTACATAACAACCTAATGGTAATTTTTCATTTGAATGGTACATCTCTATTGATAAACTGGGTAAATCAAGATGTAGCCTAGGCCTATTCACACGGATGCATATAATCAATAGGAGTGTGTGCGTGCATTGAGTTATTGAGCTTGTTTTGGCCGATTTCATGGGGATACAGATGAACAGAACGATCTGTTTCCTTTCCGTTTTTATTTTATTGTACTGACAGACAACATTCGCATAGGAGTTGCTCGTTTGATAAAAGTGTGCACTGTCTCTTTAACCAGTAATGACTTCATTCACGAGGCAAGAAGGGGGTGGCCTGGGGTCAGTTCACTGAGGAAATAGATCATCTATGGGAGAGATGCGAGAGAGAGACTGATTAAGTGAATGAATAAAGTTTTGGTGGCAATCAGTGTTAAAAATCGGCATATTTTGCATTATGGTTTGCATATTAAAACAAACAAAGCTGTTAGCTAGCAAGAAAAGTTAGCCTACGAAGCTGGAAGCTACCGGTATCGGCATGCATTGTAAAGTGTTCTATCCTTTATGGACATTGTTTTGCGAACAGTAACGACATTGACAGTAACGACACGGCATGTAGCTTCAACATTTCTACATGCCGTGTCGTATTATTCAAGTGTGTTAACCTCTGTGCAGCATGAGTGGGGAGCTAACATGGTGCAGCCCAGACGCTGAGATCAGGCTAAGTGGACCACACGCAGTACTTTCGTACTATAAGGGGGACGTTGGCTGCGCTGACAGAGTTGATCTGTGAGGCAAATTTGACAGAAGTGCCGAAAGGAGAGAAAAAATCTGGTACTGAACCATTTTTCATGTTCTAGTATAGAAAAAGTTCTGAACTAAGGAGGAAAATGCACCAGAGCTGGAAAAACCTCTCCAAACCAATTTGGTGTGAAAGCCTCCTTATCGAAGTGATACACTTTCCTTTCTCAACAAACACCCCAATGACCATTTGTCAATGTACACTACCGTTCAAAAGTTTGGGGTCACTTAGAAATGTCCTTGTTTTTGAAAGAAAAGCAAACATTTTGTCCATTAAAATAACATAAAATTGATCAGAAATATGGTGTAGACAATGTTAATGTTGTAAATTACTATTGTAGCTGGAAACGGCTGATTTTTTATGGAATATATACTTAGGCGTACTGAGGCCCATTATCAGCAGGCCAGCATCCCGGAGTCGCCTCTTCACTGTTGACGTTGAGACTGGTGTTTTGCAGGTAATATTTACTGAAGCTGCCAGTTGAGGCCTTGTGAGGCATCTGTTTCTCAAACGAGACACTTTAATGTACTTTGTCCTCTTGCGCAGTTGTGCACCGGGGCCTCCCACTCTTCTTTCTATTCTGGTTAGGACCAATTTGTGCTGTTCTGTGAAGGGAGTAGTACACAGCGTTGTACGAGATCTTCAGTTTTTTGGCAATTTCTTGCATGGAATAGCCATAATTTCTCCGAACAAGAATAGACTGACGAGTTTCAGAAGAAAGTTCTTTGTTTCTGGCCATTTTGAGCCCGTAATCGAACCCACAAATTCTGATGCTCCAGATACTCAACTAGTCTAAAGAAGGCCAGTTTTATTGCTGCTTTAATGAGCACAACAGTTTTCAGCTGTGCTAACATAATTGCAAAAGTGCTTTTCTAATGATCACCTGTCTAGGCTGTATCCCAGATACCTGTGAGGTGAGTGGAGAATGTGGACTGATAGACAAGGGCCCAGAGTCTATCCTCTGCAGGTCTGGTGAACACCAGGGGGAAAAAACTCCTGGCCCTAGTTATGGCAAGACAGGGCGGCTGGGGGGTTAGTCTGGGTGGGTACCTACTTCTCCTTGTCTGTCCTGTCCTAGCTTCTCCCTCCCTGCCCAGGCTGTCCCCCGCCCAGCAGGCCTCACTTCCTTATTATGTAAACCCTGCTGCTGCCCTGTGGCCTCCCTGCATTGTTGGAGTGGAGGGAGGGACGGGACGGGGGTTGATAAGGGTCTGTTATGTGTGGTGATTTGCCTTCTTTTATGTGGCGTAGATGGGCCCAGATAAGCGTGGTTGCCTAACCTAGTTGGAACTTACCCTGACTTCACATACCCACTCAGGGAGTTGCTTTGGGTTCCCCTGTCTTAGTGGAGGTCCTGTTGAAATCCTGGGTTTATTATGCATAGAGGTAGACAGACACATGCTCTCCCTCGCACTCTTATAAGCTCTCATAAAATGGCATTGTAGGCTGTAGGTGGACACACACGCGTGTGTTCTGTATATCAGGCGTGTGTGTGCCAGTCAGGCATTCATTCAGTCAGATATTCAGTCACATCCTGAGAGTTGAGGTGGGTGTGTTCTGCCCGTGCAGGCAGGAGTGTGCTGTCAGATACCAATGACGAAACAATAGACTGACTGTGTCAACACTGTCCATTGTGCTCTAGCCACTACCTCATACCTTTTAGGGTTGCTCATCAGCATGTGGCTTTGTGTTCCCAAGTGTGTGTATATGTGTGTGTGTGAAACTCAAATCATTTATCGTATCATACAACCACTTCTGTAGGACATCGATACAGTGTCTAGCCAACATGATTCACATTGATTCACATTGATTAATTTGATTTGTAGGGAACCGTTTACCAACCTCAGAGCGCAAGAGCAACTCCCAACATTGACCACAAGTTATATAGCAGATCAGAAACAAAACATTACTTAGGGCCTAACCGAGGATTATCCTACCCAGCAAACTGGGAACGTTCCCAGTACATTAGCTAAGATTCTCGTTATGTTTTTTTTTTTATATATAACATTAGGATGATAGCAAATTATTGTAATATTTTTTTATGGTTTAAATTAAATATATTTGGAATGTTCTCCTAACATTTACTAAAATGTTGTGCACATCTGTAACAACCACATTCCCCAAACTTTCTCATTAGGTTTCCAGGCAATGTAATAACACAATGTACGAGTAATGTTTTTCCAGCAAACCAAAATTGGTTCTGTGGAAGTTCCCAGAACATTCGTTAGGTTTCATCAAACATTCTCATAACACAGATACTGCCCAGTCGTGCTGATGATTATACAATGTTTGTATCAAATATTTTGTTTTTGCTTTATTAGAACATATGCCGCGAGCTAACGAATGTTCTGGGAAATTTCACATAACCAATTTTGGTTTGCTGGGTACCTTACACCCTCAGCAGAAGAATACACAGGGCTGAGAGCTCCATAGAGAGAGGGAGACAGAGAGAGCGGGAGAGTGGAGACACAGGCACAGTCACAAGCACGTACACACACACACACACACACACACACACAAAAAATCCTGCTGGAGTGAAATCCGGTTATTCCTCATAGCAGCCAGTCTCTGCATTGCTGACATACTTAGTGTGGCACGGAGGGGGCCGTGCTCTTAGTGTAGAGACTTGTTGTTTTCCACACAAAGGCTGTGTCTCCCAAATGGCACGCTATTCCCTATATAGTGCACTACTTTTGACCAAAGCCCTATGGGCCCTACTCTACATAGGGAATTGGGTGGCATTTGGGACACAGTCAAAATACAGTAAGGAATGAAGGATTAACCCTTTCCTTCCCTGCCACCGGACAGAGTTGTGGGCTAACCCAGAAGAGAGGGTAAGAGACAAACAAAAGAGGGCAGAGACAGAGAACGAGAGAGGGAAAGGAGAGAGTGGGAGCAAGAGTGAGAGAGGAAGAGAGCGAGCGAGTAGTGTTGTGATTGATTCAGATGGATTGCTTCCTCTGCTCTCCCACTGTGCCTTTTTCTTTCCTCAAAACAACCCACTGTTAAGATGTGGGTGTAGGCCTGCTTCGTTTGCAGTATACAGTTCCTTCAGAAAGTATTCACACCCCTTGACTTTTTCCAATTTTTGTTGCGTTAACAGCCTGAATTTAAAATGGATTAAATTGCAATGTTGTGTCACTGGCCGACCCACAATACCCCATAATGTCAAAGTGGAATTATTATAATACATTTTTTAAACAAATTAATTAAGAATGAAAAGCTGAAATTACTTGAGTCAATAAGTGTTCAACCCCTTTATTATGGCAAGAATAAAAAAGTTCAGGAGTAAAAATTTGCTTAACCTCTTAAGTCGACCCTCTACTTTTTTGAACATTCTGTTAAAAATCGCGCAACATTTCAGCGCCCTGCTACTCATGCCAGGAATATAGTATATGCATTTGCTTAGTCTGTGTGGATAGAAAACACTCAGACATTTATAAAACTGGTTAAATCACTGCTGTGGCTTTACCAGAACGGCATTTACATCGAAAAGCACAGGAAAAACTGATCACTGAAAATGGGAAAATATATCCATGCGCTACTTGAACCCATTGATAAAGGTGAACCACAATTAATTGACTGAGGTTGCAGTACCTACAGCTTCCACACGGTGTCTAGAGTCTTGTCATTTCCCTTCAAGTTTTTTCTTGGTCAAACACATGCAGGGCACCGTATTTCCTTAGGTCTAGGACCGGATATTTTCGTTGAGTTTCTAGCCGGACATTTTTCCAGACGGACAGCTAATGATCTTTACATCGCCTCCTGATGAATTTTATCGCTTATTAACGTTTACTAATACCTAAAGTTGCATTACAAACGTATTTCGAAGTGTTTTGTGAAAGTTTATCGTCGACTTTTGAATTTTAAAAAATGACGTTACGTTTTGAAACGATGTTTTTTCGTTTATCACACAGTCTACATATAACGATATCTTGGCTTTATATGGGCCGATTTAATCGAAATAAAGACCCAATAGTGTTTATGGGACATCTAGGAGTGCCAACAAAGAAGATGGTGAAAGGTAATGACTGTTTTCTATTTTATTGTGCGGTTTGTGTAACGCCGAAATGCTAATTATTTTGTTTACGTCCCCTGCGGGTCTTTTGGGGTGTTACATGCTATCAGATAATAGCTTCTCATGCTTTCGCCGAAAAGCATTTTAAAAATCTGACTTGTTGCCTGGATTCACAACGAGTGTAGCTTTAATTCGATACCCTGCATGTGTATTTTAATGAACGTTTGAGTTTTAACTAATACTATTAGCATTTAGCGTAGCGCATTTGCATTTCCAGAGCTCTAGTTGGGACGCAAGCGTCCCGAGTAGAAGCAAGAGGTTAACAAGTCACATAATAACAATACAATAAGTCCAATACAGCAAATGAAAGATAAATATATTGTTAATCTACCCATCGTGTCCAATTTCAAAAATGCTTTACAGCAAAAGCACAACATATGATTAAGTTAGGTCAGAGTCAAGTCACAAAAACACACACAGTCATTTTCCAGCCAAAGATAGGAGTCACAAAAAGCAGAAATATAGATGAAGATCATCAAAGGTTAGTGATTAATTTTATCAGATGACACTCATAGGACAGACATCATGTTACACAATACATGTATGTTTTGTTTTGTAATGTGCATATTTATATCCAAAAAACGGTTTACACTGGCGCGTTACCTGCAGTAATGTTATGATTTCAAAACATCCGGTGATTTTGCAGAAATACTCATAATAAACATTGATACAAGATGCAAATGTTATTCACAGAAATAAAGATAGACTTATCCTCTATGCAACCGCTGTGTCAGATTTCAAAAAAACTTTGCGGAAAAAGCATAATCTGAGAACGGTGCTCAGAAGCCAAAACAGCCAGAGGAATATCCGCCATTTTGGCGTCAACAGAAGCTAGAAAAAACACTATAAATATTCACTTACCTTTGATGATCTTCATCAGAACGCACTCCCAGCAATCCCAGTTCGACAATAAATGACTGATTTGTTCCATAAAGTTCCATAAAGCCCATCATTTAGCCACTTGTTGTTAGCATGTTCAGCCCAGTAATCCATCTTCATGAGGCGCTAGCACTTCCTCCAGACAAAAACCCGAAAAGTTCCGTTACAGTCCGTAGAAACAAGTCAAATGATGTATGCAATCAATCTTTAGGATGTTTTTAACATAAATCATCAATAAGGTTCCAACCGGAGAATTTCATTGTCTGAAGAAAAGCATTGGAACGAGTGCAAACTCTGTCGGGAGCGCGCATCATGAGACCGAGTCTCTCTGCCAGCCCCTCACTCAAAGAGCTATTATGAGCCCCTCCTTTATAGTAGAATCCTCAAACCAGTTTCTAAAGACGGTGACATCTAGTGGAAGCCCTAGGAAGGGCATTCTCATTCATATCTCACTGGGATTTCAGTAGGCACTGTTTTGAAAATCGATTTCTCACTTCCTGTTTGGATTTCTTCTCAGGATTTTGCCTGCCATATGAGTTCTGTTATACTCACAGACATCATTCAAACCGTTTTAGAAACTTCAGAGTGTTTTCTATCCAATACTAATAATAATATGCATATATTAGCATCTGGGACAGAGCAGGAGGCAGTTCAGTCTGGGCACGCTTATTCATCCAAAAGTGAAAATGCTGCCCCCTATCCCAAAAAGGTTAACATGATTTTTTTAACGACTACCCCATCTCCAATTATATGTAAGGTCCCTCAGTCAAGCAGTGAATTTCAAAGAGAAGGAGAAGAAAACAGGATGGATCAAGAACATTGTAGTTACTCCACAATACTAACCTAAATGACAGAGTGAAAAGAAAGAAGCCTGTACAAAATAAAAAAGATTCCAAAACATTAATCACAAGGCACTAAAGTAAAACTGCAAATAATTTGCCAGAGAAATTAACCTTATGTCCCGAATACAAAGCGCTATTTTTCAGACAACTCCAACACATCACTGAGTACCACTCTTCATAATTTCAAGCATGGTGGGGGCTGCATCATGTTTTATTTAGATTTTTTTTGAATTTTTACCCCGTTTTTCTCCCCAATTTCGTGGTATCCAATTGTTTTTTAGTAGCTACTATCTTGTCTCGTCACTACAACTCCCGTACGGGCTCGGGAGAGATGAAGGTTGAAGCCGCACTGCTTCTTAACACAGCGCGCATCCAACCCGGAAGCCAGCCGCACCAATGGTCGGAAGAAACACCGTGCCCCTGGCAACCTTGGTTAGCGCGCACTGCGCCCGGCCCGCCACAGGGGTCGCTGGTGCGCGATGAGACACGGATATCCCGACCGGCCAACCCCTCCCTAACCCGGACGATGCTAGGCCAATTGTGCGTCGCCCCACGGACCTCCCGGTCGCGGCCAGTTACGACAGAGCCTAGGTGCGAACCCAGAGTTCTCTGGTGGCACAGCTGGCGCTGCAGTACAGCGCCCTTAACCACTGCGCCACCCGGGAGGCCGGGCTGCATCATGTTATGGTATGCTTGCCATCGGCAAGGATTAGGGAGCTTTTTAGGCTAAAAAGAAACCGAATAGAGCTAAGCACAGGCAAAAGCCTAGAGGGAAACCTGATTCAGTCTGCTCTTCAACAGATACTGGGACACAAATTCACCTTTCAGCAATCACCCAAGGTTGTTTACCAAGATGACATTGAATGTTCCTGACTGGCCTAGTTACAGTTTTGACAAATCGGCTTGAGAATCTATGTCAAGACTTGAAATGGCTGTCTAGCAATGATCAACAACCAACATGACAGAGCTTGAATAATTGTTCAAATAATAATATTGTACAATCCAGTTGTGCAAAGCTCTTAGAGACTTACTCAGTAAGACTCACAGCTGGAATCGCTGCCAAAGGTGATTCTAACATGTATTGACTCAGTGGTGTAAATACTTATGTAAATTAGATATTTCTGTATGGATTTTTAATCAAAATGGAGACAAATTGAGTGTGTTGTATTTTAAGAGAGTCTGACTGGTGTCTGATGTGCTTACCTTTTGTGACTAGGGGGCAGTATTTTCATTTTTGGAAAAATAACATTCCCGATGCTAGAATATGCATATATATATTCACAGACAGCTTAGGATAGAAAACACTCTAAAGTTTCCAAAACTGTAAAAAATATTGTCTGTGAGTATAACAGAACTGATATTGCAGGCGAAAGCCTGAGAAAAATCCAATCCTGGAAGTGACTCATCTTTTGAAAGCTCTGCGTTCCAATGCGTCCCTATTGAGCAGTGAATGGGCTATCAACCAGATTACTTTTTCCTCTGTATTCCCCAAGGTGTCTACAGCATTGTGACGTAGTTTTACGCATTTATGTTGAAGAATACCCGTAAGCGGCTACATTGCACAAGTGGTCACCTGATGACTCTCAGAGTGATTCTCGGGTAAAATACAGAGGTAGCCATTATTCCAATCGGTCCTACTGAAAAACCTGAAAATTGTCCCGGTGGATATATTATCGAATAGATATTTGAAAAACATCTTGAGGATTGATTATAAACAACGTTTGCCATGTTTCTGTCAATATTATGGAGCTAATTTGGAATAATTGTTCGGCGTTTTCGTGACTGCAATTTCCGGGCAATTTCTCAGCCAAACGCGAAGAACAAACGGAGATATTTTGCCTACAAAAATAATATTTTGGGAAAAAAGGAACATTGGCCATCTAACTGGGAGTCTCGTGAGTGAAAACATCCGAAGCTCATCAAAAGTAAACGATTTAATTTGGTAATTTCGATTTCATTTCTTGCTTTTCTGATTTCCGTGACCAAGTTACCTGCTGCTAGCTGGACAAAATGCTATGCTAGGCTATCGATAAACTTACACAAATGCTTGTCTAGCTTTGGCTGTAAAGCATATTTTGAAAATCTGAGATGAAAGGGTGATTAACAAAAGGCTAATCTGTGTCTCAATATATTTCACTTGTGATTTTCACGAATAGGAATATTTTCTAGGAATATTTATGTCCGTTGCGTTATGCTAATTAGTGTCAGTCGATAATTATGCTCCCGGACCCGGGATGGGGAGTTACTAGAGGTTTTAAAGGAATAGGAACATTGTGTAAAACACACAGTGAAATGCCATTGTTGTTTGTGTCGATTTTCTTTGGATAGGATTGACCTGATGAAAACGTCAACCATGAAAAAATGTAGTAACTGCCAAAATAAAGGAATACAACATGTCTTAATAGGATGTTGGGCCACCACAAACCACCAGAACAGCTTCAATACACCGTGGCATGGATTCTACAAGTGTCTGGAACTATTAGAGGGATGTGACACCATTCTTCAAGAAACACAAGAAATTCCATCATTAAATGTTTTGTTGATGGTGCTGGAAAACGCAGTCTCAGGTGCCGCTCTAGAATCTACCATAAGTGTTCAATTGTGTTGAGATCTGGTGACTGAGATGGCCATGGCATAGGGTTTATATCTTTTTTATGTTCATCAAACTATTCAGTGACCACTCGCACCCTGTGGATGAGGGCATTGTCATCATGTGGGGGCATAGCCACGGTAGCCAAAATAATGGCCAAAATAATAGCCTTCACAGCATTTTTATACATGACCCTAAGCATGATGGGATATTCATTGCTTGATTAACTCAGGAACCACGCCTGTGTGGAACTACATGCTTTCAATATACTTTGTATCCCTCATTTACTCAAGTGTTTCCATTACTTTGGCAGTTACCTGTATATCTGAATCAGTGTTCTGGCATGCTGTAGCTGTATGACACAAAAAGAGGCTACAAATAAAGTATCATCATCATCATCATCATTTGTTTATGGGAGTAGATCTCATTGATGACATTCTCCCCTCTCTAGAGAGTACCCAGCTAGAGGACCCCCGGGCAGAGTGGAGGAAGGAGCAGGAGAGGATGTTGAAGGAGTACCTGACAGTAGCCCAGGATGCCCTGGTCACCCAGAAAGAGCTGTACCAGGTGAAATGGATGAGTGAATGGATGGATGGATATATGGATGGATTGATGGGTAAATAAAATAATGACTGAATGGGTGGGTGGAAGGATGGATGAATGAATTAACAACTATGATGAGTGAATGGATGAACAAAGGACCTCATGAATGACTGAACGAACAAGACTTATTTCCATTGTGATCTTCGATACCAGGTCAAAGAGCAGCGGCTGGCCTTGGCCCTGGATCAGTACACACGCCTCAACGACGCATACAAGGACAAGTCCAGCTCACGCACCAGCCGTGAGTAGTGAACCTGACCCGAACCTAGTTCTAAACCCATTGTCACACACAAGCGCGTCTGTCCTTCACACAATAACGGTCCAGGCGGCTCTCTCTCCTCCAGTGTTCTCGGGGTCTTCGTCCAGCACTAAGTATGACCCTGACATCCTCAAGGCTGAGATCTCCACCACCAAAGTCAGGGTAAGATGCATGTCTCTCTTTCTCTCGCTCGCACTCACACCTCTTCCTAACTAGTGTCTTCTTATTTATTTTTTGTTTTGTTGTATTTTACCCCCTTTTTCTCCACAATTTCGATCTTGTCTCATCGCTGCAACTCTCCAACGGGCTCAGGAGGCGAAGGTTGAGTCATGCGTCCCCCAAAACATTACCCACCAAACCTTGCTTCTTAACACCCGCCCGCTTAACCAGGAAGCTAGCTGCACCAATGTGTCGGAGGAAACACCGTTCAACTGAAGTCAGCCTGCAGGCGCCCGGCCCGCCACAAGGAGTTGCTAGAGCGAGATGAGCCAAGTAAAGCCCCCCCGGCCAAACCCTTCTCTAACCCGGACGACGCTGGGCCAATTGTGCGTCGCCCTATTGGACTCCCGATCATATGACACAGCCTGGGATCGAACCCGGGTCTGTAGTGATGCAGTGCCTTAGAACGCTGCGCTACTCGGGAGGGCAACTAGTGTCTTCTTGACTGTCTGCGTTTATGTCGTTCTCAATCTTCGTTCTTTTTCTCCCTCTACCTCTTTCTTGTACCCTCTTTCTCTTTCTCTCTCTCTCTCGCTTTCTTTCTCTCTCAATTCAAAGGGGCTTTATTGGCATGGGAAACGTATGTTTACATTGCCAAAGCAAGTGAAATAAACAAGAATAAACAAGAACAAAACACACCTCTCTTCTCAATGAAAGTGCATTCCTCTGTGTCTCTGTTAATGTGTGTCTGTACTCTGGTTTTAACATTTGTATTTTTCCGCTACTGTAGGTGAATAAGCTGAAGAGAGAGCTCTCCCAGATGAAACAGGAGCTCATCTACAAAGAACAAGGCTTTGAAACCTTGCAGCAGTAAGTCCCCTTTTCACATTGATTACACCTGTCTATCACACGTCTGTCTATTAAACACACGCACACATACAGCTGTGTATTGTCTGTTGCTCTGTGAATGTTGTGATTTTACAACTTTAGTGTTATGTGTCTGTTGGACTTGGTAGTGCCTGGGGGTGATCGTAGAACAGGTTGATTACATTACTCTGGTGCAGGAGCACTAAACTACAAAAATTGCCATGAATCATATTCCACATAATAATTCACTATTCCTGTTGCTATAGGGTTATTTTCCTGCTGTAGCAAACTGGCTCAAATTAAAATCCGACATCTGTAGGAACCTCTACAGTCTACTAATGGGAATTCACATTTGTAGGGAGAGAGATAATGACCATGAGATAGGAGGTAAAGAGAGAGGGGGGAGAGAATGAAGGGGGGAAGGGGGGTTGATAGAAGGAGAGACAGAATGAAAGAGGAAGAAGGAGAATGGGAGATGTAGGGAGAGAGAGAGAGAGAGAGGGGTTATGTTGCTCACATGGCACGCTCTGGATTAAGCCCTGTCCAAAGCAGCCACTTTTATTACAATAATTGAAACAATGAAGCATTGTCGTTCACCCTCCACACACACTCCATCCGCTCAGGAGGCACACACAATAAAGGAAAAGAGTGAAAAGGGGGCAGGAACACACACACACACAAACTGCACGTTGGGAAGGTCAGAAATCATGCATGGCAGCTTAACTAAGGCTGCTTGGTTATGTCATTTTCTCATACTACGCTATTAGACAAACACTCAACACACATCGCTCAACAAAGAGCTAGCTCGTGTGTAAGTGAAAATGCGTGTAGACGTACGTATATATCTGAACTTTAACACCCATATAGACATTGATGTGTTCACATTCAAATTGATCTATCCAGAATCCAGATCATTGGAGATTCTGATATTTGTGAACAAAACTTGTCTTTCTTTGTGTGTGTGTGCGCGCTCTCTTCTGCAGGATCGACCAAAAACTGTGTGGCGAGCAGAGTGGATACCGTCTGAAGGAGGCCAAGGCCATCGTGACGGAGCTCAAGTCTCTCCGCAGGGCCATCAGCTCTGGAGAGAAGGAGAAACAGGACCTCATGCAGGTACGTGTGTGTGTGGGAAATATTTTGGTCTGTGTGTGGGTTCCTATATCTGCTTTTTGAGAGCTCCTGGCAAGGTCATGTTCAATAGGAACCCAACAGAAGGAAACAGACTGAAACAGGAAGGGACTGGCTGAACTTATCCGATTTAGAAATGCTAATTTTCGTTTTTCCGTTTTGGTGTGGTGTGCCTTTCAACCCTGAACTTCCCTCTAGACCCACCCCATGTTCTCCTCTCTCCCATAGTCTCTGGCTAAGCTAAAGGAGAGGTTCCACACGGAACATAACATGGGCCGTTCGGAACCAGACCTCCGGAACCCAGTGGGCTCCAGACAGACGCTAGAAGCCGGCTCCCAGACAGACGTCTCTGGAGAGGTGAGCACCACCTCTCATTCTCTCCTCTCTTTCACTCTCACTTTCTCTCCCCTTATTCTCTCTAACACTATCTTGCTCCCACTCTCACTCAACAATTTGTGCCTTCCCTCCCTCCCTCCTCTCTCTCTCTCTCTCTCTCTCTCTCTTACTTTCTCTCTCTCTCTTACTTTCTCTCTCTCTCTCTTACTTTCTCTCTCTCTCTCTTACTTTCTCTCTCTCTCTCTCTCTTACTTTCTCTCTCTCTCTCTCTTACTTTCTCTCCTCTCTCTCTCTTACTTTCTCTCCTCTCTCTCTCTCTCTCTCTCTCTCTCTTCTCTCTCTCTCTCTTACTTTCTCTCTCTCTCTCTCTCTCTCTCTCTCTCTCTTACTTTCTCTCTCTCTCTCTCTCTCTCTCTCTCTCTTACTTTCTCTCCTCTCTCTCTCTCTCTCTCTTACTTTCTCTCTCTCTCTCTCTCTCTCTCTCTCTCTCTCTCTCTCTCTCTCTCTCTCTCTCTTACTTTCTCTCTCTCTCTCTCTCTCTCTCTCTTGCTTTCTCTCCTCTCTCTCTCCCCCCTTCTCTCCCATGTCCCTTCTTTGTCTTAATAAAATGCCTGTGTGTTACTGAGAGGAATGTCCCCGCCCCCCTTCTGTGGGCCTTCCCTAGTGGGACTCTGGATTCCTCTGTACACACACACACACTCACACACACACACACACACACACACTGGATTCCTCTGGTTCCTCGGAGCAGATGATAGCTGCTAGGGGCCCGGCCAGGCAGACTGGGCTCAGGGTTAGAGGTAGAGAGGCAAAGCTGCTTACTACACTGGGGCTTTTCTCCCTCCCTACACACACACACACACACACACACACACAGAGCGAGACATTCACCGATGGAATGCTAAATGGAGGGAGGGCAGAATGAGGGATGGAGAGGTGGAGGTCTCTCTAATGATATTAAACCCAGTCACTTGAACTTCAAGCAGGTACATGTGATGTTTTTGTTCTCTCTCTCTCTCTCTCTCGCTCGTTCTCCCTCCGTTTCTCAGGCTGGTTTGAGGAGCAGATCATCCTTGGCTGAGAAGGTTAGACTCAGTCTCCAATATGAAGAGGCCAAAAGAAGGTAATCTCTCTCTCCATCTCTCTCTCTCTGTTTTTTTTACTGCAGACATTCCTTATGTGAATATGCATATCACCTGACCACAGAACTGCAACAGTAAACTCAACTCAATAGAGATAGAGAAAGCCTGAAAGCACTTTAGCATGGGCCTTAGATTACTTTAGCATGGGCCTGAGATCACTTTAGCATGGGCCTTAGATCACTTTAGCATGGGCCTTAGATCACTTTAGCATGGGCCTTAGATCACTTTAACATGGGCCTTAGATGACTTTAACATGGGCCTTAGATGACTTTAGCATGGGCCTTAGATGACTTTAGCATTGGCCTTAGATCACTTTAACATGGGCCTTAGATCACTTTAGCATGGGCCTTAGATCACTTTAACATGGGCCTTAGATGACTTTAACATGGGCCTTAGAACACTTTAGCATGGGCCTTAGAACACTTTAGCATGGGCCTTAGATCACTTTAGCATGGGCCTTAGATCACTTTAGCATGGGCCTTAGATCACTTTAGCATGGGCCTTAGATCACTTTAGCATGGGCCTTAGATCACTTTAGCATGGGCCTTAGATCACTTTAACATGGGCCTTAGATCACTTTAACATGGGCCTTAGATGGCTTTAACATGGGCCTTAGATCGCTTTAGCATGGGCCTTAGATGACTTTAGCATGGGCCTTAGATGACTTTAGCATGGGCCTTAGATGACTTTAATATGGGCCTTAGATTACTTTAACATGGGCCTTAGATCACTTTAACATGGGCCTTAGATCACTTTAACATGGGGCTTAGATCACTAACATGGGCCTGAGATCACTTTAACATGGGCCTTAGATCACTTTAACATGGGCCTTAGATCACTTTAACATGGGCCTTAGATGGCTTTAACATGGGCCTTAGATGACTTTAGCATGGGCCTTAGATGACTTTAGCATGGGCCTTAGATGACTTTAGCATGGGCCTTAGATGACTTTAATATGGGCCTTAGATTACTTTAACATGGGCCTTAGATCACTTTAACATGGGCCTTAGATCACTTTAACATGGGGCTTAGATCACTAACATGGGCCTGAGATCACTTTAACATGGGCCTTAGATCACTTTAGCATGGGCCTTAGATCACTTTAGCATGGGCCTTAGATCACTTTAACATGGGCCTTAGATCACTTTAACATGGGCCTTAGATGACTTTAGCATGGGCCTTAGATGACTTTAGCATGGGCCTTAGATGACTTTAGCATGGGCCTTAGATAACTTTAGCATGGGCCTGAGATCACTTTAGCATGGGCCTTAGATGACTTTAGCATGGGCCTTAGATGACTTTAGCATGGGCCTTAGATGACTTTAATATGGGCCTTAGATTACTTTAACATGGGCCTTAGATCACTTTAACATTGGCCTTAGATCACTTTAACATGGGGCCTTAGATCACTAAGCATGGGCCTGAGATCACTTTAACATGGGCCTGAGATCACTTTAACATGGGCCTTAGATCACTTTAGCATGGGCCTTAGATCACTTTAACATGGGCCTTAGATCACTTTAACATGGGCCTTAGATCGCTTTAACATGGGCCTTAGATCGCTTTAGCATGGGCCTTAGATGGCTTTAGCATGGGCCTTAGATAACTTTAGCATGGGCCTTAGATGACTTTAGCAATGGCCTTAGATGACTTTAACATGGGCCTTAGATGACTTTAACATGGGCCTTAGATCACTTTAGCATGGGCCTGAGATCACTTTAGCATGGGCCTTAGATGACTTTAGCATGGGCCTTAGATGACTTTAACATGGGCCTTAGATGACTTTAGCATGGGCCTTAGATGACTTTAATATGGGCCTTAGATTACTTTAACATGGGCCTTAGATCACTTTAACATGGGGCTTAGATCACTAACATGGGCCTGAGATCACTTTAACATGGGCCTTAGATCACTTTAGCATGGGCCTTAGATCACTTTAACATGGGCCTTAGATCACTTTAACATGGGCCTTAGATGACTTTAGCATGGGCCTTAGATGACTTTAGCATGGGCCTTAGATGACTTTAGCATGGGCCTTAGATAACTTTAGCATGGGCCTGAGATCACTTTAGCATGGGCCTTAGATGACTTTAGCATGGGCCTTAGATGACTTTAGCATGGGCCTTAGATGACTTTAATATGGGCCTTAGATTACTTTAACATGGGCCTTAGATCACTTTAACATTGGCCTTAGATCACTTTAACATGGGGCTTAGATCACTAACATGGGCCTGAGATCACTTTAACATGGGCCTGAGATCACTTTAACATGGGCCTTAGATCACTTTAGCATGGGCCTTAGATCACTTTAACATGGGCCTTAGATCACTTTAACATGGGCCTTAGATCGCTTTAACATGGGCCTTAGATCGCTTTAGCATGGGCCTTAGATGGCTTTAGCATGGGCCTTAGATAACTTTAGCATGGGCCTTAGATGACTTTAGCAATGGCCTTAGATGACTTTAACATGGGCCTTAGATGACTTTAACATGGGCCTTAGATTACTTTAGCATGGGCCTGAGATCACTTTAGCATTGGCCTTAGATCACTTTAGCATGGGCCTTAGATGACTTTAGCATGGGCCTTAGATGACTTTAACATGGGCCTTAGAACACTTTAGCATGGGCCTTAGATTACTTTAGCATGGGCCTGAGATCACTTTAGCATGGGCCTTAGATCACTTTAGCATGGGCCTTAGATCACTTTAGCATGGGCCTTAGATCACTTTAGCATGGGCCTTAGATCACTTTAGCATGGGCCTTAGATCACTTTAGCATGGGCCTTAGATGACTTTAGCAATGGCCTTAGATGACTTTAACATGGGCCTTAGATGACTTTAACATGGGCCTTAGATGACTTTAACATGGGCCTTAGATTACTTTAGCATGGGCCTGAGATCACTTTAGCATTGGCCTTAGATCACTTTAGCATGGGCCTTAGATGACTTTAACATGGGCCTTAGATGACTTTAACATGGGCCTTAGAACACTTTAGCATGGGCCTTAGATTACTTTAGCATGGGCCTGAGATCACTTTAGCATGGGCCTTAGATCACTTTAGCATGGGCCTTAGATCACTTTAGCATGGGCCTTAGATCACTTTAGCATGGGGCTTAGATGACTTTAGCATGGGCCTTAGATCGCTTTAGCATGGGCCTGAGATCACTTTAACATGGGCCTTAGATGACTTTAGCATGGGCCTTAGATGACTTTAGCATGGGCCTTAGATGACTTTAACATGGGCCTTAGATTACTTTAGCATTGGCCTGAGATCACTTTAGCATTGGCCTTAGATCACTTTAGCATGGGCCTTAGATGACTTTAGCATGGGCCTTAGATTACTTTAGCATGGGCCTTAGATGACTTTAATATGGGCCTTAGATGACTTTAACATGGGCCTTAGATTACTTTAACATGGGCCTTAGATCACTAACATGGGCCTGAGATCACTTTAACATGGGCCTTAGATCACTTTAGCATGGGCCTTAGATTACTTTAACATGGGCCTGAGATCACTTTAGCATTGGTCTTAGATCACTTTACATGGGTCTCAGATCACTTTAACATGGGCCTTAGATCACTTCATAATGGGCCTTAAGTCCCATCCGATCTGACTTCAGATCAGAGCAATTAAGGGTCCATGTCCAGCCATTAAATAGTTATGCATTATCAGTCACAGGCGGTGACTTGGACGGCTGTCAGTTTCACACATTAGTGATGTGATCTGGGACCACCGTGGGCAGTTTTAGGCTCAGTGAATAAAAGGCAGGCAAACCCCTCCCCTTATGGACGGTAAATCCCTGACATTTGGGCTTTCAACCGTTTTCTAATCCGCCGGTATAGAACAGGTGTTTCTACAGAGAGCCGGCGGTAGAGTGTGGCAGCATGACAACTCCCTTGTTTACCCCTCCTCCTTTCGTAGATGTGGGCTTGCTGCTGGCTTTAGACCCCTGAGAGTGTGTGCCAGGAGAAAGGAGTTCAAGACAAGCATTTTCACTGTATTCCCTTATGAGCGCATGTGTATTTATATAAGGGTTAAAATAGACTACATGGCCAAAAGTATGTGGACACATGCTTGTCAAAAAATCATGGGCATTAATATGGAGTTGGTCCCACCCCCGTTGCTGCTATAACAGCCTCCACTCTTCTGGGAAGGCTTTCCACTAGATGTTGGAACATTGCTGTGGGGACTTGCTTCCATTCAGCCACAAGAGCATTAGTGAGGTTGGGCACTGATGTTGGGCGATTAGGCCTGGCTCACAGTCGACGATCCTATTCATCCCAAAGGTGTTCGATGGGGTTGAGGTCAGGGCTCTGTGCAGGCCAGTCAAGTTGTCTATGGAGATTGCATGGCTGTGTGCTCAATTTTATACACCTGTCAGCAACGGGAGTGGCTGAAATAGCTGAATGCACTAATTTGAAGGCGTGTCCACATACTTTTGGTGTATATAGCATCCCTACCCTCTGTTTCTGTTTCTCTCCTTCCTCCCACAGTATGGCCAACGTGCAGGTGGAACTGGCCAAGCTGGAGAGCGAGGCGTGGCCGGGGGCGGTGGACGTGGAGCGGGAACGTCTCCTCCTGGTCTCGGAGAAGGAGGAGCTCCTCAAGGAGCTGCAGTTCGTATCGCCACGGCGACGCACCCCGCAGGACCTCCAACGTCTGGAGGCCCAGAGGCTGCAGCTGGAGCAGGACCTGCAGGCCGTCAGGAACACCCCCAGCCACGCCCTGGCCCAGAGGTGAGACCCACAATCCCTGGCACCTTCCCTTTAAAAACCTGGTGGTTGCCTCACAGCTAGTCGTAGCCGTGCAGTTCCAGAAGTTTAGACAGAGGGAAGTCTAAAAAGTCCCCCGGACGTAGGCGATACATGAGGCCGTGTGTATGTAGTGTTTATGTGTGAGTGCCCCATGTGTTCCTCATTGACATCCATCAGATAACAAACAAATTGATTTGCCCGCCCACGCGGTTACGGCCTTTTGTTTTCCTAATGAACGACACAAACGCTCCAAAGGGTAAACATTGTAAGGTGCCTTTAATTACCGTTCATTAGCATACCAATTGTTACTCACCCACACACTGAACACACACACACTGTGTGGTAATTGTCTTGTTTTGGAAGCAGACTGTGCCACTGCAACATCGCGTCACATTAGAAGGCAGAGCGACTGCCGTAATTGGAAACATGGCGCTTGTATGGGTTGTAATTGTAATTACATATTGTCACACACACACACACACACACACACACACACACACACACACACACACACAAACACTACATTTGAAGAAGCCCTATAATTGTGTCTTGAGCTAATTAGGCTCTGTGTAATTGCTCGATAAATGAAGACAGTAATTAAGGTTAGTGTTCTTGAAGCTTAGTTAGTAGAATAGAGGGGATTCCTACCAGAGGGAAGGGGGCATGTTGTCTATTTAGTATTTATTAGATCAAGAAGTCTCATTGAGGTCAGAAGACCACTTTCCCAAAGGAGACCGAGATATGTGTTCTGTCCCAGACATGGATATGTGTTCTGTCCCAGACATGGATATGTGTTCTGTCCCAGACATGGATATGTGTTCTGTCCCAGACATGTATATGTGTTCTGTCCCAGACATGGATATGTGTTCTGTCCCAGACATGGATATGTGTTCTGTCCCAGACATGGATATGTGTTCTGTCCCAGACATGGATATGTGTTCTGTCCCAGACATGTATATGTGTTCTGTCCCAGACATGGATATGTGTTCTGTCCCAGACATGGATATGTGTTCTGTCCCAGACATGGATATGTGTTCTGTCGCAGACATGGATATGTGTTCTGTCGCAGACATGGATATGTGTTCTGTCGCAGACATGGATATGTGTTCTGTCGCAGACATGGATATGTGTTCTGTCGCAGACATGGATATGTGTTCTGTCGCAGACATGGATATGTGTTCTGTCGCAGACATGGATATGTGTTCTGTCGCAGACATGGATATGTGTTCTGTCCCAGACATGGATATGTGTTCTGTCCCAGACATGGATATGTGTTCTGTCCCAGACATGGATATGTGTTCTGTCCCAGACATGTTGTACCAGTAATTTTATTATTTAAAAAAAAATGTTACCTTTTATTTAACTAGGCAAGTCAGTTAAGAACAAATTCTTATTTTCAATGACGGCCAAGGAACAGTGGGTTAACTGCCTGTTCAGGGGCAGAAAGACAGATTTGTACCTCGTCAGCTCGGGGGTTTGAATTTACAACCTTCCGGTTACTAATCCAACGCTCTAACCACTATGCTACCCTGCCGCCCCAGTAATGACTTGTCTCTCTAGGTTGAAGGTGCAGGAGAGGAGACGAGTCCTGGTGCAGAGACTGGAGGAATCAACCAGACTGACCACACTGCTCCACTCTCAGCTCAAGAGGTGTGTGTGTGTGTGTGTGTGTGTGTGTGTGTGCTTCACACTTGTATCCCCATACTCAAATACACTCTTGCTCTAAGACTGCAGTTACAAAGGCAGCCATATTCTGATTTTTTTTTTTCACTAATTGGGTTTTGACAAATTATATCAGTTCTGAGAAAGATCTGATTTCAAAAGATCTGATGTGATTGGTCCAAAGGCCTGTCTAAACTCAGCCGAAGTGTTCCTCCGATACACATACATACATACTTGTTCATGGTGCGTGTGGCTGTGTGTTTAATGTGTGTTCTCTCTCTCTCTCCCTTACAGTTTGTCGGCCAGTACCCTGTCCGTCTCATCAGGCAGCAGCCTGGGTTCTCTGGCCTCCAGCCGTGGCTCCCTCAACACATCCTCCTCCCGCGGCTCCCTCAACTCCCTCTCCTCTGGAGACCTCTACTACACCCCCGCAGAACCCCCCTCTCCCCTGGACCTGGACTACCAGTGTAAACTGGACCTGCTCCTCCAGGAGCCCTTGACCCCCTCTGGGATAACCTACAGGCGGGGAGACCCCCCAGGAACTATCACCACCATCCACGAACACGAGGTGGAGAACCCACACCCACACAACACGTCGCTTCACACACACGCCGTGGGAACCGGTACCACCGACCTGGTCCCATTAGCGCCGCTGGTTGCGGTGTCCTCGAAGCCGGCCGAGCCGTCCAAGTCGGTGACGTCGCTTTCCTCGAGGTCGTCGTTGTCTTCTCTCTCGCCGCCGAGCTCGCCGCTGGTGCTGGAGGGGGTCGGTGCGTTCCCGTCGGCGGGCCCACAGGACTTTGGGGACGGCGACGTCGGTCTGGTGGTGTCGGACTTTTGCAGTCTCAGCCTGGGATTCTACGACGGCCAGGGGATGGGGATGTTTGAGCCGGAGACGGGGGAGAGGGACAGAGGAGGGGAGGGGGAGGGAAGGGAGAGGGGCACTGGCCACCCTCAGAGAGAGTATTACAGGTGAGACGTTTGCTCTGTTCAAATTCTTCCTTTCTTTTTTTTGTGAACAATGTTTTTTTATTGGGTCACAAGGGCAATACAATCATACAAATAAACTATTACACTTTCCCCACCCTTTTTATTTATTTTGTATTTTTTTTTCTACAATTCCAAACATACCCCTGGTGGACCCACCCAATCCACAACCTTGGACAACCCATTATATATATATATATATATATATATATATATATATATATTTGCTAATACAACACCGTCAAGTAAACATTTGACATCACACACCTACATCATATCCAACAGTTTAGAGTTTTCTGAGGTGACTACTTTCCGTGTTTCCAGAGAGCTAGGACTGGCTTTATTCATACGGGAAATTCTTCCTTTCTTTCTTCCTCCCTTCATTGGAATTTACCACTGATTAGAAATGCCTTGCGCTGCATGGCGCAACGCTGCCACCTAGCAGCTCAAAATGGAGCTGCACTGAAACAGCACACATTCCCATCGCCAGTCCTCCGGTTCCCCGAACACCACACATTTGTATTGTATCCCCGAACAAATACTCTGCATTCAACTCAAGGGCTTGATGATTAGTTGACAAGTTGAATCAGGTGTGCTTGTCCAGAGTTACAGCTAAAAGGTGTACTGGTGGAGGGACTGGAGGAGTGGAGTTAGGAAACGCTGAATCACTCATGCTGAGTTTATAGGCTCCCATCACATCTATGGCTTACGCCTCGGATGTGTCTCATAGATATGCGAAAACACTTCATTTTTTTCCTTTTTAAAAAATTGAATGAATGAACCGATGCTCATTGACAACGCTTTTCTCGAGGACTTTGCAAGCAGAGCTGCAGCCACCCGCGCATATCAACTCTGGTGTCTTACTTCATGTCTTCGTCTGTGTTGTTGTCAGACGTGGACCTCCAGAGGCCGGGGGAGGACAGGCCCACCTGTGTGTCAGCAGCCGTGTCAGACGAGTCTGTGGCCGGGGACAGTGGGGTGTACGAGGCCTCTAATGTCAAACGGTGGGTCACACTCACTTCCAGCTCTTTTCATTATTTCGATCGATCGCACTCGCTCTCTCTTCAGCACTCTCCATCTCTCCCTTCGCCTGCCTTTCATTTTCAACCTCTGCCCCCCTCGTCCTCAACCTCTTCCCCACCTCTCCTCCCTCTCTCCTTTATCTTGAGGTATTGCTGTTCCCAATAGTGTTGGTCCACACTAAGGGTCATGATGGATCTTTTAACCTCCTATTCCTCTCCTTTTTCTCCATTTAACTGAATGCCTGCGATGTTTGGTGCAAGATGTGATAATAAAATCACAAGACCTCAATTAAAACACCAATCTGAAGGCTCCTCAACTCACCAGACACACACACACACACACACAATTAGCTTCGTCTCTTTTGTATCACACAGTTGGAGAGAAAGCTAAATCTGATCTTTAATGACTGAATGTAAGGAACCCTGTCTGTTTGTCAAACGATAGAGATGTTTGAGATGCAGACACAGTTCTGTTGCCCAGTTGTGTCTTCCTAATTAGAGTGCATAGGCTCTGTTGCCCAGTTGTCTCCCTAATTAGAGTGCATGGGCTCTGTTGCCCAGTTTGGCTGTTCGTGATTAGAATGGCCTCATTGATGTCTGTTTTTCCACACTAAAAATGCTCCTATGGTCAAACTCTTTCATCTCTTGCCCCCTAAAGGGGTGCTTTGATGCTGATCCCTTCAACCAGTGTGGTGTGGACTGTCTCTCTCAGCTAGCTTTTTCCCTCCTTCCCTCGCTCCCCTTTTCTCTCTTTCTTCCTCTCTGTCACTTGCTCTCTTTCTCTGCTTGCTCTTTTTTTTCATACCCTCTTCTCCTCCTGTCCTCCCTTGCTCTCCCCTTGATTTGATTTAATTAGACGATGAGCCAAGGGCACCTTTTCCACTCTCTCTCTCGCTCTCTCCTCTGCTCCCTCTTGTCTCTCTCCTCTCCTCTGCTCCCTCCTGTCTCTCTCCTGTCTCCTCTTCTCTGCTCCCTCCTGTCTCTCTCCTCTGCTCCCTCCTCTGCTCCTCTCTGCTCCCTCCTGTCTCCTCTTCTCTGCTCCCTCCTGTCTCCTCTCCTCTGCTCCCTCCTGTCTCTCTCCTCTGCTCCCTCCTGTCTCTCCTGTGTCCTTCCTGTGTGCTTCCTCTTGTCTCTCTCCTCTGCTCCTTCCTGTTTCTCTCCTCTGCTCCCTCCTGTCCTTCCTGTGTCCTTCCTCTCCTCTGCTCTCTCCTGTCTCTCTCCTCTGCTCCCTCTTGTCTCTCTCCTCTGCTCCCTCTTGTCTCTCTCATCTGCTCCCTCCTGTCTCTCTCCTGTCTCTCTCCTCTGCTCCCTCCTGTCTCTCCTGTGTCCTTCCTGTGTCCTTCCTCTGCTCCCTCTTGTCTCTCTCATCTGCTCCCTCCTGTCTCTCTCCTGTCTCCCTCCTCTCCTCTGCTCCCTCCTGTCTCTCCTGTGTCCTTCCTGTGTCCTTCCTCTCCTCTGCTCCCTCCTGTCTCTCTCTGTGCTCTTCCTGTGTCCTCTCTGTCTCTCCCTCTTGTCTCTGCTCCCTCTGCTGTCTCTCTCCTCTGCTCCTCTCTCCTCTGCTCTCTCTCTCTCCTCTGCTCCCTCCTGTCTCTCTCCTTCCTCTGCTCTCTCCTCTGTCTCTCTGTCTCTCTCCTGCTCTCTCTCTGCTCTTTCCTGTCTCTCTCCCTCCTGTCTCTCTCCTCTGCTCTCTTCCTTGTCCTTCCTCTCCTCTGCTCCCTCTTGTCTCTCTCCTCTGCTCTCTCCTGTCTCTCTCCTCTGCTCTCTCTTGTCTCTCTCCTCTGCTCTCTCTTGTCTCTCTCCTCTGCTCCCTCTTGTCTCTCTCCTCTGCTCCTTCCTGTCTCTCTCCTCTGCTCCACCTCCGTTCTCTGTTTTATATTCCAGACGTTCTTTTTGATTGGTAATAATGAAAAACCTGCTGTGTATGTCAGTAGGTCAATGGAGTCTGATGAACCGGTGGTGTATCTGGACGATGAGCCTGTCCTTCCTGAGTCTGCCCAGGTCCAGATAGGCCTGAAGTAAGAATACAAACACACACACACACATTAAGCTACGCAATGTCTATAATTCCATCCTACCATGCTTTCGGACAAATTAAAGATAGTGTTGTTGTTTACAGATATGATGCTGCCAACTCCAGTTTTGTCATGGTGATCATGCAGCTGCAAAACCCTGCTGCCCTGTCAGTCCCCTCCACTACCAGAGTGTGAGTATTCACCCATTCATCCATTCATTCGTCCAGTCACTCATTCATTCCATCTTTCCTTTCATTCATTCGTACATGTGTGTGAACTAACTAGACTCTGTCAGTGTTGAGTTGACACAGACAGCATCGCAGCGTGTTACAGACCACGTGGACTTTGAGAGTGCCGCTGTGCTCAGCCTGTCAGTGTTGAGTTGACTTGGCACCTGGAGGCGTTAGAGCTGCTCTGGGTACATGTGTCAATGTTGAATCTAGAGAGCTCAATACTGAGCTGGCTTTATTTATTTCATTTCAACTTTATTTAACTAGGCAAGTCAGTTAAGAACAAATTCTTATTTACAATGACGGCCTACCAAAAGGCAAAAGGCCTCCTGCGGGGACTGGGGCCTGAGATAATAAATAAATAACGTAAAAATATAGGACAAAACACACATCACACCTCCAGCGAGTGGTGCAGATGGCCCTGGAAACTGGGACCGTGCTTTCACCAATCTATGACATCTACTGGAAACGACCCCATCATCATCAAGGACCCCACACAACCCGGCCACAAGCTGTTCACTCACCGTCGGGCAGACGGTATCAGAGCATGAGGTCTGATACCAACAGGCTCAGAGTTTCTATCTACAAACCATCATACTGCTGAACACTTGAACTGGACTGACCACCTGCTCTGATTCTTTGTACCTTGACACACATTCACAAACATACACACATCTATACATACACACATCCACACACACATCACAACTGCTGCTACCAGACTCCTATTATGATTGCTAAATACCGCACAATTTAAACACCCCCCCCCCCCCCCCCCCCCCCCAAATCAAATCAAATGAATTTATATAGCCCTTCGTACATCAGCTGATATCTCAAAGTGCTGTACAGAAACCCAGCCTAAAACCCCAAACAGCAAGCAATGCAGGTGTAGAAGCACGGTGGCTAGGAAAAACTCCCTAGAAAGGCCAAAACCTAGGAAGAAACCTAGAGAGGAACCAGGCTATGTGGGGTGGCCAGTCCTCTTCTGGCTGTGCCGGGTGGAGATTATAACAGAACATGGCCAAGATGTTCAAATGTTCATAAATGACCAGCATGGTCCAATAATAATAAGGCAGAACAGTTGAAACTGGAACAGCAGCACGGCCAAGTGGACTGGGGACAGCAAGGAGTCATCATGTCAGGTAGTCCTGAGGCATGGTCCTAGGGCTCAGGTCCTCCGAGAGAGAGAAAGAAAGAGAGAATTAGAGAGAGCACACTTAAATTCACAGAGGAGACCGAATAGGACAGGAGAAGTACTCCAGATATGACAGACTGACCCTAGCCCCCCGATACATAAACTACTGCAGCATAAATACTGGAGGCTGAGACAGGAGGGGTCAGGAGACACTGTGGCCCCATCCGAGGACACCCCCGGACAGGGCCAAACAGGAAGAATATAACCCCACCCACTTTGCCAAAGCACAGCCCCCACACCACTAGAAGGATATCTTCAACCACCAACACCACAAGGCCGAGTATAGCCCACAAAGATCTCCGCCACGGCACAACCCAAGGGGGGGCGCCAACCCATACAGGAAGATCACATCAGTGACTCAACCCATTCAAGTGACACACCACTCCTAGGGACGGTATGAAAGAGCCCCAGTAAGCCAGTGACTCAGTCCCTGTAATACCGTTAGAGGCAGAGAATCCCAGTGGAAAGAGCGGAACCGGTCAGGCAGAGACAGCAAGGGCGGTTCGTTGCTCCAGAGCCTTTCCGTTCACCTTCACACCCCTGGGCCAGACTACACTCAATCATATGACCCACTGAAGAGATGAGTCTTCAGTAAAGACTTAAAGGTTGAGACCGAGTTTGCGTCTCACACATGGGTAGGCAGACCATTCCATAAAAATGAAGCTCTATAGGAGAAAGCCCTACCTCCAGCTGTTTGCTTAGAAATTCTAGGGACAATTAGGAGGCCTGTGTCTTGTGACCGTAGCATATGTGTAGGTATGTACGGCAGGACCAAATCAGAGAGATAGGTAGGAGCAAGCCCATGTAATGCTTTGTAGGTTAGCAGTAAAACCTTGAAATCAGCCCTTGCCTTGACAGGAAGCCAGTGTAGGGAGGCTAGCACTGGAGTAATATGATCATTTTTTGGGGTTCTAGTCAGGATTCTAGCAGCCGTATTTAGCACTAACTGAAGTTTATTTAGTGCTTTATCCGGGTAGCCGGAAAGTAGAGCATTGCAGTAGTCTAACCTAGAAGTGACAAAAGCATGGATACATTTTTCTGCATAATTTTTGTACAGAAAGTTTCTGATTTTTGCAATGTTACGTAGATGGAAAAAAGCTGTCCTCGAAATGGTCTTGATATGTTCTTCAAAAGAGAGAGCAATGAAAGTTAATTATGTTTTCGAATGACATCCCCAAGAGGTAAAATATATAGTGAAAACAATAGTGGTCCTAAAACGGAACCTTGAGGAACACCGAAATTTACAGTTGATTTGTCAGAGGACAAACCATTCACAGAGACAAACTGATATCTTTCCGACAGATAAGATCTAAACCAGGCCAGAACTTGTCCGTGTAGACCAATTTGGGTTTCCAATCTCTCCAAAAGGATGTGGTGATCGATGGTATCAAAAGCAGCACTAAGGTCTAGGAGCACGAGGACAGATGCAGAGCCTCGGTCTGTTGCCATTAAAAGGTCATTTACCACCTTCACAAGTGCAGTCTCAGTGCTATGATGGGGTCTAAAACCAGACTGAAGCAACCAGACTGCCCCCCCCCCCCCTTCCCCAAAACACGTGTAAATATCGGACAATAAATTGTGCCTTCCCGTATTATACTGATGCAAAAATGTCTATTATATTCTACTGAGCCTTTGACCTTATGTTCCTATTCTTATCTTGTATTATTTCTTATTGTTGTTGCATTGTCCAGAAGGAACCTGCAAGTTAGCATTTCATTGGACCTCGAAGCCAGTTCCACTGCATTTTTCATTGTTCCCCTCTAATCAGGGACTGATTTAGACCTGGGACACCAGGTGGATGCAATTAATTATCTGGTAGAACAGAAAAGCAGCAGGTTTCGGACCTCGTAGGGTAAGAGCTGAATAGCGCTGGTGTATACCATGTGTATCCCGTACACACGACTAATAAAGCTTGAGAGACACACACACACTTGCCCTTACATCACACAGGTGTGTCTTGTCTACTCTCTGCAGGGGTGAGTGGGCTCTGTCATGTTATTATTTATCGAGACCCCTCGCGGCTTTCCCTCCCGCCAGCAGCCCCTTTTCCTGTTTCTTTTATGGCTGACAAAAATGAAAAATGAAGTTAATCCACCCTCTCATGTTCCCAGGCTTGAAAAGGCATTCGTGTCCAATCGAACAGCGGGGAAACGCCTTTGAATCCCTCACACAACATTCAGCTGGAATATCTCCCCCCAAAATATGATACAACTTAGCAGGTGGTATCTAGGCGTTTTAACTCTGTTATTTATTATTTTTTTTTTTCTTCAACCAAACTTCCTTCATCGTATTCTCATTCAACTCATTTGAGTGAAAATTTGGTCTCCTTTGTAGTTTGTGAAATATGCATATGCAGATGAGTCTGCTGCGTGGGGGTTCGTTTGCGGGTGAGAGGAAAGGAATCTTGCAGAGAGGGTTTTTTTCCCGGGAAGTGTTTGAGTCAATGTTAACTGGAGCAGAGAGAGAAATCCTCAAAGATGCTCGAGGCCCTCTGGCCGGAAGCTACAGAACAGCAGGCAGAAAGGGAAGAGCACACATCTCAATAACACAACACACCAGAGGTAACCAGCCTTTATCCCAACAGTCCCCAGGCCACATTCACTTTTCCAACCTACTGCCTCTGTCTCCACATTAACTCTCCGAGTTTAAGAATATTATGTTGTTACTGGACGACATGACCTCAACAACATTGAAATGTCTTCTTCTAGAACTCAAAGTTCCTTGTGAAAATGTCTCGTTTTCATTTGAAAGTTTTTTTTGTATAACTCTCTTTTCTCTCTCCCTCCTGCCCCCCCTCCTCCCCAAAAGATACATCCGGGTGGCGCTCCTCCCATCTTCCAGTGACATCAGCAGTCTGTTCAGGACCCGTGTGGTGCCCGTGGCGCTGCCCGACAGCGTGACGTTCAACGAGGTGTTCAGGGCGGCCGCGCCGCACGGCGTCCTCCGGCACAAGACGCTCCGCGTCGACGCCTGCACCGTGGGTCCTGGACGCACCGAGGACTGTCTGGTACGTACACAACGCACAGCACAAACCCACTTACCAACAGGCTTTGAGCACCTACCAACACTCAGTTAACTAAATACAGAGCTGACACTACACCTCCACTGTAGAATTCCCACACAACAACATATTGCTTGCTTATAACAACGTCACCCATTACGACTGGGACAGGGTCAAGAATGTGACCAAAGATGGGCAGACGAACTGACAGACACTTTCTCGCGCACACTCTGTCACTTTTTGTCATTATCTTTCTCCTGACCCTCTCTCTCTCGCTAGGCTGGAGCCCATGTGAGTCTGGGAGAGCTTCCAGTGAGTGGGGATATGACCCGTGTGTGGTACAACCTGTTGACCAGTGAGAGGACCAGAGAGATAGAAGAGGCCAGCCAGGAGAGACCTGGCCCTGGGCCAGAGCAGCACCCTGCAGGGCCCGTGGACATGGTGAGTCCTCCTCCACCACTTCAGACCACTTAACACTGCCTGCCTCAGTCTACATATTTCTGGATATTCCCACTTCACTTTGATTGGAAATGAGTTCAAATTCACTGCTGCATGCAGGTTATGTTATGCAGAATATGCATTCTATTCTACTGAAGGGGAAATGACTAGTGGAGGCCTCAATCGCCAAGCTGTATCGGCCTCAGATGGCAGCACACGAAAATCAAATGGAAAGTGGTTGTTGTAATTTGACCCCCTTTTTCTCCCTAATTTCATGATATCCAATTGGTAGTTACGATCTGGTCTCATTGCTGCATCTCCCCAACGGGCTCGGGAGAGGCGAAGGTCGTGTTATGTGACCTCCGAAACAGGACCTTCCAGGCCGCGCTGCTTCTCAACACACTGTTCGCTTAACCCGGAAGCCAGCCGCACCAGTGTGTTGGAGGAATCTCCGTTCAACTGACGACTGAAGTCAGCTTGCAGGCGCCTGGCATGCTACAAGGAGTCGCTAGAGTGCGATGAGCCAAGGAAAGCCCCCGGGCCAAACCCTGCCAGGCCGCTGAGGCAAATTGTGCGCCACCCTATGGGGCTCCTGTGAGACAGCCGGCCGAACCCCAGGCTGAAGTGGCGCCTCGTTCCAATATTGTGTTGTGTGTATGTTGTCAGGATGCGGTGTCGGCCCTGCTGCAGAGGACCTCCAGCGAGTTGGAGGCTGTGGAACAGGAGCTGGCCTTGGAGGAGAAGGAGAGAGCGAGCCAGCTGGACATGGATGGACACCAATGGTACTGACCCACTGTCCCTCACAGCCTACTCTTTTTACTACCATTACAAACACCATTACTTTCAGGACACACACACATATCACAGTTGGAGAGGCAGGGCCACCTGGGGATGGACAGAGACCAATGGTCCTGACTCGTCCCTCACAGGTGACACTTTATAACCATTACAAACACCTTTTGACTTGGTGGGAGGTCTGTCGATGTGACCTTGGGCAGGGCGCTTGGTCCTGGTTGCTCCTGTGGGTCACTCTGGATGGGAGACGGTTAGATGACTGAATGGAATGTAAATGTTGAGTGGCTTCACTGCAGGTAGATTGTATGTTTTAATATTCAATTAAACATTTAAAATACTTTTTTAAAAACACCTTAGGGGGACATTTTCCTCTCGTAAAAACACATGTCCGTCTTACTTTCAAGACGTACAACATGGCTACATCAACATTTGACTCAAATATACCAGCCAGGCAGGTTGTATTGCATGTAACAATATGGCTGACCCCTGACCTCTACTCTCATGACAGGCTGAGCATGCTGGGAGAGGACAGCCCTCAACTGGTCCTCGGACTGGAGGAGGAAGAAGAGGGGGAGGAGGAGAGGAAGGATTCTGTCAAGGCAGAGAAGAGGTTTGCTGGCTCTGGGCAGGCGTACGGAGGGGAGGAGAGGGAGGAGAAGTGTCGAGAAGAGCCAGCCAGAGAGGAAGAGGAGGAGAGGAGATGTAAAGAGAGACGCCCTCAGGCAAATAAAGGACCAACGCTGGTAAGCCACGTGTGCTCTGACACACACACACACATCCAGCTGAATGAAGAAATCTGGCCTCAAAGAGGTGTGTTTAATGTGGAACCCAGAGCCATTACATCTAGACACACACACACACACCTCAAAAAGTCCACTTTTATTTGGTGAACCCACATCTCTGTAGCTGTAATATACTCTAACCTTCTCCAGGTGGATGCGGAGACTAACACAGAGATGTGTGGTGTGGCGGTGAGGCCTAAAGACAGACCCAGCCTGGGACCAGGACCACGCAGCGCTCAGAGAGGCTTCGTACGGAACAGTATGATCATGAGGTCTCAAACCTTCTCCCCTGGGGAGCGCAACCAGTACATCTGCAGGGTGAGTGAGTTGTATACATACAGTGAGCACCATAATTCATTGGACAGTGACCCTTTTTTTTGTTATTTTGGTTCTGTACTCTAGCACTTTGAGTTTGAAAGAATACAATGACAATGAGGGAGAAGTGCAGACTGTCAGCTTTAATTTGAGGGTATTTTCATACAAAATAACAAAACAATGGTCACTGCCCAATGAATTATGGTGCTCACTGTACATGCACACACACACACTGAAATGTGTAAGTACTGCATGAATTTAGCTCTGACAGGATTTACATTTACAGCACACAGAGAGGGAAACAGTTCTTACAACCCCAGTTGAAACCCCAGTTGGAACCCAGTTGAAACCCCAGTTGGAACCCAGTTGGAACCTAGTTAAAACCCCAGTTGGAACCCCAGTTGGAACCAATGGGTAGAGGTGTCATTTTTTAGATACAGAAACTCACACACCCCAATCCCAGACCAAAGACCAAACTACCACAGAGCTTTCCCAGACTAACAACAGTGGATGTTTCTGTTCTCTACTCTTCCCTCTCTCTTCCCACTCTCTCCATCTCTCCTTCTTCTTACAGTTGAACCGGAGCGATAGCGACAGCTCCACATTATCCAAAAAGTGCCCGTTTGTCCGGAACACCTCGGAGAGACGCAGCCTACGGGTTAAGAGGGTGAGTTTAACATGTGTCCTCTCTTTATCTTGCACTCGGTTTCAGTTAACTTCATGGTGGTGTTTTGGTCAATAAAGGGGGCCATTTTCATCAGGCAAAAGAGCACAGATCTTTGCAATAAATACCATGAAACTCATCATAATCTGAAGAGCAATGTTGAGAATGTTCTTCAACAATGTGCAATATATTCCATACAATACCTCCAATAGAAGTCCAATGTTTTACAATATATGGCAGCCGATACTGGATAAAATGGTCTAGTCCCGCTTCATAACTGGGCTGATGATCTGCTGCTACTCTGCGCTGTACTCTACTCCATATTTATTTTGGGTTTAGCTAGACTGATTGTAATTTCTACATGCTGTCTTCTTAACAGCATTTACATTTTCTGGGATATATGAGTTAAGTTTGGTTATGTCCTCTAAATATGCCATTCCAGTCAACAGTACCGTACACTGAATGTCAATGTATCTTTGTCTTCTTTTTTTTATTGGAAAATAATAAACATATTATTAAAAAAAAATTAAAAAACTATCTGTAGTATAAGGAACTAACTATTTAGGCATTGCTCTTTCATTCTCTCTCTTCCCTCAGACCCTGTGCCAGCCGGTGGTGGTGCGGAGGCGTGGCGGAGCCGGGGAGACAAACACCCGGACCTCCCTGGACTTGGAGCTGGCCCTCCAGGCTTCGCGAACGCGTCAGAGCCGTCTGAACGACGAGCTCCAGGCCCTGAGGGACCTGAGGGCCCACCTGGAGGCCTTGAAGGCCCGGGGAGAGACGGAGCTGCCCGAGTCCGTGCTGCACGACCACCGGTTTCACAGGCTGCTGGAGCAGGCCGAGAGACAGGCACGTGGCTGGATAGACATATGATAGATACAGTATGCACATGCATAAACACTGCTAATGTCCAGCTGCGATAGAAGGACTAGGCCAAGGCCATTCGACATCACCATGTTTTGGAATGGTTTGAATGGCACTCAGGATCTGGTGGCTTGTGTAAGAATACCCTCTACCCCTTATGCCCCTCCAGGCACAATACCATGCCATGATGCCATCAGCCACTCTCACTAATAGCAGCTAACGGCGGTCAATGCCAGGTCTCTGGCCCCAGGTTCTCTCAAGCTTGATTAGCTTGATTAGGCACTGAAGATACTTAATGGCTGTATAATCTGGTGCTGTTCGCTTTCACCTGAAGTGACCCTTAAATAAAACGTTGCCCAGGTCGCAACTTGAATAGTAAGATTTGGCATAAAGAATGAAACCATTAGTTTGCAGAATCCACATCAGTCGGAAAACACTATCCTGCATTTCAGAGCAACTGAAGTCAAATGCTTTCTTGCTCTCACTTTTATGAAATTCTCTCTCCAATCTATCAGTCTCTCTCATTCAATGAACACTTTCTCTGTCTCCCTCCCTCCCTCCGTCCCAGGCGGAGCAATCTAAGGAGCAACAGCGTCAGGAGCAGCGGGCTGAGAAGCTGATGAGGAGGGCCTCCAAAGACGTGTGTCGGCTGAGAGAGCAGAGCCAGAAGGTCCCCCTGCAGGTCCAGTCTTTCAGGTGAGACAGACATTCCTTCGTCCAGCCCTTATTCCTTTATGGACAACTATTTGACCATAGGGTTTGAACTGTTTGTATCTTGTCTCGCCATCTTGGATAAATGACCCTACTGGTCATGTAAGCCCTGTTTATACCTGCCGCTAACATGCGTCCTGATCTTGTCCTGATCTTGTCTGTTTACACTTAGAAGATCTGATCACAATCAGAACACAATACTATACGTATTTTAATCGTTTACACCTGTTAAAAAATATGGGCACAATCAGAATGTGAACAAGATCATGTTAGAACCAGGTATAAACAGGCTATAGTCTCTGAACTTGTTATGCTCCATCCTGATAGGCCTTGATGGTCAGGTTACTGTAAAAGCACTTTGTGAACAACTGCTGGTGTAAAAAGGGTTTTATAAATACATTTGCTTGATTGATAGACATTTCTTCTCTCTTTGCAGGGAGAAGATGGCCTACTTCACACGAGCTAAGATCAATATACCATCCCTACCGGCTGATGATGTATGATTACATAGTGACACAATGAAGTATTTTTCCAACTTTTATAGCAGAGTATTTTAATAGTGTAGTTTCTTTGAATGAAACCAATCGAATAGTTTGTACACTATAGTATATGCATTTGTATAATAAGTTGTAATTGAATACTATCTTGTAAAAAAACAAACAAAAAAACTAAATAATGGCTTTCTTATATCAAGAGAAAACCCAAAATAGAGGTGTTTTGGTACTTGTATTCTGCTCGTGATTTTTCTGTACAGTTTTATAAGGTGTGTTGGAGAGTGGTGTGTGTGTGGGGTGGAGGAGAGTGTGTGTGTGTGTGTGTGTGTTTGTCGCCCTCTGGTGTCCTGTGGTGGAACTGCACCACGGGGCAGGGTGCGGGGTAGATTGAGTGAGTCTCACTCCCAGTCCCAAATCAACCCCGATCCCCTACCCCCTATGCACTTATGGAGATCTAACAGGATTGGATAGGTGTAAGTTATATGGTAATAACGACACTTTGCCTTCTGCTAGTCTAGATGGAATGTTCACTGTATTTCTTCCATGTATCCAATCCTCTCTGATCTCCAGAAGTGTATAGTGGGTAGGGGCTAGGGGTTGATTTGGTATTGGGCATCAGTGTTAGCTAAGTGTGCGTATGTGAGAGAGAGAAGGCGACCTACTACAGTATATCATATATAATGTCTTCTGTCCAAAGCTGGTGCTCTGCTATTTTTTCTCTCTCATTCAGAACAAAACAAACATAAACCTTGTGAATGTAATGTAACTGCTTTTCCACTTCTATCTATCTCTGAGATACTGCACTGATACTGTTCTGTGGCTTCATGCTTTTTACACCGACCCGCCGCAACGCTAATTATTACTGCGTTCACTGGGCTCTAGTCTCAATTTTATAGTTAAATGTTTTGTCAGTTACTAGCCTGGTCCAGGATATGTTTTTGCACAAACTGATCTGGGACCAGGCTATTTTGTAGTTCACTCTGCAACTTCATTTGTGAGATTGGTTTTCCTTTCCCACCTGTTTCCCAACTGTTGAAGTATTTATTCAAAGGATGAACATAAAACCTCTGTGTTAATGCCTTTTGTTACAGATAGGTTCTCTGGACTAGAGAAAAGACCATGCAGGAAACATACTGGACCCAAATCATGTAATTTCCAGCCTTCCAGTGTTTTTAAGGGGTCCGAAATAGCACCCTATTCTCTATGTAGTCCACTACTTTTGACCAGAGCCCTATGCGCCTTGGTCAAAAGCACAGAGCCCTATGGGCCCTGGTCAAAAGCACAGAGCCCTATGGGCCCTGGTCAAAAGCACAGAGCCTTATGGGCCCTATGAGCCCTGGTCAAAAGCACAGGGGTAAAAAGCACAGAGCCCTATGGGCCCTGGTCAAAAGCACAGGGGTAAAAAGCACAGAGCCCTATGGGCCCTAGTCAAAAGCACAGAGCCCTATGGGCCCTGGTCAAAAGCACAGAGCCTTATGGGCCCTATGAGCCCTGGTCAAAAGTACATGGGTCAAAAGCACAGAGCCCTATGGGCCCTGGTCAAAAGCAGTGGGCTATATAGAAAAAGTCAAATCAATACTTTTTTGGTTTTATCATAGACATGCAAGCTATAATATTCAGTATACATCAGTTTCTTTGTATAATAATGAGTTGTTATACTCCAGTAATTCATTATATTTATTATTTCCTGCTCTATTTTTCTGAATAATAGGACAACGATTGACCTTTGTGGTTTCTTCTCTTTATTTTGTATCTAATGTTTTGTTTGTGTGTCTGTAAACCAGAGAACAAACAGTATTGTTTTTACTTTGCCTTTGTAACAGCTAATAGCTAAGGAACTATAAGGTTTGTATTCAAAACGCTTCTCAGAGTAGGAGTGGTGATCTAGAATCAGTTTAGACTTTTAATGCATAATGAATAAGAAGGGGGATCTGATTCTAGATCAGCACTCTTACGCTTGAACAGGAGCTAACATCTGATTGAACTGTGAGCATAAACAGTATCTGTGGTATCGTACTTAGTTTGTATAGCTACCCCTGGACTCAAGATATATATGGCACTTCCAATCAAATTTGTTCACATCCGTTTAGTTTACCAATACAATGTTGCTTCACAATATCGACAACGAAGATGAAAACATGGATTTGAATTGTGGGTAGGCGGAAAAGTTTGGACTTTATTTTTCCTGTGTATTTATTTTTTGTGTTTGTATTATTTATGTTTTGGTTCTGTACAGACATGCCCCCCTCCGGACCTTTTAATTAGCAACGTATGGATGGTTCAAATGTTAACTCACTGTTTCCCCGCTGATAATCAACTAGTTTAGAGACGCACACCGATATCAAATATGTTTTATACAACTGACCTACAGTGCCTTCAGAAAGTATTCACACCCCTTGGCTTTTTCCACATTTTGTTATGTCACAGCCTGAATTTAAAATGGGTTCACTTGAGATTTTGTGTCACTGGCCTACAGACAACACCCCCGTAATATCAAAGTGGAATTATATTTTTCAATTAATTTTTTACAAATTTATCTGTAAGGTCCATCAGTCGAGCAGTGATTTTCAAACACCGATTCAACCACAAAGACCTGGGAGGTTTTCCAATGCCTTGCAAATAAGGACACCTATTGGTAGATGGTTACCAAAAAAAGCAGACATTGAATATCCCTTTGAGAATGGTGAAGTTATTAATGACACTTTGGATGGTGTTTCCATACACCCAGTCACTACAAAGATACAGGCGTCTTTCCTAACTCAGTTGCCAGAGAGGAAGGAAACCGCTCAGGGATTTCACCATGAGGCCATTGGTGACTTTAAAACAGTTAGAGTTTAGGGGCTGTGATAGGAGAAAACTGAGGATGGATCAACAATATTATAGTTACCCCACAATACTAACCTAATTGACAGAGGGAAAAGAAGGAAGCGTGTACAGCAGTGAAGGCTGCTGAGGGAAGGACGGCTCATAATAATGGCTGGGATGGAGTGGTATCAACCACATGGAAACCAAATATCTGATGTGTTTGATACCATTGATGCCATACCAGGCATTATTATGAGCCATCCTCCCCTCAGCAGCCTCCATTGCTGTACAGAATAAATATATTCCAGAACATGCAGCCTGTTTGCAACAAGGCACTAAAGTAATACTGCAAAAAAAAAAGAAAAGCTAAATCTTTTACCTGTATGTATGTATGTACTGTATGTAGTGCCTTCAGAAAGTGTTCATACCCTTTGACTTATTACACATTTTGTGTTACAGCCTGAATTCAAAATAAAATAAAATTCTCACCCATCTACACAAAATACCCCATAATGACAAAGTGAAAACATGTTTAGACAAGTTCCCTAATTTAGTAAATTAAATAAAGAAATATCAAATTTATGTAAGTATTCCACCCTCAATACATGGTAAAATCACCTTTAGCAGCGATTACAGCTGTGAGTCTTTCTGGCAAAAGTCTCTAAGAGCTTTGATTGTGCATCATTTGCCCATTATTCTTTTAAAAATTCCTCAAGCTCTGTCAAATGTGTTGTTGATTATTGCTTGACAACCATTTTCAGGTCTTGTCTTAGATTTTCAAGAAGATTTAAGTCCAATCTAATTCGGCCACAAAGGAACATTCATTGTCTTCTTGATAAGCAACTCCAGGGTAGATTTAGCCTTGAATTAACCTTTCAGCAGGCCAATAACCTAAAACACATCTCTCAGTGTTTGGTGGAAAGCAGACTGAACCAGATTTTCCTCGATTTTGCCTGTGCATAGCTCCATTATGTTATGTTTTTTATCCTAAAAAACTCTCCAGTCCTTAACGATTACAAGCATACCCATAACATGATGCAGCCACCACTAGGCTCGAAAATATGGAGAGTGATACTCAGTAATGTGTTATTTGGATTTGCCCCAAACATAACACTTTGTATTCATGACAAAATTTATAATATATATAAATAAAATATTGATAACTGAAACAAAAAACCTTGTCAGAGTATTTTTGATTTCACATTTACCAAGTACAGTATTGGTATTAATTCAAATCATAGTAACATTGGGCTTATATCACATCCAGCTTTGAAGAGCCCATAGAGCAAGACTATATGGACAAAAAAGGAAAGTCATCTGGATAAACACCATCTCCATTAGCCTGGCCTAAAAGTACATCACATGACTATAATCCTCTCTTCTATCATTAGCCACCTAGGTATGTACGCTAGAGGGCTTCACGGAGGAATGAACATAACGGCACTGTCGTGCTTGCTCGTGATTGGCTCATTCCTGCTCAAAACAGATGACGTTACACCCGGGAGTTGTGGTTTCATCAGTCGAGTAAACTTATCTATTTTTCTTTCCCAGGATATGATTCAAATGAGCATTTATAACTGACTACACACCACAACGTCTGAAGGATTCGGTGGACGAATACCAACAATGAAGGGATTGCTTCTAATCATTTTGCTTTTCCTCTATGTAGCTCACATCAGAAGTTGGAATGAAGGCCCGTGTTTATTTCCGCATAATAGCTATTCACTTTCTAGAATCTAGTTCTCTTGCAAAAACTTTTAGGCTACATGATTATAGCTAAAATATCTCTGGTTCTTGCTTATTGTACCAATTTCAGAAATGGCTAGCTAGGCAGGTGGATATTAGTGTTCCTGATCAAGAATAGCTGCGGACCTTTTGCTTTTGTGCCGTAAAGATCAAAGATCCAGAATGCATACAAGGGAGGCTCAGGCAACATCATATTATAAACATATTCTACACATAATAACCAAATTGTTGAGGATTGCCAATTTGCCATACGTTTTTCATCAGTAGCCTATTTGCTCCGCTTATAATGCCTGGAATGGAGAATAATTCTTCTTCTCTATACCGCTCCAGGTAGTGTTTTGCTCCGAGACGTGCAGGTACTCATCCTGTATAAAGGCAAGTACAGTCGTGGCCAAAAGTTTTGAGAATGACACAAATATTAATGTTCACAAAGTCTACTGCTTCAGTTTGTATGATGTCAATTTGCATATACTCCAGAATGTTATGAAGAGTGATCAGATGAAGTCCCGAATCCCCAAAAACATTTCCACTGCATTTCAGCCCTGCCACAAAAGGACCAGCTGACATCATGTCAGTGATTCTTTCGTTAACACAGGTGTGAGTGTTGATGAGGACAAGGCTGGAGATCACTCTGTCATGCTGATTGAGTTTGAATAACAGTCTGGAAGCTTCAAAAGGAGGGTGGTGCTTGGAATCATTGTTCTTCCTCTGTCAACAATGGTTACCTGCAAGGAAACACATGCCGATGTGCAATCATTGTGGTGGCAGGGTAGCCTAGTGGTTAGAGCGTTAGACTAGGAACCGAAAGGTTGCAAGTTCAAATCCCCGAGCTGATAAGGTACACATCTGTCGTTCTGCCCCTGAACAGGCAGTTAACCCACTGCTGTCATTGAAAATTAGAATTAGTTCTTAACTGACTTGCCTAGTAAAATAGAATTGTTTTGCACAAAAAGGGGCAAGGATATGCCAGTAAGATTGCACCTAAATCAACCATTTATCGGATCATCAAGAACTTCAAGGAGAGCGGTTCAATTGTTGTGAAAAAGGCTTCAGGGCGCCCAAGAAAGTCCAGCAAGCGCCAGGAACGTCTCTTAAAGTTGATTCAGCTGCGGGATCGGTGCACCACCAGTACAGAGCTGGCTCAGGAATGGCAGCAGGCAGGTGTGAGTGCATCTGCACGCACAGTGAGGCGAAGACTTTTGGAGGATGGCCTGTTGTCAAAAAGGGCAGTAAAGAAGCCACTTCTCTCCAGGAAAGACATCAGGGACAGACTGATATTCTGCAAAAGGTACAGGGATTGGACTGCTGAGGACTGGGGTAAAGTCATTTTCTCTGATGAATCCCCTTTCTGATTGTTTGGGGCATCCGGAAAATAGCTTGTCCAGAGAAGACAAGGTGAGCGCTACCATCAGTCCTGTGTCATGCCAACAGTAAAGCATCCTGAGACCATTCATGTGTGGGGTTGCTTCTCAGCCAAGGGAGTGGGCTCACTCACAATTTGGCCTAAGAACACAGCCATGAATAAAGAATGTTACCAACACATCCTCCTAGAGCAACTTCTCCCAACCATCCAGGAACAGTTTGGTGACGAACAATGCCTTTTCCAGCATGATGGAGCACCTTGCCATAAGGCAAAAGTGATAACTAAGTGGCTCTGGGAACAAACATTGATAGTTTGGGTCCATGGCCAGGAAATTCCCCAGACCTTAATCCCATTGATAAATTGTGGTCAATCCTCAAGAGGCAGGTGGACAAACAAAAACACACAAATTCTGACAAACTCCAAGCATTGATTATGCAAGAATGGGCTGCCATCAGTCAGGATGTGGCCCAGAAGTTAATTGACAGCATGCCAGGGCGGATTGCAGAGGTCTTGAAAAAGAAGGGTCAACACTGCAATTATTGACTCTTTGCATTAACTTCATGCAATTGTCCTTAAAAGCCTTTGACACTTATGAAGTGCTTGTAATTATACTTCAGTATTCCATAGTAACATCTGACAAAAATATCTAAAGACACTGAAGCAGCAAACTTTGTGGAAATTAATATTTGTGTCATTCTCAAAACTTTTGGCCACGACTGTACGCCACTGCCAGACGCAGTAGTGCTGTACCTCAGCAGCAGTGTGTTGGAGGCTCAGCCAGCTGTGGATCCTTCCTTCTTGAAGTGGTTCAATGCAAAAACAAAGGCTGGGACAGAGTCAACGTACAGGTAAGACTAAACACTTGCAGATAGAGGAAAAAGGGTGTAGAGCTACATTTTAGCCTGCTCCCAGATCTAGCACAATGATTGTTGGCAAGATGGCACAGATCCTTGTTTCACTTTCATTGGGAGTGCAAAACTGACATGGACAGCACCTACAAATTTGGACGGATAGAGGTCAGCTGTGAGGGATTCAGCCATCCAGATGACGCCTACATACTGAAGGGCTCGTGTGGACTGGAGTACTCACTGGAGCTGACTGAGGAAGGCAAGAGGAGGCACAAGGGGGGCTCAACAGGTGGGTCATTAGTACACACCGTTGTGAAATGTTTCAAAGCGTTATAGGACGGAAAACAATAACGATTGTCTTATTCGACAAGTTCCCTCCCTGGTTCAGTACGTTTTCTTCCGTTTGATGCCATTGAACAAAACCATGATTTCTCAGGTGGCTTCAGTGACATCGCGTCCAGCTTCAAGGGTTCCTCCGACAACAACAACCAGCATCACCATTGCAACAACAGACAACAAGAGTTCTACCGGGAAAGATTCCAGTGGGTTTGTGATAGTCGCTCTGCTATTGTTTTTGGCCTATGGTATGTACAAGCTTTTCCTGAGTGGACCGACGAATCTAGTACAAGACTGGCAGTTCCCTGATAACGGCTACAATTCCCATGGGCCACCACCTCCTGGATTCAAACCATACTTCAAAGGTGGGCTAAAGTCTACACCTACGCCGTCTGCTTACACACCCTTGTGTATATTTATGGTTCAGGTATGTAGCCTGGTCCTAGATCAGTTTGTGCTATATTGCCAATTGGCATGACCATAGGAGTTGGCAAAATGGCACAAACTGATCTGGGTCCAGGCTGTCACCGATCATAAATGGTATCTTTCTCTATCCTAGGTTCCTCTTCAGGTTCCACTTCCGGATTCCCCAGTTCTGCCGGAGGATATGTTGGTTCTGCTGGCTACGGTGCCAGCCCTGGGTACGGGTTCCACAGTGACTACAGCTGACAGCAGCACTTTGCAGGGGCCCGTGCTGCTGGGGGAACTGGGAATGGATTCTGGACTGGGATAGGGACAGGAGGAGTCCTCGGTTATCTGTTTGGGAGCCAAAGGTCAGTGGTGTAATCCAGTATTTCTGAACTCCAATCCTCCCAACAGCATACATTTATGTTGTAGCCCTGGACAGACGCAACTCATTGAGGGCTTGATGATTAGTTGACAAGTTGAATCAGGTGTGCTTGTCTGGGGCTACAAAATGTGTACTGTCGGGGGCACTCAAGGACTGGAGTTGGGAAACACTGGGGTGTGCATACCTTTCAGTTGGCATGATACGGTGTCTTTCTGACCCAACGTCAGGATGGATCTGTCATACAGGGATGGGCAGGTAGTGTGGGCTTAGAGAAAGGGGAGGACATTTTTATGTAACCTTTACTTAACTAGGCAAGTTAGTTAAGAACAAATTCTTATTTACATTGACGGCCTACCCTGGATGACGCTGGGCCAATTGTGCGCCGCCCTATGGGACTCCCAATCACAGCTGGATGTGACACAGACTGAATTTGAACCAGGGACTACAGTGATGCCTCTTGCATTGTGCCTTAGACCGCTGAGCCACTCGGGAGCCCAACATGACGATCACTAGACATGTTTATTTTACTCAGATTTACAGCTAAAGTCGTTGGTCATGTTTTTTCAAGTGCCTGTTTATTGTAGAAGCCAGACGCCGTAAACAAACACCCACTCAAACTACTCTGCGCCCAGAACACCACCCACCCCAGCCCCTAGCAATAGAACACGCGCGGCTTTAGGTACTGCTGCCCAACTACTATAACTAATGTTATATGTAGGTACTTACTGGTGTGTGTTTCTATAAACTGACAAATTGAGTCAAATCAGTCAAGTCATCTTGCTAAATTATCATCTAAAATATAAATGTTTGTGTGGATACAGTATAACATATGTTTGTATAACTCATTCATTAAGTTATTCTCAGTTCCACACAGAGTTACTCTGTCCCACATCCTGCCGCTACGTGAGTTTTTGATTCCTTTGTCGTGTCTTTACTATCATTAAATTGAAGACATAGTTTTACCAAAGATTCTCTGTAATTAGTATAACGCGATCAAAGTAATTAATTGTGTAACTGTAATTAACTAAGAAATAGGGGGCACCAAGGAAAGTATTCAGATTACAAAGTTATAATTTCCCAACATAACCTTTCAGATATTTTCATATCTGATCAATAGTCTTCTGATTAATGATTTATTTATTTTACCTCACGTTAGTCTCATTCCAAACGTCATAAATTGTTGGCTATCTGCACGAACCCAGTCTTGACTATGAGTAATCCATACATCAATTGTCTTAAATCATTTATTTATTACTAACTAAGTAATTCACAGAAATGCATAAACAAACAGTAAATATGGTTACATGAAATGATAGAATGTGCCCTAGTGGGCTGAACCGACATGGCAGCTTGTTAGACAGAGGGGCAATGGTGGGTCGACTAAGAAGTCCCTACAGAGTTAATTATAACAATTAAAATGCTAATCCCGTACACACGAACGCTCACTCATTCGGGAACAATTGCAATCAATATTCATATTTACGCTCAGTGTGTCGTCTTGATCGCTGGTGAAAAGTTCATTTATTTTGCAGAATTGTCTGTTTCTCTCCCTCTCTCGGTTGTGGTTAGAGGGGATTGTTCAGAGTCACATTCGTTATAGAATGGATGTTTTGGCGGTTGTCGTTCTTCTCGTTCAATGATGCCGAATTCCTAGCTGCAGACTAGTAATTAGTATCAAAGACTTATTCTTATTCTGCCGGTATCGATAGTCTAAGAGTTTTAACCACGTGGTATGGTTAAAAGATTCAGCAATGGTCTACAACTTTCAGTCCCTCTCCTACTGGAGAAAAACATGGTCTGCCTGATAATTTCTCAAAGTGGGGTTTTATTCAGAGTGGCAGAAGAGGGCTGTCCCAGGATGTCTGGCCCTAACTGGGCTCAGGGGCAGTCCTCTGATTTAGTTCAAATCAAAAGGGAATTGTATTTTTCTTCATTAAACAGTCCACAATCATATTACACCATTATTCAAACAGTATCATCCTCACTCATTAATCTTATACAACAATTAGATGTAAACCTAATTTCTGAGGCTATCATATAACCAGTGTTATGGTAATGTGGCCACACCGTCTCTCTTGAGCTTCCCAAGTTGTTCCAAACGCACCAGTTCGTAGCTGGATTCTTCACCGATCTTTTACACTTTCTCTGGAACATGAAATTTGTTCGTACCTCAAGTTCTGTGAGGTGGAAGGATTTCCTTTGTCTCCATGAAAACTACTCTCAAAACTGTGTGTCCATGAGGCAGGGTCTTCCTTAGGAATTGACGACCTCACTCTGCCCACAGCAGTCTGGTTGTAGAAGTAGAGAGCGGGAGATGGTGCTCGATGTACTCAAGGAGGACAACATCATGACACCTTTTTGTCAGGCTTTGGAAGGACCAAGAGAAGATAGATGTTGAAGATGGCCAGGAAGCCATTGGTAGCTTTCCATGATGCCAGAAGAATGCCAAGTGATGTCATCAGGGATCTGGGACAAGTATAGGTGGAGGTTTGTACTAAATTTGGTAGGGTTGATGTGGAATTGTCAGTATTACAAGATTTGAATGACTCAAGAACTCTGAAATGTTACATGTCTGCGAGATAGGAATGTATAATTGTTTAAGAAAATGCAATTAACACTAACAGTTGAAACTTCTTACCTGTATGGCCGCCCGTGTCCTTAAAATCACTGGAACATTTGCAGTTTAACTTGTTTTAGTATGCGTTTGGATTTAACACATTTCTTTGATGCTTTTTTTGATAAGGCAATTTCTAAAATTCCTTCAGAAGGAATTATGTATATAACAACATTTGTTCAGGTTTATTTATCAGGTTGCTGTGAATGTGTTCAATGGCAGAGTAATACAAGTTCAGACACATGTTGTTACTGTTTAAATTGTAGGACAAAACCTCGTGGTGGTGAATTTCTCAGCTGGTCGTATGTATAAGGCTTTTCTTTCTCGTATAAAAACAAACAAAACAAAAACGTTGACTGTATAAATTATTTTGATCAAATGTATTGAGATTTTGAGATTTGTGTTTGATCGTGTTGTCTCTTATTCATGACGATTTTAGAAGTTTGGGACATTAATATCCCACTGCACAATTTAGATTAAAGCTAAAGGTGTGGTAAGGTAAGTTCAGAAGTGTGGCCTTATTGTCTAGTTCGACTGTTTGCATTGTGTGACGACCCTCTCACTCGGTCTGCCGTATTCTCTCTTTGTTGTTTCCTTATTAGGATGCTGGTGGGCGGAGTTGGGAGGGTCGTCAGCTACATGGGAAACACCTGGGCCCGGTGTCTCCCAGGATAAATACACCACTTCCCCATTCATGGAGGAGACTCTCTCTATGCAGACACCTTTATGGATTTTGTTGTGTTTCTTGGTGGTTTTTGGGTTGTTTGCGACAGCATCTTTCAACACCCTGCATTATCAAATTCTTGCATGCAAAACACTCACTTACACTTACTGATTACACACACCATTGTATATTTTCCTTAGGTGCTTTAGTTAATAAATATATATTTTGTTACGCCTTATCTCCACGTTGTCTCCCTTTTGTTACGGGCTTTGAGCCGGTTCGTGACTATTGTGATTTGATTCTGCCCAGTGTCTGAGGGAGAGCAGTCTGGCCCATATGAATGGGCTAGAGAGGCCATGTATCCAACCTCGAACTGAAGCTGGGGGACAACTATGGGCTCGAGTCAATCAATGCGGCGTTAACCAGGGATAACCGACACCTGCATAGCAGATCGGATTACTTATTTTACGCGATATGGTGTAACTGCGTTGGAGCTGTCAAATGGGTGAGCGGCTGCTCGTGTCGTCATTGTCACGAAGCCACACCCGTCCCACTCGCTTTAAAAGTTCAGAACGATAAATAAAGTGTAGACTATATGGAAATTACACTTAAATTGAACAAAATAATGTCGATTTCTAACAGCTTAATTGAGGTGTAGATGACATCACACATTCCAGTGTTCACACATCCCCTCAAACACAAGGTGGGAAATTATCTGTAAAAATAGGGCAAAGGAGCCACGCGAATCTGCCATGCAGCCAATAGCAATGTCCGTGATATGTGTAATGCCGTGAGCCGCTTGTGGATTTGACGTCTTACACAGCGCCACCGCCAAAAACAACCACTATGCGGGTGTCTGCAAGTGCATCTGGTAGAAGCTAGTTCTTGGATAGGCTAGCGACGACGACTCTCCCACAGAGCCCTCTGTTCTAGGTAGTCTTCTCCAGCTAGTTCCACCCCATGCCGGTTGTCTTAGGGCCAGTTGTCTGTTCAAGCTCCCGCACCTGGGTTGTGTTCAAGTCTTGCGAAAACCATTTGAGAACCAAACGTAACAAAAACAGAGGGGAACTAACTGAATTTGCTAAACGCTTTTGAGTAAATGGTTTCTGTTGCAAAAAAACCCCGTTTTGCAACAGAATCGGTGTAATTAATACACTCTGGGTGTTCTTGGACTATGGGCCTGAACAGTAGAGGTCACTAACAGACTGTTATTTCCAGCTCCCATGCTGCCACTTATTGGCTTCTTAGTATACTCTTCTATTTTTTGTTACCCCTTTTTTTCTACCCAATTGTCCCATCGCTGCAACTCCGGTACGCACTCAGGAGAGGCGACGGTCGAGAGCCGTGCGTCCTCCGAAACACAACCCAGGCAAGTCAAGTCGCACCAATGTGTCAGAGGAAACACCATACACCTGACCACCATGTCCGCGTGTATTGCGCCTGGTCCGCCACAGGAGTCGCTAGTGGCACAGCTAGCACTGCGATGCAGTGCCTTAGACCACTGCGCCACTCGGGAGGCTTTCTTAGTGTACTCTTGGATTACAAGCGCCGGTTGTAGGTTCTATCCCAGGCAGAGCCTGTGAGTGTGGTTGCATTGACACTGTGAGTGTGGTTGCATTGACACTGTGAGTGTGGTTGCATTGACTGATGGTTGGTGGACCGTGACCACTAATGGGGGTTAAGTCCTGAGGTTCCCCCTCTTGTAAAAAGCAGTGTTTATAGAGGGGAAACCTCTAGATTTTAAAAGCACTAAGTGACAACTTTTTCCAGAGGTTTCCCTCCATAACCACTGCTGGTTACTGTTCTGCAACCACATACCACTGCAAAATGCTGTGGTAGCCATGCTGGTTAAGTGTGCCTTGAATTCTAAATAAATCACAGACAGTGTCACCAGCAAAGCACCCACACATGTGGAGATCATCCGTTCCCCTACTCTGCGTCTCACAAAGACAAGGCAGTTGGAACCAAAAATCTCAAATTTGGACTCAACACACCAAAGGATAGATTTCTACCGGTCTAATGTCCATTGCTTGTGTTTCTTGGCACAAGCATGTCTCTTCTTCTTATTGGTGTCCTTTTAGGAGTGGTTTCTTTGCAGCAATTTGACTATGAAGGCCTGATTCACTCAGTCTCCTCTGAACAGTTGATGTTGAGATGTGTCTGTTACTTTACATTTATTTGTGCTGCAATCTGAGGCTGGTAACTCTAATGAACTTATCTTCTGCAGCAGAGGTAACTCTGGGTCTTCCTTTCCTGTGGCGGTCCTTATGAGAGCCAGTTTCATCATAGCGCTTGATGGTTTTTGCGACTGCACTTGAAGAAGTGTTCAAAGTTCTTGAAATTTTCCAGATTGACTGACCATATCTTAAAGTAATGATGGACTGTTGTTTCTCTTTGCTTATTTGAGTGCTTCTTGCCATAATATGGACTTGGTCTTTTACCAAATAGGGCTATCTTCTGTATATCACGCCTACCTTATCACAACACAACTGACTGGCTCAAATGCATTAAGAAGGAAAGAAATTCCACAACTTAACTTTTTACAAGGCACACCTGTTAATTGAAATGCATTACAGGTGACTGAAGCTGGTTGAGAGAATGCCAAGAGTGTGCAAAACTGTCACCAAGGCCATGGGTAGCTACTTTAAAGAATCTCAAATATAGAATATATTTTGATTTGTTTAACACTTTTTTTGGTTACTACATGATTCCATATGTGTTATTTCATAGATTTGATGTCTTCACTATTATTCTACAATGTAGAAAATAGTAAAAATAAAGAACAACCCTGGAATGAGTAGGTGTGTCCAAAATTTTGACTGGTACAATACACTGCTCAACAAAAATAAAGGGAACACTTAAACAACACAATGTAACTCCAAGTCAATCACACTTCTGTGAAATCAAACTGTCCACTTAGGAAGCAACACTGATTGACAATAAATTTCACATGCTGTTGTGCAAATGGAATAGACAACAGGTGGAAATTATAGGCAATTAGCAAGACACCCCCAATAAAGGAGTGGTTCTGCAGGTGGGGACCACAGACCACTTCTCAGTTCCTATGTTTCCTGGCTGATGTTTTGGTCACCTTTGAATGCTGGCGGTGCTTTCACTCGAGTGGTAGCATGAGACGGAGTCTACAACCCACACAAGTGGCTCAGGTAGTGCAGCTCATCCAGGATGGTACATCAATGCGAGCTGTGGCAAGAAGGTTTGCTGTGTCTGTCAGCGTAGTGTCCAGAGCATGGAGGCGCTACCAGGAGACAGGCCAGTACATCAGGAGATGTGGAGGAGGCCGTAGGAGGGCAACAACCCAGCAGCAGGACCGCTACCTCCGCCTTTGTGCAAGGAGGGGCACTGCCAGAGCCCTGCAAAATGACCTCCAGCAGGCCACAAATGTGCATGTGTCTGCTCAAACAGTCAGAAACAGACTCCATGAGGGTGGTATGAGGGCCCGATGTCCACAGGTGGGGGTTGTGCTTACCAGAGAACACCAAGATTGGGAAATTCGCCACTGGTACCCTGTGCTCTTCACAGATGAAAGCAGGTTCACACTGGCGGTGGGTCAGTCATGGTGTGGGGTGGCATTTCTTTGGGGGGGTCGCACAGCCCTCCATGTGCTCGCCAGAGGTAGCCTGACTGCCATTAGGTACCGAGATGAGATCCTCAGACCCCTTGGGAGACCATATGCTGGTGCAGTTGGCCCTGGGTTCCTCCTAATGCCAGACAATGCTAGACCTCATGTGGCTGGAGTGTGTCAGCAGTTCCTGCAAGAGGAAGGCATTGATGCTATGGACTGGCCCGCCCGTTCCCCAGACCTGAATCCAATTGAGCACGTCTGGGACATCATGTCTCGCTCCATCCACCAACGCCACGTTGCACCACAGACTGTCCAGGAGTTGGCGGATGCTTTAGTCCAGGTCTGGGAGGAGATCCCTCAGGAGCCCATCCGCCACCTCATCAGAAGCATGCCCAGGTGTTGTAGGGAGGTCGTACAGGCACGTGGAGGCCACACACATTACTGAGCCTCATTTGGACTTGCTTTAAGGACATTAAAGTTGGATCAGCCTGTAGTGTGGTTTTCCACTTTAATTTTGAGTGTGACTCCAAATCCAGACCTCCATGGGTTGATACATTTGATTTCCATTGATAATTTTTGTGTGATTTTGTTGTCAGCACATTCAACTATGTAAAGAAAAAAGTTTTTCATAAGAATATTTCATTCATTCAGATCTAGGATGTTATTTTAGTGTTCCCTTTATTTTTTTGAGCAGTGTATATATGTGTGTGTATGTGTCTATATAATATTTGTATCAGTAAAAGAGTGCTAGGAGAATTCAGCCAAGGTGCTTTACTCGTCAAACACTGAGTTACTAGTCATTCAGATAGTGGTTGGTTGTCACATGTTCCGTAAATAATTTATTATGGACATTATTTACAGTAGTAGGTAGCTATAAATGATTTAAAGAAACTGACTCCACTCAGCAACTGGTATGTGGTATGACATGAATCCACAAGAGAGCGCACATGAACCACCAATGCATCTTTCTCTGTTACACATCTTGACAGATATGAGAGATTACATTATGCAACAGATATGAATACCTTGAAGCCCCCGGCAATGTTTAATTGATTATTAATCCACATACCTGGTTGATTCACAATTTTCTTGGTCCTTTGCTTCTCCTCTTCTTCTTCATCAATGAAGAACCCTCCACCGGAGTCGACTGTCTTGACGACTCTAGCCGAAGTTTCACCCCCTCTCCAGCCGATGGTTTGTTGGCCAGGCGGGCTTGCCTCAGCATCACAGGCCGCTGTCTATTCCGTTCGAATTTGGCTCTCATAGCGGGGGACAGATCGCAGTTCTTGACAGATCGCAGTTCTTGGCTTGGACTCCGAAGGAGGAGAAGCAGCATGATCATTCATCGGCGTGGGAGGCTCCAACTTATCTATCTCGCAGTACTGGAGCTAGCTAGCTGTTACACTAGATAGCTGTAGGTTGCATTCTCCAGTGTCTTGGAAATTGCAATAAATTGAAGATGTTTACCAGAAACAGAGCTGACAGGGTTGAAAGGAGGGCAGATATGTTTTAGTCCGTGCACAGCTGTTTGTGGCAATCCACCTGTGCGTTTGCACAAAAACAACACCATATCTTAACCGTTAACTGTCACTACTAGAAAAACATGTTGAACAAATTATTTCACTGTCAATTCCTATTACTAACAACTCTAATAAGAACTTCCAATGTAGTTTTCTTTTTCAACTTTATGTTTAATTAGGAAATTACAGAGCTCTACCAGGCGGTTGAGAAGTCAAGAGGTTCATATTGGCAATGCTATATTAGAATTGCAATTTGCATAAACATTTTGCTTGTAAAAAATATATATTAAATAAATTACTTTAGGTCTGCTTCAGTGGCTTTCATAGCTAGGTATGCATTGTTAAATGAGGACTACACTACCACAACAAGCCCTACTACAGACTCAATGTTATGTCCACACCATCAGTGTAACCTATACTTATCAACCATCAGTAATATGGATGTTCTATGCAAAGGCCTTCCACTATTGGTGCTGTTGAACCCAATTGAAGCCTCATCAAAGCTCTAGCTTTCAGCTTGCTTGTGTATATGGTTGTATACCATAGTTGAAAGGACATCCTAGGGACTCATCTGGACTAAGTTAAAATGTGAGTAATCCTACTCTGTTGTCTGAACGACCTCTTTGGTACAGCCTCTCCCATAAGTTGTTTGGCGACCGTTACGAAAATGAAAGAGAACTTTGGGTTCGGATGTAACATTGGTTCTACTGAGTAGAATAATTTCATGGCGTTCCTACACCTCCGTGGGGTTGAAGCGAAGTAATATACATTATTATGGAACGCCGTTTGGGTCTTAAAACACATGGTCAAAACGCTAAATGTTTAATGCTGGCTCACGTGAAGATCATTTTCACTGTGAAAATTTCCTTCACCATTAGTCGTACAGAGAAAGTAACACACATGAATAGTCAAACAGTCTTCGTATTTTAACCTTCCCTGGTGGTCTAGTGGTTAGGATTCGGCGCTCTCACCGCCGCGGCCCGGGTTCGATTCCCGGTCAGGGAACTACTCATTTTCTTCATTCTCAGTCTTGTAACCGCGTGCAGATTGTAACACAGCTAAAAAGAATGGTTAATCATAAAAATCTTTGTTAGTAATGTTCGAACGCATAAATAGACCCCCGTAAATGCAGAGATAAATCAGAGCCGATGTATATGTATGCATTATATATTATGCACATTGTATGTGTGGAACAAGAGTATTGTTAAATGTTTACCTTCTGAAAAGGTAGCTAATCGTATTTGAATGGTTGAAAGGGAAGTGTATGAATGTATTGAACTGTAATGGTGACAAATTATGGGTACAAAAATAAATAAACAAATAATATGCAAAAAATAAGAAAGTGACAATGAAATACTGCAATCGAAATAAAAGTAATATGTGCGCCCCCTCAGGTTTATCAACAGAATTCTTTCTTTAAAACTTTCAGAGCAGAGTGGCGCAGCGGAAGCGTGCTGGGCCCATAACCCAGAGGTCGATGGATCGAAACCATCCTCTGCTAGTTCTTTTTCACCATGTACCAACAATTGAACATCGACAACCAACCAGAGACAGCACCACTACGAAGAATTTACCAAGAATTGGCCAATGTGAATAGAGCTACAGATGTACACATAACCCAGATATTTTATATTACACCTGCTCATTAGCAAGGTTACCCAGGTGTGGCTGGATCGAAACCATCCTCTGCTAATATTTCACCATCATGTAATTGTGGTGTATTTATACATCGTATGTTATATTAATGATATTTGTAAGGGAATCGATAGAAAAATGTCTGTATTGAACCTAGCTACGTGACATGTTAGTATCCACATTGCTCTGGCCGAACGCCACGCCCACTAGCATTTATTTTCTACGATTAATGTATTACATACAAAATTAGTCTTTACGCAATACACTTCCACCCGTTAATGCCAAATGGTTAGATTACAATGATGTTCCAAAGGTTAAATGAAAAAATAGCGCCCAACGTGGGGCTCGAACCCACGACCCTGAGATTAAGAGTCTCATGCTCTACCGACTGAGCTAGCCGGGCATGTCAACATACGTATTTGCAGATGATTTTGAAAGGACGGTGGGAAAGTTTGAAAATAAAATTAATTAGTTGTGGCGCGTTGCCACATTACAGTAGCATTTAATATTACACAATGACTGTAGACCCACTAACAAAAACTGGTTTTCAAACCAACCTGCTGGTCTCACAAAATAACAGAATAGTTCATTTTCGATGTGAATATTTGGTACCAATTACTACCTTTTTGTGTTAAGAAAATATGTTTATTTTGATGTCACTGTCTATGGACACATTACTTGCTATTGCATGACACATATTTAGTACATGTTAAATCTTGCAAATAAAAAAAAGATCTACCCTAATAATATAAAAAATACATGTCTTGGAACACATTTGTTCATATAATATGCACATGATATTCGATATTAATTCCACATTTCAGTTTCAAATAAAGATACTTTATCTAATAATCGCCTAACATAGTGTGTCGGCCATACAATTACAAGCCCCTTACTTTAACTACTGTAACAACGATCTGGAGTTGAACAAAGGGAAAAAGTGTCACCTGTAAAGACAACTTTCCGCTAATCCCTTCTACATTTCCTTTATATTGTAGTGTTTGTTTTGGAGGTTTGGGGGATTGTCGTCTCACATTATTACAATTAGAAGGAATTCCCATTGGTGTCTGTGTCAGCAATATTCTATTGCAGATGTTATAACCATGTCCATCCAGCCTACTGATTCTAATTCTATGCCTCACACCCCTCCTCCCCCATCTCCACAGACTGACTGCTGGTGCGTCTTGAGGTTGCATATCCAGGCGAAGCGCTTCCCACAGTGGCTACAGGCAAAGGGTTTCTCCCCCGTATGGACCCTCTGGTGCTTCTTCAGGTTGCCAGCCTCAGAGAACATCTTCCCACAGGTGGCACACCTGAACGGCTTCTCCCCTGTGTGTACCCTCTGGTGAGCCTCCAGGTTGGACTGACCGGTGAAGGCCTTACCGCAGGCTCGGCACACGTAGCTCTTTCTCCTCCCGGCCGCATCGCAGTGCTGCTGGGCCAGCTGGGCTGCCTGCTGCCCAGCCAGGGTCACCTCGATGTGGGCAAAGCCTTTGGCCGTGGCCCCTCTCCCTGGCGGTAGACCTACCAGGGAGTGAAGGGATTGGGAAGACATACCGGTACTTGTACTGTTGGTGGTGGAGGTAGTTGGGTTTTCTAGGTGAGTCTGTTGTAGCTGCTGTGCTCTGAGGCGTCGTTGAAGCTGCCGCTGATGTGCTTGTTGAGATGCTCTCAAAATGGCTGCCCTGCTCCATGTGGGATGCCCCTGGATGCCCCCACCCACACCCAGAGTGGCTGCTTGAACTCCCTGATGCCCAGAGAAAGGCACACCCTCCCCTGTGGGCCTGACAGTCGCTGAGGGGAGCTGGGGCTGAGGCTCTGGGTCGACAATGAGGCAGTCTGGGTCAGTGTCCGTAGTGTCGTCGGTGTAGGAGCACGAGGGACCACCGGAGGGCGATGTTGATGTCGATGTGTCTGGGGCCCAGCGAGTGAAGAAGGTCTCCAGCTCAAACATTGAGTACTCAGAGCCTAGCGTGTTGGCTGCTCTCTGCTTGCTGAGCTGCTGTGTGGTCTGGGTTGGAGTTGTGTTGTCTGGCGCTCCCTTGGGCATATTGGCTTTATTACCTAGGCTCGCTGCGGGACTGGTGGTTCCAATACATTTTTGTGAGGTAGGGGCGGGAAGTGTGGGTCTTGAGGACTCCCCAGTACCTGGATAAGGATCATAGAAAAGGTGCATGTTTATTTTAAATACTAGTTCAGACGCTCAATCTGAGTTTAAAGACATGGTAAAGGATGATAAGCTAGAGAAGTCTTTTACATGTACATTTGAGGAATGGTTTCCCAAACTCACCCAAACCCCGGATGCACGTTCTGGTTTTTGCCCTTGATTCAAATAACCAACTCATCATCAAGCGTTGACTATTTGAAACAGCTGTGTAGTGCTAGGGGAAAACCAAAAAGTGCACCCAAGGGACCCTGATCAGGACCCTGATTTAGCAGACACTCTTATCCAAGGCGACTTACAGTTAGTGCATTCAACTTAACAGGGGTCAGAACTGGCCTCGTTTCCCTCATTAAGAAAATAGCTTTTAGTAAACTAATATAAGTGAGTTGCTCAGTGACACTGTCTGGTGGGCGCCGACACGGTTGTCATGCATTCCTGGTTTATTTTCATTCTCCACTTACATTCTGCTGCCAGGTCAGGTCCTCCTGTTGCTGTGATACTTCCCAGGTTCTGTCCCAGTCTTAGTGTTGATGGAGTTGATTCAGGAGCTGCAGGCTAGGAAGAAGAGAGGAGAAAGAGCCTATGAGATAAACTAAACACTAGATAGATAGCGATCAGTCCAACGCATCACCGAGGGCACACTGCCTGCCCTCCAGGACACCTACAGCACACAGTGTCACAGGAAGGCCAAGAAGATCATCAAGGACCTCAGCCACCCAAGCCACGGCCTGTTCACCCCACTACCATCTAGATGGCGGAGACATTCTATATTCTGTTGCATTACAACCTGTAATTTGCATTACAACTTGTAACATTCAGCAGTCACATAATTAGTTAAATAAAGTCTACCCGTGTGCAATCTAAGTGTCACATGATCTTTCACATGGTCTCAATATATATACACCTGTTCTGAAAGGCCCCAGAGTCTGCAACACCACCAAGCAAGTGGCACCATGAAGACCAATAAGCTCTCCAAACAGGTCAGGGACAAAGTTGTGGAGAAGTACAGATCAGGGTTGTGTTATAAAAAGATATCAGAAACTTTGAACATCGCACGGAGCACCATTAAATCCATATTATTTTCAAATTGAAAGAATATGGTACCACAACAAACCTGCCATGAGAGGGCCGCCTACCAAAACTCACAGACCAGGCAAGGAGAGTATTAATCAGAGAGGCAACAAAGAGACCAAAGATAACCCTGAAGGAGCTGCAAAGCTTCACAGCGGAGATTGGAGTATCTGTCCATAGGACCACTTTAAGCCATATACTCCACAGAGCTGGGCCTTACGGAAGAGTGGCCAGAAAAAAAGCCCGTTTGGTGTTCACTAAAAGGCATGTGCGAGACTCAAACATATGGAAGAAGGTATTCTGGGTCAGTGGAGACAAAAAATTGAGTTTTTTTGGACATCAAGGAAAGCACTATATCTGGCGCAAACCCAACACCTCTCATCACACCGTGAACACCATCCCCACAGTGAAGCATGGTGGTGGCAGCATCATGCTGTGGGGATGTTTTTCATCGGCAGGGATTGGGAAACTGGTCAGAATTGAAGGAATGATGGATGGCATTAAATACATGGAAATTCTTGAGGGAAACCTATTTCAGTCTTCCAGAGATTTGAGACTGGGACGGAGGTTCACCTTCCAGCAGGACAATGACCCTAAACATACTACTAAAGCAACACTCGAGTGGTTTAAGGGGAAACATTTAAATGTTTTGGAATGGCCTAGTCAAAGCCTAGAACTCAATCCAATTGAGAATCTGTGGTATGACTTAAAGATTGCTGTACACCAGCGGAAACCATCCAACTTGAAGGAGCTGGAGCAGTTTTGCCTTGAAGAATGGGCTAAAATCCCAGTGGCTAGATGTGCCAAGCTTATAGAGACATACCCCAAGAGACTTGCAGCTGCAATTGCTGCAAAAGGTGGCTCTACAAAGTATTGACTTTGGGGGGTGAATAGTTATGCACGCTCAAGTTTTCACATTTTTTGTCTTATTTCTTGTTTGTTCCACAATAAAAAATATGTTGCATCTTCAAAGTGGTAGGCATGTTGTGTAAATCAAATGATACAACCCCCCCAAAATGTATTTTAATTCCAGGGGGGGGGGGGGTATACTTTCGCAAGCCACTGTATCTCCAGGCCATCAGACTGTTATATAGTCACCACTAACCGGCCTTCGCCCAGTACCCTGCCCTGAACCTTAGTCACTGTAACTAGCCGGCTACCACCCAGTACTCTACCCTGCACCTTAGAGACTGCTGCCCTATGTACATAGTCATTGAATACTGGTCACTTTAATCATGTTTACATACTGTTTTACCCACTTTCATATGTATATACTATATTCTAGTCAAGGCTCATCCTATATAATTACTGCTGTACACACCTTTTCTATTCATAATGTCTATACACACCATCATATACATATAGATTTATATTCCGGACTCTGACATTACTCGTTCTAATATTTCTATATTTCTTAATCCCTTTCTTTTTCTTTTGGGGAATTTTACATGATTTGTTTTGTATTGTTAGGTATTACTATACTGTTGGAGCTAGAAACATAAGCATTTCGCTACACCCACGATAACTTCTGCTAAATATGTGTACGAGAGCAATACAATTGGATTTGATTTAGAGGTGTTACTGTAATATTCTGTTGCACCACCTTTTGCCTTTAGAACAACCTCAATGTGTCAAGGCATGGACTCTACAAGGTGTGGAAAGCATTCCACAAGGATGCTGGCCCATGTTGACTCAATACTTCCCACAGTTGTGTCAAGTTGGCTGGTAGTGGATCTCTACTCTGAATAGCTTGTTCCATCTCATCCCACAGATCCTCACTTGGATTGAGATCTGGTGACTGGGCAGGCCACTGCAGTAAGCTGAATTCACTGTCATGTTCGTGGAACCATTCCTGGACAATCTTAGCCCTGTGGCAATTCGCAGATGGATGCATTGCTGCCATGAATGGATGAGCCTGATTGGTAATGATGTTCAGATTTCCATTCCTGTGACATCACCCTCTGAATGACATAATTAATCCATGTCTCAATTATCTCAAGGCTTAAAAATAATGATTTAACCTGTCTCCTCCCCTTCAGCTACACTGATGGAAGTGGATTTGACAGGTGTCAACAATAAGGGATCATAGCCTTCACCTGGTCAGTCTGTCATGGAAAGAGCTGCTGTTCCTAATTTGTTGTATACTCAGCGTACTGTAAATCAAACATATATTTAGGAAAGTCTAATTCACCGTTTTGACTTCCGTGGAAATAAATAATAATTCATTAAAATGAGTAAATTTGTTAAAGACATGCTCTGGAAGCTGAGTGGCGCCATTTTCCCTACATTTACCCCCACGTGGGCCAGCCCCCAAGCAATTTGAATTTCAACCAATAAGATTCAGCCCCTCGCCATTTGAGTGAGAGCACACAAAGTAAAGCGAAAGAGAGCAATGACATGGGTGCACACATCTTTGTGATGTAGAACACAATTTTCCCAGGACCACTTTTGGCTCGTAGGTGCTACTTTCAGAACTACTGGCTAAAAAGTATACAAAAGTACCGGAGAAAGTCTTTAAGTAGTAACTATTTGATTTCCATTTTAGGCATATATTGTGGATGTGATGAATGCTCTTTAAGATATTGATATTGTGTCACAGTTGAGGAAATTGAATGTCCTGTGATGGAGTAATGTAATGTTAATAACCACATTAATTCATTCATCGTTTTTGCAAAAAAAACACTTTAATCTTCTTTTAACATTACAAGATAAGGACATCGATCAAAGTTTCACAGAATTGTGACACAATAGACTTATCCCTACAAGCGTAGAGCATTTTGGACTCCCCCAAAAAATGTGTACCATCACCTAACAAGATATTAACATGTTTACTGCTAACAAATATGGTTACTTCAACCCATTTACTGGTTTTTGGTGTATGCTGAACCTCTACCTTGGTGTTACAAGGGGAATCAAACATGAACTATTCTCACCACATATCATTTTCATACAGCTTTGTGAGTAGAAAACAAATACAGTTGAAGTCAGACGTTAACATACACCTTTGACAAATACATTTAAACTCAGTTTTTCACAATTCCTGAATTTAATCCTAGTAAAAATTCCCTGTCTTCAGTTAGGATCACCACTTTATTATAAAGAATGTGACATGTCATAATAATAGTAGAGAAAATGATTTATTTCAGCTTTTATTTCTTCATCACATTCCCAGTGGGTCAGAAGTTTACATACACTCAATTAGTATTTGGTAGCATTGCCTTTAAATTGTTTAACTTGGGTCTAACGTTTCGGGTAGCCTTCCACAAGCTTCCCACAAGAAGTTGGGTGAATTTTGGCCCATTCCTCCTGACAGAGCTGATGTAACTGACTCAGGTTAGTAGGCCTCCTTGCTCGCACATGCTTTTTCAGTTCTGCCCACACATTTTCTATAGGATTGAGGTCAGGGCTTTGTGATGGCCACTCCAATACCTTGACTTTGTCGTCCTTAAGCGATTTTGCCACAACATTGGGAGTATGCTTGGGGTCATTGTCCATTTGGAAGACCCATTTGCGACCAAGCTTAAACTTCCTGACTGATGTCTTGAGATGTTGCTTCAATATCTCAACATAATTGTCCTTCCTCATGAAGCCATCTATTTTGTGAAGTGCACCAGTCCCTCCTGCAGCAAAGCACACCCACAATATGATGCTGCCACCCCCGTGCTTCACGGTTGGGATGGTGATCTTCGGCTTGCAAGCCTCCCCCTTCTTCCTCCAAACATAACGAGAGGACATTTCTCCAAAAAGTCAAATCTTTGTCCCCATGTGCAGTTGCAAACCATAGTCTGACTTTTTTATGGCGGTTTCGGAGCAGTGGCTTCTTCCTTGCTGAGCGGCCTTTCAAGTTATGTCGATATATGTCTCGTTTTACTGTGGATATAGATACTTTTGTACCCGTTTCCTCCAGCATCTTCACAAGGTCCTTTGATGTTGTTCTGGGATTGATTTGCACTTTTCGCACCAAAGTACGTTCATCTCTAGGAGACAGAACGTGTCTCCTTCCTGAGCGGTATGACGGCTGCCTGGTCCCATGGTGTTTATACTTGCATACTATTGCTTGTACAGATGAACGTGGTACCTTCAGACATTTGGAAATTGCTCCCAAGGATGAACCAGACTTGTGGAGGTCTACAATTTTTTCTCTGAGGTCTTGGCTTATTTCTTTTGATTTTCCCATGATGTCAAGCAAAGAGGCACTGAGTTTGAAGGTAGGTCTTGAAATACATCCACAGGTACACCTCCAATTGACTCAAATGATCTCAATTAGCCTATCAGAAGCTTCTAAAGCCATGACATCATTTTCTGGAATTTTCCAAGCTGTTTAAAGGCACAGTCAATTGTGCCTTTATGTAAACTTCTGACCTACTGGAATTGTGATACAGTGAAAATAATCTGTAAACAATTGTTGGAAAAATTACTTGTGTCATGCACAAAGTAGATGTCCCAACCGACTTACCAAAACTATAGTTTGTTAAGAAGAAATTTGTGGAGTGGTTGAAAAATTAGTTTTAATGACTCCAACCTAAGTGTATGTAAACTTCCGACTTCAACTGTAAATATGCCTATTACCATCACCAGCTATAGGACTCCCGGGAAAAAATAATCAAATTACCAAAAGGTCAATTGATCAGATAAGAAAGAAAAGACAAAGACAAAATTACCCTAACTACACTAATCTCGGACACCCAGAATTAAAATATTGCGTAATTGCTTCAGACGCTCGAGCATCTGTCCACGAGAAATTTCACTAACAACCCTTCCCTAAGCCCCTTTACTAATACTAAGTGTCTATATTAACGGCCAAGAGTTAATCCTGATATTTTTTCTCTCTCCCCTGTAGTACTACTGCTGAGGATGATGTTGTAGTACTACTGCTGAGGATGATGTCGTTTCTGGTGTTTCTTTAGGTTGCTAGGGTCGGCAAAGCGTTCCCCACAGAGCGGGCAGGCGTACGGCCTCTCCCCTGTAGTACTACTGCTGAGGATGATGTCGTTTCTGGTGTTTCTTTAGGTTGCTAGGGTCGGCAAAGCGTTCCCCACAGAGCGGGCAGGCGTATGGCCTCTCCCCCGTGTGAACGTTCTTGTGGATCTTAAGGTTCCAGTACTGAGAGAAGTGCTTCCCGCACACCATGCACCCAAACGGCCTCTCGCCCGTGTGGGTTCTAAGGTGCGGTTCTAGATTAGCCGGGGAGGAGAACCCTTTACCGCAGAACTTGCAGAGGTATGCCTTCTTTCTTACCACTTTCTTCCTACCGCATTTGTACGTCTCCTGACCTCCCTGTGCCCCGTCCGACCCCCCCATTCTGACATCATAACCAGCCATGTCTGACCCCTGTCTAGAACCCATAGAACCTGAGAAGCTTCCGGAGCTTTCTACAGTGAAACCCCTGTGCTGACCTATCTCAGAGCCAGCAGGCCCCATCCTCCCTCCCATGATCAGCATGCCTGGGCCTGCTGGGTAGGAGAGGTTGAGGGAGGACGGTCCTGGGACACTAGCGTCACCACAACCACCACTGCCCCCATTCGTCCACAGCGGAAGGGGGTGGTTCTCGTACGACACATGGCCATAGCTGACCTCCGTGGTGTGGTGCCTGGTCGTCCCGGGGTGGTGGTGGGTGTGGGCTGGAGGTGAGTTGTGGTGGGTGGCCTCCAGGGGTAATGCACCTCCTCTGTAGTCGTCTCTGCTGGACTCCTCCGGCCCTTGAGAAGAGAACACAGTGTCACAATCACACCACTGGCTGTTGTGGAAATCAATGGGAGATCTCACGATGGAGCTAAACTTGGGGAATGTCAATGCCATGATAACATGTTTCCAAAGCGTTATGCTCTGGAACAGGCAGGGATGGATGCAACAGCGTAGTCTTTACATGGGATCTAAGTAGCCTTGTGTCATTGGTCTAACCCCTTGATTACCAAGTCCTGCTGTTAGCACCACTACCACCGCACCCAGCCCTCCACCCCTGTAGTCTCCACTCACCCTCCTGGATGCTGAGTCCTCCACCCCGTGGGTCCAGATCCTCCACCTTGATCAGCAGGATGTCAGGGTCTCTGTCCTCCACCGCTGCAGACTGGAAACACAGGGACGGACCAGGAATTAGATATCACAATTACTATTATGCAATGAATCGTATTCATTTCTAAATCACACACTGTGTGACTGGACTAAATCTATGGACCAATGATTATAAATTGTGTACATCTTACATGTATCCAACATGTATTTTATGTAGTTTAGATGTTTGATATTTATCTTGTTGCATCATCTGATTAGTGAATGGATGTCTGTTGCTCAGAACCTTTTAACATTGGACCTCTCCAATTAACTATTGTGGTTATAGTGACCTTATGGGTTTGAGTGATTTGATATAATTTATTTAAAATATTAAGTGACATTAAGAATTTATTGGAAGATTAACAAACGTGTCTTGCTCAATATGGATTAAACAAATATTAACTATTTATGAGTGTTCTTGCAGGTGGTGGGAGATGTTTCTGTGTGACACTTTCAAGCAGCTCCAGTACAGCTTTTCTTATTGGTCAATCGTTTGAATCCATTCAACTTTCCTTTGTCCGCCATATAAACCACTATTGCCTATTCATTTCAATAATGACAGAAACCTCAGTGTAAGGAATGTATTTTATTCATAATAGTTCCATATGTAGAAAAACATAGAAGAGGCATTGTAATACATGTTGACTCTTAAGGGGAAAGATTGTTATAGTAAAACTGCCACTCATTCATAAACTGGCATTAAATAACTTATTTACAAAGTGAATTTGTCCAATGTCAAAAATCCCCTTTAGTGTTAGATATACAGTACAATTTTAGATATGTACACAAAGCTAACCAGCATCATCCACTCCAGATTGACTCTTTAAGGTTGACATTTACCACAAATAACTTATCGGTAGATTATTTTGGGTCAAATATTCACCCTTCCTTAGTCCACTGATATGAAATGTCCCATGTACATAATTAAAACCACCCATCATACCCAGGAACATTTCCACGCGTACCCATCTATCGGGGCCTCCATCATGAGTTCATGATGACTGACCCGAGAGCAGTGTTAAGTTTGTTAGTTTGTCAAATCATTCATACGGTTGAATCCTCCTGGCTAGAAACACTAAACACTAAAAACTAAATGAGTAAGTTATGGCCCCCGCCCCAACCTAGGTGAAGCTAATTTATATTCATTAGGATCTCCACTAGCTGCTGCCCAGGGGGGGCCAAACAGGATTAAAACTATTCAAATCACAAAATATAATAACACATCTACAATATTACAATGCATGTCTGAGTAGAGTGCGTGTGTTAGCATATGTCTCTTCACAGTCTGCGTTGTGCCATAAGGTGTTGTTTAATCCGTTTTTTTTATTTTTTATTTTTTTAATCAGATTTTACTGCTTGCTTGAGTTACTTGATGTGGAAGAGAGTTCCATCTATGTAGTACTGAGCATTTCCCAGAGTGTGTTCTGGACTTGGGGACTGTGAAGAGACCCCTGGTGGCATGTCTTTTGGGGTATGTATGCGTGTCTGTGCTGTGTTAGCTGTCTGAACGGACAGTTTGGTGCTTTCAACATGTCAATACAGCTCACAAAGACAAGTAGTGATGCAGTAAATCTCTCTACTTTGAGCCAGTAGAGATTGACATGCATGTTTTTGATATTAGCCCTCAGTGTACATTTAAGGGCCAGCCGTGCTGCTCTGTTCTGGGCCAACCGTAATTTTCCTATGTTCTTCTTTGTGGCACTTGACCATATGAGTGGGCAGTAGTGCAGGTTGGATAAAACTAGGGCTCATGTCCGGGGGATATACGTCTGGATGGTTCCTCTCGTGGTGGGTCTTGAGGTTGCGTATCCAGGCGAATCCTTTCCCACAGAGCTCACAGTGGAAGGGTTTCTCCCCTGTATGGACCCTCTGGTGCTTCTTCAGGTTGCCAGCCTCGGAGAACATCTTCCCACAGGTGTTGCATCTGAACGGCCTCTCCCCCGTGTGGGTCCTCAGGTGGATCTCTACTTTCTTGGGCCGGTTGAACGCCTTGCCGCAGAAGTTGCAGATGAACAGTTTCTCCCGGGCACTGGTCCTGTGGGGGACCTTGCCATCCCTCGTCAGGGGGAAACCAGTGTTGCCGCTGCCAGTGTTTCTTTCCCCGCCGCCGTGTGCCCACCCGTTCGCGTCAGAAGTCGATGGCATCGCAATGTCACTGATGGAGCGAGATTGTGACGGGGCGGCCATGTTGCCATGGTTACCCTGGAACCTTCCTCCTCCCCCAAACATTGCAGACATTCCACTGTCGCGGCCCCACTTCTCCAGAGGCTCCTTCCCTTCCTCCTCCTCCGAGTCAATGTTCAAAACCTCCTCTCGGTTCCCCGGGAGATGGCGGTGGATGGTGACCGAAGCAGGAAGTGGACGGCGGTGCCCGGACTGAAACGACGCGGCAGCCTCGGCGACTGTGCTGTAAGAACAAGATGGCTGCCCGGCCCCAGGCGTCTCTGCCTGGCTGCTCTCATTAAAGAACGACACAAGCGGCCCCAGACCGTCCCCTCTGTCGTCATCACCACTGTACATATCAAGCTCAGCAGGGTGGGGTTGGTGCAGCAGTCCTGCGTGTTGGGGTTCACTGTCAGACTTAAGGAGAGGTGCCGAGCCACTGACCTCCACACGGTGCCTGTTCCTGGGGCCCTGCTGCTGCTGCTCGGGGTGCTGAGGTTGGCTGACCTGCTCTGGGCCATGGGCTGAAGCAGGTGGATGGGATGTGGTGTCCCCAGGGCCGGTTCTACCGCTGCCTCCACGAGGTCCACACTCCACCAGTCCTGGAAGAGAGAGGAAGGGAATGAAAGCAGGTTCATGTTTAAATCAAGTTAAAGGTATGGCCAGGTTGAGTAGTGTGAGAATGGAGCCTTGATGCGGATCAAATGTATGGGGTGAGTAATTACAGTATCTGCAACACAGCACACAAAGTTGAGACGGACTAACACACTCACCGTCCTCTCCAATCAGTGGTACGTCGTCTGCCTCCGCGTCTCCAAGGGGATCCTCCATCCTCTCCTCTTTGACCAGCAGAGACTCAGGCTCCACAAGCTGCAGATCTGGTGACTGGAAGATCGAAAAGTCGGGAATTAACCGCGTAAATATACACCACAACATGGTTGATAATGACCTACTGGTGACTGATGCTGCCAAGTGCTCAAAATGGTTCAAATGGGCCATTGTGTACTGTAGGACTTTGCTATAATGGAATATAACAGTTAGCCACCAAGCATATTTGTTTTCTTGAACAGTGTAAGACATTGACAACCAGTATTACAGGATAGGTTTCTTGAACTCACCTTGTCTCGGATGGGGTTGGGATGCATCTGGGAACTGTTGTGATCATTATTGGCTCCAGGGCCTCCTGACCACATCCCCATGGGATCTAGCTGTATGTCGTAGACACCACCTACGATAAAAAAAAAGTTAATAAAAAAAAAAAAAATTGCAGGTTGACTCGAGGTCACATTGGCCTAGATGTGCTTTGTCAGATATTAATGACCAAAACAAAGGTGGGTCCCAATGACTGTATACAGTGAGTGTACAAAACATTAGGAACATGCTCTTTCCATGACAGACTGACCAGGTGAATCCAGGTGAAAGCTATGATCCCTAATTGATGTCTCCTGTTAAATCCACTTCAATCAGTGTAGATGAAGGTAAGGAGACCGGTTAAAAAATGATTTTTATAAGCCTTCAGACAATTGAGACATGGATTGTGTATATGTGCCATTCAGAGGATGAATGGGCAAGACAAAATATTGAAGTGCCTTTAATGGGGTATGGTAGCAGTTGCCAGGAGCAACGACTTGAGTGTGTCAAGAACTGCAACGCTGCTGGGTTTTTCCACACTCAACAGTTTCCCGTGTGTGTCAAGAACGGTCCACCACCCAAAGGACATCCAGCCAACGGCATGCCAGTGGTCAAAAGATGAAAGAGGACAAAGGAGGCTGACACAAATTGTGCAGAGAAACAGACGGGCTACAGTTAGTCAACTGACAGTCCACTACAACGTCGGTGCCCAAAGACCGATAAAAGAATGCGCGACTCGTTGGTCCGTGACACGAATGGGGTTGACGACCTTATAGAGTTCCACTTCTCTCAGCAAAATACAAGAAACTGTGGTTGCAGTGGGCTAAGGAACGAAAACACTGGACACTGGAGAAGTGGAAAAACATTGCCTGGTCTGATGAATCCCGGGTTCCTGCTGCTTTACATTGATGAGAGGACTAGGGTATGGAAAAAAAACACGAGTTCATGCATCCATCATACCGCGTGTCAACATTGCAGACTGGTGGTGGTGGATGTAAGTCGCTCTGGATAAGAGCGTCTGCTAAATGACTTAAATGTAATGTAACGTGTGATAGTGTGGGGTGTGTTTTCATGGCACACATTGGGTCCCTTGATAAAAGCGTAGCAACGTTTGAATGCCACAGGATATCTGAACATCGTTGCCAATCAGGTGCATCCCTTCATTGCAGCAGTGTATCCATCTGTGAATATTTTTTCCCAGCAGGATAATGCCCCATACCACAAGAATAAGATCGTCCAGGAATGGTTCCACGAACATGACAGTGAATTCAGCTTCCTGTTTTGTACACTCCGTGTAGGTGGCCCCAAAGACTATTTGTAGCCCCAATGGGGGGGAAAAAATGTCAATATCACACAAGTTGATTGTTTTCCAGTCGGGCTGGGCAGTAAAATGTAAAAAATGTTGACTAACTTCTATAATGCTATTTTAATGTTTTATTTGTTACATTAAATAATTGAGTAATGACGCGAAAAAATTATGGCAATCAGCAATTTTCTAACTGGCGATAAAAAATGGATAACAACTGAAAACTGCTAACTAACTTTCTAGCACAACAAGTCAACAACTACGGGTGGACAAGAGTTTTGTCTAGAAGGGATACAGCTTGTCAACATTTTTAGGAGAACTTACCCAGCAGGTTAGGAGAATGAGGTTAAGGTTAGGAAAAGGGTAAGCCCGGGGGTCTCCAACCTTTTTTTAGCCCTGAATGCTGATTGTCTGAAAGCTGTGATATATCAGACCGTATTCCACAGGTACGACAAAACATTTATTTTTACTCATCTAATAACATTGGTAACCAGTTTATAATAGCAATAAGGCACGTTGGGGGTTTGTGGTATATGACGGCTAAGGGCTGTATCCAGGCACTCTGCATTGTGTCATGCAGAGCACAGCCCTCATCTGCAGTATATTGGCCATATACCACAGACCCTCAGTTGTTTATCTAAGCAATAAGTCCTAAGAAACGATCTTTTGTATTTTCCCGAATTCAGATTTTTTTCCCCGGTTTTGATTTTTTTATATTCTCAATATTATTATTCATAGAGGAACAACGAAAATTGATGTTCTGAGTCCATGTCTATGCTTAAATCCCATCAGAAGACACATTGAGGTCTGGAAAACAATTTAAATAGGTTTTGATTTGAGTGCACATGAATTTACTGTTTCACAAAATAGAGGCATACTAAGACAAGAAACGTTACACAATTATAAGTTGGTGCAGGAAATGAATTGATTAAAATGCTGGAAATTAACAAATAACTATACAAATGGAAACAATTGGTCGAGTACCAGAGTTTGAGGCTACAAAATAGGACTTTGATTCCTATGTAATGTTCTACAAAAATGACTACTTCACTATCAGTTATCCTTCTATTATTTTTGGCTAAAGTTTGATTTAACAGTATAAAACAATAAGAATGGACAAAGTCCATTAAAACATGTTTTTTGTATGTACCTCCCAGAAAGTATATTTAGAACTTGTATTATTCAGAACCGTCAAATATCGTCATACCCTCAAAAATAAAATAACGTATTATATTTTGGCCATGTCACCCAGACTTATTTTCCAGGGGTGTTTTTTTAAATTGACTTTATCAGCAGGGTAATCAAATAAACTAGTATTAGATCAGATATGGCATTACTTACCAGTTGATGAAGACGACCCTCTGAATTTCTCATTGGTGTTGATATGAACTCTGCTGTTGGGACGGCTGTTCATAGCGCTTTCCCGTAGTCTTCGTTCGGCGTAACCACGGGCCATCTTCAACTCAAGAAGATTAAGCTTTCGCTTCAAACCTTTGTTCTCCCTTTGGCATTGTGACATTTGCAAACTTACAACCGCATAATCGTCGTCTACTAGTTTACAGATTTCTGCCACGGCTGCATTGGCCAATACCTCCATAATGGAAGCTAGCTGTGTCTGGAACGCAAGGCGACTCGACATTTTTGAACGACTGGCTCGCGAGCACTAAAAGTCGATAAATACAGTCTCATGCGATGTATATTGGATATATTGAACCACGTTCACTTCAAATATCGACAACGACTAAGTTGGACGAAGTGATTCAACATAAATAGTGGCCTAAAAGCAGTAGTTGACTAGCTCCGTAGCTGCAGTTTTTTCTTCTGTACTACCAGCCTCTCGTCAGCAACACAAAAACAAATTATTTCCGGGTCACGAAATTTACGAAACGTTCTAAATAAAAGTTCCCCACGTAATAGTAGAAAAGTGTCATTAACCTGTATTTATTCATGATATATGAAACATAATGAGTCCATTTGTTTAAATGTAAGTGACATTTGTATTAAATGTGGGTTTTAAAAGATGTTCCAATGTCAAATACCACCCCCCCCGATACAATACATTGTATATGAAATACATATTGGTTTATAGAGAGAACTATTCTAGATGCCGACGTAAAGGTGGGGTGGCGATTAGTCACTAGTGTCCGTAGAATATATATGAGTGTAATTTCTATATGCCCAGAAACACTCTACTCCACTCAATCCATTGGTCCCAATGCAATACACTAAAGGCATACAAATTACATATTGGTTTATAGAGAGAAAACTATTCTATGTGCCAAAGTAAAAGTGGGATAACTCACCATGGTCTGTAGAATTGATATATGGTGTTATTTTATGGGGCACTGAGGTGTAAATACCCAGTAACACTTTCTACTTTCCCCACTCCATTCACTGCAGTGCAATACACTGTAGGCCTATAGGTGAGATTAGTTTAACACAATGTAAACTTGGTCTGGCATACCTGTAAACCAGGGTTTCTCAAACTCAGTTCTGGGGTTCCCCCTGGGTGCACATTCTTGTTTTTTTCCATAGCACTACACAGCTGATTCAAATAATCAAGGCTTGATAATGAGTTGGTTATTTGAATCAGCTGTGTAGTGTTAGGGCAAAAAAAACATGCACCCAGGGGGGCACAGGGCCAAGTTTGGGAAATCCAGCTGTAAACAACCTATATAGATTAACCTAATGATGATGAGCCAGTTGCACCTTTTACACATGTAAATCAGCCCAAGGCCAGCTTTGACCTGTGCCAAACAAATGCATATGGCCTGCCTGACAAATAACGTCAAATTACTTTAAATGGAGCCATTGGACACTATATGCTACAAATATAAAATCAATTCAAATATTGCACTGTACAGGCAGAACAATCGTGTCCAAAAAACTGGGGTCCAGTCTATTCACTAGAGTCCCTAGAATACAAAACAGCCAATCGTCTCTTCAAGCCTCATCCTTCAAGTAAACAGATGAGGTTCACCAAGGCCAGATGAGCAACAGCCAGTGTCGATTTTAGCATGTAAATCTTGGTGGGGCAATAAAAAAATGTGGGATGTGTCATGACGTTGGCCTGGGGGTTAGGTATTTGACAGTCATAAATACCTCTTCCCCCCTTTTTCCTCTCTCTACCCTACTGAGGTTACATTTGCAAACGCCTTGGTTAACACAGAGATTCTGGGAACATTAGTAGCTGGGGGGAAATGAACTATATTCTGGTAATCCGAACAATTGAACATATGCGGTGGTACTTAATGAATATGATGTCAGTTCGGTTGTCATCTGAGACATTCTCATCAATGATAAGATGACATAAACTCTACAGTGGAAAGTGTGCACATCAGAGTTATCGGATTCACTTGAAATTGTTGTTCAATTTAAATGTTTGAATATGAAATTATTTGTGATGGGATGGAATGTGATTTTAGCTTCTAAAATGTGAGATGTGGGTTTTCATACGATAGGGCTGCTCACTCAGTGGCCCATCCACGTGAAGAGACATAGCTTGTAAACTATGAAACACACCCCTTTTCTCCCTTCCTATATAAAGCCTTGACGACAACATAACTTCCTGTGCCGGGGAGGTAGGACGACGGTCCTATGTCAGAATGGTTCAGATAATAACTACAGAACGAAGCCAACATCAGCGTGAGCTTTGGTTGCGAATGGTATGAACTTTGAACTCTTATTCACAATAGAAGTGATACCTCCTAGCCGTTGAGTTAGTGACCGCAGCTGCAAACGCAGGTTAGGAAGGAACAGACAGTCTCCCATCTACCACACAACGACGTTACTACAGGGTATCTAATCGACCACCAGAGACATTATTCAAAGGACAAAGGACTCGGTTTGGCAACACGGCCTTCCATCTACCACCAACCTACTGAAGCGCAGCTCCGAGTAAATATTTATTGCATTTTCCTTTTCCAAATGGGCGGTAATTTAGAATGCATAAGATACTGTATTTACGATAGCACAACTTCTTCCCTTTGTTCCTCAGTCTTCCCGCTCCTTCACTCAAACCCAGCCTCTTTTCCTTTGTGTAACAAGCTGTCATATCTGTTCCGCCCGCTAGGGACGTTTTCCTTTATGAAGCAATTTGTAATCAAGTTATGATTAATTATGTGTATGTGTAATTCTATGTGATTAGTTAGGTATTTAGCAAATAAATAATAAAACCCAATTTTTGTATTGCTGATTCAACTTGTTAGCCAGGGTTCGTGCAGATAAAATAATTTACAACTTTCAGATGAGACTGAATTAAGGTGACGATTGATATTGACTGCTATTGATGTCAAATATTACTAGGTCTTTAAGAGTTTATTCGGATGATAACCGCTCTATAAATATTATTTTGTGGTGTCCGACTCTCTAGTTAATTACATTTACATGATTAGCTCAATCAGGTGATATTAATATTAACTATTTTATAGAATAGCATGTCATATCACTTAATCCAGCATAGCCAAAGACATGACACATGCATACCAGCAAAGCCACAACACAACACTAAACAATACATTAATTGCACTATAACGGTGACAAACGGTGCCCACAAACTGTTAGAGACTACGTAAAGCTATCACAACACCTTACCACTGCTACACCTGGCTATCAGCTGAGCCTTGTCTGGCAGCAAAACTGTTAATTCAGCCTCATTTACTGCCTTTAAAAAACATAGTTGAAATTTGAGATGTAATTGAGATGTACAAACTATGGCATAAGGTGAAGACAAGCGGATAAGAGGCAATCCGTAATTTCGATTAAGACATTAATGAGTGAGCTAGTACGGACGTAGTCAATGTAACTTTGTTCAGCGCTTTGAAATGTACAGCGACAGAATTCAGAACATGGGCTGTTCTTGCAGTTTTCTCCCTGTACACCAAGTCAGAACCGTAGGATGAATAAAGGAGGCATATAAGCAGACAATGAAAGTTCTTACAATATTCAAAGATTACATTTCTCATAAACAGGTTATAGGCTACATATGCACCACCAAGTCAGAACAGTAGGTGAAATTAAGAGGTGAAAATGCACCAAATTATTAGGGTGAGGCACATGGGTTACTACACAACATACATTTAGTATTACTTCCTTGGCTACAGTATACATATCTCCCTGGCATATTAGATCATTTATGCAGCAGCATACAATACATTTTTGGACTCACCTTGTTGTGCTGTGCTCACTTGAACAGGAAGGTGGCACGGCGGTCCTTCGTGGGCAAATTTTGTCATCAAACTTTGTCATCAAAGTCTGCCATTCTCTGGATTTATGGTGCTTTCAAGACAACTGGGACAAAAAGTTAAATCATGATGATGTCAGTGATCTTCAGGTCGTTGCTCTAGAAAGAGGCCAGAGTTCACGATTTACAATTGCGAGTAGGATGAAAGTTCAAAATGTATATTCCCAGTCGTAGCTCATTTTTTCCCAAGTTCCCAGTTGTCTTGAACTCACTAAAGTCCGAGTTTTTCAGTTCCTGAGTTAACAGTTGTTTTGAACGCGGCACAAATCATGCTTCATTGACAGCATGGCCAATGTTGAATGTTTAGAATTTTAAACCAGGAAAAGAGACGTTAATATTAGACTTGGGACCATACAGCCACTCCACTGCATAGCAGGCTAATGATTGCTTTGCAATGCTTGCAGTTAGCCACTGATTCCTCCCAAACCACTCTTTGTTGAATTTGCGATTTCCAACTTGATGTGTGATGTTTATGTCCAATGGCCAATGAGCATCGATAGGTTTTATCTATAATTTCTCTTCATATGACAAGGATTGAAAAGGAGACAGAATGTGAAATTAACAAATATACAGAAAGATCTGTGCGAAGGCCAAATTACAGAGGAACTTTTTGAGGCTATTAAATCCTTTCAGTCTGGAGAAACCCCAGGGCTTGATGGCCTACCGGTAGAGGTATATCAAGTCTCTTTTGATATACTAAAAGATCCATTGTTAGATTGCTTTAACTACTCCTATAGAAATGGTAGTCTGTCAGGTACTCAGCAGGAAGGTCTGATTTCTCTATTATTAAAACAAGACCCAGATGGCAAATATGAAGACCCAGTATATCTATAAAAAAAAAAAAACTGTAGGCCCCTTACACTTCAATGTTGTCACGACTTCCGCTGAAGTCGGTCCCTCTCCTTGTTCGGGCGGCGGTCGATGTCACCGGCCTTCTAGCCATCGCCGATCCACTTTTCATTTTGCATTTGTTTTGTCTTTGTCTTACACACCTGGTTTCAATTCCCCAATTACCTGTTCATTATTTAACCCTCTGTTCCCCCGTGTTTGTTTGTTTGAGTGATTGTTTGATGTATTTCGGTCCTGTGTGTGGGCTTAGTATTTACTTAATGTATTGTGATTATTTGAGTAATATTACCTTTATTATTCATCTCTGCTGTCCTGCGCCTGACTCCTCTGCACCAGGAACACACAGACGCCTTACAGTTGTGATGCAAAAATACTAGTGAAATGCATAGCACTAAGAATTAAAAGGGTTTTACCAGGTATTGTTCATCCTGATTAGACAGGTTTTTTACATGGACGATATATTGGAGATAATATATGACAACTACTAGAAATAATAGAACATCATGAAACATCTAAGAAGCCAGGCCTGGTATTTATCGCGGATTTTGAAAAGGTATTTGATAAAGTAAGACTGGATTTAATTTATAAATGCCTGGAATTTTTTCAATTTCGGTGATTCTCTTATAAAATGGGTAAAAAATAATATATAGCAAACCCAGGTGTAAAATAGTAAATAACGGCTACTTCTCAGAGTTTTGAATTGTCAAGAGGAGTTAAACAAGGGTGTCCGCTGTCACAATATCTATTCGTTATGGCCATCGAAATGCTAGCAATTCAAATCAGATCCAATAACAACTTTAGAGGATTAGAAATCCAAGGCTTAAAAACAAAGATGTCCATGTATGCCGATGACTCAAGTTTTATATTAAGTCCGCAAGCTAGATCCCTACAATATCTCATTGAAGATCTAGATAGGTTTTAGTCCAGAGAGTACAGAAAAGTTCATTATGATACATGTACAATAATACATATTGGATCTTTATAAATACAACCTTTACATTACCCTGCAGTTTACCTATAAAACGGGCTGATGGTGAAGTAGACATACTTGGTATTCATATCACAAAAGATAGAAATAAGCTCTCCACAATGAATTTCAATAGAAAACTTGCAAAAATAGACAAGAACCTGCAACCATGGAGAGGTAAATACCTGTCTATTTATGGAAAAATTGCCCTGATTAACTCCTTAGTCATATCTGTTTACTCACTTACTTATGGCGCTGCCTACTCCTGATTCGTTTTTCAAATCATATGAGCAAAACATATTTCGCTTTAACGAGGACGCTAAACCAGACAAAATTAAGCATGCTTATCTATATAATGAATATGAATTGGGTGGATTAATATTATTAAATATAAAAGCACTAAACCTCTCTATAAAAGCTTCACCTATTCAAAAGTTTGACTTGAACCCTAAATGGTTCTCAAGTAGATTAATAAGAAAAGCTCATCCATTGTTTAAAATTGGCCTTTTTACCTTTGTGCAGATTGCCATATCTCATTTTCTATTAATTGAAAATATTTGTTTCAAAGTATCTCTCTTTTCCAAACAAGCATTGCAGAGCTGGCTACAATTTCATCCCCCTGAAAAGATAGAACAAATACCATGGCTGAACTCAAATGTGCTGGTTGATAAAATACCTGTATTTATGGGAAAGATGTTTTGAAAAGGGTATTTTGTTCTTAAATTATATTGAAAATTGGAATGGTAAAGTTATGTCCTTCATGGAGCTTTCAGAATTGTACGGGAAGGTCTGCTCAATCCAAGAGTACAACCAATTGATTACAGCATTACTCCAAAAATGGAGGAGGCAGGTGGCAGCGGGAGGAGGTAGGAAGCTGGTCTGTCTGCCCAATATAAAGGATCAAAACTGGCGGAAGAATAAAAATAGCATAAATAGGAAAGTATGCCAGTTTCATTTGAGGACCAGGATGTTGACAACATTTACATTTACATTTAAGTCATTTAGCAGACGCTCTTATCCAGAGCGACTTACAAATTGGTGCATTCACCTTATGACATCCAGTGGAACAGTAGTGCATCTAAATCTTTTAAGGGGGGTGAGAGGGATTACTCTATCCTATCCTAGGTATTCCTTAAAGAGGTGGGGTTTCAGGTGTCTCCGGAAGGTGGTGATTGACTCCGCTGTCCTGGCGTCGTGAGGGAGTTTGTTCCACCATTGGGGGGCCAGAGCAGCGAACAGTTTTGACTGGGATGAGCGGGAACTGTACTTCCTCAGTGGTAGGGAGGCGAGCAGGCCAGAGGTGGATGAACGCAGTGCCCTTGTTTGGGTGTAAGGGCCTGATCAGAGCCTGGAGGTACTGAGGTGCCGTTCCCCTCACAGCTCCGTAGGCAAGCACCATGGTCTTGTAGCGGATGCGAGCTTCAACTGGAAGCCAGTGGAGAGAGCGGAGGAGCGGGGTGACGTGAGAGAACTTGGGAAGGTTGAACACCAGACGGGCTGTGGCGTTCTGGATGAGTTGTAGGGGTTTAATGGCACAGGCAGGGAGCCCAGCCAACAGCGAGTTGCAGTAATCCAGACGGGAGATGACGAGTGCCTGGATTAGGACCTGCGCCGCTTCCTGTGTGAGGCAGGGTCGTACTCTGCGGATGTTGTAGAGCATGAACCTACAGGAACGGGCCACCGCCTTGATGTTAGTTGAGAACGACAGGGTGTTGTCCAGGATCACGCCAAGGTTCTTAGCGCTCTGGGAGGAGGACACAATGGAGTTGTCAACCGTGATGGCGAGATCATGGAACGGGCAGTCCTTCCCCGGGAGGAAGAGCAGCTCCGTCTTGCCGAGGTTCAGCTTGAGGTGGTGATCCGTCATCCACACTGATATGTCTGCCAGACATGCAGAGATGCGATTCGCCACCTGATCATCAGAAGGGGGAAAGGAGAAGATTAATTGTGTGTCGTCTGCATAGCAATGATAGGAGAGACCATGTGAGGTTATGACAGAGCCAAGTGACTTGGTGTATAGCGAGAATAGGAGAGGGCCTAGAACAGAGCCCTGGGGGACACCAGTGGTGAGAGCACGTGGTGTGGAGACGGATTCTCGCCACGCCACCTGGTAGGAGCGACCTGTCAGGTAGGACGCAATCCAAGCGTGGGCCGCGCCGGAGATGCCCAACTCGGAGAGGGTGGAGAGGAGGATCTGATGGTTCACAGTATCGAAGGCAGCCGATAGGTCTAGAAGGATGAGAGCAGAGGAGAGAGAGTTAGCTTTAGCAGTGCGGAGCGCCTCCGTGATACAGAGAAGAGCAGTCTCAGTTGAATGACTAGTCTTGAAACCTGACTGATTTGGATCAAGAAGGTCATTCTGAGAGAGATAGCGGGAGAGCTGGCCAAGGACGGCACGTTCAAGAGTTTTGGAGAGAAAAGAAAGAAGGGATACTGGTCTGTAGTTGTTGACATCGGAGGGATCGAGTGTAGATTTTTTCAGAAGGGGTGCAACTCTCGCTCTCTTGAAGACGGGAGGGACGTAGCCAGCGGTCAGGGATGAGTTGATGAGCGAGGTGAGGTAAGGGAGAAGATCACCGGAGATGGTCTGGAGAAGAGAGGAGGGGATAGGGTCAAGCGGGCAGGTTGTTGGGCGGCCGGCCGTCACAAGACGCGAGATTTCATCTGGAGAGAGGGGGGAGAAAGAGGTCAGAGCACAGGGTAGGGCAGTGTGAGCAGAACCAGCGGTGTCGTTTGACTTAGCAAATGAGGATCGGATGTCGTCGACCTTCTTTTTCAAAATGGTTGACAAAGTCATCTGCAGAGAGGGGGGAGGGGGGAGGGGGAGGAGGATTCAGGAGGGAGGAGAAGGTTGCAAAGAGCTTCCTAGGGTTAGAGGCAGATGCTTGGAATTTAGAGTGGTAGAAAGTGGCTTTAGCAGCAGAGAGAGAAGAGGAAAATGTAGAGAGGAGGGAGTGAAAGGATGTCAGGTCCGCAGGGAGGCGAGTTTTCCTCCATTTCCGCTGCCGGAGCCCTGGTGAGCTCGGAGTCGTTGAGCCACGGAGCGGGAGGGGAGGACCGAGCCGGCCTGGAGGATAGGGGACATAGAGAGTCAAAGGATGCAGAAAGGGAGGAGAGGAGGGTTGAGGAGGCAGAATCAGGAGATAGGTTGGAGAAGGTTTGAGCAGAGGGAAGAGATGATAGGATGGAAGAGGAGAGAGTAGCGGGGGAGAGAGAGCGAAGGTTGGGACGGCGCGATACCATCCGAGTAGGGGCAGTGTGGGAAGTGTTGGATGAGAGCGAGAGGGAAAAGGATACAAGGTAGTGGTCGGAGACTTGGAGGGGAGTTGCAATGAGGTTAGTGGAAGAACAGCATCTAGTAAAGATGAGGTCGAGCGTATTGCCTGCCTTGTGAGTAGGGGGAAGGTGAGAGGGAGAGGTCAAAAGAGGAGAGGAGTGGAAAGAAGGAGGCAGAGAGGAATGAGTCAAAGGTAGACGTGGGGAGGTTAAAGTCGCCCAGAACTGTGAGAGGTGAGCCGTCCTCAGGAAAGGAGCTTATCAAGGCATCAAGCTCATTGATGAACTCTCCGAGGGAACCTGGAGGGCGATAAATGATAAGGATGTTAAGCTTGAAAGGGCTGGTAACTGTGACAGCATGGAATTCAAAGGAGGCGATAGACAGATGGGTAAGGGGAGAAAGAGAGAATGACCACTTGGGAGAGATGAGGATCCCGGTGCCACCACCCCGCTGACCAGAAGCTCTCGGGGTGTGCGAGAACACGTGGGCAGACGAAGAGAGAGCAGTAGGAGTAGCAGTGTTGTCTGTGGTGATCCATGTTTCCGTCAGTGCCAAGAAGTCGAGGGACTGGAGGGAGGCATAGGCTGAGATGAACTCTGCCTTGTTGGCCGCAGATCGGCAGTTCCAGAGGCTACCGGAGACCTGGAACTCCACGTGGGTCGTGCGCGCTGGGACCACCAGATTAGGGTGGCCGCGGCCACGCGGTGTGGAGCGTTTGTATGGTCTGTGCAGAGAGGAGAGAACAGGGATAGACAAACACATAGTTGACAGGCTACACAAGAGGCTACGCTAATGCAAAGGAGATTGGAATGACAAGTGGACTACACGTCTCGAGTGTTCAGAAAGTTAAGCTTACGTAGCAAGAATCTTATTGACTAAAATGATTAAAATGGTACAGTACTGCTGAAGTAGGCTAGCTGGCAGTGTCTGTGTTGTTGACACTACACTAATCAAGTCGTTCCGTTGAGTGTAATGGTTTCTACTGTGCTACTGTGCTGCTATTCGGGGCTAGCTGGCTAGCTAGCAGTGTTGATTTACGTTACGTTGCGTTAAAAGAACGACAATAGCTGGCTAGCTAACCTAGGAAATCGCTCAAGACTACACAATTATCTTTGATACAAAGACGGCTATGTAGCTAGCTATGTAGCTAGCTACGATCAAACAAATCAAGCCGTTGTACTGTAATGAAATGAAAAATGTGATACTACCTGTGGAGCGAAGCGAAATGCGACCGGATTGTTGAGTGCGGAAGTTCTGTTACGTTAAGGACGACGAATAGCTGGCTAGCTAACCTCGGTAAATTAAGATAATCACTCTAAAACTACAAACTCTAAACTACACAATTATCTTGGATACGAAGACAGCAAAGACAACTATGTAGCTAGCTAACACTACACTAATCAAGTCGTTCAGTTGAGTGAAAGTTGTGCTGCTAATCGGTAGACGGTGGACTAGCTAACGGTAGACGTTAGCTAGCTAGCTAGCTGCAGGGCGGTGTAGACTGCGTTAGGACGACGAAATACGATAATTACGCAATTATCTATGATACAAAGACGGCTATGTAGCTAGCTAAGAAGAAAAATTGCTAAGATTAGACAAATCAAACCGTTGTACTATAATGAAATGTAATGAAATGTACTACTACCTGCGGACCGAGTGCAGATGCGACCGCTCGCTCCAACCCACAGACAACTGTGCCATACAGATTGCAAAATAGTTGGGAAGAGATTTTTGATGTACAGATTCCATGGTATAGGGTGTATGAGTTTATACATAAAACACAAGATTCAAGACTTCATGCTTTTCAGCTTAAATTATTATATATAATTCTTGCCACCAACAAAATTGAGGTATTTTGGGCATAAAATCATCGAAGCTCTGCAAATTTTGTTGTGAGGATGCAGAATCAATAGACTATTTATTTTGGTATTGCCCTCAGGTAGCCTGTTTCTGGTCTCAGGTTCAGGAATGTCTGAAAATGCATAGCATTGATCTAAAATTGACCCTAGAAATAGTACTGTTAGGAGATCTGGAGAGACCGGGCCAGTCAATTACTAATATACCAATACTCTTAGTAAAAGTATTTATCTTCAACTCGCCATCTGAGGATTCTATTAGATTAGATTAAAATGGTACGTTAAACATCACAGCATAGTTGAAAGATATATGTTGCGTAGAAATCCGAAGAGGGTGGCCAGCAGAGATAGGTGGGATGGGCTGAGGGAAGCTGAGGGTCGAGATCTGTCAACGTGCTCTTGAGCAGGGCATTTACCCTAGATGCTTCTGTGTGTCGATCTGAATGGGAGTCTGTTGGATGACTGGTATGGTGTAGTTATTGAGCGGCTTCACTGCAAGTACATTGTAGGTTTCGGGATATTCAATAATAATTTTAAAGAAGTAAAAAAAAAAAAAGGATTTGCCAGTAGATTGTCGACTTGATTCTTGATGATCAGTCCAATCAAAGCTACTGTAGATAACGTGATTTGACATCATTTTATCTGTGGCCAATGACCTTGAGCCTTCTTGGATGGGCACTTCTAATGTAAGTCTATGGCAGCACCCATAGGGCTAAAGTTTTCGAGCTCTACCCTTAGACTTGGCGGTGACTTAGTGTCCCCATGAGTGACAGAACACTGAGCCAATCACGGCGCAATGCTCCGTATTTTCTGCTGGCTTGCCCCACCACCACACTGAAACACTTGCATTTTGGAGCTCCCTTACTTGAGAACACAAAGGGTCCATGTTTGTATGCGGCTTTATTGACTCAATTCTATATGTTTTTTTTACATTGTTTGCAAACTGATATGTGACCGGTATTAATTCCAAAATAACATGTAAAACAGGCAAGCCCCCCCAATGAATGAACAAATTTAGCTTAGTCTTTGTTTGACACCAGTGTGAAATAAAACACCATTCCATACCAGACTTGTACTCTTGGCTTGCACTATAATTTAGGCGCAGAATTCCTACTAGCATAAGCAGGTGATTTGGTAAGCTGCTAACTCCTTCAAATAAACAATAGAAACAATGTGACCAGTAGAAGGGGTGTTAATTAACTGACTGGCATACCTGTAAATGACCTACATTCCTCAAATGATGATGAGCAGGCTGCAGACTTTACATTTAAATCAGCCCAAGGCCAGCCTCGCGTCAAAACATGCATCAGGTCAAGTGTTTTGGCTGACAACAATTTTTTTTTTTTTTTGAGGTAGTACCCAAGTACGCCGTTGCTGCTATAGGTTAGTATAACCCCAATTATAACCCCAATTAACCGTTATCACGGCGGTTAAGGGATCTAGTGAATAGACTGGACCCTGCTTTTATGGGCATTGCTTTTCCTGTACAGTGCAATTTGTTTGTGAAATACAACAGAAATACATGAATACTTTTCTTAAACTCTACATTTCAAAATGGCACCCTTAAACAATAGCACCAGTAAATTAACAATCATACCACCCCAAAAATATTTATTTTTCTATATTGTCATTGTAAATTTTTTACCAGTAGGCTATTATGTTCTTTACATGAATTCACTTAAGCTCCAACCATTTTTCAATGTGCTCGACTTTATAGGATTTTTAGAATCTTAATTAAAGTAGTAATTATCTTTAGTTAAGATTATCCCCTATGTAGTAAACCATTTTATGCACTATGCAAAGCTGTAGTTGGTGACGCTCAGCAGTCTTGAAAAAATGGGAAAAAGTACTTCCGGGTCACGGAAATTCTGAAAATTATAAAATAAAAGTCCCCCACGTAATAGTAGAAGTGTAATTACCTTTTATTTATTCATGATATATGAAACATGATTGTCTAAACATTAATGATCCATATTTTTCATATTTAAGTGACATTTGCATTAAATGTTGGTTTCAAAATACCGTCAAATAAATCCCCCCTGATACAATATATTGTAAAATACATATGGGCTTATAGAGAGAACTATTCGAGGTGCCGATGTAAAAGAGGGTTGGGATTACTCAGTAGGGTCTGTAGAATATATATACGGTGTTATTTAATGGTGGACTCTGGTCTAAATACTCAGCAACACTTTCTACTCCATCCACTCCATAGCCCCCAATGCAAGAGTAGAATGTGTTGCTGACTATTTAGACCAGAGACCTCCATTAAATAGCACCATATATACACTCAGTGTACATGACATGACTGGGTGTATATGACATAGAATGACCAGGTGAAAGCTATGATCCCTTGCTGATGTCACTTCTTAAATCCATTTCAATCAGTGTAGATGAAGGAGAGGAGACGGGTAAAAATATATATTTTTAAGCTTTGAGAAAATGTAGACATGGATTGTGTATGTGTGCCATTCAGAGGGTGAATGGGCAAGACAAAATATTGAAGTACTTTTGAACAGGGTATGGTAGTAGGTGCCAGTTTCCCATGTATATCAAGAATAGCGCACCACCCAAAGGACATTCAGCCAACTTAACACAACTGTTAGAAGCCTTGGAGTCAACATAGGCCAGCATCCCTGTGGAACACTTTTGACACCTTGTAGATTCCATTGAAACTGTTCTGAAGGCAAAAGGGGGAGGGTGCAACTCAACATTAGGAAGGTGTTCTTAATGTTTTGTACACTCAGTGTAGATTCTAAAGACCCTACTCTGTACTGGTGGCCATTTCCAGTGGTGGAAAAATTACAGTAAATTACCTCAAATAATTGCTGAGACGGTTGGCTTAGGTCGAAGGAAGCAAAGGAAACTAAGGCCAATTTTAATTAAGCAATAGTGCCCGAGGGGTGTGGTATATGGTCAATATACCATGACTAATTCTGTGTTCATAACTAAGTGGAAGGTGGGAATTTACCAGTTGTGAAGTCGTAAATACCAGTTGGATGCATTCACGTGCTTTGAACTCGTTGAGAAAGGCAGATTAGCTAATGGCCAACAAGCTGTGTAAACTATAAAGTACATAAAGTATGGCTTGTAAACAAATTATAGTGTTGAAAACCCATATTAATAGATTGCTTTTTATAAATAATGTTTTGCATTTACCATTTACCTGTTGCATTTACCAGCCCAGAATGCTATTACCGAGGTAATTTCCTTAGTAGATGTCAGAGGTCAGCATGTGGGGGAAGTGGGAAGTCATGCTGATAGACTAGTAATTACCAGTAGTTACCAGCTCAAATTGATTTTCTCCAGTCGTATGTGGTAAATTCCCACTTGGTTACGAACGCAACATAAGGGCTGTTCTTAAGCACGATACAATGAGGAGTGCTGTGGTATATTGGCCATATACCACAAACTTCCAAGGTGTCTTATTGCTATTATAAACTGGTTACCAACGTAATTAGAGCAGTAAAAAATGTTTTGACATAACTGTGGTATGTGGTGTGATCCCACGACTGTCAGCTAATCAGCATTCAGGGCTCGAACCACCCAGTTTATAATACTATATAACAACCAAGTAAGTAAAAAGTCAACATATATCTATATAGATATACATATCTATCTGTGTGTGGACACTCCTTCAAATTATCATCTATTTCAGCCACACCCGTTGCTGACAGGTGTATAAAATCGAGCATACAGCCATGCGATCTCCATACACAAACATTGGCAGTAGAATGGCCTTACTGAAGAACTCAGTGACTTTCAACGAGGCACCGTCATAGGATGCCACCTTTCCAACAAGTCAGTTCATCAAATATCTGCCCTGCTAGTAGCCCCGGTCAACTCTAAGTGCAGTTATTGTGAAATGGAGACGTCTAGGCGCAACATGGCTCAGCCGCGAAGTGGTAGGCCACACAAGCTCACAGAACGGGACCGCTGAGTGCTGAAGCGCGTAAAAATCATCTGTCCTGAGTTGCAACACTCACTACCGAGTTCCAAACTGCCTCTGGAAGGCCCTTTCCTGTTTCAGCATGACAATGCCCCCGTGGACCAAGCGAGGTCCACACAGAAATGGTTTGTCGAAGAACTTGACTGACCCGCACAGAGCCCTCGCCTCAACCATATCGAACACCTTTGGGATGAATTGGAACGCAAACTGCGAGTCAGCCCTAATCGCCCAACATCAGTGCTCAACCTCACTAATGGTCTTGCGGTTGAATGGAAGCAAGACCCTGCAGCAATGTTCCAACATCTAGTGGAAAGCCTTCCCAGAAGAGTGGAGGCTGTTATAACAGCAAAGGGGGGGGATCAACTCTATATTAATGCCCATGATTTTGGAATGAGATGTTTGACAAGCATACTTTTGGTCATGTAGTATATCAAAAGGACAACATGGTTCAAAATGTATTAACAGATTTGATCACATTGTTTCAGTACATAAAGGAACAGGTACCACCTGATTATACCCAATAACATTAGGAGGTGTTATAAATATATTATAAAAAAGAGGGCATCGAATATAGACAAAACCAAATTCAGAGGGGCGATATAGTTACACTTCAATAAAATGACTGTTTTGGCTATGCCTGCACACCAAACAACAAGTCTATCATCAGAGATGGTGAGCATACTCAGATGCTCAACTGAGACACTTCACATGATAATTATAATTCAGTATGCCAGCTTAAGAATAGTTCCCAGATATCCTCTGTTTACATCTCAAGCCACACTGCTACGATTTCTCCCCTTTGTGGACACTCCTATGTCTGATCAGGTTAGTCAGGAAGGAGAAGCTCTTGTAACATAGTTTGCACTTGAAGGGCCTCTCATTTGTGTGAACTGTCTGGTGCCTCTTCACATAGTTTGCCTCAGCGAAGCGCTTCCCACATGTGGGGCAGGCGTATGGCTTGTCGGCGTCCGACCTAATGCTCGGTCTCACGCGTTGTGACTCAATGACACCAGAGGAGGTAGAAGCAGGAGCAACCACCCTCAAGTGGTTAGTATTTGAGCTCCCTCCTTGACCTCTAGCCATTGTTTGGGTGTTGTTGGGATTGTGTGCTGTGTTATAGGCTAGGTAACTATCGTGGTGAATGCCAATCCTGACCCTGTCTGTATTGGTGGGGAAACCATGAGGTAGATGAGGAAGGCTAGACCCAGGCCCAGGCTTTCTATGAACCCAGTCACCAGGCATTAGACGAGACCCTGAAGGAGAAGACAGACTTCCTGTTAGACTCCCACCAGATGGGTCTCCCACCACTCTCTGTGAAGGCTGAAGCCCAGGGTGACCTGCTCTGTTTATCATGGATACTGTGGTGTTTGTATCATAGGAACAGGAGGGTCTATCAGCCCCAGGCCCTGCTTCATCCCTGCACTGAGAATGTGAAGAGAAGGGTCTGGGCTGCAGACTGGATCCCTGACTGGAGCCTCTGTCTCTCTGATGACCACCAGGACTGAGGTTGTTCAGTCCACCTGTCCACTGGTTGTGTTCTGTGTGGTGGTGGAGTCTCTGTCCCTCGTGGTTGGGTCCTGGTTCCGACTCGGGAAGGAAGAGCGACGGCTCCTGATCCAGGGTTCTGATCCGGGGCCAGGGTTTGTGACCAGCCGCTTCAGAGGTCCAGTCTCTCCCTCTAGCAACACCGGATATCAGCAGGTCCTCATGGACTGCAGACTGTAAACACACGTTGAACAGAAAAGCTTTATATAAGAAACTCTTTGCTGTACACACAGAAACATGGCTTTATAAAATGTTAACCACAGTCAAACACATCTCTAACACTGTGATTCAAGTACCTAACAATATGGAGCCATTGGAGTGTATTATAAAAACCTTTCCATGTGTTGATTCAAGAATTAAATATGTTTTGGTTCGACTGAGAAGGATGATACAATGATACAAAAATAACAAGGGGGTCAGCAGTCATTTTTGTATTTCATTTCAATAAAATGGTTATACACTCACAACCTGAAGTAAGGTACTTTTATTGCACAAAACGATATGTGACAAGTACAATACCTTTTCTCACTATGGTAACACTTTACCCTTTCGGTAAATCTGGTACCCCCAATTTGAAAAAATGTATTTTAGAATACTTTGGAGAAGGTTCAACATTACACACAGCTTCACTAGTTTATGTGAAAACATGAATTAAGGCACAATCATTTCATCATTATTACCACAGGGTAACCTAGTGGTTCGAGCGTTGGACTAGTAACCGGAAGGTTGCAAGTTCAAACCCCCGAGCTGACAAGGTACAAATCTGTCGCTCTGCCCCTGAACAGGCAGTTAACCCACTGTTCCTAGGCCTTCATTGAAAATAAGAATTTGTTCTTAACTGACTTGCCTGGTTAAATAAAGGTAAAATAAAACAAAAAAAAACACCAGTATCAAACTACAAGACATATTTGTCACTTCATCAGTGAAGCATTTTTACAGACACCAACAATCACCATATCATCTACTCTGCCTCATCATACTCATTCTTTCCTCAGTTCACCTCATCCAGTTCCCTACTACATCCAAAACCAACAGAATGAACTACAAACTAAGTAATACTAATACTACATTACATGTCACTACACTCTATACATGGGCCCTGTGCATTTTCTACTGGTATATCCTGAGGTAGCTCCTCTCTGAGAATCTCTTCTTGCAGTGCAAACAGGCGTACAGGCTCTCTCCTGTGTGGACCTTCATGTTCATCTTCAGCTGGTCCTGGCACGAGAACCTCTTTTCACACTGGGGTCAGCTGTAGGATTTCTCCCCTGTGTGGACCCTCTGGTGCCTCTTCAGGTGGTGCTGGTGGGAGAACCTCTTCTCACACTGGTGGCGGCCAAAATGTTTCTCCTCTGTGTGCATCCTCTGATGGATCTCTATCTGTTTGAGGTAATTGAAGGCTTTCCCACAGAATGAACACGGGAAGTGCTTCTCTTTGCCACCGGATCTACTGATAGCGTTACTACTGCTGTCATTTGTCAATGGGATTGTGTAGTCATTTACTGTTGAGGCACTGACATTGTGTGAGGTCTTGTTTAACATTAGGATGGTGCGAGGATGAAGGCCAGGGAGGGTCTGTTTTTGCAGGGTCCATGTTCCAGGTGTTAGATCCTATAGAAGGCAGGCTGAAGGAAGCACCTGTTTGAGGGTTAACCTGAGGCGCCATTAGTCGCTCTGAATCACAACTATAGGAGCAGGATGGAGCATCGCTAGCCGAGTCTGTGTCTATTCTCTTCAGCCGCATACGGACACCTCCGTTTCCCCGTGGACCGAATCTACACCTTTCCCTGGTCACAGCCAGCCTGTTGTCATGGAGACTAAGTTCAGTTGTTTTGTGTTCGACTGTTTGTTTCAGTTTGTGGTTAACAGTGTTGTTCCCCAGCCCATAGTTGAGGAAGATGTCCCATCCACTGACCTCCACTATGTCACCTCTGGTCCTGGCCTGCTCAGTGATGTTGCCCTTGGCTGCACTGGTCTGGGAATCCAAAATGGCCACCCAGTCTCCTCTATTAGCCTCCAGCCAACCACCTGCAGGAAGAGGTTACAAAATAGACTTTACAAACATCAAAACTCTACCTATGAATTTTTGTCAATTACGTGGTGAAGTTCATACATTATAATGTGTTTTTGTATGTAAATATAAGTTGTATTGATTTCATTTTGTGAATGAAGAAATGATAATAACCAGGTGCATCACTATTCCCATTAAAGATCTATTACTGTATGTAGGCTATATGTATTTCTCCTTTACCTTGCTCCCCCATCTTTAGTCCACTCAGCAGATCAATGCTGTCTGGTTCATCCTCAATTGTCTCCTCTTTGACTATCAGCAGATCAGGCTTCCCATCCTCCATGTCTACTGACTAAGAGATACAGAGTGAGAGGATGTTTGATCAAGAAATCTGATATGAGAACCCTGCTATGGAGCATCTTCTGGTTAGGCAATGAGGGATTACTATGAGTACTATGCAAACATGTTGGTTGATTTTATACTATGCAAACGTGCTGATCGAATATCTTTCCATATAGTCTTATTCATTATGATTTAAAAAGCAATCCTGATCCTAGATCAGCACTCCAACTCTGAGTGGCTTTGTGGATACGGGCCCTGAACTAAAACCATTCAGACAGTAGTTCAGTGGGCTCACCTCAGTGAGACTGTATGTGGTCCTGTGCTGCTCAGCTGGTTCCTCTGTGGGTTCAGGAGAAGGTGTAGTCTGGTTGTCCTCCATGACCATGGTCCCCTCAGGGTTTCCCAGACCCTCCTCCTTCACCAGCAGCACCTCTGGACCCTCCTCCTGGAAGAGACAAGTGATACAGATTACACAGACATACACTCCCTCAGGTAAGTACACACAGATAATAAACACACTTTCAACATGGAGTGTTTACCCATCCCCACTATGTTTGAGTCCTATAATGTAGTTACAGAATGACTTCAACGTTGTTAAACCCATCATAGTGGGCATAAATATGTTGTAGTTCAAATTTGTCCGTTAAGAAAAGTCAAAAGTCATCATCAGTCAAACCCGACTAAACTATTTTGACATGTACAGTAGGTGTTTGTTAGTAAATATACCTACACATACCCACACACTAAGTGTATATAGGTTATAAAGTGCTGTTGGGTGTATGCAGAACAGGGTGAGATCAGATGTGATGTATACTAAAGAGAGTCTCAATGAAAGTCTTAGAATGAAAAGTCCCATTTTGTGTTTATTAAACATCCATATGAAAATCCCACATACATGTATGTCTCAACAATAACCTGCATGAACTTGATAAACTGCATACATTTTCTCATTAAAAGTGTCTTGGGAAAAAAAAAAAAGTAGCTGAACGGAAGTAATGAAACAGGCATTTGTGAACATCATTTAGGCAGTACAATACAAACACAATATGTAAGAGACAAATATAAAACGCACCATGCAACTATTTCAACGATTTCACTGAGTTACAGTTCATTTAAGGAAATCAGTCAATTGAAATACATTTATTAGGCCCTAATCTATGGATTTCAAATGAATGGCCTGTCTCAGACGATCCCGCAGGTGAATTAGACGGATGTGGAGGTCCTGGGCTGGTGTGGTTACACATGGTCTGCAGGTTGTGAGGCCAGTTGTACTGCCAAATTCTCTAAAACGACGTTCGAGACAGCTTATGGTAGAGAAATGAACATTCAATTCTCTGGCAACAGCTCGGGTGGACATTCCTGCAGTCAGCATGCCAATTGCATGCTACCTCAACGTGGGACATCTGTGGCATTGTGTTGTGTGACAAAACTGCACAGATTAGTGGCCTTTTATTGTCCCCAGCACAAGGTGCACACGTGTAATGATCATGCTGTTTAATCAGCTTCTTGATATGCCACACCTGCCAAGTTGATGGATTATCTTGGCAAAGGAGAAATGCCCACTAACAGGGAAGTAAACAAATGTGTGCACAAAATTTCAGCTCATAAAACATAAACCAACACGTTGCGTTTATATTTTTGTTCAGTATATATGCCTTGTATCACACAATGTCTGGATGCAATATTTTACCCAGGAATATTCAACACTGAAATCTGTTACTCTCATTATTCCAAATGCATCTGTGGATATTTTCTGCTGACAACAATGACAATTCATCTCTGTCTTTACTGCAGGGTTTGAACTAAATGTCAAAAGCTAAAGCTATTGAGTGGGATGGTTGCTTTCCATTTTATGAGTGGAAAGGTTTTTCTGCTGGTGCATCCTGAGGAAGCTCCTCTCTGAGAACCTCTTTCCACAATGAGTACAGGCAAACAGCCTCTCTCACGTGTGGACCTTTAGGTGCATCTTCAGCTGGTGTTGGCGGGAGAACCTCTTCTCACACTGGGGGCAGCTGTATGATTTCTCCCCTGTGTGGACCCTCTGGTGCCTCTTCAGGTTGCCAGCCTGGGCGAAGCGCATATGACAGTGGGTACAGCTGAATAATTTCTCCCCTGTGTGGACCCTCTGGTGCCTCTTCAGGCTGCCAGCCTCAGCGAAGTGCATGTGACACTGGGTACAGCTGAAGGGCTTCTCTCCTGTGTGAACCCTCTGGTGGATCTTTAGGTTGCCAGCCTGGGCAAAGTGCATGTGACACTGGGTACAGCTGAAGGGTTTCTTCCCTGTGTGGACCCTCTGGTGGATCTCCAAATTCTGGGGGCAGTTGAAGCCTTTGTTACAGAACATGCAGAGGAACAGTTTATCTTTACTATTGCCTGATGTTGCTCCCCCTCCCTGAGTCTGGGCTCTAGCCTCGTCATTTGAGTTCAATACCTGATCTAAAAGAACATCAGAAGATGCCATTGACGTTGACACCGAGTCGCGATCCCAGAACCTGTGTAAAGGGGAGTGGGTCACAAAATTTGTATTTGTCTCTAAGCATCCCCTGTAATCCAAGAAATCTCTGCCCTGGGAGTGTCCATCTCCTAGGTGACGATCTGCATTCAATGTGGGAGGAGCGTCGCCCTCCACTTTCACAATCACCTCATCCACCACTATAACCTCCCCTTTCTTATCTAGGCACCCTTCAGAGTATACACTACTACTGTACCGGTTCCAGTCCCCTCTAGACAGATCAGTCTGGGTCTCTAAACCAAAGGGCATGTTGCCAGGGTCCATCTCTGTAGCGTAAGAACAAGACGGATCATCACCGCCAGTTTCTGACGAGTCACCATCACCATCTCCATGGGAATGAACCACCCTCTGCCTTTGGTGAAATACCGGTAAGTATTCCGAGGCAGGAGGACAGACCAGTCTCTCTGGGTCTGATCTGTGGTCAGATCCTGTGTGTAAGAGCCTCTGTGTTACAGTTAAAGTCTCTGACTTGATGATGGCGTTTGGAGTTCCACTGACCTCCGTGATGCTGGGTTGAGTCTTGGCCTGGGGCGTGGCGGCAGTTGCGATGTCCTCCTTGGCTACAGGGGGCGCCACTCCAGCCGTTGCTTCAGTCTGGATGTCTCTACTGTGCCGTGGGTCCTCCTCTCCTTCTGTCCTCTCATGCTTGACCCTAGGACCTGGAGCCTCTGCATCTGCTGACTAACACAAAAAGAGAGGAGGTTACTGAATTCAATAACAATGTCGTAGGGAAGTCTCACAAGTTGGGTTGTTGCGGTGACCGTATTACTGCCACACCAGCGGTCACAAGTCACAAAGGCAGTCAAATAGGCTTCTCCAAGCTCTGATGCTGCTGATGGTCATTAGTAGCCTACTAAACTTGCTAACTGCCTGGTACTCAGCACTCTATTGTTCCTCTAATCACTCTGACATCAATGCAAATGTAATCAAAAATGTAATCAAATACTTCATGAGAACCCATGAGCTCATGTTGTGCAACATTTCCATAAGCTATGAAATTGTGCGAAATAAAACAGAGTGATGGCCTCTATTAAAAAGAGGAGGATCCCATCAGCTTTCTATAGGCTAGGCCTACAATATGTATTTATCAACTTTCCTAATATTAGGCACATTGCCTATCTTTACAGCAGCCTACCTTGCTAGCATGAAAATTAACCAAGGGAAAAGCTCTATTTAAGTGCATAGATGACATGTATTTTTTCAGCTGCCCCTGTTTCGAGACAGGTGCATGATAATAGTCCATTCTAAATCAAAACAAATTTCACACATACAGTGCCTTCAGAAAGTATTCAGACCCCTTGACATTTTCCACATTTTGTTAGGTTACAAGACTTATTCTAAAATTGATTAAATAGTTTCCCCCCTCATCAATCTATACACAACAGACCCATAATGACAAATCAAAAACAGGTTTAGATTTTGTAATTTAAAAAAAAAATATCACATTTACATATGTATTCAGACCCTTTACTCTGTACTTTGTTGAAGCACCTTTAGCATCGATTACTGCCTCAAGTCTTCTTGGGTATGAAGCTACAAGCTTGGCACACCTGTATTTGAGTCTCTCCCATTCTTCTCTGCAGATCCTCTTAAGCTCTGTCAGGTTGGATGGGGAGCGTTGCTGGACAGCTATTTTCAGGTCTCTCCAGAGATGTTTGATCGGGTTCAAGTCCGGGCTCTGGCTTGGCCACTCAAGGATATTCAGAAACTTGTCCCGAAGTCACTCCTGTGTTGTCTTGGTTGTGTGCTTAAGGTTGTTGTCCTGTTGGAAGGTGAAACTTTGCCCCAGTCTGAGGTCCTGAGCGCTCTGTAGCAGGTTTTCATTAAGGATCTCTGTACTTTGCTCCGTTCATCTTTGCCTTGATCCTGACTAGTCTCTCAGTCCCTGGCGCTGAAACACACCCCATTCTTCACCATAGGGATGGTGCCCGCTTTCTTCCAGATGTGACGCTTGGCATTCAGGCCAAAGAGTTCAATCTTGGTTTCATTTGATCAGAAAATCTTGTTTCTCATGGTCTGCGAGTTTTTAGATGCCTTTTGGCAAACTCCAAGCGGGCTGTGAAGAAATACCCTAACATTTATTCAACATTTTAAGCTAAACGTTCTGATCTGTTGCATCAGCCACATAATGTAAAAGTTTTTTTATGCTAATGGTTGTATTAATTTGGGATCTATCGTATCCCACAACTGTCCCAGACTATGTTTGGAATATTTATTTCTCGCACAGAATAGAATAGGTCAACGTTTGTACTATGGGTGATAGTAGATTGACATAGGCTAGTGCTTTTGCTGTTCGTTTGGCCTATTTATCTTGTTGGCTGACGAAAAGTAAATGTGGACAGTTCTTCCAAAATCTTTAACATGCACCTCGGAATTGGATAAGAACAACACAGTTGCGTCCCCGATGTGTGGGTCTTCATTTGTAGTCTGTGACAAAGATACGATCACGTGATGGAGAGCCATGTGAGTGAGAGGTGCTGCGGAGTGAGGCGAAGGGCACAACGCAGCACTTCGGGCCAAGGGGACAACGACCTCAAAATATATGGATTTTTTTAGGGTGCATTACGGGCACACAAAGGGGATGCCGCCGGGAAATTCCAGGCATTATCAAATTGTGAATGAGAGACTGAAAGTGTGTAATGCACAAAAAACTAAGCAGAGCTCATGCCTTTCAAGTGACTTAAAAAAAAAATATCAATAGTCACATCATGAAGCCTTACAATGTATTAAAAATCAAAACATATAGCCCAATGCTTGTAGAACAACTAAAGTTACATTAATAACTCTAAATTAAGCATATAGGAGTACCTATTTATTTGTTAACGTCAATCGCTGTGAGAGTGACAGTTATTTGCTTGACAATCACCCGCTGGCGACATTTCTCCACTCACAAGCTCCAGTACTCACAAGCTCCAGTATGCAGATAAATAAGGATGTACTTGTAAGCAAAATTAATAGCTGTCGACATGGAGCAGCTGCACCCCCACTTTCAAAATAGGGGTGCAAACGGATGTTTTTGCACACCCACTTTTTTACCAGAAAATTATCATGAGCCATTAGGTAATTTGTCATTTTCAATGATTAGTAATGTTTTGAGCTAGTCTGTATTAAAATAGATACACTATACAGTGCCTTGCGAAAGTATTCGGCCCCCTTGAACTTTGCGACCTTTTGCCACATTTCAGGCTTCAAACATAAAGATATAAAACTGTATTTTTTTTGTGAAGAATCAACAACAAGTGGGACACAATCATGAAGTGGAACGACATTTATTGGATATTTCAAACTTTTGTAACAAATCAAAAACGGAAAAATTGGGCGTGCAAAATTATTCAGCCCCCTTAAGTTAATACTTTGTAGCGCCACCTTTTGCTGCGATTACAGCTGTAAGTCGCTTGGGGTATGTCTCTATCAGTTTTGCACATCGAGAGACTGAATTTTTTTCCCATTCCTCCTTGCAAAACAGCTCGAGCTCAGTGAGGTTGGATGGAGAGCATTTGTGAACAGCAGTTTTCAGTTCTTTCCACAGATTCTGGACTTTGACTTGGCCATTCTAACACCTGGATATGTTTATTTTTGAACCATTCCATTGTAGATTTTGCTTTATGTTTTGGATCATTGTCTTGTTGGAAGACAAATCTCCGTCCCAGTCTCAGGTCTTTTGCAGACTCCATCAGGTTTTCTTCCAGAATGGTCCTGTATTTGGCTCCATCCATCTTCCCATCAATTTTAACCATCTTCCCTGTCCCTGCTGAAGAAAAGCAGGCCCAAACCATGATGCTGCCACCACCATGTTTGACAGTGGGGATGGTGTGTGTTCAGGGTGATGAGCTGTGTTGCATTGTTGCCAAAAAAGTTCAATTTTGGTTTCATCTGACCAGAGCACCTTCTTCCACATGTTCGGTGTGTCTCCCAGGTGGCTTGTGGCAAACTTTAAACGACACTTTTTATGGATATCTTTAAGAAATGGCTTTCTTCTTGCCACTCTTCCATAAAGGCCAGATTTGTGCAATATACGACTGATTGTTGTCCTATGGACAGAGTCTCCCACCTCAGCTGTAGATCTCTGCAGTTCATCCAGAGTGATCATGGGCCTCTTGGCTGCATCTCTGATCAGTCTTCTCCTTGTATGAGCTGAACGTTTAGAGGGACGGCCAGGTCTTGGTAGATTTGCAGTGGTCTGATACTCCTTCCATTTCAATATTATCGCTTGCACAGTGCTTCTTGGGATGTTTAAAGCTTGGGAAATCTTTTTGTATCCAAAACCGGCTTTAAACTTCTTCACAACAGTATCTCGGACCTGCCTGGTGTGTTCCTTGTTCTTCATGATGCTCTCTGCGCTTTTAACGGACCTCTGAGACTATCACAGTGCAGGTGCATTTATACGGAGACTTGATTACACACAGGTGGATTGTATTTATCATCATTAGTCATTTAGGTCAACATTGGATCATTCAGAGATCCTCACTGAACTTCTGGAGAGAGTTTGCTGCACTGAAAGTAAAGGGGCTGAATAATTTTGCACGCCCAATTTTTCAGTTTTTGATTTGTTAAAAAAGTTTGAAATATCCAATAAATGTCGTTCCACTTCATGATTGTGTCCCACTTGTTGTTGATTCTTCACAAAAAAATACAGTTTTATATCTTTATGTTTGAAGCCTGAAATGTGGCAAAAGGTCGCAAAGTTCAAGGGGGCCGAATACTTTCGCAAGGCACTGTATATACAACAGTACATGGACACCCCTTCAAATTAGTAGATTCGGATAGTTCAGCCACACCCGCTGCTGACAGGTGTATAGAATTGAGCACACAGTCATGCAATCTCAATAGACAAACATTGGCAGTGGAATGGCCTTACTGAAGAGCTCTGTGACCTTCAACGTGACACCGTCATAGGATGCCCCCTTTCCCACAAGTCAGTTTGTCAAATTTCTGCCCTGCTGCCCTAGTCAACTGTGAATCCTGATATTGTGACATGGAAATGTCTAGGAGCAACAACTGCTCAGCCGCGAAGTGGTAGGCCACACAAGCTCACAGAACAGGACCGCAGAGTGCTGAAGCTCGTAGCGCATAAAAATCATCTGTCCTCGGTTCCAACACTCACTACTGAGTTCCAAACTGCCTCTGGATGCAACGTGAGCACAATAACTGTTTGTCAGGAGCTTAATGAAATGGGTTTCCATGGCCGAGCAGCTGCACACAAGCCTAAGATCCCCATGCACAATGCCAAGCGTCGGCTGGAGTGGTGTAAAGCTCGCTGCCATTGGACTCTGGAGCAGTGGAAACTCGTTCTCTGGAGTGATGAATCATGCTTCACCATCTGGTGGATGAATCTGTTTGGCGGATGCCAGGAGAACGGTGGAGGAGGAATAAAGGGGTGGGGCTGTTTTTCATGGTTCGGGCTAGGCCCCTTAGTTCCAGTGAAGGGAAATCTTAACCCTACCGCATACAATGACATTCTAGATGATTCTGTGCCTCCAGCTTTGTGGCAACAATTTGGAAAATGCCCTTTCCTGTTTCAGCAGGACAATACCCCCGTGCACAAAGTGAGGTCCATACAGAAATGGTTTGTTGAGATCTGTGTGGAAGAACTTGACTGGCCTGCAGAGAGCCCTAACCTCAACCCCATCTAACACATTTAGGATTAATTACAACGCCAACTGCGAGCCAGGCCTAATCGTCAAACATCAGTGTCTGATTCTACTAATAATCATGGCTGAATGGAAGCAAGTCACCGTAGCAGTGTTCCAACATCTAGTGGAAAGCCTTCCCAGAAGAGAGGAGGCTGTTATAGAAGCAAAGGGGGGGACCAACTCCATATTAATGCCCATGATTTCGGAATGAGATGTTCGACAAGCAGGTGTCCACATAACTTTGGTCATGTAGTTCATGTCCATGTTAAATATGATATAATAGCTAACAGATTGCATTTTGCACCCCCGCCTCCCGTCGCCTCAAGATGAATTGTTTTGACCACTAAAGTTTTGCTTCTCCGGCGTGACACGGTTTTGGTTCAGTGCAGTTAGAAAGCACAAGTTGCACCACTGGTGTTTAACATGAAAAGGTACCTGAAATATAAATGTTTTATCTATTTTGTTGTGTTGTTAGAGTACAAAGAACCTAGAACCAAAACGCAATAACATTATGTATGCAGTCCTGTTCTTAGTTGCCAATGACTGGAACTAATTGAAAACAATCGCTGAAGCTGGAGACTTATATTTCCCTCACTAACTTTAAACATCAGCTATCTGAGCAGCTAACCGATCGCTGCAGCTGTACTTAACCCATCTATAAATAGCCCACCTAATCTACCTACCTCATCCCCATATTGTTTTTATTTACTTTTCTGCTCTTTTGCACACCAGTATTTCTACTTGCACATCATCATCTGCTCATTTATCACTCCAGTGTTAATTTGCTAAACTGTAATTACTTCGCTACTATGGCCTATTTATTGCCTTACCTCACACCATTTGCACACACTGTATATAGACTTTATTTTTCTTCTATTGTGTTATTGACTGTACACTTGCTTATTCCATGTGTAACTCTGTGTTGTTTGTGTCGAACTGCGTTGCTTTATCTAGGCCTACATAATGACAAAATATGCAGGCTGTATATGAGTACATTTCTTTTCGTATGAAGTAGCATTTATGAAAGAACAGGTTGGAGACCCTTGCTCTGGGTCAAACTGTTGAAATATGACCCATATTACCGGAGCTACATTTTTCTTTCTATTGCAGATTCAGGGCCGCAATTTATGGACATATAGCTGACCAAATAAAAAAACAAACATTTAATGACAAATTAATAATACGTTTGGAATATCATTTTTTTATGTGAAAATAATTAATGACCAAATGTAAACGCAAAACTCTAGTTTGCATTTTCAAGTTGACAGTTCTTGTTCAATGCCCTACCAGATAACACTGCCATATTGAGAAAGAACATTGTTAAAAGATCACAGTTAACATATGTAATTGTACTACATTATTGTGATCGCATTATTTGTGACAAAAAGAAGATGACAACTTAATGTGCATTTGAACAATATTTTTTATTAACCTGTAAATCTTTTTTGAGTAAAACATTATTATTCCTCCCATTTTCGATTTCATTATCAGTTTGGCCTGTCAATCGATCGCTGTGGCTGGGATTGTCAGGGGAGGAGCAGAACATGTGAGAGTCACTGGCTTGTTAGGGTTTCAGACCTGTCAATGAATTATTAGGGGTGGGATTTTCAGGGAAGGGTGAATATTAGTACTCTAGTAATTAAAACACATTTTCAATTTAATTTATAGTGGGAAAACCTAAGACAAATTGTTGTGTTCTGTTCATAAATATGGTTTCCCCTGTTAAACAGAGTAGAATTGCAGGAAAATTGTTTTTGGGAGAGGTCCCCCAGACCCGAAAGCTTTTGCACCCCCTCTTTCAGAAAAAGTCAGGCGCCCATGGCTGACAGGAGCCTTTCTGAAATAAACGGGCCACATTTGATGATCTGTAATTTTTTATGTCACACTATGACACTAACCTCTATCACGATAACCTGCTGGATTAAGGTTCCACTCCCCTCATCTATAGCTAAGGGTTGGTTCTCTCTCCAAGATGGCTTCACAAAGCTCCTGTGGCCTCCAGTGAGATGTCCTTCACCTGAGAGTGATTGAGGAAAAAGGGGTGGTTAAATTAGGTACTGTCAATGCTCAACGTTATATTGCACACTAGCTATAATTGGGAAGAATGTAAGGAAACACCTCAACTTTTTGATACACTATTCATTCATTGATTGATTTACTATGTTCCATGCATCACATTATCTTGAGTATAACAATAGGAAATTCAGTAAATCAAGAATCTTGTTAGATTATATTGTGTCTTTGTGCAAGAATAATTCGTTCTTAATTGACCTGCCTGGTAAAATGAAGGTCAAATAAAACAATTGTTTAAGATAGACAAGTAATCAGCGGAAGTGACCAAAAACTGACCAAGACCCGATTCTGGGTAATGCATCTGAACACGTGGTGAGGGTAACACGGCAACAGCCCCCGCACTCTACAAAATCTAAATGTACCTCTTGCCATTCCTCTGTATCGGTCGAGGATCTTGACACTACTGGGACGACTGGCGAGGACGCGCTCTCGCATTGTCCTCTCTGCGCGCTCCCGTGCCACCTTGAGTTCCACGAGCTGTAGTTTCCTCCTCAATCCCCTGTTTTCTTTCTGGCTTTGAGTTATTTCCAAACGAAACACTGCATAGTCGTCGTCTACGAGTTTACAGATCTCTGCAACGGCTGAATTCGCTAGCACCTCCATGATGGAGGCAATTTGAGTGTGAAAAACCATACAGTTAGCCATTATTAGCAGTTACTAGCTAGCTTTACTTAAATAACATCTATCAACCAAGTCGAAAGCGAATTAAACACTATCTGGGGTAAGTATGTGATGCTGTGCAGTTACATTAGTCATATGAGTTCCAGGGGGTTAATAAACGTCTAAATAAAAACGCTAACGTGGAAACTGTTCTTGGTCACAGGTCGCTTCCGTTTACACTGAAGAGAAAGGATATTATTGGTTGGCGTCATGGCTCAAAGGGTGTGGTTAAATAAATAAAAATATGCGTGTTGTAATTTGAAATACGCTACTGCTTAAAATGGTAATTATGTTAAAAAGCATATTTGGTGTGTTGGAATGGTGTGGGCATATACCGGTCGTTAAACATATGTACACGAGTAGCTCATCCTCTATAAGGAAATAGCAAGCATTATTTTAAACCTTTGAGATAAAGGTTTAAGTTGGGGTTTTGAAGTGCTTCTCCAATTTATGCTTTAGCCACAAATATAACTATTATGGATGTGCACGGTTATTCGAATATCCATAGTATGCGAATAGTTGTGCGAGTACAATTTTTTTTTGCAAGAAAAAATACATGAATTAAAACATCTGACAATCATTTGAAACGATGAATTTAATAAAACAAACTTTTTAATGTAGTTATGACCTGCGCCACGCAAAGACTAGTAGCCTTCACATGTGTAGCTTTATGTTGGAGTGGGCTACAACCAGCAACCAACAGGTAAGGCAGTTGTTTACAGAATGGGGTTGAAGAGAGTGCCTCAATAAGCCAACCTAGCTTAGCTTCTCTAGGATACTCCAGTGAAGACTGGCACTGTTATGTGGGATGATACATACCATTGTGGCTGTAACAAGTTAGCTAGTTTTGGCTGCAGCCAAGCTGTCTTGGCTATTGTTACTGCATCTCTCTCTATTAAATTTAAGGGCTTTATTGGTATGGGAAACATATGTTAACATTGCCAAAGCAAGTGAAGTGGATCATATACAAAAGTTAAATAAACAATAACAATTAACAGTGGACATTACACTCACAGAAGTTCCAAAATATTAAAGACAATTCAAATGTCATTGTCTATATACAGTGTTGTAACAATGTGCAACTAGTTAAAGTAAAAAAGGGGTTAATTAACATAAATATGGGTTGTATTTACAATGGTGTTTGTTGTACACTGGTTGCCCTTTTCTTGTGCCAACAGGTCACAAATCTTGCTCCTGTGATGGCACACTGTGATATTTCACCCAGTAGATATGGGAGTTTATCAAAATTGGGTTTGTTTTCAAATTCTTTGTGGGTCTGTGCAATCTGAGGGAAATATGTGTCTAATATGGTCATACATTTGGCAGGAGGTTAGGAAGAGTGCAACTGTCATCAAGACAAAAGGTGGCTACTTTGAAGCATCTCAAATATAACATGTATTTTGATTTAACACTTTTTTTGGTTACATGATTCCATATGTGTTATTTAATAGTTTTGTCTTAACTATTATTGTAGAAAATAGTAAAAATAAAACTCTTGAATGAGGTGTTCTACAACGGTATTCTATCGCTTGCTCTTATTTATTTTTATATATATATATTACTGCTCAAAAAAATAAAGGGAACACTAAAATAACACATCCTAGATCTGAATGAATGAAATATTCTTATTAAATACTTTTTTCTTTACATAGTTGAATGTGCTGACAACAAAATTACACAAATTATCAATGGAAATCAAATGTATCAACCCATGGAGGTCTGGATTTGAGTCACACTCAAAATTAAAGTGGAAAACCACACTACAGGCTGATCCAACTTTAATGTCCTTAAAACAAGTCAAAATGAGGCTCAGTAATGTGTGTGGCCTCCACGTGCCTGTACGACCTCCCTACAACACCTGGGCATGCTTCTGATGAGGTGGCGGATGGTGTCCTGAGGGATCTCCTCCCAGACCTGGACTAAAGCATCCGCCAACTCCTGGACAGTCTGTGGTGCAACGTGGCGTTGGTGGATGGAGCGAGACATGATGTCCCAGATGTGCTCAATTGGATTCAGGTCTGGGGAACGGGCGGGCAAGTCCATAGCATCAATGCCTTCCTCTTGCAGGAACTGCTGACACACCCCAGCCACATGAGGTCTAGCATTGTCTTGCATTAGGAGGAACCCAGGGCCAACCGCACCAGCATATGGTCTCACAAGGGGTCTGAGGATCTCATCTCGGTACCTAATAGCAGTCAGTCTACCTCTGGCGAGCACATGGAGGGCTGTGCGGCCCCCCAAAGAAATGCCACCCCACACCATGACTGACCCACCGCCAAACCGGTCATGCTGGAGGATGTTGCAGGCAGCAGAACGTTCTCCACGGCGTCTCCAGACTCTGTCACGTTTGTCACGTGCTCAGTGTGAACCTGCTTTCATCTGTGAAGAGCACAGGGCGCAAGTGGCGAATTTGCCAATCTTGGTCTTCTCTGGCAAATGCCAAACGTCCTGCACGGTGTTGGGCTGTAAGCACAACCCCCACCTGTGGACATCGGGCCCTCATACCACCCTCATGGAGTCTGTTTCTGACCGTTTGAGCAGACACATGCACATTTGTGGCCTGCTGGAGGTCATTTTGCAGGGCTCTGGGAATGCTCCTCCTGGTCCTCCTTGCACAAAGGTGGAGGTAGCGGTCCTGCTGCTGGGTTATTGCCCTCCTACGGCCTCCTCCACGTCTCCTGATGTACTGGCCTGTCTCCTGGTAGCTCCTCCATGCTCTGGACACTACGCTGACAGACACAGCAAACCTTCTTGCCACAGCTCGCATTGATGTGCCATCCTGGATGAGCTGCCCTACCTGAGCCACTTGTGTGGGTTGTAGACTCCATCTCATGCTACCACTAGACTGAAAGCCCCGCCAGCATTCAAAAGTGACCAAAACATCAGACCGGAAGCATAGGAACTGAGAAGTGGTCTGTGGTCACCACCTGCAGAACCACTCCTTTATTGGGGGTGTCTTTCTAATTGCCTATAATTTCCACCTGTTGTCTATTCCATTTGCACAACAGCATGTGAAATGTATTGTCAATCAGTGTTGCTTCCTAAGTGGACAGTTTGATTTCACAGAAGTGTGATTGACTTGGAGTTACATTGTGTTTAAGTGTTCCCTTTATTTTTTTGAGCAGTGTGTGTGTATATATATATATATAGAAAATGAGCTTTTCTTTCAAAAACAAGGACATTTCTAAGTGACCCCAAACTTTTGAAAGGTTGTGTATATATTCGGGAGCAGTGTAAAGGTGAGTTGACATTCCCCCTTTCTCTTTTATACTGGATATTTTTCCAGCTCCTGTGAAAAGTTTGGATGCGCGTAAAACCCCCCTTCGTTTTTATAATATTATATGCCCAAGGGGAGCAATTATGGTGCCTGTAACTATTTAAAACAAGTTCCTGTTTTGTCTTATAAAAATTTGATTTGAATTATTCGCTGACTTTTCAGGTCCTGGCCAATCAAAAACAGCACATGTAGAAATGACCTGAATTGCGTGCTGCAGTTGCACACTTCTACAATTTATCTTATTAAAATCTAACATTAACCACTGCTAACTTTAAATTAAGACCAAAAAGCAAAACAAGAAAAATTAATGAATGTTTACGACATGGCCATTTTGACTTTGTGGCTGTGGTAACTATTGACAAACGGGGTCATAGTTTCAACACACGTACAACTTTATTCATAAAAACCCATCCCTTTTGCGCCACCACCGGCTACTGCGCCCATAATTCGGGTTGTAAAAATAGCTCTGTTTCTGATACACAATCTTACTGCCAGCACTAAGATTTACCATTGCATTAGGTCTGTAAAAAATGAAACCCTGAATCTCAGTATCAGTATATTTCATGCTGAGAACAGACTTCTTTTCCCCTGAAAGAACATTGTTAGCAAGAATAAAGTATAAAATAATGAATTACTTTATTCCATTTATATCAATTTGGTAAGGTAATATTCAATTGTCTTTGTTCTAGCATAGGTTTGCTGTCTCTATAAAAACAGGAATTTACACGACTGTTTCAAATGACAAGTTAATGAGGGGTAGGTGGTTAATTACCCTCTTAAACTCTTACTACAAGACACTTCACATGATAACTATACTATGTCAGCTAAAGAATGGTTCCCAGATCTCCCCTGCGCACATCTCAAGCCACACTGCTACGATTTCTCCCCATTGTGGACACTCCTATGTCTGATAAGGTTACTCAGGAAGGAGAAGCTCTTGTAACATAGTTTACACTTGGAAGGGCCTCTCATTGGTGTGAACGGTCTAGTGCTTCTTCACATAGTCCGATTCAGTAAAGAGCTTTCCATACGTGGGGCAGGCGTACGGCTTGTCGGCGTCGGAACTAATGCTCGGCCTCCCACGTTGTAACCCAATGACACCAGAGGAGGGAGAAGCAGGAGCCACCCCCCTAAGGTGGTTAGTCTTTGAGCTCCCTCTAGCCATTGTTTGGGTGTTGTTGGGATTGTATGATAGGAACGCCCATACTGACCCTCTGTATTGGTGGGGTAACCATGAGGTAACTGAGGAAGGCTAGAACCAGGTCCAGGCCGTCTATGAACCCAGTCAACAGGCATTAGACAATACTCTGAAGGAAAATACATATTTGCTGACTACCACCGTGGGGGGTCTCACACCACTCTCTGTGAAGTTTGAAGCCCAGGGCGACCTGCTCTATTCATCATGGATACTGTGGTGTTTATCATAGGAACAGAATGGTCTATCTCCATCAGCCCCAAGCCCTGCACTGAGACTGAAGCCTCTGTCCACTGGTTGTGTTCCGTGTGGTGGTGGAGTTGTAGGGCAGCTCAGCCACGAAGTGACAATTCTTATCAACTGCATGCAAGAATTTCCTCTGTGTTGATCTCACCAACCCCCATTGTCTCACCTCTGTGAAGCAGAGGTTACATCCTGTAGGTCTGATATCTGATTGGAGGTTCAATTTACAGTAATACTATTGGTCAACAACTTCATTTTTGAATCCAAACAACTCAGAAGCTTATAAAAGGGTCTTAGAACAATGAATCTTTCTCTTATGTTCCTGAATTGCTGTGGTGAGATACCTATACTAGTGCGTTCTCTCTGACCATGCTTAGAATAATGACTTGTAATGCTTGTTGATGCTTTGTTACTTAAGCTTTATGCCTTGTAGGTGAATCCATTCAAGTGAAGTAATACTTGAATTTAGAACTCCATTCTCATGACCATTCCTTGAGCTTAGTCAGCTAAAGGCATAATACTTGATTGCACATGGTGAACATTTTAATAGGCTAAATTATTTAGTTTTATTACGAGTCGCATGTGAGGTATTTATCATAAATACTCTATATACACGTCAAATATTACTGCCCACTACACAGTCTCTGTCCATCGTGGTTCAGTCCCAGTTACGACCCGGGAAGGTACGGCTCCTGATCCAGGGTCCTGATCTGGGGCCAGGGTTTGTGACCAGCTGCTTCAGAGGTCCAGTCTCTCCTACCAGCAACACCGGATATCAGCAGGTTCTCATTCACTGCAGACTGTAAACACAAATTGTACAGAAGAACATAAAGGTTTATATAATAAACTTGACTAGACACAGAAACATGATATTATAAAATGTCAAGCCCATCTCTAACACTGTGATTCAGGTACCTAACACTATGGAGCCATCTGAGTTTTATTTATTTTTTTAAACAATCCATATGTGTTGATTGAAGAATTAAGTATAATGTTTTGGTTAGACTCATTAGGAAAACCCAGTCATGCAATGATAGAAAAAAAAACAAGTCAGTCAGCATGAAGTCAATTTTGAATTTAATTTCAACAAAATGGTCACACTCACATAATGTGAAGTACAGTACATTTATTTCACAAAACAATACGTGATAAGTAGAATAACTTCTCACACACTTGACCTTTTCTGTAAATCTGGTACCCTCACTTTGATAAAAATTAAGTTTAGAATACTTTGGAAAAGGTTCCACATTATATTACACACACCTTCACTCGTTTATGTCAAGTAAACATGAATTAAGGCACGATCATTTCCTATTTTATAAAACACCATCAAACAGGGCAAGGTTGTCACTTCATCAGTGAAGCATTTTTACAGACACCATCACATCAACCATCACCATATCATCTACTGCCTCATCACTCATTCTTTCCTTATTTCACCTCGCCCAGTTCCCTCTATATCCAAAATCAACAGAATTAACTATAAACAAACTATATAGTTCTACATGACATATTACTATACATGGTCTCTGTGCATTTTCTGCTGGTGTATCCTGAGGTAGCTCCTCTCTGAGAACCTCTTCTCGCAGTGTATACAGGCAAATGGCCTCTCTCCCGTGTGGATCTTTAGGTGCATCTTTAGTTGGTGCTGGTGGGAAAACCTCTTCTCACACTGGGGGCAGCTGTAGGGTTTCTCCCCTGTGTGGACTCTCTGGTGCCTCTTCAGGTGGGACGATCGGGAAAAACGGGCCCGGCACAGTTGGCAGCTGAACGGTTTCTCTCCCGTGTGCATCCTCTGGTGGATCTCCACCTGTTGGGGGAAATTAAAGGCTTTGCCACAGAACGAACACCGGAAGCGCTTCTCTTTGGCGCTGCCACCTTTACTGATTCTGTCTCTACTACTGTCATTTGTCAATGAGCTTGTGTAGCCATTTAGTGTTGAGGAACTTGCATTGTCTGAGGTCTGGTTTAACATTAGGAGAGTGTGAGGAGGATTAAGGCCAGGGAGTGTCTGTGTTGTCGCAGGGTCCATATTCCAGTTGATAGATCCTATAGAAGACAGGCTGAAGGCAGCACCTGTTAAGGGGTTAACCTGAGGCGCCATCAGTCTCTCTGAATCACAACTATAGGAGCAGGACGGATCATTGCTAGCCAAGTCCATGTCTGTTCTCTCTAGCCGCATACGGACACCTCCCCGTCCATGCAGACCAACTCTACGCATCGCCCTGATCTCAGCCAGTCTGTTGTCATGGAGACTAAGTTCAGTTGTTGTTTTGTGTTCGACTGTTTGTTTCTGGTTAACAGTGTTGTTCCCCAGCCCAGAGTTGAGGATGCTGTCCCATCCACTGACCTCCACTATGTCGCCTCTGGTCCTGGCCTGCTCAGTGATGTTATTCCCCAGGTCCTTGGCTGCACCGGTCTCGGAATCCAAGATGGCCACCCAGTCTCCTCTGTTAGCCTCCAGCCAACCACCTGCAGGAAGAGTTTACAAAATACTTTTCAAACATGGCAGAGAAAATGTAACGTTATGACTATAGCTACGGTTCCCTGAAGGAGGGAAATGAGGTACATCATACTACGGGGAGTCGGTTGAAGGATCTACAATCACGCCTGAGAAGGTCAATAAAGTCTGTGCCTAGCTGGAAGCCTCGCCTTCCACAGATAAGCGTGAGACTCAGATTCATTACTTTAATTTAATAACGCTTTTCACCAAGCTCTGGAACGGGCGGCACGGGGCCAAACAGGTGTTCTACCTCATTTCGCTCCTTCAGGGAACAACCGTTATAGTCTTGACATTACGTTTCTTTTCAGTCAGTCAATGTCTTTCCAGGGAGTTTGCATGCAGTATGTGGCAATGCGCACACAGACTGTCCGGAGCAAGGGCCGCCAGTTCCAAGCCGAGACAAACTATACTATAACCGCATGATCACGACCCCGGCTAAGCCATCGTCATCTTGATCGATTTCTTACTCATTACTCCAGCAAACTGAAGAATAAGGAACTGTTTGATTAGGAAACTTATGATAACAAATAACTTCCGTACACAACGTCCAGGGGGTGAGCACGCTCTGCCACTATGGGACAGTTTAGTTGGCGCAAGGTAAGAGTCTCGTTTTCCAATGATTTGTTTTAGTAGCTTGAATCATTCCTGTTCACAAGATGAAGAGCGGGATTAGTTGAAGGAATGCCTTGTCAAGGCTGATTGTAGATCCTTCAACCGAAGTCGCAAGAGTGCGACTCCACCATAGTGTGTTGAACCGAAGTTGACTGACTAAGGGGACTCATTAAATGTTTTGAGTCAATTACCTGGTCAAGGTTATACATTGTGTTTTTTTATGTAAACATAAGTCGAGGACATTATCACATTTATACAACGGGTTACCAACACATTCAAATAACAATGAACATATTTTCATAACTTTTTTATTTGGATAAATTTATTCATACATTTCATCCTTCCACAAGACATAGTCCTGACACATCTGGGGTTGCTATCCAAGCCGGCTGGTCGTTCGTTCTATTGGTTCGGTTGCTAGAGACGTGACCCAGTCGTTTGTTCTGAATGTTCCATTGCCATACTGGCTAGCAACGTTGTTATTCCTTGCTTGCTAGCTAGCCAACTATGGCTAATTTACAGTCAAGTCAAACAGTGCAGGCAGGATAACAACAGTAGTTGTATTTGCATTTGTTTATGCTGTCTTTTAGTGACATTTATTTGGATACATCCATAACAATGAGCTAATGAGGCACGATTTCGCCTGGCATAGAAAATGTGCTCACTCTAGTTAAAAAAGTATTAATGATTTCGACTAGCTGAGAAACGCTGCCTGCCTGTCTCTCGTCCCGACTCGTTCATTAGTATGGGACAGTTGGTGATAGAATTTGAATATTGAAACAATATTCAAGGTTTATACAAATCTCCGCTGTTGAAAACTAAATGTTAAGTCTACAAGAAATGTGAGATAATGTCTAGATGCTTTTTATAGTGGAGATCAAGTTTATAGCCCTGCCTGGGCTGATGAGATGGATGTGGATTGCGCAGTCAGATGGAACAGACGAAATAGGCATTTTAACGTCATAGAATTAGCCGGTAGTAACTTGTGGAATGGACACCGGCTAGAAGAAAGAATAATAACCAGGTGCATCACTATTCCCATTGAAGCTCTATTACTGTATGTAGGCTATATGTATTTCTCCCTCACCTTGCTCCCCCATCTTTAGTCCACTCAGCAGATCAATGCTCTCTGGTCCGTCTTCGATTGTCTCCTCTTTGACCAGCAGCAGGTCAGGCTTCCCTTCCTCCATGTCTACTGACTGTAAGAGATACAGAGTGAGAGGATGTTGGATCAAGAAATCTGATATGAGCACCCTGCTATGGAACATCTTCTGATTGGGTAATGAGGGATTGCTATGAGTACTATGCAAACATGTTAGTTGATTTTATACTAAGCAAAAGTGTTAATTGATTTGATTACTTGACACTCTTTAAAATGGTTTGATAATTGAAAAGGCATGGTCCCAAACCTCAGACAAAATTATCTAAGACCTGGGCATGTATCCACAAAGAGTAGAAGTGTTGATCTAGGATCAGGTCCCGTATCCACAAAGCATCTCAGAACAGGTCCTAGGAATTTTGCTAAAACCAGTTTAAGACAAAAATAACACATCTGGACCCTCCTCCTGGAAGTGAGAGGTGATACAGATTACACAGACACACTCCTTCAGGTACGTGCGCACACAGATAATACACACTTTAAGCAGAGTGTTTACCCATCCTTATGCTTATAAAGTGCTGTCGGTGTATGCAGAATAGGGTGAGATCAGATGTGATATATGCTAAAAGAATCAATGAAACTCCTAGAATGCCCAAGAACACAAAGGTAACTTGCCTAAATGACTACAGACCCGAAGCACTCACGTCCGTAGCCATGAAGTGCTTTGAAAGGTTGGTAATGGCTCACATCAACACCATTATCCCAGAAACCCTAGACCCACTCCAATTTGCATACCGCCCAAACAGATCCACAGATGATGCAATCTCTATTGCACTCCACACTGTCCTTTCCCACCTGGACAAAAGGAACACCTATGTGAGAATGCTATTCATTGACTACAGCTCAGCGTTCAACACCATAGTACCCTCAAAGCTCATCACTAAGGTAAGGAACCTGGGACTAAACACCTCCCTCTGCAACTGGATCCTGGACTTCCTGACGGGCCACCCCCAGGTGGCGAGGGTAGGTAGCAACACATCTGCCACGCTGATCCTCAACACTGGAGCTCCCCAGGGGTGCGTGCTCAGTCCCCTCCTGTACACCCTGTTCACCCACGACTGCATGGCCAGGCACGACTTCAACACCGTCATTAAGTTTGCAGACGACACAACAGTGGTAGGCCTGATTACCGACAACGACGAGACCGCCTAGGGAGGGAGGTCAGAGACCTGGCCAGGTGGTGCCATAATAACAACCTATCACTCAACATAACCAAGACTAAGAAGATGATTTGTGGACTACAGGAAAAGGAGAACCGAGCACGCCCCCATTCTCATCGACGGGGCTGTAGTGCAGCAGGTTGAGAGCTTCAAGTTCCTTGGTGTCCACATCAACAACAAACTAGAATGGTCCAACCACACCAAGACAGTTGTGAAGAGGGCACGACAACAAAGCCTATTTTCCCCCTCAGGAAACTAAAAAGATTTGGCATGGGTCCTGAGATCCTCAAAAGGTTCTACAGCTGCAACATCGAGAGCATCCTGACTGGTTGCTCGGCCTCTGACCGCAAGGCACTACAGAGGGTAGTGTGTACAGCCCAGTACATCACTGGGGCTAAGCTGCCTGCCATCCAGGACCTCTACACCAGGCGGTGTCAGAGGAAGGCCCTAAAAATTGTCAAAGACCCCAGCCACCCCAGTCATGACTGTTCTCTATACTACCGCATGACAAGCGGTACCGGAGTGCCAAGTCTAGGACAAAAAGGCTTCTCAACAGTTTTTACCCCCAAGCCATAAGACTCCTGAACAGATAATCAAATGGCTACCTGGTCTATCTGCATTGTATCCCACCCGCCAACCCCTATTTTACGCTACTGCTACTCTCTGTTCATCATATATGCATAGTCACTTTAACCATATCTACATGTACATACTACCTCAATCAGCCTGACTAACCGGTGTCTGTATGTAGCCTCGCTACTGTATATAGCCTGTCTTTTTTACTGTTGTTTTAAATCTTTACCTATTGTTCACCTAATACCTTTTTTGCACTATTGGTTAAAACCTGTAAGTAAGAATTTCCCTGTAAGGTCTACACCTGTTGTATTCGGCACACGTGACAAACTTTGATTTGATTTGACATTTTGTTGTGTTACAGCCTGAATTCATTCAAAATGGATAAAATATTTTTTCCCTCAACCATCTACACACAATAACCCATTAGTACTGCACGGTACACCGAAATCTCAGAACTTTTTTGACACGCACAAAAAAATAATAAACAGTCCGGCACTACAATTTGTTACGTCCGGTACTTCTGTCAAATGTGTCTCACGTGATTGAGAGGATCAAGTCAGCACAGCCTCATTATAGCGCAAAGAGCCTCGTCCACTTATTCATTGCTAAAGTGCATTAACTTATGCTGCACAGAAGTTAACACACTTGAATAATGCACCATGGCATGTAGAAATGTTGAAACTGTTCATTACAGTTCACAAAACAATGTCTAAACACGTTTACAATGCAAGACGATACTTACACTCGTTTCTAACATGGAAGTTCAGCATTCCTGAACAGTACCATCACAAAAGTCAGAATAAATGTATATTTAACTTACTTTACCTGTTGTCCTCTGATTTTGTCCTTATGTAGGAGGTAATCTGAGACAAAATATCCACAGGGAAGAGTTATTAGCCCGACTTTCAGTATGCTGGTTTATGGTTGGTATTACCGGTTTTTCATTTCAATACAGATGCAAATTTGCACATGACAAACACTTGCACAATATGGCCGAGCCTAACCGAACCACATCTGATTGCGAGGAGACTATGTTCGGTTACATTCAGCTGTTGTTGACATATTGTTCATCAGGTGCAATGTGTTAAGAGATTGAAAATACAATTCATTTTATTCAATATTCTGGCTTGTAGAGACTACTGCATCTTTTGTAGGGCGACTGATAACCATGGTAACAACCTGATGTTTAGACAAGGTAGCGTCCAGCTTTAATTAAGCTACATTTCCTTGCTAGCTTACAGCTGAATTCACTACCCTAGTTATTTGTTTGTGATATGCAAACCATGATGCAAAATATGCTGATTTCAAAGATGATTGTCACCAAAAACATTATTAAATTCACTTTGTCTCCCTCACCAACAAAAATAAATGAACTTGTCTTCCGTCCTTTGCCTCCCATCTGGTTTTCACTCGATTTCATAGCAACAAACTCAGATTCCAGCCACATTCTGCCCCGCGAATGACATTAATTCCTTAGACAGTGCACACTTTTATAAAAGAAGAGTGCTTCTTCTATGCAAATGTTGTTAATCAGTACAATAAAATAATTATCTTAGCAGTTGCCAATAAAATAAGTCCTAAATGGAAAGGAAAATACAGGCATTCACCTATATTGTGAATAGACTTAGGCTACATCTTGATTAACCCAGTGTATCAATACAGATTTTCCATTCAAATAAGTTATTACCATTATGTTGTTTTCTAGTTAGATTTTTTTTTTTTTTTTGAATATCATACAATTTGAATATAATTGTATAATTGATTCAATTAATGCATACATGGCTCTCTCTAAAAACAAATACGTAAAAATGTAATGATATTGAACTCAAAAGATGCCCAACGATTGAACAGAGCAGTATCTAAATTGATCTGACTGGATCATGTGCCATTCTGTGACTTTGGCAAATACACCTTTTTTTGTGGTATCGTTTTGGTGTCAAGTATCGTGATACTAAACCTGGTATCAATATCAAAGTCAAAATTCAGGTATCGTGACAACACTCTACCCCATAATGACAAAGTGAACACATGTTTTTAGGCATTTTTGCACATTTATTGAAAATGAAATACAGATATCTCATTTAAATAAGTATGCACATCCCTGAGTCAATACATGTTAAAATAATGTACCGAGTCTCACACCTGGACTGTACAATACTTCCACATTTATTTTAAAATGTCTTCAAGCTCTGTCAAGTTGGTTGTTGATCATTAATCAACAGGTGGGTCTAATCCTGGACGCTGATTGTTTAAAACCGCATTCCAGGCTGTGTCTATTTCACAAATTACCACCGGCTAAAACTATGACGTTTAAAATGCCTATTTACGCTGTTCCATCTCACTGCGCAATCCACTGTCTCATCAGCCCAGCCAGACAATTTAGAAACTTGATCTCCACTGTAAAAAGCATCTAGACATTACCTTCCATTTCTTTTAGACTAGCCATTGGTTTTCAATAGCGGAGATTTTTATAAACCTTGCTGTCTGTCTCTTGACATTTGCAACATTGTTTCAGTATTGAAATTCGATCTCCAGCCGTCCCATAGTAATGAACAAGTAGGGGTCGGGAGTCAAGATGAGACAGGCAGGGAGCTTTACTCAGCCAGTCGAAATCATGAATCAGCATATTTCTTATGGATATATAGTGTACAAAGAAATGCCAATATAAAACAGGTAAAGCTAAACAAGGTGCAGCTAGTTTGCAGTCTTTCCAGCTTCAGTTTGAAGTGATTGTGTTAGCTGTGTTGTTGGCTAGCTCCTCTGAACAAGTGAGCACATTTTCTATGCCAGGTGAAATCGCGCATCATGAGCTCATTGTTATGGATGATTCCAAATAAATGTCACTAAAAGACAGCTTATGCAAATGAAGCTACTTTGTTGTTACGCTGGCTGCATTGTTTGATGTGACTAAGTTAGCCGTAGTTGGCTAGCTAGCAAGCAAGAGATAATAACGAAAATATGAAGAGTGGTAGGTGATGTGGTATTGGATTTGCCACAAACATAACGCTTTATATTGAGGGCATAAAGTTAAACATTTTAGACACATTTTTTGTAGTTTTAATTTAGTCCCTTATTGGAAACAGGATGCATGTTTTGGAATATTTTGTATTCTGTACAGGATTTTTTTTTTTTTACTCTCATTTAGGTTAGTATTACGGAATAACTATGTTGTTAATCCATCCTCAGTTCTCCTATCCCAGCCATTAAACTATAACTGTATTAAAGTCACCATTGGCCTCATGATGAAATACCTAAGAGGTTTCCTTCCTCTCCGGCAACTGAGTTAGGAAGGACACATGTATCTTTGCAGTGAATGGGTGTATTGATACATCATCCAAACTTCACCACGCTCAAAGGGATATTCAATGTTTTTACCCTTCTACCAATAGGTGCTCTTCTTTGCGAGGCATGGAAAACCTCCCAGGTTTTTGTGGTTGAATCTGTGTTTGAAGTTTACTGCTCGACTGAGTGACCTTACAGATAATTGTACTGGGTACAGAGAAGAGGTAGTCATTCAAAAACAATGTTAAAATCTATTATTGAGCATAGAGTGAGCATGCAACTTATATGTCTTGTTAAGGTTTACTCCTGAATGTATTTAGGCTTGCCATAAGAAAGGGTTTGAATACTTATTGAATCAAGACATTTCAGCTTTTCATTTTTAATTCATTTGTAAAAATGTCAACATAATTCCACTTTGACATTATGGAGTATTGTGTGTAGGCCAGTGACACAATCTCAATTTAAGCAATTTTAAATTCAGTCTAACACAACAAAATGAGGAAAAAGTGAAGGGGTGAGAATACTTGCTGAAGGCATTGTACCTGTCTCAACAAAAACTCTGCATGAACTTGATAAACTGCATTCATTTTCTCATAAAGTGTCTTGGGAAAAAATTAAGTAGTTGAATGGAAGTAATGAAATAGGCATTTGTGACCATCATATAGCCTACACAGTACAAACACTATGTAACAGACTTTAGGCTTTTATATATATATATATATCTCACACAATGTTTGGATGCAATATTCTACCCAGGAATATTCAACACTGAAATATGTTACCCTTGTTATTACAAATGCACCTGTGGATCTTTTCTGCTGACAACACTGAAAAGTAATCTTTGTGTTTAATGCAGGGTTTGATCTAAAGGTCAGAAGCTATCTTGTGGAATGGTTACTTTCTATGTTATAGAGTGAATGGTTTTTCAACTGGTGTATCCTCATGTAGCTCCTCTCTGAGAACCTCTTGCTGCCGTGCGTACATGTGAACAACCTTTCTCTCATGTGGACCTTCAGGTGTATCTTCAGCGGGTTCTGGTGGGAGAACCTCTTCTCACACTACGGCAGCTGTAGAGTTCTCCCCTGTGTGGACCCTCTGGTGCCTCTTCAGGCTGTACGAGTGGGAGAAGCGCATATGACACTGGGTACAGCTGAAGGGTTTCACCCCTGTGTGGACCCTCTGGTGGATCTTAAGGTTGCCAGCCTGGGCGAAGCGCATGTGACACTGGGTACAGCTGAAGGGTTTCTCCCCTGTGTGGACCCTCTGGTGGGTCTCTACGTTCTGGAGGCAGCTGAAGCCTTTGTTACAGGACATGCAGAGGAACCGTTTCTCTTTACCGTTGCCTGATGTTGCTCCCCCTCCCTGAGCCTTGGCTCTTTGGTCCTTTGAGTTCAATACTTGATCGAAAACAAAGCGGCCGTGTGAATCGGAAGGCCCCATCGACGTGGACACTCTGTCGCGATCCCTGAGAATGTGTAAAGGGGACTGGTTCGCAACATTTGGATTAGTCTCTAAGCTTTCCCTGTAATCGAAGACATCTCTACCTTGTGAGTGTCCTTCTCCTAATTGAGTCTTGTCTGCATTCAGTGTCAGAGGGACATCGTCCTCCATTTTCACAGTCACTTCGTCTACGACTATAACTACCCCTTTCTTATCTAGGCACCCTTCAGAGTATACACTACTACTGTACTGGTTCCAGTCCCCTTTAGACAGATCAGTCTGTGTCTCTAAACCCAAGTGTATGTTGACAGGTTCCATCTCTGTAGTGTAAAAACAAGACAGATCATCAACACCAGTGTCTAACGTATCACCATCTCCACGGGAATTAACCGTCCTCTGGCTCTGGTGAAATACCGGTAAATACTCGGAGTCATTAGCAGGAGGACAGCCCAGTCTCCCCCGCCCTAGTCCCTCTGGGTCTGATCTGTGGTCAGATCCTGTGTCTAAGAGCCTGTGTGTTAAAGTCTTGGTGTCTGTCTCTGACTTGAGGAATGCGTTCGGCGTTCCACTGACCTCCATGATGCTATGTTGGGTATTGGGCGGTGCTGGGGCGGTGGTGGTAGGGACCTCCGTGGCTACATGGGGCACTCCAGTCTGGATCTCTCTGCTGTGTCGTGGGTCCTCCTCTCTTTCAGATCTCTCCTGCTTGACCCCAGGACCAGCAGCCTCTGCATCTACAGACTGACACAAGAAGAGAGGTTATTACCTGTGCATGAGTTGAATTGGATAACAATGTCAGGGAAGTCTCACAAGCTCTACTTTCGTCCCTTCGCTATATCGGCATTGAACATGTCACCCTCCCTAGGAGACGGGGTGACCTTGACAATTTATTATTAAAATGAGAGGCCGCCTGGATCGTTTTTGCTATCCATTGTGAATAATGTTTGTAAGCCTATGTCGCCAAATTACACTACATGGTCAAAAGTATGTGAACACCCCTTCAAAATTGTGATTTGGCAATTTCAGCCAAACCCATTGCTGATAGGTGTATAGAATCAAGCACAAGGTCATACAATCTCTATAGGCAAACATTGGCAGTAGAATGGCCCGTACTGAGCTCAGTGACTTTCAACGTGGCATCGTCATAGGATACCACCTTTCCAACAAGTCAGTTCGTAAACTTTCTGCCCTGCTATAGCTGCCCTGGGTCAACTGTAAGTGCTGTTATTGTGAAGTGGAAATGTCTAGGAGCAACAACGGCTCAGCCGCGAAGTGGTAGGCCACACAAGCTCACAGAACTGGACCGCCGAGTGCTCAAGCTCGTTGCGCGTAATAATTGTCTGTTCTCGGCTGTAACACTCAATACCAAGTTTCAAACTGCATCTGGAAGCAACGTCGGCACAATAACTGTTTGTCGGGAGCTCCATGAAATGGGTTTCCACACAAGCCTAAGATCACAATGTTGAATGCCAAGCGTCAGCTGGAGTGGTGTAAGGCTCACCACCATTGATTGGACTCTGGAGCAGTAGAAAAGCGTTCTTTGGAGTGATGAATCATGCTTCACCATCTGGCAGTCAAACGGAAGAATCTGGGTTTGGCGGATGCCAGCAGAATGCTACCTGCCCGAGTGCATAGTGCCAACTGTAAAGTTTGGTGGAGGAGTAATAATGGTCTGGGGCTGTTTTTCATGGTTCGGGCTAGGCCCCTTAGTTCTGGTGAAGGGAAATCTTAACGCTACAGTATACAATGACATTCTACATTATTCTTTGCTTCCAACTTTTGTGGCAACAGTTTGGGGAAGACCCTTTCCTGATTCAGCATGACAATGCCCCTGTGTACAAAGCGTAGTCCATGGGGAAATGGTTTGTAGAGATTGGTGAGGAAGAACTCGACTGGCCTGCACAGAGCCCTGACCTCAATACCATTTTACACCTTTGAAATTAACTGGAACGCCGACTGTGAGCCAGGCCTAATCACCCAACATCACTAATGCTCGTGGCTGAATAGAAGTAAGTCCCTGCAGCAATGTTCCAACATCTAGTGGAAAGTCTTCCCGGAAGAGTGGAGGCTGTTATAGCAGCAAAGGGGGGACCAACTCCATATTAATGCCCATGATTTTGGAATGAAATGTTCAACAAGCAGGTGTCCACATACTTTTGTAGTTTATATCTATGATCATATGTAATCCATTCATGCTTTATAAAAATCATGTTTTATTTATATCTGTAAATTAACCAATGAAATCAAACCACAGCCGGCTATGATTACAGACACTTGCGTGTGTCCTTTCAAACTCTAAACTAGTGACCTGCACTGTCATTATGAAGACAGCTTGGCTGTTGAAACGTTACAAAATTATTGCATCTGAGCTCCTAGTGTGTGCGGCAGTCCTTTTCTTTTTCAAGTCTCACAATCTCCCTCCGCTATGACAGATAAATTAAGATGTACATGTGAGTAGTCTTTCTGAAATAAACTGGCTACATTTGTTGGACTGTCATTTTTATGTAACACTACTACACTAACCTCTATCACAATAATGTTCTTGGTTGAGGTTCCACTCCCCTCATCATCAGTGATTGGTTGGTCATCTCTCCATGTATTGTGTCCCACTGGCTTCACAAAGCTCCTGTGGCCTTCAGTGAGATGTCCTTCACCTGAGAGAGTCACTGGGGGAAAAGAGGTGGTTAGGTTAGCTACTGTCAATGCTCAGTGGTATATTGTACACTATTGACACTGATGTAAGGTAACACTTTACATAACTTCTTAATATACTATTTATAGATCGATTGATTATGTTCAATGCATCATATTGTTTTCAATTAGTACATAATAGGAAATGCTGTAAATTAAGAATCTGGTTAGAATCTGCCTCATTGCCTGTATCCGCTACGGTGCCGCAGTCAAACGACCACCCCTCATCACTGTCATACGCTCCCTAAAACACTTCTGTGAGCAGGCCTTTCTAATCGACCTGGCCCGGGTATCCTGGAAGGACATTGACCTCATCCCGTCAGTTGAGGATGCCTGGTCATTCTTTAAGAGTAACTTCCTCACCATTTTAGATAAGCATGCTCCGTTCAAAAAATGCAGAACTAAGAACAGATACAGCCCTTGGTTCACTCCAGACCTGACTGCCCTCGACCAGCACAAAAACATCCTGTGGCGGACTGCAATAGCATCGAACAGTCCCCGCGATATGCAACTGTTCAGGGAAGTCAGGAACCAATACACGCAGTCAGTCAGGAAAGCTAAGGCCAGCTTCTTCAGGCAGAAGTTTGCATCCTGTAGCTCCAACTCCAAAAAGTTCTGGGACACTGTGAAGGCCATGGAGAACAAGAGCACCTCCTCCCAGCTGCCCACTGCACTGAGGCTAGGGAACACGGTCACCACCGCCAAACCATGATTATCGAAAACTTCAACAAGCATTTCTCAACGGCTGGCCATGCCTTCCGCCTGGCTACTCCTACCTCGGCCAACAGCTCCGGCCCCCCCGCAGCTCCTCGCCCAAGCCTCTCCAGGTTCTCCTTTACCCAAATCCAGATAGCAGATGTTCTGAAAGAGCTTCAAAACCTGAACCCGTATAAATCAGCTGGGCTTGACAATCTGGACCCTCTATTTCTGAAACTACCCGCCGCCATTGTCGCAACCCCTATTACCAGCCTGTTCAACCTCTCTTTCATATCGTCTGAGATCCCCAAGGATTGAAAGCTGCCGCAGTCATCCCCTCTTCAAAGGGGGAGACACCCTGGACCCAAACTGTTACAGACCTATATCCATTCTGCCCTGCCTATCTAAGGTCTTCGAAAGCCAAGTCAACAAACAGGTCACTGACCATCTCGAATCCCACCGTACCTTCTCCGCTGTGCAATCTGGTTTCCGAGCCGGTCACGGGTGCACCTCAGCCACACTTAAGGTACTAAACGACATCATAACCGCCATCGATAAAAGACAGTACTGTGCAGCCGTCTTCATCGACCTTGCCAAGGCTTTCGACTCTGTCAATCACCATATTCTTATCGGCAGACTCAGTAGCCTCGGTTTTTCGGATGACTGCCTTGCCTGGTTCACCAATTACTTTGCAGACAGAGTTCAGTGTGTCAAATCGGAGGGCATGCTGTCCGGTCCTCTGGCAGTCTCTATGGGGGTGCCACAGGGTTCAATTCTCGGGCTGACTCTTTTCTCTGTATATATCAATGATGTTGCTCTTGCTGCGGGCGATTCCCTGATCCACCTCTACGCAGACGACACCATTCTATATACTTTCGGCCCGTCATTGGACACTGTGCTATCTAACCTCCAAACGAGCTTCAATGCCATACAACACTCCTTCCGTGGCCTCCAACTGCTCTTAAACGCTAGTAAAACCAAATGCATGCTTTTCAACCGATCGCTGCCTGCACCCGCATGCCCGACTAGCATCACCACACTGGATGGTTCCAACCTTGAATATGTGGACACCTATAAGTACCTAGGTGTCTGGCTAGACTGCAAACTCTCCTTCCAGACCCATATCAAACATCTCCAATCGAAAATCAAATCAAGAGTCGGCTTTCTATTCCGCAACAAAGCCTCCTTCACTCACGCTGCCAAGCTTACCCTAGTAAAACTGACTATCCTACCGATCCTCGACTTCGGCGATGTCATCTACAAAATTGCTTCCAACACTCTACTCAGCAAACTGGATGCAGTTTATCACAGTGCCATCCGTTTTGTCACTAAAGCACCTTATACTACCCACCACTGCGACTTGTATGCTCTAGTCGGCTGGCCCTCGCTACATATTCGTCGCCAGACCCACTGGCTCCAGGTCATCTACAAGGCCATGCTAGGTAAAGCTCCGCCTTATCTCAGTTCACTGGTCACGATGGCAACACCCATCCGTAGCACGCGCTCCAGCAAGTGTATCTCACTGATCATCCCTAAAGCCAACACCTCATTCGGCCGCCTTTCGTTCCAGTACTCTGCTGCCTGTGACTGGAACGAATTGCAAAAATCGCTGAAGTTGGAGACTTTTATGTCCCTCACCAACTTCAAACATCTGCTATCTGAGCAGCTAACCGATCGCTGCAGCTGTACATAATCTATTGGTAAACAGCCCACCCATTTTCACCTACCTCATCCCCACAGTTATTTATTTATTTACTTTTCTGCTCTTTTGCACACCAATATCTCTACCTGTACATGATCATCTGATCATTTATCACTCGTGTTAATCTGCAATATTGTAATTATTCGCCTACTTCCTCATGCCTTTTGCACACATTGTATATAGACTCCCCTTTTTTTCTACTGTGTTATTGACTTGTTAATTGTTTACTCCATGTGTAACTCTGTGTTGTCTGTTCACACTGCTATGCTTTATCTTGGCCAGGTCGCAGTTGCAAATGAGAACTTGTTCTCAACTAGCCTACCTGGTTAAATAAAGGTGAAATAAAAATAAATATGATATTTTATCTTTATGATAGATAGTTAAGAAATCAGTGGAATTATTGCATCCTATGCCAAAACTGACCAAGACCCAATTTTGGTTAACACATCTAAAGTCACACATGGCAGATGGGAACGGGGCGACAGGCTGCGTCTTCTGCAAAATGTACCTCTTGCCATTCCTCTGTATTGGTCGAGGATCTTGACACTACTGGGACGACTGGCGAGGACGCGCTCTTGCGTTGTCCTCTCTGCGCGCTCCCGTGCCACCTTCAGTTCTTGTAGCTGTAGTTTCCTCCGCAATGCCCTGTTTTCTTTCTGGCTTTGAGTTATTTCCAAACGAAACACTGCATAGTCGTCGTCTACGAGTTTACAGATTTCTGCTACGGCTGCATTCGCTAGCACCTCCATGATGGAGGCTATTTGCGTGTGAAAAACCATACAGTTAGCCATCGTTAGCTAGCAGCTAGCTAACAGTAGATAACATATATCAAACAAGTCCCGTCTCCAACGCGAACTAAACACTGCCCGGGGAAATAATGTGATACTGTGCAGTAAAATTAATCATATTTTGAGTTACATGATGTTAATAAACGTCTAAATAACGACAATAAAACGCTAACGTGGAAATTATTATAGGTCAATGTTCATTTCCGTATAAACTGAAGAGAAAGGATCTTATTTGTTGTCGTCATAGCTCATAGGGTGTGGTTAAATGAAACATTTGTGTACTGTTTGAATTACGGTACAATTTATATTACATAAATCTCCTATGATCAATATCTTTCAAGATGACCGCAGACTTGTTTAGAAAGAACAGTGTTAGCAATAATAGAGTAGAAGAATAAGGTCATTATTTATTTACAACACCTCAGTAAGGTAAATATTCAACTATACTTGTCTTTGCCTAGATCCTTATGGTAATTATTACAATGCAATGTCTTGCATAAGCATTCAACCCCCATTAAACTTCTACATTTTGTGTTACAACCTGGAATTGAAATGGATTTAATTGTAATTTGTCAACAGTTTATTGAAAATACTCTGTTAATGTTAAAGTGGAACAAAAATTCTAAAATAGTTTGAAGATGAATGAAAACTAAAACACTAATATACCTTGATTACATAAGTATTCACCCCCCTGAGTAAATACTTGTTAGAAACACCTTTGGTAGTGATTACCGTGTTGAGTCTTCTTGGGCAAGTCTCTTGAGAGCTTTGCACACCTGTAGACTATAGTGCAATATTTGCCCAATATTCTTTTAAATTCTTCAACCTCTGTCAAAGTGTTGGGGATCATGGCTAGACAGCAATTTACAGATCTTGCCCTCGATTTTCAAACTGATTTAAGTAAAAAATGTAACTTGGCCACTCAGGAACGTTAGTCTTCTTGGTAAGCAACGTGGATTTGGCTTTGTGTCGTATGTTATTATCCTGCTGAAAGGTGAATTCCTCTGAGTGTCTGTCTGGTGTAAAGCAGACTGAAGCAGGTTTTCCTCCAGAATTTTGTCTGTGCTAGCTCCATCCTTTTTCTTTTCATCCTGAAAAATCCCAGCGTTTGCCGATGTCAATCATACCCATACCATGATGCAGCCACCACCATGCTTGAAAATAAGGAGGCAGTTACTCAGTCATGTGTTCTGTTGTATTTGCCCCAAACATAAGGCTTTGCATTTAGGCAAAAATTTTATTTCTTTACTGTGTTTTTTTTTTTGCATTATTACTTTAGTGCGTTGTTGCATACAATATGCATGTTTTGGAATATTTGTATTATTTTCATTCTGTCATTTAGGTGGAGTCAGTATAGTGTTGATCCATCCTCAATTCTCCCATCTCAGCCATTAAACTCACCAATGAGTTTTAAAATCACTGATAGCCTCATGGTAACATCCCTGAGCAGTTTCATTCCTGTCCTGCAGCTCAGTTCAGAAGGATGACTATCTTTGATGTGTCTGGGTGGTTTAATACATAAACCACAGCATAATTATTAACTTGACCATGCATGAAGAGACATTCCATTTCGGATGTGTTATTGTTACCCATCTACCAATCTCTGCCCTTCTTTCAGTCTTTTCGGAAAGCTCCCTGGTCTTCATAATTTAATCTGTGCTTGAAATGCAATACTTGACTGAGGGACCTTACATATTTCTCAAATGATTGCCTCGCCTGGTTCACCAACTACTTCTCTGATAGTTCAGTGTGTCAAATCGGAGGGTCTGCTGTCCGGACCTCTGGCAGTCTCTATGGGGGTGCCACAGGGTTCAATTCTTGGACCGACTCTCTTCTCTGTATACATCAATGAGGTCGCTCTTGCTGCTGGTGAGTCTCTGATCCACCTCTACGCAGACGACACCATTCTGTATACTTCCGGCCCTTCTTTGGACACTGTGTTAACAACCCTCCAGGCAAGCTTCAATGCCATACAACTCTCCTTCCGTGGCCTCCAATTGCTCTTAAATACAAGTAAAACTAAATGCATGCTCTTCAACCGATCGCTACCTGCACCTACCCGCCTGTCCAACATCACTACTCTGGACGGCTCTGACTTAGAATACGTGGACAACTACAAATACTTAGGTGTCTGGTTAGACTGTAAACTCTCCTTCCAGACCCATATCAAACATCTCCAATCCAAAGTTAAATCTAGAATTGGCTTCCTATTTCGCAACAAAGCATCCTTCACTCATGCTGCCAAACATACCCTTGTAAAATTGACCATCCTACCAATCCTCGACTTTGGCGATGTCATTTACAAAATAGCCTCCAATACCCTACTCAACAAATTGGATGCAGTCTATCACAGTGCAATCCGATTTGTCACCAAAGCCCCATATACTACCCACCATTGCGACCTGTACGCTCTCGTTGGCTGGCCCTCGCTTCATACTCGTCGCCAAACCCACTGGCTCCATGTCATCTACAAGACCCTGCTAGGTAAAGTCCCCCCTTATCTCAGCTCGCTGGTCACCATAGCATCTCCCACCTGTAGCACACGCTCCAGCAGGTATATCTCTCTAGTCACCCCCAAAACCAATTCTTTCTTTGGCCGCCTCTCCTTCCAGTTCTCTGCTGCCAATGACTGGAACGAACTACAAAAATCTCTTAAATTGGAAACACTTATCTCCCTCACTAGCTTTAAGCACCAACTGTCAGAGCATCTTACAGATTACTGCACCTGTACATAGCCCACCTATAATTTAGCCCAAACAACTACCTCTTTCCCAACTGTATTTAATTAAGTTATTTATTTTGCTCCTTTGCACCCCATTATTTTATTTCTACTTTGCACATTCTTCCATTGCAAAACTACCATTCCAGTGTTTTACTTGCTATATTGTATTTACTTTGCCACCATGGCCTTTTTTGCCTTTACCTCCCTTCCCACCTAATTTGCTCACATTGTATATAGACTTGTTTTTTTTACTGTATTATTGACTGTATGTTTGTTTTACTCCATGTGTAACTCTGTGTCGTTGTATGTGTCGAACTGCTTTGCTTTATCTTGGCCGCAATATATTTTTGGCCGCAATTGTAAATGAGAACTTGTTCTCAACTTGCTTACCTGGTTAAATAAAGGTGAAATAAAAAAAATGTTGTATGTATGTATGTATGTATGTATGGGGGACAGAGGAAGGGTACTGGGCGGCGCTGTCAACCCCTATTATTTTACAGAGTGAGTCCTTGTAACTTATGTGATTTGTCTAACAAAATGTTACTCCTGAACTAATTTCGGCTTGCCTAAACAAAAGGTGTGAATAATTATGCAATGATTACTGTATATTTTAGTATCCAATTTTTATATTTAAAAACAAATCTTCCACATTGACAGAGTATTTTGATTAGATTGTTGATGAAAAATGATTATTAAATCCATTTAAATTTGTTCGTAACAAAAATAGGAAAAGCCTAAAGGGGGGTGAATGTTTAGTTGACCCCTTACATCGCTACAAGTTACCACAAAAATATGCAGAACATTTGATGGTATTGTTAAATTCTGATATTAAAATACCAACACAACAGGGTAGAAGGAAGCATAACAGGGTAGAACTAACACCAATAATGAATACATGATATGAAATTAAATAACTTTTTACATCTTTACTGAACAAAAATAAACGCAACATGCAACAGTTTCAAAGATTTTACTGAGTTGTAGTTGATATAAGGAAATCATGGATCAGAAAACCAGTCAGTATCTGTTGTGACCACTATTTGCCTCATGCAGCGCAACACATCTCCTTTGCAGAGTTGTTCAAGCTGTTGATTGTGGCCTGTGGAATGTTGTCCTACTCCTCTTTAATGGCTGTGCGAAGTTGCTAGATATTGGCAGAAACTGGAACACGCTGTCGTACATGTTGATCCTGAGCATCCCAAACATGCTCAATGGGTGATGTGTCTGGTGAGTATACAGGCCATGGAAGAACTGGGATATTTTCAGGTTCCAAGAATTGTGTACAGATCCTTACGACATGGGGCCGTGCATTATTATGCTTGAAACATGACGTAAAGGCGACAGATGAATGGCACCACAATGGGCCTCAGGATCTCATCACGGTATCTCTGTGCATTCAAATTGCCACAGATAAAATACAATTGTGTTCGTTGTCCGTAGCTTATGCCTACCGCCACCATGGGGTACTCTGTTCACAACGTTGTCATCAGCAAACCACTCACCCACACGATGCCATAAACGTGGTCGGCGGTTGTGAGGCCGGTTGGACGTACTTCCAAATTCTCTGAAACAACGTTGGAAGCGGCTTATGGTAGAGGAATTAACATTCAATTCTATGGCAACAGCTCTGGTGGACATTCCATCAAAAAATTGTGACATCTGTGGCATTGTGTTGAGTGACAAAACTGTACATTTCAGAGTGGCCTTTTATTGTCCCCAGCACAAGGTGCAACTGTGTAATGATCATGCTGATTATCTTGGAAAAGGAGAAATGGTCAATAAATGGGATGTAAACATTTGTGCACAACATTTGTGCAAAATAAGCTTTTTGAGTGAATGGAACATTTCTGGGATCTTTTATTTCAGCTGATGAAACATGGGACAAACACTAAATGTTGCATTATATATTTTTGTTCCATGTATGAAATAGTTGATAAACATAACACCTATAATAAGAATGAATATTGTGCATTAGTTTACTTTCTATTTATTTGATCATATAAAAAAACTTTTTTTTTTTTAAACATTGTCAACCGGAGTTTGTAAAACATGAAAATAGATTATATATTGTTGCTAGCCAATTACATTACTAATTACAATGATTTATTCACATTTCATTTCATGACAATTACTTACATGATGCTATGTAACTGTAATTAGTAACAAATGTATCTAAATATACATAAAATATATTCAAAGATAAATAAATATTGACATTAGTCTTATTTGCCAACTTTTCTAACAACCATTAGGTGCATAATCCTAACAGGGTGGAACTTTGGGTGGAACCTTTTTTCCCCCAACAACAAATGATGACACTTCCTGAACGTGGTGCCATTGTGGGAAGGGGAATTCAGTTTTTCCTCTATATTCATTTAGCCATCTCCGCAAAAGATATGTACATTTGTTTTTATATTTTTGCAGAGACAAGCTTTTAAATGGATAGTTGTTGGCTCAATGACTGGAAGTTTACGGGAACAGCTAGCATGTATTTGCGCTAACACTTATCGATGCATTCCCCCCATCTAGATTTACTGTCTCTCTAAAAACAGGCCTGTTTCAAATGACAAGTTAATGAGGGGTATGTGGTTAATTACTCTCTTACCTCATGATAACTATTTAATCTAAATAACAGTTTCCAGACATCCCCTAAGTATCTCAAGTGATACGATTTCTCCCAATTGACAACTTTGTCAGATAAGGCTACTCCTGCTGTGCATACAGGGAAACTGCTTCTCCTGTGTGGACCTTCAGGTGCACCTTCATATTGTGGTGGTGGGAGAACCTCTTTGCACACTGGGGACAGCTGTAGGGTTTCTCCCCTGTGTGGACCCTCTGGTGCCTCTTCAGGTTGGACGATCGGGAGAAACTAGCTGGGCACAGGTGGCAGCTGAACGCTTTCTCCCCCATGTGCATCCTCTGGTGGATCTCCACCTGTTTGGGGAAACTGAAGGATATCCCACAGAACGAACACGGGAAGCGCTTCTCTTTGGCGCTGCCACCTTTACTGATTCCATCTCTACTATTTTCATTTGTCAATGAGCTTGTGTAGCCATTTAGTGTTGAGGAACTGGCATTGTCCGAGGTCTGGTTTAACATTAGGAGAGTGTGAGGAGGATGAAGGCCAGGAAGTGTCTGTGTTGTCGCAGGGTCCATATTCCAGTTGATAGATCCTATAGAAGGCAGGCTGAAGGAAGCACCTGTTGGAGGGTTAACCTGAGGTGCCATCAGTCTCTCTGAATCACAACTATAGGAGCAGGACGGAGCATCGCTAGCCGAGTCTGTGTCTGTTCTCTTCAGCCGCATACGGACACCTCCCAGTCCCCGCAGACCAATTCTACGCCTCGCTCTGGTCTCAGCCAGTCCTGGTCTCAGTTCAGTTGTTGTTTTGTGTTCCATTGTCTGTTTCTGGTTGTGATTAACAGTGTTGTTCCCCAGCCCAGAGTTGAGGGCACTGTCCCATCCACAGACCTCCACTATGTCACCTCTGGTCCTGGCCTGCTCAGTGATGATGTCCCCTGGGCCCTTGGTGGCACCGGTCTGGGAATCCAAGATGTTCACCCAGTCTCCTCTATTAGCCTCCAGCCAACCTGCAAGAAGTGGTTACAAAATACTTCCCAAACATTGCAGAGAAAACGTAACGTTATAACTAATGTTCCCGGAAGGAGGGAAACAAGGTACAACATACTATGGGGAGTCGCACCCTTGCAACTTCGGTTGATCTATAATCACGCCTGGCAAGGTCAATGAAATCCACGCCTCGCTGGACACGCCGTCTTCCACAGGATTAATTCCTTCAATTGAATACCACTTTCAGGGCTTGACATTAACTTTTTTAGCCACAAGTAGGACAGATTATTTACTTGTCCGAAAGCTCAAGTAACTTGTCCCCCACCCAGACCAACGGGAGTTGCCAGGGTCCCCGCCCTAAAGGGCAAATTATCTCCCCGAACCAAGGCAGCCTGGGCCAACGGAGAGCCCCAAGAATCAATGATAAACCCTCCCGGCGCACCCTCGCCAACGTGGGCTGAATCAGAACCACAGGTGAAAATGCATAAAGGAAGGTCAAAGGCCACTGGTCCGCCAGAGTCCGTTCCCAACGGGGCACTTGGGTCCCTCATGCAGAAAAAAAGACAATTCGCAAAGATCTATGTCGGCATTGCCGAACCGCTCCCATATCTGGGAAACCACCCAGGGGTATAGCAGATCCACCTGAGTTGAGGTAACCAGGAACATGCTACACCTGAAGTGAGAACAAATGTGCACTGCTCCACCACAACAGGGAGCGAGCCGAGGTGAGGGGCCGCACATGCCTGTTGATGTATTATATTTACATTTTTGTCATTTAGAACACGCTCTTATCCAGAGTGACTTACAAGAGCGAAAGCACACATTTGTGTACTGTTTTCGTATTGGTCCCCCGTGGGAATCAAACCAACAACCCTGGCATTGCAAGCACCATACTCTACCAACTGAGGCACCGTCCTTAGATATGACCAGCACACAGTGGTGTAAAGTACCTAAGTAAAAATACTTTAAAGTACTGCTTAAGTAGTTTTTGGGGGTATCTGTACTTTACTATTTATATTTTGGCCTACTTTTACTTTACTACATTCCTAAAGAGAATAATGTACTTTTTACTCCATACATTTTCCTTGACACACAAAAGAAAAGGAGAATTGTCATTCACACACTTATCAAGAGAACATCCCTGGTCATCCCTACTGAGTCACTAAACACATACTTAGTTTGTAATTTATGTCTGAGTGTTGGAGTGTGCCCTTGGCTATCCGTCAATAAAAATTAAATTGTGCTGTTTAATTAATATAAGACATTTGAAATGGTTTATGTTTATACTTATACTTAAGTATCAAAAGTAAATTTAAAAGTAAATACTTAGTATTTTACTGGGTGAGTTTTACTTGAGTAATTTGTATTAAGGTACAGTGGCTTGCGAAAGTATTCACCCCCTTGAAATGTTTCCTATTTTGTTGCCTTACATGCTGGAATTAAATTTGTATCATTGGATTTACACAACATGCAAAATATTTTTGATTGTGAAACAAATAAGACAAAAAAACAAAACTTGAGCGTGCATAACTATTCACCCCTCAAAGTCAATACTTTGTAGAGCCACCTTTTGCAGCAATTACAGTTGCAAGTCTCTTAGGGTATGTCTCTATAAGCTTGGCACATCTAGCCACTGGGATTTTTTCCCCATTCTTCAAGGCAAAACTGTTCCAGCTCCTTCAATTTGAATGGGTTCCGCTGGTGTACAGCAATCTTTAAGTCATACCAGAGATTCTCAATTGGATTGAGGTCTGGGCTTTGAGTAGGCCATTCCAAGACATTTAAATGTTTCCCCTTAAACCACTTGAGTGTTGCATTAGCAGTATGCTTAGGGTCATTGTTCTGCTGGAAGGTGAACCTCCGTCCCAGTCTCAAATCTCTCGAAGACTGAAACAGGTTTCCTTCAAGAATTTCCCTGTATTTAGCGCCATCCATCATTCCTTCAATTCTGACCAGTTTCTCGGTCTCTGCCGGGGCTGCCGCCACCATTCTTCACTGCGGGGATGGTGTTCTCGAGGTGATGAGAGGTGTTGGGTTTGTACCAGATATAGTGTTTTCCTTGATGGCCAAAAAGCTCAATTTTAGTCTCATCTGACCAGAGTACCTTCTTCCATATATTTGGAGAGTCTCCCACATGCCTTTTGGCGAACACCAAACGTGTTTGCTTATTTGTTTCTTTAAGCAATGGCATTTTTTCTGGCCACTCTACCGTAAAGCCCAGCTCTGTGGAGTGTACGGCTTAAAGTGGTCCTATGGATAGATACTCCAATCTCCGCTGTGGAGCTTTGCAGCTCCTTCAGGGTTATCTTTGGTCTCTTTTAGCTCTGATTAATGCCCTCCTTGTCTGGTCTGTGAGTTTTGGTGGGCGGCCCTCTCTTGTCAGGTTTGTTGTGGTGCCATATTCTTTCCATTTTTAATAATGAATTTAATGGTGCTCCGTGGGATGTTCAAAGTTTCTGATTTTTTTTTTATAACTCAACCCTGATCTGTACTTCTCCACAACTTTGTCCCTGACCTGTTTGGAGAGCTCCTTGGTCTTCATGGTGCCGCTTGCTTGGTGGTGCCCCTTGCTTTGTGTTGCAGACTCAGGGGCCTTTCAGAACAAGTGTACATATACTGAAATCATGTGACAGATCATGCGACACTTAGATTGCACACAGGTGGACTTTATTTAACTAATTATGTGACTTCTGAAGGTAATTGGTTGCATCAGATCTTATTTAGGGGCTTCATAGCAAAGGGGGTTAATACATATGCACGCACCACTTTTACGTTTAAAAAAATAAAAATAAACAAGTTATTTTTTCAATTTCAATTCACCAATTTGGACTATTTTGTGTATGTCCATTACATGAAATCCAAAATAAAAATCCATTTAAATTACAGATTGTAATGCAACAAAATAGGTTAAACGCCAAGGGGGAAGAATAATTTTGCAAAGCACTGTATCTTTAATTTTACTCAAGTATGATAATTGAGTACTTTTTACACCACTGACGGCACATGCCGGCCCAACAAACACAGGAGGGCCTGAGCGCCAGTACACCATCAGAAGTTCCAGGTAATTGATAAGCCGGGCACTCTGTGACACCATCCATACTCCCCAAATTCAGTAACCCTCGCAGTCTCGTGATCACCTTGCTGGACAACACCTGGCCCATGAGAACCCTCCACTGGGACAGTGCCCAAAGGCATGTCGGGGACACCTGAATTGACTGGTTTAGGTAAAGAAATGCATCCAAGCATGTTGCTAGCACCCAGCACTGGAACAGCCCCAGGGTAATGACCACCATCATAGAAGCATCATCCCCAGTAGGCGCAGGAACTGGTGAAAACGTACTGTGTGCCCCAGTCAAAAATTGGGCCAAGCAGAGCTGGAAACCTGACAACCTCTGCGGGGGTAGAAAAGTGCAATTTAAGGATGAGTCTAACTCGAGACCCAGGAATGGAATGTGCTGCAATAGGATTAGACAGCTCCTTTTTCTGGTTTACAATAAAACCTAGAGAAGGAACATGGAACACTAGCCTCGATATGGGTAACACTGCTTGTTCCTTTGACTGCTATCAGCCAATCGTCCAAATAGGCCAACACCCTCAGCCCCTGGCCCTTCTTGGAGTACCAAAAAATTATGCTACTCTCGTTGCGTGAGGAGGTGGCTGTCCCCAAATAAAGTCCTCTTCATCACCCGAGGAAACCCCCTGAGCTGTCCAGGGACACCATGTCGTCATCCGAACATGGGCCCTGTAGGTCACCAAACCCACCGGCTCACCATCTCCCTGCTGGGAAGCTAGTTCCACCTTTTCCGACAACAGCCTCAAGTCCCTCTCCACTTCCTGTACCTCGGTCCCAGCCAAGTTGCCAAATTCTTGGAAAGGAAAGTCGCAAAGAATGCTACAAGAATGCTACACGTCTTTCCAGGAAGTTTTCACACAGTATGTGGCAATGCCCACACGGTTCGTATAACCCGCATGATTGTGACCTCGAACCCGGCTTAGCCATCGTCATCTCGGTCGCTTTCTTAGCCATCTTAACCATTGATCCAGCAAACTGAAGAATAATTAACAATACCAAATACAAACTTCAGCACACAATGTCCAGGGGGTGAGCACGCTCTACCACTATGAGACAGTTTAGTTGGCAAAACGTAAGACAGTCACGTTTTCTAATTGCTTGTTTCAGTAGTGTGAATTGTTCCTGTTCACATCCAGGTGAAGAGTGGAATATTTGAAGGAATGAATCTGAGCCTCATGATTATCACCTGTGGAAGGCGGGGCTTCCAGCGAGGTGCAGATTTCATTGGCCTTGTCAGGTGTGATTGCGGATCCTTCAACCGGTCACGAGAGTGCGACTTCGGTATGTTGTACCGAAGTTGAGTGACTGAGGGGGAACTCGTATACATTTTATGTCAATTACCTGGTGAAGTTCATACATTGTGTTTTTGTATATGTCAACATAAGTTGTATTCATTTAATTTGATGATTTAAACTTTATTTAACTAGGCAAGTCAGTTAAGAACAAATTCTTATTTTCAATGACGGCCTAGGAACAGCCTTGTCAGCTCGGGGATTTGAACTTGCGTTTCGGTTACTAGTCCAACACTCTAACCACTAGGCTACCCTGCCGCCCCAACGAATGAAGAAAATAATATCCAAGCACATCACTATTCCCATTGAAGAGGGCTCTATGCTGACTTTTCTTTTTTACAAGGAGTGAGTATAAGTAAAATGTAGGCACACAAATAAATTTAGGAGCACAATTAAAAATATTTCAGGTATTAAAGCTAGAATCTTTCATTTTTCTAGGCACACTGACGCTCCTAAATTAAAATTACACATTGCACAACAAAATATTTAGATGCATATGTGAGTAAAATGGTCGCACTGTAGAACCCTGTTGAGGATCTATGGGTTATATGTATTTCTCCCTCACCTTGCTCCCCCATCTTTAGTCCACTCAGCAGGTCAATGCTCTCTGGTCCATCTTCTATTGTCTCCTCTTTGACCAGCAGCAGATCAGGCTTCCCATCCTCCATGTCTACTGACTGTAAGAGATACAGAGTGTGAGGATGTTGGATCAAGAAATCTCATATGAGCATATTCTGATTGGGCAATGAAGGATTGCAAAGAGTACTATGCAAACATGTTAGTTGATTTGATTACTTGACACTCTTTGAAATGGTTTGATAATTCAAAGACATGGTCCCACCCTTCTGAAAAAATTAATCAAGACCTGGGCCCGTATCCACAAAGAATCTGAGTAGAAGTGCTGATCAATGTTCAGGTCCCCTGTCTACATAGTCTTATTCATTATGATTTAAAAGGCTAAACTGATCGTAGATCAGCACTCCTACTCTGAGACTCTTTGTGGATACGGGACCTAACATTTAGACAGTAGTTTACAGTGGGCTCACCTCAGTGAGACTGTATGTGGTCCTGTGCTGCTCAGCTAATTCCTCTGTGGGTTCAGAAGGAGGTGTAGTCTGGTTGTCCTCCATGACCATGTTCCCCTCAGGGTTCGCCAGACCCTCCTCACAGCCCTCCTCCTTCACAAACAGCACCTCTGGACCCTCCTCCTCCTGGAAGAGACAGGTGATACAGATACAGTGGGGCAAAAAAATATTTAGTCAGCCACCAATTGTGCAAGTTCTCCCACTTAAAAAGACGAGAGTCCTGTAATTTTCATCATAGGTACACTTCAACTATGACAGACAAAATGAGAAAAAAAATCCATAAAATCACATTGTGGGATTTTTAATGAATTTATTTGCAAATTATGGTGGAAAATAAGTATTTGGTCAATAACAAAAGTTTATCTCAATACTTTGTTATATACCCTTTGTTGGCAATGACAGAGGTCAAACGTTTTCTGTAAGTCTTCACAAGGTTTTCACACACTGTTGCTGGTATTTTGGCTCATTCCTCCATGCAGATCTCCTCTAGAGCAGTGATGTTTTGGGGCTGTTGCTGGGCAACATGGACTTTCAACTCCCTCCAAAGATTTTCTATGGGGTTGAGATCTGGAGACTGGCTAGGCCACTCCAGGACCTAGAAATGCTTCTTACGAAGCCACTCCTTCGTTGCCCGGGCGGTGTGTTTGGGATCATTGTCATGCTGAAAGACCCAGCCACGTTTCATCTTCAATGCCCTTGCTGATGGAAGGAGGTTTTCACTCAAAATCTCACGACACATGGTCCCATTCATTCTTTCCTTTACACGGATCAGTCGTCCTGGTCCCTTTGCAAAAAAAACAGCCCCAAAGCATGATGTTTCCACCCCCATGCTTCACAGTAGGTATGGTGTTCTTTGGATGCAACTCAGCATTTTTTGTCCTCCAAACACGACGAGTTGAGTTTTTACCAAAAAGTTATATTTTGGTTTCATCTGACCACATGACATTCTCCCAATCTTCTTCTGGATCATCCAAATGCTCTCTAGCAAACTTCAGACAGGCCTGGACATGTACTGGCTTAAGCAGGGGCACACGTCTGGCACTGCAGGATTTGAGTCCCTGGCGGCGTAGTGTGTTACTGATGGTAGGCTTTGTTACTTTGGTCCCAGCTCTCTGCAAGTCATTCACTAGGTCCCCCCGTGTGGTTCTGAGATTTTTGCTCACCGTTCTCGTGATCATTTTGACCCCACGGGGTGAGATCTTGCGTGGAGCCCCAGATCGAGGGAGATTATCAGTGGTCTTGTATGTCTTCCATTTCCTAATAATTGCTCCCACAGTTGATTTCTTCAAACCAAGCTGCTTACCTATTGCAGATTCAGTCTTCCCAGCCTGGTGCAGGTCTACAATTTTGTTTCTGGTGTCCTTTGACAGCTCTTTGGTCTTGGCCATAGTGGAGTTTGGAGTGTGACTGTTTGAGGTTGTGGACAGGTGTCTTTTATACTGACAACAAGTTCAAACAGGTGCCATTAATACAGGTAACAAGTGGAGGACAGAGGAGCATCTTAAATAAGAATTTACAGGTCTGTGAGAGCCAGAAATCTTGCTTGTTTGTAGGTGACCAAATACTTATTTCCACCATAATTTGCAAATAAATTCATTAAAAATCCTAAAAATCCTCTCATCTTTTTAAGTGGGAGAACTTTTGGTGGCTGACTAAATACTTTTTTGCCCCACTGTATATACTCCCTCAGGTACGTATACACACACAGATAATAAATAGACTTTCAACATGGAGTATTTACCCATCCCCAATACAGTTGAGTGCTGTACTGTAGTTACACAATTACTTCATTGTGGTTAAACTCATCATGGAGGACATCAATATGATGTGAGTAAAAATATGTCAGCTATGAAAAGTCATCAGACAAACCTTAAACTATTTTGAAGTGTACAGTAGGTATTTTACCTTCATTTATCTAGGCAAGTCAGTTAAGAACAAATTCTTATTTTCAATGACGGCCTAGGAACAGTGGGCTAACTGCCTGTTCAGGGGCAGAACGACAGATTTGTACCTTGTCAGCTCAGGGATTTGAACTTGCAACCTTACTAGTCCAATGTTCTAACCACTAGGCTACCCTGCCACCCCAGGTACAGTTGAAGTTGGAAGTTTACATACACCAAATATATTTTAACTCAGTTTTTCACAACTCCTGACATTTAATCCTAGTAAAAATTGCCTGTTTTAGGTCAGTTAGGATCACCACTTTATTTTAAGAATGTGAAATGTCAGAATAATAGTGGAGAGAACTATTTATTGAAGCTTTTATTTCTTTCAACACATTCCCAGTGAGTCAGAAGTTTACATACACTCAATTAGTATTCGGTAGCATTGCCTTAAACAATTTAAACTTGGGTCAAACGTTTCGGGTAGCCTTCCACAAGCTTCCCACAATAAGTTGGGTGAATTTTGTCCCATTCCTCCTGACAGAGCTGATGTAACTGACTCAGGTTTGTAGGCCTCCTTGCTCGCACACACTTTTTCAGTTTTGCCCACACATTTTCTATAGGATTAAGGTCAGGGCTTAGTGATGGCCACTCCAATACCTTGACTTCATTGTCCTTAAGCCATTTTGCCACAACTTTGGAAGTATGCTTGGGGGGTCATTGTCCATTTGGAAGACCCATTTGCGACCAAGCTTTAACTTCCTGACTGATGTCTTGAGATGTTGCTTCAATATATCAACATAATTTTAATTCCTCATGATGCCATCTATTTTGTGAATTACACCAGTCCCTCCTGCAGCAAAGCACCCCCACAACATGATGCTGCCACCCCTGTCCTTCACGGTTGGAATGGTGTTCTTCGGCTTGCAAGCATCCCCCATTTTCCTCCAAACATAACAATGGTCATTATCGCCAAACAGTTCTATTTTTGTTTCATCAGACCAGAGGACATTTCTCCAAAAAGTAAGATCTTTGTCCCCATGTGCAGTTGCAAACTATACTCTGGCGGTTTTGGAGCAGTGGCTTCTTCCTTGCTGAGCGGCCTTTCAGGTTGACCATATAGGACTAATTTTACTGTGGATATAGATACTTTTGTACCTGTTTCCTCCAGCATCTTCACAAGGTCCATTGCTGTTGTTCTGGGATTATTTTGCACTTTTCGCACCAAAGTACGTTCATCTCTAGGAGACAGAACACGTCTTCTTCCTGAGCGGTATGATGGCTGCATGGTCCCATGGTGTTTATACTTGCATACTTTAGTTTGTACAGATGAACATGGTACCTTTAGGCATTTGGAAATTGCTCCCAAGGATTAACCAGACTTGTGGAGGTCTACATTTTTTTTTCTTTGAGGTCTTGACTGATTTCTTTTGATTTTCCCATGATGTCAAGCAAAGAGGCACTGAGTTTGAAAGTAGGCCTTGAAATACAGCCACAGGTACACCAACAATTGACTCAAATGATGTCAATTAGCCTATCAGAAGCTTTTCAAGCTGTTTAAAGGCACAATCAACTTAGTGTACGTAAACTTCTGACCCACTGGAATTGTGATACAGTGAATGATAAGTGAAATAATCTGTCTGTAAACAATTGTTTGAAATTACTTGTATCATGCACAAAGATGTCCTAACCAACTTGCCAAAACTATAGTTTGTTAACAAGAAATTTGTGGAGTGGTTGAAAAATGAGTTTTAATGATTCCAACCTAAGTGTATGTAAACCTCCAACTTAGTGTGTAGGTATATTTAGTGTGTGTATTGATTATAAAACACTCGAGTGTATACAGTCAATGAAAGTCTTAGAATGAGAAGTCACATTTTGTTTTTATTAAACAGAAACAAGTGTTAAATACACCATATGAAAACCACACATACATGTCTCAACAACAAATAAGCATGAACTTGATAAAGTGTATTGGGGAAAAAAATTAAGTAGTTGAATGGAGGCAATGAAATAGGCATTTGTGAACATCACACATATATACTACCGTTCAAACGTTTGGGGTCACTTAGAAATGTCCTTGTTTTTTAAATAAAAGCCCATTTTGTCCATGAAAATAACATCAAATTGATCAGAAATACAGTGCTCTTCTTTCAAAAACAAGGACATTTCTAAGTGACCCCAAACTTTTGAAAAGGTAGTGTAGAGATATATATATATATATTTTTTTTTTTTTTAAATAGTAAAAAGAAAGAAAAACCCTTGAATGAGTAGGTGTGTCCAAACTTGACTGGTATTGTTGTATATATACACACACACGCACATGTATATGCCTTATACTGATTCACACAATATCTGGATGCAATACTCCATTCAGGAACATTCAACACTGAAATCTGCGGATATTTTTGCTGAGAATAATGAAACTTAATCTTTGACGTTAATGCAGGGCTTGCTCTAAACCATTCCTGAGTGGATTGGTTACTATCTATGTTATGGAGTGGAATGTTTTTTCAGTTTGTGCATCCCGAGGGAGCTCCTCTCTGAGAACCTCTTCCCGCGAACGGCCTTTCTCCTGTGTGGACCTTCAGGTGCATCTTTAGATGGTTCTGGTGGGAGAATCTCTTCTCACACTGGGGGCAACTGTAGGATTTCTCCCGTGTGGACCCTCTGGTGCCTATTCAGGCTGGACGAGTGGGAGAAGCGCATATGACACTGGCTACAGCTGAAGGGTTTCACTCCTGTGTGGACCCTCTGGTGGATCTTCAGGTTGCCAGCTTGGGCGAAACGCATGTGACACTGGGTACAGCTGAAGGGTTTCACCCCTGTGTGTACCCTCTGGTGGATTTTCAGGTTACCAGCCTGGGCAAAGCGCATGTGACACTGGGTACAGCTGAAGGGTTTCTCCCCTGTATGGACCCTCTGGTGGATCTCCATCTTCTGGAGGCAGCTGAAGCTTTTCTTACAGAACATGCAGAGGAACTGTTTCTCTTTACTATTGCCTGACGTTTCTCCCCCTCCCAGAGCCTTGGCCTTTTGGTCCTTTGAGTTCAATACCTGATTGAAAAGGATGTGTGAATCGGGAGGCCCCATCAACGTGGACACTGGGTCGCGATCCCTGAGCGTGCGTAAAGGGGAGTTGGTCGCGACATTTGGATTTGTCTCTACACTTTCCCTGTAATCTAAGAAATCTCCACCTTGTAAGTGTCCATCTCTTAGGTGACTATCTGCATTCCATGTGGGAGAAGCGTCGGCCTCCACTTTCACCTCACCTAGAATCAGACCCTCCCCTTTCTTATCTAGGCACCCTTCGGAGTATACACTACTACTGTACCGGTTCCAGTCCCCTCTAGACAGATCAGTCTGGGTCTCTAAACCCAAGGGCATGTTGCCACGGTCCATGTCTGTAGCGTAAGAACAAGACTGATCACCACCAGTGTGTAACGTGTCACCATCTCCATGGTAATGATCCGTTCTTTGGCTTTGGTGACATACCGGAAAGTACTCTGAGCCGGAAGCAGGAGGACAGCCCAGTAGCCCCAGCCTCTCCGGGTCTAAACTGTGGTCAGATCCTGTATTGAAGAGCCTGTGTGTTACAGTTAAAGTCTTGGTGTCTGTCTCTGACTTGAGGACGGTGTTCGGCGTTCCACTGACCTCCGTGATGCTGCGTTGGGTCCTGGGCGGCACTGGAGCGGTGTTGGAGTCCTCAGGGGCTTCATGGGGCACTCCAGCCACTCCAGTCTGGATGTCACTACTGTGCCGTGGTTCCTCTCCTTCAGACCCCTCCAGCTTCACCCCAGGACTTGCAGCCTCTGCATCTGCAGACTGACACAAGAAGAGAGGAGGTTATTACCGGCACATGAGTCTAATTGGATAACAGTGTTGTAGGGAAGTCTCACAAGCTCCCCTATGGCAGCTAAATGAAGATGTACATGTAAGTAAGTGAATAGCTGAGGGGAGCCTTTCTGAAGTAAACTGGACACATTTGACGTACTGTCATTTTTATGTAATACTGTTACACTAACCTCTATCATGATAACGTGCTGGGTTGAGATTCCACTCCCCTCATCAACAGTGATTGGTTGGTCATCTCGCCATGTATTGTCTCTCGCTGGCTTCACAAAACTCCTGTGGCCTCCAGTGAGATGTCTTTCACCTGAGAGTGATTGGGGGGGGGGGGGGGGCATCACATTGTTTTATTTGAGTAAATAATAGGAAATGCAGTAAATAGAAGAATCTGGTTAGAATACGATAGGGTCTTTATAGAGGTTAAATAAATATCATTATTTTAAATCGGGGGGATTATTGCATAGAATTCAAAAACTGACCAAGACCCAATTATGGTTAAGACAGATTCCATGACTCGGTCCTCGGGACCCTAAGGTGTGCACTTTTTGTTTTGTTGCCCTAACACTACAAAGCTTGATGATTAGTTGACTTTTTGAATCAGATGTGTAGTGCGAGGGCAAAAAAACAAAACGAGTTTGGGAAATGCTGAGTTAAAACATCTAAAGTCACACATGCGCATAGCAGAACGGGGCGACAGGCCCCGCAGCCTCGGTCTTCTGCAAAATGTACCTCTTGCCATTCCTCTGTTTCGGTCGAGGATTTTGACACTACTGGGACGGCTGGCGAGGACGCGCTCTCGCATTGTCCTTTCTGCGCGCTCCCGTGCCACCTTCAGTTCTTGAAGCTGTAGTTTCCTCCGCAATGAGCCGTTTTCTTTCCGGCTTTGAGACATTTCCAAACGAAACACTGCATAGTCGTCGTCTACGAGTTTACAGATCTCTGCCACGGCTGCATTCGCTAGCACCTCCATGATGGAGGCTATTTGAGCGTGAAAAACCATACAGTTAGCCATTGTTAGCAGCTAGCTAGCGTTACCTAGATAACATATATCAACCAAGTCCTGTCTCCAACGAAAATTAAACACTACCTGGGTTAATTATGTGACGCTATGCATTTAAATGTCATATTTTGAGTTCCATGGTGTTAGTAAACGTCCTAATACAAACGCTAACGTGGAAATTGCTCTTAGTCACTGTTCACTTCCGTTTAAACTGAAGAGAAATTATCTTATTGGTTGTCGTCATAGCTCAAAGGGTGTGGTTAAATAAAACATTTTGGCGCCCTGTTTCATTAACTGTTTTGACGTTACATATCAAATCTCATTATAAGTATCTTTCAAGCTGAGAGCAGAATTGTTTAGAAAGAAGTGTGTTAGCAAAAATATAGTAGAAAATAATAGAATCACCCCAGTAAGGTAAATATTCTGGGTAAATAGGCTGGATTTGTGTACAGCACTTTGAGATATCAGCTGATGTAAGAAGGGCTATAGAAATACATTTGATTTGATATTCAACTGTCCGAGTTCTAGCCTAGATCCGTCCTAATATCATTGTGTAAAAATGTTTGTTTAGTTGACCGCGTCTATCTCTACAAGTTACCACAAAATATACCCAACATTTGGAATTGTTAAATTATGGTTTTGAAATACCTACCCAGGTAGCTAGCTAGCACTCACACATGGCTAACTTTAGTTATTTCATGAAAAGGGACATGAGGGAAGCCCTACAATATTACTTTTTTCTAGTGTTTGAGAACGCTTGGGAGCAGGCAATGTTGAAAAGTCATCTTTAGATATGTATTCCGATGAGCCGATACCCACGTGGGTGATTGAAAGATGATCTGAGGTCCAGACTCCAGTCCAGTTGGTTGTGGTAATGCACCTTAAAGTTGACCTTGTGCATTTAAGGTCAAATAACAACCCAATGTTTATATCCCAGGACAAATTAGGTAGCAACAGCAAGCTAGCTAGCTAAATGCCCATAAATATGTCATGTTTTTCGACCTATCCCCAAATTAATATAGTTGGTTCAGAGTTTGTTTTGGTATTTCAACATGCGTGTCCTGATCGTGTCTGGGGGACATGATATTATAAAATATTAACCACAGCCAAGTCCATCTCTAACACAGTGATTCAAGAACCTAAAAATATGGATCCATTGGGGTGTATTATAATTAGATTCCATATGTGCTGATTCAAGAAGTGCGTCTGCACTTCCTGATTTGGCCTCGTTTTTCATCAATGTTCATTAAGAAATGCTAGCGGCCATAACCAATGTTATTGGTGTGTGACTATTATCCTTCCTCCGTCTCCTAAGCTAAGGTTAGGCCGTATGAATAACTAGACAGTTTATCAAACTGTTTATGAGAGGCACATGTATTTATTTGATTAGCAATGCATCTCGATGTTTTGATTGTTGATCACCTAGTATAAAGGGATGCCAGTTGACGTACGACGCCTCCTGCCGGTCATGTTAGAAAACCACCGCATTTATTCTTTCGACAACAACAGCTGAGTGTATACCCCAAGCTGCATGATAACATTGCCTACAACTAGTTGATTTATATCACCACGGTCAATTTCTGGTGATGGGAAATCTATGTTTTCTGAAACTTGGGGCTTTCAACAAATTGTACCGGAAAAAGGTTAATTACTCTGAGCTTTTAACACAGTGCCCATCAGTGACATCTGCTGGTCAAGCATGTTTGATGTTTATATGCAGTATACTTATTTTCCGATGCATCCATCAAAACATCGTGGTGCAGTAGATGTGAGCTTTGATTTAATACATTCAATTAGAACGTGGGGTTCACATCCTATTTATCATTTTTTCCGCCAGTTTATTAAAAACGGGTATTATATTTAGGATCCCGAAGACAAAATATTATCATAGGTTACACAAAAAGTTGTATTTGAACTATAGGAAGAAACTAAATTTTCAACCATAGCCAGGATTATATATTGTGCCTATGCTAGTGATTTAAAAATCTAAGTAAATTGGTAAATAAGGTGTCCAGTAGAGGTCGGTGTATGACAGAAACATTGTATTGAAGAAATTCCGTGGGATCAATAATTTTGCAAATCATGGTTCGAAAAAGCACACTAGCTCAGTGTTTGAAACGAACAACTTTACAAAAGATGGTGGTTACATGGCATGATTTAGGATGTTACATTTAAAAAAACTGAGCAGCCTATGCTTATCTAAACTCAGAATGTAAAAGTTAGAAATACAATGTAGCTAGTTTAATCTTGTGCTATTAGAAGTCGACTGACTTGCGCTGCTCTACTGGCTGAGCTACCTGTCAGGCGAGAAAAGCAGAAGAATATCTAGAATAAGTCTAAATACTGTCGAGCATAGGTCGTTGTTTTGGAAGCTACTGACTTGGATCAAACAAAGCTTTTTACCTCATTTATCACGAGGTAACTGCTTGTCAACTTTGCCTTGGGTTTCAATTAAACTTTTTCCACTCACTTTTACATATTAACAAAATTTGGATGCATCATTTGATAATTATCAATAAAAACTACTATAGTTGTTTCATTTACAATCACTGTTCTGAAATAGAAAAAGTCTCGAGATTCGATACTGTGTTTTGGTTTTAGGATAGATTAATTCGCCATTTGGCTGTACGCCCTGAACTATCTTTCACCTGCTAAAACTGAATTATCTAGACAAAATTCAAAGATTCTTGAAAGCTCCCAGCAGAGCTGGAATGAGATCGGCACTCTCATGCCTTCTTCAGAGCAACTGGAAACTCGAAAATCTCCGACTTCAGTGCGTTCAAAATAACTGGGAACTCTGGGGGAAAATATGAGCTCCGACTGGAAATCCAAGTCGAGAACTTGGGCCTCTTTCTACAGCTCCGACCTGAAGATCACTGACGTCCTGATTAGACTGTGTTTTATTTCCTTCCCTTCTCTGAGTTGCCAGTGGTCTTGAAAGCACCATCAGTTCCGATTTCCGACACCTGTCAGATGGTACTGTGACGTCCGAAGCTTCGAACGTCATCCTCACGTGGTATTGTTACTTTGACGCAAGCATTGAAACGTTGTCGAATCAGTAGTGCTTTGAAAACTGCATCGGAGCTTCTGTATTAATCATCCCGTCACTACCTTCTGAGATCTCCAGACCCTCCTCACACCCCTCTTCCTTCACCAGCAGCACCTCTAGACCCTCCTGGAAGAGACAGGTGATACAAATTACACAGACATACACTACCCTAAGGTACATACACGGATAATACATCGACATTGCAAAAATCAGAAACTTTCTGTCCAAAAATGATGCAGAAAAATTAATCCATGCTTTTCTTACTTCTAGGTTAGACTACTGCAATGCTCTACTTTCCGGCTACCCGGATAAAGCACTAAATAAACTTCAGTTAGTGCTAAATACGGCTGCTAGAATCCTGACTATAACTAAAAAATTTGATCATATTACTCCAATGCTAGCCTCCCTACACTGGCTTGCTGTCAAGGCAAGGGCTGATTTCAAGGTTTTACTGCTAACCTACAAAGCCTTACATGGGCTTGCTCCTACCTATCTCTCTGATTTGGTCCTGCCGTACATACCTACACGTATGCTACAGTCACAAGACGCAGGCCTCCTAATTGTCCCTAGAATTTCTAAGCAAACAGCTGGAGGTAGGGCTTTCTCCTATAGAGCTAAATTTTTATGGAATGGTCTGCCTACCCATGTGTGAGACGCAAACTCGGTCTGAACCTTTAAGTCTTTACTGAAGACTCATCTCTTCAGTGGGTCATATGATTGAGTGTAGTCTGGCCCAGGGGGGTGAAGGTGAACGGAAAGGCTCTGGAGCAACGAACCGCCCTTGCTGTCTCTGCCTGGCCGGTTCCGCTCTTTCCACTGGGATTCTCTGCCTCTAACGGTATTACAGGGGCTAAGTCACTGGCTTACTGGTGCTCTTTCATGATGTCCCTAGGAGGGGTGCGTCACTTGAGTGGGTTTAGTCACTGATGTGATCTTCCCCCCCTTGGGTTGTGCCGTGGTAGAGATCTTTGTGGGCTATACTCGGCCTTGTCTCAGGATGGTAAGTTGGTGGTTGAAGATATCCCTCTAGTGGTGTGGGGGCTGTGCTTTGGCAAAGTGGGTGGGGTTATATCCTTCCTGTTTGGCCCTGTCTGGGGGTGTCATCGGATGGGGCCACAGTGTCTCCTGACCCCTCCTGTCTCAGCCTCCAGTAGTTATGCTGCAGTAGTTTATGTGTCGGGGGGCTAGGGTCAGTTTGTTATATCTGGGGTACTTCTCCTGTCTTATTCGGTGTCCTGTGTGAATTTAAGTATGCTCTCTCTAATTCTCTCTTTCTCTCTGAGGACCTGAGCCCTAGGACCATGCCTCAGGACTACCTGGCATGATGACTCCTTGCTGTCCCCAGTCCACCTGGCTGTGCTGCTGCTCCAGTTTCAACGGTTCTGCCTGTGATTATTATTATTTGACCATGCTGGTTATGTATTTATGAACATTTGAACATCTTGGCCATGTTCTGTTATAATCTCCACCCGGCACAGCCAGAAGAGGACTGGCCACCCCTCATAGCCTGGTTTCTTCCTAGGTTCTGGCCTTTCTAGGGAGTTTTTCCTAGCCACCGTGCTTCTACACCTGCATTGCTTGCTGTTTGGGGTTTTAGGCTGGGTTTCTGTACAGCACTTTGAGATATCAGCTGATGTATGAAGGGCTATATAAATACATTTGATTTGATAAAACACACTTTCACCATGGAGTATTAACCCATCCTCACTACGTTTGAGTCCTATACTCTAGTCACAGAATGACTTCATTGTTAAACCCATCATGGTGGAAAAATGTTGTGGGTAAAAATAACTTATAAATCAAGTCATCAGACAAACCTGACTAAACTATTTTGACATGTACAGTAGGTGTTTGTTAGTGTGTGGGTATGTGTAGGTATATTTAGTAAGTCTAATGGTTATAAAGTGCTGTTGGGTGTATGCAGAATAGGGTGAGATCCAAAGTGATATATACTAAAGAGTCTCAATGAAAGTCTTAGAATGAAAAGTCCCATTTTGTGTTTATTAAACATAAACAAGTGTTAAATTCACCATATGAAAACCACACATACACGCATCTCTGTGTGCTTAGCAGACATCTCAGCTTGGATGTCGGCCCACCACCTCAAGCTCAACCTCGACATGACATAACTGCTCTTTCTCCCGGGGAAGGTCTGCCCACTCCAAGACTTCTCCATCATGGTTGACATCTCCACTGTGTCCCCCTACCAGAGTGCAAAGACCCTTGGCATGACCTTGGACAACACCCTGTCATTCTCTGCAAACATCAAAGCAGTGACTTTCCTGCAGGTTCATGCTCTACAACAGTAGAGTACGACCCTTCCTCACACAGGAAGTGGTGCCGGTCCTAATCCAGGCTCTTGTCGTCATCTCCAGTCTAGACTACTGCAACTCTCTGTTGGATGGGCTCCCTGCTTGTGCCATCAAACCCCTGCAACTTATCCAGAATGCCGCACCCCGCCTGGTGTTCAACCTTCCAAAAGTGTTAAACTGCTCTTTGGCACACTACTGGCTTCCAGTCGAAGCTCACATCCACGACAAGACCATGGTGCTTGCCTTACAGAGCAGCAAGGGGAACTGCCCCTCCCTACCTTCAGGCTATGCTCAAACCCAACACCCCAACACAAGCACTATGTTCTGCCTCCTCAGGTCTCTTGGCCGTCCCACCCCTACGGGGTACAGCCCCCACTCAGCCCAGTCAAAGCGCTTCTCTGTCCTGGCACCCAAATGGTGGAACCAGCTTCCCCCTGATGTTAAGACAGAAGAGCCCCCCCCACTCCCACCATGCTTTCATTTTTATACAGCACATCAATTTCTTGGATTATCAGCTGTTATCAAACACATGAGTTGGAAAACATTAGTGAATTCTACTAGATCAAATGCCAAAATGAATATGCAGTTTAAGTATGAAGTACGCTAGTATGGGTATTTGGACACGGCCACTGCCTGGCTGCAATATTCTACACAGGAATATTCAACACTGAAATCTGTTACTCTTCTAATTCTAAATCGGAATGTATCTTTGTCTTCAATGCAAGGTTTGATCTAAACGTCAGAAGCTATCAAGTGGAATGGTTACTTTCTACGTTATATAATGAAATGTTTTTTCTGCTGGTGTATCCTGAGGTAGCTCCTATGAGAACCTCTTTCTGCAGTGCTCACAGGCAAACTTCCTTTCTCCCATGTGAAGCTTCAGGTGCATCTTCAGCTGGTTCTGGTGGGGGAAAAGTATTTCCAAACTAGTGGCAGCTGTACATTTTCTTCCCCGTGTGGACCCTCTGGTGCCTCTTCAGGCTGGATGAGTGGGAGAAGCTCATGTGACACTGGGGACAGCTGAAAGGTTTCTCACCTGAGTGGACCCTCTGGTGGCTCTTCAGGTTCCAAGCCTGGGAGAAGCACATGTGACACTGGGTACAGCTGAAGGGTTTCACCCCTATGTGGACCCTCTGGTGAATCTTCAGGTTGCCAGACTGTGTGAAGCGCATGTGACACTGGGTACAGCTGAAGGGTTTCTCCCCTGTGTGGACCCTCTGGTGTCTCTTCAGGGTGCCAGCCTGGGTGAAGCGCATGTGACACTGGGTACAACTAAATAATTTCTCCCCTGTATGGACCCTCTGGTGGATCTCCACCTTCTGGGGGCAGCTGAAGCCTTTCTTACAGAACATGCAGAGGAACTGTTTCTCTTTACTGTTGCCTGATGTTGCTCCCCCTCCTCGAGTCTTGGACCTTACATCCTTTGAATTCAATACCTGATCGAAAAGGACACAGCCGTGTGAATTGGAAGGTGCCATCGATGTGGACTCTGGGTCTGAATCCCTGAACGCGTGTAAAGGGGAGTGGGTTGCGATATTTGGATTTGGCTCTAAGCTTTCCCTGTAGTCTAAGAAGTCACTTGTGTTGCCCTGTGACTGTCCTTCTCCTAAGTGAGTGTCGTCTGCATTCCATGTCAGAGGAGGGTCGCCCTCCTCCTTCACAGTCACCTCATCTACAACCAGACCCCCCCCTTTCTTATCTAGGGACCCTTCAGAGTATATACTACTGCTGTACTGGTTCCAGTCCCCTCTCATTGGATTAGTCTGTGTATCTAAGCCCACAGGCATGTCATCAGGTATCGTCTCTGTAGTGTATGAATACGACGGATCATTGCTATTCTGTAACGTGTCACTTGAGTCCTGATGAGACAGAACCTTCCTCGGGCTCCCGTAAAGTAAATACTCAGAGTGGCGACCAGGGGGACTGCCCAGTCGCTCCAGCACTGTTAAAGTCGTAGTGTATGTCTCTGACTTCAGGACAGCATTCAGCGTTCCACTGACGTCTGTGATGCTGTGTCGGGTCCTGGGCAGCGCTGGTGTGGTGGTGGGGTCCTCCATGGCTACAGGGGGTGCCACTCCAGACGCGGCACCATCCTGGATGTCTCTGCTGTGCTGTGGGTCCTCTCCTTCAGACCTCTCCAGCTTGACCCCAGGACCTGCAGCCTCTGCAGTCTGAGACAAGAAGAGGGGAGGTCATTACTGGTACATTGGTTGAATTGGATAACAATGTCATAGGGAAGTCTCACAAGCTCCCTTATGGCAGATAAATAAGGATGTACATGTAAGCAAGTGAATAGCTGAGGGGAGCCTTTGAAACAAACGGGCCACATTTGCTGTACTGTAATTTGTTACACTATGACACTAACCTCTTCCACGATAACATGCTGGGGTGAGGTTCCACTCCCCTCATCTATAGCTATGGGTTGGTCATCTATCCACGCGTTGTGTCCCACTGGCTTCACAAAGCTCCTGTGGCTTTCACCTAAAAGAGTGATTGGGGGGAAAAGGGATGGTGAAATTAGGTACTGTCAATGCGCAACTCTATATTGTACACTACTGACACTGTCTACATTTGGCAAAGAGGATGTAAGGTAACACTTCTTATTGATATACTATTTATTGGTGGATTGATTATGCTCCTTGCATCACATTAGTTTAATTGAGCATGACAATAGGAAATTCAGCAAATCAAGAATCTGCTTAGAATATGGTATTGTGTCTTTGTGCAAGAATAATTTGTTCTTAATTGACCTGCCTGGTAAAATACATAAAAATGTACAAGATAGTTAAGTAATCAGGTGAAGTATTGCATACTATCCAAACACTGACCAAGACCCAATTATGGGTAACACATGTGCAGAGGGGAACAGGACGAAATGCCCCACAGCCTCCGGCAAAATAAAAATGTACCTCTTGCCATTCCTCTGTATCGGTCGAGGATCTTGACACTACTGGGACGAGTAGCTAGGGCGCGCTCTCGCGCTGTCTTCTCTGCGCGCTCCCGTGCCACTTTCAGTTCTGTCCGCAATGTCCTGTTTTCTTTCTGGCTTTGAGTTATTTCCAAACAAAACACTGCATAGTCGTCGTCGACGAGTTTACAGATCTCTGCCACGGCTGCATTCGCTAGCACCTCCATGATGGAGGCTATTTGAGTGTGAAAAACCATACGTTTAGCCATTGTTAGCAGCTACTAGCTAGCTTTACTTAAATAACATCAATCAACCAATTCCAGTCTCCAACGCGAATTAAATACTAGCTGGGGTATGTGATTCTTTGCAGATAAATTAGTCATATGTTGAGTTACAGGGTGTTAATAAACGTCTAAATAACAACAATCAAAAACACTAACGTACAAAATTGTTCTTGATTTAATGTTCACTTCCGTTAACACTGACGAAAAAGGATCTAATTGGTCGGCGTCATAGCTCAAATGGTGTGGTTAAATGAAAAAAAATATGCGCGCTGTTCTTTGAATTACGGTACTTATCAAATCTCCTATTCATGATCAGTATCTATCTTTCAAGCTTAGAGCCGACTTGTTTAGAAAGAAGTGTGTTAGCAAGAATACAGGAGAACATATTAGAAATACTTTATTCCATCTACATCACCCCAGTAAGGTAAATACTCAACTGTCCTTGTTCTAGCCTAGGTTTACTGTCTCTCTAAAAACAGATATTTACACAAGCATGTTTCAAATGACAAGTTAATGAGGGATATGTGGTTAATTACCCTCTTAGCCCTAGTGTTAGATGGGTACCTTTTGTGGTGAACGCCCATCCTGACCCTGTCTGCATTCATGGGGTAACCATGAGGTAGCTAAGGAAGGCTAGACCCAGGTCCAGGCCTTCTACCAACCCAGTCCCCAGGCATTAAACAAGACCCTGAAGGAAAAGACAGACTTGCTGATAGACTACCAGACTACCACCAGGGGGATCTCCCACCACTATGTGAAGGCTGAAGCCCAGGGTGACCTGCTCTGTTCATCATGGATACTGTGGTGTTTGTATCATAGAGATAGACCCTCCTGTTCTATCCCTGCACTGAGACTGTGAAGAGAAGGGTCTGGACTGCAGACTGGATCCCTGACTGGAGCCTCTGTCTCTCTGATGACCACCAGGACTGAAGTTATTCTGTCCACTGGTTGTGTTCTGTGTAGTGGTGGAGTCTCTGTCCCTCGTGGTTCGCTCCCGGTTTCTACTGGAATAAACAGCGACGGCTCCTGATCCAAGGTCCTGATCTGGGGCCATGGTTGTGACCAGCCGCTTCAGAGGACCAGTCTCTCCTACCAGCAACACTGGATATCAGCAGGTCCTCATGGACTGCAGACTGTGTGAACACAAATTGTACAGAAGAGCATATAAAGGTTTATATAAGAAATTCTTCACTGTACAAACAGAAACATGATATTATAAAATGTTAACCACAGTTAAGCCCACCTCTAACACCATGATTCGAGTACCTAACAATATGGAGCCATTGGAGTTAATTATTTAAAAAATGTCCTTACGTGAATGAAGTATAATGTTTTGCTCGACTGTGACAAGGGAAACTCAGTCCCTGCAATGATACAAAAATAACCAAGTCAGTCAGCACAGAGTGTGGGAAATGTGGGGGCCAAGCAGGCTACACGTAGCCAGCTACAGTATGTGTGTGGAAAACATTTAATCACAGGTAATGTATTATATGGAGCTATATACCTTTAATGCTAGTCCATAACTCCATTGTGTTTAACAGTCAATCAGTATCACTCTTGAGGTTTAAGGTCAAGGGGATATGTGTGTTAATAGTGTTAATAGTTACCATGCTTCAGTCCATGTAATTGCAGATGACATGATAATTGCAGCAGCCACCAAAGAAGAGCATGACCACATTCTACAGCAGGTGATGGGCAGAGCTATCCCTCTGAATATTAAGTTCTATGCTGACAAGATGCAATACATGGTGAGTGAAGTGCATGGGACACATCAGCGCAGACAACTCCAAGGTGACAGCAGTCGCACAGATGCCCCCACCAGAAGACAGAGTTTACTGGGTATGACACGTTTCCTAACCCAGTATATCCAAGATGAAGCCACGCTCACTGCACCACTCAGAATGCTCCTCAGGGAGGACATGGCATGGCAGTGGCACACAGAACAACAAGCAGCACTGGAGAGTGTTAATTGTTACTATTCTTCAGATATAAAGCTAAAAGTAATAGTACTTCAGTCCCCACTGTCAAGTTTATTTTATAGTGCCACCTAGAGCACGAGTGTTAAGACGTTTAACGTTTGTATAGACCATTTGTTACTCCACTCACTCACTACTTGTATCTGTTAGTTTTGCGTTGTTGGTCTTTGCTAGTTTAATGGTCCAGTCGGTAGGTAGGATTCACTCACTCACATGGCTGGTATCACCGTCATGAAAAGGGGCATAAGGGAATCCCTACAATATGATGTTTTTCTAAGTAGTGAGAACACTCTGGAGCAGACAATGTTGAAAAGTAATTTTTATACATACTTAAATGTAGTTTTGCAATTCACTAAAACAAGCAGACAAGATTTGCATTTGTACCTGGGTAACCACAGGTTGTTTTCCCTACAGGCAGGCATTCTATCTAATACTGACTGGAACTATACGCTATACATGGGCCGAATTGCCTCTCTCCTGTTTGGATCTTCAGGTGCCTCTTCAGCTGGTGCTGGTGGGAGAACCTCTTCTCACACTGGGGGCAGCTGTAGGGTTTCTCCCCTGTGTAAGAAATCCTATTTGGGTTGAACGAATGTGAGAAACTGGCCGGGAACAGGTGGCAGCCAAACACTTGTCTATTAATGTTCTGTGGGGACCCCAGGAAGAGTAACTGCTGATTTTGCAACAGCTAATGGGGATCCTAATAAAATACCAAATACCACAGCTGGTTGTAGAAGTTGTCCAGAGAGAGCCTAATGTTGCAGAAACTTGGTTCAGGATCTCTGGAGGTATTTCAGCATTCCCTGGCCGTTCAATCAAATGTCAAATGTTCTGTTATATAACAATCCTAAATTGTAGCCTATACATGGACAATGTACATGTTTTCATTTAGAAATCTACATCATGCATGTTTTTGTTTACATTTACAAAGCTCATCTCTCCCTCTGATTGTATGATTATCTTTTGTGTTAATGATTTAAAGTAAATATTTCTCATGACATTTCACAAATGTCCCATTTCGAATCAATGACCAAATAGCTAGGTTTAGCCTAAAACAGTATCAACATTTGGTTCTTGTATTTCCACAAGTGCATATCTTAGAAAACAACAATGATTGGTTTTCGATCTTCTGTGAAATCTGTGTTTCCATTATTTTGTGAAAGTGACTAGAGTAAGCAAGTTCAATGGTAGAAATGATGGCTATGCTTCTTGCTGGACATATGGTTGAAATGGTCATTTGGTTTTGAGATCTGATTTGGCCTATTAAAATTACTGAACACATTATTGGTGAGTGAAAAGTACAGTTTCCAACAATGGTTCTCACACACTGTATAGACAGTATGTATGCCTAATAGTACACAACAATAATACATCACTAATAGTTACTTTCCAGGTAATGACCCGCAGCTAATCAGTGTCTTCCTCCTCTTTAATCAAGCCCACATACACACAGCTGCGACTCAAATCATTAGTATTGTAACATTAGTAAGGCTAAGGTATTCATATCCGCCTACTTTAGTGGTCACCAACCAGTCAATCGTCAAACATTTCTGTAAAAAACAACAACGATAAAGTTCCTTTTTAAATATTTTTTTTATTAGTTGTTGGTAGGGCTGTTGTTGGTAGGTGCAGACAATTCAGCTGCCCTGCGCGCCGGGTAGGCAAACTGTTGCCATTTCATGTGTCTGAAGGTACAAACTCTGCCTTCCCCGTGGGCCTGGAGAGGAATTCAAGTGCACAATTTTTTAAATATATATTTTTAATTTCACCTTTATTTAACCAGGTAGGCTAGTTGAGAACAAGTTCTCATTTACAACTGTGACCTGGCCAAGATAAAGCAAAGCAGTGCAACACAAACAACAACACAGAGTTACACATGGAATAAACAAACAGTCAATAATACAATAGAAAAAGTCTATATACATACAGTGTGCAAATGAGGTAGGATAAGGGAGGTAAGACAATAAATAGGCCATAGTGGCAAAATAATTACAATAAAGCAATTAAACACTGGAGTGATAGATGCGCAGAAGATGAGTGTGCAAGTAGAGATACTGGGGTGCAAAGGAGCAAAATTAATAACAGTATGGGGATGAGGTAGTTGGTCTATTTACAGATGGGCTATGTACAGGTGCAGTGATCTGTGAGCTGCTCTGACAGCTGGTGCTTAAAGTTAGTGAGGGAGACATGAGTCTCCAGCTTCAGTGATTTTTGCAGTTCGTTCCAGTCATTGGCAGCAGAGAACTGGAAGGGAAGGCGGCCAAAGGAGGAATTGGCATTGGACAGTGCTATGCCTCCGCTTGTCAATCAGATTGATCAGATGACCGAGTCTGCAGTAACTTAGGAGGCATAAAAGAAAGCTACGGCAAAATTGATACTGTGAGATTTCAAAACGTATAAAACCATGACTAAAGAGAGACTGTCAACGAATACAGCAAAGACCTGCTGTTTTTATGAGCGAGTCACGTGCTAATGGCAAAGCCCTGTCTACGGTCATCTCGTCACGCAGACAGCTTTGGCTCTTACAGACAAAGATGTTGGCCTCCGTGAAGAAACCCTTTATGGAGCTCCCCATCTCACCAGGCCAAGTTTTTTTTTTTTGGGGGGGGGGTCCTGGTGTGGAGACCATTTTGGACGAAATGGCGAAGCTGCGGAAAGACAAAGAGACCCTGCAGTCTTTCATGGGTCCCCCTGCCCCACGTTACCCTACCCAGAGACCATTGAAGTCTAGACCTCAGCTCTCCCCTACCTTGTGAGGCCGCTTGGGCCCTCCCCCAAGCCAGCCACACCCTGATCAGCCATGTCAACAGGCTCTGGCTCAGCAGTGGCGCCACCACCAGCACAGGCAGCGGCATAACAAGCGCCATCCCTCTGCTCCGAAGAAGGACGTGCCCCCTCAGTCATCCTGATGGGTGTGGCCCCGGCATCAGCCGCTTCTCCCATGCCCATCGGGCAAAGTGGGAGCTTGTGGAGTCCTCCTTGGTGCTGGATACAGTACTAGACGGGTACAAACTGCAGTTCCATTGCCGGGCCACCACCTTTCAGAGAAGTTTGGTCAACTACAACAGCCAACCCACTGAAAAGAGAAGCTCTCCAACTGTAGATTACCTCCCTGCTGGTAAAGAATGCAATCAGACAAATCAAAGCATCAGAACACCACAGTGGGTTCTATGGAGTATATTTCCTAGTCACCAAGAGGGATGCCGGCTGTCGCCCCATCCTGGACTTGATGTCTCTCAACCGGTGCTTGAAAACCCTGTCCTTCAAGATGTTATCAGCCCAGGCCAGTGGTTCACCACTGTCAACCTAAAATATGTTTCCTTCCACGTACCGATCCACCCGGCTCACATGACGTTCCTGCACTTTGCATTCAACGGCATAGCGTACAAGTACCAAGTGTTACCTTTCAGCCTCTCCCTGGCACCAAGAACATTCACAAAATGCATGGATGCCGCTCTAGCACCGCTAACATCACGAGGGATGATTGTACTAAACTACCTAGAAGATTGGCTAATCTGTGCTCAGTCACAAGAACAGGCAGCAGCAGTCATGACATCTCTCCTGAAGCACATCTCAGAGCTAGTCCTCAGGTTGAACACACAAAAAAGCCACCTGGTCCCCATACACACTGTGACCATCGTGGGCATGAGGATCGACTCGTCTCTGAGGGCTCACCTCACTGAAGTGTGAGTCCAGAAAATAGTAGATCAGCTCAATCCTTTTGTCCAAGACCAGAAGGTGACTTCGTCAGTGTCAGAGACTGATGGATCTCTTCTCCGCAACCTCTCTTTTTACCCCACTGGGCCTTCTACACTTGAGAACCCTGCAGAGGTGGTGCAATGCTCAAGGTTTACGTCCCAAGGAACACATGTATTGTCGCCTGACTGTGTCCAAGGAATGCACGCGAGCGCTGGCAAGATGCCGATCCCTGAAATTCCTTTCGGGCGGGATATGCTTGTGCAGAGTCCATTGGAGGGAACTGAGGGAGAGGACAGCCAGTGGGACTTGGAGCCCCAGCTGGTCCAAACTCCACATCAACATGCTGGAGTTGAGAGCAGTCCAACTAGCTCTGCTCAACTTACTCCCACAACTGAGGGACATACGTGCTGGTACAGACAGACTGCACCACAGTGGTAGTGTACATAAACCACCAAGGGGTTCTGGGTTCCATCCGCCTCCACCAGATGGTACATACTCTTCTGCTGTGTTCACAGAATAATCTGGCCTCACTCAGAGCTGTACACCTCTCAGTGAAGCTGAACATTGTGGTATCCGAATTCTTCCCGCCTGCATCTGTGGGCCTGGCCACTGAACACCGAATATGGTCTGGTTTAGATCTTGAGCCCTCTGTTGTTAACATCTTACAAAGTGCCAGAGCCCCCTCCACCACGTCAACCTATGACACAAGGTGGCGCGTGTTCTGCCAGTGGTGTGGGGAGCAGGGGGTTGCTCCAGAATCTTGCGGCATAAGAACTATATTCTTGAGGTGTTTGTTAGATGCTGGCAGGGCTGCATCTACATTTAAGGCATATGCAGAAGCCATTTCAGCATGTCATAATGAAAAGCAGGATGGCCTCTTGGTAGCCACCGGCTCATGACTAGGTTTCTTAAGGGTGTGCTACAGTTTCAGGATACATTCATCTGCCATATACGCCCTGAGCTATCTTTCCACCTACTAAGAATGTGAAATATCTAGACTAAGATTTTTTTAAGGCTGCCAACAGAGGTCTGCGCTCTCATGCTGCGTTCACATGCTAGTCGGAACGTAGAAATTCAGAAATTGACACGGCACGCATATAACTACAGCCAGTTGGCAAGTCAGAAATGTCAGTTTCCTAGTTCTGACTAGCACCTCAACGCGGCACCAGTCAGATAGTAGTGTGACGTCCGAAGCTTCGATTGTCATCATCACGTGGTATTGCCACTTTGATACAAGCATCGATACGTTGTGTCGAATCAGTAGTGCTTTGAAAACTGCATCGGCGTGTCAGAGCTTAGTATCAATCATTCCATCACTACCCTCAGGGTTCCCCAGACCCTCCTCACAGCCCTCCTCCTTCACCAGCAGCACCTCTGGACCCTCCTCCTCCTGGAAGAGACAGGTGATACAGATTACACAGACATACACTACCCTAAGGTACGTTTTATTTTATTTTACCTTTATTTAACTAGGCAAGTCAGTTAAGAACAAATTCTTATTTTCAATGACGGCCTAGGAACAGTGGGTTAACTGCCTGTTCAGGGGCAGAACGACAGATTTGTACCTTGTCAGTTCGGGGGTTTGAACTTGCAACCTTCCGGTTACTAGTCCACACACACAGATAATAAACACACTTTCAACATGGAGTATTATTAACCCATCCTCACTACATTTGAGTCCTATACTGTAGTTACCGAATTACTTAATTGTGGTTAAACCCATCATGGTGGACATGAATATATTGTGTGTAAAAGTCAAAAGTCACACAAACTTGACTAAACTATTTTGACGTGTATGGTAGGTGTTTGTTAGTGTGTGGGTATGTGTAGGTATACAGTGCATTCGGAAAGTATTCAGACCCCTTTACTTTTTCCATATTTTGTTATGTTACAGCTTTATTCTGAAATGTTTTAAATACTTTTTTCCCTCATCAATCTACATACACCATAATGGCCAAGCAAAAACTGGTTTAGAAATTTTTGCTAATGTATTAAAATTTAAAAATTTAAAAAACTTAGTTACATAAGTATTCAGACCGTTTGCAATGAGACTTGAAATTGAGCTTAGGTGCATCCTGCCAAAAGTGCTTCAACAAACTACTGAGAAAAGTGTCTGAATACTTATGTAAATGTGTCATTTCCTGTTTAATTTTTTTTTTTTTTATACTTTTGCAAAAATGTCTAAAAACCTGTTTTTGCTTTGTCATCATGGGGTTTTGTGTGTAGATTGAGGAAGGGGGGGGGAACAATTATCTATTTTAGAATAAGGCTGTAACATAACAAAATATGGAAAAAGTCAAGAGGTCTGAATAAATTCCAAATGCACTGTATTTCGTGTGTACAGTAAGTGTACAGTATATAGGTATAAAGCACTGTTGGGTGTATGCAGAATAGAGTGAGATAAGATGTGATGTATACTAAAGAGTCTCAATGAAAGTCTTAGAATGAAAAGTCCCATTTTATGTTTATTAAACATAAATGAGAGTTAAATACAACATATATGAAAACCACACATACACACGCATCTCTGTGTGTCTGGCAGAAATCTCAACTTGGATGTCGGCCCACCACCACAAGCTCAACAAGATGTTGATGCTCTTCCTGCCGTGGAAAGCCTGCCCGCTCCAAGACCTCTCCATCATGGTTGACATCTCCACTGTGTCCCCCTCCCAGAGTGCAAAGAACCTTGGAGTGACCCTGGAAAACACCCCGTCATTTTCGGCAAAAATCAAAGCAGTGACTCACTCCAGCCGGTAGAGTACGACCCTTCCTCAGACAGGAAGTGGCGCAGGTCCTAATCCAGGCGCTTGTCATCTCCATTCTAGACCACCGGGAGGGGGGGGGTTGGGAAACCCTGGTCTAGTCTACAGCAACCCTCTGTTGGCTAGGTTCCCTGTTTGTCTCGTCAAACCCCTGCAACCTATTCAAAATGCCGCAGCAGAGGGGACAAAATGGCGCCGTAGAGAGAGCACTGTGTTTCAGCGGGCATTCGTAAATTTATATTTTTACATTAATCTCCTAGCTTGAAAAAGTGGTAGGATTGGCTAAATAAGTTATCCTACAATGAGTCTTGACGGCTATTTCGCAAAAATCTCCGACAACATGCCCAACAGAACTACTAAGAACTCGACCAAAACCACCACCCCTGTAGATGTGCATGAGGAGCTAGCTAACGTTAGCGAATCTAACACCATTGCGGATCCAGGCACAATGGACCTGGTGATTCAAAAGATGACTGATAACATTACTAAAGTGATCGATGTTAAGATAAGAACGGTCTTGGAAGCAATAGCAGGCCATTCAGCTGAACTACAGAGGGTTGTGAAACGTGTTGAGGCGGAAGGAAGAATTGCTGCAGTGGAAACTTCAACTACATCTATGGACGCTAAGATAAAAGCACTTGAGAAACAAGTGTGCGACATGGCGGAGGACATTGACGACTTGGATAATCGAGGTCGCAGATGCAATATTCGTGTTGTGGGACTCCCGGAAAATTCTGAAGGGACACGTTCAGTCAAATTCTTTGAGGAATGGATCCCTGGCTACCTACAAATGGACACTAAAGGCTGGTCGTGTGAAGCTGGACAGAGCCCATCGCTCTCAAGCACCGATACCCGGTCCCAACCAGCGCCCACAGCCGGTGGTTATAAAGTTCCACAACTTCACCGACAAGCAGCGCGTCATGGACGCGGCTAGAAACATCGGCTCTGATGGTAGTCAATGTAAAAGTCCAAAGGTCTCATTCTTCAATGATTATTTCACTGCGGTTGTACGAAGACGCAAAGCGTTTGATGAGGTGAAGGCTCGACTCAGGAGAAGGAAGATGGACGGTTGTACCTGGCCACATTGAAGATTATGGTCAACAGATCGCCTAAAAAGCTCTACACACCTGAAGAGGCTGCTGCGTTTAGTGACTCTCTCGGGTAAATAACTTTAAGCTGCACCTCCGCAGCATTGGATAACTTTGTTTATTTTTGGTTGAATCTGATCATGAAACAGTGGTGTGAGTCCTCACGTACTCCGGTTCAGTAATATTCGTATCTTTATTATTTTTCTTGCTAAAGTAATAGCCACTATAGCTCAGGCTGAGATATGTGTGAATCCATATTGGTGCCCAGGCTTGGTTTTAGGTGGAAGAGCCTCAATCTTCTTCTATTGATTTTCTTTTCCATACATATAAAGGATGAGGCTATTGAGCGGCAATGCGGACTTAAGAGTCTACATTGGAGAGTTGAAATCCCCTGCATGTTAGCTAGTGGGAAAACCCCCTTTTGGATCTTTACATGTTTAATTTTTGGGTTTAGTATAGTTCGAGTTCAGGGTTCATATCGTTTGTTTGTTTATGCTCGGTGAGATAGAGGAGAGTTCAACACATGGAAAAAGGTACCACTCCACTTTTACAGTAGGATCCAGTCTGGATATTGAATGGTCAAGACACAATGGCAGGTAACAGACTGCGTGTATGTACATGGAACATTAGAGGGAGCCATAACCCCATTAAAAGGAAGAAGGTATTGTCTTTTTTGAAAAAATAAAATATTGATATTGCCCTGTTGCAAGAAACTCATTTGGATGATAAGGAGCACCTGAAATTACAACAAGGGGGTTTGGTCAAGTGTTTTTCTCATCATTTACATCCAGAAGTAGAGGTGTAGCAATTCTGGTGAAAAAAAACTTACCACTTAAGGTCTTGAATTGTGTGAAAGATACATTTGGTCGCTTTGTTATAATTAATGGTACTTTACAAGGGCAGGACATTTCCATAATGAATATTTACTTCCCCCCTGCTCACCCCCCTGATTTCCTCACTAAGGTATTTCTAGACTTTTCAGAATTAAACTCTGACACTGCAGTGGTTCGAGGAGATTTTAACTGCTTGTTGAACCCCCTTATTGCTAAGTTTCCCAGCGGTATAGCTTCACTCTCTCCTCAAGCTAAGTCACTTAAAGCTATTTGTGATGATCTGGGGTATGCAGATGTCTGGAGAGCTTTTCATCCCTCCAACAGAGAGTTCACTTTTTTCTCTGCACCTCATGGATGTCAGACTAGAATAGATTACTTTTTTATGCCCAGGACGTCTTTGCAGTCTGTTTTATCCGCTGGGATAGGAAGCATAGTCATATCTGATCATGCTGAGGTGATCCTGGACATAAAACTCAATGGGGCATTCAATGGGTCAAGACATTGGAGGTTGAATACAACCATTCTTAAAGACCATACATTCACATCATATTTTATTACAAGAGTTTAAAGCATTTTTCTCTATTAACTCTCAATCAACAGATAACCCCTCGCTCCTTTGGGAGACCTGTAAAGCGTATGCCAGGGGTCTGATTATGTCATACACAGCTACTAAGAGACGGAAAAAGCGTGAAAAGAAAAAAATGTTAGAGGGTGAATTAGGAACTAAAGAGAAGGACTACATTAAAACTCCCACTCCTGCCCTATTAAAGGAAATATCAGTCATTAGATCAACGTTAGACTCTCTCCTAACACAGGACGCTGAAAAGAAAATGAGATTTGTCAGGCAAAAGCTATATGAACATGGCGATAAGCCAGGAAAGTACTTGGCATACCTAGCTAAAAAGAGAGCTGACTCTCTTGGTAATCATTTATATGAAAATAAATTGATAAGTGACTCATTTAAGAAATTTTATACAAACCTTTATGCCTCAGAACTTCCAAAGGATGCACCCAAATTAATGGAGAACTTATTTTGTAAGATTGAGCTCCCTACTATCTTCGAAGAACAGAGGTCTCTCCTTAATGCCCCTATTACCAAGGAAGAGATCATGTTCGCAGTTAAGAATCTGCAAAATGGTAAGTCCCCAGGACCAGACAGGTTTTGTAGTGAGTTCTATAAAGAGTTCCATGGCCTGATCCTTGAGCCATTGCGTGATATGTTTAACCACTCATTTTCAAATGACCAGCTCCCTCAAACGCTGAGAGAAGCCAACATTTCACTTATTCTCAAAAAGGGAAAATGTCCAGAGTCTTGTTCCTCGTACAGACCAATTTCCCTTCTGAATGTGGATAGAAAATTGCTTTCTAAAATTCTAGCCACAAGATTAGAGGACTCACTGCCACTAATTGTGAAAGGAGACCAAACTGGCTTCATTAAGGGCCGTAAGTCATGCAACAATGTCAGGCGGCTTCTTAATGTAATTCAAGCCTACCAACAAAGTGCTATGGATGGTCTTGTGCTCTCCCTAGATGCTGAGAAAGCATTTGATTGTGTGGAGTGGTCTTACCTATTATATGCTCTAAATAAATTTGGTCTACGGGACAACTTTATAAAATGGGTGAAAGTTTTATATGATGATCCTCAGGCTGCTGTCCTTACTAATGGGCTACGGTCAAATAGCTTCTCTGTACACAGAGGTACCAGACAGGGCTGTCCTTTATCCCCTCTCCTCTTTGCACTCGTTATGGAACCACTGGCCGAGGCCATCAGGGTAATGCCTGCTATACAGGGGCTGCTCATTGGTGATGTTCATCATAAAATAAGCTTGTATGCTGATGATGTCCTGATATTCATCTCTAGTCCCGAGACTTCAATTACATCTCTTATTAATATTATTGAATTATTCAGCGAATTCTCAGGCTACAAGATTAACCTAACTAAGTCAGAGGCTATGCCACTTGGTAGCCTACACTCTGTACCTAATACTTCTCCCCCCTTCCCTTTTAAATGGTCTCCCTCAGGTTTCATGTATCTGGGTATATTTGTAACTCCTAAATTCCAGCAAATGTACAAAGCCAATTTTGTTCCCTTGTTTGATACAATAAGACAGGATCTGGAGCGCTGGAACTCTCTCCCGATTTCTTGGTTGGGTAGAATATCCCTCTTGAAAATGAACATTTTACCTAGACTACTTTACCCAATCCAAATGATCCCAGTATTACTCTCCAATAAGGTAATAAAGGATGTAAATGGATGGCTAAGTTCCTTTATATGGAGTAAACGCAAGCCAAGACTTAAGATGGCAATATTGCAGCTGCCAAGTTCTATGGGCTGCTTGGACCTGCCCAATATCAGGTTCTATCAATGGTGTGCCCACCTTTGTTATATTTCTGACTGGATCACAAATGAGGACTCCTCTATTTGGTTAGACATTGAGACTTCTCTTTCAAAATACCCCTTACAGGATCTTTTATTTTTCAGAAGTTTCAAGTCTGTAGAAGATCACTGCAATAATCCCGTTACACTTAACACACTCAAAGTATGGAGGTCAGTTCAACGCTTCCTGGGAAGGTCCAAACTAACCTCTGCTCTTACCCCAATTCTTAACAACCCAGATTTCAGTCCAGGATTGCTGGATGCTGGCTTTAACTTTTGGCTTAATAAGGGCATATGCAGGCTAAATTACTTATTTGCTGATAAGATTTTATTGTCATTTGAGCAGATGGTCGAGAAATATCGACTCCCAAAGCAGGACTTTTTCCGCTTCCTACAAGTAAGACATTATATTCTGAAGAGCACCACCAAAGATACTGGTCTGGTGTTCTGCAAGAAATTGAAAAGATCCTAGGGGTTGATCTAGAATTGGACACAGTTTCTTTACTGTTAGGTCTCCCTAGTAGGCATGTTACTTCCGTGGGTAAAAGGAGGCTTTTACAACATCCTTACCTTCGCAGCGAGGAAAAACATCCTTTTACAGTGGAATAGTGATAAGGTTCCTTCTATTAAAGATTGGCATAAGATACTATTTGAATGGGTGCCTCTGGAATATCTGACATGTACATTGCATTCTAAAACAGACCAGTTCTACAAAGTATGGGAACCTTATCTAAATTACCTAGAACCTGAGGTATCAGCTATTATGCTGCAAGGATTCTCTTAGAATGGCGGGGATCTATGTATTTCAGAACTACACTGTACGTTCCATGTGTGGAACCTAACTTCTTGGTTTAAACTGAGCTTTTTTGTTTGTAAGTTTGTTTAAAATGCATGTATTGAGAGACACAATGATGAGGATGGGGTGAGAGAAGCACCTAGCGGGAAGAGGAAAATGGTGTATGTATGGGTGTGTGTGGTATGTATGTATGTGTATGTGTGTACATGTGTATATATATATATATATATATATATATATATATATATATATATATATGTATATATATATATATGTATATATATATATATATATGTATATATATATATATATATATGTATATGTGTGTAAGTGAGTGCTGTTATTTTTTTTGTGTGTGCTTTGTCTCTGTTGTTGTATCTCTTAATATGGGTGAGAATTGTGAAATTCCAATAAAAATACTGCTATAAAATGCCGCAGCACACCTGGTGTTCAACCTTCCTAAACTCTTCCATGTCACCCAACTCCTCAGCATACTCCACTGGCTTCCAGTCAAAGCTTGCATCCACTACAAGACCATGGTGCTTGCCTACAGCGCAGCAAGGGGAACTGCCCTTTCCTACCTTCAGGCTATGCTCAAACCCAACACCCCAACCCAAGCACTATGTTCTGCCTCCTCTTGTCTCTTGGCCGTCCCACCCCTATGAGGGATCAACCCCCACTCAGACCAGTCAAAGCTCTTCTCTGTCCTGGCACCCCAATGGTGGAACCAGCTTCCCCCTGAAGCTAAGACAGAAGAGTCCCTGCCCGAATGTTGTTGATAAGTACTTTAGTGAGGAAAAATGTACTTGCTACGACTGTGTTGTGGTTGTCTAACCCAGCTTTCTTAAGATGAATGCAAAAATTGTAAGTCGCTCTGGATAAGCGCATCTGCTAAAATGACCCCAAAAAGTCTCAACAAAAAATCTGCATGAACTTGACAAACTGCATTATTTTTCTCATTGAAAAGTGTCTTGGGGGAAAAATTAAGTAGTTTAATGGAAGTAATGAAGTAGGCATTTGTGAACATCATATAGCCTACACAGTACAAACATGATATGTAACAGACTTTTTAGGCTTACATATGCCTTAAATCACACAATGCCCGTGTCCAAATACCCATAGTAGCGTACTAAATAGTATGCCGAAAAATACAATTCTATAGTATATGAAATGTTGAAAATAGTACACTGAATGCATCATCTATTGTTTGATTACGTAGACTCCCGCCATTCATTCATTTTGGTACAGAGCATTCATTTATTTGATGATCAGCTGTTGTCAAACACGTGAGTGGGAAAAGGTGAGTGAATTCTACTAGATCCAATGCCGAAATGAGTATGCAGTTTAAGTATGTCGTACGCTAGTATGGGTATTTGGACACGGCCACTGTCTCAATGCAATATTCTACACAGGAATATTCAACACTGAAATCTGTTACTCTTGTTATTCCAAATGAAAATCTATCTGTCTTTAATGCAGGGTTTGATCTAAATGTCAGAAGCTATCAAGTGGAATAGTTACTTTCTATATTATACAGTCAAATGTTTTTTCAGCTTATGTATCCTGAGGTAGCTCCTCTCTGAGAACCTCTTCCCGCAGTGCGTACAGGCAAACGACCTTTCTCCAGTGTGAAACTTCAAGTGCATCATCAGCTGGTTCTGGTGGGAGAACGTCTTCCCACACTAGGGGCAGCTGAATTGTTTCTTCCCTGTGTGGATCCTCTGGTGCCTCTTCAGGCTGGACGAGTGGGAGAAGAGCATGTGACACTGGGCACAGCTGTAAGGTTTCTCCCCTGTGTGGACCCTCTGGTGGATCTTCAGGTTCCAAGCCAGGGAGAAGCGCATGTGACACTGGGTACAGCTGAAGGGTTTCACCCCTATGTGGACCCTCTGGTGGATTTCCACCTTCTGAGGGCAGTTGAAGCCTTTGTTGCAGAACATGCAGAAGAACCGTTTCTCCTTATTAATGCCTGATGTTGCTCCCCCTCCCTGGGCCAGGGCTCTAGTCTTGCCGTTTGAGTTCAATACCTGATCGATAAGGGCATGGTTGTGTGAATCGGAAGGTGCCATAGACGTGGACACTGGGTCGCGTTCCTTGAGCGTGTGTAAAGGGGAGTGGGTTGCAATATTTGGATTTGGATCTAAGCTTTCCCTGTAGTCTAAGAAGTCACTCTTGTTTTCCTGAGAGTGTCCTTCTCCTAAGTGAGTCTGGTCTGCATTCCATGTCAGAAGAGCATCACCCTCCACTTTCACAGTCACCTCATCTATGACCAGACCCTCCCCTTTCTTATCTAGACACATTTCAGAGTAGACACTACTACTGTACCGGTTCCAGTCCCCTCTCATTGAATTAGTCTGTGTATCTAAGCCCACAGGCATGTCACCAGGTATCATCTCTGTAGCGTATGAACAGGACGGATCATTGCCAGTCTGTAACGCATCCCCTGAGTCCTGATGGAACAGAGCCGTCCTCGGGCTCCCGTAAACTAAATACTCTGTGCGGGTAGCAGGAGGACAGCCCAGTCGCTCCAGCACCGTTAAAGTCTCAGTGTCTGTCTCTGACTTGAGGACGGTGTTCAGCGTTCCACTGACCTCCGTGATGCTGCATTGGGCCCTGGGCAGTGCTGGGGCGAGGGTGGGGTCCTCCGTGGCTACAGCAAGCACTCCAGTCTGGATGTCTCTGCTGTGCGGTGGGTCCTCCTTTCCTTCATACATTTCCAGCTTGAACCCAGGACCTGCAGCCTCTGCATCTGCAGACTGACACAAGAAGAGACATTATTACCGGTAAATGAGTAGAATTAGATAACAATGTCATAGGGAAGTCTCACAAGCTCCCTTATGGCAGATAAATCAGGATGTACATGTAAGCAAGTGAATAGCTGAGGGGAGCCTTTGAAACAAACGGGCCACATTTGATTTATTGTAATTTTTTACGTTACACTATTACACTAACCGCTTTCACGATAACATGCTGGGTGGAGGTTCCACTGCCCTCATCTATAGCTATTGGTTGGTCATCTCTCCACACGTTGTGTCCTACTGGCTTCACAAAGCTCCTGTGGCCTCCAGTGAGATGTCCTTCACCTAAGACAGTGATTGGGGAAAAGAGGTAGTTAAATTAGGTACTTTCCATGCTTAACGCTATATTGTACACTATTGACAATATCTACAATTGGCAAGGAGGATCGAAGGTAACACTTATCATAACATCTAGATATACTATTTATTGATGGATTGATTATGTTCCATGCATCAGATTATTTTAATTTATTATGACAATAGGAAATTCAGTAAATCAAGAATCTGATTAGAATATAGTATTGTGTCTTTGTGCAAGAAGAATTTGTTCTTAATTGACCTGCTCGGTAAAATAAAATAATTATGCAAGATGGGGAAGTATTGCATACTATCCAAAAACTGACCAAGAACCAATTCTGAGTAACCCATCTGAACACAAGCACAGAGGGGAACGGGGCGACAGGCCCCACAGCCTCGGCCTTCTGCAAAATCAAAATGTACCTCTTGCCATTCCTCTGTATCGGTCGAGGATTTTGACACTACTGGGACGACTGGCTAGGGCGCGCTCTCGAGTTGTCCTCTCTGCGCGCTCCCGTGCCACCTTCAGTTCAAGTAGCTGTAGTTTCCTCTGCAATGTCCTGTTTTCTTTCTGGCTTTGAGTTATTTCCAAACGAAACACTGCATAGTCGTCGTCGACGAGTTTACAGATCTCTGCCACGGCTGCATTCGCTAGCACCTCCATAATGGAGGCTATTTGAGTGTGAAAAACCATACATTTAGCCATTGTTAGCAGCTAAGTTACCTAGCATTACTATCTACCAACCAAGTTCTGTCTCCAACGCGAATTATATACTACCTGGGTGTACGTATGTGAGGCTATGCAGTTAAATTAGTCATATTCTGAGTTCCAGGGTGTTAATAAACGTCTAAATAACAACAATAAAAACACTAAGGTACGAAATTGTTGTTGGTCAATGTTCACTTCCGTTTACGCTGAAGAGAACGGATCTAATTGGTCGGCGTCATGGCTCAAAATGGCGTCTTTAAATTAAAAACGTATGCGCGCTGTTCTTTGAATTACGTTACTGCTTATTACGTGACACATCAAATCTCATATTCATGGTCAGTATCTTTCAAGCTGAGAGCAGACTTGTTTAGAAAGTACGGTGTGTTAACAGGAATAGGGTTGAAAATAATATAATTACTTTATTCCATCATCACCTCAGTAAGGTAAATATTAATATTAACACCCAACATCAGCGGTATTTATAGAGCCACTGAACAAGCTGATTGACACGTGTGTTTATCTGTTGTTCATTAAAAAAACGAGATTCCAGTCTTAGAGGTGTGTTTCCTCACCGATTCCGCATTTGGTTAATGATTAGCCCCCATGAAACACTGTAGACGTAGGATCCTATTTCACTTCCTCAAAATCCCCATAATGAATCTAACTAAGATAACTAAAATCTTTAATTAATTTAGATGTTTTTGCCGTTGGGGGATTTAGTTGCACAATTTTACACCTAAGGAGCTGATGGACAGGTCTGTCTCACTGTCTATGCTATTGGATAGAGCGCAGCCACTGCAGATGTTCACCCCATGTTAGTGAGCAAATGGACATTGTCAAATTTACCCGTTGTGATGCACGGATGTTCCAAACTCCGTTTTAGAAGAGACTGACTTCATGACCAAAATCATCCTATTTACACTCTGTAGTTTCTGACCCGTTTTCAAAGGGATTCATTGCTTTTTAAAGGCTGTCGCTCTTTAAATCTTACTCTATGAGGACCCGGAGCCTGCTGGTTTTCTATTCTACCTGATAATTAATTGCACACACTTGGTGTCCCAGGTCTAAATTTGTCCCTGATTTAGAGGGTAACAATGACAAAGTACATTGGAACTGGCTTCGAGGTCCAGACTTGAGTTTGAAGGCCCTATATTATGTTCTGTATATGTACAGTCACCTCCATAATTATTATCACCCTTGATGAAGATGAACAAAATCATTCATTAATCATTCAAATATTGAGCTACAGAGCCTTCAGAAAGTATTCACACTCCTTGACTTTTTACACATTATGTGTTACAAAGTGGGATTCAAATGGATAATTATCATTATTTGTCAACGATCTCACAAAATACTCGGTCAAAGTGGAATAAAAATGCAAACTTTTTTAATAAATAGAAGATAAACAACAATATATCTTGATTGGATAAGTATTCAACCCCCTGAGTCAATACATTGTAGAATCACCTTTGGCAGCGTTTACAGCTGTGAGTCTTTCTGGGTAAGTCTAAGAACTTTGCACACCTGGATTGTACAATATTTGCTCATTATTGTTTTTTAAATTCTTCAAGCTCTGTCAAGTTGGTTGTTGATCATTGCTATATAGCCATTTTCAAGTATTTTCAAGCTGATTTAAGTCAAAACTGTAACTTGGCCATTCAGGAACATTTCATGTCGTCTTGGTAAGCAACTCCAGTGTATTTAGGCAATTGGAGAGTTGAACTCGCTTGTCAGAGAGAAAGATGTGATCTCTCAACTTTGTTAACGTGAAAGGCAGGGAAGAGGTTTGGTGTGCGTGTAAACCAAAGAGGAACAGGCCAAAATAAGGCCAATGTGTTTCTATGGGCTTATTTTGGGGTTTGTCGACTGCCTTGCGGCCTTTGTGACAACGACTCCCATTATTAGGACGGAGACGTGCATCTCACCATTATATACAAATCTCTGGTGTAGGCTAAATGGGAAGGTGCACACAGCACAGAGGAACGAAGGCGACGAGACCAAACATACAACATGAGAACAAGCGTACATAAAAAAACGTAGAATTAAGTCGATATATCGCTCAGCTCTAAATAGTATCTTGAACAGCTTCTACCCGCAAACCATAAGACTGAAAGGCAGGAAAGAGTGCCACAAGAGTGCCACAAGACTGTTAAATAGCGAATCGAATGGCTAACGTTACCCGCTGCTGCTACTGTTTATTATTTAGGCTGTTGCCTAGTCAATTTAACCCTACCTATTTGTACATAGGCACATCGACTAGGTACTCCCTGTATATACTTATGTTTTTTTTAATCGTTATTGTTATTCACTGTGTAATATACCTTGTGCCACTATTTCAATGTTTCATTAAATCTTTAACTCTACATTGTTGAACAATGACCCGTAAGTAAGCATTTCACCCCTCCTCCTTCACCAGCAGCACCTCCTCTTCCTCCTGGAAGAGTGATATAGATTGCGCAGACATACACTCCCCCAGGCATGTACAGTCGTGGCCAAAAGTTTTGAGAATGACACAAATATACATTTTCACAAAGTCTGCTGCCTCAGTTTATATGATGGCAATTTGCATATACTCCAGAATGTTATGAAGAGTGATCAGATTCATTGCAAAGTCCCTCTGCCATGCAAATGAACTGAATCCCCCCAAAAACATTTCCACTGCAGGTGTGAGTGTTGACGAGGACAAGGCTGCAGATCACTCTGTCATGCTGATTGAGTTTGAATAACAGACTGGAAGCTTCAAAAGGAGGGTGGTGCTTGGAATCATTGTTCTTCCTCTGTCAACCATGGTTACCTGCAAGGAAACACATGCTATCATCATTGCTTTGCACAAAAAGGGCTTCAAAGGCAAGGATATTGCTGCCAGTAAGATTGCACCTAAATCAACCATTTATCGGATCATCAAGAACTTCAAGGAGAGCGGTTCAATTGTTGTGAAGAAAGCTTCAGAGCGCCCAAGAAAGTCCAGCAAGCGCCAGGACCGTCTCTTAAAGTTGATTCAGCTGCGGGATCGGTGCACCACCAGTACAGAGCTGTCTCAGGAATGGCAGCAGGCAGGTGTGAGTGCATCTGCACGCACAGTGAGGCGAAGACTTTTGGAGGATGGCCTGCTGTCGAAAAGGGCAGTAAAGAAGCCACTTCTCTCCAGGAAAGACATCCGGGACAGACTGATATTCTGCAAAAGGTACAGGGATTGGACTGCTGAGGACTGGGGTAAAGTAATTTTCTCTGATGAATCCCGTTTCTGATTGTTTGGGGCATCTGGAAAAAAGCTTGTCCAGAGAAGACAAGGTGAGCGCTACCATCAGTCCTGTGTTATGCCAACAGTAAAGCATCCTGAGACCATTCATGTGTGGGGTTGCTTCTCAGCCAAGAGAGTGGGCTCTCACAATTTGGCCTAAGAACACAGCCATGAATAAAGAATGGTACCAACACATCCTCCTAGAGCAACTTCTCCCAACCATCCAGGAACAGTGACGAACAATGCCTTTTCCAGCATGATGGAGCACCTTGCCATAAGGCAAAACATTTACATTTTACATTTAAGTCATTTAGCAGACGCTCTTATCCAGAGCGACTTACAAATTGGTGCGTTCACCTTAAGACATCCAGTGGAACAGCCACTTTACAATAGTGCATCTAAATCTTTTAAGGGGGGTGAGAAGGATTACTTTGTCCTATCCTAGGTATTCCTGAAAGAGGTGGGGTTTCAGGTGTCTCCGGAAGGTGGTGATTGACTCCGCTGTCCTGGCGTCGTGAGGGAGTTTGTTCCACCATTGGGGGCCAGAGCAGCGAACAGTTTTGACTGGGCTGCGCGGGAACTGTACTTCCTCAGTGGTAGGGAGGCGAGCAGGCCAGAGGTGGATGAACGCAGAGCCCTTGTTTGGGTGTAGGGCCTGATCAGAGCCTGGAGGTACTGAGGTGCCGTTCCCCTCACAGCTCCGTAGGCAAGCACCATGGTCTTGTAGCGGATGCGAGCTTCAACTGGAAGCCAGTGGAGAGAGCGGAGGAGCGGGGTGACGTGAGAGAACTTGGGAAGGTTGAACACCAGACGGGCTGCGGCGTTCTGGATGAGTTGTAGGGGTTTAATGGCACAGGCAGGAGCCCAGCCAACAGCGAGTTGCAGTAATCCAGACGGGAGATGACAAGTGCCTGGATTAGGACCTGCGCCGCTTCCTGTGAGGCAGGGTCGTACTCTGCGGATGTTGTAGAGCATGAACCTACAAGAACGGGCCACCGCCTTGATGTTAGTTGAGAACGACAGGGTGTTGTCCAGGATCACGCCAAGGTTCTTAGCGCTCTGGGAGGAGGACACAATGGAGTTGTCAACCGTGATGGCGAGATCATGGAACGGGCAGTCCTTCCCCGGGAGGAAGAGCAGCTCCGTCTTGCCGAGGTTCAGCTTGAGGTGGTGATCCGTCATCCACACTGATATGTCTGCCAGACATGCAGAGATGCGATTCGCCACCTGGTCATCAGAAGGGGGAAAGTGATAACTAAGTGGCTCGGGGAACAAATCGTCGATATTTTGGGTCCCCATGGCCAGGAATCTCCCCAGACCTTAATCCCATTGAGAACTTATGGTCAATCCTCAAGAGGCGGGTGGACAAACAAAAACACACAAATTCTGACAAACTCCAAGCATTGATCATGCAAAAATGGGCTGCCATCAGTCAAGACGTGGCCCAGAAGTTAATTGACAGCATGCCAGTGCAGATTGCAGAGGTCTTGAAAAAGAAGGGTCAACACTGCAAATATTGACTCTTTGCATCAACTTCATGTAATTGTCAATAAAAGCCTTTGACACTTATTAAATGCTTGTAATTCTTCAGTATTCCATAGTAACATCTGACAAAAATATCTAAAGACACTGAAGCAGCAAACTTTGTGGAAATTAATATTTGTGTCATTCTCAACTTTTGGCCACGACTGTACACATGCATAACACAGATAACAAACCCATTTTAAACATGGAGTGTTTACCATTTGTGTGGGTATGTGTAAGTATATTTAGTAGGCCAGGGATGGGCAATTGGCAGACCCCCTTTTGTGGGCCTGCAGTTAACAACAACCCCCCCTCAACATAATGTTGAGAGTTGGTACAAAGGTTAAAGTTCACATTTTGGTTGGATCAACTGTTTTCCTCAATTAGCCCATGTCAGCAATTTTTTTTAGATTGGTAAGTTAGTCTTGCTATCTAAACTTGTAGTATTCACTCAGATATATTCAAAACTGCAAATATTTCTCTCTACCCTATGGCAAAATTTGTAGAATTGCAGGAATTGTATAACATTTCTAAATCTCTATCTCATGGCAAAATGTGTAGAAAAGCAGCAAACATCCTTTAAAACTGCAACATTGTCTCTACGCCCCATGGCTAAATGGGTATTTCAGAACATAACTTCATATTCTGAGGCCCACTGTATGTTACTGATCTGGCTATGCCATGCCAACTGCAGCCTAGGCTGTAAGCTAGTTCATTTACAGCAGACAAGATATGCTTGTAATTCCTGTGCCATTCTTTTATTATAACTTTATATTAAGAAGAATAAGTGAACATAGCTGAATAAAATAGAAAGGATATTTTTATCTAATGATTGCCGAGCGAGTGCACCATGGAGCAGCTATTCTGTGTTGAATGTAAAAAGTGATAATTTGTAACCTGTTCTATACACTTCATTTATTTGGCTACTTTAGTTGTGATATCAACTTTAGAATGACTTACAAATAAAAACATATTGGCTGCATGATGCGACTATTGTCTGATGATTTGAAAGTCGCAAAAAATGCATGGGCTTTGTTTCTTGCCTAGACTGTGTACACTGTTCATTAGTCTCTTATTCTGTGCATTCAAATTGCCATCGATAAAATGCAATTGTGTTCATAGTTTATGCCTGCCCATACCACAACGCCACCATGAGGCGACGCCATGCACGCTGTCTACCATCTGCCCAGTACAGTTGAAACTGGGATTCATCTGTGAAGAGCACACTTCTCCAGCATGCCTGCCAGTGGCCATCTAAGGTGAGCATTTGCCCACTGAAGTCGGTTACGACCCTGGTGATGACGACGAACACTCACATGAGTTTCCCTGAGACGGTTTCTGTCAATTTGTTCAGAAGTTCTTTGATTGTGCAAACCCAGTTTCATCAGCTGTCTGGTCTTAGACGATCCCGCAGGTGAAGAAGCCGGATGTGGAGGTCCTGGGCTGGCGTGGTTACACGTGGTCTGCGCTTGTGAGGCCAGTTGAATGTACTGCCAAATGATTTAAAACAAGTTTAGAGGTTTTATATTTTAATTTTATTTATTTAACTAGGCAAGTCCGTTAAGAACAAATTATTATTTACAATGACAGCCTAAACCACCAAACCTGGAATAATTGTGGCTGCCCTATGGGACTCCCAATCACTGCCAATTGAGATACAGCCTGGATTCGAACCAGGGCATCTGTAGTGAAATACGCACTGAGATGCAGTGCCTTAGACCGCTGCGTCACTCAGGAGCCCATGGTAAAGAAACAAACATTAATTTCTCTTGCAACAGTTCTGGTGGACATGCAACTGCTTGACTAGTTGGGCTAAAGCTTTCTGTACAACATTAAGACCTATTCAGTCTGTCTACAAACAGGCTCTCAAAGTGCGTGATAGGAAGCCCAATAGCCATCATCACTGTTACATCCTCAGAAAGCATGAGCTCCTGAGTTGGGAAAATCTTGTGCAATACACCGACACATGTCTTGTATTCAAGATCCTAAATGGCCTGGCTCCCCCTCCACTCAGTATTTTTGTTAAACAGAAAACCTAAACATATGGCAGCAGATCCACAAGGTCTGCCATGAGAGGTGACTGTATAGTTCCCTTAAGGAAAAGCACCTTTAGTAAATCCGTTTTCTCTGTGAGAGCTTCCCCTGTCTGAAATACTGCCATCAGACACACATAACTGCACCACATATCACACTTTCACAAAATGCTTGAAGACATGGCTAAAGATCAACCAGATTTGTGAACATGGTCCCTAGTTGTGTGTTGCCGCTTTCCATGTTGTCTGTTGTCTGTAGCTTGTGAGGTGCGGAAACACTTTGTTGCTTTTATGAATTTTGTCTTGCTGCTTTTTGTTCTATGTTGCTACGTCTTGCTTGTCCTATGTTGCTCTGTCTGTATGCTATGTCTTGCTTGTCCTATCTTGCTCTGTCTGTATGCTATGTCTTGCTTGTCCTATGTTGCTCTGTCTGTATGCTATGTCTTGCTTGTCCTATGTTGCTCTGTCTGTATGCTATGTCTTGCTTGTCCTATGTTGCTCTGTCTGTATGCTATGTCTTGCTTGTCCTATGTTGCTATTGTCTATATTGTAATTGTTTTTAATAACCTGCCCAGGGACCGCGGTTGAAAATGAGCCGGCTGGTTAAAACCGTCACTTTTACTGAAACGTTGATTAATGTGCACCATCCCTGTAAAAATCAAATAAACTCAACATTCCTGCAGTCAGTATGCCAATTGCACGCTCCCTCAAAACATGAGACATCTGTGGCATTGTGTGTGACAAAACTGCACATTTTAGAGTGGCATTTTATTGTCCCCAGCACAAGGTGCACCTGTGTAATTTTTTTACAGGGACAGAATGGAATGGTCTGCCTACCCATGTGAGAGACGCAAACTCGGTCTCAACCTTGAAGTCTTTACTGAAGACTCATCTCTTCAGTGGGTCATATGATTAAGTGTAGTCTGGCCCAGGAGTGTGTAGGTGAACAGAAAGGCTCTGGAGCAACGAACCGCCCTTGCTGTCTCTGCCTGGCCGGTTCCCCTCTTTCCACTGGGATTCTCTGCCTCTAACCCTATTACAGGGGCTGAGTCACTGGCTTACTAGGGCTCTTTCATACCGTCCCTAGGAGGGGTGCGTCACTTGAGTGGGTTGAGTCACTGATGTGATCTTCTTGTCTGGGTTGGCGCCCCCGCTTGGGTTGTGCTGTGGCGGAGATCTTTGTGGGCTATACTCGGCCTTGTCTCAGGATGGTAAGTTGATTGTTGAAGATATCCCTCTAGTGGTGTGGGGGATGTTCTTTGGCAAAGTGGGTGGGGTTATATCCTTCCTGTTTGGCCCTGTCCGGGGGTGTCCTCGGATGGGGCCACAGTGTCTCCTGACCCCTCCTATCTCAGCCTCCAGTATTTATGCTGCAGTAGTTTATGTGTCAGGGGGCTAGGGTCAGTTTGTTATATCTGGAGTACTTCTCCTGTCCTATCCGGTGTCCTGTGTGAATTTAAGTATGCTCTCTCAAATTCTCTCTTTCTTTCTCTCTCTCGGAGGATCTGAGCCCTAGGACCATGCCTCAGGACTACCTGACATGATGACTCCTTGCTGCCCCTAGTCCACCTGGCCTTGCTGCTACTCCAGTTTCAACTGTTCTGCCTGTGATTATTATTATTTGACCATGCTGGTCATTTATGAACATTTGAACATCTGGGCCATGTTCTGTTATAATCTCCACCCGGCACAGCCAGAAGAGGACTGGCCACCCCACATAGCCTGGTTCCTCTCTAGGTTTCTTCCTAGGTTTTGGCCTTTCTAGGGAGTTTTTCCTAGCCACCGTGCTTCTACACCTGCATTGCTTGCTGTTTGGGGTTTTAGGCTGGGTTTCTGTACAGCACTTTGAGATATCAGCTGATGTACGAAGGGCTATATAAATACATTTGATTTGTAATGATCATGCTGTTTAATCAGCTTCTTGATATGCCACACCTGTCAGGTGGATGGATTATCTTCGCAAAGGATAAAAGCTCACTAACAGGGATGTAAACAAATTTGTGCGCAGAATGAGAGAAATAAGCTTTTTGTGCTTATGGAACATTTCTGGGATCTTTTATTTCAGCTCATGAAACCTGGGACCAACCCTTTACATGTTGCATTTACGATTTGATTTCATTCCTCATGAATGTAATCACAATATTCAGTTGAAATGACAGATGCACTCACCAACACTAGGGACATCTTACTGATAAAATATGGATTTGGGCTAATTCCCCATCTGATGACGTAGAAACTCAATGAGGGCTGATTTAGACTCAGGAAATGTACGCCTTTCCTATGCACTTCTGAAGCCTCAATCAGACCGACAGCTCAGTACATCAATGCTGCGTAACCATTTTCAATATGTTATCCAACATGTTTATATATTTTTTTATTTAACAGACTCATTAGAATATATCGAGAGAACGGGTTCAGAATATTAGGGATAAATGAAAGAAAGCCATCTATATGTATATATATATTCGCCTCCATTTCAGCATCAATTGGTAGATTTAAAAAATACTCTGATCTTGTAGATTATTTAGGGTAAGGAAAGTATTTATGAATCACACAAAACTGGTTTGGAGAGCCTTTACACACAAAATATTAATGAATCAAAAATAGTGGTTGGATTCATCCTGAAAGTTGCCATATTCAAGTTAAATCGATGAGATATTGGAAGGTGAGAAAATTGTACAATAGGGGTTCAGCAATATTCCTATAAATACATTATCCCTCACTAATCATGGAATTGTAGCCTAATGACTGGTCCAGTAATCATGAACCGTGCACCAGGCTCCAGGTTTAAACTGCTACGTGTGGTCTGAGTTCCATAATGATTCAAATAGGCTACATGTCCCAAATTATTGCACAACGTTAGCCTAATATGATCCACTAATGCTAGCGACTCTCTGGAACAACTTACAAGGATGTGACAGAGGAATGAAAGGTAAATAGAATGGCAATGGAACAATATGAAATGTAGGCTACAAATTGAAAGAAACTAAGACTAAAGTGACAGTTACAGTGGGGCAAAAAAGTATTTAGTCAGCCACCAATTGTGCAAGTTCTCCCACTTAAAAAGATGAGAGAGGACTGTAATTATCATCATAGGTACACTTCAACTATGACAGACAAAATGAGAAAAAAAATCCAGAAAATCACATTGTAGGATTTTTTATGAATTTATTTGCAAATTATGGTGGAAAATAAGTATTTGGTCACCTACAAACAAGCAAGATTTCTGGATTTTTTTTCCTCATTTTGTCTGTCATAGTTGAAGTGTACCTATGATGAAAATTACAGGCCTCTCTCATCTTTTTAAGTGGGAGAACTTGCACAATTGGTGGCTGACTAAATACTTTTTTGCCCCACTGTATAAATGAATGTGGGTATTACTGACAGAAGCTCCCGATAATAGATCATATTTAACATGCTATAAACTGTCAAAATAAAAAGATAAACTGAGAAAAGCCTGGGCATAAAATTAAAACATTCTATAGAGCATAAATCAACTTGGTAGGTTCAGCGCTACAGAAGCTTATAGCTTGGGTCTCCAAATTTCATCCCCCCAAACTATGAGGCCATAGGCCTTCAATTAACATTTTGAATAATGACAAAGGTATTTTGAGGTAGGCTACGTTCTCATGAACCCTAGGCACTCGTGAAAAATAATTGATTGGAGAGCCTTACCACACGAAAGAAAGAAAACAGTGCTTTAATTGCCTTAATAAGCCTACTTTTGTTGTTGTTGACATGATCAACTGTTACTAATGATCCCCAGCAACAAGCACACAGTTGTGACAGTGTTTACAGAGAAGGCAAATGAAATGAAACTAAACGATGTAATGACTATGTAGGCTATACCAATTGAAGGGAACTAACAGTAAAATAGCAGTTGAATATGTGTGGTTATTAGGCCTACTGACAGTTGATACTGATAGTGGTTAATATTTAACATGATAGAAATAGGAAACAGAAGGTCAGGGTAGCCTATAAATTAAGACATTAGTGAGTGCCCATCTCTGAAAGTTAAAAAGCTGTACAATTTAAATTCGGCATAATGGAACAACAGTTCAGAAACTTTTCTGCGGGAAGGTTGATATGTAGAAATGTTACAGTGCTGCCATATGACTGGTTTCACATTTGTCTCCAGCGATTATTAGGTCAAATAGATTTACAGTGGGGCAAAAAAGTATTTAGTCAGCCACTAATTGTGCAAGTTCTCCCACTTAAAAAGATGAGAGAGGCCTGTAGATGCTATTATCATACTTTACAGGAATTACAGCCATTTACACATGCTTAACTCTGGTCAGAATTCCCCCTATTATGCATTAGCTAGATTGATAAATATAATATGCTGCTAGTTGTGTAATTGATTCATCTAACAGTTAATGTAGTTAGTTAACAGTTGATGTGATGTCTTAAAACTTTTTCAGTATACCCAATGATGTCTATAGGCCTATACAATCACTGCAAATGGCAGATGTGCACATCCTGCGCACGTTTCAGTATAAGCTATATCTCAAAGCCATAGCCTACCAGACACTTTGGTTAAAAAACAGTGCTTCTGCGGTCCATATGGAGAGTTGAGAAATAAATGTAATAACTACAGAGAGCTGAGACCCTCCTCTCTCCAACAGTCACAACAGTAGGCCTATTTGCTTTCAAAACTGTCATTTTCCTGCAATTGCAATTTGAAATGTTGCAATCACAATGCATTTTACTCTCCTCTCCCACTCACTCTGAGCCCAGAAAGAGAGAGAGTGTGGTTTGGAGGATGGATGAGACGTTTCAGATAATAAACTCAGCAAAAAAAGAAACATTCTCTCACTGTCAACTGCATTTATTTTCAGGAAACTTAACATATGTAAATATTTGTATGAACATTACAAGATTCAACAACTGAGACATAAACTGAACAAGTTCCACAGACATGTGACTAACAGAAATGGAATAATGTGTCTCTTAACAAAGGGAGGGTCAAAATCAAAAGTAACAGTCAGTATCTGGTGTGGCCACTAGCTGCATTAAGTACTGCATCTCCTCCTCATGGACTGCACCAGATTTGCCAGTTCTTGCTGTGAGATGTTACCCCACTCTTCTACCAAGGCACCTGCAAGTTCCCGGACATTTCTTGGGGGAATGGCCCTAGCCCTCACCCTCCGATCCAACAAGTCCCAGACGTGCTCAATGGGATTGAGATCCGGGCTCTTCGCTGGCCATGGCAGAAGACTGACTTGCAGGAAATCACGCACAGAACGAGCAGTATGGCTGGTGGCATTGTCATGCTGGAGGGTCAAGTCAGGATGAGCCTGTACGAAGGGTACCACATGAGGGAGGAGGATGTCTTCCCTGTAACGCACAGCATTGAGATTGCCTGCAATGACAACTAGCTCAGTCCGATAATGCTGTGAAGCACCGCCCCAGACCATGACAGCCCCCAAATCGATCCCGCTCCAGAGTACAGGCCTCGGTGTAACACTCATTCCTTCGACGATAAATGCAAATCTGACCATCACCCCTGGTGAGACAAAAGCATGACTCGTCAGTGAAGAGCACTTTTTGCCAGTCCTGTCTGGTCCAACGACGGTGGGTTTGTGCCCATAGGCGAAGTTGTTTCTGGTGAGGACCTGCCTTACAACAGGCCTACAAGCCCTCAGTCCAGCCTCTCTCAGCCTATTGTGGACAGTCTGAGCCATGATGGAGGGATTGTGCTTTCCTGGTGTAACTCAGGCACTTGTTGTTGCCATCCTGTACCTGTCCTGCAGGTGTGATGTTGGGATGTACGGATCCTGTGCATGTGTTGTTACATGTGGTCTGCCATTGCGAGGATGATCCCTGTCGCGCTGTCTTAGGTGTCTCACAGTACTGACATTGCAATTTATTGTCCTGGCCACATCTGCAGTCATGATGCCTCCTTGCAGCATGCCTAAGGCACGTTCACGCAGATGAGCAGGGACCCTGGGCATCTTTCTTTTGGTGTTTTTCAAAGTCTGTAGAAAGGCCTCTTTATAGTGTCCTAAGTTTTCAGAACTGACCTTAATTGCCTACTGTCTGCAAGCTGTTAGTGTCTTAACGACCGTTCCATAGGTGCATGTTCATTAATTGTTTATGGTTCATTGAACAAGCATGGGAAACAGTGTTTAAACCCTTTACAATGAAGATCTGTGAAGTTATTTGGATTTTTACGAATTATCTTTGAAAGACAGGGTCTTGAAAAAGGGATGTTTCTTTTTTGCTGAGTTTAGCAGTGAGTCTATTTAAATAACAAAAATGTGGAACTTGAAATTGAATGCCATGGTCAATACACCTGCATTTTCAGAATGCAACACTTTATCATGTTAACTAGAGCGCTGAGTATCAGGCTATTAGTGAATTGATGCTGTTAGCAAGTTTGCAGGCTTCTAACGCCCATCAGCGCCATTCATTTACAGAGCGCAGTTTTGGAGTAGCCTAGTTACCGTTAGTCACGTGGAATTAAATTGAGGTCAGGACTCGTTACTGCTAGTCTGGGGGTAATACTGGGCCCTCTCTCCCGTGTGGACCTTCAGGTGCATCTTCAGCTGGTGCTGATGGGAGAACCTCTTCTCACACTGGGGGCAGCTGTAGGGTTTCTCCCCTGTGTGGACCCTCTGGTGCCTCTTCAGGTTGCAAGTCTGGGCAAAGCGCATGTGACACTGGCTACAGCTGTAAGGTTTCTCCCCTGTGTGGACCCTCTGGTGGATCTTCAGGTTCCAAGCCTGGGAGAAGCGCATTTGACACTGGCTACAGCTGAAAGGTTTCACTCCTATGTGGACCCTCTGGTGGATCTCCACCTTCTGGGGGCAGCTGAAGCCTTTGTTACAGAACATGCAGAAGAACCGTTTCTCTTTACTACCGCCAGATGTTGCTCCCACTTCCCGAGCCTGGACTCTAGTCTTGTCGTTTGAGTTCAATACCTGATCGAAAAGGATGCGGCCGTGTGAATCGGAAGGTGCCATCGACGTGGACACCGGGTCGCGATCCCTGAGCGCGTGTAAAGGGGAGTGGGCTGCGATATTTGGATTTGGCTCTAAGCTTTCCCTGTAGTCTAAGAAGTCACTAGTGTTGCCCTGAAACTGTCCTCCTAAGTGAGTCTCGTCTTCATTCCATGTCAGAGGAGCGTCTCCCTCCTCTTTCACAGTCACCTCATCTACGACGAGACCCTCCCCTTTCTTATCTAGGAACCCTTCAGAGTATACGCTACTACTGTACTGGTTCCAGTCCCCTCTTATTGGATTAGTCGGTGTATCTAAGCCCACAGGCACGTCACCAGGTATCATCTCTGTAGCGTATGAACAGGTCGGATCATTGCCAGTCTGTAACGCATCACCTAAGTCCCGATGGGACAGAACTGTCCTCTGGCTCGGGTTACCGTAAAGTAAAAACTCTGAGCGGGGAGTAGGACAGCCCAGTCTCCCCAGCCTCGTTAAAGTCTCTGTCTCAGACTTGAGGATGGCGTTCGGCGTTCTACTGATGTCCCTGGGCTGCACTGGGGTGGTGTTGGGGTCCTTCGTGACTATATGGGGCGCTCCAGTCTGGATGTTGGTGCTGTGTCGTGGATCCTCCTCTCCTTCAGACATCTCCTGCTTGACTCCAGGACCTGCAGCCTCTGTATCTGCAGACTGACACAACAGGAAAGAGGTTATTATCGGTACATGGGCTGAATTAGATAAAAGTGTCATAGGTAAGTCTCACAAGCTCTTCTATGGGCGGGGCCATGCAGAGACCCCCCAAAATGCCTCAGTAGCGAAAATAAATAACGAGCATAGGCCTATTTATTTCTGCAACAACTCACTCACTCATCATCACAAAATGTAAGCAAGCTAGTTACTCCTGACTCCTGAAGACATGATTGGCATTGGGAAAAGAGGTTGGGCTTTTGGCTGATCACTGGTGTTGATGATTGATGTAAATCTGCTAGTTAGCTAGCTCGATTTCTTTTACTGGTTGTGATTTACCTCTGTATTTCTGCCTCTTTCTGCTGCTTGTATCAGCCAACCAGACCAAATATTGACGATGATGTAGGCTAAATCATTTGTTATTATGTGTTAATAAAATGTTATGCTGCTGTGGCAATACTGTTGCTATTTAGCAGCAATCTCCGTACAGGGCAGACTGGGAAATAGGCACAACCGGGCGTGCGCAAGCTCCGTACAGGGCAGACTGGGAAATAGGCACAACCGGGCATGCGCAAGCTCCGTACAGGGCAGACTGGGAAATAGGCACAACCGGGCGTGCGCAAGCTCCGTACAGGGCAGACTGGGAAATAGGCACAACCGGGCGTGCGCAAGCTCCGTACAGGGCAGATCAACAGGAGCAACCAACAGGCGCAACCAACAGGGTGGGGGATGGCAAGCTTGACAACAACTTGTGATCAATGCGTACTGAACAACAATGACAACAACAACAAAAAAAATTGAGGAAATTCTACCACCACCCAAAAGGACACTTTGGAGAATGGAAGGGCAAAGGGCATGTGCTCTGCACAAGTGGAGCCCTATCTGTGCATGTGCCTGCTTATGGCAGATATATGAGGATGTACATGTAAGCAAGTGAATGGATGAGGGGAGCCTTTCTGAAATAAACAGCCACATTTGATTTACACTTTCAATTCAACACTATTACACTAACCTCTATCACAATAACGTGCTGGGTTGAGGTTCCATTCCCCTCATCAACAGTGATTGGTTGGTCGTCTCTCCATGTATTGTGTCCCACTGGCTTCACAAAGCTCCTGTGGCCTCCAGTGAGATTTCCTTCACCTGAGAGAGTGATTGGGGCAAAAGAGGTGGTTCGGTTAGCTACTTTCAATGCTCAACACTATATAGTGGATGTAATGTAACACTTCTCATAAGATCTTGATATAGGCCCACTATTTATTGATAAAGGTATTGTGTTCCATGCATCATATTGTTTTCATTGAGTAAATAATAGGAAAAAGAGTCAATCAATAACCTGGTTAGATAAGTAATCAGGGGACTGGGGGAATTATTGTATACTTTCCAAAAAACAAATCTGGGTAACACGTCTGAACACATGTGCATAAGGGAATGTGGTGCCCCTCAGCATCGCCTGTTGCAAAATGTACCTCTTGCCATTCCTCTGTATCGGTTGACAAGCTTGATACTACTGGGACGACTGGCGAGGACGCGCTCCCGTGACACCTTCAGTTCTTGTAGCTGTAATTTCCTCCGCAATGCCCTGTTTTCTTTCTGGCTTTGAGTTATTTCCAAACGAAACACTGCATAGTCGTCGTCTACGAGTTTACAGATCTCTGCCACGGCTGCATTCGCTAGCATCTCCATAACGGAGGCTATTTGAGTGTGAAAAACCATACAGTTAGCCATTGTTAGCAGCTAGCTAGCGTCACCTATATACTATATATCAACCAAGTCCTGTTTCCAACGCAAATTAAAGACTACACGGGGTAAGTATGTGATGCTGAGCAGTTAAATGTGTCATATTTTGAATTCCATGGTGTTAATAAACGTCTAAATAACAACAAGAAAAACTTGGAAATAGTTATTGGTCATAGTTTACTTCCGTTTACACTGAAGAGAAAGGACGTTATTGGTTGGCGTCATAGCTCAAAGGGTGTGGCTAAATGAAAATTAATGCGTGCTGTTCTTTGAATTACGGTACTTTTTATTTTACATTACACATCAAATCTCCTATTCGTGATCAGTATCTTTCAAGCTCAGAACAGACTTGAAAAAATGGCTAGTTGGAACTCGTCTTGAGAGGTCGGCTATGAATGCCCTCACCGGATAGTACTAAAGTTGTATTGATTTCATTTTATGAATGAAGAAAAGTAAGAAAGAAATATAGGCAGGTGCATCACTACTCCAATTGAAGATCTATTACTGTATGTAGGCTATATGTATTTCTACCTTACCTTGCTCCCCCATCTTTAGTCCACTCAGCAGATCAATGCTCTCTGGTCCATCCTCTACTGTCTCCTCTTTGACCAGCAGCAGATCAGACTTCCCATCCTCCATGTCTACTGACTGTAAGAGATAGAGTGAGAGGATGTTGGATCAAGAAATCTGATATGAGCCCCCTGCTATGGAGCATCTTCTGATTGGGCAATGGGGAAGTGCTATGATTACTATGCAAACATGTTAATTTATTTGATACTTTGCAAATGTGTTAGTTGATTTGATTACTTGACACTAATGGTTTGATAATTCAACGGCATGCACAGACTTAAGACACATTTAATCAAGACCTGGGTTTATTCACAAAGAATCTCAGAGTAGAAGTGCTGATCGATGATCAGGTTTCCATCTGTCTGCATAGTCTTATTTATTATTATCTAATAGGCACTACTGCTCAGAGTTGTTTCTCTAACACCTCTTATTTATGAAGCATGGGACAAATTACATTTGATTTGATTTTGAGTTCACAGTGGACTCACCTCAGTGAGAGTGTATGTGGTCCTGTGATGCTCAGCTGGTTCCTCTGTGGGTTCAGGAGGTATAGTCTGGTTGTCCTCCATGACCATGGTTCCCTCAGGGTTTCCCAGACCCTCCTCACAGCCCTCCTCCTTCACCAGCAGCACCTCTGGACCCTCCTCCTCCTCCTGGAAGAGACAGGTGATACAGACATACACTCCCTCAGGTACGTACACACAGATAATCAACACACGTTCAACATGGAGTGTTTAACCATCCACACTATGTTTGAGTCCTATACTGCAGTTACAGAATGACTTCATTGTTGTTAAACCCATCATGGTGGACATAAATATGATGTTGTGGGTAAAAATAAGTCAGCAATGATAAGTCAAAAGTCAGACAGACCTGACAAAACCATTTTGACATGTACAGTAGGTGTTTGTTAGTGTGTGTGTGTGTGTGCAGGTAGGTATATTTAATGTATATTGGTTATAAAGCATTGTCAGGGTGCAGAATAGGGTGAGATCAGTTACTGTCTTACCTCAATTAGCTACGAAATCCCTAGTTTGAAAGCAACAAACAGTTTTCTGGAAGCTGTGCTGCACCATTTTCCGTTTGAGTGATAGCTAGCAAGAATCACACACAACACACAGCAGAGCAAGAGAGAGAGCAATGACGTGAATTGAACATACACTATATATACAAAAGTATGTGGACACCCCTTCAAAATGAGTGGATTTGGTTATTTCAGCCACACCTGTTGCTGACAGGTGTATAAAATTGAGCACACAGCCATGCAATCTCCATCAACAAACATTGGCAGTAGAATGGACTTACTGAAGAGCTCAGTAACTTTCATTGTGGCACCGTCATAGGATGCCACCTTTCCAACAAGTCAGTTCGTCAAATTTCTGCCCTGCTCGAGCTGCCCCGGTCAACAGTAAGTGCTGTTATTGTGAAGTGGAAACGTCTAGGAGCAATAACGGCTCAGCTGCGAAGTGGTAGGCAGCACAAGCTCACAGAATGGGACCGCTGAGTGCTGAAGCGCGTAAAAATTGTTTGTACTCGGTTGCAACACTCACTAACGAGTTCTAAATTGCCTCTGGAAGCAACATCAACACAAGAACTGTTCGTCGGGAGCTTCATGAAATGGGTTTCCATGGCCGAGCAGCCACACACAAGCCTAAGATCACCATGCACTATGCCAAGCATTGGCTGGAGTGGAGTGGTGTAAAGCTCACTGCCATTGGACTCTGGAGCAGTGGAAACGGGTTCTCTGGAGTGATGAATCATGCTTCACCATCTGGCAATCGAACAGAACGAACCTGTATTTGGCAGATGCCAGGAGAACACTACCTGCCCCATTGCATAGTGCCAACTGTAAAGTTTGGTGGATAAGGAATAATGGTCTGGGGCTGTTTTTCATGCTTCGGGCTAGGCCCTTTAGTTCCGGTGAAGGTAAATCTTAACGCTACAGCACAATGACATTCTAGATTATTCTGTGCTTCCAAATTTGTGGCAACAGTTTGGGGAAGGCCCTTTCCTATTTCAGCATGACAATGCACAAAGCGAGATCCATACAGAAATGGTTTGTCAAGATCGGTGTGGAAGAACTTGACCTGCCTGCACAGAGCCCTGAACTCAACCCCATCATACACCTTTGGGATGAATTGGAACACAGACTGCGAGCCAGGCCTAATTGCCCAACACCACCATTTATTTTACGTTTGCAATCGCAACAAATAATCTGCTCAGACCCCAACCAAGGAGCATCAAAAGTCGTGCTATAAATTCTCAGACAACCCAAAGATTCCTTGATGCCCTTCCAGACTCCCTCTGCCTACCCAAGGACGTCAGAGGACAAAAATCAGTTAACCACCTAAATGAGGAACTCAATTTAACCTTGCGCAATACCCTAGATGCAGTTGCACCCCTAAAAACTAAAAACATTTGTCATAAGAATCTAGCTCCCTGGTATACAGAAAATACCCGAGCTCTGAAGCAAGCTTCCAGAAATTTGGAACGGAAATGGTGCCACACCAAACTGGAAGTCTTCCGACTAGCTTGGAAAGAGAGTACCGTGCAGTATCGAAGAGCCCTCACTGCTGCTCGATCATCCTATTTTTCCAACTTTAATTGAGGAAAATAAGAACAATCCAAAATGTATTTTTCTACTGTCGCAAAGCTAACTAAGAAGCAGCATTCCCCAAGAGAGAATGGCTTTCACTTCAGCAGTAATAAATTCATGAACTTCTTTGAGGAAAAGATCATGATCATTAGAAAGCAAATTACGGACTCCTCTTTAAATCTGACTATTCCTCCAAAGCTCAGTTGTCCTGAGTCTGCACAACTCTGCCAGGACCTAGGATCAAGAGAGACACTCAAGTGTTTTAGTACTATATCTCTTGACACAATGATGAAAATAATCATGGCATCTAAACCTTCAAGCTGCATACTGGACCCTATTCCAACTAAACTACTGAAAGAGCTGCTTCCTGTGCTTTGCCCTCTTATGTTGAACATAGTAAATGGCTTTCTGTCCACCGGATGTGTACCAAACCCACTAAAAGTGGCAGTAATAAAGCCTCTCTTGAAAAACCAAACCTTGACCGAGAAAATATAAAAAAACGAATCGGCCTTCCATTCCTCTCAAACATTTTAGAAAAAGCTGTTGCGCGGCAACTCACTGCCTTCCTGAAGACAAACAATGTATACCAAATGCTTCAGTCTGGTTTTAGACCCCATCATAGCACTGAGACTGCACTTGTGAAGGTGGTAAATTACCTTTTAATGGCGTCAGACTGAGGCTCTCCATCTGTCCTCGTGCTCCTAGACCTTAGTGCTGCTTTTGATGCCATTGATCACAACATTCTTTTGGAGAAGGGGATTCAAAAAGCATTCAAAACATAATGTTAACTTTCACTGCTATGCGGATGACACACAGCTGTACATTTCAACGAAACATGGTGAAGCCCCAAAATTGCCCTCGCTAGAAGCCTGTGTTTCAGACATAAGGAAGTGGATGGCTGCAAACTTTCTACTTTTAAACTTGGACAAAACAGAGATACTTGTTCTTGGTCCCAAGAAACAAAGAGATCTTCTGTTGAATCTGACAATTAATCTTGATGGTTGTCCAGTCGTCTCAAATAAAACTGTGAAGGACTTCGCCGTTGCTCTGGACCCTGATCTCTCTTTTGACGAACATATCAACACTGTTTCAAGGACAGCTTTTTTCCATCTACGTAACATTGCAAAAATCAGAAACTTTCTGGCCAAAAATGATGCAGAAAAATGAATCCCTGCTTTTGTTACTTCTAGGTTAGAATACTGCAATGCTCTACTTTCCAGCTACCTGGATAAAGCACTAAATAAACTTTAGTTAGTGCTAAATACGTCTGCTAGAATCCTGACTAGAACCAAACAATTTGATCATATTACTCCAGTGCCAGCCTCCCTACACTGGCTTCCTGTTAAGGCAAGGGCTGATTTCAAGGTTTTACTGCTAACCTACAAAGCATTACATGGGCTTGCTCCTACCTATCTTTCCGATTTGGTCCTGCCGTACATACCTACACGTACGCTACGGTCACAAGACCCAGGCCTCCTAATTGTCCCTAGAATTTCTAAGCAAACAGCTGGAGGCAGGGCTATCTCCTATAGAGCTCCATTTTTATGGAATGGTCTGCCTACCAATGTGAGAGACGCAGACTCAGTCTCAACCTTTAAGTCTTTACTGAAGACTCATCTCTTCAGTGGGTCATATGATTGAGTGTAGTCTGGCCCAGGAGTGTGAAGGTGAATGGAAAGGCTCTGGAGCAACGCACCGCCCTTGCTGTCTCTGCCTGGCCGGTTCCCCTCTCTCCACTGGGATTCTCTGCCTCTAACCCTATTATAGGGGCTGAGTCACTGGCTTACTGGTGCTCTTCCATGCCGTCTCTAGGAGGGGTGCGTCACTTGAGTGGGTTGAGTCACTGACATGATCTTCCTGTCTGGGTTGGCGCCCCCCCTTGGGTTGTGCCGTGGCGGAGATCTTTGTGGGCTACACTCGGCTTTGTCTCAGGATGGTAAGTTGGTGGTTGAAGATATCCCTCTAGTGGTGTGGAGGCTGTGCTTTGGCAAAGTGGGTGGGGTTATATCCTGCCTGTTTGGCCCTGTCCGGGGGTATGATCGGATGAGGCCACAGTGTCTCCTGACCCGTCCTGTCTCAGCCTCCAGTATTTATGCTGCAGTAGTTTGTGTCGGGGGGCTAGGGGGGCTAGGGTCACTAATCAACACTGCTAGCTAGCCAGCTAGCCCCCGAATCAACAACGCAGCCACTGCCAGCTAGCCTACAAAGTCAACAACGCAGCCACTGCCAGCTAGCCTACTTCAGCAGTACTGTATCATTTTAATCATTTTAGTCAATAAGATTCTTGCTACGTAAGCTCAACTTTCTGAACATTCGAGACGTTTATAGTCCACTTGTCATTCCAATCTCCTTTGCATTAGCGTAGCCTCTTCTGTAGCCTGTCAACTATGTGTCTGTCTATCCCTGTTCTCTCCTCTCTGCACAGACCATACAAACGCTCCACACCGCGTGGCCGCGGCCACCCTAATCTGGTGGTCCCAGCGCGCACGACCCACGTGGAGTTCCAGGTCTCCGGTAGCCTCTGGAACTGCCGATCTGCGGCCAACAAGGCAGAGTTCATCTCAGCCTAAGCCTCCCTCCAGTCCCTTGACTTCTTGGCACTGACGGAAACATGGATCACCACAGATAACACTGCTACTCCTACTGCTCTCTCTTCGTCCGCCCACGTGTTCTCGCACACCCCGAGAGCTTCTGGTCAGCGGGGTGGTGGCACCGGGATCCTCATCTCTCCCAAGTGGTCATTCTCTCTTTCTCCCCTTACCCATCTGTCTATCGCCTCCTTTGAATTCCATGCTGTCACAGTTACCAGCCCTTTCAAGCTTAACATCCTTATCATTTATCGCCCTCCAGGTTCCCTCGGAGAGTTCATCAATGAGCTTGATGCCTTGATAAGCTCCTTTCCTGAGGACGGCTCACCTCTCACAGTTCTGGGCGACTTTAACCTCCCCACGTCTACCTTTGACTCATTCCTCTCTGCCTCCTTCTTTCCACTCCTCTCCTCTTTTGACCTCTCCCTCTCACCTTCCCCCCTACTCACAAGGCAGGCAATACGCTCGACCTCATCTTTACTAGATGCTGTTCTTCCACTAACCTCATTGCAACTCCCCTCCAAGTCTCCGACCACTACCTTGTATCCTTTTCCCTCTCGCTCTCATCCAACACTTCCCACACTGCCCCTACTCGGATGGTATCGCGCCGTCCCAACCTTCGCTCTCTCTCCCCCGCTACTCTCTCCTCTTCCATCCTATCATCTCTTCCCTCTGCTCAAACCTTCTCCAACCTATCTCCTGATTCTGCCTCCTCAACCCTCCTCTCCTCCCTTTCTGCATCCTTTGACTCTCTATGTCCCCTATCCTCCAGGCCGGCTCGGTCCTCCCCTCCCGCTCCGTGGCTCGACGACTCATTGCGAGCTCACAGAACAGGGCTCCGGGCAGCCGAGCGGAAATGGAGGAAAACTCGCCTCCCTGCGGACCTGGCATCCTTTCACTCCCTCCTCTCTACATTTTCCTCCTCTGTCTCTGCTGCTAAAGCCACTTTCTACCACTCTAAATTCCAAGCATCTGCCTCTAACCCTAGGAAGCTCTTTGCCACCTTCTCCTCCCTCCTGAATCCTCCCCCCTCCTCCCTCTCTGCAGATGACTTCGTCAACCATTTTGAAAAGAAGGTCGACGACATCCGATCCTCGTTTGCTAAGTCAAACGACACCGCTGGTTCTGCTCACACTGCCCTACCCTGTGCTCTGACCTCTTTCTCCCCTCTCTCTCCAGATGAAATCTCGCGTCTTGTGACGGCCGGCCGCCCAACAACCTGCCCGCTTGACCCTATCCCCTCCTCTCTTCTCCAGACCATTTCCGGAGACCTTCTCCCTTACCTCACCTCGCTCATCAACTCATCCCTGACCGCTGGCTACGTCCCTTCCGTCTTCAAGAGAGCGAGAGTTGCACCCCTTCTGAAAAAACCTACACTCGATCCCTCCGATGTCAACAACTACAGACCAGTATCCCTTCTTTCTTTTCTCTCCAAAACTCTTGAACGTGCCGTCCTTGGCCAGCTCTCCCGCTATCTCTCTCAGAATGACCTTCTTGATCCAAATCAGTCAGCTTTCAAGACTAGTCATTCAACTGAGACTGCTCTTCTCTGTATCACGGAGGCGCTCCGCACTGCTAAAGCTAACTCTCTCTCCTCTGCTCTCATCCTTCTAGACCTATCGGCTGCCTTCGATACTGTGAACCATCAGATCCTCCTCTCCACCCTCTCCGAGTTGGGCATCTCCGGCGCGGCCCACGCTTGGATTGCGTCCTACCTGACAGGTCGCTCCTACCAGGTGGCGTGGCGAGAATCCGTCTCCTCACCACGTGCTCTCACCACTGGTGTCCCCCAGGGCTCTGTTCTAGGCCCTCTCCTATTCTCGCTATACACCAAGTCACTTGGCTCTGTCATAACCTCACATGGTCTCTCCTATCATTGCTATGCAGACGACACACAATTAATCTTCTCCTTTCCCCCTTCTGATGACCAGGTGGCGAATCGCATCTCTGCATGTCTGGCAGACATATCAGTGTGGATGACGGATCACCACCTCAAGCTGAACCTCGGCAAGACGGAGCTGCTCTTCCTCCCGGGAAGGACTGCCCGTTCCATGATCTCGCCATCACGGTTGACAACTCCACTGTGTCCTCCTCCCAGAGCGCTAAGAACCTTGGCGTGATCCTGGACAACACCCTGTCGTTCTCAACTAACATCAAGGCGGTGGCCCGTTCCTGTAGGTTCATGCTCTACAACATCCGCAGAGTACGACCCTGCCTCACACAGGAAGCGGCGCAGGTCCTAATCCAGGCACTTGTCATCTCCCGTCTGGATTACTGCAACTCGCTGTTGGCTGGGCTCCCTGCCTGTGCCATTAAACCCCTACAACTCATCCAGAACGCCGCAGCCCGTCTGGTGTTCAACCTTCCCAAGTTCTCTCACGTCACCCCGCTCCTCCGCTCTCTCCACTGGCTTCCAGTTGAAGCTCGCATCCGCTACAAGACCATGGTGCTTGCCTACGGAGCTGTGAGGGGAACGGCACCTCAGTACCTCCAGGCTCTGATCAGGCCCTACACCCAAACAAGGGCACTGCGTTCATCCACCTCTGGCCTGCTCACCTCCCTACCACTGAGGAAGTACAGTTCCCGCTCAGCCCAGTCAAAACTGTTCGCTGCTCTGGCCCCCCAATGGTGGAACAAACTCCCTCACGACGCCAGGACAGCGGAGTCAATCACCACCTTCCGGAGACACCTGAAACCCCACCTCTTTAAGGAATACCTAGGATAGGATAAAGTAATCCTTCTCACCCCCCTTAAAACATTTAGATGCACTATTGTAAAGTGGCTGTTCCACTGGATGTCATAAGGTGAATGCACCAATTTGTAAGTCGCTCTGGATAAGAGTGTCTGCTAAATGACTTAAATGTAAATGTAAATGTCAGTCTGTTATATCTGGAGTACTTCTCCTGTCTTATCGGGTGTCCTGTGTGAATTTAAGTATGCTCTCTCTAATTCTCTCTTTCTCTCTCTCGGAGGACCTGAGCCCTAGGACCATGCCTCATGACTACCTGGGATGATGACTCCTTGCTGTCCCCAATCCACCTGGCCGTGCTGCTGCTCCAGTTTCAACTGTTCTGCCTGTGATTATTATTATTTGACCATGCTGGTCATTTATGAACATTTGAACATCTTGGCCATGTTCTGTTATAATCTCCACCCGGCACAGCCAGAAGAGGACTGGCCACCCCTCATAGCCTGGTTCCTCTTTAGGTTTCTTCCTAGGTTTTGGCCTTTCTATGGAGTTTTTCCTAGCCACCGTGCTTCTACACCTGCATTGCTTGCTGTTTGGGGTTTTAGGCTGGGTTTCTGTACAGCACTTTGAGATATCAGCTGATGTAGGAAGGGCTATATAAATACATTTGATTTGATTTGTGAGATTCTTAATCAGCTAACATAAGTTTGTGAATTTTGAAGCATTTAAGACTTGAAACATTATGTAATCAATGCATGCACATAAACGCTTCATAATTCATAATTCATAAAGGTCATATTAACTGACTGATATTATCTCATAGGGGTCGTTCCATGTCATTTCAGCAAGCCATCTTAGGCTATCCTGAAATCGTTTCTGTGGTTAGAAACATAGGATTACCATTCCTGCAATATTATTTTGATTAAATATATTTTGAAATTAAGGTAATTGATTGCACCCAAATTGGCCATTTTAATTTATAGGACCCATATAATATTAAATAAACATAGTACCTAACATCCGATTTGAACCAAACTTTTTTCTTACTCTAACCACATTTCCATCCACAGTTTTTATGCAAGTAAAATCATACGATATTTTTAAAAAATCACAACAGCTGTGACGAAAACAGGGAGTTTCTGTACAATTTTCTAAATGCAGACAGATCATTTGTTTGTTTGACATGGTGGGATCTTTTGTGTCGTTAAACTTAATTATGTGAGTAAATGCGGTGGAAACAACTTTATGCACAAATATTAATATAATAACTATCATATCCAAGTAAACTTGGAGTCACGTGATGATATGGTGTGTGGTCCTCCAATTACGACATGGGAAACCATGCCGTTAATTAAGCTACAAATTAAATAAATTATACTGAATTTCACAGGGTGGTCGAAGTGCACGGTGATACAGTAAGTTTGATGCTCCTTTCCAATAAATATTAAGGGTATTATTCTGGTGACATGTTGATCGATGCTTGACTGCGGTTTGACAAATACATTTTTTCTGGCTCTTATCCATAATAATCTCATCATGTAAACTCACTAGCCTACCCGCACTGTACGTAAATCCGAGACACTCCATTTAGTATGATATGTTACGTTTCTTATGGTATTTATTCATGTGTGGATTTCCATCACCCATTTCGTATGATATGTTACGAATTACACGTTATGAATTTGCTAAACGTACAGTATGTTACGAATTTTAGCTAGGTGGCTAATGTTAGGTACAACATTAGGTACAATGTTAGGTACAAAATGCTCTGAGACCAGGTAGGTATACATGATCAGTTTTCTATGTCTTACAAATAGTATGGAGTTGCGGCATGGAGTATTGTTTCTTCATCCTATGTAATGTATTAGTGAATTTGCTGTTGTTTTTTCCCCCCTGTTCAGAGATAAGTCAGTAACCACGTTTCCATCCAACAATTTCATGCAGATAAATTACCTGATGCATGAAAAAAGCAACGACAGGACTGACGGAAACATGAAATGCCGGTACAATTTTATTAATGCCGACAGACAATTTGTTCGTTCGACATGGTGGGATCTTTTTGTGTCAGTTAAATAAATTATGCGAGAAATGGCGGTGGAAACGCCTTTATGCGCAAATATTGCTATAATAACTATCATATCAAAGTAAACTTGGAGTCATGCTGTGTTATGTTGTGTTGTCCTCTCACTACAACTTGGGAAAGCATGCAGTTTATTAACAGTGATGGAAAAAGTTCCTAATATTCATACTTGAGTAAAAGTAAAGATACCTTAATAGAAAATGACTCAATTCAAAGTGAAAGTCACTCAGTAACATACTACTTGAGTAAAATTATAAAAGTGTTTGGTTTAAAATACACTTAAGCATCGAAATGTAATTGCTAAAATATACTTAAGTATTGAAAGTACAAGTACAAATTATTTCAAATTCCTTATATTAAGCAAACCAGACGGTACCATTTTCTTGGTTTTTAAATTTACAAATAGCCAAGGGCACACTCCAACACTCAGACATAATTTACAAACGAAGCATGTGTGTTTAGTGAGTCCGCCAGCTCAGAGGCAGTAGGAATGACCAGGAATGTTCTCTTGATAAGTACATGAATTGGACCATTTTCCCATCCTGCTTAGCATTCAAAATGGAATGAGTACTTTTGGGTGTCAGGGAAAATGTATGGAGTAAAAAGTACACTAGTTTCTTTAGGAATGTAGTGAAGTCAAAGTAGTAAAAAATATAAATAGTAAAGTACAGATACCCCCCAGAACTACTTAAGTAGTACTTTAAAGTATTTTTACTTAAGTACTTTACACCACTGTTTATTAGTCTACAGATTAAATAAATTATGATGAACTTCACGGAGTGGGGAATGTGCAAGATGATGAGCTTGATGTTCCTTTCCAATAAGTATCGAGGGTCTTATTCTGGTGAGCAATTCTGGTGTCTGTAACCATTTAGAGATAGCCTATTTAAAACAAATTTTATTCGAATTTCTCATAATCTTTTAGGTCTTATCAATAGCCTAGGGAATTAAAATGTTCTTATTAACAACATTTGGCATGTCCATGGCTCAGACATAATGAATGCATTTCAGTGCGAATGCTATGTTTAACATTATAAACTGGGGGGTTCGAGTCCTGAATGCTGATTGGCTGACAGCCGTGGTATATCAGACCGTATACCAAATGTATGACAAAACACATATTTTTACTGCTCTAATTCCATTGGTAAACAGTTTATAATAGCATTAAGGCACCTTGGGGGTTTGTGATATATGACCAATACACCACGGCTAAAGGCTGTGTCCAGGCACTCTGTGTTGCGTCGTGCATAAGAACAGCCCTTAGCCGTGGTATATTGGGCCTTATTGATTAAATATATTTTCATATTGAAGCCATGCAATTACTCAGAAAATTGTGGACTGCAAAGATGTTAAACATATTTTACAAATATGGGATAGGCCTACATTGAATTATTTTGTTTCTGTAGGCTGATTAACAAACTTTCAAATTGGAGTTGATGAGAATGCAATACATAAAAGACCATAAATACACAACTGGAAGCAACCACATATTTAGCCATGGAGCACATTCTGATTGGCCAGTGAGGGGTCAAGGGTCATCACTACTTACCACAGACCCAAAGTCATAAACCCTTCCTATTTCTACAATTTGTCTTCTTAAAATCTGATTTTAAACCTAACTCTAACCTTAACCACACTGCTAAGCTTTTGCCTAACCTTAAAGCTGCAATATGTATTTTTTTGTGCTACCTCACCAAATTCACATTGAAAGCAAGTCTAAAAAGCTGTAGATCTGTTCTATGTGCTCTGTTTCTATGCCTCCCATTCTTCAGTTTTGTTTTTTGTGTCTTGCTTTTGGTTTCATACACCAGCTCCCAACAGCTGAAAATACAATATTTTGGGTTATTGAAAATATATTTCACAGCGGGTTTGGATGGTACAGTGATTCTCTACACTGCTTGTTGTGGCACATTAACTATTATAATTTTTTCCACCTGGAAATGGTGGAGCGATTTTTGCATATTGCACCTTTAAATTAAGACAAATTTTTACAATATAGCCAATTTTGTTGTGGTTGTGGCTCATGTAACTAGTGACATCTGGGGTCAAGCCTCAACACCTACATCTTGTTTATTCATCAAAACCCAGCACTTTCACGGCAGCTACTGTGCCCATAACTCCAATTGTGAAAATAACAAAAATATTTCACACACTCCTGAACGCTACCACCATCTCCTATGATCAGTATCTTTCAAGCTAATAGCACACTTGTTAATAAAGAACAGTGTGTTAGCAAGAATAGAGTAGAAAATAATATAATTACTTTATTCCATCTACATCACCTCAGTAAAGTAAATATTTAACTGTCCTGTTCTAGTCCATGTTGACTTTCTCTCTAAAAACAGGTATTTGTTTATACCTGTTTCAAATGACAAGTTAACGAAGGGTTAATAAGGGGTACGTGGTTAATTACCCTCTTACCCAATACACTTCACATGATAACTATAATATGTCACCAAAGAATGGTTCCCAGATCTCCCATGTACATCTCAAGTCACACTGCTACGATTTCTCCCCTTTGTGGACACTCCTATGTCTGATAAGGTTAGTCAGGAAGGAGAAGCTCTTGTAACATAGTTTGCACTTGAAGGACCTCTCCTTGATGTGAACGGTCTGGTGCTTATTCACAGTTCGCCTCAGTAAAGTGATTCCCAAACGTGGAGGAGGGGTACGACTTGTCGGCGTCCATCCTAATGCTCAACCTCTCACGTTGTGACCCAATGACACTAGAGAGAGAAGCAGGAGCCACCACCCTCAGTCTTTGAGCTAGTCTTTGAGTTCCCTCTAGACATTGTTTTGGGTGTTGTTGGGATTGTGTGCTGTGATGTAGGCTAGGTAACTTTCGTGTTGAACGCTCATCCTGACCCTGTCTGTACTGAGGTAGCTGAGGAAGGCTAGACCCAGGCTTTCTAAGAACCCAGTCACCAGGCATTAGACAAGACCCTGAAGGAGAAGACAGACTTGCTGATAGACTACCACCAGGGGAGTCTCCCACCACTCTCTGTGAAGGCTGAAGCCCAGGGTGACCTGCTCTGTTCATCATGGATACTGTGGTGTTTGTATCATAGGAACAGGAGGGTCTATCTCTATCAGCCCCAGCCCCTGCTCCATCCCTGCACTGAGACTGTGACGAGAAGGGTCTGGGCTGCAGACTGGATCCCTGACTGGAGCCTCTGTCTCCCTGATGACCACCAGGACAGAAGTTATTGAATCCATCTGTCCGCAGCTTGTGTTCTGTGTAGTGGTGGAGTCTCTGGCCCTTGTGGTTCGGTACCGGTTTCTACTCAGAAGGAACAGCGACGGCTCCTGATCTTTGGCAATGGTTTAAGACCAGCCACTTCCGTGGTAAAATCTCTCAAAACCCTGGATATCAGCAGGTCCCCCATGGACTGCAGACAGTAAACACAAATTGAACAGAAGATTTATATAAGAAACTTTACCGTAACAAACATAATATTATAAAATGTTAACCACAGTCAAGCCCATCTCTAACACTGTGATTCGAGTACCTAACAGTATGGAGCCAATGTAGTTTATTATAAAAAATGTCCATATGTGAATTAAGTATAATGTTTGTTTTGACTGAGATAAGGGAAACTCAGTCCCTGCAATGATACAAAAATAACTAAGTCAGTCAGCACAGAGTCAATTTTATGTTATTTCATTTCAATCAAATAGTCCTGCACTCATAATGTGAATTACAGTACTTTTATTGCATAAAATGATACGTGACAAGTAGAATAACTTCTCATTATGGTAACACTTGACCTTTTCTGTAAATCTGGTACCCTCACTTTGATCAAATTACATTTAGAATACTTTTGAAAAGGATCAAACTTTACACTGCACACAAACAGGACAGGGTTGTCACTTTACATCAGTGAAGCATTTTTACAGACACCATCACACCAACCATCACCATATCATCTACTCTGTCTCATCACTCTCTTTCTTTCCCCAGTTCACCTCATCCAGTTCCCTACTACATCCCAAACTAACAGAATGAACTACAAACTATCTAGTACTAAATCAAATCAAATTATATTGGCCACACACACGTTTAGCAGATGTTATTGCAGGTGTAGCAAAATGCTTGTACTATACATTACATGTCACTATACTCTATACATGGGTCGTGTGCATTTTCTGCTGGTGTATCCTGACATATCTCCTCTCTGAGAACCTCTTCCCGCAGTGCGTACAGGCGAACGGCCTCTCCCGTGTGGACCTTCAGGTGCACTTTCATATTGTGCTGGTGGGAGAACCTCTTCTCACATTGTGGACAGCTGTAGGGTTTCTCCCCTGTGTGGACCCTCTGGTGCCTCTTCAGGTGGGTCGATCGGGAGAAACGGGCCCGGCACAGGTGGCAGCCGAATGGTTTCTCCCCTGTGTGTATCCTCTGGTGGATCTCCACCTGTTTGGGGAAACTGAAAGCTTTCCCACAGAACGAACACAGGAAGCGCTTCTCTTTACTGATTCCGTCTCTACTACTGTCATTTGTCAATGGGCTTGTGTAGCCATTTAGTGTTGAAGCATTGTCTGAGGTCTGGTTTAACATTAGGAGAGTGTGAGGAGGATGAAGGCCAGGGAGTGTCTGTGTTGTCACAGCATCCATGTTCCAGTTGATAGATCCTATAGAAGGCAGGCTGAAGGAAGCACCTGTTGGAGGGTTAACCTGAGGCGCCATCAGTCTCTCTGAATCACAACTATAGGAGCAGGACGGAGCATCGCTAGCAGAGTCAGTGTCTGTTCTCTCCAGCCGCATACGGACACCTCCCTGTCCCCGTAGACCAAATCTACGCCTCGCTGTGGTCTCAGCCAGTCTGTTGTCATAGAGACTAAGTTCAGTTGTTGTTTTGTGTTTGTCTGTCTGTTTCTGGTTGTGGTTAACAGTATTGATCCCAGGCCCAGAGTTGAGGACGCTGTCCCACCCACAGACCTCTACTATGTCGCCTCTGGTCCTGGCCTGCTCAGTGACGTTCTCCCCTGGTCCCTTAACTGCATCGGTCTGGGAATCCAAAATGGCCGTCCAGTCTCCTCTGTTAGCCTCCAGCCAACCACCTGAAGGAAGAGGTAACAAAACAGATTTTACAAACATGGCAGAGAAAACATAATGTTGTGACTATAACTACTGTTCCCTGTAGGAGTGAAACTGGATTGAGTCCTTTCATTTAATACTGCTTTTCACCGAGCCCAGGAACGGGTGGCGCGGGGCCAAACAAGTGTTGTACCTAATTTCTCTCCATCGGGGAACTGTATTATAGCGATAACATTACATTCCCTTTCAGTCAGTCCACTTCATTATAACATACTATGGGGAAATAGAATCACGCCCCATGCAGAACCCAACGGATACTAAATTAAACAGCTCATGGCAGACCACCCAGACCTGGGTATTGCGCACACAGCGCGCTGCCTGGTTACTTCCGGTCACAGCCGTAAGCACACTGTCGGCTACACTGGGAGCTGTGACATCCACGCAATAAAATATCACGTCTGTGGTGATGCCCAACTCACCTCAGCACAAATATCTCCTCTAGTCAATCTTTTAAACAATGCCCAAGACGCTGCCAGACCTCTTGTGAAGTGGGAGCTGCCACAGCTAGGTAACCCTTGCCGCTATATGCCAGGGCGATAGCCTCCACAACCCAGTGGGAGAGACTCTGCTTAGAGAGCTCCTTGCCACGAGCTGGATTAGCAACACATACAAAAAGCTGGTCACGTAACCGGATATCCCAGGTCAGTTCAAAGTACGTGCGTAAAGCGCACACCGGACATGTTACCTCTTTTGCTCTTCAGAAGCAAAACGAGGAGGTGAAATAGCTCTAAAGCTAAAGGACATGACTTTCAGGGAGGCCACATTGTCACCTTACATTTACATTTTTTACATTTAAGTCATTTAGCAGACGCTCTTATCCAGAGCGACTTACAAATTGGTGCATTCACCTTATGACATCCAGTGGAGCAGCCACTTCACAATAGTGCATCTAAATCTTTTAAAGGGGGGTGAGAAGGATTACTTTATCCTATCCTAGGTATTCCTTAAAGAGGTGGGGTTTCAGGTGTCTCCGGAAGGTGGTGATTGACTCCGCTGTCCTGGCGTCGTGAGGGAGTTTGTTCCACCATTGGGGGGCCAGAGCAGCGAACAGTTTTGACTGGGCTGAGCAGGAACTGTACTTCCTCAGTGGTAGGGAGGCGAGCAGGCCAGAGGTGGATGAACGCAGTGCCCTTGTTTGGGTGTAGGGCCTGATCAGAGCCTGGAGGTACTGAGGTGCCGTTCCCCTCACAGCTCCGTAGGCAAGCACCATGGTCTTGTAGCGGATGCGAGCTTCAACTGGAAGCCAGTGGAGAGAGCGGAGGAGCGGGGTGACGTGAGAGAACTTGGGAAGGTTGAACACCAGACGGGCTGCGGCGTTCTGGATGAGTTGTAGGGGTTTAATGGCACAGGCAGGGAGCCCAGCCAACAGCGAGTTGCAGTAATCCAGACGGGAGATGACAAGTGCCTGGATTAGGACCTGCGCCGCTTCCTGTGTGAGGCAGGGTCGTACTCTGCGGATGTTGTAGAGCATGAACCTACAGGAACGGGCCACCGCCTTGATGTTAGTTGAGAACGACAGGGTGTTGTCCAGGATCACGCCAAGGTTCTTAGCGCTCTGGGAGGAGGACACAGTGGAGTTGTCAACCGTGATGGCGAGATCATGGAACGGGCAGTCCTTCCCCGGGAGGAAGAGCAGCTCCGTCTTGCCGAGGTTCAGCTAGAGGTGGTGATCCGTCATCCACACTGATATGTCTGCCAGACATGCAGAGATGCGATTCGCCACCTGGTCATCAGAAGGGGGAAAGGAGAAGATTAATTGTGTGTCGTCTGCATAGCAATGATAGGAGAGACCATGTGAGGTTATGACAGAGCCAAGTGACTTGGTGTATAGCGAGAATAGGAGAGGGCCTAGAACAGAGCCCTGGGGGACACCAGTGGTGAGAGCACGTGGTGAGGAGACGGATTCTCGCCACGCCACCTGGTAGGAGCGACCTGTCAGGTAGGACGCAATCAAGCGTGGGCCGCGCCGGAGATGCCCAACTCGGAGAGGGTGGAGAGGAGGATCTGATGGTTCACAGTATCGAAGGCAGCCGATAGGTCTAGAAGGATGAGAGCAGGGGAGAGAGAGTTAGCTTTAGCAGTGCGGAGCGCCTCCGTGATACAGAGAAGAGCAGTCTCAGTTGAATGACTAGTCTTGAAACCTGACTGATTTGGATCAAGAAGGTCATTCTGAGAGAGATAGCGGGAGAGCTGGCCAAGGACGGCACGTTCAAGGGTTTTGGAGAGAAAAGAAAGAAGGGATACTGGTCTGTAGTTGTTGACATCGGAGGGATCGAGTGTAGGTTTTTTCAGAAGGGGTGCAACTCTCGCTCTCTTGAAGACGGAAGGGACGTAGCCAGCGGTCAGGGATGAGTTGATGAGCGAGGTGAGGTAAGGGAGAAGGTCTCCGGAAATGGTCTGGAGAAGAGAGGAGGGGATAGGGTCAAGCGGGCAGGTTGTTGGGCGGCCGGCCGTCACAAGACGCGAGATTTCATCTGGAGAGAGAGGGAGAAAGAGGTCAGAGCACAGGGTAGGGCAGTGTGAGCAGAACCAGCGGTGTCGTTTGACTTAGCAAACGAGGATCGGATGTCGTCGACCTTCTTTTCAAAATGGTTGACGAAGTCATCTGCAGAGAGGGAGGAGGGGGAGGGGGAGGAGGATTCAGGAGGGAGGAGAAGGTGGCAAAGAGCTTCCTAGGGTTAGAGGCAGATGCTTGGAATTTAGAGTGGTAGAAAGTGGCTTTAGCAGCAGCGACAGAAGAGGAAAATGTAGAGAGGAGGGAGTGAAAGGATGCCAGGTCCGCAGGGAGGCGAGTTTTCCTCCATTTCCGCTCGGCTGCCCGGAGCCCTGTTCTGTGAGCTCGCAATGAGTCGTCGAGCCACGGAGCGGGAGGGGAGGACCGAGCCGGCCTGGAGGATAGGGGACATAGAGAGTCAAAGGATGCAGAAAGGGAGGAGAGGAGGGTTGAGGAGGCAGAATCAGGAGATAGGTTGGAGAAGGTTTGAGCAGAGGGAAGAGATGATAGGATGGAAGAGGAGAGAGTAGCGGGGGAGAGAGAGCGAAGGTTGGGACGGCGCGATACCATCCGAGTAGGGGCAGTGTGGGAAGTGTTGGATGAGAGCGAGAGGGAAAAGGATACAAGGTAGTGGTCGGAGACTTGGAGGGGAGTTGCAATGAGGTTAGTGGAAGAACAGCATCTAGTAAAGATGAGGTTGAGCGTATTGCCTGCCTTGTGAGTAGGGGGGGAAGGTGAGAGGGAGAGGTCAAAAGAGGAGAGGAGTGGAAAGAAGGAGGCAGAGAGGAATGAGTCAAAGGTAGACGTGGGGAGGTTAAAGTCGCCCAGAACTGTGAGAGGTGAGCTGTCCTCAGGAAAGGAGCTTATCAAGGCATCAAGCTCATTGATGAACTCTCCGAGGGAACCTGGAGGGCGATAAATGATAAAGATGTTAAGCTTGAAAGGGCTGGTAACTGTGACAGCATGGAATTCAAAGGAGGCGATAGACAGATGGGTAAGGGGAGAAAGAGAGAATGACCACTTGGGAGAGATGAGGATCCCGGTGCCACCACCCCGCTGACCAGAAGCTCTCGGGGTGTGCGAGAACACGTGGGCGGACGAAGAGAGAGCAGTAGGAGTAGCAGTGTTATCTGTGGTGATCCATGTTTCCGTCAGTGCCAAGAAGTCGAGGGACTGGAGGGAGGCATAGGCTGAGATGAACTCTGCCTTGTTGGCCGCAGATCGGCAGTTCCAGAGGCTACCGGAGACCTGGAACTCCACGTGGGTCGTGCGCGCTGGGACCACCAGATTAGGGTGGCCGCGGCCACGCGGTGTGGAGCGTTTGTATGGTCTGTGCAGAGAGGAGAGAACAGGGATAGACAGACACATAGTTGACAGGCTACAGAAGAGGCTACGCTAATGCAAAGGAGATTGGACCTTAGTCGCCTTAAGCAAACGGAGTCCAGGAAGAGTGTACGGATAACGCGTGAAAGTCCATCAAGTTTAACTGAGGCCAAAGCCATGAGCAGAGACCTTTTCTAGGAGAGGATCTTCAGATCCACTGACTCCAGAGGCTCAAAGAGGGCAGCACATAGTGCCTCTAAAACCAGAGCCAAGTCCCATGTCGGCGCAATAGGTTTAGAGACCGGTCTGAGACGATGTACACCTTTCAGGAACCGCACAATCAGGGGGTGGGCCCCTGGTGAGGCTCCGTCAATTTCCAAATGACACCCCGAGATAGCGGCCATGTACACTTTTAAATATTGAGAATGCCTGCCCCTGCTCAAAAAGCTCATGCAGGAACATAAGGATGTCCCTCCAAGAACACTTATAAGGAACAAGTCCTTTATCTTAGCCCCATAGCTCAAACGCTTACCACTTATACGCATACAGCCCCGTCGTGGAGGGCGCCCTTGCAAACTGAATGGTAGCAATAACATTTGGCGGTAAACCTCTAGCCATCAGATTGGTCCAGGCCCATTGGAACCGAATATGCGGCCTCCCGTGCCAAACCTGCCTGTGCGCCTGGGACAACAATTCCCTGCGCAACGGGAATTGCCACAGGTCCCCACCTAAATGGTGAATGATGTCCGCAAAACCAAGGCTGCCTGGGCCAACGGGGAGCCACAAGAATCAATGGTAAGCCTTCCCGGCACACCCTCTCCAATGTGTGCTGAATCAGAACCACTGGCGGAAACGCGTAAAGGAGGGTGAGGCCACTGGTGCACCAGAGCGATCGTTTCCAACTGGGCACTCTGGTCCCTCAATGAGAACTAGACGACATGGTGCGTTTTCTGGTGATGCATAAAAATCTACGATGGCCCTAGTCTCCACTCCTGAGTGCCAAGTACACTGTCAGAAGTTACAGGTAATAGATATGCCGGGCACTATGACACCGTCCATACTTTATGAATTGAGTAACCCTTCGCACAGCACGCCTCCACCCCTGGGGGGCGATGAGTCTTTTGTGACCACCTTGTGGGACAACATCTGGCCCATTAGAACCCCTTGCGACAGTAGCTGGGGATCCCTCCACTGGGCCAGTGCCCGAAGGCATGTCGGGGACACCGGAATTGACCGGCGAGATGTATCAAAGTTAATCGGAATCAGCATTGGAACAGCTGCATCAATAATAATCCTGAGGGATGAACACCATCGTAGAAGCCATCATCCCCAGTAGGCAGATGAAACTTGCGAAAATGTACTGTGCACCCAAACCAAAATTGGTCCAGGCAGAGCTGGAACCCAAACACCCTCTCTGGGGATAGAAAAAGCACAATTTAAGGATGAGTCTAACTAGCCTGCTGGTTCCTTTGACTGCTATCAGCCAATCGTCCAGATAGGCCAACACACTCAGCCTCTGATGGGTACCAGAGTTGCCTCCACCACCTGTGAAAAGACGAGGAGAGAGGGACGAGCCGAACGGGAGTACCAAAAACTTGTAGAATATAGCCTCGAAATGGAACCTCGTGACCTCTGTGACTGGGGTACATGGGCACATGAAAGTACGCATCCTTTAGGCCGATGGTGTACGGACCGTAACAGCCACTAGTCTGTGAGTATTTTGAACTTGTGAACTCTGAAATGCTTGTTCAGGGCACGCATGTCTAGAACAGGGCTTAAACTGCCATCCATTTTCGTAACCAGGAAATAGACAGCTGTCCTGAGCTTCCATCAGATAAACCACTCGTTCTGCCTATTCTGGAGCAGGAAGGATATTTCCTCCCTTAATACTGAGGCCAGGAGAACAGTTGACGTGATGACGCCGCAAAACGTGGGGTGGGGGGGATTCGTACAAAGAATTGTAGTCTGTAGTCACTGTTTGCATGACCCAGGGCGACACTGCGCATGTGCGCCATTGGTCAGAGCAGGCAGCGAGTCTCCTGTAAAGTGCCATCTGAGGGGGCATGATGCCCCCAGTAGTGGCATGGGAAAAATACGTTTCCACCACTCTCAACAAACTTATGTCTGATTGCGGAGGGATATGTTTTATTGAACTCACATGTGGAATACACAACACTCTTGAAACTCACAAACAATGGGATTGAAGCAATGTGTTTAGGTGGAAACGTTTACCTGAAGTATCCTTCCCCGCGCCGTGGCAGGACCATGTCACCCCTGGCCAGGTAAACAGACGTTGCGTCTGGCAATCAAGCTGGTCCGACCTTGTGCTGGGCCGGGCCCCCGGGACAGCCCGCTTAGCAGGCCCAGCATCCCCAAAGGACTTCAAAGGGAGAAAAGCGTACTGCTTGAACTAGGCGTACATGGCCTCCAGGGCCGAACCGGACATCCCCGGAGGACATTTGTCGGTCCCTCTCTATCTGAAAACGTCAAAGACGATAGTGTGCCACCACCCTGCTCTTCCCGAGTGCCAGAACGGTGCACCGGGACGTGCACAGAATGAAGTCAGCCGTAACACAAATCTCATCCAGGAGCTCTGCATGGGGCTTTCCTGCAGCCAAATAAGTGCCCAGCTCCGGCAGCAACTCTGTCTGGTAGATCTGCAGTACAGCTACAGACGACAGAAATCAGCCACCCCCTCGGCACGATACATCTTATCCAGCTGACCAGCTGAAAAACGACAGTGCTTGTTAGGAAGTGTAGGATCTGCATTAGCCACACCCTTGTTATCCAACAGGCTAGGTAGCCAGGTAGCTTGCTATAAACTAGAGGCGTGTGCACCAGCCCAGCCCCGCCCAATCCATCCCCTCCAGATCCATGAAGGGGGCATACCATGCAGCATCAGCTTAGCTGAATGCGGGTTGGACCAGGTTGTCGTAAATTCTTCGAAATACAGAAACAGGGGTAGGTGGTGCTTGACTGTGGCAACCACAGGGGGCAGGTACTTCCCACCGAACCTTGATAACTTCTGCCGCGGGTGTGAACATGGCCACTTCAACTCCAAATGTATAGCCACCCTGCAGCACAATTCTATGAACAATGTGTTGGATACCAGGGTTTCCCACACTACTCACGTAGCGTGAGGTGGCTGTCCTGGAACTAAGTCCTCTTCCGAGAAACTCCTGGAGTATCCAGAACACCAAGTTGTCATCCGAACCTGTGCCCTGTATGTCATCATGGGAGACAAACCAGCCAGCTCACTACCTCCTAGCTGGGAGGCTAGTTCCACCAAAGCCCCAAGTCTCTCTCTGCTTCCTGCACCTCAGTCCCAGGCGAGGTACCAGCATCCGGGAAAGGAAAGTCACCATCGGTAACTCCAAGCTTTTTCAAGAATTCGACATGTCTTTCCAGGGAGTTTGCACGCAGTATGTGGCAATGCGCACACGGACTGGTTCGAGCGAGGGCCACCTGAGCATGCTCCAAGCCGAGACAAAATACACATAAATCGTGAGTATCTTTCAGAGAAATAGTATAACTGCATGACTGGGGGAAATGTACACATCGTCGTCTCGGTCTCTTTCTTAACCGTTTTACTCATTTTCTTCTAGCAAATTGAAGCATAACTAATTGTTTGTGATTAGGAAACGTATGATAACAAATACAAACTAAAGCACACAACGTCCAGAGGGTGAGCACGCTCTACCACTATGGGACAGTTTAGTTGGCAACGTAAGTCTCGTTTTCCAATTGTTTGTTGTAGTAGTGTGAATCCTTCCTGTTTACACCGAGGTGAAGAGCAGAATAATTGAAGGAAGGAATCTGTGCCTCATGCTTATCACCTGTTGAAGGCGGGGCTTCCAGCGAGGCACGTATTTCATTGGCCTTGTCAGGCGTGATTGTAGATCTTTAACCGAAGTCGCGAGAGTGTGACTCCCCATAGTATGTTGTACCGAAGTTGACTGACTAAAGGGGACTCATTTAAATGTTTTGAGTCAATTACCTGGTCAAGTTCGTACATTATAATGTGTGTTTTTGTATATAAACATAAGTTGTATTGATTTCATTGTATAAATGAAGAAATAATAATAACCAGGTGCATCACTATTCTATTACTGTATGTAGGCTATATGTATTTCTCCCTCACCTTGCTCCCCCATCTTTAGTCCACTCAGCAGGTCAATGCTCTCTGGTCCGTCTTCTATTGCCTCCTCTTTGACCAGCAGCAGATCAGGGTTCCCATCCTCCATGTCTACTGACTGTAAGAGATACAGAATGAGAGGATGTTGGATCAATAAATCTGCTATGAGCATCTTCTGATTGGGAAATGAAGGATTGCTATGAGTACTGTGCAAAATTGTTGATTTGACACGATGCAAATGTATTAGTTGATTTAATTACATGACACTAATTCAAATGGATTGAAAATTCAAAGGCCCACACTTAATACAAAATGTAATCAAGACCTGGGGCGTCTATCAATTCATATTATGCTCTATCGTTTATTTCGTTGTGTCGCAAATCACACTCTTTACGGCAATTGGACGTCACTTTGCCGTGCGGAAGGACATTTGCAACACAAACAAACATGGAAGAGAGTGAACGCGACACAAAACACGGAGCTCGTACCTAAATGAGGGGCAACTTCGGTCGCATGGGACGTGGTTTGGGTATGAAAAATCTGACACGGACCAGAAAACCGTCCTCCGCAAAATATGCCGCAGGCCGGTCCCAACAACATGCTCAAACACCATTAACCTCTTTTACCACCTACGCAAGAATCCTGTGAAACAGTACGGAGAGAGTCTACGGATGAGACCCCAAAAAATAGTTGAGTGCTCAAAACAAACCCCCGACTCAGACGTTGCAAGAGGCTTTTGCCTACGGCACACCATATGGCAAAGAACCACGAAGATGGAAGGAGAAAGCAGCTGCCGATACAACTTACATCTGCAAAGACATGGCCTCAATTTACATGGTGAGAAACGGGGGTTTTGTGAGTTGGTGCTAAACACTCGACCCAAGGTACCAACTGCAAATACATTTTATTTGTTGAGCATAATTCAAAATGTAATAAGAAATATGCCTTTAAATGTGGTCATTTTATATAAACTATTTATTCATTGAATTTACAGAAAATGAGTATATCGTGATATGTATCGTTACTGGGATATGAAATTACCTATATCAGGATATGAGATTTTGGCCATATCGCCCAGCCCTAACCCAAGCCATAAGACTCCTGAACATCTAATCAAATGGCTTCCCGGACAATTTGCATTGAACCCCCGCCCCCCACACACAGACACACACACACTTTTACACTGCTGCTACTCTCTGTTAATTATCTATGCAGTCACTTTACCTTTACCTACATGTACATATTACCTCAATTACCTTGACTAACCTGTGGCCCTGTGCATCGACTCTGTACCGTTACCCCCTGTATATAGCCTTGATATTGTTGCTCTTTAATTATTTGATATTTTTAAATTTTCTTGTTTTTTTTCATATTTATTTCTTGTTTACTTCAGTTTATTTAGTAAATACTTACTTGTTATTAAAACTGCATTGTTGGTTAAGGGCTTGTAAGTAAAAATGTCACTGTAAGGCGTTGTATTTGGCACATGTGACAAATACAATTTGATCTAATAACATTCAGACAGTAGTTTACATTGGGCTCACCTCAGTGAGACTGTGTGTGGTCCTGTGCTGCTCAGCTGGTTCCTCTGTGGGTTCAGGAGGTGTAGTCTGGTTGTCCTCCATGACCATGGTCTCCTCAGGGTTCCCCAGATCCTCCTCACACCCCTCCACCTTCACCAGCAGCACCTCTGGACCCTCCTCCTCCTGGAAGAGACAGGTGATACAGATTACAGACATACACTACCTCAGGTACATACACACAGATAAACACACTTTAATGATGGATGGGCCATACTTGTGAACATTAGAAACAGTTTAAATTCAAAACAGTTGCTCCGTCACAAAATGTGCATCAGCCAATTAAAATCGTCAATTTACTTGCACGTGATAGAACGCACACACAGATAATAAACACATTCAACATGGAGTGTTTACCCATCCCCACTATGTTTGAGTCCTATACTGTAGTTATGGTGAACATAAATATGATGTTGTGGGTAAAAATAAGTCAGCTATGACTTATAAGTCAAAATTCATCAGACAAACCTGACTAAACATTTTGAAGTGTACAGTAGGTGTTTCAGACCCCTTGCAAATGTATAATTTAAATAAAATAAAAATCACATTTACATAAGTATTCAGACCCTTTACTCAGTACTTTGTTGAAGCACCTTTGGCAGCGATTACAGCCTCAAGTGTTCTTGGGTATGACGCTACAAACTTGGCACACCTGTATTTGGGGAGTTTCTTCCATTCTTTTCAGCAGATCCTCTCAAGCTCTGTCAGGTTGGCTGGGGAGCGCCACTGCACAGCTATTTTCAGGTCTCTCCAGAGATGTTCGATCGGGTTCAAGTCCGGGCCCTGGCTGGGCCAATCAAGGACATTCAGAGACTTGTGCTGAAGTGCATCCTGCGTTGTCTTGGCTGTGTGCATAGGGTCATTGTCCTGTTGGAAGGTGAACCTTCGCCCCAGTCTGAGGTCCTGAGCACTCTGGAGCAGGTTTTCATCAAGGAGCTTTCTGTACAGTCTCAGTCCCTGCCGCTGAAAAACATCCCCACAGCATGATGCTGCCACTACCATGCTTCACCGTAGGGATGGTGACAGGTTTCCTTCAGACGTGACGCTTGGCATTCAGGCCAAAGAGATTAATGGTCTTGGTTTAATCTGACCAGAGAATCTGGTTTCTCATGGTCTGAGAGTCCTTTAGGTGCCTTTTGGCAAACTCCAAGCGGGCTGTCATGTGTCTTTTACTGAGGAGTGGCTTCCACCTGACCACACTACCATAAAGGCCCGAGTGGTGGAGGGCTGCAGAGATGGATGTCCTTCTGGAAGGTTCTCCCATCTCCACAAAGGAACTCTAGAACTCAGTCGGAGTGACCATCGGGTTCTTGTTCACCTCCCTGACCAAGACCCTTCTCCCCTTATTGCTCAGTTTGGTCAGGCGGCCAGCTCTAGGAAGAGTCTTGGTGGTTCCCAACTTCTTCCATTTAAGAATTATGGAGTCCACTGTGTTCTTGGGGACCTTCAATGCTGCAGATATTTTTTTGCCTCGCCACAATCCTGTCTCGGAGCTCTAAGGACAATTCCTTTGACCTCATAGCTTGATTTTTGCCCCTGACATGCACTGTCAACTGTGGGGCCTTATATAGACAGCGGAGTGCCTTTCCAAATCATGCCCAATAAATAGAATTTACCACAGGTGGACTCCATCTCAAGGATGATCACATTGAAACAGGATGCAAATGAGCTCGAATCTCATAGCAAAGGGTCTGAATACTTACGGAAATAAGGCATTAATGTTTTTCTATTTTTAATACGATGGCTAAAATGTCTAAACCTGCGTTCGCTTTGTCATCACGGGCTATTGTGTGTTGATTGATGAGGATTTTGATTTAATCCATTTTAGAATAAAGTAAGCATTCCACTGTTAGTCTACACCTGTTATTTACAAAGCACATTTTATGTGACAAATAACATTTGATTTGTAGGTATATTTAGTAGGCCTTAAATGTAATGGTTATAAAGCGCTGTTGGGTGTATGCAGAATAGGGTGAGCTCAGATGTGATGTATATTAAAGAGAAGTGGTGTAAAGTACTTAAGCAGTACTTTCAAGTATTTTTACTTAAGTGTTTTTTGGGGGTATCTGTACTTTAATATTTATATTTTTGACAACTTTTACTTTTACTCCACTACATTCCTAATAAAAATAAATGTACTTTTTACTCCATACATTTTCTCTTGACACCCAAAAGTACTTGTTACATTTTGAATGCTTAGCAGGACAAGAAAATTGCCTAATTCACACACTTAACAAGAAAACATACCTGGTGGACTCACTAAACACATGCTTTGATTGTAAGATACTTAAAGTATATTTAAAACCAAATACTTTTAGACTTTTACTCAAGTAGTATTTTAGTGGGTGACATTCACTTGATTAATTTTCTATTAAGGTATCTTTACTTTTACTACAGTATGACCTTGGGTACCACCACTGCTAAAGAGAGCCGCATTCAAAGTCTTACAAGTCCCATTTTGTGTTTATTAAAAAAACATTTTAAATACACCATATGAAAATTGCAATGTGTTGGTCCCATGTTTCATAAGCTGAAATAAAAGATCCCAGAAATTGTCCATACGCACCAAAAGCTTATTTGTCAAATGTTGTGCAAATTTGTTTACATCCCTGTTAGTGAGCATTTCTCCTTTGCCAAGATAATCCATCCACCGGACAGGTGTGGCATATTAAGAATCTGATTAAACAGAATGATCATTACAAAGGTGCACCTTGTGCTGGGTACACTAAAAGGCCACTCTAAAATGTACTGTTTTGTCACACGCCACAGATGTCAAAATTTTTCAGGGAGAGTGCGATTGGCATGCTGACTGCAGAAATGTTCACCAGAGCTGTTGCCAGATAATTTAATGTTCATTTCTCTACCATAAGCCACCTCCAACATTGTTTTAGAGAATTTAGCAGTATGTCCAACTGGCCTCACAACCACAAACCACATTTAAACATTGCCAGCCCAGGACCTCCGCATCTGGCTTCTTCACATGCAGGATAGTCTGAGAACAGCCAACTGGAAAGCTGATGAAACTGATGAGTGTTTCTGTCTGTAATAAAGCCCTTTTGTGGGGGAAAAACTCATTCTGATTACCTGGGCCTGGCTTGCCAGTGGGTGGGCCTATGCCCTCTCAGGCCCATCCATGGCTGCACCCCTGCCCAGTCATGTGAAATCCATAGGGCCAAATGTATTTATTTATTTAAAAATTGACATATTTTGGTATATGACCTGTAACTCAGTAAAATCTTTGAAATTGTTGCCTTCATATTTTTGTTCAGTGTAAGTAGTTGAATGGAAGCAAAGAAATAGACATTGGTGAACATAATTTAACCTACACAATACAAACACAATATGTAACAGACCTTTCAGGCTTATATATCACACAATATCTGGATGCAATATCTACCCAGGAATATTCAACACTGAAATCTGTTACTCTTGTTATTCCAAAGGCATCTGTGGATCTTTTCTGCTGACAACACTGAAAATTAATCTTTGTATTTAATGCAGGGTTTGATCTAAATGTCAGAAGCTATTGAGTGGAATGGTTACTTTCTATGTTATAGAGTGGAATGGTTTTTCTGCTGGTGTATCCTGAGGTAGCTCCTCTCTGAGAACCTCTTCCCGCAGTGTGTACAGGCAAATGGCCTCTCTCCTGTGTGAACATTCAGATGCATCTTCAGATGGTGCTGGTGGGAGAACCTCTTCTCACACTGGGGGCAGCTGTAGGGTTTCTCCCCTGTGTGGACCCTCTGGTGCCTCTTCAGGTTGCAGGCCTGGGCGAAGCGCATGTGACACTGCGTACAATTGAAGGGTTTCACCCCTGTGTGGACCCTCTGGTGGATCTCCACCTTCTGGGGGCAGCTGAAGCCTTTGTTACAGAACATGCAGAGGAACCGCTTCTCTTTACCGTCTGTTGTTGCACCCCTCCCTGAGCCTTGGCCCTTTGAGTTCAATACCTGATCGAAAAGGACGCTGTCATGTGAATCAGATGGTGCCATCGATGTGGACACTGGGTCGTGATCCCTGAGTGCGTGTAAAGGTGAGTGGGTCGCGACATTAAGATTTGTCTCTAAGCTTTCCCTGTAGTCTAAGAAATCACTGGTGTTGCCCTGCGACTGTCCTTCTCCTAAATGAGTCTGGTCTTCATTCCATGTCAGAGGAGCGTCACCTTCCACTTTCACAGTCATCTCATCTACGACCAGACCCTCCCCTTTCTTATCTAGGCGCCCTTCAGAGTATACACTGCTACTGTACTGGTTCCAGTCTCCTCTCATTGGATTAGTCTGTTTATCTAAGCCCACAGGCATGTCACCAGGTATCATCTCTGTAGCGTATGAACAGGACGGATCATTGCCAGTCTGAAACGCATCACCTGAGTCCTGATGGAACAGAGCCGTCCTCGGGCTCCCGTAAACTAAATACTCTGTGCGGGTAGCAGGAGGACAGCCCAGTCGCTCCAGCACCGTTAAAGTCTCAGTGTCTGTCTCTGACTTGAGGACGGCGTTCAGCGTTCCACTGACCTCCGTGATGCTATGTCGGGGCCTGGGCAGCTCTGGGGCAGTGATGGGGTCCTCCGTAGCTACAGGGGGGGCTACTCCAGCCACTCCAGTCTGGGTGTCTCTGCTGTGCAGTGGGTCCTCCTCTCCATCAGACCTCTCCAGCTTGACCCCAGGACTTGCATCTTCAGACTGACAAGAAAAAAGGAGGTCATTGCCTCTACTAAGCATGCTCATCTGTATTTTTTATTTTTATAAAATGGCGCAAAAAATATTTTGGCTGGTAGATTAAAAAAATTGTAAGAAATGTATCTACCTGCCACAGTGCCAAGTATACATTTTTTGTAAGTTTTAGGCCCTGGATGTAATACTATTACACTAACCTCTATCACGATAACGTGCTGGGTTGAGGTTCCGCTCCCCTCATCAACAGTGATTGGTTGGTCTTCTCGCCATGTATTGTGTCCTGCTGGCTTCACAAAGCCCCTGTGGCCTCCAGTGAGATGTCCTTCACCTGAGAGTGATTGGTGGAAAAGAGATGGTTAGGTTAGCTACTGTAAATGCTCAATGCTATATTATACACTGAATGTACAAAACATTAGGAACACCTTCCTAATACTGAGTTGCACGCCCTTTTGCCCTCAGAACAGCCTCAATTCGACGGGGCATGGATTCTACAAGGTGTCGAAAGCGTACCACAGGGATGCTGGTCCATGTTGACTCCAATCCTTCCCACAATTGTGTCAAGTTGGCTAGATGTCCTTTGGGTGGTGGACCATTCTTGCACAGTGTGTCAATAGACTTAATTATTAAATAGATATTGAACTATCTTAATTTAGGATGATCCTAAATGAAGCAACTCACAGATTTGTAGAATAATCATACATATCACTATTGACACTAGAATTAGTAAGGATGTAATTTAACACTTTGCCTAACTTCTTGATATATACAGTGGGGTGGGTGGGGGGGGTATAGGCAGGTATATGCTTATACCCACTTATTTTTACATTGGGCATTGCATATACTCACTTCTAAATCCCCACTGATACGTATCAACGTAGTGTGGTGGAGGTAAACGCCGTATCTATGAATAAGGCTGATGGAACAGATGTTTTATTTAACCTTTATCTTAAGATGTTGATAAACTATTATTTCTTAACATTTTAGACGCAGCAATGTACACACGGTGGTAGGACCTATGCGTGAACGATCGAAAATGTAATTGCAAGAAAACACTGTTCTAAAATGTGCACCGCATACGTGAGTGGTTTCATGGACAGAGGTAGAAATATCTGTTAGAAATGTTGAAAGAGGGGAGATCTAAAGATGCAACAACTATCATGGGTTGCTAATATGACAAGGATAATGCCTTTGGCTGCTAGACAATGAAAGACAGGCAAACCAATATAACAGGATATAAGGAAGTATTTATAAATATGTCAGAACATAATTATTTGAATCAATCCACTGGCCATTTATTCTCCATCTCATGTGAAACAAAAGCACAGCTAATCAAACAGTGCTAGGTGCCTGCATACTTAAATTAAAGGGTAACGACACAAAAAAAAAGACTTAGAAAGTGGTCTCCTGATGTAGATCAAGCATTGTTATGGACTTAGAACATACAAATGTGTTGTTTTTCTGTTAAAAAAAAGTGTGACTGAGAGCAAAAACCGGAAGAAAAATAAAATGGGGGGAAATCTGAAACCTGGGGATTTCTGACTCTGATTTCTGTTTCAATAGTAGGCCTACTATTAGCCCACTTGCACAGTAGAGCTAGGGTTGGCCTGATATTGAAAGACCAATATGGGATTCATGATTTTAGGTCTTTCAGAGTGTATGTCACGGTTTCTCATACATTTTCACACTGGGCGCCTTTCCTTCGCCAGGCAGACCGTTTGAGCAAAATGTGTAAGTATACCCACTTCTCCAAGCACCACTGGAGATACTTTTTATAGATCAAGTGATTATGTTCCATGCATCATATTGTTTTCAATTAGCAAATAATAGGAAATGCAGTAAATATGAGTGTCTTTTTGCAAGATACTGTAGCTAGCTAAGTAATCAGGATAACTATTGCATACCTTCTCAAAACTGACCAAGACCAAATTCTGGTTAACACATCTAAAGTAAATTGAAAACGGTTGACAGAAGACCCCCACCCATGCAAAATGTACCTCTTGTCATTCCTCTGTATCGGTCGAGGATCTTGACACTACTGGGGCGACTGGCGAGGACGCGCTCTCGCATTGTCTTCTCTGCGCGCTCCCGTGCCACCTTCAGTTCGATTAGCTGAAGTTTCCTCTGCAATGCCCTGTTTTCTTTCTGGCTTTGAGTTATTTCCAAACGAAACACTGCATAGTCGTCGTCTACGAGTTTACAGATCTCTGCCACGGCTGCATTCGCTAGAACCTCCATAATGGAGGCTATTTGAGTGTGAAAACCCGTTGCCATTGTTAGCAGCTAGCGTTACTTACTAGATAACGTTAACATCTATCCAAATCCTGTCTCCAACGCGAATTAAATATGATCTGGGGTAAGTATTTAGTGCTGTGCAGTTAAATTCGTTATATTTGGAATTCTATGGTTATTAAAATGTCTAAATTACAAACGCAAAAGTGAAAATTGTTCTTGGCCATATTTACTTCCGTTTAGCCTTTGGAATTTGGTTGGCGGATCGCATCCAAATGGTAGGTGCCTACACCGCCACCTACAGTACTGGAGTGTGAGGCCAGGCATACCAACATAAAATGCTATCTTTTAATTGAACCTTTATTTAACTAGTCAGTTAATTAAGAACAAATTCTTATTTACAATGACGGCCTAGGAACAGTGGGTTAATTGCCTTGTTCAGGGACAGAACAACAGATTTTTACCTTGTCAGTTCGGAGATTCGCCCAACGCTCTAACCACTAGGCTACCTTAATTAATCCTGGTCCTCTAAGAAAGTTACATATAGCCGTAGACACCTACACTCATTAAAAACCCATTACCCCATTCCACTACTTTTATGAAAACTTGAAATCAGCCCTAATTAATCGGCCATTCCGATTAATCGGTCGACCTCTAATTCAGACCACTTGACTTTTTCCAATTTTTTTTTCCATTACACCCTTATTCTAAAATGGATTTAATTATTTTTTCCCTCGTCAATCTACACACAATACCCCATAATGACAAAGCAAAAACAGGTTTTTAGACAAAAACAGAAATACCTTATTTACATAAGTATTCAAACTAGAGGTCGACCGATTATGATTTTTCAACGCCGATACCGATTATTGGAGGACCAAAAAAAAAGCCGCTACCGATTTAATCGGCCGATTTAAAAAAAGAAATTAAAAAAATAATACATGTATTTGTAATAATGGCAATTACAGCAATACTGAATTAACACTTATTTTAACTTAATATAATACATCAATAAAATCAATTTAGCCTCAAGTAGATAATGAAACATGTTCAATTTGGTTTAAATAATGCAAAAACAAAGTGTTGGAGAAGAACGTAAAAGTGCAATATGTGCTATGTAAGAAAGCTAACGTTTCAGTTCCTTGCTCAGAACATGAGAACATAAGAAAGCTGGTGGTTCCTTTTAACATGAGTCTTCAATATTCCCAGGTAAGAAGTTTTAGGTTGTAGTTATTATAGGACTATTTCCCTCTATACCATTTGTATTTCATTAACCTTTGACTATTGCATGTTCTTATAGGCACTTTAGTATTGCCAGTGTAACAGTATAGCTTCCGTCCCGCTCCTCCCTGGGCTCGAACCAGCAACACAACGACAACAGCCACCACACCGAAGCAGCGTTACCCATGCAGAGCAAGGGAAACAACCACCCCAAGGCTCAGAGCGAGTGAAGTTTGAAACGCTATTAGCGCGCGCTAACTAGCCAACCAGCCTCATCTCGGGAGCTGATAGGTTTGAAGTCATAAACAGCGCAATGCTTGATGCACAACGAAGAGCTGCTGGCAAAACGCAGGAAAGTGCTGTTTGAATGAATGTTTACGCGCCTGCTTCTGCCGACCACCGCTCAGTCAGATACTTGTATGCTCAGTCAGATTATATGCAACACAGGACACGCTAGATAATATCTAGTAATATCATCAACCATGTGTAGTTAACTAGTGATTATGATTGATTGTTTTTTATTAGATAAGTTTAATGCTAGCTAGCAACTTACCTTGGCTTACTGCATTTGCGTAACAGGCAGTCAGTCTCCTTGTGGAGTGCAACGAGAGAGAGGCAGGTCGTTATTGCGTTGGACTAGTTAACTGTAAGGTTGCAAGATTGAATCCCCCGAGCTGACAAGGTTAAAATCTGTCTTTCTTCCCCTGAACGAGGCAGTTAACCCACCGTTCCTAGGCCGTCATTGAAAATAAGAATGTGTTCTTAACTGACTTGCCTAAACTTGAAATCGGCCCTAATTCAAACCTTTTTCTATGACTCAGGTGCATCCTGTTTCCATTGATCATCCTTGAGATTGTTCTACAACTTGGAGTCCACCTGTGGTAAATTCAATTGATTGGACATGATTTGGAAAGGCACACACCTGTCTATATAAGGTCCCACAGTTGACAGTGCATGTCAGAGAAAACAACCAAGCCATGAGGTCAAAGGAATTGTCCGAAGACAAAGGTTCACCTTCCAACAGGACAATGACCCTAAGCACACAGCCAAGACAACGTAGGAGTGGCTTCGGGACAAGTCTCTGAATGTCCTTGAGTGGCCCAGCCAGAGCCCGGACTTGAACCCGACCGAACATCTCTGGGGAGACCTGAAAATAGCTGTGCAGCGACGCTCCCCATCCAACCTGACAGCGCGTGAGAGGACCTGCAGAGGAGAATGGGAGAAACTCCCCAAATACAGGTGTGCCAAGCTTGTAGCGTCCTACCCAAGAAGACTCGAGGCTGTAATCGCGGCAAAAGGTGCTTCAACAAAGTACTGACGAAAGGGTCTGAATACTTAAGTAAATGTGATATTTCAAATACATTTGCTAACATTTCTAAAACTGTTTTTCCTTTGACATTATGGGGTATTGGGTGTAGATTGTTTTTTTAATCAATTTAATCCATTTTAGAATAAGGCTGTAACTTAACAAAATGTGGATAAAGTCAAGGGGTCTGAATACTTTCCAAATGCACTTTATTTTGCGGAATTGCCCATTGCTGATATGCTGTACGTGTGTGAGTGAGATTTAAACATATACACACAATGAAAAGCTATTTGGCTTCAACTTTTCAAACAGCCATGGCAGTGCCACTCATTGTCTTCTATATACCAAGAGCCTTATGAAACCATTTTAAAGACAGAATAATACAATACAAAATAATAAAAGTGCAATTTATATTCAAATGGTATTATGGCAGCCATATTGGATTTTGTACCCATTGGATTTGAGGCAAAATACATGGAGGCCCTAAAGAAAATATTTGATGGCCTGACTAATTACAAAACTAGGAGCAACAGATAAAAAATCTTTCAAGCAACCTCAGAACCAAAATAATCTAATTTCGGTGTCCGAGTCCACTTGTTTAGAGCAGATTACAATAGCCACAACATAAAAAATAAACATGTAACTATGTATTTTTGTCAGGCAGGACCATATAGCACTGAATGAGAGCACATATGACTTGGAAAGTTGTCTATTAATCAGCTACCAAAAAGTAAAGCTTACATTCATATCTAGTCATAGTTGATATTTCCAACCTATTGTATCTCTGTGTTTACAGGTCTATATTTCCTAGATGCATTAAGATATCCTAATGCTGTTTGTTTGTGTATGTAGGTGGAACTACTGACTTGTGGGGGAGTTGAATGTGGGGGAGTTGACACTAGCCATTATTCATTATGCGCTAAAAGGCTAAACTGATCCTAGATCAGCACTCCTACTCTTGAGAGGCTTTGTGGATACGGGCCCTGACCTAATATCATTCAGACAGTGGGCTCACCTCAATGCTGCTCAGCTGGTTCCTCTGTGGGTTCAAGAGGTGGTGTTCCCCAGACCCTCATCCTTCACCAGCACTCTGGACCCTCCCCCTGGAAGAGACAAGTGATACAGACATACACTCCTTCAGGTACATACACATAGACACACACAGATAATAAACACACTTTCAACAAGGAGTGTTTACTCACCCCCACTACGTTTGAGTCCTATACTGTAGTTACAGAATGACTTCATTGTTGTTAAACCCATCATGGTGGACATAAATATGATGTTGTGGGTAAATATGAGTCAGCTATGATAAATCAAAATGAATCAGACAAACCTGACTAAACTATGTTGACGTGTACAGTAGGTGTTTGTTAGTGTGGGGGTATATTTAGTAAGTGTATATTGGTTATAAAGCGCTGTTGGATGTATGCAGAATAGGGTAAGATGTGATGTACACTAAAGAGTGTTTCAATGAAAAGTCAAATTTTTCTTTATTAATCATAAGTGTTACATACACAATATGAAAACTACGAATACACATCCCTCTGCGTGCCTGGCAGACATCTCAGATTAATGTTTGCCCAACACCTCAAGCTCAACAAGAAGGAGCTGCTCTTCCTCCAAGAGAAGCCCTGCTCACTCCAAGTCCTCTCCACCACAGTGTCCTCTCAGTGTGCAAAGAACCTTGGTGTGACCATGGACAACACCCTGTCATTCTCTGCAAACCTCAAAGCAGTGATTTGCTCCTGCAGGTTCATGCTCTACAACAGTAGAGTACAACCCTTCCTCCCACAGGAAGCGGCTCAGGTCCTAATCCAGGCTCTTGTCATCTCCAGTCTAGACTACAGCAACTCTGTTGGCTGGGCTCCCCGCTTGTGCCATCAAACCCCTGCAACTTATCCAGAACACTGCAGCCCGACTGTGTTCAACCTTCCCAAGTTCTCCATGTCACCCCCGCATCCACTACAAGACCATGGTGCTTGCCTACAAAGCAGCAAGGGGAACTGCTCAAACCCTACATCCCAACCTGACCATTCTGTTCTGCCACGTCTGGTCTCTTGTCTGTCCCACCCCTACGGAGAATCAGCTCCCACTCATCCCAATCAAAGCTCTTCTCTGTTCTGGCACCCCAATGATGGAACCAGGTTCCCCCTGAAGCTAGGACAGCAGAGTCCCTGCCCATCTTCTGAAATGTCTGAAACCCCATCTCTTTAAAGAGTATCTTAAATGAATCCCATCTTAAATGAAGTGTTCAAAAAAATCTAAATATTTTATATTTGAGATTCTTCAAAGTAGCCACCCTTCGACAGCTTTGCGCACACTTCACATTCTCTCAACCAGCTTCATGAGGTAGTTACCTGGAATGCATTTCAATTAACAGGTGTGCTTTGTTAAAAGTGAATTTGTGGAATTTATTTCCTTCTTAATGTGTTTGAGCCAATCAGTTGTGTTACGACAAGGTAGGGGTGGTATACAGAAGATAGCCCTATTTGGTAAAATACTATGTCAATATTAAGGCAAAACAGAGCTCAAATAAGCAAAGAGAAACGACAGTCCATCATTGCTTTAAGACATGAAGGTCAGTCAATACAGGACATTTCAAGAACTTTTAAACTGTCTTTAAAAAATCAAAATAAACATCAAGCGCTACGGTGAAATTGGCTCTCATGAGGACCGTCACAGGAAAGGAAGACCCAGAGTTACATCTGCTGCAGAGGATAAATTCATTAGAGTTTAGTGAGACTATCATTTGTTTTTCAACAGAACAATGACCCAACACATTGGGGCAGCAGGTAGCCTAGTGGTTAGAGCGTTGGACTAGTAACCGAAAGGTTGCGAGATGGAATCCCCCGAGCTGACAAGGTAAAAAAAAATCTGTCATTCTGCCCCTGAACAAGGCAGTTATCCCACTGTTCCTAGGCCGTCATTGAAAATAAGAATTTGTTCTTAAACTGACTTGCCTAGTTAAATAAAGGTCAAATAAAAAACACCTCCAGGCTGTGTAATGGCTATTTGAACAAGAAGGAGAGTGATGGAGTGCTTCATCAGATGACCTGGCCGCCACAATCACCTGACCTTAACTCAATTGAGATGGTTTGGGATGAGTTGGAGTGAAGGAAAAGCAGCCAACAAGTGCTCAGCATATGTGGGAACTCCTTCAAGACTGTTGGAAAAGCATTGCTCATGAAGCTGGTTGAGAGAATGCCAAGCGGGTGCAAAGCTGTCATCAAGGCAAAGGGTGGCTACTTTGAAGAATGTAAATTCCATATGTGTTATTTCACAATTTTGATGTCTTCACTACAATTTCTAGAATAGCACAAAACCTTGAATGAGTAGGGGATCCAACACATACATCCATACAGTTGAAGTCGGAAGTTTACATACACTTAGGTTGGAGTCATTAATACTTGTTTTTCAACCACTTCACAAATTTCTTGTTAACAAACTATAGTTTTGGCAAGTCGGTTAGGACATCTACTTTGTGCATGACACAAGTAACTTTTCCAACAATTGTTTACAGACATTATTTCACTGTATCACAATTCCAGTGGGTCAGAAATTTACATAAAAGCACAGTTGACTGTCGGGTCCTATATCGTCATAACCTGAAAGGCCGCTCCGCAAGGAAGAAGCCACTGCTCCAAAACCACCATAAAAAGCTAGACTACGGTTTGCAACTGCAAAGATTGTATTTTTTGGAGAACTGTCCTCAGGTCTGAGGAAACAAAAATACAAGTGCCATAATGACCATCGTTATGTTTGGAGGAAAAAGGGGGAGACTTGCAAGCCGAAGAACACCATCCCATCATGTTGCGGGGGTGCTTTGCTGCAGGAGCGACTGGTGCACTTCACAAAATAGATGGCATCATGAGGACAATTATGTGGATATATTGTAGCAACATCTCAAGACATCAGTCAGGAAGTTAAAGCTTGTTCGCAAATGGGTCTTCCAAATGGACAATGACCCCAAGCATACTTCCAAAGTTGGGGCAAAATTGCTTAAGGACAAAAATGTCAAAGGAGTGTCCATCATAAAGCCCTGACCTCAATCCCATAGAAAATGTGTGGGCAGAACTGAAAAAGTGTGTGCGAGCAAGGAGGCCTACAAACCTGACTCAATTACACCAGCTTTATCAGGAGGAATGGGCCAAAATTCACCCAACTTATTGTGGGAAGCTTGTGGAAGGCTACACGAAACATTTGACCCAAGTTAAACATTTTAAAGGCAATGCTACCAACTACTAATTGAGTGTATATAAACTTCTGACCCAATGAGAATGTGATGAAAGCAATAGAAGCTTAAATAAATCACTCTCTCTACCATTATTCTGACATTTCACATTCTTAAAATAAAGTGGTGATCCTAACTGACCTAAAAAAGGGAATTTTTACTAGGATTAAATGTCAGGAATTGTGAAAAACCGAGATTAACTGTATTTGGTAATGGTGGATAAACTTCAGACTTCAACTGTATAAACAGATTTAGGCTTATATCTACAAGGTCTGGATGCAATATTCTACCCAGGAATATTCAACACTGAAATCTGTTACTCTAGTTTTTCAATTTAAAGTTTTATTATTATTCTTGTTTTTCAATCATCCATTAAAACACATTCCACATTCACAGATGTGACAGGCTTAAAAAATAAAATTTAAATATATAATAATAATAACTCAAATAAATAAAAAAAAATTTAAAAAATGTTTGGTGTATATATACATACACTGCTCAAAAATAAAGGGAACACTTAAACAACACAATGTAACTCCAAGTCAATCACACTTCTGTGAAATTAAACTGTCCACTTAGGAAGCAACACTGATTGACAATGAATTTCACATGCTGTTGTGCAAATGGAATAGACAACAGGTGGAAATTATAGGCAATTAGCAAGACACCCCCAATAAAGGAGTGGTTCTGGAGGTGATAACCACAGACCACTTCTCAGTTCCTATGCTTCCTGGCTGATGTTTAGGTCACTTTTGAATGCTGGCGGTGATTTCACTCTAGTGGTAGCATGAGACGGAGTCTACAACCCACACAAGTGGCTCAGGTAGTGCAGCTCATCCAGGATGGCACGTCAATGCGAGCTGTGGCAAGAAGGTTTGCTGTGTCTGTCAGCGTAGTGTCCAGAGCATGGAGGCACTACCAGGAGACAGGCCAGTACATCAGGAGACGTGGAGGAGGCCATAGGAGGGCAACAACCCACAGCAGGACCGCTACCTCCGCCTTTGTGCAAGGAGGAGCACTACCAGAGCCCTGCAAAATGACCTCCAGCAGGCCACAAATGTGCATGTGTCTGCTCAAATGGTCAGAAACAGACTCCATGAGGGTGGTATGAATGCCCAACGTCCACAGGTGGGGGTTGTGCTTATAGCCCAACACCGTGCAGGACGTTTGGCATTTGCCAGAGAACACCAAGATTGGCAAATTCGCCACTGGCGCCCTGTGCTCTTCACAGATGAAAGCAGGTTCACACTGAGCACATGTGACAGAGTCTGGAGACGCCGTGGAGAACGTTCTGCTGCCTGCAACAGAGATAAATGAAACTGGGAGATAGCATGGGAGCATCTGAAATAAATAGTTCAGTCTAGGGAGGATGTTCATACGGATGACATTAATTCTTCCTACTAAGCTAATTGGGAGGGAGATCGTTCTTGATTCGATCCAGGAGTGGAAGATAATTTTCCTTGAAAAGGCTATTCAGATCTGGTGTTATGAAGATCTCGAGGTATTGAAACCCCTGTGTCTTCCATTGGAAAGGACATAGTGTCTTCATAGAGCTGGTGAGTGTAATATTGAGAGGGCAGACAGTGCTCCAGAAAGCTCCACTCCATCCTGTCAAACGCCTTCTCAGCATCCAATGAAGCCAGCAGGACAGGGGTCTCTCTCCAGATATCTATCAGTCCCATCTCTTTAGTAAGAGAGTTCAACATCTTTGCAGATGTAGGATTTGTGGTGGGGACTTGAGATGATTTGTCTAGGGTTGGGTTAAGGGTACAATTAAAATCTCTGGCCACCACGCCAAAGGAAACACAAAGCTCATTCAACAGGGTTATCATTTTTTACATGAAAGCAGGAGTATCTGTGTTAGGGGCGTATATGTTTAATATAGTAATTGGTTGACCATACAGTGACCCAGTTATCAAAATAAATCTCCCATCCGGATCAGATATATTTTTGTCAATTATGAATGGAACATTTTTATGGATAAGTATGGCTGTGCCTCTACTATTTGATTTGAAAGATGAGAAATACACCTGTCCCACCCAAGCTCTGCAGAGTTTGGCATGTTCAGCATCACAGATGTGTGTCTCTTGTAATAGCGCGATGTCTGCTTTTTCCTTTTTTTAGAGCACATAGTATCTTTTTCCATTGTATTGCATGCCCTAGACCATGGCAGTCAGTTCCATGGCAATAGATTTAAGGTACTAGTCATCGTCATCGAACCGTAATCGAACATTAGTGCAAGTCATCGCTGGGTAAAAGTGGATAATAGTTACAGCTGCGTTCACATAAAAGGAAAATAAATGGTGTACATAAAATAACAATCTCTGAACACCCCAGCCGAGTTCCCAAACAACGACACGTCCCGTTGGATCTATTACCCCCCCCCCCGCTCAGTTTCAATTCTGTGTTCCGAAAAAAACAAGAACCGGGAACAGTTAGTAACGCACAACGTCTCCCTCTCCCCAACTAAGAAATGCCTCATCCTCTCCTCCCCCCATTGAGTAAATGACAACGTAGCCCCCGTCCAGACCACACTAAAAGAGGGAGAAAATAAAATCAATAGCCCAGCCTACATATACCTCCCCCAAGGGACATAGGGAACAACAAGTAATAATAGCAACAAAAAAACATGGGGGGAAAAAAAAAAAGTAGGCTGAAACATTAGTAGGCCTAGGTTAGGCTATAGAGCCTATCCCTCTCAGCTAAAGGAAAATAAATATAGATTGGACGGCTATAATGACATTTAGCGGGGCGGGTGCGTCTTTGGATATCGGCTATATGTTGTCTTACCTCCTTTAGTAATAGCATTAATCACATTTAGTCAATGGTCCGTTTCTCATTGACCAGGATTGTCTTTCAAAAAACATTTGGCCTCTTCGGGAGTTTTGAAGTGTCGCAAGGCTCCTTGGTGAAGAATCCTGAGCTCGTTTGGGTATTTGAATCCCCTGAAGATGCCTCGGTCAATGGAGTGTTTCTTCACCTCGTCAAACTCTCGGCGCTTTCGGCGTATTCCAGCTGACAGGTCCTGGTGTAAAGTGAGTTTGGCGTTTCCCACTGTGATGGTGTTGTTTTTCGCCGCCTGTAGGACTCGTTCCTTGTCGGTGAATCTCAGGAAACGTATGGTGATTGGGCGCGGTGGTTGTCTGGCTGCTGGTGGGGGCCTCAGTGCTCGCTGAGCTCTCTCTCGTTCTATGGGCCTGTCGGTGGACAGGTGGAGCCACTCGGGAAGTTTGTCTTGCAGGTAGCGCATCAGTGGCATGTTTACCTCTTCTTTTTCGCCCAGATTTAATAGAACACAATTATTCCTTCGCCCCCGGTTTTCCAGGTCCTCTGTTTTCTCTTCCAGATGCTCTATTTTCTTTTTAGCATATGCTATTGTTTCCATGGCATCTGTCAATAAGTTTTCCATGGATAGGATTCGCCCCTCTGCCTTGTCCAGGCGCCCTGCGTTTATGGTTCTTGTTGTTGATGTCAGGCAAAGCGTTTTCCAGGATTGTCACTATCGCACTGAGCTGAGAATTAATGGCATCTAATTTAGTGTTGAGTTCTGTACGTTTGGATCTCAACTCAGAAAGGATGTCTTCGACAGAGTGCGAGGTTGACATTCGTTGGGCCTCGGGGGGGGGGGGGGAGCGGGTCCTCTTGCTCCTGGCTAATGGCGCTAGCTTTTTCTGAAGCTAGCTTCTTCTTGGAGGCTTTTTCCGTCGCTAATGCTCGAGTCCGGGTAAAAATGTCACCTGTAGTGTCGCCTTTTGTAGCCGCCATTACTTTTTTTTACTAAAGCTAAAGGAGTTTGAACTTGGAGTGGTGGTAAGATTAGGAATTGGAAACTACTTGTGCAGAGCTCTTAGTTCATGCCGCCATCTCGTTCAAGGGTCACGTGATCCCCCCCCCCCCCCCAAAGCTTACTTTCTTTCATGTTATAGAGTGGAATGGTTTTTCTGCTGGTGTATCATGAGGTAGCACCTATCGGAGAACCTCTTCCCGCAGTCCATACAGGCGATCGGCCTCTCTCTCATGTGGACCTTCAGGTGTATCTTCAGGTTGCTAGCCTGGGCGAAGCGCATGTGACACTGGGTACAGCTGTAGGGTTTCTCCCCTGTGTGGACCCTCTGGTGCCTCTTAAGGCTGGACGAGTGTGCAAAGCGCATGTGACACTGGGTACAGCTGAAGGGTTTAATCCCTGTGTGGACCCTCTTGTGGATCTCCAACTTCTGGAGGCAGCTGAAGCCTTTGTTACAGAACAAGCAGAGGAATTGTTTCTCATTACTATTGTCTGATGTTGCTCCCACTGCCTGAGCCTTGGCCTTTTGGCCCTTTGAGTTCAATACCTGATCGAAAAGGATGCTGCTGTGTGAATCGGAAGGCCCCATTGTCGTGGACACTGGTTCACGATCCCTGAACGCGTGTAAAGGGGAGTGGGTGGCCACATTTAGATTTGTCCCTAAGCTTCCCCTGTAATCTAACAAATCTCTGCCCTGTGAGTGTCTGTCTCCTAGATGACAATCTACATTCCATGTGGGAGGAGCATCGCCCTCCACTTTCACAGTCACTTCATCTACGACTATAACCCCCCCTTTCTTATCTAGGCACCCTTCAGTGTATACACTACTACTGTACTGGTTCAAGTTCCCTCTAGACAGATCATTCTGTGTCTCTAAACCCAAGGATATGTTGCCAGGCTCGATCTCTGTAGTGTAGGAACAAGACGGATCATTGCCAGTCTCTAATGCGTCACATGAGTCCCGTTGGGAATGAACTGTCCTTGGGCTCAGGGTACCGTAAAGTAAATACTCTGAGCCGGGAGCAGGAGGACAGCCCAGTGGCTCCAGCCCCTCTGGGTCTGACCTGAGGACAGATCCTGTATGTAAAAGCCTTTGTGTTACAATTGAAGTCTCTGTGTCTGTCTCTGACTTGAGGACCTCGTTCATTGTTCCACTGTTCTCTGTGATGTTGCGTTTTGCCCTGGGCTGGGGCGAGGAGGTGAGGTCCTTTGTGGCCACAGGGGGCGCCACTCCAGCCGCTACTCCAGTCTGGATGTTTCTGATTTGTTGTGGGTCTCCTTCAGTCCTCTCCTGCTTTACCAGAGACGATCCTCCAGGACCTGCAGCCTCTGTATCTGCAGACTGACTCAAGAAGAACGGAGGTTATTATCAGTACATGAGTTTAATTGGATAACAATGTCAAAGGGAAGTCTCTCTATAAATTAGGATGTACATGTATAACTTTAGACCGTCCCCTCGCCCATACCCGGGCGCGAACCAGGGTCCCTCTGCACACATCAACTACAGTCACCCATGAAGCATTATTACCCATCGCTCCACAAAAGCCACGGCCCTTGCAGAGCAAGGGGAACCACTACTTCAAGGTCTCAGAGCAAGTGAGGTCACCGATTGAAACACTATTTAGCGTGCACCACCGCTAACTAGCGAGCCGTTTCACATCTGTTACACTCACCCCCCTTTTGACCTCCTCCTTTTCCACAGCAACCAGTGATCCGGGTCAACAGCATCGATGTAACAGCATAACTTTATACCGTCCCCTCGCCCATACCCGGGCGCGAACCAGGGACCCTCTGCACACATCAACTACAGTAACCCACGAAGCATCGTTAGCCATCGCTCCACAAAAGCCGTTTCACATCCGTTACACATGTTAGCAAGTGAATAGCTGAGTGGAGCGTTTCTGATTTTTTAAATTTGTATTTTTAATTGACCTGTTATTTAACTAGGCAACTCAGTTAAGATCAAATTCTTATTTACTATGACAGCCTACCCCGGCCAAACCCTAACGCCACTGGGCCAGTCCCTATGGGACTCTCAATCACAGCCGGTTGTGATACAGCCTGGAATCAAACCAGGGTCTGTAGTGACACCTCTAGCACTGAGATGCAGTGCCTTAGGCCACTGCGCCACTCGGGAGCCCCGAAATAAACTAGCCATATTTAATGTACTGTCATTTATTTATGGTACACTATGACACTAACCTCTATCACCATGTGCTGGGTTGAGGTTCCACTCCCCTCATCAACAGTGACTGGTTGGTCATGTCTCCATGTATTGTCGCTCATTGGCTTCACAAAGCTCCTGTGGCCTCCAGTGAGATGTCCTTCACCGGAGAGAGTGATTGGGGGTTAAAGAGGTGGTTAGGTTAGCTACTGTCAATGCTCAACACTATATAGTACACTATTGACAGTTGTGACTGTGTCCGAATGCCCATACTTGCATCCTAAATAGAAATAGTATGCTGTTTGAGTATGTGAAAACAAAGTAATAGTATGCGACAATTAAAAAATCTATTGTACCTTAAATACTAATTCCGCCTTTGACAACAGCCGATCAATTAGATAAAGGGATGCGCTACTGAAATCACCGAATAGCGTAAAACAATGCAATCGCGCATTACACATTCCCAGTATGCGATAAAATAGAATGTTCTATATTATGTGAATTTTTGAAAGTTTTGATGGTTTAAATGCCAGGATGGTTTAAATGCTGGTTTAAATGCCAGGCTGGTTATATTAGACCTCACATTTGACCTACACTGTAGCCCAGAGGTCAGCCTCTGTAAATCTCCCGGATTTACATTTACAATGTTACGTCTAGTCTATGAGACCAGGCTGACCTCTGGGCTACAGTGTAGGTCTAATGTGGCAAGTTTCCTATAACCAGCCTGAGTAGGCCTAAAGCTCTATTCCTATTCTATTTAGAGTTTAGAGAAATTAATCAAATTGGAAATTAGCCATTATCAGGTTGGTTAACGTAATATCTGTTGAATTTGTAAAAATCCACCCACACTCAGCCCTGCCCCACCTACTCAGCCAGTCAGGAGCAGCTACTGCGTTGCATACTGCATATTTCTTTACTAATGATACTTGCTAAATAGTATGCGACAATGGGTACACCGTATGCAGTTTAAGTATGTAGTATGGGTATTCAGACACATACGCTGTCTAGAATTGGCACGGGTTTAAGGTAACAACCACTTAACATAATCAATCTATAAATAGTATGTCAATAAGTTATGTTCCATGCATCATCTTATTTTCATTGAGTAAATAATAAGAAATGCCGTAAAAAATACAAATCTGGTTAGAATATGATAGTGTCTTTGTGCAAGATTGCTAAGTAATCAGAGGAATTATTGCATAATATCCCAAAACTGTCAAAGACCCAATTCTGGATAATTAACTATGTGGTTAATAACGCATCTAAAGTTACACATGCGCAGAGGGGAACGGGGCGACAGGCCCAGAAGCCTCGTCCTTCTGCAAAATGTACCTCTTGCCATCTCTCTGTATTGGTCGAGGATCTTGACACTACTGGGGCGACTGGCGACGACGCGCTCTCGCATTGTCCTCTCTGCGCGATCCCGTGCCACCTTTAGTTCCAATAGCTGTAGTTTCCTCCGCAATGTCCTGTTTTCTTTCTGGCTTTGAGTTATTTCCAATTGTAACACTGCATAGTCGTCATCTACGAGTTTACAGATCTCTGCCACGGCTGCATTCGCTAGCACCTCCATAACGGAGGCTATTTGAGTGTGAAAAACCACACAGTTAGCCATTGTTAACAGATAGCTAGCGTTACCTAGATAACATCTATCAAACAAGGCCCGTCATATTTTGAGTTCCAGGGTTAATAACGCCTAATACCGTATAAATAACAAAAACGTTGAAATTATTATTGGCCGCTGGTCGTTCTTGATTCCGTTTACTTCTTCGGTAGATTGGCGGTCTTAAACAAACGTTTAAAGGTGTATGCCGCCACCTATTGTGCTGGAGTGCGTGGTCAATCACGATTCTCAAAGCTCTACTTTGGTAGAAATGAAAAGAAACCCATAAACCTAAATCCTCATACTACTAAGAAAATAAAAAAGAGTCCTACTAACTTCCAACAGACCCTTTCCCATCCCCCAACCTTAAAGACCCTAGACTTAAATCTCTCCCGCTCTTCAACATACCTGCAACAATACAACACATGCTCCACCATTACATCAACCATGCACTCCAGACGCAAAGCATTCATATGCTTACCAAACACCACCTCTAACTTCCTGATCTCACCTTTGAATCTTGGTCCACCGACCTTTCTTTAGAGGGCATATAAATCCTGGCCCTTGGGCTCAGAATCCCACCTCTTCTGCCACACATCTATCAAAACAGCTCTGAGCTTACATTTGGCCTCTCCCCTACCCAGTGGTAGAGTTCATCTGTTTGTCCTCTACATACAACATTTGCACATCTAATTCAGGAATGTGTATTGCTGCTACTCACAGGTCGGAGTGTGAATTGTACATTTTGTTCCCCAAAACATAGAAAAAGGGAAACATTTAAATTGCACCATCATCTAACCCTGCACCTATACACTATACCCCAAAACCTACCATCCCACTACTTTGGCCCCAAGAGATCCTACACCAGTTCTGGGAGTATGGAACCCCTTCTCTCAAAACTCCCTGTAGATGTTCTGCTCTAAAATCTCTCACACCCTAATATTTCTCTGCTGCTGCAACTACCACATCTATCTTTGATTTCAGGGATTTCCGCTCCGTCAGTGCAGTGCAGTTGATCACCATGGCAATAAGCAAGAAATCCAACCTTTCTAAAAACGCATCCTCTCTGGATCTCTTTCATTCGCTCTAACTTATTGTCTAACTTGTTGGGAAAGTGGTCAAAGTTGCTGATTTGTGTCAAAAGTTGAATGTTGGAAGTCATGTCACAATGGGCCCTTTAGAATGACGTGTAAATCCCATGAAAGTAGATGGACAACAAGCTTAATAGTTTAAAAAGTAGAAAATATATCAAACACTTGTTTTAAAGTTTGAATGGCGTTTCTATCTTAAATGGTGTAAGAGTGCTAAAGAATAATAATAGCTAGATGGTAATTTTACATGAAGTAAAATTGTGGGACTTGCTTTACCTGTTTTAAAAGCATCTTTGCCGTTTTAAGCAGTTAACTATAGTCAAAGTTAAATGTAGTAAAATAATTGGTCTGATTACTTTGATATACCACTATGTCAACCTTATTACTTTGGATTGTGGGGCAATTAGATCACACATTTCATCAGAAATATTTACTCTGACTACTAGACTTGTATACAGTCTCCTACTAGAATACCACAGTGCATGCCAACTGTAACAATAGAGAAGAGAAGAGAAGTCAATAAGGCATTGTGGAAGCTAAGTAAATGAAAAAGTACTTTTTTTCACAATGTATTTTGACAACATCTGGATGTTCATGAAGTCCTCTCTGGGCTGTGCCTGGAACGGGGAAGCCCTTCCCTTGGGACACCTCTCAGTTAACTGAGCAGAGCACACTGTACATCTGAGATTCATTCTTATAAATGCAAATGTAGATCGTTCATTTTATTTGGACTTTTGTTTTTTATGCTAACATGAAGACAGAACTAATGCAAGCAGTGAATGTGATACCAATGTTTTGGTCAAGATTCATACCTGGGAGATGTCTGACGTGAAAATGCAATACACTGGGTTGTGATAGCTTTAGTATCTCTGCAGCACATCTGAATGGAAGCAACTTTGGGGTCGAGAAATGAACACTGGATCCAGCAGGGTATTATTTTTTTGTGGTAGCAGCTTGTATCATCTGTACATACCCTCTCTCATGAAACAACGTCAAGATGGGCTAGTCGATCTGGACAGCAGATCCTTGTGGAAGAAGTGTGTGTGTGTGTGTACTGGTCTAAATGATTTTGTGACATCTTACCTGTAGAAAACGATAATTGTGGCACTTCTAACAGACCGAGTAAGCAGGGCTATCAATGCAAAGTGAGATCAGATGTTGCTATGGTAACCAGGGAAACGTCCACCAACGAAGTTACATAAGTGGGAAGTTAGCTCAATGAAAGCAGTTGATGTGGTTACTAAAATAGCTCTCTAACCTTTGATTGGTAGAAGCTATTCCTGTTCTGAGTTCATATTTGAAAAGCAGAGGAAGATTTCCAACACTCACTCCCTGAACTTGCTTCTTGACTCAGCACACTCATTACAGCAGTGACTGTGATAAGTGGAACCTATGCTGTTCTCGCCCTCGCCCTCCACTGAGACTAATGCTGTGTTCAAAACAACTGGGAACTATTGAGATCCAACTGGAAAAAAATGTTTTGAGCGGTCATGAATTCCAAGTCAGAAACTCTGGCATCTATCTAGACCTCTGACTTTCCAACCTGAAAATCACTGACATCCTGATTTGACCACCTTTTTTTCCCCGAGTTCCCATTTGTATTGAAATCACCATGACAATCAGTCCAGTAAAATAAAATAAACAAATCATTTCAATTTATGCTCAGCAATTTGCTACACCAACTGATCTATTTTGTAATCAAAGCTTGAGTTTTGAAATATGGTCTGAGAAGGCCAATATTGGCAGGCCAGGCATATACTCAATATGCTGTGATAATGTATTAGGCCTACTGCACAAACCTCATTCTTACAGAACTGTTAAGTAATGTTTCAAAAAAATCTGAGCGAGAGATCAGTGAAAATGAACTTGACTCAGAATAGGTTGGTGACCACTGGCCTACACAGTACAGTACAAACACAATATGTAACATACTTTTTAGGCACAATGCCTGAATGCAATATTCTACCCAGGAATATTCAACACTGAAATCTGTTGCTCTCATTATTCCAAATGCATCTGTGGATCTTTTCTGCTGACAACAATGAAAGTTAATCTTTGTCTTTAATGCAGGGTTTGATGTAAACGTCAGAAGCTATCGATTCGAATGGTTACTTTCTATGTTATGAAGTGGAATGGTTTTTCTCCTGGTGTTTCCTGAGGTAGCTCCTCTCTGAGAACCTTTTCCCGCAGTGTGTACAGGCAAATGGCCCCACTTCAGTGTGGATCTTCAGGTGCATCTTCAGATGGTGCTGGTGGGAGAACCTCTTCTCACACTTGGGGCAGCTGTAGGGTTTCTCTCCTGTGTGGACCCTCTGGTGCCTCTTTAGGTCACCAGCCTGGGCGAAGCGCATGTGACACTGGGAACGACTGTAAGGTTTCTCCCCTGTGTGTACCCTCTGGTGCCTCTTCAGGTTGCCAGCCTGGGCTAAGCGCATATGACACTGGGTACAGCTAAAGAGTTTCACCCCCTGTTTTCTGCCTGATGTTGCTTCCCCTCCCCGGGCCTGGGCTCTAGCCCTGTCGTTTGAGTTCAATGCCTGATCCAAAAGGGTGCAGTCATGTGAATCGGAGGCCCCATTGACATGGACACTGGGTCGCGATCCCAGAATGGGTGGAAAGTGGAGTGGGTGACAGCGTTTGGATTTGTCTCTAAGCTTTCCCTGTATTCTAAGAAATCTCTGCCCTGTGAGTGTCTGTCTCCTAGGTGACTATCTGCATTCACTGTGGGAGGAGCGTCGCCCTCCACTTTCACAGTCACCTCATCTACCACTATAACCTCTCCTTTCTTATCTAGGAACCCTTCAGAGTATACACTACTACTCTACCGGTTCCAGTCCCCTCTAGACAGATCAGTCTGTGTCTCCAAATCCAAGGAAACGTTGCCAGGGTCCATTTCTGTAACATACGTACAAGAAGGGTCATCAACGCCAGTGTATAACACCTCACCATCTCCACAGGAATGAACCGTCCTCTGGCTCTGGTGAAATATTGGTAAGTACTCTGAGCCGGGAACAAGAGGACAGCCCAATGGACTGTCTGGGTCTGATATGTGTTCAGATCCTGTGTGTAAGAGACTGTGTGTTACATTTAAAGTCTCAGTGTCCGTCTCTGACTTGAGGACAGTGTTTGCGTTCCACAGACCTCAGTGATGCTGCGTCGGGTACTGGACTGCGCTGGGCCGGTGTCCTCCGTGGCTACAGGGGGAGCTCCAGTCTGGATGTCTCTGCTTTGCTGTAGGTCCTCCTCTCCTTCAGTCATTTCCTGCTTGACCCCAGGATGTTCAGCCTCTGCATCTGAAGACTGACACAAGAAGAGAGGAGGTTACCAGTACATGAGTAAAATTGGTTTCACAAGCTCCCTTATGGCAGATGAATCCGGATGTACATGTAAGCAAATGAATAGCTGAGGGGATCCTTTCTGGAATAAACTGGCCACATTTGATGTAATACTATGACACTAACCTCTATCATGATAATGTGCTGGGTTGAGGTTCCACTCCCCTCATCAACAGTGATTGGTTGGTCATCTCTCCATGTATTGTGTCCCGCTGGTTTCACACAACTCACATTTACATTTAAGTCATTTAGCAGACGCTCTTATCCAGAGCGACTTACAAATTGGTGCATCCACCTTATGACATCCAGTGGAACAGTAGTGCATCTAAATCTTTTAAGGGGGGTGAGAGGGATTACTTTATCCTATCCTAGGTATTCCTTAAAGAGGTGGGGTTTCAGGTGTCTCCGGAAGGTGGTGATTGACTCCGCTGTCCTGGCGTCGTGAGGGAGTTTGTTCCACCATTGGGGGGCCAGAGCAGCGAACAGTTTTGACTGGGCTGAGCGGGAACTGTACTTCCTCAGTGGTAGGGAGGCGAGCAGGCCAGAGGTGGATGAACGCAGTGCCCTTGTTTGGGTGTAGGGCCTGATCAGAGCCTGGAGGTACTGAGGTGCCGTTCCCCTCACAGCTCCGTAGGCAAGCACCATGGTCTTGTAGCGGATGCGAGCTTCAACTGGAAGCCAGTGGAGAGAGCGGAGGAGCGGGGTGACGTGAGAGAACTTGGGAAGGTTGAACACCAGACGGGCTGCGGCGTTCTGGATGAGTTGTAGGGGTTTAATGGCACAGGCAGGGAGCCCAGCCAACAGCGAGTTGCAGTAATCCAGACGGGAGATGACAAGTGCCTGGATTAGGACCTGCGCCGCTTCCTGTGTGAGGCAGGGTCGTACTCTGCGGATGTTGTAGAGCATGAACCTACAGGAACGGGCCACCGCCTTGATGTTAGTTGAGAACGACATCACTGTTCTAGAGGAGATCAGTGCATTTAAAAATGGTCATTTGCTTATTGGGTTAGGCTGAAAGGCTGTGAGGTTGGCCATCCCACTGCTACTGTTCTAGATGACATTTGGGAATATACTTGTAAAGTGGCTGTTCCACTGGATGTCATAAGGTGAAAGCACCAATTTGTAAGTCGCTCTGGATAAGAGCGTCTGCTAAATGACTTAAATGTAAATGTAATGTAAATTATGTTTTGGGGCAGTGATTTTCTTTGGGGTTGAGATCTGGAGACTGGCTAGGCCACTCCAGGACCTTGAAATGCTTCTTACGAAGCCACTCCTTCGTTGCCAGGGGCGGTGTGTTTGGGATCATTGCCATGCTGAAAGACCCAGCCACGTTTCATATTCAATGCCCTTGCTGGAGGAAGGACGTTTTCACTCAAAGTCTCATGATACATGGCCCCATTCAGTCTTTCCTTTACACGGATCAGTCATCCTGGTCCCTTTGCAGAAAAACAGCCCCAAAGCATGATGTTTCCACCCCCATGCTTCACAGTAGGTATGGTGTTCTTTGGATGCAACTCAGCATTCTTTGTCCTCCAAACACAACGAGTTGAGTTTTTACCAAAAAGTTATATTTTGGTTTCATCTGCCATATGACATTCTCCCAATCTTCTTCTGGATCATCCAAATGCTCTCTAGCAAACTTCAGACAGGCCTGGACATGTACTGGCTTAAGCAGGGGGACACGTCTGGCACTGCAGGATTTGAGTCCCTGGCGGCATAGTGTGTTACTGATGGTAGGCTTTGTTACTTTGGTCCCAGCTCTCTGCAGGTCATTCACTAGGTCCCCCCGTGTGGTTCTGGGATTTTTGCTCACCGTTCTTGTGATCATTTTGACCCCACGGGGTGAGATCTTGCGTGGAGCCCCAGATCGAGGGAGAATATCAGTGGTCTTGCATGTCTTCCATTTCCTAATAATTCCTCCCACAGTTGATTTCTTCAAACCAAGCTGCTTACCTATTGCAGATTCAGTCTTCCCAGCCTGGTGCAGGTCTACAATTTTGTTTCTGGTGTCCTTTGACAGCTCTTTGGTCTTGGCCATAGTGGAGTTTGGAGTGTGACTGTTTGAGGTTGTGGACAGGTGTCTTTTATACTGACAACAAGTTCAAATAGGTGCCATTAATACAGGTAACGAGTGGAGGACAGAGGAGCCTCTTAAAGAAGAAGTTACAGGTCTGTGAGAGCCAGAAATCTTGCTTGTTTGTAGGTGACCAAATACTTATTTTCCACCACAATTTGCAAATAAATCAATTAAAATCCTACAATGTGATTTTCTGGATTTTTTTTTCTCATTTTGTCTGTCTTAGTTGAAGTGTACCTATGATGAAAATTACAGGCCTCTCTCATCTTTTTAAGTGGGAGAACTTGCACAATTGGTGGCTGACTAAATACGTTTTGGCCCCACTGTAAACCCCAATACCACTACCTACATTAAAAAACACATCCTTAATCATAATATTGAACAACATAGGACTGATAGAACTGCCTTGAGGAATGCCATAGTCAACTCCACAGGCATCAGATACAATGGACCCTATTTTAACTTTTAAAAAATAGTGATTAAATAAGAACACCAAAACTCAGTTGTATAATCTCCCACAAATACCAAGTCTATCTTAATCACATAGAGTCATATGCCTTTTCAATGTCAAAAAAGACAGTAGCCATTACTTAATGACCAGAGTTTTTTCAACTTCATTGCTTACCTTTACTAATGCATCCAAAGTAGATCCACCATTATAGAATCCACTATACCATTGACTCAATACACTTCTATGTTCCAGGAAATATGACAATCATATTTTCCATCAGTTTACACAACTTAGAGATCAGTGTTATTGGTCTGTAACTATCAGCACATGAACGGTCCTTACCAGGCTTTACAAAGGTTAATATTACTGCACGCTTCCAACCAGAAGGAATAACCCCCTCACTCCAAATTGTATGAAATAATCCCAGCAGAACATGTATGACCTCATCAGGTAGATGCTTAAACATTCCATAGCACAACTGATCATGACCTGGGGCTGTATATCCAGAGACTAATAAGGCTGAACGCATCTTATGTGTGGTTAAAACTGCATCCAAAGAAGAGTCAACAGTATCCATTTTCTTATACACATTAACATGAGCATTTAAAATCTCCCATCTGTGTTGCTTATATACTTCATCCAAAGTAACCCCACTAGGTACCTTAGCAAATGTCTTCCCCAACAAGTCAGCTTTGTCTTTATCAGTTACAGCCATTTTTTTACCCACAACCAAAACTGGAATTTGAGTAGAATTGGTTCTTCCAGTCATCTTCTTTAACATAGACCATACATCCCCCACCTCGATAACCCCGTCTCTTGTAGAGCAGAACTGTCTCCATGCATTTGTCTTGCCAGACTTAATGACCCTACTTACTAAAGCTATCTTCCTTTGGAAACCAAATAGATTCTCAGGAGTCATATTCCTACACAACACTATGTAAGCCGTATTTCTTTCTTGAATTCCCACAACCCTCAATCTACAGACAATACCCCTTAATGACAAAGTGAAAACACATTTTTTTGACAGTTTTGCAAATTATTACAAATAAAAACAGAAATACCTTATTTACATAAGTATTCAGACCCTTTGCTATGAGACTCGAAATTGAGCTCAGGTGCATCCTGCTTCCATTGATCACTCTTGAGATGTTTCTACAACTTGATTGGAGTCCACCTGTGGTAAATTCAATTGATTGGACATGATTTGGAAAGGCACACACCTGTCTATATAAGGTCCCACAGTTGACAGTGCATGTCAGAGAAAAAACCAAGCCATGCAGTCAAAGGAATTGTCCGTAGAGCTCCAAGACAGGATTGTGTCGAGGTACAGATCTGGGCAAGGGTACCAAAAAATGTCTGAAGCATTGAAGGTCCCCAAGAACACAGTGGTCTCCATCATTCTTTTTTGTTAGTTTTTTTTGTTGAATTTTACCCCTTTTTCTCCCCAATTTTCGTGGTATCCAATTATTGTAGTAGCTACTATCTTGTCTCATCGCTACAACTCCCGTACGGGCTCGGGAGAGACGAAGGTTGAATGTCATGCGTCCTCCGATACACAACCCAACCAGCCGTACTGCTTCTTAACACAGCGCGCATCCAACCCGGAAGCCAGCCGCACCAATGTGTCGGAGGCTACACCGTGCACCCGGCAACCTTGGTTAGCGCGCACTGCGCCCGGCCCGCTACAGGAGTCGCTGGTGCGCGATGAGACAAGGATATCCCTACCGACCAAGCCCTCCCTAACCCGGACGACGCTAGGCCAATTGTGCGTCGTCCCACGGACCTCCCGGTCGCGCCGGTTACGACAGAGCCTGGGAGCGAACCCAGGGACTCTGATGGCACAGCTGGCGCTGCAGTACAGCGCCCTTAACCACTGCGCCACCCGGGAGGCCCGTCTCCATCATTCTTAAATGGAAGAAGTTGGGAACCACCAAGACTCTTCCTGAAGCTGGCTGCCCAGCCAAACTGAGCAATCGGGGAGAATTGCCTTGGTCAGGGAGGTGACCAAGAACCCGATGGTTACTCTGACAGAGCTTTCGAGTTCCTCTGCAGAGATGGGAGACCCTTCCAGAAGGACAAACATCACTGAAACACTCCACCAATCAGGCCTTTGTGGTAGAGTGGCCAGACGGAAGCCACTCCTCAGTAAAAGGCACATGACAGCCTGCTTGGAGTTTGTCAAAAGGCACCTAAAGATTCTCAGACCATGAGAAAGAAGATTCTCTGGTCTGATGAAACCAAGATTGAACTATTTTGGCCTGAATGCCAAGTGTCACGTCTGGAGGAAACCTAGCACCATCCCTACGGTGAAGCATGGTGGTGGCGGCATCATACTGTGGGGATATTTTTCAGCAGCAGGGACTGGGAGACTAGTCAGGATCGATGCAAAGATGAACGTATTAAAGTACAGAGAGATCGTTGATGAAAACCTGCTCCAGAGTGCTAAGGACCTCAGACTGGGGCGCAGGTTCACCTTCCAACAGGACAAAGACCCTAAGCACACAGGCAAGACAACTCAGGAGTGGCTTTGGGACAAGTCTCTGAATGACCGTGAGTGGCCCGGACTTGAACCCGATCAAACATCTCTGGAGAGACATGAACATAGTTGTGCGGCAAATCTCCCTATCCAACCTGACAGAGATTGAGATGATCTGCAGAGAAGAATGGGAGAAACTCCCCAATTACAGGTGTTCCAAGCTTGTAGCGTCATACCCAAGAAGACTTGATGCTGTAATCGCTGCCAAAGGTGCTTCAACAAAGTACTGAGTAAAGGATCTGAACACTTATGTAAATGAAACATTTCTAAAAACCTGTTTTTGTTTGTCATTATGAGGTATAGTGTGTAGATTGATGAGGGGGAAAAACGATTTAATCCATTTCAGAATAAGGCTGAAACGCAAGAAAATGTGGAAAAGTCAAGGGGTCTGAATACTTTCCAAAGGCACTGTATACATTTGTAACACTCAAAATCAGAGAGATCACAGAGGCAGCACATACATCAACCGGCCTCTCTAAAGACAACACTCCAACAGACTTTAAGCAATGATAACCAAACTTTTCCCAGTCTGCTTTATGAAAGCCCCATCTTCTGAATGGTGCTCTATCTGGAATAGTAACATCACAGTTCATGGTACACCAAATCAGGAATAAATCATGGTATACCATATCACTCCCAACAGTAGAATCATACATTACATTCACACATAGACGCAGTAGAATTAGAAGCTATTGTGAGGTCCAGGCAGGATGTAACCCCTCTAACAACATCAACTCTTGTACCACATCCATCGTTAAGACATGCTAATGCTCTTGTTTCCATCATATCTTCCACAATAGTACCATTAGCATCTGTATGTCTACTTCCCCATAAACTACTATGCGTATTAAAGTCCCCGTACCGTATCTCTCTAGAGCTCAATTCTCCTGATAATTCATCAAACATCGCTACAGATGGTTGACAGTTGTACATTTATTTTAACTTAACAGTACTACCTGCACTGTATATTTCCACCATCACACATTCATATTCAGATGGGACAGGTATATTACAATAGACATTCCCTTACGAACGTAACACAGCCAATTGATCTATCAGATCTGATTTAACAATAACCAGGAATAATAAAAACAAGATGTGGTCTAAGCCACATTTCTTGAACACATATCACATCAGGTTTGATCTTTAAATCAATTACATATTTCTTCAAATCCAGACCGTTAGAAATAAGGTTTCTAGCATTCCACTGAAAGATGACAAAAACCATAATTCTAATTATCACCATCTGATCATTTATCACTCCAATGTTAATCTGCTAAATTGTAATTATTCGCCTACCTCCTCATGCCTTTTGCACACAATATATATAGACTCTTTTTTTCTTTTTTTTCTACTGTGTTATTGACTTGTTTATTGTTTACTCCATGTGTAACTCTGTGTTGTTGTCTGTTCACACTGCTATGCTTTATCTTGGCCAGGTCGCAGTTGTAAATGAGAACTTGTTCTCAACTAGCTGACCTGGTTAAATAAAGGTGAAATCAAATGTAAAAAATTCCCATGATAAAAAAATAAAATAATTTCCCATGATCTTCTATGTAGAAGAACCCCTTACCTTTAAACAACTCTTGTGTAGCTTGTGAGCGTCATAAAACATGTTACATGTGTGTGTCTGTGAGTCTATAGCTCACACTGTCTGTGTGAAGGGACCATTTCAGCTTGTCAGTGATGTGCACGCCGAGTAACCCTCTTCATTGCGGCCGCGTTGAGTTGGATGGGGGGCCTACAGTGGGGGGCCTACAGTACCTTTGCAAAGTTTTCATCCCCCTTGCCGTTTTTTCTACTTTGTTGCATTACATCATGTCATTTAAATTGATTTTTATTTGGATTTCATGTAATGGACACACACAAAATAGTCCAAATTGGTGAAGTAAAATGAAAAATATAACTTGTTTCAAAAACAAAATAAACAAGTGGTCTGTGCATATGTATTCACCCCCTTTGCTATGAAGTCCCTAAATAAGATATGGTGCAACCAATTACATTCAGAAGTCAAATAATTAGTTAAATAAAGTTGTTAGTGGAATTTCTAAATTCCTATATGTTTTATAGCCAAAATCAAATTTGCACTCGCTCTAGTTTCATTAATGAGGTGTAAGTTCATTAATTATGCATGAAGTAGATCGAGACCAGTCTTAAAAGCCAGGTAACAGCGTTTAATTCCAGAGAGTACTAACCACATACACATATTTCCACAGGTTATAAACTGAAAATGACATCATCAGTTTCCCACACTCTCTCCGATTCCCACAATAGCCCAGTGTTTTCAGGTCCGGAGATTTCTTCTACTCCCCTCATAAACCAGACATTCCAATCTGTCTAAAAGATATCTTCTCCTCCACGAATGGTACATCAAGGACCATTCTTATCTGTCAGAAAAGATACCCCATCCCTCTCCCTTAAACCTCCCGCGAGGTACAGATAATTAATTCGTTTTGCTTACATTTTCAGTAACAGCTTAACCAAGAGCCCATACATAATAGTATTAGAATAAATGGTTCTAATTTAAATGTATACATTATTAATAATTTCAACTATAATTTCCCCCAACAAAAGTCCACCTGTGTGCAATCTAAGTGTCACATGATCTGTCACATGATCTCAGTATATATACACCTGTTCTGAAAGGCCCCAGAATCTGCAACACCACGAAGCAAGGGGCACCACCAAGCAAGCGGAACCAAAGAGACCAAAGAGACCAAGGAGCTCGCCAAACAGATCAGTGAAAAAGTTGTGGAGAAGTACAGATCAGGGTTGGGTTATAAAAAAATATACGAAACTTTGAACATCCCACAGAGCACCATTAAATCCATTATTAAAAAATGTAAAGAATATGGCACCACAAAAAACCTGCCAAGAGAGGGCCGCCCACCAAAACTCACGGACCAGGCAAGGAGGGCATTAGTCAGAGAGGCAACAAAAAGACCAAAGATAACCCTGAAGGAGTTGCAAAGCTCCACAGCGGAGATTGGAGTATCTGTCCATAGGACCACTTCAAGCCTCTGGCAGACATATCAGTGTGGATGACGGATCACCACCTCAAGCTGAACCTCGGCAAGACGGAGCTGCTCTTCCTCCCGGGGAAGGACTGCCCATTCCATGATCTCGCCATCACGGTTGACAACTCCATTGTGTCCTCCTCCCAGAGCGCTAAGAACCTTGGCATGATCCTGGACAACACCCTGTCGTTCTCAACTAACATCAAGGCGGTGGCCCGTTCTTGTAGGTTCATGCTCTACAACATCCGCAGAGTACGACCCTGCCTCACACAGGAAGCAGCGCAGGTCCTAATCCAGGCACTTGTCATCTCCCGTCTGGATTACTGCAACTCGCTGTTGGCTGGGCTCCCTGCCTGTGCCATTAAACCCCTACAACTCATCCAGAACGCCGCAGCCCGTCTGGTGTTCAACCTTCCCAAGTTCTCTCACGTCACCCCGCTCCTCCGCTCTCTCCACTGGCTTCCAGTTGAAGCTCGCATCCGCTACAAGACCATGGTGCTTGCCTACGGAGCTGTGAGGGGAACGGCACCTCAGTACCTCCAGGCTCTGATCAGGCCCTACACCCAAACAAGGGCACTGCGTTCATCCACCTCTGGCCTGCTCGCCTCCCTACCACTGAGGAAGTACAGTTCCCGCGCAGCCCAGTCAAAACTGTTCGCTGCTCTGGCCCCCCAATGGTGGAACAAACTCCCTCACGACGCCAGGACAGCGGAGTCAATCACCACCTTCCGGAGACACCTGAAACCCCACCTCTTTCAGGAATACCTAGGATAGGATAAAGTAATCCTTCTCACCCCCCCCCTTAAAAGATTTAGATGCACTATTGTAAAGTGGCTGTTCCACTGGATGTCTTAAGGTGAACGCACCAATTTGTAAGTCGCTCTGGATAAGAGCGTCTGCTAAATGACTTAAATGTAATGTAAATGTAAGCCATACACTCCACAGAGCTGGGTTTTACAGAAGAGTGGCCAGAAAAAAAGCCATTGCTTAAAGAAAAAAATAAGCAAACATGTTTGTGTTCGCTAAAGAACATGTGGGAGACTCCCCAAACATATGGAAGAAGGTACTCTGGTCAGATGAGACAAAATTGAGCTTTTTGGCCATCAAGGAAAATGCTATGTCTGGCGCAAACCCAACACCTCTCATCACCCCGAGAACACCATCCCCACAGTGAAGCATGGTGGTGGCAGCATCATGCTGTGTGGATGTTGTTCATCGGTAAGGATGGGGTAACTGGTCAGAATTGAAGGAATGATGGATGGTGCTAAATACAGGGACATTTTGGAGGGAAACCTGTTTTAGTCTAGAGATTTGAAACTGGGATGGAGGTTCACCTTCCAGCAGGACAATGACCCTAAGCATACTGCTAAAGCAACACTCGAGTGGTTTAAGGGGAAACATTTAAATGTCTTGGAATGGCCTAGTCAAAGCCCAGACATCAATCCAATTGAGAATCTGTGGTACGACTTAAAGATTGCTGTACACCAGCGGAACCCATCCAACTTGAAGGAGCTGGAGCAGTTTTGCCTTGAAGAATGGGCAAAAGTCCCAGTGGCTAGATGTGCCAAGCTTATAGAGACGTACCCTAAGAGACTTGCAGCTGTAATTGCTACAAAAGGTGGCTCTACAAAGCATTGACTTTGGGGGGGTGAATAGATATGCACGCTCAAGTTTTCTGTTTTTTTGTCTTATTTCTTGTTTGTTTCACAATAAAACATATTTTGCATCTTCAAAGTGGTAGGCATGTTGTGTAAATCAAATGATACAACCCCCCCAAAAAATATATTTTAATTCCTGGTTGTAAGGCAACAAAATAGAAAAATGCCAAGGGGGTGAATACATTCGCAAGCCATTGTAATACATTATCACAGCATATTGGCGATATGCCTGGCCTGCCAATATTGTTCTTCTTAGACCATATCATATTTTAAAACTGAAGCTCAAAAATAGATCAGTTTGTGTAGCACTTGCTGAGCATGAATTGAAATAATTTGTAAATAATTGGCTTTTTATTTTACTGATGGGACCTGCATCTAATGGCAATGGTGCTTTCAAGGCAACTGGGAACTCGTAAAAAAAAACAGGTTAAAATCATGATGTCCTTGATCTTCAGGTCGGAGTTCTAGAAAGATTACTGAGTTTCTGACTTGGAATTCTGATTTCAAATCAAATCAAATCTTATTGGTCACATACACATATTTAGCAGATGTTATTGCGGGTGTAGCGAAATGCTTGTGTTCCTAGCTCCAACAGTGCAGTAGTATCAATAAATTCACAACAATTCACAAATCTAACAGTAAAAGAATGTAATTAAGAAATATATAAATATTAGGACGAGCAATGTCAGAGTGGCATTGACTAAATACTAAGTAGAATAGAATACAGTATATACATATGAGTTGAGTAAAGCAGTATGCAAACATTATTAAAGTGGCCAGTGATTCCATGTCTATGTATATAAGGCAGCAGCCTCTAAGCTGCAGTTGAGTAACTGGGTGGTAGCCGGCTGATGACGGCTATTTAACAGTCGGATGGCCTTGAAATAGAAGCTGTTTTTCAGTCTCTCGATCCCAGCTTTGATGCACCTGTACTGACCTCGCCTTCTGGATTATAGTGGGTGAACAGGCAGTGGCTCAGGTGGTTGTTGTCCTTGATGATATTTTTGGCCTTCCTGTGACACCGGGTGCTGTAGGTGTCCTGGAGGGCAGGCAGTGTGCCCCCGGTGATGCGTTGGGCCACCCTCTGAGAGCCCTGTGGTTGCGGGTGGTGCAGTTGCCATACCCGACAGGATGCTCTCAATTGTGCATCTGTAAAATGTTCTGAGGGTCTGTGTGGATGGACCATTTTAGATTGTCAGTGATGTGTACGCCAAGGAACTTAAAGCTTTCCACCTTCTCGCCAGGTGGAATGACCGTTCAAAACTATTTTTCCCAGTCTAAGTTCGCAGCTGTCTTAAACGAACTGAAGTCTGACATTTCCGAGTTCCCAGTTGTTTAGAACAAAGCATTAGTCTGAGCGGAGGGAGGAAGAGAGCAGCAGAGGGTGTCCGCCTCCTACGGTCCCTGCTCTCTCCTTTTCTCTGGTGAGACTGACCAGAGAATGGCAAAATTTGAGCCGCACCTCATCTGCCTCATGTGTATGATATTTATGCCTCTGTAACATTCTCACTCTTAAATATCTCCAGTTGCCTGCCTGAAATTGGCAGTTTGGTGAACGTTTTTAAGGACACATCTCAAATAGAGCCCTTAATGTCTTATTCAGCCGGCTGTCTCCCACCCATAGCCTTGTAAAACTGCCTCCTCTCTTCTGTTTCTTCCTGCCGTCCTCCCTGGCTTTCCTCTGTAGCCTACTTGGAATAGATGCCTATCCTTATTGTCTCTAAGCAGTTCCACTGCTCCTGCCATCTCTGCACCACCACTGTCCACATCAGTCCCTTAGCCTCTGCCTTCCTCATGGAGACCTCCACCTCCTCTCTCCTAAGGGCCTGTCTAGCTAGCACATCTACTTCCTCATTCTCTTCCACCCCCACACAGGGACACAAGCTAAACAAATCTGTACACCCATCTGCCTCACCGGGAATGAATTTGAGTACCTCATAAAGCATGTCATGTCTCCTCCGTGATCTGAAGGACTTCACTCACCAATACTGCACACGAGTCAGAACACACAACAACCCTGTCCGGCTTCATGTCCTCCACCCACTGCAAGGCCAACAGTACTGCGATCAGCTCTCCCGTGTATACAGCCAGCTGGTCTCTGTGATTCGTCTGCCGATTGCCACCCCACGTTCTTTCACTACAAGTGTGGTGGATACATTACCGTAAATTACCTGAAAAGAATGGCTGGCTAGATCCCATCAGTAGCAAGGACAGAAACCTTTATGTTTGAGGAAGGCATTGAAACCAAGGCCAATTTCAATTCTAAATGATAAACAAGCAGTCAACATAACAAAAGGACAACAGGTTTGATCACCTATTTTACATTTTTTGGTACATAAAGAAACAGGTACCACATAATGTTGGGGTATATTTGTTATGAACATCTGCAAAACCAAATTGAGGGAAAATATAGTGTTATACTTCAATGACAGTGTTTCGGTTATGCCAGCAAACAACAAGTCTGTATCATCTGAGAATGTGAAAAAACTCTTACCCCAAGACACTTCACATGATAACTATAATATGTCAGCTAAAGAATGGTTCTCAGACATCCCCTGCGTACATCTCAAGCCACACTGCTACGATTTCTCCCCTTTGTGGACACTCCTATGTCTGATAAGGTTATTCTAGGAGAAGCTCTTGTAACATAGTTTGCACTGAGGAAGGCTAGATCCAGGATCAAGCCTTCTATGAACCCATTCACCAGGCATTAGACAAGACCTTGAAGGAGAAGACAGACTTCTGTTAGACTATCACCAGGGGGGTCTCCCACCACTCTCTTTGAAGGCTGAAGCCCAGTGTGACCTGCTCTGGTCAGTATGGATACTGTGGTGTTTGTATCATAGGAACAGGAGGGTATATCTCTATCAGCCCCAGGCCCTGCTTCATCCCTGCACTGAGACTGTGAAGATAAGGGTCTGGGCTGCAGACTGGAGCCTGTCTCTCTGATGACCACCAGGACTGAGGTTGTTCAGTCCACCTGTCCACTGGTTGTGTTCTGTGTGGTGGTGGAGTCTCTGTCCCTTGTGGTTCGGTCCTGGTCCTGACTCGGAAAGGAAGAGTGATTGCTCCTGATACAGGGTGCTGATCCGGGGCCAGGGTTTGTGACCAGCCAATTTCAGAAAAGCATAAAGGTTTATATAAGAAACTCTTTGTTGTACACAGAAACACAACCAGCAGCATACCACCCTGCATCCCACTGCTAGCCTTCTTCTGAAGCTAAGCAGGGTTGGTCCCTGGATGGGAGACCAGATGCTGCTACAAGTGGTGTTGGAGGGCCAGTAAGAGGCACTCTTTCTTCTGATCTAAAAAAATATATTGCAGTGATTGGGGACACTGCTCTGTGTAGGGTGTTGTCTTTCAGATGGGATGATAAACAGATGTCCTGACTCTCTGTCATTAAAGATCCCATGGCACTTATTGTAAGAGTAGGGGTGTTAACCCTGGTGTCCTGGGTAAATTCCCAAGCTGTCCCTCATACCATCATTGTCACCTAATCATCCCCAGCTTACAATTGGCTCATTCATCCCCCCAGGTCATTGCTGCAAATGAGAATGTGTTCTCAGTCAACTTACCTGGTAAAATGGTAACCACAGTCAAGGCCATATCTATGACTGTGATTCAAGTACCTAACAATATGCAGCCATTGGATTTTATTGTAAAAAAAATACAACATCACACACATCTTTATCTTAACTTCCTGTCAAGTAAACATGAATTAAGGCACTATCATTTCCTCATTATAAATCACCAGCATCAAACAGGACAAAGATGCCACTTCATCAGGGAAGCATTTTTACAGACACCATCACACCAACTATCCCCATATCATCTACTCTGCCTCATCATACTCATTCTTTCCTCAGTACACCTCATCCAGTTCCCTACTACATCCAAAACCAACAGAAGTAACTAGTACTACATTACATGTCAAATGACTCTCTATACATGGATGCATTTTCTGCTGGTGTATCCTGAAGTAGCTCCTCTCTCCCATGTGGAAATTCAGGTGCATCTTCAGTTGGTCCTGGGGGCAGCTGTAGGGTTCTTCCCATGAGTGGACTCTCTGGTGCCCCTTCAGGTGGTGCTGGTGGGTAGTGCTGAGCGATTACTTACACTTTTATGACTGATGAATACCAAATATCAATCTTAGATAATGTATTTTTTGACTAACAGCAGATCAGGCTTCCCATCCTCCACTGTAAGAGACACAGAGTGAGAGGATGTTGGATCAAGAAATCTGATATAGGGATTGCTATGCAAACATGTTAGTTGATTTCACACTATGCAACGTGTACATTGATTTCATTATTTGAAATTCTTTAATGGTTTGATAATTCAAAGACATGGTCCCAAACTTACAGATCCGCAAAAGCAGAAATGCACATTTTTTTGCTGAAATACGACGGCCAGAGCTTACCATGATGTTGTACAACGATTTTCGTCAATAGGTCCTCATTTTTGTCAAAGTATGACATATTTGGGCTTGAAATGGAAAATCCTCAGTGAGACTGTGTGTGGTCCTGTGCTGCTCAGCTGGTTCCTCTGTGGGTTCAGGAGAGTCTGGTTGTCCTACATGACCATGGTCTCCTCAGGGTTCCCCAGACCCTCCTTACACCCCTCCTTCACCTGCAGCACCTCTGGACCCTCCTCCTGACTGGAAGAGAGAGGTGATACAAATTACACAGATATACACTCCCTCAGGTATGTACACCGCCGATAAACACACTTTAAACGTAGTGTTTACCCATCCACAATACATTTAAGTCCTATACTGTAGTTATAGAAGGACTTCATTGTTGTTAACCTCTTGAAACTAGGGGGCACTATTTTTATTTTTGGAAAAATAACGTTCCCAAAGTAAACCGCCTATTTCTCAGGACCAGATGCTAGAATATGCATATAATTGACAGCTTAGGATAGAAAACACTAACATTTCCAAAACTGTCAAAATATTGTCTGAGTATAACAGAACTGATATTGCAGGCGAAAGCCTAAGAAAAATCCAATCAGGAAGTGACTCATGTTTTGAAACAGTTGTGTTCCTATGCAGCCCTATTAGCCACTGAAAGGGATATCAACCAGATTCCCTTTTCTACGTATTCCCTAAGGTGTCTACAGCATTGTGACGTAGTTTCACACCTTTATGTTGGAGAATGAGCGTAAACGACTACATTGCGTAAGTGGCCAGCTGAGGGCTCAGTGATTCTTGTGTAAAAGACAAGAGGTAGTCATTTTTCCTCTCGCTCCTACTGAAAGGAGATAAATGTGGGTAAAAATGGTCAAAAGTCAGACACACCTGACTAAACTATTTTGACATGTACAGTAGGTGTTTGTTTGTTTGTGGGTATGTGTAGGTATATTTAGTAAGTGTATATTGGTTATAAAGTGCTGTTGGGTGTATGCAGAATAGGGTGAGATTAGATGTGATGTATATTAAAGACAGTTTCAATGAAAGTCTTAGAATGAAAAGTCCCATTTTGTGTTTATTAAACATAAACAAGTGTTAAATACACCATATGAAAACCACACAAACACGCCTCAACTAAAAATCGGCATAGACTTGAAAAATGTAATTCATTTTCTCATTAAAAGTGTCTTGGGGAAAAAAATTAAGTAGTTTAATGGAAGTAATGAAGTAGGCATTTGTGAACATCATATAGCCTACACAGTACAAACATATGATATGTAACAGACTTTTTAGGCTTATATATCACAAAATGTCTGGATGTAATATTCTACCCAGGAATATTCAACACCGAAACCTGTTACTCTCATTATTCCAAATTCATCTGTGGATCTTTTCTGCTGACAATACAAATGATTATTTCTCTTTAATGCAGGGTTTGATCTAAACCTCAGAAGCTATAGAGTGGAATGGTTTTTCTGCTGGTGTATCCGGAGGTAGCTCATCTCTGAGAACCTCTTCCTGCAGTGCGTACAGGCAAACGGCTTCTCTCCTGTGTGGACTTTCAGGTGCATCTTCAGCTTGTCCAGGCGGGAGAACCTCTTCTCACAATGGGGGCAGCTGTAGGGTTTCTCCCCTGTGTGGACCCTCTGGTGCCTCTTCAGGTCACCAGCCTGGGCAAAGCACATGTGACACTGGTTACAGCTGAAGGGTTTCACCCCTGTGTGGAATCTCTGGTGAATCTCTACCTTTTGAGGACAGCTGAAGCCTTTGTTACAGAACATGCAGAGGAACCGTTTCTCTTTACTACTGTCTAATGTTGCTCCCCCTCCCTGAGCCTGGGCTCTAGCGCTGTCGTTTGAGTTCAATACCTGATCGAAAAGACAGTGTGAATCGGAAGGCCCCATCGATGTGGACACTGGGTCCCGATCCCTGAGTGTGTGTAAAGGGGAGTGGGTCACTTTATTTGGAATTGTCTCTAAGCTTTCCCTGTAATCTAAGAAGTCTCTGCCTTGTGAGTGTCTGTCAACTAGGTGAATATCTGCATTCCATGTGAGAGGAATGTCACCCTCCATTTTCACAGTCACTTCATCAATGACTATAACCTCCCCTTTCTTATCTATGCACCCTTCAGAGTACACACTACTACTGTACCGGTTCCAGTCCCCTCTAGACAGATTAGTTTGTGTCTCTAATCCCAAGGATATGTTGCCAGGGTCCATCTCTGTAGAGTAAGAACAAGACGGATCATCAACGCCAGTTTCTAACGCATCACCATCTTCACTGGAATGAACCGTCTTCTGGCGCTGGTGAAATACCGGTAAGTTTTCGGAACCGGGAGCAGGAGGACAACCAAGTGGCCCCAGCCCCAGTCTCTCTGGGTCTGATCTGTGGTCAGTTCCTGTGTGTAGTAGCCTGTGTGATTCAGTTAATGTCTTGGTGTCAGTCTCTGACTTGAGGGCGGAGTTCGGCATTCCACTGACCTCCGTGATGCTGTGTCGGATCCTGGACTGGGTAGGGGATGTGGGGTCCTCCGTGGCTACAGGGGGCACTCCAGATGCTGCTCCAGTCTGGATGTCTCTGCTGTGACATGGGTCCTCTTCTCCTTCAGACCCCTCCTGCTTGACCAGAGACGATTCTCCAGGACCTGCAGCCTCTGCATCTTCAGACTGACACATGAAGAGAGGAGTTTATTACCGGTACATGAGTTGAATTGGATAACAATGTCAAAGGGAATGCGCTCTAACCTCTATCACAATTACGTGCTGGGTTGAGGTTTCACTCCCCTCATCAACAGTGATTGGTTGGTCATCTCTCCATGTATTGTGTCCCGCTTGCTTCACAAATCTCCTGTGGCCTCCAGTGAGATGTCCTTCACCTGAGAGAGTGATTGGGGAAAAACAGGTGGTTAGGATTAGCTACTGTCAATGCTCAACAATATATTTATTGACACCGTCTAGAATTGGCAAGGATGTAAGGTAACACTTCTCATAACTTCCTGGTATACTATTTATTGATTGATGTATTATGTTCCATGTGTCACACTGTTTTAATTGAGTAAATAATAGGAAATGCAGTAAATCAAGAATCTGGTTAGAATATGATAGTGTCTTTGCACAAGATAAGTAATCAGGGGAATTATTTCTTACTATCCAAAAACTGACCAAGACCCAATTCTGGTTAACACATTTGAACACGTGCAGAGGGGATGAAATGTCCTCGCGACATCGTGACGTATTTTATTACACCGTACGTCATCTTCACACAATCTCGTTTGGCTACTGGACAGAGACAACTGCCTTTCTAAATTCGATTTGTTCCCGAGTCCTCTCGCCTCCTTTTGAAATAGGCCAAAGGTAATCGAGGAGAGCCGACGAAGAGATTGAACGTGGACGAAAGTGTGCTTGTATGAAATGAGAAGCTGCTTCTCCACAATTTCCATCAGGCAAATCCCAAAGTAAATGTGTAATGTGATAAAAACAAATTGTTAGCTGCTCAAGACATTTAATAGATAAAAGGATATGTAGCATATCAATCTTAATGTGTGCATGCTTTTCTCCTCTGAAAGTACAACAGCTGATTCAAAGGGGGTGTGGCAGATTAAGGCAATTTCCATAAGCAGCCACATAGGAATTGTTTTAATTGCACTTCTCGAAGACACTTTAGTCCTCACCTTTGGGCACAAAACATCCACTGAATTATATAAAAATATATAACAAAATCACTCACAGCCAAAGATAAACATTTTATATCCACCCAATGTCTGCCATGTTTTGGGATGACATCGTCGCTGCTCGCGCTGCTACCTGTGCCCACTGAGTTATTGGGCGCATCTGACGTTGGTCTGCATAAACCGGATGCAACCCGGATATAGACGGTCCATGAATCGGCATATGCGAACATGAGTTGATTACCTTAAACTACGGTCAGACATTTTAAATGCAGTCTCCAGTTCTTATTATACGTCAGTGATTGACACGCTCCTCGACCACTTATCGGTTTCCGGATAACGGAAGACAAAGATTATGGATATACTGACAAGATTACACGTCTCTACGCCCGAACAATGGGAGTTGTTGTCCACAAAGCGGCACGGAGGGCTGTCTAGCTCCCGACTACCCTTTCTTTGGATTGGTGGATACGTCTCATTATTGTAATCCTTTTTTGAATATTCGATGAGGGTTGTGGACGTCAACCGCCAGTATTCAATGGAGGGAGAAGCTAACAAGACTAACTAACATATGGCGCTCTATCTTTATATCTTGCCAGTAAAATAAGCAAGGATATAGACCAGATGCTTTTCAACTTTCTTTGGAGAAATCGTACCCATTACATTAGGAAAACTGTTGTAATGAACACTTCTGAGAATGGTGGACTGAATTTCTGGACTTTACTACTTTAAATAATACTTTTAAGATCAATTGGATAAAACAATTCCTAAGAAGATCCACTTCTATCTGGAATTTTATTCCTCATCATGTCTTCTCTACTTTTGGTGGCCTTAACTTTGTTGTTTTGCAATTGTAATATTGACAAAGTTCCAGTGAAACTTTCTGCTTTTCATATGCAGGTTCTCTTATCATGGTCCTTAATTTATAAGCACAATTTTTCTCCACACAGATATTATATATGGAATAATCGGGATATATTGTATAAAAATACTTCTTTGTTTTTAGAATATTGGTTCCGAAATAATATCCTATTGGTGAGCCAACTGGTAAATGCAGACCCTTTACTCAGTTATAAGGAATTCTTATCACTTTACAAGGTCCCTGTAACACCTAAAGATTTTGCAAATGTTTTAGATGCCATTCCCTCAGGTGTGGCTCTGTTATTCAGGAACGTGTCAAGACCTGACCCTCAGAGCCTACCTTCTATTGACCCTGTTGACTCATCGGTAGGAAAGATTTGTTTCTCTTTTGGTCCATTCAACAACAGAGCGATACGAACCTTGTTTCAGCAGGATGTTGTATCTATACCTTATGGAATGGATTTATTGATAATATCTGTTGGAAAAAAGTTTGTTGCCACACACATACCTACTTGTTAACAAAATTAAGGAAGTTTCCTTAATTAATTAATTATTCATAAATATTATCCTGCCAACCACTATATGAAGAAATTTAAGGAAAACGTTAACTCAAATTGCTCCTTTTGTAATGACCACCCAGAAACAGTGTTGCATCTTTTTTGGCATTGTATGCATGTAAGAACACTATGGCAAGACATCAGTAGGTTTATAATTGAACACATTTATGAAGATTTTACACTATTGTGGAGCGATGTACTGTTAAGATTCTTAACATACTATAGAAATTAGCTGAAACATTATGTAATTAATTTCATTATTCTTTTGGCCAAATTTCATATACACAAGTGTAAATTTACAAACAGAAAGCCACATTTTCTTACCCTACAAAAAGAAATTGAACTTTATTTTAAGACGATTAAATGCTCTACTAACAAAAAAGCTGTTAGAATTGTAAGTATATGCATGTCCCTTAAGGTCCTTGTGTAATTGTAATGTGATATTGTACCCCCTAGCTCGATTGTCCATTGTTTATAATCTATGTATGTTTGTGTTCCCTCATGTGCTTTATGTATTGATTTGTTGTTAATAAAAACTACAAAAAAAGCTAATCTACTAGCCTCATGACAATAATAGCCAACTCGAGACAATTCCGATGTAAAATGTTTTTTTCTCAAAGTTGCCGGTATGTCATGTCGTACTTACACTCGTAACAACTTAAGCATTACGAAGCTCTTATTCGATCAAATAATGCTCACGTAGCAAATAAGCCATAACACAAATAAGCCTTAACACAAAATTCAACACTATCATTGACCTCCCTACCAAAACTCATTGCTAGGTGGGCGAAAATGATCAAACGCCACCTGCTGGAGGTGGACAGATGTTCCTCCGAGTTGGGCTTCTTCCTATCTGGGTCTGATGCCAAGCAGTTGCCATATCAAACGGTGATGCAGCCAGTCAAGATGCTCTCAATTGTGCAGCTGTACGATCTGAGGGCCCATGTCGAATCTTTTCAGTCTCCTGAGGGAGAAGAGGCGTTTTCGTACCTTCTTCACAACTGGGTTGGTGTTTGTGGACCATGATAATTCCTTAGTGATGTGGACACAGAGTTACTTGATACTCCAACTACAGCCCCGTCAATAAGGACGGGGGCATTCTGGGCCTCGATTTCCTGTAGTCCACGATCAGGTCCTTTGTCTTGCTGACGTTGAGGGAGAGATTTCCAGGTCACTGACCTCATCCCTATAAGCTGTAGTGTTGTCACGATACCACCATTTTACAAACGATACCAGGCCAAGTATCGCAATACCACGGCAGAAAAATTCAGTGGCCTAGCGTCCAGTTCGCTCCGTCCCTTCCAACGCGTGTTCCCGTTTTTCTAAACGCTACGCACGTGCTACACAAAAAACCTGTCACTGATATTCCCACTTCAGGAATACACATGCATAATGATCTGCATGTCATTGTGGCAGTAAGGGGAAAACACTGCATAAAATCTTTACTCTTCAGTTGTAACACACTCACACTCTGTCCCTCTCCCACAAACACATACTGCTCCCAACTTTAAAAACGTTAGGAACAAAACAACGTATCGAGCACCAGAAAGATAATCAATTTAAAAATATATATTTTAGGCTTGCATTAGGCCCATATGAATCCTACCTTTGAAGCAGATCTCATGAGTAGCAGACCCGTTCCCTTTCTTCCAGTGACAATCAAATTTGCCTAGACCTGCTGTCAAGTTACCAGGTTGTTAGCTAGCTAGGTAACATGACTGAACAAACCAGTAATTGTTATCAAACCAGTAATTATCGGCCCAGGATTAGTTTAACACAGCCCACGACATGGTTTGTGAAATTACATCAAATGTGAACGAAATAGCGGGTCATATTTTAATTTTTTTTACCATTTGAGCTTAGAGATGAGCAGTTGTATTTGCTGTAAATCTGCACACATGCCTGTTGCAAAGCTGTTTTTCTGCTCTGGCACTGCTGCGTGACAACGAACTTGCAAAGCCTACCCAGAATGCACTGGTTATACCAAGGATGAAATTATATACATTGTATCAACTTTGCTCACTCTACGAGCTGCTCCAATGTATCAAATGTACAAATGTAACAACAGACTGCATCCCTGCTCGGCATCACAGCTAAATTGTACTTTTTTTTAAATGATGGAGGAATAGATGAGCATGAAGAGCGGACGGAGAGAAGTAGGTAAGTGATGGCTGGAATGGGGTGCGGTTGGCTGATTACAAGAGACTAGTTGCTAAATTTCTCTTGCCACTATGCTATATCTGACTGGGTAAATAACTTTTGAGTTAATGTGGACCCAGTGACTCAGACTTGAGCACTTAAAGTGCCAGTGCCCAAGTCCTGGTCCAACTTCAGCCATAGGGACACATGACTTAAGCACAGGGGACTCAAGGTTTAGTGACTCTACTACATCACTGGGCGAAACACTACTCTCTCTCGCGCTGCACTTGTGTGTCTTTTTGTTTTGTATGTAATGTGTATTATCTACATAGCCTGAATTAGGAATTTACATGGCCAGATAATTCTTACACAATCAGGGGTGAAAGTAGATTTAATTTATTCCCACTATGGATGAGCTTAATCATAGAATTAAATATAGAATCCCTATTAATTCAACAGGATCTCTGTGGACCTAGTTGTAAAGATTTGCTATTTAAATTTTAAAATGTATTACATTTTATTGTGGTATAAACTCAACCAGTCATATTTTCATCTGATCGGTGGAGGCTCGTCATGAGGAAGGGGAGGACCTTCCTCCTCAGTGAATTTCATTTAAATTTTTCGTTTGTTTTGTTAAACCTGAAAAAAGTTATCCTTTTAAGATAAAACTATTCTAAATATATTCACATCTTACCAAATAATTGATTATAAAACACTGTTTTGCAATGAAGGTCTACAGTAGCCTCAACAGAACTCTACAGGGTAGCACCATTAAGTAGCCGGAGAACAGCTAGTTTCTGTCCTCCTCTTGGTACATTGACTCCAATACAAAGCTAGGAAGCTCTTGGTTCTAGCCCTTTCCATAGACTTTCACAATAATTATGACAATTTCTGGAGGCAGTCCTCCAACCTATCAGAGCTCTTGCAGCATTAACTGACATGTCAACCTAATCAAAGGATCAGAGAATGAATCTAGTACTGAAAGCATAAACTACAGCTTGCTAGCACTGCAGTGCATAAAATTAGTTGACTCAGAGACAATAGTTGGACAGTTTTGAACAAATTCATTTCTTCAAAAATGGAGAAGCAATTAAGAGATTTCTTTTTTTTCTCACTTTCACTTAGCTAGCAAATGCAGCTAGCTAGTTTAGCCTACTCAAAACACCCATCTCAAACAGTGGGATGCCATGTTAGCTAGCTGGCTATGGCTAGCCAACACGAACTTTCCCAAGTCAAGGTAAGCTTTTGGTTTTAATTTAATGCCGCCGGGGCCCACCTGTAACTGCTAAACTGCTTGCTAACTGTACTGCATGATTGTAGTGGGTTTACTAACGTGATAGTTCTAGTAGCTAAGTTGACAATGATGTAGGCTGTGTGTAGCGATTATGATATGACCGTTTGGCTTGGAAATGTTTTGTCGCCTGGTCACACAGCCTGGGTCACAGACAGCTGATGTGTTGTGCAATAAAGCCCGCAACCGAAGCGCGTAGATGTGAGAAGAAATTAACGAGCAAAGTGATTATGCTGTTTATGTGGCGGCTATGAAAAAGTGAACTGTGTTTGCGAAAGATCAGGGGTGTATTCATTCCACCGATTCTGTTAACTTTTCTGAAACTCTTGTTTGCGACTGTTGGATTACACCCTAGATCAGCTAGATGCAGGCAAGAGTGTACAAGGCGGTATTGAATGTGTCACGGTCTGTCACCTTAATTACTCAAATGTTTCTCTCGACCTGTGCACCTACATTGAAAACTTTCATTCTTAGGCTAGGTTGTAGCAACCTCATGATGGGTATAGGGCAAATTTGAGAATCATGTAGTAACCGAAACCTATCAAAGTTACATTGAGCTGGGTGAAAGGAATATGAATGACTGTCACCCAATATGCTGTAAAATAAATAAGGCAATAAGCAACAGTTTCCTGTGTGTATCAAGAATGGCCCACCACCCAAAGGACATCCAGCCAACTTGGCAACTGTGGGAGGCATTGGAGTCAACATGGGCCAACATCCCAGGGGAAAGCTTGGCACCTTGAGTTCATGCACCAACAAATTGAGGCTGTTCTAAGGGCAAACATTTGGAAGGTGTTCCTAATGTTTTGTCCACTGTATATGTTTGTCATATTTCTGCTGTTGGGAAGAAAATAGGATGTTGTGCAGAAAAATGTTGGTAGGACAAGGCTATGTATGTGTACATGGAAGTCAGTGATTTGTTTACTATAGTAACTATAGGTTAATGAGGTAATACAAATGTGAGGTGACTAATGAAAGGGCATTTAGTTGACAATAACTAGACTAAATCATTCAAACGACAAAAATGTGACTTCGTTATATTTTACAAGACTAAATTATGTTTGTCAAAATGACTAGACCAAATCTAACATTAACACTGCTCAGCCTGCAAAATGTACCTCTTGCCATTCCTCTGCATCGGTCAAGGATCTTGACACCACTGGGACTGGCGAGGACGCGCTCCCGTGCCACCTTCATTTCCAGTAGCTGTAGTTTCCTCCGCAATCCCCTGTTTTCTTTCTGGCTTTGAGTTATTTCCAAACGAAACACTGCATAGTCGTCGTCTACGAGTTTACAGATCTCTGCCACGGCTGCATTTGCTAGCACCTCCATGATGGACGCTATTTGAGTGTGAAAAACCATACAGTTAGCTATTCAATTTAGTAAGTAACGCTTGCTAGCTATCAACCAACTCCTGCCTCCAACGCGAATTAAACACTCCCTGAGGTAACTAATGTAATGCTGTGCAGTTAAATTAGTCATATTTTAAGGTCCATGGTGTTAATAAACGTGTGAATAACAAAAACGCTTTCGTGGGAAATGTTCTTGGTCACTGTTCACTTCCGTTTACACTGAAGTGAAAGGATCTTATGGGTTGGGGTCATAGTGCAAAGGGTGTGGTTAATTGAAAAAGGTATGCGCCCTGTTCTTTGAAATACGGTACTGCTTATTACAAATCTAATCTCCTATTCATGACCACTATCTTTCCAACTCAGACCAGACATGTTTAGAAAGAATATAGTAGAAAATAATGACTTTATTACGTCTAAGTAAGCTTACTATTCAGTTGTTTGAACAGCTCTTTAAAAACAGGTATTTACACAAGCCTGTTTCAAATGACAACATTTACATTTACATTTAAGTCATTTAACAAAGGGTTATTGAGGGGTATGTGATTAATTACCATCTTACCCCAAGACACTAGACATGATAACTATAATGTTTTAGCGAAAGAATAGTTCACAGAAATCCACTAAGTACATTTCAAGCCACGCTGCTACAATTTCTCCCCATTGTGGACACTCCTGTGTCTGATCAGGCTAGTCAGGAAGGCGAAGCTCTTGTAACATAGTTTGCACTTGAAGGGCTTGTCCTTGGTGTGAACAGTTTGATGCGTCTTCACGTAGTTTGCATGGGCAAAGCACTTCCCACATGTGGGGCACGCGTATGGCTTGTCTGAGTCAGTTCTAATGCTTAACTTCCCACATTGTGACGCAACGACACCGGGGGTGGTAGAAGCAGGAGCCACCACACTCAGGTGGTTAGACTTTGAGCTCCCTCCTTGACCTCTAGCCATTGGTTGGGTGTTGTTGGGATTGTGTGCTGTGTTATACGTTAAGTACCTCTCGTGGTGAACACCCATCGTGACCCTGTCTGTATTTGTGGGGTAACCATGAGATGACCCGGGTCTAGCATTTCTCAGTTTTCTATGAACCCAGTCACTAGACATTAGATGAGACCCTGAAGGAAAAGACAGATTTGTTGATAGACTACTACCAGGGGGGTCTCCCACCACGCTCTGTGAAGGCTGAAGCCCAGGGTGACCTGCTCTGTTCATCATAGATACTGTGGTGTTTGTACCATAAGAACAAGAGGGTCTATCTCTATCAGCCGCAGGCCCTGCTCCATCTCTGCACTGAGACTGTGAAGAGAAGGGTCTGGGCTGCAGACTGGATCCCTGACTGGAGCCTCTGTCTCTCTGATGACCACCAGGACTGAGGTTGTTCAGTCCACCTGTCCACTGGTTGTGTTCTGTGTGGTGGTGGAGTCTCTGTCCCTCGCGGTTCAGTCCTGGTTCTGACTCGGAAAGGAAGAGTGACGGCTCCTGATCCATGGTCGTGATCTGGCGCCAGGGTTTGTGACCAGCCGCTTCATTTGTCCAGTCTCTCCCGCCAGTAACACCGGATATCAGCAGGTTTTCATGGACTGCAGACTGCAAACAAAGATTGTTCAGAAGAGCATATAAAGGTTTATAAAATAAACTCTTTGTTGTTCACGCAGAAACATGACATTTATAAATTGTTAACCACAGTGAAGCGTAACTAACACTGTGATAAAAGTACCTAACAATATAGAGGTATTGGAGTTAATGAATAATATATACACACTACCGGTCAAAAGCTTTAGAACACCTAATCATTCAAGTGTTTTTATTTTTACTATTTTCTACATTGTAGAATAATAGTGAAGACATCAAAACTATGGAATAACACATATGGAATCATGAAGTAACCAAAAAAGTGTTGAACAAATCTAAATATATTTTATATTTGAGATTCCTCAAATAGCCACCCTTTGCCTTGATGACAGCGTTGCACACTCTTGGCAGTTTCTTAACCAGCTTCACCTGGAATGCTTTTCCAACAGTCTTGAAGGAGTTCCCACATATGCGGAGCACTTGTTGGCTGCTTTTCCTTCCCTCTGTGGTCCGACTCATCCCAAACCATCTCAATTTGGTTGAGGTCATGGGATTGTGGAGGCCAGGTCATCTGATGCAGCACTCAATCACTCTCCTTCTTGGGGAGATAGCCCTTACACAGCCTGGAGGTGTGTTGGGTCATTGTCCTGTTGAAAAACAAATGATAGTCCCACTAAGCGCAAACCAGATGGGATGGCATATCGCTGCAGAATGCTGTGGTAGCCATGCTGGTTACGTGTGTGCCTTGAATTCTAAATAAATCACAGACCGTGTCACCAGCAAAGCATCCCCGCACCATCACACCTTCTCCTCCATGCTTCACAGTGGGAAATACACATGCAGAGATCATCCGCTCACCTACTCTGCGTCCCACAAAGACACGGCGGTTTGAACCAATTTGGACTCCAGACCAAAGGACAAATTTCCCCCGGTCGAATGTCCATTGCTCCTGTTTCTTGGGCCAAGCAAGTCTCTTCTTATTGATGTCCTTTAGTAGTGGTTTCTTTGCAGCAATTCGACCATGAAGGCCTGATTTACACAGTCTCCTCTGAACAGTTGATGTTGAGATGTGTCTGTTACTTGAACTCTGTGAAGCATTTATTTGGGCTGCAATTTCTGAGGCTGGTAACTCTAATGAACTTATCCTCTGCTGCAGAGGAGACTCTGGTTCTTCTATTCCTGTGGCGGTCCTCATGGGAGCCAGTTTCAATCATAGCGCTTGATGGTTTTTGCGACTGCACTTAAATAAACTTTCAAAGTGTGCAAAGCTGTGGCTATTTGAAGAATTTCAAATCTATAATATATTTTCATTTGTTTAACACGTTTTTGGTTACTACATGATTCCATATGTGTTATTTCATCCATATGGTGTTATACAATGTAGTTAAATAGTAAAAATAAAGAAAAATCCTTGACTGATTAGGTGTTCTAAAACTTTTGACCGATTAAAAAAAAAAAAAAGTCCAAACAGTCTCTGCAATGGTACAAAATAACCAAGTTAGTCAGCAGAATCAATGTAGTATATAATTTAAACAAAATGGCATTAGAATCATTTTTATTGTTCAAAATGATACGTGACAAGTAGAATAACTTCTCACTATGGTAACACACCATTTCTGTAAATCTGGTACCCTCGCTTTGATCAAATTCATTTTAGAATACTTAAAGGTTAAACATTACCTTACACAGCTTCATGTCAAGTAAACATGAATTAAGGCACTATCATTTCCTCACTATAAAACACCAGTATAAACCTAAAGGCCCAGTTTCACTCTTCATCAGTGGAGCATTTTTACAGACACCATCACCATATCATCTACTCTGCCTCATCATACTAATTCTTTCCTCAGTTCACCTCATCCAGTTCCCAGCCACATCCAATGCCAACAGAATGAACTACAAACAAACTAACTAGTACTATATTACACCTCACGACCCACTGGGCACAAACTGGTTAAATCAACATTGTTTCAACGTCAATTGTCAACGTATTGTGAAGTGGAATCTATGTGGAAAATACTTTGCATTTGAAAAAAGGTAGAATCTTTTAAATTTTTTACCTTTGAAACAACGTCACCTTCAAAGTAATATCCACTTTAAGAAGAAGAAAAAAACAATAGGCTAGAGAGCTGATCTATCTACAAGCCCTGCTTAGCTTTGATATTCGTCATTGACTATTACCAATGTGCTATCCCTAGAATGATTGTTGAGAAATGTCCACTTAATAGATTCACTGTTGCTATTGAAGTCATTCTAAAGGGTAGGTTTAACAGAGCAAATGAACTGTAACCATACTTCATCAATCATATCATCAATGATGCTATTTACTGTAGGCCTCTAGTATAGCATTTGGAAAGTCATCAACGGCTATTGTTTCAATTCAGCCCAGTTTTAAACTAAAAATAGACAATACATATAGGCCTAGAGTTTTCCAGCTTCGGTTGGTTTCAAATGGAATCTATAAATTCATAATAAGTGTTGGATTCATATCAACCAAAAATACAAGTTTAAGAATAAGATTAAATCAAACAATTTTAAAATGCATTATTTGATTTAGATCTATTTACAAAAGATATACATATGTTGGCAAATGTTTTATTAAAGAAATAAGGCATGAGAACCCGGGAATTATTGTGTGATAACTCCCTCCTAAGGGCTGCTTCCCCGGCCATTGGCTTTGTCTTGGGCATAAGAATAGCCCAATAGTCGGGGGTTATCACACGATAATCCCGGGGTTCTCATGCCTTATTGCTGAAACAACATCTAGGTTGCTAAGAGAGATATCCAAATAGTCAACACCAATTTCAAGTTAAGATAATTGTTTTATGAGATCGCCAGTGTCTCAAGTATGAGGGCAATTTCACCACTATAGTGCACCACTATAGTGCACCACTACAGGACAGTCAGCCTATAGTGGCCGCTAGATCTGCACTATCATCTAGGATTGATGTGCATTCCCAATAATACACTAGTTTCCCCGTGGACCAGCTTGTACAAAAAACATCCTCTATTCAGGCTGCAAAGGCATCATTTTCCTCCTTAACTAGATTGAAATGGTCGGGGGGGGGGGGGGGGGGGACTGTCATAACAACATTTTCCACCACTATTTTCCGACACCTCAGGATGTTGCACAAACTTGGCTGAACGCGGTGGGCAACATCTTAAGTTGTCAGACACTCCGGGTCATTTGGTTGTGCTATTAGATCAATCACAGTCATAACACATTAAGTTATTGTATAAATAAACAATATATCTGACAATGTATTCCCATTTTATCTTTAGTGTGATTTTCAAAGGTTGAAAGTGCAGTGTTAACACAGGTGAAAACTCAACCAAAAATCTGACATAGAATTTGGTTTTACTTTTAGATGGTTGAAAGCAAAGTGATAACATTGGGAATTCAACAAACTTTTAGCAGTCATTTTGAGTGGGTGAAAATAGGTTGGAATCTCATTGATCAATGTATCTACCAAATATTACCCAATTATCCATGTTGAAATGACGTGGTGTACCCAGTGGGTATACAGTATTTGTGGGCCATGTGCATTTTCTGCTGGTGTATCCTGAGGTAGCTTCTCTGAGAACCTCTTCCCACAGTGTGTACAGGTGAACGGCCTCTCTCAAGTGTGGACCTTCAGGTGCATCTTCAGATCGTGCTGGCGTGAGAACCTCTTCTCACACTGGGGACAGCTGTAGGGTTTCTCCCCTGTGTGGACTCTCTGGTGCCGCTTCAGGTTGGACGATTGGGAGAAACTTGCCCGGCACAGGTGGCAGCCGAACGGTTTCTCCCCTGTGTGCATCCTCTGGTGGATCTCCATCTGTTTGGGGAAACTGAAGGCTTTCCCACAGAATGAACATGGGAAACGCTTCTCTCTGCCACCGGATCTACTGATAGCGTTACTACTACTGTCATTTGTCAATGGGCTTGTGTAGCCATTTAGTGTTGAGGCACTGGCATTGTCTGAGGTCTGGTTTAACAGGGGAGTGTGAGGAGGATGAAGGCCAGGGAGTGTCTGTGTTATCGCAGGGTCCATGTTCCAGTTGATAGATCCTATAGAAGGCAGGCTGAAGGCAGCACCTGTTAGGGGGTTAACCTGAGGCACCATCAGTCTCTCTGAATCATAACTATAGGAACAGGACGGAGCATTGCTAGCCGAGTCAGTGTCTGTTCTCATACGGACACCTCCCCGTCCCCGCAGACCAAATCTACACCTCGCCCTGGTCTCAGCCAGTCTGTTGTCATGGAGACTAAGTTCAGTTGTTGTTTTGTGTTCGACTGTTTGTTTCTGGTTAACAGTGTTGTTCCCCAGCCCATAGTTGAGGACGCTGTCCCATCCACTGACCTCCACTATGTCGCCTCTAGTCCTGGCCTGCTCAGTGATGTCGTCCCCTGGGCCCTTGGTTGCACCCGTCTGGGTCTGGGAATCCAAGATGGCCACCCAGTCTCCTCTGTTAGCCTCCAGCCAACCACCTGCAGAATGAGGTTAGAAAATATACTTTTTTTTTGTCAAGTTCGTACATTATAATGTGTGGTTTTGTATGTAAACATAAGTCTTATTGATTTAAGAAAACTATCTAGGCAAATTTCTAATCCCATTGAAGATATATTACAGTATGTAGGCTATATGTATTTATCTCTTACTTTGCTCCCCCATCTTTAGTCCACTCAGCAGATTAATTCTCTCTGGTCCGTCTTCTATTGTCTCCTCTTTGACCAGCAGCAGATCAGGCTTCCCATCCTCCATGTCTACTGACTGTAAGAGATACAGAGTGAGAGGATGTTGGTTCAAGAAATCTTATATGAGCACCCTTCTATGGAGCATTTTCTAATTGGGCAATGAGGGATTGCTGTGAGTACTATGCAAAGGTGTTAGTTCATTTGATTACTTGACATTCTTTAATGGTTTGATCATTCGAAGACATGGTCCCACACTAAAAATGTATCGACCTGGGCCCGTATCCACGAAAGAGTCTGAGTAGGATTGCTGATCTAGGATATTTCCATATAGTCTTATTCGTTATGAGCTAAAAAGGCCAAACTGATCCTAGATCAGCACTCCTACTCTGAGAGGCTTTGTGGATTCAGGCCCTGACCTAATACCATTCAGACTGTAGTTTACAGTGGGCTCACCTCAGTGAGATTGTGTGTGGTCCTGTGCTGCTCAGCTGGTTCCTCTGTGGGTTCAGGAGGTGGTGTAGTCTGGTTGTCCTCCATGACCATGGTCCCCTCAGGGTTCGCCAGATCCTCCACCTTCACCAGCAGCACCTCTGGACTCTCCTCCTCCTGGAAGAGACAGGTGATACAGACATACACTCCCTCAGGTACGTACACACAGATAATAAAACACACTTTAATGATGGATGGGCCATACTTGTGAACATTAGAAACAGTTTCAATTCAAACAGTTGCTCCGTCACAAAATGTGCATCAGACAATTAAAATCGTAAATTTACTCGCACGTGATAGAACGCTGCATTGTAGCTGGTCCCATCAGATAACCTGGTACACGTTAGCCCTATGCTAACCTAACCAGATGACTGATTATTTTCTGGAACAATCACATCCAGCCTATCAAAAGATCTTAGACTTTATTTCCACCAGCAAATGGTATTTCTTAAAATAGATCAACCCTGGCCACCAGTGGTATATTTTAAACCTACATATTCAAGGCTGCCTTTTGTTCTGTAGGTCTAACAAAATGTTGTGTGCCAATATTGCATTGATGCATCCTTGACAAGGCTACTAGCTAATAGTATTAACGTTAGACAATGTTCAGCAATAAAGATGTAGGAGGATTATACAACATGTCAAGTTTAAATTCAAAGTCGAAGACTTGTGGTCTTGTCAAATAGTTATCATTTACCCTTATTGACATCACCAATTGGTGGTGTGATCCACTAAGGCAGTAAGCCCAGAGACGGCAAGGTACGATGGCAGCGAGTTCGAATCCCCCTCGAGGCAAGGATTTCATTTTGAGGAAAAAGCGATCCACTGTGTGCCCTCGACTCAAATAATGCAATGTGAAAAAGTAGCTGATTATAACAATGCATCTAAAACATTGTACATGGAAATGTAGCCTACAATTCTATGTAATATAGCCTATAGTAGCAACAGGCTTTATGTAGCAGTGCCAGTAGCCTGTGTGTCGGTCAGCAAGAGGGACTCCAACAAGAAGATACTCATAAAATGTTTTGCCTGCACTTCTCTTCTCACAATTAGTGTAGGCCTAAAATCTAGCTTCTTACTTTCAGTTGTCTCTATGACTATGGACACCCTGAAACCACTGAATGGTCTTGTGTTACCACCTTATTAATAGGCCTACGGCGTGCAGTAGGATGCGCTGATCAGTTGATTGACAGGTGTATTGTAGAACAGCGCCGGTCCAAGGCACAAGCGGCATACACCCCATGGCAAAATGTGTAGAATTGCAGGAACTTTAAAACTGAAATTCTCTCTCTGCCGCCAAAGACCACTAAATTGCCGTGAGATGGTGGGCACCCCCAACCAAATCTCGCTTAGGGCCCCCAAAAGCTAGGACCGGCCCTGCTTTAGAAGACACACTATAAACTTTCCTTTCGTGTGGATACTCGCCAACGTGGGTTTGAGTCCGGACTCGTGATCACATTTTTTAAAATGAACTAAATACTGCCATCTGGATAATGAGAGTGCTTGACTTTAAAGTCACTCTTATGATTTATTATTATTATTATCTTATGTTTGTTCACCTCAATCTACGTCAACATTTAGAATTGGCTGATGCAGAACTTGTTCCAGGAAATAATGACTGTCATCTGGTGAGGTTGGCATACGACTACGTGCAGGCAGGTTATCTGATGGGACCAGTTACAATTTTGGGCTCCCGAGTGGAGCAGTGGTCTAAGGCACTGCATCTCAGTGCTAGAGGAGTCACTACAGACCCTGGTTCAATCCTGGGCTGTATCACAACCAGCCGTGATCGGGAGGTACCATAGGGCGGCGCACAATTGTCCTGGTTAGGGGAGGGTTTGGCCGGGGTAGGCCATTGTTGTAAAATAAGAATTTGTTCTTAACTGACTTGCCTAGTTAAATAACTGTTAAATAAATAACCTACTATCACATACAAGTAAATCAATTATTTTAATTGGCTAATGCGCAGAAACAGATCAAATGTTCGCAAGTATGGCCCCGGGGTGTTTACCCATCCCCACTAAGTTTGAGTCCTATACTGTAGTTACAGAATGACTTCATTGTTGTTAAACCCATCATGGTGGACATAAATGTGTTGTGGGTAAATATAAGTCAGCTATGATAAATCAAGTAATCATCAAACCTGACTAAACTATTTTGACGTGTACAGTAGGTGTTTGTTAGTGTGTGGGTATGTGTAGGTATATTTAGTACGTCTATAATGGTTATAAAGTGCTGTTGGGTATATGCAGAACAGGGTGAGATCAGATGTGATATATACTAAAGAGAGTCTCAATGAAAGTCTTAGAATGAAAAGTCCCATTGTGTTTATTAAACATAAACAAGTGTTAAATATACCATATGAAAACCACACATACACGGTCTCTCTGCATACCTGGCAGACATCTCAGCTTGGATGTCTGCCCACCACCTCAAGCTCCACAAGCCGGAACAGCTCTTCCTTCCAGGGAAGCCCTGTCCCACTCCAAGGTTCATGCTCTACAACATCCGTAGAGTACGACCCTTCCTCACGCAAGAAGGGGAGCAGGCCCTAATCCATGCAGTTGTCATCTCCAGTCTAGACTACTGCAACTCTCTGTTGGCTGGGCTCCCTGCTTGTGCCATCGAACCCCTGCAACTTATCTAGAACGCTGCAGTCCGCCTGGTGTTCAACCTTCCTAAATTCTCCCAGGTCACCCCACTCTACTGGCTTTAAGTCAAAGTTCGCATCCAGTACAAGACCATAACGGTTGCCTACAGAGCAGCAAGGGGAACTGCCCCTCCCTACCTTCAGGCTATGCTCAAATCCTACACCCAAACCCGAGCACTCCATTCTGCAACCTCTGTTCTCTTCGCCGTCCCACCCCTACGAGGGATCAGCTCCCGCTCAGTCCAGTCAAAACCCTTTCTGTCCTGGCACCCCAATGATGGAACCAGCTTGCCCCTGAAGCTAGGACAGCAGAGTTCCTGACAAAAAAAAATAAGGCTTCTTCCTACTAGCACTGATTTCATTTAGGGAAAATGTACTTGCTACGACTGTGTTGTGGTTGTTTAACCCAGCGTTCTTAAAATGAACGTATGAACTGTAATTCACTCTGGACAAGAGTGCCTGCTAAATTACTAAAATGTAAATTTAAAATGTAATGTCTCAATCTGTATGAACATAGCCTACACCGCACAAACACAATATGAAACAGACTTTTTAGGCATATCTATCTATATCTCACACCTCTGGATGCAGTGTTCTACCCAGGAATATTCCAACACTGACAAATGTTAGTCTTACTATTCTAAATGCATCTGTGGATATTTTCTGCTGACAATGAAAATGTATCTTTGTCTTTAATTCAGGATTTGATCTAAACTTCAGAAGCTATAGAGTGGAATGGTTACTTTTCATGTAATAGAGTGGGATAGTTTTTCTGCTGGTGTATCCTGGGGTAGCTCCTCTCTGAGAACCTCTTCCCACAGTGAGTACAGGCGAACAGCCTTTTTCCCGTGTGGACCATCAGATACACCTTTAGCTGGTTCTAGTGGGTGAACCTTTTCTGACACTGAGCTTTAGGGTTTTCCCATGTGGACCCTCTGGTGCCTCTTCAGGCTGGACGAGTGGGAGAAGCGCATCTGACACTGAGTACAGCTGAAGGGTTTCTCTCCTGTGTGGACCCGCTGGTGCCTCTTCAAGTCACCAGCCTGGGTGAAGCGCATCTGACACTGAGTACAGCTGAAAGGTTTCTCCCCTGTGTGGACCCTCTGGTGGATCTCCACCTTCTGGATGCAGCTGAAGCCTTTGTTACAGAACATGCAGAGGAACCGTTTCTCTTTAATATTACCTGATGTTGCGCCCCCTCCCTGAGTTTGGGCTCTAGCCCTGTCGTTTGAGTTCAATACCTGATCGAAAAGGACACAGCCGTGTGAATTGGAAGGCCCCATCAACGTAGATAAAGGGGAGTGGGTCACGACATTTAGATTTGTCTCTAAGCTTTCCCTGTAGTCTAAGAAATCTCTGCCTTCTGAGTGTCCTTCTCCTAAGTGAGTCTCATCCACATTCCATGTGTGAGGAGCGTCGCCCTCCACTTTCACAGTCACTTCATCAATGACTATAACCTCCCCTTTCTTATCTAGGCACCCTTCAGAGTACACACTACTACTGTAATGGTTCCAGTCCCCTCTGGACAGATCAGCCTGTGTCTCTAAACTCAAGGATCCAGGGTCCATTTCTGTAGCATAAGAACAAGACAGCTCACTGCAAGCCTCTAACACGTCACCTGAATCTCGATGGGAATAAACTTTTGAGCTCAGGTTATCGTAAAGTAAATACTCTGAGCCAGGAGCAGGACAGCCCAGTCTCCTCAGCCCCTCTGGTTCTGAGCTGTAGTCAGATCCTGTGTGTAAAAGCCTTTGTGTTACAGTTAAAGTCTCTGTGTCGGTCTCTGACTTGAGGACGGCGTTCGGCGTTCCACTGACCTCCGTGATGCTGCGTTGGCTCCTGGGCTGGGGTGCAGTGAGGTCCTCTGTGGCTACAGGGGATGCCACTCCAGCCGCTTCTCCAGACTGGATGTCTCTGCTGTGCTGTGGGTCCTCCTCTCCTTCAGACCTCTCCAGCTTGACACCAGGACCTGCAACCTCTGCATCTGCAGACTGACACAAGAAGAGAGGAGGTTATTACCGGTAAATTAGTTTAATTGGATAACAATATCTCAGGGAAGTTTCACAAGCTCTGATATGTTAGATATATAAGGATGTACATGTAAGCAAATTAATAGCCGAGCGAGCCTTTCTGAAAGAAACGGGCCATATTTGATGTACTGTAATTTCAAATGTTACACTGTGACACAAACCTCTATCACGATAACATGCTGGGTTGAGGTTCCTCTCCCCTCATCAACAGTGATTGGTTGGTCATCTCTACCCGTGTTAAGTACCACTGGCTTCACAAAGCTCCTGTGGCCTCTAGTGAGATGTCCTTCACCTGAGAGAGTGATTGGGGGAAATCGGTTGTTAAATGAGGTACTGATAATGGTCAATGCTATATTGTACACTATTGAAACTGTCTAGGGGGTAAGGGATCACTTGTTATAACTTTTTGATATACTATTTATTGTTCCATGCATCATATTATTTTAATTGAGTTTGACAACAGGACATTCATTAAATCAAGTATCTGGTAAGAATATGATATTTTGTCTTTGTGCAAGAAGCCTGGTTAAATAAATAAAAAACATTTTCAAGATGGCTAAGTATTGGTAATCAGTGTATAAGTATTGCATACTATCCAAACACTGACCAAGATCCAATACTGGGTCACACATCTGAACACATGAGCAGAGTGGAACCGGGCGGCCTTCTGCAAAATCAAAATGTACCTCTTGCCATTCCTCTGTATCGGTCGAGGATCTTGACACTACTGGGACGACTAGCGAGGACGCGCTCTCGCGCTGTCTTCTCTGCGCGCTCCCGTGACACCTTCAGTTCATGTAGCTGTAGTTTCCTCCGCAATGTCCTGTTTTCTTTCTGGCTTTGAGTTATTTCCAAACGAAACACTGCATAGTCGTCGTCTACGAGTTTACAGATCTCTGCCACGGCGGCATTCGCTAGTACCTCCATAATGGAGGCTATTTGAGTGTGAAAAACCATACAGTTAGCCATTGTTAGCTAACGTTAGTAGCTAGCTAGCTAGATAACATTTATCGTCCTGTCTACAACGCGAATTAAATACTACATGGGGGTAAGTATGTGATGCTGTGCAATCAAAGGATTCATATTGAATTCCAGGGTGTTAATAAACGTCTAAGTAACAATAAAAACGCTACCGTAAGAAATTGTTCTTGGTCAACGTTAACTTCCGTTCACACTGACGAAAAGGGGGGGTTCTTCCTCTTCTTTGGTTTAATGGCTTCCGCAACAATTGTATGTGCATGTCGCCACCTACTGTATGGGTGGATAAGTCAAACGATCAAAAATAAAATTCAACTGTTCAAAATCAACTTGCTTTTGTGTTCTAATCAAACATAAGAATTAGAAAAGATCCTCGAAGGTCGTGCCATCTTCCAACGACAGTATCCTTGCCGTGCTTCTGCCTTGAAATATTGATGCCCCTAATACTTATCAGCCAGAGACACAATGATTTCTTGGACACTTGAACAGTACAATTAATAACTGTGGCAATAAGCGTTACAAAATCCACCTTCACAATGACTGTATCCAGATCTCTTGACTGATGAGGAACCTTTACAACGGGCTGTTGTGCATCCATCGCCATTTCTTCAGCGCTGTGGCCACGTGCACCTTTGACTCTCTCCCCAGCTCCACAGGAGATCTGCTGGACAATCCTGATCCTTGACACATCAACCTCTTTACCCTAACAGGGCACTCAGGGAAGTCGGGAATATGATGCCCACCACAGTTGCAATATTTTACATTCAGACTCAATAACATACACTTCCCGGTTTTACACAAACGTTCTCATGGCATATCTTTTATTTATCCTAGGGGACTAAACTCCACGGTGAAGTTTGTTTCTGATGAACAGTGCTGTAAAGTACTTAAGTGAAAATACTTTAAAGTATTTTAAGTGTACTTAACTATTTAGATTTTTGACAACTTTTACTTCATTACATTCCTAAAGAAAATAATGTATTTTCTACTCCATTGATTTTCCGTGACTGTCGAAAGTACTCGTTACATTTTGAATGGCTAGCATGAGAGAAATGGTCAAATTCATGCACTTACCAAGATAACATCCCTGGTCATCCCTATTGCCTCTGATCTGGACTCACAAAACACATACTTCGTTTGTAAATTAAGTCAGTGTTGGAGTGTGCCCCTGGTTACCCCCCCCCCCTCCCCCCCAAAAAATGGTGCCATCTTTTTTATATGGGGAATTAGAAATTATTTATACGTTTACTTTTCCTTTCAATACTTAAGTATATTTTGGCTATTACATTTACTTTTGATACTTAAATATATTTAAAACCAAATACTTTCTTTTACTCAAGTAGTATTTTACTGGGTGACTTTCCCTTTTGAGTAATTTTCTGTCAAGGCATCTTTACTTTGACTGAAGTATGAGAATCGCATACTTTCTCCACCACTGCTGATGAACTTCACCAACGCCTTCAAGCCGAGACCAGCACCGACTACATCGATTCGCCCAAGGTCAATACTTTCAATAAAATATTCAAACGCCCACCTAAGTATGTTTGTCCTCTGTAGTCCCTCAGTCCAGCCCCTCTCAGCCTATTGCGGACAGTCTGAGCACTGATGGAGGGATTGTGCGTTCCTGGTGTAACTCGGGCAGTTGTTGCCATCCTGTACCTGTCCCGCAGGTGTGATGTTCGGATGTACCGATCATGTGCAGGTGTTGTTACATGTGGTCTGCCACTGCAAGGACGATCAGCTCTCCGTCCTGTCTCCCTGTAGCGCTGTCTTAGGCGTCTCTGCACATCTGCAGTCCTCATGCCTCCTTGCAGCATGCCTAAGGCACGTTCATGCAGATAAGCAGGGACCCTGGACATCTTTCTTTTTGTGTTTTTCAGAGTCAGTAGAAAGGCCTCTTTAGTGTCCTAAGTTTTCATAACTGTGACCTTAATTGCCTACCGTCTAAGCTGTTAGTGTCTTAACGACCGTTCCACAGGTGCAAGTTCATTAACTGTTCATGGTTAATCGAACAAGCATGGGAAACAGTGTTTAAACCCTTTACAATGAAGACCTGTGAAGTTATTTGTATTTTTACATATTATCTTTGAAAGACAGGGTCCTGAAAAAGGGACGTTAATTTTTTTTTGCTGAGTTCATATCCCAGCTTTTCATAGGTCGGGAGATACTCAAACAACAGAAATAAGGATAAAATGTTCCCGGTTTTCCCCATCCACCAAGCGGCGTACATGAACTACTCCTGGAATTTTCAGCCTGAGATATTGTTGGCATGCCAGAGATAATACCTTTGCCCTTTTCTGAAAATCAAAGTTGTCCACTTCATTAGTAGATAAGGAGAGTGCATTGTGGCTCGCGAAATTTTGCTCATTAGGTATACCAGTCCTGGTTATTGACTGCATACACATTTCCCAGCGCCTCCTTCACCATCCTTACTTCAAAAGGGTTTCCCGAATGAAAATCCTCACCCCAAAAATAATCGATTCAGACTGGTTTTCCACAACAATTTTAGCATTTTTCCATTCCATTCTTAGACTTAACTGTTGTCCACTCATCCTTCTCACTACTATGCTCCACGCACTTTCAGCTTTAAACAGCACTTGCGCTTCTGCCGTCCCACCGATGGCTTTCTTCTAGAATCTTGTTGGTTGGGGTCATAGCGCAAAGGGTGTGTTATTATTTTTTTTAAAGTTATGCATACTGTACTGCTTATTATATTACACATCAAACCTATTCATCAGTATCAAGCTCAGAGCAGACTTGTTTAGAAGTGTTAGCAAGAATAGAGTAGAACATAATAAAATTACTTTATTCCATCTACATCACCTCAGTAAGGTGAATTTAACTGTCCTGTTCTTGCCTAGATTTACTGTCTCTCTAAGAACAGGTATTTACACAAGCCTGTTTCAAATGACAAGTTACCAAATGGTTAATGAGGGGTATGTGTTTGATTACCCTGTAACCCCAAGACACTTCACATGATGACTATAATATTTTAGCTAAAGAATAGTTCTCAGACATCCAGTGTACATCAAGCCACACTGCTACAATTTCTCACCATTGTGGACACTCCTATGTCTGATAAGACTACTCAGGAAGGAGAAGCTTTAACAGTTTGCACTTGAAGGGCCTCTCCTTGGTGTGAATGGTCTGGCGCCTCAGCAAAGCACTTCCCACAATTAGGGCAGGAATACGGCGTGACAGCATCTGTCCAAATGTTCAGCCTCCCACGTTGTGACCCAATGACACCAGAAGAGGTAGAAGCAGCAGCCATCACTTTCAAGGGGTTAGTCTTTGAGCTCCCTCCTTGACCTCTGGCCATTGTTTGGGTGTTGTTGGGATTGTGTTCTGTGTTATAGACTAGGTAACTCATGGTGAACACTCAACCTGCCCCTGTTTGTATTTGTGGGGTAACCATGCACTGAGACTGAATCCCTGACTGGAGCCACTGTCTCTCTGATGACCACCAGGACTGGAGGTTGTTCAGTCCACCTGTCCACTGGTTGTGTTCTTTGTGGTGGTGTTGAAGTCTCGGTCACTCGCGGTTGGGTCCTTGTTCCGACTCGGGAAGGAAGAGCGAAGGCTTTTGATCCAGGGCCAGGGACTGTGGCCAGCCACTTCAGTGGTCCAGTCTCTCCCGCCAGCAATACTAGATATCAGCAGGTCCTCACGGATTGCAGACTGTAAAACACATTGAACCGAAAAGCATTAAAGTTTATATATGAAACTCTTAACATATTATATTAATATTTTGACATATTATAAAATATTAACCACAGTCAAGCCTCTAACACTGTGATTCAAATACCGTACAAGATGGAGCCATTAGAGGTTATTGTAAAAAAAAAAAAAAATATCCAAAAGTGTTCATTTAAAAATTAAGTATAATGTTTTGGTCCGACTGAGCTGAGGAAAACTCCCTGCAATGACCAAAAAATAACCAAGTCAGTCAGCACAGAGTCAATTTTGTATTTAATTTCAACAAAATGGTCATACACTCGCATGCGTGAAGTTCAGTACTTTTATTGTAAAAAATGATACGTGACAAGTAGAAACCAGTGAGAAAAGTGAACAGTACCTTTTCTGTAAATCTGGAAACCTCGCTTTGATGAAATACATTTTAGAATGCTTTGGAAAAAGTTCAACATTACACACAGCTTCACTTCTTCATGTCAAGTAAACGTAAGGACAAATAATTTCCCGATTTCAAAACAGGACAAAATTGTTAGTCTTAATCAGTGAAACATTTTTACAGACACCATCACACATTATACTCATTCTTTCCTCAGTTCACCTCATCCAGTTCCCTACTACATCCAAAACCAACAGAATTAACTAAACAAACAAACTAACTAGTACTACATACATGTCACTGTACTCTATACATGGGCTATGTGCATTTGCTGCTGGTGTATCCTGAGATATCTCCTCTCTGAGAAGCTCTTCCCGCAGTGCGTACAGGCGAATGGCCTCTCTCCAGTGTGGATCTTCAGGTGCACCTTCAAATGGTGCTGGTGGGAGAACCTCTTCTCACACTGGGGACAGCTGTAGGGTTTCTCCCCTGTGTGGACTCTCTGGTGCCTCTTCAGGCTGAATGATTGTGAAAAACTGGCCCGACAAAGGTGGCAGCCGAATGGTTTCTCCCCTGTGTGCATCCTCTGGTGGATCTCCACCTGTTTGCGGAAACTGAAGGCTTTCCCACAGAACGAACACGGGAAGCGCTTCTCTTTGCCACCAGATCTACTGATAGCATTGCTACTACTGTCATTTGTCAATGGGCTTGTGTACCCATTTAGTGTTGAGGCACTGGCATTGTCTGAGGTCTGGTTTAACAGGAGAGTGTGAGGAGGACGAAGGCCAGGGAGTGTCTGTGTTGTCGCAGGGTCCATGTTCCAGTTGATAGATCCTATAGAAGGCAGGCTGAAGGCAGCACCTGTTAGGGGGTTAACCGGAGGCGTCATCAGTCTCTCTGAATCACAACTATAGGAGCAGGACGGAGCATCGCTAGCCGAGTCAGTGTCTGTTCCCATACGGACACCACCTCGTACCTGCAGACCAAATCTATGTCTCGCCCTAGTCTCAGCCATTCTGTTGTCATGGAGACTATGTTCAGTTGTTTTGTGTTCCACTGTCTGTTTCTGGTTGTGGTTAACAGTGTTGTTCCCCAGCCCAGAGTTGAGGATGCTGTCCCATCCACTGACCTCCACTATGCCACCTCTGGTCCTGGCCTGCTCAGTGATGTTGTTCCCTAGAGCCTTGGCTGCACCTGTCTGGGTCTGGGAATCCAAGATGGCCACCCAGTCTCCTCTGTTAGCCTCCTGCCAACCACCTGCAGGAAGAGGTTAGAAAATAGATTTTCCTGATTTTTTTGTTGTTGTCAAGTTCATACATTATAATGTGTGGTTTTGTATGTAAACATACATTGTGTTGATTTCATTTTATGAAGGAAGGAAAAAAAATAGCCAGGCGCATCACTATCCCCATTGAAGATATATTACTGTATGTAGGCTATATGTATTACTATTCCCATTGAAGATCTATTACTGTATGTAGGTTATATGTATTTCTCCCTTACCTTGCTCCCCCATCTTTAGTCCACTCAGCAGATCAATGCTCTCTGGTCCGTCTTCTATTGCCTCCTCTTTGACCAGCAGCAGATCAGGCTTCCCATCCTCCATGTCTACTGGCTGTAAGAGATACAGAGTGAGAGGATGTTGGATCAAGAAATCTGATATGAGCACCCTGCTATGGATTATCTTTTGATTGGGTAATGAGGGATTGCTATGGGTACTATGCAAAGTTGATTTGATTACTTGATGTGCTGAGAATAGAGACAGTTCCCCCCTACTCTTAAGGGTAAAAATAAAAGCTATGCAACAAATGTCAACAAATATATTTAAGAGACCTCATGTGCTGTCCTAACCAGTTCAGAGTTACCAGCGGGTGTCTTGATAATAGAAAAACGCAGCGAGTCAGTGGTTCCTGTGCCACATGCAATTGCTTTCGAGTTGGTAGAAGAATGTGTTGATATTGCTATATCATCTGAACCTAGAGACTATAGTATATTTCTGATTGTTTCCCACATACCTATCAGGAACGGGCCGGAGTGGTGTCACACTGTTTCCTCATCCCTAGCAAACAGCTGATTCAACTAATTGCATTCTAAACTGAAGATCATGATTAGTTGATTATTGGAGTCAGGTGTGTTAGCTGAGGCAAAAGTATGACACCAATCAGGCCCGAGGACTGGAGATGCACATCCCTGCCTTATATGAACTTGTCCTTTCCCTTTGTGTGATTATTCTGATGAAGGTCATTGAATGCCGAAACCTTAATCTTCTAACTTTGCTTAAATAAAACAATTGAATGTTTAAATGGTGAGCGAGTATTGCCCCTTTTCCGTTTCAAAATATAATCAATCTCGACCTACATGGAACACTTTAAAAGATTTCACATGAGGCCTATTTCACATAAAACTCCCAAATACTTAACCACTAGGCTAATGAATAACAGGGTTGGGGGTCAATTCAAATTCAGAAAGTAAACCAAATTCCAAATCCACATTTTTCTCATTGAAAAGCAGTGAAGAGAATTGGAATTTCAGTGTACTTCCTGAATTGACCCCAACCCTGATACACATTTTTCATTTGATTATTTAATTACCTACTGTACATATTATTTTAAGTAATTCCTTTGGAGCGCAACATGTTAAAAAAAGCCTACATTGGGCATGCCTATAAATTTGGCAATTGAAGGCATTTAGTGCTTATGTTAACTTTAATTGTGTTCGACGACAATTATAAACCTTTCAAACATTGTATGCAACATTATCAGCGGCAGGTGACTTGATGCCTAGGCTACTGTGCCATAGCGATTTAGAGTTGTTAAACGGGAGTGACGAGTGTGTTGATATAACAGTAATATTGTAGAAATTCCACTTTCAACAACCATCAAAAATTAAAAAAAATAATAATAAGTTAGGCCATGCATGCAAACATATTGGGCCTAAGTATTGTTGTCCATTAGTTTACTCCAATTAGGGAGGGGGTTAGGGTCAAATAAAAAGCAAAAAAAAAATATATATATATATGGGGGATTGGGAATGACGCAGACACTTACGTTGATAGAACCCACAATCTGCAATATAAAAACTGGTCTACGGTACCATTTATGTTTACTCAGTCTGTCCAATAGAGATTACGCAAAGGAAAGAGAGTGATGACGCTCATCGGAAACGTTGCAAATTATGTGAAATAACCAATCGCGATGAGGTATCGCCAGTTTTGAACTCTATAGAGCTCACCAGTTTGTAATCCTAAAAAACAGAAATGAGTTAGCTTTGGTTCGTTTAGCCATTGTTATGGGTGAAATTAATGGGGAAAGATTGGGTTTTATGATTAACCTCCGATGTTATTTTTGGCGTTTTATCACCCCCTAGAGAAGGGATGGGCAACCGCCGACCAACCCCCCTTTAATATGCCCGCAAAAAATATTTGAAAAAAAATGTAGGGACTCAGTCGGGGTCTTAAAATACTGTTGAGAGTTATTCTAATGAATAAAATATAAAAATCCCCATCAAATTCCATCAATTTAAACTAGAGATAGTGTCTCAATCCACTGCATGCGCTTGTCGCAGGACTGGTTTTAAGGTAATATATATAAATTAATGGAAGTATGGATGTAGTGTTGTGCCAACAAAAATATGGGGTTAAATATGTGTCAAATATATATATATAATATATATATATACACACATATACATACATACATACATACATACATACATACATACATACATACATACATACATACATACATACATACAGTGGGGCAAAAAAGTATTTAGTCAGCCACCAATTGTGTAAGTTCTCACACTTAAAAAGATGAGGCCTGTAATTTTCATCATAGGTACACTTCAACTATGACAGACAAAATGAGAAAAAGAAAATCCAGAAAATCACATTGTAGGATTTTTAACGAATTTATTTGCAAATTATGGTGGAAAATAAGTATTTGGTCACCTACAAACAAGCAAGATTTCTCGCTCTCACAGACCGGTAACTTCTTCTTTAAGAGGCTCCTCTGTCCTCCACTCGTTACCTGTATTAATGGCACCTGTTTGAACTTGTTATAATTGTATGCATGCATCTATGTATATATCTCCTGAGCTTTCTTATATCTCCTAGATATAGGACAGACACTTCAAACCTTATTTTTAGGATTTATTTTTTTACTGTCTTTTTTGCCATTTAGGGATGTTATATTTTACTATGTATTTTACTATTATCAATACACCTGCTGGTAACTCTTAACTGGTTAGGACAGCTCATGAGGTGTCCTAAATATCTGTCAACTAGGTGTGACTTAGGACTGCAGAGACTTCATGCATAGCTTTTATTTTGACCCATTAGAGTAGGAGTAAAATCTCTCTATTCTCAGCACTTACGACCAATTTTCTACGTTGAGAAGCTTAGTGGAATACGGCCCAACCTAATACCATTCAGACAGTAGTTTATAGTGGGCTCACCTCAGTGAGACTGTATGTGGTCCTGTGCTCTTCAGCTGGTTCCTCTGTGGGTTCTGGAGGAGTTTTTGTCTGGTTGTCCTCCATGACCATGGTCGCCTCAGGGTTCGCCAGACCCCCCTCACAGCCCTCCTCCTTCACCAGCAGCACCTCCGGACCCTCCTCCTCCTCCTGGAAGAGACAGGTGATACAGACATACACTCCCTCAGGTATGTACACACAGATAATAAACACACTTTCAACATGGAGTGTTTACCCATCCCTACTACGTTTGAGTCCTATACTGTAGTCACAGAATGACTTCATTGTTGTTAAACCCATCATGGTGAACATAAATATGATGTTGTTGGTAAATACGAGTCAGCTATGATAAGTCAAGTCATTAAGATAAACCTGACTAAACTATTTTGACGTGTACATTAGGTGTTTGTGTGTAATACACCATATCAAAACCACACATACACATGTACAGTTGAAGTCGGAAGTTAATATTCACTTAGGTTGGAGTCATTAAAACTTGTTTTTCAATCACTCCACAAATGTCTTGTTAAACTATAGGTTTGGCAAGTCGGTTAGGACATCTACTTTGTGCATGACTAGTAATTTTTCCAACAATTGTTTACAGACAGATTATTTCACTTATAACTCACTGTAACACAATTCCAGTGGGTCAGAAATAATGTACATACACTAAGTTGACTGTGCCTTTAAACCAGAAAATCAATTCCAAGAAATCAGCCAAGACCTCAGAAAAAAAATTGTAGACCTCTACAAGTCTGGTTCATCCTTGGGGGCAATATCCAAACACCTGAAGGTACCACGTTCATCTGTACAAACAATAGTACGCAGGTATAAACACCATGGGACCACGCATCTGTCATACCTCTCAGGAAGGAGACGTGTTCTGTCTACTAGAGATGAACGTACTGTGGTGCGAAAAGTGCAAATCAATCCCAGAACAACAGCAAAGGACCTTGTGAAGATGCTGGAGGAAACAGGTACAAAAGTATCTATATCCACAGTAAAACGAGTCCTATATCGAAATACAGTGCCTTGCGAAAGTATTCGCCCCCCTTGAACTTTGCGACCTTTTGCCACATTTCAGGCTTCAAACAAAGATATAAAACTGTATTTGTTTGTGAAGAATCAACAACAAGTGGGACACAATCATGAAGTGGAACGACATTTATTGGATATTTCAAACTTTTTTAACAAATCAAAAACTGAAAAATTGGGCATGCAAAATTATTCAGCCCCCTTAAGTTAATACTTTGTAGCGCCACCTTTTGCTGCGATTACAGCTGTAAGTCGCTTGGGGTATGTCTCTATCAGTTTTGCACAACGAGAGACTGAATTTTTTTCCCATTCCTCCTTGCAAAACAGCTCGAGCTCAGTGAGGTTGGATGGAGAGCATTTGTGAACAGCAGTTTTCAGTTCTTTCCACAGATTCTCGATTGGATTCAGGTCTGGACTTTGACTTGGCCATTCTAACACCTGGATATGTTTATTTTTGAACCATTCCATTGTAGATTTTGCTTTATGTTTTGGATCATTGTCTTGTTGGAAGACAAATCTCAATCCCAGTCTCAGGTCTTTTGCAGACTCCATCAGGTTTTCTTCCAGAATGGTCCTGTATTTGGCTCCATCCATCTTCCCATCAATTTTAACCATCTTCCCTGTCCCTGCTGAAGAAAAGCAGGCCCAAACCATGATGCTGCCACCACCATGTTTGACAGTGGGGATGGTATGTTCAGGGTGATGAGCTGTGTTGTTTTTACCCCAAACATAACGTTTTGCATTGTTGCCAAAAAGTTCAATTTTGGTTTCATCTGACCAGAGCACCTTCTTCCACATGTTTGGTGTGTCTCCCAAGTGGCTTGTGGCAAACTTTAAACAACACTTTTTATGGATATCTTTAAGAAATGGCTTTCTTCTTGCCACTCTTCCATAAAGGCCAGATTTGTGCAATATACGACTGATTGTTGTCCTATGGACAGAGTCTCCCACCTCAGCTGTAGATCTCTGCAGTTCATCCAGAGTGATCATGGGCCTCTTGGCTGCATCTCTGATCAGTCTTCTCCTTGTATGAGCTGAAAGTTTAGAGGGACGGCCAGGTCTTGGTAGATTTGCAGTGGTCTGATACTCCTTCCATTTCAATATTATCGCCTGCACAGTGCTCCTTGGGATGTTTAAAGCTTGGGAAATCTTTTTGTATTCAAATCCGGCTTTAAACTTCTTCACAACAGTATCTCGGACCTGCCTGGTGTGTTCCTTGTTCTTCATGATGCTCTCTGCGCTTTTTAACGGACCTCTGAGACTATCACAGTGCAGGTGCATTTATACGGAGACTTGATTACACACAGGTGGATTGTATTTATCATCATTAGTCATTTAGGTCAACATTGGATCATTCAGAGATCCTCACTGAACTTCTGGAGAGAGTTTGCTGCACTGAAAGTAAAGGGGCTGAATAATTTTGCACGCCCAATTTTTCAGTTTTTGATTTGTTAAAAAAGTTTGAAATATCCAATAAATGTCGTTCCACTTCATGATTGTGTCCCACTTGTTGTTGATTCTTCACAAAAAAATACAGTTTTATATCTTTATGTTTGAAGCCTGAAATGTGGCAAAAGGTCGCAAAGTTCAAGGGGGCCGAATACTTTCGCAAGGCACTGTAACCTGAAAGGCCGCTCAGCAAGGAAGAAGCCACTGCTCCAAAGCCGCACAGCCCTCCATGTGCTCGCCAGAGGTAGCCTGACTGCCATTAGGTACCGAGATGAGATCCTCAGACCCCTTGTGAGACCATATGCTGGTGCGATTGGCCCTGGGTTCCTCCTAATGCAAGACAATGCTAGACCTCATGTGGCTGGAGTGTGTCAGCAGTTCCTGCAAGAGGAAGGCATTGATGCTATGGACTGGCCCGCCCGTTCCCCAGACCTGAATCCAATTGAGCACATCTGGGACATCATGTCTCGCTCCATCCACCAACGCCACGTTGCACCACAGACTGTCCAAGAGTTGGCGGATGCTTTAGTCCAGGTCTGGGAGGAGATCCCTCAGGAGACCATCCGCCACCTCATCAGGAACATGCCCAGGCATTGTAGGGAGGTCATACAGGCACGTGGAGGCCACACACACTACTGAGCCTCATTTTGACTTGTTTTAAGGACATTACATCATAGTTGGATCAGCCTGTAGTGTGGTTTTCCATTTTAATTTTGAGTGTGACTCCAAATCCAGACCTCCATGGGTTGATAAATTTGATTTCCATTGATAGTTGAATGTGCTGACAACAAAATCACACAAAAACTATGTAAAGAAAAAAGTATTTAATAAGAATATTTCAATCATTCAGATCTAGGATGTGTTATTTCAGTGTTCCCTTTATTTTTTTGAGCAGTATATATATATATATATATATATATATAAGATTTTCTATAAATACAAATAAATCACTCCATATACATAAGAACAACTTACAAACAATAACTACATTTTCATGTGCCCAGACCCGCATGCTCACACCCCCATCCCAAGTGCCTGCATTATTGTTTGTCACTTGGCCTTGAATTGTATCAATTTGTTTTTCTCATTCGCCCATGCTATTTCAATAATAAATCATTACATTTTTCCATTGTGTTTAATGATGGCGGATAGAAATCAATGTTTTTATTATACGTTTTTTTTCAAGATGAGTTGACAATCACCTAGCCCGTTGGGCATCTCACTACACCCCCATATGCCATGAATTTAAATATGCAGACAGACAGGTTAAAATTAAGTTTACATTGTAATACTTCTGACAGCCAACTTTCTAGCTCAGCCCCCACAACTTTTGGACATTATAGCATTCCCAGAAAGCTTGGATTGAGTGATTATTTGTTTTATACTTAAGACCTGACTCTGCTGTTGTTCTTTAGAATTTGTGAATTTTGTGTCTTGTATAATCAATTCTATACATTCGTTTATACTATATTAAGCATATATTGTCATTAACTGTAATTTCGTTAGTTATGCTGCAACTTTCCCTCCATCTTATGCCAACAGTTATTTTTAGTCTTTGTTCCAATAGTTTATATAAGAGATTTTCAGATGGATATAGTCTCTGCAAGGTTTTGTTTCTCTTCCCTATCATGTGAACATCCTCTTCTGACTCAAATAATTCCCTCAAGGTTGCTCTGATGTCCAAAAGATTTCAAAATCAAAATTGTGACATTGTAACTTTTTTTCAGTCCATCTTTTTAATTCTGTCATGGACATTTATTTCCTGTTACCAAGTCATGTACGGTTTCTATACCTTTTGTTTTCCATGTGGTCCAATTTATCTATGAATTATGAAAAGCTATCCAAGGATTATTCCATAGGGTTGTGTTAGTGAGTGATATTGGTTCTTGTAGATTACGTTTAATTTTCTTCCATATAGTTATAGTGTTCTTAACTATGAAGTTGTTCATGTTGTTAGCTTTATACGTTGAAAATAGACAAATAAAAAGATTCTGGGGATGAGCAGTCTGGTCACTGTTTTAAATGATAAGTTTTTAGCATTTGTGGCACAAATTCAATGCAAGTCAATGCTTACTAGATTAGCATTTTGTGCTTCATATCCAAATCCTCTATAAGTAACGTTAACCTCCGAGTTATACAATCCATTTTTGTATACTTCATGATTATTTGGAAATGAAGCGGGAAAATGCTAATATAGGTACCACTGACTTGCATTGGATTTGTGCCACAAATGCTAAAAAGTTAGCATTTGAAACAGTGGCCAACAAAACCAAAGCATGGGTTGCTTTCATACCTTGTCCATATGCTGCTTATGTCACGCCCTGGTCTAGTATTTTGTGTTTTTCTTCATGTATTGGGTCAGGCCAGGGTGTGGCATGGGGTTTTTGTATTGTGGTGTGTTTTGTCTTGGGGTTTTGGTGTGTATGTATTGGGATTGTAGCTAGTGGGGTTATCTAGCAAAGTCTATGGCTGTCTGGAGTGGTTCTCAATCAGAGGCAGGTGTTTATCGTTGTCTCTGATTGGGAACCATATTTAGGCAGCCATATTCTTTGAGTTTGGCGTGGGTGATTGTCCTTAGTGTCTTTGTTCCTGTGTTAGTTGACAAGTATAGGCTGTTTCGGGTTTCGTTACGTTTATTGTTTTGTAGTGTTTGTGTTATTTCGTGTTTTACGTTTGTTTTGATTAAACATGGATTGCAATCTACACGCTGCGTTTTGGTCCGACTCTCACCACACCTAGAAAACCGTTACAGCTTAAAGGGTAAGGAAAACTATTATTAATTTAAAATGATTGATTTTGCCACTGGCTCCATGTCATCTACAAGACCCTGCTAGGTAAAGTCCCCCCTTATCTCAGCTCGCTGGTCACCATAGCATCTCCCACCTGTAGCACACGCTCCAGCAGGTATATCTCTCTAGTCACCCCCAAAACCAATTCTTTCTTTGGCCGCCTCTCCTTCCAGTTCTCTGCTGCCAATGACTGGAACGAACTACAAAAATCTCTTAAATTGGAAACACTTATCTCCCTCACTAGCTTTAAGCACCAACTGTCAGAGCATCTTACAGATTACTGCACCTGTACATAGCCCACCTATAATTTAGCCCAAACAACTACCTCTTTCCCAACTGTATTTAATTTATTTATTTATTTTGCTCCTTTGCACCCCATTATTTTTATTTCTACTTTGCACATTCTTCCATTGCAAAACTACCATTCCAGTGTTTTACTTGCTATATTGTATTTACTTTGCCACCATGGCCTTTTTTGCCTTTACCTCCCTTCTCACCTAATTTGCTCACATTGTATATAGACTTGTTTTTTTTTTTTTTTTTACTGTATTATTGACTGTATGTTTGTTTTACTCCATGTGTAACTCTGTGTCGTTGTATGTGTCGAACTGCTTTGCTTTATCTTGGCCAGGTCGCAATTGTAAATGAGAACTTGTTCTCAACTTGCTTACCTGGTTAAATAAAGGTGAAATAAAAAAATAAAAAAAATTTAGGTGAACAATCCCTTTAACACCTTTTCACATAAAAGCAGGAACAGCACCATTTAGGAGGTCAGAACCTGGTAATATCAGGATGTAGGATGGGACAAAAACCTAACGACTTTGATGACTAATTTCTCTGAACAAGGGGAAACAAAACCAACCATATTCACTGAAATTACATAGGACAATGAAACAATACTCCGAGCCGCAGCACCATACAATTTGTCAGACAGAGAACTGATACTATATACTCGTTGTTTGGGTGGGATTGGTGTGGGGGGGTCCGTGGGTGGTTTTAGACAATTTCTTTGGATTCCTCATGTCTAATTCATTGTTAGAAAAAAGTTTGTTCTGAATCAGATGTTAAGTACTATATTTATTAAATGTATGAATCCTATAAATTAAAATGGCCAATTTGGGTGCAATCAATTAGTTGAATTTCTCAGATCTAATTGTATTTCAACAAAATAATGTTGCAGGAATGCTAATATCTGTTTCTAACAAACTATTTTAGAACAATCTGAGATGGTGGGTGTCAATCCTCTTTCTTGTGTTTTTTGAAGTGGAACGACCCCCATGTCACCCAACTCCTCAGCATACTCCACTGGCTTCCAGTCAAAGCTCCCATCTACTACAAGACCATGGTGCTTGCCTACAGAGCAGCAAGGGGAACTGCCCCTCCCTACCTTCAGGCCATGCTCAAACCCAACACCCCACCTGAGCACTGAAGTTCTGCCACTGGTCTCTTGGCCGTCCCACCACAATGGGGGATCAGATCCCGCTCAGCCCAGTCAACGCTCTTCTCTGTCCTGACACTCCAATGGTGGTACCAGCTTCCCCCTGAGTCCCTGCTCAGCTTACAAAAACGTCTGAAACCCTACCACTCGAAAGCGCATCGTAAATGAATCCCATTAAATAAATAAATTGTCTTCCTACCAATGTTATAGTTGTGCTTTTATATTACTTTTTATTTCTAATCATTAAGATTTTTATTTGAAATTGTTTTTAAGGTCTGATTTACTGTTTTTTTTTTACATAATTAAGTTTCAGTTTTAGTTCTAGCGACAAAGTAACCTGTGCGTGGGAGGCTAACAGCTATTTATGGGTTGTATAGTTGTGCTTTTTGTCACTTCTTGCCACTATGGGGCAGTAATACATAAGGTGATGGGTCAGGTCATAGATTAGGTTTAAAGGGATAGTTCACCCAAATTACAAAATTAAAAACATTGCTTACAGGGCAAGGAAACCAGTCTATGGAAAAGTTATGGCAGCAATCTATGTATCTCAATGGGTGCGTTCTCTGCTCATAGGTTGCTGACGCCTTACAACACCTGGATAGGCATTTGATGTATCAGCTAACCACATGGTCGCGTTCCCCTGCTCAGATGTTGCAAGTGTCGCTCAATGGTTGCACGGAGGGCTAACTATTATCCTTTGTTTGCACTTATGGACTGCCCTCTAATTCAAACCACAGGTTGTGCAACAAAGCTGTCATCAAGGCAAAGGGTGGCTACTTTGAAGAATCTAAAATGTATTGATTTGTGTAACATTTTTTGGTTACTACATGATTCCATGTGTTATTTCATAGTTTTGACGGTCTTCACTATTCTACAATGTAGAAAATAGTTAAAAATAAAGAAACTCTTGAATGAGTAGGCGTGTCCAAACTTTGGACTGGTACTGTATATTTCTTCCCAACCCACCATGGACAGCTCCAACACAATTTTACGGAAGGTTTAAAACAAATTAATTGAAAACTATGTGCCTATGTCTTATCAGTATTCATATCATTCTTAGTGCTTGTTAGAGCATTGTGACCTGCTGTAGCACAGCGGTCTAAGTAGCGTGCTCCGGTTGTAGACACTGATCGATTCCTTGAATTAAATTGGACTTTTTTCCCCCTCCCTTAATTTAAAAAAAATATTTCTCCCCAACCTACCATGGACAGCTCCAATACAATTTTACCCGTTGAACATGGTGGTCTCCTGAACTGGGAGCACCACTTGCCCTTCATTGAAACGGACTGTGACACTACAGATGTCAGATCTTGGGGCCTCCCGAGTGGCGCAGCGCAGCGGGCTAAGGCACTGCAGTGCTTGAGTCGTCACTACAGATCCTGACGCACAATTGGCCCAGCATCGTCCGGGTTAGGGGAGGGTTTGGCCGACAGGGATGTCCTTGTCCCATCGCCCTCTAGAGACTCCTGTGGTGGGCCGGGCGCATGCACAGTGTTTCCTCTAACACATTGGTGAGGCTGGCTTCCGGGTGTGTCAAGAAGCAGTGCGGCTTGGCAGGGACGTGTTTTGGAGGAGGTATGGCTCTCAACCTTGGCCTCTCCTGAGTCCGTACAGGAGTTGCAGCGATGGGACAAGACTAATTACCAATTAGATATCACGAAATTGGGAAGTAAAAGGGCTAAAAAGTACCAAAAACAATACCAATATTTTGTCGCAGGAGGAAATCAATCCTGCACCAGGAGGATTTGAATATCTGAATAAATATTTAAATAGCCGGGGGCAGCTGGAATCCGTTTGTATATACAATGCCGTATCGTACCTTAAGCTACGTGCAGGCTATAGCTCGTCTTGTGAATTCTTATATGGATTATAATAAAAGGACAAGTACAGTGTAGATGGTTTGTTCGTCAAGGATTTTTTTTTATGTTGAAGGCAAGCAATAGGCAGAATACATCATTGATTACCTCAGTGCGATCCAATGGTTTATACATACACTACATGACTGTTAGGAGCCACTGTGCCTCCATCTTGGAACTCCCTCACCATTGTAAAACATTTTGGAAGCTATGTAAATGCATTCATTTGGGGTTTTTCCACATTTATTCTATTACAAATACATTAATGCATAATATAATTTATGTGAGCTAAATAAAATATGTAAAAACATTTTCCTTAAAGTATACTTTGAGATCACTTATGTTACTGTCCCTACTACAACAAAAAAATTCAATACATGTAATTTTGTCCTTTATTGAAATACAGTAGAATTCAATTCAATCCTATGGAGGACTGCACCTACTGGGGAGTGAGTATCCATAGCATTCTTAATGCTTACTAGAGCATTGTGACCTGCCGTAGAGCAGTGGTCTAAAACAGAACACTACCGCTCCAAGCCTCACGAGTTCCATTTATTTCAATGGTTTTCAAGAAGTAAAACGAATAGTCTGATAATTTACACATCAGAGAAGTGTCTCAGCTCAACTAAGTCGTCTTTGGATAGGCTCAAATGCATAAACATTGACAGATTTACAAAATGAAATATTACCCACACCAAAGACCATAACTAATTTGACAAATTATACATAGCCCAACTACAAAACGTGGGTCAGCATCCACACTGGAGGAAAGTTTATCGTTCAAGTTTCTGTCAATCAACTAGTGGCCCAAATCAGCTCATCTCAGCCAGGGACACACAAAATCAAATCTTATTTGTCACATGCGCCAAATACAACAGGAGTAGACGTTAACATGAAATCCTTACTTACAAGCCCTTAACCAACAATGCAGTTTTAAGAAAATCCCTAAAAAAGTAAGAGATAAGAATAACAAATAAATAAAGCGCGGCAGTAAATAACAATAGCGGGGCTATATACAGGGAGTACCAGTACAGAGCCAATGTGTCAATGCGCGGGGGGCACCGGTCTCAATGTAATTATGTACGTGTAGGTAGAGTTATTAAAGTGACTATACATAGATAATAACAGAGTAGTAGCAGCGTAGAAGATGGTGTGGTGCAACACAAATAGTCTGGGTAGCCATTTGATTAGCTGTTCAGGAGTCGTATGGATTGGGGCTAGAAGCTGTTTAGAAGCGTCTTGGACCTAGACTTACCGGTACCGCTTGCCATGCGGTAGCAGAGAGAACAGTCCATGACTTTTAGGGCTTTCCTCTGACACCGCCTGGTATAGAGGTCCTGGATGGCAGGAAGCTTGGCTCTGGTGATGTACTGGGCCATACGCACTACCCTCTGTAGTGCCTTGCGGTCGGAGGCCGAGCAGTTGCCATACCAGGAAGTGATGCAACCTTTTAGGATGCTCTCGATGGTGCAGCTGTAGAACCTTTTGAGGATCTGAGGACCCATGCCAAATATTTTCAGTCTCCTGAGGGGGAATAGATTTTGTTGAGCCCTCTTCACAACTGTCTTGGCTCGCTTGGACCATGTTAGTTTGTTGGTGATGTGGACGCCAAGGAACTTGAAGCTCTCAACCTGCTCCACTACAGCACCGTCGATGAGAATGGAGGCGTGCTCGGTCCTTCTTTTCCTGTAGTCCACAATCATCATCGGTTTTCACACCTTTCATGATGTGATAATGGATAGGCTAAAGTGTAGGCTACAGAATGTAGCCTATTGGAATATAATTCAAATGGCCTATTGCAACCATCGATGGCACTAGAATATCGCCAGCTGATGTCTCATTAAAGCATCAATACGTGCTAAATTCACCCGCACTGCTGATCTCAATATAGTGGTGAGGAGGAGGAGTCTACCGTATCCGGAAGCAAATTCACCATTAATTTTCACTCAAACATTGTTTTAAGCTTTGTTCTACTGTTGACAGTAAGCTGACTTCGGGATTGTATTTCGATTTGCTCTCCTTAAATACACCACATGACCAAAAGTATGTGGCACCTGCTTGTCGAACATCTCATTCAAAAATCATGGGCATTAACATGGAGTTGGTCCCCCCTTTGCGGCTATAACAGCCTCCAGTCTTCTGGGAAGGCTTTCCACTAGATGTTGGAACATTTCAGCAGGGACTTGCTTCCATATAGCCACAAGAGAATTAGTGAGTTCTTCCACATTGATCTTGACAAACCATTTCTGTATGGACCTCGCTTTGAGCACAGGGGCATTGTCATGCTGGAACATGAAAATGCACCCATCACTAATCTCAACAAAAAATCTGTAGTAACTCTATAAACTGCATTAATTTCCTCATTAAAAGTGCCTTGGGGAAAAAATAGAGTAGTTGAACGGAAGTAATGAAACAGCCATTTGTGAACATCATATAGCCTACACAGTACAAACACAATATGTAACAGATTTTTAGGCTTATATATCACACAATGTCTGGATGCAATATTCTACCCAGGAATGTTCAACACTGTTAGTCTTAATCTCATTATTCCAAATGCATCTGTGGATGTTTTCTGCTGACAACAATGAAAATTAATATAATCTTTTTTTTTTTTTTTTACCCCTTTTTCTCCCCAATTTCGTGGTATCCAATTGTTGTAGTAGCTACTATCTTGTCTCATCGCTACAACTCCCGTACGGGCTCGGGAGAGACGAAGGTTGAAAGTCATGCGTCCTCCGATACACAACCCAACCAAGCCGCACTGCTTCTTAACACAGTGCGCATCCAACCCGGAAGCCAGCCGCACCAATGCGCCGGAGGAAACACAGTGCACCTGGCCACCTTGGCTAGCGCACACTGCGCCCAGCCCGCCACAGGAGTCGCTGGTGCGCGATGAGACAAGGACACCCCTACCGACCAAGCCCTCCCTAACCCAGGCGACGCTAGGCCAATTGTGCGTCGCCCCACGGACCTCCCGGTCGCGGCCGGTTACGACAGAGCCTGGGCGCGAACCCAGGGACTCTGATGGCACAGCTGGCGCTGCAGTACAGCGCCCTTAACCACTGCGCCACCCGGGAGGCCCTTGAAAATTAATCTTTGTCTTTAATGCAAGGATTGATCTATACATCAGAAGCTCTTGAGTGAAATGATTACTTTCAACTTTATAGAGTGGAATGGTTTTTCTGCTGGTGTCCTGAGGTAGCTCCTCTCTGAGAATCTCTTCCATCAGCGAGTACAGACAAACAGCCTCTATACCGTGTGGACCTTCAGGTGCATCTTCAGCTGTTCCTGGCGGGAGAACCTCTTCTCACACTGGGGGCAGCTGTAGGGTTTCTCCCCTGTGTGGACCATCTGGTGCCTCTTCAGGCTGCCAGACTGGGCAAAGCGCATATGACACTGGGTACAGCTGTAGGGTTTTTCCCCTGTGTGGACCCTCTGATGGACCTCCACCTTCTGTGGGCTGCTGAAGCCTTTGTTACAGAACATGCAGAGGAACCGTTTCTCTTTACTATTGCCTGATGTTGCTCCCCCTCCCCAAGCCTTGGCTCTTTGGTCGTTTAAGTTCAATACCTGATCGAAAAGGACGTAGCCGAGTGATTCAGAAGGTGCAATCGTCGTGGACACTGGGTCGCGATCCCTGAACTCGTGTAAAGGGGAGTGGGTGACAATATTTGTATTTGTCTCTAAGCTTTCTCTGTAATGTAAGACATCTCTGCCCTGTGAGTGTCTGTCTCCTAGGTGAATATCTGCATTCCATGTGGGAGGAGCATCGCCCTCCACTTTCACAGTCACCTCATCTACCACTATAACCTCCCCTTTCTTATCTATGCACCCTTCAGAGTATACACTACTACTGTACCGGTTCCAGTCCCCTCTAGACAAATCAGTCTGTGTCTCTAAACCCAAGGATATGTTGCCAGGGTCCATTTCTGTAGTGTAAGAACATGACGGATCATCACCACTAGTGTCTAACGTGTCACCATCACCATCTCCACAGGAATTAACCATCATCTGGCTCTGGTGAAATACCGGTAAGGACTCTGAGTCAGGAGCAGGAGGACAGCCCGGTGTCCCAAGCCCCAGTCTGTCTGGGTCTGATCTGTGGTCAGTTTCTGTGTGTAAGAGCCTGTGTGTTACAGTTAAAGTCTCTGTCTCTGACTTGAGGACGACGTTCAGTGTTCCACTGACCTCCGTGATGCTTCGTCGAGTGACGGGGGTGGGGTCCTCCGTGGCTACAGGGGGTGCTCCAGTCACTCCAGTCTGGATGTCTCTGCTGTGTTGTGGGTCCTCTTCTTCAGTCCGACCCTGCTTGACACCAGGACCTGCAGCCTCTGCAGACTGCCACATGAAGAGCAGAGGTTATTACCGATACATGACTGGAATTGGATAATGTCATAGTGAAGTCTCACAAGCTCCCATACGGCAGATAAATAAGGATTTATATGTAAGCAAGTAAATAGCTGAGGGGAGCCTTTCTGAAATTAACTGGCCACATTTGATGCACTGTAATTCTGATGTAATACTATTACACTAACCTCTATCATGATAATGTGCTGAGTTGAGGTTCCACTCCCCTCATCAACAGTGATTGGTTGGTCATCTCTCCATGTATGGTGTCCCACTGGATTCACAAAGCTCCTGTAGCCTCCAGTAAAATGTCCTTCACCTAAGAGAGTGATTGAGGGAAAAGAGGTGGTTAGGTTAGGTACTGTCAATGCTGAACGCTATATTGTACAATATTGACAGTTTTGACACCGTCTAGAATTGTCCAGGATGACTTCTTGATATACGATTTATAGATTGATTGATTATGTTCTTTGCATAATTTTTTAAAATTAATAAATAATAGGAAATTCAGTAAATCAAGAATCTAGTTAGAATAGGATAGTGTCTTTGTGCAAGATAGCTAAGTAATCAGGGGAATTATTGCATACTATCCAAAAACTGACCAAGCCCAATCATGGACGGATTAATGCAGGGGCTTATCGAGGATGAAGCCCCTGGGCCCAGACCCGTGGAGGACCAACAGGCAGCAAAAACATTTTTAAATTAAAAAAATATATATATATATATATTATACAGTATTAGATAAGTAGTATATATTATATATATTTTTTAATAATGTTTTACTGCAACCGCCAACTACAGGAGGATTCAGGAGCCCACTCGCAATGAGTGTAGAGAGCCTGCTGCTCTGCTAATTATCAGATAGAGGGAGGAGAGGAGGTAGGGGCCCCACGTGGGTAACTGGGGGGGCTCTGCCTTGATTGGGTAACTGATTGATCAAATAAACTGCATAATAAATAAATAAATAAATGTTACTGGCCAATTGTGCAAGTCAGTGACAGGGCCCAAGTGGCAAATGTATTTATTTTTCATCCAACCACAGGAGCCCAATCTCAATTTTCAGAATACAACAGAGAGCATAATTTAGCTATAGAGCAGGGGTCCCCAAACTTTTTCCTGTGAGGGCCACATAACTTTTCCCTTCTCTGATGGGGGGCCGGTGTCAGTTTGTAACAGAAAAAGTGTGACGATCGTAGGGGAGCTTAAAAAATGTATTGTTTTCCAGAAAGCCACACATAACCAAATAACCCTTTCCAGGTTCTTTACAGAAAAAAAGTCAGGAAACAAATAATAACACTATTAATGAAATAAATAATAACTAAATAACCCTCTGAGTTCTTCACAGAAAAAACAGGAAATAAATAATAACTAAATAACTCTCTCTGGGTTCTTCATAGAAAAAAAAGCCATGGAACATTAACTTTCTGTCGTGCCATGCACAATCTTAACAGATAAAAGTTCAGCTCAGTTGTCAGAGCAGAATCTCTCTGACACATATGAGCAGTCTCTTAAAGTTCTTGTGTTCCTTCCTTATAATCCTTTTGTAGGTTCCAGTAGGCTTGTAGACACCGCTGTTTGCAGCTCTCTCTCATCAACTTCCCTGTGAAAACCACAAAAGAAGCAGGTTGAGAAACTGAACTAAGTGATACAGCACCTACACAGCACAATACATTTCACTACCAGTATGGTTGTAAAGATGGATTTTATCCCAGTAGATTTTATTATGATTATATTTGTTTATGCTCAGAATGACTCATTCAAGTCAGAAAAGTGAGCTTACCTACGTATGTTCATCAGTGTGAACTGTGGGCCTGCATCTGGCTGGTGAGAAGTTGAATATCAGGTTCCATTCTAGTTACAGCCAGTCTCAAGCACTGATGCAAATGTTCATCTGTCAATCTTGATCTCATCGGGGTTTTCAGCAGTTTCATGCGAGAAAAGGTTTTCTCGCAGATATACGTGCTGCCAAAAACTGTGGACATTTTCATTGCGTGTTTTTGATGTTTGGATATGTGTCGTTTGGGAGGGCGGCATAGAAGTCAATGAGACTGTTGGGCTTGAATGCGTCTTTCAGAACATCACAGTTCTGTAACTCAGCCAACTCAAACTGATATGAAGGCTGGGCTTCATCAATGTCGGCAACAAAGGGGTTCTGAAAAAGACGGATTTCTTTTGCATGAACATGTAGTTCACTGAATCGCACACCGAACTCCGCCTTCAGCATTTCCAGTGCTTCCACGCACTTTTCAGCTGGGAACGGGACCGCTGGGTTCTCTGTCGACAGGTTTTGGGTAGCAGGAAGATGGACGAAGTTGCGCTTTTTCACTTGTTCCAAAAGCAGCGCTAATTTCACCTCAAATGCTTTTATGTGTGAATACATGTCGCAAATGAGTTTCCCTCGCCTTGTAGCTGCAAGTTAAGGCTGTTAAGTATTTCTGTCACGTCTGTTAAAAATGCGAGGTGCCATTTCCATTCTGGGTCGATCAGCTCTGGGACCGTTTTGTCTTTTAAATTAAGAAATGCGTTAATTTCGGGTAGCAGCTCGTAAAAACGCCTCAAAACTCTGCCCGGCTCAGCCATCGGACCTCTGTGTAGTACAGCACATCTCCGTGCGTAGACTCCAGTTCAGACAGGAATTCTTGGAACTGCCTGTGTTTAAGTCCCTTTGCTCTGATGAAGTTTATGCACGACACCACATCCTTCATTACAGAATCCCACTTCAACACTTTGCAGCACAGTGCTTGCTGGTGAATTAGGCAGTGGACTCGTAGCGGGCGGTGAGACCCCTTTTTCCAACTCCCGGTTCATGCGTCCTATTAGACCGCGAGTTTCGCCCACCATGCTAGGAGCCCCGTCAGTCGTGATGCTAGCTAGCTTTGACCAGTCCAGGTCCAACTTCTCCATGGTTTGGCACACTTTGTCAAAAATATCCTCTCCCGTTGTAGTCCCTTTGAGACTTTGGAGGGCTGCCAGCTCCTCGCATATCTCAAAGTTTGCGCTAACTCCACGAATAAAAATGAGCAGTTGCGCTGTGTCTTGCACGTCCGTGCTCTCATCCAGTGCTAATGAAAAAAAGTCAAATTCTTTCGTCTTCTGCTGCAGCTGGGCATATACATTACTCCCGATTTCTTCAACGCGTCTGGTGATTGTACTCGCCGACAGACTTACGGCATTAAATGCATCTTCTCAGGACACACCTCCTCCGCGACAGCAGCCATACATTTCTTAACAAACTCTCCGTCAGTGAAAGGCTTACCGCTTCTTGCTATCAGTTTAGCAACCCGAAAGCTGGCCCGAACGGATGCCTGGTTCAGCTGAGCTTGGCGTACAAATGTATTCTGCTGAGATAGTAGTCCACTTTTTAGCTTTGAGAGTTTGTCTGCTCGTATTTGGCCTTGCAAGCTATCGTACTTGTCTTTGTGACGGGATTCATAGTGTCGGCGAAGATTGTATTTTGAATACCGCCACAGTCTCTTGACAGATGAGACAAACAGCCTTTTCTTTGCATTGAACAAAAAAAAAATTGTTTGTCCACTGCAGGTTAAATACCCTGCATTCTGAATCAATTTTTCTCTTACCTAACCTTTTCGCCATTATTCCGTTCTCTCTTTGACAGGGCCGGGCCTAGGATTTTTTTTTCTGGAGGCCAAATAGGAAAAAATTCGATAGCGTCTCTGGTATTGTTCAGAGGGCCGGGCCAAATGTGCTGACGGGCCGTATCCGGCCCGCGGGCCGTAGTTTGAGGCTCAATAGTTTCAAAAAAATAATGGTGGATAAAATTTGATCACAAGCACATACAGGTAAACTGCCAAAACAAAGGAAACACCAACCTAAAGTGTCTTAAAAAGGGTGTTGGGCCACCACGATCCGCCAGAACAGCTTCAATGCACCTCGGCATAGATTCAACAAGTGGATTTAAACCATTCATGACTTGAATGGGAACTGCCATCTATGGATTATATTTCTATGGTTGGTTGAGGTTGTCTTTTGGCCGTTTGCTAATTTCAAAAAACAATTGTGGGTTAAAAAACATGGAAAGCAAACACCTACTACTGTGGAACCAATTTTTTTTTTTAAATCCCCTCATTTTTTCGTTAACAGCAGCACTGTTTTTCAAAGTAGATCATCTTGAGATAGGCTATTGCCAAGAGGAGCGCATCGACCATTACTGTGAGTAGTAACCTATGGCTTCATCATTAGGTGAGACTGGGCATTTTTTTGGTTTGAATTCAAGACCAGATTTATCTCAGCTTTAGCAAATGTATTATTTAATGTAAATGAGGTAGAATTGCATGATATGAGTTTTTAAAAGGCAAAAAAAGTTCCCCATGTGTGGAAATGCCAAAAACGCCTCTGCTCAACTGTAGCCTATGCCGCGCCGCAAATTATATTATGGCTTTATTATAATGGGGCTTTAACTTCAAAAGAAAATGTAACACGTGTCGTATTGCATCTTGGTGCACGGATTTGTTTACAAAAAAATATGGTGTGCGGAAGGGTGGAGTGGCTATAACTATATAAAAAAAATGTTTTTTAATCATTCTAAATCTGTCCCTGAGACCAATTCTAGGTAACATGTGCAGACAGGAACTGGCGAAAGAGCCCCCCCAATTGTACCTCTTGGGATTCCTGCTCCGTATCGGTCGAGGATCTTGACCCTATTGGTTCTCTCTGAGCGTTCCCGTGCCACCTTCAATTCCAGCATCTGTAGTTTCCTCCGTAATCCCCTGTTTTCTTTCTGGCTTTGAGTTATTTCCAAACGAAACACTGCATAGTCGTCGTCTACGAGTTTACAGATCTCTGCCACGGCTGCATTTGCTAGCACCTCCATAACGGAGGCTATTTGAGTGTGAAAAACCATACAGTTAGCCATTGTTAGCAGCTAGCTAGCGTTACCTAGATAACATATATCAACCAAGTCCTGTCTCCAACGCGAATTAAACAGTACCATGTATGTGATGCTGTGCAGCTAAAGGAGTCATATGTTGAGTTCCAGGGTGTTATTAATACGCGTCTAAATAACAATAAAAACGCTAACGTGGAACTTGTTCTCAGTCACTGCTCACTTCCGTTTACTTCTTCTTTGTGTGAATTTCCGGAAGATTAGACAGCGTCGCGTATTGCCGCCCTTCGCAGGTCGGAGAGCGGATTACACATTGGTCACAAGAACAAAGTGTTTCCACTCCTCACAAGCTACAGACAACATGGAAAACGGCAATAAACAACTAGGGATTATGTTCACAAGTCTGATTGGCCTTGAGCCATGTCTTCATGTTTTTGTGTGAAAGTGTGGTAGGTGGTGCAGTTGTGTGTGTCTGATGGCAGTGTATTCCAGACATGGGAAGCTCTCACAGAGAAAGCAGATTGACTAAATGTGCTTTTCCTTAAAGGAACTATACAGTCACCTCTCATGGCAGACCTTGTGGGTCTGCTGCCATATGTTTGAGTTTTCTGTGGAGGGAGGGGAGGGGGAGCCAGGAAGGAGAGTGATGGAGTGTTGCTTTAGTCTCCGGAACACAGCGCCATTGAAAGGAGTGATAACTGGGGTGGGGTTGAGTGTTAAGGTGGATCAACCGAAGTCGGGGATCCCTGTTGTCTGTGATGCATGTCGTTTGGTGGTGCGCAGACCCGGTGGTGAGCGCGAGACTGAGGAGACCCTGTCTGTTGTTCAGAGTTTAGATTAGGTGTGTTTTCCAGATAGTCATGCTAGGGTATATAAGTCATCCCATGAGAGAATTTGTTACGAACCCAGTACCGTGTTTCAGGTGTCAAGTTTATGGTCATGTTGCAGCAGTATGTAGTAAGGAGATTCCGAGGTGTGAGAAGTGTGCAGGAGGGGATGGGACAAAAGAGTGTGTAGTTTAATTGGAAAAAGTAGTGTGTCAATTGTGGGGGTGGCCATGTTGCTGGGGATCATAAATGTCCTGTGCGAGTGAGACAAGTTGAGGTTGCCAGGGTGACAGCAGTGCAGAAAGTGTCATGCTGAGGCAGTGAGGAAAGTAGAGGATGGAGGGCTAAGAGTGAGGGAGCCTGAGAGGATCCCTGTGAGTAGTAGGCCAGTAGAGTGACCCAAACAGTTTGTGCTTTAGTAAGGTTGGCTTCTTGGTGTTTATTGCTATGGTCATTAATTGTACCGCACAGATGGAAATTAAATCCCAGAAGATTGAATTGGTAGTAGCAGCAGCAGAGATATTTTGGGGTATCAGAGATTTTAGTGCATAAAAACTACAGTGGGTTTTGAGAGATGGATTTCCAGCCTCCCAGGCCGATGGCCTAGTGTAGGATTTATTGGGCCCAAAGTAGTGGGAAGGTGTGTTGGGGATAGTGGTATATATACAGAACCAGTCAAAAGTTTGGACACACCTACTAATTTAAGGGTTTTCTTTATTTTTACTATTTTCTACATTGTAGAATAATAGTGAAGACATCAAAACTATGAAATAACACACAGAATCATGTAGTAATCAAAAAAGTGTTGAACAAATCTAAATATATTTTATATTTGAGATTCTTCAAAGTAGCCACCCTTTGCCTCGATGACAGCTTTGCACACTCTTGGCATTCTCTCAACCAGCTTCATGAGGAATGCTTTTCCAACAGTCTTGAAGGAGTTCCCATATATGCTGAGCACTGCTTTTCCTTCACTCTGAGGTCCAACTCATCCCAAACTATCTCAATTGAGTTGAGGTTGGGTGATTGTGGAGGCCAGGTCATCTGATGCAGCACTCCATCACTATCATTCTTGGTCAAATAGCCCTTACACAGCCTGGAGGTGTGTTGGGTCATTGTCCTGTTAAAAAAACAAAAGATAGTCCCACTAAGTTTAAACCAGATGGGATGGCGTATCCTGCAGAATTCTGTGGTAGCCACGCTGGTTAAGTGTGCCTTGAATTCTAAATAGATCACAGACAGTGTCAACAGTAAAGAACCATCACACCTCCTCCTCCTCCATGCTTCACGGTGGGAACCACATGAGGAGGTCCGTTCACCTACTCTGCGTTTCACAAAGATTTCACCACCCATGCTGTTGGTGGAGGTAACGCACCATCCTCTCTGGCACCATTCGACATCCTGTCTCATCTCGTATGTCTTGCATCATCTGTGGCATGATAATCTATCTGCTGGAGTCAGACCCTATTGCAAAAAAAGGGAGAAGGGGAAAATTGAACCACCATCTAATCCTGCACATATATGCTATTCCCAAAAACCCACCACCCCATCCCTCGATCCTACACCAGGCCGTTCCTGTAGATATTTTGCACTAAAATCTCTCACATCCAAATATTTATCTGCTGCTGCAACGACTACATCTACAGTGTCTTCAGGAAGTATTCATACCGCTTTACTTTTCCCACATTTTGTTGTGTTAGAGTGAGATTAACATGGATTTAATTGTGTTGTTTTTGGTCTAAATCACACACAAAAAAGAGAAATGAATGAAAAATGTAACAATAATCTATATCTTGATTAGATAAGTTGTCACCCCCCTGAGTTAAAAACACATTTGTCAGTGATTAAAGATGTGAGTCACACCTGAACTGTACAATATTGGCCCATGATTCTTTTTAAAATTCTTCAATCTCTGTCAAATTGGTTGTTGATCATTGTTAGACAGCCATTTAAGTCTTCCCATAGATTCTCAAGACGATTTAAGTCAAAACTGTAACTAAGCCACTCAGGAACATTCAATGTTGTCTTGGTAAGCAACTCCAGTGTAGATTTGGCCTTGTGTTTGAAGTAATTGTCCTGCTGAAAGGTGAATTTGTCTCCCAGTGTATGTTGGAAAGCAGACTGAACTGGGTGTTCCTCTAGGATTTTGCCTGTGCTTAGCTGAATTCTGTTTCTGTTTAACCTATAAAAAAACTCCCTAGTCCTTGCTGATGACAAGAATACCCATAACATGATGCAGCCACCACCATGCTTGAACAGTGATGTGTAATGTTGGATTTTCCCCAAACATAACACTTTGTATTCAGGACATGAAGTTAATTTCTTTGCCACATTGTTTGCCTTGCTGCAAACAGGATGCATATTTTGGAACATTTTTATTCTGTTCAGGTTTCCTTCTTTTCAATGAGTCACTTAGGTTAGTATTGTGGAGTAATTTGCAATGTTGTTGATCCATCCTCAGTTCTCTCATATCACAACCATTAAACTCTGTAACTGTTTTAAAATCACCATTGGCCTCATGGTGAAATCCCTGAGCAGTTTCCTTCCTCTCTGACATCTGTATCTTTGTAGTGACTGGGATTTATACACCATCCAAAGCCTAATTCATAACTTCACCATGCTTAAACGGATGTTGAGTCATTTTGTATTTATTTGTACACATCTACCAATCGTTGCCGTTCTTTGCGAGGTATTGAAAAACCTCCCTGGTCTTTGTGGTTCAATCTGTGCTGAAATGCACTACTCGATTGAGAAATCTTACAGATAATTGTATGTTTGGAGTACAGAGATGGGGTAGTCATTGAAAAAATCATGTTAACCATTATTATTGAACACGGAATGAATCCATGCAACTTATGTGATCTGTTAAACACAGTTTTATTCCTGAACTTATTTAGGCTTGCCATAACTAAGGGTTTGAATATTTCTTGACTCAATCACTTTTTATAGCTACTGTTTACAGGCGTCCTGGGCCGTATACATCATTCCTCACTGAGTTCCCTGAATTCCTATTGGGCCTTGTAGTCATGGCAGATAATATTCACATTTTTGGTGACTTTAATATTCACATGGAATAGTCCACAGACCCACTCCAAAAGGCTTTCGGAGCCATCATCGACTCAGTTGGGTTTGTCCAACATGTCTCCGAACCTACTCACGGCCACAGTCACTCTGGACTTAGTTTTGTCCCGTGGATCTTAATGTATTGTGGATCTTAATGTTTTTCATCATAATCCCGGACCATTTTATTACATTTGCAATTGCAACAAATAATCTGCTCAGACCCTAACCAAGGACCATCAAAAGTCGTACTTTAACTTCTCGGACAACCCAAAGATTCCTAGATGCCCTTCCAGACCCCCTCCGCCTACCCAAGGACGTCAGAGTACAAAAATCGGTTAACCACCTAACCGAGGAACTAAATTTAACCTTGCGTAATTACTATAGATGCAGTCACACCCCTAAAAACAAAAAACATTTGTCGAAAGAAACTAGCTCCCTGGTATACAGAAAATACCCGAGCCCTGAAGCAAGCTTCCAGAAAATTGGAACAGATATGGCTCTACACCAAACTGAAAGTCTTCTGACTAGTGTAACAGGGTTATTATTGGATGGCTTTCACTTCAGTAGTGATAAATTCATTAACTTCTTTGACGAAAAAATCATGATCATTAGAAATCAAATTACGGACTCATCTTTAAATCTGCGTATTTCTCCAAAACTCAGTTGTCCTAAGTCTGCACAACACTGCCAGAACCTAGGATCAAGGGAGACACTCAAGTTGTTTAATACTATATCTCTTGACACATTGATGAAAATAGTCATGGCCTCTAAACCTTCAAGATGCATACTGGACCATATTCCAACTAAACTACTGAAAGAGCTGCTTCCTGTGCTTGGCCCATAACATAAAACATAATAAACGGCTCCCAACCCACCGGATGTGTACCAAACTCACTAAAGGTGGCAGTAATCTGGCCTCTCTTGAAAAAGCCAAACTTTGAAATATAAACTATCGGCCTATATTGAATCTCCCATTCCTCTCAAAGAAATTCAAAAAAGCTGTTGCGCAGCAACTCATTGCCTTTCTGAAGACAAACAATACGAAACACTTCAGTCTGGTTTGAGACCCCATCATAACACTGAGACTGCACTCGTGAAGTTGGTAAATTACCTTTTAATGGCGTCAGACCAAGGCTCTGCATCTGTCCTCGTGCTCCTAGACCTTAGTGCTGATTTTGATACCATCGATCACCACATTCTTTTGAAGAGATTGGAAACTCAAATTGGTCTAGACGGACAAGTTCTGGCCTGGTTTAGATCTTATCTGTCGGAAAGATATTCAAATCAAATGTATTTATATAGCCCTTCGTACATCAGCTGATATCTCAAAGTGCTGTACAGAAACCCAGCCTAAAACCCCAAACAGCAAGCAATGCAGGTGTAGAAGCACGGTGGCTAGGAAAAACTCCCTAGAAAGGCCAAAACCTAGGAAGAAACTTAGAGAGGAACCAGGCTATGTGGGGTGGCCAGTCCTCTTCTGGCTGTGCCAGGTGGAGATTATAACAGAACATGGCCAAGATATTCAAATGTTCATAAATGACCAGGATGGTTGAATAATAATAAGGCAGAACAGTTGAAACTGGAGCAGCAGCACAGTCAGGTGGAAGTTGAAACTGGAGCAGCAGCATGGCCAGGTGGACTGGGGACAGCAAGGAGTCATCATGTCAGGTAGTCCTGGGGCATGGTCCTAGGGCTCAGGTCCTCCGAGAGAGAGAAAGAAAGAGAGAAGGAGAGAATTAGAGAACGCACACTTAGATTCACACAGGACACCGAATAGGACAGGAGAAGTACTCCAGATATAACAAACTGACCCCAGCCCCCCGACACATAAACTACTGCAGCATAAATACTGGAGGCTGAGACAGGAGGGGTCAGGAGACACTGTGGCCCCATCCGAGGACACCCCCGGACAGGGCCAAACAGGAAGGATATAACCCCACCCACTTTGCCAAAGCACAGCCCCCACACCACTAGAGGGATATCTTCAACCACCAACTTACCATCCTGAGACAAGGCTGAGTATAGCCCACAAAGATCTCCGCCACGGCACAACCCGGGGGGGGGGGGGGGGGGGGGGTCGCCAACCCAGACAGGATGGCCACAGCAGTGAATCAACCCACTCAGGTGACGCACCCCCTCCAGGGACGGCATGAGAGAGCCCCAGTAAGCCAGTGACTCAGCCCCTGTAATAGGGTTAGAGGCAGAGAATCCCAGTGGAAAGAGGGGAACCGGCCAGGCAGAGACAGCAAGGGCGGTTCGTTGCTCCAGAGCCTTTCCGTTCACCTTCCCACTCCTGGGCCAGACTACACTCAATCATATGACCCACTGAAGAGATGAGTCTTCAGTAAAGACTTAAAGGTTGAGACCGAGTTTGCGTCTCTGACATGGGTAGGCAGACCGTTCCATAAAAATGGAGCTCTATAGGAGAAAGCCCTGCCTCCAGCTGTTTGCTTAGAAATTCTAGGGACAATTAGGAGGCCTGCGTCTTGTGACCGTAGCGTATGTGTAGGTATGTACGGCAGGACCAAATTGGAAAGATAGGTAGGAGCAAGCCCATGTAATGCTTTGTAGATTAGCAGTAAAACCTTGAAATCAGCTCTTGCCTTATCAGGAAGCCAGTGTAGAGAGGCTAGCACTGGAGTAATATGATCACATTTTTTGGTTCTAGTCAGGATTCTAGCAGCCGTATTTAGCACTAACCGAAGTTTATTTAGTGCTTTATCCGGGTAGCCGGAAAATAGAGCATTGCAGTAGTCTAACCTAGAAGTGACAAAAGCATGGATTAATTTTTCTGCATCATTTTTGGACAAAGTTTCTGATTTTTGCAATGTAATATTAGTTTGTCTCTGTGAATGGTTTGTCCTCTGAGAAATCAAATGTACATTTTGGTCTTCCTCAAGGTTCTGTTTTAGGATCCCTATTGTTTTCACTATATATTTTACCTCTTGGTGATGTCATTCGGAAACATAATGCTAACTCACAGCTATGCGGACACTACAAAGCTGTACATTTCGATGAAAAATGGTGAAGCCCCAAAATTGCCCTCCCTGGAAACCTGTGTTTCAGAAGTTGATGGCGGCAAATGTTTTACTTTTAAACTTGGACAAAACAGAGATGATAGTTCTAGGTCCCAAGAAACAAAGAGATCTTCTGTTGGATCTGACAATGAATCTTGATGGTTGTACAGTCATCTCAAATAAAACTGTGAAGGACCTCAGCTTTACTTTGGACCCTGATCTCTCTTTTGACGAACATATCAAGACTGTTTCAAGGACAGCTTTTTTCCATCTACGTAACATTGCAAAAATCCGAAACTTTCTGTCCAAAAATGATGCAGAAAAATGTAGCCATGCTTTTGTCACTTCTAGATTAGACTACTGTAATGCTCTACTTTCCAGCTACCCAGATAAAGCACTAAATAAACTTCAGTTAGTGCTAAACATGGCTGCTAAAAACCCAAAATTTGATCATATTACTCCAGTGCTAGCCTCTCTACACTGGCTTCCTGATAAGGCAAGAGCTGATTTCAAGGTTTTACTGCTAATCTACAAAGCATTACATGGGCTTGCTCCTACCTATCTTTCCAATTTGGTCCTGCCGTACATACCTACACATACGCTACGGTCACAAGACGCAGGCCTCCTTATTGTCCCTAGAATTTCTAAGCAAACAGCTGGAGGCACGGCATTCTCCTATAGAGCTCCATTTTTATGGAATGGTCTGCCTGTCCATGTGAGAGACGCAGACTCTGCCTCGACCTTTAAGTCTTTATTTAAGACTCATCTCTTCATTAGGTCCTATGATTGAGTGTAGTCACTTGAGTCTGCTGATTCACTGATGTGATCTTCCTGTCCGGGTTGACGCCCCCCACGGGTTCATACCATGGGGGAGATCTTCGTGGGCTATAATCGGCCTTGTCTCAGGGAAGTAAGTTGGTTGTTTGAAGATATCCCTCTAGTGGTGTGGAGGCTGTGCTTTGGTAAAGTGGGTGGGGATATATTCTACCTGGTTGGCCCTGTCCGGGGGGTATCGTTGAACGGGGCCACAGTGTCTCTCTCCCGACCCCTCCTGTCTCAGCCTACAGTATTTATGCTGGAGTTTATGTGTTGGGGGGCTTGGGTCAGTCTGTTATATCTGGAGTATTTCTCCTGTCTTATCTAGTGTCCTGTGTGAATTTATAAATGCTCCCGCTAATTCTCTCTCTCAACACTACCTGGCATGATGACTCCTTGTTTACCCCAGTCCACCTGGTCGTGCTGCTGCTCCAGTTTCAACTGTTCTGCCTGGGGCTATGGAACCCTGATCTGTTCACCAGACGTGCTACCTTGTCCCGTACCTGCTGTTTTCAACTCTCTCTCTACCGTACCTGCTGTCTAGCTTTGAATGATCGGCTATGAACAGCCAACTGACATTTACTCCTGAGGTGCTGACCTGTTGCACCCTCTACAACCACTGTGATTAATTATTATTTGACCCAGCTAGTCATCTGTCAACGTTTGAACATCTTCACCATGTACTGTTATAATTTTTCCTTGCCATCATGCTTCTACATCTGCATTGCTCACTGTTTGGGGTTTTAGGCTGGGTTTCTGTATAAGCACTTTGTGACATCGGCTGATGTAAAAAGGGCTTTATAAATACATTTGATTGATTGATTACATTTGCACTGATGTCAGAATGATTAGAGAGACAATAGAGTGCTGAGTACCAGGCAGGTAGCAAGTTTGGTAGGCTACTAAACAGCAGCCGCATCATAAGGGCTTTATAAATACAATTTGATTGATTGACACACAGCAATTGTATTAGTTGATTTTTTCTTATGATCCCTGGAGACGAATGTGAACAAGCCTTATGGAAGCAAACTGAAAATCATAACACCATGTATTGCAGGACCCTAGTGTAGAATTTCACGATGCGCTGGATTTCTCCCTTACCTTGCTCCCCCATCTTCAGTCCACTCAGCAGATCAATGCTCTCTCGTCCATCTTCTATTGACTCCTCTTTGACTAGCAGAAGATCAGGCTTCCCATCCTCCATGTCTCCATGTCTGACTGTAAAAGATACAGAGGGAGAGGATGTTGGACTTAGAAATCTGATATCAGCATCTTCTGGGCAATGTTAGTTGATATGACACTATACAAATGTGTTTATTTCCCGTGTGGCTCAATTCGTAGAGCATGGTGCTTGCAACTCCAGGGTTGGGGGACCAGTATGGGGAAAAAAATGTATGAAAATGTATGTACGTAAGTCCTCTGGATAAGAGTGTCTGCTAATTTACTAAAATCTAAATGTAAAAATGTAATTTGATACTATGCAAACATGTTAGTTGATTTGATTACTTGCCACTCTTTAATGGTTTGATCATTCAAAGACATGGTCTAACACGTAAGACGCAATTAATCAAGACCTGGGCCCATATCCACAAAGAGTCTCAGAGTAGGAGTGCTGATCTAGGATCAGGTCCCCACCTGTCTATATAGAGGTATTCATTATGATCTAAAAGGTACAACTCTAGGCACTGTGGATAAGGGCCCTGAACAAATACCATTCAGACAGTAGTTTACATTGGGCTCACCTCAGTGAGACTATGTGGTCCTGTGCTGCTCAGCTGGTTCCTCTGTGGGTTCAGGAGGAGGTGTAGTCTGGTTGTCCTCCATGACCATGGTCCCCTCAGGCTTCCCCAGACCCTCCTCCTCCTCCTTCACCAGCAGCACCTCTGGACCCTCCTCCTCCTGGAAGAGACAGATTATACAGACATACACTCCCTCAGGTACGTACACATCAGAGGCGGCTGGTGGCACCTGAATTGAGGAGGCCTATAGTAATGGCTGCAATGGAGTAAATGGAATGGAATCAAACACATGGGTGTGGTTGATACCATTCCATTGACTCCATTCCAGCCATTATGAGCCGTCCTCTCACCAGCCTCCTGTGTTACACACACGCACACACAGATAAAACACTTTCAACATTTACCCATCCCCACTATGTTTCAGTCCTATAGAGTAGTTACAGAATGACTTCATTGTTGTTAAAAGACAAACATGACTAAACTATTATGACATGTACAGTAGAGGTTTGTTAGCATGTGGGTATGTGTAGGTATATTTAGAATAGGGTGAGATCAGAAGTGATGTATACTAAAGAGAGTCAATGGAAATTCCCATGTGTTTATTAAACATAAAGAAGTATTAAATACACTATGTAAACCACACATACACGCATCAACAAAAAATCTGCATGAACTCAAACTGAAATTATATTCTCATTGAAAATTGTATTGGAAAAAAAGAGTAGTCAAATGGAAGTAATGAAATAGGCATTTGTGAACATCATATATCCTACACAGTACAAACACAATATGTAACAGACTTTTTAGGCTTATACATATCACACAATGTCTGGATGTAATATTCTACCCAGGAATATTCTACACTGAGATCTGTTACTCTTGTTATTCAAAATTGTTTTTCATGCAGGGTTTGATGTAAATGTCAGAAGCTATCGAGTAGAATGGATACTATCTATGTTATCGAGTGAATGCCTTTTATGCTAGTGTATCCTGAGGTAGCACTTCTCTGAGAACCTCTTTCCACAGTGTGTACAGCCTCTCTCCTGTGTGGACCTTCAGGTGCCTCTTCAGGTTGGACGAGTGTGAGAAACTGGCCCGGCACAGGTGGCAGACGAAGGGTTTCTCCCCTGTGTGGACCCTCTGGTGCCTCATCAGGTTACCAGCCTGGGCAAAGCGCATGTGACACTGGGTACAGCTGAAGAGTTTCTCCCCTGTGTGAAACCTCTGGTGGATCTCCACCTTCTGGGGGCAGCTGAAGCCTTTGTTAAAGAACACACAGAGGAACCGTTTCTCTTTATTACCGCCTGATATTGCCCCCCCTTAGCATGGGCTCTAGCCCTGTTGTTTGAGTTCAATACCTGATCGAAAAGGACGCGGCTGTGTAAATCGGAAGTGCACACATTTGGATTTGTCTCCAAGCTTTCCCTATAATCTAAGTGTCCGTTTCTTAGGTGACTATCTGCATTCCATGTGGGTAGAACGTCGCCCTCCACTTTCACAGTCACTTTATCTACAACGAGACCCTCCCCTTTATTATCCAGGCACCCTTCAGAGTATATACTACTACTGTACTGGTTCCAGTCCCCTTTAGACAGATCAGTCTGTGTCTCTTAACCCAAGGGCATGTTGCTAGAGTCCATCTCTGTAGTGTAAGAACAAGACAGATCATCACCACCTGTGTGTAACGTATCACCATCTCCAAGGGAATTAAGTCCCCTGGCTCTGGTGAAATACCGGTTAATACTCTGAGGACAGCCCAGTGTCTCCAGTCCCAGTCTCTCTGGTTCTGATGCTGTGTGGAAGAGCCTTTGTGTTACAGTTAAAGTCTTTGTGTCTGTCTCTGACTTGAGGACGGCGTTCTGCGTTCCACTGACCTCCGTGATGCTGTGTCAGGTCCTGGGCTGGGCGGTGAGGTCCTCCGTGGCTACAGGGGGCGCTCTAGATGCTGCTCCAGTCTGGATGTCTCTGCTGTGTCGTGGGTCCTCCTCTCCTTCAGTCCTCTCCTGCTTGACCAGAGACGATCCTCCAGGACCTGCCGCCTCTGTATCTGCAGACTGACACAAGAAGAGAGGTGGTACATGAGTTGAATTGGATAACAACGTCGTAGGGAAGTCTCACAAGCACCCATATCCTCCTGAGACTCAGCAATTCATTTTTGCCCTCTCTGTTTGGACATTAGTTTTTGATCTAAGGCCATACATGCCACTGTGTCAGGTCCTGTTGTACATTTGAGAAGACATTCTGGGCATTTAAATGATATCACGTGTGGGGGTGTCATATTCATACTTCTGTCTTTTTGCTTCTTCAAAATGGCTATCATCACAACTAGCACATTTTATGGTAAGTGTGTGCAATTATAATCAAATAGTTTCTAATAGCTGTTTATAATCTCAAGAATAGTTTGGTGAGTATTAATATGTTCTTTCCAGATTAAACAAGAGCTTGTTAATAAAGGTCCTCTGTTCATATTTACTATCAACTGAGTTCTAATGGCTACTACAGTGCACATATAGATTTTTAAAAATCTATACAAATATTTGTTCACATTTGTTTCTTTGTAACCTTTTTTTGTTGACTCTCAGGTGGCTATGGCAGATAAATGAGGATGTACATGTAAGCAAGTGAATAGCTGAGGGAAGCCTTTCTGAAATAAACTGGTTACATTTAACTGTAATTAACTGTAATTAACAAGTAACTGTCATTTTTTTATGCAACACAATTACACAAACCTCTATCATGATAACGTGCTGGGTTGAGGTTCCACCCCCCTCATCAACAGTGATTGGTTGGTCATCTTTCCATGTATTGTGACCCGCTGGCTTCACAGAGATCCTGTGGCCTCCAGTGAGATGTCTTTCACCTAAGAGAGTCATTTGGGGAAAAGAGGTGGTTAGGTTAGGTACTGTAAATGCTCAGCTGTATATTTATTTACACTGTCTAGAATTGGCGAGATGTAAGGTAATACTTGTCAATTTCTTGATATACTGTTTATTGATGCATACTGTTTTCATTGACTAAATAATAGGAAAATCATTAAATCAAGAATCTAGTTAGAATATGATGTATATGAAGTAATCAGGGGAATCAAGGGAATTATTACTTTTTTTAATCAAAAAGCTGACCAAAACCCAATTCTGGGTAACACATCTGAACACGTGTCCAGAGGGGCGAACCGGGCGACAGGCACTGAGCTAAATATGAAAGGCGACGCAGCCTCCGCCTCTTTCAACATGTACCTCTTGACATTCCTCCATGTCCGTCGACGATCGTGTCACAACTAGGACGACTGGCGAGGACGCGCTCCCGTGCCACCTTCAGTTCCAATAGCTGTAGTTTCCTCCGCAATGCCCTGTTTTCTTTCTGGCTTTGAGAAATGTCCAAACGAAACACTTCAACACTACAGATCTCTGCCACGGCTGCATTCGCTGGCACCTCCATGATGGAGGCTATTTGAGTGTGAAAAACCATACAGTTATCCATGATTGTTAGCAGCTAGCTACCTAGCCTTACCTAAAGAACACCGATCAACCAAGTCCAGTCTCCAACGCGTCATATTTTGAGTTCCAAAATGGTGTTAGGATGAGCCTGCCAGAAGGGTACCACATGAGGGAGGATGTCGTCTTCATTGTCACGCACAGCGTTGAGATTGCCTGCAATGACAACAAGCTTAGTCCGATGATGCTGTGACATACCGCCCCAGACCATGACAGACCCTCCACCTCGATCCCGCTCCAGAGTACAGGCCGAAGTAACGCTCATTCCTTTGATGATAAACGCGAATCCGACCATCACCCCTGGTGAGACAAAACCGTGACTCGTCAGTGAAGAGCACTTTTTGCCAGTCCTGTCTGGTCCAGCGACGGTGGGTTTGTGCCCATAGACGTTGTTGCCGGTGATGTCTGGTGAGGACCTACCTTTCAACAGGCCTACAAGCTCTCTGCCGAGCCTCTCTCAGCCTATTGCGGACAGTCTGAGCACTGATGGAGGGATTGTGCATTCCTTGTGTAACTCGGGCAGCTGTTGTTGCCATAATGTACCTGTCCAGCAAGTGTGATGTTCGGATGTACCGATCCTGTGCAGGTGTTGTTACACGTGGTCTGCCATTGCGAGGACGATCAACTGTCCGTCCTGTCTCCCTGTAGCGCTGTCTTGGTTGTCTCGCAGTACGGACAATGTAATTTATTGCCCTGGCCACATCTGCAGTCCTCATGCCTCCTTGCAGCATGCCATAGGCACGTTCATGCAGATGAGCAGGGACCCTGGGCATCTTTCTTCTGTTTTTCAGTGTCAGTAGAAAGGCCTCTTTAGTGTCCTCAGTTTTCATAACTGACCTTAATTGCCTACCGTCTGCAAGCTGTTAGTGTCTTAACGACCGTTCAACATGTGCATGTTCATTCATTAATGGTTCATTGAACAAGCATGGGAAACAGTGTTTAAACCCTTCACAATGAAGATCTGTGAAGTTAATTCGTAAAAATCTAAATATCTTTGGAAGACAGGGTTCTGAAAAATAAACTTTTTTTTTTTGCTGAGTTTATGTACACTGAACAAAAATAAATGCAACATGTAAAGTGTTGGTCCCATCTCTCATGAGTTGAAATAAAAGATTCCAGAGATTTTCCATACACACAAAAAGCTTATTTCTCTCATTCTGTGCATACATTCGTTTACATCCCTGTTAGTGAGCATTTCTCCTTAGCCAAGATAATCAATCCACCTGACAAGTGTGGCATATCAAGAAACTGATTAAACAGTATGGTCATTACACAGGTGCACCTTGTGCTGGGGGCCAATAAAAGGACACTTTAAAATGTGCAGTTTTGTCACACAACACTTGCACAGATGTCTCAAGTTGAGGGAGCGTGCAATTGGCATGCAGACTGCAGCAATATCCACCAGAGCTGTTGCCAGGCAATTGAATGTTCGTTTCGTTTTAGAGGATTTGGCAGTAAGTCCAACAGGCCTCACAACCGCAGACCACGTGTAGCCATGCCAGCCCAGGACCTGGGCATCCGGCTTCTTCGCCTGCAGGATAGTCTAAGGGGGTGCTGAGGAGTATTTTCTGTATGTAATAAAGCCCTTTTGTGTGGATAAACTCATTCTGACTGGCTAGGCCTATGCCCTCCAAGGTCCACCCATGGCTGCACCCCTGCCCAGTCATGTGAATCCATAGATTAGGGCCTAATTCATTTATTTCAATTGACTGATTTCTATAACTCAGTAAAATCTTTTAAATTGTTGCATGTTGCGTTTTATATTTTTGTTCAGTGTATAAATGACTGTGTACAAAACATTATGAACACTTGTTCTTTCCATGACAGACTAACTACGTGAAAGAAATATGATCTCTTATTGTCGTCACATCAATCAGCGTAGATGAAGGGGAGGAGACTGGTTAAAGGAGGATTTTTAACCTTGAGACAGTTGAGTCATGGATCGTGTATGTGTGCCATTCAGAGGGTGAATGGGCAAGTCAAAATATTTAAGTGCTTTTGAACGGGGTATCGTATTAGGTGCCGGGCGCAACAGTTTGTGTCAAGAACCGCAATGCTACTGGGTTTTTCACACTCAACAGTTTCCCATATGTATCAAGAATGGTCCAACAGCCAAAGAACATAGACAATTTGACACGACTGTGGGAAGCATTGGAGTCAACATGAACCAGCATCCCGGTGGAATGCTTTCGACACTTTGTAGAGTCCATGCCCCTACGTATTGAGGCTGTTCTGAGGGCAAAATGGGGGGTACAAATAAATATTTGGAAGGTATCCTTAATGTTTTGTACACTCAGTGTATATCACAATGTCTGGATGCAATATTCTACCGAGGAATATTCAACACTGAAATCTGTCATTCCAAATGCATCTGTGGATCTTTTCTGCTGACAACAATGAAAATTATTATTTCTCTTTAATACTGGGTTTAATCTAAACCTCAGAAGGTATTGAGTGATACGGTTCCTTTCTATGTCATAGAGTGGAATGGTCTTTCTGCTGGTGTATCCTGAGGTTGCTCCTCTCTGAGAACCTCTTCCTGCATTGCGTACAGGCGAATGGCCTCTCTCCCGTATGAACCTTCAGGTGCCTATTCAGCTGGTGCTTGCGGGAGAACCTCTTCTCACACTGGGGGCAGCTATATGGTTTCTCCCCGGTGTGGACCCTCTGGTGCCTCTTCAGGTCACCAGTCTGAGCGAAGCACATGTGACACTGGGTACAGCTGAAGGGTTTTACCCCTGTGTGGACCCTCTGGTGGATCTGCACCTGTTTAGGGAAACTGAAGGCTTTCCCACAGAAAGGACATGGGAAGCGCTTCTCTTTGCCACCAGATCGACTGACAGCATTAATACTACTACTGTCATTTGTCAATGGGCTTGTGTACCCATTTAGTGTTGAGGCACTATTGCCTGAGGTATGGTTTAACATTAGGAGAGTGTGAGGAGGATGAAGGCCAGGAAGTGTCTGTGTTGTCGCAGGGTCCATGTTCCAGTTGATAGATCCTATAGAAGGCAGGCTAAAGGCTGCACCTGTTAGGGGGGTAACCTGAGGCGCCATCAGTCTCTCTGAATCACAACTATAGGAGCAGGACGGTGCATCGCTAGCTGAGTCTGTGTCTGTTCTCTCCAGCTGCATACGGACACCTCTCTGTCCCCGTGGACCAAATCTACACCTCCCCCTGGTCTCAGCCAGTCTGTTGTCATGGAGACTAAGTTCGTATGTTGTTTTGTGTTCCACTGTCTGTTTCTGGTTGTGGTTAACAGTGTTGTTCACCAGCCCAGAGTTGAGGACGCTGTCCCATCCACTGTCTTCCACTATGTTGCCTCTGGTCCTGGCCTGCTCAGTGATGTTGTCCCCTGGGCCCTTGGCTGCACCCGTCTGAGTTTGGGAATCCAAGATGGCCACCCAGTCTCCTCTGTCCTCTGTTGCCTCCAGCCAACCACCTGCAGGAAGAGGTTAAAAAAATTACTCTACAAACATGGCAGAGAACTCTACATATGGAGATTAAGTCAATTACCTGGTCAAGTTCATACATTATAATGTGTGTTTTTGTATGTAAACATAAGTTGTATTGATTTAATTTTATGAATGAAAAAAGAATGAATAAAAAAAGAATAGCCAGGCGCATCACTATTCACATTGAGGTATATTTATTAGCAGTGACTACTTTTTGACCATAGCCGTGATGGCATTCTATTCTCTGAGTAAATCATCTAACATTTGAGCCATATGGTAGAGATGTTTTTCTGCTGTAAATCATTATTGAATTGACATTTTATTAAACCATGAAAGAAAAAAATAATTGTATGGGTGAACATGTCATGCCAAATAGTGTCCCGCAGCATCACAATGGGATTCCATGAGTTCTAGCTTCCACTACTAGGGCTGTTGCTCGAACTTGCAACATTTTGACCGGCCTACAATAGCATGCTATTGTTTTTCTGATGTCATGTACTATTGAATGGACATGTTGTTATAAACCTTGAATGAAAACAATTGTGAACATCCAATATTATGTTCTAATATGTACAGTCACCTCATTATAAATATAAGCATAAAAGACTATAATACAAAATACTGAGCTATATTATATGCTCAAAAAAATGGGAAAATGATTTCATTTTATAATAACACAATCGGTCAAAACTTTTATAGGCGTCAAAGTTATTGGCACCCGTTTTCAATACTCCAGCCCCCTCCCCTTGCGAGGATAACGACACAGAGATTTTTTCTAAAATGATTTATGAGATTGGAGAACACATTGGGAATGATCATAGACCAATATTCCATACAGAATCTTTCCAGATCCTTGATATCCTTTGTGCTTATGGACTGCCCTCTTCAATTCAAACCACAGGTTTTCAATGGGGTTGAAGTCCGGAGACTGAAATGGCCATTGCAAAATGTTGATTAACCATTTTTTTGTGGATTTTCATGTGTGCTTGAGGTTATTGTCTTGCTGGAAGATCCACTTACAGATCCTGGCAGAGGCAACAAGGTTTTTGGCAAAAAAAGGTTTATGATGCCGTTGACCTTAACAGGGGCCCTATGACCAAAGGAAGCTAAATACTAGAGGTCGACCAATTTTATGATTTTTTTAAACATTTTTAAAAATTTGTAATAATGACAATTACAACAATACTGAATGAACACTTATTTTAACTTAATATAATACATCAATTTAACCTCAAGTAAATAATGAAACATGTTCAATTTGGTTTAAATAATGCAAAAACAAAGTGTTGGAGAAGAACGTAAAAGTGCAATATGTGCTATGTAAGAAAGCTAACGTTTAAGTTCCTTGCTCAGAACATGAGAACATATGAAAGCTGGTGGTTCCTTTTAACATGAGTCTTCAATATTCCTAGGTAAGAAGTTTTAGGTTGTAGTTATTATATGAATTATAGGACTATTTCCCTCTATACCATTTGTATTTCATTAACCTTTGACTATTGGATGTTCTTATAGGCACTTTAGTATTGCCAGTGTAACAGTATAGCTTCCGTCCCTCTCCTCGCTCCTCCCTGGGCTCGAACCAGGAACACAACGACAACAGCCACCATCAAAGCAGCGTTACCCATGCAGAGCAAGGGGAACAACTACTAGAAGGCTCAGAGCGAGTGACGTTTGAAACGCTATTACCGCGCGCTAACTAGCTAGCCATTTCACTTCGGTTACACCAGCCTCATCTCGGGAGTTGATAGGCTTGAAGTCATAAAAAGCGCAATGCTTGATGCACAACGAAGAGCTGCTGGCAAAACACACGAAAGTGCTGTTTGAAAGAATGTTTACGCACCTGCTTCTGCCTACCACCGCTCAGTCAGATACTTAGATACTTGTATGCTCAGTCAGATAATAGATCATATCTAGTAATATCATCAACCATGTGTAGTTAACTAGTGATTATGATTGATTGTTTTTTATAAGATAAGTTTAATGCTAGCTAGCAACTTACCTTGGCTTACTGCATTCGCGTAACAGGCATTCTCCTTGTGGAGTGCAACGAGAGAGAGGCAGGTCGTTATTGCGTTGGCCTAGTTAACTGTAAGGTTGCAAGATTGTATCCCCCGAGCTGACAAGGTGAAAATCTGTCGTTCTGCCCCTGAACAAGGCAGTTAACCCACCGTTGCTAGGTCGTCATTGAAAATAAGAATGTGTTCTTAACTGACTTGCCTAGTTAAATGAAGGTATAAAAAAAATAACATTTTATTATTATTATTAAATCTGCGCCCAAAAATACCGATTTCCGATTGTTATGAAAACTTGAAATCGGTCCTAATTAATTGGCCATTCCGATTAATCGGTCGACCTCTACTAAATACCCCCATAACATCAAAGATCCACCATCATATGCTTCTGTTTTTCGACACCAAACCCACCGCTGGTGTGCGTGGCCAAAGAGCTCTATTTTCATGTCATCTGACCACAGCACTTTCTGGAGTTTGCTAAATGGGATTGGTACTTGGATTGAAACCGGTACTATGAGGAACTAGCGTCTCGTAGGAGTGACACCACCTGGCGAAAGACAATGTGCTATATGTATTTCTCCCCTACCTTGCCCACCCATCTTTAGTCCACTCAGCAGGTCAATGCTCTCTGGTCGGTCTTCTACTGCCTCCTCTTTGACTAGCAGCAGATCAGGCATCCCATCCTCCATGTCTACTGACTAAGAGATACAGTGAGGATGTTGGGTCAAGAAATATGATATGAGCACCCTGCTATGGAGAGGCTTTGTGGATACGAGACCTGACCTAATACCATTCAGACAGTTTACAGTGGGCTCACCTCAGGGAGACTGTGTGTGGTCCTGTGCTGCTCAGCTGGTTCCTCTGTGTGTTCAAGAGGTGTAGTCTGGTTGTCCTCCATGACCATAGTCTCCTCAGGGTTCCCCAGACCCTCCTCACTGCCCTCCTCCTTCACCAGCAGCACCTCTGGACCCTCCTCCTCCTGAAAGAGAAAGGTGATACAGACATACACTCCCTCAGGTACGTAAACACAGATAATAAACGCACTTTCAACATGGAGTGTTTACCCATCCCCACTACGTTGGAGTCCTATACTGTAGTTACAGAATGACTTCATTGCTGTTAAACCCATCATGGTGGATATAAATATGTTGTGGATAAATGAGTCAGCTATGATAGGTTAGTCAGGTTTGTCTGACTTATGTTGACGTGTACAGTAGGTGTTTGTTAGTGTGTGGGTATGTGTAGGTAGATGTAGTAAGTGTATATTGGTTATAACTGCTGTCAGTGAATGGAGAAAGATGTATACTAAAGAGTTTCAATGAAAGTCTTACAAAATGGGACTTTTCATTATGTTTATTAAACAAAGAAGTTTTAAATACACCATGAAAACCACAGGTTGAGTCAGCATGAACTTATTCAAATTAAGTAGTTGAATGGAATAATAAAACTGAACATCATATAGGCTACACTGTAAAAACACTATGTAACAGACTTTTTAGGCATATACATTAAGTGTACAAAACATTAGGAACAGCTTCCTAATATAGAGTTGCATCACCCCCATTTTGCCCTCAGAACAGCCTCAATCCGTCGGGGAATGGAGTCTAAAAGGTGACTAAAGCGTTCCACAGGGCACATATGACCATACCCCGTTCAAAGTCACTTAAATCTTTTGTCGTGCCCGTTCACCCTCTGAATGGCACACATGCACAATCCATGTCTCAATTGTCTCAAGGCTTAAAAATCCTTCTTTAACCAGTCTCCTCTTCATCTACACTGATTTGAAATTAATTTAACAAGTGATATTAATAAAGGATCGTAGCTTTCACCTGGTCAGTCTTATGGAAAGAGCAGGTGTTTAACATTGAAACGTGCTACTCTCGTTATTTAAAAGGTATCTGTGGATATTTTCTGCCAACAACAATGAAAATTATACTTTGTCTTTAATGCAGGGTTTGATCTAAACGTCAGAAGCTATCGAGTGGGATGGTTTTTCTGCTGGCGTATCCTGAGGTATCTCCTCTTGAGAACCTCTTCCAGCAGTGCGTACAGGCAAAGGGCCTCTCTCCCGTGTGGACCTTCAGGTGCATCTTCAGCTGGTGCTGGTGGGAGAACCTCTTCTCACACTGGGGGCCGGGTTCTCCCCTGTGTGGACCCTCTGGTGCCTTTTCAGGTTGAATGAGTGGGAGAAACTGACCCGGCAAAGGTGGCAGCTGAATGGTTTCTCCCCTGTGTGGACCCTCTGGTGCCTCTTCAGGTTTCCAGCCTCAGCGAAGCGCATATGACACTGGGTACAGCTGAAGGGTTTCTCCCCTGTGTGGACCCTCTGATGCATCTCCACCTTCTGGATGCAGCTGAAGCCTTTGTTACAGAACATGCAGAGGAACCGTTTCGCTTTACTATTGCCTGACGTTGCGGCCCCTCCCTGGGCCCTAGTCCTGTCGTTTGACTTCAATACCTGATCAAAAAGGACGCGGTCATGCGAATCACAAGGCCCCATCAACTTGGACACCGGGTCGCATTCCCTTAACATGTGTAAAGGGGAGTGGGTCGCGACATTTACATTTGTCTCTAAGCTTTCCCTGTAGTCTAAGAATTTACAAGTGTTGCCCTGTGAGTGTCGTTCTCCTAAGTGAATTTCGTCTGGATTCCATGTCAGAGGAGCGTCACCCTCCACTTTCACAGTCATCTCATCTAAGACCAGACCCTCTCCTTTCTTATCTAGGCGCCCTTCAGAGTATACACTGCTACTGTACTGATTCCAGTCTCCTCTCATTGGATTAGTCTGTTTATCTAGACCCACAGGCATGTCACCAGGTATCATCTCTGTAACATATGAACAGGATGGATCATTTCCAGTCTGTAATGCGTCACCTGAGTCCCGGTGGGACAGAACCGTCCTCGGGCTCAGGTTACCGTGAAGTAGATACTCTGAGCGGGGGGAGGGAGGACAGCCCAGTTGCTCCAGCACCGCTAAAGTCTTTGTATCTGTCTCTGACTTGAGGACGGTGTTCGGCGTTCCACTGACCTCCGTGACGCTGCGTCGGCTCCTGGGCTGCACTGGGGAGGTGGTGAGGTCCTCCGTGGCTACAGGGGGTGCCACTCCAGTCTGGTTGTCTCTGCTGTCTTGTGGGTCCTCCTCTCCTTCAGACCTTTCCAGCTTGACCCCAGGACCTGCAGCATCTGCAGACTGACACAAGGAGAGGTTATTATGATAGTCCTGCCTACTTCCTGTTTCCAGTCCCATATGGTTTTTGAACGGGCTTCAAGCTTATATCATCAAATTCATGAAAACGCGGTCCTAAGATATATAAAATGATATTCGAAAACATTTGACGCTCAAGAAGTAAGACACATTGGCAAAAGTTAGTCTCATTTGAACTACAACTCCGCAGCCTTGTTAGCATTCTTGCGCAAGTTGAGGACTCACAGGACAATAAAACCCTGTTAGTAACAGTCGGTTTTATGTCTTTTATTTTAAATTACACTGGAACCTTTTAACTGAATGTTGCCAGCCAGTACCTTTTAAAAAGGCAAAGAAAGAAAGAAAGAAAAAAGGTTTTTAGACAGGCAAACTGTTGAAAGACAAAGACTTGTACAGCTGGTGGGAGTTGTAGTTCTAATTAAACAGTTCTAACTTTTCGGCTTTGTGCTTCTTGACCGTCAAATAAGATGAAAACCGGCATATGGTAACTAAATTCACTCGGAAACACATCGTCTTATATGACTGCGTTTTATGAATTTCATGATGCAAATTATTAACCTACAAAACGAGGAACAAGAAAGTACAACTTTCATGGTGAATTAGGCAACAATGGGCTTGTTTGAATGGTAAGAAACCCACTAGACGCAAGTCGAGGAGTGAAATCGGAAGGTGCATCTGCCACAGCCAAAAGTCAGGCACTGTAGTGGTTTTCCAACAACAAGGCCCAGATCAACATGGCAGTGTCCAAATAGCTGCTATTGTTTATAAAAGTTTGTCTGTATGAATGTCAAAATAAACTTTTATATAACCCCATATCACACACTCAAACTGGAAACATAACACGTGTACAATTCAAGACGTCTCACATCACTTTACATTATGTACCTTTGAAATGTCGCAAACTTAGTTCCTTTTTCAGCCACATATTTGGCCACATTTGCATGGGTCAAACAAAAACACCCTAATGATTGCTTGACAAATAGCGCCTCCCACAATGTATGTGACGGCTTCATGGCGACTTGAAGTAGAGAGGAAGAGGCGACGCTAAGGGGATAAGTGGGCATACAATCTCTTCTCCAGGTGGCGTTTCATTTTTTGCTCACTAAGTGTAGAGTTCTTATATGGAGTTCAATGCATGTCGAATTTGGTTAACAAAAATTGCCATGCCTTATTTGCTACATGTGGCTTATTTGATTGAATAGAATTGTTGTAATAGGTTTTGAGTGTACTGATATACACTGAACAAACGCAACATGGAAAGTGTTGGTCCCATGTTCCATGAGCTGAAATAAAATATCCCAGAAATGTTCCATACACACACAAAGCTTCTTTCTCTCAAATGTGGTGCACAAATGTGTTTACATCCCTGTTAGTGAGCATTTCTCCTTAGACAAAATAATCCATCCTCTTGACAGGTGTCATTGCACAGGTTCACCTTGTGCTGGGGACAATAAAAGGCCACTAAAATGTGCAGTTGTCACACAATGCCACAGATGACTCAAGGTTTGAGCGAGTATGCAATTGGCATGCTGACTGCAGGAATGTCCAACAGAGCTGTTGCCAGATAATTAAATGTTAATTTCTCTACCATAAACCACCTCCAACGTTGTTTTAGAGAATTTGACAGTACGTCTAACCAGCCTCACAACCGCAGACCATGTGTATGGCGTCGTGAGGTGAGCGGTTTGCTGTCAATGTTGTGAACAAAGTGCCCCATGGTGGGGTTATGGTATGGGCAGGCATAATCTACGGACAACGAACACTATTGCATTTAATTGATGTCAATTTGAATGCACAAAGATTTTGTCATGAGATCCTGAGGCCCATTTTTTTTATTAGAGGTATCTGTGACCAGATCTGTATTTCCAGTTGTGAAATCCATAGATAAGAAATTTCAGGGATCATTTATTTCAGCTCATGAAACATGGAACTAACAGTTTGTGTTGCATTTATATTTTTGTTCAGTGTATATATTATTGGCAACAGAATAAATAATGCTGTAATTGATAATTGTACACCCAATGTAGGCTACTGACCCTTAAGAATCATAGGGAAGTCTCACAAGCTCCCCTATGGCAGATAAATAAGGATGTCCATGTAAACAAGTGAATAGCTGAGGGGAGCCTTTCTGAAATAAACTGGCCACATTTGATTTACATAGTAAGTAATTTTTTTTATGCAACACTATTACACTAACTTCTATCACGATAACATGCTGGGTTGAGGTTCCACTCCCCTCATCAACAGTGATTGGTTGGTCATCTCTCCATCTATTTTGTCCTGTTGGCTTCACAACACTCCTGTGGCCTCCAGTGAGATGTCCTTCACCTGAGAGAATGAAGGAGGGAAAAGAGGTGCTGGTTAACTACTGTCAATGCTAATTGGTATATTGTACACTATTGACAAGATTTGGCAAGGATGTAAGGTAACTTCTCAATATACTATTTATCGATTGATGTATGATCCATGCATCATACCGTTTTCATTGAGTAAATAATAGAAAATGCAGTAAATCAAGTATCTGGCTAGAATGTCTTTGCACAAGATAAGTAATCAGAGGAATTACTGCACACTATTCAAAAACTGACCAAGACCCAATTCTGGGTAACACATATAAACACGTGTACAGAGAGGAAAGGGGAGACTGGCACTTAGCCATCTATGAACTGCGACGGGAAACGTACCTCTTGCTATGCTTCTGTATCGGTCAAGGATTTTGACACTGCTGGGACGACTGGGTAGTATGCGTTCCCGTGACACCTTCAGTTCAAGTAGCTGTAGTTTCCTCCGTAAGGTCCTGTTTTCTTTCTGGCTTTGAGAAATTTCCAAACGAAACTCTGCATAGTCGTCGTCTACGAGTTTACAAATCTCTGCCACGGCTGCATTCGCTAGCACCTCCATGATAGATGCTATTTGAGTGTGAAAAACCATACAGTTAGCCATTGTTAGCGAACGTTATCCGCTAGCTAGCGTTACCTAGCTAGATAACAACATACATAAAACCAAGTCCTCTATCCAACGCGAATTAAAGACTACATGGGCTAAGTATGTGATGCGGTGCGGTTAAATGTATAATATTTTGAGTTCCATGGTGGTAAATAACAACAATTAAAAAAACGTTAACGTGGAAATGTTCATTGTTCACATCCGTTTACACCGAAGAGAAACTGCGTCATAGCTCAAAGGGTGTGGCTAAATGAAAAGGGTACGCTCGCTGGTGGTGTGTGGTTCAGCTGTTTGTTCAGCCGCACCCTCAATTGCTAATAACTTATCTGCAACCGCCCAACTATATGTGATAAAGTGAAAATCGGAGGCCTGCACCCAACCCCAGCCCGCAAATATGAAAAGGTGGCGAAACGATTTTGACAGGGGCTGCATTTTTCTTTTTGCGAAACGATTTTGACAGGGGCTGCATTTTTCTTTTTGCCTAATTTAGATCTGTTTCTACTTATAATTTCCGACATTTTGGTAGGGTATTTGTTAGACAACGTATAATGATGTAAATGTAGCTTGTCTCCTGTCATATTACAATCATTTCGCAACACCCACAATAACAACTGCTAAAAATTTGTATTTGACCTAAACTTGATTTTGATATGTTGCCCTAGAAGACGAAATAAACCCTTGCTCAACAGAATGTCATAAATGATGGAATCATTTGAATGGGTGATTTTTTCACTGACATCTCTGCTTCTTTCGCTGAGCAAAGCCCAGTAAGAAAATGAAAAATCTAAAAGATTTTCTGTGCAAAATTTCCAAATGACACGCGGTTGTAAGGAAATGGAAATGTGTGAAAACGACCAACATGTCTCTGATAAGACTTCCGTTCGGCTTGGATGCATATTTTTGATGTGATTTACTTGGATCCACATTAGCCAACGCCAATGGCGACAGCTAGTCTTAATGGGGTCCGACACAGGGAAAAATACATTAGACAAGTCTTTTTTATTTTACCTTTATTTAACCAGGCAAGTCAGTTAAGAACAAATTCTTATTTTCAATGACGGCCTAGGAACAGTGGGTTAACTGCCTGTTCAGGGGCAGAACGACAGATTTGTACCTTGTCAGCTCGGGGATTTAAACTTGCAACCTTCCGGTTACTAGTCCAATGCTCTAACCACTAGGCTACCCTGCCGCTACCTTGGGGCCCTCTTAACAATTTACATACGTTTAAAAACATTAACATGTAGTGTGTGCGTCTATCAGTTACACATGCATGTCAGTACAACAAGTAGGTCACATAGGGGTGAGGCGTTGTGCCGTGAGGTGTTGCTTTATTTGTTTTTTGAAACACGTATTTTAAGTCCTATCAGCTTTTATGATGCTAAAAAATAGCACCTCTACAGACAGTATTTAACTATATTTCTCCATTCCGGTTCCAAAGTCAAAATGTAATTTGATGTATAATTTTACTGCAAGAAATTCTTAATTGTGTAGGAGTTAATATGCAGTGCTTAGACCAGAGCATTTCTCCTTTGCCAAGATAATCCATCCATCGTGCTGACTGCAGGAATGTCCACCAGAGCTGTTGCCAGAGAATTGAATAATAATTTCTCTACCATAAACTGCCTCCAACGTTGTTTTAGAGAATTTTTGGAATAGTCTGAGGGTGGGTGCTGAGGAGTATTTATGTCTGTAACAAAGCCCTTTTGCGGGGAAAAACTTAGCTTATTGGCTGGGCCTGGGCCTGGCTCCACCCATGGCTGCCTCCCTGCCCAGTCATGTGAAAACCATAGATTTTTGTCCAGTATATTAACTTGGGTCCAGCCCGAAGCCCGTGCTAGCAATATTGCAACATTGTATAAAATATGTGGGGCCCTTAGAGTTTCTTGAGCCAATGAGCTTGAGACAGACACAGCTGTAGGCTATTTGAGCAAGGGATAAGAAGTAATCAGGTAGGCCTATTTTATCACGTTTCCACTGGATCAGAGAATTACATTTTAACTTTTCACGCTGAGTTGTTATCTAAAGGGAGAGAGCTGGGTTTTTTCCAAATACATTGAAGAACTATTGTATTTCTCAGTCGATGTAAAAACAGACTTTGTTTGCTTGCTGTTTGAGGTGAAGGAAACATTGCTTTGAGAAGCTCCACAGGTCATTAGTGGTGATGCTTTAAGCCAATCAGAAATACTATCAGATCCATAAATAGGCACATTCATATGTCTACTTTTGCCGCAGCCCATAGGCCTAGTTCTATGCTTAATCAGGTGCACGTCCTTTCTCAACATTGACAGGAGCGCTCCAAACAGAAGACAATGACTAAATTGACAAAACCTGTGAATGGAATGAAATAAACTAAACTTGTTTCTCACAAGCATAGCATAGGTTGTGCGCTCTGCAAACAACGTGTCCACTCCAATAATGAGACCGTAAAAGACTGGAATAATAATATAGGCTATTGAATGTTTTAACATAAATGACCGTAACCAAACAAACATTGTAGATTAGAAATTCTAGCAATTAACGGTAAATGTACTACTGCAATGGGGAATTGAAATACGCAAACAATGTATACAATTTAGTTATGAAACAATGATTGTGCACAAATTTGCAGGAGAGCCATTGTGCATCTTAGCCACACCCCTTCTTCTTGGACTGTGCCATCCCCCCGGCCTCCGCAATGGATTAGTCAATTGAGATGGGTGCGAATAAGACCGGTGTCATGTGTGCCTATAAAAAAATATATATTTGCAACTGCTCTACAAAAATAATATTTGATGACCAACATCCTATCGACCAAACAATTGACCAGTGGACTAATTGGGGTAAGCCTATTTTATATCAAAAAAAAAAACTGAAAATAGTACATTTCAGAATCTGTCAAAGGGAATTTGGGCCTTCTGAGAAACACAGTGTCATCGGCATAGTGACACTTTATGCTGCAAACCTTTTTAATACTGATGAGTGAAATAAGTGGGTCCAATCTGATCACTTGAGAAAGGGGCTCTAAAGACAGGGCAAAGAGCATTGGTGATAATGGACATCCTTGTTTTGAGGAACGTTGTAAACATCAAGGCTTGGATGAAATGTTTCCTAAGCCTTGCAGCCAAAAATCTACTATCATTCTCCCCTTCAGAATAGTATGTTACTCTTGTGTGATGCATTATAAATTAGATTGTAGTAAGGTGTTATACTCATGTTTTAGCACTGTTAAAATCTTCCCCTTTTGCTCTGTAAACATTTGTTTCTGTTCATTTTCAACCAGAGTAATGTTTTTCAAAGTCTACAATTTATTTTTATTGCAAGTTGAATTAAGATGTGAGGCAAACAAGATAGTTTCCTCTCAAAAAAGGTTTTGTCACCTCCCCAACAAGACCATGGTGCTTGCAGAGCAGCAAGGTGAACTGCCCCTTCCTACCTTCAGGCTATGCGAAAACCCTACACCCGAACCACCTCAGGTCTCTTGTCCGTCCCACCCCTACAGGGGATCAGCTCCCACTCAGCCAAGTCAAAGCTCTTCTCTGTCCTGGCACCCCAATGGTGGAACAAGTGTCCCCTTGAAGCTAGGACAGCAGTCCCTGCCCATCTTCCAAAAACACCTAAAACCCTTTCTCTTCAAAGAGTATCTTAAATGAATCTTAAATGAATCCCACAGTGCCCCTCCCCCACTCACCACCAAAACATTTAAATGTCTCTTCCTAATAGCACAGATCTTGCTGACACAACGCCTTCAGAAAGCATTCATACCCCTTGAAGTATTCCACATTTAGTTGTGTTACAACCTGAATTCCAAATGGATTAAATACATTTGTTTTCTCACCCATATACACACATTACCCCATAATGGCAAAGTGAAAACGTTTTTCAGAAGTGTTGGCAAATGTATTCATGAAATACAGAAATATCTCATTTACATAAGTATTCACACCCTTGAGTCAAGCAGTGATTACAGCTGTGAGTCTGAGTACATCTCTAAGAGCTTTGCACACCTGGATTGTGCAACATTTGACCATTATTCTTTTCAAAATTCTTCAAGCTCTGTCAAATTGGTTGTTGATCATTCTTAGACAACCATTTTCAGGTCTTGCCATAGATTTTCAAGTAGATTTAAGTCCAAACTGTAACTCGGCCACTCAGGAACATTCACTGTGTCTTGGTAATCAACTTCAGTGTAGATTTGGCCTTATATTTTGGGTTATTGTCCTGCTGAAAAGTAAATTAATCCCCCAGTGTCTGGTGGAAAGCATACTGAACCAGATGTTCCTCTAGGGGTATGCCTGTGCTTAGCTCCATTCTGTTTTTTTTTTTTTATCCTGAAAAACTCCCCAGTCCTTAACGATTATAAGCATACCCATAACATGACGCAGCAACCATTATGCTTGAAAATATGGAGAGTGGTACTCAGTAATGTGTTTTATTGGATTTGCCCCAAACATAACATGTGAATTGCTTTGCCACATTTTTTGCAGTTTTACTTTAGAGCTTTGGAATAGTTTTATTCTGTACAGGCTTCCTTCTTTTCACTCTGTTAATTAGGTTATTATTGTGGAGTAACTACAATGCTGTTGATCCATCTTCAGTTCTCCTATCACAGCCATTACACTCTGTACCTGTTTTAAAGTTACCAATGGCCTTATGGTGAAATCCCTGAGCGGTTTCATTCCTCTCCAGCAACTGAGTTAGGAAGGACGCCTGTATCTTTGTAGTGACTGGGTGTATTGATAAACCATCCAAAATGTAATTAATAACTTCACCATGCTGAAACGGATATTCAATGTCTGCTTTTTAAAAAACCCATCCACCAATAGGTGCCCATCATTGCGAGGCATTGGAAAATCTCCCTGGTCTTTGTGATGGAATCTGTGATTGAAATTACCTGCTCAACTGAGGGGCCTTACATGTAATTGTATGTGAGGGGTACAGAGATGAGGTAGTCATTGAGAAATCATGCTAATTCCTATTATTGAACACAGAATGAGTCCATAAAACGTATGTGATTTGTTAAGCACAGTTCTACTCCTGAACTTATTTAGGCTTGACATAATAAATGGGTTGAATACTTATTGACTTAAGACAATTTCAAAAAACACATTTCCACTTTGACATTGAATCAATTTCAAATTTAGGCTGTAACAGAACAAAATGTGGAAAAAGTCAAGGGGTGCTAATACTTTCTGAAGGAATTAAGTACTTTGAGGAAAAATGTATTTGCTATGACTGTGTTGTGGTTGTTTACCCATCTTTCTTACGATGAATGCATTGTAATGTCTCAACAAAAAAATCTGCATGAACATGATAAAATAGGCATTTGTGAACATAATATAGCCGACACAGTACAAACACAATATGTAACAGACTTTTTAGGCTTATATATCACAAAATGTCTGGATGCAGTATTTTACCCAGGAATATTCAACACTGAAATCTGCTACTCTAGTTATTTCAAATGCGTTTGTGGATCTTTTCTGCTGACAATGAAAATTCATCTTTGTCTTTAATGCAGAATTTGATATCGAGTGGAATTGTTTTTCTGCTGGTGTATCCTGAGGTAGCTCCTTTCTGAGGACCTCTTCCTGGAAAAAGCCTTTCTCCGGTGTGAACTTTCAGGTGCATCTTCAGCTGGTTCTGGTGGAAGAACCTGTTCTCACACTGGGGAGAAACCCTACAGCTGCCCCGTGTGGACACTCTGGTGCCTCTTCAGGTTGGATGAGTGGGAGAAGCGCATCTGACACTGGGTACAGCTGAAAGGTTTTTTCCCACTGTGGATACTCCTATGTCTGATGAAGGTTACTCCGGAAGGAGAAGCTCTTGTAGCACAGTTTGCACTTGAAGGGCCTCTCCTTGGTGTGAACGGTCTGGTGCTTCTTCACATAGGTCGCCTCAGCGAAGCACTTCCCACATGTAGGGCAGGCGTATGGCTTGTCGGTGTCTGTCCTAATGCTCAGCCTCCCACGTTGTGACCCAATGACACCAGAGGAGGTAGAAGCAGGAGCCACCACCCTAAGGGGGTTAGTATTTGAGCTACCTCATTGACCTCTTGTTTGGGTGTTGTTGGGATTGTGTGCTGTGTTATAGCATAAGTACCTCTTGTGATGAACACCCATCCTGACCTGGTCTGTATTGGTGGGGTAACCATAAGGTAACTGAGGAAGGCTAGACCCAGGTCCAGGCCTTCTATGAACCCATTCACCAGGCATTAGATGAGATCCTGAAGGAGAAAGACTTCCTGGTAGACTATCACCAGGGGTGTCTCCCACCACTCTCTCTGAAGGCTGAAGCCCAGGGTGACCTGCTCTGTTCATCATGGATACGGTGGTGTTTGTATCATAGGAACAGGAGGGTCTATCTCTATCAGCCCCAGGCCCTGCTTCATCCCTGCACTGAGACTGTGAAGATAAGGGTCTGGGCTGCAGACTGGATCCCTGACTGGAGCCTCTGTCTCTCTGATGACCACCAGGACTGAGGTTGTTCAGTCCACCTGTCCACTGGTTGTGCTCTGTGTGGTGGTGGAGTCTCTGTCCCTCGCGGTTCGATCCTGGTTATGACTCGGGGATGGAAGAGTGATTGCTCCTGATCCAGGGTCCTGATCCGGAGCCAGGGTTTGTGACCAGCCGTTTCAGAGGTCCAGTCTCTCCCGCCAGCAACACCGGATATCAGCAGGTCTTCATGGACTGCAGACTGTAAACACAAATTGAACAGAAAAGCATAAAGCTTTATATAAGAAACTCTTTGCTGTACACACAGAAACTTGACATGATATTATAAAATGTTAACCCATTTAAAAAAAAATATTTAAAAAATGTTTTCTTTTACCCCTTTTCCGTGGTATCCAATTGGTAGTTACAGTCTTGTCTCATTGCTGCTCGGGAGAGGCGAAGGCCGAGAGCCGTGCGTCTTCCAAAACACAACCCAACCGCAGTAGTTCTTGACACAATGCCCTCTTAACCCGGAAGTCAGTCGCACCAATGTGTCAGAGGAAACACCATACACCTGGTGACGGTGTCAGCGTGCACTGCGCCCGGCCCGCCACAGGAGTTGCTAGTGCGCGACATTACTGCCGGCCAAACCCTCCCCTAACCAGGACGACGCTGGGCCAATTGTGCGCCGCCCCATGGGTCTCCTGGTCGCGGCCGGCTGTGACAGAGCCTGGACTCAAACCCAGAATCTCTAGTGGCACAGCTAGCACTGCGATGCAGTGCCTTAGACCGCTGCGCCACTTAGGAGGCCTAAGCCCATCTCTAACACTGTGATTCAAGTGCCTAACAATATGGAGCCATCTGAGTTTATTGTCAAATATTTCCATATGTGTTGATTCAAGAATTAAGTATAATGTTTTGGTTCGGATGAAAAGGGAAACTCAAGTCACAGCAATTATAAAAAGAATTGTCAGCACAGAGTCAAGTTAGTATTTAATTTAAACTAAATGGTCATACACTCACATAACGTGAAGTAAAGTACTTTTATTGCACAAAACCATACATGTGACAAGTAGAATAACTTTTCTCTCTGGTAATATGACATTTTCTGTAAATCTGGCACCCTTGCTTTGATAACATACATTTTAGAATACTTTGGAAAAGGTTCAACATTACGTTACACACACCTTCACTACTACATGACAATTAAACACGAATTAAGGCACTATCCTTATCTCACTATAAATCTCCAGCATCAACCTTAAGAGTCGACTTATGTCACTCTTCATCAGTGAAGCAGTTTTACAGACACCATCACACATCATCTACTCTGCCTCATCATACTCATTCTTTCCTCAGTTCACCTCATCCAGTTCCCTACTACATCCAAAACCAACAGAATTAACTGCACACTAACTAACGAGTACTACATGGAAAGATGTGGACTGTGGTATGAGGGAATGACAGAGGCTCTCCTCGTAGGAGACTGTTGCTGATGTGTGTGGTGGTCTCTCAGGCACTTATTGCTGCCGATGCATCACCCAGGTGGTGGATGTTCCAGCCTACCTACAGAGGAGGAGGAGGTGTGTACTGCAGAGACAGATGTGTCTGATAAAGCTTTGGGCCTGTCTGACTGATGTGTCTCCCTCCCTGGCTGTACCATCAACGCCGACTCCAATCAAGCTACACCTTTACTGAACTGCATCATCATCTAGCTGTGGAAGACCGTCTCCCATGAACTGCCAGCTCCCTGAATTTGTTTTAGTTTTTAAAAGAGACTGAGATTATGTATGAAAAGCGCTATATAAAATAAAGAAATACATGTATTATTATTATTAGTAGTAGTATTACTACTTATCACCATACACTAATCATTTTCTGCTGGTGTATCCTGAGGTAGCTTCTCTCTGTGTTGTTGCAACAAAGAGAGGAGCTCCCCGTCCCCACGTACCAAATCTACGCCTCGCCCTGGTCTTAGCCAGTCTTTTGTTTTGTGTTTCTGGTTAACAGTGTTGTTCCCCAGCCCAGAGTTCAGGATGCTGTCCCATCCACTGACCTCCACTATGTCACCTCTGGTCCAGCCCTGCTCAGTGATGTCGTCCCCTGGGCACTTAGCCGCACCAGTCAGGGTCTGGGAATCTAATATGGTCGCCCAGTCTCCCGTTAGCCTCCAACCAACCACCTGCAGGAAGAGGTTAGAAAATAGACTTTACAAACATGACAGAGAACTCTACATGTGGATATTTCTTTGAGTCAATTATCTGGTCAAGTTCATACATTATGTGTGTTTTTGTATGTAAACACAAGTTCATTTCTCTCTTACCTTGCTCCCCCATCTTTAGTCCACTCAGCAGGTCAATGCGCTCTGGTCCATCTTCTATTGTCTCCTCTTTGACCAGCAGCAGATCAGGCTTCCCATCCTCCATGTCTACTGACTGTAAGAGATACAGAGTGAGAGGATGTTGGATCAAGATATCTGATATGAGCACCCTGCTATGGAGCATCTTTTGATTGGGCAATGCAAGCAAATGTTATACTATGCAAACGTATTAGTTGATTTGATTACTTGACAATCTTTAATGGTTTGATAATTCAAAGGCACAGTCCCACACTTAAGACAAAATCAATCAAGACCTGGACCCATATCTACAAAGAGTCTCAGAGTAGAAGTGCTGATCTAGGATCTTTCCATGAAATCTTATTCAGTATAAGCTAAAAGGCAAAACTGACCTTAGATCAGTACTCCTACTCAGAGGCTTTGTGGATGCGGCCCGACCTAATACCATTCAGACAGTAGTTCACAGTGGGCTCACCTCAGTGAGACTGTGTGTGGTCCTGTGCTGCTCAGCTGGTGCCTCTTTGGGTGCAGGAGGAGGTGTAGTCTGGTTGTCCTCCATGACCATGGTCTCCTCAGGGTTCCCCAGACCCTCCTCACACCTCTCCTCCTCCCCCAGCAGCACCTCTCGACCCTCCTCCTGGAAGAGGGAGGTGGTACAAATTACACAGACAGTGGTATGCGGGTTTGTTCACCCGCACCAGCAAGCAATTGCTGATAACCCATCCGCCTGACCATATGAAATGTGAAAATCAGAGGCCCCGTACCCGACCATAACCGTAAATATAGAAAATGCACTATAGGCTAGTCAGAGACGGCAAAAATGTTTTTGACAGGGGGTGTCTTGTTTTTTTTTGACTGATTCTGCTTATAATTTCCAACATTTTGATATGCTATGTGTTAGTCAACTTGTCAATAATTATACTGAACAAAAATATAAATGCAAAATGCAGCAATTTCAAAGATTTTACTGAGTTACATTTCATATAAGGAAATCAGTCAATTGAAATAAATAAATTAGGCCCTAATCTATGGATTTTACATGATGGCAGGGGCACAGCCATGGATGGGCCTTGGAAGGCATAGGCCCACCCACTTGGGAGCCAGGCCCAGCCAATCAGAATGTGTCCCCCCCTCCGTGGTCTGCGGTTCTGAGGCCGGTTGGACTTACTGCCAAATTCTCTAAAACGGAGGCGGCTAACGGTAGAGAAATTAACATTAAATTCTCTGGCAACAGCTCCGGTGGACATTCCTGCAAACAGTATGCCAATTGTGCAAACTCACTAAATAAATCATATTAGATAAATAATATTTTTGTGCTTATGGAACATTTCTGGGAGTTGTTATTTCAGCTCATGAAACCAACACTTTATTTGTTGCATTTATATTTTTCTTCAGTGTAGATAGAAGAGAAGCTGCTTGTGTCATTACATGTTGCCGTAGAAGACAAAAAAAAACATTGTTCACCAGAATGTCATAAATCGATTGAAGCATTCATTCTATCTAGTTGACATCAGTGATGTTCTCTGTCATCTCTGTTTCTTTCACAGAGCAAAGACTTTCAGGGACCGGGTAGAAAACGCAATGAATTTCTCAGCAAAATGTTCAAATGACATTAGTTTGACCGGTTGTAAGGAAATTGAAAGCTGTGACAATGACGTTTCTGATAAGATTTCAGTTTGGCATGGATGCATATTTTGTGGTTGAAATACTATCAGCTTTTATGATGCTGAAAAAGATTGCACCTCTATAGACAGTATCGAACTGCGTATTCGCATTCCCTCAAGATGCTAAAATAAATATTTATTCAACTCTGTTCTGAAGTCAAATTATTAATATTTTTTTTACCTACATTTGCGGTGTCATTTTATTGTAAGAAATGCTTATAGTGCCTTCGGAAAGTATTCAGACCTCTTGACTTGTTCCACATTTTGTTACATTACAGCCTTATTCAAAAATGGATCAAATAAATAAAAATCCTCAGGAATCTACACACAATACCCCATAATGACAAAGTGGAAACAGTTATTTACACATTTTCGCAAATGTATTAAAAATTAAAAACAGATACCTTATTTACATACAGTACCAGTCAAAGGTTTGGACACACCTACTCATTCAAGGGTTTTCTTTATTTTTACTATTTTCTACATTGTAGAATAAAAGTGAAAAACTATGAAATAACACATGGAATCATGTAGTAACCCAAAAATAGTTAAATAAATTAAAATATATTTTATATTTGAGTCTTCAGTGTAGCCACCATTTGCCTTTGACAGCTTTGCACACACTTGGCATTCTCTCAACCAGCTTCATGAGGTACCTGGAATGCATTTCAATTAACAGGTGTGCCTTGTTAAGTTAATTTGTGGAATTTCTTTCCTTCTTAATGTGTTTGAGCCAATCAGTTGTTGTGACAAGGTATGCATGGTACAAAGAAGATAGCCCTATTTGGTCAAAAAAAAACAAGTCCATGTTATGGCAAGAACAGCTCAAATAAGCAAAGATAAATGACAGTCCATTATTACTTTAACATTAAGGTCAGTCAATCTGGAAATTACAACAACTTTGAAAGTCTCTTCAAGTGCAGTCGCAAAAACCATCAAGCGCTATGAAGAAACTGGCTTTCATGAGGACCGCCACAGGAAAGGCAGACCCAGAGGTAACTGCACCTCAGATTGCAGCCCAAATAAATGCTTCACAGAGTTCAAGTAACAGACACATCTCAACATCAACTGTTCAGAGGAGACTGCGTGTATCAGGCCTTCATGGTCGAATTGCTGCAAAGAAACCACTACTAAAGGACACCAATAAGAAGAAAAGGGCTTGGGCCAAGAAACACGAGCAATGAACATTAGACCCTTTTTGACCCATTAGAGTCTTTTTTGGTTCCAACAGCCGTGTCTTTGTGAGACGCAGAGTAGGCGAACGGATTATCTCTGCATGTGTGGTTCCCAGCTTGAAGCTTGGAGGAGGAGGTGTGATGGTGCTTTGCTGGTGACACTGTCAGTGATTTGTTCAGGATTGAAGGCACACTTAACCAGCATGGCTACCAAATCAAATCAAATTTTATTTGTCACATACACATGGTTAGCAGATGTTAATGCGAGTGTAGCGAAATGCTTGTGCTTCTAATTCCGACAATGCAGTGATAACCAACAAGTAATCTAACTAACAATTCCAAAACTACTGTCTTATACACAGTGTAAGGGGATAAGGAATATGTACATAAGGATATATGAATGAGTGATGGTACAGAGCAGCATACAGTAGATGGTATCGAGTACAGTATATACATATGAGATGAGTATGTAGACAAAGTAAACAAAGTGGCATAGTTAAAGTGGCTAGTGACATAAGGATGCAGTCGATGATCTAGAGTACAGTATATACGTATGCATATGAGATGAATAATGTAGGGTAAGTAACATTATATAAGGTAGCATTGTTTAAAGTGGCTAGTGATATATTTACATCATTTCCCATCAATTCCCATTATTAAAGTGGCTGGAGTTGGGTCAGTGTCAATGACAGTGTGTTGGCAGCAGCCACTCAATGTTAGTGGTGGCTGTTTAACAGTCTGATGGCCTTGAGATAGAAGCTGTTTTTCAGTCTCTCGGTCCCAGCTTTGATGCACCTGTACTGACCTCGCCTTCTGGATGATAGCGGGGTGAACAGGCAGTGGTTCGGTGGTTGATGTCCTTGATGATCTTTATGGCCTTCCTGTAACATCGGGTGGTGTAGGTGTCCTGGAGGGCAGGTAGTTTGCCCCCGGTGATGCGTTGTGCAGACCTCACTACCCTCTGGAGAGCCTTACGGTTGAGGGCGGAGCAGTTGCCGTACCAGGCGGTGATACAGCCCGCCAGGATGCTCTCGATTGTGCATCTGTAGAAGTTTGTGAGTGCTTTTGGTGACAAGCCGAATTTCTTCAGCCTCCTGAGGTTGAAGAGGCGCTGCTGCGCCTTCTTCACGACGCTGTCAGTGTGAGTGGACCAATTCAGTTTGTCTGTGATGTGTATGCCGAGGAACTTAAAACTTGCTACCCTCTCCACTACTGTTCCATCGATGTGGATAGGGGTGTTCCCTCTGCTGTTTCCTGAAGTCCACAATCATCTCCTTAGTTTTGTTGACGTTGAGTGTGAGGTTATTTTCCTGACACCACACTCCGAGGGCACTCACCTCCTCCCTGTAGGCCGTCTCGTCGTTGTTGGTAATCAAGCCTACCACTGTTGTGTCGTCCGCAAACTTGATGATTGAGTTGGAGCGTGCGTGGCCACGCAGTCGTGGGTGAACAGGGAGTACAGGAGAGGGCTCAGAACGCACCCTTGTGGGGCCCCAGTGTTGAGGATCAGCGGGGAGGAGATGTTGTTGCCTACCCTCACCACCTGGGGCGGCCCGTCAGGAAGTCCAGTACCCAGTTGTACAGGGGCGGGGTCGAGACCCAGGGTCTCGAGCTTGATGACGAGCTTGGAGGGTACTATGGTGTTAAATGCCGAGCTGTAGTCGATGAACAGCATTCTCACATAGGTATTCCTCTTGTCCAGGTGGGTTAGGGCAGTGTGCAGTGTGGTTGAGATTGCATCGTCTGTGGACCTATTTGGGCGGTAAGCAAATTGGAGTGGGTCTAGGGTGTCAGGTAGGGTGGAGGTGATATGGTCCTTGACTAGTCTCTCAAAGCACTTCATGATGATGGAAGTGAGTGCTACGGGGCGGTAGTCGTTTAGCTCAGTTACCTTAGCTTTCTTGGGAACAGGAACAATGTTGGCCCTCTTGAAGCATGTGGGAACAGCAGACTGGTATAGGGATTGATTGAATATGTCCGTAAACACACCGGCCAGCTGGTCTGCGCATGCTCTGAGGGCGCGGCTGGGGATGCCGTCTGGGCCTGCAGCCTTGCGAGGGTTAACACGTTTAAATGTCTTACTCACCTCGGCTGCAGTGAAGGAGAGACCGCATGTTTTCGTTGCAGGCCGTGTCAGTGGCACTGTATTGTCCTCAAAGCGGGCAAAAAGTTATTTAGTCTGCCTGGGAGCAAGACATCCTGGTCCGTGACTGGGCTGGGTTTCTTCTTGTAGTCCGTGATTGACTGTAGACCCTGCCACATGCCTCTTGTGTCTGAGCCATTGAATTGAGATTCCACTTTGTCTCTGTACTGACGCTTAGCTTGTTTAATAGCCTTGCGGAGGGAATAGCTGCATTGTTTATATTCGGACATGTTACCAGACACCTTGCCCTGATTAAAAGCAGTGGTTCGCGCTTTCAGTTTCACGCGAATGCTGCCATCAATCCACGGTTTCTGGTTTGGGAATGTTTTTATCGTTGCTATGGGAACGACATCTTCGACGCACGTTCTAATGAACTCGCACACCGAATCAGCGTATTCGTCAATATTTCCATCTGACGCAATACGAAACATGTCCCAGTCCACGTGATGGAAGCAGTCTTGGAGTGTGGAGTCAGCTTGGTCTGACCAGCGTTGGACAGACCTCAGCGTGGGAGCCTCTTGTTTTAGTTTCTGCCTGTAGGCAGGGATCAGCAAAATGGAGTCGTGGTCAGCTTTTCCGAAAGGGGGGCGGGGCAGGGCCTTATATGCATCGCGGAAGTTAGAGTAACAATGATCCAAGGTTTTACCACCCCTGGTTGCGCAATCGATATGCTGATAAAATTTAGGGAGTCTTGTTTTCAGATTAGCTTTGTTAAAATCCCCAGCTACAATGAATGCAGCCTCCGGATAAATAGTTTCCAGTTTGCAAAGAGTTAAATAAAGTTTGTTCAGAGCCATCGATGTGTCTGCTTGGGGGGGGATATATACGGCTGTGATTATAATCGAAGAGAATTCTCTTGGAAGATAATGCGGTCTACATTTGATTGTGAGGAATTCTAAATCAGGTGAACAGAAGGATTTCAGTTCCTGTATGTTTCCTTCATCACACCATGTCTCGTTAGTCATGAGGCATACGCCCCCGCCACTCTTCTTACCAGAAATATGTTTGTTTCTGTCGGCGCGATGCGTGGAGAAACCCGTTGGCTGCACCGCATCGGATAGCGTCTTCCCAGTAAGCCATGTTTCCGTGAAGCAGAGAACGTTGCAGTCTCTGATGTCCCTCTGGAATGCTACCCTTGCTCGGATTTCGTCAACCTTGTTGTCAAGAGACTGGACATTGGCAAGAAGAATGCTGGGGAGTGGTGCGCGATGTGCCCTTTTTCGGAGTCTGACCAGAACACCGCCTCGTTTCCCTCTTTTTCGGAGTCCTTTCCTTGGGTCGCTGCATGCGATCCATTCCGTTGTCCTGTTTGTAAGGCAGAACACAGGATCCGCGTCGCGGAAAACATATTCTTGGTCGTACTGATGGTGAGTTGACGCTGATCTTATATTCAGTAGTTCTTCTCGACTGTATGTAATGAAACCTAAGATGACCTGGGGTACTAATGTAAGAAATAACACGTAAAAAAAACAAAAAACTGCATAGTTTCCTAGGAACGCGAAGCGAGGCGGCCATCTCAGTCGGCGCCGGAAGTATACAGTCGGCGCTGCAGCGATACGCCATCCCATCTGGTTTGCGCCAAGATGGGATGCCATCTGGTTTGCGCTTAGTGGGACTATCATTTGTTTTTCAACAGGACAATGACACAAAACACACCTCCAGGCTGTGTAAGGGCTATTTGACCAAGAAGGAGAGTGATGGTATGCTGCATGAGATAACCTGGCCTCCATAATCACCTGACCTCAACCCAATTGAGATGGTTTGGGAAGAGTTGGACCGCAGAGTGAAGGAAAAGCAGCCAACAAGTGCTCAGCATACGCGGGAACTCCTTTAAGACAGTTGGAAAAGCATTCCTCATGAAGCTGGTTGAGAGAATGCCAAGAGTGTGCAATGCTGTCATCAAGGCAACGGGTGGCTACTTTGAAGAATCTAAAATATACTTTGATTTGTTTAACACTTTTTGGGGGTTATTTCATAGTATTGATTTCTTCACTATTATTCTATAATGTAGAAAATATTACAAATATATAAAAACCTTGAATAAGTAGGTGTATCCAAACTTTTGACTGGTACTGTAAGTATTCAGACCCGTTGCTATTAAATCAAATTTTATTAGTCACATGCGGCGAATACAACAGGTGAAATGCTTACTTACGAGCCCCTAACCAACAGTGCAGTTTAAAAAAATACAGATAAGAATAAGAGATAAAAGTAACAAGTAATTAAAGAGCCGCAAAAAAATAACAATATATACAGTGGGGCAAAGTATTTAGTCAGCCCCCAATTGTGCAAGTTTTCCCACTTTAAAAAGATGAGAGGCCTGTAATTTTCATCATAGGTACACTTCAACTATGACAGACAAAATGAGAAAAACAAATCCATAAAATCACATTGTAGGATTTTTAAAATGAATTTATTTGCAAATTATGGTGGAAAATAAGTATTTGGTCAGTATTTGGTAAAAAAAAAAAACATTTCTAAAAACCTGTTTCTTTTGTCATTATGGGGTATTGTGTGTAGATTGAGGGAAAAAACAATGTAATCAATTTTAGAATAAGGCTGTAATGTACCAAAACATGGAAAAAGTCAAGGGGTCTGAATACTTCCCAAAGTCACTGATTCTGCAGGAGTTAATATTAAGGCTATGTGAGAGTTTACAGTCAGTGTCCAGATTTCAGTTTCCATTGAACCCATCTGAACAGCAAGCTATAGTTCCCTTGACCTGCCATAGGCCTATTTGAAGTCCCAGTCTTCTGACTGTCACATTTGTGTAGCGCCTCACAATCATCACGCATAACATAACATCCGCTATCATCCTCTTTTACTGCTAAACCAAATCTTTCCCAAACATTACATTTTCAAGCTCTCCCTCTTAATTTTCAACAATCCATTTCGCAGCTTTTAGCCTCCATGGGTCAACGTTAAAAGATGAACTACGCATAAATCGCTCGGCCATTTCCTGGTTGCTAAAATTGTAATAGTTTGCCTAATTTCAGTTTGTGACAAAACAAGCAAGTATAGTGTAGAGAATCATTGCACCATCTAAACCGCTGAGAAATACATTTTCCATAACCAAAAATGTTGTATTTCCAGCTTTTTGAAGCTGGTGTAAAAAAATGAAAGTAAAAGACGCAAAAATGAAACTGGGAAGTATAGAAATAGCACAAATAGAACATACCGCTTCTTCCTATGTGAATTTGGTTGGGTCGCATTGCAGGTTTAACCTTTTCTGCCCCTTGGTGTATAGGCTGTTTGGTGTACATACAATTAAAGCTTAGGCTTACACACTAAAGCCAGATATGTTTTTCTTTTTTTGTGCTGGCAAAACGCACAAAAGTGCTGTTTGAATGAATGTTTACGAGCCTGCTGCTGCCTATCATCGCTCAGTCAGACTGCTCTATCAAATCATAGACTTAATTATAACATAATAACACACAGAAATACGAGCCTTTTGTCATTAATATGGTCGAATCCGGAAACTATCATATCGAAAACAAAACGTTTATTATTTCAGCGAAATACGGAACCGTTCCGTATTTTATCTAACGGGTGGCATCTCCAAGTCTAAATATTGCTGTTACATTGTACAACCTTCAATGTTATGTCATAATTACGTAAAATTCTGGCAAATTAGTTCACAACGAGCCAGGCGGCCCAAACTGTTGCATATACCCTGACTCTGCGTGCAATGAACGCAAGAGAAGTGACACAGTTTCACCTGGTTAAAATTGCCTGCTAACCTGGATTTATTTTAGCTAAATATGCAGGTTTAAAAATATATACTTCTGTGTATTGATTTTAAGAAAGGCATTGATGTTTATGGTTAGGTACAGTCGTGCAACGATTGTGCTTTTTTCCAAAAATGCGCTTTTGTTAAATCATCCCCCATTTGGCAAAGTTGGCTGTCTTTGTTAGGAAGAAATGGTCTTCACACAGTTTGCAATGAGCTAGGCGGCCCAAACTGCTGCATATACCCTGACTGTTGCAAGAGAGGTGACACAATTTACCTAGTTTAAATACATTCATGTTAGCAGGCAATATTAACTAAATATGCAGGTTTAAAAATATATACTTGAGTATTGATTTTAAGAAAGGCATTGATGTTTATGGCTAGGAGCAATGACAGTACTTTTCGCGAATGCGCACCGCATCGATTATATGCAACGCAGGACACGCTAGATAAACTTGTAATATCATCAACTATGTGTAGGTAACTAGTGATTATGATTGATTGATTGTTTTTTAAAATAATATAAGTTTAATGCTAGCTAGCAACTTACCTTGGCTTCTTACTGCATTCGCGTAACAGGCAGTCTCCTCGTGGAGTGCAACGAGAGGCAGGTGGTTAGAGCGTTGGACTAGTTAATTGTAAAGGTTGCAAGATTGTATCCCCGAGCTGACAAGGTAAAAATCTGTCGTTCTGCCCCTGAACAAGGCAGTTAACCCACAGTTCCTAGGCCGTCATTGAAAATAAGAATGTGTTCTTAACCGACTTGCCTAGTTAAATAAAGGTGTAAAAAAAAAAAAAAAAAAAAAAATGGGCAAATCGGTGTCCAAAAATTCCGAATTCTGATTGTTATGAAAACTTGAAATCGTCCCTAATTAATGGACCATTCCGATTAATCGGTCGACCTCTAATTCTGACATTTTACATTCTTAAAATAAAGTGATGATCTTAACTGACCTAAGACAGGGAATTTTTAGTTGGTTTAAATGTCAGGAATTGTGGACAACTGAGTTTAATGTGTAAGGTGTATGTAAACTTCGACTTCAACTGTACATGTCATGTCTCAACTAAAAATCTGCATGAATTTAATAAACTGCATTAATATACTCATTAAAATTGTCTTGGGGGGGGATTAAGTAGTTAAATGGAAGTAATGAAATAGGCATTTGTGAACATCATATAGTCTACACAGTACAAACACAATATGTCACAGACTCTTTAGGCTTATAAATATATATATATATATATATATATCACACAATGCCTGGATGAAATATTCTACTCAGATATATTCAAAACTGAAACCTGTTACTGTCGTTAATCCAAATGCATCTGTGGATCTTTTCTGCTGACAACAATTAAAATGTATCTTTAATGCAGGGTTTGATCTAAACGTCAGAAACAATGAAGTCGAATGGTGACTTTCTATGTTATAGAGTGGAATGTTTTTTCTGCTGGTGTATTCTGAGGTCGCTCCTCTCTGAGAACCTCTTCCCGCAGTGCGTACAGGCAAAGGCCTCTCTCCCATGTGGACCTATAGGTGCATCTTCAGCTGGTGCTGGTGGGAGAACTTCTCACACTGGGGGCAGCTGTATGATTCTCCCCTGTGTGGACCCTCTGGTGTCTCTTCAGGTTGAATGAGTGGGAGAAACTGGCCCGGCACATGTGGCAGACGAAGGGTTTCTCCCCTGTGTGGACCCTCTGGTGCCTCTTCAGTGTGCCAGCCTCTGCGAAGCGCATGTGACACTGGGCACAGCTGAAGGGTTTCACCCCTGTGTGGACCCTCTGGTGGATCTCCACCTTCTGGGGGCAGCTGAAGCCTTTGTTACAGAACATACAGAGGAACTGTTTCTTTTTACTACCGCCTGATGTTGCTCCCCTTTCCTGAACCTGGGCTCTAGCCCTTTCGTTTGAGTTCAATACCTGATCGAAAAGGACGCGGCTATGTGAATCGGAAGGCCCCATTGATGTGAACACTGGGTCGCGATCCCTGAGCGTGTGTAAAGGGGAGTGGGTCGCAACATTTGGATTTGTCTCTAAACTTTCCCTATAATCTAAGAAATCTCTGCCCTGTGAGTATCCATCTCCTAAGTGACTATCTGCATTCCATGTGGGAGGAGTATTACCATCTACTTTCACAGTCACCTCATCTACCACTATAACCTCCCCTTTCTTATCTAGGCACCCTTCAGAGTATACACTACTACTGTACCGGTTCCAGTCCTCTCTAGACTGATCAGTCTGTGTCTCTAAACCCAAGGCCATGTTTACAGGTTCCATCTCTGTAGTGTAAGAACAAGACGGATCATTTCCAGCTTCTAACGTGTCACCTGAGTCCAGATGGGAATGAACTGTCCTCAAGTCACCGTAAAGTAAATACTCTGAGGCGGGAGCAGGAGGACAGCCCAGTCTCCCCAGCCCCAGTCTCTCTGTGTCTGATCTGTGGTCAGATCCTGTGTGTAAGAGCCTTTTTGTGAGAGTTAAAGTCTCTGTGTCCGTCTCTGTCTTGAGGACGCCGTTCGGCTTTCCACTGACCTCCGCGATGCTGTGTCGGGTCCTGGGCTGGGGCGTGGCGGCGGTGGATAGGTCCTCAGTGACTACAGGGTGCGCCACTCCAGCCGCTGCTCCAGTCTGGATGTTTCTGCTGTGTTGTGGGTCGTCTCCTTCAGTCCTCTCCTGCTTGACCAGAGATAATCCTCCAGGACCTGCAGCTTCTGCATCTGCAGACTGACAAGAAGAGAGGACTTTATTAAGGGTACAGGAGTAGAATTGGATAACAATGTCGTAGCAGTGTTTCCTCTGGCAAAATTAGTAGCAGTGGGGGGGAAAAGGTTGAATTATAATCCAAAATGAATGAAAATAAAATGATACTGACACCATCTAAAATATAATTTATACCTTCATAAATGGGCCCCAATAACATATTTGTACAATTATTTGTTTAAATTATTTTAGGGCTGACCCCATTTAGTCGACTGATCAATCGTCTGGTCTATAGGCTGTTGGTCGACCGAGATTTCTTTAGTCGAGCAGTCTAAATGTTTCGTTTTTTTCATGGTGCACAAGACACCTGTTTGATTCGCGCCTGTTTCATCCATTGCAGAGGCCACGGGGATGGCACAGTCCATCACTCTAAGACATGTGATATTGAAGTTGTATATGGCTATATTATGTAAAAATAAATGGTGCAACACTAATAAATCAAATAATATTTTTACAACAAATGCACTTTCTCCCGTGTTGGATACGGTCGCTGTCCATATAATCTTCAGTGCGCCGTAGAATTGGCGCCTTTCCCTATTGGCTGCCTTTCCCTATGTTGTTATGTGCATAATAGCAAAGTTGACCAGCATATTGGGATTGAGAACCCATGCGGCGGAGGCAGCAGCAGCAGAGATCAGGAAACAGCCCTTGCCTTGAGCCTAATTTTCTAAGAAAGTTGAGGAGAGAGGAAACCCCAACATGTTGGATAAAGCAATTTCACAGATTCAACTGTTTTTAATCTTTGCTATGCTGTAATAAAGGCTTTAAAAACGTTTTTTTGTTACAACAGACTGGTATTTCTTATTTATTTAGTGTTGTTTACACTGTTCCAAACAGCCAGAAAAATAATATTGTAATCTAACAACACCTGTTTGTCACACATAATATGCAAGCAGCTCTCGCTCCTATACCCTACACTTTCTTGAACTTCTTATTGTTATTACAATTATTATTATGATCATCCTTATAATACGTAATGTCATTATCATTAGTCGTCTTTGTATAGCCTTGTATAACCACCAGCTACAGACCTAAGAGCACATCCTGTTTTAGTCTTAATACGTAACTTACTTAGCCGTATATTTCAATATATAGGCTACCGTATTATCAATCAATGAGTCCCTTGTTCATGCCATCACACAGCATACGAGACATTCATGCTTTGGAATGCAATCAAGCATTTTAGTTTTAAATTAAATAACAAAGGCAGCTTTGAATAATTCGCCTAAACAAAAAATAAACTGCAATTCACAAATGCATGCAACTGTTTTTAGTCTGCTGTAATAAAGGATTTATAAATCATTAGTGTTGTTATTTAGTGTTGTTTACACTGTTCAAATGGTCAGAAAAAATAATAATATTGTAATCTAACAGCAACTGTTTGGCACATATAACTCACGCAGTGCTTGCTCCTAGACCCTAATTTTTATTGATCTCCAGTAGCTTCCACAACTAAGTCAAATGTCTTCCACAGATCTGACTTCCCCTTTACCTCCTGAACAACCAGTAAACATTCACCCATATTTTTCACATCCTCCGCATCCATTTTGCTGTCACTTGTTACTGTGTTCGTAGTTTGTTATAACCAATTTATTGACATCATTATGATAGGCTATACGTCAGGCCCTATTGGTTGCATGTGATGCTTACATGTTTCACGTAAAGAGAGCAAGGGTTGAGGGAATAGGGAATGTTTTTCCTAAACAAATTAGCGATTTCATTCAAATAACTTTTCAGTCAGAAACAAGTAAGAAACTAAATGGCTGAAATGAGGTTGCAGCATCAGCAGCGACAGCGCAATAAACACATGCTGTGCCTCTGGTGCCTTTTCACTGCAGTAGGGAGCCAGTCACACATGCACTCCATGTCTTTTTTTTTTTTGCACAGTGTGATCATCAGGATCTTGAGTAATTTGTGTGTCTTAATTATTTAATCAAACAATGTGCTTAAAGCATTAGATAAGCTTTATTAAAAAATATATGGAAAAATAAGTTTAAACATTTCAACCAATCGATTGGTTGAAATAACAGGATGACTCTCGGTTGACCAAGATATTATTTTAACATATTGGACCATAAATATAACCTATGCATGGTCCATGTTATCAAATGTGCTATTAGCAATAAGCATTATCCCCTGTAGCCCAACTGATGCAGCATAGTGGCTATAAATAAATAGGCTGAAGCATGGGGTTTCCATCTGCATTTACCCTATTGGGCTAATCATTAGCTAGATCCCAAATATGGAATATTTTAGCTAGTTAGCATCCTATTGCTGAATTTTATGTCCCATAAAACATGAATAACACAGCAAATATAATATAGGCCTACCTCTTATGATAACAACCCCCCCCCCCCCAGAAACCATTTCATGTCACTATCCCCCCCCAACACTTTCCCTGGTTGCCACTACTCTTGCTCAACTAAAAATGTTATGTCTCATCAAAAAAAAATGTAAGTAATTCCCCAAAAATATTTTGAGGAAGGGTTGTGTTTTACCCCAAGTTACCCTACAATTGATCCGTGTTACATTTAGCCCCACTCTCCCTATACACTCACAGGGAATTGGAGCAGGAATGTGCTTAACCATGCCACTGCTAAAAACTATGGGTTTAAAATTGTGCAGTTCGCTAAGGAGTTGAGAAATAAATAAAGTTGGAATGGAAAATTGGGATCTCTGTTTTTAACAAAGGACATTACAACTGCTGTTTTCCCAGTAATTGCAAGAATTGTTATGCATTGACTGCCTATCAGAATTCATGTTTTTCGCCCTATGGCACTCATAACTTGAATGCGCCTCAAGAGGAATATCTCTCTCGCATAGAACACACAACAACAAGCCGACTAGGTAAAGAGAAACTATTCTACTATGGGGTTGTCATGCATTACTCGTTTTGTTTGCAGAGGCAAAGTAAATGTGTACTGTTCTAGAATCTTTAAAGTGCGCCTAGGCAGACATATTCTTTTCATGTTCCACATTTCTTTGCTGTTGCGCAGCGCCACAGATAAATGACTGCAGCGAAAACACTGTGTCAGAGAAGTCTCACAAGCTCCTCTATGGCAGATACATGTAAGTAAGTGAATAGCTGAGATGAGCCTTTCTAAAATAAATGGGCCACATTTGATTAACAAAGTAACATTTTTTTTTACACTATTACACTAACCTCAATCATGATAACGTGCTGGGTTGAGGTTCCACTCCCCTCATCAGCAGTGATTGGTTGGCCATCTCGCCATGTATTGTGTCCGGCTGGCTTCCCAATGCTCCTGTGGCCTAGAGTGAGATGTCCTTCACCTAAGAGAGTGATTGGGGGAAAGACGTGGTTAGGTTAGGTATTGTCAATGCTCAACAGTATATTGTACACCATTGATAATGTCTAGAATTGGCAAGGATGTAAGGTAACACTTATAACTCATTGATATACTATTTATTGATTGGTGTAATATGTTCCATGCATTACATTGTTTTCATTGGGTAAATATTACGAAGTGCAGTAAACAAAAATCTGGCTATAATATGATAGTGTCTTTGCGCAAGACAGCCAAGGGGAGTTATTGCATACTGTTAAAAAAACTTACCAATATCCAATTCTGGTTAACCATCTACACTACAGTACGTGTTTAACACATCTAAGGTCACACATGCGCAGAGGGGATTGGGGCGACATGCAGCGCAACTTCGGCCTTCTGCTAAATGTACCTCTTGCCATTCCTCTGTATCGGTCGAGGATCTTGACACTTCTAGGACGAATGGTCCTCTCTGCGCGCTCCCGTGACACCTTCAGTTCCAGCAGCTGTAGTTTCCTCCGCAATGCCCTGTTTTCTTTCTGGCTTTGAGTAATTTCCAAACGAAATACTGCATAGTCGTCATCTACGAGTTTACAGATCTCTGCCACAGCGGCATTCGCTAGCACCTCCATGACGGAGGCTATTTGAGTGTGAAAAACCATACAGTTAGCCATTGTTAGCAGCTAGCTAGCCTTACCTAGAACATCTAGCAACCGAGTCCTGTCTCCAACGCGAAATAAACACTACCTGAGGTAAGTATGTAATTCTGTGCAGTTAGGCATATTTTGAGTTCCAAGGTGTTAATAAACGTCTAAATAACAATACTAAAAACGCTATCGTGATAATTGTTTTGGGTAACTGTTCACTTCCGCTTACACCGAAGAGAAAGAATCTTATTGGTTGGCATCATAGCTCAAAGGCTGTGATTAAACTGAAAAAGGTATGCGCCTTGTTCTTTGAAATACGGTACTGATTATTACGTTACATATCAAATCTCCTGTTCGTGATCACTATCTTTCAAGTTCAGAGAATACTTGTTTAGAACGAACAATGTGTTAGCAAGAATAGAGTTGAAAATAATAATTACTTTATTCAATCTACTCAGTAAGGTAAATATTCAAGTCCTTGTTCTAGCCTAGGCCTACGGTCGCTGTAAAAACAGGTATTTACACAAGCCTGTTTCAAATGACAAGTTAAAAGTATTAATTCATGAGGGGTATGTGGTTAATTACCCTCTTATCCCAAGACACTTCACATGATAACTATAATATTTCTGCTAAAGAATAGTTCCCAGACATCCCCTGCATACCTTCTCAAATCAAATCGGCCACATAGATATAATTGCGAGTGCAGCGAAATGCTTGTGCTTCTAGTTCCGACAGTGCAGCAATATCTAACATGTAGTCTAACAATTCCACAACTACCTAATACACACAAATCTAAGTAAGGAATGGAATAAGAGTATATACATATAAATATATGGATGAGCAATGAAAGAGCGTTAGTTATTTAACATAGATAATTAAGATGTATTATCTGCATAATATGCTAATATGATAGTTATTAGAATGCAACCCTTTGGACTCTGGTGTTGGCAGTTGGGGCTCAGTCACCTGGGGCCCATAGAGGGGAGAAGTCAGGCTCGTCTTTCACATGTCCCCGGGGCTATGAAAAATATCAGAAAGAGAAGAGGACAGGAGGGACCATTGTCTTTATATGTGAATGTGTCTTTACCTATTTTTCAAACCATGTGAAGGAATGGCGTGATTAATGGGGAACCAATGACTTGTCTCCACAATGTCTGTGCGCCAGTCACTCCCTCCTTTGGCCTTGGGGGAGATAAGGTTTGAGACAAGATGTGTAGGGTAGTGTCTGGAACCATTGTATGTCATCTCTGATGTTACACCTATCCTGGGATAGTGTATGACCTAGAGGCTCACTCCCCTCAGTGAGCTTGTCCAGGAGTGTGGTCAAGAAGGGGTTTTACTTCAGATGGGAGTATCTGGAATTAACAATTGATTTATGCCAATAGAATGAGTTGGTGTTTTTGTGCTATGAAGTACCAGGAAAGAGATCGGGGCCAAACTGAACAATAAGAACAGTCTTCATAGCAAATGCTATCTGGCTGCGGGATACTCCTTTCTCATTTATCAAGTCTCACCTTGTGACCCATTCCACACATCTGTTGTTTGTCATGTCGACTAGGGTGTGGATATTTGCTATAAAAGATTTTAGAAGCCTTTGTGTCGTGGCTCTCAACAAATCATCTGAGGGTGGTTTGTCGACCAGCCATCGCTGTTGCAGAGCTCTCACTATTAAAGATTCAGTTTAAGTATAACTCTGACTTGTGTAATAAGTTTGTCTCTCATTTGATAATACAGAAATTAACCACCACAAGCGGCATAGGCAAGATGTAAAAGATTGTATAAAATACAGTATATACATATGAGATGAGTAATGCAAGATATGTAATCATTATTAAAGTGTCTAGTGATTCATTTATTAAACTGGCCAATGATTTAGTCTGTATGTAGACAGAACCCTCTCTGTGTCAGTGATGGCTGTTTAACAGTCTGAAGGCCTTGAGATAGAAGCTGTTTTTCAGTCTCTCGGTCTCAACTTTGATGCACTTGTACTGACCTCGCCTTCTGGATGGTAGCGGGGTGAACAGGCAGTAGCTCTAGTGGTTGTTGTCCTTCATCTTTTTTGGCCTTCCTGCAACACCGGGTGCTGTGGGTGTCCTGGAGGGCAGTTAGTTTGCCCCCGGTGATGCGTTGTGCAGACCACACCATCCTCTGGAGGGCCTTGCGGTTGTGGGCGGTGCGGTTGCCGTACCAGGTGGTGATACAGCCCGACAGAATGCTTTCAATTGTGCATCTGTAAAAGCTTGTGAGGGTTTTAGGTGACAAGCCAAACTTCTTATGCCCCCTGAGGTTGAAGAGGCGCTATTGCGCCTTCTTCACCACGCTGTCTGTATGGGTGTACCATTTCAGTTTGTCTGTGATGTGTATGCCGAGGAACTTTCCACCTTATCCACTGCTGTCCTGTCGATGTGGATAGGGGGGTGCTCCCTCTGAATCCCAGGGTGATCTGCTCTGCTCATCGTGGATACTGTGGTGTTTGTATCATAGGAACAGGAGGGTCTATCTATCAGCCCCATTCCCTGCTCCATCTCTGCACTCACACTGTGAGGAGAAGGGTCTGGGCTGCATACTGGATCCCTGACTGGACCCCCCCCCCCCAGTCTCTCTGATGACCACCAGGAGTGAGGTTGTTCAGTCCACCTGTCCACTGGTTGTGTTCTATGTTGTGGTGGAGTCTCTGTCCTTTGCGGTTGGGACCGTTGTTCTGACTCGGGAAGGAAGAGCGACATCTCCTGATCCATGGTCCTGACCAGTTGCTTCATAGGTCCAGTCTCTTCCGCCAGTAACACCAGATCAGCAGGTCTTCATTGACTACAGACTGCAAACAAATATTGCACGGAAAAGCATAAAGCTTTATATAAGAAACTTTGCTGTACACACAGAGACATGACATGATATTATAAAACGTTAACCACAGTCAAGCCAACTCTTAACACTGATTCAAGTACCTTACAATATGGAGCCATTGGAGTTTATTATAAAAAAAGATACAAAATAGCCAAGTCAGTCAGCAGAGTCAATTTAGTATTTCTTTTAAACAAAATAGCAATCACAAGTAGAATAACTTCTCACTATGGTAACACTTGACCTTTTCTATAAATCTGGTACCATCGCTTTGATAAAATGAATTTTAGAATACTTTGGAAAAGGTTCAACATTACATTACACACTGCTTCACTACTTAATTTTAAGTAAACATGAATTAAGGCACTATCATTATCTCACTATAAAACACCAGCATCAAACAGTACAAGGTTGTCACTTCATCAGGGAAGCATTTTTACAGACACCATCACACCAACTATCACCATATCATCTACTCTGCCTCATCATACTCATTCTTTCCTCAGTTCACCTCATCCAGTTCCCTACTACATCCAAAACCAACAGAATGAACTACAAACAAACTAACTTTGGTGCGGCAGGTAGCCTAGTGGTTAGAGCGTTGGTGCAGTAACCGAAAGGTTGCTGGATCGAATCCCCGAGCTGACAAGGTAAAAACCTGTCGTTCTGCCCCTGAACAAGGCAGTTCCCCAGTAAGCTGTCATTGTAAATAAGAATGTATTCTTAACTGACTTGCCTAGTTAAATAAACGTTAAAAAGAACAAATAGAACTACACACAGGCCGTGTGCATTTTTTGCAGGTGTAACCTGAGGTAGCTCCTCTCTGAGTACCTCTTCTCGCAGTGTGTACAGGCAAACGGCCTCTCTCCCGTGTGGACCTTCAGGTGCCTCTTCAGCTGGTGCTGGTGGGAGAACCTCTTCTCACACTGGGGGCAGCTGAAGGGTTTCTCCCCTGTGTGGACTCTCTGATGGCTCTTCAGGTGGCCAGCCCGGGCAAAGCGCATTTGACACTGTGTACAGTTGAATGGTTTCTCGCCAGTGTGCATCCTCTGGTGGATCTCCACCTGTTTGGGAAAACTGAAGGCTTTCCCACAGAATGAACATGGGAAGCGCTTCTCTTTAGCGCTGCCAGCTTTACAGATTCCATCTCCACTACTGTCATTTGTTAATGGGCTTGTGTAGCCATTTAGTGTTGAGGCACTGGAATTGTCTGAGGTCTGGTTTAACATTAGGAGAGTGTGAGGAGGACAAGCGCCAGGGAGTGTCTGTGTTGTCGCATAGTCCATGTTCCAGTTGATAGATCCCATAGAAGGCAGACTGAAGGCAGCACCTGTTAGGGGGTTAACCTGAGGTGCCATCAGTCTCTCTGAATCACAACTATAGGAGCAGGACGGAGCATCACTAGCGAAGTCTGTGTCTGTTCTCTCCAGCCGCATACGGACACCTCCCCGACCCTGCAGTCCAAATCTACGTCTCGCCCTGGTCTCAGCCAGTATGTTTTCATGGAGACTAAATTCGGTTGTTTTGTGTTCGACTGTCAGTTTCTGGTTAACAGTGTTCCCCAGCCGGGAGTTGAGTACACTGTCCCATCCACTGACCTCTATTATATCGCCTCTGGTCCTGGCCTGCTCAGTGATGTTGTCCCTTAAGCCTTTGGCTGCACCGTTCTGGGAATCCAAGCTGGCCGCCCAGTCTCCTCTGTTAGCATCCAGCCAACCACCTGCAGGAAGAGGTTACAAAATATACTTTAAAAACATGTAGAGAAAACTCTACATATGGAGTTTTGTCAATTACCTAATAATTTTCATACATAATGTGTGTTTTTGTATGTAAACATAAGTTTTATTTTATTAATGAAGAAAATTAAGGAGGAGACATAATAGCCAGGTGCATCACTATTCCCATTGAAGATCTATTACTGTATGTAGACCATATTATTTCTCTCTTACCTTGCTCCCCCAGCTTTAGTCCACTCAGCAGATCAATGCTCTCTGGTTCATCCTCTATTGTCTCCTCTTTGACCAGCAGCAGATCAGGCTTCCCATCCTCCATGTCTACTGACTGTAAGAGATACAGAGTGAGAGGATGTTGGATCAAGGAATCTGATATGAGCACCCTGCTATGGAGCATCATCTGATTCGGCAATGCGGGATTGTTATGAGTCCTATGCAAACATGTTAGTTGATTTGATCCTATGCAAACGTGTTAGTAGATTTGATTACTTTACCTTCTTTGGTTTGATCATTCAAAGGCATGGTCCCACACTACCTGACAATATATCAAGGCCTGTGCCCTTATACACAAAGAGTCTCCGAGTAGAAGTTCTGATCGAGGATCAGGTCCTCCACCTGATTACATAGTCATTCATTATGATCTAAAAGGCTAAACTGACCCTAGATCAGCACTCCAACTGAGAGGCTTAGTGGAATACGGCCCGACGTAATACCAATCAGACTGTAGTTTACAGTGGGCTCACCTCAGTGATACTGTGTATAGTCCTGTGCTGTACAGCTGGTTCCTCTGTGGGTTCAGGAGGTGTACTCTGGTTGTCTTCCATAACCATGGTCCTCTCAGTGTTCCCCAGACCCTCCCCACACCCCTCCTCCTTCACCAGCAGCACCTCTGGACCCTCCTCCTCCTGGAAGAGACAGGTGATACAGATTACACAGACATACACTCCCTCAGGTATGTACACACAGATAATAAACAGACTTTCAACATGGAGTGTTTACCCATCCCCACTACATTTGAGTCCAATACTGTAGTTAGTGACTTCATTGATGTTAAACTCATCATTGTGGACATAAATATGATGTTGTGGGTAAATATGAGTCAGCTGTGAAGTCAGCTAGAAAATCAAGTCAACCTCATACAAACCCGTCTAAACTATTTTGACGTGTTCGTCAGTGTGTGTACACTATACAGTGCATTTGGAAAGTATCCACACCCCTTGACTTTTTCCACATTTTGTTACGTTACAGATTTATTCTAAAAAATTGAATAAATCGTTTTTTCCTCAATCTACACACAATATCCCATAATGACAAAGCAAAAACAGGTTTAGACATTTTTGCAAATGTATAAAAAAAAAAGTTTTACGTAACTTTTCAGACCCTTTATTCAGTACTTTGCTGTGAAGTACCTTTGGCAGCAATTACAGCCTTGCGTCTTCTTGGGTATGACGCTACAAGCTTGGCACACCTGTATTTTCGGGAGTTTCTCCCATTCTTCTCTGCAGACCAGGTCGTTACACAGTTATTTTCAGGTCTCTCCAGAGATGTTTGATCGGGTTCAAGTCTGGGCTCTGGCCGGGCCACTCAAGGACATTCAGAGACTTGTCCCGAAACCACTCCTGCGTTGTCTTTGTTGTCTGTGTGCTTAGGGTCGTTGTCTGATTGGAAGGTGAACCTTCACCCCGGTCTGAGTTCCTGAGCAGGTTTTCATCAAGTATCTCTCTATGCTCAGTTCATCTTTGCCTCGATCCTAAATAGTCTCCTAGTCCCGGCTGCTGAAAAACATCCCCACAGCATGATGCTGCCACCAACATGCTTCACAGTAGGGATGGTGCCAGGTTTCCGCCAGATGCGACTCAGGCCAAAGAGTTCAGTCTTGGTTTCATCAGACCAGAGAATCTTGTTTATTGTGGTCTGAGAGTCCTTTAGGTTACTTTTGGCAAACTCCAAGCGAGCTGTCATGTAACTTTTACTGAGGAGTGGCTTCCGTCTGGCCACTCTACCATAAAGGCCTGATTGGTGGTGTTGCATTGATGTTTGTCTTTCTGGAAGGCTCTCCCATCTCCACAGGGGAACTCTGGAGCTCTGTCAGAGTGACCATCGGGTTCTTGGGCACCTCGGGTTCTTCTCCCCCGATTGCTCAGTTTGGCCGGGCGGCCAGCTCTAGGATGAGTCTTGTTGGTTCCAAACTTCTTCCATGCTCAAAACCTACACCCCATCCCTTACACTCTGTTCTATGAACTCTGGTCTCTTGGCCATCCCACTCCTACAGGTAGGTCAGCTCAAGCTCAGCCAAGTCAAAGCTCTTATTTGTCCTGGCACCACAATGGTGGAACAGCAGAGTCCCTGCCCATCTTCCAAAAACGTTAAACCCTACCTCTTAAATTAATCCCACCCCCCAGCTAAAAATAAATAAGCAATTTAAAAATGTTCTACCAATGTTATAGTTATTTTTATTTATTATTTAAAAAAATTAAATACCCCCCTTTTCTCCCTAATTTTGTGGTATCCAATTGGTAGTTACAGTCTTGTCCCATCGCCGCAACTCTCGTACAGACTCGGGAGAGGCGAATGTCGAGATCCATGCGTCCTCCGAAACACAACCCAACCAAGCCGCACTGCTTCTTGACACAATGCCCACTTAACCCGGAAGTCAGTTGCACCAATGTGTCGGAGGAAACAAATTACACCTGGTGACCGTGTCAGCGTACATTGCGCCCGGCCCGCCGCAGGAGTCGTAAGTGCGCTATCGGACAAGAACATCCCTGTCGGCCAAACCCTCCCCTAACCCGAATGATGCTGAGCCAATTGTGCGCAGTCCCATGGGTCTCCCAGTTGCGGCCGGCTGCGACAGAGCCTGGACCCGAATCAGAATCTCTAGTGGCATAGGTAGCACTGCACCTCTCGAGAGGCCCATAGTTGAGTTTTTATATTCATTTTTCATTTCTATACGATTTAAGATTTTTTGTTTGAAATGTAGTTTAGGTTAGTTTTCAGATCTGATTTACTTGTTTTTATTTACTTTAAGTTTTATAAAAAATATGTTTTGTTTATATTATTTAGTGTCAGTTTTAGGGACAGAAAGTAACCTGCGCGTGGGAGGCTAACAGCCATTTTTGTCACTATGTGGCAGTAATACATAAGGTGATGGGTCAGGTCATAGGTTAGGTTTAAAGGGATAGTTTACCCAAATTACACATTGGTTTCCTTAACCTGTAAGCAGTCTATGGTCAAGGTACGACGGCAATCCATGCAAAAAAATGTTGGTACCATGACTTGAATGGGATTTTTTGCTACAAATGCTAAAACATTAGCATTTGGAAACAGTGCCAGGAAAACTAAACCAAAGCATGGACTGATGTCAAACCTTGTCCATAGACTGCTTACAGGGTAAGGAAACCAATATGTCATTTTGTGAACTGTCCCTTTAAAGCACGTGTCAAACTCATTCCATGGAGGGCCGAGTGTCTGCGGGTTTTCACTTCTCCCTTATACTTGATTGATGAAATAAGGTCACTAATTAGTAAGGAACTCCCCTCACCCCTTCTTTAAAGGTAGACTCAGCGAGATGTGAGGTAGATGCACCAAGTAAACAGTAATAGTGGAAAAATGACTGAATAAAATACATAATTCAAATACTGAGCTATATTGTATGCAATTCTCGGATGACTGCCTTGCCTGGTTCACCAATTACTTTGCAGACAGAGTTCAGTGTGTCAAATCGGAGGGCATGCTGTCCGGTCCTCTGGCAGTCTCTATGGGGGTGCCACAGGGTTCAATTCTCGGGCCGACTCTTTTCTCTGTATATATCAATGATGTTGCTCTTGCTGCGGGCGATTCCCTGATCCACCTCTACGCAGACGACACCATTCTATATACTTTCGGCCCGTCATTGGACACTGTGCTATCTAACCTCCAAAACGAGCTTCAATGCCATACAGCACTCCTTCCATGGCCTCCAACTGCTCTTAAACGCGAGTAAAACCAAATGCATGCTTTTCAACCGATCGCTGCCTGCACCCGCATGCCCGACTAGCATCACCACCCTGGATGGTTCCGACCTTGAATATGTGGACATCTATAAGTACCTAGGTGTCTGGCTAGACTGCAAACTCTCCTTCCAGACTCACATCAAACATCTCCAATCGAAAATCAAATCAAGAGTCTGCTTTCTATTCCGCAACAAAGCCTCCTTCACTCACGCCGCCAAGCTTACCCTAGTAAAACTGACTATCCTACCGATCCTCGATTTCGGCGATGTCATCTACAAAATGGCCTCCAACACTCTACTCAGCAAACTGGATGCAGTCTATCATAGTGCCATCCGTTTTGTCACCAAAGCACCTTATACCACCCACCACTGCGACTTGTATGCTCTAGTCGACTGGCCCTCGCTACATATTCGTCGCCAGACCCACTGGCTCCAGGTCATCTACAAGTCCATGCTAGGTAAAGCTCCGCCTTATCTCAGTTCACTGGTCACGATGGCAACACCCATCCGTAGCACGCGCTCCAGCAGGTGTATCTCACTGATCATCCCTAAAGCCAACACCTCATTTGGCCGCCTTTCGTTCCAGTACTCTGCTGCCTGTGACTGGAACGAACTGCAAAAAATCGCTGAAGTTGGAGACTTTATCTCCTCACCAACTTCAAACATCAGCTATCCGAGCAGCTAACCGATCGCTGCAGCTGTACATAGTCTATTGGTAAATAGCCCACCCATTTTCACCTACCTCATTCCCATACTGTTTTTATACTGTTTTTTTATTTATTTATTTACTTTTCTGCTCTTTTGCACACCAATATCTCTACCTGTACATGACCATCTGATCATTTATCACCCCAGTGTTAATCTGCAAAATTGTATTATTCGCCTACCTCCTCATGCCTTTGCACACATTGTATATAGACTGCCCATTTTTTTTTCTACTGTGTTATTGACTTGTTAATTGTTTATTCCATGTGTAACTCTGTGTTGTCTGTTCTCACTGCTATGCTTTATCTTGGCCAGGTCGCAGTTGCAAATGAGAACTTGTTCTCAACTAGCCTACCTGGTTAAATAAAGGTGAAATAAATAAAAAAAATTAAAAAAAATGTATTTTTTAAATGTATGGTATTTTTAACTAATACAATTGCTCAGAGAAAGATTTTCACAAAAAGATAAATGATTGACACTCCTGTTTTCAATACCTCACCGTGCGAAGATTATAGCACTGAGCCTTTTTATAAAATGTTTTATAAAATTGTAGAATACATTAGGAGGATGGATCTTAGACCATACAGAATCTTTCCAGATCATTGGTATCCTTTGTCTGCGCTTATGGACTGCCCTCTTCAATTCAAACCACAGGTTTTCAATGGGATTAGTTTCAATTGACCATTTCTTTGTGGATTTTGACGTGTGCTTGTGGTTATAGTCTTGCTGGAAGATCCACTTGAGGCCAAGTATCACCTTCCTTGCAGAGGCAACCAGGTTTTTGGCTAAAATGTCCTGGTACTGAGTAAAGTTCATGATGCCTTTGACCTTAACCAGGGCCCCAGGACCAGTGGAAGCAAAACAGCCCCATAAAAGATCCACCACCATATATTAGTGGGCATGGGGTTCTTATCTGCGTATGCATTCTCATTTCAACACCAAACCCACCACTGGTGTGCAAGGCCAAAGAGCTCAGTTCTTAATCAATGAAGACTTCTCCGAAAGTTACGCCTCAAGAAACGACCCGCTTTCTTTGAACAGCAAAAGAGAGGCAACATAACGTACCTGAAGTACGACCAGCTGGTGTTTCACCCCCTCCGCCCAGTAGGCCTACTGCAGGCGACATTGCTGTAGCCCACTGACCTATTCCTTTAAATCATTTGACTTTTTTTATCTTAAAAAAATTATCTTTCTCCCCAACTCACTATGGACATTTCCAGCATAATTTTATGGTGGTTTGGGGAAGGCTTAAAACAAAATCATTTAAAATAATGCGCCTATGTATCATCTGTATTCATAAGTGGAGGCTCCTCAGAGGAGGAAGGGGAGGACCATCCTCCTCAGTGAATTTAATACAAATAGTTAAACATTTAAAAAGTTGTCCTTTTTAGATAAAAACTATAAAATATATTCACAATACCAAATAATTGATTAAAACACACTGTTTTGCAATGAAGGTTGACAGTAGCCTCAACAGCACTCTAACGTAAGTACCATGGTGTAGCCGGAGGACAGCTAGTTTCCGTCTTACTCTGGGTACATTGATTTCAATACAAAACCTAGGGGGCTCATGGTTCTCACCCCCTTCCATAGACTTACACAGCAAAATTATGACAACTTCCAGAGGACATCCCCCAACCTATCAGAGCTCTTGCAGCATGAACTGACATGTTTTATACCCAATCAAAGGATTAGAGAATGTACTGAAAGCATAAGCTACAGCTAGCTAGCGCTGCAGTGCATAAAATATGGTGAGTAGTTGACTCAAAGACAATAGTTTTTAACAAATTCATTTCTTCCAAAATGGAGGAGCGAGAGAGCAAAACTATCACTATTTTCATATCTAGCAAACGCAGCTAGCTAGTTTAGCCTACTCAAACACCCGGCTCAAACAGAGGAATGCTATGTTAGCTAGCTATGACTATCCAACACTGGAACTCTTCCAAGTCAAGGTAAGCTTTTGGTTTTATTAATTTATTGCCACCGGGGGGCCCCAGTGACTGTACTGCATGATTGTAGCTATGTTGACTATGATGTTACTTTAGCTAATATGGTGACAACGATGTAGGCTGTGTGTAGCCGTTATGATATGAATGTTTTGCTTGGAAATGCTTTTTCGCCTGGTAGCAGACAATGTGCTGTGCATTGAAGTCCACAAGCAAAGGGAAAAGGTGAGAGGAAGAGAGCGCATACATGCGAGAAGGAATACAACAAACTGTATGTAGCTATGAAAGTGAATTGTTTGTGTGTGATCAGGGGTGTATTCATTCCGTCAATTCTGTTGAAAAACATTTCTTAAACAGAAGCAAACGGAACGAAATGGGGATTAACATACCTAGCTTTGTCCAATAGAAACTCTCGTTTGGAACTGTTGGACTAATGATTACACCTTAGATCAGCTAGATGTGTGCAAGGCGGTATTGAATGTGTGTGATGGAAATGTTTACGTTTGTGTTTTTGTAAAAACCTATTTCTGTATTCATGCAAGTGACTGATTGAATGAATCCTCATGATCTGCAATTTGGCAGCCCAGAACCTTGTTTAGAGAAAGGGATATCTCCATTTCAAGGGCACAGCTTAGAGAGAAGCCTTTTGAGGTATTGGTCTGTCACATTCCAAACATTACTGATTCATTAAATATGAATGTTGAATAAGCTAAATCATGCAAATATAACTTGTCTGGTAATAAGAACTAACGGGACTACCCCAGTAGATTGACATGTGTACTTGATGCATTGAGTTGGTTGGAACCTCTCCAGCACGCTGATAATAAACAATGATTCATTTAAGATTGACTTTGAGTCTCCCTGTGTAAGAATTTCCACGACAATTTGGCATCACGAACTGGATGATTGATTCTACCTGCGGAGCTTTCCAGTTGGGGGTCTGCGAGGAAAACCGGTGGCGCATTTTGAGGGAAATTCCCACCTTATTGTTAACTGCCCAGGAGGAGACATCATCTGCGAACAATTGAAGGACGGCAAATTATTTCAGTAAGTCAATTTTAAATTATTATTTATTTATTTATTATAAAACCAATACAATTAAGGTGAATAATGCATAAAAAGGTACCCGTAGTCTTATAGAAGACTAGAGCGAGGGCGTAACAGTACCATGGAAGCCCCGCTGACAGCTGTCTGTAGACATTTATTGAAGTGTATACGTGGCCTGCAGCCACTAACAATGACACGTGGTGTTATTAAATATACAGTGCCTTCGGAAAGTATTCAGATCCCTTGACTTTTTCCACATTCTGTTACGTTACAGCCTTTCTAAAATTGATTACATTTTAAAAATCCTCAGCAATCTACACACAAGACCCCATATTGACAAAATGTAAACAGGCTTTAATATTTTTTTTGCAAATGATTTGTAACACAACAACAGATACCTAATTTACATAAGTATTCAGACCCTTTGCTATGAGACTCGAAATTGAGCACAGGTGCATCCTGTTTCCATTGATCATCCTTGAGATGTTTCTACAACTTGATTGGAGTCCACCTGTGGTAAGTTAAATTGATTGGACATGATTTGGAAAGGCACACATCTGTCTATATAAAGGTCCCACAGTTGACAGTGCATGTCAGAGCAAAAGAACAAGCCATGAGGTTGAAGCAATTTTCCGTTGAGCTCCGAGACAGGATTGTGTCGGCACAGATCTGGGGAAGGGTACCAAACAATTTCTGCAGCATTGAAGGTCCCCAAGATTCTTAAATGGAAGAAGTTTGGCACCACCAAGACTCTTCCTAGAGCTGGCCGCCCGACCAAACTGAGCAATAACGGGAGAAGGACCTTGGTCAGGGGGTCACTCTGACAGAGCTCTAGAATTCCTCTGTGGAGATGGGAGAACCAGAAGGACAACCATCTCTGCAGCACCACCAATCAGGCCTTTATGGTAGAGTGGCCAGACGGAAGCCACTCCTCAGTAAAAGGCACATGACAGCCCGCTCTGAATTTGCCGAAAGGCACCTAAGGACTCTGACCATGAGAAACAAGATTCTCTGGTCTGATGAAACCAAGATTGAACTCTTGAATGCCAAGCGTCACGTCTGGAGGAAACCTGGCACCATCCCTACAGTGACACATGGTGGTGGCAGCATCATGCGGTGGGGATGTTTTCAGTGTCAGGGACTGAGAGACTATTCAGGATCGATGCAAAGATGAACAGAGCAGTACAGAGAGATCTTTGATGAAAACCTGCTCCAGAGCAGTCAGGATCTCAGACTGGGGCAAAGGCTCACCTTCCAACAGGACAATGACCCTAAGGACACAGCCAAGACAATGCAGAAGTGGCTTCAGGACAAGGGTCTGAATAGTTATGTAAATGTGACATTTCAGTTTTGCATTTTTAATAAATTAGCAAAAATTTCTAAAAACCTGTTTTTGCTTTGTCATTATGGGCTATTGTGGGTAGATTGATGAGGGGGAAACTGTTTAATCAATTTTAGAATAAGGCTGTAACCTAACAAAATGTGGAAAAAGTCAAGGGGTCTGAATACTTTCAGAAGGCAGAGTAGGAGATACATATTGTGCATAGGAAGTAACGACAAGAGAATCATTGAAGATGCACATGGGGTAATAATGTAGGGACTCAATCTAGGGATTCCATCCACCACCGCCCATCGTAGTCTGGGACTACTAGTTTATAAGAAATAGCGTCAAAGAGAACCGTTGAAGATACATAGGATGTAATGATAGAAAAGTCAACGTGGTCTGAGAACCACTGATAATAGCACAAGGTGTTATTGTAGGCATTTAGAATTGTTGAAGTTGCACATGGAGTGTTGTGGATGTGAATACCTAAGTATAGTTATATAAGGAAAATAATGAATACCCCAACCAGTTCTGTGTGAGCTGAGTTTTCAGGTCTATAACATTATATAGGGATTCTGTATGTAGATATGAAAGAAAATAGTATTATTCCTGAATATGCTGTTAAATAGAAGACTAGAGTGAATATTTAAACCCCTGTATGAATAGAACACTGGTGTATAGGATGAATTTGTGATGTAACAAATGTATAATGGGTTACTAGAGATCTGATGAAGTAAACAATAGAACAAATATATATAGAACCTGCTAATCCACAATTAGACGTACATAAGTGGTGTAAAAAGTATTCTGAGAAATGTTAAGTGGTCCCTTGATGGATCATTTGAGAAAGATAGGGTTAATTAAAGCATTGTATAGGATTTGACTTACCCCTAACCAATAAAAGTATAACCACTTTCTTCCACCCTGGTAATACATTTTGAAATAAACCTCATACCTTGTTAAATAGAACCAATTCTGTATTCACCTAATCAACCGTTACAAATGCTAGGTAGAGACTTATTATGGACAGAGCATGTGATATACAGGGGACAGATATAGAGTTAATACATATTGATCCCTCCAAAGCATTACATATGAATCTTAAAATAGACATTTAATAAGTGTGAAGGAACAAAGTGAATGGTAATGGGCTTTCAGATAGCACTCTAATAGTGCAATATCTTAGTAATTGAAGAAGTAAATGTTTCAATACAAGATCACATTACGAACAGAGGGATTGAGCATTAGGACTGATATTAAATTAGAGGCAGCCATCTGGTGTTTGGGTTACAGATAAGCTTCCTGTGGAACAACAGCTAGCCGCCAGTACTCACTGAGGAAAAAAACAGGCTGTAAGGGACACAGTGGGGAAATTTGGAACAGAGGCATGAATAATTTAAATTACATGTTTTTGAGAATTTCCAATTATTATTCTATAGTGTGGGTAGCACAAGTGATTTAAGTATTGTCGAGCATTGTAACCTGCAGTAGCGCAGAGGTCTAAGCAGTGTGCTCCGGCCCCGAGCCTCATGAATTTGCGCCCAGTGATCTAGTGGCAAGCCTGAGCCTACATTAGGGCCACAAGTGAATTGCATTTATTTCAAAAGTTTTCTAGAAGTAAAACAAATAGTCTGATAATTTACAATTCTGAGAAAAGTGTATCAGCTCAACAAAATCATCTGGGATAGGCTCAAACATCTTGACAGCTTTACAAAATGAAATATTAAGGCTACACAATACAGGCTTTCAATCCACACCAAAGACAATAACTAAATTGACAAATTATACACAGCCTAATTATAAAACTAGGCGAACATCAACACTGGAGGAAAATATATCGTTCTACAGTAGGCCTACATCTGTCAATCAACTGATGGCTTTATGCTTGATGCAAAAATGTGGTGGGAGGCTCCGTATGGAAGGTGTGAAGCAATTGCGGCGCCTACGGAAGCATGCAGGGGCCAAATTGAGCTCCGTACCACATCGCTTCTCGTCTCCCAAATTTTGTAACAATGCAGAGGACTCCGTATAGCTCCACATTGACATGATTGGCTGATGGTAGGTGGGGGGGGCAGGAGGTCCTGTATAAACACAAACTCACTTCCCTGACAAGTTCCTTCACAACAGCTCTGCGAAGCACAAGATGTATGAATTCCCTGACTCCTGCCGAAGCAGTATCACCGTAAATGCTACACGGCCAATGCAGATGTCGGATTGACCATGCAGCGCCTTTTACGGGTAGCCTACAGAATGTAGTTTATTGGAATATAACCAAATGGCATATTGTAACCAGTGCCTGCCCTCGGTCAAAGAGTCTAAACAAGACGTTGGTTGCTCCCGTGGGAGATCAGGTTACACTTCCAACTTTCTAGATATGTTCGCCCTCTGGTTGGTGTTGTCATCGGAAAGACCTAGCTCTTTTTGAACAGACTAAGGGCGATTGACAAGCATTCCGTACAACAGAAAAAAGGATTTCCTTGTTTACCACGGCAAATCTACTGTGGCAATTTACCCGACACTTTGTATGAATGGAAACTAATGTTGGTGTAGCGTAGGCTATTGTTATTATTTTGTTTCCTTTTTATGTTATCCAAAAGTGTCTGGTATGGTCATTTCTTATCAAGATCAGGGGTAAAATATCCCTAGACTGTCCATATTTGAAATGTGTAACTTAATCAAGTCAATCAGGGGGATTGAGTTATTTGTGCCAGAAATGCGTTGGCCGGAATCGAACCCCCGCCAAAACAGTATTGAAGGCAGCAGAATTATATTTTGACAGATCATTCGTAACCTTAAGATACACTTGTATGTAGTGGCCTAGTGAAGACCAATATCCATATTGTGTTATTAAGCTATGTAAAACGACAATTGATGTATATGGCTGCTGCATTTCAGATACATTTTTGTACATTTGAATTTTGCAGTAATAGGGCCTAGCGTTTGAGTGAGCGAGAATATATATTTTTTTTATAGCAAGCGCTGATCCCAATGGCTTGACTGCCCCTGCATGGAGAGAAAGAGAACTGATTTCAGGGATTCATTTGAATTTCCTGATGCAGCAGGAAAATTCTCTGCGACAGAAGAGTGATCAAGTACAGCGCCCTTAACCACTGCGCCACCCGGGAGGCTTGTTTCAGTAATTTTGATCATAAACACATTTCTTATATCTTGCCATTATTATACTTAAGAATCACTGCTACAAGTAGCAATCTGACAACATATTTACTCATTTATTTTAAAATCGGGGGTCTCTGGTCTCTTAATTTCCCGTTATTTTAACTCGTTTGTACCAGCTCTCAAAGCAATCAGGTCAATAGAATTTGTTTCAGTAAATTTGACCCCTTTTTCTCCCCAATTTCGTGATATCCAATTGTTGTAGTAGCTACTATCTTGTCTCATCGCTACAACTCCCGTACGGGCTCGGGATAAACGAAGGTTGAAAGTCATGCGTCCTCCGATACACAACCCAGCCAGCCGTACTGCTTCTTAACCAACCCGGAAGCCAGCCGCACCAATGTGTCGGAGGCTACACCGTGCACCTGGCAACCTTGGTTAGCGTGCACTGCGCCCGGCCCGCCACAGGAGTCGCTGGTGCGCGATGAGACAAGGACATCCCTACCGACCAAGACCTCCCGGTCGCGGCGGTTATGACAGAGCCTGGGCGCGAACCCAGGGACTCTGATGGCACAGCAGTACAGCGCCCTTAACCACTGCGCCACCCGAGAGGCTTGTTTCAGTAATTTTGATCACACATTGCTATATTTACAGAAAAACGTTTTGATATCTACTGGTCGGATGTTGTAAATGAAACTGCTGCTCAAAAGCCCAATAACATTTTCCATGGCATTTTCGTTCAATGATTAGTATCGCAAAACTTTATTTGTAATTAAATGTTGACAACTGGTTTAAATCAAATAAGTTGTCCCTAAAAAAAAATGTAAAGCTATCACATGCATTTTATTGCCCGAAAAAATAATACATTTCCTTTACTACCCTGTGTTAAAATGACCAAATCCCAAGGTGTTCTTTACATTGACAAAAATAATTAACTGGGAAAATCCCATTTCATTTGTCTGAAATAAAATTGCGAGAAGTATTGGTGTCATCAGACGAATTCAACCTCTCATCCCAAGTAAAATAATATTAAATCTGTAATACACCTTAATGCATCCTTATGTTGCAATATAGTCTAGGCCCCTCAAACTCAACTCTGGAAGTCGAAGCCAGTTCTGCTGCATTTTTTTCTCCATTGTTCCGCTCAACTTATGGACTGATTTTAGACCTGGTACAATTAATTATCAGGTAGAACAGAAAACAAGCAGGTTCTGGACCTCATTGGGTAAGAGTTGAATAGTCCTGGTCTAGGCCAAAGCTTACAAAAGTAACATATCATTCTCCAAAAACGTTTTGTGATGCTGGCAACTCATTCAGACAGTCGTGCCAGTTCCTCTCCACTTTTCCATCGCCTATTAGTTCTTAATATTTATGACATCAACCAACCTAGAATCTGTTTGCTTTTCAAATCAAAACATATGTACTCCCGGTTTCTTTTGAATTTTTCATCTCCTACAGAGGTCCACCTCAAGCACTTATTTTAAATTTTTAGGCTTATATATGCCTTATATATATATCACACAATATCATATCTGGATGCAATATTCTACCCACAAATATTCAACATTAATCTGTTACTCTCGTTATTCTAAATGCATCTGTGGATCCTTTCTGCTGATAACACTGAAAATGAATCTGTGTCTTTAATGCTGGGTTTGATCTAAACATCAGACGCTATAGAGTGGAATGGGTACTTCCTATGTTACATAGTGGAATGGTTTTTCTGCTGGTGTATCCTGAGGTTGCTCCTCTCTGAGAACCTCTTCCTGCAGTGCGTACATGCAAATGGCCTCTCTCCCGTGTGGACCTTCAGGTGCATCTTCAGCTGGTCCTGGCGGGAGAACCTCTTCTCACAATGGGGGCAGCTGTAGGGTTTCTCCCCTGTGTGGACCCTCTGGTGCCTCTTTAGGTGACAAGCCTGGGAAAAGCACATATGACACTGGGTACAGCTGTAGGGTTTCTCCCCTGTGTGGACCCTCTGGTGGATCTCCACTTTCTGGGGGCAGCTGAAGCCTTTGTTACAGAACATGCAGAGGAACCGTTTCTCTTTACTAATGCCGGATGTTGCTCCCCCTCCACGAGCCATGGCTCTTTGGTCATTTGAGTTCAACACTTGATCGAAAACGACACAGCCGTGTGAATCGGAAGGTGCCATCGACGTGGACACTGGGACACGATCCCTGAATGCGTGTAAAGGGGAGTGCGTGACAACATTTATATTTGTGTCCAAGCTTTCTCTGTAATCTAAGAAATCTCTACCCTGTGAGTGTCTGTCTCCTAGGTGACAATCTGCATTCCATGTGGGAGGAGCGTCGCCCTCCACTTTCACCTCGTCTACCACTATAACCTCTCGTTTCTTATCTAGGCACCCTTCAGAGTATACACTACTACTGTACTGGTTCCAGTCCTCTCTAAACAGATGAGTCTGTGTCTCTAAACCCAAGGATATGTTGCCAGGGTCCATCTCTGTAGCGTAAGAACAAGGCAGATCATCAACACCAGTGTCTAATGCGTCACCATCTCCACAGGAATTAACCGTCCTCTGGCTCTGGTGAAATACCGGTAAGTACTCTGAGCTGGAAGCAGGAGGAGAGCCCAGTGGCCGCAGCTCCAGTCTCTCTGAGTCTGATCTGTGGTCAGATCCTGTGGGTAAGAGCCTGTGTGTTACAGTTAAAGTCTCTGTATCTGTCTCTGACTTGAGGACGGTGTTCGGCGTTCCACTGACCTCCGTGATGCTGTGTTGGGTCCTGGGCTGAGGCGAGGCGGCGGGGTCCTCCCTGGACACAGGGGGCACTCCAGTCAATCCAATCTGGATGTCTCTGCTGTGTCTTGTGTCCTCTCCTTCAGTTCTCTCCTGCTTGACCCCAGGACCTGCAACCCCTGTATCTGCAGACTGACAGAAGAAGAGAGGAGGTTATTGCAGGTACATGAGTTGAATTGGATAACAATGTCGTAGGGAAGTCTCACAAGCTCCCCTATGGCAGAGAAATAAGGATGTACAGTACCAGTCAACATTTTGGACACACCTACTCATTCAAAGGTTTTTCTTTATTTTTACTATTTTATACATTGTAGAATAATAATCAAAACTTTGAAATAACACATGGAATCATGTAGTAACCAAAAAAGTGTTAAACAAATCTAAATATATTTCATATTTGAGATTCTTCAGTAGCCCCCCTTTGCCTTGACGGCGTCGCACACTCTTGGCATTCTCTCAACCAGCTTCATGAGGTAGTCACCTGAAATGCATTTAAATTAACAGATGTGCCTTGTTAAAAGTTAATTTGTGGAATTTCTTTCCTTCTTAATGTGTTTGAGCCAATCAGTTGTGTTTTGGTAAAGTAGGGGTAGTATACAGAAGATAGACCTTTTTGGTAAATGACCAAGTCCATATTATGGCAAGAACAGCTCAAATAAGCAAAGAGAAACGACATGTCCATCAATACTTTAAGACATGAAGGTCAGTCAATATGGAACATTTGAATAACAAAGTTTCTTCAAGTGCAGTCGCAAAAACCATCAAGTGCTATGATGAAACTGGCTCTCATGAGGACCGCCACAGGATAGGAAGAACGCGTATTTCTGCTACAGAGGATAAGTTCATTAGAGTTACCAGCCTCAGAAATGGCAGCCCAAATAAATGCTTCACAGAGTTCAAGTAACAGACACATCTCAACATCAACTGTTCAGAGGAGACTGCGTGTATCAGGCCTTCATGGTCGAATTTCTGCAAAGAAACCACTACTAAAGGACACCAATAAGAAGAAGAAACTTGCTTGGGCCAAGAAACATGAGCAATGGACATTAGACTGGTGGAAATATGTCCTTTGGTCCGAGTTCAAATGTGAGATTTTTGGTTCCAACCACCGTATCTTTGTGAGACGCAAAGTAGGTGAACGGATGATCTCCGCATGTGTGGTTCCCGTGAAACATGGAGGAGGTGTGATGGTTTGGGGGTACTTTGCTGGTGACACTGTCTGTGATTTATTTAGAATTCAAGGCACACTTCACCAGCATGGCTACCACATTATTCTGCAGCGATACGCCATCCCACCTGGTTTTCGCTTAGTGGGACTATCATTTGTTTTTCAACAGGACAATGACCCAACACACCTCCAGGCTGTTGAATGGCTATTTGAACAAGGAGAGTGATGGAGTGCTGCATCAGATGACCTGGCATCCACAACCTCAACCTAATTGAGATGGATTAGGATGAGTTGGACCGCAGAGTGAAGGAAAAGCATCCAACAAGTGCTCAGCATATGTGGGAACTCCTTCAAGAAAAGCATTCCAGGTGAAGCTGGTTGAGAGAATGCAAAGCGTGTGCAAAGCTGCCATCAAGGCAAAGGGTGGCTACTTTGAAGAATCTCAAATATTAAATATATTTTGATTTGTTTAACACTTTTTTGGTTACCACATGAATACATATGTGTTATTTCATAGTTTGATGTGTTCACTATTATTCTACAATGTATAAAATAGTAAAATTAAGAAAAACCCTTGAATGAGTAGCTGTGTCCAAACTTTTGACTGGTACTGTACATGTAAACAAGTAAATAGCTTAGGGGAGCCTTTCTGAAATAAATTGGCCACATTTGATGTACTGTAATTTTGATGTAAAACTATTACACTAACCTCTATCACGATAACGTGCTGGGTTGAGGTTCCACTCCCCTCATCAACAGTGATTGGTTGGTCATCTCTCCATGTATTGTCTCCCGCTGGCTTCACAAAGCTCCTGTAGCCTCCAGTGAGATTTCCTTCAACAGAGATTTAATTGGGTGGGAAAAATGTGGTTAGATTAGCTACTGTCAATGCTCAATTGTATATTGTACCCAATTGACAATGTCTAGAATTGGCAAGGATGTAAGGTAACACCTTATAACTTACTGATAGACTATTTATAGATAATTTGATTGTTTCATGCACCATATTGTTTTCATTGAGGAAATAATAGTAAATGCAATAAATCAAGTAATCAGAGGAATGATTGCATACTATTCAAAAACTGACCATGACCGAATTCTAGGTAACACATCTTTAACACATGTGCAGAGGGGAACGGGGCGAAAGGCACTAGCTATATATGAACGGTGACAGGCTGCACAGCCTCGGCCTTCCGGGAAATAGTGTCTGTGTGCAAAGATATCTAAGTAAGCAATCAGGGGAATTATTGCATTCTATCCGAAAACTGACCAAGACACAATTCTGGGTAATATACATTTGAACACATGTGCAGACGGGAACAGGGCGACAGCCCCAGCCTTGTGCAAAATGTACCTCTGGCCATTCCTCTGTATCGGTCGAGGATCTTGACACTACTGGGACGACAGGCGAGGACGCGGTCTCGCATTGTCCTCTCTGTGCGCTCCCGTGTCACCTTCTGTTCCAATAGCTGTAGTTTCCTGCGTAATGTCCTGTTTTCTTTCTGGCTTTGAGTTATTTCCAAACGAAACACTGCATAGTCGTCGTCTACGAGTTTACAGATGTCTGCCACGGCTGTATTCGCTAGCACCTCCATAATGGAGGCTATTTGAGAGTGAAAAACCATACAGTTAGCCATTGTTAGCAGCTAGCTAGCGTTACCTAGATACAATCTATCAACCAAATCCTGTCTGCAATGCGAATTAAACACTACCTTGGGTAAGTATGTGATGCTGGGTAGTTAAATTAGTCATATTTTGAGTACCAAGGTGTTCATAAACGTCTACATAACAACAATAAAAACGCTATTGTGGAAATTGTTCTTGGTCACTGTTCACTTCCGTTTTCTTCTTCTTCGTGTGATTTTCCGTCAGAGAAACCACTTTCGTCACAATTTCTAATACCAGAGAGAAAGAGGAAGAAACATGCCCAACTCCGCAGAAAATCTGTCTCCTCCCAGCAGGTGGCGTTTTTTTCGTGTTTTCGCCAACCAAGAAATGAGTTTTTGTTAGGTCAATGAGTGTCGAATTTGTTAAACAAATTGTTTTATGGCTATGTGGGTTTATTTGATCGAATAATAGTTTCGTAATGCTTAAGTTGCTACGAGTGTACTGATATAAGATGTCCCGGAAACTCTGAGGAAAAACCGCTTTATATCAAATCACATTTTATTGGTCACATACACATGGTTAGCAGATGTCAGATGTTATTGCGGGAGTCGCGAAATGCTGGTGCTTCCAGTTCCGACAGTGCAGCAATATCTAACAATTCCACAACAAATACCTAATATACACAAATCTAAGTCAAATAAATATATATTTATTTTATTTTACCTTTATTTAACTAGGCAAGTCAGTTAAGAACATTTTTTTTTTTCAATGATGGCCTAGGAACAATGGGTTAACTGCCTTGTTCAGGGGCAGAACTACAGATTTTTACCTTGTCAGCTCAGTGATTAGATCTTGCAACCTTTCGGTTACTAGACCAACGCTCTGACCACTGGAATAAGAATATATAAATGTATAGATGAGCAATGTGAGAGCGGTGTAGGCTGCTAGGATGCAATAGATAGTATAGAATACAGTATATACATATGAGATGAGTAATGCAAGATATGTAAACATTATTAAAAAAATTGGCATTATTAAAGTGACTAGTGTTCCATTTATTAAAGTGGCCAATGATTTAAAGTCTGTATGTAGGCAGCAGCCTCTCTGCTAGCGATGGCTGTTTTTCAGTCTCTCGGTCCCAGCTTTGATGCACCTGTACTGACCTCACTATCTGGATGGTAGTGGGGTGAACAGGCAGTGGCCCGGGTGGTTGTTGTCCTCTGATCTTTTTGACCTTCCTGTGACATCGGGTGCTGTTGGTGTCCTGGAGGGCAGGTAGTTTGCCCCCGGTGATGCGTTGTGCAGACTGCACCACCCTCTGGAGAGCCCTGCGGTTGTGGGCGGTGCAGTTGCCGTATCAGGCAGTGATATAGCCTGACAGGATGCTCTCAATTGTGCATCTTTAAAAGTTTGTGAGGGTTTTAGGTGACAAGCCATATTTCTTCAGCCTCACCACACTGTATGTGTGGGTGGACCCTTTCAGTTTGTCTGTGATGTGTACGCCGAGGAACTTTCCACCTTCTCCACTGCTGACCCATCTATGTGGATGGAGGGGTGCTCCCTCTACTGTTTCCTGAAGTCCACGATCATCTCCTTTGTTTTGTTGACGTTGAGTCAGAGGTTATTTTCCTGACACCACACTCCGAGAGCCTTCGCCTTCTCCCTGTATGCTGTCTCGTCGTTGTTGGTAATCAAGCCTACTACTGTTTTGTCATCTGCAAGCCTGATGATTGAGTTGGAGGCGTGCATGGCCACGCAGTCATGGGTGAACAGGGAGTACAGGAGGGGGGCTGAGCATGCAACCTTGTGGAGCCCCAGTGTTGAGGATCAGCGAAGTGGAGATGTTGTTTCCTACCTTCACCACCTGGAGGCGGCCCGTCAGGAAGTCCAGGACCCAATTGCACAGGGCGGGGTTGAGACTAGAGGTCGACCGATTATGATTTTTCAACGCCGATAGCGATTATTGGAGGACCAAAAAAAGCAGATACCGATTAATCAGACGATTTTTATATATATATATTTGTAATAATTACAATTACAAGAATACTGAATGAACAATTAACACTTATTTTAACTTAATATAATACATCAATAAAAATCTATTTAGCCTCAAATAATGAAACATGTTCAATTTGGTTTAAATAATGCAATAACAAAGTATTGAAGAAGAAAGTAAAAGTGCAATATGTGCCATGTAAAAAAGCTCATGTTTAAGTTCCTTGCTCAGAACATGAGAGCATATGAAAGATGGTGGTTCCTTTTAACATGAGTCTTCAATATTCCCAGGTAAGAAGTTTTAGGTTGTAGTTATTATAGGACTATTTCTCTCTATACCATTTGTATGTCATATATCTTTGACTATTAGATCTTCTAATAGGTACTTTAGTATTGCCAGCCTAATCTTTGGAGTTGATAGGCTTGAAGTCATAAACAGCGCAATTCTTGAAGCATTGCGAAGAGCTGCTGGCAAACGCAGGAAAGTGCTGTCTGAATGGATCCTTACGAGCCTGCTGCTGCCTACCACCGTTCAGTCAGACTGCTCTATCAAATTATAAACTTTAATTATAATATAATAACACACAGAAATACGAGCCTTAGGTCATTAATATGGTAAAATCCGGAAACTATAATTTCGAAAACAAAACGTTTATTATTTCAGTAAAATACGGAACCGTTCCGTATTTTATCTAACTGGTGGCATCCATAAGTCTAAATATTGCTGTTACATTGCACAACCTTCAATGTTCGGTCATAATGACGTGAATTCTGGCAAATTAGTTCTCAACGAGCCAGGCGGCCCAAACTGTTGCATATACACTGACTTTACATGCAATGAACACGAGAGAAGTGACACAATTTCCCTAGTTTAATTTTGCCTGCTAACATGAATTTCTTTTAACTAAATTTGCAGGATTAAAAATATATACTTATGTGTATTGATTTTAAGAAAGACGTTGATGTTTATGGTTAGGTACACATTGGTGCAACGATTGTGCTTTTTTCGCAAATGCGCTTTTGTTACATCATTCCCGTTTGGCGAAGTAGGCTGTGATTCAATGATAAATCAACAGGCACCGCATCGATTATATGCAACGCAGGACAAGCTAGATAAACTAGTAATATCATCAACCATGTGTATTTAACTACTGATTATGTGAAGATTGATTGTTTTTTATAAGATAGGTTTAATGCTAACTAGCACCTTACCTTGGCTCCTTGCTGCACTCGCATAACAGGTAGTCAGCCTGCCACGCAGTCTCCTTGTGGAGTGCAATGTAATCGGCCATGATCGGTGTCCAAAAATGCTGATTACCGATTGTTATGAAAATATGAAATCGGCACTAATTAATCAGTCATTCCGAATAATCGGTTGACCTCTAGTTGAGTCCCAGGGGCCTCAAGCTTAATGATGAGCTTGGAGGGTACTATGGTGTTGAATACTGAGCTATAGTCAATGAACAGTATTCTTACATAGGTATTCCTCTTGTCCAGATGGGATAGGGCAGTGTGATGGCAATTGCATTGTCTCTGGACCTATTGGGGCGGTAAGCAAATTGAAGTAGGTCTAGGGTGTCAGGTAAGGTAGAGGTGATATGATCCTTGACTAGTCTCTCAAAGCACTTCATGATGACAGAAGTGAGTGCTATGGAGCGATAGTCATTTAGTTCAGCTACCTTTGCCTTCTTGGGTACAGGAACGTGACAACACGAGGCCGTTAGACTGGGAGGATGGAACCTCTTCTCTAAAAAAACTCCCTGTAGATGTTCTGCACTAAAATCTCTCACACCCTAATATTTCTCTGCTGCTGCAACTACCAAATCTATCTTCTATGGATATGATTGACATGAAACCCACCCTATATTCAACCGATGGTGGGCAAAACACAACCTCCGATGATGTAAAAGAGTGTAAGCAGCAAATGCGAATATGAAAGAAAAAAAATCTGTTTATACGCATTTTAGATAATTGACGTTAAAGATTTTAAGAAAATTACAATTTTGATTAAAAAATGTTTTTTTCAAGGAATTATAAAATAGTTTGACGACCATGTTTGTAAGCTTTTAAATTATACCAATCTCCAGACTGGTCTCATAGACTACACATAACATAGTTAAAGTAAATCCAGGTCACTCAAATTAGTATGACGTGTTACGTTTGGTATGGTTACATAAGTTAGGTTACAACAAAAAGGCAAAAAAACGAAAGGAGGGTGGTTGGTCAGGGTGGGCGTACAACGCGAACTTCTTGCAACCCAAAAGGTTGGATTATTTTTTGGGGGCGGAAAAAATATTGAATTTGTCCTTTACTACTATAGCCCATAGAAACGCGTTGAATAACACATTCATAAATGGCAAATGAGTCAGTAAAAAATGAATAATAAGAAATAAGGTTTTGAAGTGTCTGTCCTATATCTAGGATATATAAGAAAGCTCAGGAAATGTGTGTGTGTGTGTGTACACTTGAAGTCTGAAATTTACATACGCCTTAGCCAAATACATTTAAACTCAGTTTTTCAAAATTCCTGACATTTAATCCTTGTAAAAAATCCCTGTCTTAGGTCAGTTAGGGTTACCACTTTATTTTAAGAATGTGAAATGTCAGAATAATAGTAGCGAGAGTGATTTTATTTCAGCTTTTATTTATTTCATCACATTCCCAGTGGGTCAGAAGTTTACATACACTCAATTAGTATTTGGTAGCATTGCCTTTAAATTGTTTAACTTGGGTCAAACATTTCGGGTAGCCTTCCACAAGCTTCCCACAATAAATTGGCTGAATTTTTGCCCATTCCTCCTGACAGAGCTGGTGTAACTGACTCAGGTTTGCAAGCCTCCCCTTTTCCCTCCAAACATAACAATGGTCATTATGGCCAAAAAGTTCCATTTCTGTTTCATCAGACCAGTGGACATTTCGCCAATAAGTACGATCTTCGTCCTCATGTGCAGTTGCAAACCGTAGTCTGGCTTTTTTATTGCGGTTTTGGAGCAGTGGCTTCTTCCTTGCTGAGCGGCCTTTCAGGTTACATCTTGTTTTACTGTGGATATATATATATATATACTACCGTTCAAAAGTTTGGGTCCACTTAGAAATGTCCTTATCTTGTTCTTTTGCCCATCTTAATCTTTTATTTTTATTGTCCAGTCTGAGATATGGCTTTTTCTTTGCAACTCTGCCTAGAAGGCAGAGGAGGTGTGATGGTGTTGGGTTGCTTTGCTGGTGACACTGTCTGTGATTTATTTAGAATTCTATGCACACTTAACCAGCATGGCTACCACAGCATTCTGCAGCGAAATGCCGTCCCATATGGTTTGTGCTTAGTGGGATTATCATTTGTTTTTCAACAGGACAATGACCCAACACACCTCCAGGCTGTGTAAGGGCTATTTGACCAAGAAGGAGAGTGATGGAGTGCTGCATCAAATGACCTGGCTTCCACAATCACCCAACCTCAACCCAATTGAGATGATTTGGGATGAGTTAGACTGCAGAGTGAAGGAAAAGCAGCCAACAAGTGCTCAGCATATGTGGGAACTCCTTTAAGACTTTTGGAAAATCATTCCAGGTGAAACTGGTTGAGAGAATGCCAAGAGTGTGAAAATAATCTCAAATATAAAATATAATTTTGATTTGTTTAACACTTGTTTGGTTACTACATGATTTCATATGTGTTCTTTCATAGTTTTGATGTATTCACTATTATTCTACAATGTATAAAATAGTTTTTTTTTTATTAAAAAAAACTTGAATGAGTAGGTGTGTCCAAACTTTTGACTGGTACTGTACATATATATTTTTGAACAAAACTATCTCTATACTTCCATTTGTTTGTATGGGTTACCATCAGACGGGTCCCTGAAAACACCATTGTGTTTGTGAGAGTCTCCCCTTTCCATAGAGCGGTCATAATATTTTTAGGCCAAACCGTTCAGATGCTACAGACGTTTGTGAGAAGACCGATTTTCGGGATGTCTCATGGTCTAACAAACACCTTTGTAGCTCGGCCACCTTCCACCACTGATATCCTTAGCTTAAACTGACAGATTTTGATTTATTTTATTATGTTACTTAGATTGACACACGGGTGCGATTTTAACCCCTAACCTTAACCCCTAATCCTAACCCCTAGAGCTAACGTTAGTCACAACAAATTAGAATTTGTAATATATCATACGTTTTGCAAATTCGTAACATATTGTACAAATTGCAATTCGTAACATATTGTACAAATTGCAATTCGGAACATATTGTATGAATTGCAATTCATAACATATCATACGAATTGTAATTAATAACATATCATACTAAATGGAGTGTCTTGGATTTACATACAGAATAATATGAAATGCAATGAGACCACGTTGCAATCTCAGCCGTTTATCTTTTCCAGTGATGAAGACATGGCATTATCATGGTATGGTGGGGTATGCAAAATGGGTCAACTTTGAGCACCTTTATCTCCCGAATGTTTTGGCATTCAGGTTTTCTTTAAATCACTTTCGGAGCAATTCTACGCATCCTCTGGTGGATCTCCTCCTGTTTTAGGAAACTGACGGCTTTCCCACAGAACGAACATGAGAAGCGCTTCTCTTTGCCACTGGATCTACTGATAACTTTTCTACTACTGTCATTTGTCAATGGGCTTGTGTAGCCATTTAGTGTTGAGACACTGGCATTGTCTGAGGTCTGGTTTAACATTAGGAGAGTGTGAGGAGGACGAAGGCCAGGGAGAGTCTGTGTTGTTACAGGGTAGATAGATCCTATAGAACACAGGTGGCCGGTGGCATCTTAATTGGGGAGGACAGGGAAGCTGTCTAGGCCCCTTACTTTTTTCAATCTTTACTAATGACCTGCCACTTGCTCTGAGTAAACCCTGTGTGTCAATGTCTGCGGATGACTCAACACTATACACGTCAGCTTCTACAGCAAGTGGAATGACTGCAACACTTAACAAGAGCTGCAGTAAGTTTCAGAATTGGTGGCAAGGTATGTGAGAGCAGAACTAATAAACCGGCTCTGCCCGATCACTAAAATGGCCACCCCTGTCAGAACTACAGATCACAAAATGGCCGACCGCCAAAACTACAAGTCCCAGAAGCAAGGGAAACCCTCAGAAGGTGGAGCCGACCCACAGATAAAGGGTCAAGAAAAACCAGGAAGAGAGAGAGAGTGCTGGAAGGATCTATGAACAATAGAGAAAGAGACAATAGAGATTGGCTGGATTTACCGTGTATGAGCTGGATTGTTTTGGACTTACCTGTTGGTGTTTGGACCTGGACCTACCGAGAACCCGATTCGTGTACCGAACCCTGCTATCCTTGACCTCGCCTACGGCCTGGGTGGACCAGGATGGAGAAACAAACACACAGTACTGTCCTGTTCGAAAGAACTCTCATTCTTGGGTGATTTGGTGACAGTTTACCACTTAATTTGTGACAAACGCTCCTAACCTTGAAGAGGTTTGCCACAATATATTGATGCAACATTAGCTAAGATGGGGAGAGTTCTGTCCATAATAAAGCTCTGCTCTGCCTTCTTAACAACAATATCAACAAGGCAGGTCCTACAGGTCCTAGTTTTATCGCACCTGGACTACTGCCCAGTCGTGTGGTCATGTGTGACAAAGAGGGACTTGGGAAAATTACAACTGGCCCAGAACAGGGGAGCAAGTCTGGCCCTTAAACGTACATGTAACAGGTGTAAAATATACTTTAGGAGGTTCTCGGGCCTGATCAACCATAGATTCCTCTGAATCTGCCCAGAAAATGGCTTGTATAGCAGAGACAGAAGATGAGATTTTGGTGTTCACTTGTGCCAATAGTTACTCAGAGTTTGCTGTCCCTTGTGCTTTATATCCTGTTTAATTTGCATTCAAGATTTTGGTGAAATTCAGGAGGGGTGAATGTAACAGGTGTAAAATATACTTTATGTATTTCACTGAAAGTCACTCATTTATTTTCATTTATTATTTTAAGGTTATTTTGAGATGTGTTACACTACTTTCAAGAGTTAACTGTTTTATTGTATTTATTTTCTAAATCGTGTTAATGCTGTGATGTCATCAACGGGAGCCATGCTCAGTGATGCCAATTTAGCACATTTGTTGCTAGATTTAGCCATTTTTCAGACTACCCTGGCAAACTTTTTTTGTCAAACAGCACCTAGCAACAAATGTAGCTACTTTTAAAAATGTATTTTGAACTTTTAGCAACTTTTGAAAAGTGACTCAAATGATTTTCTCTGTCACACACTCAGTCACAACACGCGTGCCTGCAAAAGTGCATTGTGAGTGACGTCAGCAGCAGGCGCTCAGCTCGTGCACAGGCAGCAGCAGGCCAGCAGCAATTTCAGCAAATTGCAAATCATTGTTGGCTGACTGCAGCAGCAGCAGTACGGGTTCGACAAGCCAAACCCAATGAATATAGTTGGTCACGAATGTTTGATCTTGAACAAAACAAACAACATCAATCAACATGTCTCAATCAAAACTGTACAGCCAGAAGTACAGAAAAGAGTGGGACTCTGTACCTGAACAAATGTCAAATCATATTTTTCGCCGAGATCGCCAGTCAATTTGAGTAACGTTATTGTGTATTCTACGTAATGACCAGGTTTTTACGTTATCACGCAATGACATCACAACGACATTTAGCAACTTTTAGCAACAAATCAACCTGCCTCTAGCAATTTACCCTGAAAATTAGTTGGCAACACTGACCATGCTTTTACTCCTCAGTTTGCTCAGAGCGTGATTATGTATGCTCCGGTCTTTTGAATGCACATGTTCGCAAATGCACAAAAAAGACAAGCAGAAATGATATTGTCATTGATTTAGTGTTGCTCTACTGTTTGTAGGAATATATATTAGTGTGAATGGGGATAATGTTAGAGTGCAACTTTGATTGCAACTTTGCAAGGCTAGCCCAGCTACTGTTACCTTTATTGCAGGAGAGGGTCTTTCAGGTGCAGACAGCGCGAGTTTTCTGGTGATTTTCTTACGGGCATTCTGCACTCTTTTGTCTTTTATCAGGCAAGTATACTTGTGTATGAGAGTCCAGACGGCAGCATTAACCTTTGCCATGTATTTGTATACATTCCATGCAGTCGTTTTAAAGAGAGACAATTGGCAGAATTGTGTCCAGAGCCTTGTCTTCCACCAAATCCTCACCAGAACACAATGCAGAAAGGTACCGGTACAGTACCGGTAACATTGGTCCTGTGACCCAGATCAACGTGGATCATTGTGAATCGCCGTTGATCAACACCAGCTTGGTCACCAGGAGTTGCTATGCTATAGATAGGTTGGAAGTGAATCTGATTCGTTTGAAATTGTCGATACATATATTTCATTTAATTACTCATCCATTTATTTGTGTATCATATAGTGAATATGACCTATATTGTTGGAAAAGGAGACCGTGTTTCCAGTGATGAGCTTGAACTGGGTCTTGGGAGAGGGAGGTTTTTCAGGGAGTTGCCTCAGACCCCACCTGGAATTATAGATGTTGTAGATTCACTACATTTTTCCTCTACTCGGTTTCCTAACGACACACCCTCAGCTCCTGTAATTATGCCTAGTGACACTCCCTCAGATAGTTCAGAGGTGGCCAATCTTATCACACAACTCACTCATCAGATAGGACAGCCCATATCAGATCAATTTAGAGAGGAAGGAGGATAGAGGCGCACATGCTCAGTGCAGGCCAGACATTCACTGACACACCCTCCCTTTAATTTATTGGGTATGAAGTTGGTCATGCAGTCTGACGTGAGAGAGCCTCCATGTTTCAGAGGGGAGGGGTCTGACAAGTACTTCGTACATGAATGGGAGGAGCTCATGGACGCTTACCTGAGAAAGAGGGGCGTGCCGGTCATAGAACAGTCACAGGAGATCATGTCCAAGCTTATGGGGAGAGCTAGAGACATTGTAAAGATAACACTCCGCAGCAATACATCTCTGAAACCTCACGAGAACCCTACAGTGATAATGGATATACTGAAACAGCATTTCAGTGAGTCAACATATTCATCTATGCCTCTTGACGACTTTTATAACACTTTGCCCATACTAGGAGAAAATGCCATGGAGTACCGGATTCGTCTGAACAAGGGAGTAGATGTGGCTGACGAGTGTTTGAGGAGGCAGGGTCAAAGCTTCGAGGACTCCAGACGAGAGGTAACAATGATGTTTGTGAAACACTGCCCAGATCCTTCTCTTTCTGCAGTTTTAAAATTCAAAACAGCTGATAGGTTGACAGCAGCTGAGGTACAAGAACGTCTCGACGAGTATCAGTCTGAAATGAAAGCCAGAATGCTGACCAGGTCAAAGCACCCTGCTGCTGTGAGACAGGTGGTCACACATGTCCAGACGCCTGTACTTGAAGATGAAGTGACATCTTGTCCAGTTTCTCCTAGCCAGAGTGAAGTACTTGTCACACCCTCTAATCAAACTGAGGGAAACTGCATGCAAACCTTGACAAGCCTACTTGATCGTGTGCTAACGCAGAACACTGAGACAACAGTAAGACCGCTGCACCCACCTAACCGATTAATTGGCCGATTAATTGGTGCCGATTTCAAGTTTTCATAACAATTGGTAATCAGCATTTTTGGACACCGATTGTGGCCCATTTCTTTTTCACCTTTAACTAGGCAAGTCAGTTAAGAACACATTCTTATTTTCAATGACAGGCTAGGAACAGTGGGTTAACTGCCTTGTTCAGGGGCAGAACGACATATTTTTACCTTGTCAGCTTGGGGATTCGATCTTGCAACCTTCCGGTTACTGGTTCAACGCTCTAACCACCTGCCTTACATTGCACTCCACGAGGAGCCTGCGTGGCAGGCTGACTACCTATTATGTGAGTGCAGCAAGAAGCCAAGGTAAGTTGCTAGTTAGCATTAAACTTATCTTATAAAAAACAATCAACCTTAACATAATCACTAGTTAACTACACATGGTTGATGATATTACTAGTTTATCTAGAGTATCCTGCGTTGTATATAATCAATGCGGTGCAGTTTGGGCTGCCTGGCTCGTTACGAACTGTGTGAAGACCATTTATTCCGAACAAAGAGCGTAATTAATTTGCCAGAATTGTACATAATTATGACATAACATTGAAGGTTGTACAATGTAACAGCACTATTTACACTTAGGGATGCCACCCGTTAGATAAAATACGGAACGGTTCCGTATTTCACTGAAATAATAAACGTTTTGTTTTTTCGAAATGATAGTTTACGGATTTAACCATATTAATGACCAAAGGCTCGTATTTCTGTGTGTTATTATGTTATAATTAAGTCTATGATTTGATATTTGATAGAGCAGTCTGACTGAGCGGTGGTTGGCAGCAGCAGGCTCGTAACCATTCATTCAAAACAGCTCTTTGTTGTGCTTCAAGCATTGAGCTGTTTATGACTTCAAGCCTATCAACTCCTGAGATTAGGCTGGTGTAACCAATGTGAAATGGCTAGCTAGTTAGCGGGGTGCACGCTAATAGCGTTTCAATCGGTGACTGCACTCGGTCTGAGACCTTGAAGTAGTTGTCCCCCTTGCTCTGCAAGGGCCGTGGCATTTATGGAGCAATGGATAACAATGCTTCGAGGGTGGCTGTTGTCAATGTGTTCCTGGTTCGAGCCCAGGTAGGGGCGAGGAGAGGGACGGAAGCTATACTGTTACACTGGCAATACTAAAGTGCCTATAAGAACATCCAATAGTCAAAGGTATATGAAATACAAATGGTATAGAGGGAAATAGTCCTATAATAACTACCACCTAAAACTTCTTACCTGGGAATATTGAAGATTCATGTTAAAAGGAACCTCCAGCTTTCATATGTTCTCATGTTCTGAGCAAGGAACTTAAACGTTAGCTTTTTTTACATGGCACATATTGCACTTTTACTTTCTTCTCCAACACTTTGTTTTTGCATTATTTAAACCAAATTGAACATGTTTCATTATTTATTTGAGGCTAAATTGATTTTATTGATGTATTATATTAAGTTAAAATAAAAGTGTTCATTCAGTATTGTTGTATTTGTAATTGTCATTATTACAAATAAATAAATAAATAAAAATCAGCCGATTAATCGGTATCGGCTTTTTTTGTTCCTCCAATAATCGGTATCGGCATTGAAAAATCAAAATCGGTCGACCTCTAGTCCGAAGCCTGGGCCTAGATACAGTGAGGAGCCCACACAAGCAACCCATGGAGCGGAGCCGTTAAACTGGCAGGCCAGCATATGGAGGGGGGATGTGCGGGTCAAGAGAAACAAACCTTCGAGTGTGATGAAAATTTACATGTGAACGCATGTAGTGCAGCACCAGGAGGGGTTCAGGTCATAGCGCAGAATAAACAAAGAGTAACGCCATTTGACAAACTGTTTTATGCCCCAGTCACTGTAAATAACCAGTTCCAATTGAAAGGGATGCTTGACACCGGCTCCACGCCCTGTACTTTAAGCGAGGCAGCAGAGCAAAGAATGCTTGCGGAAAATATTAGTCTGGAGAAGAAGCCACTGTCAGAGCCAGTCATTCTCATTGGTGTAGGGGGAAAAACGGCACAACCAAAATGCATGTATGAAGTTGACCTTAACGTGTATGGGATTAGTTGTTTAGTTTCTGGGCTCATAGTCCCAGGTCAGCATGATGATCTCATTCTCAGTACAAACTTGATAAAGCACCTCATGCATCAAATGAAGGGTACTGACGAGTACTGGAGACTCATATCAGAATGTACTTCGCAGCCATCACCTGTGGGAGAATACTTCTTGAACATGATGACTAGCCTGACATGTTGGCAGAGTGAAGAGATGCCCCCAAAAAATAGGGACAGTCAAACTCAACCAGGCTGTCACACTCCTTGCTAAACAAGAACATCTAGTGTGGGGGTGGCTTCCCAACAGCGTGCCGATGTCTCCAGGGAGCACTATTGTGGTTGAACTCACTTCATCCAAGACCATGCCACAAAACATCATGGTGGGCCGAGTCATCACACCCAGGTGGGGAGACAGGTGGGTGCCCATGAAAGACACTAACCTATCGGACAAACCTATCACTCTAAAGACAAACTGCAAGCTGGCTGATGTGTGTCCCTGTCTGGCTGTGGAGGACTTCCCCGTTTTCCAAGGCTCCTGCAAGATGGAAGGGGGAACTCTAGGGAAGTGGCCCATCACAACCAGCTCCGTGGATTTGAAGCAGAGACTGCTAGATGTTTGGTTGGGAGAGGTTGACATCGAGCCCTGTAAAATCAGTCAAGCAACAAGAGAATAAGTAACTGCACTAATTCCTATCTACAGTGATGTGTTCTCCAAGAACGCTCTACATATCGTAGAGTTCCGCCTGCCCACTACCAGAAACTATGACAAGTATTGACGGAAATGGAGGAACAGGAAATAATCAGGAAATCCATCAGCAAATATGCTTCCCCTCTAGTTATTGTGTGGAAGAAAGACGGTGGGCTTCGTATATGTACAGATTTCAGATGGCTGAATGCAAGGACACTCAACGATGTGCACCCACATCCACACCAATCTGACTGTCTTGCAGCCCTAGGGGGCAACACCTACTTCAGTACGATGGACTTGACGTCAGGCTTTTACAACATACCTATGTATGAGGAGGACAAAATGTATACAGCCTTCACTACCCCACTGGGTCTGCACGAATGCAATCGAATGCGGCAGGGCCTATGCAATAGTCCAGCTTCATTTATGAGGATGATGCTCAGCATTTTTGGGGACCTAAACTTCAGTAGCCTGCTGTGTTAGTGAGACGACCTCTTGGTGTTTGCACCAAGTGAAAGAGAAGCCTTGGATAGATTGGAGCTGCTGTTCCAGAGACTGATACAGCACAACCTGAAACTGAGCCCAAAGAAATGCAATTTCCTGAGGAAATCAGTGAGATTTTTGGGTCAACAACTGATTCAAATAGAAAAATGTCAAAGGGTCTAGGGCAGGGGTGTCAAACTCAAATACCCAGTGGGCCAAAATGTAAAACCTGAACAAAGTCACGGGCCAACATTGAACAAATTAACCTTTTAATATGGACCCAAACAAGTTTTTCTTTAACATTGAATATGGAACAAGCATCGCTTATTACCATACAATATATAATTTAATAGTGGAGACATGCAAAATCGAATTTCAAATGAAAAAACACATCAATGGCATTCATTTATTAAATAAATAAAATGTAAATAAAAATTGTATGCCTCTTTTCTATTTGCAGCCTTCTGATGTAAATACCAAAATAAACTTTTTCCACTGGCTAATAATTTTACAAAATGATAATAAATCAATCAACCATTCAAGCCCATGCCTTGTAGCAAGAAAAAGTGCATAAAGAAAACGTTAATTATTGCACACTGGTCTAATCTGATGTGCCCAAGCCAGATACCTGGCATCTCTTCTTGGATGCTAGTTCATCAATGTCTGGGCTCAAGCTCTGAGCTGAAGAAATCCTCAGTATCGAGCGAAGATGTTCATCAGTCAGACGTCTCCTGTGAGTTGTTTTGGTCATCTTCATCGAGGAGAAAAGTTGCTCGCATAGATAAGTGCTGCCGAACATGGAGAGCATCTGAGCAGCTTGGGTGCGGAGCTGAGGCATTGTGTCAGGGATGAACCGTGGAAACTGTGCGGCGCCCACAGCATCATACTTTGACTTCAGCGTGTCGTTGCACTGGAGTTCAATCAGCTCCATTTGGATGTTGGTTGGTGCATTTTCCACATCAACTGCGAAGGGATTACTAAGCAGTTCAAACTTGCATTTCTGGGCATCGAAGTTGGCAAATCGCCGGCTAAACTCAGCGGCGAGAACACTGAGTTTTTCAGCAAACTGTGCGCATGGGAACACGGCGGTAGAGATCTGCACTTTTATGGATTGGCAGCAGGGAAAATGGCAAGGGTTTCCTTGCAGCATCTGATTCTCCCACAGGCACAGTTTAGTTTTGAAGGCCCTCACTGCAGCGTACATGTCTGTGATGATGCGCCCCCGCCCCTGAAGCTGCAGGTTCAGCGCATCGAGATGGCTCGAGATGTCACAGAGAAAGGCCAGCTCACACAGGAACTTTTGCTCCCGGAGCTCTGCTGTATCCTTCCCTTTGGTTTCCAGGAATTGACATATTTCCTCACGCAGCTCGAAACATCTGTTCAGTACTTTTCCTCTGCTTAGCCATCTCACCTCTGTGTGATACGGCACGTCTGCGTATTCCGAACCACACTCCTCCAGAAAAGATTTAAGATTTTTACCGCACATCGCTGGCGCACCATCTGTCGTTAATCCAACGAGTTTATCCCACGGCAGCTTTATTTCAGTTACACATTTGGAAACCTCCTCAAAGATTTCCTTTCCTGTGGTTGTGCCATGCATTGATTTGAATCCTAATAGCTCCTCCGTAACACACAGATTTGAGTCCACTCCACGGATGAAGACTGACAGCTGAGCAGTATCAGATGCGTCGCAGCTCTCATCCACAGCGAGGGAGAACGCAACAAAATCTTTTCCCTTTTCCATCAGCTGGTCATACAGATTGGTGGCAAGATCACATGTGCGATCAGCTACTGTGTTCCTGCTCAGGCTCACGTTTGAAAATGCTTGTTTTTTCTCTGGGCATACGAGGTCACAAACCTTCATCATGCACTTTTTCATGAACTCTCCCTCATTAAAGGGCCGGGCTGATTTTGCGATCTCTGCTGCCACTATATAACTAGCCTTTACAGCAGCCTCGCTTTGTGATGTGGCTTTTTAAACATATTCTGTTGTGAAACCAAACTTCTTTTCATCTCCTCTACTTTCTGGCTCCTTTGAGTCATGTCCAGGTCCTTGTATTTGTCATGGTGTTTCGTTTCATAGTGTCGTCTAATGTTGTACTCCTTACTTACAGCCACGTTGACTCCACAAACAAGACAAACAGGTTTGTCTTTTACATATGTAAACAGATATTCTGCCTCCCACTTGTCCAGAAAGCTCCTGTTTTCTGCCTTTCTTTTCACCATTTTTGGGAAGGGTTAGCTCGCTGACAGTTGTAGCGTCTATGTTGCTATGACTACTGTCACAGAGGAGAGAGCGTTTCTGGGTCCTGTCCTGATTGGCGCGCGAAAACAGCAGAGCATTATGGGATTCGTAGTATTAGTGGTGAATGCGCTGTATAATACCGGCGGGCCAGCTCTAGTAGTAATTTGGTATTGTCCCGCGGGCCAAATATAATTACCCCGCGGGCCAAATTTGGCCCACGGGCCAGAGTTTGACACCCATGGTCTAGGGGTTGACAGTTTGGCAACATAAGTACTGCTGAAAGGCAGAAAAATAACATATACTGTATATATAGATTGATATGACAGATCAGCTGCAGTAATACTTGTCATGGGATGAAAGGCACAGAGCGAGTCGAGTAAGTAAGAGTTGCTCCTAACCAATCCCTCTAATGGTTAAGGTTAGGTTTTGGCAAGAGTAATCTGATCCTAGATCAGTAGTTAATGACAACTTCTACTTTGATCACAAACAAACAGACCAATGGTGACGGGGTGGTTGTGGCCCCGACAAAGCTGGATGTGATATCCAAAATGACAAAGTCAGATCTAATGGAGGAAGATGGACGTATGCCTTCAGTACGAAGGATGAAATCCTTCCTAGGAATAATATTCTGCTATCAAAATGGCCCTAGTCTAGATTTAAAAAATCAGATTTCCAAAAGGATGAATGATTTTTGAAGAAATCTATTTCTGTGACCATTTCTGTGAACAAAAATGTAAAAGCCACATGTAAAATGTTGGTCCCATGTTTTATGAGCTGAAATAAAAGATCCAAGGAATTTTCCATAAGCACAAAAAGATTTTCTCAAATTTTGTGCAAAAATTTGTTTACGGCCCTGTTAATGAGCATTTCTCCTTTGCCAAGATAATCCATCCATCTGACAGGTGTGCCATATCAAGAATCTGATATGGTCATTGCACAGTTGCTGAGGAGTATTTCTGTCTATAATAAAGCCCTTTTGTGGGGAAAAATTCTGATTGGCTGGGCCTGACTTCCAGGCCCACCCCACCCATGGCTGCGCCCCTGCCCAGTCATGTGAAATAGATAGATTAGGGCCTAATTAATTTATTGAAATTTAAATTGTTGCATCTTGCGTTTTATATTTTTGTTCAGTATACAGTACAAATAAAATGCAGCTAGCATCTTTTTTTGCTTGAGCCAAGACTTTCATCTGATAATCTTAGGGAAGGCCTATCCCTCCTTCCTTACAAGTACTGATCACCTTGAGGTTTTTGGCATCTCCAACCTTCCGTCGTGAAACAGGAGATTTGTGTGGTGTAAGAGAACTGATTGTATGCAGAATAGTCCACAAAGTCTGCAAAACTATATGTGTACCAAAAGACAATTACATCAAGTTCCCTGATGCTGCTGCCCAAGTCAACTACAAGGTAGAGTTCTTTGAATATGTGGAAGAGGTGGTGGGAACTGTTCATGAGGAGGCCGGACACCCTGGACGGGCAGAGCTGAGTGTGCCACCCGTCGGACGAGTGTGCCATTCGTTCACTTCTTATGAGAAGCACTATGAGAAGCACTTGGCACTGGGACTGGTTGAGGGAGAAACCCAGACAAATCTATAACTGCGATGAGTCTGGGTTTTTTAGCACCCTGAGCAGGTACAAGGTGCTGGCTCCCCCGCTAATACGGGGTTACACGCTAGCGTTACCTAGATTAGAACATCAACCAAGTCCTGATTCCAACACAAATTAATCACTAATCGTGGAGTAACCATGAGGTAGCTAAGGCTAGACCCAGGCCTTTTTTGAACCAATTCACCAGGCATTAGACTAGATCCTAAAGGAGAAGATGGACTTGCACTCCCTCTGAAGGCTGAAGCTCAGGGTGATCTGCTCTTCATGGATACTGTGTTTTTATCATAAAAACAGGAGGGTCTATTTAGGCCCCAGGCCCTGTTTCATCCCTGCACTGAGACTGTGAAGAGAAGGGTCTGGGCTGCAGACTGGATCACTGACTGAAGTCTGTCACTCTGACGACCACCAGGACTGAGGTTGTTCAGTCCTCCTGTCCACTGGTTGTTTTCTATTTGGTAGCTTCTGTCCCTCGTGGTTCAGTCCTGGCTCTAACTCGAAGGAAAAGCGACAGCGCCTGATCCAGGGCCAGTGACCTGCAACTGCAGAGGGCCAGTCAAAGATGGTGGATCAATTAAGATAACTCACCCAGGCCGTTTGCCATGGTCTACTTGTATCGTTCCTTGATGCAGACAGTAAACAAGAGTATATATATATTTATATGAGAAGCGAGTCACTACACACAAACATGATAAAAACAAGTTACCACAGCCAAGCCCATTTAACACAAATTCAAGTACTTAACATGGAGCCAATTATAATTAAGTCCATATGATTTTGTTCAACTGAGAAGGGAAACTCAGTTCCTGCAAAGGTATTTAAAAAAAAGTCATTTTTGAATTTGATTTAAAATAGTCATACTCACAACGTGAAGTACAATACTTTTATTGCACAAAATGAGACGTGACAAGTACAATAACATCACTACGGTAACACTTCACCTTTCCTGTAAATCTGGTACCATCGCTTTGATAAGATTGATTTTAGAATACTTTTAAAAAGGTTCACTACTACATGTAAAGTAAACATGAATTAAGGCACTATCATGATCATCTTACTTTAAAAACACCAAGAGACAGCCATCCTTCTGAACTGAGCTGCAGGAATGCTACCATGAGGCCATTAGTGATTTTAAAACAGTTACAGTTCAATGGCTGTGATGGGAGAAAACAGAATGGATCAACATGTGACTCCACAATAATGACTTTAATCAATGAGTGAAAATACAAGTATACAAAATACAAATATTCCAAAACTGGCATATTGTATGCAATAAAGGCACTACACTAATACGACAACAAAAACAAAGGAATATGTTTTGGGAAAATCCAATAGAACGTGTCACTGAATAACTACCTCTTTATTTTCAAGCATGGTGGTGGCTGCAGCATATGACACAGCTGCATAATTACACTGTAGTTGCTTACCAAGAAGACAGTGAATGTTCCTGAGTGACCAGGTTACAGTTTTGACTTAAATCTGTGTAATGATGGGCCGGTGAGTCAGAAGCAGGTGAAACATTTAAATAACACAAAACCAATTGTAACAAGGCTTAAAAATCCTTCTTAAAACCTATCTACACTGATTGAAGTGGATTTAACAAGTGACATCAAGAAGGGATTGTAATTTTCAGCTGGTCAGTTTATGAAGTGCAAAGAGCAAGTATTCCTAATGTGTTGTAGACTTAAGTCAATGTCACACAATGTCTAGATGCAACATTCTACCAAGGAATATTCAACAATGAAATGCGTTACTCTCGTTATTCCAAGTGCATCTTTTCTGCTGACAATGAAAAGGAATCTTTGTTTTTAATGCAGGGTGTGATGTCAGTCAGAAACTATCAAATGAATGGTTACTTTCTATGTTATAGAGTGGAATGTTTTTTCTGCTGGTGTATCCTGAGGTAACTCCCCTCTAAGAACCTCAGTCCGTACAGGCAAATGGCCTCTCTCCCATGTGGACCTTCAGGTGCATCTTCAGGTTGCCAGACTGAGCGAAGCGCATGTGACACTGGGTACAGCTGAAGGGTTTCTCCCCTGTGTGGACCCTCTGGTGCCGCTTTAGGTTGGACGAGTGTGAAAAACTGGCCTGGCACAGGTGGCAGCTGTACGGTTTCTCCCCTGTGTGCATCCTCTGGTGAATCTCCACCTGTTTGGGGAAACTGAAAGCTTTCCCACAGAATGAACACGGGAAGCGCTTCTCTTTGCCATCGGATCTACTGATAGCGTTGCTACTACCGTCATTTGTCAATGGGCTTTTGTAGCCATTTAGTGTTGAGCCACTGGCATTGTCTGAGGTCTGGTTTAACAGGAGAGTGTGAGGAGGACGAAGGCCAGTGAGAGTCTGTGTTGTTGCAGGGTCCATGTTCCAGTTGATAGATCCTATAGAAGGCAGGCTGAAGGCAGCACCTGTTAGTGGGTTAACCTGAGGCGCCATCAGTCTCTCTGAATCACAACTATAGGAGCAGGACGGAGCATCGCTAGCCGAGTCAGTGTCTGTTCTCTCCAGCCGCATACTGACACCTCCCCGTCCCCGCAGACCAAATCTACGCCTCACCCTGGTCTCAGCCGTGCTGTTGTCATGGAGACTTATTTTGGATGTTGTTTTGTGCTCGACTGTCTGTTTCTGGTTGTGGTTAACAGTGTTGTTCCCCAGCCCAGAGTTGAGGATGCTGTCCCATCCATTGACCTCCACTATGTTGCCTCTGGTCCTGGCCTGCTTGATGTCGTCCCCTGGACACATGGCTGCACCAGTCTGAGAATCAAAAATGGCAGAGCAATCTCCTCCGTTAGCGTCCAACCAACCACCTGCAGGAAGAGTTTAGAAAATAGACCTCACAAACATGGCAGAGAACTCTAAATATGGAGTTTTTTTTGTCAATGACCTGGTCAAGTTAATACATTATAATGTGTGTTTTTATATGTAAACATAAGCTGTATTTATTTTATTTTATTATTGAAGAAAATGTAGAAAAACTGCCAGGTGCATCACTTTACCCATTGAAGATCTATTACTGTAAGTAGGCTATATGTATTTCTCCCTCACCTTGCTCCCCCATCTTTAGTCCACTCAGCAGATCAATGCTCTCTGGTCCATCTTCTATTATCTCCTCTTTGACCAGCAGCAGATCAGGCTTCCCATCCTCCATGTCTACTGACTGTAAGAGATACAGAGTGAGAGGATGTTGGATCAAGAAATCTGATATGAGCACCCTGCTATGGAGCATCTTCTGATTGCATAGAACTCATAGTAGTGCCTCATTGCCCAAACATGTTAGTTGATTTGATTACTTTACACTTTAATGGTTTGATAATTCAGAGGCATGTTCCCACACTTAAGACAAAATTAATCAAGACCTGGGCCTGTATCCACAGTCTCTCAGAGTAGAAGTGCTGATCTATGATCTTTCCATTAAATCTTAGTCATTATGATCTAAAAGGCTAAACTGATCCTAGATCAGAACCCTGACCTAATATTATTCCGCCAGTAGTTCACAGTGGGCTCACCTCAGTGAGACTGTGTGTGGTCCTGTTCTGCTCAGCTGGTTCCTCTGTGGGTTCAGGAGGAGGTGTAGTCTGGTTGTCCTCCATGACCATGGTCCCCTCAGGGTTCCCCAGACCCTCCTCCTTCAACATCACCACCTCTGGACCCTCCTCCTAGAAGAGAGAGGTGATACAGATTACAGACATACACTCCCTTTGGTATGTACACACACACAAACAGGTAAGTGTTTACCCATCACACTGCTATATTGTAGTTACAGAATTACTTAATTGTTGTTAAACATCATGGTGTTTAAATAAATATGATTTTGTGGGTAAAGATGAGTCAACTATGATAAGTCAGAAGTCAGACAAACCTCAACTATGTTGACGTGTAAAAAGAAAATGCATGAAAAATGAAAGAGGCTATATATGGACAGGCTTGGTGGCCAAATTGCTCAGCTGAGAGTCGAGTGGAGACTAATGGAGTCTCTTCAGTCTGATGAACCCTTCCCAGCTAGCTAGTTTGTGCTGGCTTGTAGGCAACAGCAGCATGGCGCTAGTTAAAACTTGTAAAAGACTCATGTTTATTTCGACTGGACGAGGGATTAATAACTTGTAGTATTGGGCACCATCTGGATGTCACCGTGGCACAAGCCAGTGTGAATGACCAGCGTTGTTTCGTGGTTCGTCCCACTGTTGCTTCACCGGGCAGCTGTATTACATGTTGCTAACGTGGCCAACTTGTTCTGAACTGACAGAACGTCCCCACTCAACGGCCGCTGCGTGACATACAACATGCCTGTTGCCCAAAATGTATGTTCGAATAGCCTCTCCAGTGTACAGTAGGCGTTTGTGTAGGTATATTTAGTAAGTGTATAATGGTTATAAAGCGCTGTCTGGAGAATAAGGTGAGATCAGATGTGATGTGTACTAAAGAGAGATTCAATTAAAGTCTTAGAATGAAAAGTCCCATTTTGTGTTTATTAACCCTTTACACGTGGGAATTGGACTATATGGATAGGAACGGTTTCTTACAGAACTAAAAAAATAAAACCATACATAACCATGGTAGCAATTGAAAGGGAACAGTTGAGATAATTAGACCAAAACTGGGCACAACAGTTTACCTGACAAGATCCAATCTAAACATGACACTTGATTTTATGTGCATTTTCCATTTACTGTACATTTTGCAACAGTTGTTGACAACAAACTCTGAACACACTCTGGATACATTCAGTAACAAAATAAGAATATTCCTGGGCAATGTGGGGTAGGTGCAACATAAGACCAGAAAATGACCAGAGTTTGAGTGAGAGGACTAACTGGTGTCTCCAAGTGGCCACACACTTCTCCAAAGTGTGCACAGTTTCTAAGAAATTTCAATGCACTTTTTATGACTCAGAGTCTTCAACTATAAAAATGTACTTTTTTTGCTCTCCTAGCTGTGCTGTTGCGGAACTAGAGCAAACACACTTGTAGTTCTGTTTCGGAACAACCCTGCATCCCCGCCATCACACAATTACTGTTGTTTACACAATCCAAAAATAGTCCATTATAAATCACAATCTGGCTAAAGTGGACAGTCTGAAAGCTTGTTCTATTGCAAACATGACTAGCTAAGGTATGAAATACAAATCTTACAGTGTTAGGCTTTCACAAAGTAAATCAGAGAAACAGATTGTCATTGTGGTGCGCATAGAATGGAGTCACGAGTGCATTCAGGTGCGTGTTCAGCACTTCACAATAAACAAACATAGGATCAGTCTGTTCAGAAGAACCCAGGGTATGACGACATCACATCTTGTAACTGCACATCAAACATCGTGATCAGAAACGTTGACACTGTATATGACATGAGTTAGATTTGGAGATGTGAAGTGCAGATTTGGCTTGCTTGTATGACGGTGGTATTTATAAGAATCCTCAACGTCTCATCTTTCACGATACATCGAGTCGTCTTAATTTACAGCATTTCCCTCAGTCAAAACCCATTCAGTGATGTACAGCTACCACATTCCAATGTTTGCTTATTAGTGACCAACTCCTCCATTTACAACCTGTATATGGTTACGAGTGTATTTAACAAGTGTTAAATACTCCATATAAAAACCACACATGCATGTCAACAAAAAATCTGAATGAACTTAATAAACTGCATTCATTTTCTCATTAAGTAGTTGGAAGTAATGAAATAGGCATTTATAAAACATATAGCTTACACAGTACTTTTAAGGCTTATAGATCATACAATGCCTGGACGCAGAATTATATCTATGACTCGTTATTCCAAATTCATCTGTGGATCTTTACTGCTGACAACAATGAAAATTCATCTTTGACTTTAATGCAGCATTTGATCTACACGTGAGAAGCGATCAAGTGGAATGGTTACTTTTCATGTTATAGAGTGGAATGTTTTTTCAGCTGGTGTATCCTGAGGTAGCTCCTTTCTGAGAACCTCTTCCCACAGTGCGTACAGGGGAACGGCCTCTCTCCTGTGTGGACCTTCAGGTGCATCTTCAGGTTGCCAGCCTGGGTGAAGCGCATGTGACACTGGGGGCAGCTGTAGGGTTTCTCCCCTGTGTGGACCCTCTGGTGCCTCTTCAGGTGCCCAGCCTGGGCGAAACACATTTGACACTGGGTACAGCTGAAGGGTTTCTCCCCTGTGTGGACCCTCTGGTGCCTCTTCAGTTTGCCAGCCTCGGTGAAGCGCATGTGACACTGGGTACAGCTGAAGGGTTTCTCCCCAGTGTGGACCCTCTGGTGGAGCTCCACCTTCTGGAGGCAGCTGAAGCCTTTGTTACAGAGCATGCAGAGGAACGGTTCATCTTCACTACCGCCTGATGTTGCTCCCCCTCCCAAAACCTGGGCCCCTTGGTCCTTTGAGTTCAAAACCTGATCAAAAAGGATGCGGCCGTGTGAATTGGAAGGCCCCATTGACGTGGACACTAGGTCGCGATCTCTGAGCGCATGTAAAGGGGAGTGGGTCTCAATATTTGGATTTGTCTCTAAACTTTCCCTGTAATCTAATAAAGCTCTGCCTTGAGAGAGTCCTTCCCCTAAGTGAGTCTCATCCACATTCCATGTCAGAGGAGCGTCGCCCTCCACTTTCACAGTCACCTCATCTACGATTATAACCTCCCCTTTCTTATCTAGGCACCCTTCAGAGTACACATTACTACTGTACCGGTTCCAGTCCCCTCTAGACAGATCCGTCTGTGTCTCTAAACCCAAGGGCATGTTGCCAGGGTCCATCTCTGTAGTGTAAGAACAAGACAGATCATTGCCAGTCTCTAACGCGTAACCTGAGTCCCGATGGGAATGAACTGTCCTCGGGTTCGGGTTACCGTAAAGTAAATACTCTAAGCCAGGAGCAGGAGGACAGCCCAGTCGCCTCAGCCCCAGTATCTCTGGGTCTGATCTGTGGTCAGATCCTGTGTGTAATAGCCGCCTGTGCATTACAGTTAAAGTCTCGGCGTCTGTCTCTGACTTGAGGACGGCGTCCAGCATTCCACTGACCTCCGTGATGCTGTGTCGGGTCCTTGGCTGGGGCGAGGCGGTGAGGTCCTCCGTGGCTACAGGGGGCGGCACTCCAGCCGCTGCTCTAGTCTGGATGTCTCGTGGGTCCTCTCCTTCAGTCCTCTCCTGTTTAACCTGTGACGATCCTCCAGAACCAGCAGCCTCTGCATCTGCAGACTGACACATGAGGTTTATTTTATCTTTATTCAACTAGGAAAGTCAGTTAAGGACAAATTCTTATTTACAATGACGGCCTACCCCCAGATGACGCTGGGCCAATTGCGCGCCGCCCTATGGGACTCCCAATCACAACCGGATGTGATGCAGCCTGAATTCAAACCAGGTACTGCAGTGACACCTCTTGCACTGCGATGCAGCGTCTTTAACCACCACGCCACTCGGGAGCCCCTGAGGTTATTACCGGTAGGTACATGAACTGAATTGGATAACAATGTCATAGGGAAGTCTCACAAGCTCCTGGACCACATTTGATGTACTGTAATGTTACACTATGACACTAACCTCTATCAAAATAACATGCTGGGTTGAGGTTCCACTCCCCTCATCTACAGCTATGGGTGTGTCATCTCTCCACGCGTTGTGTCCCACTGGCTTCACAAAGCTCATGTAGCCTCCAGTGAGATGTCCTTCACCTGAGGGAGTGATTGGGGGAAAAGGGGTGGTTAAGTTAGGTTGTGTTAATGCTCAACGCTATATTGTACACTGACCGAATACCCATACTTGCGTCAAATATTAGGCTGTTTGAGTATGCGAAAATAAAATATTTTATAGTACACAAATGTTCAAAAATCTAGTAGGCTTTAAAATGGTAGGATGTTCTAATAATTTTGGCTTTTCATCTAGTAGAATTAACTTCGGGAATTTCCCAGCCACAATGCATTGGAAGGAGGAGTTTTGATAACAAAACAACTTATGGTAAATTGCGAAGCTTCTGCGGTGGTGTTCAAATGTAAGTAGTTTTTGTTCTCAAATTTATCACACTTATTTCATCGTACAAGATCGTAACTCCCAATTGGATATCACAAGAAAAAAAATATGAATAAAAAACCTGCACACTGCTCTTGCTAGCGTTACTTTTTTATTTTAAGCTTCATGGGTCGGCCCCTTGGCCTTCGTCAAAGCTCCTCTGCTTCCTCCTCCTGCATGCATTGCAGCCTGCCTCAGCCTTCGCCACATCACTGTCTGTCTCAGTAGCCTCCTCTCTGTTAAAGTAAACATAGTAGCCTATATTTTGCTCCTACTAAAGTAGGCTCCGTTTAACATTAGCTTCTTACTTCACTCTTCTAGCTAGCTAAGTAATACTAGACAGAGCCCTTCAACATTACTGCAATAACAGTCTCTGCCGGCAGCTAGCCACCTGACTGACTATCTACACTGAACAAAAATATAAAACGCAACATGAAGTGTTGGTCCCATGTTTCATGAGCTGAAATAAAAGATACCAGAAATGTTCCATGCGCATAAAAATCTTATTTCTCTCAAATTGTGGACAATTTGTTTACATCCCTGTTAGTGAACATTTCTCCTTTGCCAAAATAATCCATCCACCTGACAGGTGTGGCATATCAAGAAGCTGATTAAACAGCATGATCATTACACAGGTGCACCTTGTGCTGGGGACAACAAAAGGCCACTCACACAATGCAATGCCACAGATGTCTCAAATTGAGGGAGTGCGCTAATTGGCATGCTGACCGCAGGAATGTCCACCAGAGCTGTTAGAGAATTGAATGGTAATTTCTCTACCATAAGCCACCTCCAACATCATTTAAGAGAATTTGGTAGTACGTCTAACCGGCCCCGCAACCACAGACCATGTGTAAACTGTAGGTTTTAGGCAATTCTACATGTCTGAAGACTTTGGCAGAATCGTTTTTAATACCGCACAAATTATCTAAATGACAGGCTACTTTGACAAACTTTGATCAATAAATAAAACAACCTTACCTTGAATCCATCAATAGACTAGGCCTACGTGTGTAGAGACACATTATAGGCCACAGAGGAAATTTGTCCTAAAACTGCTTTCCAGTTTATCTGACTCACCCAATGACGCGCAGCTCACTCACTGGTGATGGCCGATGCGCTCATGCCAAATGCCTTTCTCTCATTTTACTTTGTAAAACAGTATTTGGAAGTTGATCAAATATTTTGGTAGCCTACAGCAGACAGATTAGATTATCTTTTCAGCAGGAGCCATTTGCTTTCCAACCTGTGATTGTATAATACTTGTTTTTATCTGCATGCTTTTTGTTCACTGACATATTTACAGTGCATTCCAAAATGTAGGACCATACCTTGTTATTAGGCTACACTCCAGAGCTAGGCTATTCTTCAAAATAAGCTATTGGTCCTTTGACACATTTTTTTGTGGTGTAGTAGGCTATTCTAAATTATTTAATTTATTTCTGAACAGACAGCATCAACTATAACTTTGGAAAATGTATTTCAATATATCAGGGGTGCTGCAGCTCCTACAGAACCCTTCGCACTTCTATAATGAAACAGATGCCATGCAACGCTGGAGAGAGAAGAGTTACAGGCTCATGTCTATAAGAGGGAGAGAGATCATATGAAGTTCTTCTCATTCTAGTTCTGAGAGATACAGGCACGCGTCTCACAGCCACAGTCACACATTGGTCTCAAACATTGTGTAACATTGTAACCTAACCATAAGCCTGGGCCTGCCCAACCCGAATCAACTCTTAAAATATCAGGCCTGGGCTGAATTTCCTGAACTAAACAGTCCAAAACAGCGACGTGCCTGATCCTTTTCCTGCAGGATTCGGCTCAAATTAAGCACTGATATTAACATGGCACAAGTCATGGCAAAATGTGCAGAATTTCCGGAAATGAGCTTTAAAAACAGCACATTTTGCCTGTGATTCTAAAACTTAGGGCCGGGAACGGGACGACTCTGCAAAATGTACCTCTTGCCATTCCTCTATATTGGTCGAGGATCTTGACACTACAGGGACGACTGGCGCGGACGCGGTCTCTAATTGTCCTCTCTGCGCGCTCCCGTACCACCTTCAGTTCCAATTGCTGTAGTTTCCTCCGCAATGTCCTGTTTTCTTTCTGGCTTTGAGACATTTCCAAACGAAACACTGCATAGTCGTCGTCTACGAGTTTACATATCTCTGCCACGGCTGCATTCGCTAGCACCTCCATGATGGAGGCTATTTGAGTGTGAAAAACCATTGTTAGCTAACGTTAGCGGCTACTTAGATAACGTCTATCAACCAAGTCCTGTCTCCAGCGCGAATTAAAGACTACCTGAAGTAAGTATGTGATGCTGTGCTGTTCAATTAGTCATATTTCGAGTTCCAATGTGTAACATAAACGTCTAATTAACAAAAACGCTAACGTGAATTGTTCTTGGTCACTGTTCTCTTCCGTTTACGCACGAAATTTAAATTATTTCTGGTTGGCGTCATTGCTCAAAGGGTGTGGTTAAATGAAAAAGAAATGCGCGCTGTTCTTTGAATTACGGTACTGTTTATTACGTTACACACCAAATCTCCTATGATCAGTATCTTTCAAGCTGAGAGCAGACTTGTTTAGAAAGAATAGTGTGTTAGCAAGAATAGAGTAGAAAATAATAGAACGATCTTAATCCATCTACATCACAGTCCTTGTTCTAGCCAAGGTTTACTGTCTCTCTAAAAACAAAAGTTTGTACACAAGTCTGTTTCAAATGACAAGTTAACAAAGGGTTATGAGGGGTAATATAGTTCACATACCTTCATTGATAGATTCTAGAGAGTCTATGACGTTAAAATACAATATCTTCTACTCTGGTTCTTTGGGCCACGGTGCTAATTTTGAACTTCACAAAATAACCTTATCTTTCATATCAGCTAGAAATAATAATAATAAAAAGGATAAATTACTACATACATTTATAGGGCTAATTAGGGTTCCCACATATATACAGCAAGTAGTGACAATTTGCTTTGAAAATCCAATAATTATGTAGCCAATCAGTCACCAGGTGAGTGGATGAAGGCAAATAGACTTGTTTTTAACACACCTCAAACTTAATAGGGTGTGTTACGAATCCCTTTTGGCCAGACAGTCTAGGGGGGGGATGGTAATGAGACCCGTAACATAACTCATGCAATTTATAATAGTGACAAAGTAAAAGTGTGAACAAAATAACCACGACAACTGAAATCTACCATCAAACTCAGGGTTTATTGTAAAACACACAGTAATGGGGGGGGGGGGGGCGGGGGGCGGGAAAAGGGGCTGAGCTGGACCCAAGGAAAGAAACAATAAGTATTCAAAAACACCCCTAAGCTAGACTAGCCTACTTTAACAGCTAACTAACCAAAAATACAGTGGGTGGTCCGCCCAGTTCTAACTAGTGTATTTAACAAAGTTTACCTACGGGTAGTGTATGCCCATGGGAGACTTGTCTTGGTTCCCCCTTTTCCCACCAGCAAACAAACAAACACCATAACCAAAAATAATACTCACAGGTGATGACAAAGTGCTATGGAGGTGCTCAATACATAAAGAGAGTGAACCAGCGAGATCTACAGACATGGCATTTACAGAGAGATTGAGCTCCACAGCAAACAACTGACAGGGTTTTTAAACAAAGGGAAAGGAACAGTGATTGGGTAGGAAACAGGAGGTGCGTCTTCTGATTGATGATTGGTGACTGATGATTTTCACCTGTGAGGGGAGAAGGAGAGAAAAGAAACACACACACAGGATACACACACAGGATAATTGTATCCGTAACAGGGTGTTACCTTGAATGAATGAATATTGACTGTAGTAGTCCTTTGTATCTTGTTTGGCGTTTTCTTGCATTAGTTTGATTGCTATAAGAACTATGAGCTCACACACCATTACGTTAAAGCACATGGGTCTTCATGGATCCCCTGATGTGTGTTTACCACCACCATTTGTCTGACCATAGTGGTCGGGAGTGTAATTCCCCGAATAATACCAGATTATAAGATGCACCCAAATTGGTTCCAACACAGCGCTTTATTTACGGATGACAGACTGAAGACCCGAGGAGACCACCTGTGCTAATAGCTATCTAGCGTGCTCTGAACACCTGTGTGTAACGGAAGGAACAACGCCAGAAAAGTGTTTTAATTGAAAAATACTGTTGGCTGTAACTGTGTTAAACCCGCTTAAAACAGTGTGCAGTAAGTGTATATTTTGCTTTTGTGAAATTATTTAGACGTGATATTAAAGTAAAGGGCTTTATGTTTCTACAATCGTATCGCAATTGAGAATCGATCCACGTTTAGATGGAGTATTTGACAGTTTTGGCTGCCAGAACCAGTCTCCCTATAAACATAACATAACGTCCTTGGACGTTAAGGAGTAACGATAGGTTGTCAGACCCATCCTTTGACCTCCACTATGTCGCCGATGATCCTGCCCTGCTCAGTTATGTTGTCCCCTGGACTCTTGTCTGCACCGGTCTGGGAATCCAAGGTAGCCGTCCAGTCTCCTGCAGCCAAGCACCTGTTTTTTTGTTTTTTACAATTACCTGGTCAAGTTCATACATTACAATTTGGTTATGTATGTAAGAATAAGTTGTTTTGATTTAATTTTATAAATGAAGAAAATCATGAAAAAATAGCCAGGTGCATCACTATTCCCATTGAAGATCTATTACTGTATGTAGTTTATATGTATTTCTCCCTTACCTTGCTCCCCCATCTTTAGTCCACTCAGCAGATCAATGCTCTCTGGTCCGTCTTCTATTGTCTCCTCTTTGACCAACAGCAGATCAGGCTTCCCATACTCTCCCGAGAACCTCTTCTCACAGTGCGTACAGGCGAACGGCCTCTCTCCTGGGTGTACCTTTCAGGTGCATCTTCAGGTTGCCAGCATGGGTGAAGCGCATCTGACAATGGGTACAGTTGAATGATTTCTCCCCTGTGTGAACCCTCTGGTGGATTTCCACCTTTTGGTGTCAGCTGAAGCCTTTTGTTACAGAACATGCAGAGGAACTGTTTCTCTTTAATACTGCCTGATGTGGCTCCCCCCTCCTAACGTGGCATCTGAGTCTGGATGGGAATGAACAACCCTCATGCTCGGGTTACCATAAAGTATACTCTGAGCAGGAGGACAGCCCAGTCGCCCCAGCCCCAGTCTCTCTGGGTCTGACTTGTGGTCAGATCCTGTGTGTAAGAGCCTTTGTGTTAAAGTCGATGTGTCTGTCTCTGACTTGAGGATGACGTTCAGCGTTCCACTGACCTCCATGGTATGGCAATTGCACCGCTTCCAACTGAAGGGCTCTCCAGGGGGTGGTGCAGTCAGCCCAACACATCACCAGTTGTACAGTGCCTGCCCTCCATAACATCTACAGCACCCAGTGTCACAGGAAGGCCAAGAAGATCATCAATGAGCCACGGCCTGTTCACCCCGCTACAAACAGTCATCACTTGCCTTAGTCACTGTTCTAGCCGGCCCCCACCCGGTACTCTACCCTGCACCTTAGAAACTGCTGCCCTATGTACATAGTCATTGAACACTGGTCACTTTAACAATGTTTACATTCAGATTTTTTTGGGTTCATCACCCATCTTCACAAAATACCCCAAAATGACAAAGTGAAAACATGTCTAGACCTTTTTGCTAATTTACTGAAAATGACATACAGAAACATTTAATTTACATACCACTGAGTCAATACTTTGTAGAAGACTCTTTTTGGGTAAGTCTAAGAGCTTTCCACACCTGGATTGTGCAACATGTGCCCATTATTCTTTTAAAAATTCTTCAAGCTCATTCAAATTGGTTGCTGATCATTGCTATACAACCATTTTCAGGTCTTGCCATAGATTTTAAAGTAGATTTAAGTCAAAACTGTAACTCGGCCACTTCGTCTTGGTAAGTAACTCCAGTGTTCATTTGGCCATGTGTTTTAGGTTATTGTCCTGCTGAAAGGTGAATTCAGACTGGACCAGCAGACTGAACCAGGTTTTCTAGGATTTTTTTCTGTGCTTAGCTCCATTTTTTTATGCTGAAAAACTCCCCAGTCCTTAACGATTACAAGCATACCCATAACATTATGCAGCCACCACTATGCTTGAAAATATGGAGAGTGGTACTCCGTGATGTTTTCTATTGGATTTGCCCCCAAACATAACACTTTGTATTCAGGACAAAAAGTGAATTGCTTTGCCACAATTTTTGCAGTATTACTTTAGTGCCTATATTAGTACCTTATCCTGTACAGGATTCCTTCTTTTCACTCTGTTAATTAAGTTAGTATTGTGGAGTAAATACAATGCTGTTGATCCATCTTCAGTTTTCTCCTATCACAGCCATTAAACTCGAACTGTTTTAAAGTCACCATTGGCCTCACAATGGTGAAATCCCTGAGCGGTTTCCTTCCTCTCTGTCAACTGAGTCAGGAACGACACCTTTATCTTTGTAGTGACTGGGTGTATTGATACACAATACAAAGTGTAATTAATAACTTCACCATGCTCAAAGGGATATTCAATGTCTGCTTTTGTTTACCCATCTACCAATAGGTGCCCTTCTTTGCGGGGTATTGGAAAACCTACCTGGTCTTTGTGGTGGAATCTATATTGGAAATTCACTGCTCGACTGAGGGCTCTTACAGATAATTGTATGTGTGGGATACAGAGATGAGGTAGTCATTCAAAAATCCATTCAACTTATTTTGCAAGTTTTTACACCTGAACTTATTTAGGCTTGCCATAACAAAGGGGTTGAATACTTATTGACTCAAGACATTTCAGATTTTCATTTTGGATTCACCTGTAAACATTTAAGAACATAATTCCACTTTGACATTATGGGATGGTGTGTAGGCCAGTGATGACAAATCTCAAGTGAATCCATTTTAAATACAGGCTGTAACACAACGAAATGTGAAAAAGTCAAGGGGTGTGAATACTTTGAAGGCTCTGTGTATTTAAATGATATAGAAATCAATATCAAGCCATGGCTGTAATTTTTGCCTTGATATATTTCATGATGTGTAGCCTAACAGGTGAGGTGCCAAATCTAGATTCAGTGCATTATAATAGGATCAAATAAAATAACATTGTATTGGTCATGTACACATTTTTCAGATGTTATCCCAGGTGCAGCAAAATGCTTCTGTTTCTAGCTCCAACAGTGCAGGAATACCCTAGAGCACACAAAAAAATGATACATATCTCGGCCTAAACATCAGCGCCACAGGTAACTTCCACAAAGCTGTGAACGATCTGAGAGACAAGGCAACAAGGGCCTTCTATGCCATCAAATGGAACATAATATTTGACATACCAATTAGGATCTGACAAAAAATACTTGAATCAGTTATAGAACCCATTGCCCTTTATGGTTGTGAGGTCTGGGGTCCGCTCACCAACCAAGAAATCACAAAATGGGACAAACACCAAATTGAGAGCCTCTGCATGCAGAATTCTGCAAAATATCCCCTGCGTACAACGTAAAACCCAAAATAATGCATGCATAGCAGAATTAGGACGATACCCGCTAATTATCAAAATCCAGGAAATTAAATTAAATTCTACAACCACTTAAATGGAAGATATTCCAAATCTTCCATAACAAAGCCATCACCTACAGAGAGATAAACTTGGAACAGAGTCCCCTAAGCAGGCTGGTCCTGGGACTCTGTTCACAAATAGACCCAAGTGAGTCCCAGGACAACACAATTAGACCCAACAAAATCATGAGACAACAAAAAGATAATTACTTGACACATTAGAAAGAATTAAAAAACAACAGTGCAACTAGAATGCTATTTGGCCCTAAACAGAGAGTACACAGTGGCAGAATACCTGATGACTGACTGACCCAAAATGAAGGAAAGCTTTGACTATGTACAGACTCAGTGAGCGTAGCCTTGCTATTGAGAATGTTCGGCGTAGGCAGACCTGGCTCTCAATAGAAGACAGGCTATGTGCACACTGCTCACAAAATGAGGTGGAAACTGAGTTGCATTTCCTAAACTCCTGCCAAATGTATGACCATATTAAAGACACAAATTTCCTTAAGATTACACAGACCCACAAAGAATTTGAAAACCACATCCAATTTTGATAAACTCTCTTATCTATTGGGTGAAATCCGACAGTGTGCAATCACAGTAGCAAGATGTGTGACCTGTTGCCAAAAGAAAAAGGGCAACCAGTGAAGAACAAACACCTTTGTAAATACAACCCATATTTATGTTTATTTATTTTCCCCTTTTTTACTTTAACTAGTTGCACATCGTTACAACACTGATGGGGCCAAGTAGCTAGTGGAATAGTGGTGAGTTTTTTTTGACTGGGTCTACGATTAATTAGTAGGGCAAATGTTCTATGATGTCTAATGAGCTTCCACTCCAGAACAGTAAGTGGAAACACACAGCTAGATAGAGGAATACATGAATAGCGGAGGCCGTGACCAGCAGACGTGACATTTTGGGGAGAGCTTTTGCAGAGACGGGGAAGGTGGTTGGAAGGGCGCGCTTGTTTGAAGGAGGAAGACGGTGAGCTTGAGTCAGTTAAAAATGGCTTGGAAAAGGGAGATGGTTTGTTAAAGGAGAATGGTAGAACGTGTAAGCAGTGTGAGCTGAAGAGAATGATGGCGAACTATCGGAGATGGTATGTGTGATGATGTTCTCGGAGCCTGAAGCTTGCACCGAGGGTCAGGATAAAGATGAGTCTGTGACAGTAGGAGTGAAGTTTTGGTAAAAAGTGGACCCTTGCCTTTTGGTTGATCGATTTGTGGTTTCAGGGTGGGTGAAAACAGAGTTTGGTACTGTGGAATCGGTGAGGGTAACCAGAAGTGGTCTTGTGATAGTTGTTTGTGTTTCTGCTGGTCAGAGGGAGAAGGCGCTCGGCATTAAACGAATGGGGGCAAGAAATGTGAATTATTTTGCTCTCAAGAAAAGGGCGCCATTGAAAGGAGTGATTGCTGGGGAAGCAGTAAATGTAAAAGTTGACCAACTGAAGGGGAAGATTCCCGGTGTTTGTGGTGCTTGTCGTTTGGTGCGACGCAGACGGGGGTGAGAGTGGTGAAACAGCAGTCATTGTCTGTTCTTTTGAGTTTTGATGATGAGTCTTTGCCCGACAAAGTGATGTTACTTATCCTGTACAAGCTTTTGTGCGATATACATTATGTTGTTACAGGTGTCAAGCTTATGGGCATGTGGAAGCAGTGTGTAGGAGGGAGGTTCCTAGGTGTGAGAAGTGTGCAGAACGGCATGAGACAAAGGAATGTGTAGCATTGGGAAAGTAGTGGTATGTGTTAATTTTAGGGGTGCCCATGGGGCTGAGGATCAGAAATGTCCTGTGCGAGAGAGGCAGGTTGAGGTTTCCAGGGTTAGAGTAGTGCAGAAGTTGTCATATGCTGAGGCAGTGAAGAAAGTAGATGAAGATGGCTCAAGGGGGAGAGATACTGAGAGGAGTGGTGTGAGTAGTAGATCTGTACCAGTAGAGGGTTAGGCCAGCAAGTGATATGTTTCAGTAAGAATGGATTTTTAGCATTTATAGCAATGGTTATCAACTGTACTGCAGGGATAGAACGTAACTTGCAGAAATTGAGGTTGTGGTGGCAGCTGCAGAGAGGTATTTGGGTGTGCGAGACTTGACATCAGAAGAGTTACAGGGTGGGTTAAGTGGTGGTGTCCCATCCTTCCAGGTTGTTGACATGAGGTAGGACTAAATAGATTTAAGTAGTGGATTAGGGTGGTGTTATTTTAATTGAATTTATTTGTTGATTTTTTTGTGAATGTAGTTAGATGGTGGGGTATTTTTATTTTTCAAGCAAAGTATAAGGGAGTTGTACTCCAGTCTAGTAGGTGGCAGTAATACAACATATTGGGCTCCCGAGTGGCACAGCGGTCTAAAGGCACTGCAACTCAGTGCAAGAGGCGTCACTATCTGGTTTAAATCCAGTCTGTATCACATCCGGCCGTGATTGGGAGTCCCATAAGGCGGCGCACAATTGTCACAGCGTTGTCCGGGTTTGGCCGGAGTAGGCCGTCATTGTAAATAAGAATTTGCTCTTAACTGACTTGCCTAGTTAAAGAAAGGTTATTTAAAATGTAAAAAAATATTGGATGCCAACCGCAGTTAAACCTCATCGAAGAAGGGGAGGCCGTGAATGGCCTCACACTCCAGTACAGTAGGTGGCGTTGTATGCACGTCGCGGTTGCGATCCGCCAATACTAATTTAGAGAAGAAGTGAACCGTGACCAAGAATCATTTCAACGTTAGCTTTTTTGTGTTATTTAGACGTTTATTAATACTCTGGAACTCAAACTATGACTAATTTAATTGTACAACATCACACGTTTACCTCATGTATTCTTTAATTCGCGTTGGAGACCAGGACTTGGTTGATATACGTTATCTAGGTAACGTTAACTAGCCGCTAACATGGCTAACTGTATGGTTTTTCATACTCAAATAGCCTCCATTATGGAGGTGCTAGCGAATACAGCGGTGGCAGATATCTGTAAACTCGTAGACGACGACTATGCAGTGTTTCGTTTGGAAATGACTCAAAGCCAGAAAGAAAACCGAGCATTGCGGAGGAAACTTCAGCTACTGGAACTGAAGGTGGCACGGGACCGCGTCCTCGCCAGTCGTCCCAGTAGTGTCAAGATCCTCGACCGAAACAGAGGAATGGCAAGAGGTACATTTTGCTGGAGGCTGCGGGGCTGTCGCCCGGTTCTCCTCTGCGCGTGTGTGACCTTAGATACTTTAACCCCTATGGTTAACCATAATTCGCTCTTGTTCAGTTTGGGATAGTATGCAATAATTCCCCTGATTACGTATCCATCATATTCTAACCAGATTCTTGATTTACTGCATTTCCTATTATTTACTCATCGAAAACAATGATGCATGAAACTTCATCTCAAAATAGTATATCAAGAAGTTATGCGAAGTGTTATTTTACATTCCTGCCAATACCCATACTTGTGTACTAAATAGTATGCAAAAAAATGAAATAGTACTACGAATGCGTCATCTAAAGAGTGATTGACTCCCGCCATTAGTTTATTTTGGTACAACGCGTCAATTTATGATTATCAGCTGTTGTCAAAAACTTGAGTCAGAAAAGATGAGTGAATTCTACTAGATTAAACGCCAAAATAAGTATACAGTTTAAGTATGTAGTATGCTAGTATTGGTATTCAGACACGGCCAGTGCCAATAGACCTTTGAGCATTGACAGTAGCTAACCTAATCACTTGTTTTCCCCCCAATCACTCTCTCGGGTGAAGGACATCTCACTGGAGGCCATAGGAGCTTTGTAAAGCCAGCAGGACACAATACATGGAGAGATGACCAACCAATCACTGTTGATGAGGGTAGTGGAACCTCAACCCATCATGTTATTGTGATAGAGGTTAGTGTAATAGTGTTGCATAAAGTGTTACTTTGTACAGCATGTCAAATGTGTCTTGTTTATTTCAGAAAGGCTCCCCTCAGCTATTCATTTCCTTACATGTACATCCTGTCATAGGGATCCTTGTGAGACTTCTCTATGACATTGTTATCCTATTCAAATCATATACTGGTAAGAACATCCTCTTCTTGTGTCAGTCTGTAGATGCTGAGGATGCAGGGCCTGGGGTCAAGCTGGAGAGGTCTGAAGGAGAGGACCCAGGGCAAAGCACAGACATCCAGACTGGAGCGGCTGGAGTGCTCCCTGTAGCCACGGAGGACCCCACCCCCACGCCGCCCAGAACCCGACGCAGCATCACGGAGGTCAGTGGAACGCCGAACGCTGTCCTCAAGTCCGAGACAGACACTGAGACCTTAACTGTAGCACACAGGCTTTTACACACAAGATCTGGCCACAGATCCGATCCAGAGAGACTGGGGCCACTGGGCTGTCCTCCTGCTCCTAGCACAGAGTATTTACCGGTATTTCACCAGAGCCAGAAGACGGTTAATTCCTGTGGAAATACTGATGGTGATGCATTAGACTCTGGTGGTGATGATCTGTCTTGTTTTTACACTACAGAGATGGACTCTGGCAACATATCCTTGGGTTTAGAGACACAGACTGATCTGTCTAGAGGGGACTGGAACCAGTACAGTAGTAGTGTATACTCTGAAGGGTGCCTAGATAAGAAAGGGGAGGTACTAGCGGTAGATGATGTGACTGTCAAAGTGGAGGGCGACACTCCTCTTACATGGAATGCAGACGAGACTCACTTAGGAGAAGGACACTCACAAGATTTCTTACATTACAGGGAAAGCTTAGAGACAAATCCAAATGTCTCGAGCCACTCCCCTGTACGCACGCTCAGGGATCGGGCCCCAGTGTCCACGTCGAAGGGGCCTTCCGATTCACACTGCCGCGTCCTTTTCGATCAGGTATCGAACTCAAACGACAGGGCTAGAGCTCAGGGAGGGGGAAACACATCAGGCAGTAGTAAAGTGAAACGCTTCCTCTGCATGTTCTGTAGCAAAGGCTTCAGCTGCCTCCAGAAAGTGGAGATCCACCAGAGGGTCCACACAGGGGTGAAACCCTTCAGCTGTACCCAGTGTGATATGCGCTTCGCTGAGGCTGGCAGCCTGAAGAGGCACCAGAGGGTCCACACAGGGGAGAAACCCTACAGCTGCCCCCAGTGTCACATGCGCTTTACCCAGGCTGGCAGCCTGAAGAGACACCTGAAGGTCCACATGGGAGAAAGGCTGTTCGTCTGAGGTTCTCAGAGAGGAGCTACCTCAGGATACCCCAGCAGAAAAACAATTCCACTTTATAGCTTATTGCGTTTATATCAAACCATGCTAAGATTACTTTTCATTGTAGTGGGCAAAAAAGATCCACGGATGCATTTTGAATTACGAGAGTAAAATATTTCAGTGTTGAATATTCCTGGGTAGAATATTGCATCCAGACATTGTGTGATATACACTGAGTGTACAAAACATTATGAACACATCGCTAATATTGAATTGCACCCCCCCCTTTTGCCCTCAAAACAACCTCAATTAGTCGGGACGTGGACTCGAAAGCGTTCCACACGGATGCTGGCCCATGTTGACTCCAATGCTTCCCACAGTTGCGTCAAGTTGGCTGGATGTCTTTTGGGTGGTGGACCATTCTTGATACACACGGATAACTGTTGAGCGTGAAAGACCCAGCAGCGTTGCGGTTCTTGACACAAACCGCTGCGCCTGGCACTTGCTACCATACCTCCTTCAAAGGCACTTACATATTTTGTCTTTCCCATTCACCCTCTGAATGGCACACACACAATCCATGTCTCAAGGCTTAAAAATCCTCCTTTAACCTGTCTCCTCCTCTCCATCTACAATGATTTGAAGTGGGGTTAACAGGTGACAATAAGAGATCATAGCTTTCACCTTGTTTCACCTGGTCAGTCTGTCATGGAAAGAGCAGGTGTTAATGTTTTGTACACTCAGTGTATAAAGCACATAAGCCTAAAAAGTCTGTTACATATTGTGTTTGTACTGTGTAGGCTATGTGATGTTCACAAATGCCTATTTCATTATTCATTGAACTGCTTTCCCAAGACACTTTTAATGAGGAAATGAATGCAATTTATCAAGTTCATGCAGATTTTTAGTTGATGTGTATGTATGGTTTTCATATGCTCTATTTAACACTTATGTTTAATAAACATAACATTTTACTTCAAGGCTATCTTTGAGACTTTCTTTAGTATACATCATCTGATCTCACCCTATTCTGCATAAACAGAACTTTATAACCAATATACACTTACTAAATATACCTACACATACCCACACACTAACACACACCTACTGTACATGTCAAAATAGTTTAGTCATGTTTGTCTGACTTGACTTATCATTGCTGACTTATTTTTACCCACAACATCATATTTATGTCCACCATGATGGGTTTAACAACAATGAAGTCATTATGTAACTACAGTATAGAACTCAAACATAGTGGGGCTGGGTAAACACTCCGGGGCCATACTGCAAAAAAATTGACGAATGTTCAGACTAAGCATCAGGCAATGTTCCAACAGCATCCATAACAGAAGTGTAACAGCATGTACCGATAATCAAAGCAACTACATCATGTATTTTACTGACTGATCAAATTGCTTTCTATGTAGAGTGTCTAGCTCCATGTAATTGCTGCAGATTGTGGCAAGCGTTCCAGATTGTGGCATGGGTTCCAATCTCACTTGAGTTTTTTTCCTCCCCCTTTTGAAATGTAGAATTACATTTGTGTGTTTTGAAGGGACGTAGCCTACAGCTTGAAAATGAATATTTAAGAATTTAATTTCTTCAGCCTTGCAGACAAACACTGCTATGACCTAATATCCATATAATACAGCTTATGCAATATGATTGTGTACACCTGAATGTAGCCCTACAATGTTTTATATGCATTTTTATAGTCATCTACTTCATCACATATCTGTTATGACTTGAAGATGAGCATTAAAGTGTACTAGAGTAGGATTACAGGTTGTACTCTCACTATCATCCTACAGATGGCAGTATTGCAGTTTATTTTAAATACGTTTATCGAGAGTCCAGAGGACATTAATTGACCGTTCTAATTGAGGAAGATGTTTGGCTGTATCAGTATCAGATGGTGAATTACTTCTATTTGATTGTCATCTAACTCGCTGATTCTCATATTCTGTAATATAGGAACTCCAATCAACAGTAGAGCTATAGCCTACATCCATTCACATCAGATAGTGTCCTCCTTATGCTGTAACCTATTAATGCATATGGGACTTTGCATGGTACACTTCCATTGTCGATAGGCTATAGTCCTACGGAAATAAAAATGTATCACTTCTGAAACCCTCGTGAAATCCATGATTTCAATGTAAAAATGCAGACTGACACGGCTACATAAATCATTGTTGCTACTATAGTACAGGCCATATTATAGTTAAGTATAGGCCTACACTTACAATGTTTCAGTGCATCAGGAAAGTATTCAGACCACTTGACTTTTTCCACATTTTGTTACGTTACAGCCTTATTCTAAACATTTTCCTCATCAATCTACACACAATACCCCATAATAACAAAGCACATTTTTTACATAATTATAAAAAAATACCTTATTTACCCAAGTATTCAGACCTTTTGCTATGAGACTTGAAATTGGGCTCAGGTGCATCCTGTTTCCATTGATCATCCTTGAGATGTTTCTACAGCTTGATTGGAGTCCACTTGTGGTAAATTCAAATGATTAGACATGATTTGGAAAGGCACAAACCTGTCTATATAACATCCCACAGTCGACAGTGCATGCCAGATCAAAAACCAAGCCATGAGGTCAAAGGAATTGTCCGTAGAGCTCAGAGACATGATTGTGTTGGCACAGATCTGGGGAAGGGAACCAAAACATTTCAACATTTTCTAAAACCCTGTTTTTGCTTTGTCATAATGGGGTATTGTGTGTGTGTGGATTGGGACACACAATTTAATACATTTTAGAATAAGGCTGTAAGATAATAAAATGTTGAAAAATTGAAGGGGTCTGAATTCTTTCCGAATGCACTGTATGCATGGACAGTGTTTTCCAAAAATGCTTGAAGCGAGGGGGGCTCGAACCCCACGGTCGTTTACTAGTCAACAGCTTTAGCTGTGTTTGCCACCAGGAAAGCAATGATGGTTACGGTACCTGACAGCTATTTGACAAGTCCATAAGGCTATTCTACTACTCTTTAACAATGTACAATAAACTTAAATGTTATATTGACTCCCACAGTGGACGTGTCATAAGACCCATAAAACCTAGGCTTACTCTGGAGTGACATTTTGATAACCCTGTAAATATCTCTCGGGCAAGGTGACTTACCAATATAGTCGGTTCTATTTACTCTCAGATACGAAAATCCTGACTAACATCAAAGTAGACATCACTCAAGACTACAAATCCCTGCAAGCTCTTGCACGTCATCTCTAGCTGACACCTTCGCTATCAGCTAGCTAATTACCTTGATCCAAAACAAAAGATATTGAACATTTCAATTTACTGTTCCATATTTTATTTAACACATTTGTTTTATTTATGCATTTGGTCTTGTCTTGTACAGAATACTATCCTAGTAGCAGTCAGATATTTATAATGTGCCATGAATACTAGGCTATATTGCTAGCTAGCTACCTAAAATGATATTAGCAACATTCCCTTATTTGACCAGATCCTCTTCTAATTCAGCCTGTGGAGGTCTTTATTGAATCCCTTATCATTTCTGCCAACTATGTGAATAAGGTGAAAGTTATTTCAGTTCATGGTGTCAGAATGCACTGCTGTATTATATAAAGCAATTCAGAACTAACTTGTTGAAAAAAAAATCTTGCCTGAGCTGTAGGTCCATTTGAGTGCGTGTGCTCACTTAGGCCTGTACATCAACCAGCACTGGGACCACTGGAGACTTGGAATGCTTGCACTCAAAGTTCTGCTTGAATTTCTTCGGGTATGCATCTATAAAGGTCAAGTACAAAATGGAGGAAGTTAACAATCTGTGGCTTAGATTGAATTCAAAGTTGACACATGATAAACTAAGCAATACGATGCAACAAACTTCTACACTTATGAAAGACTGTACCACACAGGCCAGTACAATAGCCTACACATGGAGAGGAACCTACAAGCACATTCAGTACCAACCAATACTACTCACCCGACAGACAGAGCAGGTGTGGACCAGTGCTGCCTTGGCTGCAGTCTTCTGGTCCGCAGCTGCTCCCTTCTTAGCAACCGCCGCCATTGCAACTTCAACATGAGAGTGGATCATGCGTTAGATATCAATACCCCACCTCCCCCAATTGTACCCATAGTACAGAATAATGAATTAAACGGGTGCACAGCTCCAGATCTGATTGGCAGGACTGTGTATAAGCTTTTGTTCCAGCCCATACCCGAATACAAATCATAGCCCATCTCCGTGATTCGCTATGTTGATTACATAATGAAGTCAAATTTTAGAGCTGGGCTGGGACAAAACCCTTCACACACCTGCTCTTCAGGATTTCTTGCAATGACTGAATCGGACCACAGCAGGAGAATAGTGTTCCAGGTTGAAACAGCTGACCTAGTTGAGAGGTGATAGGCACACTCTTTGGTTCTGGAATAAATAAGTTGCAAATTAAGTTTGCGATTTGTAATATGACAGTAATTATACCTCAAAAACAAACGTGAGAAAACCAATTAATTTAAAACCCACCATAGCAGGTAGGACTAAACAAGGTTACATAGCCTTGCCTACTAGTTATACTAATGATCTGCAGTCCAGCGGGTAACAGCAAACATAAATGTTTTCCCGAAGTAAAGTTAGCACACTGTTGACTCGAGGATGCTAATCAGTCCATCTTTGAAACCTCTCAAAAATTATACAGCTAGCTAAAGTAGATACAATTCAAGTAGTACTTGAAGTAGGCTCCCCACCCCTCACCCACAGACACAAATAATATCAATAATGCCTAGCCCTACCTTCATCATCGAAGTTAGCTAGCTAGTTAACTACTTGAATAGGTTCTACCAGCCATGTGGACGATTGAAAACAGGGCAGCAAAGTTTGTTTAGCGATTTAGAGCATATGACTATTTTCCTGTAAATAACCAGACCTTCATACAAACTTTCTGGGTCAAAAGCTGAAGGGGGTTAACTTGGGTCATTACCCATTTGGGTGAATTTTGGCCCATTCCTCCAGACACCAAGCTTTAACTTCCTGACTGATGTCTTGAGATGTTGCTTCAATATATCCACATAATTTTCCATCCTCATGATGCCATCTATTTTCTGAAATGCACCAGTCCCTCCTGCAGCAAAGCACCCCCACAACATGATGCTGCCACCCCTGTGCTTCACGGTTGGGATGGCTTTTTCCTCCAAACATAATGATGGTCATTATGGCCAAGCAGTTCTATTTTTGTACTTTTTGTACCAAAGTACGTTCATCTCTAGGAGACAGAACGCGTGTCCTTCCTGAGTGGTATGACAGCTGCGTGGTCCTGTGGTGTTTATACTTGCGTACTATTGTTTGTACTGATGAACGTGGTACCTTCAGGCGTTTGGAAATTGTTCCCAAGGATGAACCAGACTTGTGGAGGTATACAATTTTTTTTCTTAGGACTTGGCTGATTTTGTTTTGATTTTCCCATGATGTCAAGCAAAGAGACACTGAGTTTTTAAGGTAGGCCTTGAAATACATCCACACATCCAATTGACTCAAATTATGTCAATTAGCCTATAAGAAGCTTCTAAAGCCATGACATAATTTTCTGGAATTTTCCAAGCTGTTTGAAGGCACAGTCAACTCAATGTATGTAAACTTCTGACCCACTGGAATTGCGATACAGTGAAATAATCTGTAAACAATTGTTGGAAAAACTACCTGTGTCATGCACAAAGTAGATGTCCTAACCGACTTGCCAAAACTATAGTTTGTTAACAAGACATTTTTGGAGTGGTTGAACAATGAGTTTTAATTACTCCAACCTAAGTGTATGTAAACATCTGACTTCGACTGTATATAAACTCAGCAAAAAAAGAAACGTCCTCTCTCTGTCAACTGTGTTTATTTTCAGCAAAAATATTTGTATGAACATAACAAGAGTCAACAACTGAGACATAAACTGAACAAGTTCCACACACACGTGACTAACAGAAATGGAATAATGTGTCCCTGAACAAAGGGGGGGTCAAAAGTAACAGTCGGTATCTGGTGTGGGTACCAGCTGCATCAAGTACTGCATCTCCTCCTCATGGACTGCACCAGATTTGCCAGTTCTTGCTGTAAGATGTTACCCCACTCTTCCACCAAGGGACCCCTCTGACATTTTTGGGGGGAATGGCCCTAGCCCTCACCCTCTGATCCAACAGGTCCCAGACGTGCTCAATGGGATTGAGATCCGGGCTCTTCGCTGGCCATGGCAGAACACTGACATTTCTGTCTTGTAGGAAATCACGCACAGAACGAGCAGTATGGCTGGTGGCATTGTCGTGCTGGAGGGTCATGTCAGGATGAGCCTGCAGGAAGGGTACCACATGAGGGAGGAGGACATCTTCCCTGTAACGCACAGCATTGAGATTGCCTGCAATGACAACACGCTTAGTACGATGATGCTGTGACACACCGCCCCAGACCATGATGGACCCTCCACCTCCAAATCGATCCCACTCCAGAGTACAGGCCTCAGTGTAATGCTCATTCCTTCGACGATAAACGTGAATCCGACCATCACGCTTGGTGAGATAAAACCACGACTCGTCAGTGAAGAGCACTTTTTGTCAATTCTGTCTGGTCCAGCGACGGTGGGTTTGTGCTCATAGGCGACGTTGTTGCCGGTAATGTCTGGTGAGGACCTGCCTCAGTCCAGCCTCTCTCAGCCTATTGCGGACAGACTGAGCACTGATGGAGGGATTGTGCGTTCCTGTTGTAACTGGGGCAGTTGTTGTTGCCATCCTGTACCTGTCCCGCAGGTGTGAAGTTCGGATGTACCGATCCTGTGCAGGTGTTACACGTGGTCTTCCACTGTGAGGGCGATCAGCTGTCCATCCTGTCTCCCTGTAGCGCTGTCTTAGGCATCTCACTGTACGGACATTGCAATTTATTGCCCTGGCCACATCTGCCGTTCTCATGCCTCCTTGCAGCAAGGCTAAGGCACTTTCACAGTTGAGCAGGGACCCGTGGCATCTTTCTTTTGGTGTTTTTCAGTAAGTAGAAAGGCCTCTTTGGTGTCCTACGTTTTCATAACTGTGACCTTAATTGCCTACCGTCTGTAAGATGTTAGTGTCTTAACAAGCGTTCCACAGGTGCTGGTGCTGAGAATATAGCTAACTTGTTATGCAAGTGTTGCACACCAACAGAACCTACACCAGTCGAGCAATTCTTTTCAACAATAATCTTCATTTTAATTTGACTTTACAAACATCAAGAGGGCTTAATTGTAGACTATTTTTTTGGAGCCTAAACCTACATAAAGTAACTTAACTGGCTGAGGTTGTCTATGAGGCTTAGCAGCCTAATAGAAGTAGGATTCTTTTATTAGGCAACTAGTCAAAAATGTAGCATCCAACATAAAACAATAATTTCAAGAAAAAAAGTCTGCACGGTGGAACTAAAACAACGTAATGAATAATGAAAAGCACACATTTGTAAATCCCAAACTCTAAAGTCATTGGAAAGGTAGATAGAAAATGATTTGTGACATTGTGGTTACAATAAAGAATGTAAACAAGATGCTGTGTTTTTATTTACAGTAGTGATGGACAACTGGAGGCATTTTGAAAGTGTACTGAAGTGTACTGTAGTACTGTAGCAGGTGTGGCCCATCACGCAAACAATGTTTCCTATTAGCAGGACAATGGAATTTTTATATCTCAGCTACGGCTGTGAAAACCCCTCCACTTGCAATGTATTCAATGCTAAGTACTCTAAAGTGTTACATTTCTAAATCAAAACAGCAGTACAGTATTTCTTCATCACCACTATGCTTTCGTTAATAAAATAACGAGAAAAAACATTCAAATGCAGATGTTTATTTAAACTACATTTTAGTCACACTTCCACCCAGTTCCACTACCACTGGTAAAACCTTGCTGAGATGATCAATGTATTTGTTGAGTTGTTGTATCGTCAATTTCTCTAGCTAAAGCATCTTGATCTTTGCTTGTTGGCTTGGTAGAGTTACGGATGAATGTTTTCAGTTGATGCCAAACAAGTTCGATCGGTTTTAAATCAGGAGATCTACATGTAGAGATGGAAAATCTATATTTTTAGATATACTGTAGGCCTACCGTAGGTGTTGTAGGTCTTTTATTTATGTTTTTATTTATTTAAATGTAACCTTTATGTTACTACATAAAGGTCTACTTACTCTGCTGGTGTCTTGACCCAGTTTATGCCCTCATTTGCAATGCAAACCTAAACTTTTGTTATTGACCAAATACTTATTTTCCACCATAATTTGCAAATAAATTCATTAAAAATCCTACAATGTGATTTTCTGGATTTTTTCCCCCCCATTTTGTCTGTCTTAGTTGAAGTGTACCTATGATGAAAATGACAGGCCTCTCTCATCTTTTTAAGTGGGAGAACTTGCACAATTGGTGGCTGACTAAATACTTTTTTGCCCCACTGTATAACATTTCTTACCGAGCCTTTCATGCAAGTTTCTTCAACTGTCCTCTTCTGACTGATTTGAGCGATGTTGTGCGGTGATGCCAGCAGATTCCTGATGGCCTTTGCTGATCACTCATCGTCTTCATTCATCAGTGAGTCTGACACTTAAAATGTGCAGCATACAGTAAAAACCAGCAGTTGATTTTATATAGCATTCTTTTTAGCATTATTTGGCCTACTTTGCAGTATTGTCCCCTACTGTACCTGTACATTTTCCTGGGCTTTGCGAATAGCACTGTCCAGGACCAAAATCCAAGTCTACCAGTATTTTTTAAATGTCTTCACTTGGTTTTCCGTTCCTCCTGAATGCACTAATCAGCTCACTTAAATGAATAGAGATCCTGGTCGCGGTGCTACAATATGTTGTACAGCATAATCAAAGTGAGGACAATCGGCGATCTGCTGTATGCTTAGCCTATTGTAACCTGAAAGCCCCACCTTTCCAGTACTCTTCACCGCGTCCAAAACTCCACCCTTAACGCAGTTACCATTCAAAAACAAGCTGTTTATCTAAAAACAAATGACATTGCGTCCAAAGAGAACAGACGAAATGGACATTGTTTTCATCAAGCCAGCTTCTTTCTATGGTGCTACCCGTTCAAGGGTTAGGACTGTAACCACCCAGTGTTGCCAACTAATTTTCAGGGTAAGTTGCTAGAGGCAGGTTGATTTGTTGCTAAGTTCTGGCTGTACAATTTTGATTGAGACATGCTGATTGATGTTGTAAATTCTGTTCAAGATCAAACATTCGTGACCAACTATATTCATTGGGTTTGGCTTGTCGAACCCGTACTGCTGCTGCTGCAGTCAGCCAACAATGATTTGCAAATTGCTGCTGGCCTGCTGCTGCCTGGGCACGAGCTGAGCACCTGCTGCTGACGTCACTCACAATGGTCACTCACAATGCACTTTTGCAGCCAGGCACGTGTGTTGTGACTGAGTGTGTTACAGAGAAAATCGTTTTTGTGTCATTTAGAGGGGAAAATGCGTGCATTTTAGCGTTTGAGTCACTTTTCAAAAGTTGCAAAAAGTTCAAAATATATTTTTAAAAGTAGCTAAATTTGTTGCTAGGTGCTGTTTGACACAAAAGTTTCCAGGGTAGTCTGAAAAGTTGCTAAATATAGCAACAAAATTGCTAAGTTGGCATCACTGTAACCACCAGAGGACTTGAAAATGAACTGAAACTGAGAGGATCACCAAAAACTAAAGGCATTTTGGTTTCAGTGCATTTTATATATAAAAACAAATGTATATAGCCTATCAATGTGTATGCATACTGTGTAATAAAATCGATAATTGTGTACTAAAAACATGATTGTGTTTTTGCAGAGCTTACAACCATGCCGACAACCATCCGTGGAAATCAAGAAGGCGGTTATTTTCGCTAGATTCTTAAAATGTGTACGCAGAATTTGTGTGCATCATATGCGGATAATATCTATCATTGTATCATTTTAGAGCCAAGAGCCATAGCGCATGTCACAATTGGTTACATAGTGTAACGGAGTCACTGGCCTGAATCCAATCTGGAGCCAGTCAGTCTACATCTGTATAGCATAGAATTACAGTGCCTTCAGAAAGCATTCACACCGACCCCTTGACTTTTTCCACATTTTGTTGTTACATCCTGAATTTTTTCAAGATTTTTTTTTGTCACTGATCTACAGTGGAATTATGTTTTTACAAATTTATTAAAAAATAAAAGCTGAAAAGTATTCAACCCCTTTCATGGCAAGTCTAAAGTTCAGGAGTACAAATTTGCTTAACAACTCACATAATAAGTTGCATGGACTCACTGTGTGCAATAATAATGTTTAACATGATTTTTTGCATGACTGCCGCTTCTCTGTACCCCACACATACAATTATCTGTAAGATCCCTCAGTCGAGCAGTGAGTTTCAAACACAGATTCAACCACAAAGATCAGGGAGGTTTTCAAATGGATCACAAAGAAGGGTACCTATTGGTAGATAAGATCAAATGAAAAAAGCAGACATTGAAGTTATATAATTACACTTTGGAAGTTGTATAAATACACTAAGTCACTACAAAGATACAGGCGACCTTCCTAAGTCAGTTGCCGAAGAGGAAGGAAACCGCTTAGGGATTTCACCATGAGGCCAATGGTGACTTTAAAACAGTTACATAGTGTAATGGCTGTGATAGGAGAAACCTAAGCATGATCAACAACATTGCAGTTACTCCACAATACTAACCTAATTGACAGAATGAAAAGGAGGAATCCTGTACAGAATAAGGCACTAAAGTAATATTGCAAAAATTGTGGCAAAGCAATTCACTTTTTTGTCCTGAATACAAAGTGTTATGTTTGGGGGCAAATCCAATAGAAAACATCACGGGGTACCACTCTCCATATTTTCAAGCATAGTGGTGGCTGCATTATGCTATGGGTATGCTTGTAATCGTTTTTCAGCATAAAAAATAAACAGAATAGAGCTAAGCACAGGCAAAATCCTAGAGGAAAACCTGGTTCAGTCTGCTTTCCACCAGACACTGGGAGATTAATTTGCCTTTCAGCTGGGCAATAACCTAAAACAGGCCAAATCTACACTGGAGTTGCTTACCAAGAAGACTGTGAATGTTCTTGAGTGACGGCGTTACAGTTTTGACTTAAATCTGCTTGAAAATATATGGCAAGGCCTGAAAATGGTTGTCTAGCAATGATCAACAAACAATTTGACAGAGTTTGACATTTTTTGAAAAGAATAATGGGCAAATGTTGCACAAAAGCTCTGAGACTTACCCAGAAAGAGTGATCCACTTGTCATGAATGGACCTACCAAAACTTACCAGAAGGAGCAACGGTTGTTATCATAACATGTAAATCAATATGATTGCAATGGTTTAGACCTCCAAAAATGATTGAATTCACTGTTCACTTGCTATTTTCACAGCTTGTCAGGCTTAGCCTGACTACCCATCCACATCGCTCCGGTAGGTTTAGTCTGACCTGTCCAAACTTCAATATAGCATTTATTCTAACTGACATTGGTAATAAAACAGTGACTATGTTTGTATGTGTTCACAGATACAATATAGAAAATAGTACAAATAAAAACACTAGAATGAGTAGGTGTGTCCAAACTTTTTACTGGTAAAGGGCGGCAGGTAGCCTAGTGGTTAGAGCATTGGGCCAGTAACTGAAAGGTTGCTGGATCGAATCCCTGAGCTGACAAGGTCTTTCTGCCCCTGAACAAGGCAGTTAACTCACTGTTCCCCGGTAGGCTGTCATTGTAAATAAGAATTTGTTCTTAACTGACTAGTTAAACAAAGATTCAATTGGATATAAAATACGGTATTTCATTACACCGTACATCAGCTTCATGCATTCGGGGAGCATAGTATCTAATTTATTTTGGGAAGTTGCATTCAAGACAGGATCAACATTGTTTCAGTTGATAATAAATCATGTTTTGTTTACTTACTTTTTCCTTAATTTGTTTCTATAACTTTCTAGCAAGTCAAGCTATCTTACAGAACAGCTAGCTAGCTAGCTAAAAGCTAGGCTATATTGCAGCTAAGTGACCTTCACTCATAATAATTATCACAATAAAACTAAAACGGGAAGCAACAGTCATAAAGTATAATTGGCTTAACTGCAAATGCATCTTATTTTTTAACGTACTATTAAAATAGTACTCACTTATAGGAATGGGTAAATCAATACAAGTTGCTAGCTATCCCAGAAACCCATCTTCGAAAATCACATATTTTCATCTTCTATGGTTTGGTAACTTCCGATTCTTCGATGGAATCTGGCCTGACTAAAGAAGACGGCACAGTTTGGAAAATTTCAAACGGAGCCTTCATCTGCAGAGAAATAAAAACCCATATTTATGTTTATGTATTTTCATTACAACACTATATAGACATGACATTTGAAATGTCTTTAGTCTTTTGGAACTTCTCTGAGTGTAATGTTTACTGTTAATTTGTATTGTTTATTTCACTTTTGTTTTATCCACGTCACTTGCTTTGGCAATGTTAACATATGTTTCCCATGCCAATAAAGCCTTTAAATTGAAATTGAATTGAGTTGCTGCGGTGCAGATTGCCTCCCAATGAAATGAATAGACTTCTGCCTGAAATCATACAGTTTGACGTAACCGATGTGTACAAGGCTTAACATCGTGTAGCACCCACTTGGGTGATGATACTCGAGTAGCCACAAAGGCGCTGGAATCTCACCACACAATGTTCATGGTCAGAATAGTTTATCACACTTCAGTTGCCACTTCTACAAGACCCTTTCCTCTTTTCCCCTCAAGCCAGCTAACTGATTTGAATCATCAAAATGATCAGATTATGATCAAAATATGAATTCAGAAAAAAACAGGAAGTCAATCGAAACAATTCCATTCCAAAAAACACACTTAAAACACCTAACGATTAAAAATATTTTTCAAATGTACAGAAGGGATCAATCTCTGGCTGCTGTTACGGCACCATGCCGACAAAAATCTCCCATGGCTGGAGCAAACATTGTCACTCAATAATGGATTTACTCAGCCACGCAAGTCACACACTCAAGGTTGGCTGTATTTATACTGATGTATGTCAGTCCCCATGTCACTGTGTTCATCAATGCAACAACGACCAAAACATGCTAAAGTCAAGTCTCTCTTAACTGTTTCTCAACAGAGCTCACAACACAAGCTTATCTGGGTTGTTGTCATGTAACTGGCACTTGACAAAAAATAAATTATATATATATATACCGTACCAGTCAAAAGTTTGGACACACCTACTCATTCCAGGGTTTTTCTTTATTTGAACTATTTTCTACATTGTATAATAATAGTGAAGATATCAAAACTATGAAATAACACATATGGAATCATGTAGTAACCGAAATAGTGTTAAACAAATCCAAATCATTTTATATTTGAGATTCTTCAAAGTAGCCACCCTTTGCCTTGATGACAGCTTTGCTGGGAAATGGTTCATTTATTGTGTTTGGTTTCATAATTTTATGAACGAAAATTGGATATCAACTAATTTTCTCGTTTATGGTTTCAAAATTGTGCGCTGAGTAACAGAAAACAAAATTTATCCCATTTTTATTTTTGTTCGTACCCGGAAGTACAAAACCTGTATTAGTTATTCACAGTGCATATGGGGTTTGTTTACAGTCTGGGTTTATCTGTAGTGTCGGCAGCACAGAGAAAGGATTAGACCTTTGTGTGATAGGAAGTTAAAAATAGTAATGTTAGCTAAGATGCTGAACTTATCATGAAGTTAGCATGCCAGTAGAACGAAATCAACAACTGAAATTGACTTGCACTAGGTGGCTAGCTAGCACTAGCTGGCTAACTGACTAGCTAGGCCTACCTGGCTACTGGCTATAGTCATGCTAGTTAGAAGTAGATGAAGCTGCCCAGCCAGAGGTACTTGATGCAGAAAGGTGAGATTTCTCCATTACATTCTGTAGCTAACTTAGGGTGCTTTTTGGTCATTCAGTTTTTATTGTTATTATTTTGTTGTTTATCCTGTTATGTTTCTTATATAGTTTATTTGCTTTTTCCTGTGAAGCACATTGCATTCCACTCTGCCAGAGTGCGGAAAGATCTGATAAAATGTGTATGTTTTTGTTGGGGATTTTCAAATGAAGCATTTTTTATACTTTACAAATATTTGTATGGAACTTTTATTTTTTTATAGGAGGAAAATATGTTGGTTTGAGTATTTGTTGTAAACTCTGTTATTTGTTCAAGTGACCAGGCCCTTAAGATCAACTTCTTTGTAAATATTATGAAAAAAGATTTGAATCACTGTTCTGCAACATATGCTTAAGCTATTGAAGTACTTGCTTTGCTAGACCTAAGGGATAATGTTTGCTTTATACATGTTGTTTTATGTTCTGAATCTAGAAAAACATGCTAAACATTTGGAGGTTTGTATTACATACAGTGGGGAGAACAAGTATTTGAAACACTGCCGATTTTGCAGGTTTTCCTACTTACAAAGCATGTAGAGGTCTGTAATTTTTATCATAGGTACATTTCAACTGTGAGAGACGGAATCTAAAATCCAGAAAATCATATTGTATGTTTTTTAAGTAATTCATTTGCATTTTATTGCATGTCATAAGTATTTGATCACCTACCAACCAGTAAGAATTCCGGCTCTCACAGACCTGTTAGTTTTTCTTTAAGGAGCTCTCCTGTTCTCCACTCATTACCTGTATTAACTGCACCTGTTTGAACTCGTTACCTTATAAAAGACACCTCTCCACACACTCAATCAAACAGACGCCAACCCCTCCACAATGCCCAAGACCAGAGAGCTGTGTAAGGACATCAGGGATAAAATTGTAGACCTGCAAAAGGCTGGGATGGGCTACAGGACAATAGGCAAGCAGCTTGGTAAGAAGGCAACAACTGTTGGCGCAATTATTAGAAAATGGAAGAAGTTCAAGATGACGGTCAATCACCCTCGGTCTGGGGCTCTATGCAAGATCTCACCTCGTGGGGCATCAATGATCATGAGGAAGGTGAGGGATCATCCCAGAACTACACAGCAGGACCTGGTCAATGACCTGAAGAGAGCTGGGACCACAGTCTCAAAGAAAACCATTAGTAACACACTACGCCGCCATGGATTAAAATCCTGCAGCGCACGCAAGGTCCCCCTGCTCAAGCCAGCGCATGTCCAGGCCCGTCTGAAGTTTGCCAATGACCATCTGGATGATCATGGTCATGTGGTCTGATGAGATAAAAATAGAGCTTTTTGGTCTAAACTCCACTCGCCATGTTTGGAGGAAGAAGAAGGATGAGTACAACCCCAAGAACACCATCCCAACCAAATCAAATCAAATTTATTTATATAGCCCTTCGTACATCAGCTGATATCTCAAAGTGCTGTACAGAAACCCAGCCTAAAACCCCAAACAGCAAGCAATGCAGGTGTAGAAGCACGGTGGCTAGGAAAAACTCCCTAGAAAGGCCAAAACCTAGGAAGAAACCTAGAGAGGAACCAGGCTATGTGGGGTGGCCAGTCCTCTTCTGGCTGTGCCGGGTGGAGATTATAACAGAACATGGCCAAGATGTTCAAATGTTCATAAATGACCAGCATGGTCCAATAATAATAAGGCAGAACAGTTGAAACTGGAGCAGCAGCACAGCCAGGTGGACTGGGGACAGCAAGGAGTCATCATGTCAGGTAGTCCTGGGGCATGGTCCTAGGGCTCAGGTCCTCCGAGAGAGAGAAAGAAAGAGAGAAGGAGAGAATTAGAGAACGCACACTTAGATTCACACAGGACACCGAATAGGACAGGAGAAGTACTCCAGATATAACAAACTGACCCTAGCACCCCGACACATAAACTACTGCAGCATAAATACTGGAGGCTGAGACAGGAGGGGTCAGGAGACACTGTGGCCCCATCCGAGGACACCCCCGGACAGGGCCAAACAGGAAGGATATAACCCCACCCACTTTGCCAAAGCACAGCCCCCACACCACTAGAGGGATATCTTCAACCACCAACTTACCATCCTGAGACAAGGCTGAGTATAGCCCACAAAGATCTCCGCCATGGCACAACCCAAGGGGGGGCGCCAACCCAGACAGGATGACCACATCAGTGAATCAACCCACTCAGGTGACGCACCCCTTCCAGTGACGGCATGAGAGAGCCCCAGTAAGCCAGTGACTCAGCCCCTGTAATAGGGTTAGAGGCAGAGAATCCCAGTGGAAAGAGGGGAACCGGCCAGGCAGAGACAGCAAGGGCGGTTCGTTGCTCCAGAGCCTTTCCGTTCACCTTCCCACTCCTGGGCCAGACGACCCTCAATCATATGACCCACTGAAGAGATGAGTCTTCAGTAAAGACTTAAAGGTTGAGCCTGAGTTTGCATCTCTGACATGGGTAGGCAGACCGTAATTAAGATTAATTGTCAGATTCAACAGAAGATCTCTTTGTTTCTTGGGACCTAGAACAAGCATCTTTGTTTTGTCCGAGTTTAAAAGTAGAAAGTTTGCAGCCATCCACTTCCGTATGTCTGAAACACATGCTTCTAGCAAGGGCAATTTTGGGGCTTCACCATGTTTCATTGAAATGTACAGCTGTGTGTCATCCGCATAGCAGTGAAAGTTAACATTATGTTTTCGAATAACATCCCCAAGAGGTAAAATATATAGTGAAAACAATAGTGTTCCTAAAACGGAACCTTGAGGAACACCGAAATTTACAGTTGATTTGTCAGAGGACAAACCATTCACAGAGACAAACTGATATCTTTCCGACAGATAAGATCTAAACCAGGCCAGAACTTGTCCGTGTAGACCAATTTGGGTTTCCAATCTCTCCAAAAGAATGTGGTGATCGATGGTATCAAAAGCAGCACTAAGGTCTAGGAGCACGAGGACAGATGCAGAGCCTCGGTCCGATGCCATTAAAATGTAATTTACCACCTTCACAAGTGCCGTCTCAACCGTGAAGAATGGAGGTGGAAACATCATTCTTTGGGGATGCTTTTCTGCAAAGGTGACAGGATGACTGCAACGTATTGAGGGGAGGATGGATGGGGCCATGTATCGCAAGATCTTGGCCAATAACCTCCTTCCCTCAGTAAGAGCATTGAAGATGGGTCGTGGCTGGGTTTTCCAGCATGACAACGACCCGAAACACAGCCAGGGCAACTAAGGAGTGGCTCCGTAAGAAGCATCTCAAGGTCCTGGAGTGGCCTAGCCAGTCTCCAGACCAGAACCTAATAGAAAATCTTTGGAGGGAGCTGAAAGTCCGTATTTCCCAGTGACAGCCCCGAAACCTGAAGGATCTGGAGAAGGTCTGTATGGAGGAGTGGGCCAAAATCCCTGCTGCAGTGTTTGCAAACCTGGTCAAGAACTACAGGAAACGTATGATCTCTGTAATTGCAAACAAAGGTTTCTGTACCAAATATTAAGTTCTGCTTTTCTGATGCATCAAATACTTATGTCATGCAATAAAATGCAAATGAATTACTTAAAAATCATACAATGTGATTTTCTGGATGTTTGTTTTAGATTCCGTCTCTCACAGTTGAAGTGTACCTATGATAAAAATGACAGACCTCTACATGCTTTGTAAGTAGGAAAACCTGCAAAATCGGCAGTGTATCAAATACTTGTTCTCCCCACTGTCTTTGAATAATCTAGGATTATACAATCAAAGCCGTTAAACACAATACATGTAAAAATGAAATGCCTTTCATGGTGTCTGACGGAGTTGACATAAATCAAGTTAGTTTGAAGGAATGAAGGAATAAGGTTGTTCTTTTACGTGGTGTAATAGCTGATACATTGGTCTATCAAAATCTACATTTCAAATGGTGTTAATATTAAGTAAAAATATTTGCTTGTTTTGTCACAGACTGAAATTAGGCAAACTATTAGAATTTTAGCAACCAGGAAATGGCGGAGCGATTTCTGCATAGTGCATCTTTAAGACAACATTTATCAAAACCTTTGCCTGTAGCCACAAAGAGTCTCAGAATATAAGTGCTGATCGGGGATCAGGTCCCCATCATAGTCTTATTCATTATGATTTAAAAGGCTAAACTGATCCTAGATCATCACTCCTACTCTGAAATGCTTTGTGGATACAGGCCCTGACCTAATACACTACATGACCAAAAGTATGTCGACACCTGCTCGTCGAACATCTCATTCCAAAATCATGGACATTAATATGGAGTTGGTCCCCCCTTTGCTGCTATAACAGCCTCCACTCTTCTTGGAAGGCTTTCCACTAGATGTTGGCAATTTGCTGCGGGGACTTGCTACCATTCAGTCACGAGCATTAGTGAGGTCGGGTACAAGCATTTCGCTGCACCCGCAATAACATCTGCTAAACACGTGTATGTGACAAATAACATTTGATTTGATTTGACTGATGTTGGACGATTAGACCTGGCTCGCAGTCGGCATTCCAATTCATCCCAAAGGTGTTCGATGGAGTTGAGGTCAGGGCTCTGTGCAGGCCAGTCAAGTTCTTCCACACCGATCTTGACAAACCAATTCTGTATGGACCTCGCTTTGTGCACGGGAGCATTGTCATGCTGAAACAGGAAATGGTTTCCCCAAACTGTTGCCACAGTTGGAAGCACATAATTGTCTAGAAAGTCATTGTATGCTGTAGTGTTAAGATTTCCCTTCACTATTATTCCTCCTCCACCAAACTTTACAGTTGGCACTATGCATTTGGGCAAGTAGCGTTCTCTTGGCATCCACCAAACCCAGATTCGTCCGTCGGACTGCCAGATGGTGAAGCATGATTCAGCACTCCAGAGAACACGTTTCCACTGCTCCAGAGTCCAATGGCGGTGAGCTTTACACCACCCCAGCCGACACTTGGCATAGCACATGGTGATCTTAAGCTTGAGTGTGGCTGCTCGGCCATGGAAACCCATTTCGTGAAGCTCCTGACAAACTGTTCTTGTGCTGATGTTGCTTCCAGAGACCGTTTGTGTTAACAAATAAGGAACACTCAAAATGTGCACTTATAAATCATAACAATTTTAATCAAAATACAGCTGTAGACAGAAGTCAAAGATCAAACATCACACATACAACTGATGTCTCTCCTGAGTTCTGCAAAATAGGAAAAGTCCCAAGTTATTTTATTAATAAGCCTGAAGTCCAGCCGTGGTGATGTCACTGCATATGTCATTACCTTCTACATATCAGACCAAGCCCATGCAGAGACAGCTATACAAACTTGCAAGAGAGATACAATAGTTCCTGTGTTTTCTAAGGGCTCAGCAGTAAATGTCCGCTCCCCAAGTTGATTTATAGAGGTATGTCTGACTAGTCTCTTATCTCCCCTGCAGGGTTCTGTGTTTATATTTGAGGTGCTTTTCTCACAGACCGTTTCTTTATAAGAGGCAGCGACTAGAAAGTAACTGTGAAACAATTTTAAACCTTATAATGTATATATATTGTTAATCTGTAGTCTAGGACACTATAAATGTAGTGGGGAAGGGGTCTTATAGCCCTTCCCCTTCTATTAATACAACATAAGCATAATCAATTATTATAATGCATCAAATATTTGGTGCAGCCCCTATTATGACCCCAATTTGATCCCATCATTCTCCAGACCCTCCTCACACCCCTCCTCCTTCACCAGCAGCACCTCCTCTTCCTGGAAGAGAGAGGTGATACAGATTACACTAACATACACTCCCTCAGGTACGTACATATACACACACACACTTTCAACACGCTGTTTTTACCCTTCCTCACTACTTTTGAGTCCTATACTGTAGTTACAGAATGACTTCATTGTTGTTAAACCCATCATGGTGGACATAAATATGTTGTGGATAAATGTGTCGGCTATGATAAGTCAAAGTCATCAGACAAACCTGACTAAACTATTTTGACGTATACGGTAGGTGTTTTCTAGTGTGTATATGTGTAGGTATATATTGGTTATAAAGCTCTGTCGGGTTTATGCAGAATAGGGTGAGATCAGATGTGATGTATATTAAAGGGAGTTTCAAATAACGAGAACAAAGTCAAAATGTTTATTTATTAAACATACACATTTTAAATTCACCTTATGAAAACCACACATACATCTGCATGAACTTGATAGACTGCATTAGTATACTCATTAAAAGTGTCTTGGGCAAAAAAATAAGTAGTTGAATGGAATGAATGAAATTTGTGAAATTTGTGAACATCATATATCCTACACAGTACAAACACAATATGTAAGACTCATTAGGCTTATATATGCCTTATATATCACAATGTCTGGATGCAATATTCTACCCAGGAATATTCAACACTGAAATCTGTTACCCTCATTATTCCAAAATGCATCTGTGGATCTTTTCTGTTGACAACACTCATCTTTGTCTTTAATTCAGGGTTTGATGTCAAAGTCAGAAGCTATCAAGTGGAATGGTTACTTTCTGTTATAGAGTGGGAATGTGTTTTTCTGCTGCTGTATCCTAAGGTAGTTACTCTCTGAATGGCCTCTCTCCCGTGTGGACCTTCAGGTGCATCTTCAGATGGTGCTGATGGGAGAACCTTTTCTCACACTGGGGACAGCTGTAGGGTTTCTCCCCTGTGTGAACCCTCTGGTGCCTCTTCAGGTTGCCAGCATGGGCAAAGCGCATGTGACACTGGGTACAGCTGTAGGGTTTTTCCCCTGTGTGGACCCTCTGGTGAATCTCCACCTTCTGGGGGCAGCTGAAGCCTTTATTACAGAACATGCAAAGGAACCGCTTCTCTTTACTGCCAATTTTTGCTCCCCCTCCCCGAGCCTTGGACCTTTGGTCATTTGAGTTCAATACCTGATCGAACAGGCCTTGTGAATCGGAAGGTGTCATTGACATGGACACTGGGTGTAAAGAGGAGTTGGTTGTGACATTTAGATTTGTCTCTAAGTTTTCCCTGTAGTCTAAGAAGTCACTGCTGTTGTCCTGCGAGTGTCCTTCTCCTAAATGAGTCTCGACTTCATTCCATGTCAGAGGAGGGTCGCCCTCCATTTTCACAGTCACATCATCTAAGGCCAGACTCTCCCCTTTCTCATCCAGGCAGTCTTCAGAGTACACACTACTACTGTACCGGTTCCAGTCCCCTCTCATTGGATTAGTCTGTGTATCTAAGCCCACAGGCATGTCACCAGGTATCATCCCTGTCTCTGCAGTGTAAGAACAAGATGGATCATTGCCAGTCTGTAATGCGTCACCTGAGTCCTGATGGGACAGAACTGTCCTCGGGTTACCGTAAAGTAAATACTCTGAGCCGGGAGCAGAACGACAGCCCAGTCCCCCCAGCTCCAGTATCTCTGGGTCTGACCTGTGGTCAGATCCTGTGTGCAAAATCCTTTGTGTTACAGTTAAAGTCTCTGTGTCTGTCTCTGACTTAAGGACAGCGTTCTGCGTTCCACTGTCCTCTGGGATGCTGCGTCGGATCCTGGGCGGAACTAGGGTTGTGGTGGGGTCCTCCGTGGCTACAGAGGGCGCTCCCGCCTGGATGTTTCTGCTGTGTCGTGGGTCCTCCTCTCCTTCAGACCTCTCCAGCTTGACCCCAGGACCTGCAGCCTCTGCATCTGCAGGCTGGCAAGAAGAAAGGAGGTTATTACCGGTACATAAGTAGGATTAGATAACATTGTCATAGGGGAGTTTGTGAGACTTCCCTATGGCAGATAAATGAGGATGTACATGTAAGCAAGTGAATAGCTGAGGGGAGCCTTTCTGAAATAAACTGGCCACATTTGATATACTGTAATTTGGATGTAATACTATTACACTAACCTCTATAACGATAACGTGCTGAGTTGAGGTTCCACTCCCCTCATCAACAGTGATTGGTTGGTCATCTCTCCATGTTTTGTGTCCCGCTAGCTTCACAAAGTTCCTGTAGCCTCCAGTGAGATTTCCTTCACCTGAGAGAGTGATTGGGGAAAAGAGGTTGTTAGGTTTAGCTATGGTCAATGCTCAACAATATATTGTACACTATTGACCGTTTTGACACGGTTTAGAATTGACAAGGATGTAAGGTAACACTTCACGTAACTTCTTGATATACTCTTTATAGATTGATTGACTATGTTCAATGCAGCATGTTGTTTTCAATAAGTAAATAATAGGACATAACGTAAATCAATTATCTGGTTAGATATTTTGTCATTGTGCAAAATAGCCAAGCAATTATTGCATACTATCCAACAAACTGACCAAGACCCATTTCACCATATCTGGTTAAGACATCTAAAGTCACACATGTGCAGCCTCTTCGTCCTGAAAAATGTGCGTACCTCTTTCCATTCCTCGCTCGAGGATCTTAACACTACTGGGACGACTAGCAAGGACGCGCTCTCGCGTTGTTCTATCTGCGCGCTCCCGTGCCACCTTCAGTTCCAAAAGATGTAGTTTCCTCCGCAATGCCCTGTTTTCTTTCTGGCTTTGAGTTATTTCCAAACGAAACACTGCATAGTCGTCGTCTACGAGCTTACAGATATCTGCCACGGCTGCATTCGCTAGCACCTCCATGATGGAGGCTATTTGAGTGTGAAAAACCACACAGTTAGCCATGTTGGCTAATGTTCACAGCTAGCTAACTAGCGTTACCTAGATAACATTTATCAACCAAGCCCTGTCTCCAACGCAAATTAAATAATACAGGGTGTAAGTATGTGATTCGGTGCAGTTCAATTAGTCATATTTTGAGTTCCAGGGTGTTAATAAACGTCCAAATATCACAAATAAAAATGCTAACGTGGAAATTGTACTTGGTCGCTGTTCACTTCCGGTTACACTGAAGAGAAGGGGATCTTATTGGTTGGCGTCAAAGCTCAAAGGGGGTTGTTAAATGAAAAATCATTGCGCGCTGGTCTTTGAATAACGGTAGTGAACCGAAATATTCAAGGCCCACGTCTCACGCTATTGGTCGTTCGATAGCCAATGGGCTCTCAGCATCCCTTTCACCGCGGTGTTCGAGGAGAAGCAGTCTGCCCATCGCATTGACGCGTCCGTCCAGCTTAACGATTGACTGACAGATAACAAGCTAAATACCACGCTGCATGTGAACTAAGCAAGCTAGCTAACGAATTAGATATGGTTACGAGTATAATTGCTTATTTTCAGATACAACAAATAGAGATAAAGTTGCATCATTGACGTTGGTATGGTGCGTTGCACTTCTTGAAATCAATAAAAAAGATGGCGACTTTGACAGACTGAGTAGTAGTCTACTACTGGAAGAAAGTGAAGATAACTAACGTTACTCAGTAAGGTAGCTATTTACTCTCAGTGGTGGAAAAAGTACACAATTCTCATACTTGTGTAAAAGTATAGATACCTTAATAGAAAGTTACTCAAGTAAAAGTTTTAAGTCACCCAGTAAAATACTACTTGAGTATAAGTTTAAAAGTATTTGGTTCTAAATATACTTAAGTATAATTGCTAAAATATACTTAAGTATCAAAAGTAAAAGTATAAATAATTTCAAATTCCTGATATTAAGCAAAGCAGATGCACAGTTTTCTTGTTTTAATAATTAAGGAATGGCCAGGGGTACACTCCAACACTCAGACAATTTACAAATGATGCATTTGTATTCAGTGAGTCTGCCAGAGGCAGTAGGGATGACCACATGTTCTCCTGATAAGTGTGTAAATTTGACAATTTTCCTGTCCTGCTGAGGATTCATCATGTAAGGAGTACTGTTGGGTGTCATGGAAAATGTTTAGAGTAAAACTACATTATTTATGTAGTGAATTAAAAGTTGTAAAAGTATAAATAGTAGAGTACAGATACCTCCAAAAAACGACTTAAGTAGTACTTTAAAGTATTTTTACTTAAGTATTTTACACCACTGGTTACATTATAGTATCTATCTGGCTATGATCTGTTAATCTGATCCCTTCTAGAATGTCAACTAAATGACAAGATGTCTGTGCACTTGGTAAATGTTAACTCTGAATTATTGTCATGTCTAGCATGGCATGCATTTATAAGTATTAAAAGTTATTATATTAATGCCACTTTGATATTTATGTTTCCATCATTCCAAGATATGGAAATCAGCAGTAGAAATAATAAAGCGGTTTCCCCACCCCTGGTACGCTGAAAAGCTGAGAGATGGACCTGGAGAAATGTAAACCATCAAATTCATAGACAGAGCTATGGTTGCAAGGACCAACCATCCATGATATGAAAATAATAGTTTTGACCATGTTTTGAGGCGATAGTGTTAGTTGACATTTCCTTTGTATACAAACATTGTAGTAAAGCACGCTTGTATTTTGGGTTCTGATGGGTTGCGATAATTGAACTAAGCTCATGAGGCATTTATAATTTATATTATTCAAGAATCAATGGATACATATAATTAATTTATAAGTAGCAACTGCTGATTGCCCCTTTAAAGTCTGCACATTGGGCAAGCTATCAATGCCAATTGGAGACTCCCCCATTGGAAGAAGAGGTCAACCACATCAGGTGTCAACTGACAGCCTCTTCCACCTCAGAAAATGCAGTGCCTTTTTGATCAAATGATTCATTGGCATCAGGAATGTGCCTGTAATGGTGTCCTGCAATGACTCTATTTATGCTCTGCAACCACATTCTCTGTGTTTACATTCATAGGTCATGGACAGGACCCACCAGACCTAGAGCCATCTTGGGTGGTGCTCCGCCCAAGGATGGCAAACCTGGATAAGGTGTTCTTTGTCCTTGATGTGATGATCCCCAAGGTGACATTCTGGTGAAATCTGCTTTACTCCTGGTACTTTATAATGTCTGCATATCATCAGTCTACCATAATTCTATCTACAGTATAACTGCATAATATCCTAAAAAAGCAAATTTGATGGGTAGCTAGGCTGGGACTCCCTGGAACAGTCAGTCCAACAGCTATGTCCAGGGGTGTCAAACTCAATTCCAGGAGAGCCGCGTGTCTACTGGGTTATTACCTTTGAATTCATGTTCAATTAAGACCTAGAAAACCAGGTGAGAGGAGTTCCAAACTAAGAAACTGACACTCGCCCCTCCAGGAATTGAGTTTGACACCCTTGCCTTAGTCCTTACATCAAGAGGTCTGATCATACCAATACATTTGAAATGCTCGAATTCAGAATCAATTGGGCTTCGAAAAATAATATGGTGGCTGGGATAGGTTCATGTGGATTGCAGATTTTCTGGAGGGAAAAACGGTTCTACGGCCCATCTAAACAGCAGCTGCGATCCGATTTTAAATTCCAATGAGGAGATTAGATTAAGCTGGCATAGGTGCCCAGGTGGGCGGAGATTTTGTCAGGTGAAAAGTGATCGCATTCATTTTGATCCGTGCTGCCTCCTGGGTGTGAACCGGGTGACATGGCGAAGTTGTCTCAAAACAAAGTGACATATGCTAAGCACGTGGAGTAATGATTACAACAAATGCAAAACGCATACATACTTTATCTGCCTTAAACTAGATAGAAAAGTATTTATTTCTGGAAAATATATGTTGTATGTTCCTGAACGATGCACCACGCTGCCTGGTTGACAATATGACCTGGTGGCGTAGATTACGGTTCTATTTGAGCAGGACGCTCGTCTCTCACTGCTTTCGCCCGTTCACATCATGAGCCATATCCTGGTGCACACCGGTTCAGCTTAATAAAACTCCCTCATTCAAATGTGGAAAGAGTGTCAAACAATGCACATCCCCATTGGCAGTAAATGAAATACACTTCAACAAAGGTTCAGATGCTATTCGATGAGCTAACAAGGAAAGTTAGTGTCATAAGGAGATCTGTAAACCTTATTACATATTGTGGGGACATGCACAAAATAACATTAGATTGGATTGTTAAGCACAAACTGAAGTCCTTTTACATACTTAAAGGTAGGTAGGTAGCCTAGTGGTTAGAGCGTTGGACTAGTAACCGAAAAGTTGCAAGATCGAATCCCGAGCTGACAAGGTAAAAATCTGTCTTTCTGCCCTTGAACAAGGAGGTTAACCCACTGTTCCTAGGCTGTCATGAAAATAAGAATTTGTTCTTAACTGACTTGCCTAGTTAAATAAAAGGTAAAAATGTCCCACTGCACTTTCTTTCCTGCTGCCAGGACCAACTAGCCGCCTGGCTCAGAACCACTCATGCCTGACCCAGTCCACTCTTGCTTCTTGACACTCACTGTGCTGGGTAACACAGGGTCACAAACCATAACAAGCTGGTAAAGTAAGTGAAAATAGTTGTCAGTGAGTTTCAAGATAGTAGGTAGCTGGCTATGCAGCCTCAAAGACAAGATTAGACACACAAAAAGGGCATCCCCTTTCTTATCTAGGCGCCCTACAGAGTATACTGTACACTACTACTGTACCGGTTCCAGTCCCCTCTCATTGGATTAGTCTGTGTATCTAATCGCACAGGCATGTCACCAGGTATCATCTCTGTCTCTGTAGCATATGAACAGGACCTGTAACACATCACCTGTGTCCCGATTGGACAGAACAGTCCTTGGACTGTAAAGTAAATACTCTAAATGGGGAAAGGCGGACAGCTCAGTCGTCCCAGCCCCGTTAAAGTCTCGGTGTCTGTCTCTGACTTGAGGACGGCGCTCAGCGTTCCACTGACCTCCTTGGTGCTGAGTCAGGTCCTTGACCTCTCCAGCTTGACCCCAGGATAACAGTGATTGGTTGGCCATCTCTCCATGGTTTGTGTCCCACTGGCTTCACAATGCTCCTGTGGCCTCCAGTGAGACCTCCTTCACCTGAGAGTGATAGAAGGAAAAGAGGTAGTTAGGTTAGCTACTGTCAATGCTCAACGGTATACTATTGTGTCAATATCTATTCCATACTATTGACAATGTCTAGAATTGGCAAGGATGTAAGGCAACATTTCTCATAACTTCTTGATATACTATTTATTGATCAATGCATCACATAGTTTTTGTTGAGTAAATAATAATAAGTGCAGTAATCAAGAACCTGGTTAGAATATGATATTGTGTCTTTGTGCTGGCTAGAGATAATTATTGTTATCGATCAATAATGACAAATCTCCTGGCATTGACAATTTAGATGGAAAGGTACTGAGGATGGTAGCTGACTCTATAGCCACTCCTATCTGTCATATTTTTAATCTGAGTTTAGAGGAAAGTCTTTGTCCTGAGGCCTGGAGGGAAGCCCAAGTAATTCCGCTACCCAAGAGTGGTCAAGCGGCCTTTACTGGTTCTAACAGCAGACATATAAGCTTGCTGCCAGCTCTTAGCAAACTGCTGGGAAAAAATGTGTGTGACCAAATACAATGCTATTTCTCTGTAAACAAATTAACAACAGACTTTCAGCATGCTTATAGAGAAGGGCACTCATATACTGCACTGACACAAATGACTGATGATTGGTTGAAAGAAATTGATAATAAGATGATTGTGGGAGTTGTACTGTTAGATTTGAGATATTATTGAATATTATTGACCATAATCTGTTGTTGAAAAAACGTATGTGTTATGGCGTTCAACCTCTGCTATATCATGGATTCAGTGCTATCTATCTAATATAACTCAAAACATGTTTTTTAATGGAAGGTTCTCTAATGTCAAACATGTAAAGTGTGGTGTACAGCAGGGCAGCTCTCTAGACCCTCTACTCTTCTCTATTTTCACCAATGACCTGCCACTGGCATTAAACAAAGCATGTGTGTCCATATATGCATCAGCAACCACAGCTAATTAAGTCACTGAAACCCTTAACAAAGAGTTGCAGTCTGTTTTGGAATGGGTGGCCAGTAATAAACTGGTCCTGAACATCTCTAAAACTAAGAACATTGTATTTGGTACAAATCATTCCTTAAATTTTAGACCTCAGCTGAATCGGGTAATGAATGGTGTGGTTGTTGAACAAGTTGGGGAGACAAAATTACTTGGTGTTACCTTAGATTGTCAACTGTCATGGTCAAAACATAGATTCAATGGTTGTAAAGATGGGGAGAAGTCTGGCTGTAATAAAGAGATGCTTTGCTTTTTTGACACCACACTCCAAAAAGCAAGTTCTGCAGCCTAGTTCTGTTCTTGTCTATTGATATTCTGTATTATGTCATTCTGTATTGTGTTTTGTGTGGACCCCAGGAAGAGTAGCTGCTGCTTTTGCAACATCTAATGGGGATCCTAATGAAATACAAAAATACCAAAGTAATCAGGGGAATTATTGCATACTATCCAAAAACTGACCAAGACCCAATTCTCGATAATGAATCTGATCACGTCAAAAGGTGAACGAGGCGACAGGCACTGAGCTATATATGCACGGCGACAGGCCGCGCAGACTCTGCCTTCTGCAATTTGTACCTCTTGACATGCCTCTGTATCTGTTGGGGATCTTTACACTACGCTCTCACGTCGTCCTCTGCTCGCTCCCGTGCCAACTTCAGTTTCCAGTAGCTGTAGTTTCCTTCGCAATGCCCTGTTTTCTTTCTGGCTTGGAGTTATTTCCAAATGAAACACTGCATAGTTGTCTACGACTTTAAAGATGTCTGCCACTACTGCATGATGGAGGCTATTTGAGTGTGAAAACCATACAGTTTGTCATGTTAGCAGCTAGCTAGCGTTATCCAGATAACATCTGTCCTGTCTCCAACGCAAATTAAAGACTACTGCAGTAAGTATGTGATGCTGCGCAGTTAAATTTGGCCTATTTTGAGTGCCAGGATTTCCCTGTCTAAATAACAACAATAAAAACACAAACGTGGAAATTGTTGTACAATAAACAGAAATTATCTGATTGGTTGGCATCATAGTTCGAAAGGGTGTGCTTAAATGAAAAAGGTATGCACGCTGCTCTTTGAATTACGGTACTGTTTATTACATTACACTTCAAATCTCCCATGATCAGTGTCTTCCCAGCTGAGAGCAGACTTGTTTAGAAAGAACAGTGTGTTCACAAGAATAGAGTATAAAATAGTATAATGACTTTATTCCATCTACCTCCATCTACCTTCCATCACCTCGGTAAGGTAAATATTCAACTATCCTTGTTTTAGCCTAGGTTTACTGTCTCTCTAAAAACAGGTATATCCAAGCCTGTTTCAAATGACAAGTTAACAAAGGGTTAATGAAGGGTATGTGGTTAATTACCCTCTTCCCCAAAACACTTCACAACTATATGTCAACTTAAGAATAGTTCCAAGATATCCCCTGTGTACATCTCGAGCCACACTGTTACAATTTCTCCCGGTTGTGGACACTCCTATGTCTGATCAGGTTAGTCAAGAAGGAGAAGCTCTTGTAACATAGTTTGCACTTGAAGGGCCTCTCCTTGGTGTGAACGGCCTGGTGCTCCCTCAAATAGTCTGCCCTAGCGAAGCGCTTCCCACATGTGGGGCAGGCGTATGGCTTGTCAGCGTCAGTCCTATTACCACGTTGTGACCCAATGACACCAGACGAGGCAGAAGCAGGAGCCACCACCCTCAGGTGGTTAGTCTTTGAGCTCCATCCTTGACCTCTAGCCATTGTTTGGGTGTTGTTGGGATTGTGTGTTGTGTTATAGGCTAGGTACCTCTTGGGGTGAACGCCCATCCTGACCCTGCCTGTATTGGTGGGGTAACCATGAGGTAACTGAGGAAGGATAGACCCAGGTGCAGGCCTTCTATGAACCCATTCACCAGGCATTAGACAAGATCCTGAAGGAGAAGACAGACTTCCTGTTAGACTCCCACAGGGGGTGTCTCCCACTACTCTTTGTGAAGGCTGAAGCCCGGGGTGACCTGAATTGTTCATCATGGATACTGTGGTGTTTGTATCATATGAACAGGAGGGTCTATCTCTATCAGCCCCAGGTCCTGCTCCATCTCTGCACTGAGACTGTGAAGAGAAGGGTCTGGGCTGCAGACTGGATCCCTGACTGGAGCCTCTGTCTATTTGATGACCACCAGGACTGAGGTTGTTCAGTCCACCTGTCCACTGGTTCTGTTCTGTGTGGTGGTGGAGTCTCTGCCCCTCACGGTTTGGTTCTGTTTCTGACTCGGAAAGGAAAAGCGACGGCTCTTGATCCAGTGTCCTGATCCGGAGCCAAGGTTTGTGACCAGCCGCCTCAGAGGTCCAGTCTCGCCTGCCAGCAGCACCGGATATCAGCAGGTCCTCATGGACTGCAGACTGTAAACACACATTGCATAAAGGTTTATATAAGAAACTCTATGCTGGACACACAAAACATGACATGATATTATAAAATGTTAACACAGTCAAGCCCATCTCTAACACTGTGATTCATGTACCTAACAATATGGAGCCATTGGTGCTTATTATTATTTTTTAAATCCAAATGTGTTGACTCAAGAAAGAAGTATGTTTTGGTTCGACTGGGATAAGGGAAACTCAGCCCTTGCAATGATACAAAAAGTCAGCACAGAGTAAATGTATTTAATTTCAACAAAATGGTCATACAACTCACATAAAGTGAAGTACAGTACTTTTATTGCACAAAACGATACATGTGTCAAGTAGAATAACTTCCCATTATGGTAACACTATATTTTCTGTAAATCTGATACCCTCGATTTGATCAAATTAATTTTAGAATAAATATTCAACATGACATTACACACAGCTTGACTACTTTAAGTAAACATGAATTAAGTTACTATCATTTCCTCATTATAAAATAGCATCAAAGGCTGTCACTTTTCATCAGTGAAGCAATTTTACAGACACCATCACATAACACCATGTTTTCCTCAGTTCACCTCATCCAGTTCCCTACTACATACAGTGGGGCAAAAAAGTATTTAGTCAGCCACCAATTGTGCAAGTTCTCCCACTTAAAAAGATGAGAGAGGCCTGTAATTTTCATCATAGGTACACTTCAACTCTGACAGACAAAATTAGAAAATCACATTGTAGGATTTTTAATGAATTTATTTGCAAATTATGGTGGAAAATAAGTATTTGGTCAATAACAAAAGTTTATCTCAATACTTTGTTATATACCCTTTGTTGGCAATGACAGAGGTCAAATGTTTTCTGTAAGTCTTCACAAGGTTTTCACACACTGTTGCTGGTATTTTGGCCAATTCCTCCATGCAGATCTCCTCTAGAGCAGTGATGTTTTGGGGCTGTTGCTGGGCAACACATACTTTCAACTCCCTCCAAAGATTTTCTATGGGGTTGAGATCTGGAGACTGACTAGGCCACTCCAGTACCTTGAAATGCTTCTTACGAAGCCACTCCTTCGTTGCCCGGGCAGTGTGTTTGGGATCATTGTCATGCTGAAAGACCCAGCCACGTTTCACCTTCAATGCCCTTGCTGATGGAAGGAGGTTTTTACTCAAAATCTCACAATACATGGCCCCATTCATTCTTTCCTTTACACGGATCAGTTGTCCTGGTCCCTTTGCAGAAAAACAGCCCCAAAGCATGATGTTTCCACCCCCATGCTTCACAGTAGGTATGGTGTTCTTTGGATGCAACTCAGCATTCTTTGTCCTCCAAACACGACGAGTTGAGTTTTTACCAAAAAGTTCTATTTTGGTTTCATCTGACCATATGACATTCTCCCAATCTTCTTCTGGATCATCCAAATGCTCTCTAGCAAACTTCAGACGGGCCAGGACATGTACTGGCTTAAACAGGGGGACACGTCTGGCACTGCAGGATTTGAGTCCCTGGCGGCGTAGTGTGTTACTGATGGTAGGCTTTGTTGCTTTGGTCCCAGCTCTCTGCAGGTCATTCACTAGATCCCCCCGTGTGGTTCTGGGATTTTTGCTCACCGTTCTTATGATCATTTTGACCCCACGGGGTGAGATCTTGAGTGGAGCCCCAGATCGGGGGAGATTATCAGTGGTCTTGTATGTCTTCCATTTCCTAATAATTGCACCCACAGTTGATTTCTTCAAACCAAGCTGCTTACCTATTGCAGATTCAGTCTTCCCAGCCTGGTGCAGGTCTACAATTTTGTTTCTGGTGTCCTTTGACAGCTCTTTGGTCTTGGCCATAGTGGAGTTTGGAGTGTGACTGTTTGAGGTTGTGGACAGGTGTCTTTTATACTGATAACAAGTTCAAACAGGTGCCATTAATACAGGTAACGAGTGGAGGACAGAGGAGCCTCTTAAAGAAGAAGTTACAGGTCTGTGAGAGCCAGAAATCTTGCTTGTTTGTAGGTGACCAAATACTTATTTTCCACCATAATTTGCAAATAAATTCATTAAAAAAATCCTAAAATGTGATTTGTAGAAAAAGTTTATTTAACGAGTTACCGTTTTCCGAATGAACTCTTAAAGAAATAAATATCTCTTACATTTCAGTCATTTCAGTCATCATTATTTGTTGCCTTCTATCAGTCTCATTCTTAATGTCGCAAAATCCTTGGATATCTGCGCGAACCCTAGCATAAATGATGAATCAGCGATATACAAATTGGCTTAATTATTTATTTACTAACTAACTAAATAATCACACAGAATTACATAAACACAAGCAAAATAGCTTACACATTGATTACTACATAATGCAATGAAATGTCCCTAGTGGACTAAACCGATATGATGGCTTGTTACACAAAATGAAAAGGGGAGGGGCATGTAAGAAAGAACGGGAGAAAATACAAAGGACTTCACTATCGTACATACAGCTGATAACTATGCTCATGGAAATGCTATGAACGGCCGCTTAATCGGAAAAAAATGGCAATGTACATATTTACGATTTTATGCCTTTGTTGTCTCTGTTGAAATCGCTGGTCCATTTTCTGGAGAGTCAGTCGACAAAGTCTCTGGTTGTGTAAGTCTCTGGTTGTCCACCAGAGGTCACCATGTCCTTTGTAGTTGTAGCTTGTTCCTTTTGTTCTGGAAGTGTCTGTTATAGGTCAGATGTACCAATGGTCATTCGATAGGGAAATGTTCTCCTCTCGTCTTCGGTCTAGTTTCCTAAACTATTTTACATATACAGCTGCAGACGGTGAATGTGTAGTCTTTAGTTGTGTATATTTATTAACGATTTGTAACATATTCAGCTGGAACTGCACGTAACTGGTCTATAGTGGTAGCAATTTCAACGTGGGGACTCCTGTCCTTACATTTTCTTGATGAATGTACATTTGTCACGAGTCCTATTTAAGCACTCAGGGAAAAGGGGCGTTCCCTCCTTTTGTCGTAATGTCTGTGCTCACGTGGACGTGGCCACTGACTTGGTTAAGACTTCATATGAAAAACAATTCTCTCATTTAGAAGGCTAACATCACATTACATCTTCTCACAAATAGTTTCATATTTAACCATATCAGTTCCCCAACATTTTGGATGTGAATCTGATCACTGGGAAATATGCACATTCCAAGATACAGTTATGTTGTTCTACTGTCCTGTGTTACGTCACCAATTAGTAATGAATTTGACAGGATTGTTCTTTCAGTACGCACAGATCATTCCAACTGTTTAGGATTACAGAAATATTGTTTCATTATTCAACCTTTTGATGTTACTTTTTTGGCAGGAGGAATCTCCTTATAACAAGAGGCTTCTTTCTCCTCAAATCCTGCCAACCCCAACAACAGCAGAGTTTCTACACGGTATTTTCAACCGGTCATAAAACTGGTGGGGGGGGGGGGGGGGGGGGGTGATCTGGCACCTATGATCATCACCCAACAGGGCAAGTCATGACACATGGTTATCAAAATGTCACGCCAGAGTAAGCCTACACTAAACACAGACCTTATCTTAAGTGTTTCTAAAATCTCCTATGGGAAAATGAATGGTGAAAAAAGATTGTAACCATTTCCCTGTTTGATCACTAGGTTCTATGGGTATTATGACACCTCCACTGTGGAGGTATTATACACCGCTCAAAAAAATAAAGGGAACACTAAAATAACACATCCTAGATCTGAAGGAATGAAATATTCTTATTAAATACTTTTTTGTGTACATAGTTGAATGTGCTGACAACAAAATCACACAAAAATTATCAATGCAAATCAAATTTATCAACCCATGGAGGTCTGGATTTGGAGTCACACTCAAAATTAAAGTGGAAAACCACACTACAGGCTGATCCAACTTTGATGTAATGTCCTTAAAACAAGTCAAAATGAGGCTCAGTAGTGTGTGTGGCCTCCACCTGCCTGTATGACCTCCCTACAACGCCTGGGCATGCTCCTGATGAGGTGGCGGATGGTCTCATGAGGGATCTCCTCCCAGACCTGTACTAAAGCATCCGCCAACTCCTGGACAGTCTGTGGTGCAACGTGGCGTTGGTGGATGGAGCGAGACATGATGTCCCAGATGTGCTCAATTGGATTCAGGTCTGGGGAACGGGCGGGCCAGTCCATAGCATCAATGCCTTCCTCTTGCAGGAACTGCTGACAGACTCCAGCCACATGAGGTCTAGCATTGTCTTGCATTATGAGGAACCTAGGGCCAACCACACCAGCATATGGTCTCACAAGGGGTCTGAGGATCTCATCTCGGTACCTAATGGCAGTCAGGCTACCTCTGGCAAGCACATGGAGGGCTGTGCGGCCCCCCAAAGAAATGCCACCCCACACCATGACTGACCCACCGCCAAACCGGTCATGCTGGAGGATGTTGCAGGCAGCAGAACGTTCTCCACGGCATCTCCAGACTGTCACGTCTGTCACATGTGCTCAGTGTGAACCTGCTTTCATCTGTGAAAAGCACAGGGCGCCAGTGGCGAATTTGCCAATCTTGGTGTTCTCTGGCAAATGCCAAACGTCCTGCACGGTGTTGGGCTGTAAGCACAACCCTCATCTGTGGACGTCGGGCCCTCATACCACCCTCATGGAGTCTGTTTCTGACCGTTTGAGCAGACACATGCACATTTGTGGCCTGCTGGAGGTCATTTTGCAGGGCTCTGGCAGTGCTCCTCCTGCTCCTCCTTGCACAAAGGCGGAGGTAGCGGTCCTGCTGCTGGGTTGTTGCCCTCCTACGGCCTCCTCCACATCTCCTGATGTACTGGCCTGTCTCCTGGTAACGCCTCCATGCTCTGGACACTACGCTGACAGACACAGCAAACCTTCTTGCCACAGCTCGCATTGATGTGCCATCCTGGATGAGCTGCACTACCTGAGCCACTTGTGTGGGTTGTAGACTCCGTCTCATGCTACCACTAGAGTGAAAGCACCGCCAGCATTCAAAAGTGACCAAAACATCAGCCAGGAAGCATAGGAGCTGAGAAGTGGTCTGTGATTATCACCTGCAGAACCACTCCTTTATTGGGGGTGTTTTGCTAATTGCCTATAATTTCCACCTGTTGTCTATTCCATTTGCACAACAGCATGTGAAATTTATTGTCAATCAGTGTTGCTTCCTAAGTGGACAGTTTGATTTCACAGAAGTGTGATTGACTTGGAGTTACATTGTGTTGTTTAAGTGTTCCCTTTATTTTTTTAAGCAGTGTATATCCAAAACCAACAGAATGAACTACAAACTAACTAGTACTACATTAAATGTCACCACTCTATACATGGGCCGTGTGCATTTTCTGTTAGTGTATCCTGAGGTAGCTCCTCTCTGAGAACCTCTTCCAGCAGTGCATACAGGCAAATGGCCTCTCTTCTGTGTGGACCTTCAGGTGCATCTTCAGTTGGTGCTGGTGAGAGAACCTCTTCTCACACTGGGGGCAGCTGTAAGATTTCTCCCATGTGGATCCTCGGGTGCATCTTCAGATTGTCAGGGAAACTGTCCCAGCACAGATGGCAGCTGAACAATTTGTCTTCCATGTGCATCCTCTGGTGGAGTGGTTCCCAAACTTTTTTAATAGTCCCATACCCCTTCAAACATTCAACCTCCAGCTGCGTGCCCCCTCGAGCACCAGGGTCAGCGCATTCTCAAATATAGTTTTTTTTGCCATCATTGTAAGCCTGCTACACACACAATATTCAATACATTTATTAAACATAAGAATGAGTGTGAGTTTGTCACAACTCGGCTCGTGGGAAGTGACAAAGACCTCTTATAGGACCAGGGCACAAATAATAATATAATAATAATCAATAATTTTGCTCTTTATTCAGCCAACTTACATATGAAACTTTATTTGTTCATCAAAACTTGTGAATAACTCACCACACGTAAATGAGAAGGGTGTGCTTAAAAGGATGCACATAACTCTGCAATGTTGGGTTGTATTGGAGAGAGTCTCAGTCTTAAATAATTTCCCACACACAGTCTGTTTAGTTTTCATGGTAGTGAGGGCAGGGAATCCACTCTCACATTGGTACGTGGTTGCAAAGGGCATCAGTGTCTTAACAGCGCGATTTGCCAAGGCATGATACTCTGAGCGCAGCCCAATCCAGAAATCTGTCAGTGGCTTCTGATAAAATGTTCATAGAACCGCTTGTTGCAATTTCGATGAGGCTCTCTTGTTCAGATATCGGTACGTGGACTGGAGGCAGGGCATGGAGGAAGGTCCTCGTTAATGCAGACAGAGAAGAGCTCCAACTTCTTAATCATAACCTCAATGTTGTCCCGAACATTGAATTTAGTTGTGGAGAGTCCCTGTAATCCTAGATTCAGATCATTCAAGCAAGAAAAAACATCACCCAGATAGGCCAGTCGTGTGAGAAACTCATCATCATGCAAGCCGTCAGACTAGTGAAATGATGGTCAGTAAGAAAACTTTGAGCTTGTCTCTCAATTTTTAAAAACGTGTCAATACTTTGCCCCTTGATAACCAGCGCACTTCTTTCTGTATGTTGTAAAAGCGTTACATGGTCGCTGTCCATATCATTGCATAGTGCAGAAAATATACAAGAGTTCAGGGGCCTTACTTTAACTAAGTTAACCATTTTCACTGTAGTGTCCAAAACATCTTTCAAGCTGTCAGGCATTCCCTTGGCAGCAAGAGCCTCTCGGGGGATTCTGCAGTGTACCTAAGTGGGGAGCAACCGCTTGCACGCGTGTTACGACTCCACTATGTCTCCCTGTCATGGCTTTTGTGGCATCAGTACAGATACCAACACATCTTGACCACCAAAGTCCATTTGATGTCACAAAGCTGTCCAGTACTTTAAAAATATCCTCCCATGTTGACCTGGTTTCCAGTGATTTGCAGAAGAGGATGTCTGCCTTAATTGACCCCCTATAAACGTAACGGACATATACCAGGAGCTGTACCAGTTCCACCACGTCTGTTGATTCATCCAGGTGAAACGCATAGAATTCACTGGCTCGTAATGCGAAGCAGTAATTGTTTCAAAACATCTCCTGCCATGTCACTGATTCATCGTGAAACAGTGTTGTTTGATGAAGACATTGTCTGTATAGTTTTTTTGGCCTTTTCCCCCAGCATTGTTCCAGCCATACCCGCGGCAGCAGGAAGAATTAAGTCCTCCACAATAGTATGGGGCTTGCCTGTTCTAGCCACTCGGTAGCCTGTTCTAGCCACTCGGTAGCTCCACCATTTAAGACTCTTCTAGCCTCTTCTTATTAATGGTATCTGTTGCTTTTATACATGTCTTACTATTCAAAAGTCGTCTTAATTTTCACTCAAAAAACTCCTGTGGCTTATTTTTCAAATTGGCATGTTTTGTTTCTAAAAATCTGCACAAGAGTAAAGGTTTCATCGAGTTGTGAGATAGTACTTTTGCACATAAAACACACTGTGTCTGAAGAATGGCACTACTCTCAATATAAGTAAACCCCAAATCAATGTAGTTCTCATCATATTTGCACCTCTTCGATGATCCAATGTCCCTGTCCCTGTGGGACAGGTACAGGATGGCAACAACAACTGCCCGAGTTACACCTGTACCTGTCCCACAGGTGTGATGTTCGGATGTACCGATCCTGTGCAGGTGTTGTTACACATGGTCTGCCACTACGAGGATGATCAGCTGTCTGTCCTGTCTCCCTGTAGCACTGTCTTAGGAGTCTCACAGTACAGACATTGCAATTTATTGCCCTGGCCACATCTGCAGTCCTCATGCCTCCTTGCAGCATGCCTAAGGCACGTTCACGCAGATGAGCAGGGACCCTGGGCATCTTTCTTTTGGTGTTTTTCAGAGTCAGTAGAAAGGCCTCTTTAGTGTCCTAAGTTTTTATAACTGTGACCTTAATTGCCTACCGTCTGTAAGATGTTAGTGTCTTAACGACCGTTCCACGGGTGCATGTTCATTAATTGTTCATGGTTCATTGGACAAGCATGGGAAACAGTGTTTAATAAACCCTTTACAATGAAGATCTGTGAAGTTAATTCGTAAAAAATCCAAATATCTTTCTTTTTTTGCTGAGTTTACAATGATCTATGTGACATTGCAACATAGTGTACAAGGATAGACCATTAAATTAAAAAAGGATATACTTTTTTTATGAGTGCGCCCCATACAAAAGACACACCGGTAGCCTACACATGTTTCACAGATGTAGCTTGTTGTTATTAGAATCAATCAAAGCGGCGCTACATTGAGAGGGAGATTTCTAATCAATGCAAAATGGAATAAAAATGAAGGAATTAAGTTGGCTAAATGAGGAGTAGGCTACACTGATCATCCAACCGGTAGGCTGATGTTTCATATGAATAGAGTTGTAGACAAGTACGGGGAGCGCAGCAAAATAGCTTTAATTGGCCTTTCTACTTAGCTAACTTAACTGACTTCTGTAGCTAGCTCTTTTACAAACGATTTGATGGAGTCAAGATTGGCACTGCCAGATGGTATGATAGATAACCTATGGCAGCAACAAGTTTGTCTAACCAGCGCGAGTCGGTTTGGCTACTTTCTCTCTCTCTCCCTCCATTCCAGAAAAATGCCCACCCCTAACTTAGATTGGATGTTGTTTTGTGTTTGACTGTCTGTTTCTGGTTGTGGTTAACCGTTTTGTTCCCCAGCCCAGAGTTGAGGATGCTGTTCCATCCACTGACCTCCACTATGTTGCCTCTGGTCCTGGCCTGCTCGGTGGTGATGTCCCCCGGGTCCCTGGTTGCACCGGCCTGGTTCTGGGAATCCAAGGTGGCTGCCCAGTCTTCTCTGTTAGCCTCCAGCCAACCACCTACAGGAAGAGGTTACAAAATAGACTTTACAAACATTAAATGTATTCCCGGATCATTTTCATTTTCATTATAATTTTCATTATAATGTGAAGAAAAATTCTAAAATTGATTAAATAAATGTTTTCCCTTATCAGTCTACACACAATACCCCATAATGACAAAGCAAAAACAGGTTTATATAAATTCTTGCAAATGTATTAAAAATAAAAAACAGAAATACCTTATTTAACATAAGTATTCAGACACTCTGCTATGAAACTCATAATTGAGCTCAAGTGCATCCTGTTTCCATTGATCAAATCAAATTTATTTATATAGCCCTTCGTACATCAGCTGATATCTCGAAGTGCTGTACAGAAACCCAGCCTAAAACCCCAAACAGCAAGCAATGCAGGTGTAGAAGCACGGTGGCTAGGAAAAACTCCCTAGAAAGGCCAAAACCTAGGAAGAAACCTAGAGAGGAACCAGGCTATGTGGGATGGCCAGTCCTCATTGAGATGTTTCTACAACTTGATTGGTGTCCACCTGTGGTAAATTCAATTGATTGGACATGAGTTGGAAAGGCACACACCTGTCTATATAAGGTCCCATAGTTGACAGTGAATGTCAGAGCAAAAACCAAGCCATGAGGTCGAAGAAATTGTCCGTAGGGCTCCGAGACAGGATTGTGTCGAGGCACAGATCTGGGGAAGGGGACCAAAACATGTCTGCAGCATTGAAGGTCCCCAAGGACACAATGGCCTCCATCATTCTTAAATGGAAGAAGTTTGGAGCCACTAAGATGCTTCCTAAAGCTGGCTGCCTAGCCAAACTGAGCAATCAGGGGAGAAGGGCCTTGGTCAGGGAGGTGACCAAGAACCCGATGGTCACTCTGACAGAGCTCCAGAGATCCTCTGCGGAGATGGGAGAACCTTCCAGAAGGAAAACCATCTCTGCAGGACTCCACCAATCAGGCCTTTAGGGTAGAGTGGCCAGAGGGAAGCCACTCCTCAGTAAAAGACACATGACAGCCCGTTTGGAGTTTGCCAAAAGGCACCTAAAGGACTCTCAGACTTGAGAAACAAGATTATCTGGTTTGATGAAACCAAGATTGAACTCTAAAGCCTGAATGCCAAGTGTCACATCTGGACATCACCTGGCAAATCCCATCCCTACGGTGACGTATGGTGGTGGCAGCATCATGCTGTGGGGATGTTTTTCAGTAGCATGGATTGGGAGACTAGTCAGGATCGAGGGAAAGATGAACAGAGCAAAGTACAGAGAGATCCTTGATGAAAACCTGCTCCAGACTGGGGCGAATGTTCACCTTCCAACAAGACAACAACCCTAACCACACAGCCAAGACAACGCAGGAGTGGCTTCGGGACAAGTCTCTGAATGTCCTTGAGTGGCACAGCCAGAGCCCGGACTTGTACCCAATCTAACATCTCTATAGAGACCTGAAAATAGCTGTGCAGCGAGGCTACCCATCCAACCTGACAGAGCTTGAGAGGATCTGCAGAGAAGAATGGGAGAACTCCCCAAATATAGGTGTGCCAAGCTTTTAGCGTCATACCCAAGAAGACTTGAGGCTGTAATCGCTGCCAAAGGTGCTTCAACAAAGTTTTGAGTAAAGGGTCTGAATACTTATGTAAATGTGGGATAAGTTTTTTATTTTTAATACATTTGCAAAACCTTCTAAACGTGTTTTTGATTTGTCATCATGGGGTAATATAAGGCTGGAACGTAACAAAATGTGGGAAAAGTTAAGGGGTTAGAGTACTTTCTGAATGCACAATATGTCAACCTTACCTTGCTCCCCCATCTTTAGTCCACTCAGCAGGTCAATGTTCTCTGGTACGTCTTCTATGGTCTCCTCTTTGACCAGCAGCAGATCAGGCTTCCCATCCTCCATGTCTACTGACTGTAAGAGATACAGAGTGAGAGGATGTTGGATCAAGACATCTGATATGAGCACCCTGCTATGGAGCATCTTCTGATTGGGCAATGAGGGATTGCTGAGTACTATACAAAAATATTAATTGATTTGATAATATGCAAATGTTTTAGTTGATTTGATTACTTGACACTCTTAAATGGTTTGATCATTTAAAGGCATGGTCCTACACTTAAGGTCAACCCCTTAGTTTAGAACCAACTTCTCTGTTTTTAAATGGCCTATGTGGCATCGATTTGACATTCTAGTGTCTAAATTGACTACAAAGTGTAAATAGGATAATTTTGGTCATAAAGTCAGTCTCGTTCAAAACTGAGTTCTTTTAGTGAGTTCGTCACGACTTACTGGAGGGTTGGTATGGATTACTTACTCGCCCACTTTTGCCAACGATGCCCAAATGCCCAGAGACAACACGCTGCTATATGGACATTTGTTGTCAAGTCTGCATATGGGTCCAAAGCACAGCAAAGAGGAGTGAAAATGGTTTTCCATAAAGATGATGCAAACTTCCAATGCACTTCAACAATATGGCCAGAAATGGATTACATTCGACACGGTCAATTCTGCTGCAACCGTCAAACAACTAATTTTGGTGAGAAATTAGCTAAGTAGATAACTGGTACTAGCTAGCTAGTAGCTACTTTTGTTTATACAACATTATTTGATATTGCTAGCGAGCCAGGCTAGCTATGATACCACAGATAAAAGGGGAATAATACCGAAGCTATCTAAAATCGACTAGGGACATCAAACTTTCAGGCTGCTGCACAGACACTTTGGAGGCTCTAGTCTAGAGCACCTGGTTAAATTGTATTTAGGAGCATTTTTCAAAAACAAATTAAACTCAGTTGTTCACAATTCCTGACATCTAATCCTAGTAAAAATTCCCTGTTTTAGGTCAGTTAGGATCACCACTTTATTTTAAGAATGTGAAATGTCAGAATAATAGTAGAGAGAATGATTTATTTCAGATTTTATTTCTTTCATCACATTCCCAGTGGGTCAGAAGTTTGCATACGCTCAATTAGTATTTGGTAGCATTGCCTTTAAATTGTTTACCTTAGGTCAAACGTTTCAGGTAGCCTTCCACAAGCTTCCCACAATAAGTTGGGTAAATTTTGGCCCATTCCTCCGGACAGAGCTGGTGTAACTGAGTCAGGTTTGTTGGCCTCCTTGCTCACACATGCTTTTTCAGTTCGGCCCACAAATTTTCTATATGATTGAGGTCAGGGCTTTGTGATGGCCAATCCAATACCTTGACTTTGTCGTCCTTAATCCATTTTGCCACAACATTGGGAGTATGCTTGGGGTCATTGTCCATTTGGAAGACCCATTTGTGACAAAGCTTTAACTTACTGACTGATGTCTTGAAATGTTGGTTCAATATATCCACATGATTTTCCTACCTCATGATGCTATCTATTTTGTGAAATGCACCAGGCCGTCCTGCAGCAAAGCGCCCCCACAACATGATGCTGCCACCCCCATGCTTCACGGTTGGGATGGTATTCTTCGGCTTGCAAACCTCCCCCATTTTCATCCAAACATAACGATGGTCATAACGACGATCTTTGTCCCCATGTGCAGTCTGGCTTTTTTATGGCGGTTTTGGAGCAGTGGGTTCTTCCTTGATGAGCAGCCTTTCAGGTTATGTTGATATAGGACTCGTTTTACTGTGGAAATAGATACGTTTGTGCCTTTCCTCCAGCATCTTTACAAGGTCCTTTGCTGTTGTTCTGGGATTGATTTGCACTTTTCACACCAAAGTACGTTCATCTCTAGGAGACAGAACGCATCTCCTTCCTGAGCGGTATGACAGCTGCGTGGTCCCATGGTGTTTATACTAGCGTACTATTGTTTGTACAGATGAACGTGGTACCTCCAGGCATTTGGAAATTGCTCCCAAGGATGAACCAGACTTGTGGAGGACTACAATTTTTTCTGAGGTCTTGGCCGATTTCTTTTGATTTTCCCATAATGTCAGGCAAAGAGACAGTGAGTTTGAAGGTAGGCCTTGAAATACCTCCAATTGACTCAAATGATGTCAATTAGCCTATCAGAAGCTTCAAAAGCCATGACATAATTTTCTGAGCTGTTTAAAGGCACAGTCAACTTAGTGTATGTAGACTTCTGGCCCACTGGAATTGTGATACAGTGAATTATAAGTGGAATAATCTGTCTGTAAACAATTGTTGGGAAAATTACTTGTGTCATGCACAAAGTAGATGTCCTAACCGATTTGCCAAAACTATAGCTTGTTAACAAGAAATTTGTGGAGTGGTTGAAAAACAAGTTTTAATGACTCCAACCTAAGTGTATGTAAACTTCCGACTTCAACTGTATTTGTTCAGCACTTTTGAAATGTACGACAGAATTCAGAACATGGGTCGTTCTTACAGTGTTCTCCGTGTACACCAAGTCAAAACCATAGGATAAATAAGGGGGCATATAAGCAGACCATGAAAGCTCTTACAATATTCAATGATTACAATTCTCCAAAACAGGTTATAGTCTACATGTGCACCACCAAGTCAGAACAGTAGAAGAAATTAAGAGGGGAAATAGACCAAATTATTTGCTAAAAATGTGGGGCTCAAAACAGAGCCCCACCTGCCCTGAATGACAGGTTGACACTGGCTGTAACAAATATCTCCAGTGTTTGTTTTAGCTGTGTTAATTTCAACAGAGTGTATAACCTGATTTCCCCCTTAATTGAGATCAGTGATTTATTGCCACTTGTCAAACCAACAAGGTTTTTGGTGTGTGTGCAGTTCATAAGGTGCTCGTTTAGAAAAGAAGGGTAGGGTAATATGGGGTAACTGCCCCCCCCTGGAATTCACATAAAGACCACAAGAAGTCACCTAATTATTTTCCCAACACTTTCCCTGGCTGTCACTGTTCTTGCTGAACAAAATATTTCCTCTTTGTCATCACAACATTTGGAGATATTTCAACAAAACGATTTTGTGGTAAGTTGATCTAATCTTTTAAAATTGAAAAAAAGTTGTAGATATAGTCCAATGAAGTTAGATCTACATATATTTTTTAAATATACAAGTAGGAAAGCCTTACGATAAATAATCCAATCAATTTTGTGTTGTGTTTTGTGGGAAACTCCCCTGTCCCCCCGGGGGCTAGTTACCCCTTTATGGTTATGGATGTGTTTCTACCTGTCATTTAGACAATGACTAGCCTAGTGAGTGCTAGTTTGTGCTAAGTTGCTAGTTTGCAACTTCACTAGAAGTAAATGCTAGCCAGATAGCTAGTTAGCACAAGCTGCTAGGAGTACTAGCTAGCAACCTTACTACTAAATCGTCTGAGGTAAAATACATTAAAAAAGATAACTTTATTTCAGTTGTAAATGTTTCCACTAGTGACTGATATAGCTTTACAGTTAATGCAACATTATAGCCTTTTAGCTATTTTACACAGCCTTTTGGTCCCGAAAGCACACACATCCCTGGGTCGCTCGTCTTTTCAGTTCGCTGCAGCTAACAACTGGAACGAGCTGCAACAAACACTCAAACTGGACAGTTTTATCTCAATCTCTTAATTCAAAGACTCAATCATTGACACTCTTACTGACAGTTGTGGCTGCTTTGCGTGATGTATTGTTGTCTCTACCTTCTTGCCCTTTGTGCTGTTGTCTGTGTCCAATAATGTTTGTACCACATTTTGTGCTGCTACCATGTTGTGTTGCTACCATGCTGTGTTGTCATGTGTTGCTGCCTTGCTATTACATTTACATTTAAGTCATTTAGCAGACGCTCTTATCCAGAGCGACTTACAAATTGGTGCTTTCACCTTATGACATCCAGTGGAACAGCCACTTTACAATAGTGCATCTAGGTCTTTTAAGGGGGGGGGGGGGGGAGGGGGAGAAGGATTACTTTATCCTATCCTAGGTATTCCTTAAAGAGGTGGGGTTTCAGGTGTCTCCGGAAGGTGGTGATTGACTCCGCTGTCCTGGCGTCGTGAGGGAGTTTGTTCCACCATTGGGGGGCCAGAGCAGCGAACAGTTTTGACTGGGCTGAGCGGGAACTGTACTTCCTCAGTGGTATGTTGTTGTCTTAGGTCTCTCTTCATGTAGTGTTGTGTTGTCTCTTGTCGTGATGTGTGTTTAGTCCTATATTTATATTTTATTGTTTTATTTTTAATCCCAGCCCCCTCACCGCAGGATGCCTTTTGCCTTTTGGTGGGTCGTCATTGTAAATAAGAACTTGTTCTTAACTGACTTGCCTAGTTAAATAAAGGTTAAATAAAAATAAAATATCATATAGCTAAGTTAGATATCTACATTTTTAAGAGAAGAGCTTTTCAAATGGCATCTCGCCCCCTGTTTTCAGTCACAGGAAGGGACTGGATTGGGTGTAAGCAGTGCAGGGGGTGGGCTCATGAGTTGTGCTTCAATTTTACTGGGGATAGCTGTATTTGTTACCTACAGGTACAAATTAGAATTGTGCAATAGCAGAACATAAGAGAGTTGCCACATCAATGTTACACTGAGTTAATTAGTTGTTTTTAAATGTTATATTCCAATGTTATTGAATGTTATTATTTATATTCCATTCCAATATCCCAATGATTTTTAAAAATGAATTAAAAACAACTACTGAAAACATTTTGCTCCTGAATGTAAGTAAAACATCTTGCATTATTCAAATCATATTTAGGGCATTTGTGCATAATGGATTGTATGGAAAAGGAACAACAAAGAAAGAACAAAGAAAATGTATGTTCAGGTGAGTTAAAAAGAGGGATTTTACATCAAATCTCCTCATAGTGCGGATATTAATGGTGACATGTGCAACACCATTTCCCCCCCATATTTGATTTAAATAATTAAAATAAGACAACAAGACTTAGCTTAAATATTACTTACTTACTAAAGAATTTCTAAATAAAACCGATTAAATGGATTTTAACACACGTGTGTGTTACTTAAAAAAAAAAAACATTTCATGAAATAAGTGTAAACTGTAGCCATTTATTTCCCTTTATAGTTTATTCGCCTAGGCATGACCTTCAATGATTTATTTTGGTTATATTTTATTTTTTATTTTGATGATATGCCAGAAATCACCAAAATGGGTTTGCTCTGCCTAATCAACTTAACATGAAATGTGATGTACTGTAGCATGTCTGAGGAAGATGTGCATAGCTCACGTTAGCTACCTTGCTAACAACAGCTAACTGTAGCCCATTGGCATTTACGGTCAATACAGGGAAGGCACTTGCATACTAGCTTGCTAGCTAATCATAGGATGTAGCCAGCTTGCTTTCAATAATGTTTCAACTCAAACTGGCTTGCAAAAGTTAGAAAACTAGCCAGTTTGAGTTGAAACATTATTGAAAACAGTTGAAATTCATTGGAGCACTGCGATTGGTTACCCAAAATTCTGGGGCGGGGCTAAGCGAAGGGTCAATTACCTGACCATCTTGAGATGGTCAGTCCGGGGAGAAAGGCCTCAACTTCAAAACTTAGTTCTATTCATAGCAAAACTAGCTAAGCTTACCTCGCTGTACTCACTACTGCCCTTGTTTGTTGTGATTTAATGGCAAAGAAACACCCACATCAAATCAAGTGACGGTCGGTGCCATTTAAGATGATAGAGGATCATTGTTTTTTATGATCATGGACTTATTTCTCTTACAGCATATTGGATGACTGTCACTATTTTATTAATCCAGCTCAATAAAACATTGACAGGTTTAGGATACTACATGATACTAAAATTTCCCCTATACCCATCATGAGGTTGCTACAAAAGGTCAAGAGAAAAATGAGAGTAATTCAGACAGTTGACACATTCAATACCGCCTTGCACACTCTTGCCTGCATCTAGCTGATCTAGGGTGTAGTCATTAGTCCTACAGTTGCAAATGAGAGTTTATTTTGGACAAATGTAGGTATGGTTCTCCCCATTTCGTTCTGTTTGCTTCCGTTTAAGAAACGTTTTTCAACACAATCGGCAGAATGAATACACCCCTGATCACAACAAACACAGTTCCCTTTCATAGCAGCTACATACAAAAAGCATGATAATTTGCTTGTTGTATAATTCCTACTCGCATCTATGAGCTCTCGTCCTATCACCTTTTCCCTTTGCATGTGGACTTCAGTGCACAACATAACAGCTGTATGTGACAAAGCGAAAAAAAACTTTCCAAATCAAACCTTCATTCCATAACTGCTAAACGCTACACACAGCCTACATAGTTGTCACCTAACGTCATAGTCAACATGGCGTCCCCCAGGGCTCTGTTCTAGGCCCTCTCCTATTCTCGCTATACACCAAGTCACTTGGCTCTGTCATAACCTCACATGGTCTCTCCTATCATTGCTATGCAGACGACACACAATTAATCTTCTCCTTTCCCCCTTCTGATGACCAGGTGGCGAATCGCATCTCTGCATGTCTGGCAGACATATCAGTGTGGATGACGGATCACCACCTCAAGCTGAACCTCGGCAAGACGGAGCTGCTCTTCCTCCCGGGGAAGGACTGCCCGTTCCATGATCTCGCCATCACGGTTGACAACTCCATTGTGTCCTCCTCCCAGAGCACTAAGAACCTTGGCGTGATCCTGGACAACACCCTGTCGTTCTCAACTAACATCAAGGCGGTGGCCCGTTCCTGTAGGTTCATGCTCTACAACATCCGCAGAGTACGACCCTGCCTCACACAGGAAGCGGCGCAGGTCCTAATCCAGGCACTTGTCATCTCCCGTCTGGATTACTGCAACTCGCTGTTGGCTGGGCTCCCTGCCTGTGCCATTAAACCCCTACAACTCATCCAGAACGCCGCAGCCCGTCTGGTGTTCAACCTTCCCAAGTTCTCTCACGTCACCCCGCTCCTCCGCTCTCTCCACTGGCTTCCAGTTGAAGCTCGCATCCGCTACAAGACCATGGTGCTTGCCTACGGAGCTGTGAGGGGAACGGCACCTCAGTACCTCCAGGCTCTGATCAGGCCCTACACCCAAACAAGGGCACTGCGTTCATCCACCTCTGGCCTGCTCGCCTCCCTACCACTGAGGAAGTACAGTTCCCGCTCAGCCCAGTCAAAACTGTTCGCTGCTCTGGCCCCCCAATGGTGGAACAAACTCCCTCACGACGCCAGGACAGCGGAGTCAATCACCATCTTCCGGAGACACCTGAAACCCCACCTCTTTAAGGAATACCTAGGATAGCATAAAGTAATCCCTCTCACCCCCCCCCCCCCCCCCTTAAAATATTTAGATGCACTACTGTTCCACTGGATGTCATAAGGTGAATGACCAATTTGTAAGTCGCTCTGGATAAGAGCGTCTGCTAAATGACTTAAATGTAATGTAAATGTAACATAGCTAGCTAGCTAGCTAGCATCCCTCGCTGTTTGAGCCGGGTGTTTGAGTAGGCTAAACTAGCTAGCTAGCTGCATTCGCTAGTTAGATAAGTGAAAAAAAATACAACAAAATATAACTAGGTCTCTCGCTCTTACTTCTCTCTCATTTTTGAATAAATTAATTTGTTCAAAACTGTTCAGAGGGGCCTCCCGAGTAGCCCAGTGGTAACTGTGCTTCTAGAGATCCTGGTTCGAGTCCAGGCTCTGTCGCAGCCGGCCGCGACAGGGAGATCCATGGGGCGGCGGCGCACAATTGGCCCAGCGTCGTCCGGGTTAGGGGAGGGTTTGGCCGGCAGGGATGTCCTTGTCCCATCATGCTCTAGCGACTCCTGTGGCGGGGTGGACACATGCACGCTGACACGGTCGTCAGGTGTATGGTGTTTCCCCCGCCACATTGGTGTGGCTTCCGGGTTAAGCGGGCCTTGTATCAAGAAGCAGTGCGGCTTGGTTGGGTCGTGTTTCAGAGGACGCATGGCTCTCAACCTTCGCCTCTCCAGAGTGCGTACGGAAATTGCAGCGATGAAACAAGACTGTAACTACCAATTGGATACCATGAATTGGGGAGAAAAAGGGGTAAAAAAATAAATAATAACCTATTCAGAGGAGGATGGAAACTAGCTGTCCTCCGGCTACACCGTCGGTGCTACCCAAGAGAGTGCTGTTGAGGCTACTGCAGACCTTCATTGCAAAACAGTGTGACTTAAACAATTATTTGGTGATATGTGAATATATTTAGCATAGTTATCTAAAAAGTAGAACTTTTTATTGTTTCACTATGTGTATTTTTATGATATTCACTGAGGAATGTCCTCCCCTTCCCCCTCTGAGGAGTCTCCACTGATCAAAACACACCGCCAAGACAACTCTCGTTGCCTTCAGTCATGGCCGCCAGCATTTCTTAATGTGCATTGATGAAAAACAAGTCCAAATCAGGAAGTGCAGTCGCCCTTTAAGACTAAATTAATCAAGACCTGGGACCAGATCCACAAAGAATCTCAGAATAGGAGTACTGAGTAGTATATAATCTTATTAATTATGATCTAAAAGGCTAAACTGATCCTAGATCAGCACTCCAACTCTGAGGCTTTGTGATACGGACCTGACCTAATACCATTCAGACAGTAGTTCAGTGGGCTCACCTCAGGGAGACTGTGTGTGGTCCTTTTCTGCTCAGTTGGTTCCTCTGTGGGTTCAGGAGGAGGTGTACTCTGGTTGTCCTCCATGACCATGGTCCCCACAGGGTTCCTCAGACCCTCCTCACACCCCTCCTCCTTCACCAGCAGCACATCTGGAGCCGCCTCCTCCTGGAAGAGACAGGTGATACAGATTACTGAGTCCTACACTGTAGTTACAGGATTACTTCATTGTTGTTAAACACATTATGGTGGACATAAATATGATGTTGTGGGTAAAAATAAGTACAAAGTCATCGTCAGACAAACCTGGGGGAGGGGGAGGATGCTGCAATTGTTTTCGCCGGTAGGGTGGGGTGCTGGACAAATATCACGTATTTTTTCCAGCACTGGCGCTGTAGACTGATATATCATTCCACTATTACAGGACTATTAAAGGCCCAGTGCACTACTTTTGTGAACAAATATTTTGTGTACACTAGTCGTTTGTTAGTGTGAGGGGTATGTAAAGGTATATCTATTTATATTTAAGTGTATATTGGTTATAAAGTGCTGCTGGGTGTATGCAGAATAGGGTGATATCAGATGTGAGGTATATTAAAGAGAGTCACAATGAAGGTCTTAAAATGAAAAGTCAAATTTTGTGTTTATTAAACATGAACAAGTTTTAAATAAACCATATGAAAAACCATACTAAAACTCTGCATAAACTTGATAAACTGCATACATTTTCTCATTAAAAGTGTCTTGGGAAAAAAATTCAGTAGTGGAATGAAAATAATGATATAGGCATTTGTGAACATCATAGAGCCTACACCAGTGGTTCTCAACTGGTATTGCCTGGGGACCCAAATTTGACAGTGACAATTGAGTCGTGACCCAATATTATGGACTGTTGATGATTACATTTTGTAATGTTGTATTGCAGCAGCCTTCTTGGGCAGGCTTCACTTGCAAAATAGAGTCTGTCTCAATGGGCTACTATTATGGTATTAAAGAAAAACATTACACACCCATATTAACTGAGAAAACGTTTATTATAAATTTAAGTGAATAAGCCATTTTAATTAGGAGATCAGTTCAGGAGTGGGGTGTAATACATTATCAGACTCAGAACATGACATTAAAACCAGTCCAATAATGTTAATGAACAGTGACACATACCAGTTTTTAAAATAGAAAAAACAACAATCACTAGGAGTTAATAATCATCAATTACCATGTGAATAGTTTTTTTTTTTAAAGGTATAAGTTTTTAACCAGTTCAATAACATGTAATATGAATGTCAGAATTAATTAACAATAAAATTAACCTATTGAACAATAACTCTTTAACCTGTTTATTTATTGCGTGTGTGTGTGTGTGTGCGCGCGTGTTTGTGTGTGGCCTATCAGTGGGAAAGCTGGGGGTGTTCCTTCAGTTTGATAAGTTTATTGAAGTCTGGGGTGATGGTTGACACGGCAACTCGGAGGTCATGCTGGCTGTCCAGGCTGTATCACACCCGGACGTGATTGAGAGTCCCATAGGGCGGTGCACAATTGGCCCAGCGGCGTCCTGGTTTGGCCGAGGTAGGCCGTCATTGTAAATAAGAATTTGTTCTTAACTGACTTGTCTAGTTAAATAAATGTTAAATGTAACATTTTTTAAAAATGTACAAAAAATACCAGTTTGTTTCTGCTTTTAGTTTTCAGCACGGCCATAGCAGAGAAGCCACTTTCACACAGATAGGTACTGCTGAAAGGTAGCATGATTCTGATTGCATGACAAGCGAGAGCAGGATACTCTCCCACTAAGTTGCACCAGAACTGTGGCAGTGTCATTTCCAGGATGCGCATGCTCAGTCCGTGATCAAATGACAGCTCCACCAGCTGAGCCTCTTCGTTGCTTGGCAACGTGACGCTTCCCGTGAAAGGGGAGTCAGTCGTCTTGTCTCCTGTTCTCCTCCGGGAAGTAGTCGCAAAACTTTACCTGCAGCTTGACAAGATGCTGTTTAACGTTTTTTTAAATGAAATAGTACCTGCAAAACATCAGTCTCAACGTCAACAGTGAAGAGGGACTCCGGGATGCTGGCCTTCTAGGCAGAGGTCCTCTGTCCAGTGTCTTTGTTCTTTTGCCCATCTTTTCTTTTTATTGGCCAGTCTGAGATTTGGATTTTTCTTTGCAACTCTGCCTAGAAGGCCAACATCCCTCTTCACTGTTGACGTTGAGACTGGTGTTTTGCAGGTACTATTTAATGAAGCTGCCAGTTGAGGACTTGTGAGGCGTCTGTTTCTCAAACTACTTGTCCGCTTGTTCAGTTGTGCAGCGGGGCATCCTCTTTCTATTCTGGTTAGGGCCAGTTTGCGCTGTTCTGTGAAGGGGGTTGCACGAGATCTTCAGTTTCTTGGCAATTTCTCGCATGGAATAGACTTCATTTCTCAGAACAAGAATAGATTGACGAATTTCAGAAGAAATTTATTTGTTTCTAGCCATTTTGAGCCTGTAATCGAACCCACAAATGCTGATGCTCCAGATACTCAACTAGTCTAAAGAAGGCCAGTTTTATTGCTTCTTTAATCAGCACAAACGTTTTCAGCTGTGCTAACATAATTGCAAAAGGGTTTTATAATGATCAATTAGCCTTTTAAAATGATAAACTTGGATAAGCTAATACAGCGTGCCATTGGAACACAGGAGTGATGGTTGCTGATAATGGACCTCTGTACACCTATGTAGATATTCCATTTAAAAAATCTGCCGTTTCCAGCTACAATAGTCATTTACAACATTAACAATGTCTATACTGTATTTCTGATCAATCTGATGTTATTTTAATGGACAAAAAATGTGAACGGTAGTGTATGTAAAACCATATCGAATGATGTCTGGGTTGTGTTTTCTCTTCTTGACAGGGCCTGGGTTGTCTGCCTTGTTGTTGACATTGGAAGCAGCAGTAGATGAAGAGGGAACTGCACGTATTAAAAACTTGTCCATGATTTTACTCTGACAGCTAAACTACATGAGTTAAATGACAGCTAACAATCCACATGTGCAATGCCTGCAGAACACATCTGAATAGTTAGCTATCAATCGAGATAGCTGTTAGAAGAAGATCTGTATTACCTGATTGGACATGTCACATTTAAAACAAAACAATATTGCAGTGACATTTTTATTGGATCAGTGTGTTTATGTGTCGAGAAATCTGTCATTTCATTGGATCTGTGTGTGTGCGGGGTGGGGTCAGTGAGTGTGTGCAGTGCGAAAACACTCCAAGTCCAAACGTAACAAGCCATTTCAACACTGCGGACACACACAATAAGCGGTGAGGCCATATCCTTTCAAAATAAAAGTTTCAGTGTGGCGGTTACCTTTCAAAATATTTTTTTATTACAAGTTTTATATTCTTGCAATGTTCCCACAACCCCTTAAAATCCTACCGACCCCCCCAGTTGAGAATCCCTGGCCTATACAGTACAAACACAATATATAACTGACTTTTTAGGCTTATATATGCCTTTTATCTCACAAAATGTCTGGATGCAATATTTTACCCAGGAATATTCTACATTGAAATCTGTTACTCTTGTTATTTGAAATGCATCTGTGGATCTTTTCTGCTGACAACATTGAAAATGTATCTTTGTCTTTAATGCAGGGTTTGACGTAAAAGTCAGAAGCTATTGAGTGGAATGGTTAGTTTCTATGATATAGTGGAATGTTTTTTCTGCTGGAGTATCCTTAGTTATTCTCTGAATGGCCTCTCTCCCGTGTGGACCTTCAGGTGAATCTTCAGATGGTGCTGGTGGGAGAATCTCTTCTCACACTGGGGACAGCTGTAGGGTTTCTCTCCTGTGTGGACCCTCTGGTGCCGCTTCAGGTCACCAGTCTGAGCGAAGCGCATGTGACACTGGGTACAGCTGAATGGTTTCACCCCTGTATGTACCCTTTGGTGCCTCTTCAGGCTGCTAGCCTGGGCGAAGTGCATGTGACACTGGGTACAACTGAAGGGTTTCACACCTGTGTGGACCCTCTGGTGGATGTCCACCTTCTGGGGGCAGCTGAAGCCTTTGTTACAGAACATGCAGGGGAACCATTTTTCTTTACTGTCACCTGATGTTGCTCCCCCTCCTTGAGCGTTGGCCCTTTGGTCCTTTGAGTTCAATAACTGATTGAAAGGGACACAGCTGTGTGAATTGGAAGGCCCAATCGATGTGGACAATGGGCCCCGATCCTTGAGCGTGTGTAAAGGGGAGTGAGTGGCGACATTTGGATTTTTCTCTAAGCTGTCCCTGTAATCTAAGAAATCTCTGCCCTGTGAGTGTCCTTCTCCTAAGTGAGTCTCGTCTATATTCCATGTCAGAGGAGCTTTGCCCTCCACTTTCACAGTCACCTCATTTACGATAAGACCATCCACTTTCTTATCTAGGCACCCTTCAGAGTACACACGACTACTGTACCGGTTCCGGTCCCCTCTAGACAGATCAGTCTGCGTCTCTAAACCCAAGGGCATGTTGCCAGGGTCCATCTCTGTAGAGTAAGAACAAAACGGATCATTGCCAGTCTCTAACGCGTCACCTGAGTCTCGATGGGAATGAACCATCCTAGGGCTAGGGTTACCGTAAAGTAAATACTCTGAGCTGGGAGCAGGAGGACAGCGCACTCGCTCCAGCCCCAGTCTCTCTGGGTCTGATCTGTGGTCAGATCCTGTGTGTAAGAGCCCGAGTGTTACAGTTAAAGTCTCTGCTTTGAGGACGGCGTTCGGCGTTCCACTGACCTCCGTGATGCTGCGTCGGGTCCTGGCCTGGGGCACTGTGGCGGTGGCGAGGTCCTCCGTGGCTACAGGGGGCGTCACTCCCGCCGCTGCTCCAGTCTCGATATCTCTGCTGTGTCGTAGGTCCTCCTCTCTTTCAGACCCCTTCTGCTTGACCCCAGGACCTGCAGCCTCTGCATCTGCTGACTGACACAAGAAGAGACAAGGTTATTATCGGTATATGAGTTGAATTGGATAACAAAGTCTCACAAGCTCCCCTATGGAAGATAAATAAGAATGTACATGTAAGCAAGTGAATAGCTGAGGGGAGCCTTTCTGAAATAAATGGGCCACATTTAATGACCTGTAATTGTTTCTATGTTACACTATCACACTAACCTCTATCACGATAACATGCTGGGTTGAGGTTCCAGTCCCCTCATCTATAGTTATGGGTTGGTCATCTCTCCACGCATTGTCTTCCGCTGGCTTCACAAAGCTCCTGTGGCCTCCAGTGAGATGTCCTTCACCTAAGAGAGTGATTGGGGGAAAGAGGGTGGTTAAGGTAAGTACTACTGTCAATGTTCAACTCTATATTGTACACTATTGACACCGTCTACAATTGGTAAGGATGTAAGCAGGGCTGGACTACCACATCCGGGGGACCTGGGGCACCTACAGTGGGCTCTGAAATGACTGGCACCCTTGATAAAGATGAGCAAAAATGACTGTATAAAATAAATAATTCAAATACTGAGCTACATTGTATGCAACAAAAAAAAGGAATTTATATTTTATACTAATACAATTGCTCAGAGAACGATATTTTGTTTAACATCCCTGTTTTCAATGCCTTTCAATTCTTTACCTTGCGAGGACAATGGCACAGACACTTTTTCAAAAATGTTTTATGAGTTGGAGAACACATTGGGAGGAATCTTACACCATTCCTACATACAGAATCCTTCCAGCTCCTTGATATCCTTCATTTGCGCTTATGGACTGCCCTCTTCAATTCAAACCACAGGTTTTCAATGGGTTTCAAATCCAGAGACTTGAGATGGCCATTGCAACATTTAGATTTTGTGACCAATTAAACATTTATTTGTGGATTTTGATGTGTGCTGGATGATCCACTTGCCGCCAAATTTCAGCCTCCTGGCAGAGGTAACAGGGTTTTTGGCTGAAATCCTGGTACTGGGTCATGATGCCGTTGATATTAACAAGGGCCCCAGCACCAGTGGAAGCAAAACAGCCCCATAACATCAAAGATGTATTTCATAAATATTACATAAGTGTATAAATAACACGTATGAAACACGTCTGTAAAACCACAATGAAGACATAGCAAGTATTCATTAGTCATTGGGTACATTGTACAAAAAAACAGAGTAATCTTAAATAGGCACATAATTCATGTTCAAATTCACAACATAACATACATAGGCATTTCATCATTAAGTCCTTTAGGAAATAATGTCTGGAGGGTGAAAATCTAAAAACATTCTCTTTTACTCAAGAGTATTATTAATATATCCTCCCCTGTCTGATATCTTAACTTTCTCTATGCCGCAAAATCTAAAGGTAGTGACCTAAAGCATGACACTTCTACCTTTAATGCCTATGTATGTTATGTTGTGAATTCTGAAAGCTACGTTAATGTGGAGTTTCCACGTGTTTATGTTGTTGCTATTTTGAATCGTAGAAACTCGTTTTAGCAGCGTAACTGTCACGGAAATCAGCTTTGTTTACATACCGGGGATGAAAAGAACAGTTTTGGCTGTAATGACGTCCAAAATTGGAGGCATTAGCTCATCACACCATTGATATAGCAATGGACACTGACAACGAATTGAATGCCTTTGTGGCGCAGGGGTGATAGTTCGGTAATCTGGCCTTGGATGTAAGGTAATACTACTCATTACTTCTTGATATACTATTTATTGATTATGTTCCATGCATCACATTATTTGATTGAGTATGACGATAGGAAATTCAGTAAATCAAGAATCTGGTTAGAAGTTGCTAAAATAATTTTCTCTTACTTGACCTTCCTGATAAAATCCAAAACTGCACGATAGCTAGCTACGTACTTAATTATTCAGGGGAAGTATTGAATGCTACTATTCAAAAACTGACCAAGACCCAATTCTGGGTAACACATCTCAACACATGCGCACATGAGAACGGGGCGACAGGCTCCGCAGCCTTGGCCATTTGCTAAATGTACCTCTTGCCATTCCTCTGTATCGGTCGAGGAACTTGACACTATTCGGACTGGCGGGGGCGCTCTCTCGCGTTGTCCTCTCTGCGCGCTCCCGTGCCACCTTCAGTTCTAGTTGCTGTAGTTTCCTCCGCAATGTCCTGGTTTCTTTCTGGCTTTGAGTTATTTCCAAACGAAACACTGCATAGTCGTCGTCTACGAGTTTACAGATTTCTGCAACGGCTGCATTCGCTAACACCTCCATGACGGAGGCTATTTGAGTGTGAAAAACCATAACGTTGCAGTTAGCCATTGTTAGCTAATGTTAACATCTATCAACCAAGTTCTGTCTCCAACGCGAATTAAACACTACCTAAGGTAAGTATGTGATGCTGTGCAGGTAAATTAGTCATATTTTGAGTTCCAGGATAATAATAATTGTCTACATAACAACAATAAAAACGCTAACGTAGAAACTGTTCTTAGTCACTGTTCACTTCCGTTTACACTGAAGAGAAATGATCTTATTGGTTGGCGTCATAGTCCAAAGGGTGTGGTTCAATTAAAAAGAATGCGCTCTATTCTTTTAAATACGGTACTGCTTATCACATCAAATCTATGATCTGTATCTTTCACGCTGAGAGTAGACTTCTTCAGAAATAAGAGTAGAAAATAATGATTTAATTCCATTTACATCACCTCAGTATTTGATTTATTATGAATCCCCATTGGCAGCAGCCACTCTTCCTGGGGCCTGGCAAAATTAAGGCAGTTATACAATTTTAAAAACATTACAATACATTCATAACAGATTTCACAACACACTAAGTGTGTGCCCTCAGGCCCCTACTCCACTACTACATATCTACAACACGAAATCCACGTGTACAGTGCAGTGCATATGTTATCATGTGTGTGTATGCATATGTTTGTGCCTATATTTGTGTTGGTTCACAGTCCCCATTGTTCCATAAGGTGGATTTATTTTATTATCTGTTTCTACTGCTTGTATCAGTTACCTGATGTGGAATAGAGTTCCATGTAGTCATGCCTCTGTGTAGTACTGTGCGCCTCCCATAGTCTGTTCTGGACTGTGAAGAGACCTCTGGCATGTCTTGTGGGGTATGCATGGGTGTCTGAGCTGTGTGCTTGTTGTTTAACAGAGAGCTTGGTACTTTCCACATGTCAATCAATACCTCTCACAAATACAGGTAGGGATGAAGTCAATATGTCCTCCACTTTGAGCCAGGATAGATTGACATGCATAGTATTAATGTTTGCTCTCTGTGTACATCCAATGGCCATCCGTGCTGCTCTGTTCTGAGCCAATTGCAATTTTCCCAAGTCTCTCTTTGTGGCACCTGACCACACGACTGAACAGTAGTCCAGGTGTGACTAAACTAGAGCCTGTAAGATAAATATTAAACTGTCCTTATTCTAGCATAGATTTACTGTCTCTCTAAACAGGTATTTACACAAGTACAGTACCAGTAAAAAGCTTACCTACTCATTCCAGGGTTTTTCTTAATTTATTGTAAAAATGTTCTACATTGTAGAATAATAGTGAAGACATCAACTATGAAATAACACATATGGAATCATGTAGTGACCAAAAAGTGTGAAACAAATCAAAATAGCCACCCTTTGCCTTGACAGCTTTGCACACGCTTGGCATTCTCTCAACCAGCTTCACCTGGAATGCTTTTCCAACAGTCTTGAAGGAGTTCCCACGTATGCTGAGCACTTGTAATGATTTAACTATTCGAATGATATCCGGACAGTCGAACTACATGTGTTTTAAAACTTCAATGGAGACATGCTCACGTGTGCGCTGTGCTCTGCTTGTTTCGTTAGAAGGGTGTAGAGGGGCGAGAGAGGAGCAGGGGCCGGTGTGTGTGACAGTAAATATGTGGCACAGAGGGAGTGCGAGAAAGTAGCCAAACCGACTTGCGCTAGTTAGACAAACTTGCTGCTGCCTTACATATCTATCATACCATCTGGTAGTGCCTGTCTTAATTGCATTAAAGAAGCTAGTTAGCTACAGTAGCCAGCTAGCTAGCTAGCAAAAGTAGAAAGGCCATTAATATGAAACAGCCTACCTGATGGTTGATCGTTGTAGACTACTCCTTCTCATTTAGACAATTAAATTCCGCAATTGCATTTTGCAACGATTAGAAATCTCCCATTTCACTTGCTACGCATGGAGCCTCTGAATGTAGCACCACTTTGATTGACGACAATAAGAAAAAGCTTTACCTGTGCCTCTTTGAGGTGCACTCAATAAAAACTGTAATGGTCTATGCTTGTAGGTTATGTAGAAATGTCACACAGATAATTGTATTTAATTTGAGACATAAGCCTTAGTTGTTAAAATAGGCCTATATGTTTCTCTCAAATGAATACTCTCCCAAGTAATTCAATACTAATGTCCATGGATATTTGAATAACAGTGCCCATCCCTAAATCAGTCCCTCCAATGATAAAAATAACCATGACATTCAGCACAGTCAATTTGGTATTTAACCTCAACAAAAAGGTCATACACACAAATACGTTGAAGTACAGTACTTTGATTGCACCACAGATGCATGTGACAATTAGAATAACTTTTCTTACTGTGGTAACACTTGACCTTTTCTGTGAATCTGGTACCCTCACTTTGATAGAATACTTTTGAAAAGGTTCAACATTAGATTACGCACTGCTGCACTACTTGAATTGAGGCACTATCATTTATAAAACACCAGCATCATGGTTGTAAAGATGGGGAGAGGTCTGCCCATGATAAAGAGATGCTTAGCTTTTTTTGACACCGCACACCACAAAGCAAGTCATGCAGGGTCTAGACTATTATCTCTTATCTTGATTATTGTCCAATCATATGGTCAAGTGCTGCAAAGAAGGACCTAGTTAAGCTGCAGCTGGCCCAGAACAGAGCGGCATGTTTTGCTCTTTGTAATCAGAGGCTAATATCAATAAGCCAGTCTCTCTGGTCTTAAGAGTTGAGGAAAGACTGACTGCATCGCTTCTTGTTTTTATAAAAAACATGAATGTGTTGGAAATTCCTAATTGCTTGCATAGTCAACTTACACAAATGCCACCAGGGGTCTTTTCACAGTCCCCAGGTTCAGAACATATTCAAGGAAACGTACAGTATTGTACAGAGCACCATCTCATATAGTGCCAGTGAACAACAAACCTGGTTTAAAAAAAATAAAGCAACACCTCTCCCCCATGTGACCTACTTTTTGTGTGTACAGTGCATTCAGAAAGTATTCAGACCCGTTAACTTTTTCCATGATGGAGGATGGAGGCCACTGTGTTCTTGGGGACCTTCAATATTGCAGAATTTCTTTGGTACCATTCCCCAGATCTGTGCCTTGACACAATCCTGTCTCGGCGCTCTACGGACAATTCCTTCGACCTCATGGCTTGGTTTTTGATCTGACATGCACTGTCAACTGTGGGACCTTTTATATAGACAGGTGTGTGCCTTTCCAAATCATGTCCAATCAATTGAATTTACCACAGGTGAACTCCAATCAAGTTGTACCAATGGAAACAGGATGCACCTGAGCTCAAATGTCAAAACAAAGGGTCTAAATACTTATTTACATAAGGTATGTTTTTTCTTTTTAATAAATGTGCAAAAATTTTAAAAGTATTTAGCTGGGAAAGTGTTTATTGAATCCATTTTAGAATAAGGTTGTAACGTAACAAAATGTGGAAAAGGTCAAGGGGTCTGAATGCTTTCCGAAGGCACTATATGAACTGACATCCACCAATCAGGCCTTTGTTAGTGGCCAGATGGAAGCCACTCCTGGTACTGTATGTACAACTGATAATGCAAACAATTATGCACACTACATTTGTCTGTAATGTATTTTTCATTGTGTCAGACCCCAGTAATGCTAACTGTCGCCAATGGCATCGGCTAATGGGGATCCTAATCAAATCAACCAGGAAGGGGTTGTCAGACACCATCCCACCAACCATCAGTATACTAATTATTTCCTCAGTTCACCTCATCATGCAGTTCCCTACTACATCCAAAACTAACAGAATTAACTACAAACTAGCACTACATGGAAGGATGTGGACTGTAGTGTGAGGGGATGACAGAGGCTCGCCTCATAGGAGACTGTTGCCGATTACTGCCCAGGTGTGGTGGTCTCTCAGGCACTTATTGCTGCCGATGCATCACCCAGGTGGTGGATGTTCCAGCCTACCTACAGAGGAGGAGGTGGTGTGTACTGCAGAGACAGATGTGCCTGATAAAGCTCCGGGCCTGTCTGACTGATGTCTCCCTGTACCATCAACGCCGATTCCAGTCAAGCTACTCCTTTACTGAACTGCATTGTCATCTAGCTGTGACCCTCTTCCATGAACTGCCAGCTCCCTGAATTAGTTTGTTTTTTAAAAGTGGTAGGTTCTGTATGAGAAGTGCTATATGAAATATCAATGGGCTGTGTGCATTTTCTGCTGGTATATCCTGAGGTAGCTCCTGCTCAGCTGGTTTCTCTGTGGGTTCAGGAAGAGGTGTAGTCTGGTTGTCCCCCATGACCATGGTCCCCTCAGGGTTCCCCTGACCCTCCACACACCCCTCCTCCTCCCCCAGCAGCACCTCTGGACCCTCCTCCTGGAAGAGAGCGGTGATACAGATTACACAGACATACACTCACTCAGATAAACACACTTTCAACATGGCGTGTTTACCCACCCCCACTATGTTAGTCCTATCTATCTAGTCCTATACTGTAGTTACAGAATGACATTATGGTGGACATACATATGATGTGGGTAAATATGAGTCAGCTATGATAAGTGAAAATTCCTCAGACAAACACGACTGAACTATTTTGATGTGTGTGTAGATATTTCAGTAAGTATGGTAAAGCGCTGATGTGTATGCAGAATAAGGTGAGATCAGATGGGACGCATATTAAAGGGAGTCTCATATAAAGTCTTAATGAAAAGTCCCATTGTGTTTATTAAACAGATTTAAATACACCACATGAAAACCACACAAAAAAATATTAATAAAAAAAGAAATCAGCATGAACTTGATGAACTGCATTCATTCAAAGTTTTTGAGGGTAAATAATAAAATGAATGTGAACATCATATAGCCTACACAGTACAAACACCATGTAACATACTTTTTAGGCTTATACAATGTCTGAATGCAATATTTTACCCAGGAATTTTCAACACTGAAATATGCTACTATTGTTATTCCAAATGCATCGGTGGCTCTTTTCTGCTGACAACAATGAAAATGAATCTGTCTTTAATGCATGATTTGATCTAAACATCAGAAGCTATCAAGAGGAATGGTTACTTTCCATGTTATAGAGTGGGATGGTTTTTCTGCTGGTGTATCCTGAGGTAGCTCCTCTCTGAGAACCTCTTCCCGCATTGTGTACAGGCGAACGGCCTTTCTCCCATGTGGACCTTCAGGTGCATCTTCAGCTGGTCCTGGCGGGTGAACCTCTTCTCACACTGGAGGCAGCTGTAGGGTTTCTCTCCTGTGTGGACCCTCTGGTGCCTCTTCAGGTCACCAGCCTGGGCGAAGCGCATGTGACACTGGGTACAGCTAAACGGTTTCTCCCCTGTGTGGACTCTCTGGTGTCTCTTCAGGCTGAACGAGTGAGAGAAACTGGCTCGGCACAGGTGGCAGCCAAATTGTTTCTCCCCCGTGTGCACCCTCTGGTGGATCTCTACCTGTTTGGAGAAACTGAAGACTTTCCCACAGAACGAACACGGGAAGCGCTTCTCTATGGCGATATCACCTTTACTGATTCCATCTCTACTATTTTCATTTGTCAATGAGCTTGTATAGCCATTTAGTGTTGAGGCACTGGCATTGTCTGAGTTCTGGTTTAACATTAGGAGAGTTTGAGGAGGACAAAGGCCAGGGAGTGTCTGTGTTGTCACAGGGTCCATGTTCCAGTTGATAGATCCTATAGAAGGCAGGCTGAAGGCAGCACCTGTTGGGGGGTTAACCTGAGTTGCCATCAGTCTTTCTGAATCACAACTATAGGAGCAGGACGGAGCATTGCTAGCGAAGTCTGTATCTGTTCGCTCTCGCTGCATACTTACATCACCTCGCCCCCGCGGACCAAATCTACGCCTTACACTAGCCTCAGCCAGTCTGTTGTCATGGAGACTACGTTTGGATGTTGTTTTGTGTTCCACTGTCGGTTTCTGGTTGAGGTTAACAGTGTTGTTCCACAGCCCAGAGTTGAGGACGCTGTCCCAGCCACTGACCTCCACTATGTCGCTTCTGGTCCTGGCCTGCTCATTGATGTCGTCCCCTGGGCCCTTGGCTGCACCCATCTGGGTCTGGGAATCCAAGCTGTTCGCCCAGTCTCCTCTGTTAGCCTCCAGCCAACCACCTACATGAAAAGGTTAGAAAATAGACTTTACAACCATGGCAGAGAAAATGCTATATATTTAGTTTTTTTTGTCAATTACCTGGTCAAGTTCATACATTGTGTTTAAAAAAAATGTAAACTTAAGTTTACAGTATTAATTTAATTTTAAGAAGGAAGCAAGGTGCATCACTATTCCCATTGAAGTACATCTATGCAGGTAGCCTAGTGGTTGAGCGTTGGGCCAGTAACCAAAAGGTGACGAGGTAAAAATCTGTCGTTCTGCCCCTGAGCAAGGCAGTTGACCCACTTTTCCCCGGGCGCCGAAGACGTGGATGTCGATTTAAGGCAGCCCCTACACCTCGCTGATTCAGTCAGTTGAATGCCATTTAACCCAACCCCTCTGAATCAGAGAGATGCGGCCTTAATCGAAGACGTGGATGCTATTATTTATTCTTCATTCATAAAATTAATTAAATCAATACAACTTATGTTTACATAAAACACACTTTATAAAAGTATGAACTTTCCCTTTTATTATGTACACTACATGACAAAGTATGTGGACACCTGCTCATAAACATCTCATTCCAAAATCATGGGCAATTAAAATGGAGCTGGCCCCCCTCCCCCTCCACTCTCTGGGAAGGCTTTCCTCTAGGGGATTTTTAAATATTTTTTATTTATTTTTAAAATCGGCCAATGTTGGGCGATTAGGCCTGGTTTGCAGTCGGCGTTCCAATTCATCCCAAAGGTGTTCGATGGGGTTGAGGTCAGGGCTACACTGTACAGTTGAAGTCGGAAGTTTACATACACCTTAGCCAAATACAATTAAACCCAGTTGTTCACAACTCCTAACATTTAATTCTAGTAAAAATTCCCTGTCTATGGTCAGTTAGGATCACCACTTTATTTTAAGAATGTGAAATGTCAGAATAATAGTAGAGATTTATTTCAGCTTGTATTCCTTTCATCACATTCCCAGTGCGTCAGAAGTTTACATCCACCCAATTAGTATTTGGAAGCATTGCCTAAAACAATTTAAACTTGGGTCAAACGTTTCAGGTAGCCTTCCACAAGCTTCCCACAATAAGTTGGTGAATTTTGGCCCATTCCTCCTGACAGAGCTGGTGTAACTGACTCAGGTTTGTAGGCCTCCTTGCTCACACACACTTTCTCAGTTCTGCCCACAAATTTTCTATAGGTTTGAGGTCAGGGCTTTGTGATGGCCACTCCAATACCTTGACTTTGTTGTCCTTAAGCCATTTTGACACAACTTTGGAAGTATGCTTGGGGTCATTGTCCATTTGGAAGACCCATTTGCGACCAAGCTTTAACTTCCAGGCTGATTTCTTGAGATGTTGCTTCAATATATCCACATAATTTTCCTACCTCATAATGCCATCTATTTTGTGAAGTGCACCAGTCCCTCCTGCAGCAAAGCACCCTCACAACATGATGCTGCCACCCCCGTGCTTCACGGTTGGGATGGTGTTCTTCGGCTTGCAAGCATCCCCCTATTTCATCCAAACATAACGATGGTCATTATGGCCGAACAGTTCTATTTTTGTTTCATCAGATCAGAGGAGACTTCTCCAAAAAGTACAATCTTTGTCCGCATGTGCAGTTGCAAACCGTAGTCTGGCTTTTTTATGGCGGTTTTGGAGCAGTGGCTTCTTCCTTGCTGAGCAGCCTTTCAGGTTATAGGACTCCTTTTACTGTGGGATATAGATACTTTTGTACCTGTTTCCTCCAGCATCTTCACAAGGTCCTTTGCTGTTGTTCTGGGAGTGATTTACACTTCGCACCAAAGTACATTCCTCTCTAGGAGACAGAACGCGTCTCCTTCTTGAGCTGTATGACAGCTGCGTGGTCTCATGGTGTTTACACTTGCGTACTATTGTTTGTACAGATGAACGTGGTACCTTCAGGCTTTGCTTCCAAGGTACCTTCATTGCTCCCAAGGATAAACCAGACTTGTAGAGGTCTACAAATTTTTTTCTGAGGTCTTTGCTGATTTCTTTTGATGTTCCCATGATGTCAAGCAAAGAGGCACTGCCTTTGAAGGTAGGCCTTGAAATACATCCACAGGTACACCTCCAATTGACTCAAAATCCGAAGCTTCTAAAGCCATGACATGATTTTCTGGACTTTTCCAAGGTGTTTAAAGGCACAGTCAACTTAATGTTTGTAAACTTCTGACCCACTGGAATTGTGATACAGTGAATTATAAGTGAAATAATTTGTCAACAATTGTTGGAAAAATTACTTGTCATAAACAAAGTTGATGTGCTAACCGACTTGCCAAAACTATAGTTTGTTACCAAGAAATTTGTGGAATGGTTGAAAAACAAGTTTGACTCCAACCTATGTAAACTTCCGACTTCAACTGAATGTGCAGGCCAGTCAAGTTCTTCCACACGATCGAGGAACCATTTCTGTATGAACCTCGCTTTGTGCACTGGGCATTGTCATGCTGAAACAGGAAATGACCTTCCCCAAACTGTTGCCACAATGTTGGAAGCTCAGAAGCGTTTAGAATGTCATTGTATGCTGTAGCGTTACGATTTCCCTTCTCTGGAACTAATAGGCCTAGCCCGAACCATGAAAAACACCCCCAGACCATTATTACTCCTCCACCAAACGTTGCACTATGCATAATCCAATGGTGGCAAGCTTTACACCACTCCAGCCGACGCTTGGCATTGCGCCTGGTGATCTTAGGTCAGCCATGGGTGTGGTTGAAATAGCCAAATCCTCACATACACTATACATACACAAAAGTATGTCGCCCTTACCTTGCTCCCCCATCTTTAGTCCACTCAGCAGGTCAATGCTCTCTGGTCTGTCTTCTATTGTTTCCTCTTTCACCAGCAGCAGATCAGGCTTCCCATCCTCCATGTTGTTTACTGACTGCATGAAATAAGGTTGGGTTTAGTTGACACTATTTGGGTTGGAATTGGATCTTTCAAAGGCATGTCAAGACCAGGGCCAGTATCCAGAAAGTGTCTCACAGTAGGAGTGCCAATCTAGGGTGGCGCATCGGTCTTAGGCACTGCATTGCAGTGCTAGAGTCATCACTACAGACCCTGGTTCGATCCGGGGCTGTATCACAACCAGCTGTGATCGGGAGGGCGGCGCATAATTGGCCAGGGTCGTCTGGGTTTGGCCGTCATTGTAAATAAGAATTTGTTCTTAACTGACTTGCCTAGTTGAATAAAGGATCTATCCATATAATTTTATTAATTATGATCTACAAGGCAAAACTGATCTTAGATCAACACTCCTCTGACCTAGTACCATTCAAACAGTAGTTCAGTGGGCTCACCTCAGTGAGACTGTGTGTGGTCCTGTTCTGCTCAGCTGGTTCCTCTGTGGGTTCAGGAGGTGTAGTCTGGTTGTCCTTCATGACGATGATCCCCTCACGGTTCCCCAGACCCTCCTCGCAGCCCTCCTCCTTCACCAGCAGCACCTCCAGACCCTCCTCCTCCTCCTGGAAGAGACAGGTGATACAGACATACACTTGAAAATATAAGAATAAAACAAGGGGGTCAATGCAAATAGTCTGGGTAGCCTTTTGGTCCCACACTTGGCTCTCCTGTATCACTTCTCCTGAGGTAGCAAAGAGAACACTGACTTGGGTAGCCTTCCTCTGACACCGCCTGGTATAGAGGTCCTGGATGTCAGGGAGCTCGCCCCCAGTGATGTACTGGGCTGTACGCACTTCCCTCTGTAGCACCTTGCGGTCTTGCTGCCGAGCAGTTTCCATACCAAGTAGCGATGCAACCAGTCAGGATGGGCTCGATTGTGCAGCTGCATAACTTTTTGAGGATCTGAGGACCCATTCAAAATCTTTTCAGTCTCCTGAGGGGGGAAATAGGCGTGGTCGTGCCTTCCTCACAACTGTGTTAGTGTGTTTGGACACCAAGGAACTTCAAACTTTCAACCTTCTTTACTACAGCCTTGTTAATATGAATGGGGGTGTGCTCGGCTCTCCTTTTCCTGTAGTCCACGATCAGCTCCTTTGTCTTGCTCACATTGAGGGAGAAGTTGCTATCCTGGCACCACACTGTCAGGTCTCTAACAACCTCCCTATAGGTGTGGTACTCATTGCGCGGGCCCCTTAATTTGCAGCTTGTGGTGATTTTCCATTCATAATAGATATTATTGATAACATTTCAATTCAATGTGTTTAATGCAGGCCTGAATCACTTCATTGATATATATATATATATATATATATATATAGTTCCCTGGACGGCAGATAGATGGCAGTATAGCGCAGCTGTTGAACAGAAAGGCCCGAAATAGAAGGCAACTGCTCAGCTACAGTGATCGACACATTAGTTTGCTACTAGCTAATTTTGCAGTCTGGTTGACATGGATCAACTTATTGTAAAATAAACATAAATCTATTGACAATGAAAATGAGGAGGAAGAGCTGGAGAATGTGACAGCTATTGAATGAACAACCACTGGAGAACCAGGTAAATCGGGAAGATGGCGGCGGGGAAATGCATCTAGCTAACGTGGCTCCGGTGGCTTAGAGAAGGATACGGTCGATTCAAGAAAAACAACGTTTCAAGAGAAATGGACAGAAGTATTTTTTTGTACTGCATGATGGAACTAGCTCAGAAGGCAGTCAATTGTTTTAAATGAGCAATTTTAGAGCCACATTTGCAGTCACGCCATGCCCACTTTGACAAAACATATCCGCCACAAAGCAACCTCAGAAACAACAAAATAGCACAACAGCAAATGATCGACAGAGAACGAGAGGCAACATATGCGATTGCTTGGATACTCGCGAGAAACAAGACGGCGGAGATTGTCAAAATGTTTTTTGGCCTCAGCCAAAATATTGTATGCTGGTTTCACAAACAAGGGAGCTATTTTAAAGCAAATTAAGGGACTGCAACTCTCAGACTCGACCATAAGACGCATAGAAGACATCGGTAAGCAAGTGATTACTGACACATCAGTGCGTCGTGTTTTAGTATTGCGCTTGACGAAAGCACGGATGTAAGTGGCATTGTTTGGGTCCGCTTCCCTTAAAACAAGTCGTTCAGAGAGGAACTTTTATGTTTACTCCCCCTTCAGGGACAAACGAGGAGAGGATATTCTGAAAGCCATTGTTACATTTTTTTGCTGATAATAATATTACTGGTCAAATCTGGCATCTGTGTGCAATGACGGCGCACCAAACATGCGAGGGAAGGAGAAGGGACTCAGAGACCTGATGAGAAAGAGATGATATTCCCGAATTTGTTACGTTTCATTGTATCATTCATCGTGAAGCACTTGTGGCTAAACTCAAAGACTGTGACTTACAAAATGTGATGCAGCAAGTTGTGCGCATGGTGAACATTATTATTGCGAGGGCAGGGGCTAAAATTTGATATCAACTTTGGAGGGGACAATTACATTAAATTTTCTCAAGAGCAATTCCTGAGGGGGACACCAAAAGTAGTGCTGTAACACGTTAAATGTATATTGAAGAACCATAATTACTACTACTGGATAATTGATAGGTACAGTAGTTAACTGAAGGGTTGTCCCAACTTGTTAAAAATGTTTAAATCATTATAATACTAATAATAATAGTTATAGCAGTGTTCCTTATCAGTCCAGTATGTATGCAGGTATTTGTATTTACAACCAGCAATATCAAGCAAGGCCAGTAGGTGGTCATGGTACTGTACACTGTATGCGTGCAGGTTTCATAAATACAATGAACATGGTGCGATCTCATCTCAAAGAATCTCCATTGAGAACCATCACAAAGTTGGGTCTCCGCACTGAACTGACCTTTTTATTTAACTTTTTCTGATTCATTTATATAGTCATTAAATATGTGCCACTGGTTTGAGTCTATTACAACATCTTTACAAGAGCAAAATGCTCAAAATGTACAGTTCTAAAAGCAAAATAACTATTTCAATGAAAAACCCAAACAAATCAACCAAAATACTTAGTTATTCTTCAGTCAGTGTCTCAACTCTTCAAACAACAGCTATGGACAAGTATGTCACACAAAGTATGCAATTTTAAATTAAATAATTACTAAGTGTACTGTCATGTACGAAAAACTACTAAACAAAATAACAAATATCATACTATACACCAGGGGTTCTCAAACAGGGTACGTGGACCCCTAGGCGTCCCTGGTGTAATGGCAAGGGGTCCATGAAATAAAAAAAAGTGTAATGAACGTATTCAGTAGCACAAGGATTCCACTAACTTTACATATAATATAGAGGGGGTGGAGGTCCCTGAGGACCACTCAAAACCTTGCCTGCCTTTCCTCAAAATATGGTGGCGTTCCAGTACTCAAAAAAGGTTGAGAACCACTGCTATACACACTACTGAACAAAAGAACCGAACATATGTTTGAGGGTTTCAATGGATCCAACAAATTGCTGGCAGATATTTTCCCTCAAGACTGTCCAGCCTGTCTTTATGTACATTACAGACAAAATTCTGATCAGCACCTCAACTTGGTCAACCAACCCCCGCACCTCCACTGGAAGCCTCCTGAGGACCTCTGCTGCCTCTCAACTACTGCTACAGGGGTATTTGTTGCGAAAGAGAGGCAACTGCACTGAAAGAGAATCTATGTTCAGCTCAGGGTACTGATCTAGAGACTCATCCAACTCCCCCGTGAGAAGCACTCTTTCCAACTTTTGCAGAATGTTTAGACTGTCCTGGTCAAAACTGTCGCCAAACTGAACCTCCACACCATCCAACACTTAAAAAAATTCTGCCCTATCCACTGCTTTGCCAGCAAATCGTCTTGAGTGTCTCAATGGAGTCAATCAATGTTGTTGCTTTCTCATACAGTGCAAGGTAGCTTTCGTAATTTCTGCTGTTTACCCCACGTGCTGGATAACTGGACACTGATTGGATTTAGTTGGTGTGCTGTTAAAGTTACAAAGTGGCGGTGGGTTTGGCAGTTTTGATGTGCTGTGAATTTTACAATGGCTTTTCTCCAGTTCCTAAATCCTGCACTAATGAAGGCAGCATTTGCTCTTTGGCCAAAATATGGCTGGCTTGAAAACCCTTGGCTACAGTGAAAACAACACTCCTTTTATTGGTGTATTATAATGTAGCCAGGGGAAATTGCGAAACCATCTCTCTTGAAATGTCAACACTGTTGGCAAGAGTGTGCGGTTCTATAAATTGCGGGTGTGGCTGATTATGGTTTTGTGCCATCACTGAGGTAACTGAACAATGCTGTGCCACTGTCCCCTATACTGGTGCTGCTGGCAACAAGGTTGACACCTGGTCCTGCGGTGACACTGTCCCCTATACTGGTGCTGCTGGCAACAAGGTTGACACCTGGTCCTGCCGTGGCTGTGCCACTGTCCTCTGAAGTCTCTCTCCTTGGCGCTTTCCCTTTCACCACCCTCACTGCCTCAGTCTCCTAGAAAATAAATAAGGTGTTTGCCGTACTCCTAACTACCGGTACCCAAAACTACACAATTAATCAATACCATTGCCTTTAACTAATCTTAGTTCAGTCACCAGTTTAAGTTGAGAGTGGGGGTATCCATGGCATTTTCCAATGATGTCCCTATTTTACAAGTAAACATTTTTGAGAACATTTCATAATGTTGCCAAACAAAGACTCAACAAACTTACCTGAGACTCCCTGTCTCTGCCAGTCTGTCCCTGCCCATCTGTCCCCAGCTCTGCTGTCTGTGTGCCATATGTTGTCTGATCTGCCTAATGACATCATTGTGAAACATTGCCATTAGCATTTCACTTCTTTCTAATGAACATTTTATCAACTAGTCTTAGGCTACTAGGGTTCTTGCTTTGCGTTTTGGTGTACTGAAAAATACTTGTCTTTTTACCTTTTTCTGACATTTTTCTACCTGGCAGGCTGGCTAGCTGCACACACACACACAGTGTGTAGGTTATTTACAGTAGGAGATGGGCTTCTATCATTCTATATGGGCTTCAATCTAAAAAGGTAGCTAGCAAATGTGAAATGGATTGCAGTGACAAGAGTTGACAGCTGTATGAGTTCACCATTTACACAACATATGCTGCAACCTTTTGTAATTTTAATATAGTTTGTTTCATATTGGCTGGCTTCCAACAATAGCTGAATTTGCAAAGCTAGCGAGCACCAATTCCGTTTCTGTGGTGTTTGCTATAATCTTTGCTATCGTCAGTTTACTCCAAGATCGGCACACGTGCTTCAAAGTCCCATAGCGACAATTTAGCTTTTGCAACGAGACCATTAAAGATATTTAAGACCATGGTAGGAGAGTGTAGTTCTGTTCAGTTGGAAGTTCAGTTTATCGCAGGGACTTTGAAGCACTACAGCTACATGCTGATCTTGGAATAAACTGACGATGGCAAAGAATACATCTTTGACGACGCCACATAAATGGAATAGGTACTAGCTAGCTTAATAGTAAATGTTTGCCCGCTAGCTCTGCAAATTCAGCTAGTGTGTACGTAAACCCTGCCAACATAAAAAACAACAACGTTGCTATGGCGCGATTGACTGGATTAACCTCACGTCAGTTACGTGCATTGAGTGCCTTTCAGACAGTAGATACTCTTACCTGCCAGATAAGGAACTGGCAGTGGTCAAACCATGGTGAGGCAAAGGGCGGGGGATCGCAATCTTTTGAAACTTAACATGCTATTAAGTGTCTATAATCAGCACAAGTGCTTTCATTGCGTATTATTAATATTATTGAAATTACATAGTTATGTTTACAGTGATATATTGGGGGGGACAAATATATTTTTTCCCCAGGATGGGGGGGTCGTGTCCCCTCCTTCCCCCCCTGGGTTTTCCGACTATGTGTGAGGGCACTGAAACACCGGCAATTCTTCGAGTTGCTGTAGGAATACCAGACAGAATAAGGCGACTTGATATTTCACAGTGAGGCGAGATGGCGGTCTCGTGGCAGAGTTTTGGAAAGATTTCCTCTCTCTTCCCTCAAATCCGTGTATTTGTTGCAAGGAGAGAGAGGAGCCAGAGCTGGATAATCCACAGTGGATATTAAAGCTGGCTTTTTTAACTGACGTCACCTGCCACCTGAACACGGTGAATCTCCAGCTCCAAGCGAAAGTTAAAACTTCTGGCAAAATGCTGTGTGTGGTCACAGCATTTCAAAATAAAAATCACCACACTGTTCATACCTGACAGTTTGTTAATTTATCAAAACTCAGAGCAGTGACCACATCCAACCCAGACAAACTGCAACATTTTAGCTATGATGCATTTGTGCGTGTGTTGGAAGAGCTGAAGTTTGAGTCATGATTCAAGGATATCATGGAGTATCCCTTTCATGTGCCAGTGTTATCTTTGACCCCAGTCATCACAGCCCTCTGCCCTGACCGTGCTGGAATATTTGCTGCAGGCAAATGACACATTGCAAGGTGAACCCTTACTTCAAAGGCAATTATAAGTCAATGAACTAATCACGGATCATAATCTTGATGTGATTGGCCTGACTGAAACATGGCTTAAGCCTGATGAATTTACTGTGTTAAATGAGGCCTTACCTCCTGGCTACACTAGTGACCATATCCCCCGTGCATCCCGCAAAGGCGGAGATGTTGCTAACATTTACGATAGCAAATGTCAATTTACAACAAAAAAAAAATGACGTTTTCGTCTTTTGAGCTTCTAGTCATGAAATCTATGCAGCCTACTCAATCACTTTTTATAGGTACTGTTTACAGGCCTCCTGGGCCATATACAGCGTTCCTCATTGAGTTCCCTGAATTCCTATCGGACCTTGTAGTCATATTCTAATCTTTGGTGACTTTAATATTCACATGGAAAAGTCCACAAACCCACTCCAAAAGGCTTTCGGAGCCATCATCGACTCAGTGGGTTTTGTCCAACATGTCTCTGGACCCACTCACTGTCACAGTCATACTCTGGACCTAGTTTTGTCCCATGGAATAAATGTTGTGGATCTTAATGTTTTTCCTCATAATCCTGGACTATCGGACCACCATTTTATTACGTTTGCAATTGCAACAAATAATCTGCTCAGACCCCAACCAAGGAACATCAAAAGTCGTGCTATAAATTCACAGACAACACAAAGATTCCTTGATGTCCTTCCAGATTCACACTGTCTACCCAAGGACGCCAGAGGACAAAAATCAGTTAACCACCTAACTGAGGAACTCAATTTAACCTTGCGCAATACCCTAGATGCAGTTGCACCCCTAAAAACTAAAAACCTTTCTCATAAGAAACTAGCTCCCTGGTACACAGAAAATACCCGAGCTCTGAAGCAAGCTTCCAGAAAATTGGAACGGATATGGCACCACACCAAACTGGAAGTCTTCCGACTAGCTTGAAAGACAGTACCGAAGAGCCCTTACTGCTGCTCGATCATCCTATTTTTCTAACTTAATTGAAGAAAATAAGAACAATCCTAAATTTCTTTTTGATACTGTCACAAAGCTAACTAATAAGCAGCATTCCCCAAGAGAGGATGGCTTTCACTTTAGCAGTGATAAATTCATGAACTTCTTTGTGGAAAAGATTATGATTATTAGAAAGCAAATTACGGACTCCTCTTTAAATCTGCATATTCCTTCAAAGCTCAGTTGTCCTGAGTCTGCACAACTCTGCCAGGACCTAGGATCAAGAGAGACACTCAAGTGTTTTAGTACTATATCTCTTGACACAATGATGAAAATAATCATGGCCTCTAAACCTTCAAGCTGCATACTGGACCCTATTCCAACTAAACTACTGAAAGAGCTGCTTCCTGTGCTTGGCCCTCCTATGTTGAACATAATAAACGGCTCTCTATCCACCGGATGTGTACCAAAATCACTAAAAGTGGCAGTAATAAAGCCTCTCTTGAAAAAGCCAAACATTGACCCAGAAAATATAAAAAACTATCGGCCTATATCGAATCTTCCATTCCTCTCAAAAAATTAGGTCAAACAGATCAGTTTTCCTGCATTAAAGTCCCCGGCCACTAGGAGGACCGCCTCTTGATCAGCATTTTCCTGTTTGCTTATGGCCGTTTTCAGCTTGTTGAGTGCGGTCTTAGTGCCAGTAGCGGTTTGTGGTCGTAAATAGACAAATATAAACACAACATGTAAAGTGTTGGTCCTATGTTTCATGAGCTGAAATAAAATATCCCAGAAATTTTCCATATGCACAAACAGCTTATTTCTCTTAAATTTTGTGCACAAATCCCTGTTAGTAAGCATTTCTCCTTTGCCAAACCATCCACCTGACAGGTGTGGCATATCAAGAAGCTGATTAAACAGCATAATTACACAGGGACAAAAGGGGACAAAAGGCCACTAAAATGTGCCGTTTTGTTACAACACACAATGCCACATATGTCTCGTTTTGAGGGAGCATGCAATTGGCATGGTGACTGCAGGAATGTCCATGTGTGTGTCGTGTGCAATTCTCTTTATTTATAAAGAGACACAGACCACCACCCCCCCCCCCCCCCCTGGTCTTACCGGAAGCTGCTGTTCTGTCTTCCCGATGCACAGAAAATCCAGCTAACTGTATATTATCCATGTCCTTGTTCAGCTACAACTCTAAAAACTATATCCTATGTTTCACAATGTCCTGTTGATAGTCTCGAACGGGGCTCATCCAGTTTATTCTCCAGCGATTGCATGTTCGCAAGTAGAGTAAAGGCGGATTATACACTCATCGACGCAGTCTCACCAGGAATCTGACTCGCCAACCCCTGGAACCCCTCTAATTACGAATGATGGGGATTTTGGCCTGGTCCAGGAAGAACAGTATATCCTTTGTGTCTGACTCCTTAAAGAAAAATTATTGTCCAGATCGAGCTGAGTAATTGCTGTTCTGAGCTAAAAGAAGCTATTTTCGGTCATAGGAAACGATAGCGGAAACATTACGTACAAAAAAAAGTTAAAATGCAAATGCACAATTGGTCAGGAGCCTGTAAAACAGCGGCCATCCCCCTCTGGCAACATTCTCATTTAGTAAGCGTATATTGATTATAACACACTGTCGTGTTCATGCAGAATAGGGTGAGATGTATACTAAAGAGTCACAATGAGAAAAATGTCTTACTCACAGTCCAAACTTATGGCGAGTTAAACTGAATAGAAATTAAGAACAGGCTGACACGGTTAAGAGCTTTGCTTGATGTACAGATTGGTTTCATACAACCGCTCAACACTGCAGTAAATTTCCTTGTTGGTTTTAGGTCAAATTCAGGCTTAACAAAAGTCACAAGTCCTCCACCTGCAGATCCGAGACCATGATTACACAGGAGGCTGGAACGGCATCAACCACATGTATTTGATACCATTCCACTGATTCCGCTACAGCCATTACCACAAGCCCGTCCTCCCCAATTAAGGTGCCATCAAACTCCTGTGCATGATTGAGCTTCAGTTTTGAGTGTGGTAGTGAAGCAACCTTCATTAGCATGTAATTAACATATCTTAATATGCCATACCATTTCTCCCGAGTGGAAGAACAGCACTCTGGCGCCCTCTGCATGAAACAGAGGCGTGCTTCACGTGCACCACGCCGAAAGAGTGGCAGAGGCTGCTGAACTATCGGCAACATTTAGACGAGGCGTACTTGATGGTTTCAGACGGCACTCTATCCCCACTCTTTCGAAGACAGAGTGACATTTGTTGTTCGGTGGGTGATGGGTGTTTGAACAAGGGCTTAGAATGAAAAGTTACTTTGTGTTTATTAAACATAAACAAGATTTAAATACACCATATGTAACCCACACATATACAGGTCTCAACTACAAATCTCCATGATACACTGCATTCCCTTTCTCATTAAAAGTGTCTTTGGGGGAAAAACCCCAAAATAGGCATTTGTGAACATCATATACAATGCCTTCGTAAAATGTTCAGACCCCTTGACTTTTTCCACATTACAGCCTTATAACATTTATTCAATTGTATTTTTCCCTCAATCTACACACAATACCCCATAATGACAAAGCAAAAATAGTTTAAACATTTTTGCTGAGCACCTTTGGCAGCAATTACATCCGAGTCTACTTGGGTATGACACTACAAGCTTGGCACACCTGTATTTGGGGAGTTTCTCCCATTCTTTGCAGACCCTCAAGCGCTGTCAGGTTGGATGGGGAGCGTCGCTGCACAGCTATTTTCAGGTCTCTCCAGAGATGTTTGATCAGGTTCAAGTCCGGGCTCTGGCTGGACCACTCAAGGACATTCAGAGACTTGTCCCGAAGCCACTCCTGCTTTGTCTTGGCTGTGTGCTTATGGTCGTTGTCCTGTTGGAAGGTGAACCTTCACCCCAGTCTGAGGTCCTGAGCGCCCTGGAGCAGGTTTTCATCAAGAATCTCTTTGTACTCTGCTCCGTTCATCTTTCTCCCAGTCCCTGCCGCTGAAAAACATCCCCACAGCATGATGCTCCACCATCATGCTTCCCCGTAGGGATGGTGCCAGGTTCCCTCCAGATGTGGCATTCAGGCCAAAGAGTTCAATATTGATTTCATTACATCTCCAGACAGGAACTCTAGAGCTCTGGCAAGAGTGACCATAGGATTCTTGGTCACCTCCCACTTCTCCGATTGCTCTAGGAAGAGTTGTGGTGGTTCCAAACTTCTTCCATTTAAGAATAATGGAGGCCACTGTGTTCTTGGGAACCTTCAACGCTGCAGACATTTTTTGATACCCTTCCACAGATCTGTACCTCGACACAACGCTGTCTCTGAGCTCTACGGACAATTCCTTCGAACTCGTGGCTTGGTTTTTGCTCTGACATACACTGTCAACTGTGGGACCTTACATAGACAGGTGTGTACCTTTCCAAATCATGTCCAATCAATTGAATTTACCACAGGTAGACTCCAATTAAATTGTAGGCACGTCAAGGCTGATCAATGGAAACACGATGCACCTGAGCTCAATTTCAAGTCTCATAGCAAAGGTTCTGAATACTTAAGTAAATAAGGTATTTCTGTTCTTTATTTTTAATACATTTGCAAAAATTTCTAAAAAACCTGTTGTCGTTATGGGGTATTGTGTGTAGATTGAGGATTTTTTAATCCATTTTAGAATAAGGCTGTAACCCAACAAAATGTGGAAAAAGGGGTCTGAGTACTTTGAAGGCACTGTAGCCTACATAGTACAAACACAATATATAACAGACTTCTTAGGCTTACATATATGCCTTATATATCACACAATGTCTGGATGTAATATTCTACCCAGGAACATTTAAACACTGAAATCTGTTACTCTTGTTATTCCAAATGCATCTATGGATCCATTCTGCTGACAATGAAAATGAATTGTCTTTAATGCAAGATTTGATCTAAACGTCAGAAGCTATCGAATAGAATAGTTATTTTCTATGTTATAGAGTGGAATGGTTTTTCTGCTGGTGTATCCTGAGGTAGCTCCTCTCTGAGAACATCTTCCCGCAGTCCGTACAGGCGAACGGCCTCTCTCCCGTGTGGACCTTCAAGTGCCTCTTCAGATGGTGCTGGTGGGAGAACCTCTTCTCACACTGGGGGCAGCTGAAGGGTTTCTCCCCTGTGTGGACCCTCTGGTGCCTCTTTAGGGTGCCTGCCTCCGCAAAGCGCATGTGACATTGTGTGCAGCTGAAGGGCTTCTCCCCTGTGTGGACCCTCTGGTGGATCTCCACCTTCTGGGGGCAGCTGAAGCCTTTGTTACAGAACATGCAGAGGAACCGTTTTTCTTTACTATTACCTGATGTTGCCCCCCCTCCCTGAACCTGGGCTCTAGCACTGTCGTTTGAGTTCAATACCTGATCGAAAAGGATGCGGCCGTGTGAATCGGAAGGCCCCATCGACGTGGACACTGGGTTGCGATCCCTGAACATGTGTAAAGGGGAGTGGGTCGCAACATTTGGATTTGTCTCGAAGCTTTCCCTGTAGTCTAAGAAATCTCTGCCCTGTGAGTGTCCGTCTCCTAGGTGATGATCTGCATTCCATGTGGGAGGAACGTCACCCTCCACTTTCACAGTCACCTCATCTACAACCAGACCCTCCCCTTTCTCATCTAGGCACCCTTCAGAGTATACACTACTACTGTACCGGTTCCAGTCCCCTCTAGACAGATCAGTCTGGGTCTCTAAACCCAAGGGCATGTTGACATGTTCCGTCTCTGTAGTGTAAGAACAAGACAGATCATCACCACCAGTGTCTAACGGATCATCATCTCCAAGGGAATTAACTGTCCCCTGGCTCTGGTGAAATACCGGTAAATACTCTGAGCCTGAAGCAGGAGGAGAGCCCAGTCCCAGTCTCTCTGGGTCTGATCTGTGGTCAGATCCTGTGCGTAAGAGCCTTTGTGTTACAGTTAAAGTCTCGGTGTCTGTCTCTGACTTGAGGACGGCCTTCGATGTTCCACTGACCTCCGTAATGCGGTGTCGGGTCCTGGGCTGGGGTGTGGTGGAGAGGTCGTCCGTAGCTACAGGGGGCACCACTCCAGCCGCTGCTCCAGTCTGGATGTCTCTGCTGTGTTGTGGGTCGTCTCCTTCAGTCCTCTCCTGCTTGACCAGAGACAATCCTCCAGGACCTGCAGCCTCTGCATCTGCAGACTGACAAGAAGAGAGGAGGTTAACACAGGTACATGAGTAGAAATGGATGTCGTAAGGATGTCTCACAAGCTCCCATATGGCAAATAAATGACGATGTACATCAGTTGAGGCTACTGAGGGGAGGACGGCTCATAATAATGGCTGAAATGGAGCAAATGGAATGGCATCAAACACATGTTCAATAACATTCCACTCCAGCCATTACCATGAGCCCGTCCTCCCCAATTAAGGTGCCACCAACCTCCTGTGATGTACATGTAAGTAGGGATGTGACAATACTAAAACTATGCCATAATGACTGTGCCATAATGGGAAAAAACTTTATTACAAATTACTTTTTATTTTATGAAAATGTGACCAGACGACAATTCCATATGAGGCTAATTTAATTTGACATGAAGCTCTGTTTTGTCCAGTTTTGGCGCCTGAGCACTGTACTCAGATTATTGCATGGCGTGGTTTTTCCGTAAATCTTTTTTGAAATCTGACACAGCGGTTGCATTAAGGAGAAGTTGATCTATAATTCGTGCATAACACTTGTATCTTTTATCAATGTTTATAATGAGTATTTTTGTAAATTGATGTGGCTCTCTGCAAAATCACCAGATGTTTTGGAAGCAAAACATTACTGAACATAACGCGCCAATGTAAACTGAGATTTTTGGATATAAATATGAACTTTATCGAACAAAACATACATGTATTGTGTAACATGAAGTCCTGAGTGTCATCTGATGAAGATGATCAAAGGTTAGTGATTAATTTTCTCTCCATTTCTGCTTTTTGTGACACCTCTCTTTGGCTGGAAAAATGGCTGTGTTTTTCTGTGACTAGGTGCTGACCTAACAATCGAATGATATGCTTTCTGAAATCGGACACTGGTGGGATTAACAACAAGTTTATCTTTAAAATGGTGAATAATACTTGTATGTTTGAGGAATTTTAATTATGAGATTTCTGTTTGAATTCGGCACCCTGCACTTTCACTGGCTGTTGTCATATCGATCCTGTTAACGGGATTTCAGACGTAAGAAGTTGAACACCCATGCTTGTTCAATGAACCATAAACAATTAATGAACATGCACCTGTGGAACGGTTGTTAAGACACTAATAGCTTACAGACGGTAGGCAATTAAGGTCACAAATATGAAAACATAGGACACTAAAGAGGCCTTTCTACTCACTCTGAAAAACACCAAAAGAAAGATGCTGATTATCTGTGTGAACGTGCCTTAGGCATGCTGCAATGAGGCATGAGGACTGCAGATGTGGCCAGGGCAATAAATTGCAGATGCCTAAGACAGCTCTACAGGGAGACAGGACGGACAGCTGATCGTCCTCGCTGTGGCAGACCACGTGTAACAACACCTGCACAGGATCGGTACATCACACCCGCAGGACAGGTACAGGATGGGAACAACAACTGCCCGCGTTACACCAGGAATGCACAATCCCTCAATCAGTGCTAAGACTGTCCGCAATAGGCTGAGAGAGGCTGGACTGAGGGCTTGTTGGCCTGTTGTAAGGCAGGTTCTCACCAGACATCACCGGCAACAACGTCACCTATGGGCACAAACCCACGGACGCTGGACCAGACAGGAGTGGTAGGATGTAAAATATATCACTAGCCACTTTAAACAATGCTACCTAATATAATGTTTACATACCCTACATTATTCATCTCATATGTATACGTACATACTGTACTCTATATCATCTACTGCATCTTTATGTAATACATGTATCACTAGCCACTTTAACTATGCCACTTTGTTTACATACTTATCTCATATGTATATACTGTACTCAATACCATCTACTGTATCTTGCCTATGCCGCTCTGTACCATCACTCATTCATATATCTTTATGTACATATTCTTTATCCCCCTACACTTGTGTGTATAAGACAGTAGTTTTGGAATTGTTAGTTAGATTACTTGTTGGTTATTACTGCATTGTCGGAACTAGAAGCACAAGCATTTCGCTACACTTGCATTAACATCTGCTAACCATGTGTATGTGACAAATAAAATTTGATTTTATTTGAAAACGTGCCAGAAAAGTGAGTCGCGGTTTTGTCTCACCAGGGGTGATGGTCGGATTTGCGTTTATCGTTGAAGGAATGAGCGTTACACCGAGGCCTGTACTCTGGAGCAGGATCGATTTGGAGGTGGAGGGTCCGTCATGGTCTGGGGCGGTGTGTCACAGCATCATCGGACTGAGCTTGTTATCATTGCAGGCAATCTCAGCGCTGTGCGTTACAGGGAAGACATCCTCCTCCCTCATGTGGTACCCTTCCTGCAGGCTCATCCTGACATGACCCTCCAGCATGACAATGCCACCAGCTATACTGCTCTTTCAGTGTGTGATTTTCTGCAAGACAGGAATGTCAGTGTTCTGCCATGGCCAGCGAAGAGCCCGGATCACAATCCCATTGAGCACATCTAGGACCTGTTGGATTGGAGGGTGAGGGCTAGGTCCATTCCCCCCAGAAATGTCCTGGAACTTGCAGGTGCCTTGATAGAAGAATGGGGTAACATCTCACAGCAAGAACTGGCAAATCTGGTGCAGTCCACTTCAGCTGGCAGCCACACCAGGTACTGACATACTTTTGATTTTGACCTCCACGTTGTTCAAGGAAACATTATTCCATTTCTGTTAGTCACATGTTTGTGGAACTTGTTCAGTTTATGTCTCAGTTGTTGAATCTTATGTTCATACAAATATTTACACAAGTTAAGTTTGCTGAAAATAAATGCAGTTGACAGTGGGAGGACGTTTATTTTTTTCCTGAGTTTATTATGTGCATGATGGAAATTAAGTTAGAAGTTTGCATGAACTGTTAAATAAAACTAGTGATTAAAATAGGACTAAAATGACTGACTAAAACTAGACATTAATAGGTCATTATCAATAAAATAAGGTGCAGAGAATTCGATTTACCTGCTGTGGGGTAAGGAGACCCACAGCTCCACTAAAACCATTGACAACTGCGTGCCATTTAGGGGATTGTTAAATAAATGTTATAACTGTTTGGTTTTAATATCATCACCTCTTGAAGACTAAAACAAAATATAAAATAGGTGACAAAATTAAAGGTGCTACACATGAATCTCTTCCCCCATGTGTAAGCTAGATGAATTGCAACAGCACTAGGCTACATTCAAAACAAAATCTCCCCCCTCCCCCGCATCCCATTTCCACGTAAGATGGAGACTCCTTGAGCTTGAGCCTTTCGGTTTTAGTCAACCAGCTTCAAACAGCTGTAAAAACTATATTTTTTGTTATTTTAACTAGATGGTACAATGATTCCCTACACTATTCAGTGCTTCTTTTTTTTACCCCACATTGAATGAACAGTGTAGAAGTTTAGCAAACAGGAAATGACAGAGTGGTTTCTACATTGGATGATTGCACTGGTTTCCAATAAATAACACAGCTAAAGTCAAGACAGCTTTCACATTTTGTTGTCAAATAGAAATTCTGCCTTTTAGACTGCGATTTTGTATGTGCTCAAATTACTTTTTTTGTTACACAATGCACATTACCTTAACACTGGCATATGAGGATACCAGTATAGCAATATTTTTCCCAAGGGAAAAATTAAAACACCAAGCAGACTAAACTCTTTGGTCCTTTAAAAACCTGCTGTATGTAAAATATTGTCTGTTATAGCTAGAAAAATAAATAGATATGACTGGATGACAACTTAATTATGTTTGTTTCCAAAAATGTGTGCGGTTTTCCTAAATAAGTTAAATACTAATGAGTATCACGATACTGGTAGCGTCCCAGTATGTAAGCAAAAAATTGCTGAGGGGAGCCTTTCTGAAATAAACTGGGAGCATTTTATGTACTGTAATCTAACCTCTATTACGATAACATGCTGGGTTGCAGTTCCACTCTCCTCATCAACAGTGATTGGTTGGTCATCTCTCCATGTATTGTGTTCCGCTGGCTTCACAAAGCTCCTGTAGCCTCCAGTGAGATTTCCTTCACCTAAGAGAGTGATTGGGGGAAAGAGATGGTTAGGTACCGTCAATGCTACATTGTACAATATTGACAGTTTTGACACGGTCTAGAATTGGCAAGAATGTAAGGTAAAGCTTCACATAATTTCTTAATATACTACTTATAGATCGATTGTTATGTTCGAGGCATCTTATTGTTTTCAATTAGTAAATCATAGTAAATCAAGAAACTGATAGTGTCTTTCTGCAAGTTAGTTAAGTAATGTGATTCTATCCAAAAACTGACTAAGAACACACCCAAAGTCACATGTGTAGATGTGAACGGTGCGACAGGCCTTCTGCAAAATGTACCTCTTGCCATTCCTCTGTATCGGTCGAGGGACTTGATACTACTGGGGAAACTGGCGAGGACGCGGTCTGGCGTTGTCCTCTCTGCACGCTCCCGTGCCACCTTCAGTTCCAGTAGCTGTAGTTTCCTCCGCAATACCCTGTTTTCTTTCTGGCTTTGAGTTATTTCCAAACGAAACACGGCATAGTCGTCGTCTACAAGTTTGCAGACCTCTACCACGGCGGCATTCGCTAGAACCTCCATAATGGAGGCTATTTGAGTGTGAAAAACCATACAGTTAGCCATTGTTAGCTAACATTAGCAGCTAGCTAATGTTACCTTGATAAAATATCAACCAAGTCCCGTCTCCAACGCGACTTAGACTACCTGGGATAATTATGTTATAATGTGCAGTTAAGAGTCATATTTTGAGTTCCAATGTGTAAATAAACGTCTAAATAACAACAATAAAAAACGCTAACATGGAAGTTGTTGATGGTCACTTCCGTTTAAACTTATTCTTCACTGGTTCTGAAATGGCGGTTGGCAACCAACTTTTAGTGATGCCTTACCGCCACCAACTGGACTGGAGTGTGGAACAGAGACAAGGGAATGTCTCAAATTTTACTTTACCCAATTAAACTCAGCCTTCCCCCTAAGGAAATGGAATACATAATCAAATACAATATCACCTTAAGGGTTTCATAACAATTCAATTAAACTTGGCTCTTCAATACCATTATTCCTAATAACAAATAGTCCCTTTCCCTCCAATACTGATGCCACTGAAATATAATTTGGCCCACTGTCTCAATCTCCTCCTGGCAGTGATCACACTTCCCAGTTGGATGTTTCCTTACAAATGTCAAAGTGCTGTTGAGTCTCATGAGTCCCAGTCTCAGCCTTGTGATTACGTTTCCCTCTCGAGCCGAGGAACTCCCTACCATCACGTTTTCCTGGATCTTATACAGGTGTCTTCCCTTTCTGTCCCTATTCCACAACTCTTGCCATTTTTTTTTACCACTGCTTTTATAAATCCCTGGCCTCTGCTTTACTGAAGAGAAAGGATATTATTGGTTGGCATCTTCGCTTTTGTCAGGTTTAATTTCTGAGTTCACCATTTGTCGACTGCTCAGGGTTTTCAATTTTATTTTTATTTAGAAACAGTTTTCTAAATTCCAATGAACCACCTGCAACTAGCCATGGAAGTTTATTCAGACTCTTTGCTATGAGACTCAAAATTGAGCCATTGATCGCCCTTGAGATGTTTCTACAACTTGATTCGAGTCCACCTGTGGTAAATTCAATTGATTGGACATGATTTGGAAAGGCACGTCTATATAAATGTCCAATATTTGTCAATGCATGTCAGGACAAAAACCAAGCCATGAAGTCGAAGGAATTGTCCGGACAGCTCAAAGAAAGGGTTGTATCGAGGCACAGATCTGGGGAAGAGTACCAAAACATTTTTGCAGAAATTAAGATACCCGAAGAACACAGTGGCCTCCATCATTCTTAAATGGAAGAAGTTTGGAACCACCAAGACTCTTCCTAGAGCTGGCCGCCCGGCCAAACTGAGCAATATGGGGAGACGGGCCTTGGTCAGGGAGGTGACCAAGAACCTGATGGTCACTCTGACAGAGCAGCAGAGTTCCTCTGTGGAGATGGGAGAACCTTCCAGAAGGACAACCATTTCTGCAGCACTCCACCAATCACGTTTTTATGGTAAAGTGGCCAGACGGAAGCCACTCCTCAGTAAAAGGCACATGACAGCTTGGGATGTTGAGGTGACCGTATTACCGCCACACCGATCACGAGTCATGAAGGCAGTCAAATTCCACGTGACTGTTTGGTTAGGGTAAATAAGCTTCTCTATGCTCTGATGCTGCTGATGGTCATTAGTAGCCTACCAAACTTGCTTAACTGCCTGGTACTCAGCACTCTATTGTCCTAATCCCTCTGACATCAATGCAAATGTAATCAATCAATCAAATGTATTTATAAATCAGCAGATGTCACAAAGTGCTATACAGAAACCCAGGCTTAAACCCTAAACAGTAAACAATGCAGATGTAAAAGCATGGTGGCTAGGAAAAACTCCCTAGAAAGACAGGAAACTAGGAACAAACCTAGAGAGGAACCAGGCTCTGAGGGGTGGCCAGTCCTCTTCTGGCTGTGCAGGGTGGAGATTATAAGAGTACATGGCCATGTAAGGCCAGATTGTTCATAGATGACCAGCAGGGTCAAATAATAATCACAGTGGTTGTAGAGGGTGCAACAGGTCAGTACCTCAGGAGTAGATGTCAGTTGCCTTTTCATAGCGGAGCATTCGGAGGTCGAGACCGCAGGTGCGGTAAAGAGAGAGAGTTGAAAACAGCAGGTCCGAGACAGGGTAGCACGTCCGGTGAACAGGTCAGGGTTCCCTAGCCACAGGCAGAACAGTTGAAACTGGAGCAGTAGCACAACCAGGTGGATTGGGGACAGCCAGGAGTCATCAGGCCCAGTATTCCTGAGGCATGATCCTAGGGCTCAGGTCCTTCAAGAGGAGAGGGAAAGAGGGAGAGAGAGAGAGAATTAGAGGGACATACTTAAATTCACACAGGACACGAGGTAAGACAGACTGACCCTAGCCCCCTGGGACATAGACTATTGCAGCATAGATACTGGAGACTGAGATAGGGGTGGGTCGGGGGACACTGTGGCCCCGATACCCCCGGACAGGGCCAACCAGGCAGGATATAACCCCACCCACTTCGCCAACGCACAGTCCCCACAACACTAGAGGGATATCAACAGACCAACAATTTACTACCCTGAGACAAGGCGGAGTATAGCCCACGAAGATCTCCACCGCACGAGCCAGAGGGGGCGCAATCAAGCACTTCATGGGAGCTGTCATGACGTTGGCCTCTTTGGGTATAGCAAGCCCCATTCTCCTCTCCCTGCCTCCCCCTCTCCTCCTTCAACTAGGCTGCTGTGGTCAGAGAGATGTCGTAAATTCCGGAGGATCTCCTCATGGACACACAGTATAGAGAGAGTAGGTTTTCTTGGAGCACAAACTTGAGGTAAGAACAAATTTCATGTTCCGGAGAAAGTATAAAAGATTGGTGAAGATTCCAGCTACGAACTGGTCCGTTTGTCACAACTTGGGGAAGCTCATGGAAGACGGTGTGGCCACATTACCATAACACTGTTTATTTAATAGCCTCAGATATGAGGTTTACATCTAATTGTTGTATAAGATGTATGAGTGAGTATGATACTGTTTGTAAAATTGTGTAATATGATTTTGGACTGTTTAATGAAGGAAAACTCAAAAAGGGGATTGGAGTTAACTAAATCAGAGGACCGCCCCTGAGCCCAGTTAGGGTCAGGCGTCCTGGGGCAGCCCTTTTCTGCCTTCCGAATAAAACCCCCACTCGGGTTTTCGATCAGCAGACCGAGCTTACCTCAATTACGAGATGGCTAAAGGTTGCAGACCATGTTTTTCTCCATTAGGAGGGGACAAAGGTTGTAGACCATTGCTGAATCTTTTAACCATACCACGTGGTTAAATTCTTAGACTATTGATACCGACAGAATAAGAACAAGTCTTTGATATTAATTACTAGTTTGCAGCTAGGAATTCAGTATCATTGAACGTGAAGAACGACAACCGCCGAAACATCCACTCTATAACAAAACGAATGAATGTCACTCTGAACTATCCATTATGAGAGAGAGAGAGAGAGAGAATTCTACAAAAGAAACAAACTTTTCACCAGCGATCAAGACGACACACTGAGCGTAAATATATATATTGATTGCAATTGTTCCCGAATGAGTGAGCGTTCATGTGCAAAGGATTAGCATTTCAATTGTTATAATTATCCCTCAGTAGGGACTTCTTAGTCGACCCCCATTTCCCCTTTTGTCTAACAAGCCGTGAGGCCGGTTTAGCCCACTAGGGCACATTCCTCTTTCATTTCTTGTGGCCGGTTTAGCCCACTAGGGCACATTCCTCTTTCATTTCTTGTAACCACATTTACCTTGTTTAACTGTTTGTTTTACGCATTTCTGTGAATGACTTAGTTAGTAATAAATAAATTATTTAAGACAATTGATGTATGGATGACTCATAGTGAAGACTGGGTTTGTGCAGATAACCAACAATTTACAACGTTTTGAATGAGACTAACGTGAGGTAAATAATTCATTAATCAGAAGACTATAGATCAGATATGAAAATATCTGAAAGGTTATATTAGTAAATTATAACCTTGTAATCTGAATATTTTTCCTTGGTGCCCCAACTTCCTAGTTAATTAGTTACATGACTAATCAGTCTAATCACGTAATACTAATTACGCGTAATACTAATTACAACTAAGCTCATGTTGAGCAACATTTATATAGGCTATGCAATTGCACAAGAAAATTGAGTGATGGCCTCTACTAAAAAGAAGAGGACCCCATCAGCTTTCTACAGGCTTGGGCTATTATATTTATTTCTCAACTTTCCTAATGTTAAGCACATTGCTTAGATTTACAACAGGTGTATAGCCTAACTGGCTGGCATGAAAATGAACCACGGGAAAATCGTCCTCCATTTGCTATTTAAGTGCATAGATGACATGTATTTTTCCCGCTGCCCGTTTCGATACAGGTGCATGATAAATGTCCTTTCTAAATCAAAACAAATTTCACACATATTATTTAGTATATGTAAAGACAAGATTAAATCAAGAACAGGTTAATATTGTCACCCATCAGACTATCACTTGTGAATGATATCCAGCATAAGAAACAATGCCTTTTTTCAAATCATAGTCACAGACCTAGTGTAGCCTAGCCCATAGGCCTAGATGTTATTTTTATCCCCTTTTTTCCCCATTTTGTGTTATCCAACTGGTAGTTACAGTCTTTTCTCATTGCTGCAACTCCAGTACCGACTCCGGAGAGGCGAAGGCCGAGCGTCTTCCAAAACACAACCCAATCAAAGGTTGGCACAATGCCCACTTAACCCTTGACACAATGCCCACTTAACCCGGAAGCCAGCCACACCAATGTGTCGGAGGAAACACCATACACCTGGAGACCGTGTCAGCGTGCATGCGCCCGGTCCGCCACCGAAGTTGCTAGAGCGAGATGGGACAAGGACATCCCTGCTGGCCAAACCCTCCCCTAACCCGGACGACGCTGGGCCAATTGTGCGCCGCTTTATGAGTCTCCCAGTTACGGCTGGCGGTGACAGAGCCTGGACTCGAACCAGAATCTCTAGCCTTAGACCACTGCGCCACTCGGGAGGCTTTAGGCCTATATGTTTTGATAAGGTTTGTCACAACTAAAGTGGTCAAATTACTTATTTTAAAAATTAAGTACATTAATTTGCTTTACAAGGGATGTAGAGCCTAACTGGCATACATAAGCAGTGCTTGAGTTTCAAGTTAGGGTTAGATAAATTTCAACATAAAAATGCACCTTTGTAAAACAGCGTTACATGCATAATAGCATTTTCGGTCACTTTTGATAATGGTGTTTTCCGCTAATGGAACATTCGCGCTTACAGCCTCCTACCATGTGCGCAATTGCTGCGCGTATAATGTGAGGAAACAGCCTAATAGGTGTATCAACATTTTAAGCTAAACGTTATGATCTGTTGCGTCAGCCACATTGTGTAAAACATTTTTGTTGATGATAGTGGTTGTATTATTTTGTGATCTATCGCATCCCACAACTGTCCCAGACTGTTAGAAATGTTGAATAGAATAGGTCGACTTTTGTACTATGGGGGATAGTAGATTGACACAGGCTAGTGCTTTTGCTGTTTGTTAGGCCTATTCATCTTTCTGTCTGACGAAAAGTAAAATGTGGATAGTTCTTCCAATATCTTCAATATGCACCTCGCAGCTGCGTCCCGGATGTGTCTGTCTTCACTTGTAAACGTGAGAAAAACCTGATCACATGACCGTGAGCGAATGAGAGTGAGGTGATTCCGAGCACGCAGCACTCAGGGAGAAGAGCATAACGGCCAAAGGCTGCAAAAGACATGGATTTTTTTTAGGGTGCATTACGTCCACACAAAGGAGATGCCACCGTAAAATTCTAGGCATTTTCAAGTGCTTGTCAAATTGTGAATGTGTGTACAGCCTGCGCAAAAGTAAAAACAAAGCAGAGCTCATGCCTTTCAAGTGACCTTTTTTCACATCATTAGAGTCGCATCATGCAGCCTTACAATGTATTAAAAATCAAAACATATAGCCCAACATTTGTAGAACTACTAAAGCTACATTAATAACTATCAATGAATCATATGGGAATACCTATTTCTTTGTTAACCACTCAACACAGAATAGCCGCACGTGCGCACTCCCTCAAATCGTTTGGAGAAAATATCATTTCTACACTGCTCAAAAAAATAAAGGAAACACTAAAATAACACATCCTAGATCTGAATGAATTAAATATTCTTATTAAATACTTTTTTCTTTACATAGTTGAATGTGCTGACAACAAAATCACACAAAAATGATCAATGGAAATCAAATTTATCAACCAATGGAGGTCTGGATTTGGAGTCACACTCAAAATTAAAGTGGAAAACCACACTACAGGCTGATCCAACTTTGATGTAATGTCCTTAAAACAAGTCAAAATGAGGCTCAGTAGTGTGTGTGGCCTCCACGTGCCTGTATGACCTCCCTACAACGCCTGGGCATGCTCCTGATGAGGTGGCGAATGGTCTCCTGAGGGATCTCCTCCCAGACCTGGACTAAAGCATCTGCCAACTCCTGGACAGTCTGTGGCGTTGGTGGATGGAGCGAGACATGATTTCCCAGATGTGCTCAATTGGATTCAGGTCTGGGGAACGGGCGGGCCAGTCCATAGCATCAATGCCTTCCTCTTGCAGGAACTGCCGACACACTGCAGCCACATGAGGTCTAGCATTGTCTTGCATTAGGAGGAACCCAGGGCCAACCGCACCAGCATATGGTCTCACAACGGGTCTGAGGATCTCATCTCGGTACTTAATGGTAGTCAGGCTACCTCTGGCGAGCACGTGGAGGGCTGTGCGGCCCCCCAAAGAAATGCCACACCATGACTGACCCACCGCCAAACCGGTCATGCTGGAGGATGTTGCAGGCAGCAGAACGTTCTCCACGGCGTCTCCAGACTGTCACGTCTGTCACTGTCATGTATTGTCATGTTATGTCTTGTTCCTGTTCTTTCTCTTCACTTCGTTTCCCCCTGCTGGTCGTATTAGGTTACCTTCTCTTCCTTTCCTTCCCCCAGCTGTTCCTGATCTTCTCTAACTACCTCGTTCACCCTTTTCCCACCTGTTCCCTTTTCTCCCTCTGATTAGTTCTCTATTTCTCTCTCTGTTCCTGCTTCTGTCTTTGTCAGATTCTCGTTTTGAGTTTCTCATGCCAGAACCAAACTATCGTCACGTTTGCTTCACCCTTGTCTCGTCCTGTCGGAATCTGCCTGTTCATCTGATGCTACGTGCGATCAGGTACCTCTGTCATCTACAACCCGCGCCTACCCAGAGAGACCAGCAGTCTGTCGCCGCTAACCCTGCTATTCTCCTCTGCTGCTAAGAAGGGGACTTTTCTGTAATATCAGAAGGACTTTATGATTTATTTGTCGCCCTCTCTGCGGGTTGTCTATTTTGCTATTCAATACATCTGAAGAGGATCTATGTCTTCCCTGTGTTTTGACATTAAAGGACTCTGTTTTTGTTAAACCGCTTTTGGGTCCTCACTCACCTGCATAACAGTCACATGTGCTCAGTGTGAACCTGCTTTCATCTGTGAAGAGCACAGGGCGCCAGTGGCGAATTTTCCAATCTTGGTGTTCTCTGGCAAATGCCAAACGTCCTGCACGGTGTTCGGCTGTAAGCACAACCCCCACCTGTGGACGTCGGGCCCTCATACCACCCTAATGGGGTCTGTTTCTGACCGTTTGAGCAGACACATGCACATTTGTGGCCTGCTGGAGGTCATTTTGCAGGGCTCTGGCAGTGCTCCTCCTGCTCCTCCTTGCGCAAAGGCGGAGGTAGCGGTCCTGCTGCTGGGTTGTTGCCCTCCTACGGCCTCCTCCACATCTCCTGATGTACTGGCCTGTCTCCTGGTAGCACCTCCATGCTCTGGACACTACGCTGACAGACACAGCAAACCTTCTTGCCACAGCTCGCATTGATGGTCCATCCTGGATGAGCTGCACTACCTGAGCCACTTGTGTGGGTTGTAGACTCCGTCTCATGCTACCACTAGAGTGAAAGCACCGCCAGCATTCAAAAGTGACCAAAACATCAGCCAGGAAGCATAGGAACTGAGAAGTGGTCTGTAGTCACCACCTGCAGAACCACGCCTTTATTGGGGGCGTCTTGCTAATTGCCTATAATTTCCACCTGTTGTCTATTCCATTTGCACAACAGCATGTGAAATTCATTGTCAATCAGTGTTGCTTCCTAAGTGGACAGTTTAATTTCACAGAAGTGTGATTGACTTGGAGTTACATTGTATTGTTTAAGTGTTCCCTTTATTTTTTTTGAGCAGTGTATTTCATTCAGCTTGTTCAATTGTATTCTTCATACTATAAAATAATGCCATGGAATTCTAAGCAAATCTTTTCTGAGAAATGCAATAGTGTAGCCCACTGCCAACTGGCATAGCCAAATCAGGACATAACATGAGGACAACTCAGAGTATGCTATTCTGTAATTCTGAAAGACTACATTTTCTTCATATCATGCTTCTTTAGACCTATCTAAAATAAATAGATTTATTGTGAAGGTGTTGGCTTTATTACATGGATTTATTAGACTTTTTAAAAAGTAGATGGTCCAAAAGGTCTGCATCAGTGGTTTGTAGGCTGAGTGTGGAAGCCAGGAGATGCTAAATGTGTTTATGTCAATAACCGTGAGACAGATAGTTATTTGCTTGACAATCCTCAGCTGATGAAATTGCGTGACCGCCACAGCCCTAATGACAGCCCGCTTGGAGTTTTCCAAAAGGCACCTAAAGGACTCTCTGACCATGAGAAATAAGATTCTCTGGTCTGATGAAACCAAGATTGAACTATTTGGCCTGAATGCCAAGTGTCACGTCTGGAGGAAATGTGGCACCATCCCTACAGTGAAGCATGGTGGTGGCAGCATCATTCTGTGAGGATGTTTTTCAGCGGCAGGGACTGGGAGACTCGTCAGGATTGAGGGAAAGGTGTACAGAGCGAAGTACTGAGAGATCCTTGTTGAAAACCTGCTCCAAAGTGCTCAGTCCCTCCGACTGAGGCAAAGGTACACCTTCCAACAGGACAATAACCCTAAGCACACAGCCAAGACAACGCAGGAGTCTCTGAATGTCCTTGAGTGGCCAAGCTGGAGCCTGGGCTTGAACTCGATCGAACATCTCTGGAGAGACCTGAAAATAGCTGTGCAGTGACATTCCCCATCCAACCTGACAGAGCTTGAGGGGATCTGCAGCGAAGAATGGGTGAAACTCCCCAAATACAGGTGTGCCAAGTTTGTAGCGTCATACCCAAGAAGACTCGAGACTGTAATCACTGCCAAAGGTGCTTCAGTAAAGTACTGAGTAAAGGGTCTGAATACTTACATAAATGTGATATTTCAGTTAAACAATGGTTTATAAATGTGCTAAAATTTCTAAAAACCTGTTCTTGCATTGCCATTATGGGGTATTGTGTGTAGATTGAGGGAAAATTATTATTGAATCCATTTTAGAATAAGGCTGTAACGTAACAAAATGTGGCAAAAGTCAAGGGATCTGAATACTTTCCATATGCACTGTATGAATACTAATCAGGATACAGTATATTAATGTTTTATTTTTCATAAATGTTTTACAAACAACTAGAATTGTTCTTACACTGACATTAAAGAGTATTTTGTGTAGATTGTTAACATAAAAATTACAATTAAATCCACTTTAATCCCACATTGTAACATAACAAAATGTGGAAAACGTCAAGGGCTATGAATACTTTCTGAAGGCACTGTACAAGTCTAGATGAAAATCTGAAATCGATTACTCTTGTTATTCCAAATGCATTTGTGGATCTTTTCTGCTGACAACAAAAAATGCATATTTGTCTTTCATGCATGGTCTGATCTAAATGTCAGTAGCTATCAAGTGGAATAGTTACTTTCTATGTTATAGATGGGAATGGTTTTTCTGCTGGTGTATCCTGAGGTAGCTTCTGTCTGAGAACCTCTTCCCACAATGAGTGCAGGCGAACGGCCTCTCTCCCGTATGGACCTTCAAATGCCTCTTCAGATGGTGCTGGTGGGAGAACCTCTTCTCACAGTGAGGGCAGGTATAGGGTTTCTCCCCTGTGTGGACCCGCTGATGCCTCTTCAGGGTGAACGAGTGGGAGAAACTGGCTCGGCACAGGTGACAGCCGAAAGGTTTCTCCCCCGTGTGCGTCCTCTGGTGGATCTCCAGCTGTTTGCGGAAATTGAAGGCTTTCCCACAGAACGAACATGAGAAGTGCTTCTCTTTGCCACCGGATATGATGATAGCTTCACCACTAATGTCATTTGTCAATGGGTTTGTGTAGCCATTTAGTGTTGAGGCACTGGCACTGTCTGAGGTCTGGTTTAACATAAGGAGAGTGTGAGGAGGATGAAGGCCAGGGAGGGTCTGTGTTTTCGCAGGGTCCATGTTCCAGTTGATAGATCCTATAGAAGGCAGGCTGAAGGCAGCACCTGTTAAGGGGTTAACCTGAGGCGTCATCAGTCTCTCTGAATCACAACTATAGGAGCAGGACGGAGCATCGCTAGCCGAGTCTGTGTCTATTCTCTCCCGCTGCATACGGACACGTCCCCGTCCTTGCAGACCAAATCTACGCCTCTCCCTGGTCTCAGACAGTCTGTTGTCATACAGACTAAGGTCAGCTGTTGTTTCGTGTTCGCATGTCTGTTTCTGGTTGTGGTTAACAGTGTTGTTCCCAAGTCCAGAGTTGAGGATGCTGTCCCATCCACTGACCTCCACTATGTCGCCTCCGGTTCTGCCCTGCTCAGTGATGTTGTCCCCTGGGTCCTTGACTGCACCCGTCTGGGTCTGGGAATTCAAGATGGCTGCCCAGTCTCCCCTGTTAGCCTCCAGCCAACTACCTGCAGGGAGAGGTTACAAAATAGACTTTACAAACATGGCAGAGAACTCTACATGTGGAGTATTTTTTTTGTCAATTACCTGGTCAAGTTCATACATTATTATGTGTGTTTTGTGGATTTTTGTTTTAGGATTTTCTCCTAATCCCTGTCTACATGAAAGTATTCATAACCCTTCACTTATTCCACATTTTGTTGTTAGAGCCTGATTTCAAAATGGATGAAAAAAAAATCTAAAATCTCAACCATCTCAACCGGAAGGGAGCTTAGCCCAGGCAAAACCCTAGACGAAAACCTGGTTTAGTCTGCTTTCCACCAGACACTGGGAGATAAATTTTCCTTTCGGCAGGACAATAACCTAAAACACAAGGCCAAATCTACACTGCTTACCAATAAGCACTGCTTACCAATAAGACAGTGAATGTTCCTGAGTGACCAAGTTAGTTTTTTACTTAAATCTACTTTAAAATCTATGGTAAGACCTGAAAATTGTTGTCTAGCAATGATCAACAACCCATTTGACAGAGCTTGAAGAATTTTGCAAATATGAAGCACAATTGTTACACAATCCAGGTGTGGAAAACTCTTATTAGAGACCGCTGCCAATGGTGCTTCTACAAAGTATTGACTCAGGGGGGTGAATACTTATGTAAATTAGATATTTCTATATTTCATTTTCAATACATTTGCTAATATATTTTTAAAACATGTTTTCATATTATGCGGTATTGCCTTATTTCAAACAGTATGCATGTTTTGGAATATTTTATTCTGTACAGGCTTTTTACTCTGTCAATTAGGTTAGTACTGTGGAATAACTACAATGTTGTTGATACATCCTCAGTTTTCTCCTATCACAGCCATTAAACTCTGCAACTGTTTTAAATTCACCATTGGCCTCATGGTGAAACCCCTGAGCGGTTTCTTTCTTCTCGGCAACTGAGTTAGGAAAGACATCTATACCTTTGTAGTGACTGTGTGTGTGTGTGTGTGTGTGTGTGTGTGTGTGTGTGTGTGTGTGTGTGTGTGTGTGTGTGTGTGTGTGTGTGTATATATATCATCCAAAGTGTAATTAATAACTTCATGCTCAAAGGGATATTCAATGTCAACTTTTTTTTCTTTTTTTTTACCAATAGGTGCTCTTCTTTGCGAGACATTGGAAAACCTCCCTGGTTGAATCTGTGTTTGAAATTCACTTCTCAACTGAGGGACCTTACAGATAATTATATGTGTGGGGTACAGAGATGAGCTAGTCATAAAAAAATATATGTTACACACTTACTGCACACAAAGTGAGTCCATGCAACTTATGTGACTTTTAAGCAAATGTTTACTCCTGAACTTATTTAGGCTTGCCCTAACAAAGGGGTTGAATACTTATTGACTTAAGATATTTCAGCTTTTAATTTTTAATGAATTCCACTATGACATTATGGGTTATTGTGTGTAGGCCAGTGACAAAAAAAATCTCAATATAATACATCTTAAATTCAGGCTGTAATACAACAAAACGTGGAAAATCTCAAGGGGTGCGAATCAGGGAAGGCTCCTCAGAGGAGGAGGGGACCTCCTCAGTGAATTACATAAAAATAAAAATCGTTAAACATTTTTAAAAAGTTATCATTTTTAGATAAAACTATACTAAATATATTCATGTTACCAAATAACTGTTTAAAAACACACTTTTGCAATAAAGGTCTACAGTAACCTTAACAGCACTCTCTGGGGTGGCACCATGGTGTAGCCGGAGGACAGCTAGTTTCCATCTTCCTCTAGGTATATTGACTTCAATACAAAATATTCATGGTTCTCACCCCCTTCCATAGACTTTCACAGTAATTATGACAACGTCCGGAGGACGTCCTCCAAACTATCAGAGCTCTTGCAGTATGAACTGTTGTCGACCAAATCAAAGGATCAGAGAACGAATCTAGTACTGAAAGCATAAGCTACAGCTAGCTGTAACTGCAGTGCATAAAATGTAGTGAGGAGTTGAACAGTTTTAACAAATACATTTAAAAAAATGGAGGATTAAGAAAGAGAGCTAGCTATATTTTTTATTTTTTTACTTTCACTTTCAATTATCTACCTAGCGAATGCCACTAGTTGGTTTAGCTTACTCAAACACCTGGCTCAAACAGAGTGAGATGCTATGTTAGCTAGCTGGATATGGCTATCTAACACTGAAACTCTCCCAAGATAAGCTTTTGGTTTTTATTAATTTATTGCCACCGGGGCCTGCCGGTGTAAATGCTAAACTGCCTGCTGTACACTAACGTTTGTGGCTGGTTTAGTAATGCTAGTAGCTAAATATGTTGACTATGACGTTAGGTGACAGTGATGTAGGCTGTGTGTGGCGGTTAGCAGTTATGGCTTGGAAAGTCCACAAGCCAAGGGAAAAGGTGACAGGAGGAGAGCGCATAGGTGCGAGTAGGAATTATACAACGAGCAAATGATCATGCTTTTTGTATGTGGCTGCTATGAAAGTGAACTGTGTTTGCGGTGATCAGGAGTGTATTCATTCAGCTGATTCTGTTGAAAAGCATTTCTTAAACGGAACGAAACGGGAATAAACATAACTAAATTTGGCAAATAGAAACTCTCATTTGCAAATGTAGGACTAATGACTACACCCTAGATCAGCTAGATGCAGGCAAGAGTGTGCAAGGCGGTATTGAATGTGTCAACTGTCTTAATGACTAATTTTTCTCTTGACCTTTTGTAGCAACCTCATGATGGGTATAGGGGAAATTTGAGTATCATGTAGTATCCTAAACCTGTCGATGTTACATTGTGCTGGATGAATGGAATATGAATGACAGTCATTCAATATGCTCTAATAAGGTGTTAAGGCCATGCTCTGGCACTGACCGCCACTGTTGTGAATACTTACCGAAGGCACTGCATCTACCTCAAATATTCCAGTATCCGGTAACATTGTACATTTGGTACCTGCACTGACCCTGTATACAGCTTCCTCTCTTATTTCTCTTTTTTTTAAAATACTTTTTCTTTATTAGTTATACTATTTGATATTGAATACTGCACTGTTGGGTTGGGCTTGCAAGTTAAGCATTTCACTATGCTTGTGCATTCGACATATACAACTTGAAACTTTTGAAGGTAAACATAACTTGTATTGATTTCATTTTATGAATGAAGAAAAAAATAATAGCCAGGCTTATCACTATTCCCATTGAATATCTATTACTGTATGTAGGCTATATGTATTTCTCCCTTACCTTGATCCCCCATCTTTAGTCCACTCAGCAGATCAATACTCTCTGGTCCGTCTTCAATTGTCTCATCTTTGACCAGCAGCAGATCAGGCTTCCCATCGTCCATGTCTACTGACTGTAAGAGATACAGAGTGAGAGGATGTTGGATCAAGAAATCTGATATTAGCACCCTACTATGGAGCATCTTCTGATTGGGCAATGGGGGATTGCTATGTAACATGTAAATGTAATGCTATTACACTCTTTAATGGATTGATAATTGTAAGGAATGGTTCCACACTTAAGACAAAATTAATCAAGACCTGGGCCCGTATCCATAAAGAGTCTCAAAATAGAATTGCTGATCGAGGATCAAGTCCCCACCTGTCTATATAATCTTATTCAGTATGATCGAAAAGGCTAAAATGATCCTAGATCCGCACTAATACTCGGAGTGGCTTTGTGGATACAAACCCTGACCTAACACCATTAAGACAGTAGTTCAGTGGGCTCACCTCAGTGAGACTGTATGTGGTCCTGTGCTGCTCAGCTGGTTCCTCTGTGGGTTCAGGAGGTGGTGTAGTCTGGTTGTCCTCCATGACCATGGTCAACTCAGGGTTCCCCAGACCCTCCTCACACCCCTCCTCCTTCACCAGCAGCACCTCTGGACCCTCCTCCTCCTGGAAGAGACAGGTGATACAGATTACACAGACATACACTCCCTCAGGTATGTACACACAGATAATAAACAGACTTTCAACATGGAGTGTTTACCCATCCCAACTACGTTTGAGTCCTATACTGTAGTTACAGAATGACTTCATTGCTGATAAACCCATCATGTTGGACAAAAATATGATGATGTGGATGAATGAGTCAGCTATAATAAGTCAGACAAACCTGACTAACCTATGTTGACGTGTACAGTAGGTGTTTGTTATTGTGTGGGTATGTGTAGGTAGATTTAGTAAGTGTATATTGGTTATAAAGCACTGTTGGGTGTATGCAGAATAGGGTGATATCAAATGTGATGTATACTAAAGAGAGATTCAATGAAAGTCCAAATGAAAAGTCCCATTTTGTATTTATTAAACAAACAAGTTTTAAATCCACCATGTGAAAATCACACACATCAACAAAGAAATCGCATGAACTTGATAAACTGCATTAATTTTCTCATTAAAAGTGTCTTGGGAAAGAAATAAAGCAGTTGAATGGAAGTAATGAAATAGGGATGTGAACATATAGCCTACACAGTACAAACACAATATATAACAGACATTTTAAGCTTATATACTGAATAAAAATATGCACACAGCAGTTCATAAAAGGAAATCAGTCAAATGAAATAAATTCATTAGGCCCTAATCTATGGATTTCACATGACTGGGAATACAGATATGCATCTGTTCGTCAAAGATATCTTTAAATAAAAGCAGAGTGTGGATCAGAAAACCAGTCTGTCTGTATTTGGTGTGACCACCATTTGCCTCATGCAGCATGACACATCTCCTTCACATAGTGTTGATCAGGCTGTTTGTTGACTGAGGCCTGTGGAATGTTGTCCCACTGCTCTTCAATGGCTGTGCGAAGTTGCTGGATATTAGCGAGAACTGGAACACGCTGTCGTACAAGTCGATCCAGAACATCCCAAACATGCTCAATGGTTGACATGTCTGGTGAGTATGCAGGCCAAGGAAAAACTGGTGCATTATCATGCTGAAATGGCGGCAGATGAATGGCAAGACAATTGGCCTCAGGATCTTATCATGGTATCTCTGTGCATTCAAATTGCCATCGATAAATGCAATTGTGTTCGTTGGCCGTAGCTTATGCCTGCCCATACCATCAGCCCACCGTCACCATGGGGCATTCTGTTCACAATCATGACATCAGCAAACCGCTGAGGCAGCTTATGGTAGAGAAGTGAACATTCAATTGGTAACAGCTCAGGTGGACATTCCTGCAGTCAGCATGCCAATTGCACGCGCCCTCAAAACTTGAGACATCTGGGCTTCCAGAGTGGCGCAGCGGTCTAAGGCACTGGATAGAAGTGCTAAAGGTGCTATTACAGACTCAGGTTCATTCCCGGGCTGTGCCAAAACCGGCGGGAGTCCCATAGGACGGCGAACAATTGGCCCAGCTTCGTCGGGGTTAGGGGAGGGTTTGGCCGGGGAGGCTTTACTTGGCTCATCGTGCTTTAGTGACTCCATGTGGTGGAACGGGTGCCTGCAGGCTGACAGTTGAACAGTGTTTCCTCCGACACATTGGTGCAGCTGGGTTCCGGGTTAAGCTGGCGGGTGTTAAGGAGCGCGGTTAGGCGGGTCATGTTTCAGAGGACGTAGGACTCAACCTTCGCCTCCTGAGTCAGTTGGGGAATTCAAGTAATGAGACTAGATCGAAATTGGTGAGAAAAAGTGGGGTAAAATACACACAAAAAAATGTATCTGGCATTGAGACATCTGTGACATTGTGTTGTGTGACAAAACAGCACATTTTAAAATGACCTTTTATTGTCCCCAGTACAAGGTGCACCTGTGTAATGATCATGCTGTTTAATCAGTTTCTTGATATGCCATACTTGTCAGGTGGATGGGTTATCTTGGCAGAGGAGAAATACTCACTAACAGGGATGTAAACACATTTGAGAGAAATTACCTTTTTGTGCATATGGTAAAGTTCTGGTAGCTTCAGCTGATGAAACATGGGACCAACACTTTACATGTTGCATTTATATTTTTGTTCAGTATATATATGCCTTATATACAGTGCATTCAGAAAGCATTCAGATCCCTCAACGTTTTGTTACATTTCAGCCTTATTTTAAAATTGATTAAAAAAAAAAAAGTCCCTCATCAATCTACACACAACACCCCATAATGTCAAAGCAAAAGCAGGTTTTTAGAATGTTTGCAAATTCAGACCCTTTGCTATGAGACTCAAAATTGAGCACGGGTGCATCCTGTTTCCATTGATCACCCTTGAGAAGTTTCTACAAATTGATTGGAGTCCACCTGTGGTAAATTCAATTGATTAGACATGATTTGGAAAGGCACACACCGGTCTATATAAAGGTCCCACAGTTGACAGTCCATGTCAAAGCAAAAATCAAGCCATGAGGTCGAAGAAATTGTCCGTAGAGCTCCGAGACAGGATTGTGTCGAGGCACAGATCTGGGGAAGGGGACCAAAAAATGTCTGCAGCGTTGAAGGTTCCCAAGAACACAGTGGAGGTCAGGGAGGTGACCAAGAACCCGATGGTCGCTGTGACAGAGCAGCAGAGTTCCTCTGTGGAGGTGGGAGAAACTTCCAGAAGGACAACCATCTCCGCAGCACTCCACCAATCAGGCTTTTATAGCAGAGTGGCCAGACTGAAGCCACTCCTCAGTAAAATGCACATGACAGCTCACTTCGAGTTTGCCAAGTGGCACCTAAAGGACTCTGACCATGAGAAACAAGATTCTCTGGTCTGATGAAACCAAGATTGAACTCTTTGGCCTGAATGCCAAGTGTCACGTCTGGAGGAAACCTGGCACAATCCCTACTGTGAAGCATCATGCTGTGGGGATGTTTTTCAGCGGTAGGCAGGGACTGGGAGACTAGTCAGGATCGAGGGAAATATGAACGGAGCAAAGTACAGAGAGATTCTTGATGAAAACCTGCTCCAGAGCGCTCAGGTCCTCAGACTGGGGGCGAAGGTTCACCTTCCAACAGGATAATAACCCTAAGCACACAGCCAAGAGTGGCTTCGGGACAAGTCTCTGAATGTCCTTGAGTAACCCAACCAGAGCCCAGACTTAAACCCAATTGAACATCCCTGGAGAGACCTGAAAATAGCTGTGCAGCGACACTCCAATCCAACCTTACAGCACTTGAGGATCTGTAAAGAAGAATGGAATAATCTCCCCAAATACAGGTGTGCCAAGCTTGTAGCGTCATATCCAGGAAGACTCAAGGATGTAATCGCTGCCAAAGGTGCTTCGACAAAGAACTGAGTAAAGGATCTGAATACTTATGTAAATGTGATATTTCAGTTTATTTTTTATAAATTTAGTCAAAAAAACTATTTTTGCTTTGTCATTATGGGGTATTCTGTGTAGATTAATGAGGAAAAAAATATATTTAATCCATTTTAGAATAAGGCTGTAAAGTAACAAAATGTGGAAGAAGTCAAGGGGTCTGAATACTTTCCATATGCATTGTATCACACAATGTCTGGATGTAATATTTACACAGGAATATTCAACACTGAAATATGTTACTCTCGTTACTCTAAACGCATCTGCTGACATTAATGAAAATGTATTTTTGTCTTTAATGCAGGGTTAGATCTAAGTGCCAGAGGCTATCGAGTGGAATAGTTACTTTCTATGTTATAGAGTGGAATGTTTTTTCAGCTGGTGTATCCTAAGGCATCTCCTCTCTGAGAACCTTTTCACACAGTGCGTACAGGCAAATGGCCTTTCTCCCGTGTGGACCTTCAGGTGCATCTTTAGGTTGCCAGCCTGGGTGAAGCACATGTGGCACTGGGTACAGCTGAAGGGTTTCTCCCCTGTGTGGACCCTCTGGTGCCTCTTCAGGTCACAAGCCTGGGTGAAGCGCATGTGACACTGGACACAGCTGAAGGGTTTCTCCCCTGTGTGGACCCTCTGGTGCCTCTTCAGGTCACCAGCCTGGGTGAAGCGCATGTGACACTGGACACAGCTGAAGGGTTTCTCCCCTGTGTGGACCTTCTGGTGCCTCTTCAGGTTGCCAGCCTCAGCAAAGTGCATATGACACTGGGTACAGCTGAAGGGTTTCACCCCTATGTGGACCCTCTGGTGGATCTCTACCTTCTGTGGGCAATTGAAGCCTTCGTTACAGAACATGCAGAGGAACTGCTTCTCTTTACTATCGCCTGATTTTGCTCCACCTCCCAAAACCTTGGGCCTTTGGTAATTTGAGTTCAAAACCTGTTCGAAAAGGTCCCGGCTCTGTGAATCGAAAGGCCCCATCGACATGGACACTGGGTCACGTTCCCTGAACGTGTGTAAAGGGGAGTGGGTCGCGATATTTGGATTTGTCTCTAAGATTTCCCTGTAATCTAAGAAATCTCTGCCCTGTGAGTGTCCATCTCCTAAGCGAGTCTCGTCTACATTCCATGTCAGAGGAGCCTCGCCCTTCACTTTGACAGTCCTCTCATCGACTATAACCTCCCCTTTCTTATCTAGGCAGCCTTCAGAGTACACCCTACTACTGTGCCGGTTCCAGTCCCCTCTAGACAGATCAGTCTGTGTCTCTAAACCCAAGGGCATGTTGCCAGGGTCCATCTCTGTAGTGTAAGAACATGACAGATCATTGCCAGTCTCTAACGTGTCACCTGAGTCCCGATGGGAATGAACCATCCTAAGGCTTGGGTTACCATAAAGTAAATACTCTGAGCCAGGTACAGGACAGCCCAGTGGTCCCAGTCTCTCTGGGTCTGATCTGTGGTCAGGTCCTGTGCGTAAGAACCTTTGTGTTACAATTAAAGTCTCGGTGTCTTTCTCTGACTTGAGGACGGCATTCAGCGTTCCACTGACCTCCGTGATCCTGCATAGGGCCATGGGCTGGGGCGCGGTGACGAGGTCCTCCGTGGCTAGAGGGGGCGCCACTCCAGCCGCCACAATCTGGATGTCTCTGCTGTGTCGTCGGTGCTCTCCTTCAGTCCTTTCCTGCTTGACCAAAGACGATCCTCCAGGACCTGTAGCCTCTGCATCTGCAGACTGACACATGAAGAGAGGAGGTTATTACAGGTACATGAGTTGAATTGGATTGGATAACAATGCCATAGGGAAGTCTCACAAGCTCCCCTATGGCAGATACATCAGGATGTACATGTAAGCAAGTGAATAGCTAAGAGGAGCCTTTCTGAAATAAAACAGGCCACATTTGATGTACTGTCATTTTTTATGTTACACTATGACACTAACCTCGATCACAATAACATGCTGGTTTGAGGTTCCACTCCCCTCATCTATAGGTATGGGTTGGTCATCTCTCCATGTTTTGTGTCCTGCAGGCTTCACAAAGCTCATGTGGCCTCCAGTGAGATGTCCTTCACCTAAGAGAGTTATTGGGGGGGGAAATGGGTGGTTATGTTTTATAATAATACAATTGCTCAGAGAAATAGATTTTGTTCAACAAGTAATGAATACAATTCTCAAAAAGCGTAGGGGTTAACATTATTGACAATCCTGTTTTTAATACCTTTCAATACCTCACCTTGTGAGGATAATGTCAGGGGGCATGGAACTAAAGCCCTGTTCACACTGCAGGCCTTAATGCTCAAATCCGTTTAGTTTTCAAATCTGTTTTGGAACTCTGACTGTCCAAACAGCAAGTTACAAATGGCCAAATTCAGACAGCAGTCATTTACTGTCATGGCTACGCCAGTTGTCATAGTAACGACGGGTGTGTGCGCAGTTCTGTAGGCTGATTGGTGGTGGTGCACATGGTTCCTATCACTCAGAAGTTAAAGTGCCTTGCAAAAGTATTCGGCCCCCTTGAACTTTGCGACCTTTTGCCACATTTCAGGCTTCAAACATAAAGATATAAAACTTTTTGTGAAGAATTAACAACAAGTGGGACACAATCATGAAGTGGAACGACATTTATTGGATATTTCAAACTTTTTTAACAAATCAAAAACTGAAAAATTGGGCGTGCAAAATTATTCAGCCCCCTTAAGTTAATACTTTGTAGCCCACCTTTTGCTGCGATTACAGCTGTAAGTCGCTTGGGGTATGTCTCTATCAGTTTTGCACATCGAGAGACTGACATTTTTCCCCATTCCTCCTTGCAAAACAGCTCGAGCTCAGTGAGGTTGGATGGAGAGCATTTGTGAACAGCAGTTTTCAGTTCTTTCCACAGATTCTCGATTGGATTCAGGTCTGGACTTTGACTTGGCCATTCTAACACCTGGATATGTTTATTTTTTAACCATTCCATTGTAGATTTTGCTTTATGTTTTGGATCATTGTCTTGTTGGAAGACAAATCTCCGTCCCAGTCTCAGGTCTTTTGCAGACTCCATCAGGTTTTCTTCCAGAATGGTCCTGTATTTGGCTCCATCCATCTTCCCATCAATTTTAACCATCTTCCCTGTCCCTGCTGAAGAAAAGCAGGCCCAAACCATGATGCTGCCACCACCATGTTTGACAGTGGGGATGGTGTGTTCAGGGTGATGAGCTGTGTTGCTTTTACGACAAACATAACATTTTGCATTGTTGCCAAAAAGTTCAATTTTGGTTTCATCTGACCAGAGCACCTTCTTCCACATGTTTGGTGTGTCTCCCAGGTGGCTTGTGGCAAACTTTAAACGACACTTTTTATGGATATCTTTAAGAAATGGATTTCTTCTTGCCACTCTTCCATAAAGGCCAGATTTGTGCAATATACGACTGATTGTTGTCCTATGGACAGAGTCTCCCACCTCAGCTGTAGATCTCTGCAGTTCATCCAGAGTGATCATGGGCCTCTTGGCTGCATCTCTGATCAGTCTTCTCCTTGTATGAGCTGAAAGTTTAGAGGGACGGCCAGGTCTTGGTAGATTTGCAGTGGTCTGATACTCCTTCCATTTCAATATTATCGCTTGCACAGTGCTCCTTGGGATGTTTAAATCTTGGGAAATCTTTTTGTATCCAAATCCGGCTTTAAACTTCTTCACAACAGTATCTCGGACCTGCCTGGTGTGTTCCTTGTTCTTCATGATGCTCTCTGCGCTTTTAACGGACCTCTGAGACTATCACAGTGCAGGTGCATTTATACGGAGACTTGATTACACACAGGTGGATTGTATTTATCATCATTAGTCATTTAGGTCAACATTGGATCATTCAGAGATCCTCACTGAACTTCTGGAGAGAGTTTGCTGCACTGAAAGTAAAGGGGCTGAATAATTTTGCACGCCCAATTTTTTAGTTTTTGATTTGTTAAAAAAGTTTGAATTATCCAATAAATGTTGATTTGTTGTTGATTCTTCACAAAAAAATACAGTTTTATATCTTTATGTTTGAAGCCTGAAATGTGGCAAAAGGTCGCAAAGTTCAAGGGGGGCGAATACTTTCGCAAGGCACTGTATGTAGCAAGCTAAGGTGACAACAATGCCTGCTATGGACGTTTCCCAGTTGCTTTGAATGTTCAAAATCATAGTGTAAGAACACTTAAAGATCCAACTTTCAAAACGAGTCCTTTTTGGCTAGTCACAGCAGTCAACTAGCTAGCTCGCTACAACATGTTATTGTCAAAACTGTCAACAGAGTAGCTAGCAGACAACAAGATATGCTAAATAAGTCTAAAAACCACTTGAGGGAAAATAAATCAGATTTGACTGTTCGCATGAACAGGAATCAGATTTGTATGGCTTGAAATATATGATTCCATGTGCTTTTTGGCTGTTCAGACTGCAGGAAAAAGAACTGATTGAAATTAGATATGCCAAAAAAAAAGAATTTGCATCACTTCAAACTGCCATTGTAATATAGGGTGGTGGATCTTTGATGTTATGGCTCTATTTTGCTTCCACTGGTCCTGGTGCCCTTGTAATGGTCAATGGCATAATGAACTTTACTCAGTATCAGGATATTTTTTCCAAAAACCTGGTTGCCTCTGCCAGGAGACTAAAACTTGACAGCAAATGGATCTTCCAGCAAGACAATAACCCCAAGCAAACATCAAAATCCACAAAGAAATGGTTAATTGCAATGGCCATCTCAGTCTCCGGACTTAAAAGCTCAAGCTGAACCTCGGCAAGACGGAGCTGCTCTTCCTCCCGGGGAAGGACTGCCCATTCCATGATCTCGCCATCACGGTTGACAACTCCATTGTGTCCTCCTCCCAGAGCGCTAAGAACCTTGGCGTGATCCTGGACAACACCCTGTCGTTCTCAACTAACATCAAGGCGGTGGCCCGTTCTTGTAGGTTCATGCTCTACAACATCCGCAGAGTACGACCCTGCCTCACACAGGAAGCAGCGCAGGTCCTAATCCAGGCACTTGTCATCTCCCGTCTGGATTACTGCAACTCGCTGTTGGCTGGGCTCCCTGCCTGTGCCATTAAACCCCTACAACTCATCCAGAACGCCGCAGCCCGTCTGGTGTTCAACCTTCCCAAGTTCTCTCACGTCACCCCGCTCCTCCGCTCTCTCCACTGGCTTCCAGTTGAAGCTCGCATCCGCTACAAGACCATGGTGCTTGCCTACGGAGCTGTGAGGGGAACGGCACCTCAGTACCTCCAGGCTCTGATCAGGCCCTACACCCAAACAAGGGCACTGCGTTCATCCACCTCTGGCCTGCTCGCCTCCCTACCACTGAGGAAGTACAGTTCCCGCGCAGCCCAGTCAAAACTGTTCGCTGCTCTGGCCCCCCCAATGGTGGAACAAACTCCCTCACGATGCCAGGACAGCGGAGTCAATCACCACCTTCCGGAGACACCTGAAACCCCACCTCTTTCAGGAATACCTAGGATAGGATAAAGTAATCCTTCTCACCCCCCTTAAAAGATTTAGATGCACTATTGTAAAGTGGCTGTTCCACTGGATGTCTTAAGGTGAACGCACCAATTTGTAAGTCGCTCTGGATAAGAGCGTCTGCTAAATGACTTAAATGTAAATGTAAATGTTAAAACCTATTAAAAACATAGTTTGAATTGAAGAAGGCAGTCCATAAGTGCAGACGAAGGATATCAAGATTTTGGAAGGATTCTGTATGGAGGAATGGTCTACACCCTTGTTCACAGTAGGTATGGGGTTATTTTCTGCTCGTGCATCCTCATTTCAACTCCAAACCCACCATTTTAATGTCGTCCAAAAAATGTAAACACCTGGAGTTTGCTAAACAGCATTGTAAATTGGATTGGAAGCGGTGCTTTGGTCAGATGACTAGACCACCAGTGGTGGTGAAAATAATATAAATTCCCCCTCCAAAAAAGTCATACAATATAGCTCAGTATTTGAATAATTTATTTTACAGTCCTTTTTCTCATCGTTATCAAGGGTTTCAATAATACCGGACTCCTCTGTATCTCCAAGGTAAATGTGCAGTTTTATAGCTAATCTCATGGTATTTTATGCATTTTGCTCATTTCAAGCTCATTTCCTGCAATTCTACCCATTTGCTATGGTTTATAACCTGTTCATATGCTATCTGGCGGGGGCTGACATCCAGGGGACCCACAACCAATGTTCCCTCTAAGATACGAACCTCCTCCAGAAATGCTGCTCTGGGCATGTGGCAGCAGTGTGTTGGAGGGAGGTTCCTAGGTGTGAGAAGTGTGCAGAAGGGCATGAGACAAAGGAATGTGTAGCATTGGGGAAAGTGGTGGTATGTGTTAATTGTAGTGGTGCCCATGGGACTGGGGATCAGAAATGTCTGGTGCGAGAGAGGCAGTTTGAGGTTTCCAGGGTTAGAGTAGTGCAGAAGTTGTCATATGCTGAGGCAGTGAAGAAAGTAGAAGAAGATGGGTCAAGGGAGAGGGATCCTGAGAGGAGTGGTGTGAGTAGTAGATATGTACCAGTAGAGAGGGATAGGCCAACAAGTAATATGTTTCAGTAAGATTAGATTTTTAGCATTTATAGAACAGATTATAGTTATCAACTGTACTGCACGGATGGAACATAAGTCACAGAAAATTGAGGTTGTGGTGGCAGCTGCAGAGGTATTTAGGTTTGCGAGACTTGACATCAGAAGAGTTACAGGGTGTGTTGAGTGGTGGTGTCCCATCCTTCCAGGTTGTTGGCCTGAGGTAGGACTAAATAGATTTAAATAGTGGAGTAGGGTGGTGTTTTTTTGTGAGTGTAGTGTTCGAAGGTAGGGTTATTATTTATTTATTCATTCAAGCACTGTATAAGGGAGTTGTACTTCAGTCTAAGTAGGTGGCAGTAATGCAACATTGATTGGTTGCCAACAGCCGTTAAAACTCATCGAAGGACTGCTGCTCAGAAGAAATGCCAGTCCTCTGCAGAGACCAAGAGATTTAACTTCACTGAGTTCACCCCATTAGTTTGCATTATATAAATCAATGTTTTTTCTGTGATCGAATCAACATTATAAATCAGCCCCTTTTCAATGCAACAAACCAAAACAAATCTAACTTTACAAGACTGAGTTTGTGATTTTCTTGTAGGCAGAGCCATAGCGCAACGGAGTAGAATTCTATTGGCGGGGTAGCTAGCCTACGAGCGGTCTTTCAAACATACGAGTGAATGCACTTTTCAGATCAGAGATTATTGCCGCGTGTGTGCACATTAGTTGATATTCCTTGCTCGTTGGCGAGTTATTAGGCCAGTTATATACAGGGCTGGGAGTAAGGGATTACAAAAATCGGTAACTAATCTGTTACATTACCAGCAAAAATATTGTAATCAGATTAGATACTTTTGATACTTCGAGGATTACTTTTAAATTCAAAAGGATGTTTGCGAGAGAAAAAATTGCATTCCTGTTTTCTCAATGACATTCAAATCAGCATTGATAAAGTCGCAAGTTTTTAAGTTTGTTCCACCTGAGTGAGTCTGACCACAAATCAGAGACCACTATGATGACACACCAAATGTGTTTGATGGATCCCGGGAAAAGAGCAGAAATAGGCTTTTGTAGGCTTCCAATGGTGCGACTGCTGTCGGCATCCAAAGATTATCCAACTTGAAGGTAAGGATGACAGCAGTGGTGTAGTCTATGGCGATACGTATATGACTTCTTATTGATATCTACATAGCGCATTGATGTGAATCCTTGTCTCCTAGAGATGAACGTACTTTGGTGCGAAAAGTGCAAATCAATCCCAGAACAACAGCAAAGGGCCTTATGAAGATGCTGGAGGAAATAGGTAAAGAAATATCGATATCCACAGTAAAATGACTCCTATATCGATGTAACCTGAAAGGCCGCTCAGCAAGGAAGAAGCCACTGCTGCAAACCGCTATAAAAAAGCCAGACTACAGTTTGCATCGTTATGTTTGGAGGATAAAGGGGCAGGCTTGCAAGCCAAAGAACACCATCCCAACCGTGAAGCACGGGGGTGGCAGCATCATGTTGTGGGGGTGCTTTACTGCAGGAGGAACTGGTGCACTTCACAAAATAGATGGCATCATGAGGTAGGAAAATGATGTGGATATATTGAAGCAACATCTCAAGACATCAGTCAGGAAGTTAAAGCTTGGTCACAGATGGGTCTTCCAAATGGACAATGACCCCAAGCATACTTCCAAAGTTGTGGCAAAATGGCTTAAGGACAAGAGGCAAGGTATTGGAGTGGCCATCACAAAGCCCTGACCTCAATCCTATAGACAATTTGTGGGCAGAACTGAGAAAAGCCTACAAAACTGACTCAGTTACACCAACTCTTGTCAGTAGGAATGGGCCAAAATTCACCCAACTTATTGTGGAAGGCTACCCGAAACGTTTGACTCAAGTTAAACAATTTAAAGGCAATGCTACCAAATAATAATTGAGTGTATGTAAACTTCTGACCCACTGGGAATGTGACGAAAAGAAATAAAAGCTGAAATAAATCATTCGCTCTACAATTATTCTGACATTTCAGGCTTAAAATAAAGTGGTGATCCTAACTGACCTAAGACAGGGAATTTTTACTGGGATTAAATGTCAGGAATTGTGAAAGTGAGTTTAAATGTATTTGGCTAAGGTGTATGTAAACTTCCGACTTCAACTGTATATGTAGGCTTGCATTGAACACCACATATAGGCTATATTATAAAAATCAAAAGCTATTTCTGGGGCCTCCCAAGTGGCACAAAGGTTTAAGGCATTGCATCGCAGTGCTAGAGAGTTCACTCCAGATCCGAGTTCGATCCCAGGCTGTGTCGCAGCCAGCCGCAACCGGGAGAACCATGAGACGGCGCACAATTGTCCTCGCGTCGTCCGGGTTAGGGGTGGGTTTGGCCGGCTGGGATGTCCTTGTCCCATCGCGCGCTAGAGACTCCTTGAGGCCGGGCGCATGCACGCTGACTTCAGGTCGCCAGCTGTACGGTGTTTCCTCCGACATATTGGTGCGGCTGTCTTCCAGGTTAAGCGAGCAGTGTGTCAAGAAGCAGTGCGGCTTGGTGGGGTCTGTGTCAGTGCTGTGTGTAAGTTGACTATGCAAGCTATTTGGAATTTAACACATTGTTTCTTATTAAAACGAGAAGCGATGCAGTCGGTCTCTCCTCAACTCTTAGACAAGAGTATGCATAGTATTGAAATTAGCCCTCTGATGGAGAGCTGGAGAGCTAAATGTGCTGCTCTGTTCTTGGCCAGCTGCATGTTAAAATTTGCTCAATGCTGACACTTTCATATGCTATCTGGGGGAGGTCGGGGACACATGCGCTGCGTAACACTTTAATAAATTCTTGACATACTATTTATTGATTATGTTCCATGCATCACATTATTTTAATTGAGCATGACAATAGGAAATTCAGTAAATCAAAAATCTGGTTAGAATATTGTCTTGCTGCAAGAAGTATTTGTTATTAATTGACCTGCCTGGTAAAATAAACGTAACATGGAAAGAAATGCACGGCAGCTAGCTAAGTAATCAGGGGAAGTTTGGCACACTATCCAAAAACTGACCAAGACCCAACTCTGGGTAAGACATCTGAACACATGCGCAGATGGGAACGGGACGACATGCCCCACAGCCTCTGCCTTCTGCTAAATGTACCTCTTGCCATTCCTCTGTATCGGTCGAGGATCTTGACACTACTGGGACGACTGGCGAGGACGCGCTCTCGCGTTGTCCTCTCTGCGCGCTCCCGTGTCACCTTCAGTTCAAGTAGCTGTAGTTTCCTCCGCAATGCCCTGTTTTCTTTCTGGCTTTGAGTCATTTCCAAACGAAACACTGCATAGTCGTCATCTACGAGTTTACAGATTTCTGCAACGGCTGCATTTGCTAGCACCTCCATGATGGAGGCCATTTGAGTGTGAAAAACCATAACATTAGAGTTACAGGTAGCCATTGTTAGCTAACGTTAAGTATATCACCTATATCAACCAAGTCCTGTCTTCAACGCTAATTAAACACTACCCGGGGTACATAAGTGATACTGTGCAGTTAAATTAATCATATTTTGAGTTCCAAGGTGTTAATAAATGTCTAAATAACAAAAGAAACGCTAACATGGAAAGCGTTCTTGGTCACTGTTCACTTCCGTCTACTACTTCTTCGTGTGGTTTTCCGGCAGACTATACGTTTTGTTGCGTATTGCTGCCTTTCACAGTTCGGAAAGTGCATTGCACATTTGTACAACAAAAAAAAACAAAAAAAGGGGGGAGAAGTTGGGGGGAGCGGGGGTCGAGTCGAAGCAATTGCACCACCGTTTATTCCATATTAGAGCGCCCCCATTATACCTCGATGTGTAGAGCTCGACAGCTGGTAGTCCTAAAAAACGGAACGAATTACCTCTGGTTCATTCAGCCATTCCTATGGGGAAAGGCTTAGGAGGTTTTGTTCTCTGAGGTAATATCAGTTAGTTAACATGAGCTTTATGAATTATGAAGCCTTTGTGCTTTTTTAAAATTACATAAGTGCTTAAAAAAATCACAAATATTGATGTTAGGCAAGGTATAAAATTAGATTGAGGTAAGAATGTCTTATTTTACCAGCCACGTTGCGAGCATTACATTTGCTAATAAAAATAGTAAGAAGTATGAGCATATGTGCGAGGGGCGATTTATTATAGAAAAATGCTGCAGTAGCGGTTCAAAGTATTTCTGCTGTTTTGTGTCATAGATGTTAATCGCACAAATAAATACGAATCCTACATCCCACATCAAGACGCAACACTTCCTGGCAAGAGAGCTGTGCGCTAAAATAGATTCATTTTTGGAGGCGCTATCCACAGGCATAAAAGTTGATATAATTTACTCTAAAGTCCACAAAGTGAGACTTTGGCCTCATGTTCTTGGCAGTTTACATCGTTTTGTTCATAAACTCTGTTGTTTTTCAACGTTAGAGTCTGCTGCTTGAACTGATAGCGAAGAGACGCCCTCCCAACATTAAAGAGGTAGCTGAATATTTTGTCTCAGCTGATATTTTGGTTAAAAGACTGAAGTCACACATTTTTTAAATGAAATTGAGCAATATACCACATTACTTCTTATTAATACATTTCTTGTTTAGAAACATTACAAAGCACGGTCATCCGTTTTTAGTATGTCATTATGGCACTAAACTATTTTGACTGGTAAAAAAATATCTGAGTGGCTGGTAGTTTTTTTCTCTACCTGCCACAGTGGCTGGTGACCCAAAAAGTACATTTTAAACTTCTCTGCTGCTACTACCAATTCATTCTTCAGGGATATCCATTACATCTGTGCAGTACAATTAAAGGGATACTTCAGGATACTACTTCCCCAGAGTCAGATGAACTAGTGGATACCATAGTTTTTCAAGCCAATGCTAACTAGCTTTAGCACGATGACTGGAAGTCTCTGTATCCTCTAGCATGCTCTCCACAAATTGTACTCCCACTGGGCCTAATTCATCTTTGGGCATTTTCCTGATAATTCCTATTCACTTTCCTTCAATTTCTGAGAGTTCATCTGTCGACTGCTCAGGAGAGGAACATGTAATTACACTGAAGACAAAGCATTTTATTTGTTGGCGTCATAACTCAAGGGTGTGGTTCAATGAAAAAGGTATTGCACACTGTTCTTTGAATTACGGTACAGCTTATTACGTTACATCAAATCTCCTTTGATCACCACTTTTCAAGCTCAGAGCAGATTTGATTAGAAAGAACAGTGTGTTGGCAAGAATACAGTACAAAATAATATAATTACTTTATTCTATCTAAATGACCTCAGTAAGGTAAATAAGGGTTAATTACCCTCTTACCAAGACACTTCATATGATAACTATAATAATGTCAGCTAAAGAATGGTTCCCAGAAAATCCCTGTGTACATCCCAAGCCACAGTGCTACAATGTCTCCCCATTGTGGACACTCCTGTGTCAGATAAGGTTACTCCCGAAGGAGAAGCTCTTGTAAAGGCGTCAGCATTCTTCAGTTCGTGTGGCGCCTAACCGAACAAGTCCCTTAAGACCTTAGCTTGAAAAAAAACCCACAAAAAAACAGCAATAGTACCGTTTGTCCATTTTGAGACGCTGTAGCCAGTCTACACTTCCTCAAAATAGTCTGTGTTAATCTAAGATAACTCAAGAAATCTGTCATTAAATTGGACGCTTTTGCCGAGATCTTAGTTGCGCAATTTCACAGCTAACTAAGATGTTTGGTGCTGTATATCTCAATGTAAAAATGTGCACAACTAGTCGTCTCTCGTTGAATGACAAAGACTTTAATGAAGAATCTCTACTGTTGACCAGTAACTTGCCTCATAATATATGCACAAACTCTTCCAAACGGTTTTGGCTGGGAAGCATGCAGACGCCTTAACACCGCTTACAATTGAAGGGCCTGTCCTTGGTGTGAACAGTCTGGTGGTCCTTCACATAGTTCGCCTCAGCGAAGCGCTTTCCACATATGGGGCAGGCATACGGCTTGTCGGCGTCCGTCCTAATGCTCGGCCTCCCATGTTGTGACCCAATAACACCAGAGGTGGTTCAGGTGGTTAGTCTTTGAGGCCCCTCCTTGACTGGATGTTGTTTGGATTGTGTGCTGTGTTATAGGCTATGTAACTCTTCTGGTGAACGTGCAACCTGACCATGTCTATATTGGTGGGGTAACCAGGAGGTAACTGAGGAAGGCTAGACATAGGTCCAGCTTCAGACTTTCTATGAACCCAGTCACCAGGCATTAAACAAGACCCTGTCGGAGAAGACAGACTTGCTGATAGACTACCACCAGTCTCTGTGAAGGCTGAAGCCCAGGGTGGGGCCACAGTCTCTCTGATGACCACCAGGACTGAGGTTGTTCAGTTCACCTGTCCACTGGTTGTGTTCTGTGTGGTGGTTGAGTCTCTGTCCCTCGTTCGGTCCTGGTTCTGACTTAGGAAGGAAGAGGGACGGTTTCTGATCCAGGGTCCTGGTCCGGGGTCAGGGTTTGTGACCAGCCGCTTCAGAGGTCCAGTCTCTCCCGCCAGCAACACCAGATATCAGCAGGTCTTCATGGACTGCAGACTGTGAACAGAAAAGCATATAAAAGGTTTATATAAGAAACTCTGCTGTACACACAGAAACAACATATTATAAAACATTAACCAGTCAAGCCCATCTCTAACACTGATTCAAGTACCCAACAATAGTCATTGGAGTTCATAAAAAATAATGGCAATGTGTTGACTCAAAAATGAAGTATGTTTTGGTTCGACTGAGATAAGGAAAAAATGTATTTAAACCAAATGGTCATATGCTCATGTAACAGTATAACTTTAGACCGTCCCCTCGCCCATACCCGGGCGTGAACCAGGGACCCTCTGCACACATCAACAACAGTCATCCACAAAAGCAGCGGCCCTTGCAGAGCAAGGGGAACTACTACTTCAAGCTCTCGGAGAAAGTGACGTCACCGATTGAAACGCTATTTAGCGCGCACCGCTAACTAAACTAGCCGTTTCACTCACATAACATGAAGTACAGTACTTTTATTGCACAAATCAATACGTAGAATAACTTCTCACTATGGTAACACTTGACCTTTTCTGTAAACCTGGTACCCTCACTTTTGAAAAAATTTACATTTATAACACTGTCATTACATTACACACTACTTAATGTCAAGTAAACATAGGCACTCATTTCCTCATTATAAAACACCAGCATCAAACAACTGGACAAGATTGTCACTTTTCATCAGTGAAGCATTTTTACAGACACCATCACACCATATCATCTACTCTGCCTCATCATACTCATTCTTTCCTCAGTTCACCTCATCCAGTTCCCCACTACATCCCAAACCAACAGAATTAACTACAAACTAACAAGTACTACATTACATATCACTATACATGGGCCGTGTGCATTTTCTGCTGGTGTATCCTGAAGAGGTTCCTCTCTGAGAACCTCTTCCCACTGTCTATACAGGCAACGACCTCTCTCCCTAATGGACTTTCTGGTGCATCTTCAGCTGGTGCTGGTGGGAGATCATCTTCTCACAGGTGGCAGCCGAAAGATTTCAACCCCGTGTGCATCCTCTGGTGGATATCCACCTATTTGGGGAAACTGAAGACTTTCCCACAGAATGAACACGGGAAGCTCTTCTCTTTGCCACCAGATCTGCTGATAGCGTTACTACTACTGTCATTTGTCAATGGGCTTGTGTTGCCATTTAGTGCTGAGGCACTGGCATTGTCTGAGGTCTGGTTTAACATTAGGAGAGTGTGAGGAGGACGAAGGCCAGGGAGTGTCTGTTGTAACAGGGTCCATGTTCCAGTTGATAGATCCTATAGAAGGCAGGCTGAAGGCAGCACCTGTTAGGGGGTTAACCTGAGGCGTCATCAGTCTCTCTGAATAAGGACTATACGGGCAGGACCGGGGAATCACAAGCCAAGTCTCTGTCTGTTCTCATATGGACACCTCCCCGTCCCCGCAGACCACATCTACGCATCGCCCTGGTCTCAGGCAGTCTGTTGTCATGAAGACTAAGTTTGGTTGTTGTTTTGACTGTCTGTTTCTGGTTGTGGTTAACAGTGTTGTTTTCATCTATGTCGCTTATGGTCCTGGCCTGCTTGGTGATGTCATCAAAAATCTCTGAAGCTGGAGTCTTATATTTCCCTCTCTAACTTTAAGCATCAGCTGTCTGAGCAGCTTACCGATCACTGTACCTGTACACAGCCAATCTGTAAATAGCACACCCGACTACCTCATCCCCATAGTATTACTTACCCTCTTGCTCTTTTGCACCCCTGTATCTCTACTTGCACATCATCATCTGCACATCTATCACTCCAGTATTAATGCTAAATTGTAATTATTTTCACATATATGGCCTATTTATTGCCTACCTCCCTAATCTTCTACATTTGCACACACTGTACATAGATTTTTCGATTTTTCTTTTGTGTTATTGACTGCACATTTGTTTATGTGTAAGTCTGTGTTGTTTCTTCTGTCGCACTGATTTTCTTTATCTTGGCCAGGACGCAGTTGTAAATGAGAACTTGTTCTCAACTGGCCTACCTGGTTAAATAAAAGGTGAAATAAAAATAAATAAATAAAAATGCCCAGGGGCCTTCGTTGCACAAGTCTGGGAATCCAAGAAGTCTGCCCATTCTCCTCTGTTATCCTCCAGCCAACCACTTGCAGAAAGAGGTTAGAAAATAGACTTAAAAAACATGGTGTAGAACTTTTTTTTTTTTTTTGTCAATTATCTGGTCAAGTTCATACATTTAGTGTTTTTGTTTTTAAACATACTTTAAGTTGTATATTATGTCAATTTTATGAACGAAGAAAAATAATAGCCAGGCTTATCACTATTCTCATTGAATATATATTACTGTATTTAGGCTACATGTATTTCTCCCTTACCTTGCTCCCCCATCTTTAGTCCACTCAGCAGGTCAATACTCTCTGGTCCGTCTTCTATAGTCTCCTCTTTGACCAGCCACAGAGCAATCTTCCCATCCTCCATGTCTACTGACTGTAAGAGATACAGAGTGAGAGGATGTTGGATCAAGAAATCTGATATGAGCACCCTGCTATGGAGCATCTTCTGGTTGGGCAATGAGGGATTGCTGAGTACTATGCAAACATGTTAGTTGATTTGATACTATGCAAACGTGGAGATCGAATATCTTTACATATAATCTTATTCATTATGATTTAAAAGGCAAAACTGATCCTAAATCAGCACTCCTACTTTGGAGAGGCTTTGTGTATACAGGCCCTGACCTAAAACCATTCAGACAGTAGTTCACAGTGGGCTCACCTCAGTGAGACTGTATGTGGTCCTGTGCTGCTCAACTGGTTCCTCTGTGGGTTCAGGAAGTGTAGTCTGGTTGTCCTCCATGACCATGGTTCCCAAGACCGTCCTCACCCCCCTCCTCCTTCACCAGCAGCACCTCTGGACCCTCCTCCTCCTGGAAGAGACAGGTGATACAGATTACACAGACATACACTCCCTCAGGTACACACACACACACACACACAGAGAGATAAACACACTTTGTTTACCCATCCCCACTATGTTTCAGTCCTGTACTGTAGTTACAGAATGACTTCATTGTTGTTAAACCCATCATGGTGGACATAAAATGATGTTGTGGGTAAAAAAGTTGCTTTTAGTCATCGTTAGACAAACCTGATGAAACTATTTTGACATGTACAGTAGGTGTTTGTTATTGTGTGGGTATGTACAAGTATATTTAGTAAGTGTATATTGGTTATAAAGCGCTGTCTGATGTGTGCAGAATAGGGTGAGATCAGATGTGATGTATACTAAAGAGAGTCTCAAAAGTCAGACTGAAAAGTCCCATTTTGGGTTTATTAAAGATGAACAAGTTTTAAATACACCATATGAAAACCACATACACATACCTCAAATAAAAATCATCATGAACTTGATAAACTGCATAAAATGTAATAATTTTCTCATTAAAAGCGTTTTAGGATTCTTTTTTTTGTAGTTGAATGGAAGTAATTGAATAGTTATGTCAACATATAACCTACACAGTGCAAACAAGATGTAACAGACTTTTTAGGCGTATATATGCCTTATATATCACACAATGTCTGAATGCAATATTCTACCCAGGAATATTCAACACTTTAATCTGTTGCTCTCGTTTTTCCAAATGCATCTGTGGATCCTTTCTGCTGACGACAATGAAAATTCAACTTTGCCTTTAATGCAGGGTTTGATCTAAACATCAGAAGCTATCGAGTGGAATGGTTACTTTCTATGTTATAGAGTGGAATGGTTTTTCTGCTGGTGCATCCTGAGGTAGCTCCTCTCTGAGAACTTCTTCCCGCAGTGCGTACAGGCGAACGGCCTCTCTCCAGTGTGTACTCTCTGGTGCCTCTTCAGGTCACCAGTCTGGGCGAAGCGCATGTGACACTGGGCACAGCTGAATGGTTTCTCCCCTGTGTGGACCCTCTGGTGCCTCTTCAGGTTGCCAGCATGGGTGAAGCACATGTGACACTGGGTACAGCTGAAGGGTTTCTCCCCTGTGTGGACCCTCTGGTGGATCTCCACCTTCTGGGAGCAGCTGAAGCCTTTGTTACAGAACATGCAGAGGAATCGCTTCTCTTTACTGCCCGGTGTTGCTTCCCCTCTCCGCGCCTTGGCTCTTTGGTCTTTTGAGTTCAATACCTGATCGAAAAGAACCTGGCCGTGTGAATCGGAAGGTGCCATCGACGTGGACACTGGGTGTAAAGGGGAGTGGGTTGCAACATTTAGATTGGTCTCTAAACTTTCCCTGTAATCTAAGAAGTCATTTGTGTTGCCCTGCGAGTGTCCTTCTCCTAAGTGAGTCTCGTCTGCATTCCAGTTAGCCAGTTTCTCTTTCCCGACCGTTGTTGCTCCCCCTCCACAAGCCTGGGCTATAGCCCTGTCGTTTAAATGTAATACCTGATCGAAAATCACCCGGCCGTGTGAATCGGAAGGTGCCATTGATGTGGACACTGGGTCGCGATCCCTGAACGTGTGTAAAGGGGAGTGGATGGCGACATTTAGATTTCCCCTGTAATTTAAGAAATCTCTGCCCTGTGAGTGTCCGTCTCCTAGGTGACTATCTGCATTCCATGTGGGAGGAGCGTCGCCCTCCACTTTCACAGTAACCTCATCTACGACTATAACCTCCCCTTTCTTATCTGGGCACCCTTCAGAGTATACACTACTACTGTACCGGTTCCAGTCCCCTCTAGACAGATCAGTCTGGGTCTCTAAACCCAAGGGCATGTTGTCAGGGTCCACCTCTGTAGCGTAAGAACAAGACAGATCATCAATGCCAGTGTCTAACGCATCACCATCTCCACAGGAATTAACTGTCCCCTGGCTCTGGTGAAACACCATTAAGTACTCTGAGCCTGGAGCAGGAACACAGCCCAGTCTCTCGGAGTCTGATCGGTGGTTAGATCCTGTATGTAAGAGCCTTTGTGTTACAGTTAAAGTCTCTGTCTCAGTCTCTGTCTTGAGGACGGCGTTCGGCATTCCACTGACCTCCGTGATGCTGGATCGGGTCCTAGTCTGGGGCGCGGCAGCGGTGGTGAGGTCCTCGGGGGCTACAGGGGGCACGACTCCATGCGCTGCTCCAGTCTGGATGTCTCTGCTGTGTCGTGGGTCCTCATCTCCTTCAGACCTCTCCAGCTTGAACCCAGTACCTGCAGCTTCTGCATTTGCAGACTGACACAAGAAGAGGGTAGATTGTTACCAGTACATGAGTAGAATTGGATAATAATGTTGTAGGGAAGTCTCACAAGCTCCTCTGGCAAAGAAATGAGGATGTTACATGTAAGCAAGTGAATAGCTGAGGGGAGGCTTTCTGAAATAAACTGGCCACATTTGATGTACTGTAATGTTGATGTAATACTATTACACTAACCTCTATCACGATAACATGCTGGGTTGAGGTTCCACTCCCCTCATCAACAGTGATTGGTTGGTCATCTCTCCATGTGTTGTGTACCGCTGGCTTCACAAAGCTCCTGTAGCCTCCAGTGAGATGTCCTTCACCTGAGAGAGTGATTGGGAGTAAAGAGGTGGTTAGGTTTGCTACTGTCAATGCTTAATGCTTATACTGTACACTATTGACAGTTTTGACACTGTGTAGAATTGGCAAGAATTTAAGGTAACACATAACTATACTATTTATAGATCAATGTATTATGTTCAATGCATCAATTTTATTTAAGCAGTGAATGTTTTATCTGATTAGAATATGATAGTGTCTATTTTGCAAGTTAACTAAAGGATAATTATTGCATACTAACTAAAAACTGACCAAGACCCAATTCCAGTTAACCTAGCCTGGAAGCTCGATTTTGAGTGTCATTAAATTCAACTTCAGACATAAATGATATTTTGGATCAGGAAAGTTTATTCTCACGACCTTTACACGAAAGTATGTTAAATACAGTTATATTTTAAGTTACTTTACCGCTTTGGGTGATAAAAGCGCTGGTAGGTAGTGCGTTCATATTTTTTTTACGTTGACGTAATCATAATTTCCTATATTTTGTCTAACACTCCTACCTACAAAAGGACCAACTGCACGGACAACCGGCAAAGTAAGTACAATTATTTTATTAAGCATTCTGGCTTGTAGAGGTCCTGAAATAAAACTTTCCTGATCCAGACGCTCATTTGGCGTGGACTCCAATGTCATGAAATTCAACGTCAGGTCTCCCAACAATGGTTAACACATCTAAAGTCAAACATGTGCAGATTTGAACGGGGCGACTGGCCCCTCAACCTCGGCAAAATGTACCTCTTGCCATTCCTCTGTATCGGTCAAGGATCTTGACACTACTGGAACGACTGGCTAGGACGCGCTCCCGTGCCATCTTCAGTTCCAGAAGCTGTAGTTTCCTCTGCAATGCACCGTTTTCTTTCTGGCTTTGAGTTATTTCCAAACGAAACACTGCATAGTCGTCGTCTACCAGTTTACAGACCTCTGCCACGGCTGCATTCGCTAGCACCTCCATAATGGAGGCTATTTGAGTATGAAAAATCATACAGTTAGCTAGCATTAGCAGCTAAGTAGTTAGCGTTACCTAGATAACAGATCTATCAACCAAGTCCCGTCTACAACGCGAATTAAAGACTACCAGGGGTAAGTATATGATACTGTGCAGTTAAACGAGTCATATTCTGAGTTCCAGGGTGTCAATACATGGCTAAATAACAATATAAACGCTAACGTGGACATTTGTCTTGGTCACTGTCCACTTCCGTGTACACTTTTTCAATGGTTTGGCAATGAACTTTAGTGATACATTACCGCCACCAACTGGACTGGAGTGGTTACCAGAGACAGGGTGGGTCTAACGTTGAACCCTACCCAATTAAACTGTTCATCATGGATACCATTTGCAAATCATTTGCTTTATTATTTTACTGGACTGATGGTACCGGCATCTGATGGTCATAGTGCTTTCAAGACAACTGGAAACTAGAGATCAAATCATGACGTCAGTGATCTTCAGATCCAGAAGTCAGAGCTCTAGAAAGATGCCTGAGTTTCTGGCTTGGAATTCATGGTTGGATGGGGACACCGTCTTCCACTTGATGCCAAAACAACTTTTCCCAGTCGGATCAATTTTTTTCCAGAGTTTCCAGTTGTTTTGAACAAGGCATTAGTCTAAGCGGAGGGACGGAGAGCGCAGCAGAGGGTCTGAGACGGACCAGAGAGAGGGGACACTGTCTTCCACTTGATGCCGAAACTTGATTTGGAGTAGCCATGCCTTCCGCCTGGCTACTCCAACCTCGGCCAACAGCTCCGCTCCCCCCGCAGCTCCTCGCCCAAGTCTCTCCAGGTTCTCCTTTACCCAAATCCAGATAGCAGATGTTCTGAAAGAGCTGCAAAACCTGGACCCGTATAAATCAGCTGGGCTTGACAATCTGGACCCTCTATTTCTGAAACTATCCGCCGCCATTGTCGCAACCCCTATTACCAGCCTGTTCAACCTCTCTTTCATATCGTCTGAGATCCCCAAGGATTGGAAAGCTGCCGCAGTCATCCCCCTCTTCAAAGGGGGAGACACCCTGGACCCAAACTGTTACAGACCTATATCCATCCTGCCCTGCCTATCTAAGGTCTTCGAAAGCCAAGTCAACAAACAGGTCACTGACCATCTCGAATCCCACCGTACCTTCTCCGCTGTGCAATCTGGTTTCCGAGCCGGTCACGGGTGCACCTCAGCCACACTCAAGGTACTAAACGATATCATAACCGCCATCGATAAAAGACAGTACTGTGCAGCCGTATTCATCGACCTTGCCAAGGCTTTCGACTCTGTCAATCACCATATTCTTATCGGCAGACTCAGTAGCCTCGGTTTTTCGGATGACTGCCTTGCCTGGTTCACCAATTACTTTGCAGACAGAGTTCAGTGTGTCAAATCGGAGGGCATGCTGTCCGGTCCTCTGGCAGTCTCTATGGGGGTGCCACAGGGTTCAATTCTCGGGCTGACTCTTTTCTCTGTATATATCAATGATGTTGCTCTTGCTGCGGGCGATTCCCTGATCCACCTCTACGCAGACGACACCATTCTATATACTTTCGGCCCGTCATTGGACACTGTGCTATCTAACCTCCAAACGAGCTTCAATGCCATACAACACTCCTTCCGTGGCCTCCAACTGCTCTTAAACGCTAGTAAAACCAAATGCATGCTTTTCAACCGATCGCTGCCTGCACCCGCATGCCCGACTAGCATCACCACCCTGGATGGTTCCGACCTTGAATATGTGGACATCTATAAGTACCTAGGTGTCTGGCTAGACTGCAAACTCTCCTTCCAGACTCATATCAAACATCTCCAATCAAAAATCAAATCAAGAGTCGGCTTTCTATTCCGCAACAAAGCCTCCTTCACTCACGCCGCCAAGCTTACCCTAGTAAAACTGACTATCCTACCGATCCTCGACTTCGGCGATGTCATCTACAAAATTGCTTCCAACACTCTACTCAGCAAACTGGATGCAGTTTATCACAGTGCCATCCGTTTTGTCACCAAAGCACCTTACACCACCCACCACTGCGACTTGTGTGCTCTAGTCGGCTGGCCCTCGCTACATATTCGTCGCCAGACCCACTGGCTCCAGGTCATCTACAAGTCCATGCTAGGTAAAGCTCCGCCTTATCTCAGTTCACTGGTCACGATGGCAACACCCATCCATAGCAGGCGCTCCAGCAGGTGTATCTCACTGATCATCCCTAAAGCCAACACCTCATTTGGCCGCCTTTCGTTCCAGTACTCTGCTGCCTGTGACTGGAATTGCAAAAATCGCTGAAGTTGGAGACTTATCTCCCTCACCAACTTCAAACATCAGCTATCTGAGCAGCTAACCGATCGCTGCAGCTGTACATAGTCTATTGGTAAATAGCCCACCCATTTTCACCTACCTCTTCCCCATACTGTTTTTATTTATTTACTTTTCTGCTCTTTTGCACACCAATATCTCTACCTGTACATGACCATCTGATCATTTATCACTCCAGTGTTAATCTGCAAAATTGTAATTATTCGCCTACCTCCTCATGCCTTTTGCACACAATGTATATAGACTCTCCTTTTTTTTCTACTGTGTTATTGACTTGTTAATTGTTTACTCCATGTGTAACTGTTGTCTGTTCACACTGCTATGCTTTATCTTGGCCAGGTCGCAGTTGCAAATGAGAACTTGTTCTCAACTAGCCTACCTGGTTAAATAAAGGTGAAATAAAAAAAAATAATAATAAAATTGAATGGACAGTGAGACGCTATACTAGCCTAATGAATAAGCATGATCGAATATCAACAGGGACAACTCCAATATAAAGTGTTTTTTCTGAAAGTTGCTGAAAGTTGCTGGGATGTTATGTGCATCCACGGGGTGGCAGTGGTTAGAGCGTTGGACTAGTAACCGGAAGGTTGCAAGTTCAAACCCCCGAGCTGACAAGGTTCAAATCTGTCGTTCTGCCCCTGAACAGGCAGTTAACCCACTGTTCCTAGGCCGTCATTGAAAATAAGAATTTGTTCTTAACTGACTTGCCTAGTTAAATAAAGGAATTTTTTTTAAAAACATAGTACACTCTTAACCTCAGCATTACGAAACTTCTATTAGATCAATTAAGCCTCATGTATCAAAATAAACATATATTTGTTGTTCTTTACTAAATTCGACACCCATTGACCTATATTCAAAAACTCCTCACTTGCTTAATAATTAATTATCTGCTTAACATGGATAGATTTTGGGCGGAGTAAACCCTCTCGCTTCCCCTTTTCCTCTGATTTGAGAAAATGTTCACTTGTTTGAATAGCCTAAAGTTATCAACTAGAGGATCATGATTCTACAGTACTGCGTGGATAGTGAAATGAGAGGAGGTGGGCCAATTGAATTAGAACAATTGTCTAAATCTCCCGGCAAAAGTTTCCTCCGAAGCGCAGGCTGCAAGAGAAGGTACATGTGCACAATTAGCTACGATAGGCAAAGAAAGGCATGTCAATGTAGCTGAACCGAGACAATGTGAATGAGTTGCCGAAAACAGTTTCTGAAAACAGCAAGTGAAAGAACATGGGTAAATTCACATTAAATACATCTCAAGATTTACGCCCATTTGTTCAGAGAGAGACCTGTGATAATTACAAGAGTGAACCCATAGGGTTAACAGTAAGCGTGAGCAATGTGCATTATTGTGCTTATAGGCCATAAGGTAAATAGGTAAATGACATTCTGCACATCGCTAACAGGAAAGAGATGAAAGAAGACTTTATACTGATAATGATATGTTTTGTATTCATTCCCACAATGCCCATAGAATAGGAAATGATGTGAATTATGTTATGCTTACTGGATGACGTTAAACCAGCATTCAGACCAGCTTTACTGATTGAACCTTGGTAAAATACATTCCCTGCAATGATACAAAAATAACCAAGTCAGTCTGTACAAAGTTGATTTTATTATTATTTTTTTCAACAAAATTGTCATACTCACATAACATTTAGTACAGTACTTTTATTGGACAAAAAGATACGTGACAAGTAGAATAATATTACTCACTATGGTATCACTTGACCACTTCTGTAAATCTGGAACCCTCTCTTTGATAAAATGAATTTTAGAATACTTTGGAAAAGGTTCAACATTACATTACACACAGCTTTACTAATTCCTGTCAAGTAAAGATGAAGTAAGGCATTATCATTATCTCACTATAAAACACCAGCATCAACCTCAAGGGACATAGTTGTCACTATAAATCAGTGAAGCATTTTTACAGACACAATCACACCAACCATCACCATATCATCTACTCTGCCTCATCATACTCATTCCCTCCTCAGTTCACCTCATCCAGTTCCCTACTACATCCAAAACCAACAGAATGAATTACTAACTAACTCACTAAGACTACATTACATGTCACGATACTCTCTATACATGGGCAGTGTGCATTTTCTGCTGGTGTAGCTCCTCTCTGAGAATCTCTTCTCGCAATGCGTACAGGCAAATGATGTCTCTTCCATGTGGATCTTCAGGTGCCTCTTCAGCTGGTGCTGGTGGGAGAACCTCTTCTCAAACTAGGGGCAGATGTAGGATTTCTCCCCTGTGTGGACTCTCGTGCCTCTTCAGGTTGGTCGGGTGGGAGAAAACACAGCACGCTAGCTGTACACAAAGACTTCCAGTCCTTGCGCTAAGCTAGTTAGCACTGCCTCCCGTAATTACCTCTAACGTCCTGCATACTGGACTCAGATGTAAAAATGGTATCCACGAGTTCTGACTCTGGGGAAGTAGATACCATTTTTTGCCCAAATCCCCAACTATCCCTTTAATGGTTTGATAGTCCAAAGGCATGGTCCCACACTTAAGACAAAATGAATCAAGACATGGGCCCGTATCCACAAAGAGTAGGATCTTTCCAAATAATCGTGTTCATTATGATCTAAAAGGAAAACTCATCCTAGATCAGCACTCCTACTCTCAGACACTTTGTAGATACCGGCCCTGACCTAATACCATTCAGACAGTAGTTCACAGTAGGCTCACCTGTGAGACTGTGTGTGGTCCTGTGCTGCTCAGCTGCTTCCTCTGTGGCTCGAGGAGGAGGTGTAGCCTGTTTGGCCTCCATGACCATATTCCCCTCAGGGTTCCCCAGACCCTCCTCACACCCCTCCTTCACCAGCAGCACCTCTGGACCAATGATGTGTTCCACATGTGTTCCAGCCTGAATTCCAACTTGATTAAATAGATCTCTCACCCATCAACACACCTTAATGACAAAGTGAAAACATGTTTTTAGAAAGGTTTGCACATTTATTTAAAATGAAATACAGAAATAACTAATTTATGTAAGCATTCACATCCCTGAGTCAATACATGTTAGAATCACCTTTGGCAGTGATTACAGCTGTGAGTCTTTCTGGGTAAGCAAGAGCCTTGACTTTTTCAAAATTGTGTTGTGTTACAGCCTGCATTTAAAATATATTAAATTGAGATTTTGTGTCTTACACACACGAACCCCATAATGTCAAAATGGAATTATGTTTTTAGACATTTTAGCAAATTCATTAAAAATGAAAAGTTGAAATGTCTTAAGTCAACCCCTTTGTCAATATGTGTGCAATAAGTGTTTAGCATGGTTTTTGAATGACTACCTCATCTCTGTACCCCAGGCATACAATTATCTGTAAGGTCCCTCAGTCGAGCAGTGCATTTCAAACACAGATTTAACCACAAAGACCAGGGAGGTTTTCCAATACCTCGCAAAGAAGGACACCTATTTGTAGATGGCGAAAAAAGAAAAAAACATCAGACCGTGAATATCCCTTTGTTCATGGTCAAGTTATTAATTACACTTTGGATGGTATATCAATACACCCAGTCACTACAAAATACAGGCATCCTTCCTAACTCAGTTGCCGGAGAGGAAGGAAACCACTCAGGGATTTCACCATGAAGCTAATGGTGACTTTAAAACAGTTAGAGTTTAATGGCTGTGATAGAAGACTGAGGATGGATCAACAACATTGTAGTTACTCCACAATACTACCCTAAACGACAGAGTGAAAAGCATTCATGTTTGCATTAAGGCACTAAAGTAAAACTGCAAAAAATGTGGCAAAGAAATTAACTTTATTTCCTAGGGTAAATCTAACACAACACATTACTGAGTACCACTCATTATATTTTCAAGCATGGTGGTGGCTGCATCATGTTATGGGTATGCTTGTCATTGGCAAGGACTAGGGAGTTTTTAGGATAAAAAGAAACAGAATTGAGCTAAGCACAGGCAAAATCCTAGAGGAAAACCAGGTTCAGTCTGCTTTCCAACAGACACGGGGAAACAAATTCATCTTTCAGCAGGACAATAACCTAAAACACAAGGCCAAATCTACACTGGAGTTGCTTACCAAGATGACATTCAATGTTCCTGAGTGGCCTAGTTACAGTTGTGACTTAAATTGACTTGAAAATCTTTGACAAGACCTGATGGCCAACATCCAACTTGACAGAGCTTGAAGAATTTGAAGAAGAATGTGCAAATATTGTACAATCCAGGTGTGCAAAGCTCTTAGATACGTCCCGCTGCCAAAGATGATTCTAAAATGTATTGGCTTAGGGGTTTGAATAGTTATGTAAATGTGATATTTATCTTTTTTCATTTTCAATACATTTGAAATGTTTACAAAAAACATGTTTTCACTTTGTTATTATGGGGTAATCCCTTTTGAAATCAGGTTGGAACACAACAAAATGTGGAATAAGTCAAGAGGTATGAATACTTCCTGAAGGCACTGTATTGTCAGATAAGCGATGGTAGCCTATCCATTTGGCATGTAGCTAGCTAACTAAGCAAACAACATGCGTAAATTAGCTTGCTGTATCAGGAGATTAGGCTCGACATCGGCAAGTCCTCGTCTTGAAAAAGGTGTCAGTCGGACTACTGTCATCATCACTATAGATGGCATGCAAATGAAACAATATTTGGATATAGCCATCTAGTTTATCCCCTAAAAGTTAGCTTGTTAAACCAGCCATATTGATGTGATCTGTTATTAGTTAGCTAGCCAATTTGACATGGTCCATCAATCAATGTAGCCTATCATGTCTGTCAGCAGCAATCGTGATTACACACACACTGAAAAACAATGTTGAAAAGGGGATAATGTTAGCTAACTTAGCTAGGTAGGCCTATATTGGTTGGAGAAAAATGTACATTAGGTCAACTTACCACTATGTTTAGCCAACTGTACAAAGTTTCTAACTTGCAAAGTAAACATTATCAGCTAACATTACATCGGTAAATGTGCCCTTCTGCTACTTGACAAGCAGAGCCCACAAACAATGGGAAATGAACCTAAACCACTCATACTTGTCAGATATAATGAACTTTTATATCACTCAATTATCCAATTAAAAGTGGCCCCTATTGGGAGATATCGTGGGCTACCCTCGCATATCTGAAATTACATGATCAATTGATGTTTTCTGATCATTAAAAGCATGCAGTTACTTGCTGTATAACTCTGATGATATAGCTAAATGTGCGCAATTCTTTTGCATGGACATTTGTAGTTCTGACAATGCTCTTCAAGAGGTGATGATATTACATCCAAATAGTTAACCTTTATTTTACAATCCCTTAAACGGCACGCAGTTGTCAATGGCTTTAGAGGAGCTAGGGTCTCCTTGCCCCCCAATAGGCAAATCGAACACTCTGCATCTTATTGGGATATTTTATTGATAACGACCTATTGGCCAGTGAGAGGCTTCAAAGCCACCAGTCGGCCATATTGGCACTCCCCAGAAGGCGCAGTCCTCCATAAGAATTAATGGTATTCTACAGTATTTCAATTAAATGTTTCATGGACAAAATTATGTGACAGGTTAAAGGACATATTCATAGCCTGTTATACATTGAAAAGTATTAGTAAGTTCATAGTATGTGAGGACCTAGAAAATCCTCTTCTGTAAGGTAGTACTTGAGCAGAAGTCACGGGTCACAGTTCAAATATAACTAACAAGTTATATTCACAGTCCATATCTGTTGACCAGCTATATAACATAAGCAGTATTTTCTCATACTATTGATCAACAGTCCATCAATTTTAATGATCTATATGCATAGTCTGTAAATTGTCTCTTTTGACAGTCTGTGAAATCTGACAGTAGTCCATGGTCAAACATGTCAACTCTGTAGCCTCATGTTTGCTGAAGCCCATACATGTAAGGTGGCTGAAAGTAACATTGCTGTAGTGATGGCAGCCATGGAACCAGTCCTGGTGCAGAGTAGACAGGGAACAACTGTGGCTGTATACTGTAGCAGGAAGGGATACCAAGCTGATCATAGGTGATACGTCTTGGAGGGTGTCTCTCTCTTTGTGGCAGCTGGTAGGCTGGTTCCTCAGGTTCAGAAGCATCAGTATATGAAGGAAAGGCACTTGGTGGACGATCATCAGGCAAATTTTCAGCAGGCAAGTTACTCTCCTCAGCAGGCAGGTCTTTAACTGTTGTTGTCTCCTCCAGCCGCTTTTCAACAAGAGGCTGTGCTGGTAGCGTATCAGGGACTGGCACCACAACTACCGAGATTTCAGCAAAGGAGCTCAAAGAGAAGAAAGAGGTATTTTGTCGGGGATGAATATGACCTTCATCATGAGCCGCTACAGGTTCCCACATCTCCTACAGTACCTGAGGAGAGGAATGCTGAACCAGCGAGAGAGTGGGAACACAGGCCCCCAACAGTGAAACGGACAGTTGCAGTGCCAGTCCCTGATACGCTACCAGCACAGCCTCTTGTTGAAAAGCGGCTGGAGGAGACAACAACAGTTAAAGACCTGCCTGCTGAGGAGAGTAACTTGCCTGCTGAAAATTTGCCTGATGATCGTCCACCAAGTGCCTTTCCTTCATATACTGATGCTTCTGAACCTGAGGAACCAGCCTACCAGCTGCCACAAAGAGAGAGACACCCTCCAAGACGTATCACCTATGATCAGCTTGGTATCCCTTCCTGCTACAGTATACAGCCACAGTTGTTCCCTGTCTACTCTGCACCAGGACTGGTTCCATGGCTGCCATCACTACAGCAATGTTACTTTCAGCCACCTTACATGTATGGGCTTCAGCAAACATGAGGCTACAGAGTTGACATGTTTGACCATGGACTACTGTCAGATTTCACAGACTGTCAAAAGAGACAATTTACAGACTATGCATATAGATCATTAAAATTGATGGACTGTTGATCAATAGTATGAGAAAATACTGCTTATGTTATATAGCTGGTCAACAGATATGGACTGTGAATATAACTTGTTAGTTATATTTGAACTGTGACCCGTGACTTCTGCTCAAGTACTACCTTACAGAAGAGGATTTTCTAGGTCCTCACATACTATGAACTTACTAATACTTTTCAATGTATAACAGGCTATGAATATGTCCTTTAACCTGTCACAATTACATGTATTTAAAGCTGTACTTTGCAGAAATCGCTCCGCCATTTCGTGTTTTTTAAATTTCTAATAGTTCACCTAATTTCAGTTTGTGATAAAACAAGTAAGTATAGTGTAGAGAATCATTCTACCATCTAAACTGCTGTGAAATATATTTTCCAAAACCAAACTTATTGTATTGTCAGTTGTTTGAAGCTGGTGTAAGAAACTAAGTAAAATACGCAAAAACTATTGCTTCTTAGACTTGATTTCAATGAGAATGACAGATCTATAACTCACATTTCTATGTGAATTTGGTTGGGTCGCAGCTTCAAGTATTTTTTGTTGTTGTAGTAAGGACAGAAATATTAGAACCTTTAAAAATAATAATACTTAAGGAAAATGTTTTTAATTTTCCTTTTTAAATGTTTGTTTAACTCACATAATATAATTTCAAAGTATGCAATAAGGTGTCTGTAATAATAAACAGGGCAAAAACAAATATAGACATTAATAAATGCATTTGGGTAGCTTCCCAAATATCTTTTACAAGGGTGGGGGAGTGCCAAATGAAGGCGCGGTTTCAAAACAGCACCCCTTATCAGTCATCTAGTGTAATATATTAATTATTTCTCTGGACCCTCCTCTTGGAAGAGAGAGGTGATACAGATTACACAGACATAGATGCACACCCAGGTAATAAACACACTATCAACATGGAGAGCTTACCTATCCCCACATCGTTTGAGTCCTATTCTGTAGTTACTGAATAACTTAATTGTTGCTAAACCCATCATGTTGGACATAAATTATGTTGTGGGTAAATAAGAGTCAGCTATGGTAAGTCAAAAGTAATCGGTGGATCTTTTCTGCTGGCAATTCATTAATCTTTGTCTTTATTGCAGGGTTTGATCTAAACGTCAATCTATCGAATGGAACGGTTACTTTCTATATCATAGAGTGGCATGGTTTTTCTGCTGGTGTATCCTGAGGTATCTCCTCTCAGAGAACCTCTTCCCGCAGTGCGTACAGGCGAACGGCCGTTCTCCCGTGTGGACCTTCAGGTGCATCTTCAGGTTGCCAGCCAGGGCGAAGCGCATGTGACACTGGGTACAGCTGAATGGTTTCTCCCCTGTGTGGACCCTCTGGTGCATCTTTAGGTTGTCCTGGCGAGAGAACCTCTTCTCACACTGGGTACAGCTGAAGGGTTTCTCCCCTGTGTGGACCCTCTGGTGCCTCTCCACCTTCTGGGGGCAGCTGAAGCCTTTGTTACAGAACATGCAGAGGAATCGTTTCTCTTTACTATTGCCTGATGTAGCTCCTTCTCCCTGAATTTGGGCTCTAGCCCTGTCGTTTGAGTTCAATACCTGATCGAAAAGGATCTGGCCGTGTGAATCGGAAGGTGCCATCGACGTGAACACTGGGTCACGACCCCTGAACGCATCTAAAGAGGAGTGGGTGGTGACATTTAGATTTGTCTCTAAGCTTCCCCTGTAATTTAAGAAATCTCTGCCCTGTGAGTGTCCGTCTCCTAGGTGACTATCTGTATTCCATATGGGAGGAGCATCGCCCTCCACTTTCACCTCATCTACCACTATAACCTCCCCTTTCTTATCTAGACACCGTTTAGAGTATACACTACTACTGTACCGGTTCCAGTCCTCTCTAGACAGATCCGTCTGTGTCTCTAAACCCAAGGGCATTTTGCCAGGATCCATCTCTGTAGTGTAAGAACAAGACGGATCATCACTGCCAGTGTCTAATGCGTCACCATCAACATCCCCACGGGAATTAACCGTCCTCTGGCTCTGGTGAAATACCGGTAAATATTCTGAGCCGGGAGCAGGAGGACAGCCCAGTAGCCCTAGTCTCTCTGGGTCTGATCTGTGTTCAGATCCTGTGTGTAAGAACCTGTGTGTTACAGTTAGAGTCTCTGTGTCGGTCTCTGACTTGAGGACGGCGTTCTGCGTTCCACTGACCTCCGTGATGCTGTGTCGGGTCCTGGGCTGCGCTGGGGTGGTGATGGTGTCCTCCGTTGCTACAGAGGGCGCTCCAGACGCTGCTCCACTCTGTACGTCTCTGCTGTGTCGTGGGGGTTCCTCTCCTCCAGACCTCTCCTGTTTGACCCCAGGACCTACAGCCTCTGGATCTGCAGACTGACACGAGAGGAGATTATTATTGCTACATGAGTTCAATTGGATAACAATGTCGTAGGGAAGTCTCACAAGCTCCCCTATGGCAGATAAATAACAATGTACATGTAGGAAAGTGAGGGGAGACTTTCTGAAATAAACAGCCACATTTGATTTACAAAGTAACACATTTTTTATGCAACACTATGACACTAACCTCTATCACGATAACGTTCTGGGTTGAGGTTCCACTTCTCTCATCAACAGTGATTGGTTGGTCATCTCTCCATGTGTTGTGTCCCGCTGGCTTCACAAAGCTCCTGTTGCCTCCAGTGTGATGTCCTTCACCTGGGAGTGTGATTGGGGGAAAATAGGTGGTTAAGTTAGCTATTGTCAATGCTCAACACTATATTGTACAATATTGACATGGTCTACAATTGACAAGGATGTAAGGTAACACTTCTGGTAACTTATTGATGTACTATTTATTGATTGATGTATTATGATAGATGAATCACATTTGTTTTAATTTAGTAAATAATAGGAAATTAAGTAAATCAATAATCTGGTTAGAATATCAGTGTCTTTGTGCGAGATAGCTAAATAATTATTGCATAGTATTTGAAAACTGACCAGCTATATATATGACTGAATGGCAACAGGCCACACAGCCTCGGCCTTCTGCTAAATGTACCTCTTGCCATTCCTCTGTATCGGTCGAGGATCTTGATACTTGGACGACTGGCGAGAACGCGCTCTCGCACTGTCCTCTCTGCGCGCTCCCGTGCCACCTTCAGTTCCAGTAGTTTCCTCCGCAATACCATGTTTTCTTTCTGGCTTTGAGTTATTTCCAAACGAAACACTGCATAGTCGTCATCTACGAGTTTACATATCTCTGCCACAGCTGCATTCGCTAGCACCTCCATAATGGAGGCAATTTGAGTGTGAAAAACCATACAGTTAGCCATTGTTAGCTAACGTTAGCAGCTAGCGTTACCTAGAAAACATATATTTTTTATATATATTTTTTAATCTATCAACCAAATCCTGTCTCCAACGCGAATTAAACACTACATGTGGTAAGTGTGTGATGCTGTGCAGTTAAATTAGTCATATTTTAAGTTCCAGTGTGTTTATAAACGTCTAAATAACAACAATAAAAACGCTATCGTGAAAATTGTTCTTGTTGAAGTCAGTGTACTTCTTTGTGTGAGTTTCCGGCAGACTATACAAGTATTACTGCCTTTCACAGGTCGGAGTGTGAATTGCACATTGTCACACAAAAAGGGGAATAAATCTCACCATCTGATCCAGGGGTGGGACCTGATTGGTGTCACACTTTTGCCCCAGCTAACAAACATGACTCCAATAGTCAACTAATTATTACCTTCAGTTTAGAATGCAATTAGTTTAATCAGCTGTTTGCTAGGGATTGGGGAAAGTGTGACACCACTCTGGCACCTAAGGACTGGAGTTGCCCGTCCCTGATAACCCTACAGATATACCCCAAAAAACGCACCACCCCTATCCCACTACATTAGCCCTACCAGATCCTACTCCAGGCCAACAGACCGGGAGCATGGAACCCCTTCTCTTAAAACCTCATGTAGATCCCTTACACCCAAACATGTCTCTGCTACTTCCACTACCACATGTATTTTCTGGGATTCACGCTTCATCTGTGCAGTACAATTAACCATAGCGATAAACACAAGAAATCCTACCTTACTAAAACTCATCCTCTCTGGATCCCTCTCTTATTCACAAGGGGGCTCCCAGTCTAATCATTCACCCTTGGGCTATCCTATACTCTCTTCACTTCCGCAGAACAGGACATTTTCTGCCCCACTCGAACTCTGGCACTTCGGATCCCCAGCTGCATTGGCTCCCCCACAGGGGAGACTGCTTTCTTTATCCCAACTTTACACTACCTCTGACTATGCCCTCCTGTACATTTCCCACATTGTGCGATCTCCTTTCTACACACTGCTGCAACATGTCTGAATCCTTAGCACATAAAGCACCGTAGCGGGTTTGGAGCATAGGCCCTCACAGTTTAGCAAATATAACCTAACCTGACCTTATCAGGTAGAAGCTCTGTGTCAAAGCTCAACAAGACAGACTGTATTCTCAGTCTCGCCATTGCCACCAGGTCTACGTCTCACCAAACAGTGGGTGTCACAAACACCAGGGATATAATTTTTCATTGGATCCACCTCTACACTCAATGCTACCCCACTGATCACTCCTTTGAGTGGCACCCTGCTCCGGAGAGCAAAGCACTACATATGTCGATCCCAGAAGCACATGACGCGGTTTGTCCGTTGCCTCTGGGCGGAGGATGCACAAAAAAGCTAAACAATTAAACTTCTCAAAACTTTGACAGATGTACAGTTCCCAGTTTGACCTTTACTCAGCTTGAAACAATGTACAGGCTGGCCAAAAAGCCAAAATACACCTCTCAGGGCAAACGTTGGAAGTCTCTACCACACCTGTCAACGCAGGTACTTCATCCTGTTCTGGCTCACTTCCAAACTCCATGTCACACCCTCGTTGGTGATTTGTTGTAACAGGAGACAGGATCTCACACTCAGTAGTTGATTTGTACTCTTTAACACCATTACTAGGTATATATTCAGAAGATGTAGGTTTGAGCCTGGCGCCTTCCCATTCTTCCACGTTTGTGTTATAAGACAGAGGGAACTAGACAAATCATAGAGATAGAGGACTCATCTTTGTATCTGTGCCATTATAGCTTCAGTGATAGTATGGGCGGTACCATTGAGGCAAATTTTTTATTTATTTTTATTGAACCTTTATTTAAAAAGGTACAGAGATTGTTCTGTCCACTGGTGGATCTAAATATTTTTCCTCATAAACCTGGACCCCAACCAAGTATTATCAAAAGTTGCGCTATAAATTATTGGACAACCCAAAGATTCCTGGATGCCCTTCCAGACCCCCTCCACCTACCCAAGGACGTCAGAGTAAAAAAATCAGTTAACCACCTAACCAAGGATCGGAATTGAACTTCTTCGACGAAAAGATAATCATTTTGGGAAAAATGATGGAGTCCTCTGTGAATCTGCGTATTTCTCCAAAGCTCAGTTGTCCTGAGTCTGGACAGAACTACCAGGACCTAGGATCAATATAGACACTTTTATCCTGTATCTTTCGACACATTCACGAAAATAGTCATGGCCTCTAAACCTTCTAGCTGCCTACTGGACCCTATTCAAACTAAACTACTGAGAGAGCTACTTCCTTTGCTTGGCCCTCCTATGTTGAACATATAGTGGCTTGCGAAAGTATTCACCCCCTTGGCATTTTTCCTATTTTGTTGCCTTACAACCTGGAATTAACATAGATTTTTGGGGGGTTTGAATCATTTGATTTACACAACATGCCTACCAAATATTTTTTGTGAAACAAATAAGACAATTTTTTTTTACTTGAGCGTGCATAACTATTCACCCCCCCCCCCCCCCCCAAAGTCAATACTTTGTAGAGCCACCTTTTGCAGCAATTACAGCTGCAAGTCTCTTATGTCTCCATAAGCTTGGCATATCTATCCACTGGGATTTTTGCCCATTTCTGGCCATTCTACAAGGCAAAACTGCTCCAGCTCCTTCAAGTCCAACCTGATGACTCCTGCCTTTCCCCAGTCCACCTTGTTGTGCTGCTGCTCCAGTTTCAACTGTTCTGCTTGCCGCTATGGAACCCTGACCTGTTCACCAGATGTGCTACCTTGTCCTGGATCTGCTGTTTATTCTCTCTCTCTCCCCCCTTTAAATGCTCAGCTATGAAAAGCCAACTGACATTTACTTCTGAGGTGCTGACCTGTTTTACAAAAAATAATAAAGGTTTATAGAAGTAACATTTTGCTGTACACACAAACATGACATGATATTATAAAATGTTAACCACTGTCAAGCCCATCTCTAAGACTGTGTTTCAAGTACCTAACAATATGGAGCCATTGGAGTTTATTATTTTTAAAAAGTCCATATGTATTGATTCAATAATTAAATATGTTTTGGTTCGACTGAGAGAAGGGAAACTCAGTCCCTACAATTACACAAAAAATAACCAGTCAGTCAACACTGAGTCCATTTTGTATTTTCAACAAAATGGTCATACAGTCATAACATGATCAGTACTTTTATTGCAAAAAATAATATGTGACAAGTAGAATAACTTCTCACTGTGGTAACACTACATTTTTCTGTAAATCTGGTACCCTCACTTTGATAAAATGTATTTTAGAATACTTTAGTAAAGGTTCAACATTACAAAGACATTCACTACTGTCGTGACTTTACTTCTGATGACTTATTTATCTAATCAACTAACTGTTTAATTCATTAGGATTTGGGGCACCGTGAGAGCAGTTGTTTAAAGAGTTAGCATCTCCGGAATTAAACTAAAGATATTTACCTATCACATCCATAAAACAGTCAACGTATTAATCGTAACCTTGCATCATATCATCATTTTGAACAGCCGTAACCTCCACTATCTGCAAAAACCCCAGTGTTACGTACGCCTCGTGGAGGAGGGAATGCAACACCCTGCTACATCTCAACTCCCCGTGGAGTGAAAAAGTATGTGATCGTAGGTGCGGGGAAGGACGACAGAGGCAGAGAAAAATACAGTTTACAGGGAATTTATTATTCCTTAACATGGTAATGTGGGGAAAAGGGGCTGGACGGAACCAAAGCAAAGAAAGTCAAAATGAAAGAGGGGGTGGTCTACCTAGTGTGCATAGACAGATAAAATACTACAGGTTATGTATGCCCGCAGGCCTCTTGCCTGAACACTCCCAAGGTGCGTTCCCCTTCCCCCCCTGGGAACAAATAAAACAGAATAATTTACCAATAATTTACGTGAACAATTTAAATGAACCAAAAACACTAAGTTCTATTGGCATACACATACCTCTGAAGGAGCAGTTACAAAATAATATCAACAAAACTTTCACTGACCAACAACCAACACAGGACATAAAAATAAGCTCTCCTCCTTGACGAAGGAAAACTGGCTTTTATCAAGCTGGAGAAGGAGTTGGTAATTGAAGAGACAGCTGTTTTGTTACAGTTTGTTACAGTTACAGGGGTCAGCGATGGGGCTGACCTATCAGCTGCTTTAGGATTCCAGGAAGCCATTTCCTGAAATACACACACATACAAAACCACACAGAAACTGGGGAACGTAACACCCAGCCTTCCTTATGATTCAGTACTACACAAATTGGTGTAATTCTTTATTTACTAGCTAACTAAATGATAACATACAAACTTAATACATTAAGAAAAGGTCCCTAGCAGACTGACACAATATGGTGGCTTTTTACAAAAGGAGAGGGAAAGAGAGGAAAAAGAGACACTTTTCGTTGATACATTTTAGAAACTTTTCTCACAGTAACCGCCGCCCATTTGGAGTAAGAAATCATGAATGTATTTACGTGTCAATGCCTTGGTTCGCTGTTGGGCCTTTTCGTGGCGCGCCCATTTGGAGTAAGAAATCATGAATGTATTTACGTGTCAATGCCTTGGTTCGCTGTTGGGCCTTTTCGTGGCGCTCTTGTAAAGGCTCTAATTGTCCAGAAGGGGTCCCCCCTTTCCTGTCTTCTACTGTTGTTCACTCTGGAAGATGCTCCTTGGAAGATAGACTAGCCAGCCGTGTCAATGCTTCCCATTGGTAATGAGAGTAGTAGAATACGGTGATTTGAGAAGAGTAGTAGAATGGTCCCACTTAAATGAGCTTTTCTAGATATTTGACTTAGGACAGCTAATCAGATGTACCAGTGATTGTCTGGGAGGTGAGCTTCTCGCCTCCACCTCGTGTTGCTATTCACAGTTCAAACCACTTTCGATGTGAGCCACAGCTCAACGCCTTTCTGGTCCAAATGTACATTTCTTTACCAATCCTTTTATGCACTCTGGTCGACAGGGACGGTTCAGTCAGGCTGACACACTCTCTGACCTCACTCAGGGAGTGGCTACTTACTCTGAAAGGTTTATAGGAGACAAATTATCTTATGGCTCCAAAAATCACATTCATACCTTAACAAAAATACTTTCATAATTGTTCATATACAATGTTAAGGATGGAGACATCGGACATGTAGTGTATATACTTTTCAGTTACAGCATTTCCTTTATAACACTTTTAATGATATCACAATATATAAACCAATATGACATTCATTTTCTATAGCTCACCGCTGACCATTCCCCACGTTCTCTGTAAGGAATAGTTTTCCAGTATTCGCTTTAGAATGTGTTTTGGTTGTTGTTTTGTGTCTCACTGGCTGTTTCTGGCTGTGATTAACAGAGTTGTTCCCCAGTCCAGAGTTGACGGCTCTGTCCCATCCACTGATCTCCACTATCGCATCTCTGGTCCTGGCCTGCTCAGTGATGTTATCCCCTGGGTCCTTGGCTGCACCGGTCTGCGTCTGGGAATCCAAGATGGCCGCACAGTCTCCTGTGTTAGCCTTCAGCCATCCACCTGCAGAGTTTAGAAAAGACTTTACAAACAAATGGATACAAATCGATTTTTTGTTGTTGTCAATTACCTGGTCATACATTGTGTTTTTGTATGTAAACATAAGTTATATGTATTTCTCCCTTACCTTTGTCGTAGCAGAATCAGAATTAGTTAGGTAACATTGATAAATAAGATGTTTTATCTACTTTCATAAATATGCTTATATGGGAAAAGTTACTTGGGCCCCAGAGAGGGGAGAGGTCAGGCTTGTCTTCATATGTGAACGTATCTTTTAAACCATGTGAACGGATGATTGAGGGGGAACCAATTATCTCTTGGCTCCACAATGTCTGTGTGCTAGTCACTCCCTACTTTTCACATTTGGGGGAAGAGTATGGCAGTGTCTGGAACCATTCTGATGTCTCTGATGTTGCCCTTATCTTGACCTAGAGGCTCACTCTCCTCCGTGAGCTTGTCCAGGTGGTGGTGGTGTCTGGTTATGGGATACTCCTCTCTCAAGTAAAAGTCTTCCTTTGTGCAGTTTTCCTAAGACCTGTGGTTCGTCATTGTGAGTTGGGAGGGGTGGATCTTTGCTATTAAAGATCTCAGTTGCCATTATGTTGACACTCTCAGAATTCATTTATAGACACTGAATTGATCTGAGAGTAAAAGGGCTATGGTGAAACTCATATTATTAAAAGATTAAGTTTAAAGTATAACTCTGACTTGTGTGTGGTTTGTAAACTCTCCTTTCACTTAGTGATACAGGAAATTACCCGACACCTTTCTCCCCCATCTTTCTTCTACTCAGCACATTCTGATTGGTCAATGAGGGATTGCTGAGTACTATGCAAACATGTAAGTTGATTTGATTACTTCACACTCTTTAATGGTTTGATCATTCAAAGGCACGGTCCCAAACTTAAGACAAAATGAATCATGAGTCTCAGAATAGAAGTGCTGAACTAGGATCAGGTCCTCACCTCAGTGAGACTGTATGTGGTCCTGTGCTGCTTAGGTGGTTCCTCGGTGGGTTCAGGAGTCTTAGACTGGTTGTCCTCCATTACCATGTTCCCCTCAGGGTTCCCCAGACCCTCCTCACACCTCTCCTCTTTCACGAGCAGCACCACCACCTATTCTTGGAAGAGACAGGTGATACAGATTACACAGACATACACACCCACACACAGATAATACAAACACTATAAACATGGAGTGTTTACCCATCCCCACTATGTCAACCTGGTCTCAGAGAAAAACTGATCTTTTACTCACATCCATGCCACTCCATTTAGTTTAATATGTTACTTTACGTTAGGATACATTACATTGGCCTACCAATCTAATAGCAGTCATACAATATAATATGTATTGTAGGACATATAGTAACTTACGTCTTGATCGCACCAGCTTGCTTTGACATGTTTAGTATGCTATATTATGCTTGACTGTTTTAGTATGATATATTACAGTTGACTGCTTTAGAATGATATGCTACTTTTAGAGAGACAGTAAACCTAGGCTAGAACAGAACAGTATTTACCTTACTGAGGTGATGTAGATGGAATAAAGTCATTGTAATATTTTCTACTCTATTCTTGTTAACACACTGTTCTTTCTAAACAATTCTGCCCTCAGCTGGGAAGATACTGATCATAGGAGATTTTTTAAATTTATTTAAAAAAAGGCAAGTCAGTTAAGAACAAATTCTTATTTTCAATGACAGCCTAGGAACAGTGGGTTAACTGCCTGTTCAGGGGCAGAACGACAGATTTGTACCTTGTCAGGGGGTTTGAACTCTCAACCTTCCGGTTGCTAGTCCAACGCTCTAACCACTAGGCTACCCTGCCGCCCCAGGGTAGCCTAGATTTGATGTGTAATGTAATAAGCAGTACCGTATTTCAAAGGACAGCACGCATACCTTTTTCATTTAACCACACCCTTTGAGCTAGGACCCCAACCAATAAGATTTTTTCTCTTCAGTGTAAATGAAAGTGTGGTGTCTTGATTTAAATCATAGAGAATGAGAGAGGTATCTAGTGACCAAAAGGCCATATTAGCTGGGGCAGCGCCATTGAGGGCTTCCACCATTTTAATGTAGTTAACTTGTTGGGACTTCCAACTTCATGTCCAACTGGGTCATCGGGATGGATCAGCCAATCATGAATAAGAAAATGTACTACTTCAAAATGGAGATTGGGCGGCAGGTAACCTAGTGGTTAGAGCGTTGGGCCAGTAACCGAATGGTTGCTAGGTCGAATCCCCGAGCTGACAAGGTAAAGATCTGTCATTTTGCCCCTGAACAAGGCAGTTAACCCACTGTTCCTAGGCCGTCATAAATAAGTAAGAATTTGTTCTTAACTGACTCTCCTAGTTAAGATAAGGGTTAAGGTTAGGTTTAGGGGAAGGGTTTGTGAAAATGATGAGTAGTTAAAGTAGCTAGAGTAATAAGTAGTTGCAGTTGCAAAAATGCTACATTTGTCCATGATTACACACATTTGGTCGCTAGAAGTTTGCGTTATGCGCCCACCCATCCACCCTCTTTTCGTTTTTGCCTTAAGTAACCTACTGTCATACCAAAAGTAACATATACTAATTTGAGTGTCCCAGATTTATGTAGACCAATGTAATGTAACATAATGTAAAGTAAACATATCATGCCAAATGGAGTGGCATGCATTTTAGTAAAACAATGTTTTGCTCTGAGACCAGGCTGACTACGTTTGAGTCCTATACTGTAGTTACATAATGACTTAATTGTTGTTAAACCCATCATGGTGGACCTAAATATGGGTAAAAAATAAGTAATCTATGGTAAATCAAAATTCATCAGACAAACCTGACTAAACTATTGTACAATAGGTGTTTGTGTAAGTATATTTAGTAAGTGTATATTGGTTGTAAAGCTGTCTGGTGTATGGAGAATAAGGTGAGATCAGATGTGATGTATATTAAAGAGAGTCATGGAAAGTCTTAGAATGAAAAGTCACATTTTGTGTTTATTAAACATAAACAAGTTTTAAATTCACCATTGAAAACCGCACATACATGTCTCAACTAATGCTAAAAATCAGCATGAACTTGAACTGCATTAATTCTCATGAAAAGTGTCTTGGGAAAAAATAAAGTAGTTAAATGGATGTAATGAAATAGGCATTTGTGAACGTCATATAACCTACACAACACTATGTAATAAACCTTTAACTTATATATGCATTATACTGTATATATCACACAATGTCTGGATGCAATATTCTATTCAGGACTATTCAACACTGAAACCTGTCCCTATCGTTATTCCAAATGCATCTGTGGATCTTTTCTGTTGACAGCAATGAAAATTCATCTTTGTCTTGAGGGAAGATTAAGAAGCATCCTGATTGGCTCTATGGATCTTGTCCAGCTGACTGAGCCTATTCAGAGCTTTTGCTGAGAGGCTTGGGGGTGGGCCTAGTGGGGGCTTCCACTGTGACAGCTAACCAATGAGCAGCATGAAGTAGGAAGATAAGAGGGTAGATAAAGATGAGAAAGGAATCATGTTCTGTACACACAAATAAAAGGAACTCAGGGAAAGGGACACCCTCAAAGAGTACATGCATGGTTACATGGGCAAAAGGAGAGAACTACTAAATGTGAATGTGAGCGAGAAATACATAAGGGTTAGCTTGGAGGAAGGATCTAAGGTAAAGATCTAAGGCAAAAAAAAGGTTAGAGGGCAGGACTAAAGCTAATGAGAGAAAGTTAATGAAAGAAAGTGAAGGTTGGCAGCATGTCACCGCACTAACACCAATGATGGGGAGACAATGTGTTGGTTACCTCTTATGTTATGAAGTGTAATGTTTTTCTGCTGGTGTATCCTGAGGTAGTTCCTCTCCGAAACCCTCAGAGAAGGCAAATGGCCTTTGTCATGTGTGGACCTTCAGGTGCCTCTTCAGATGATGATGGCGTGAGAACCTCTTCTCACACTGAGGGCAGCTATAGGGTTTCTCCCCTGTGTGGACCCTCTGGTGCCTCTTCAAGGTGCCAGCCTCTGCGAAGCACATGTGACACTGGGTACAGCTGAAGGGTTTCTCCCCTGTGTGGACCCTCTGGTGGATCTTCACATAGTTCGCCTCAGCAAAGCACTTCCCACATCTGGGGCAGGCATACGGCTTGTCAGCGTCAGTCCTAATATTCGGCTTCCCACGTTGTGACCCAATGACACCAGAGTAGCTAGAAGCAGGAGCCACCACCCTTAGCTGGTTAGTCTTTGAGCTCCCTGCTTGACCTCTAGCCATTGTTTGGGTGTTGTTGGGTTTGTCTGGTGTGTTATAGGCTAGGTACCTCTTGTGGTGAATGCCCATCCTGACCCTGTCTGTATTGGTGGGGTAACCATGAGGCAGCTGAGGAAGGCTAGACTCAGGTCCAGGCTTTCTATTAACCCATTCATCCGGAATTAGACGAGATCCTGAAGGAGAAGACAGACTTTCCGAAAGACTCCCATCAGGGGGGTCTCCCACCACTCTCTGTAAAGGCTGAAGCCCAGGGTGACCTGCTCTGTTCATCATGGATACTGTGGTGTTTGTATCATAGGAATAGGAGGGTCTATCTCTATCAGCCCCAGGCCCTGCTTCCTCCCTGCACTGAGACTGTGAAGAGAAGGGTCTGGGCTGCAGACTGGATCCCTGACTGGAGCCTCTGTCTCTCTGATGACCACCAGGACTGAGGTTGTTCAGTCCACCTGTCCACTGGTTGTGTTCTGTGTGGTGGTGGAGTCTTTGTTCCTCGCGGTTCAGTCCTGGTTCTGACTCGGGAAAGAAGAGTGACAGCTCCTGATCCAGGGTTCTGATCCGGGGCCGGGGTTTGTGACCAGCCGCTTCAGAGGGCCAGTCTCTCCCACCAGCAACACCGGATATCAGCAGTTCCTCATGGACTGCAGACTGTAAACACAAATTGAACCGAAAAGCATATAGGTTTATATAATAAATAATTTGCTGTACACACAGAAACATGAATATTGATAACCACAGACAAGTGCATCTCCAACACTGTGATTCAAGTACCTAAGATGGAGCCATTGGAGTTTCTTAAATGTCCATACTGTATGTGTTGATTCAAGAATTAAGGATATTGTTTTGGTTCGACTGAGACAAGTGAAACTCAGTCCCTGTAATGATACAAAAATAACCAAGTCAGTCAGCACAGAGTGAATTTTGTATTGAATTTCAATAAAATATCATATATTCATATATATTCACATACCGTGAAGTACAGTACTTTTATTGCACAAAATGATACGTGACAAGAATAACTTCTCACTTCGGTAACACTACATTTTTCTGTAAATCTGGCACCCTCGCTTTGTTAAACTACATTTTTGAATAGTTTGCGTCACTTGAGTGGGTTGAGTCACTGACGTGATCTTTCTGTCAGGCTTTGCGCACCCTCTGCAGTGGAAGAGATCTTTGTGGGCTATACTCAGCCTTTGTGTCAGGGTAGTGAGTTGGTGTTCTGTTGATATCCCTCTAGTGGTGTGGGGGTTGTCCTTTGGCAAAGTGGGTGGGGTTTTATCCCTGTCCCCCCCGTCTCATCCTCCAGTATATATGTTGCAATAGTCTGTGCAGGGAGGCTAAGGTCAGTGTCTGGTGAAATGATCCTGTCTTATCTCGTCCTGTGTGAACTTAAAGTATGCTCCCTCTAATTCTCCCATGCCTCAGGACTACCTTGCCAGATGACTCTTGGCTGTCCCCTTTCCCAGCACCTGGTCGTGCTGCAGCTCCAGTTTCTGCTGTTTTGCATGTGGCTATGGAACCCTGACCTGTTCACCGGACGTGCTAACTTGTCCCGCACCTGCTGTCTCGACCTCTGAATTCTCGGCTATGAAAAGCCAACTGACGTTATATCCTGAGGTGCTGACCTGTTGCACCCTCTACAACCACTGTGATTATTATTTGACCCTGCTAGTCATCTATGAACTTCTGAACATCTTGAAGAACAATCTGGACTTAATGGCCTTGTACTCTTAAAATCTCCACCTGGCACAGCCAGAAGAGGACTGGCCTTCTTCAGACCCCGTTCCTCTCTAGGTTTCTTCCTAGGTTCCTGACTTTCCAGGGAGTTTTTCCTGAGCCACCGTGCTTCTACATCTGCATTACTTGCTGTTTGGGGTTTTAGGCTGGGTTTCTGTATAAGCACTTAATGACATCTGCTGATGTAAAAAGGGCTTTATAAATACATTTGATTTGATTCACACTGGTGGCAGCGGTAGCATTTCTCCCGTGTGGACCCTCTAGTGCCTCTACAGACTGGATGAGTGGGAGAAACTGGCCCGGCACAGGTGGCAGCTGAACAGTTTCTCCTCCATGTAAATCCTCTGGTGGATCTCCACCCGATTGGGGAAACTGAAGGCTTTCCCACAGAACGAACACGGGAAGCGCTTCTCTTTTGCGCTGCCACCTTTACTGATTCCATCTCTACTGCTGTTAATTGTCAATGGGCTTTTGTTGCCATTTAGTGTTGAGGTACTGGCATTGTCTGAGGTCTGGTTTAACATACGAAGACTGTGAGGAAGATGAAGGCCAGGTAGTGTCTGTGTTGTCGACAGGGTCCATGTTCCAGTTGATATATCCTATAGAAGGCAGGCTGAAGGCAGCACCTGTTAGGGGGTTAACCTGAGGCACCATCAGTCTCTCTGAATCACAACTATAGGAGCAGGATGGAGCATCGCTAGGGGAGTCGGTCTGTTCTCTCCCGCCGCATACGGACACCTCCCTGTCCCCGTAGACCAATTCTACGCCTCGCCCTGGTCTCATCCAGTCTGCTGTCATAGAAACTAGGTTAAGATGTTGTTTTGTGTTCCATTGTCTGTTTCTGGTAGTGGTTAACAGTTTTATTCCCCAGCCCAGAGTTGAAAATGCAGTCCCAACCACTGACCTCCACCATGTTGCCTCTAGTCCTGGCCTGCTCAGTGATGTTGTCCCCTGGGCCCTTGGATGCACACGTCTGGGTTTGGGAATCCAAGATGGCCCCCCAGTCTCTGTTAGCCTCCAGCCAAACAACTGTAGGAAAAAGGTTCGAAAATAGACTTTACAAACATGGCAGAGAATTCTACATATGGAGTTTCTTTTGTCAATTACCTGGTCAAGTTCATACATTATAATGTGTGGTTTTCTATGTAAACATAAGTTATATTGATTTCATGAATGAAGAAATAACAACAGCCATGTGCATCACTATTCCCATTGAAGATCTATTACTGTATGTAGGCTATATGTATTTCTCCCTCACCTTGCTCCCCCATCTTTACTCCACTTAGCAGATACATGCTCTCTGGTCCATCTTCTATTGTCTCCTCTTTGACCAGCAGCAGATCAGGCTTCCAATCCTCCATGTCTACTGACTGTAAGAGATAAAGAGTGAGAGGATATTGGATCAAGAAATTTGATATGAGCACCCTGCTATAGAGTATCTTCTGATTGGGTAATTGCTATGAGATTGCTATGAGTAGTATGCAAACTTGTTAGTTGATTTGATCACTTGACACTCTTTAATAGTTTTATAATTCAAAGGCATGGTCAAGGCCTGGGCCCATATCCACAAAGAGTCTCAGAGTAAGAGTGTTGATCTTTAAATATGTTATTCAGTATGATCTGAAAGGCTAAACTGATCCTAGATCAGCACTCCTACTCTCAGAGGCTTTGTGGATACAGGCCCTGACCTAATACCATTCAGACAGTAGTTCACAGTGGGCTCACCTCAGTGAGACTCTGTGTGGTCCTGTGTTGCTCAGCTGGTTCCTCTGTGGGTTCAGGAGGAGGTGTAGTCTGGTTGTCCTCCATGACCATGGTCCCCTCAGGGTTCCCCAGACCCTCCTCACACCCCTCCACCTTTATCAGCAGCACCTCTGGACCCTCCTCATGGATGAGAGGTGATACAGATTACACAGACATACACTCCCTCAGGTAAGTACACACAGATAATAAACACACATTTAATTTGGAGTGTTTACCCATCCCCACTAAGTTTGAGTACTGTACTGTAGTTACAGAATGACTTCATTGTTGTTAAACCCATCATGGTGGATATAAATATGATGTTGTGGGTAAAAACAAGTCAGCAATGATAAGTCAAGTAATCATCAGACAAACCTGACTAAAAACTCTGACACACCCAGTAGGTGTTTCTTAGTGTGTGGGTATTTGTAGGTAGATTTGTTGAGTGTTCACTGAGTGTACAAACCATTAGGAACATCTCCAGAATACAATTCATTGGGGCATGGACTCTACAAGGTGTCGGAAGCGTTCCACAGGGATGCTGGCCCATGTTGACTGCAATGATTCCCACAGTTGTGTCAAGTTGGCTGGATGTCCTTTGGGTGGTGGACCATTCTTGATACACGCGGGAAACTATTGAGCGTGAAAAACACAGCAGTGTTGAAGTTCTTGACACACTCAAATCGGGTGCACCTGGCAACTACTACCATACCTGTTCAAAGGCACTTAAACATTTTGTCTTGCCCATTCATATATACACAATCCATGTCTCAATGCTTAAAAATCCTTCTTTAACCTGTCTCTTCCCCTTCATTTACACTGATTGAAGTGGATTTAATAGGTGACATCAATAAGAGATCATAGCTTTCACCTGGTCAGTCTATGTCATGGAAATAGCAGGTGTTTCTAATGTTTATTGCACTAAGTGGATATTGGTGAAAAATCACTGTTGTGTATATACAGAATAGGGTGAGATCAGATGTGACGTATGCTAAAGAGAGTCTCAATCAAATTGTGTTTATTGATCAACAAGTTTTAAATACACCATATGAAAACCACACATACATGTCTCAACAAATAACCCGCCTGAAGTTAATCAACTGCATTCATTTTCTCATTAAAGGTGTCTTTGGAAAATCTGCAAACGTCAGACACACAGCACAAACACAATATGAAAAAGACTTTTCGGCTTTATACCAAACATCATGAACACATGCTCTTTCCATGACATGAACTGGCCAAGTGAATGCAGGTGAATTGCTATGATCCCTGATTGATGTCACTTGTTAAATCCACTTCAATCAGGGTAGATGAAGGGGAGGAGACAGGTTATAGAAGGATTTACTTTACTTGACACCCAGCGTCAACACGTTATGACAGTCATAACCTGTAATAATATGGTCATAACACATATTTAAACCTATTTTGAAATGTATTGCGTTATTTTATGGCTGGTTATGACACCTACATAAGAGTGCCCTGCTAGAGCTGCAGGGTCAACTGTAAGTACTGTTATTGTGAAGTAGAAACATGTAGAAGAAACAACGGCTCAGCCGCAACACTCACTACCCAGTTCCAAACTGCCTCTAGAAGCAATGTCAACACAAGAACTATTTGACGGGAAATTAGTTTCCATGGCCGAGCAGCCGCAAACAAGCCTAAGATCACCACGTGCAATGCCAAGTGTCGGCTGGAGTGGTATAAAGCCATTGGACTCAGTGGTAACGCGTCTCTAGAGTGATGAATCACGCTTCACCATCTGGCAGTCCGACGGACGAATCTGGGTTTGGCGGATGCCAGGAGAATGCTACCTGCCCGAATGCATAGTGCCAACTGTAAAGTTTGGTGGAGGAGGAATAATGGTCTGGGGCTGTTGTTCATGGTTCGGGCTAGGCCCCTTAGTTTCAGTGAAGGGATACCTTAAAGCTACAGCATACAATGACATTCTAGACGATTTGTGGCAACAGTTTGGGGAAGGCCCTTTCCTGTTTCAGCATGACAATGACCCCGTGCACAAAGTGAGGTCTATACAGAAATGTACCCGTTCCAGTCCCCTCTAGACAGGTCAGTCTGTCTCTCTAAACCCAAGGGTCCACCTCTGTAGCGTAAGAACAAGACAGATCATCAATGCCAGTGTCTAACGCATCACCATCTCCACAGGAATAAACCATACTCTGGCTCTGGTGAAATAACGGTAAGTACACCAAGCCAGGCTCAGGAGGACAGACCGGTGGCCCCAGTCTCTCTGGGTCTGATCTGTATTCAGATAGTGTGTGTAAGAGCCTGTGTGTTACAGTCTTGGTGTCTGTCTCTTACTTGAGGACGACATCGACTGACCTCTGTGATGCTGCGTCGGTTCCTGGACTGGAGCACAGCAGCGGTGGAAAGGTCCTCTGTGGCTACAGGGGGTGCCACTCCAGACGCTGCACCAGCCTGGGTGTCTCTGCTGTGCCGTGGGTCCTCCTCTCCACCAGACCTCTCTAGCTTGACCCCAGGGCCTGCAGCCTCTGCAGACTGACACAAGAGGGGCGGTTATTAGTGGTACATAAGTTGAATTGGATATCAATGTCATTGGGAAGTCTCACAAGCTCCCCTATGGCAGATAAATAAGGATGTACATGTAAGCAAGTGAATAGCTCAGGGGAGCCTTTCTGAAATAAAAAGGCCACATTTGATTTACAAAGTAAATGTAATTTTTAATTCAACACTATTACACTAACCTCCATCATGATAACATGCTGGGTTGAGGTTCCACTCCCCTCATCAACAGTGATTGGTTGGTCATCTCTCCATGTATTGTGTCCCGCTGGCTTCACAAGGCTCCTGTGGCCTCCAGTGAGATGTCCTTCACCTGAGAGAGTGATTGGGGGAAAAGAGATGTTTAGGTTAGGTACCATCAATGCTGAACGCTATATTGTACACTATTGACAGTTTTGGCACTGTCTAGAATTGGCAAGGATGTAAGTTAACATTTTTCATAACTTCCTGAAATACTATTTATTGATTGATGTAATATGTTCCATGCATCACATTGTTTTCACGGAGTAAATAATAGGAAATTCAGTAAATCAAGAATCTGGGTAGAATGTGATATTGTGTCTGTGCGCAAGATAGCTAAGTAATCAGGGGAATTATTGCATACAATCCCAAAACTGACCAAGACCCAATGTGGAAAACACATCTAAAGCCACACATGCGCAGAGGGGAAACGGGGCCCGCAGTCTCCTGCAACATTTACCTCTTGCCATTACTCTGTACCGGTCGAGGATCTTGACACTACTGGGACGACTGCCGAGTACGCGCTCTCGCATTGTCCTCTCAGCGCGCTCTCGTGCCACCTTCAGTTCCAGTAGTTTCCTCCGCAATACCCTGTTTTCTTTCTGGCTTTGAGTTATTTCCAAACGAAACACTGCATAGTCGTCATCTACGAGTTTACAGATATCTGCCACGGCTGCATTCGCTAGCACCTCCATAATGGAGGCTATTTGAGTGTGAAAAACCATACAGTTAGCCATTGTTGGCTAACATTAGCAGTTAACATTTAACTAGCGTCACCTAAATAACATCAACCAAGTCCTGTTTCCAACGCGAATTAAAGATTACCTAGGGTATGCGATGCTGTGATGTTACATTGATCATATTTTTAGTTCCAGGGTGTTGGTTAATAAATGTCAAAATAAGAACAACATGAAGGCTTTTCAGTTCTGTTTTCTTTTTTTTCTTTGTTTTATTGGCGAATCGCAACCAACTGCCAGGTGCATACACCACCACCTACTGCACTGGAGTGTGAGGCCCGTTACGACCTATCTATACCACTATATTATCTTAACTAACCCTGAATTTATAATAAAATAATTCCCTACAAAACTTCTTATAGAAGGTAGATGCAGTTTTTTCAATCATTGAATTGGAATCTCAGTTTACTTCCCTGAAATTCAAATTGAGCCCAACCCAGGTGTACATTATATAATCACTTAGTGACAGAGAGCCTCAAACATCACATTTATTTGTAAATATCCAGGGCAAATTAATTCTTGTTTCAGTCATGGCTTTGGTCATGTTCGTGTAGGTCAAACAAAAACACCCTAGTGATTGGTTGAACCAGAACAGCTGAGAAGTTTAGCCACGCGCTACTACTTTTTTCTGCATGGACTGTAGACCGCAAACAAATATTGTACAGAAAAGCATAAAGGTTTAGATAAGAAACTCTTTGCTGTACACACAGAAACATGACATGTATTAATAAAATGTTAACCACAGTTAAGCCATCTCTAACACTGTGATTCAAGTACCTAATAATATGGAGCCATTGGTGGAGATTATTATTATTATATAAAATCCCTATGTGTTTTGGTTCGACAGAAGGAAAACTCTGTCCCTGCAATGACACAAAAATAACCAAGTCAGTCAGCACAGAGTCAATTTTGTATTTAATTTCAACAAAATGGTCATACGCACAATTTGAAGTACAGTACTTTTATTCCACAACATACATGTGTTGTGTAGAATAACTTCTCACTATGGTAACACTTTATTCTGTAAATGTACAGTGCATTCGGAAAAGTATTCAGACCCCTTCACCTTTTCCACATTTTGTTACGTTACAGCCTTATTTTAAAATGCATTAAACATATTTTAAAAATCGTCAATCGACACATCGACACGCAAAATCCCATAATAACAAGCAAAAACAGATTTTTAGAAATTCTTGCCCCCAAAAAAATGAAATTCCTTATTTACATAAGTATTCAGACCCTTTGCTATGAGACTCGAAATTGAGCTCAGGTGCATTCTGTTTCCATTGATCATCCTTGAGACATTTCTGCAACTAGACTGGAGTCCAGCTGTGGTAAATTCAATTGATTGTACATGATTTGGAAAGGCAAACACCTGTCTATATAAGCAAAAACCAAACCTTGAGGTTGAAGGAATTGTCCGTAGAGCTCCGAAACAGGGTTGTAATCGAGGCACAGATCTGGGAAAGGGTACCAAAACATTTTTCCAGCATTGAAGATCCCCAAGAACACAGTGGCCTCCATCATTCTTAAATGGAAGAAGTTTGGAACCACGAAGACTCTTCCTAGAGCTGGCCGCCCGGCAAAACTGAGCATTCGGAGGATTTGGGCCATGGTCAGGGAGGTGACCAAGAACCCGATGGTCACTCTGACAGAGCTCAAGAGTTTCTCTCTGGAGATGGGAGAACCTTCCAGAAGGACAACCATCTCTGCAGCACTCCACCAATCAGGTCTTCATTGTGGCAAGGTGGCACATTACAGCCCGCTCTGAGTTTGCCAGAAGGCACCTAAAGGACTCTCAGACCATGAGAATCAAGATTCTCCGGTCTGATGAAACCAATATTGAACTCTTTGGCCTAAATGCCAAGCTTCATGTCTGAAGGAACCCTGGCACCATGAGTGAAGCATGGTGGTGGCAGCATGATGCTGTAGGGATGTTTTTCAGCGGCAGGGACTGGGAGACTAGTCAGGATCGAGGGAAATATGAACGGAGCAGAGTACAGAAAGATCCTTGATGAAAACCTACTCCAAAGCGCTCAGGACCTCAGACTGGGGTGAAAGTTCACCTTCCAACAGGACAACGACCCTAAGCACACAGCCAAGACAACGCAGGTGTGGCTTCCAGACAAGTCTCTGAATGTCCTTGAGTGACCCAGCCAGAGCCCGGACTCAAACCCGATCGAACATCTATGGAGAGACCTGAAAATAGCTGTGCAGTGACGCTCCCCATCCAACCCGACAGAGCTTGAGAGGATATGCAGAACAGAATGGGACAAACTCTCCAAATACAGCTGTTTCAAGCTTTGAACGGCATACCTAAAACAACTTGAGGCTGTAATCACTGACAAAGGTGCTTTAAAGTTATGAGTAAAGGGTCTGAATACTTATGTAAATGTGATATTTACTGTTTTTGCTTGTCATTAAGGGGTATTGTGTGTAGATTGTTGAGGATTTTTTTTTTATTTCATCCATTTTAGAATAAGGCTGTAACGTAACACAATTTGGAAAAAGTCAAGGGATCTGAATACTTTGCGAATGCACAGTAAATAATTTTTTTGTAAATCTAGTAACCTCAACTTGAGCAAATACATTTTAGAACACTTTGGAAAAGGTTCAACATTACACACATCTTCACTACTTCATGTAAAGGGACAGTTGTCACTCCTCCCCAATGAAACATTTTTACCTTTGAACGGGGTATGGTAGTAGGTGCCAGGCTCATGTATTTAAGTGTGTCAAAAACTGCAAACTGCTGGGTTTTTCATGCTCAACAGCTTCCTGTGTGTATCAAGAATGGTCCACCACCCAAAAGACAACTTGACACAATTGTGAAAAGCATTGGAGTCCCCTCCAATACTTTTGACATCTTGTAGAGTCAATGCCCCAACGAATTGAGTCTTTTCCGTGGGCAAAAGGGGGTGCAACACAATAATAGAAAGATGTTCCTAATGTTTTGTGCATTCAGTGTACATGGCTTGTGTGCATTTTCTGCTGGAGTATTCTGAGGTAGCCTCTCTGAGAACCTCTTCCGGCAGTGCATACAGGCAAACAACATCTTCAGGTGCACTCTTCAACTGGTGCTGGTGGGAGAACCTCTTCTCACACTTGGAGAAGCTGTATGATTTCTTCCGTGTGGACCCTCTGGCACCTCTTCAGCTAGTACGAGTGGGAGAAATTGGCCCGGCACACGTGTAAGCCGACTACTTTCTCCCCCGTGAGCTTTCCCACAGAACGGACAAGGGAAGAGCTTTTCTATGCCACCGGATCTACTAATAGAATTATTACTCCTGTCCTTTGTCAATAGGCTTCTGTAGCCATTTACTGTTGAGCCACAGGCGTTGTCCGAGGTCTGGTTTAACATTAGGAGAGTGTGAGGAGGGCGAAAGCCAGGGAGTGTCTGTGTTGTCGCAGGGTCTAGTTGATAGATCCTATAGAAGGCAGGCTGAAGGCAGCACCTGTTAGGGGGTTAACCTGAGGCATCATCAGTCTCTCTGAATCACAACTATAGGAGCAGGACGGAGCATTATTAGCCGAGTCGGTCTGTTCTCTCCCGCAGCATTCAGACACCTCCCTGTCCCCCGCGGACCACATCTACGCCACACCCTGGTCTCAGCCAATCTGTTGTCATGGAGACTAAGTTTGGTTGTTTAATGTTCTACTGTCTGTTTCTGGGCATGGCTAACGGTGTTGTTCCCCAGCCCAGAGTTAAGGGAGCTGTCCCATCCACAGACCTCAACTATGTCGCCTCTGGTCCTGGCTTGCTTGGTGATGTTGTCCCCTGGGCCCTTGGCTGCACCCATCTGGGTTCCAAAATGGCTACCCAGTCTCCTCTGTTAGCCTCCAGCCAACCGCCTGCAGGAAGAAGTTACAAAAACATGGCAGTGGTAACTCTAGATATGGAGTTGAGTCAATTACCTGGTCAAGTTCATACATTATGTGTGTTTTTATAACATACATTTATAACAAGCCACCATATTGTGTCAGTCTGCTAGGGACCTTTTCTTAATGTATTAAGTTTGTATGTTATTTATAACAACAGCTAAGTTAAGACATGTACCATGAGCCTACATTCATAATTTGGTGTCATTTGGACCTATAGTTCATGAGAAGAAATATTTGTTTGTGTGCATATTTTAAGATGTTAGCGTATGTGCCAATATGCATCTGCTGGTATAGTGTGGCCATCTTTGAATGCACTAACATTATTTTCTCAAACTCTTTAAGTACTATTGTGATGAGCCCAAAGACCAAATTTGGAGTGAATCTGATTTTTAGTCCATGAGAAGTACATTTTCTATGATTAATTTAAAGCGGCAGCGGTGCGGCAGCGTCGCCTAGTGGTTAGAGTATTGGACTTATAACCGAAAGGTTGCAAGTTTGAATCCCTGAGCTGACAAGGTACAAATCTGTCATTCTGCTCCCTGAACTGACAAGGCAGTTAATCCACTGTTCCTAGGCTGTCATTGAAAATAAGAATTTGTTCTTAACTGACTTGCCTAAAAAGTTAAAGGATAAAAAAATATATAACTTTTTGGGTGACCCAACCAAATTTACATAGAAATGTGAGTTATAGGTCACTCATTGAAAGCAAGTCTCAGAAGCAGTAGATCTGTTCTGTGTGCGCTATTTCTATGCTTGCCATGCTTAAGTTGAGTTTTGGGGTAATTTACTTTTGTACAACAAATCAAGTCGTATTTGTCACATGCGCCGAATACAACAGGTGTAGTAGACCTTACAGTGAAATGCTTACTTACAAGCCCTTAAACCAACAATGCAGCTTTTAGAAAATGCCACAAGAGATAAGAATAACAAATAATTAAAGAACAGCAGTAGCGGGGCTATATACAGGGGGTACCGCTACAGAGTCCATGTCAATGTGCGGGGGGCACCGGTGTCGAGGTAATATGTACACGTAGATAGAGTTATTAAAGTGAGTAGCAGCAGCTTCAAACAGCTGAAAAACAATATTTTTGGTTATTGAAAAGATGGTGAAAATGATTCTCTACATTGCTTGTTTTTGCTCATTTTGTGAGAAACTGAAATTAGGCAAACTATTAGAATTTCAGCAACCAGTAAACGGCAGTGCAATTTCTGCATATTGCACCTTTAATTAAGCAGTTTTTATTTATCAATAACTCAGCCATCTCTTAACCAATCCCTTAACTTAGTTTGATAAAAGCTAAAGTAAAACTCCTCAAAAACGATCATATTTGTTTCATTAGTCCACGGTTGATATAGTCCCAAAATGTTTTGCATGTCAGCAATCAAGTTTTAAAGCTGTATAACTTTCAAAAGACAGAATACAGCTGTTATGATACATCCTTTAATAAGAGACGTAATTTTTTAATAAAATAAAATAAATAAGAATTCAGAGAACAACTTTGCTGTGAACCCCTAATAATGTATTAAACATTTATAGCGCATTTCATTACAGACAGAATATGTATACTAAAGTGAGACTCCATGAGAAGAAAAAAAGTCTTAGAATGAAGTCCCATTTTGCGTTTATTAAAGTTTTAAAATACACCATATGAAAAAATAATAATAATAACACAGGTCTCAACCACAAATTTGCATGATCAAATGTATAGATTTTCATTTAAAAGTGTTCTGGGAAAAATTAAGTCGTTTTTGAAAGGAAATGGGCATTTGAACATCATATAGCCTACACAGTACCAAACACAATATGTAACATACTGTTTTGGATTATATACCACAAAATGTCTGGATGCAATATTCTACCCAGGAATATTCAATTCTGAAATGTATTACTCTCATTATTCCAAATGCATCTGGGAATGCTTTCTGCTGACAACAATAAAAAGGTATCTTTGTCTTTAATGCAGGGTTTGATTGAAAAGTCAGAAGCTATCGAGTGGAATGGTTTTTCTGCTGGTGCATCCTGAGATAGCTCCTCTCTGAGAACCTCTTCCCGCATTGTGTACATGCGAATGGCCTTTCTCCCGTGTGGACCTTCAGGTGCATCTTAAGGTGGTCCTGGCGGGAGAACCTCTTCTCACACTGGGGGCAGTTGTAGGGTTTCTCCCCTGTGTGGACCCTCTGGTGCCTCTTTAGGGTGCCAGCCTCAGTGAAGCACATGTGACAATGGGTACAGCTGTAGGGTTTCTCCCCTGTGTGGACCCTCTGGTGGATCTCCACCTTCTGGGCGCTGCTGAAGCCTTTGTTACAGAACATGCAGAGGAACCTCTTCTCTTTACTACCACCTGACGTGGCTCCCCCTCTCCGAGCCTGGTCTCTAGCCATGTCGTTTGAGTTCAATACCTGATCGAAAAACACGTGGCCGTGAGAATCAGAAGGTCCCATTGAAGTTGACACTGGGTCATGATCCTTGAGTGCGTGTAAATGGGAGTGGGTCACAACATTTGCATTTGTCTCTAAGCTGTCCCTGTAATTTAAGAAATCTCTGCCCTGTGAGTGTTCATCTCCTAGGTGACTATCTGCATTCCATGTGGGAGGAGCGTCGCCCTCCAATTTCACAATCACCTCATCTACCACTATAACGCCCCCTTTCTTATCTAGGCACCCTTCAGAGTATACACTACCACTATACTGGTTCCTGTCCCCTTCAGAAAGATCAGTCTGGGTCTCTAAACCGAAGAGCATGTTGCCAGTGTCCATCTCTGTAGCGTAAGAACAAGACGGATCATTGCCAGTCTCTATCGGTTGACTTGGGTTGGGATGAGAATGAACCGTCCTCGAGCTTGGGTTACCGTGAAGTAAATACTCTGAGCCGGGAGCAGGTGAACAGCCCAGTCTCTCTGTGTGTACAATCCTTTGTTTAACAGTTAAGGTCTCTCTGTCTGTCTCTGACTTGAGGACAGCATTCAGCATTCCACTGACCTCCATGATGCTATGGCAGGTCCTGGGCTGCGCTGGGGCAGTGGTGTGGTCCTCCATGGCTACAGGGGGCACTCCAGTCTCGATGTCTCTGCTGTGCTGTGGGTCCTCCTCTCCTCCACGCCTCTCCTGCTTGACTCCAGGACCTGCAGACTCTGCATCTGCAGACTGACACAAGAAGAGAGAGAAGAGGTTATTACCGGTAAATGAATTGGATAACAATATCATATGGAAGTCTCACAAGCTCCCCGATGGCAGATAAATAAGGATGTACAGTGCATTATTATCCATTCATGCTATCGCATTTCTGTCTTTCTCCCCTTCATAGCCTACTTTCCTTGCCAATTCACCATCTTATAGCCTACTTTCGATTACAGGCTCAAAATGGCCAGAAACAAAGTACTTTCTTCTGAAACTCGTCAGTCTATTCTTGTCCTGAGAAATTAAGGCTATTCCATGCGAGAAATTGCAAAGAAACTGAAGATATTGTAAAACGCTGTGTACTTCTCCCTTCACAGAACAGCGCAAACTGGCTCTAACCAGAATAGAAAGAGTGGTGGGCCCCGGTGCACAACTGAGCAAGAGGACAAGTACATTAGAGTGTCTAGTTTGAGAAACAGACGCCTCACAAGTCCTCAACTGGCAGCTTCATTAAATAGTACCCGCAAAACACCCGTTTCAATGTCAACAGTGAAGAGGTGACTCTGGGATGCTGACCTTCTAGGCAGAGTTCCTCTGTCCAGTGTTTGTGTTCTTTTGCCCATCTTAATCTTTTATTTTTATTGATCAGTCTGATATATGGCTTTTTCTTTGCAACTCCTGGAATCACCTCTTCACTGTTGACATTGAGACTGGTGTTTTACAGGTACTATTCAATGAAGCTGCCAGTTGAGGACTTGTAAGGCGTCCGTTTCTCAAACTAGACACTAATGTACTTGTCCTCTTGCTCAGTTGTGCACCGGGGCCTGCCACTCCTCTTTCTAAAATCTGCTATGTCCAGCTACAATGGTCATTTACAACATCACCAAATGTCTACACTATATTTCTGATCAACTTGACGTTATTTTAATGGACAAAACGATGCGCTTTTCTTTCAAAAACAAGGACATTTCGAAGTGACCCCAAACCTTTGAACGGTAGTGTATATTTTCAGTAGCTTAGGCGACATAATTTCTCTAATTACAACGTCCTCTCTGAAGAACATATTCAAATACCACTGCCATCACATGACCGACCGCAGCAGCAGGGTTTGCAACCTTATGCAAATATTTAGGGAAAACTAGACTAATAGAGGTAATAACTTGAATAACAATAATGAAATACTACTGATGATAAAGTGTAATGGTAATACCCCTCCAATCACTTATGTTTTCAACCGTGTACAATGGTCTGGCTAATTAGATAACCTCAAATTCCAAGACCTTCACAGCACTACCTCTATCATGATAATGTGCTGTGGTGAGGTTCTACTCCCCTCATTAACAGTGATTGGTTGGTCATCTCTCCATGTATTGTGTCCTACGGGCTTCACAACACTCCTGTTGCCTCCAGTGAGATGTCCTTCACCTGAGAGTGTGATTGGGGGAAAAGAGATGGTTAGGTACGGTCAATGCTCAACGCTATATTGTACACTATTGACAATTTTTTACTCTGCCTATAATTGACAAGGATGTAAGGTAACACTTCAAATAACTTGTTGATATACTATTTATAGACCGACGTTACATGCATCATGTTTTTATTAGGTAAATAGTAAATCAATAATCTGGTTAGAATATTGTGTCTGTGCGCAAAATAGCTAAGTAATCAGGGGATTTACTGCATACTATCCAAAACTTGACCAAGACCCAATTCTGGGTAACGCATCTTAACACATGTGCAGAAGGGAACGGGGCGACGTGTAATGACCAATATATGAACGGCGAATGACAGCGCAGCCTCCCACAAAATGTACCTCTTGCCGTTACACTGTACCGGTCAAGGATCTTGACACTACTGGGATGACTGGCGAGGACGCGGTCCCGGGCCACCTTCAGTTCCAGTAGCTGTAGTTTCCTCCGCAATGTCCTGTTTTCTTTCTGGCTTTGAGTTATTTCCAAACGAAACACTGCATAGTCGTCGTCTATGAGTTTGCAGATTTCTGCAACGAATGCATTCGATAGCACCTCAACGATGGAGGCTATTTGAGTATGAAAACCCATACAGTTAGCCATTGTTAGCTGCTAGCTAGCGTTACCTAGATAACATTAATCAAGTCCCGTCTACAACGCAAAGTAAAGACGACCTGGGGTAAGTATGCGATGCTGTCTAATTAAATGAGTCATTGAGTTCAAGGGTGTTGATAAATGTCTAAATAACAAAACGATAACGTGGAAACTGTTTTGTTACTATTCGTTTCCTTTCACACTGAAGAGAAGGGTGTTATTCTTCTTCTATGGTAAATGTTAGAGGTGTGTGCATTCGAGATACTTGGGAGTATTCTGCCATTCGATTGTACATGGGTCCAATCCGAATCACATCCCTACACATACTCCGTAACCTGACGTAGTAGGCATAGAGCCACTGATTATCCATTATATTGACCGGATAGTCAAGTTTTTTTTCTCTTTTTTTTCACCTTCATTTAACCAGGTAGGCAAGTTGAGAACAAGTTCTCATTTACAATTGCGACCTGGCCAAGATAAAGCAAAGCAGTTCGACAGATACAACGACACAGAGTTACACATGGAGTAAAACAAACATACAGTCAATAATACAGTATAAACAAGTCTATATACAATGTGAGCAAATGAGGTGAGAAGGGAGGTAAAGGCAAAAAAGGCCATGGTGGCAAAGTAAATGCAATATAGCACAATAAAACACTGGAATGGTAGTTTTGCAATGGAAGAATGTGCAAAGTAGAAATAAAAATAATGGGGTGCAAAGGAGCAAAATAAATAAATAAATTAAATACAGTTGGGAAAGAGGTAGTTGTTTGGGCTAAATTGTGTGTAAGTGACCGCACTAACAATGTAACTGAATGACTACAAAAATGGAAGTCAGTTTGGAGGAGGCAAGACCATGACTTGGTCATGATTCAGGAAGATGTTATTCTTGTTGTTATTCACTAGGGATAATGTCTTAAGATAATTCAATAAAAAAAGTGTCATTTTGGTATAGAACTTTGGAATTTTTGTTTGTGTATAAAGTATTTGGCAACAAGAATTTAAAAAATCACAATCATTTCAATGGTCTTGTTATCATTGCAATAGTAACATATTATATCCTTTATGTCAAAAACATGGCTAATGTTCATAATGGTAAATAAGTATTGTGCAAGGTTTTCCCAAAATTATGACACAAATTTACATTCAAAGAACAAGTGAGTCATACAATTGCACTAGAATTGTTTATTTTTAAAATTATTTTATTGGTATTTTTTGTATGTTTTAAGATTTTCTTGTTAATACCTGTGTTTTGTTTTGTTAGACATGTTTAATGTAGCAATGTAAGTTGTTGATTTTTGTATTATGAATAAAAATGTATTAAAAAATAAAAACCTGCCTATTTCCTTACGTAATGTCACGATTCCAAAGCTATAGGATATTACAGAGAACAAGTTAGTATCTCACATCTTGGAAAATATTATAATGTTGTACTAATTGTTGATGAAATTCATGCTATAATGTTGGGTTCTTCTTCTGTGGATTTTATATGGCGGTTGGCAACCAACTTTAAGGTGCCTTACAAGAGACAGGGAAGCTCTAAATCCTACCCAATAGTCTTGTCTCCTTAAGGAAACGAAATACATAATTAAATACTACATCCCCTGAAGATTTCCACAGCAGTTGACTTAATCTTGGCTCTTGAACCACACTGCTCCTCAAATCTAATAACAGTCTCTCCCTTTCCCTCCCATATTTCTGGCACTGCTTCTGCTTTACTGATTGACAATGCCATTAAGAACTTTGTACCCAGAACATCACCACAAATACCCCTATCCGTCTGACCATATACAAGCACTGCAAAACCTCATACACTATATCCTGTCTGGTCCCAGACACAAATGACTAATGTTGGGTTGTGGAGCAAGCTTCCAATTGACTCCCATTCACTCGCCCAGAATGCACCACGTGGCCAATTGAAGACTCATGGGAAACGTACACAATAGGCACTAAAATGATTCCAATGTAGTTTCCCATCTCCTCAAAAGTATCTCTGGCGGAGTCCCCACATCTGTTTTTCAGGAGACACAGAAGTTATGTTGAAAATACTATATCCCTGAAAACCGGAAACATTCGCTTTCGTCCCAAGTATGGGAAACTGCAGCCCAATATGGCGACCGGAGTATGTGTCGAAAGCAGTGAGTGTATGGAAAATAAATCCGCTAATTGGGCAGATTTGTTGCCACTAAAGACCGTTTGGCGTTGTTGATTGGGCTGCACAAGATAAACCGGCGCTAGTATCGACATCCCTGCCGACTTGAAGTGCTTTCTACTAGGTAGCACAGTCGTGTGGCCGGCGGTAGATAATGTTACTATTTTTCTCTCATGAGATTTTATTTTTAGTAGGATAGCAGCCCACACAAGAAATAATCATATAGATGTTACCTTGATACATACAGTGCATTCGGGAAAGTATTCAGACCCCTTGACTTTTTCCACATTTTGTTACCTTACAGCCTTATTCTAAAATATATTAAATAAAACATTTTCCTGGTCAATCTACACACAATACCCCATAATGACAAAGCAAACAGTGTTTTAGACATTTTTGCAAATCTATTAAAAACAGGTTTTGCAGTGCTTGTATATGGTCAGACAGATAGGGGTATTTGTGGTGATGTTCTGGGTACCAAGTTCTTAACTGATACCTTATTTACATACGTATTCAGACCCTTTGCTATGAGACTCAAAATTGAGCTCAGTTGCATCCTGTTTCCATTGATCCTCCTTGAGATGTTTCTAAAACTTGATTGGAGTCCCCCTTTGGCAATTCAATAGATTGGACATGATTTGGAAAGGGCTACACATGTCTATATAAGGTCCCACAGTTGACAGTGCATGTCAGAGAAAAACTATGTCATGAGGTCAAAGGAATTGTCCATAAAGCTCAGAGACAGGATTGTGTCGAGGCACAGATCTGGGGAACAGTACCAAAACATTCCTGCAGCATTGAAAGTCCCTAAGAACACAGTGGCCTCCATCATTCTTAAATGGAACAGGGTTTGGCACCACCAAGACTCTTCCTCAAGCTGGCAGCCGGCCAAACTGAGCAATCGGGGAGAAGGGCCTTGGTCAGGGAGGTGACTAAGAACCCAATGGTCACTCTGACAGAGCTCTAGAGTTGCTCTGTGGCGATGGCACAACCTTCCAGAAGGACACCCTTCCAGAAGGACAACCTTCTCTGCAGCACTCCACCAATCAGGCCTTTATGGTAGAGTGGCCAGACGGAAGCCACTACTCAGTAAAAGTCACATGACAGTCCACTTGGATTTTGACCATGAGAAACCAGAGAATGCTTTGGCCTGAATGCCAAGCGTCACGTCTGGAGGAAACCTGGCATCATACCTACAGTGAAGCATGGTGGTGGCAGCATCATACTGTGGGGATGTTTTTCAGCGGCAGGGACTGGTAGTCTAGTCAGGATTGGGGGAAAGATGAACAGAGTGAAGTACAGAGAGATCCTTGACAAAAACCTGCTCCAGAGCGCTCAGGACAGACTGGGGCGAAGGTTCACCTTCCAACAGGACAACAACCCTAAGCACACAGCCAAGACAACGCAGCAGTGGCTTTGGAACAAGCCTCAGTGTTCTTGAGTGGCCCAGCCAGAGCCCGGACTTGAACCCCATCGAACATCTCTGGAGAGACCTGAAAATAGCTGTGCACCGATGCTCCCCATCCAACCTGACAGAGTTTGAGAGGATCTGCAGACATCAGTATAAATACAGCCAAGAGTATGAGTATGTGACTTGTGTGGCTGAGTAAGTCAATAATTGAGTGACAATGTTTGCAACAGCCATGGTAGATTCATAACAATAATACACATAACAGATATGACGAAAGTTGGGAGGAGAGCATGAAAAAATATCTGATTAAGGGCAACTCCTACCTACTACCCAGTGCCCATTGTGGACACTCTTATGTCTCATAAGGATACTCTGGAAGGAGAAACACTTGAAGGGATTCTTCTTGGTGGGAACGGTCTGGTGCTGCTACACTTATTTCTCCTTAGCGAAGAGCTTCCAACACGTGGGCAGGCATATAGCTTGTCGGCGTCCGTAATGCTCGACCTCACACGTTGTCACCTAATGACACCTAAGGTAGAAGCAGGAGCCACCACTATCAGGTGGTTAGTCTTTGAGCTCCCTCCTTGACTTCTAGCCATTGTTTGGGTGTTATTAGGATTGTGGGCTGAACTACACACCTGGTACCACGCATTAGACAAGACCCTTAAGGAGAAGACAGACTTGCTGAAAGACTACCACCAGGGGGGTCTGCCATCAGGCTCTGTGAAGGCTGAAGCTCAGGGTGACCTGCTCTGTTCATCGTGGATACTGTGGTGGTTGTATCATAGAGAAAGACCCTCCTGTTCCTATCAGCCCCAGGACTTGCTCCAACCCTGAACTGAGACTGTGGCGAGCAACACCGGATATCAGCAGGTCCTCATGGACTGCAGACTGTAAACACAAATTGTACAGAAGAGCATATAAAGCTTTATATATGTCTTTGCTGTACTCACAGAAACATGACATATTAGAAAATGTTAACCACAGTCAGTTGAGTTTATTATTATATATTTTTTTCCATATGTGTCGTTTCAAGAATGAAGTATAATATTTTGGTTCGACTGAGATAACCAAGTCCACACAGAGTCAATTTTGTATTTCATTTTGACAAAATGGTCATACAATCACATAAAGTGAGGTACAGTACTTTTATTGAACAGACTGATACATGACACTATGCAACACTACCTTTTCTGTAAATCTGGTACCCTCGCTTTGAAAGAATGAATTTTAGAATACTTTGGAAAAGGTTCAACATTATTTTACACACAGCTTCTCTACTTCATGTCAAGTAAACATGAATTAAGGCACTATCATTATCTCACTATAAAACACCAGTATCAACCTAAAGGGACATAGTTGTCATATCATCATACTCATTCTTACCTCAGTTCACCTCATCCAGTTCCATACAATATCCAAATCCACCAGAATGAACTACAAATAAACTAGTACTACATATCACTCTATACATGGGCCGTGTGCGTTTCCTGAGGTAGCTCCCTTCTGAGAACCTCATGTTAGTTGATTTGATACTATGCAAAATGTCTTAGTTAATTTGATTACTTGACACTTAAATGGTTTGATAATTCAAAAGGTGTGGTCCCACACTTAAAATTATTGAAGACCTTGGCCTGTATCCACAAAGGGTCAGAGTAGGAATGCTGATTGAGGATCAATTGTCTTATTCATTATGATTTAAAAGGCAAATCTGGTCCTAGATCAGCACTTACAGGGGGATGCCCAAGACACAAACAGTTGGTCACTCTTACACTACCGTTCATACATTTGGGGTCACTTAGAAATGTCCTTGTTTTTTATTGAAAAGTGCACTTTTTTTTTTAAATCACAAAAGCTCTGACGAAGACCGACACGTAAGCTTAATAAATAGCAGTGATACTATCAAGAGTAGTGTGCGGTTTCCTTTTTCCTTCTGCTGACAACAATGAAAATTCCCGTGTGGACCACAGGGGTGACAATACACAAAATACAAACATAGATAAATTAAAACCACCCCACTTATTTAGTCACTCACAGTCCAATCCAAATCAAATACATACACAGGTTCAGGGGCCTGTGAGGGCAGTACCTTAATGTACAGGATTCCTTGTACATCCTTAGCTACAGATTGTTACACCAGATGTGACTCATCCGAATACTTGTGGTATCCATTAATGGGTGTTACAGGATAGGTACTGTTTGGTGTAGCACAGATCATTTTCTTCGTCCTCAATTCGTGGAAACAGGATGTGTCCAGTTGCAAGGGGTCCGTTTGAATTGAGATAAATGCTGTTATTTTAAAAAAATACTTTTTTTTGCTCCACGAAGTATCCAACAATGTGTACGCCGCCATCTTGTCTATTTCAAGTCTTCTCTCATTGATTGAGACACCTGTCATTTCTCAACACACAAAAAAAACTAAATAAGCCCACTTCTTGTGACTCTGACGCCACTTCAAATGGATCTCCCAGGTTCCATTGGTCCAAAACCCTCACTCCGATCAAAAACCAGTCTAAGAGTTCCTATTGTCCACCACAACTTTACATCTGTTTCCTTTCTTTTTCGCCAGTGAAACCCACTCATTCTCACTGTCATCTTCACTCGCCAGCAGTTTCAAACAAAACATCAGTTTCCGCCATTGTGTCAGAATCATCTCTTCCCGTTTCCACCTACCTCCGTTTACTCTGAAGAGAATGTATCTTATTGGTTTGCGTCATACCTCAAAGGGTGCGGTTAAATGTTAAAGGTATGCTTGCTGTTCTTTGAAATACGGTACTTCTTATGACAATACACATCAGATATCCTATGATCAGTATCTTTCAAGCTGAGAGCAGACTTGTTTAGAAAGAAGTGTTAGCTAGAACAGAATAGAAAATAATATGACTACATCACCTCCAGTAAGGTAAATATTCAACTCTTCTAGTTCTAGCCTAGGTTTACAATTTCTCTAAAAACAAGGTATTTACTAGCCTGTTTCAAATGACAAGTTAACAAAAGGGTTAATGAAGGGTAAGTGGTTGATTATAACTATAATATGTCAGCTAAAGAATGGTTCTCAGATATCCCCTGTGTACATCAAGCCACACTGCTACGATTTCTCCCCATTGTGGACACTCCTATGTCTGATCAGGTTAGTCAGGAAGGAGAAGCTCTTGTAACATAGTTTGCACTTGAAGGGCCTCTCCTTGGTGTGAACGGTCTGGTGCATCTTCACATAGTACGCTTCAGCGAAGCACTTCCCACACGTGGAGCAGGCATACGGCTTGTTGGCATCAGTCCTAACACTCGGCCCCCCACGTTGTGACCCAATGACACCAGATAAGGTAGAAGCAGGAGTATTTGAGCTCCGTCCTTGACCTCTAGCCATTGTTTGGGTGTTGTTAGAATTGTCTGCTGTGTTATAGGCTAGGTACCTCTCGTGGTGAACACCCATCCTGACCTTGTCTGTATTCATGGGGTAACCATGAGGTAGCTGAGGAAGGCTAGACCCAGGTCCAGGCTTTCTATGAACCCAATCATCAGGAATTAGACAAGATCCTGAAGGAGAAGACAGACTTGCTGATAGACTACCACCAGATGGATCTCCCACCACTCTCTCTGAAGGCTGAAGCCCAGGGTGACCTGCTCTGTTCATCATGGATACTGTGGTGTTTGTATCATAGGAACAGGAGGGTCTATCTCTATCAGCCCCAGGCCCTGCTTCATCCCTGCACTGAGTCTGTGAAGAGAAGGTTCTGGGCTGCAGACTGGATCCTTGGTCTCTCTGATGACCACCAGGACTGAGGTTATTCAATCCACCTGTCCACTGGTTGTGCTCTGTGTGGTGGTGGAATCTCTGTCCTTCGTGGTTCGGTCCCGGTTCTGACTCGGGAAGTAAGAGCGAAGGCTCCTGATCCAGGGTTCTGATCTGGTGCCAGGGTTTGTGACCAGCTGTTTCAGAGGTCCAGTCTCTCCCACCAACAACACTGGATATCAGCAGATCCTCATCGACTGCAGACTGTAAACACAACATTCAGAGAAGAGCATATAAAGATGTATATAAGAAAGTCTTTACTGTACACACAGAAACATGACATATTATAAAATGCAAACCATAGTCAAGCCCATCTCGTAACACTCTGATTTAAGTAAACTACTTGACCAAAAGTATTTGGACATCTGCTCATCGAACATCTCATTCCGAAATCATGGGCATTAATATGGAGTTTGTCCCCCCTTTGCTGCTCTAAACAGCCTCCACTCTTCTGGGAAGGTTTTCCACTAGATGTTGGAACATTGCTGCGGGGACTTGCTTCCATTCAGCCACAAGAGCATTAGTGAGGTCGGGCACTGATGTTGGGTGATTAGGCCGGGCTCAAAGTCAGCGTTCCAATTCATCCCAAAGGTGCATAAGTATTTAGACCCTTTACTCAGTACTTTGTTGAAGCACCTTTGATAGCTATTACAGCCTTAAGTCTTCTTGGGTATGACGCTATAAGCTTGGCACACCAGTTTCTCACATTCTTCCCTGCAGATCCTCTCAAGCTCTGTCAGGTTGGATGGGGAGCATCACTGCACAGCTATTTTCAAGTCTCTTCAGAGATGTTCGATGGGGTTCCAAGTCTGGGCTCTGGATAGGCCACTCAAGGACATTCAAAGACATGTCCCGAAGCCACTCCTGTGTTGTCTTGGCACTGTGCTTAGGGTTGTTGTCCTGTTGGATGGTGAACCTTCGCCCCAGTCTGAGGTCCTGAGCGCTCTGGAGCAGGTTTTCATCAAGTATCTTTCTGTACTTTGCTCCGTTCATATTTCCCTCGATCCTGACTAGTCTTCCAGTCCCTGCCGCTGAAAAACATCCCCACAGCATGATGCTGCCACCAATCAACGAGTCTCCATGGTTATGGATAAACTTTACATCAACGGGCAATTGTATCGGGACTCTAGAGTAACTCCCTGGCAATTTTAATTTAATGTTCAAATCTGAGTTTGTGTTGTAGTGTATCATAACTTCAACTATAATGAATACATGATCTATTGATCTGCACTTGACAAGGAAACTTTTACATATAACTCAGGTTAATGTAGCCTTCCTAACAAAATACATGAGGTTTGTAACTTGGTCAACATAAATAATATTCCTATTTTGTCTCAGACCGAAACGCATTTAGATGCATCTGTAAATGATGGGCAAATTAACATTCATCTACTGAGAAGAGACAGGAATAGGAATGGTGGAGGTGTAGCACTGTACATTCAGAATCATATACCTTTTAAGAGGAGGGATGACCTTAATGTATGTCAAGTAGAGGCACTATGGGCTCAAGTACATGTGCCTCACCAGGCAGCCATATTGGAAGGATGTGTGTATAGACCTCCTAGCTCTAAGGTGTCCTATCTGGATGACTTATGCACTGGGTTTGACCAGGCCACAAATAGCAACAGAGGTGTATTTATCTTGGGTGATTTTAATATAAATTGGAATGATCATAATAATTTGAATAGAACTAAATTGATGAGATATGCCGAGAACTGTGGTATGAAACAAATGGTTAATGATACTACTAGATCATCAACTAAGTTGGGTCATCGTTCAGACACATGCATTAATCTGATCTTCTGTAATATACCATTGCAATGCTTAAAAGCCAGATCAATGCCAGTGGGCTGGACAGACCATAATATTGTGACCATAACCATAAACACCAAGGTTCCAAAGAAACCCCCTAGGATTGTGGTCCAAGATACATTTTCAAACATTTCCTCGTGGGCTATTTCAAAATGATTTGGCTGCTGTACCCAGGGAGCTGATTTATCTAGAGGATGATTTAATCACGCTACAGAATGTTTTATTGATTTGCTCACTGAGGTAATGGACCATCATGCCCCAGTAAGAAAGAGTACAGTTGGGGCACGTCCATCTCCATGGAATGATGAACTGGGTGATGCTTTTTCTCAAAGAAATATGGTAAAGGTCTTAGCAGCCAAATCAGAACTAGAAATTGATGAACAGAATTATAGAACATTACGTAATTATGCAGTTAAATTGAATCGTAAGAAAAAAACGTTATTTTACAAAAATGCTTTTATTGATTGTAAAAATGATTCTAAAAAGGTATGGAATACAGTTAAGGGCCTACTTGGTACATCCATCTCATCATGCCCATCTATTGTGGAGGTTGGTGGGAGAACAATAACAAAACCAGCTGATGTTGCCAATCATTTTGCAGATTTGTTTTCAAAGAAAATGAATTTACTGAGCAATAATGTAGACATACATTCTTCCAAACAAGCTATTGTCCAATGGATTGATGATCATGTTATGAGCAACAAGACCTGCTCTTTTAGTCTACAAATGGTGTCAGTAGAGGAGGTGTTAAACCTATTGAAGTCATTACCCGATGGTAAATCTACAGGTTATGATCTTATGGACAATTTTTTTCTTCGCTATGCTGCTCCCCAGATTGCAGCTCCGCTGAAATATATATTTAATTGGTCACTGGAAAAGGGGGTGTTTGCAAATGTATAGAAGCATGCGAAACTGTCCTATTCCGAAAGACAGCAAAGAACCCATTACTCCTGCCAATAGGACCAATTAGTCTACTCCCTATACTCAGTAAGATATTGGAGGGTATTGTGAGTAGACAAATATGGGAGTACATAAAAAAAGAATGATCTGATTACAGCCAATCAGCATGCTTCTCACAAAAACCATTCCACTACCACTGCATTGGTTGACATGACTAACCAGTGGCTCAACGCTGTGGATAATGGCAGGTTTGTGGGTGTACTATTTTTTGATTTTAGTGCAGCATTTGATTTAGCGGATCATTAAATAATTGACAAAATTAATGCATTATGGTCATATCTGACAGGAAACAGTCCATCTATATCAATTGTTCATTTTCTTCCCCTCATGCTTTAAAACTGTGGAATACCGCAGGGCAGTTGCCTTGGGCCACTTCTTTATTTAATATATACCAACGACCTTCCTTATGCCTTATCTGTAATGCAAGCTACGATATTTGCAGATGATACTACAATTTATACAGCAAGACAAATCGGTTCAACAGGTACAGCAAGCTTTACAAGGAGATTTGGAGAATATCAGAGAGTGGGTTTGCCGGAACAAACTTGTTTTAAACACCAAGAAAACCAAAGTTATGTTGGTTTGTTCCACTAAGAAAAGGCCAACACGGCATGGGATACAATTAAGTATGGGGGGGGGAGTACAAATTGAGGAAGTGGCAGAAACCAAACTACTGGGAGTGCAGCTAGACAACTGCTTATCATGGTCGCCTCAACTCATTTATGTAAAAAAAAAAATTCTAAACAGCATGCATGATCAGAAGGATAGCTAAATATTTACCAGGAAAGATTCTTAAGCAAATAACAAGCAGTAATTGAGAGTCAGGTGAACTACTGTTCTGTGGTCTGGGGAAATGCATCAAAGTGAAATTAGGAGGCTGCAGATTGCACAGAACAAAGCAGCAAGGATTGTTTTCAGGTGGGGATATGGTTCTATTGTAGTCATGAGCAATGCTCTTGGTTGGTCATCAATCAACAAGATAATTGAAAAAAACGTGCATAATTTATTTCATAATATACACTATTTAAAACGTGCAAACTCTATTCACAACGGTATTCAGTTGGTAAGAGACAGACATTCAGTAAATACTAGGAATAGATTGTCCACCATCTATGTGTTATCCAGACAGAAAAGAGAAATAGGCAGAAAAACATTTCAATTTAGAGCAATAAAGAAATTTAGAAAATTTAACTGAGCAAACCAGAAACCTCTCAATATATACAATTAAACAATACCTTAAAACCATTTAAATATAATATAAATGTAGCATTGGACGAAAGTAGAGGAAGAATCAATAAATTTTTAGACAGTATTTATCGGGTAAATATGTTAGTGTATTATGTCTGTTTGTAACAGTGTTTAAATGTGAAAATATGTTCATATTCTAAATTGGATTTTAATGTTTAAGGACTCTTGGAAGATTAGTCCAAATGAGGACTAAAAGAGATCAGAGGAACTCTGGAGCTCAGTCAGAGTGACCATCGAGTTCTTGGTCACCTCCCTGACAAAGGCCCTTCTCCCCGGATTGCTCAGTTTGGCCGGGCGGCCAGCTCTAGGAAGAGGCTTGATGGTTCCAAACTCCTTCCATTTTAGAAAATGTTTTGGTACCCTTCCCCAGATCTGTGCCTCGACACAATCCTGTCTGAGCTCTACGGACAATTCCTTTGACCTCATGGCATGGTTTTTGCTCTGACATGCACTGTCAACTGTGGGACCTTATATAGACAGGTGTGTGCCTTTCTAAATCATGTCTAATCAATTTAATTTACCATAGGTGGACTCCAATCAAGTTGTAGAAACATCTCAAGGACGATCAATAGAAACAGGATGCAGCGGAGCTCAATTTCGAATCTCATAGCAAAGGATCTGAGTACTTGTGTAAATAAAGTATCTGTTCTTTATTTTTAATAAATGAGCAAACATTTCTAAAAACCTGTTTTTGCTTTGTCATTATGGGGTAGTGTATAGATTGAAGAGATAAAAAATAAATATTTTTTTTTAGAATAAGACTAACATCACAAAAGGGAAAGTGTCTGAATACTTTCAGAATATATAGTGTACCTAACAATATGGAGTCATTGGAGTGAATTATAAAAAAATGTCCATGTGTTGATATAAGAATTAAGTATAATGTTTAGGTTCGACTGAGATAAGGGGCACTCAGTCCCCCGCAATGATTCAAAATGTCAGTCACCACCAGAGTCAGTTTTGTATTTCATTTCAACATGGGCATATACTCAAACATAAAGTACAGTACTTATTTTATGCAAAACGATATGTGACAAGTAGAATAACTTCATTACCTTTTCCTTAAATCTGGTAGACTCGCTTTGATCAAATACATTTTAGAAGACATTGGAAAAGGTTCAACATCACATCACACATCTTTATGACAAGTAAACATGAATTAAGGCACTATCATTATTTCACTATAAAATACCAATACCAACCTAAAGGGACAAGGTTGTCCCTTTTCATCAGTGAAGCATTTTTACAGACACCACCATCACACCAACCATCACCATATCATCTACTCTGCCTCATCATACTCATTCTTTACTCAGTTCACCTCATCCAGTTCCTTATAAATCCACAACCAAAATAATTAACTACAAACAAACTAGCTAGTACTACATTACATGTTACAATAGTCTATACATGGGCCGTGTGCATTTTCTGCTGGTGTATCCTGAGGTAGCTCCTCTCTGAGAACCTCTTCCCGCAGTGTGTACAGGCAAACGGCCCCTCTCCCGTGTGGATCTTCAGGTGTATCTTCAAGCGGTGCTGGTGGGAGAACCGTTTCTGACACTGCGGGCACGGGTATGGTTTCTCCCCTGTGTGGACTCTCTGGTGCCTCTTCAGGCTAGACAAATGGGAGAAGCTGTCCCGGCACAAGTGGCAGCTGAATGGTTTCTCCCCCGTGTGCATCCTCTGGTGGATCTTCACCTGATTGGGGAAACTGAAGGCTTTCCCACAGAACGAACACATGAAGCGCTTCTCTTTGGCGATGCCACCTTTACTGATTCCGTCTCTACTACTGTCACGTGTCAATGGGCTTGTGTAGCCATTTAGTGTTGAGGCACTGGCATTGTCTGAGGTCTGGTTTAACATTAGAGGAGTGTGAGGAGGATGAAGGCCAGGGAGTGTCTGTGTTGTCGCAGGGTCCATGTTCCAGTTGATAGATCCTACAGAAGGCAGGCTGAAGGCAGCACCTGTTAGGGTGTTAACCTGAGGCGTCATCAGTCTCTCTGAATAAGAACTATAGGAGCAGGACGGAGCATCGCTAGCCGAGTCGGTGTCTGTTCTCTCTAGCCGCATACGGTCACCCCTCTGCCCCTGCAGACCAAATCTACGCCTTGCCCTGGACTCAGCCAGACTGTTGTCATGGAGACTAAATTCAGATGTTTTGTGTTCGACTGTCTGTTTCTGGTTGTGGTTAACAATGTTGTTCCCCAGCCCAGAGTTGAGGACTCTGTCCCATCCACTGACCTCCACTATGTCACCTCTGGTCCTGGCCTGCTCAGTGATGTTGTCCCCTGGGCCCTTGGCTGCACCAGTCTGGGTCTGGGAATCCAAGATGGCTTCCCAGTCTCCTCTGTTAGCCTCCAGCCAACCACCTGCAGGAAGAGGATAGAAAATAGACAGAAAAAAAATGTCATAAAACTCTACATATGGAGATTTTTTTGTCAATTAACTGGTCAAGTTCCTACATTATAACATGTGTGTTTTGTTTGTAAACATAAGTTGCATTGATTTAATTTTATGAATGAAGAAAAATAAGAACAAATAGCCAGGCACATCACTATTCCCATTGAAGATCTATTACTGTATGAAATAGTGACGTGCATTCAGGGTAGGCAGTGCCTTGTCATCTTAATTTGGGAAATGCCTGGTCATCTTCCCAAATGTGTAGTGATCTGGTACAAAATGCCCAAGTAGGCCAGGGAGAAAGGCAGCCTCGCTGTGTCCCTTTTTCCCACCCTTCAAACTCAATGCAAGACATTGACATGACTTGCGCGTCTGTTTTTCTGCCTTATACTGCCAGCTAACGGACGCCAAAAGGCAGGCAGAGAGCTTCGCTGCCTTTCATGTGTCAATATGTCCCATTCATTTTCATTGCACTCAAATAATAAATAAGTATTGTAATGAAAAAAGTAATGGGTTAGGCAGGAGTATAGACAGAGCTCGTTCCTGCCTGTGGACGTCACGTCATCTGCCGCCTTTTGGCGGTTATGTTAGTTTTACTGCTAGCTAAAGTAAGCTGATCAGGATGACTAACACTTTGCATCTGAAACAGTTTTCAAAGTTGGATTTTCTTGCGGAACAAGGGATGGAAGATCAATACCTGAGCTTAGGGACCTACATCAAAGGAAGTGACAGAAAATAACAATATTTTCAATCTTAGTGGCATCAACGGAAAGACTGGCTCTGTCTGTGGCAGCGAAGCTAGCAGCCGACTCTACTGCCTGCTGTTCTCCGCCAGCGACAGCATGTGGATAGAGCTGGTTACTGCGACTTCCAACAACTTGCCTATAGCACTCAACAAGCATGAGAAATCTTTCTCACATCCAAAGCCAGATACTGTAGCTCTTAAGACATTTGGCAGCTCACAGATAGATCTAGCATTGAATAAACAACAGAAATGGAATATCAACATGCAAAGTTTTAGAATGGGTGGCCAGTAATAAACTGTTCCTGAACACCTAAAACTAAGAGCATTGTATTGGGTACAAACATTCCGTAAGATCTCAACTGAATCGTGTAATGAATGGTGTGGCTGTTGAGCATGTTGAGGAGACTAAATAACTAGTTTTTTTCTTCGATTGTAAACTGCCATTTTTTTTCAAAAGTTTGCTAAGAGCTGGCAGCAAGCTTATATGTCTGCTGTTAGAACCAGTAAAGGCAGCGTTACCACTCTTGGGTAGCGTAATTACTTTGGCTTCCCTACAGGCATGAGGACAAAGATTAAAGATGTAGCTATAGAGTCAGCTAACCATCCTCAGTGGCTTTCCATCTAAGCTGATCGAGAACTAATTTTCCACCTCTGATAGCCTTGGAACAGCAGCTACAAGACTTTGATAGTTTCTATGAGCAATTCTAGCTGAAAGGCAATGAACTGGGCCTGGCAGATAGAGGAACTCGTAGTAGAGAGGGGGCAAATCTACTACAGTATACTGGACAATATCAATGTTCAGACGAGAGCCAAGGTTGAACACTTTGGTGAACTTAATTTAATTGGTTTAGTGTTACTCTGTATTTCTCAACTCTCAATTATGAGGTCAACAGCAACTATTTTACAAAGATATTTGATATGCCTTTGAGATACAGAGCGAGGGAAATGTGCATTAGCCGCTGCGAGTGCATAGGCCTCGTCGCTACAACTGCAATGTTTTTTGGGACCTTTAGCGTACTTTTAGATTCATACATGGCTACTATGAGTGGGTATTATGTTTAGAGTTAGTGATCTAGCTAATGTGTTCGGTTTCCACATACTCAGGTGGTGAATTAGCCCCAAATAAATTAGTCTATGATATTAGAGCACAGAAAATTGCTAATTAATCTCTATTGAAAAAAATATGACAATTCTGGAGCCCTATCTTACATTTTTTTTTGTACCTTTTCTCCCCAATTTCATGACATCCAATTGGTAACTACAGTCTTATCCCATCGCTGCAACTCCGGTACGGACTCGGAGGCGGCGAATGTCGAGAGCCATGCGTCTTCCGAAACACAACCCTGCCAAGCCACACAGCTTCTTGAACACACTGCTCGCTTAACCCGGAAGCCAGCCGCATTAATGTGTCCGAGGAAACACCCTGCAACTGGCGACAACAATAGCATAAGTGTCTACCCAAAATGCATGACAATCACTGATTGCACATTAAAAGATATTTTAACTTATTTAGTGAATACCATCTCAGTAGTCTATTAGACGTTTTAATAAAGCACTGAATGACTTTATAAGATTTTTTATATTGCGTGATGCGGCAAAAATAAATGGGTGCAACTAAATTCTGGCCTGGTGCCACCAATTGAAAAACCAGGGGGAAATGTTAGTCTGGAGCCCTGCTACATGGGGAATGTCATCAATATGGAAAAGTTTTCATACGGACAGACCTCACCACACGTCATTTGCACAGAGCCTTCAGAAAGTATACACACCCCTTGACTTTTCCCACATTTTGTTGTGTTACAGCCTGGATTTACAATTGATTCAATTTAGATTTTGTGTAACTGGCCTACACACGATACCCCATAATGTCAAAGTGGAATTATGTTTTTAGGAATGTTTACAAATCTTTTAATTTTTTAAATTAATGAGTCAATAAGTATTCAACCCCTTTGTTATGGCAAGCCTAAATAAGTTAAGGTATAAAAATGTGCTTAACAAGGCACATAATCAATTGCATGGACTCACTCTGAATGCAATACCTGTGTTTAACATGATTTTTGAATTACTACCTCATCTCTGTACCCCACACATACAGATAATTGTAAGGTCCCTCAGCAAAGCAGTGAATTTCAAACACAGATTCAACCACAAAGACCAGGGAGGTTTTTCAATGCCTCGCAAAGGGCACCTATTGGTAGATGGGTACAATTTTTAAAAAGCAGATATTGAATATCCCTTTGAGCATGGTGAAGTTATTAATTACACTTTGGATGGTGTATCAATACACCCAGTCACACCCAGATACAGGCATCCTTCCAAACTCAGTTGCCGGAGAGGAAACGGCTCAGGGATTTCACCATGAGGCCAATTGTGACTTTAAAACAGTTAGAGTTTAATGGCTGTGATGGGAGAAAACTGAGGATGGATCAACATTGTAGTTACTTCACAATACTAACCAAAATTACAGAGCGAAAAGGAGGAACGCTGTACAGAACAGAAAATATTCCAAAACATGCATCCTGTTTGCAATAAGGCACTACAGTAAAACATGCGACAAATAAATTAACTTTATGTCCTGAATACAAAGCGTTATGTTCGGGGCAAGTCGAACACATCACTGAGTACTACTCTTCATATTTCCAAGCATGGTGGTGGCTGCCACTGCATCAGGTTATGGCTATGCTTGTCATCTGCAAGGACTATGGAGTTTTTGGGCGGAGATAAAAATAAACAGAGCTAAGCATAGGCAAAATTCTAGAGGAAAACCTGATTCAATCTGCTTTCCAACAGACATTGGGAGACAAATTCACCTTTCAGCAGGACAATAACCTAAAACACAAGGCCAAATATACACTGGAGTTACTTACCAAGACGACATTGAATGTTCCTGAGTGGCCTAGTTACAGTTTTAACTTAAATGAGCGTGACAATCTATGGCAAGACTTGAAAATGGCTGTCTAGAAATGATCAACAACCAACTTGACAGAGCTTGAAGAACTGTAAAAATAATAATGTGCAAATATTGTACAATCGAGATGTGCAAAACTTTCTGAGACTTACTCAGAAATACTCACAGCTGTAATTACTACCAAAGGTGATTCTAACATGTATTGACTCAGGGGTGTGAATACATTTGCTAAAATGTCTAAAAACATGTTTTCACTTTATCATTATGGGGTATTGTGTGTAGATGGGTGAGAAAAAAAAATATTGAATCAATTTGGAATTCAGGCTGCAACACACACGCAATGTGGAATAAGTCAAGGGGTATGAATACTTTCTGAAGGCACTGTATGTAGGCTATATGTATTTCTCCCTTACCTTGCTCCCCCATCTTTAGTCCACTCAGCAAATCAATGCTCTCTGGTCCGTCCTCGATTGTCTCCACTTTGACCAGCAGCAGATCAGGCTTCCCATCGTCCATGTCTACTGACTGTAAGAGATACAGAGTGAGATGATGTTAGATTGAAAGCTGATATGAGCAACCTGCTATGGAGCATCTTCTGATTGGGCAATGAGGGATTGCTATGAGTACTATGCAAACATGTTAGTTGATGTGATACTATGCAAATGTGTTAGTTGATTTGATTACTCGACACTCTAATGGTTTGATAATTCAAATGCATGGTTCCACACTTAAAACAAAATTAATCAAGACCTGGGCCCGTATCCACAAAGAGGCTGAGTAGAAGTGCTGATCTTGGATCTTTCCATATAATCTTATCTATTATGATCTAAAATGCTAAACTGATCCTAGATCAGCACTCCTGCTCTGAGTGGCTTTGTGTATACGGACCCTGACCTAATATTATTAAGACAGTAGTTCACAGTGGGCTCACCTTGGTGAGACTGTATGTGGTCCTGTGCTGCTCAGCTGGTTGCTCTGTGGGTTCAGGAGGAGGTGTAGTCTGGTTGTCCTCTACGACCATGGTCCCCTCAGGGTTCCCCAGACCTTCCTCACAGCCCTCCTCCTTCACTAGCAGCACCTCTGGATCCTCCTCCTCCTGGAAGAGAGGTAATAAATATTACACACACACTCCCTCAAGTACGTACACACACACAGATAATAAACTAGGGCTGGGAATTGTCACAATACGATATTATCACGATACTTTGGTGCTATGTATTGCGATATGTAACTGTATTGATTTTTACCCATCACTATAATAAACACACTTTCAACATGGAATGTTTACCCACCCCCAATACGTTTGAGTCCCATACCATTTCACCAAGTAAAATTATTGTACATGCAAATGTACAGTCACCTCAAATTATTGGCACCCTTAATAAATATGAGCAAAAAAAGAGTGTACAAAATAATTATAATACTGAGCTTATTATATCCTTCCAAAATTGGGAAAATTATATTTTATACTAACAGAATTGCTCAGAGAAAGATTTAACAAGGAATTTTTTTCTTCTAAAAAAGATAGGTTTCAAAATGATTTCAATACTCCAGCACCCTACCCCTGCGAGGATAACGACACAGCCTTTTTCCAAAAATGTTTTATGAGTTGGAGAACACATTGGGAGGCATATTAGATCATTCCGCCATGCATAATCTTTCCAGGTCCTTGATATCCTTTGTCTGTGCTTATGGACTGCCCTCTTCAATTCAAAAACAGGTTTTCAATGAGGTTCAAGTCCATTGCAAAATGTAGATTTTGTAGTCAATTAACCATTTCTATGTGGATTTTGATATGTGCTTGGGGTTAGCTTCAGGCAACCAGGTTTTTGGCTAAAATGTATATATAGACAAGTTATCATTACTCGTTGTGTATCTATTATTACGCGTTTTAACTTTTCTATTATTTCTCGATTTTCTTTCCCTCTGGATTGTTGGTAAGGTTCCGTACGTAAGCATAGTCCACACCTATTGTTTACAAAGCATGTGACAAATAACATTTGATTTGAGAGGTCTGAACGGAGGTTAGAGATCGAGGTCAGAACGGGTCACAAGTGGTCAGCCAGCAGAGCGCTCATAGAGCTGGAGGAACGGCTGCAACACGCTGACATTGTTTGGTCGGTAAACCAAGACAGGCTGGATCTGGGATGCAGAACCCCATCAAGTTGGAAGAAAGCAGAGTGCTGAGGCATGGTGCAGAGGGAGGTCACAATGGCTGAGGAAGAAAGCAGGCATGTCAGAGCTGTAGCCATGAAAAAACAAGGCAGCTGGACAGGCCGAGAGAGCGTGCGAGACAGGGCACTCACCTGGCAACACATCTGGAACATGAAAGGGCAGCAGATGAAGTTTCTGGCTTGCTCTGTGTACAATGTTTTGCCCACACCAACAAACCTCCAGGTGTAAAAATTTGCTGAACAAGTCACATAATAGTGTTTAACATGATTTTTGAATGACTACCTCATCTATGTACCCCACACATCTGTACGGTCCCTCAGTCGAGTAGTGTATTTCAAACACAGATTCAACCACAAAGGCCAAGGAGATTTTCAAATGCCTCACAAAGGTCACTTATTCGTAGATTAGTAAAAAATAAAAATAAAAAGGCAGACATTGAATATCCCTTTGGGCATTTTGAAGTTATTAATTACACTTTGGATGGTGTATCAATACACCTAGTCATTACAAAGATAAAGGCATCCTTCCAAACTTAGTTGTCACAGAGGAAGGAAACCGCTCAGGGATTTCAACATGAGGCCAATGGTGACTTTAAAACAATCAAGGACACATGGCAAACAAATGGCGGAAATGAGGACGTACGAAGGGAAAGCAAAGGCCAAAATTCAGCACTATTTAGTGGACAGCGCCGCTACATACGTTTACATTTTAGTCATTTAGCAGACACTCTGGGACTTACAGGAGCAATTAGGGTTAAGTGCCTTTCTCAAGGGCACATCAACAGAGCCTTGTCTGGCTCAGGGATTCAAACCAGCAACCTTTCTGTTACTTGGCCCAACGCTCTAACCACTAGGCTACCTTAAATGGTTTAAATCATGACAAAGAGGTGGGGGTGTTAGTTTCATTTGGAAGCTTTTATTTTAATATTTACCACTGTAAAACATATTTACTATTACATTTTAAACTAACAGAAGAATGGTTAAATGAGCATTATTTAGAGACCCCCTCAAATGCACAGTGAAAGTTGCACCCCGGACTAAAAGACAGATGAGAGTATTTTCATTGCATTCTCTTTACAGCAATAGGCATTTGCTTTCCAAACATTTTTTCCCCGCATTTATTTTATATTGCGATATGCCGGGCCTCTCTACTTTTCACCGACAGTCGCAACTCAACAATCATCTACTTAGTATTTGCTGTGAGAGCTGCCCAAATTGCTCGCGCTGCCTTTCCTCCTGACTGTAGGCAATAAGATTTAAAACATTTACAACTAATATTTTTGAAAGAAGCTAATGATCCTCTGTGGCCAAATCATGCTTTAGCTGCCTATTTTTTTATTATTTTATTGATGTATTTCTGTATAGACAGGAGTAGGGTAATTATATAATTTAATAAAATTTACTTTAATACTTTAATTTAAAGCTTTGCCTAGCCTTATGGACGTGCAACCTATGTGTAAGGAGGTAACATGATATCTATCATAAGGGAATTACTAGTTATCTCACGGGCTCTGGCAGAGAAGTAGCCTATGTGAGCGCTTTAACAGTAGTCTAAACAAACAGTTAAAGTATCCTTCACCAATAAATGAATGAACATCCAAGATAATAGGCGGGTTTATGCTGTGAACAACATGCTTTTATTAGCCTACCAGAATTGCCTACAAAAAAGGTTATAGTTCACAATAACAGGGAAAAAAATACATTTAGTCACCAAAATAAAATGAAGAGATCGTAAACTTTCATGATGAAACTTTGTTTAATCGTTGAAGTGTTGGCTAATGGTTTACTAAAACATAAGGAAGCTATCTGATTTTCAATAGCACCGATGACAAATACCTATTAATTTGATGGATGATATGCGAGAACCTTGCTTAATGGATGGATTTGTTGGACGGGTTGCAAAATAAATCCTCCCATTGCAGGGATCAACTTCCCGTGGCATGCAGTTTTATAGCCTCGTGCAGTCGAGGCAGTTTATTATTGTTATTATAATAAACTATTATTACCTTACTATTCAGCTATTTCAAATACTTCAAGGTATAGTCAACCACCTAGTACGAGAGAAGAAAAAATCTTACTTGCACACAAATTATTTGGACAATAATATTGAGTGGAGTCGTTTTTATTAGCGGGAAGACGTTTAACAAATGTCTAACTGTGTCTTTGGTAAACAAAAGTGTCACATTACATAGCGGCATATTTATCAATCAGGGCATTTGAAGCTGAACAGAGATCTTCACGCCTTCTGCCAAACCAGGTCTGATATCGCAAAGAAGATTCGTCCTGTCCTTTTGGGGATTTAGATAATCAAACACTATTTTAGTGACTGCAGATTACCGGTGTGGAGCTGTTTTTATGCACCAATAATCTGTGTTGTATTCACCATTGTGCACGCCCTTGGTGACAGTCTGTTCATTACAGCTAAAAGCGGTTATGTGGGGTTTGTAGTGAGTCTCTTATAGAATGTCTGATCAATCAGTTGCCTGAGTACATCAGTCTTATAGACAGTGTAGTCGTGTACAGTTACAGCGCTTACCATTTTTTTTTTTTTTTATCAGCTCAATTATGCTCTGCTCCTTGCTCGCCCACATACATGATCTGGCATTCAAAAGCAGCCATGCTTTAGGCTATCAAATAACTTGTCAATCATATCAATTAATAGAAACAGTGAATGAATGGTTGAAGCAACCATTACATGGTCTGACAAACTGTATAACAATTTAAGCGACTTCATATCTCCTTGAAACAACTTAGTATCTTATTTGAATGACTTAGCATCTCTTTTATGTGACTTTAACTAAGTCATTCAAACATGATACTAAGTCATTAGAACAAGACACTAAGTTGTTTGAACAAAATACTAAGTCGTTCAAATGAGAATTCCAATAATCCATTTTTTTTCTTTTTTTCCGCCTTGGTTTTCAGGGCTTCCATAATTCCTGTACATGCAAATGTATTTGACGAATAAAGGTGATTCTGATTCGGAATGCCTTGAAGGAGGAAGGAGTAGGGATTGTGGTGACTGGAAGGTGAGACGGCAGCAATGACCCCCATCATATTGGTTTTAAAGTGCTGGGGGTGTATGCAGAATAGGGTAAGATCAGATGTAATATATACTAAAGAGAGTCTCAATGAAAGTCTTAGAATTAAAAGTCCCATTTTGTGTACATTTTTTCCCCAGTTTATCACATTATCATGCCGATTGAGATGTGTCTGTGTGGTTTTCATATGGTGTGTTTAAAACTTCTTTGTTAAAATAATAAAGTAGTTCAATGTAAGTAATGAAATAGACATTTGTGAACATCATATTGCCTACAGAGTACAAACACAATATGTAACAGACTTTTTAGGCTTCTATATGCCTTATAAATCACACAATGCCTGGATGCAATATTCTACGCAGGAACATTCTACACTGAAATCTGTTACTCTCGTTATTCCTAATGCATCTCTGGATATTTGTATACTGACAACAATGAAAATTCATCTTTCTCTTTAAAATGTTCTCTTTTCCTATTTTTTCTCTTTAAATTGTATCTAAACATCAAAAGCTATAGAGTGGAGTGGTTACTTTCTATGTTACAGAGTGGAATGTTTTTTCTGCTGGTGTATCCTAAGGTAGTTACTCTCTGAATGGCCTCTCTCCCGTGTGGACATTCAGGTGCATCTTCAGATGGTGCTTTTGGGAGAACCTCTTCTCACACTGGGGGCAGCTGAAGGGTTTCTCCCCTGTGTGGACCCTCTGGTGCCTCTTCAGGTTGCCGCACTGGGCAAAGCGCATATGACACTGGGTACAGCTGAAAGATTTCACCCCTGTGTGGACCCTCTTGTGGATTTCCGCCTTCTGGGGGCAGCTGAAGCCTTTGTTACAGAACATGCAGAGGAACCGTTTCTCTTTACTATTGCCTGATGTGGCTCCCCCTCCCTGAACCTGGGCTCTAGCACTGTCGTTTGAGTTCAATACCTGATCAAAAAGGACACCGCTGTGTGAATCGGAATGCCTCATCGACATGGACACTGGGTTGCGATTTCTGACCGCCTGTAAAGGGGAGTGGGTCACGACATTTGGATTTGTCTCTAAGCTTTCCCTGTAATCTAAGAAATATCTGCCTTGTGAGTGTTGTTCTCCTAAGTGAGTCTTGTCTACATTCCATGTCAGAGGAGCATCGCCCTCCACTTTCACAGTCACCTCATCTATAACCTCCCCTTGCTTATCTAGGCAACCTTCAGAGTGTACACTACTACTGTACCGGTTCCAGTCCCCTCTAGACAGATCAGTTTGTCTCTCTAAACCCATCTCTGTAGGGTAAGAAGAAGACAGATCATTGCCAGTCTCTAACGAGTCATCTGAGTCCCGATAGGAAGGAACCTTCCTCAAACTCGGAATACGGTAAAGTAAATACTCTGAGCCGGGAGCAGTAGAACAGCCCAGCCTTTCCTGCCCCAGTCTCTCTGGATCTGACCTGTTATCAGATACTGTGTGTAAGAGCCTTTGTGTTACAGTTAAAGTCTCCATGTCTGTCTCTGACTTGAGGACGGCGTTCAGCGTTCCACTGACCTCCGTGATGCTGCGTCCGATCCTGGTCTGGGCCGCTGCAGCGGTAGCGAGGTCCTCAGTGACTACAGGGTGCGCCACTCCAGCCATTGCTCCAGTTTGGATGTCTCTGCTGTGCTGTGGGTCCACCTCTCCTTCAGTCCTCTCCAGCTTGACCCCAGGACCTGCAGCCTCTGCATCTGCAGACTAAAACAAGAAGAGAGGAGGTGATTATCGGTACATGAGTTGAATTGGATAACAATAACATAGGAAAGTCTCACAAGCTCCACTATGGCAGATAAATGAGGATGTAAATGTAAGCAAATTAATAGCTGAAGGGAGCCTTTCTGAAATAAACTGGCCACATTTGATGTACTGTAATGTTGATGTAATACCATTACACTAACCTCTATCACAATAATGTGCTGGGTTGAGGTTCCACTCCCCTCATCAACAGTGATTGGTTGGTCATCTCTCCATGTGTTGTGTCCCGCTGGCTTCACAAGGCTCCTGTGGCCTCCAGTGAGAGGCCCTTCACCTGAGAGTGTGATTGGGGATGGTTAAGTTATATTGTACACTATTGGCACTGTCTACAATTGGCAAGGATGTAAGGTAACACTTCTCATCATTTCTTGATATACTATTTATTGTTCCATGCATCACATTATTTTAGTTGAGTATGAACATAGGGAATTTGGATAGAATGTGATAGTTCCTTTGTGCAAGAAGTTGTTCTTAACTGGCCTGCCTGGTAAAATAAAGAACACATATATTGTGCAAGATAGCTAAGTAATCAGGGGAAGTATTGTTGCATCCTGTAGCTACCCTGGATTTATAAGCGTGGCCACTTGAGCATGCTTTTAGGGCAGTCAATTTCCGTGGGACTACAGGTCAGAAGGCTGATGGTTTACTATTTCTACATTGTAGAATAATAGTGAAGACATCAAAACTATGAAATAACACATATGGAATCATGTAGTAACCAAAAAAGTGTTAAACAAATCTAAATATATTTTAGATTCTTCAAAGTAGCCACCCTTTGCCTTGATGGCCGCTTTGCACACTCTTGGCATTCTCTCAACCAGCTTCATGAGGTAGTTACCTGAAATCCATTTCAATTAACAGGTGTGCCTTGTTAAAAGTTAATTTCTTCAAGTGCAGTCACAAAAACCATCAAACGCTATGATGAAACTGGCTCTCATAGGACCTCCACAGGAAGGGAAGACCCAGAGTTACCTCTGCTGCAGAGGATAAGTTCATAGAGTTACCAGCCTCAGAAATTGCAGCCAAAATAAATGCTTCACAGAGTTCAAGTAACAGACACATCTCAACATCAACTGTTCAGAGGAGACTGCGTGAATCAGGCCTTCATGGTTGAATTGCTGCAAAGAAATCACTACTAAAGGACATCAATAAGAAGAAGAGACTTGCTTGGGCCAAGAAACACAAGCAATGGACATTAGACCGGTGGAAATCTGTCCTTTGGTCTGATGAGTCCAAATTTTTGATTTTTGGTTCCAAATGCCACGTCTTTGTGAGACGCAGAGTAGGTGAACGGATTATCTCTGCATGTGTGGTTCCCACTGTGAAGCATGGAGGAGGAGGTGAGATGGTGCTTTGCTGTTGACACTGTCAGTGATTTATTTAGAATTCAAGGCACACTTAACCAGTATGGCTACCACAGCATTCTGCAGCGATATGCCATCCCATCTGGTTTATGCTTTGTGGGACTATCATTTGTCTTTCACCAGGACAATGACCCAACACACCTCCAGACTGTGTAAGGGCTATTTGACCAAGGACAGTGATGGAGTGCTGCATCAGATGACCTGGCCTCCACAATCACCTGATCTCAACCCAATTGAGATGGTTTGGAATTAATTGGACCGCAGAGTGAAGGAAAAGCAGCCAACAAGTGCTCAGCATATATGGGAACACTTTCAAGACTTTTGGAAAAGCATTCCAGGTGAAGCTGGTTGAGAGAATACCAAGTGTGTGCAAAGCTGTCAAAGGCAAAGGGTGGCTACTTTAACACTTTTTTGGTTACTACATGATTCCATGTGTTATTTCATAGTTTGATGTCTTCACTATTATTCTACAATGTAAAAAATAGTAAAAACCCTTGAATGAGTAGGTTTGTCCAAACTTTTGACTGGCACTGTACATGACACCACACCCTCGCACTTGCCCACGCCGCAGACACTGACAGTTCAGATTAAGGAAGACATCCCATATAATAACCAGCGGGACCCAGGTGTCATGTCATCAATGTACAGCATCAAGCCCCATGCCCTTCACGGATACCTTCCATGACAGGGCGGATTAAACCACACAGAGCAGTGGGGGTGGCAGAGAGAAACACAGAGATTCAAGGTGTGTGTCTGTGTATCATGGCAAAGTTCACAGTCATTTCACGCTGTCTATATTAAAACCAGTTAAATGTAACTAAAAGTAATCCAAAATGTATTCAACATAATCCCCAAAAGTAAGTATTTATCATGAGAGGGCCATCAACAATAACTAGCAATGCTGCATACTCCTAGAAAGGTATCCTGTGAGGGAGTTGTGTGGCAGACCCTGGTTTAAAAGAGAAGATATCTACTCTGCCACTTGATCATGTTTTTAGCACTATCGATTTCTGCGGGGGTTGAGGGTTCGAGCTGCACTCTCTGCCTGTTTCATTACAATACTATCCAAAAACTGACCAATACCCAATTCTGGGTACACATCTTAATCTTAACACATGCGCAGATGTGAAAGGGGCGACACTCCCCCACAGCCAAATGCAAAATGTACCTCTTGCCATTCCTCTGCATCGGTCAAGGATCTTGACACTACTGGGACGACTGGTGAGGACGCGCTCTCGTATTGTCCTCTCTGCGCGCTCCCGTGCCACCTTCAATTCCAATTGTTGTAGTTTCCTCCGTAATCCCCTGTTTTCTTTCTGGCTTTGAGTTATTTCCAAACGAAACACTGCATAGTCGTCGTCTACGAGTTTACAGATCTCTGCCACGGCTGTATTCGCAAGCATCTCCATGATGGAGGCAATTTGAGTGTGAAAAATCATACAGTCAGCCATTGTTGTTAGCGAACGTTAGCAGCTAGCTAGATAACATCATCTACCAAGTTCCGTCTCCAACGCGAATTAAAGACTACCTGGGGTAAGTATGTGCAGCGCGGTTACATGTGTCATATTTTGAGTTCAACAGTGCCAATAAACGTCTAAATAACAAAAACGCTAACGTGGAACTTGTTCTTGGTCACTACACTTCCTTTCACTAAGCCTGGTTACGTTAACTTCGCACTAAAGAGAAGGCTTCTTATTGGTTGGCGTCATAGCTAAAATGCTGAGGTTAAATGGAAAAGGAATAGGAATTCGCGCTGTTAGTTTAATTACGGTACTGCTTATAACATTATACATAAACTCTCCTATTCATGATCACTATCTTCCAAGCTCAGACTAATTTAGCAAGAATAGAATAATTACTTTTTGCCATCCTCCGTAAGGTAAATATTACACTGTCCTTGTTCTAGCCTAGATTTACGGGCTCTAAAAACAGGTATTCAGACAAGCCCGTTTTAAATGAAAAGTTAAATGGTTTATGAGGGGTATCTGACCAAGACACTATACATGATACGTAGAGCCCTATAAAAACGGACGTAATCACAGATTCCAGACTTTCAAACGTAATTCACCAATATTTTTTTTTTAAAGTATCATATTAATCACAAGACATGAAAAAAAGGCATCAGTGATTTGTATTTTCCTGCAACTTCCTCAAACAGGAATGCCCGTGTGTGTGCCTAGGTATACACTTTGTGTAGCCGTTAGCAATGATGCTAATGATAACCTTCTAATAGAGATGGAAAGCCTTAACCAAAAACCTTCTCATTTAAATGTTAACAACAATGTAGCCTATACCAACCTGGCTTGATTATTTGCATCAATCCAGTGGCCATTTGTTTAGAAAACTCTTCAATAGCATGAGCACTACAGAAACATCATAACCAAAAGATAGTCTCTTGCTGGTGCACACTTGCATTAAAAGGGTAACTCCACCCCAAAAATCTAAATATCTAATATGTTTCCCAAACCTCAGGTGGGCTTATCAAATGTTGTTTTTCTATTTAAAAAAGTGATTTTGAGAAAGAACCTGAAAAGGACACCTGGAGAAATTAAACTGAGAAAATGATTTTATTGGATTAAATATGTCAGCTACAGAATGGTTCCCAGATAGGCCCTGTGCACATCTCAAGCCACACGGCTCCTATTTTGCCCTGTTGTGGACACTCCTATGTCTGATAAGGTTAGTCAGGAAGGTGAAGCTCTTGTAACAGTTTGCACTTGAAGAGCCTCTCCTTGTTGTGAACGGTCTGGTGTTCCTTCAAATACTTTCCCCTAACAAAACGCTTCCCACACGTGCGGCAGGTGTACGGCTTGACCTGCTCTGTTCATCATGGATACTATGGTGTTTGTATCATAGGAACAGGAGGGTCTATCTCTATCAGCCCCAGGCCCTGCTCCATCCCTGCACTGAGAATGTGAAGAGAAGGGTCTGGGCTGCAGACTGGATCCCTGACTGGAGCCTCTGTCTCTCTGATGACAACCAGGACTGAGGTGTTCAGTCCACCTGTCCACTGGTTGTGTTCTGTGTCGTGGTGGAGTCTCTGTCCTTCGCGGTTGGGTCCTGGTTCCAACTCGCGAAGGAAGAGCGATGGCTCCTGATCTGATCGGGGGCCAGGGTTTGTGACCAGCTGCTTCAGAGGTCCAGTCTCTCCCGCCAGCAACACCACAGACACAAATTTAACAGAAAATCATAAAGTTTTATATAAGAAACTCTTTGCTGTACACACACAAACATGACATTATAAAATGTTAACCAGTCAAGCCTCTAACACTGTGATTCAAGTACCGTACAATATGGAGGCATTGGAGTTTATTATTAAAAAAATGTACATGTTTGATTCAAAAATGAAGTATAATGTTTTGGTTTCACTGAGATAAGGACAACGCAGTCCCTGCAAAGTCAGTCAGAACAGTCAATGTTGTATTTAATTTCAACAAAATGGTCACATAGTGAAGTACAGAACTTTAATTGTACAAACAACATGTGACAACTAGAATAACTTTTACCTTTTCTTTTACCTTTTCTGGTACTCTTGCTTTGACAAAATACATTTTGAATACTTTGGAAAAGGTTCAGCATTGCATTACACTGCTTCAATACTACATGTCAAGTAAACAAAGTAAGGCACTCATTTCCTCAATATAAATGACTAGCATCAAACAACTGGACAAGGTTGTCACTTCATCAGTGAAGCATTTTTACAGACACCACTCATCTACTCTGCCTCATCATTCTTTCCTCAGTTCACCGCATCCAGTTTCCCACTACATCCAAAACAAACATAATTAACATCAAAATAACTAATACTACATTACATGACACTACACATGGGCCGTGTACATTTTCTGATGGTGTATCCTGAGGTAGCTCCTCTCTGAAAACCTCTTCTCGCAGCGAGTACAAGCAAATGGGCTCTTTCGTGTGGATCTTCAGGTGCATCTTCAGCTAGTGCGAGAACCTCTTCTCACACTGGGGGAGCTCTAGGATTTCTCCCTTTTTCGGACTCTCTGGTGCCTCTTCAGGTTGGATGAGTGTGAAAAACTGGACTTGCACAGGTGGCAGCCAAATGGCTTCTCCCCTGTGTTTAACCCTCTGGTGCCTCTTCAGAATGGACAAGTGTGAAAAACAGGCCCGGCACAGGTGGCAGCTGAACGATGTCTCCCCTGTGTGCATCCTCTGGTGGATCTCCACCTGTTTGGGGAAACTGAAAGTTTCTATATGTTTATTAACCAATTCAATTAATACACTCAGCCCATTTCTAAGAATTTGTAAGATATTTATTTGCATAAAATGGACAGAGACCAGTCTCAAAATCAATCAATAGCGTTATTCTCGAGAGTACTGATCATGGTACAATTTACAACAGGTTATAAACTAAAAATGACGTCATAGGTTTTAAACGGTCCCTCCTCCACTCCGATACAATGGCAGTATAGTTCACAAGCCTTCCCACATCGTCCACCACCTGTTTGATAATTTACTACCAGCCCAAGGTCTCTCCTCTCCCTGTGTAGATAAGATGTCCCATAAGGAACACAGCATTCTAGCCAGTCTGACGATACCTTCATTCGTTTCTACCAAGGAACGGACAGTCGTTGTTCTAAATGATTGATTATAATTACACATTATATTCATTATTATGATTATAATAAGATTCATACATCCATACAGTAACATAATCGTATTCTGTTTAGTCATAGTTCTGATTGAAATGTATACATAATTTAGTCATTATTGATAAAAATCCCTTAACACCATGTTCCAGTTGATAGATCCTATAGAAGGCAGGCTGAAGGCAGCACCTGTTAGGAGGTTAACCTGAGGCATCATCAGTCTCTGAATCACAACTATAGGAGCAGGACGGAGCATCGCTAGCCGAGTCTGTGTCTGTTGTCATACGGACAACTCCCCGTCCCCACAGACCAAATCTAAGCCTCGCCCTGGTCTCAGCCAGTCTGTTGTCATGGAGATTAAGCTTGGTTGTTGTTTTGTGTTCCACTGTCTATTTCTGGTTGTGGTTAACAGTGTTGTTCCCCAGCCCAGAGTTGAGGATACTGTCCCATCCACTGACCTCCTCTATGTTGTCTCTGTTCCTGACCTGCTCAGTGATGTTGTCCCCTGGGCCCTTGGCTGCACCCGTCTCAAAATCCAAGATGGCTGCCCAGTCTCCTCTGTTAGCCTCCAGCCATCCACCTGCAGGGGTGGATGGCTGGAGGAGGTTACAAAGTAGACTTCACAAACATGGTAGAGAACTCTACATATGTATTTATTAGGGATGCCCATTAGCTGCTGCTCTTCCTGGGGTTCAAACACATTAAGGCACTTACATCACACATAAAACAAAAGCTTAAACAGTACATCATTTAACATTACACCGCTACATACAGTAGGGCAAAAAAAGTATTTAGTCAGCCACCAATTGTGCAAGTTCTCCCACTAAAACGATGAGAGAGGCCTGTAATTTTCATCATAGGTACACTTCAACTATGACAGACAAAATGAGAAAATAAATCCTGAAAATCACATTGTAGGATTTTTAATGAATTTATTTGCAAATTAAGGTGGAAAAATAAGTATTTGGTCACCTACATACAAGCAAGATTTCTGGCTCTCACAGACCTGTAACTTCTTCTTTAAGAGGCTCCTCTGTCTTCCACTCGTTACCTGTATTAATGGCACCTGTTTGAACTTGTTATCAGTGTAAAAGACACCTGTCCACAACCTCAAACAGTCACACTCCAAACTCCACTATGGCCAAGACCAAAGAGCTGTCAAAGGACACCAGAAACAAAATTGTAGACCTGCACCAGGCTGGGAAGACTAGGTAAGCAGCTTGGTTTGAAGAAATCGACTGTGGGAGCAATTATTAGGAAATGGAAGACATACAAGACCACTGATAATAATCTGGGCTCCACGCAAGATCTCACCCCGTGGGGTCAAAATGATCACACGGTGAGCACAAATCCCAGAACCACACGGGGGGGCCTAGTGAATGACCTGCAGAGAGCTGGGACCAAAGTAAAAAAGCCTACCATCAGTAACACACTACGCCGCCAGGGACTCAAATCCTGCAGTGCCAGACGTGTCCCCCTGCTTAAGTCAGTACATGTCCAGGCCCTTCTGAAGTTTGCTAGAGAGCATTTGGATGATCCAGAAGAAGATTGGGAGAATGTCATATGGTCAGATGAAACCAAAATATAACTTTTCGGTAAAAACTCAACTCGTTGTGTTTGGAGGACAAAGAATGCTGAGTTGCACCCAAAGAACACCATACCTACTGTGAAGCATGGGGGTGGAAACATCATGCTTTGGGACTGTTTTTCTGCAAAAGGGACCAGGACGACTGATCCGTGTAAAGTAAAGAATGAATAGGGCCATGTGTCGTGAGGTTTTGAGTGAAAACCTCCTTCCATCAGCAAGGGCATTGAAGATGAAACGTGGCTGGGTCTTTCAGCATGACAATGATCCCAAACACACCGCCCGGGCAACGAAGGAGTGGCTTCGTAAGAAGCATTTCAAGGTCCTGGAGTGGCCTAGCCAGTCTCCAGATCTCAACCCCATAGAAAATCTTTGGAGGGAGTTGAAAGTCCGTGTTGCCCAGCAAAAGCCCCAAAACATCACTGCTCTAGAGGAGATCTGCACAGAGGAATGGGCCAAAATACCAGCAACAGTGTGTGAAAACCTTGTGAAGACTTGCAGAAAATGTTTGATCTCTGTCATTGCCAACAAAGGGTATATAACAAAGTATTGAGATAAACTTTTGTTATTGACCAAATACTTATTTTCCACCATAGTTTGCAAATAAATTCATTAAAAATCCTACAATGTGATTTTCAGGATTTTTTTTCTCATTTTGTCTTTCATAGTTGAAGTGTACCGCATCCAGTTTCCCACTACATTCAGATGGAGCCCTTGGAAAGATGATACCCAAAATTATTATTTTCAGATATAAAGACAACACTGTATCAACAAAAACGGATTGCAACTTGCAAAACATAAGGGAAGAAAATTATAGATGGGAGGCGCAACAATTTCCAACTTTGTTCGACATTTGAAGCTGCACAAAGAACGGTAAGTTGTGGCTAATATAGCCGTCGGCTATATATTTTATTACTTTACTAGTATCATGTAGGCTAGCGTAAAGTTAAATCAATGAGCCTCCACACAGTCAGTGCAGGAACGTGATCATTGCACTCAAGATTGAGCTACAACTGGCTAGGCAGTTTGAAGCCTAAATCCTGCCTGACGTTCCTAAAACAAGGTTGGGCGATTGTGTACAAGCCAACATCGCCCGATTGCGCCCCTCGATAGTCGATCACTATTGGGGGGGGGTCTCATGGCTATCCATGTATTTCCATGGAAATGTAAATTTTTTTGGAAATAAATAAATATAGATATTTTTAAAAGCATTCATGATTTGAGTAAATGTAATATACTGACTAATACTCTAATACTGTTAAATCTGAAATTTAACCGTTTTTAAAATCACTACAAAACGTATTGTATGACCTCATACAACAGGCCCAACCTTTGGAACTCATCCAAAGCTACTATATTGTGATCGCCTCATCAGATAGATTTGGATAAAGCACATTTCAGCAGCATTAGTAAAGATGTGATCAATATATGCTGATGATTTACAGTTTGAAGCTTTTTCTTGAGTGGGCAGCTTGATGAAAGCTAGTCACTATAGAAATGACCAGAAAATATACCTCCCTGTTGATATCACATACATTATAAAGCGTTTCACACACATTGACTGTTAGCTTTCCACAATGGGTGAGGCAGATTAACCTATACAGCCTTGTCTCAGGATGGTAAGTTGGTGGTTGAAGATATCCCTCTAGTGGTGTGGGGGCTGTGCTTTGGCAAAGTGGTTGGGGTTATATCCTTCCTGTTTGGCCCTGTCCGGGGGTGTCCTCGGATGGGGCCACAGTGTCTCCTGACCCCTCCTGTCTCAGCCTCCAGTATTTATGCTGCAGTAGTTTATGTGTCGGGGTGCTAGGGTCAGTTTGTTATATCTGGAGTACTTCTCCTGTCCTATTCGGTGTCCTGTGTGAATCTAAGTGTGCGTTCTCTAATTCTCTCCTTCTCTCTTTCTTTCTCTCTCATTTGAACATCTTGGCCATGTTCTGTTATAATCTCCACCCGGCACAGCCAGAAGAGGACTGGCCACCCCACATAGCCTGGTTCCTCTCTAGGTTTCTTCCTAGGTTTTGGCCTTTCTAGGGAGTTTTTCCTAGCCACCGTGCTTCTACACCTGCATTGCTTGCTGTTTGGGGTTTTAGGCTGGGTTTCTGTACAGCACTTTGAGATATCAGCTGATGTACGAAGGGCTATATAAATCAATTTGATTTGATTTTAATTTGATTTAACTAGGCAAGTCAGTCAAGAACAAATTGTTATTTTTTTAAATATATTTTTTTGAATTTTAATTGGATACCTCAATTTCATGGTATCCAATTGTTAGTAGCTACTGTCTTGCCTCATCGCTATAACTCCCGTACGGGCTCGGGAGAGATGAAGGTTGAAAGTCACGCGTCCTCCGACTCACAACCCAACCAAGCCGCACTGCTTCTTAACACAGCTCGCATCCAACCCATTGTTTGGGTGTTGGTGGGATTATGTGCTGTGTGGTGGTGGAGTCTCTGTCCCTTGTGGTTCGGTCTTGGTTCCGACTCGGGAAGGAAGAGCGACGGCTCCTGATCCAGGGCCATGGCTTATGACCAGCCACCTCAAGAGGTCCACTCTCTCCCGCTAACAAGACTGGATATCAGCAAGTCCTCATGGCCTGCAGACTGTAAACACAAATTGTACAGAAGATCATATACACTGAGTACTAATTGACTGACTGACCAGGTGAATCTAGCTGAAAGCTATGATCCCTTATTAATGTCACTTGTTAAATCAGTGTAGATAAAGGGGAGGAGACTGGTTAAAGAAGGATTATTAAGCCTTGAGACAATTGAGACATGGATTGTGCATGTGTGCCATTTAGAGGGTGAATGGGCAAGACAAAATATTTGAGTTCCTTTGAATTGGGTATGGTAGTAGATGCCAGACGCACCGGTTTGTGTCAAGAACTGCAACACTACTGGGTTTTTCATGTTTAACAGTTTCCCGTGTGTATCAAGAATGGTCCACCACCCAAAGGCCATCCAGCCAACTTGACATAACTGTGGGAAGCATTGGAGGCATTGGAGTCAACATGGGCCAACAGGGAAAGTCTTAGAATGAAAGTCCTATTTTCTGTTTATTAAACAAACACGTTTTAAATACACCATATGAAAACCACACATACACATCTCAACTACAAATCTGCAGTAACTTAATGATCTGCATAAATGTTCTCATTAAAAGTGTTTATTGATGGCCTCCCGAGTGGCTCAGTGGTCCAAGGCACTGCATCACAGTGCTAGCTGTGCCACAAGAGATCCTGGTTCGAGTCCAGGCTCTGTCGCAGCCGGCCACAACCGGGAGATCCATGGGGTGGCACACAATTGGCTCAGCATCACCCGGGTTAGGGGAGGGTTTGGCCGGCAGGGATGTTCTTGACCCATCGCGCTCTAGCAACTCCTGTGGCGGGCCGGGCCCAATGCACGCTGACATGGTCGCCAGGTGTACAGTGTTTTCTCCGACACATTGGTGTGGCTGGCTTCTGGGTTAAGCGGCATTGTGTCAAGAAGCGGCTCGGCTGGGTTGTGTTTCGGAGAACGTGACTCGACCTTGTCCGTATAGGAGTTGCAGCAATGGGACAAGACCAGGAAATTGGGGAGAAAAAGTGGTCAGAAAATAAATAATAAAAGTTGTTGAATGGAAGTAATGAAATTTGTGAACAAGAGTGTAGGCTAAATTATGTTAAGACTTTTTAGGTGCATTTATCCCAAAATGCTCTTTGATGTTGTGGAAATTGATCTACGTCATCTCGCTGAGTCTATCTTTAGGGCAGGGTTTGAACTTCAGAAGCCATTGAATGGAATGGTTACTTTCTATGTTATAGAGTGAAATCCTGAGGAAGCTCCTCTGAGAACCTCCTCCGACAGTGCTTACAGGCGAACGGCCTCTATTCCGTGTGGACCTTCAAGTGCCTCTTCAGATGGTGCTGGTGGGAGAACCTCTTCTCACACTGGGGGCAGCTGTAGGGTTTCTCCCCTGTGTGGACCCTCTGGTGCCTCTTCAGGCTGCCAGCCTCAGCGAAGCGCATGTGACATTGGGTACAGCTGAAAGGTTTCTCCCCTGTGTGGACCCTCTGGTGGATCTCCACCTTCTGGGGGCAGCTGAAGCCTTTGTTGCAGAACATGCAGAGAAACCGTTTCTCTTTACTATTGCCTGATGTGGCTCCCCCTCCCCGAGCCTGGGCTCTAGCCATGTCGTTTGCGTTCAATACCTGATTGAAAAGGATGTGGGTGTGTGAATCAGAATGCCCCATCGACGTGGACACTGGGTCGCAATCCCTGAGAATGTGTACAGGGGAGTGGGTCGCAACATTTGGATTTGTCTCTAAGCTTTCCCTGTAATCTAAGAAATCTCTGCCCTGTGAGTGTCCGTCACCTAGGTGACGATCTGGATTCCATGTGAGAGAAGCGTCGCCCTCCACTTTCACAATTACCTCATCTACAACCAGACATTCCCCTTTCTTATCTAGGCACCCTTCAGAGTATATACTACTGCTGTACCGGTTCCATTCCCCTTTAGACAGATCAGTCTGTGTCTCTAAACCCAAGGGCATGTTGCCAGGGTCCATCTCTGTACTGTAAGAACATGATGGATCATCAATGCCAGTGACTAGTGCGTCACCCTCTCCACGGGAATGAACCGTCCTCTGGATCTGGTGAAATACCGGTAAATACTCTGAGCCGGCTCTGGGCTGCGTTGGGGCGGTGGTGGAGTCCTCCGTTGCTATAGGGGGTGCTCCAGCCGTTCCAGTCTGGATGTTTATGCTATGCTGTAGGTCCTCCTTTCTTTCAGACCTCTCCTGCTTCACCCCAGGACCTGCAGCCTCTGTATCTGCAGACTGACACAATAAGATAGGATGTTATTACCAGTACATGATTAGAATTTAATAACAATATCATATGGAAGTCTTACAAGCAAATGTAAGCAAGTGAATAGCTGAGGGGAGCCATTCTGAAATAAACTGCCCACATTTGATTTACAAAGTAACTCATATTTTATGCAACACTATTACACTAACCTCCATCACGATAATGTGCTGGGTTGAGGTTCCATTGCCCTCATCAACAGTGATTGGTTGGTCATCTCTCCATGTATTGTGTCCCGCTGGCTTCACAAAGCTCCTGTGGCCTCCAGTGAGATGTCCTTCACCTGAGAGGGTGATTGGGGGAAAATAGATGGTTAGGTACCATCAATGCTCAACACTATTGTACACTATTGACAGTTTTGACACTGTCTAGAATTGGCAAGGATGTAAGGTAACACTTCTCATAACTTATTGATATACTATTTATTGATTGTAGAGATCGATCGATTTATGATTTTTCAAAGGCGATACCGATTATTGGAGGACCAAAAAAGCAATTACAGATTAATCGGCTGATTTTTATATATATATATGGATGGCAACCCTAAGTCTAAATATTGCTGTTACATTGCACACCCTTCAATGTTATGTCATAATTATGTAAAATTCTGGTAAATGAATTAGTCTTTGTTAGGAAGAAACACAGTTCGCAACGAGCCAGGTGGCCCAAACTGTTGCATATACCCTGACTCTGCTTGCACTGAATGCAAGAGAAGTGACACAATTTCCCTAGTTAATATTGCCTGCTAACATGCATTTATTTTTACTAAATATGCAGGTTTAAAAATATATACTTCTGTGTATTGATTTTAAGAAAGGAATTGATGTTTATGGTTAGGTACATTCATGCAACGATTGTGCTTTTTTTCGCAAATGCGCTTTTGTTAAATCATCAGCTGTTTGGCGAAGTTTAAGTAGGCTGTGATTCGATGATAAATTAACCTCTCTTGAGTAGGGGGGCAGTATTTTCACATCCGGATGAAAAGCGTGCCCAAAGTAAACTGCCTGTTACTCAGGATCAGAAGCTAGGATGTGCATATAAGTTTCAAACTGTTAAAATTCTATCTGTGAGTATAACAGAACTGATATGGCAGACGAAACCCCAAGGACAAACCATCATCAGCCATGTGTAGTTAACTAGTGATTATATGAAGATTGTGTTCTATAAGATCAATTTAATGCTAGCTAGCAACTTACCTTGGCTCCATGCAGCCACAAGGTCCTTTTGACGCTGCACTCCCGTAACCGGTCAGCCTGCCACACAGTTTCCTCGTGGATTGCAATGTAATCAGCCATAATCGGCATCCAAAGAGGCTGATTACCGATTGTTATGAAAACTTGAAATCGGCCCTAATTAATCGTCCATGCCGATTATGTTCCATGTATCACATTGTTTTAATTGAGTATATAATCGGAAATGCAGTAAATCAAGAATCAGGATAGAATATGGTGTCTTTGCCCAAGATGGCTAAGTAATCAGGGGAATTATTAGTTACAGATAATGTGATTTAACCCAAACATTTTGGTATCCATTGTACTGGGAGTTACAGGTCTGGCTATACAAAACGTCTGCAGAGATGTTTTAACAAAGCTGGTATTGGCAATACCATCTTCGTTCTCGATTTGTGGAAATAGTGTCATAAAATGTCAGTGTCCAGTGGCAGGGGGTCCGTTTGAATTTAGAAAATGTGTCAAATAAAGAATCCATGAAGTACTCCATTAACTAATCCAAGAATGTGTACTCCAACAACTTGTGTATTTCAAATCTTCTCTCCTTGATCGAGACAGGTGGGGGTCCACCCCAAAGTGCTGCATGACAGACACCTGTCTCATCAATGAGAGAAGAATTGAAATAGACAAGATGGTGGCGCACACATTGTTGGATTACAAAATGGAGCAAAACATTGATTTATTTTTAATAATGGAGCATTTTCTACATTCAAACGGAGCCTCTGCCATTGGACACAAACATTTTAGGAGACTCCTGTTTCCACCAATTGAGAATGAAGATAGTATTGCCAATACCAGGTTAGCTGGAAAATCTCTGGCTATGCTTTGTATAGGCAAACATGTAACTCCCAGTATAATGCCTGCATACCATCATTTTTGTTGTTGCTTAAATCACATCTGGTGTTACAATCTACATCTGAACACATGGGCAGAGGGAAACCTGCGGCAGTATCTTTACTTTACTATTTGTATTTTTGACAACTTGTACTTTTACTTCACTACATTCCTAAAGAAGATGATGTACTTTTTACTCTATACATTTTCCCTGACACCCAAAAGTACTCCTTACATTTTCAGTGCTTAGCAGGACAGGAAAATGGTCCAATTCAAGCACTTATCAAGAGAACTTATCTGTTCATCTTACTGCCTCTGATCTGGTGGACTCATTAAACACACATGCTTCGTTTGTAAATTATGTTGGAGTGTGCCACAGGGCTATCTCTACATTAAAATAACAAGAAAACGTGCAGTCTGGTTTGCTTAATATAAGGAATTTAAAATTATTTATACTTTTACTTTTTTATACTTTAGTATATTTTGGAAATTATATTTACTTTTGATACTTAAGTATATTTAAAACCAAAGACTTTAAGTATTTTACTCAAGTAGTATTGTAACGACCCTGGGTTTATAAGCGCGGAAATCGACTCAGCCGAACGAGCATGCTTTTGCGGCACAGTCGATAGCGCCCCGGACCCCGGGGTCGAGACCTGCTCCCTGCTGTTTCATTACACTAGTGTCAGAAGTGGGATCGGACCTTGCATCCACGACAGTGCGTGTGCTTGGCCGGTGAGCGCGTTCCTGTAAGACGTAGAGTCGCAAGCTAGCGCGAGGACGCGCTCTCGAAAGGAGGGAGAAGTGTGACGACCCTGGGTTTATAAGTTACTGGTTGACTTTTAACTTGAGTCATTTTCTAATAAGGTATCTTTACTTTTGCTCAAGTATGACAACTGGGTACTTTTTCCACCAGTGGAGCTACTGTACATATGAACGCCTAAGGCCGCGCAGCATCGGCCTTCTGCGAAACGTACCTCTTGCCATTCCTCTGTATCGGTCGAGGATCTTGACACTACTGGGACGACTGGCGAGGACGCGCTCTCGCATTGTCCTCTCTGCGCGCTCCCGTGACACCTTCAGTTCCAGTAGCTGTAGTTTCCTCCGCAATGCCCTGTTTTCTTTCTGGCTTTGAGTTATTTCCAAACGAAACACTGCATAGTCGTCGTCTACGAGTTTACAGATGTCTGCCACAGCTGCATTTGCTAGCACCTCCATGATGGAGGCTATTTGAGTGTGAAAAACCATACAGTTAGCCATTGTTAGCAGCTCGCTCGTGTTACCTAGTTAACATCTATGAACCAAGTCCTGTCTCCAACACGAATTAAAGACTGCATGGGGGTACGTATGTGATGCTGTGCCGGTAAATACGCGTCTAAATAACAACAATAAAAACGATAAGTGGAAATGTTCTTCGGTTCTGTTCACTTCACTTCCGTTTACACTGACGAGAAAGGATGTTACATAGAATTAGGAATTAGAATACCGGTACTAGAAAGGACATAAACCTTCTTATGGGGTCGTTACCACAGCCACAAAGTCATAAGCCCCGCCCATTTCTACAATGTTTTTTTATTAAAACGTGATTTTAAACTTAACCACACAGCTAACCTTATGTCTAACCTTTAATTAAAACACCATTTTTGTTTTCATTCATTTTTACAGTATAGCCAATTTTGACTTTGCCTGTGATGGGATAAAGGTCAGTCATTTATGTCAGGGAGTTAGTCACCCATGCTTTGCCAGTGCTGTGATAAAATATTTGTTCAAATAATACATTTTAATAATGTATCTGCACTGAATGTTTGTTAGCTAACTAGCCAGTCTGTTTTAGAGGAATAACTCTATGAATTTTTCAAATTAACTGCCAACATACCATACATTGGCTGAAATCAGTTGATGATAGAACTTAGACAAGTTGTAAATGCAATAAGTACTGATATACTATCGTATAATAGCACTCACCACTTTCCAAGAAAACACAACTTGAGACATTTATGGTCAGTTTACATATATTTTAGAGGCTACTTATACAGAACATGTTCATAAAACTCATATAAACTGTACTTATAAGTATGACAATATTTTAGGTTGACAAGAATTCTATTATACAATTTTTGATATCACATGCCTTACTTTTAATTACCTGTCTAAGTAAAAACAGGATTACGCCCCTACTGCCAATCATTCCAATTAGACTGGTTTGGATTTCTCCCTGACCAACATGGCTGCCATTATCACACCTTTATAGACCTTTTAGGGTTGATGACAAAGCCCCTCTGGTAATTTATTGGGATCTCTATACAATGTTATTGATTGGCATCATTGCTCATATGGTGTCGCTAAATGAAAATGTTATAACATGCCTTTTAAATGTCTTTTAAATGCAGTACTGCTTATTACATATCAAATCTCCTATTCATGATAAATATCTTTCAAACGCAGAGCAGACTTGTTTAGAAAGACAGAGAATAGAGTAGAAAGTAATGTGTTTATTCCATCTACATCACCTCAGTAAGGTAAATATTAAACTGTCCTTGTTCTTGCCCAGGTTTACTGTCTCTAAAAACAGGTATTTACTCAAGCCTGTTTCAAATGACAAGTTAACAAAGGGTTAATGAGGGGTATGTGGTTAATTACACTCCTAAACAGAGGTATACTCTGACCCAGTTTGTATAGACAAGTCAGTCTGGAACAACAAGTACATGTGCACTTTAGTTCATAATATTTCACCTCAGTCATCACATGGCTTATAGGCCATTTACTGCAAACAGCTTGAGGTCAAGGACTGTAGACTAAAAGGTGCTGTATGGTCTAACTGACATCTGCATTGACCGCACAGCATTCACAGTGATATGGCCTCTGCAGAAGTCAGGGCATTCATACTTCTTGCACTTCGCCAAGCAGCACAGAGCTGTTGTCAAGGAAGTGAGTGTGTGTTTATACTAGACCTCCCACCCTCACCTACTATCAACCAATCATGTCAATGCGGAGCTATATGGAGCCCTCCACATTGTTACACAATTTGAGAGGCCCACGTCGATGTGGTACGGATTTGGCTTCTGCATGCCTCTGGAGGCTCCCCAATTGCGCCACACCATCCATACGTCACCTCCGACCACATTTTCAGACCAAGCATAAATTGGCTCTTATCACAGTGACATGGTGATGCACACTCCCCTATGTATTTATTTGGACAGTGAAGCTAAAACTTCATTTGTCTCTATAGCCTACTCCAGCATTTTGGATTTGAGATCAAATGTTTCATATGAGGTAACACAGATTAAGTTGTGCACAATAGAAATGAATGGTATATCATGTATTGTGTCATTTTGGAGTCACTTTTATTGTAAGTAAGAATAGTATATGTTTATGAACACTGCTACATTAATGTGGATGCTACCATGATTACAGATAGTCCTGAATGAATCATGAATGATGATGAGTCAGAAATTTACAAAGGCACAAAGATCATACCCCCAAGACATGCAACCTCTTAGCATTACTAATAACAGGGGAGGTTAGCAGTTATTTATTTTATTGAGAGGGGGGGGGGGGTGATATTTATGCCTCAAACTTTCTCACACATCCACATTAATGTAGCAGTGTTATTCTTTTTTTTATTACCTACATTGTTATTTCAAGTTATCCTTTTGGAGCGCAATATCACGTCATTAAAAAATATACTTAAATTGGGCATGCCCATAAATTGGGCAATTGAAGGCATCTCGGCCTTACGTTAACTTTGGTTGTGTTTCATTAAAATAATAGACCTTTAAAATGTTTTAGGCAACATTGTATACAACATTATCAGCAAGTGACTTGATTCCTACTGTGACAAAGCAATTTAAAATTGTTAAACAGGAGCGACAAGTGTGTTGATAATGGTAATTGTAAAAAAATAAATTAAAAGGTTATGCATGCCAACATCTTAGGCGATAATTAAGAGAAAGTGGTCTTGTCAGGTGAAAATGATATCAAACGTTTACCATGGCAACATTTGATGTACAGTCACATTCACCGTGGTTGTTTAAAGCGTGCTATAGAGTTCACAGTTGGCGATGCCTCATTGTGATTGTTGTAAAGGATGGGGAATAACCCATTTCAATTATCATCATCACTATCTTTCCTTTGCGGTCACTCAAACTGATGTAATTATCAGCTGAGAAAATGTTATGAGTCGATTTTACTCCTGGCTCAAATGTTTGTATGGGCAGTGTCTCTTAGGGCTGCAATCCCGTTAATGGGATTGATATGACAACAGCTAGTGAAAGTGCAGAGCGCCAAATTCAAACAACAGAAATCTCGTAATTAAAATTCCTCAAACATACATGTATCTTATACCATTTTAAAGGTAATCTTGTTGTTAATCCCACCAATGTGTCCGGTTTTAAATAGGCTTTACAGCGAAAGCACCACAAACGATTATGTTAGGTCACCGCCAAGTCACAGAAAAATTCAGCCATTTTTCCAGCCAAAGAGAGGAGTCACAAAAAGCACAAATAGGGGTAAAATTAATCACTAACCTTTGATGATCTTCATCAGATGACACTCATAGGACTTCATGTTACACAATACATGTATGTTTTGTTCAATAAAGTGCATATTTATATATTTTTTTAACTCAGTATACATTGGTGCGTTATGTTCACTAGTTCCAAAAACATCCGGTGATATTGCAGAGAGCCACATCATTTTACAGAAATACTCATTATAAATGTCGATGAAAATAAAAGTGTTAAGACATGGAAATATAGATACACTTCTCCTTAATGCAACCGCTGTGTCAGATTTCAAAAAAGCTTTACGGAAAAAGCAAACCATGCAATAATCTGAGAACGGCGCTCAGAAAACAAAGAGATATCCGCCATGTTGAAGTCAACAGAAATCAGAAATAACATTATAAATATTAACTTACCTTTGATGGTCTTCATCAGAATGCCCTTCCAGGAATCCCAATTCCACATTAAATGTTTGATTTGTTCGATAATGTCCATAATTTATGTCCAAAGAGCTACTTTTGTTAGCACGTTTGGTAAACAAATCCAAAGTCATGAAGCGCATTCCCTAGTTGCAGACGAAATGTCAAAAAGTTCAGTTACTGTCCGTAGAAACATGTCAAACGATGTATGGAATCAATCTTTAGGATGTTTTTAACATAAAACTTCCATAATATTCCAACCGGAGAATTCCTTTGTCTTCAGAAAAGCAAAGGAGCGCGAGCTACCTCTCATGTGAAATGCGCATGACCAGAGCGCGACTGCTGCCAGACCTCTGACTCAATCTCCTCTCATTCAGCCCCCCTTCACAGTAGAATCCTCAAACAAGTTTCTAAAGATGGTTGACATCTAGTGGAAGCCTTAGGAAGTGCAACATAACCAATATCCCACTGTGTATTCAATAGGGGCTGGGTTGAAAATCGACCAACCTCAGATTTCCCACTTCCTATTTGGATTTCTTCTCAGGTTTTTACCGTTCAGACAGTAGTTCAATGGGCTCACCTCAGTTCGACTGTGTGGTCCTGTGCTGCTCAGCTGGGTCTTCTGTAGTTTCAGGAGGTGTAGTCTGGACATACACTCCCTCCAGTACAGACACACTTTCAACATGGAGTGTTTACCAATCGAAACTACATTTGAGTCCGATACTGTAGTTATAGAATGACTTCATTGTTGTTAAACCCATCATGGTGGACATAAATAAGATGTGGGGAAAATATAAGTCAGCTATGATAAGTCAAAAGTCATCATTAGAGAAACCTGACTAAACTATTTAGAAGTCTACCGTAGCTATTCGTAAGGGTGTGGGTATATTTAGTAAGTATATGGTTATACTGTCAGGTGTATACAGATAAGATGTGACTTATACGAAAGAGTCTCAATGAAAGTCTTAGAATGAAAAGTCTCATTTCGTGTTTATTAAACAAAAAAACAAAAACCACACATATACAAAAATTAAGCATGAACTTGATAAACTGCATTCATTTTCTCATTAAAAGTGTCTTGGGGAAAAAAGTAAGTAGTTGAATGGAAGTAATGAAATAGGCATTTGTGAACATCATATAGCCAAAACAGTACAAACACAATATGTAATAGATTTGTAGGCTTAAATATGCCAAAGTCTATATGCAACACTCTACCCAGGAATATTCAACACTGAAATATGTTACTCTTGTCATTCCAAATGCATCTGTGGAGCTTTTCTGATGAAATACAGGGTTTGATCTAAACGTCAGAAGCTATCGAGTGAAATTGTTACTTTCTATGTTATCAGAGTGGAGTGTTTTTTCTGCTGGTGTATTCTGAGGTAGCTCCTCTCTGAGAACCTCTTCCCACAGTGCGTACAAGTGAACGGCCTCTCTCCCGTGTGGACCTTCAGGTGCATCTTCAGGTGACCAGCCTGGGTGAAGCACATGTGGCACTGGGTACAGCTGTAGGGTTTCTCCCCAGTGTGCACCCTCTGGTGTCTTTTCAGGTTGCCAGCCTGGGTGAAGCGCATGTGACACTGGGCACAGCTGTAGGGTCTCTCCCCTGTGTGGACCCTCTGGTGGATCTCCACCTTCTGGGGGCAGCTGAATCCTTTGTTACAGAACATGCAGGGGAATCGTTTATCTTTACTATTGCCTGATGTAGCTTCCCCTCTCTGAGCCTGGGCTCTAGTCCTGTCGTTTGAGTTCAATACCTGATTGAAAAGGATGCTGCCATGTGAATCGGAAGGCCCCATTGACGTGGACAATGGGTCGCGATCCTTGAGCGTGTGTAAAGGGTAGTGGGCAGCGACATTTGGATTGGTCTCCAAGCTTTTCCTGTAATCTAAGAAATCTCTGCCCTGTGAGTGTCCATCTCCTAGGTGACTATCTGCATTCCATGTGGGAGGAATGTCACCCTCCACTTTCACAGTCACGTCATCTATGGCCATACCCTCCCCTGCCTCATATAGGCACCCTTCAGAGTATACACTTCTACTGCACCGGTTCCAGTCCCGTCTAGACAGATCAGTCTGTGCCTCTAAACCCAAGGGCATGTTGCTAGGGTCCATCTCTGAAATATAAGAACAAGAAGGATCATTACCAGTCTCTGACGCGTCACCTGAGTCCGGATGGGAATGAACCGTCCTCGGGCTCGGGTTTCCATAAAGTACGTACGCTGAAGCGGGAGCAGGAGGACAGCCCAGTCTCCCCAGCCCCATTCTCTCTGGGTCTGACATATGGTCAGATCCTGTTTGTAAAAGCCTTTGTGTTACAGTTGAAGTCTCTGTGTCTGTCTCTGACTTGAGGATGGCGTTCAGCGTTCCACTGACCTCCCTGATGCTGCATTGGGTCTTGGGCTGTGCTGGGGCGGTGGTGGGTTTGTCCGTGGCTACAGGAGGTGCTCCCACTGCTCCAGTTTGGAGGTCTCTGCTGTACAGTGGGTTCTCCTCTCCTTCAGATGTCTCCTGCTTGACCCCAGGACCTGCAGACTGACACAAGAAGAGAGATGGTTATTACTGGTACATGAGTTGAATTGTATAACAATGTCGTACAGAAGTCTCACAAGTCCCCCTATGATGAGAATGTACATGTAAGCAAGTAAATAGCTGAGGGGAGACTTTCTGAAATAAAGGGGCCACAAAGTAACTAATGCTTTATGCAACACTATTACACTAACCTCTATCACAATAATGTGCTGGGTTGAGGTTCCACTCCCCTCATCAACAGTGATTGGTTGGTCATCTCTCAATGTATTGTGTCCTGCTGGCTTCACAAAGCTCCTGTGGCCTCCAGTGAGATGTCCTTCACCTGAGAGAGTGATTGGAGGAAAAGAGGCAATTAGTTTAGCTACTATTAGTTTAGCTACTGTCAACACTGTATTGTACACTATTGACCGTTTTTGGTATGTTGTACACTATTGACACTGTCTAGAATTGGCAAGGATGTAAGCTAACACTTTGCATAACTTCTTCATATACTATTTATTGATTGATGTATTATGTTCCATGCATCACATTGTTTTCATTGAGTAAATAATAGGAAATGCAGTAAATCAAGAACATTATATTTAGTCTTTGCGCAAGATAGCTAAGTAATCAGGGCAATTATTGCATACTATCCAACAATTGACCTACCTCTTGCTATTCCTCTGTATCGGTCGAGGATCTTAATACTTGGGCGACAGGCGAGGACGCGCTCTCGCATTGTCCTTTCTGCGCGCTCCCGTGCCACCTTCAGTTCCAGTAGTTTCCTCCGCAATCCCCTGTTTTCTTTCTGGCTTTGAGTTATTTCCAAACGAAACACTGCATAGTCGTCGTCTACGAGTTTACAGATCTCTGCCACGGCTGCATTCGCTAGTACCTCCATGATGGAGGCTATTTGAGTGTGAAAAACCATACAGTTAGCCATTGTTAGCAGCTAGCTAGCGTTACCTAGATAACATCTATCAACCAAGTCCTGTCTCCAATGCGAATTAAGTATGTGACGCTATGCAGTTAAATTAGTAATATTTTTAGTTGGGTGTTAATACACGCCTAAATAACAATAGAAACGCTAACGTGGAAATTGTTATTGGACACTTCATTTCCGTAAAGATTATTTACAACTAAATCGTTTTTCTCAGTTGCCTGAATTCCACGTGCGTACACTTATATCAGTACATTTAGAACAGCCTAAATATTACGCAACTTATATTCAATTTAATAAGCCTCACGTAATTCGACACTTCTAAATCTTATCTCACGAGGACCGATTTTGGGCGATGTAAATCCTCTCACTTCGCCTCTTCCTCTCTGCTTCCGTTTACTTCATCTTCCTGTGAGTTTCCTGCAAACTTGACGCAGTGTTGCTGACTTTTACGGGTCGGAGTGCGAATTGCACAATATGTCACAGAAAAGAAAGGGGAAAAATAAATCTCACCACTCTCTAACCCTACACATATGCAACAATATACCAATACTTTAACCCTACAAGATTCTACTGCAGGCAAACAGCTGATGCCACTACCACACCTATTTTCTGGGATTTATGCTCCATCAGTGCAGATCATTAATAACCATAGCAATAAAAGCAGGTAATCCCACCTTACTAAAACTCATCCTCTCTGGATCTCTCTCTTCAGACCTGCTCACTGGGGGGCTCCCAGTGAAATCACTCACCCTTGGGAAGTGGCTATTTTAGCATGTAATTTTTGGTGGGGCAAACAAAGCAGAACAAAAGTGTGGGATGCATGCCAGCAAAGCCACTACACAACACAACACTAAACAATACATTAATTGCACTATAACGGTGACAAACAGTGCCCACAAATTGTTAGGGACTACATAAAGCTGTCCCAACAGCAGTCCCAACACCTTACCATTGCTACACCTGGCTTGGTTGATTTAGGTGCAATCTTACTGGCAGCAATATCCTTGCCTGTGAAGCCCTTTTTGTGCACAGCAATGATGACGGCACGTGTTTCTGTAACTGTAATTTAATTATGCCAATGTGCTTTCATCAATTGAAAGCCCTTAATCTATTTTATGAGAATTTGTAAGATTTCTTGTTTGCATGAAATAGACGCAGACCAGTCTTTCAATAATAGGTAATATAATTTATTCTCGGAGCGCGCTCCCACTTAATCACGTGCAGCAGTTTATATACAGATCATGACGTCATTTCATTGCTTTAACAGAATCCCCTCCTCTCGACCGGGACAAAGTAAGGTGAAAAGTTCATTCTAACTTACTAACACACTCCCAGATAACTTTTGACCCCTCAACATTATCGATCACCACTGAACTGACAGTTTTAATTAACAGAAAACCTAGGAATGCACTCATTGCCTTATCTAAAAACCCCAGAGATAAGTTTCTGTAGGGTCAACTATAGGCTAACGACCTTATCTGTTTTCACAGTCCACAACCCATTTGTTTTATTCCTAGTTGGAATGGTGTTCATTAACCTTTTATTACTCCTTGTCCGTGTTAATCACTTATAAAACAGAGTATATGTTTACTTAGTTACAATTCTATTTAAAATGGGGATATCGTTTATTCATTTATCCATAATAAATCCAACAGTTTCCTTGCAGGTAACCATGATTGACAGAGGAAGAACAATGATTCCAAGCACCACCCTCCTTTTGAAGCTTCTAGTCTGTTATTCGAACTCAATCAGCATGACAGAGTGATCTCCAGCCTTGTCCTCGTCAACACTCACACCTGTGTTAACAAAATAATCACTGACATGATGTCAGCTGGTCCTTTTGTGGCAGGGCTGAAATGCAGTGGAAATGTTTTTGGGGGATTCAGTTCATTTGCATGGCAAAAAGGGACTTTGCAATTAATTGCAATTCACCTGATCACTCTTCGTAACATTCCGGAGTATATGCAAATTGCCATCATACAAACTGAGGCAGCACACTTTGTGAAAATTAATATTTGTGTCATTCTCAAAACTTTTGGCCACGACTGTAGTGGTGAAAAAATGTCAGGGAACCAGTGTGTTTCACGGGGGATGATTCAGAGGAATGCACAGTGCATGAGTGTGAGGATATCATGTTAGTGTACATGCAGAAGAAGGGCTATGGTGGGCAGGAGAGGTCAGATGAAGTTTTGGGCAAGCTGACGGGGCGGGTACGGGACGTGGTAAAGAGTAAGCCTGCGCAGTAACCCAGTTGACTTAAGCCAGGGCCCAAGACCGTTTTTTGACATTCTGAAGCAACACAATCAACTCTGACATGCCCCTAGCTGATGTTTATTCTATTTTGCCTGAACAGGGCCATAGAGGTGGCAGAGGACTGTTAGAAGATGCAGAACAAGGAGCTAGACAATCCATCACGTGTTCTGACCCCATATTCATCAAGCACTGTCCAAACCCAGAGCTGTCATTGATATTCATGCGCAAACCATATTCATGGAGGTCCATGGCAGGCTGGAGGAGTACCAGAGGAAGTGCAAGGCTCCACGTCCTTTGCGGCTACCCCCACTGGTCACTTCCTGCATCAGTGTGGTAAGTAGGCCAGTGTCGGCTGTTGCAAACATTACATTTACATTTAAGTCATTTAGCAGACGCTCTTATCCAGAGCGACTTACAAATTGGTGCATTCACCTTAGACCTCCAGTGGAACAGTAGTGCATCTAAATCTTTTCAGGGGAGGGGGTGAGAGGGATTACCCATCTTTCCAATTCAAAGTGTGTGGGGTTTCAAATGTCTCACAATAGATAATGATTGACTCCACTGTCTGCTTCGTCTGGGAGTTTGTTCCACCATTGGGGGGCCAGACGTCAGCGAACAGTTTTGACTGGGCTTCATCAGGAACTGTACTTCCTCAGTGGTAGGGAGGCAAGCAGGCCAGAGGTGGATGATTCACCCCCAGTTTTTCCCTTGTTTGGGTGTAGGGCCTGAATTTAGAGCCTGGAGGTACTGTAATGCCGTTCCCAAAATAACAAAATCCGTAAAGTGCAAAACCATGGTCTTGTAGCGGATGACTACCCCCTTTGCAACTGAAGCCCCTAAATGGAGGGAGCGGAGGAGCGGGGTGACGTGAGAAGAACTTGGGAGTTAACACCAGACGGGCTGCGGCGTTCTGGATGAGTTGTAGGGGTTTAATGGCACAGGCAGGGAGCCCAGCCAACAGCGAGTTGCAGTAATCCAGACGGGAGATGACAAGTGCCTGGATTAGGACCTGGACAAATTTGTGTGAGGCAGATAATGGTTGGGATGTTAAAAAAAGCATGAACCTACAGGAACGGGCCACCGGGGTGAATAGTTGAGAACGACAGGGTGTTGTCCAGGATCACGCCAATTCTTAGGTAGTGGGAGGAGGACAATAATGGAAATTGTCAAAATGATGGCTCCACATCAATGAACTTTTCAGTCCCAGTTCCCTGGGAGGAAGAGCAGCACTATGATTGACGAGGTTCAGCATGAGGTGGTGATCCGTCATCCACACGGATATGTCTGCCAGACATGCAGAGATGCGGTGTGCCACCTGGTCAAATCAAAAGGGGGAAAGGAGAAGATTAATTGTGTGTACATCTGCATAGCTCAAAGTGATAGGAGAGACCATGTGAGGTTATGACAGAGCCAAGTGACTTGGTGTAAAGCGAGAATAGGAGAGGGCCTAGAACAGAGCCTGGGGACACCAGTGGTGAACCAGGCACGTGGTGTGGAGACCTCTTCTGGCCACGCCACCTGGTAGGAGCGACCTGAACATGGTAGGATGTTCAATGTTCAAAATGACCAGCATGCCGAATAATAATAAGGCAGAACAGTTGAAACTGGAGCAGCAGCACGGTCAGGTGGACTGGGGACAGCAAGGAGTCATCATGTCATGTAGTCCTGGGGCATGGTCCTAGGGCTCAGGTCCTCCGAGAGAGAGAAAGAAAGAGAGAAGGAGAGAATTAGAGAACACACACTTAGATTCACACAGGACACCGAATAGGACAGGAGAAGTACTCCAGATATAACAAACTGACCCTAGCCCCCCGACACATAAACTACTGCAGCATAAATACTGGAGGCTGAGACAGGAGGGGTCAGGAGACACTGTGGCCCCATCCGAGGACACCCCCGGACAGGGCCAAACAGGAAGGATATAACCCCACCCACTTTGCCAAAGCACAGCCCCCACACCACTAGAGGGAGATCTTCAACCACCAACTTACCATCCTGAGACAAGGCTGAGTATAGCCCACAAAGATCTCCGCCACGGCACAACCCAAGGGGGGGCGCCAACCCAGACAGGATGACCACATCAGTGAATCAACCCACTCAGGTGACACACCCCCTCCAGGGACGCAAGTGTCTCCCTCAGTCCGACCGAAGTGGTGTTGGTTGGCTGCGGGGGTTTGAAGACCAACACTGTAGGTGTGTGCGAATTGAATCGGTCTGTGTATGGCAGCAGCGTCTCTGTCCCTGTTCTAGTAGTGGATGACCAACGTGATGAGCTCATCCTAGGCAGCAACGTGATAAAACACCTCATCGGGGAGCTGAAGACAACCGGTGACTTCTGGGAGAAGATATCATCTTAACACAATGGAGATGACAAACTGTTCCGTCTGCTGGCTAATGTAGAGGTGGAAAGGAACCGAAGTGCCAGAAAGAGTGGCACGGTAAGGCTAAAGCGGGCAGTCACATTGGAGCCTAGCAGGAGCATTTAGTCTGGGGCCGGCTGTGTATGCCTCAAAATGTATCCGCGGTCAGAACAGTAACGACATTGAGGAGCGATGGCTGGGTCTCAGTCAAAGTTATCAATCCCTCACCAAAGCCAGTAACAATGAGACACAATTTAATTTTTTTACCTTTATTTAACTAGGCAAGTCAGTTAAGAACAAATTCTTATTTTCAATGACAGCCTAGGAACAGTGGGTTAACTGCCAGGTTCAGGGGCAGAACGACAGATTTGTGCCTCGTCTGCTCGGGTATTCGATCTTGCAACCGTTCGGTTACTAGTCCAACGCTCTATGATGCTGCAACCCCCTTTCTTTACGGTTGGGAGGGTGTTCTTCGGCTTGCAAGTCTCCCCCTTTTTCTCTAATCACTAGGCTACGCTGTCACCCCCGATCAATGCCAAGATAGCGGACGTTTTTCCTTGCATGGCATTAGAGGACTTTGACACTGACTATATAGATGGGCCCACTGTCCCACCAATGCCCCTGGTGCAGCAGGTACACAAAATGGATGACAATCCAGACTTTGACAATGGTAGTGCAGATAGCTTGACCATTGACAGTGCCGTCAAACCGCACAGAGTGACAAGTGAGGTGTTGCACGAGTTAGGGCTAGGTGACATTGACATTGAGTCCACTCAGTTGTTGCAATAGTGTAAGGCCAAGCTAGTTCATCTTATCTTCTCCCGGCACAAACTAGATTGCAGAAAGGCTACTGGTTATGTCCATTGCATCAGACTCAGTGACACTAAGCCTTTTAGGCTACCTTACCGTAGGCTCTCCTCTAACCATTATGACAAGCTCAGGCAGGCCTTGGATGAGATGGAAGCGCAAGAGATAATCAGGAAATACAGCAGTGAGTATGCCTCCCCGCTTCTGCTGGTCTGGAAGAAGTCTAGCGATCTGAGACTGTGCACAGACTTCCGATGGCTCAATGCTCGCACCGTAAAGGACCCTCTACCTCACCAAGCTGATGCTCTGGCGGCCCTGGGTGGCAACGCCTTCTTCTCTACGATGGATTTGACCTCAGGCTACTACAATGTGGAGGTGCATGAAGACGACAAGAAGTTTACAGCCTTCACTTCTCCTTTTGGTTCATATGAATATAACCGTCTTCCACAGGGACTTTGCAATAGTCCAGCTACATTCATGAGGATGATGTTGAGCATTTTTGGGGATATTTTTTTTTATAGCTTTCTCTGTTACGTGGACGATGTGCTGGAGAACTTGGAAGAACTTGGATTGCAACACTTGGAGTCAGTTTTTGAGCGTCTCAAAGCCCATAATCTGAAATTGGCTCCAAAGAAATGCCATTTCATGAAAAGATCAGTGCTTTTCTTGGGGCATGTCATCAGTGAAGGAGGTGTGGCCACAGACCCAGAAAAAGTGAAGGCTATTGCAGGGATGACCGAGAAGGATCTCATGGAGGATAACACGGACGTGCTCTCACAGGGAAAGATTCGGTCCTTCCTCGGAATGATAGTCTATTACCAGCCGTTCATTGAGGGGTGCTCCAACATCGCTAAGCCGCTACATGGGCTGACAACTGGGACGAAGGCACCACGCCATGGAAAAGGCCACAAGAAAAGACGAATACATAGGAAACTCGCACAAGACTGGACTGGTGAGTGCAAACAGGCCTTCAGTCAGTTGAAATAAGCTCTCCTCGATCAGGTCATGCAAGCCCACCCTGATTTTAGTAGACCTTTCTTGCTCTCTGTAGATGCATCAAGTAATAGCTTAGGTGCTGTCCTCTAGATGCCAGGGGATGAGTCTGCAGCCAGACCCATAGCATTTGCTAGAAAATCACTTACTTATGCACAGTCAAAGTATCCTGCCCATAGGTAGGACCTGGGCCGTCTGTGAGAAATTTAGTCATTGGCTAAGGGGCAAGCCTTTTACTGTATGGACAGACAACAACCCATTAATGTACATCCTGTCCAAGCCCAAATTGGATGCCTGTGAACAGAGATGGGTTGCTTAGCTCGCTCCATTCGAGTTTGACATCAAGTACATCCCCGGTCCCAAGAATGTCATTGCTGATGCACTCAGTAGACAGCCATTTGTGCAGCCGAGCGCTCTCCACCGCATCACAAGGGTTCTATACAAGGCCTTGCTGGAAGAAGCTGCGGGAGTACATGCTGAGAAGGTGCAAGATGTGTTCCACTGGTCGAACAACTCATTTGACCTCGAGAGCTGCCTCAACTCACTCAGTTACTGGTGCCATCTGAGATGTCAGACGTGAGAGTGCTATCCCGTGACGACCTGATATCAAAGCAGCCACAGGATGACACACTGGCCAGAGTTGTCTTCTACGTGGACAGGGGCCGGAGACCTTCTGGGAGGGAACGTGGCCATGAACCACTCGAGGCCCTTCGGATTTTGAAGACCTGGGAGAAGCTCACTCTGAAAATGCGTGTACTATATCGCGTTACCAAAAGTTTGCTGTCAAAGAATAAGACGTACCAGTATGTAGTACCCACCTCCATGAGGGCGACAGTCTTGAAGGGTGTCCACGATGAAGTCGGTCATCAGGGGTGTTGGGGTTCATTCCTTGTCAATCATTGGATCATTGGTGAAATTAGCATTCAGACAATATCTTTAAGGAAATCAATCATTCATTTATTAATGCAATTGCAGACAGAAGTTCACAACAGGAACATAGCACGCATGTTTCTGAGTAAGTTCTGCAAAAGAGTAAAGAGTCCAAGTTATTTTATTAAGCCTGAAGTCCAGCCTTAGTGATGTCACTTTGCCTACCAAGCCCATGCATACACAACTATACAAACAATAGTTTCAGTGTTATCTAAAGGCTCAGCAGTAAATGTCCACTCCCCAAGTTGATTTATAGTGGAATGTCTGACTATGTCTGTCTCTTCTCTTTCACTCCCCTGCAGGGTTCTTTCTCACAGACATCCTGTTTTGACTGCCATAACTCACACATCTCTCGAACCGTTTCCTTATAAGAGGCAGAGACTAGACAATAACTGTGGAACAATATTAAACTTTATAATGGATATATATTGTTAATCTGTAGTCTAGGACCCTATAAATGTAAAGATGTAGAGGTCTTATAACCCTTCCCCTTCTATTAATACAACATAAGCATAACCAATTATTATAATACATCAAACATTTGGTACAGCCCCTATCATGACCCCAAGATGAACCCAACAGGGGCAACAGCGGACGTTGTACTTGACGAGACAGAGGTTCTCCTGGCATGGTCTGGAGTCTGATGTGAGAGAGTAAGTCAAGACCTACAAGAGGTGTGTGTTTAGTAGACCCCCGAGCCAGAGGCCAGAGCTCCATTGGAGTACATCATCACGACTGAGCCCCAGGAGTGGGTCTGTGTGGACTTCTGGTCTGCTGAAGACTCCAACAACAAGTCCTTGGGTGTTCTGGTCGTTCCTCGTCGTAACCACTCCAACCAAAGGGCCAACTTTGAAAGTAAATTGATTGCTGAGTTGTTGAGTGCTGCAGCACTCCAGAAGTCGCACACGACTCCCTACTATCCGATGGGGAACGGGGGAGTCGAAAGGTTCAACAGAATGCTGGGAAACATGAGCAGGACCTTACCTACGAGAGCGAAGCACAGGTGGCCCCAGAAACTGAAGTTGTTGACCTTCGCCTACAACTGTACAGTCCATGAAACCACAGGCCACGCCCCTTTCCAGTTGATGTTTGGGAGAACCCCACGTCTGCCTGTCGACATGATGTTTGGTACCGTGCTGCAAGACTCAGAGGTTGTAGACTATGACGAGTACATCAAGACCCTGACGAGAGAGCGAGAGCTGAGGGAGGCCATGGAGACGGTACAGGTGTCGGCAACCAAACAGCTGAAGAGGAAGATCAGAGGAGCTCCAGTGGAGGTCGGTGATCGGGTGCTGCTGGCGAATAAGGGTGAACGTGGAAAGAGGAAGCTGGCTGATCGTTGGGAGAACAACCTTTATATTGTTACGGAGAAGAATAGTGACATCCACATCTTCAAGATACATAACATGTCAACTAGCCAGGAGAAAACAGTCCACCGTAATCTGATAATGCCTGTAAACTTCTTGCCTCTCCCTGACACTGCCTTGGAGACACCTAATACGGGAGACAGTGAGGAGATGGAGGACTCATCCATGAACGATATACCAGAAATTGACATTGGTGAGAGGACTAGTGTGCGGATATCAGAACAGACCTCAGAGTAAACACAGTCAGAGCCCTCAGATGTGCTGGAAGATGGGCCACTGGCGAGGGACCCTCAGAACTCACCACATTCTGAGGGTGCCACAAGTGTGTCAGAGATAACCATTGGAGAAGAAATGTCTGAACCCTCTGAAGAAAGGTATTCTGAAGATGCTGCTGGTAGCAGAAGCTCCAGCAACAGTCACAGAACCCTTGACCTTGACTGTGTACAGTGACCCACCAATGGTGGTTGTAGTTGAACAGGTTAACCATAATGATAACTCCGTTAGGCCTGTCAGGTCAGGGGCTGGTCGGGTTAGGAAATGCCCAGTGAGACTCAGACTATGCAAACACAGAGGGGTTTTCATATAGAGTTCATTAGAATACCTGTGTGGGTGTAGGATTAGAATCCAAGTTGGCCTGTATATTTCCAGGTCTTTATTTATTTTACTTTCAAGTGGCCCCATGGAGGTAATGGGTCAGAGGTAAAGTAGGCCCAGATTTTTCTGTCTGAGGTTCTTATTGTCACTGAGTGTACCGAACATGTAACAGGCATGTTTTCCTACATGGTCTTAAATTCCTCTAATTCTCTTGAGAGAATAGTCTTTGCACTGGAATATTTGGTGACATATATATATAGCAAATTATTGTATACCTTGTTTTGTTTCTTTAGAGTATGCAAGTGTAATGCAGCAGGGGAGAATGTAACAGGGTTGGTTATGTTTCCACTTGCCTCTAAAGAAATGTGTATTTCATGTTCAAGCATTCTTATTGGTTGGTTCAATTCCGATGACAATAAGGCGTGTTGTTATCGGCCCCACTTGCAGATTGGGGGAGATCGCGAACGTCAGGTCCCCCCAGTATAAAAATGTGATGCAAGGGGTAGGTCACATTCTGAATACTGTTTTCTATTTTACAATGTGTACAAGTTTGCTGTACATTGCTGATTTAAACATGTATGGGTATAGGGATTGAGGGGCTTTCTGGGCTGTGTTTTGGTATATGATCGCTGTATATAAGTGTGTTAGCCAGCAGCATACCACCCTGCATACCACTGCTGGCTTGCTTCTAAAGCTAAGCAGAGTTGGTCCTGGTCAGTCCCTGGATGGGAGACCAGATGCTGCTGGAAGTGGTGTTGGAGGGCCAGTAGGAGGCACTCTTTCCTCTGGTTTAAAAAATATCCCAATGCCCCAGGGCTGTGATTGGGGACACTGCCCTGTGTAGGGTGTCGTCTTTCAGATGGGATGTTAAATGGGTGTCCTGACTCTCTGAGGTCATTTAAAGATCCCATGGCACTTATCCTAAGAGTAGGGGTGTTAACCCCGGTGTCCTGGCTAAATTCCCAAGCTGGCCCTCAAACCATCAAGGTCACCTAATAATCCCCAGTTTACAACTAGCTCATTCATCCCCCTCCTCTCCCCTGTAACTATTCCCCAGGTCGTTGCTGTAAATGAGAATGTGTTCTCAGTCAACTTACCTGGTAAAATAATGGATAAATAAAATAATTTAAAAATGCACTGATGTAATGGTCACATTAACACAGCTGTTTTCATGCTACAGATTTTACCATCAACATCATTAAGCCCTACACAACTAACATGCTGTTTGAGGTAATCATAAAGTAACTGAGGAAGGCCCTTCTATGAACCCAGTCACTACGCTTTAGACAAGACCCTAAAGGAGAAGACATACTTGCTGATAGACTACCAACAGGAAGGTCTCTCACCACTCCCTCTGAAGGTTGAAGCCCAGGATGACCTGCTCTGTTCATAATGGATACTGTGGTGTTTGCATCATAGGAACAGGGGGGTCTATCTCTATCAGCCCCAGGCCCTGCTTCATCCCTGCACTGAGACTGTGAAGAGAAGGGTCTGGGCTGCAGACTGGATCCCTGACTGGAGCCTCTGTCTCTCTGATGACCACCAGGACTGAGGTTGTTCAGTCCACCTGTCCACTGGTTGTGTTCTGTGTGGTGGTGGAGTCTCTGTCCCTCGTGGTTGGGTCCTGGTTCTGACTCGGGAAGGAAGAGCGAAGGCGTCTCATCCAGGGTCCTGATCCGGAGCCAGGATTTGTGACCAGCCAACTCAGAGGTCCTGTCTCTCCCACCAGTAACACTGGATACCAGCAGGTCTTCATGGACTGCAGACAACAAGACACATTGTACAGAAGAGCATAAAAGGTTTATATAAGAAACGATACATTATGAAATGTAAACCACAGTCAAGCCCATCTAATACTGTGATTCAAGTACAATATAGAGCCATTGGAGTTCATTATAAAAAAAAGTCCATATGTGTTGATTCAAGAATTAGGTATAATGTTTCGACTGAGATAAGGGAAACTTAGTCCCTGCAGTGATACAAAAATAACCAAGTCAATCAGCAGAGTAAATGTTCTATTTAATTTCAACAAAATAGTCATACACTCACATAACTTTGAAGTACGGTACTTTTATTGCAAAAAAACTATATAAGTAGAATAACTACTCACTATGGTAACGCTACCTTTTCTGTAAATTTGGTAACCTCGCTTTGATCAGATTAATTTGAGAATACTTTGGAAAAGGTTCAAGATTACATACATCTTCATGTCATGTAAACATGCATAAAGGCACTATCCTTAACTCACTATAAAACATCAGTATCAACCTAAAGGGACTATGTTTGTCACTCTTCATCAGTGAAGCATTTGTACAGACACCATCACACCAACCATCACCATATCATCTACTCTGCCTCATCATACTCATTATTTTCCTCAGTTCACCTCATCCAGTTCCCTACTACATCCAAAACCAACAGAATGAACTACAAACTAACTAGTACTACATTACATGTCAGTATACTCTATACGTGGGCCGTGTGCATTTTCTGCTGGTGTATCCTGAGGTAGCTCCTCTCTGAAAACCTCTTCCTGCAGTGCGTACAGGTGAACAGCCTCTCTCCCGTGTGGACCTTCAGGTGCATCTTCAGCTGGTAATGGTGGGAGAAACTATTCTGACACTGGGGCAACGTCAGGATTTGTCCCCTGGTGGATCTCCACGTGTTTGGGGAAACTGAAGGCTTTCCCACAGAATGAACACGGGAAGCGCTTCTCTTTGCCACCAGATCTACTGATAACGTCACTACTACTGTCATTTGTCAATGGGCTTGTGTACCCATTTAGTGTTGAGGCACTGGCATTGACTGAGGTTTGGTTGCACATTAGGAGAGTGTGAGGAGGATGAAGGCCAGGGAGTGTCTGTGTTGTCGCAGGATCCATGTTCCAGTTGATAGATCCTATAGAAGGCAGACTGAAGGCAGCACCTGTTATGGGGTTAACCTGAGGCGCAATCAGTCTCTCTGAATCACAACTATTGGAGCAGGACGGCGCATCGCTAGTAGAGTCTGTGTCTGTTCTCTTCAGCCGCATACGGACACCTCCCAGTCCCCGCAGACCAAATCTACGCCTCGCTCTGGTCTCAGCCAGTCTGTTGTCATGGAGACTAAATTCAGTTGTTTTTTGTGTTCTACTGTCTGTTTCTGGTTGTGGTTTAAAGGGTTGTTCCCCAACCCAGAGTTGTGGATGATGTCCCATCTATTGACCTCCACTATGCCGCCTCTGGTCCTGGCCTGCTCGGTCATCCCGGGCTCTTGGGTCTGGGAATCCAAGATGGCAGCCCATTCTCCTCTGTTGGCCTCCAGCCAACCACCGTTACAAAATAGGCTTTACAGGCATTGTAGAGGGAATAAGTTTTAAATCAGTTACCTGGTCAAGTTCATACATTATAATGTGTGTTTTTATATTTTAACATATTGATATAATTTTATGAATTTAGAAAATAAACAACCAAGTGCATCACTATTGCCATTGAAGATCTATTACTGTATGTAGGCTACATGTATTTCTCCCTTACCTTGCTCCCCCATCTTTGGTCCATCTTCTATTGTCTCCTCTTTGACCAGCAGCAGATCAGGCTTCCCATCCTCCATGTCTACTGACTGTAAGAGAGGATGTTGGATCGATCAAGAAATCTGATATGAGCACCCTGCTATGGAGCATCTTCTGATTGGGCAATGAGGGAGTGCTTTGAGTATTATGCAAACATGCTAGTTATTTTTCTCTCTGCATTGTTGGGAAGGACCCGTAAGTAAGCATTTCACTGTTAGTCTACATCTGTTGTTTACGAAGAGCGTGACAAATACAATTTGATTTGATTACTTGACACTTTAAGGATTTAATCATTCAATGGCATGGTCCCACACTTAAGACAAAATGAATCAAGATCTGGATGGACTCACCTCAGTGACACTCTGTGGGTTCAGGTCCCCTCAGAGTTCCCCAGACCCTCCCCACACCCCTCTTTCTTCACCAGCAGCACCTCTGGACCCTCCCCTCCTGGAAGAGGGAGGTGATACAGATTACACAGACATACACTCCCTCAGGTATGTACACACAGATAATAAACACACTTTCAACATGGAGTGTTTACCCATCCCCACTATGTTTGAGTCCTGTACTGTAGTTACAGAATGACTTCATTGTTTTTAAACCCATCATGGTGGACACAAATATAACGTTGTGGGTAAATATAAGTAGGCTATGTTAAGTAACCGTCAGACAAAAGTCTAAAAGTCTTCAAATGTAAAGTCCCATTTTGGCCTCCCGAGTGGCACAGTGCTAGAGGCGTCACTACAGACCCGGGTTCGATCCCGGGCTGTATCACAACCAGCCGTGATCGGGAGTCCTATAGGGTGGCGGACAATTGGCCCAGCGTCGTCCGGGTTAGAGAAGGATTTGGCCGGGGGGGCTTTACTTGGCTCATCGTGCTCTAGCGACTCCTTGTGGCGGGCCGGGCGCCTTCAGGCTGATCTCGGTTGTCAGTTTAACGGTATTTCCTCCGACACATTAGTGCAGCTGGCTTCCGGGTTAAGCGAGCGGGTGTTAAGAAGCGCAGTTTGGCGTGTCATGTTTCGGAGGGTGCATGAATCGACCTTTGCCTCCCGAGCCCGTTGGGAGCGATGAGACAAGATCAAAATTGGGGAGGAAGATAAATAAATAAAAAGGTCCCATTTTGTGTATATTGGTTATAAAGCGCTGTTGGGTGTATACAGAATAGGGTGAGATCAAATTTGATGTACAGTGAGATCAAAGTATTGGGGCAGTGACAATTCTGTTACGGCTCTGTACTCCAGCACTTTGGATTTGAAATGATGAAATGACAATGAAAGTGCAGAGCGACAGATTTAATTTGAGGGGATTTTCATCCGTTTAGAAATTACAGCACTGTTTGTACATAGTCCCCTCATTTTAAGGGACCAGATGTACTGGGACAAATTCACTTGTGTAATTTTTTACATTTGTACCATAGTCCTAGCACGCCATCCAGCCTGTGACTCTACAAACGTGTTGGATGCATTTGTTGTTTGTTTTGCTTGTTTTTCAAATTATTTTGTGCCCAGTAGAAATTAATGGTAAATAATGTATTGAGTCACTTTTATTGTAAATAAGAATAGAATGTTTCTAAACACTTCTACATTAATGTGGATGCTACCATAATTACAGACAGTACTGAATGAATATTGAATAATGATGAGTGATAAAGTTAGACGCATAAAATCATCTGAAACTCAACCAAAACAAACAGCAAATGCATCCAATCATTTTGTAGAGTCACACGCTTGGTGTACTTAATTTACCTTTATTCAACTAGGCAAGTCAGTTAGGAACAAATTCTTATTTTCAATGATGGCCTAGGGGAACAGTGGGTTAACTACCTGTTCAGGGGCAGAACGACAGAGCTGACGACCTTTTCAGCTCGGTGAATTGAACTTGCAACCTTTCGGTTACTTGTCCAACGCTCTAACCACTAGGCTACCCTGCCGACCCAATCAATGGCGTGCTAGGAGTATGGGACCAAAAACTAAATTTTTGACTACTTTAATACACTTAAGTGAATTTGACCCAATACTTTTGGTCCTTTAAAAAGGGGGGACTATGTACCAAATGTGTTGTAATTTCTAAAAGGTTATATCGATGAAAATACATACGCTGAAATAAAAGCTGACAGTCTACATATTAACCTCAGTCATTTTCAAATCCAAAGTGCTGAAGTACAGGGCCAAAACGAGTCTCAATGAAAGTCTAAGAATGAAAAGGCCCATTTTGTATTTATTAAATAAACAAGTTTTAAATACACCATATGAAAACCACACATACACTTGTCTAAACTAAAAATCTCCATGAATTTGATAAACCGCATAGATTTGACCATTAAAAGTATCTTGGGAAAGTAGATGAATGGAAGTAATGAGATCATCATATAGCCTACACAGTACAAACACAATATGTAACAGACATTTTAGGCTTATATATCACACAATGTCTGGATGAAATATTCTACCCAGGAATATTCTACACTGAAATCTGTTAATCTCTTTATTCCAAATGCATCTGTGGGTCTTTTCTGCTGACAACAATAAAAATACATCTTTGCTTTAATACAGGGTTTGAGCTAAACGTCAGAAGCTATCGAGTGTAATGGTTACTCTGCTGGTGTAGCTTGAGGTAGCTCCTCTCAAAAAAAAACTCTTCCTGCAGTGGGTACAGGCGAACAGCCTTTCTCCCGTGTGGACCTTCAGCTGCATTTTCACCTGGTTCTGGTGGGAGAACCTCTTCTCACACTGGGGGCAGCTGTAGGGTTGTGGACCCTATGGTGCCTCTTCAGACTGGATGAGTGGGAAAAGCGCATATGACACTGGGTACAGCTGAAGGGTTTCTCTCCTGTGTGGACCCTCTGGTGCCTCTTCAGGCTGCCAGCCTCAGCGAAGCGCATGTCACACTGGGTACAGCTGTATGGTTTCTCTCCTGTGTGGACCCTCTGGTGGATCTCCACCTTCTGGGAGCAGCTGAAGCCTTTGTTACAGAACATGCAGAGGAACCGTTTCTCTTTACTATTGTCCGATGTTGCTCCCCCTCCCTGAGCCTGGGCCCTAGTCCTGTCGTTTGAGTTCAGCACCTGATCAAAAAGGACGCAGCCTTGTGAATCAGAAGGTCCCATCAACGCAGACACTGGGTCACGATCCCTGAACACATTAAGATTTGTCTCTAAGCTTTCCCTGTAGTCTAAGAAGTCACTAGTGTTGCCCTGCGACTGTCCTCCTAAATGAGTCTGGTCTTCATTCCATGTCAGAGGAGCGTCATCCTCCACTTTCACAGTCACCTCATCTACGACCAGACCCTCCCCTTTCTTATCTAGAGACCCTTCAGAGTATACACTACTACTGTACTGGTTCCAGTCCTCTCTCATTAGATTAGTCTGTGTATCTAAGCCCACAGGCATGTCAGCAGGTATCATCTCTTTCTCTGCTGCATATGAACAGGATGGATCATTGCCAGTCTGTAACGCATCACCTGAGTCCTGATGGGACAGAACCTTCCTCGGGCTCAGGTTCCCATGAAGTAAATTCTCTGAGCGAGGAGCAGGACAGTCCAGTCGCAATAGCCCCGTTAAAGTCTCTGTTTCTGTGTCTGTCTCTGACTTGAGGGCGGCGTTCGGCGTGCCACTGACCTCCATGATGCTGCATCGGGTCCCGGGGGGCGCTGGGGTGGTGGTGGGGTTCTCCGTGGCTACAGGGGGCGTTCCAGCTGCTCCAAGCTGGATGTCTCTGCTTTGCCCTGGGTCTCCCTCTCCTTCAGACTTCTCAAGCTTGACCCCAGGACCTGCAGCTTCTGCAGACTGACACAAAAAGAGAGGAGGTTATTACCGGTACATGAGTTACATTGGATAACAATGTCCTAGGGAAGTCTCACAAGCTCCTCTATGGCAGATAAATTCAGATGTACTTGTAAGCAAGTGAATAGCTGAGGGGAGCCTTTCTGAAATAAACTGGCCACATTTAATGTACTGTAATTTTGATGTAATACTATTACACTAACCTCTATCATGATAAAGGTTCCACCCCCCTCATCAACAGTGATTGGTTGGTCATCTCTCCATGTATTGTGTCCCGCTGGCTTCACAAAGATCCTGTGGCCTCCAGTGAGATGTCCTTCCCCTGAGAGAGTGATTGGGGGAAAAGAGGTGGTTAAGTTAGGTACTGCCAATGCTCAAAGCTATATTGTACACTATTGACAGTTTTGACACAGAGTACAGTTACATACACACAATAATACAATAATGTGATTATTGTGGATAGTCAGATTTATGGAAGTTCAAAGAGAACATATAAATAAATTAAATAGCTCCCTCAAGATCATGACTTCTCTTGATCACGACATAAGTTATTTTGTCGAGATCACGAGATAATCAAAAGTACCACGCATTATCCATTCATTTGCTCAGATGCACAATAACCACTTCATCAAGAAGCCCTGTGGTTGCATTGATTGCAATGCGGGGCATTTAAGCCCTGAACAATGCCTGACGGGTGGCATTTAAGTCCTGAACAATGCCTGACAGGCAACACGGTCTCCCAGGCTGCACCGTCTCCCAGGCTGCATGTCACCCCCAAGACCACAGCCAATAGCATGCAAGGAACAATGCAGCTAACGTTTCTAGCCTTGGGAGCTAGCTAGTTAGCTAGCTACGTAGTCTTGTTAGCAACTCTGGTTGTTAGCTTGCATAACTGATATGTATATAATTATTAGCGGAAATAATGTTTTGTGGATAATATTTACATTTACAGTGGGTGAGCTCCATTCCTGAACGGCTGATCACATTCAAATTCAGCCTCAGAGGCTGATAAGTCAGGATGCTGCCTTGAAGGTTTCATAGGTAAGGCTCCTTGCAGGCAGATTAGCTGTCATAGTGCTTTACGGGCAGATGCATATCTGATCCAAGGGTTGAGCTCTATTTCTGGCAGGCTGATCAGATTACATAACAGCCTCAGAGGCTGATAAATCAGGATACTGCCTTGAAGGCTGTTTGATATGTAAAGCTCCTTGCAGACAGCCTACTAGACAGCATCCTGTCTTATCAGTGTCTGAGGCGGCTAATGAATCTGATCAGCCCGCCAGGAATAGAGCCCACCCAGTCTTGATCATATATATAATGCACTGACTGCTAGTCTGCCTGCAAAAAGCATCAGCAATAAAACTGCCTACAAGGTAGAATCCTGACTAATCTGCCTCAGACTGCTATTGAATCTGATCAGCCTGTCAGGAATGGAGCTCACCCACTGTAAATGTAAATATTATCCATAAAACAGGAAGTGTCCCTTACAATTATAAACATCAGTTATGCATGCAAACAACCAGCATATACAGTACCAGTCAAAAGTTGATGCACCTACTCATTCCAGGGTTTTTCTTTATTTGTACTATTTTCTACATTGTAGAATAATATTGAAGACATCAACTATGAAATAAGAAAAGAGAAACGACAGGCCATCATTTCTTTAAGACATGAAGGTGTGTCAATCCGGAAAATATCAAGAACTTTCTTCAAGTGCAGTCACAAAAAGCATCAAGCGCCATCATAAAACTGGTTCTCATGAGGACCGCCACAGGAAAGGAAGACCAAGAGTTACCTCTGCTGCAGAGGATAAATTCATTAGAGTTAACTGCAATTGAGATTGCAGCCCAAATAAATACTTCAGGGTTCAAGTAACAGACACATCTCAACGTCGTCTGTTCAGAGGAGACTTTGTGGATCAGGCCTTCATGGGTGAATTGCTGCAAAGAAACCCCTACTCAAGGACACCAATAAGAAGAGACTTGCTAGGGCCAAGAAACACGAGCAATATCTGGATATCTGTCCCTTGGTCTGATGAGTCAAAATCTGAGATTTTGGTTCCAACGGCTGTGTCTTTGTGAGACACAGAGTAGGTGAATGGATCTCGGCATGTGTGGTTCCCACCGTGAAGCATGGAGGAGGTGGTGTGTGCTTTGCTGGTGACACTGTCAGTGATTTATTTAGAATTCAAGGCACACTTAACCAGCATGGCTACCACAGTGATATGCCATCCCATCTTGTTTGTCCTTATTTTTTTTTTCAACAGAACAATGACCCAACACACCTCCAGGCTGTGTAAGTGTTATTTGAACAAGGAGGAGAGTGATGTAGTGCTGCTTCAGATGACCTGCCCTCCACAATCACCCGACTTCAACCCAATTAAGATGGTTTGGGATGAGTAGGACTGCAGAAGGAAGGGAAAGCAGCCAACATGTACTCAGCATATGTAGGAACTCCTTAAAGACTGTTGGAAAAGCATTCCAGGTGAAGCTGGTTGAGAAAATGCCAAGACTATGCAAAGCTGTCATCGAGGCAAAGGGTGGCTACTTTGAATTCTAACATATTAAATATATTTTGATTTGTTTAACACTTTCTTTGGTTACTACATGATTCCATGTGTTATTTCATAATTTGTCTTCGCTATTATTCTACAATGTAGAAAATAGTAAAAAATAAAGAAAATGAGGAATGAGTATGTGTGTCCAAATTTTTGACTGTTACTGTATAACAAGCTGTCTACCTAGCTAACAAGACTAGACAAGTTACACTGCCTTCAAAGTATTCACACCCCTTGACTTTTCCACATTTTGTTGTTACAGCCTGAATTTGAAATGGATTAAAATGTAGATATTTTTTGTCACCGGCCTACACATAATATCCCATAATGTCAAAGTGGAAGTGTTTTTCTAAAATATTTACTCATTAACAAAAATTGAAAAGCTGAAATGTCTTGAGTCATTAAGTATTCAACACCTTTGTTATGGCAAGCCTAAAAGAGTTCAGGAGTACAAATTTGCTTAACTTCTTATGGCTGGGGGCAGTATTGAGTAGCTTGAATGAATAAGGTGCCCAGAGTAAACTGCCTGCTACTCATGCCCAGTTGCTAATATATGCATATTGTTAGTAGATTTGGATAAAAAAACACTCTGAAGTTTCTAAAAGGGTTTGAATGATGTCTGTGAGTATAACAGAACTCATTTGGCAGGCAAAAACCTGAGACAGAAATCCAACCAGGAAGTGGGAAATCTGAGGTCTGTAGTTTTAACTCATTGCCTATGGAAGATACAGTGGGGTATTGGTCATATTGAACTTCCTAAGGCTTCCACTAGATGTCAACAGTCTTTAGAACCTTGTTTGGTGCTTCTACTGTGAAGGAGGGGGGAATGAGGGCTCTTTGAGTCAGGGGTCTGCCAGAGTGCCACAAGCTGGTCACGTGCACTCACGTGAGCGTTAGACCTGCGCTCCTTCACATTTCTACAGACAAAGGAATTCTCTGGTCGGAACATTATTGAAGATTTATGTTAAAAACATCCTAAAGATTGATTATATACTTCATTTGACATGTTTCTACGAACTGTAATATGACTTTGTCTGAACTTTCGCATGGACTTGCCCGCACGTCGAGAGTTTGGATTGTGTACTGAACGCGTGAACAAAAAGGAGGTATTTGGACATCAATGATGGACTTTATGGAACAAATCAAACATTTATTGTGGAACTGGGATTCCTGGGAGTGCATTCTGATAAAGATCATCAAAGATAAGTGAATATTTATAATGCTATTCTGACAGCTGTTGACTCCACAACATGGCGGATATCTTTATGGCTTGTTTGGGCTCTGAGCACTGTACTCAGATTGTAGCATGGTGTGCTTTTTCTGTAAAGTTTTTTTGAAATCTGACACAGTGGTTGCATTAAGGAGAAGTTGATCTAAAGTTCCATGCATAACTTGTATTTTCATCAACATTTATGATGAGTATTTCTGTAAATTGATGTGGCTCTCTGCAAAATCACTGGATGTTTTGGAAGCGAAACATTACTGAACGTAACGCGCCAAAGTAAACTGAGATTTTTGGATATAAATATGAACTTTATCGAACAAAACATACATGTATTGTGTAACATGAAGTATGTATTGTGTAACATGAAGTCCTATGAGTGTCATCTGATGAAGATCATCAAAGGTTAGTGATTAATTTTCTCTCTATTTCTACTTTTTGTGACTCCTCTCTTTGGCTGGAAAATGGCTGTGTTTTTCTGTGAATAGGTGCAGACCTAACAATCGTTTGGTGTGCTTTCGTCGTAAAGCCTTTTTGAAATCGAACACTGTGGTGGGATTAACAACAGGTTTATCTTTAAAATGGTGTAAAATACTTGTATGTCTGAGGAATTTTAATTATGAGATTTCTGTTGTTTTGAATTTGGCGCCCTGCACTTTCACTGGCTGTTGTCATATCGATCCTGTTAACGGGATCGCAGCCATAAGTTTAACAAGTAACAAGTTTTTTAACATGATTTTTCAATGACTACCTCCTCTCTGTACCCCACACATACAGATAATTGTACGGTCCCTCAGTCGAGCAGTGAATTTCAAACACAGATTCAACCACAAAGACCAGAGAGGTTTTCCAATGCATTACAAAGAAGGGCACCTATTGGTAGATAAAATTAAATGAAAAAAGCAGACATTGAATATCCCTTTGAGCATGGTGAAGTTATTAATTACACTTTGGATGATGTATCAATACACCCAGTCACGACAAAGATACAGGCTTCCTTCCTAACTCAGTTGCCGGAGAGGAAGGATACTGCTCATGGATTTCTGAAGGCTCTGTAGCTGTGTTGTTGCTTGCATGCGATTGACTGTGGTCTTGGGGGGGGGGGGGGGACACAGCCTGGGGGAACGAGCTCTTTCAGGGCTTAAATGCCCCACGAGGGTTTAGATGCCCCAAGAGCTCTTAGCTCAAGGTAAGGGACATTTAGCTTGCTAACATTCTAACTTGTAAACTGATAATAAGCTCCAAACACAAATGAAAGCATGATGTTAGCATGAAATGTACCATCCCTTAGTGTAGCAATCAACAAAAACATATGGGCTGATCCACCGTGGGCTCAGCCATACTGTCAATCTATCATCAATGCGTCCACTCCTATTTATTGTTTCTCGTGATCTCTACAAAGCAACTTTGAGATAAATAAGTTGTGATCGACATAGCGAGGGAATTATTTCTTTATAAATCCAATCTGGACTACAGTACAGATTAATATAAGAGTTTGATTAAACATTTACATGTTTTGCAAGAACAACGCTTTCCCTAATAATCCTCTATATATGGATGGACACATCTGATATCAGGCTACATGATGAATGCAGAAAATTGCCAATCAAAATAAAACGTTCTACCACAGGACCATGTTCTTTTTGGGAAGGATCTTTGATTCAGAGTTCGGCCATGAAAAGTTTGAAACATGAAAACTACATTCCGTAGAACTCACGCCTCCAATACACAGACATTGCCATCGCGTTTTGGGACAACAGAAGTACATTCACTCCCATTGGAACGCAGCGTTTGCCCTCACAGCATTGCTGTTGCGGAGTGTTCTGTGTGGTGCATACATTGGATATCTTCAACATATGCATCATATTGTATGCATAGACTTGACAGAACTAGTAGGAACAGGTGAATGTTGAACTTTTGTTGCACACATAACCAGGAAAAAATGTTGGATTGCACAATGAATAAGTTTGAAAGCAGAGTTACGCAAATTGATGCAATGACGTTGTCCGTCAAGCTTCACTTCACTTGCGCAAAAGAGGGACGCTCTCTCGGCTGGTGCTAGCACATGGCAGATCAAATACAAAGCTGAAACGCAGATTTAGGTGTTTATATGCTCTAATAATATAAAAAATTGCAAAAAAAACCAAAAGGTTATTTTAATTGCCGTATGATTCATTCGATGTGGACATTATGCTGATTAAGATAAACAGTGTGTTTACATGATTATTGAATAATCGGCCAACTGCCATAATCAGTTTAATATCGAATTATTACTGTGCATGTCAACGTACTCACTGTCTGGGATTGGCAAGTATGAAACATTACATCACTTTTTGATGTACTATTTATAGATCGATTGGTTATGTTCCATGTGTCATAATGGTAAATGCAGCAAATAATCTGGTTGGAATATGATGGTGTCTTTGCAAAATAGCTAAATAAATCAGTGGAATTATAGCATACTATCCAAAAATGGACCAAGACCCAATTCTGGTTAACACATCTGAATTCACACATGCGCAGACGGAAAGGGTCGATAGGCCCCGCAGCCTCAGCTTCCTGTAAAATGTACCTCTTGCAATTCCTCTGTATCGGTCGAGGATCTTGACATTACTGGGAAGGACACGCTCCTGTGCCACCTTCAGTTCCAATAGTTGTAGTTTCCTCCGCAATGTCCTGTTTTCTTTCTGGCTTTGAGTTACTTCCAAACGAAGCACTGCATAGTCGTCATCTACGAGTTTACAAATCTCTGCCACGGCTGCATTCGCTAGCACCTCCATAATGGAGGCTATTTGAGTGTGAAACACCATACAATTAGCCATTGTTAGCAACTATCTAGCGTTACCTAGATAACATATCAACCAAGTCCCATCTCCAACGCGAATTATGGGCTAAGTATGTGATGATGTGCAGTGAAATGGTGTTAATAAACGTCTAAATAATAACACAAAACGCTGACGTGGATAATGTTCTCGGTCAGTTCTCTTCTTTGGTATTACGGCGGTTTGTAAACAATTATTAGAGGTGCATACCGCCACCTACTGTACAGGGTGGTAACCCATAGGGAAAAAATATAAATTTTAGGAAAGGGGGGGACTACATAGTGCAAAAACACAAAAATAGACCCATAAAAAAAATACTTAATGTTCTTTGGCATGCAGATCACTGACAACCGGAAATGGTCAATCCACACACAGTGTGGTGTTGCACCTTTTCAACCTCATGAGGCAGGCCCCTAAAATGCACCATTGAGAGCATCCTGTCAGGTTCTATCTCCGCCTGGTATGGCAATTGCACCATCCGCAACCGCAGGGCTCTCTAGAAGGTGGTGCGGTTAGCCCCTCGCATCACTAGGGGCACACTGCCTGCCCTCCAGAACATCTACAGCACACGGTGTCACAGGAAGGCCAAGAAGAGCATCAAGGACCTCAGCCATCCAAGCCACGGCCTGTTCACTAGCTACCATCTAAACGGTGGAGACAGTACAGATGCATCAAAGCTGGGACCGAGAGACTGAAAAACAGCTTCCATCTCCAGGCCATCCGACTGTTAAATAGTCACCAAAGGGTATGGTTAAATGAAAAAGGTATTCACACTGTTCTTTGAAATAGGGTAGTGCTTATTACATTACACATCAAAACACCTATGAAAAGTTTCTTTAAAGCTGAGAGCAGACTGGTTTAGAAAGAACAGTGTTAGCAAGAATAGAGTAGAAAATAATAGAATGACTTTAAGGTTACACAGGAAGGAGAAGCTCTTGTAACATAGTTTGCACTTGAAGGGCTTCTCCTTGATGTGAACAGTCTGGTGCTCCCTCAAATAGTTTGCCCTAGCGAAGCGCTTCCCACACGTTGGGCAGGTGTACGGCTTGTCTGCGTCTGTCCTAATGCTCGGCCTCCCATGTTATGACCCAATGACAACAGATGAGGTAGAAACAGGAGTCTTTGAGCTCCGTCCTTGACCTCTAGCCATTGTTTGGGTGTTGTTGGGATTGTGTGCTGTGTTATAGGCTAGGTACCTCTTGTGGTGAATGCCTATCCTGACCCTGTCTGTATTGGTGGGGTAACCATGATGTAACTGAGGAAGGTTAGACCTAGGTCCAGGTCTTCTATTAACCCATTCACCAGGTATTAGGTGACATCCTGGAGAAGACAGACTTCCCATTGGTCTCCCACCACTCTCTGTGAAGGCTGAAGCTTAGGGTCACCTGCTCTGTTCATCATGGATACTGTGGTGTTCATATCATAGGAACATGAGGGTATATCTCTATGAGCCCTAGGCCCTGCTTCATCCCTGCACTGAGACTGTGAAGAGAAGGGTCTGGGCTGCAGACTGGATCCCTGACTGGAGCTTCTGTCTCTCTGATGACCACCAGGACTGAGGTTGTTCAGTCCACCAGTCCACTCGGGAAGGAAGAGTGAAAGGAAGAGTGAAGGCTCCTGATTCGGAGCCAGGGTTTGTGACCAGCCGCTTCAGAGGTCCAGTCTCTACCGCCAGCAACACTAGATATCAGCAGGTCCTCATTGACTGCAAACACTAATTTTACAGAAGACCATATAAAGGTTAATATAAGAAACTCTTTGCTGTACACACAGAAACAAAATGTTTTTAATCACAGTCAAGCCCATCTCCATCTCTAAGCCATTGGAGTTTCTAAAAAAATGTCCATAACTGTTTATTCAATAATTAAGTATAATGTTTTGGTTCGGTTGAGATAAGGGAAACTCAGACCCTGCAATGTACAAAAATAACCAAGTCGGTCAGCACAGAGTAAATGTTGTATTTAATTTCAACAAAATGGTCATACACATGCATAGCGTGAAGTACAGTACTTTTACTGCACAAAACAATACATGAAGAGTTGAATAACTTTTCTCAATATGATAACACTTTACTTTTTCAGTAACCAAGTGGCTGCGTTTCCAGATTTTCTGGAACCCAACTTGCTGTTGCTAAAAATACAGAGATTTCTGCGCATGCGGGGATCTACTAGCCTTCTTTCAGTTGCTGCTCAGTGCCGAGTTATTCTGTGACTCCACTGCCGCTTGTACACAAAACAGTTAGAACAATCAGTTATTTGTCTTTAACAGTCGTCTAGCAATGTTCTTCTTTCATCATCATTACAAACAATGGCTAAACAGGAGGCAGACTCCTGGTTATATGGCAGCATGACTATAAAGATTATAGCATCACATCAAACGCAAATTGTTTTGTCCCAATGCAATGTGTAGACTGTCTTGTCTGAGACTATTGCTACAGCAATATCCAATACACCGGACAGAGAAAGATGTAGCCTTCAAATTTATGCAGCCTACTCGATCACTTTTTATAGCTACTGTTTACAGGCCTCCTGGGCCATATACAGCGTTCCTCATGGAGTACCCTGAATTCCTATCGGACCTTGTACTTCTCCTGTCCTATTCGGTGTCCTGTGTGAATCTAAGTGTGCGTTCTCTAATTCTCTCTTTCCCTCTCTCGGAGGACCTGAGCCCTAGGACCATGCCCCAGGACTACCTGACATGATGACTCCTTGCTGTCCCCAGTCCACTTGGCCGTGCTGCTGCTCCAGTTTCAACTGTTCTGCCTTATTATTATTCGACCATGCTGGTCATTTATGAACATTTGAACATCTTGGCCATGTTCTGTTATAATCTCCACCCGGCACAGCCAGAAGAGGTCTGGCCACCCCACATAGCCTGGTTCCTCTCTAGGTTTCTTCCTAGGGTTTGGCCTTTCTAGGGAGTTTTTCCTAGCCACCGTGCTTCTACACCTGCATTGCTTGCTGTTTGGGGTTTTAGGCTGGGTTTCTGTACAGCACCTTGAGATATCAGCTGATGTACGAAGGGCTATATAAATTAATTTGATTTGAAACATAATTGGAAAGTTCATTCAAATCGCAGCTGTTCAGACATATGAGGCAAAGACCGGCTAGATTATCATATCGCTCAAATTGGTTTTGGGTCCAGAAGAGGGTGACTAAATAGAGAAACGTGAACATGAGTAAATAACACATGCGCAGAATGTAATTTGGATCCTCAGATTTGAGAAAGACCTTTCCAGAGGGGTTAAGCGGGGATGAAAACTCCATATTCGTAGCCTCTGCCTTCCTGTACATTTGGTACTCTCGCTTTGAAAGCATACTTCGGAAAAGGTTCAACATTACATCACTCATCTTCATGTCAAGTAAACATGAATTAAGGCACTATCATTTCCGCATTATAACAGGACAAGGTTGTCACCTTTCATCAGAGAAGCATTTTTACAGACGCCATCACACCAACCATGCCTCATCATACTCATTCTTTCCTCAGTTCACCTCATCCAGTTCCCTACTACATCCATAACCAACAGAATTAACTACAAACAAACTATCTAGTACTACATAACATGTTATACTATACATGGGCCATGTGCATTTTCTGCTGGTCTTTCCTGAGATAGCTCCTCTCTGAGAAACTCATTGCGTACAGATGATTGGCCCCTCTCCCATGTGGACCTTCAAGTGCATCTTCAGATGGTGCTGGTGGGAGAACCTTTTGTCACACTGGGGGCAGCTATTTGGTTTCTCCCCTGTGTGGACCCTCTGGTGCCTCTTCAAGCTGGACGAGTGGGAGAAACTGACCCGGCACAGGTGGCAGCTGAAAGGTTTCTCCCCTGTGTGGACCCTCTGGTGCCTCTTCAGGTGACAAGCTTCAGCAAAGCGCATCTGACAATGGGTACAGCCAAATGGTTTCTCTCCTGTGTGCATCCTCTTATGGATCTCCACCTGTTTGGGGAAACTGAAGGCTTTCCCACAGAATGAACAAGAGAAGCGCTTATCTTTGCCATTAGATCTGCTGATAGCATTGCTACTACTGTCATTTGTTAATGGGATTGTATAGCCATTTATTGTTGAGGGACTGACATTGTCTGAAGTCTGGTTTAACATAAGGAGAGGAGGACGAAGGTCAGGCAGTGTCTGTGTTGTTGCAGGGTCCATGTTCCAGTTGATAGATCCTATAGAAGGCAGGCTGAAGGCAGCAACTGTTAGGGGGTTAACCTGAGGCACCATCAGTCTCTCTGAATCACAACTATAGGAGCAGGACGGAGCATAGCAAGCCAAATCTGTGTCTGTTCTCTCCCGCTGCATATGGACACCTCCCCGTCCCTGTAGATCAAATCTACGCCTCTCCCTGGTCTCAGACAGTCTGTTGTCATGGAGACTTTGTTCGGTCATTGTTCTGTGTTCGACTGTCTGTTTCTGGTTGTGGTTAACAGTGTTGTTCCCCAGCCCAGAGTTGAAGACGCTGTCCCATCCACTAACCTCCACTATGTCACCAGTAATCCTGGCCTGCTCAGTGATATCCTCCCCCAGGCCCTTGGCTGCACCCGTCTGGGTATGGGAATCAAAGATGGCCGCCCAGTCTCCTCTGTTAGCCTCCAGCCAACCACCTGCAGGAAGAGGTTAGAAAATAGACTTTGAGTTGTCGTCAATTACCTGGTCAAGTTCATACATTAATGTGTGTTTTTGTATGTAAACATAAGTTGCATGGATTTCATTTAATGAATGAAGAAAATTCCTGTTGAAGATCTATTACTGTATGTAGGCTATATGTATTTCTCCCTTACTTGGCGCCCCCATCTTTAGTCCACTAAGCAGATCAATGCTCTCTGGTCCATCTTCTATGGTCTCCTTTTTGACTAGCAGCAGACCAGGTTTCCCATCCTCCATGTCTACTGACTGTAAGAGATACAGAGTGAGAGGATGTTGGATCAAGAAATCTGATATGAGCACCCTGCTATGGAGCATCTTCTGATTAGGCAATGAGGGATTGCTATAAGTATTATGCAAACTTGTTGGTTGATGTGACACAATGCAAATTATGTGTTAGTTGATTTGATTACTTGACACTTTAATGGTGTGATAATTGAAAGGCATGGTCCCATACTTAAAGCAAAAATAATCAAGACCAGGGCCAGTATCCAGAGTATAAGTGCTGATCAAGGATCAGTTCCCTACCGGTCTATATAGTCTTATTCATTATGATCTAAAAGGCAAAACCGATTCTAGATTAGCATTGCTGCTTTTTTGAAAACAGGCCCTGACCTAATACTATTCAGCCAGTAGTTCACAGTGGGCTAACCTCAGTGAGACTATGTGTGGTCCTGTGCTGCTCAGCTGGTTGCTCTGTGGGTTCAGGAGGTGTAGTCTGGTTGTCCTCTACGACCATGGTCCCCTCAGGGTTCCCCAGACCTTCCTCACACCCCTCCTCCTTCACCAGCAGCACCTCTGGACCCTCCTCCTGGAAGAGACAGGTGATACAGATTACACAGACATACACTCCCTCAGGTACGTACACACACAGAGAAACACACTTTCAACATCCCCACTACATTTGAGTCCTATACTGCAGTTATAGAATTAATTCATTATTTTTTAAACCCATCATGTTGTGGGTAAAAATAAATCAGCTGAAGCCTGGTAAAGATCCATCCAGTCCTGCTAGTTATAGACCTATTTGCACTTACATAAAATCTCTGCAAACTAATGGAAAAGTTGATTGTGGGTAGATTGTTGTATTATCTGGAACATAGGGATCTAAGTCCATCTCAAAGTGGATTCAGAAAATAAGGACTATCCTTCATGTATTGGTTACAATTAGTACTGCAGTGACCAAAGCTTTGGCAATGAAGGAAGTGATGTCTATTGTATATTTTGACATAGAAAAAGCATTTGATACAATGTGGAGGGAAGGGCTACTGGTTAAATTGAATGTGTGTATAGGTGAGAGAATGTACAACTGGATTATGGATTTGCTTGATCGAACCTTCCAGGTCAGGTTGGGATCGGAGTTATCAGGAGAATATGAGGTGGAAAATGGAACTCCACAGGGTAGCACCATTAGTCCCACCTTATTCACGGTGATACAGGGTATAGGGGCGGCCTTATATGCAGATGATGGTGCCATTGTAATAGATAAAAGGCAACGATCTGTTTTAGCAGTAGAGGAATGATCCTTATCATGGGGTTTGAAGTTATCTGTATTCAAATCTTGTTTGCTAACAAATGTCAGTGTTTGATTATATGGACAATAATTGAAAAGGGTAACATAATTTAAGTATTTGGGGCTATGGTTTGATGAAAAGCTTACTTGGAGAGAGACGTCATTTTACATGTATTGAGACTAAATGTAAGAAAGTATTCAATCTTATGAGGACAATAGTTGTGCATGACTGGGGGGCAGACAGGCAATCTTTTGGCCCAGAGATTGGGAAAATGGTTGAATATGGACTCAGGGACCTTGTTATTGGGCCATCTGTGGCAATAGGAAATGTGCCACTGTGGTTTTATACAAGAACATACAGTATGTTGATCTTAGCCTAATCCAACGGTTCCCAAACTCAGTCCTCTGGACCCCAAAGAGTGCACAATTTGGTTTTTGCTGTAGCACTACACTAAGCCTACTGGATGACAAATTGTTTTTAAACAAGACAGAAGAAATCACTTTTTCCTACATAACATAGGTACAGCATATCCCATTATTGTATGGGACACTTAAATGTGCCTTAAGAGGCCATGCAATTCAACAAAAAAAATTTTAGTTCAAGAGTTCATCTGAAAAAGGAAATAGAGGAACTAATAGTAGAGATAGATAGCTATAAAAACAGTACCATAGATGCTCAGAGTAAGTTAGAGGAAAAACAAAAATAAATGGAGGAACGTATTCAAGAAAGACCAAGTGTAATATATTATAAAAATAAACTGAACTGGATGGAATATCGGGAAAAATGCACCAAATAACATTACCTTACGACATTGAAATGCTACCAAAACTGTTTTATAGAAACTTGTTACAAATAACGTCCTCAATGACTCACCAACAATATTTTAAGAGGAAGCAAAGTACTTAAAGCATATGTTTCCATTTCAGTCTCCTCCATTTCCACTAAAGGAAGTTAATTGTAAGATGTGTTTTCTATTATTGGATACAAAATTAACAGTTATACAGAAAGACTAATGTGAAGGCCTAATTAGAGGAGGAACTTCTAGATGCAATTAAAGTCTCAAGTCTGGGAAAACTCCATGGCTGGATGACTTACCCATTGAAGTATATCCCCCCAAAAATGGATTTACTCCAAGGTCCGTTATTAACATGTTTTGACCACTCCTATAAAGACTACCAGAAACTCTGCAAGAAGGTCTTATTTGACTATTACTGAAACAGGACCTAGATGGTGAATATAAAGATTGAGTCCACCTAAAAAACTGGAGACACCTTACACTCGAGTGTTGTGATGAGAAAATCCTAGCAAATGCATAGCGCATAGAATTTAAAAAAGGTTGTAGGATATTATTCAACCTAATTAGACAGGTGTTTTACATGGACAATTACAATGGAAATAATATACAGTGCATTTGGAATGTATTCAGACCACGACTTTCTCCACATGTTGTTACTTTATAGCCTTTTTCTAAAATGGATTAAAATGGGTTTTTCCCCCTGATCAATCTACACGCAAAAACGGGTTTTTAGAAAAAAAAGTATCACATTTACATATGTATTCAGACCCTTTTTGCTTTGTTGAATCACCCTTGGCAGTGATTACAGCCTCGAGTCTTCTTGGTTATGACACTACAAGCCTTGCACACCTGTATTTGGGGAGTTTCTCCCATTCTTCTCTGCAGATCCTCTCAATTTGTCAGGTTGTATGCATCGCTGCACAGCTATTTTCAGGTCTCTCCAGAGAATGATCGGGTTGAAGTCCGGATTCTGGCTGGGCCACTCAAGGACATTCAAAGACTTGTCCCGAAGCCACTCCTATATGGTCTTGGCTGTGTGCTTAGGGTTGTTGTCCTGTTGGAAGGTGAACCTTCGCCCAAGTCTGGAGCAGGTTTTCATCAAGGATCTCTCTGTACTCTGCTCCGTTCATCTCTCCCCTCAATCCTGACTAGTCTCCCAGTCCCTGCCTTTGAAAAACATGGTGAAGCTGCCACCACCATGCTTCACCGTGGGGATGTGCCAGGTTTCCTCCAGATGTGACGCTTGACATTGAGGCCAAAGAGTTCAATCTTGGTTTCATCAGACCAGAGAATCTTGTTTCTCATGGTCCGAGAGTCCTTAGGTGCCTTTTGGCAAACTCTAAGCGGGCTGTCATGTGCCTTTTAATGAGGAGTGGCTTCCGTCTGGCCACTCTACCATAAAGGCCTGATTTGGTGGAGTGCTGCAGAGATCGTTGTCCTTCTGGAAGATTCTCCCATCTCCACAAAGGAACTCTAAAGCTCTGTCAGTGACCATCGGGTTCTTGGTCACCACCCTGACCAAGGCCTTTCTCCCCCAATTGCTCAGTTTTGCCGGGAAGTCAGCTCTCGGAAGAGTCTTGGTGGTTCTAAACTTCTTTCATTTAAGAACAATGGAGGCCACTGTGTTCTTGGACCGTCAATGCTGCAGACATTTTTTGGTACCTTTCCCCAGATCTGTGCCTTGACAAAATCCTGTCTCGGAGCTCTACGGACAATTCCTTCAACCTCAGTGCATGTCAGAGCAAAAACCAAGCCATATCAACTGTGGGACCTTATATAGACAGGTGTGTGCCGTTCCAAATAATGTCCAATCAATTGAATTTACCACAGGTGGACTCCAATCAAGTTGTAGAAACATCAAGAATGATCAGGCAGGCTGAAACAGGCTGAAACAGGATACACCTGATCTCAATTGAGTCTCATAGCAAAGGGTCTGAATACTTATGTAAATAAGGTATCGGTTTTACATTTTTAATATGTGCAAAAACATCTAAAAACCTGTTTCGCTTTGTCATTATGGGGTATTGTGTGTAGGTTGATGGGAAAAAATTTTTAAAATCGATTTTAGAATAAGGCTGTAACGTAACAAAATGTGAAAAATCAAGGGGTCTGAATACTTTCCTAATGCACTGTAAGTCAAGTACTGGAAACAATAGAACACTATGACAAATCGGGGGAAAGGCCTTTGATAAAGTACGACTGGAATTTATATATAAATGCCTGGACTATTTTAATTTAGGAGAATCTCTTATAAAATGGGTTAAAGCTCTTCCAACAAACTATTGATGTATGCACCTCGCATTGTGCACGCGGGAGCATTGTCATGCTGAAACAGGAAAGGGTCTTCCCCAAATTGTTGCCACAAAGTTGGAAGCAAAGAATCATCTAGAATGTCAATGTATGCTGTGGCGTTAAGATTTCCCTACACTGGAACTAATAGGCCTCGCTGGAACCATGGTAAACAGCCCCAGAGCATTTATTCATCCTCCTAACTTCACAGTTGGCACTATGCATTGGGGCAAGTAGCGTTCTTCTTGCATCCACCAAACCCAGATTAATCCATCAAACTGTCAGATGGTGAAGTGTGATTCATCACTCCAGAGAACGCGTTTCCACTGCTCCAGAGTCCAATGGCGGCAAGTTTTACACCACGTTATGACACAATAACTGTGAGATCTCTGAAACATGATAACAAAGATGCATTTATTGACCAATTGAGTAAAGTTAACTGGGACCCAGTACTTACATGTCTAGATATGGATTATAAAATGAGAAGGAAAAAAAAAGAAGATTTTTGTTGTTGTGTGGTTTTGTTATAAATAAACAGGATAGAACTATTTGAACAAATGTTTCTTAAGCGTGTGGATACTTTGCCTCAATGGAAAACTGTTAGAATTAAAGAACTGAACCTTGAATGAATCAGGAAATCATTAAGGCCATTAAATGAAGAAATACTTATTTTCAAGAATATAACAGTACCGAAAATGAAGAGGCTCTCAATAGACACAAAACCCTAAGGAACAAATCTAGTCAGATGAGGTCAAATTGGTGAAAATAGGAAGTTGTGGCAGTCACTAAACATAGCTACAGGGAAGAATGCAAATTGTAAAAGCATTGGTCTGGAGGTCAATGGGGAAATACAATTTGACAAGGAAGTGGTAGCTGATAGTTTCAATACCTTTTTCACAACAGTTGCCACACATTTGGTTGAGAAGCTACCTGATTGTACTGGAGTGTCTGGTTATGGTCAGGTTTGGACACTACAGACGTTTTTGTGAGAAAACCGATTTGAGAGATGTCTCATGGTCTAACAAACACTGCTGTAGCTCGGCCACCTTCCACCGCAGATACGAAAGGCTGCTATTGGCGGATGCGGTGGATTGCGACGCAGCCCATACACTAAAAATACGATGTCTCTAACTTATACAGATTTTGATGGGGATATTTTTGAATGCTAATTTAATTTCCACGCGGGCATCAACACTAGGGGTCGAGCATTTTAAGCTGCTCGGCTGGCTATCCGTTGGGAACAAAAAGAGTACTATTAATTCAACTTGGTCTGGTCCACAACATTATCCCAGACTCAGCCCCCAGGACCCTATCCAACTAGCCAGATAATAATATTCATTGTTAACATTATATCTGGTAAGAACACATTTGTATATACTGGCGCTGTTGAATGGAACTAACTACCACAGCAACTCAGCCATACCAATCATAACCACCTTTTACAAAAATGTCAAAAGCTGGCTAATGAGTAACTCTTTTTTTTGTCTGTATCTCTGTAATGTGTTGGTATCTGTATTTTTTCATATTTTTTATTTTTTAAATGAGCCTATAATGCAAATAAGTCCCAAACTTGATTTTGCAATCCCAGTAACATTGAAAAACATATATTTGTACTGTGTTTTTTTATATTTTTTACCATCAAATCAATCGGAGTTGAGGATAAGGCAATACATAAAAGACCGTAAATACACAACCGCATACAGTATTTAGCCATGGAGCATGTTCTGATTGGCCAAGTGAGGGGTCAAACCTTGACACTCCTACAACTTATTTATTCATCAAAACTCAGCCCTTTTGCGCCACCACTAGCTACTGCAACCACAATTATCACTGTGAAAATAGCAAATATTTTTTAGACACAACCCTGGACCTATTGCGTTACCGCCAGGGCTAAGATTTATCATTGCATTAGGTTTGTTATTATAGAGTCTTTAGAATGAAGTCCCATTTTGTTTTTATTAAACATAAGTGTTAAGTGTTAGATACGCCATATGAAAAACACACGTACACGCCTCAACAAAAAAAGTCAGCATGAACTTGATAAACTGCATTCATTTTCTCATAAAAGGTGTCTTGGGAAATGTTGTGAACATCATATATCCTACACAGTATATACACAATATGTAACAGACTTTTTAGGCTTATATATCACACAATGTCTGGATGCAGTATTCTACCCAGGAATATTCAACACTGAAATCTGTTACTCTGGTTATTTCAAATGCACCTGGGGATCTTTTCTGCTGAAAACAATAAATTCATTTTTGTCTTTAATGCAGGGGTTGATCTAAATGTCAGAAGCTATCGAGCGGAATGGTTACTTTTGATGTTATAGAGTGGAATGGTTTTTCTGCTGGTGTCTCCTGAGGTAGCTCCTTTCTGAGAACCTCTTCCCGCAGTGCGTACAGGCGAACGGCCTCTCTCCTGTGTGGACCTTCAGGTGGTCCTGGCGGGAGAACCTCTTCTCACACTGTGGGCAGCTGTAGGATTTCTCCCCTGTGTGGACCCTCTGTTGGATCTCCACCTTCTGGGGGGTGCTGAAGCCTTTGTTACAGAACATGCAGAGGAACCGTTTCTCTTTACTATTGCCTGATGTGGCTCCCCCTCCCTGAGCCTGGGCTCTAGACCTGTCGTTTGAGTTCAATACCAGATCGAAAAGGACGCTGCCCTGTAAATCGGAAAACCCCATTGACGTAGACACTGGGTCGCGATCCCTGAACGCATGTAAAGAGGAGTGGGTGGCAATATTTAGATTTGTCTCTAAGCTTCCCCTGTAATCTAATAAATCTCTGCCCTGTGAGTTTCTGTCTCCTAGGTGACTTTCTGCATTCCATGTGGGAGGAACATCGCCCTCCACTTTTACAGTTACCTCATCTACAACAATAATCTCCCCTTTCTTATCTAGGCACCCTTCAGAGTATACACTACTACTGTACGGGTTCCAGTCCCCTCTAGACAGATCAGTCTGGGTCTCTTAACCCAAGGGCATGTGGCCCGGGTCCATCTCTGTAGCGTAAGAACAATAGGGATCATTACCGCCAGTGTTTAATGCATCACTATAGCCATCCTCACAGGTATGGACCATCCTTTGGCTCTGATGAAATACCGGTAAATACTCCAAGCCGGGAGCAGGAGCACAGCCCAGTCTCCCTAAGACCAGTCTCTCTGGGTCTGATCAGTGGTCAGATCCTGTGTGTAAGAGCCTGTGTGTTAAAGTGTCTGTCTCTGACTTGAGGACAGTGTTCGGATTTCCACTGACCTCCGTGATGCTGCGTTGGGTCCTGGGAGGTGCTGGGGCGGTGACCTCCGTGGCTACAGAGGGCTCTCCTGCCACTCCAGTCTGGATGTCTCTGCTGTGCCGTGGGTCCACCTCTCCTTCAGACCTCTCCTGCTTGACCCCAGGACCTGCAGCTTCTCCATCTGCAGACTGACACAAGAAGAGAGGAGGCTATTATCAGTACATGTGTTGAATTGGATAACAATGTCGTAGGGAATTCTCACAAGCTCCCCTATGGCAGATATATTAGGATGTAAATGTAAGCAAGTGAATAGCTGAGGAGAGCCTTTCTGTTATAAACCGTCCACATTTGATTTACAAAGTAACTCATTTTTAATGCAACACTATTGCACTAACTTCTATCACGATAATGTGCTGGGTTGAGGTTCCAGTCCCCTCATCAACAGTGATTGGTTGGTCATCTCTCCATGTATTGTGTCCTGCTGGCTTCACAAAGCTCCTGTGGCCTCCAGTGAGATGTCCTTCCCCTGAGAGTGATTGGGGGGGAAAGAGGTGGTTAGATTAGCTACAGTCAATGCAACGGTATATTGTACACTATAGACACTGTCTCGAATTGGCAAGGGTGTAAGGTAACACTTCTCATAACTTACTGATATACTATTTATAGATTGATGTATTATGTTCCATGCATCACAATAAGTAAATAATTGAATACATAATAAGAAATGCAGTAAATCAAGAATCTGGTTAGAATTTTGTTGTGGGTCATCTTTTATATGATGCATAGGTTACAATGAGGCCACAACAAGGAATACTCTGGTTGATGCTGTTTATTACCTTCCTCCAGTAAGATATTCACACTGTGCTGTGTGAGTTTAGTAGCAACTAGCTAAGGGTATACCGGTTCGTTAGTATGTGTTAGAATGCTTAGCTTTGGCACAAGATAAACAGTGCTTCAATCCCGTTTCGTTAACCATCAAGCAAATGAAGACAATCACCAGACGCATGCCCACTATATATGAAATAACCATGAACAATAGTAGCCAATAGGATTACAGGGGGCGTGCCAACACACGGTGAGCACAATAGGATCTCTATGGTTTGTTTGAGTTGCAATGACTGTACAATACCTACACTATGATTTTGGCTCTTCTTTGCACAAGATAGCCAAGTAAATCAGGAGAATTATTGCATACAAAAACTGACCAAGACCCACATCTGGGTGACACCTCAACATATGTGCAGAGGCGAACGGGTCGACAGGCACTGAGAAGAACCGCGACAGGCCGTGCGGCATCGGCCTGCAAAATGTACCTCTTGCCATTACTCTGTATCTGTCGACGATCTTGACACTACTGGGACGACTGGTGAGGACGCGATCTCGCATTGTCCTCTCTGCGCGCTCCCGTGACACCTTCAGTTCCAGTAGATGTAGTTTCCTCCGCAATACCCTGTTTTCTTTCTGGCTTTGAGTTACTTCTAAACGAAACACTGCATAGTCGTCGTCTACGAGTTTACAGATCTCAGCTACAGCTGTATTCGCTAGCACCTCCATAATGGAGGCTATTTGAGTGTGAAAACCCACACAGTCAGCCATTGTTAGCAGCTAGCTAGTTTTACCTAGATAACATATATCAACCAAGTCTTGTCTCCAACGGGAATTACAGACTACATGGTTTAAGTATGTGTTATTGAACGTATAAATAACGATAAAAAAAGCTGACGTGGAAATGGTTCTTGGACTTCTTTGTTATCACGGGGTTCCACATTTTGTTTGTGCATGCCGCCACCTACTGTACGGGAGTGTGTGGTCGACCACGTTATATTTTGTGATACAAAATTAAAAGGGGTACATTTTAATGCACCACCAACTAACATTACACCTATATAGTATTTAATGAATAAACACCACCCCATTTCACTACTTTGACCCCAACTGATCCTACAACAGGCCAACGGCCTGGGGAGGACATGACTCATTTAACACCTTGTCTCTTTTGCTGTAAAACCTTGTACACCCAAGTACTTCTCTGCAGCTGCCACCACAACAGCTATTTTCTGTGATTTACGTGCCATTACCGTGGCACAGTTGATAACCATGGCAATGAACGCTAAGAAGCCAACCTTACCAAAGCACAAATTCATATCACTATGTATTGGCCTACTACTCACACCTGACCCATCATCCACTACTCTCGTCACTGCCTCGGCATATGATACCTTCTGTTCTACTCTGACCCTGACAACTTCAACCGTTCTCTCTTGCACCAGGGACTTCTGATCCCCAGCAACATGGGCACCCCCACAGTTGACACTGTTTTTTTCACCGATACTACACATTCCATTGTCCTATGCACTCCTACACACTGTTGAAACATGACCATAAGTTTGGCATCTGAAACACCTTAGTGGGTTCGGCACAAAAGCTCTCACGGGACAACTGACATGTCCTAACATGACTTTATCGGGTAAAGACGGCTTCAAACTCAAAAGGACAGACCGTGTCTTCTCAGTTTCACCACACTCGCCACCGGGTATGCGTCGCACCAAACGGCGGGCATCACAGACACAGGGAATCTTCCATTTCAGTTGCTCCACCTCAACGCCACCCCAGTAATCACTCCTTTCAAGTCACAGGTCTTGTCCCGAGGCCTGTGACGTGAAGCACCTGCTCCCTCTGGGCAGAAGAAAAACAGAAAATCATCACAAGTCTACTTCGAGCTACCTTCACCAATTTAACAGTACCCGAATCATACTTCGCATGACCATTGGGGCGAGGTTTGGACTTGGAGGTCTTCATCACACCTGCCACCAGAGGTAACTTCAACTTCACTCTTGTCAGGTTCAATTTCTGAGCCATCAGAAACAGCAGAGTACGGTTTGTACTTGGCAGCATTCTTCCTCAACACACATCTTCCCTACACTAGGCTCTTCTTCCTCCCTGTCCATAACCACATCTTTCCGTTCACCATGCTCATGCCGCGCCTTCACCCACTGTATTGTTTGCAGAACCCGCACTGATGGCCTTTCTCCAATACACAACATCTGTTCCTTAGTCCAATTTATTAGTCTGGCTATCTCTGGCCTCTCCTTGCTCGCAAAATGTGGGCTACTCTGCATCTGAGAGCAGGTCTATAAGCATTCCGGTTTCCCAGATGTGACCGGAAAATTACTGTTCTGTGACTTACTGCCTTGCTTCAATGTTCTCGGTCACTGTTCACTTCTGTTTGCAAAGGATCTTACTTACTGGTTTGCGTCATAGCTCAAAGGGTGTTGTCGAATGAAAAAGGTATGCACACTGTTCTTTGAAGTGTGCATACTTGAAGTGTCTCCTATTCATGATCACTATCTTTCAAGCTTGGGGCGGCAGGTAGCCTAGTGGTTAGAGTATTGGACTAGTAACCGGAAGGTTGCAAGATCAAATACCTGAGCTGACAAGATAAAAAAAATCTGTCCTTCTGCCCCTGAACAAGGCAGTTAATCCACTGTTCCTAGGCTGTCATTGAAAATAAGAATTTGTTCTTAAATGACTTGCCTAGTAAAATAAATAAAAGCTCAGACCAGACTAGTTTAGAAAGAACAGTGTGTTAGCTAGAGTAGAAAATAATATAATTACTTTATTCCAGCTACATCACATCAGAAAGGTAAATATTAATCTGTCCTTGTTCTAACATTGGTTTACGGTCTTTAAAAAAACAGACAAGCCTGTTTCAAATGCCAAGTTAACAAAGGGTTGATGAGGGGGTATGTGGTTAATTACCCTCCTGAACAGAAGTTAAAAGGATGTACACTCCCTAGTTTTCAATCTGGAATATCAAGTACAGGTGTACTTTAGTTCATGTTTAATATTTCACCTGTCATCACAAGACCTGAAGCCTTCAGTCCATTTACTACAAACAGCTTGAGGTTAAGGACTGTTTGTAAAGATCCCATACCACAGATGATAGATAAGCATTTGAGCTCTGGGGTTTTAATAAGAGAAACAGTTGAGGGACTTGACTTGAGCATGTTTTGGTGATTGTTGCATTGATGAACACAGTGACGTACATCAGTATAAATAAAGCCAACTTTGAGTGTGTGACTGAGAAAGTCAATTACTGAGGGGCAATGTTTGCTACAGCCATTGAGATATTCATAACCATAATACACATAATAACAGATATGGGAGATTAAAGTGGATAAAGGGGAGGACGAAAAAATATCTTTAGCTACTACATAGTGCCATGGCAGGGCTATAGGGGAAAGGCCACAGTAAGGGTTGTTTTTGGAATTGTTCCCCAATGAAAGCAAGACCTCAGGTTTACATCTCAGCAGACTTGGCTTGTTATAAAGGTGTTGTAAAAAAATATGGTATATTTTATGAATAGAACATAAGAAAAAACAAATTCAGAGGGTAAATATACTGAACAAAAATATAAACGCAACATGTAAAGTTCTGGTCACATTTTTCATGAGCTGAAATAGAAGATCCCACAAATTTTCTATACGCACAAAAAGCTTATTTCACTCAAATGTTGTATACATATTTGTTTACATCCTGTTAGTGAGCATTTCTCCTTTGCCAAGATAATCTATCCACCTGAGAGGTGTGGCATATCAAGAAGCTGATTAAACAGAATGATCATTATAAAGGTCCACCTTGAGCTGTTGACAATAAAAGGCCACTCTAAAATGTGCAGTTTTGTCACACAACACAATGACACAGATGTCTCAAGTTTTGAGTGAGCGTGCAATTGGCATGCTGACTGCAGGAATGTCCACCAGAGCTGTTGCCAGATAATTTTTTATTTAACCTTTATTTAACTTGGCAAGTCAGTTAAGAACAAATTCTTATTTACAATGACGGCCTACCCCAGCCAAATCCTAACGACCCTGGGCCAATTGTGCAACGCCCTATGGGACTCCCAATCACGGCTGGTTGTGATACAGCCTGGAATTGAACCAGGGTCTGTAGTGACGTCTCCAGCACTGAGATGCAGTGCCTTAGACCGCTGCGCCACTCAGGAGCCCGGATGTTAATTTCTCTATTATAAACTGCCTCTAATGTCGTTTGAAAGATTTTGCCAGTATGTCCAACCGGCCTCACAAGCGCAGATCAGGTGTGACCACACCAGCCCAGGACCTCCACATCCAGCTTCTTCATCGGCGGGATCATCTGAGACCAACCACCCGGACAGCTGATGAAACTGAGGAGTATTTCTGTCTGTAATAAAGCCATTTTGTGGGGAAAAACTCATTCTGATTGGCTGGGGCTGGCTCCCCAGTGGGTGGACCTATGCCCTCCCAGGCCCACCCATGGCTGCACCCCTGTCCAGTCATGTGAAATCCATAGATTAGGGCCTAATGAATGTATTTCAATTAACTGATTTCCTTATATGAACTGTAACTTAGTAAAAATGTTGAAATTGTTGCATGTTTATATTTTTGTTCAGTATATGTTCGTATGTAATGTTGGAAATTGCCAGGGACCTCTCGATACGATACCAAAACGATAATTAGGTGCCGAAACGATATGTATTGAGATTCTCACGCTTCTATATGTATTGGGATTCAATACTGTAACTTTATTGCAATTCGATGTTCCAAACATATTGCTCAACATATGTCTGCTGCATTGGGACAAGAGAGCCATTACAGAACTCGTTTTTATCAGTCATGAAAATAAGTGCTGAAAACATCTTGGATCCATCTTGAAAAAGAAGATGGAGAACAAGCTATGAAGGAAAAATACTGGAGTTTCGGTGCAGGTACAGCCAACTAACGCAAAAATAATATTGTGATAGTCAAAACGATACAATATATTGTAAAACATAATATCCTGATATGTAACTGTATCGATGCCCACCCCCAAACATTAGTAAATAGTGTTCAACTTCAATAAAATTACAGTATTTTGGCTATGCCAGAACATCAAACAACAAGTCAGTATCATGTGACAATATGAGCGTACCCAGATGCTCAACTGAGGGACTTAGTAATAATAATTGTAAAAACTCTTACCCCAGTACAATTCACATGATGACTATAATATGTCAGCTAAAGAGAATGGTTATCAACTGGCTTTGCCTCGGGACCCAAATTGAACCAGATTGTCTCAGTCGCGACCCAATATTCGCATCGCGAAAAATAACCGTTGCAATTATATGACAATGGAACAACATTCCCACCTCTTTCAATGTCAATAATTACTCACTGGTTTGAGAACACAAGATTAATCAAAATGACACCGCTAATAGCTCTATATTAAAATACGGTGATTAAAAAAATCTTCAAAGTAATTTATTTTCTGAAAAATGTAAATTCATTATAATTTCTACACACTTTCTACCTAGTTTAAGTCGTTTAAGTTGAGACTAGTATTTTTGTAAAAATAAAGAAGAAAAATATACAGTATATATGTATTATATATATTTACATATATATATACAGTTGAAGTCGGAAGTTTACATACACTTAGGTTGGAGTCATTAAAACTCGTTTTTCAACCACTCCACAAATTTCTTGTGAACAAACTATAGTTTTGGCAAGTAGGTTAGGACATCTACTTTGTGTATGACACAGTTGTTTACAGACAGATTATTTCACTTATCATTCACTGTATCACAATTCCAGTGGGTCAGAAGTTTACATCGACCAAGTTGACTGTGCCTTTAAACAACTTGGAAAATTCCAGAAAATTATGGCATGGCTTTAGAAGCTTCTGATAGGCTAATTTACATAATTTGAGTCATTTGGAGGTCTACCTGTGGATGTATTTCAAGGCCCATCTTCAAACTCAGTGCCTCTTTGCTTGACATCATGGGAAAATCAAAAGAAATCAGCCAAGACCTCAGAAAAAAATTGGAGACCTCCACAAGTCTGATTCATCCTTAGGAGCAATTTCCAAACGCCTGAAGGTACCACATTCATCTGTACAAACAATAGTACGCAAGTATAAACACCATGGGACCATGCAGCCGTCATACCGCTCAGGAAGGAGACGCGTTCTGTCTCCTAGAGATTAACGTACTTTGTTGCGAAAAGTGCAAATCAATCCCAGAACAACAGCAAAGGACCTTGTGAAGATGCTGGAGGAAACAGGTACTACAAATCTATATCCACAGTAAAAGTCCTATATCGACATAACCTGAAAGGCCGCTCAGCAAGGAAGAACCCGCTGCTCCAAAACCGCCATAAAAAAGCCAGACTACGGTTTCCAACTGCACAAGGGGACAAATATTGTACTTTTTGGAGAAATGTCCTCTGGTCTGATGAAACAAAAATAGAACTGTTTGGCCATAATGACCATCGTTATGTTTGGAGGAAAAAGGGGGGGGGGGCTTGCAAGCCGAAGAGCACCATCCCAACCGTGAAGCACGGGGTGGCAGCATCATGTTGTGGGGGTACTTTGCTGCAGGAGGGACTGGTGAACTTCACAAAATAGATGGCATCATGAGGCAGGAAAATTGTGTGTATATATTGAAGCAACATCTCAAGACATTAGTTAGGAAGTTAAAGCTTGGTCGCAAATGGGTCTTCCAAATGGACAATGACCCCAAGCATATTTCCAAAGTTGTGGCAAAATGGCTTAAGGACAACAAAGTCAAGGTATTGGAGTGGCCATCACAAAGCCTTGACCTCAATCCTATAGAAAATGTGTGGTCAGAACTGAAAAAGCGTGTGCGAGCAAGAAGGCCTACAAACCTGACTCAGTTACACCAGCTCTGTCAGGAGGAATGGGCCAAAACTCACCCAACTTATTGTGGGAAGCTTGTGGAAGTCTACCAAAAACTTTTGGCCCAGTTAAACAATTTAAAGGCAATGCTACCAAATACTAATTGAGTGCATGTAAACTTCTGACCCACTGGGAATGTGATGAAAGAAATAAAAGCTGAAATAAATAATTCTCTCTACTATTAATCTGACATTTCACATTCTTAAAATAAAGTGGTGATCCTAACTGACCTAAGACAGGGAATTTTTTAATATGATTAAATGTCAGGAATTGTGAAAAACTGAGTTTAAATGTATTTGGCTAAGGTGTATGTAAACTTCCAACTTCAACTGTATATATAAACATTTTTACTTAGACACCCGTCACCCATTCCAAACCTTCCTGCGACCCACCAGTTGAGAATTGCTAAGCTAAATAATGGTTCCCAGATATCCCCTGTGTACATCTAAAGCCACACTGCTACAATTTTTCCACGTTGTGGATACTCCTATGTCTGATAAGGCTACTCAGGAAGGAGAAGCTCTTGTAACATCGTTTGCACTTGAAGGGCCTCTCCTTGGTGTGAACGGTCTGGTGCCTCTTCACATAGTTCGCCTCAGTGAAGCGCTTCCCACACGTGGGGCAGGTGTATGGCTTGTCGGCGTCCGTCCTAATGCTCGGCCTCCCACGTTGTGTCCCAATGACACCAGAGGAGGTAGAAGCAGGACCAACCACCCTCAGGTGGTTAGTATTTGAGCTCCCTCCTTGACCTCTAGCCATTGTTTGGGTGTGGTTGGGATTGTGTGCTGTGTTACAGGATAAGTACTTCTTGTGGTGAACGCCCATCCTGACCCTGTCTGTATTGGTGGGGTAACCATGAGGTAACTGAGGAAGGCTAGACCCAGGCCCTCTATGAATCCAGTCACCAGGCATTAGACAAGACCCTGAAGGAGAAGACAGACTTCCTGTTAGACTCCCACCAGGGGGGTCTCCCACCACTCTCTGTGAAGGCTGAAGCCCAAGGTGACCTGCTCTGTTCATCATGGATACTGTGGTGTTTTTATCATAGGAACAGGAGGGTCTATCTCTATCAGCCCCTGCTCCATCCCTGCACTGAGACTGTGAAGAGAAGGGTCTGGGCTGCAGACCGGATCCATGAGTGGAGCCTCTGTCTCTCTGATGACCACCAGGACTGTTGTTCAGTCCACCTGTCCACTGGTTGTGTTCTGTGTGGTGGTGGGGTCTCTGTCCTTCGCGGTTGGGTCCTGGTTCTGACTCGCGAAGGAAGAGCGACGGCTCCTGATCCAGTGTCCTGATCCGGGGCCAGGGTTTGAGACCAGCCGCTTCAGAGGTCCAGTCTCTCCCACCAGCAACACCAGATATCCGCACGTCCTCATGGACTGCAGACTGTAAATACAAATTGATACATTTTTATATAAGAAACACCTTGCTGTACACACAGAAAAATGACATTATAAAATGCTAACCACAGTCAACTACCTAACCATATGGAAACATTGGAGTTTATTTTTTTAAAGAAAATCCCTGTGTTGATTCAAGAATGAAGTATGTTTTGGTTGGGCTGAGATATAGGAAACTCAGTCCCTGCAATGATATAAAAATAACCAAGTCAGCACAGGTTCAATTTTGTATTTGATTTCAACAAGATGGTCATACACTCCACATGGGACAGTGACGTTTTCAACGAAAATCACAGAAGTGTGGTACTGAAGCAATCTTTCCCATTGAAAGCACTTCAGCCAAGCCTGAATTCAAGCAATAATGACACAGATAGTTAAAAATATATATAACTAGATTATAGCTTCCGTCCAAATGTTGTGAATTATATATATATATTCATGTCAGTCATTAGTCAACTCCGCTACACGTAAGTTACTTCAGACAGTGAATGCTAACGATGGCTAACTATGCTAACTATTCTACCAGCCTGTTTAAATGAGTGTTAACATGCTAATAGCACACCCTGCACCCGAAAATATATATTATTAGGGGTATGCAGTGGGTTGATAAAGATAACAACAAAGTATGGGACATTTCAAACAAAAATCTCAGCTAATGAGAAAACAGTCATAGTATTTAAAGTAAGAGAATTAAAAAGTTTTAACAAGACAACCTTGGTTCTAATTTGTATGGGCTCCAATGGCAGATTTTGAGCGATTTTTACATCCATCCCCCAGTAGAGGGGGGATGTGAAGATGCTGGAGGAAACAGATACAAAAGTATCTATATCCACAGTAAAACAAGTCCTATATCGACATAACCTGAAAGGCCGCTCAGCAAGGAAGAAGCCACTGCTCCAAAAACCGCCAGAATTAAGCCAGGCTACGGTTTGCAACTGCACATGGGGACAAAGATTGTACTTTTTGGAGAAATGTCCTCTGGTCTGATGAAACAAAAATAGAACTGTTAGGCCATAATGACCATCGTTATGTTTGGAGGAAAAAGGGGGAGGCTTGCAAGCCGAAGAACACAATCCCAAACGTGAAGCACGGGGGTGGCAGCATCATGTTGTGGGGGTGCTTTGCTGCAGGAGGGACTGGTGCACTTCACAAAATAGATGGCATCATGAGGAATTAAAATTATGTTGATATATTGAAGCAACACCTCAAGACATCAGTCAGGAAGTTAAAGCTTGGTCGCAAATGGGTCTTCCAAAAGGACAATGACCCCAAGCATACTTCCAAAGTTGTGGCAAAATGGCCTAAGGACAACAAAGTCAAGGTATTGGAGTGGCCATCACAAAGCCCTGACCTCAATCCTATAGAAAATTTGTGGGCAGAACTGAAAAAGCGTGTGTGAGCAAGGAGGCCTACAAACCTGACTCAGTTACAATAGCTTTGTCAGGAGGAATGGGCTAAAATTCACCCAACTTATTGTGGGAAGCTTGTGGAAGGCTTCCCGAAACGTTTGACCCAAGTTAAACTATTTAAAGGCCATGCTACCAAATACTAATTGAGTGCATGTAAACTTCTGACCCACTGGGAATGTGATGAAAGAAATAAAAGCCTAAATAAATCTCTCTACTATTCACATTCTTAAAATAAAGTTGTGATCCTAACTGACCTAAGACAGAGAATTTTTACGAGGATTAAATTCCAGGAATTGCAAAAAACTGAGTTGAAATATATTTGGCTAAGGTGTATGTAAACTTCTTCTCCGCAATGAGTCTGGATCTGAGTACCTCCCCGACCCTTCACCAATGTGAACGCATTCGGGGCCGACTGATTGGTCCAGAAACCGATGGGTTGGGCCAGAGCCAGAACACACGTGGGTAAAGCGGAGGTTTGAAAATTCGTCATTGGCTTTGATACTCTAAACCCCAAACTTCAACTAAATCTGGGGAGAAGTCTGTCCATAATAAAGTGCTGCTCTGCCTTCTTAACAACACTATCAATAAGGCAGGTTCTACAGGCCCTAGTTTTGGCGCACAAATATGGACTTAGGAAAATTACAATTGGCTCAGAACCGGGGCAGCACGGCTGGCCCTTAAATGTACACAGAGTGCTAACATTAATAATATGCATGTCAATCTCTCATGGTTCAAAGTAGAGGAGAGATTGACTTCATCACTTGTTTTGTAAGTACTGTTAAAATGTTGAATGCACCGAGCTGTCTGTTGAAAGTACTAGCAAACAGCTCGGACACCCATGCATACCCCACAAGACATGCCACCAGAGGTCTATTCACAGTTCCAATGTTCAGAACAGACTATGGGAGGACCACAGTACTACATAGAGCCATGACTATATGGAACTCTATTCCACATCAGGTAGCTGATGCAAGCAGTATAATCAGATTTAAAGAACAGATAAATACACCTTATGGAACAGCGGGGACTATGAAGAGACACACACACATAGGAACAGACACAAACATACACATGCTAACACACGCACTCTACACACACGTACACATGGATTTTGTGTTGTAAATAAGATGTCGTGGAGTAGTGGCCTGAGGGCACATACTTAAGGTGTTGTGAAAAGTGCAAATGTAATGTCATGTAATAGTTGTATATATAGTAGCTGCCTTAAAGGCAAGGTTCACCCATTTTGAATGTTATATTGTTTTTGTGCATCTCTGAGTGATGTTCTATCGATTCCCTGGGCCATTTCATGTTTTCATGTGTATCTGAGTTACTGGCGTTCAAGCAGGCAGAAATGCGTCCGGTATGATGTAGCACCGTGTTAAGTCTCTCACTACACTGGAAGTTAATAGGAATATTACTTTATATCGTGAAAACATCTATCATACATCTCAGATTTCAATACTGGCCAATGTCATAACTCAGGGAGGATGTCTTCTCTCCAATGAGCCTTGGAACATATTTTTGCGATATTCCTTCCTCAAGAAATGTGTAATTTAACAGAGGGTCTTGCACATTTTTCCTATTTGTCTGCCTCTTTAGTCCAGGGTGCATTGCATGGTGCCATTGACAAAGATGTTACAGAAAGGAAATAGGAATCCAATGAATGAAGCAACGTATAAAGCCCCACCCAGCAGACTGTCACACGGTTTCTAAGCTAATCATCGCGCAATCCCTTCTCAAAGTCAGTGTATATGTCGAGAAACATGCCTATTTTCCTCTAAAGTACATAATGTCACGATTCCAAAGCTATATGATATTACAGATAGCAAGTTAGTTATTTAAAATCTCTGAAAATATTTGTAACGTTGTACTTCTTCTTGACAAACATTGTGCTAATGTTGAGTTTTTGAATTGCTCAGAATGCACCATGCTGGCATCTCCTCAAAAGTATATTTGCTGTTGCCAATGTTAGACTCCACTGTGAGGCACATCAATCTGCAGGTTGAACATGGTGAGATTGATATTGCAGGTTGTTTAGGCGATTTAACAGCTAAATAGCTACGTCACATGCTGATATTATATTTGGTATTATTGTTTGTAGCTATGTTTGCTAGCTTGCTACATATCTAGCCAGCCAGCCAATAGAAAGAGCATTGCATTGTGTAGCCGACTTGAGCTTCAACAGATTTCCACAACGATATCCTTCATAAATACAGATACTCTGATTGGTTAGAGACGATACAATCGCTGATGACTTTGTTTTGTACAACGCCCCTCATCACCACAGACGACTTCAATGATGGCAGTCTCAGAGTAAAGTGTGAAGCTAAATAAGAAGCTAAATAATTTGGTGTGAGTCATCAGGCTAATCGAAGGCAGGCTAAAGGCAATACCTGTTCGGGGGTTAACCTGATGCGCCATCAGTCTCTGTGAATCACAACTATAGGAGCATTACTAGCCGTGTCTGTTCTTTCCCACCACATACGGACACCCCGTACCTCTCAGCCAGTCTGTTGTCATGGAGATGTTGTTTTGTGTTCGACTGTCTGTTTCTGGTTGTGGTTAACAGTGTTGTTGCCCAGCCCAGAGCTGAGGACACTTTCCCATCCACTGACCTCCACTATGTCGCCTCCGGTCCTGGCCTGCTCGGTGACGTTGTCCACAGGAACCTTGGCTGCACCGGTCTGGGAATCCAAGATGACCGCCCAGTCTCCTCTGTTAGCTTCGAGCCAACCACCTGCAGGAAGAGGTTACATGGCAGAAAACTCAACATATGGAGTTTGAGTCAATTACCTGGTTAAGTTCAAACATTATAATGTTTGTTTTAGTAGATAAACACAAGTTGTATTTATTTCATTTTATGCAGGTGCATCTCTATTCCTATTGATGTATATATACACATAGTATATATATGTTCTCGATATGTATTTCTCCCTTACCTTCATCCCAGATCTTTAGTCCACTCTCTGGTCTGTTCTCTATTGTCTCCTCTTTGACCAGCTGCAGATCAGGCATCCCATCTTCTTTGTCTACTGACTGTAAGAGATAGAGGGAGAGGATCAAGAAATCTGATATGATTTGATTGGGCAATGAGGGATTGCCATGGATACTATGCAAACATTGTCATTTATTTGATTACTTGGCACTCTTTAAAAGGATCGTTTGGGATTTTGGCAACTAGCTGTGCTAACAAGCTTAGCGCAAATGGAAGACTTCGTTTACACCTAATCCAGTTTTTGTGCTAAGCAAGTTAGCACTGGCTCGTGAAATTCCCTCTAACTTCCTGGATATTGGACGCAGAGATGAAAAATGGTATCTACCAGTTCATCTGACTTACCCCTTTAATGGTTTGATCATTCAAAGGCATGGTCCCAGACTTAACCTTTTTGGGATAGGGGGCAGCATTTTCACTTTTGGATGAATAGCGTGCCCAGAGTGAACTGCCTCCTACTCTGTCCCAGATGCTAATATATGCATATTATTATTAGTATTGGATAGAAAACACTCTGAAGTTTCTAAAACTGTTTAAATTATGTCTGTGAGTATAGCAGAATGCATATGACAGGTGAAAATCTGAGAAGAATCCAACCAGGAAGTGGGAAATCTGAGGTTTGTAGTTTTTCAAAGCTTGGCCTACCGAATACACAGTGTCTATGGGGTCAAGTTGCACTTCCTAAGGCTTCCACTAGATGTCAACCGTCTTTAGAAACTTTTTTCAGGCTTCTGCTATAAAGGAGGGGGGAATGGGAGCTGAATGAGTCATGGGTCTGGCAGAGTGTCTCAGGCTCGTGACGTGCGCTTCCGACAGAGTTAGCTCTCATTCCAGTGCTTTTCTTCAGACATAGGAATTCTCCGGTTGGAACCTTATTGATGATTTATGTTAAAAACATCCTAAAGATTGATCCCATACATCGTTTGACTTGTTTCTACGACCTGTAACGGAACTTTAGTGCTCGCGCATCATGAAGATGGATTACTGGGCTAAACACACTAACAACAAGTGGCTATTTGGACATAAATTATGACTTTATGGAACTTTATGGAACAAATCAGTCATTTATAGTCGAACTGGGATTCCTGGGAGTCCATTCTGATGAAGATCATCAAAGGTAAGGGAATATTTATAATGTTATTTCTAACTTCTGTTGACTCCAACATGGCGGATATTTCTTTGGCTGGATTGGGCTCTGAGCGCTGTACTCAGATTATGCTTTTTCTGTAAAGTTTTTAAAAAATCTGACACAGCGGTTGCATTAAGGAGAAGTCTATCTTTAATTCTGTGAATAACACTTGTATCTTTTATCAATGTTTATGATGAGTATTTCTGCAAAATCACCGGATGTTTTGGAATCAAAACATTACTACACGTAACGCGCCAATGCAAACTAAGATTTTTGGATATAAACATTATCGAACAAAACATACATGTATTGTGTAACAGGAAGTCCTATGAGTGTAATCTGATGAAGATTATCAAAGGTTAGTGATTCATTTTATCTATATTTCTGCTTTTTGTGACTCCTATCTTTGGCTGGAAAAATTGCAGTTTTTTTGACTTGGCTATCACCTAACATAATCATATGTTGTGCTTTCGCTGTAAAGCCTTTTTTAAATCGGATACGATGGGTAGATTAACAAGAAGTGTATCTTTCATTTGCTCTATTGGACTTGTTAATGTGCGAAAGTTACATATTTCTAAAAAATATTTTTGAATTTCATGTGCTGCCTTTTCAGCGGAATGTTGTCGAGAGGTTCTGCTAGCGGAACGCCTGCCCGAGAAAGGTTAAGACTAAATTAATCAAGACCTGGGCCCGTATCCACAAAGTGTCTTGGTGTAGGAGTGCTGATATAGGATCTGTCCATACAATCATATTTATTATGAACAGCGATCAGCACTCCTACTCTGAGATACCCTGAGTAGAAGTGCTGATTGAGGATCAGGTCTTATTCATTACGATCTAAAAAGGCAAAACTGATCCTAGATCAGCACTCCTACTCTGAGAGGCTAATACCTAATACCATTCAGACAGTAGTTCACAGTGAACTCACCTCACTGAGACTGTGTGTGGTCCTGTGCTGCTCAGCTGGGTCCTCTGTGAGTTCAGGAGGTGTAGTCTGGTTGTCCTCCATGACCATGGTCCCCCCAGGGTTCCCCAGACCCTCCTCACACCCCTCCTCCTTCACCAGCAGCACCTCTGGACCCTCCTCCTGGAAGAGAGAGGTGATACAGACTACAGACATATACTCCCTCAGGTACGTACACACAGATAAACACACTTTCAACATGGAGTGTTTACCCATCCCCATTACACTTGAGTCCTATAATGTAGTTACAGAATTACTTAATTGTTGTTAAACCCATCATGGTGGACATAAATATGTTGTTGTGGATAAATAAGTTAGCTATCATAAGTCAAGTCATACAACCCTGACTAGACTATTTTGAAGTGTACAGTAGGTGTTTGTTAGTCTCTGGGTATGTGTAAGTATATTTAGTAAGTGTATATTGGTTATAAAGTGCTGTTGTGTGTATGAATAGTGTGAGATCAGATCTGATGTGCAGTTCATTCGGACCCCTTGACTTTTTCCACATTGTTATGTTACAGCTTTATTCTAAAATTGATTAAATCATTATTTCCCTTTCATCGATCTACACACAATACATCATAATGACAAAGCAAAAACAGGCTGAGACATTTTTGCACATTTATTAAACATAAACAGATATATTACATTTACATAAGGATTCAGACCCTTTACTCAGTACTTTGTTGAAGCACCTTTAGGCAGTCTCGAGACTTCTTGGGTATGACTCTACAAGCTTGGCACACCTGTATTTGGGGAGTTTCTCCCATTCTTCCCTGCAGATCCTCTCAAGCTCTTTCAGGTTGGATGGGGAGCATCGCTGCACAGCTATTTTCAGGTCTCTCCAGAGATGTTACATCGGGTTGAAGTCTGGGCTCTGGCTGGACCACTCAAGAACATTCGGAGACTTGTCCTGAAGCAACTCGCGTGTTGTCTTGGCTGTGTGCTTCGGGTCATTGTCCTGTTGGAAGGTGAACCTTGGCCCCAGGATAAGGTCCGGAGCAGGTTTTCATCAAGTATCTCTCTTTACTTTGGTCCGTTCATCTTTCCCTCGATCCCGATTAGTCTCCCAGTATCTGCCTCTGAAAAACATCCCCACAGCATGATGCTGCCACCACCATGCAACACTGTAGGGATGGTGCCAGGTTTCCGCCAAACTTGACGCTTGGCATTCAGGCCAAGAGTTCAATATTGGTTTCATCAGACCAAAGAATCTTGTTTGACGATTTTATGTGCATTTTGGCAAACTCCAAGCGGGCTGTCATGTGGCTTTTACTGAGTAGTGGCTTCCGTCTGGCCACTCTACCATAAAGGCATGATTGGTGGAGCACTGCAGAGATGTTTGTCCTTCAGGGAGGTTCTCCCATCTCCACAGAGCAATTCTGGAGCTCTGTCAGAGTGACCATCAGGTCCTTGGTCACCTCCCTGACCAAGGCCCTTCTCCCTCGATTGCTCAGTTTGGCTGGGCAGCCAGCTGTAGGAAGAGTCTTGGTGGTTCCAAACTTCTTCCATTTAAAATGATGGAGGCTACTGTGTTCTTGGGGACCTTCAATGCTGCAGAAATGTTTTGGTACCCTTCCCCAGATCTGTGCCTCGACACAATCCTGTCTCTGCGCTTTAAGGACAATTCCTTCAACCTCATGACATGGTTTTGCTCTGACATGCACTGTCAAATATGGGACCTTATATAGACAGGTGTGTGCCTTTCCAAATCATGTCCAATAAATTAAATTTACCACAGGTGGACTCCAATTAAGCTGTTGCAACATCTCAAGGATGATCAATAGAAACAGGATGCACCAGAGCTCAATTTCGTGTCTCATAGCAAAAGGTCTGAATACTTATGTAAATGAGGTATTTTTTTCTAAAAACCTGTTTTCGCTTTTTCCTTATGGGGTATTGTGTGTAGATTGAGGGGGAAAAATCATTGAAACTTTACAGCCTTATTCTAAAATGTAACAAATATGGAAATAGTCAAGGGGTCTGAATATGTTCTTAAAGCACAGTATATTATAAGGTCATTTCAATGAAAGTCAGAATGAAATGTCCCATTTTGTGTTTATTAAACAAACACGTTTTAAATACACCATATGAAAACCACACATACAAATGTCTCAAATAAAAATTAGCAAAAGAGTCTGAGAAAAAATTAAGTAGTTGAACAGAAGTAATGAAATAGTCATTTGTGAACATCATATAGCCTACACGGTACAAACACATATTGTAACAGACTTTTTCAGCTCACACATTTCCATATATCACACAATGTCTGGATGCAATATTCTACTCAGGAATATTAAACACTGAAATCTGTTACTCTCGTTATTACAAATGCATCTGTGGGTCTTTTCTGCAGACAACAAAGATTTTTTTTTCTTTCTTTAATGCAGGGTTTGATTTAAACATCAGAAGCTGTGTTATAGAGTGGAATGTTTTTTCTGCTGGTGTATACTGAGGTAGCACCTTTCTGGGAACCTCTACCAGCAGTGAGTTCAGACAAACGGCCTCTCTCCTGTGTGGACCTTCAAGTGCATCTTCAAATGGTGGTGGCGGGAGAACCTCTTCTCACACTGGGGGCAGCTGTAAGGTTTCTCCCCTGTGTGGACCCTCTGATGCCTCTTCAGGTCACCAGCCTGGGTGAACCGCATGTGACACTGGGTACAGCTGTAGGGTTTCTCCCCTGTGTGGACCCTCTGGTGGATCTCCACCTTCTGGGAGCAGCTGAAGCCTTTGCTACAGAACCTGCAGAGGAACCGTTTCTCTTTACTACCGCCCGATATTCCTCCCCCTCCCCGAGCCTGGACTCTAGCCCTGTCATTTGAGTTCCATGCCTGATCGAAAAGGACACCGCTGTGTGAATCGGAAGGTGCCAATGACATAGACACTGGGTCGCGATTCCTGAACACGTGTAAAGGGGAGTGGGTCTCTAAGCTTTCCCTGTAGTCTAAGAAGTCACTGGTGTTGCCCTGTGAGTGTCCTTCCCCTAAGTGAGTATTGTCTACATTCCATGGAAGAGGGGTGTCGCCCTCCACTTTCACAGTCACCTCATCCACGACTATAACCCCCTCTTTCTTATCTAGGCACCCTTCAGAGTATACACTACTACTATACCGGTTCCATTCCCCTCTAAACATATCAGTCTGTCTCATATCAGTCTGTCTCTCTAAACCCAAGGATATGTTGCCAGGGTCCATCTCTGTAGTGTAAGAACAAGACGGATCATCATCACCACCAGTGTCTAACGTGTCACCATCCCCACAGGAATGAACAGGCCTCTGGCTCTGGTGAAATACCGGTAAGTACTCTGAGCCGGGAGCAGGAGGACAGCCCAGTGGCCCCTGCCCCAGTCTCTCTGGGTCTGATATTTGTTCAGATCCTGTGTCTAAGAGCCTGTGTGTTACAGTTAAAGTCTTGGTGTCTGTCTCTGAATTGAGGACGGCATCCGGCCTTCCACTGACCTCCATGATGCTGCGTCGGGTCCTGGGCTGGGATGCGGCAGCAGTGGTGGTGGGGTCCTCCGTGGCTTCATAGGGTCCATTCTGGATGTCTCTGCTGTGCCGTGGGTTCTCCTCTCCTTCAGATCTCTCCTGCTTGACCCCAGGGCCTGCAGCCTCTGCATCTGCAGACTGACAAAAAGAGGGGAGGTTATTACCAGTACATGAGTGGAAATGGATAACAATGCTGTAGGGAAGTCTCCCCTATGGCAGATACATTTGGATGCACATGTAAGCAAGTGAATAGCTGAGGGAATCCTTTCTGAAACTTGTCACATTTGATGTACTGTAATTTTAATGGACCACTGTTGCACATACCTCTATTACGATAACGTGCTGGGTTGAGGTCCCACTCCCTTCATCTACAGCTATGGGTTCGTCATTTCTCCATGTATTGTGGCCCGCTGGCTTCACAAAGTTCCTGTGGCTTCCAGTGAGTTGTCCTTCACCTGAGAGAGTGATTGGGTGAAAAGAGGTAGTTAGGTTAGGTGCTGTCAATGCTCAACGCTTTATTGACCATTGTACACTATTGAGTTTTGACGCAGTCTAGAATTGGCAAGGATGTAAGTAACACTTCTCATAACTTCTTGCAAGATAAAGTAATCACTGGAATTATTGCATACTATCCAAACACATGTGGTCAGAAGGGAACGAGGCAAAATGTACCTCTTGCCATTCCTCTGTATCGGTCGACGATCTTGACACTACTGGGACGACTGGCGACGACGCGCTCTCGTATTGTCTTCTCTGCGCGCTCCCGTGCCACCTTCAGTTCCAGTAGTTGTAATTTCCTCCGCAAACCCCGGTTTTCTTTCTGGCTTTGAGTTATTTCCAAACGAAACACTGCGTAGTCATCGTCTACGAGTTTACAGATCTCTGCCACGGCTGCATTCGCTAGCACCTCCATAATGGAGGCTATTTGAGTGTGAAAAACCATACAGTCAGCCATTGTTAGCAGCTAGTTAGCGTCACCTAGATAACATCTATCAACCAAGTCCTGTCTCCAACGCGAATTAAAGACTACTTGGGGTAAGTATGTGATGCTTAGCAGTTAAATTAGTCATATTTTTAGTTCCATTAGGTTAATAAATGTCTAAAAAATAACAATAAAAACGCTAACGTTTAAATTGTTCTCGGTCACTGTTTACTTCCTTTTTAGACTGAATAGAAATGATTTGATTGGTTGGCGTCATGGGGCGTGATTAAATGGAACAAGGAGTGCTCTGAGCTCGGCAGGTTTTCTTGTCATGGTCCTTAATTTATAAACACAATTTTTCTCCACACAGATATTATATATGGAATAATCGGGATATATTGTATAAAAATACCTCTCTGTTTTTAGAATATTGGTTCAGAAATAATATCCTATTGGTGAGCCAACTGGTAAATGCAGAGGGTCTTTTACTCAGTTATAAAGAATTCTTATCACTTTACAAGGTCCCTGTAACACCTAAAGATTTTGCAATTGTTTTAGATGCCATTCCCTCAGGTGTTGCTATGTTATTCAGGAACATGTCAAGACCTGACCCTCAGAGCCTACCTTCTATTGACCCTGTTGACTCATCAGTAGGAAAGATTTGTTTCTCTTTTGGTCCATTCAACAACAGAGCGATACGATCCTTGTTTCAGCAGGATGTTGTATCTATACCTTATGTCATGCCTTACTGGAATGGATTTATTGATAATATCTGTTGGAAAAAAGTTTGGATGTTGCCACAAACATACCTACTTGTTAACAAAATTAAGGAAGTTTCCTTTAAAATTATTCATAAATACTATCCTGCCAACCACTATATGAAGAAGTTTAAGGAAAACATCAACTCAAATTGCTCCTTTTGTAATGACCACCCAGAAACAGTTGTGCATCTTTTTTGGCATTGTATGCATGTAAGAAAACTGTGGCAAGACATCAGTAGGTTTATAATTGAACACATTTATGAAGATTTTACACTATTGTGGAGAGATGTACTGTTTGGATTCTTTACATACAATAGAAATAAGCGGAATCATTTTTATGTAATTCATTTCATTATTCTTTTGGCCAAATTTCATATACACAAATGTAAATTTACAAACAGAAAACCACATTTTCGTATCCTACAAAAAGAAATTGAACTGTATTTTAAGACGGTTAAATGCTCTACTAACAAAAAAGCTGTTTGAATTGTAAGTATATGCATGTCCCTTAAGGTCCTTGTGTAATTGTAATGTGATATTGTACCCCCTAGCTCGATTGTCCATTGTTTGTAATCTATGTATGCTTGTGTTCCCTCATGTGCTTTATGTATTGATTTGTTGTTAATAAAAAATTAAATAAAATAAAAAAATAATAAAAATCAAGCAAACAAGCTTCCTCTAAAAACTGCACAAAAAAAAAGGAGTGCTCTGAGCTGCTCTTTGAAATGCTATTGCTTGCTGCGTTATAAATTCATCAAAAAAATTCACAGCCATAGTGTATCCACCACTGAAATATACATAAATACAAATTAACAATCACCACTTTTCATGATCAGTATCCGTGACACTTAGAAAGAACAGGGTGTTATCTATAATATATACAAATTTTTTTTATTGTACCTTTATTTTACTAGGCAAGTCAGTTAAGAACAAATTCTTATTTTCAATGACGGCCTAGGAACAGTGGGTTAACTGCCTGTTCAGGGGCAGAACGACAGATTTGTACCTTGTCAGCTCAGGGATTCGAACTTGCAACCTTTCGGTTACTAGTCCAACGCTCTAACCACTAGGCTACCCTGCCGCCCCCAGTCAAAGTACCAGTCAAAAGTTTGGACACACCTACTCATTCCAGGTTTTTCTTTATTTTTACTATTTTCTATATTGTAGAATAATAGTGTACACATCAAAACTATGAAATAACACATATGGAATCACGTAGTAACCAAAAAAAGTGTTAAACAAATCAAAATATATTTGATATTTGATATTCTTCAAAGTGGCCACCCTTTGCCTTGATGACAGCTTTGCACACTCTTGGCATTCTCTCAACCAGCTTCATGAGGAATGTTTTTCCAACAGCCTTGAAGGAGTTTCCATATATGCTGAGCACTGATTTTCCTTCACTCTGTGGTCCAACTAATCCCAACCATCTCAAGTGCAAACTATGTTACAAGAGCTTCTCCTTCTAGAAAAACCTTATCAGACATAGGAGTGTCCACAACGGGGAGAAACGTAGCAGTGGGGCTTGAGATGTGCACAGGGGAGATCTGGGAACCATTCTTTAGCTGACATAGTATAGTTATCATGTGAAGTGTCTTGGGGTAAAAAGGGTAATTAACCACATACCCCTCATTAACCATTTGGTAACTTGTCATTTGAAACAGGCTTGTGTAAATATGTTTTTAGAGAGACAGTAAACCTAGCCTAGAACAAGGACATTGAATATTTACCTGACTGACTAGATGGAATAAAGTCATTTTATTATGCTCTAATCTATTCTTGCTAACATGCTGTTCTTTCTAAACAAGTCTGCTCTCTGCTTAAAAGATACTGATCATAGGAAATGTGATGTGTAATGTGATAAGCAGTACCATATTTCAAAAAACAGCTTGCATACTTTTTCAAATTTAACCACATTTAATTTTGAGCCAACCAATAAGATCCTTTATTTTCAGTGTAAACGGAAGTGGCTGGGTCCCAGGTAGTCAAAAGGACTTATTCATGCTCCACGAGGTGAGGCCAAAGGTAAGATTAGAGCAATTATGATAGATGTGTGGTAGAAGAGGTGGGACTCAGAACCTGGCATACAAATGCCGGCCATAGAAAGGTCGGTGGACCAAGATTCAAATTAGGAAGGAAGAGGTGGTGTTTGCGTTTAGGACATTGTACATTGAACTCGTCCTTATATTTGGTTGGCAAGCATGCAAATGGTTGGTGTACAGAGTGTATGGTTGAAGAAACAGTGATGCATGTGTTGATGTAAGTACAGGGCTCTTTTAATTTTCTTAGTAATACAGGATTAGATAGGAGGGTTTATTTTTATGTTTGTTTCTTTCTTTATTTAGTCTATTCATTTAGCTGTGATTCACTACACACTCCAGTACAGAATGTGGCGGAATGTAACTAACGTTAAACTAACGTTTAATATTATAGAAGAAGAAGTAAACGGAAGTCAACAGTGGTCAAAAACAAAATTAACGTTAGTGTTTTTATTGTTTAGACGTTTAACACCATATAACTCAATATGACTAATTGAACTACACCGCATTATGCCTCAGGTAGTGTTTAATTTGCGTTGGAGACGGTACTTGGTTGATTTATGTTATCTAGGTAACGCTAGCTAGCTGCTTCGCTAACAATGGCTAATTGTATGGTTTTTCACACTCAAATAGCCTCTGTCCTGGAGGTGCTGGCAAATGCAGCCATCTGTAAACTCGTAGACGAAGAATATACAGTGTTTCGTTTGGAAATAACTGAAAGCCAGAAAGAAAACAGGACATTGCGGAGGAAACTACAGCTACTGGAAGTGAAGGTGTAGAGTCCATGTCCTGACAAATTGAGTCTGTTCTGAGGGCAAAAGGGGTGCAACTCAATATTAGGAAGGTGTTCCTTATATTTTGTACACTCAATGTACAAGGCATATATAAACCTAAAAAGTATGTTTCATATTGTGTTTATACTGTGTAGGATATGATCACAAAATTTCCCAAAACACTTAATTAGAAAATGAATGCAGTTGATCAAGTTCTTGCAGATTTTTTTGTTGATGTGTGGTTTTCATATGGTATATTTAACTTGTTTATGTTTAACCACTTCAACTCGTGGAAATTGGTCAACATGGAATCGGGCCAAATTGACATTTAACAGAAATTATAAAAAGCATATGCAGCATTACAATGGTAGAAATTGAAAGAGAACACTTTTAGAGTTGATGGGGAAATGTTTTGACCAAAGGTGAAAACACAACAGCTCACCTGACAAGACTGAATCCAAACATTATACTGTTGATTATGTGCATTTGGCATTTACTGTACTTTTCATGGCATTTGTCAATAAATCTGAAAATCTCTGTAAACATCATGTGAATATTCATTTACATTTTGGAGTAGGGGCAAGATAAGTCAAAATGGTTTGAGTGAGGTCTGACTGGTGTCTAAGTGGCCACACACCTGTCCAAAGTGTGTACTGTTCCTAAGTCATTTCAATGCACTTATGACTCAAGGAAAGAGCCTTCTACTACAAGGTGTTTAATTTTTTTTTTTTAGCTCTGCTAGCCATGCTATTGAGGAACTGAAGCAAGCACACTTGCAGTTTTTTGTTTGGAACACAGCCCTGTGTCCCCACCATCACACAAAATCAAGACCATGGGACTACATTTGAAGTCAGAAGTTTACATACACCTTAGCCAAATACATTTCAACTCAGTTTTTCACAATTCCTGACATTTAATTCTAGTACAAATTCCCTGTCTTAGGTCTGTTAGGATCACCCCTTTATTTTAAGAATGTGAAATGTCAGAATAATAGTAGTGATTTATTTCAGCTTTTTTTTCTTTCATCACATTCCCAGTGGGTCAGATGTTTGCATACATTCAATTAGTATTGGTAGCTTTTGCCTTTAAATTGTTTAACTTGGGTCAAACGTTTTGGGTAGCCTTCCACAAGCTTCCCACAATAAGTTGGGTGAATTTTGGCCCATTCCTCCTGACAGAGCTGGTGTAACTGAGTCAGGTTTGTAGGCCTTCTTGCTCGCACACGCTTTTTCAGTTCCGCCCACAAATGTTCTATAGGATTGAGGTCAAGGCTTTGTGATGGCCACTCCAATACCTTGACTTTGTTGTCCTTAAGCCATTTTGCCACAACTTTGGAAGTATGCTTGGGGTCATTGTCCATTTGGAAGAACCATTTTTGACTAAGCTTTAACTTCCTGACTGATGTCTTGATGTTGCTTCAATACATCCACATAATTTCCCTCATGATGTCATCAGTCCCTCCTGCAGCAAAGCACTCCCACAACATGATGCTGCCACCCCCGTGCTTCACGTTTGGGATGGTGCTCGTCGGCTTGCAAGCCTCCCCCTTTTTCCTCCAAACATAACGATGGTCATTATGGCCAAACAGTTCTATTTTTGTTTCATCAGACCAGAGGACATTTCTCCAAAAAGTACAAACTTTGTCCCCATGTGCAGTTGCAAACCGTAGTCAGGCGTTTTTACGGCGGCTTTGGAGCAGTGGCTTCTTCCTTGCTGAGCGGCCTTTCATGTCGATATAGGACTCGTTTTACTGTGGATATAGATACTTTTGTACCGGTTTCCTCCAGCATCTTCACAAGGTCCTTTGCTGTTGCTCTGAGATTGATTTGCACTTATTGCACCAAGGTACGTTCATCTCTAGAAGACAGACCGCGTCTCCTTCCTGAGCGGTATGACGGCTGTGTGGTCCCATGGTGTTTATACTTGCGTACTATTGTTTGTACAGATGAATGTGGTACCTTCAGTCGTTTGGAAATTGCTCCCAAGGATGAACCAGACTTGTGGAAGTCTACACTTTTTTTCTTTGGATTTTCCCATGATGTCAAGCAAAGAGGCACGGAGTTTGAAGGTAGGCCTTGAAATACATCCACAGGTACACCTCCAATTAATTGACTCAAATGTCAATTAGCCTATCAGAAGCTTCTAAAGCCATGACATAATTTTCTGGAATTTCCCAAGCTGTTTAAAGACGGTCAACTTAGTGTATGTGACCTTCTGACCCACTAGAATTAATCTGTCTGTAAACAATTGTTGGAAAAATTACTTGTGTCATGCACAAAGTAGATGTCCTAACCGACTTGCCAAAACTGTAGTTTGTATTGTCTGTGAAGGAAAACTCTAGTTGCACGTCCCTGATCACTCTATTTAAGCAAAAAACGCACTGTTGACTTTCAATATAAAATGCGACCCCTGTCAAAACACAGCTGGACTTACCTGCTCCCGCTTTCTCCTGTTGTGCTATTTACAAACAAACACTCAACTGGGGAACTAGGTAAACTTCGTGTTGGTTTCATGAGCTGAAATAATTTTCCATATGCACAAAAAAATGTATTCTCTCAAATGTGGTGCATACATTTTTGTACATCCCTGTTAGGGGGCATTTCTCTGTTGCCAAGATAATCCATCCACCTGACAGGTGTGGCATACCAAGAAGATGATTAAACGGCATGATCATTACACAGGAGCACCTTGTGCCGGGGACATTAAAAGGCCACTGTAAAATGTGATTGCAGGAATGTCCATCAAAGCTGTTGCCAGAGAATTGAATGTTAATTTCTCTACTATCAGACTCATTTTAGACTCACAACTGCAGACCATGTGTAACCATGCCAGCCCAGGACTTCCACATCCAGCTGATGAAACAGAGTTTTTGCAGAAACACTGATGCAAACCCAGTCAGAAACGGTCTCCGAAGAAGCTCATCTGCATGCTCATCGTCCTCACCAGGGTCTTGACCTGACTGCAGTTCGGTGTCAGAACCAACTTCAGTGGGCAAATGCTCAACTTAGATGGACACTGGCATGCTGAAGAAGAGTGCCCTTCATGCGTGAATCCCGGTTTAAACTGTACTGGGCAGATGGCAGACAGCGTCTGGTGATGTGTGGTTGACCAGTTTGCTGATGTCAACGTTCTGAACGGAGTGCCTCATGATGGCGATGGGGTTATGCTAAGGGAAAGCATAAGCAACAAACACAATTGCATTTTATCAATGGCAATTTGAATGCACAGAGATGACGTGAATAGATCCTGAGGCCCATTGTCGTGCAATTTATCCGCCTCCATCACCTCATGTTTCAGAATGATAATGCACGGCCCCATGTTCGCAAGGATCTGTACACAATTCCTGGAAGCTGAACATTTCCCAGTTCTTCCATAGCCCGCATACTCACCAGACATGTCACCCATTGAGCATGTTTGGGATGCTCTGGATTGACAGTGTTCCAGTTCCCACCAATATCCAGCAACTTTGCACAGCCATTGAAGAAGAGTGGGACAACATTCTACAGGCCACAGTAAACAACCTGATCAGGTCTATGCGAAGATGTCGCGCTGCACAAGGAAAATGGTCACACCAGATACTGACTGGTTTTCTGATCCATGCCCCTACCTTTTTTTTAAATGATCTGTGACCAACATATGCATATCTGTATTCCCAGTCATGTGAAATCCATAGATTAGGGTCTACTGAATGTATTTCAATAGACTGATTTCCTTAACTTTAACTTAATGTTGCGTTTATTTTTGTATAGTATCAAATCAACTAACATGTTTGCATAGTGTCATATCAACTAGCATGTTTGTATATTACTCATATCAATCCCTCATTGCCCAATTGGGGCGGCAGGTAGCCTAGTGGTTAGAGCGTTGGGCCAGTAACCGAAAGGTTGCTAGATCGAATCCCTGAGCTTTTAAAAAAAATCTGAAAATGCCACATAGCAGGGTGATCATATCAGATTTCTTGATCCAACATCCTCTCACTCTATCTCTTACAGTCAGTATACATGGAGGATGGTAAGCCTGATCTACTGCTAGTCAAAAAGGAGCAAAATAAATAAATACATACAGTAGGGGTAGTTGTTTGGGCTAAATTATAGATGGGCTATGTACAGGTGCAGTAATCTGTGAGCTGCTCTGACAGCTGGTGCTTAAAGCTAGTGAGGGAGATAAGTGTTTCCAGTTTCAGAGATTTTTGTAGATTGTTCCGGTCATTGGCAGCAGAGAACTGGAAGGAGAGGCAGCCAAAGGAGGAATTGGTTTTGGGGGTGACCAGAGAGATATACCTTCTGGAGCAGTACTACAGGTGGGTGATGCTATGGTGACCAGCGAGCTGAGATAAGGGGGGACTTTACCTAGCAGGGTCTTATAGATGACCTGGAGCCAGTGGGTTTGGCGACGAGAGTGTACAGGTCGCAGTGGTGGGTAGTATATGGGGCTTTGGTGACAAAACGGATGGCACTGTGATAGACTGCATCCAATTTATTGAGTAGGGTATTGGAGGCTATTTTGTAGATGACCGCCGAAGTCGAGGATTGGTAGGATGGTCAGTTTTACGAGGGTATGTTTGGTAGCATGAGTGAAGGATGCTTTGTTGCGAAATAGGAAGCCAATTCTAGATTTAACTTTGGATTGGAGATGTTTGATGTGAGTCTGGAAGGAGAGATTACAGTCTAACCAGACACCCAGGTATTTGTAGTTGTCCACGTATTCCTAGTCAGAGCCGTCCAGAGTAGTGATGCTGGACGGGCGAGCAGGTGCAGGCAGTGATCGATTGAATAGCATGCATTTAGTTTTACTTGCATTTAAGAGCAGTTGGAGGCCACGGAAGGAGAGTTGTATGGCATTGAAGCTCGTCTGGAGGTTAGTTAACAGTGTCCAAAGAGGCGCCAGAAGTATACAGAATGGTGTCGTCTGCGTAAAGGTGGATCAGAGAATCACCAGCAGCAAGAGCGATATCATTGATGTACACAGAGAAGAGAGTCGGTCCAAGAATTGAACACTGTGACACCCCCATAGAGACTGCCAGAGGCACGGACAACAGGCCCTCCGATTTGACACACTGAACTCTATCAGAGAAGTAGTTGGTGAAACAGGCGAGGCAATCATTTGAGAAACCAAGGCTATCGAGTCTGCCGATGAGGATGTGGTGATTGACAGAGTCGAAAGAGTACAAATGTGCTTAACAATTCTCATAATAAGTTGCATGGACTCACTCTGTGTGCAATGATAGTGTTTAACATTATTTTTAAATGACTACCTCATCTCTGTACCCCATACATACAATTATATTTAAGGTCCTTCAATCGAGCAATTAATTTCAAACACAGATTCAACTACAAAGACCAGGGAGGTTTTCCAATGCATCACAAAGAATGGCACCTATTGGTTTATGGGTACAAATAAATAAAAAAAGCAGACATTGAATATCTCTTTGAGCATTGTTAAGTTATTAATTACACTTTGGATGATGTATCAATACATCCAGTCACTACAAAGATACAGGCGTCCTTCCTAACTTAGTTGCCAAAGAGGAAGGAAACCACTCAGGGATTTCACCATTGGCCCCAATGGTGACTTTAAAATAGTTACAGAGTTTAATGGATGTGATATAAAAAAACTGAGGATGGATCAACAACATTGCAGTTACTCCACAATACTAACCTAATTGACAGAGTGAAAAGAAGGAAGCCTAAACATTCCAAAACACATCCTGTTTGCAAAAAAACTTGACAAAGCAATTAACACTTCGTTTTCCTGGAGAAAAAAAGTTACGTTTGGGGCAAATCCAATAAAACACATTACTGAGTACCACTCTATATTTTCAAGCAGAGTTCTGGCTACATCATGTTATGTTAGGTATGCTTGTAATTGTTAAGGAACTGGGAGTTTTTCAGGATAAACAAGAAAGGGAATGAAGCTAAGCACAGGCAAAATCCTAGAAAACCTGGCAGAGTAGATGATATGGTGATGGTTGGTGTGATGGTGTCTAAAAATGCTTCACTGATGAAAGTGACATCCTTGTCCTGTTGTTTGATGCTGGTCGCTCTGGATAAGAGCGTCTGCTAAATGACTTAAATGTAAATGTAAATGTGTTTTATAATGAAGAAATGATAGTGCTTTAATTCATGTTTACTTGACATGAAGTAGTGAAGATGTGTGTAATGTGAAGTTTAGTCTTTTCAAAAACTATTCTAAAATGTTTTGATCAAAGCAAGATTTACAGAAAAAGTCAAGTGTTACCATACTGAGAAAGGTTATTCTACTTGTCATGTATTGTTTTGTACAATAAAAGTACTGTACACCAGGTTACGTGAATGTTTGACCATTTTGTTCAAATTAAATACAAAATTGACTGTGCTGCCTGATTTGGTTATTTTTGTGTGTCCTCTATTTCAGTCGAACCAAAACATACTGAATTCTTGAATCAACATATATGGACAGTTTTTATAATAAACTCCAATGGCTCCATATTGTTAGGTACTTGAATCATTGTTAGAGATGGGCCTTACTGTGGTTAACATATTATATATGTCATGTTCAGCAAAGACTTAAAAACCTTTATGCTCTTCTGTACAATTTGTTTTTAGGGCAGTGAAAGGATCTCTGAAGCGGCTGATCACAAAACATGGCCCCGGATCAGGAGTCATCAAACAAGCTAAGCGTCAGTATAGAGACAAAGTGGAGTCGCAATTCAATGGCTGAGACACGAGAGGTATGTGGCAAGGTCTACAGTCAATCACGGACTACAAAACAAAAACCAGCCCCGTCGCGGACCACGATGTCTTGCTCCCAGACAAACTAAACAACTTCTTAGCTTGCTTTGAAGACAATACAGTGCAACTGACACGGCCCGCAACCAAAACCTGCGGGCTCTCCTTCACTGCAGCCAACGTGAGTAAAACATTTAAAACAACATCTCCACCCAGCTGATCCTCAACACTGGGTCCCCACAAGCGTGCTTTCTCAGCCCTCTCCTGTAATCCCTGTTCACCCACGACTGCGTGGCCATGCACGCCTCCAACTCAATCATCAAGTTTTCAGACGACACTACAGTGGTAGGCTTTATTACCAACAACGACAAGACGGCCTACAGGGAGGAGGTCAGGGCCATCGGAGTGTGGTGTCAGGAAAATAACCTCACACTCGATGTCAACAAAACAAAGGAAATAATTTTGGACTTCAGGAAACAGCAGAGGGAGCAGCCCCATATCTACATTGACGGGACAGTAGTGGAGAGGGTGAAAAGTTTTAAGTTCCTCGACGTACACATCACAGACAAATTGAAATGGTCCACCCACACAGACAGCGTGGTGAAGAAGGCGCAGCAGCGCCTCTTCAACCTCAGGAGGCTGAAGAAATGTGTCCTGTCACCAAAAACACACACAAACTTTTACAGATGCACAATCGAGAGCATCTTGTCGGTTCCTGCCTGGTTCCTGCAGCTGCTCCGCCCATAACCGGAAGGCTCCAAAGGGTGAGGTCTGCACAACACATCACCGGGTGCAAACTACCTGCCCTCCAGGACACCAACACCATTTGATGTCACAGGAAGGCCAAAAAGCTCATCAAGGACAACAACCACCCGAGCCACTGCCTGTTCACCCCACTACCATCCAGAAGGTGAGGTCAGTACAGGTGCATCAAAGCGGGGACCGAGAGACTGAAAAAAAAGCTCCTATCTCAAGGCCATCAGACTGTTAAACAGCCATCACTAACATTGAGCGGCTGCTGCCAACATACTGACTCAGCTCCAGCTCACTTTAATAATGGAAAAATGTATCACTAGCTACTTTAAACAATGCCACTTTATATCATGTTTAGATACCCTATATTTCTCATATGTATATACTGTACGCTATACCATCTACTGCATCTTGCCATCTTAATGTAATTAAATGTATCACTAGCCACTTTAAACAATGGCACTTTATATAATGTTTTCCACCCTCTCTTTATATAATGTTTTCATGCCCTACATTAGTCATCTCATATGTATATACTGGACTCTACCATCTACTGCATCTTGCCTATGCCATTCGGCCATCACTCATTCATATATTTTTATGTACATATTCGTATTCATTCCTTTACACTTGTGTGTGTATAAGGTAGTTGTTGGGAAATTGTTAGATTACTTGTTAGATATTACTGTATGGTCGGAACTAGAAGCACACATTTCGCTACATTTGCATTAACATCTGCTAACCAGGTGTATGGGACAAATAAAATTTGATTTGAGCATGTCATCCTGGGAACCTTGGGAGCCTTCAGAGAGAATATATAGATTGATTTTAATGTTTTTGTGAATGGATGCTTATTCTTTAACACTATTTGATGCGGTCTATCTGCCATATCTATGTGTTTGACCAAAACGGCGCTCACTTTTAGCCATGAGTGTGCATGTATTATGGTCGCTGTCCTTTCAGCACCACGAGCCTGTCACCTTTGATGTGTCACTATTGTTGTCGCTGTTGGTGATGGTGTGATTGTGGTGTTGGGCTACCGTAGGTTGTGTAAACAGTGGTTTTTGTTTTGCTGGTCACATTATTTTCTGCTGTGTGTTACATTTCTGTCTGCTGGTTCTGTCTCTGTGTAAGCGCAGCCCGAAACTTGGCCAGGGCTGTCTGATTCATTCATAATGTCACCAAAATGCATTGCTCTTCCTTCGCTATAACTTGAATGGTCCGACTACAGGAGATACAATGTAGGCTATTGGAAGATTTTTGGTCCCTCTGAAGGCTTAGGTCCTACAGTAACAATTTGCTAGAAATAGACCCTCCTGTTCCTATGATACGAACAAACAATCACCACAGTATCCATGATGAACAGAGCAGGTCACCCTGGGCTTCAGACTTCACACAGAGTGGTGGGAGACCCCCCTGGTGGGAGTCTTTCAGCAAGTCTGTCTTCTCCTTCAGGGTCTCGTCTAATGCCTGGTGACTGGGTTCATAAAAAGCCTGGGCCTGGATCTAGCCTTCCTCAGTTACCTCAGGGTTACCCCACCAATACAGGTGGGTCAGGATGGGCGTTCACCACGAGAGGTACCTAGCCTATAACACAGAACACAATCCCAACAACACCCAAACAATGGCAAGAGGGAGCTAAAAGACTAACCACCTTAGTCTGGTAGCTCCTGTTTCTACCTCCTCTGGTTAGGACGGACGCAGACAAGCCATACACCTGCGCCACGTGTGGGAAGCCCTTTTCCAAGGTGAACTGTGACAAAGCACCAGACCGTTCACATCAAGTAGAGGCCCTTCAAGTGTAAGCTGTGTTACAAGAGCTTCTCCTTTTTGAGTTACCTGATCAGACATAGGAGTGTCCACAACCGGGAGAAATTGTGACTTGAGATCTATGCAGGGGAACGATTCTTTAGCTGATTATTTTATCATCCTCTGAAGTGTCCTGGGATAAGAGTTTTTTTTAAATGTATTTCTAAGTCCCTCAGTTGAGCATCTAGGTATGCGGTATTCTCACATGACACAGACTTGTTTTTTGGTTCCTGGGTCTGGAAGACCTCTCAGCAGAAGAGTTGCATGGAGTATTGTCACGAACCGTTCCACCCGCTCAGGCCCCAGAGCCTAAGAAGGGAGATTTGGAGCTTTGAAGGACAGAATAATTGGGAGTATTGTAAATTTAATATTTTGAGTTGTGTGGATTAAGTTTGTCTACACCACGTATGAATTTACTATTTACATTGTTTTTTTTAATCCCATCCAGTTGTTGGTGTCAATACACCTTTTTGAGATGTAATCCACCATTAAAACCACAGAAGAAGAAGTTAAGATGGATGACGAGGAGGAAACCTGACAACTGTGGCAAGTTTTGGGAGCATGGAGAGGCCAGATATAGATTGGTCAAAGGAACAGAAGGTGGGTATTGAACAAAGGCCATCAGTGTGTGTGCTGCAAGCAATTCAGCGGATGATGGCGCGGCATGAGCGTGGTAAACGGACAGACGTGGTTATGGACCGCAAGGAATAAGTAGAAGAGGGAAGTGCAATGGGAAGATGTGTGTTGAAGAAGAGTAGTGCCAAGTACAAACCGTATTCTGCTGTCTGATGGCTCAGGAATTTTACCTGATGAGAGTGAGGATGAATTACCTGCGGTGGCAGGTGTGGTGAAGACCTCCGAGTCCAAGCCTCGCCCCGATGGTCATGTAAAGGATGGTTCTGTCCCAGTGGGAGTGACATTTTTGGAGAAAGTGGATCCCTGCCTTTTGGCTGACCCAGGCTGGGTAAAAATAAGTTGGGAACTGTTAAATTGGTGATGGTAGTCGAAATGGACTTATGATGGTTTTCTGTCTGTGTTTCTTTGTGTTACGTGCCTAGGGACAAGACATGTGACTTGCCTTTGAAAGGAGTGATTACTGGGGTGGTGCAACTAAACTTGAAGATTCCCTCTGGCGAGCGTTGTGAAACTGAGAAGAAACTGTCTGTCCTTTTCGAGTTTTGAAGCAGTCTTTTCCTGATAGAGCTTTTGCGCCGAACCCACTAAGGTGTTTCAGATGCCAAGCTTATGGTCATGTTGCAGCAGTGTTTAGGGGTTGAGATTCCAAAATGTGTAAAGTGTGCAGGAGGGCAAGGGACAAAGGAATGTGTAGTGTAGGTTGAAAAGTGGGGGTGCCCATGTTGCTGGGGATCAGAAGTGCCCGGTGCAAGAGACAGGTTGAGGTTGCCAGGGAGAGCAGAGGATGATGGGTCAAGGGTCTTGGCCAATACAGAGTGATACGAATTTGTACCGCGGAAATGAAACATAAATCACAGAATATATATGTTGTGGTGGCAGCTGCTAAGTACTTGGGTTTACCAGGTTTTACTGGAGAAGAGTTACAAGGTCTGTTGAACAAGAGAGTCCCATTCTCCCAAACCATTACAGTAGTGGAATAGTGAGGTGGTTTTTATTTGTTTTATGAAATAGTGGTATATAGGTGTAGGGTTAGTTGGTGTTTTTTCCCCCGATTTTATCTTTGTATCACAAAATGTAACGTGATCGATCACACGGTAGGTGGCGGCATGCAAAAACACCATGATACCAAAGAAGTAGAAAACGGAAGTGAACAGTAATTTGGCATTTTTTCCAATTTCCACGTTAGCGTTTTTGTTGTTATTTAGACGTTTATTAACATCATGGAACTCAAAATATGACTATTTTAACTGCACAGCATCACATAATTATCGCAGGTGGTCTTTAATTCGCGCTGGAAACAGGAATTGGTTGATAGAGCTACGTAACGCTAGCTAGCTGCTAACAATGGCTAACTGTATGGTTTTTCACACTCAAATAGCCTCCATCATGGAGGTGCTAGCGAATGCAGCCGTGGCAGAGATCTGTAAACTCGTAGACGACGACTATAAAGTGTTTCGTTTGGAAATGTCTCAAAGCCAGAAAGAAAACAAGGGGTTGCGGAGGAAACTACAACTAATGGACTGGAAGGTGGCACGGGAGCGCGCAGAGAGGACAATACGAGAGCGCGTCCCCGCCAGTCGTCCCAGTAGTGTCAAGATCCTCGACCGATACAGAGGAATGGCAAGAGGTACATTGCTGAGTCTGCACGACCTGTCGCCGTTCATTTAATAGCTCCGTTACCTTCTGCGGATGTGTTAACAAAAATTGGGTCTTGGTCCGTTTTTGGATAGCAAGCACTTGTGCAAAGACACTATCATATTCTAACCAGATTATTGATTTACTGAATTTCCTATTATTTACTAAATTAAAATAATGTGATGCATGGAACATAATACATTGATCAATATGTGTTACCTTACATCCTTGCCAATTGTAGAGTGCCAATATTGTAAAATATACATTGAGCATTGACAGTACCTAACTTAACTACCACTTTTCCCCTAATCACTCTCTTAGTTGAAGAACATCTCACTGTAGGCCACAACAGCTTTGTGAAGCCAGCGGGACACAACGCGTGGATAGATGACCAACCTATAGCTATAGACGAGGGGACTGGAACCTCAACCCAACATGTTATTGTGATAGAGGTCAGTGTCATAGTGTAACATTCAAAATGAAAGTACATCAAATGTGGCTAATTTATTTCAGAAAGGCTCCCCTTAGCCATTCATTTGCTTACATGGTCATCCTTATTTATCTGCCATATGGGAGCTCGTGTGACTTCCTGACAACATTGTTATTAACTTCCCTGATTGTTATCCAATTAAACTCATGTACCGATAATAACCTAATCTCTTCTTTTGTCAGTCTGCAGAGGCTGCAGGTCCTGGAGGATCGTCTCTGGTCAAGCAGGAGAGGACTGAAGGAGACGACCCACAACACAGCAGAGACATCCAGACTGAAGCAGCGGCTGGAGTGGTGCCCCCTGTAGCTACGGACGACCTCGCCACCACGCCCCAGCCCAGGACCCGACGTAGCATTACGGAGGTCAGTGGAACACCGAAGGCTGTCCTCAAGTCAGAGACAGACACCGAGACTTTAACTGTATCACGAAGGCTCTTACACACAGGATCAGACCCAGAGAGACTGGGCTGTCCTCCTGCTCCCGGCTCAGAGTATTTTCTTTATGGTAGCCCGAAGACGGTTCATACCCATCAGGACTCAGTTGCAACGTTAGAGACTGTCAATTATCCGTCTTGTTCTTACACTACAGAGATGGACCCTGGCAAAATGACCTTGGGTTTAGAGACACAGACTGATCTGTCTAGAGGGGACTGGAACCAGTACAGTAGTAGGCTATACTCTGAAGGGTGCCTAGATAAGAAAGAGGAGGTTATTGCCGTAGATGAGGTGACTGTGAAAGTGGAGGGCGATGTTCCTCTGATATGGAATGAGACTCACTTAGGAGAAGGACATTCACAAGGCAGAGATTTCTTAGATTACAGGGAAAGCTTAGAGACAAATCCAGATGTCACGACCCACTCCCCTTTACACACACTCAGGGATCACGAACCAGTGTCCACGTCTATGGGGCCTTCCGATCAGGTATTGAACTCAAAGGTACAAAAGGCCAAGGCTCAGGGAGGGGGACCAACATCAGGTGGTAGTAAAGTGAAACGCTTCCTCTGCATGTTCTGTAACAAAGGCTTCAGCTGCCTACAGAAGGTGGAGATCCACCAGAGGGTCCACACAGGGGAGAAACCCTTCAGCTGTACCCAGTGTCACATGCGATTCGCTGAGGCTGGCAACTTGAAGCGGCATCAGAGGGTCCACACAGGGGAGAAACCCTACAGCTGCCCCCAGTGTCACATGCGTTTCGCTCAGTCTGGAAACCTGAAGATGCACCTGAAGGTCCACACGGGAGAGAGGCCATTCGCCTGTACACACTGCAGGAAGAGGTTCTCAGAAAGGAGCTACCTCAGGATACACCAGCAGAAAAATCATTCCACTATAACATAGAAAGTAAACATTCCACTCAATCGCTTTTGACATTTAGACAAAGATTAATTTTCGTTGGTTGTTAGTAGAAAAGATCCACAGATGCATTTGGAATAATGAGTAACAGATTTCAGTGTTGAATATTCCTGGATAAAATTTTGCATCCAGACATTCTGTGATTTATAAGGCGTAAAAAAGTCTGTTACATATTTTGTTTGTACTGTGTAGGCTATATGATGTTCACAAATGCTTATTTCATTACTTTCATTCCACTACTGAATTTTTGCCAAGACACTTTTAATGAGAAAATGTATGCAGTTTATGCAGATTTTTAGTTTGTGTAGTTTTCATATGGTGTATTTAAAACTAGTTCATGTTTAATAAACACACAATTTAACTTTTAATTAAGACTTTCATTGACTCTTTAATATACATCACATCTGATCTCATGCTTTATAACCAATATACACCTAATAAATATAACTACACATACACACACTAACAAACACCTACTGTACATGTCAAAATAGTTAGTCAGGTTTGTCTGATGTGGCTTGACTTATCCTAGCTGACACATCTTTACCCACAACATATTTATGTCCACCATGATGTGTTTAACGACAATGAAGTAATTTTGTAACTACAGTATAGGACTCTAATGTAGTGGGGATGGGTAAACACTATGTTGAAAGTGTGTTTATTATCTGTGTGTACGTACCTGAGGGAGTGTATGTCTGTATCACCTGTCTCTTCAAGGAAGAGGAGGGTCCAGAGGGGCTGCTGGTGAAGGAGGAGGGTCTGGGGAACACTGAGGGGACCATGGTCATGGAGGACAACCAGACTACACCATGGTCATGGAGGACAACCTGACTACACCTCCTGAATGGTATTCAGACAGTAGTTCAGTGGGCTCACCTCAGTGAGACTCTGTGTGGTCCTGTGCTACTCAGCTGGTTCCTCTGTGGGTTCAGGAGGAGGTGTAGTCTGGTTGTCCTCCATGACCATGGTCCCCTCAGTGTAAGTTGCTGTAGGCTATATGTATTTCTCCCTTAACTTGCTCCCCCATCTTTAGATCAATGCTCTCTTGTCCGTCTTCTATTGTCTCCTCTTTGACCAGCAACAGATCAGACTTCCCTTCCTCCATGGCTACTGACTGTAAGAGATACAGAGTGAGAGGATGTTGGATCACAAAATCTGATATGAGCACCCTGCTATGGAGCATCTTCTGATTGGGCAATGAGGGATCGCTATGACTACTATACACCATTTAATTGTTTGATAATTCAAAGGCATTGTCCCACACTTAAGACAAAATTAATCCAAGACCTGGGCTCATATCCACACAGAGTCTCAAGTCCCCAACTGTCTACATGGTCTTATTTATTGTTATCTGAAAGGGAAAACTGATCCTAGATCAGCATTCCTACTTTGGAGAGACTTTGTGGACACGGGCCCTGACAAGAGAGCATTGATCTACTGAATGGACTAAAGATGGGGGAGCAAGTTAAGGGAGAAATACATATAGCCTACAGCAACTTATGTTTGCTTACAAAAACATAATGTATGGACTTCAGCAGTTAATTTACAAAAAAACGTAGTTTTCTCTGCAATGCTTTTAAAGTCTAAAGTCTTCCTGCAGGTGGATGGCTGGAGGCTAACAGAGGAGACTGGGTGGCCATCTTGGATTCCCAAACCCAGACCAGTGCAGCCAAGGGCCCATGGGACAACATCAATGAGCAGGCCTGGACCAGAGATAAATTAGTGGAGGTCAGTGGATGGGACAGCATCTTCAACTCTGGCCTGGGGAAGAACACTGTTAACCACAACCAGAAACAGACAGTGGAACACAAAACAACAACCAAATTTAGTCTCCATGACAAGAGAATGAATGAGACCAGTGTGAGGTGTAGATTTGGTCTGCGGGGACTGGGAGGCCAGGTTCGTATGCAGCAGGAACGAACAGAGAAAGACTCGGCTAGCGATGCTCCGTCCTGCTCCTATAGTTGTGATTCAGAGAGACTGATGACGTCTCATGTTAACCCCCAACATGTGCTGCCTTCAGCCTGCCTTCTTTAGGATCTATCAACTGGAACATGAACCCTGCGACAACACAGACACTCCCTGGCCTTCATCCTACACAGTCTCCTGTTAAACCAGACCTCAGACAATGCCAGTGCCTTAACAGTAAATGGCTACACAAGCCCGTTGACAAATGACAGTAGTAGTAACGCTATCAGTATATCTGGTGGCAAAGAGTAGCTCTTCCCATGTTCATTCTGTGGGAAAGCCTTCAGTTTCCCCAAACAGGTGGAGATCCACCAGAGGATGCACACGGAGGAGAAACCGTTCGGCTGCCACCTGTGCTGGGCCAGTTTCTCCCACTCGTCCAAGCTGAAGAGGCACCAGAGGGTCCACACAGGGGAGAAATCCTACAACTGCCCCCAGTGTGAGAAGAGGTTCTCTCACAAGCACCAACTGAAGATGCACACGGGAGAGAGGCCCTTCGCCTGTACACACTGTGGGAAGAGGTTCTCAGAAAGGAGCTATCTTAGGATACATCAGCAGAAAATGCACATGGCCCATGTATAGAGTATAGTGACATGTAACATCAAATCAAATGTATTTATACAGTATTTATGCAATACAGGTGTAGAAGCACGGTGGCTAGGAAAAACTCCCTAGAAAGGCCAAAACCTAGGAAGAAACCTAGAGAGGAACCAGGCTATGTGGGGTGGCCAGTCCTCTTCTGGCTGTGCCGGGTAGAGATTATAACAGAACATGGCCAAGATGTTCAAATGTTCATAAATGACCAGCATGGTCGAATAATAATAAGGCAGAACAGTTTAAACTGGAGCAGCAGCACAGTCAGGTGGACTGGGGACAGCAAGGAGTCATCGTGTCAGGTAGTCCTGGGGCACGGTCCTAGGGCTCAGGTCCTCCGAGAGAGAGAAAGAAAGAGAGAATTAGAGAGAGCATATGTGGGGTGGCCAGTCCTCTTCTGGCTGTGCCGGGTGGAGATTATAACAGAACATGGCCAAGATGTTCAAATGTTCATAAATGACCAGCATGGTCGAATAATAGTAAGGCAGAACAGTTGAAACTGGAGCAGCAGCATGGCCAGGTGGACTGTGGACAGCAAGGAGTCTTAATCTTAGTCCTAATCTTCACAGTCTCAGTGCAGGGATGAACCGGTCCTGGGGCAGATAGAGAGCAGGTCACCCTGGTCTTCAGCCTTCACAGAGTGAGGTGGGAGACCCCCCTGGTGGGAGTCTAACGAAGTCTGTCTTCTCCCTCTCGATATCATCTAATGCCTGGTGACTGGATTCATAGAAACCCGTGTCCTGGGTCTAGCCTTCCTCAGTTACCTCTGGGTTACGCCACCAATACAGATGGGCCAGGATGGGCATTCACCACGAGAGTTACCTAGCCTATAAAACAGCACACAATCCCAACAACACCCAAACAATGGCTTGAGGAGGGAGCTCAAAAACGAATCACCTGAGGGTGGTGGCACGTGCTACGACCTCCTCCACTGTCATTGGGTCACAACATGGGAGGGGCGAGCATTAGGACGAATGGCGACAAGTCGTACGCTTGCCCTACGTGTGGGAACCGATTCGCTTGCGCAAACTATTTGACCAAGCTTTTTCTTCCTGAGTAGCCTTATCAGACATGGGAGTGTCCACAACGGGGAAATAGACAAGTTGTCTGTTTCTCTCTTTTATTAAAAGGTTTTTATTCAGGTCACTTTTCCGCCAATCAGGTTCGGTGGCGCTTCCGAAAGCGTTCTGACAGGTTGGTGCAGGCACCCATCTAGGCTTCAAGAAAGGCTGCTGGGAGTCCGGCGGCGCTTTTGGGGCAACCTGGGCTTCCACAGGGGGGCTAGGAGTTTCTTGGAGCCGCTCGCCAAGCTTTTGGCCACAAGCTGCTGCTCCCGGGCATGAAGAAAGCAGAGGTCGGCTGTTTGGGAGCCGACGCACCACAGGAAAGAGGCAGCTGCTTCTTTTCCTACCCTAACTTCACGAGACGCCCCGTTGTCTTTCTCATGGTTTCTCCGAAGAGGCCCTTTTCAGAGATGGGTGCATTGAGCAAAGGGGTCTTTTCTGTCTCCTGGATGGAAGTCATGGAGAGCCAGAGGTGGGTCTGCATCATGACCAATGCAGCCATCACTTGGCCAGCGCAGACTGCCAATACTTGAGTGATGTGGAGAGCAGAGATGTTGAAACGTGCCACCTCTGCAATGCCAGCCTCTATTGTGGATCATCATTCTCCCAAGTCATCCTATAATAATGTGACCACATATGCTCCAAGCAGGCCCAGTTATTCAAGCTTAATGGGCACTCTGCCTACTTTCTGAGCTGCTAATTGTTGCTCACCTCTAGAACCCATAACACTTCAATAGCCCAAGGGTGAGGGATTCGAATGGGAGCCACCCAGGTCTTCGAAAGCCAAGTCAACAAACAGGTCACTGACCATCTCGAATCCCACCGTACCTTCTCCGCTGTGCAATCTGGTTTCCAAGCCGGTCACAGGTGCACTTCAGCCACGCTCAAGGTACTAAACAATATCATAACCGCCATCGATAAAAGACAGTACTGAGCAGCCGTCGTCATTGACCTTGCCAAGGCTTTCGACTCTGTCAATCACCATATTCTTATCGGCAGACTCAGTAGCCAAGGGGTTTTTATGATGACTGCCTTGCCTGGTTCATCAACTACTTTGCAGACAGAGTTCAGTGTGTCAAATCGGAGGGCATGCTGTCCGGTACTCTGGCAGTCTCTATGGGGGTGCCACAGGGTTCAATTCTCAGGCCGACTCTTTTCTCTGTATATATCAATGATGTTGCTCTTGCTGCGGGCGATTCCCTGATCCACCTCTACGCAGACGACACCATTCTGTATACTTCCGTCCCGTCCTTGGACACTGTGCTATCTAACCTCCAAACGAGCTTCAATGCCATACAACACTCCTTCCGTGGCCTCCAACTGCTCTTAAACGCTAGTAAAACCAAATGCATGCGTTTCAACCGTTCGCTGCCTACACCCGCACGCCCGACTAGCATCACCACCCTGGATGGTTCCGACCTAGAATATGTGGACATCTATAAGTACCTAGGTGTCTGGCTAGACTGTAAACTCTCCTTCCAGACTCATATCAAACATCTCCAATCTAAAATCAAATCTAGAGTCGGCTTTCTATTCCGCAACAAAGCCTCCTTCACTCACGCCGCCAAACTTACCCTAGTAAAACGGACTATCCTACCGATCCTCGACTTCGGGGATGTCATCTACAAAATAGCTTCCAACACTCTACTCAGCAAACTGGATGCAGTTTATCACAGTGCCACCCGTTTTGTTACTAAAGCACCTTATACCACCCACCACTGCGACCTGTATGCTCTAGTCGGCTGGCCCTCGCTACATATTCGTCGCCAGACCCACTGGCTCCAGGTCATCTACAAGTCCATGCTAGGTAAAGTTCCACCTTATCTCAGTTCACTGGTCACGATGGCAACACCCACCCGTAGCACGCGCTCCAGCAGGTATATCTCACTGATCATCCCTAAAGCCAACACCTCATTTGGCCGCCTTTCGTTCCAGTTCTCTGCTGCCTGTGACTGGAACGAATTTCAAAAATCGCTGAAGTTGGAGACTTTTATGTCCCTCACCAACTTCAAACATCTGCTATCTGAGCAGCTAACCGATCGCTGCAGCTGTACATAGTCTATCGGTAAATAGCCCACCCAATTTTACCTACCTCTTCCCCATACTGTTTATATTTATTTACTTTTCTGCTCTTTTGCACACCAATATCTCTACCTGTACATGACCATCTGATTATTTATCACTCCAGTGTTAATCTGCAAAATTGTAATTATTCGCCTACCTCCTCATGCCTTTTGCACACAATGTATATAGACTCCCCTTTTTTTCCTACTGTGTTATTGACTTGTTAATTGTTTACTCCATGTGTAACTCTGTTGTTGTTGTTTGTTCACACTGCTATGCTTTATCTTGGCCAGGTCGCAGTTGCAAATGAGAACTTGTTCTCAACTTGCCTACCTGGTTAAATAAAGGTGAAATAAAAATAAAAATAGTCCTGAAGAGAGAAATCCAGAGAGGAGTTTTACTAAGGTTGGATTTCTTGCGTTTATAGCCATGGTGATCAACTGCACTGATGGAGCAGAAATAATAGAAGATAGACATAGTTGCAGCAGCAGAGAAATATTAGGGTGAGAGATTTTAGTGCAGAAGATCTACAGGGAGTTTTGAGAGGAGGAGTTCCATCTTCCCAGGACTGATGTAGGATCTCTTGGGGCCAAAGTAGTGGGATGGGTGGTGGTTTTCGGGGATAGTGTATAGGTACAGGGTTGGTCCATTACTATTTAATTTTTTTGTGACCAAAATGCGCAATCCGCATTCCCGACCTGTGAAAGGCAGCAATGGGCAACACATCGTCTTGTCTGCCGGAAATCACACAAAGAAGTAGTAAACGGAAGTGAATCGTGCCCAGGAACAGTTTCGACGTTAACGTTTTGTTGTTATTTAGACGTTTATTAACACCCTGGAACTGAAAATATCACACACTTACCCCAGGGTAGTGTTTAATTCGCGTTGAAGACAGGACTTGGTTGATAGATGTTATCTAGGTAATGCTAACTATCTAGCCGCTAAGAATGGCTAACTGTAACGTAATGGTTTTTCACACTCAAATAGCCTCCGTTATGGAGGTGCTAGCGAATGCAGCCGTGGCAGAGATCTGTAAACTCGTAGACGACGACTATGCAGTGTTTCGTTTGGAAATAACTCAAAGCCAGAAAGAAAACAGGGTATTGCGGAGGAAACTACAGCTACTGGAACTGAAGGTGGCACGGGAGCGCGCAGAGAGGACACTACGAGAGCGCGTCCTCGCCAGTCGTCCCAGTAATGTCAAGATCCTCGACCGATACAGAGGAATGGCAAGAGGTACATTTTGCAGAAGGCCCGTTCCCTTCTGCGCATGTGTTAAGCAGAGTTTGGTCTTGGTCCGTTTTTGGATTGTATTTTATTTTTTTATTTTTTTGAGGGTGGATCAGCTTAATATTGCGGATAGAATGTTGCTTCCAATGTAATTGTCTGCATCATTTCCAATCCCCCATATTTTTTTGGTAAATATATATATCCATACACGCATGCATATACATACACATATACATACCTATATAGACATACATACTTTTTTAAAGAATATACCTTTATTATTATTCCCCGCAAACCCTTCCGCCGATCCCCCGATTCGAGTAAACTAATAAACACTTCTGCTTCTACCTTCAATCCATACATGGATTGTAAATTCAATAATTCCGCTGATTACTTCACAATCTTGCACAAAGACACAATATCAAATCATATCAAATCAAATCAAATTTTATTTGTCACATACACATGGTTAGCAGATGTTAATGCGAGTGTAGCGAAATGCTTGTGCTTCTAGTTCCGACAATGCAGTAATAACCAACAAGTAATCTAGCTAACAATTCCAAAACTACTACCTTATAGACACAAGTGTAAGGGGATAAAGAATATGTACATAAAGATATATGAGTGAGTGATGGTACAGAGCGGCATAGGCAAGATACAGTAGATGGTATTGAGTGCAGTATATACATATGAGATGAGTATGTAAACAAAGTGGCATAGTTAAAGTGGCTAGTGATACATGTATTACATAAAGATGCAGTAGATGATATAGAGTACAGTATATACATATACATATGAGATGAATAATGTAGGGTATGTAAACATTATATTAGGTAGCATTGTTTAAAGTGGCTAGTGATATATTTTACATCATTTCCCATCAATTCCCATTATTAAGGTGGCTGGAGTTGAGTCAGTGTGTTGGCAGCAGCCACTCAATGTTAGTGGTGGCTTTTTAACAGTCTGATGGCCTTGAGATAGAAGCTGTTTTTCAGTCTCTCGGTCCCAGCTTTGATGCACCTGTACTGACCTCGCCTTCTGGATGATAGCGGGGTGAACAGGCAGTGGCTCGGGTGGTTGTTGTCCTTGATGATCTTTATGACCTTCCTGTGACATCGGGTGGTGTAGGTGTCCTGGAGGGCAGGTAGTTTGCCCCCGGTGATGCGTTGTGCAGACCTCACTACCCTCTGGAGAGCCTTACGGTTGTGGGCGGAGCAGTTGCCGTACCAGGCGGTGATACAGCCCGACAGGATGCTCTCGATTGTGCATCTGTAGAAATTTGTGAGTGCTTTTGGTGACAAGCCAAATTTCTTCAGCCTCCTGAGGTTGAAGAGGCGCTGCTGCGCCTTCTTCACGATGCTGTCTGTGTGGGTGGACCAATTCAGTTTGTCTGTGATGTGTACGCCGAGGAACTTAAAACTTACTACCCTCTCCACTACTGTTCCATCAATGTGGATAGGGGGGTGTTCCCTCTGCTGTTTCCTGAAGTCCACAATCATCTCCTTAGTTTTGTTGACGTTGAGTGTGAGGTTATTTTCCTGACACCACACTCCGAGGGCCCTCACCTCCTCCCTGTAGGCCGTCTCGTCGTTGTTGGTAATCAAGCCTACCACTGTTGTGTCGTCTGCAAACTTGATGATTGAGTTGGAGGCGTGCGTGGCCACGCAGTCGTGGGTGAACAGAGAGTACAGGAGAGGGCTCAGAACGCACCCTTGTGTGGCCCCAGTGTTGAGGATCAGCGGGGTGGAAATGTTGTTGCCTACCCTCACCACCTGGGGGCGGCCCGTCAGGAAGTCCAGTACCCAGTTGCACAGGGCGGGGTCATATTATTGACTTAGTGCATTTCCGATCACTTACTCATTAAAAACAATATGATGAATGGAACATAATCAGTCGATCTATGAATAGTTTTGGGACTTGTTACCTTACATGTGACGTGTTAACTTATATACTTGCCAATTGTAGACCGTGTCAAATACTTTACAATATAGTGTTGAGCATTGACAACACAGTACCTAACCTAAGCACCTATTTTCCCCCAACCACTCTCTAAGGTGAAGGACATCTCACTGGAGGCCACAGGAGCTTTGTGAAGCCAGCGAGAGACAATACATGGAGACATGACCAACCAGTCACTGTTGATGAGGGGAGTGGAACCTCAACCCAGCACGTTATGGTGATAGAGGTTAGTGTCATAGTGTAACATATAAATTACAGTACATCTAATGTGGCCCGTTTTATTTCAGGAAGTCTCCCCTCAGCTATTTATTGTGGGGCAAAAAAGTATTTAGTCAGCCACCAATTGTGCAAGTTCTCCCACTTAAAAAGATGAGAGGCCTGTAATTTTCATCATGGGTACACTTCAACTATGACAGACGAAGTGAGAAAAAAAAATCCAGAAAATCACATTGTAGGATTTTTTATTAATTTATTTGCAAATTATGGTGGAAAATAAGTATTTGGTCAATAACAAAAGTTTATCTCAATACTTTGTTATATACCCTTTGTTGGCAATGACAGAGGTCAAACGTTTTCTGTTAGTCTTCACAAGGTTTTCACACACTGTTGCTGGTATTTTGGCCCATTCCTCCATGCAGATCCTCTCTAGAGCAGTGATGTTTTGGGGCTGTTGCTGGGCAACATGGACTTTCAACTCCCTCCAAAGATTTTCTATGGGGTTGAGATCTGGAGACTGGCTAGGCCACTCCAGGACTTTGAAATGCTTCTTACGAAGCCACTCCTTCGTTGCCCGGGCGGTGTGTTTGGGATCATTGTCATGCTGAAAGACCCAGCCACATTTTATCTTCAATGCCCTTGCTGATGGAAGGAGGTTCACTCAAAATCTCACGATACATGGCCCCATTCATTCTTTCCTTTACACGGATCAGTCGTCCTGGTCCCTTTGCAGAAAAACAGCCCCAAAGCATGATGTTTCCACCCCCATGCTTCACAGTAGGTATGGTGTTCTTTGGATGCAACTCAGCATTCTTTGTCCTCCAAACACGACGAGTTGAGTTTTTACCAAAAAGGTCAATTTTGGTTTCATCTGACCATATGACATTCTTCCAATCTTCTTCTGGATCATCCAAATGCTCTCTAGCAAACTTCAGACGGGCCTGGACATGTACTGGCTTAAGCAGGGGGACACGTCTGGCACTGCAGGATTTGAGTCTCTGGCGGTGTAGTGTGTTACTGATGGTAGGCTTTGTTACTTTGGTCCCAGCTCTCTGCAGGTCATTCACTAGGTCCCCCCGTGTGGTTCTGGGATTCGTTCTTGTGATCATTTTGACCCCACGGGGTGAGATCTTGCGTGGAGCCCCAGATCGAGGGAGATTATCAGTGGTCTTGTATGTCTTCCATGTCCTAATAATTGCTCCCACAGTTGATTTCTTCAAACCAAGCTGCTTACCTATTGCAGATTCAGTCTTCCCAGCCTGGTGCAGGTCTACAATTTTGTTTCTGGTGTCCTTTGACAGCTCTTTGGTCTTGGCCATAGTGGAGTTTGGAGTGTGACTGTTTGAGGTTGTGGACAGGTGTCTTTTATACTGATAACTAGTTCAAACAGGTGCCATTAATACAGGTAACGAGTGAAGGACAGAGGAGTCTCTTAAAGAATAAGTTACAGGTCTGTGAGAGCCAGAAATCTTGCTTGTTTGTAGGTGACCAAATACTTATTTTCCACCATAATTTGCAAATAAATTCATTAAAAATCCTACAATGTGATTTTCTGGATTTTTTTTCTGTCATAGTTGAAGTGTACCTATGATGAAAATTACAGGCCTCATCTTTTTAAGTGGGAGAACTTGCACAATTGGTGGCTGACTAAATAATGTTTTGCCCCACTGTATCTGCCATAGTGGAACTTGTTAGACTTCCCAACAACATTGTTGTCCAATTCAACTCTTGTGCCGGTAATAACCTCATCTCTTCTTGTGTCAGTCTACAGATGCAGAGGTTGCAGGTCTTGGGGTGAAGCAGGAGAGGTCTGAAGGAGAGGACCCACGGCAAAGCAGAGACATCCAGACTGGAGCAGCTGGAGCGCACCCTGTAGCCACAGAAGACCCCACCACCACCCCAGCACTGCCCAGGACCAGACACAGCATCACGGAGGTCAGTGGAACGCCGAACGCCATCCTCAAGACAGAGACTATAACGGGGCTGAGGCAACTGGGCTATCCTCCTGCTCCCCACTCAGAGTATTTACTTTATAGTAACCCGAGCCCGAGGATGGTTCTGTCCCATCGGGATTTAGGTGACTCTTTACTGACTGGCAATGATCCGTCCTGTTCATACGCTACGGAGACAGAGATGATACCTGGTGTCATGCCTGTGGGTTTAGATGCACAGACTACTCCAATGAGAGGAGACTGGAACCAGTACAGTAGTAGTGTATACTCTGAAGGGTGCCTAGATAAGAAAGGGGAGGGTCTGGTCGTAGATGAGGTGAAAGTGGAGGGTGAAGTTCCTCTGACATGGAATGCAGAGTCTAATTTAGGAGAAGGACACTCGCAGGTCAACACCAGTGACTTCTGGGATTACAGGGAAAGCTTAGAGACAAATACAAACTTCCCAACCCACTCCCCTTTACACCCGCTTAGGGATCGCGACTCAGTGTCCACGACTATGGCACCTTCCGATTCACATGTCCATGTCCTTTTCGATCAGGTATTGAACTCAAACGACAGTGCTAGATCCCAGTCTCGAAGAGGGAGAGCCACATCAGGCAATAGTAAAGAGAAACGTTTCCTCTGCATGTTCTGTAACAAAGGCTTCAGCAGCCCCCAGAAGGTTGAGATTCACCAGAGGGTCCACACAGGGGAGAAACCCTACAGCTGTACCCAATGTCAAATGCGATTCGCCCAGGCTTGCAACCTGAAGAGGCACCAGAGGGTCCACAAAAAGAGAGAAATTCTACAGCTGCCCCCAGTGTGAGAAGAGGTTCTCCCACCAGCACCATCTGAATATGCACCTGAATGTCCACACGGGAGAGAGGTTGTAACGCCTGTACATAGGGCTGTTACTGTGTCCTTATTAACGCCACACTGGCGGATTGCAGTCAAATTCCACATGACCATTGAGTCACGGTAGCTAGGCCACTCCAAAACTGTGCTCTGTAAATGAACGGTGCTGATGAGTGTTAGTAGGTTATCAAACTTGCTTATGGCTGTCAAGTTGCTTATGGCCTGGTACTCAGCGCTCTAGTGTCCCTCTAATCACTTTGACATAAAAGCTATCAAAAATTGCATCAAAGATTTTGCAGATTATTCTAATTAAACCATGGAGTTCACAATAGCAGCAAAAAAACGTGTTGCATTCTGAAAACGCAGGTGTATTGACCATGACATTCAATTTCAAGTTCCACATTTTTATATTTAAATAGACTCTGCTTTTATCTGAAATGTTTCATCCATTTTATTACGCTAATTAAATTAGCATAATAAAGGGGTTAACTGGTTAACTGGTTAGGACAGGGGTTAACTGGTTAGGACAGCTCATGAGGTCTCCTAAGTATCTGTTGAGTATGTGGGATTTTATTACGAAAGAGGCTTCATGCATAGCTTTTATTTTGACCCATAAGAGTAGGAGTATATGTTTTTGATACTTAAAGGGGCGTCACAATTCAGGATCAAATAGCTAAATTATTCATAGTATGACCATCTTAAAACAATTCCATATGTCAGCTTTGAACCCTCCCCCAACAACAGTATAGACTTACAGGGGTTAACTGTTACATTAACCAGCAGCATATTGTATTAGCATTCTAGCTAATGCATTTGGAGTTTCCTTTTCATCAGATGGTAAATTAGCCCAAATCCACATTTCATATATTTGATCAATAAGATGTCCCTACTGTTGGTGTGTCCAATTGTGAGTGCATCTGTCATTTCAACGGAAGATTGTGGTTACACTAATGAAGAATTAAATCAAATAAATTTGATTCAGAGTGAATTAATTAAACACACCTATTATTGCATTCGTATTTCATCACCACTGTCCATTTCAAGCATATTAATTAAGGCTATACTATTGTTCAGATAATATAATAATTGTATGTGATTTATAATGACATAAGATAAAGAGAACTACATTTTAACATAGCATCCTCTTGAACTGACCTGTATTTTCCTGCATTCTAGACACGATGACTGAGTGGACCCATGTATTAAATGCCAGTTTGTTTAGTTAGAAAGCAGGTGAAATCTATGTAAATGCATATTTTTGCATCCAGACATAAAACGACTGTTACATGTTGTGTTTGTACTGTGTAGGCTATACGATGTTCAGAAATGCCTTTTTCATTACTTCCATTCAACTACTTCATTTTGTTCCCCAAGACACTTTTAATGAGAATAGCAATTGAATAAAAATATAAATGCAATGTGCAACAATTTCAAAAATTTTACAGAGTTACAGTTAATATTGTCAATTTAAATAAATAAATGAGGCGATAAAATATGGATTTCACATGACTGGGAATACAGATATGCATCAGATACCTTAAAAAAAAAGGTTAGCTGCGTGGATCAGAACCCGCCAGTATCGTGTGTGACCACCATTTGCCTCACGCAGCGCGATACATCTCCTTCGCAGAGTTGATCAGGCTGTTGATTCTGGCCTGTGGACCCACTCCTCTTCAATGGCTGTGCGAAGTTGCTGGGTATTGGCGGGAATTGGAATACGCTGTCGTACACGTCGATCCAGAGCATCCCAAACATATATGCCCAATGGGTGACACATCTGGTGAGTATGCTGGCCATGGAAGAACTGGGACATTTTCAGCTTCCAGAAATCGTGTACAGATCCTTGCGACATGAGGTGATGGCGGTGGATGAATGGCATGACAATGGGCCTCAGGATCTCGTCACATTATCTTTGTGCATTCAAATTGCCATTGATAAAATGCAATTGTGTTCGTTGTCTGTAGCTTTGCCTGCCCATACCATAACCCCACCGCCACCAGGGGGCACTCTGTTCATAACGTTGACATCAGCAAACCGCTCACCCACACTACGCCATACACGCTGTCTGCCATCTGCCCATTACAGTTGAAACCGGGATTCATCCGTGAAGCGTGCCAGTGGCCATTGAAGGTGAGCATTTGCCCACTGAAGTTGGTTACAACGTCGAACTGCAGTCAAGACCCTGGTGAGGATGACGAGCACGCAGATGAGCTTCACTGAGACAGTTTGTGCAGAAATTCTTCGGTTGTGCAAACCCAAATTTTCATTGGCTGGACGATGCCGCAGGTGAATAAACCAGATTTGGAGGTCCTGGGCACGTGGTCTGCGGTTGTGAGGACAGTTGGACGAACTGCCAAATTCTCTAAAGCAATGTTGGCTGCGGCTTATGGTAGAGAAATGAACATTCATTTCTCTGGCAACAGCTCTGGTGAACATTCCTGCAGTCAGCATGCCAATTGTATGCTCCTACAAAATGTGCAGCCTCTGTGGCATTGTGTTGTGTGACAACTGCACATTTTAGTATCCTTTTGTCACCAGCACAAGGTGCACTTATGTAATGATCATGCTGTTTAATCAGCTTCTTGAAATGCCACACCTGTCAGGTGGATGGCTTATCTTGTCAAAGGAGAAATGCTCACTAACAGGGATGTAAACACATTTGTGCTCAAAATTTGAGGGAAATGAGCTTTTGTGCATATAGAACATTTCTGTGATGCTTAATTTCAGCTCATGACAGAGGACCAACACTTTATATATTGCTTTTATATTTTTGTACAGTGTAGTTCATCATGCAGATTTTTAGTTGAGACTTACACTGCATGACCAAAGGTATGTGGACACCTGCTCGTCAAACATCTCATTCCACAATCATGGGCATTAATATGGAGTTGGTCTTCCCTTTGCAGCTATAACAGCTTCCACTATTCTGAGAAGGCTTTCCACTAGATGTTGGAACATTGCTGCGGGGACTTGCTTCCATTCAGCCACGAGCAATAGTGAGGTCGTGCACCGATTTTGGGCGATTAGGCCTGGCTTGCAGTCGGCATTCCAATTCATCCCACAGGTGTTCAATGGGGTTGAGGTCAGGGCTCTGAGCAGGCCAGTCAAGTTCTTCCACACCGATTTCAACAAACCATTTCTGTATGGGCCTTGCTTTGTGAACTGGGGCATTGTCATGCTGAAACAGGAAAGGGCCCTACCCAAACAATTGCCACAAAAGGTGGAAGCACAGAATCGTCTACAATGTCATTGAATGCTGTAGCGTTAATATTTCCCTTCACTGGACCTAAGGGGCCAAGGCCAAACAATTATTCCTCCTCCACCAAACTTTACAGTTGGCACTATACATTGGGGCAGGTAGTGTTCTCCTGGCATCCATCAAACCCAGATTCGTCCATCGGACTGCCAGATGGTGAAGCGTGATTCATCACTCCAGAGAACATGGTCCCGCTGCTCCAGATTCCAATGGTGGCGAGCTTTACACCACTCCAGCCGACACTTGGCATTGCCAATGGTGATCTTAGGCTTGTGTGCGGCTACTGGGCCATGGAAATCAACCATTGAAGTTCCCCAAAAACACAGTGGCCTCCATCATTCTTTCATAGATAAAGTTTGGAGCCACCAAGACTCTGCCTAGAGCTGGCCACCCGGCCAAACTGAGCAATCAGGGAAGAAGGGCCTTGGTCAGGGAGGTGACCAAGAACCCGGTGGTCACTCTAACAGAGCTCCAGAGTTCTTCTGTGGAGATGAGATTCTTTTAGAAGGACAACCATCTCTGCCAATCAGACCTTTATGGTAGAGTGGCCATACGGAAGCCGCTCCTCAGTAAAACAGGCACATGACAGCCCGCTTGGAGTTTGCCAAAAGGCACCTAAGGACTCTCAGACCATGAGAAACAAGATTCTCTGGTCTGATGAAACCAAGATTTAACTCTTTGGCCTGAATGCCAAGCGTCACGTCTGGAGGAAACCTGGCACCATCCCAACGGTGAAGCATGGTGGTAGCACCATCATGCTGTGGGGATGTTTTTCAGCGGCAGGGACTGGGAGACTAGTCAGGATCAAGGGAAAGATGAACGGAGCAAAGTACAGATAGATCCTTGATGAAAACCTGTTCCAGAGCGCTCAGGGCCTCAGACTGGGGCGAAGGTTCACCTTCCAACAGGACAACAACCCTAAGCACACAGCCAAGATAACGCAGGAGTGGCTTCGGGACAAGTCTCTGAATGTCCTTGAGTGGCCCAGCCAGAACCCGGACAAACATCTCTAGAGAGACCTAAAAATAGCTGTGCAGCAACACTCTCCATCCAACCTGACAGAGCTTGAGAGGATATGCAAAGAAGAATGGGACAAACTCCCCAAATACAGGTGTGCCAAGCTTTTAGCGTCATACCCAAGAAGACTCAAGGCTGTAATCGCTGCCAAAGGTGCTTCAACTAAGTACTGAGTAAAGACTCTGAATACTTACTGTATGTAAATGTGATATTTCCGTAAAAAACATCTTTGTACTGCGTGTATGTATATATAAACTCAACAAAAAAAGAAACGTCCCTTTTTCAGGACCCTGTCTTTTAAAGATAATGCGTAAAAATCCAAATAACTTCACAGATCTTCATTACAAAGGGTTTAAACACTGTTTCCCATGCTTGTTCAATGAACCATAAACAATTCATGAACATCTGGGACCTGTTGGATTGGAGTGTGAGGGCTAAGGCCATTCCCACCAGAAATGTCCGGGAGCATGCAAGTGCCTTGGTGGAAGAGTGGGGTAACATCTCACAGCAAGAACGGGCAAATCTGGTTCAGTCCATGAGGAGGAGATGCACTGCAGTACTGTCAAGAGAATTATGTTCTCAATGTTCATTCATAACCCAATTCAATTATACTACTCAGTCTGCAACCTAGAATTTGTAAGATACAGGTCGAATAAAACAGACGGAGGCCCAGCTAAAATAGTCAAAAAGGTTTATTCACGGGAACGTTCTAAAGTCAAGAATACAAAGACATCCATTTTATAGCTGACAACATACTTCCATACAAACAGTAGATATCCTACGCACATACATACAAACAGAAGGTATCCTACGCACATACTGTCTCACTACCCAGCCGACAGAGATTAGGGAGACCTTGACCTTGAGACGTACTCCCCGTTCTCTCCCAAATCTCTAGTCAGGTCGGCGCCGGATTTTGCTCAGACAGTCTGTGTTTAAAATACCATAAAGACATAAACATTAGCTATATTGTTTTACCCTCATTCTGACTAGAACCACACATTTATTGATTATCATTTTATACATTCTAATCAATTCCATACAATTATATGTTTCAGGGTGGAATATTCTAATCATTCAATTAACAGATAAATCCAACTAACAAGACCTTAATGCAGCTGGTGGCCACACCAGATATTGACTGTTACTTTTGATTTTGTTGAATCTTATGTTCATACAAATATTTACCCATTTTAAGTTTGCTGAAAATAAACACAGTTGACAGTGAGGATGTTTCTTTTTTTGCTGAGTTTATATAATTATAAAAAAAATTTTACTGACAAATAAAATCAATCAATCATGTCCAACATGATGGCTTTAACAACGATTAAGTCAATCAGTAACTACAGTATAGGAATCAAATGTAGTGGGGATGGGTAAACACTGAGGGAGTGTATGTCTGTGTGATCTGTATCACCTGTCTCTTCCAAGAGGAGGAGGGTCCAGAGTTGCTGCTGGTGAAGGAGGAGGGTGTGGGGAACCCTGAGGGGGCCATGGTCATGGAGGACAACCAGACTACACCTCCTCCTGAACCCACAGAGGAACCAGCTGAGCAACACAGGACCACACACAGTCTCACTGAGGTGAGCCCAATGTAAACTACTGTGGTATTAGGGCCCGTATCCACAAAGCCTCTCTGAGTAGGAGTGCTGATCTTGGATTAGTTTTGCATTTTAGATCATAATGAATAAGACTATATAGACAGGTGAGGACCTGATCCTCGATCAGCACTTTTACTCTGAGACTCTTCGTGGATATGGGTGCAGGTCTTGATATATTTTGTCTTAAGTGTGAGACCATGCTTTTAAATGATCAAACCATTAAAGAGTGTCAAGTGTCAATCAGATCAACTAACATGTTTGCATAGTACTCATAGCAATCCCTCATTACCCAATCAGAATGTGCTCCATAGCAGGGTGCTCATATCAGATTTCTTGATCTAACATCATCTTACTCTATATCTCTTACAATCAGTAGACATGGAGGATGGAAAGCCTGATCTGCTGCTGGTCAAAGGAGACAATAGAAGACAGACCAGAGAGCATTGATCTGCTGAGTGGACTAAAGATGGGGGAACAAGGTAAGGGAGAAATACATATAGCCTACATTCAGTAATAGATCTTCAATGGGAGTAGTGATACTCTTGGCTGTTGTTTTGTCTTCATTCATAAAATGAAATCAATATAACTTGTGTTTACATACAAAACACACATTATAATGTATGAACTTCACCAGGTAATTGACTGAAACCATGTTTGACATCTACCATGTTTGTAAAGTCTATTTTGTAACCTCTTCCTGCAGGTGGTTGGCTAGAGGCTAATAGAGGAGACTGGGCGACCATCTTGGATTCCCAGACTCAGACGGATGCAGCCAAGGGCCCAGGGGACAACATCACTGAGCAGGCCAGGACCAGAGGCGACTTGGTGGAGGTCAGTGGATGGGAAAGTGTCCTCAACGCTGGGCTGGGGGGGCTCCAGAGTGGCGCAGGCTGTGTTGCAGCCGGCCGAGACAGGGAGACCCATTTGGCCCAGCGTATTTCCGGTTAGGGGAGGGTGTGACCGGCCGTATTGTCCTTGTCCCCATCGCTCTCTAGCGACTCCTGTGGCGGGCCGGGTGCATGGACGATGACACAGTCGCCAGGTGTACGGTGTTTCCTCCGACACATTGGTGTGGCTAGTTTCCGGGTTAAGCGGGCATTGTGTCGAGAAGCAGTGCGGCTTGGTTGGGTTGTCTTTCGGAGGACGCACGGCTCTCGACCTTCGTCTCCCCCGAGTCCGTACGGGACTTGCAGCGATGAGACAAGACTGTAACTACCAATTGGATACCACGAAATTGGGGGGAAAAAAGGGGTAAAACTACAAAAAAAATAGAAAATATTGTTAGGTACTTGAATCACAGTGTTAGGGATGAGCTTGACTGTGGTAAACATTTTATAATATCATGTCATGTTTCTGTGTGTACAGCAAATAGTTTGTTTTATTTTAATATATATAAACTTTTAAATGCTCTTCTGTTCAATTTGTTTTTACAGTCTGCAGTCCATGAGGACCTGCTGATATCCGGTGTTGCTGGTAGGAGAGACTGGATCTCTGAGGTGACAGGTCACCAAACCTTGCCCCAGATCAGGACACTGGATCAAGAGCCGTCATGGTTCCTTCTTGAGTCGGAACCAGGACCCAACCCCGAGGGAAGAGACTCCACCACCACACAGAAGACAACCAGTGGACAGGTGGACTGAACAACCTCAGTCCTGGTGGTCATCAGAGAGACAGAGGCTCCAGTCAGGGATCCAGTCTGCAGCCCAGACCCTTCTCTTCAAAGTCTCAGTGCAGGGATGAAGCAGGGCTTGGGGCTGATAGAGATAGAACCTCCTGTTCCTATGATACAAACACCACAGTATCCATGATGAACAGAGCAGGTCACCCTGGGCTTTAGCCTTCACAGAGAGCGGTGGGAGACGCCCCTGGTGGTAGTATATCAGCAAGTCTGTCTTCTCCTTCAGGGTCTCGTCTAAAGCCTGGTGACTGGGTTCATAGACAGCCTGGACCTGGGTCTAGCTTACCTGGTCATGGTTACCCCACGAATACAGACAGGGTCAGGATGGGCATTCATCACAAGAGGTACCTAACCTATAACAATCCCAACAACACCCAAACAATGGCTAGAGATCAAGGATGGATCTCAAAGACTCACCACCTGAGGGTGGTGGGTCCTGCTTCTACCTCATCTGGTGTCATTGTGTCACAACATGAGTGGCCGAGTGTTAGGACGGACGCCGACGAGTCCTACTCCTTGATAAGTGCATAAATTTGACTATTTTCCTGTCATGCTAAGCATTCAAAATGTAACGAGTACTTTTGGATGTCAAGGAAAATGTATGGAGTAAAAAGTACAATATTTTCTTAAGGAATGTAGTGAAGTAAAATTAGTTAAATATAAAGTACAGATACCCCAAAAAACTACTTGAGTAGTACTTTAAAGTATTTTTCCTTAAGTACTTTACACCACTTTGTGCAACCTAATAAACAGTACCGTATTTCAAAGAACAACACGCATCCCTATTTAAGTTAACATACCCTTTTGAGCTGTGACGGCAACCAAGATCCCTTCTCTTTCATCTTAAGGTTTAAAGTGTCTGTCCTATATCTAGGAGATATTATTTTTTTGTACACATATTTAACCCTTTTTTGCAGGCACAAAACTACTTCCCATAAATGTTTTTAACCGGTACCGGGTTACCTTCAGAGAAGTCCTGTGAAATTGTGGGGGTCGTAGAACAAAACTTATCTCCCCTTTCTACAGTTGGGTCATATCAGTTTGTAGCCTAAATGGTTTGGACACTACAAACACAAGTTGGCGACGAGTTCCACGAGGCAAAACGGATAACACCAGCGTGTTCGTCAGAGCCTCCTCTTTCCCTAGACTGGTCATATTAGTTTGTCGGACAATCCGTTTTCACGAGAAGAAAGATTTTTGGGATGTCTGCTGGTCTGACAAACAACACTGTAGCTTTGCCACTTTCCACGGCAGATGGGGAAGGACGACATAGGCAGATTGACACACATCCAATGCAAAAAAACACATCTCTACCTTAAACAGACTGATTTCGATAGGGATTTGTGTATTATGTTAATTACATTGGCACACAGGTGCGTCCATCGACTCTAGTCGGTGATTTGATCATTTGAAGGCATGGTCCCACACTTAAGACAAAGGATCCCAATGGCAGCAGCTACTCTTCCTGGGGTCCAAACACACCAAAGCACCCACATTACATGTAAAACAACAGATAAAACAGTGAACTATGTTTGTACTGAATGAGCTAAAGATAAAACAGTACATCATATAACATCCCTACACCACCACATATCCACAACACAAAATGTTCAAAACCACCATACAACAATATCACAATGTGTGCGTATGCATGTGTCTGTACCTTTGTGTGTGTCTTCACTGTCCCTGTTGTTCCATAAAGTGTATTTTTACCTGCTTTTTAAATCTGATTCTACTGCTTGCATCAGTTACCATTCATGTCAATGCGGAGCTACAGTTGAAGTCGGAAGTTTACGTACACTTAGGTTGGAGTCATTAAAACTCGTTTTTCAACCACTCCACAAATTTCTTGTTAATAAACTATAGTTTTGGCAAGTCAGTTAGGACATCTACTTTGTGCATGACACAAGTAATTTTTCCAACAATTGTTTACAGACAGATTATTTCACTTATAATTCACTGTATCACTATTCCAGTGGGTCAGAAGTTTACACTAAGTTGACTGTGCCTTTAAACAACTTGGAAAATTCCAGGAAATGTCATGGCTTTAAAAGCTTCTGATAGGCTAATTGACATAATTTGAGTCAATTGGGAGTGTACCTGTGGATGTATTTCAAGGCCTACCTTCAAAGTCAGTGCCTCTTTGCTTGACATCATGGGAAAATCAAAGGAAATCAGCCAAGAACTCAGAATTTTTTTTTGTAGACCTCCACAAGGCTGGTTCAGCCTTGGGAGCAATTTCCAAACGCCTGAAGGTACCACGTTCATCTGTACAAACAATAGTACGCAAGTATAAACACCATGGGACCACGCAGCCGTCATACTGCTCAGGAAGGAGACGCGTTCTGTCTCCTAGAAATTAACGTACTTTGGTGTGAAAAGTGTAAATCAATCCAAAGAACAACAGCAAAGGAATTTGTGAAGATGGAGGAAACAGGTACAAAAGTATCTATTTCCACAGTAAAGCAACTCCTATATCGACATAACCTGAAAGGCCGCTCAGCAAGGAAGAAGCCACAATTCCATAAACTTCAAGATGGCGTAGCAGTCGGACGTGTGTTTTTGTCTTGTCCCATCCTGTCCCTTGTAAACATTGTTTTTCCTTGTTAGTTTTTTTTCTCGTATACATATTTAATATTTTAATATCACTTTCTATCTACAGACTGAATATACTCTCCTGCAACCCGCCTCACCCAATGTGGTACGGATCTGCTATTTTTATACTTAAGAACTCATCAAAAGCTAGCCAGCTAACTTGCTACTAGTTAGCCATGGCCCGCTAGCTGTTTAAAGTACGTCGGACTTTTAGTTTAAGAGGCCCATCTGACAAATTCTTTGGCCACTATACACACCATACGGAGCCCTGCTGATCCGTCTTCTGAACCGTCGCCTGAATCGGAACCCCAACAGATGCTAGCCAGCTAACTAGCTACTACAGTGGGGAGAACAAGTATTTGATACACTGACGATTTTGCAGGTTTTCCTACTTACAAAGCATGTAGAGGTCTGTAATTGTTATCATAGGTACACTTCAACTGTGAGAGACGGAATCTAAAACAAAAATCCAGAAAATCATATTGTATGATTTTTAAGTAATTCATTTGCTGGCTAGGCCACTCCAGGACCTTGAGATGCTTCTTACGGAGCCACTCCTTAGTTGCCCTGGCTGTGTGTTTCGGGTCGTTGTCATGCTGGAAGACCCAGCCACGACCCATCTTCAGTGCTCTTACTGAGGGAAGGAGGTTGTTGGCCAAGATGTCGCGAAACATGGCCCCATCCATCCTCCCCTCAATACGGTGCAGTCGTCCTGTCTCCTTTGCAGAAAAGCATCCCCAAAGAAGGATGTTTCCACCGCCATGCTTCATGGTTGGGATGGTGTTCTTGGGGTTGTACTCATCCTTCTTCTTCCTCCAAACACGGCGAGTGGAGTTTAGACCAAAAAGCTCTATTTTTGTCTCATCAGACCACATGACCTTCTCCGATTCCTCCTCTGGATCATCCAGATGGTCATTGGCAAACTTCAGACGGGCCTGGACATGCACTGGCTTGAGCAGGGGGACCTTGCGTGCGCTGCAGGATTTTAATCCATGACGGCGTAGTGTGTTACTAATGGTTTTCTTTGAGACTGTGGTCCCAGCTCTCTTCAGGTCATTGACCAGGTCCTGCCGTGTAGTTCTGGGCTGATCCCTCACCTTCCTCATGACCATTGATGCCCCACGAGGTGAGATCTTGCATGGAGCCCCAGACCCTAGCAGACCCTAGCCCCAGACCTCCAGACCCTAGCACACTCTGCCAACCCGGATGTCCTAGCCGTGTATGAATCCTGGCTCAAGAGGACCACCAAAAACCCTGAAATTTCCATCCCTAACTATAACATTTCCCGACAAGACAGAACTGCCAAAGGGGACGGTGTGGCAATCTACTGCAGAGATAGCCTGCAGAGTTCTGTCTTACGATCCAGGTCTGTACCCAAAATCCGAGCTTCTACGTTCAAAAATCCACCTTTCCAGAAACAAGTCTCTCGCCGTTGCCGCTTGCTATAGACCACCCTCTTCCCCCAGCTGTGCCCTGGACACCATATGTGAACTGATTGCCACCCATCTATCTTCAGAGCTAGTGCTGCTAGGTGACCTAAACTGGAACATGCTTAACACCCTGGCCATCCTACAATCTAAGCTTGATGCCCTCAATCTCTCACAAATTGTCAATGAACCCACCAGGTACAACCCCAAATTCGTAAACACAGGCACACTCATATATATCATCCTAACCAACTTGCCCTCCAAATACACCTCTGCTGTTTTCAACCAAGATCTGTCACCACCGATAAATCCACCTTGAATTGAGAAATTCAAAAAGCATTTTTCTACGGCTGGACATGCTTTCCACCTGGCTACCCCTATCCCGGTCAACAGCCCTGCACTCCCCACAGCAACTCACCCAAGCCTCCCCTATTTATCCTTCACCCAAATCCAGATAGCTGATGTTCTTAAAGAACTGCAAAACCTGGACCCCTACAAATCAGCCGGGCTAGACAATCTGGACCCTCTCTTTTTAAAATTATCTGCTGAAATTGTTGCAACCCCTATTACTAGCCTGTTCAACCTCTCTTTCATATTGTCTGAGATTCCCATAGATTGGAAAGCTGCGTCGGTCATCCCTCTCTTCAAAGGGGGAGACACTCTAGACCCAAATTGCTACAGACCTATATCTATCCTACCCTGCGTTTCTAAGGTCTTTGAAAGCCATGTCAACAAACAGTAGCACGCACTCCTGAGGGGCCCCAGTGTTGAGGATCAGCATTGCAGATGTGTTGTTGCCTACCCTTGCCACCTGGGTGCTGCCCGTCAGGAAGTCCAGGATCCAGTTGCAGAGGGAGGTGTTTAGTCCCAAGGTGCTGAGCTTTGTGGGCGCTCTGGTGTTGAACGCTAACCTTTTGGTCAATGAACAACATTCTTACATTGGTGTTCCTTTTGTCCAGGTGGTAAAAGGCAGTATGGAGTGCGATTGCGTCATCTGTGGATCTGTTGGGGCGGTATGCGAATTGGAGTGGGTCTAGAGTTTCCTGGAGGATGGTGTTGATGTGAGCCATGACCAGCCTCTCAAAGCACTTATTGGCTACCGACGTGAGTGCAATGGGGCGGTAATCATTTAGGCAGGTTACCTTAGCTTTCTTGGGCACAGGGACTATGGTGGTCTGCTTGAAACATGTAGGTATTACAGACTCAGTCAGGGAGAGGTTGAAAATGTCAATGAATACACTTGCCAGGTCTGACGCCATGGCTTTTTGAATGTTGACCCGTTTAAAAGGTCTTCCTCACATTGGCTATGGAGAGAGCGTGATCACACAGTCGTTTGGAACAGCTGGTGCTCTCATGCATGCTTTAGTGTTGCTTGCCTCGAAGCGAGCATAAAAGGCGTTGAGCTCGTCTGGTATGCTCGCATCATTTGGCAGCTCGCGGCTGGGTTTCACTTTGTAATCCGTAATAGTTTGCAAGCCCTGTCACATCCGACCAGCGTCAGAGCCGGTGTAGTAGGATTCAATCTTAGTCCTGTATTGACGCATGGCCTGTTTGATGGTTCGTCTGAGGGCATAGCAGGATTTCTTATAAGCGTCCGGATTAGTGTCCCGCTCCTTGAAAGCGGCAGCTCTAGCCTTTAGGTCAGTGTGGATGTTGCCTGTAATCCATGGCTTCTGTTTGGGATATGTACGTATGGTCACTGTGGGGATGGCGTCGCCAGAGGAAAGGAAACCCCAGTCAACTGTATATTATCTGTGTCGTCGTTCAGACACAACTCTGTAAAACATAAGATATTACAGTTTAATGTCCAGTTGGTAGGATAGTCTTGAGCGGAGATCATCCAGTTTATTTTCCAGTGATTGCACGTTGGCCAATAGAACGGATGGTAGAGGCAGGTTACCCACTCACCAACTAATTCTAACAAGGCACTCCGATCTCCGCCCCCTGTATTTTATTCACATGAATGACGGGGATTTAGGATTGGTCTCGGAGAAGCAGTATATCCTTTGCGTCGGACACATTAAAGAAAAAATCTGAGTCCAGTTGGAGGTGAGTAATCATTGTTCTGATATCCAGAAGCTCTTTTCAGTCATAAGCGACGGTAGCAGCAATATTATGGACAAAATAAGTTACAAACAACGCAAAAAAACACAAAATAGCACAGTTGGTTAGCAGCCATCCCCTCCGGCGTTATTCTATCAATATTGCCAGAGAATATAATGTTCATTTCTCTACCATAAGCTGCCTCCAACGTTATTTTAGAGAATTTGGCAGTATGTCCAACCGGCCTCACAACCGCAGACCATGTGTAACCACACCAGCCCAGGACCTCCACATTTGGCTTCTTCTCCTGCGGGATCGTCTGAGACCAGCCACCCGGACAGCTGATGAAACTGAGGAGTAATTCTGTCTGTAATAAAGCCCTTTTGTCTGGGAAAAACAAATTCTGATTAGCTGGGCCTGGCTCCCCAGTGGTTGGGCCTGACTAGAAAGTGGGTGTGTCTATGCCCTCCCAGGCCCTCCCTTGGCTGCTCCCCTGCTCAGTCATGTAAGATCCATAGATTATGGCCTAATTAATGAATTTCATGGACTGATTTCCTTATGAACCGTAACTCTTTAAAACTGTTGAAATTGTTGCATGTTGTGTTTATTTTTGTTCACAATATTTTAAGGCAGGCTGTCAAAGCTTAGTTGATATCCAATCTGTTTCAAGGGTTGATAGAGGCTTTTCCCGATGACGCAAAATATGTAAAACAGAAATGTGAGGAAGACCTGGGAGACTATTGAGGATAATGAATGGATACAGATATATTTGAATGCCCAGTCATGTTCATATCATTTCAGACATAAACTACTGCAGTTTAAGACCATCCATAGAACATCCTATATGCCAGTTAAACTGAATATCATGCATTGAGAAATGTAATTCCACTGCTGGAGATGTAAAACACAAAAGGGGACATATTTGCATATGTTATGCTCTTGTGAAGGCTGGCATTTCTACAGATTCTCCTTTCTACCTGTTTTTTTGTTGTTGTTTGGAAATATTGATACTGGAGACTTATCAGAAGAAACTGTGTTTCTAGGGATGCCTATGCCTATTTAGACTATCCCTAGATGCTGGGCTGCTCACTTCTGGGGGTCTGCCTTACTGTTGGTTGTCACTCTGGCCTTGGCCTAACACACTTGTAACCAATAATGAATGTTTCACTAAGATCCTAAAGCTGGGTGGGGTGTGTTGGGTTGTGGACCCCTAGAGGCAGGACGGGGAGATCCAGATATATTGTGTGCAAGTAAAAAGAGCTCTACAGTACTATTATGCCTATGGTATGAATTACAGTGTCCTCCATAATTCTTTGGACAGTGAAGCATTTTTTATTCTTTTGGCTCTATACTCAAATTGTGGACTTGAACTCAAACAAGGCTTGATGAAGTCAAAGTGCAGAATGTCAGCTTTAATTTGAGGGTATTTTAATCCATATTGGGTAAACCATTTAGAAATTACAGCAATTTTCTTTTACATAGTCCCCCCATTTTAGAGGAGCAAAAGTATTGGGACAAATGCACTTATGTGTATTAAAGTTAAGTATTTGGTCCCACATTCATAGCACGCAATGACTAAATCAAGCTTGTGACTATACACATTTGTTGGATGCATTTGCTGTTTGTTTTGGTTGTGTACAGAAATGTTTTTGTCAATATAAATGAATTGTACATAATATATTGTGTCATTTTGGAGTCACTTTTATTGTAAATAATAATATAATGTTTATAAACCCTTCTAAGTTAATGTGGATGCTACACTGATTACGGATAATCGTGAATGAATCGTGAATAATGATTAGTGAGAAAGTTAGACGCACAAATATCATACCCCAAGACATACTAACCTCTCACCATTACAATAACAGGAGAGGTGTATGACATTTCTATAGCTTTCTCATTCATCATAATTCATTCAGAATTATCTGTAATGATGGTAGCATCCACATTCATGTATAAATTTAGAAAAATATGATATTCTTATTAAGATTGTGTAGAAATGCAGGAAATTAGCTTCAGATGCCCCCAAACATTTCTAAGACAGTTGACTATTTACCTTACTGAGGTGATGTAAATTGAATAAAGTAAATATATTGTATTGTATTTTATTCTACTCTGTTCTTGCTAACACACTTATTTCTAAACAGGTCTGCTCTCAGATCAGAAGATAACGATAGTACCGTTTTTCATTTAGCCACACCCTATGAGCTATGACTCCACCCAATAACATATTTTCTCTTCAGTGTAAACGGAAATGTAAAGTGACCAAGAACAATTACCACCTTAGCGTTTTCATTGTTGTTATTTAGACTTTTATTAAAACCCTGGAACTCAAACTATGACTCATTTAACTGCACAGCATCACATACTTAGGTAGTGTTTCATTCGCGTTGAGGACTTGGTTGATAGATGTTATCTAGGTAACGTTAGCTACCTAGCTGCTAACAATGGCTGACTGTATGGTTTTTCACACTGAAATAGCCTCCATTATGGAGGTTCTAGCGAATGCAGCCGTGGCTGACATCTGTAAACTCGTAGACGACGACTATGCAGTGTTTCGTTTGGAAATTTCTCAAAGCCAAAAAGAAAACCGGGCATTGCGGAGGAAACTACAGCTACTCGAACTGAAGGTGGCACGGGAGCGCGTCCTCGCCATTCGTCCCAGTAGTGTCAAGATCCTCGACCGATACAGAGGAATGGCAAGAGGTACATTTAGCAGAAGGCCAAGGCTTAGCGGCCTGTCGCCCGTTTCCCCTCTGTACATGTGTTCAGATGTGTTACCCAGAATTGGGTCATGATCCGTTTTTGGATAATATGCAGTAATTCCCCTCATTACTTAACTATATTGCACGAAGACACAATATCATATTATAACCAGATAATTGATTTACTGCATTCCTATTATTTACTCAATGAAAACAATAGGATGCATGGAACATAATCAGTCTATAAATAGTTTATCAATAAATTATGCAAATTGTTAACTTATCCTTGTCAATTCTAGACATTTGTCAACTGTCAATAGTGTACAGTATAGCATTGACAGTAGCTAACCTAACCAGCTCTTTTACCCCAATCACTCTCTCGGGTGAAGGACAGCTCCCTGGAGGCCACAGGAGCTTTGTGAAGCCAGCAGGACACAATACATGGATAGATGACCAACCAGATGCTGTTGATGAGGGGTGTGGAACCTCAACCCAGCACATTATCGTGATAGAGGTTAGTGTAATAGTGTTATATCAAATGTGACCAGTTTATTTCAGAAAGGCTCCCCTCAGCTATTAATTTGCTTACATCCTAATTGTTCTGCCATAGGAGATGTTGTGAGATGTTGTGAGACTTCCCTACAATAATGTTATCCAATGCTTGTGTCAGTCTGCAGAGGATGCAGGTCCTGGGGTCAAGCAGCACAGGTCTGAAGGAGAGGGCCCAATGCAAAGTGGAGACATCCAGACTGGAGTGGCTGGTGCACCCTATGAAGCCATGGAGGACCCCACCACCTCTGCGCCCCAGCCCAGGACCCAACGCAGCATCACGGAGGTCAGTGGAAGGCCCGACGCCGTCCTCAAATCAGAGACAGACACCAAGCCTTTAACTGTAACACAAAGGCTCTTACACAGAGGATCTGACCACATATCAGACACAGAGAGACTGGGGCAGGGGCCACTGGGCTGTCCTCCTGCTTCAGGCTCAGAGTATTTACCGGTATTTCACCAGAGCCAGAGGATGGTTCATTCCCGTGGAGATGGCTATGGTCACACGTTAGACACTGGCGGTGATGATCCATCTTGTTCTTACACTACAGAGATGGACCCTGGCAACATGCCTTTGGGTTTAGAGACACAGACTGATCTGTCTAGAGGGGACTGGAACCAGTACAGTAGTAGTCTAGACTCTGAAGGCTGCCTAGATAAGAAAGGGGAGGTTATAGTCGTAGATGAGGTGACTGTGAAAATGGAGGGCGACGCTCCTCTGATATGGAATGCAAACGAGACTCACTTAGGAGAAGGACACTCTCAGGGCAACACCAGGGACTTTTTAGAGACAAAAAGAAATGTTGCAACCCACTCCCCTTTGCACGCGTTCAGGGATCGCGACTCAGTGTCCACATCGATGGCACCTTCCAATTCACATGGCCGCATCCTTTTTGATCAGGTATTGAACTCAAACCACAGGGCTATAGCCCAGTCTCAGGGAGGGGGAGCCACATCAGGCAATAGTAAAGAGAAACGGTTCTTCTGCATGTTCTGTAACAAAGGCTTCAACTGCCCCCAGAAGGTGGAGATCCACCAGAGGGTCCACACAGGGGGGAAGTCCTTCAGCTGTACCCAGTGTCAAATGCGCTTCGCCCAGGCTCGTGGCCTGAAGAGGCACCAAAGGGTCCACACAGGGGTGAAACCCTACAGCTGTCCCCAGTGTGAGAAGAGGTTCTCCCGCCAGGACCATCTGAAGATGCACCTGAAGGTCCACACAGGAGAGAAGCCGTTCGCCTGTACGCACTGCGGGAAGAGGTTCTCAGAGAGGAGATACCTCAATATACACCAGCAGAAAAATCATTCCACTGGATAGCTTAGATCAAACCCTGCATTAAAGACGAAGATTCATTTTTATTGTTGTCAGTACAAACGATCTACAGATGCATTTGGAATAACGAGAGTTAAGCCCAGTTCAGATGCAACAGCCGACATGAGACAAGATAAAACTAGCTAGTTTTAGAATGTTATGTTGTACAACAGCTGACTAAAGAGGAGGCATTCAGATCAAGAAGATGAGATGTGCAGTTGAGACCGTTTCCACGGTAATGGTGCCTCTACAATGACATGATGCAACAAAGTTCGGAATAACGGCGGTGCTATTTATATCTTATTTCACTGTGGGAAAGGGCCCTCGATACATGTCAAGTTGATATGATTTCGGTTTGCTTCCATATGGCTGGTTTCACATTTTCCTCCGGGGATCATAAGGAAAAATAATCTAAAACAATTGCCATGTGTATTTACAATCCCCTTCTCCAAACGGATTACTCATTGACCTAGCTCTTATCAATTTATAAATTACAGTGCATGGAAAATTATGTTATTTCTATCAGAAAAAATTAAGTAGATACTTTTTCCACTTGGAATATGGCAGGTTGGCTTGACCTTGTGCATGGTTTCCTCGCGCGTAAAGGTGGGGGAATTAAGTCACGGTCAGAATACTGCGTATCTAGATACATCTCCTTCACACCTTCATTTATTCGAGCTTCACCTCAAACAAATAGTGGGTGAATGGCATGCTGTTCTAATGTTTAGGTTCAAGGTCAGAATACGCATAAAGAGAAAAGCGCATTAAAAGTGAATTATGTTCCATTTACGCACTCTTAAATTGGGTCAGAATCGAGGCCATAATAACTTGTCAGATAGGCTAGCTAGCTCCTTAAGATCGTCGTGTCTCATCTTATGTATCTGAACTGAGTTTAACAGATTTCAGTGTTGAATATTCCTGGGTGGAATATTGCATCCAGACATTGTGGGATATACAGTTGCTAGTGAAAGTCTACACATCCCTTGCACAGTCTTCCCATTTTGCTGTCTTCAAATTAAATCTAAAAAGGGATTACATGAGTTTCTTTCCTACCCATCTACACAACCTACTCCACATTTTCAAAATGAAATAAAAATTATAGATAATTTTCCAAATGTATAAAAAATTGAAAAACGACCATGTCTTGATTGCGTATGTCTTCACAACCCAGAGTTAATATTTGGTGGAAGCACTTTTGGCAGCCAGTACAGCTGTGAATCATTTTGAATAAGATTCTACCAAGTTTGCACAACTCTTAGGAACCAAAATTGCACAACTCTTGGTCAAAATTGCTCAAGCTCAGTAAATTTGGTTGGGAATCATTGACGGTGAGCAATATTCAAACCTTGTCTCTGAATTTCAAGCAGATTAGTTCAGGACTGAGACTGGACTACTCAGGAATACTCAACACCTCTTGGAAAGCCTTTCTGCTGTGTCTTTGTTATTAAATGTGTATAATTGTCCTGCTGAACAATAAAACACTATCCCAGAGTTAGGTTTTCCGAAGACTGACGGGGGACTTCCTCTAACCTTTTACCTGGGCTTTGCTCCTTTCATATTTCTTTTGATCCTGACAAAGTCTCCAGTCCCTGCCGGTGACAAGCATACCCATAACATAATGCTGCCACACTATGTTCTATAATCTTTCTTTCACTTTGAAAATGTGGAGTAGATTGTGTAGATCAGTAGGAAAAACGTTCAATTTAATACTGTATGTATACAATGCAAGAGGTGGGTAGACTTCACCAGGCACTTTATAAGGCATATATAAGCCTGAAAATACAGTTACATATTGTGTTTGTACTGTGTAAGCTATATGTTGTTCACAAGTGCCTATTTTCATCACTTCCATTCAACTACTTAATTATTTTCTAAGACACTTTTAATAAGAAAATTAATGCAGTTGATCAAGTTCATGCAGATTTTTTGTATGTATGGTTTTCATATGGTGTATTGCAAAATGCAGAAATCACTCTTCCATTTCCTAGTTGCTAAAATTCTAATAGTTTGTGACAAAGCAAAGTAGACATTGTGTAGAGAATCATTGTACCATCTAAACCGCTGTGAAATATGTTTTCCATAACCAAAAATGTTGTATTTTCAGCTTTTTAAAGCTGGTGTAAAAGATGCAAAAAAAGTTAATATAGAACATATCTACTACTTCTTAGACTTATAGACAGACCTATAACTCACATTTCTATGTGAATTTTGTCAGGTTGCCCAAAAAGTTACATATTGCAGCTTTCAAACTTGTTTATGTTTAATAAAAACAGAATAAAAAGTCCTATTTTAAGACTTTCATTGAGACTTTCTTTAGTACACATCACATCCGATCTCACCCTATTCTGCATACACACAACAGTGCTTTATAACCATTATAGACTTACTAAATATACCTACAAAAACCCACACACGAACAAACACCTACTGTACACGTCAAAACACACTGAACAAAAATATAAACGCTACATGTAAAGTGTTGGTCCTATGTTTCATTTCTATATGCACAAATCTGTTTACACCCCTATTAGTGAGCATTTATATTTAGCCAAGATAATCCATCCACCTGACAGGTGTGGCAAATCAAGAAGTTGATTAAACAGTGTAATCATTACACAGGTGCAACTTATGCTGGGGGCAATAAAAGGCCACTTTAAAATGTGGAGTTTTGTCACAACATAATACCACAGATGTCTCAAATTTTTAGTGAGCATGCAAATGGCATGCTGACTGCATGAATGTCCACCAGATCTTTTGCCAGAGAATCTAATGTTAATTTCTCTACCATAAACTGCCTCTAACTTCGTTTTAGAGAATTTGGTAGTACATCTAATCAGCCTCACAGCTATAGACCACGTCAGCCTAGGAGTATTTCTGTCTGTAATAAAACCCTTTTGTGGGGAAAAACTCATTCTGATTGGCTGCACCCATGGCTGCACCCCTGTCCAGTCATTTGAAATCAATAGATTGGGGACTAGTTCATTTATTTCAGTTGATTGATTTCCTTATATGAACGGCAAAATCTTTGAAAATGTTGAGTGTTGTGTTTATATTTTTCTATAGTTTAGTTGGGTTTGGCTGATGACGACTTTTGACTTATCATAGGCGATATATTTACCAACAACATCATATTCATGTCCACCATGATGGGCTTAACAACAATTAAGTCATTCTGTAACTACAGTATTGGACTCAAACGTAGTGGGGATGGGTAAACACTCCATGTTGAAAGTATGTTTATTATCTGTGTGTACATACCTGAGGGAGTGTATGTCTGTATCACCTGCCTCTTCCAGGAGGAGGAGGGTCCAGAGATGCTGCTGGTGAAGGAGGAGGGGTGTGAGGTGGGTCTGGGGAACCCTGAGGGGACCATGGTCATGGAGGACAACCAGACTACACCTCCTGAACCCACAGAGGAACCAGCTGAGCAGCACAGGACCACACACAGTCTCACTGAGGTGAGTCCACTGTAAACTACTGTCTGAATGGTATTAGGTCAGGACCCGTATCCTCAAAGCCTCTCAGAGTAGGAGTGTTGATCTAGGATCAGTTTTTCTTTTTAGATTATAATGAATTACAATGTAGACAAGTGGGGACCTGATCTTCGATCAGCACTTCTACTCCGATACTCTGTGGATAAGGGCCCAGGTCTTGATTCATTTTGTGTGGAACCATGCCTTTGAATTATCAAATCATTAAATAGTATCAAGTGATCAAATCAACTATCATGTTTGCATAGTACTCATAGCAATCCCCATAGCAGGGTGCTCATATCAGATTTCTTGATCCAACATCCTCTCACTCTGTATCTCTTACAGTCAGTAGACATGGAGGATGGGAAGCCTGATCTGCTGCTGGTCAAAGAGGAGACAATAGAAGACGGACCAGAGAGCATTGATCTGCTGAGTGAACTAAAGATGGGGGAGCAAGGTAAGGGAGAAATACATATAGCACATTGAATAGTGATGCGCCATTTTTTTTTTCTTCATTCAATACATCAAATGAAATCAATACAACTTATGTTTGCATATAAAAACACACACAATGTATGAACTTTACCAGGTAATTGACAAAAAAAACCTTTATATGTAGAGTTCTCTGTCATGTTTGTAAAGTCTATTTTCTAAACTCTTCCTGCAGGTGGTTGGCTGGAGGCTAACAGAGGAGACAGAGGAGACTGGGCGACCATCTTGGATTACCAGACCCAGACCGGTGCAGCCAAGGGCCTAAGGGACAACATCACTGAGCAGGCCAGGACCAGAGGCGACATAGTGGAGGTCAGTGGATGGGACAGCGTCTTGAACTCTGGGCTGGGGAACAACACTGTTAACCAGAAACAGACCTTCGAACACAAAACAACAACCGAACTTAGTCTCCATGACAACAGACTGGCTGAGACCAGGGCGAGGCATTGCTTTGGTCTGCAGGGACGGGAAGGTGTCGGTATGGGGCGGGAGAGAACACACACAGACTTGGCTAGCGATGCTCCGTCCTGCTCCTATAGTTGTGATTCAGAGAGACTGATGACTCCTCAGGTTAACCCCCTAACAGGTGCTGCCTTCAGCCTGCCTCCTATAGGATCTATCAACTGGAACATGGACCCTGTGACAACACATACACTCCCTGGCCTTCATCCTCCTCACACTCTCCTTATGTTAAACCAATCATCAGGCAATGCCAGTTCCTCAACACTAAATGGCTACACAAGCCCATTGACAAATGACAGTAGTAGAGACAGAATCAGTAAAGGTGGCAGCGCCATAGAGAAGCGCTTCACGTGTTCCTTCTGTGGGAAAGCCTTCAGTTTCCCCCAACAGGTGGAGATCCACCAGAGGATGCACACGGGGGAGAAACCATATGGCTGCCACCTGTGCCGGGCCACTTTCTCCCAATCGTCCAGTCTGAATAGGCACCAAAGAGTCCACACAGGGGAGAAACCCTTCAGCTGTAACCAGTGTAACATGCGCTTTGCCCATGCTGGCAACCTGAAGAGACACCAGAGGGTCCACACAGAGGAGAAACAATACAGCTGACCCCAGTGTGAGAAGAGATTCTCCTGCTAGCAGCAGCTGAAGATGCACCTGAAGATCCACACGGGAGAGAGGTGGTTCGCACTGCAGGAGGAGGATTTTTAGAAAGGAGTTACCTCAGGATACACCTGCAGAAAAACCATTCCACTCTATAACATAGAGAGTAACTATTCCTCTTAATCGAGACTTCGATGCATTAAAAACAAACATCAATTGTCATTATTGTCAGCAGAAAATATATTTTTGATTTGACCTTTATTTTAACAGGGAGTCAACATTGAGACCAGGGTCTCTTTCACAAGGGAGCCCTGCATATACAATGAATAGGACAAAATAAAATCAGATACAATGTAAAAGAAAGAAATACAGCACAACACAAATGTTCAAGAAAAACAGTTACATTCCTCTGTAAGAATTGCCGAACGGACCAGAACATCCAATTGTAATGTATTTTGTAGTTGGTTCCATCAATGAGGTGCATTTAAAACTAAAAGTGGAGATCTGAGGAACCTCAAGAGTTAACCACCCCTGTAAACGGTTTTGGGATCTCATGTTTTTGTACTTCAACAATGAAGTTAGGTAAGTTGGAAACTTGTGTAGTAAAGCTTTGTAACAAAAAGAGACTTTAATGAGGACCAGCCAACCTTTTGATACAGGATGCAGTGGTGAGTATTACACAGATGCATTTGGAATTACTAGAGTAACAGATGTGTTGAATATTCCTGGGTAGTCTATATTGTATTCAGACATGTTGTGATATATAAGGCATATACAATGCCTTCAGAAAGTATCCACACCTCTTGACTTTTTCCACATTTTATTGTGTTCGAGCCTGAATTTACATGTTTTATTTGTTTGTCACTGGCCTACACACGATGCCCCATAATGTCAAAGTGAAAATGTTTTTAGAAATGTTGACAAATTAATTAAAAAATGAAAAGCTGAAACATTTTTAGTCAAAAGTATTCCACCCATAAATACATTCAGGAGTATAAATGAGCTTAACAAGTCACATAATAAGTTGCATGGACTCACTCTGTGTGCAATAATAGTGTTTTACAATTATCTCCAAGGGTCCTTCAGGCGAGAAATGAATTTCAAACACAGATTAGATTCAACCACAAAGACCAAGGAGGTTTTCCAATGCCTCGCAAAGAAGGGCACCTATTGGTAGATGGGTAAAAAGAAAAAAGCAGACATTGTATATCCCTTCGAGCATGGTGAAGTTATTAATTACACTTTGGATGGTGTATCAATACACTAAAGTAATACTGCAAGAAATGTGGCAAAGCAATACATTTTTTGTCCTAAATACAAAGTGTTATGTTTGGGGCAAATCCAATACAAGACATTACTGCGTACAACTCTCCACATTTTCAAGCATATAGGTGGCTGCATCATGTTATGGTTATGCTTGTAATCGTTAATTATTGCAGTGTTTTTCAGGATAAAAATGAAACGGAATGGAACAAAATCCTAGAGGAAAACCTGGTTCAGTCTGCTTTCCACCAGACACTGGGAGGAATTCACCTTTGCAGGACAGTAACCTAAAACCCAAGGCCAAATATACACTGGAGTTGCTTACCAAGAAGACAGTGAATTTTCCTGAGTGGCTGAGTTACAGTTTTGACTTACATCTACTTGAGAAGCTATGGCAAGACCTGAAAATTGTTATCTAGAGTCTCATCTGAATTCCATGTCAGAAGAGCATAGCCCTCCACTTTCACAGTCACCTCATCTATGACCAGACCCTCCCTTTCCTTATCTAGGCACCCTTCAGAGTATACACTGCTACTGTACCGGTTCCAGTCCCCTCTCATTGGATTAGATTACAGTGCCTTCAGAAAGTATTCATACCCCTTGACTTATTCCACATGTTGTTGTGTTACAGCTGAATTAAAAATGGATTAAAAACATTTTATCACCCATCTACACACAAAACCCCATAATGACAAAGTGAAGACAGGTTTATTGAAATTTTATTGAAAATTAAGTACATAAATGTATAATTTATGTAAGTATTCACACCCGAGTCAATACTTTGTAGAAACACTGTTGGTGGCGATTACAGCTGTGAATCTTTCTGGGTACGTCTCCAAGAGCTTTCTAAACCTGCATATTATTTTCAAACTTCATCAAGTTCTATCAAATAGCTTGTTCATCATTTTTAGGTCTTGCCATAGATTCTCAAGTCGATTTAAGTCAAAACTGTAACTCGGTCACTCAAGAAAACTCACTGTCTTCTTGGTAAGCAACTCCAGTGTAGATTTGGCCTTGTGTTTAAAAAAAAAGATTTTACCAGATATTATTCATCCTGATCAGACGTTTTTTTTTTACATGGACGATATATTGGAGATAATATACAACAATTACTTGAACATTATGAAACATCGAAGATACCAGGTATGATCTTCATAGCAGATTTTGAAAAGACGTTTTATAAAGTACGACTACAATTGATATATAAATGCCTGGATTACTTTAATTTTGGTGAATCTCTTATACAATGGGTTAAAGTTAAGTACAGCAACCCCCGATGTAAAATAGTAAATAATGGTTACTTCTCAGAAAATATTGAGCTTTTTAAGTAAAACAAGGCTGTCCGTTGTCTCCATATCTATTTATTATGGCCATTGAAATGCTAGCTATTAAAATTAGACCCAACAAGAACAGGGGGTTAGAAATCCAGGGGATAAAAACAAAAGTGTCAATGTATGCCGATGATTCTAGTTTTGTCTTAAGTACAAAATCTGGATCCCTGCACAGTCTCATTGAAGGTCTTGATCACTTTTCTAGCCTCTCTGGATTAAAACCTAATTACGACAAGTGCACCATATTAAAAAAAAATAGTGTTTACACTACCATGTAGTTTACCAATAAAATGGGCGGATGGTGAAGTAGACATACTTGGTTTTCACATCTAAAAAATATAGTTGAATTTACCACAATTAATTTCAATAGAAAGTTAGCAAAAATAGATACGATTCTGCAACCATGGAGAGGTAAATACTCTATGGAAAAATCACATTGATTAACTCTTTGGTCCTATCACAGTTTACTTACTTACTAATGGCACTGCCTACTCCAGATGACTCATTTTTTAAATCATATGAGCAAAAAAAAAAGGCTAAGCCAGACCAAATAAAATATGCCTATTTATATAATGAATATGAGTTTGGGGGGCTAAAATGATTAAATATTAAAGCTTTAAACCTCTCACTAAAAGCTTCACTCATACATAAATTATACTTAAACCCAAAATGGTTCTCCAGTAGATTATTAAGAAAGGCTCATCCTTTGTTAAAAAATTGCCTTTTTGCCTTTAAAAAGATTGCAACTTCTCATTTCTGACTAATTGAAAATGAAATTTTGTTTAACGTATCGCCCTTTCTTAAAGAAGCCATACAAAGCTGGTTACAATTTCAGTTTTATCCTCCAGAAAATATAGAATATTACAACAAATGTTATGGTTATACCCAAATATACTGATTAATAAAAAAAGGGTTGAAAGGGTATTATATTTAGGGTATTATATTTATTAATTATATTATGAATAGATGAATAGATATATATTATGAATAGAAACTGAGGAGTTGTGTCACATAACATATGTTATCGAAAATATATGGGAATATCTGCTCAATCCAAATTTACAACCAACTGAATGCAGCACTACCACAAAAATGGAGGAGGCAAGTGGAAAAGGGAGAAGGTAGGGAACTTGTTTGCCTACCATATATTAAAGATACAAATTGGCTGAAAGGAACTGGCATAAATAGAAACAGCTGCGCCATACAGGACAGCTGCGCCATACAGGTTGCAAAATAAATGGGAGGAGATTTTCGATGTACCAATTCCATGGCACATGGTTTATGAACTGGTACAAAATCTACACTTGATTCAACACTTAAGAGTTTTTCAATTTAAATTATTATATAACATACTTGCCACCGACAGAATGCTATATACAGTGGGGTAAAAAAGTATTTAGTCAGCCACCAATCGTGCAAGTTCTCCCACTTAAAAAGATGAGAGAGGCCTGTAATTTTCATCATAGGTACACTTCAACTATGACAGACAAAATGAGAAAAAAAATCCAGAAAATCACATTGTAGGATTTTTAATTAATTTATTTGCAAATTATGGTGGAAAATAAGTATTTGGTCACCTACAAACAAGCAAGGCTCTCACAGACCTGTAACTTCTTCTTTAAGAGGCTCCTCCATCCTCCACTCGTTACCTGTATTAATGGCACCTGTTTGAACTTGTTATCAGTATAAAAGACACATATCCACAACCTCAAACAGTCACACTCCAAACTCCACTATGGCCAAGACCAAAGAGCTGTCAAAGGACACCAGAAACAAAATTGTAGACCTGCACCAGGCTGGGAAGACTAGGTAAGCAGCTTGGTTTGAAGAAATCAACTGTGGGAGCAATTATTAGGAAATGGAAGACATACAAGACCACTGATAATCTCCCTCGATCTGGGGCTCCACGCAAGATCTCACCCCGTGGGGTCAAATTGATCACAAGAACGGTGAGCAAAAATCCCAGAACCACACGGGGGGACCTAGTGAATGACCTGCAGAGAGCTGGGACCAAAGTAACAAAGCCTACCATCAGTAACACACTACGCCGCCAGGGACTCAAATCCTACAGTGCCAGACGTGTCCCCCTGCTTAAGCCAGTACATGTCCAGGCCCGTCTGAAGTTTGCTAGAGAGCATTTGGATGATCCAGAAGAAGATTGGGAGAATGTCATATGGTCAGATGAAACCAAAATATAACTTTTTGGCAAAAACTCAACTCGTCGTGTTTGGAGGACAAAGAATGCTGAGTTGCATCCAAAGAACACCATACCTACTGTGAAGCATGGGGGTGGAAACATCATGCTTTGGGGCTGTTTTTCTGCAAAGGGACCAGGATGACTGATCCGTGTAAAGGAAATAATTAATGGGTCCATGTATCGTGAGATTTTCAGTGAAAACCTCCTTCCATCAGCAAGGGCATTGAAGATGAAACGTGGCTGGGTCTTTCAGCATGACAATGATCCCAAACACACCGCCCGGGCAACGAAGGAGTGGCTTCGTAAGAAGCATTTCAAGGTCCTGGAGTGGCCTAGCCAGTCTCCAGATCTCAACCCCATAGAAAATCTTTGGAGGGAGTTGAAAGTCCGTGTTGCCCACAAAAGCCCCAAAACACCACTGCTCTAGAGGAGATCTACATGGAGGAATGGGCCAAAATACCAGCAACAGTGTGTGAAAATCTTGTGAAGTCTTACAGAAAACGTTTGACCTCTGTCATTGCCAACAAAGGGTATATAACAGAGTATTGAGATAAACTTTTGTTATTGACCAAATACTTATTTTCCACCATAATTTGAAAATAAATTCATAAAAAATCCTACAATGTGATTTTCTGGATTTTTTTTCTCATTTTGTTTCTCATAGTTGAAGTGTACCTATGATGAAAATTACAGGCCTCTCATCTTTTTAAGTGGGAGAACTTGCACAATTGGTGGCTGACTAAATACTTTTTTGCCCCACTGTACTAAACAAAAATATAAATGCAACATGCAACAATTTCAACGATTTTACTGAGTTACAGTTCATATTAAGGAAATCAGTCAATTGAAAAAAAAAATAAATTAGGTCATAATCTATGGATTTCACATGACTATGATTACAGATATGCATCTGTTGGTCACAGACACCTTAAAAAAAGGTAGAGGAGTGGATCAGAAACCCAGCCAATATCTGGTGACCATTTGTCTCATGCAGCGCGACACATCTCCTTGCATAGAGTTGATCAGGCTGTTGATTGTGGCCTGTGGAATGTCCCACTCCTCTTCAATGGCTGTGCAAAGTTGCTGGATATCGGCGGGAACTGGAACACGCGGTCGTACTCGTCAATCCAGAGCATCCCAAAAATGCTCAATGGTGTCTGGTGAGTATGCAGGTCATGGAAGAACTGGGAAATTTTCAGCTTCCAGGAATTGTGTACAGATCTTTGTGACATTGGGCTGTGCATTATCATGCTGAAACATGAGGTGATGGTGGCGGATGAGTGGCACAACAATGGGACTCAGGATGTCGTTACAGTATCTTTGTGCATTCAAATTGGCATCAATAAAATGCAATTGTGTTCGTTATCTATAGCTTATGCCTCCCCATACCATAACTCCACCACCACGGGGCGTTCTGTTCACAACGTTGACGTCAGCAAATCGCTCGCCCGCAAGACGCCATACTGTCTGCCACCTGCCCGGTGCAGTTGAACCCGGAATTCATCCGTGAAGAGCACACTTCCCCAGCGGGCCAGTGGCCATCTAAGGTGAACATTTGCCCACTGAAGTCGGTTACAACGACGAACTGCAGGCATGTCAAGACCCTGGTGAGGACAACGTGACAGTTTCTGACAGTTTGTGGTTTCTGACAGTTTGTGTAGAAATTCTTCGGTTGTGCAAACCCCCAGTTTCATCAGCTGTCGGGGTGGCTCAGACGATCCCGCAGGTGAAGAAGCAGGATTTTGTGTGTATGGAACATTTCTGATAACTTTTATAACGGCTCATGAAACAAGGGACGTTGTGATATTTTTTATTTAAAAAAAAATCTGTTTTTTGAAAAAAAATTGTGCCGTGAAAAAGTATGTGCCTCCTTTAGGATTTTCTCTATTTCCACATATTTTTGATACTGAATGTCATCAGATCTTCAACCAAAACCTAATATCAGATAAAGGGAACCTGAGTTTACAAATAATCCCCCAAAATATATATTTTATTTAATGAACAAAGTTATGCAACACCCAATTCCACTGTGTGAAAAAGTAATTGCCCCCTTATACTCAATAACTGGGTGTGCCACCTTTAGCTGCAATGACTGCAACCAAATGGTTCCTGTAGTTGTTGATCAGTCTCTCATGTCGCTGTGGAGGGTTTTTCGCCCACTTTTGCATGCAGAACTGCTTTAACTCGGCGACATTTGTTGGTTTTCAAACATTAAATGCTCGTTTCAAGTCTGGCCACAACATCCCAATTGGGATTAGGTCTGGTCTTTGACTAGGCCTTTACAAAACTTCACATTTGTTGCTTTTTAACCATTTTCATGTAGACTTGATTGTTTGTTTTGGATCATTGTCTTGCTGCATGACCAAGCTGTGCTTCAGCTCAGATGGATGGCCTGACATTCTCCTGTAGAATTATCTGATACAGAGCAGAACTCATGGTTCCTTTCTATTAAGGCAAGTCGTCCAGGTCCTGAGGCAGCAAAGCATCCCCAAACCATCACACTGTTTTCCGGACTCTTCTGATCCTTCTTAAATATTGTTCTTCTGTGAATTGTTTTGTATTGTTAGGTACTCTTGGAGCTAGAAACATAAGCATTTCGCTGCACCTGCGATACCATCTGCAAAATATGTGTACGTGACCAATAAAATTTGATTCAAAGGTCTTGATTGATTTTGTCTTAAGTGTGGGAACATGCCTTTGAATGATCAAACCATTAAAAAGTGTCTAGTAATCAAATCAACTAACATTTGCATAATACTCATGGCAATCCTTCATTGCCCAATCAGAAGATGCTCAATTGCAGGGTGCTCATATCAGCTTTCTTGAACCAACATCCTCTCACTCTGTATCTCTTACAGTCAGTAGACATGGAGGATGGGAAGCCTGATCTGTTGTTGGTCAAAGAGGAGACAGTAGAAGACAGACCAGAAAACATTAATCTGCTGAGTGGACTAAAGATGGGGGAGAAAAGTAAGGGAGAAATACATATAGCCTACATACAGTAATATATTTTCAATGGGAATAATGATGCACCTGGCTATACTTTTCTCTTCATTCATAAAATTAAAAAACATATTTTTACATACAAAAGTATTAACAAAATACTTATTATGTAGAGTTTTCTCTGCCATGTTTGTAAAGTATATTTTCTAACCTCTTCCTGCAGGTGGATGGCTGAAGGCTAACACAGGAGACTGGGAAGCCATCTCGGATTCCCAGACCCAGACCGGTGCAGGCAAGGACCCAGGGGACAACATCACTGAGCAGGCCAGGACCAGAGGTGACATAGTGGAGGTCAGTGGATGGGACAGCGTCCTCAACTCTGGGCTGGTGAACAACATTGTTGACCCCTACCAGAAACAGACAGTCGAACACAAAACAACATCCAAACTCATTTTCCATGACAACAGACTGGCTGAGACGAAGGCGAGACTTAGATTTGGTCTGCGGGGATGGGGAGGTGTCCGTATGCAGCTGGAGAGAACCGATACAGACTCTGCTAGCGATGCTCCATCCTGCTCCTATAGTTGTGATTCAAAAAGACTGATTGCGCCTCAGGTTAACCCCTTAACAGGTGCTGCCTTCAGCCTGCCTCCTATAGGATCTATCAACTGGAATATGGACCCTGCCACAACACAGACACTCCCTGGCTTTCATCCTTCACACACTCTCCCTATGTTTAACCAGACCTCAGACAATGCCAGTGCCTCAACACTAAATGGCTACACAAGCCTATTGACAAATGACAGTCGTAGTAATGCTATCAGCAGATCTGGTGGCAAAGAGAAGCGCTTTCCATGTTCATTCTGTGGGAAAGCCTTCAGCTTCCCCAAACAGGTGGAAATCCACCAGAGGATGCACACAGGGGAGAAACCTTTCGGCTGCCATCTGTGTCGGGCGAGTTTCTCCCACTCCTCCAAGCTGAAGAGGCACCAGAGGGTCCACACAGGGGAGAAACCATATAGCTGCCCCCAGTGTGAGAAGAGGTTCTCCCACCAGCACCACTTGAAGAGGCACCTGAAGGTCCACATGGGAGAGAGGCAGTTTGCCTGTATGCACTGAAAATATAGAACTAGTTAGATTGTAATGAATTCTGTTGGATTTAGATGTATAGGAAAGTGGATGATGTGAATTAAGGATGATGAGGCGGAGTAGATGATTATGGTGATGGTGTCTGTAAAAATGCTTTGTCCCTTTAGGTTGATACTGCTTTATAGTGAGATAATGACAGTGCCTTAATTCATGTATACGTGACGTGAAATAGTGAAGCTGTGTGTAATGTAATTTTGAACCTTTTCCAAAGTATTCAAATTAATGTTATCATTTATCGTTTTGTGCAATAAAAGTAATGTAGTTCACAGTTGACTATATGACCATTTTGTTTAAATTAAATACAAAACTGACTCTGTACAAACTGACTAGTCTTTTGTTTGTGTCATTACAGGGACTGAGTTTTACTTATTACTGTCGAACCAAAACGTTTACTTAATTCTTGAATCAAAACTTAAAAAATAGGCCTCCTGAGTGGTGCAGTGCTAGCTGTGCCATTAGAGATCCTGGTTCGAGTCCAGGCTCTGTCGCATGCGGCCGTGACCGGGAGACCCATGGGGCGGTGCACAACTGGCCCAGCGTCGTCCGGGTTAGGGGAGGGTTTGGCACGCTGACAGATCGCCAGGTGTACGGTGTTTTCCCCGACACATTGGTGCGGCTGACTTCCGGGTTAAGAGGACATTGTGTCAAGAAGCAGTGTGGCTTGGCTGAGTTGTGTTTCGTAGGACGCACAGCTCTCGACCTACGCCTCTCCTGAGTTGCAGTGATGGGACAAGACTGTAACTACCAATTGGATACCACAAAATTAGGGAGAAAAAGGGGTACATTTAAGATTTTTTTTTTAACTTTAAAATAAACTCCAATGGCTTCATAATGTTAGGAACTTGAATCACAGTGGTAGATTGGCTTGACTGTAGTTAAAATGTTATAACATCATGTTTCTGTGTGTACAGCAAAGAATTTCTTATATAAACCTTCATATTCTCTTCTGTGCAATTTGTGTTTACAGTCTGCAGTACGAGACGTATGTGGCAGGGTCTACAGACAATCACGGATTACAAAGGGAAAACCAGCCTCGTCGCGGTCACCGACATCTTGCTCCCAGACAAGCTAAACACCTTCTGGTGGGGATCATATTTCCGAATTTCCTGAGTGACCTCTTAGGGTGAAAGAGGTTGAGGTGTCAAGGATCAGGGCTGTACAGCAAATCTCCTATGTGGAGGCAGTGAAGAAAGTTGAAGGGGCAAGTTCTGAAGAAGATATTGCAGTGGATGCACCTCAACCAGTTGCAAATGTTATACGTCAATCTGGATACAAATATTGTGAATAAGGTGTATTTTGTAGCATTTATAGCTACAGTTGTTAACTGCACAAGTGTCCAAGAAGCTGGACATCCTTATATCTGTAGCCAAGAAGATTTTGGTCCTCCAAGACTTAATGGCAGAAGCACTGCAAGGACTACTGTCGCCAGGAAATGTCCCGCCCTCACAGGATCATTCGGAGCTTGTGTAGCGACCTGATTAGAACAGAAAAGCAGGCTGATTTAGTTTAACATTTCGTTTTCGATAGTTTGTATGGAATTTTTTTATATGTATTTTTTACACCATATTTTTTGGGAGGTGACTTTATTATCCACGTGTACAGTAGGTGGCGGAATGCACATATAATTGTTGCAAACGCCATTATACCAAAGAAGAAGAAACAAGTGAAGTGACCAACAACCATTTCCACGTTATAGGTTTTTATTTAGACATGTATTCACACCATGGAACTCAAAGTATGACAAATTGAACAGCACAGTATCACATATGTACCCCAGGAAGTCTTTCATTCGCGTTATAGTCAGGACATTATCTAGTTAACGCTAGCTGCTAACGTTAGCAAACAATGGCTAACTGTATGGTTTTTCACACTCAAATAGCCTCCATTATGGAGGTTCTAGCGAATGCAGCCGTGGCAGAGATCTGTAAACTCGTAGACGATGACTATGCAGTGTTTCGTTTAGAAATAACTCGAAGCCAGAAAGAAAACATGGCATTGCGGAGGAAACTTCTGGAATCGAAGGTGGCACGGGAGCGCGCAGAGAGGACAACGCGAGAACGCGTTCTCGCCAGTCGTCCCTGTAGTGCCAAGACCCTCGTCCGATGCAGAGGAATGGCAAGAGGTACATTTAGCAGAAGGCCGAGCATAATTTACTGCATTTCCTATTACTTACTAAATGAAAACATGACAAATGGGGGTGTAGTAAGATACCCAATGGGCTGGACGTTTTTCTTCTCATCATTCATCTTGAAAGAACGTACTGTATATTGAAATCATTGAATCCGCCATCATTAACCAAATGGAAAAAATCGAATGATTATTATTGAAATAGCATGGGCGACCGAGGAAAAACTATTTAAGGCCATGTGGCAAGCACTCGTGATGGAGGTGTGAGAATGCGGATCTGGGCAGAGGAGATGTAGTCTGTTTGTGTGCGTCTGTAAGATGTTGTTCAGGTGTATGTTTTGTATTTGGTGTCAAGAAGTTGTCCATTGAGGTCTGGAGGACTGCACTGAATTTAAAATGTTTCCTTGCTGTCAAAATTAACAAAAAAATTGTCCTCCATTCCATCGTTTTTGGATGCTACCTTAATTGATTTAATTGATTATTAGTAAGCTGGACACAATCACGAAACTAAGAAGGGTAAGCTAAGAACCTTGGCGTGATCCTGGACAAACACCCTGTCGTTCTCAACTAACATCAAGGCGGTGGCCCGTTCTTGTAGGTTCATGCTCTACAACATCCGCAGAGTACGACCCTGCCTCACACAGGAAGCAGCGCAGGTCCTAATCCAGGCACTTGTCATCTCCCGTCTGGATTACTGCAACTCGCTGTTGGCTGGGCTCCCTGCCTGTGCCATTAAACCCCTACAACTCATCCAGAACGCCGCAGCCCGTCTGGTGTTCAACCTTCCCAAGTTCTCTCACGTCACCTCGCTCCTCCGCTCTCTCCACTGGCTTCCAGTTGAAGCTCGCATCCGCTACAAGACCATGGTGCTTGCCTACGGAGCTGTGAGGGGAACGGCACCTCAGTACCTCCAGGCTCTGATCAGGCCCTACACCCAAACAAGGGCACTGCGTTCATCCACCTCTGGCCTGCTCGCCTCCCTACCACTGAGGAAGTACAGTTCCCGCGCAGCCCAGTCAAAACTGTTCGCTGCTCTGGCCCCCAATGGTGGAACAAACTCCCTCACGACGCCAGGACAGCGGAGTCAATCACCACCTTCCGGAGACACCTGAAACCCCACCTCTTTCAGGAATACCTAGGATAGGATAAAGTAATCCTTCTCACCCCCCTTAAAATATTTAGATGCACTATTGTAAAGTGGCTGTTCCACTGGATGTCTTAAGGTGAACGCACCAATTTGTAAGTCGCTCTGGATAAGAGCGTCTGCTAAATGACTTAAATGTAATGTAAATGTAAATGAAACTGTATGAATGTGGGACCATTATCATTTCTACACAGGGTTTAGTAATTTATGTATATTGAGTTTGTAAAAAAAATAAAAATACTCAAACCAGCCGTGGGCTGATTGGCCGGTTTACATCCTTGCCAATTCTAGTCAGTGTCAAAACTGCCAATATAGTGTACAATATAGCAATGACAGTACCTAACTTAACCTTTTGAGTGTAGGGGGCAGTATTTTGATGTTTGGATGAAAAACGTACCCAAATTAAACGGCCTATTTCTCAGGCCCAGACTCTAGAATATGCATATAATTGTCAGATTGGGATAGAAAACACTATAAAGTTTCCAAAACTGTCAAAATATTGTCTGTGAGTATAACAGAACTGATATTGCAGGCGAAAACCTGAGGAAAATCAAACAAGGAAGTGGCCTCTATTTTGAAAGCTCCATGTTCCATAGCCTGCCTTCGCTCCATTTAAAGGGATATCAACCAGATTCCTTTTCCTATGGCTTCCCCGTGGTGTGAACAGTCTTTAGACATAGTTTCAGGCTATTATTTTGAAAAATGAGCGAGAAAGATCACATTGCATCATTGTATGGCTGGGTGCCAGCAGCGTTTTGTATGCGCAACAGCTTGGAGCAGCCATTTTCTCTCTCTCTCTCCTATTGAAGAAGCTACATTCCCGGTTGATATATTATCGATTAGATATTGTAAAAACAACCTGAGGATTGATTATAAAAAACGTTGGTAATATTTCTACGAACATTACGGATACTATTTGGAATTTTTGTCTGCGATGTTGTGAACCACCTCTTTTGCCCATATCACTCTCTCAGGTGAAGGGCATCTCACTGGAGGCTACAGGAGCTTTGTGAAGCCAGCGGGACACAATACATGGAGAGATGACCAACCAATCACTGTTGATGATTGGAGTGGAACCTCAACCCAGCAAGTTATTGTGATAGAGGTTAGTGCAATAGTATTACATCACATCAAATGTTGCCAGTTTATTTCAGATTGGCTCCCCTCAGCTATTCACTTGCATACATGTACAGGTTAATGTACATTTGAAGTCGGAAGTAAGACTTCCATTGTTATCCAGTTCAATTCATGTACTGATAATCACCTCATCTCTTGTGTTAGTCTGCAGATGCAGAGGCTGCAGGTCCTGGGGTCAAGCTGGAGAGGTCTGAAGGAGAGGAGGACCCAAAACACAGCAGAGACATCCAGACTGGATTGGCTGGAGTGCCCCCTGTAGCTACGGAGGACCCCACCAACACCCCAGTGCAGCCTAGGACCCAATGCAGCATAACGGAGGTCAATGGAATGCCAAACGCCATCCTCAAGTCAGAGACAAACACAAAAACTTTAACAGTGCTGGAGCGACTGGGCTGTCCTCCTGCTCCCTGTTCAAAGTATTTACTTCACGGTAACCTGAGCCCGAGGACGGTTCTGTCCCATCAGGACTCGGGTGACGCATTACAGACTGGCAATGATCCATCCTGTTCATATGTTACAGAGACAGAGATGATACCTGGTGACATGCCTGTGGGCTTAGATACACAGACTAATCCAATGAGAGGGGACTGGAACCGGTACAGTAGTAGTGTATACTCTGAAGGGCGCCTAGATAAGAAAGGAGAGGGTCTGGTCATAGATGAGATGACTGTGAAAGTGGAGGGCGATGCTCCTCTGACATGGAATGCAGACAAGACTCACTTAGGAGGCCAGCCGCAGGTTAACACTAGTGACTTCTTAGACTACAGGGAAAGCTTACAGGCAAATCCAAATGTTGCAACCCACTACCCTTTACACTCGCTCAGGGATCGCGACCCTGTGTCCACGTCGATGGCACCTTCCGATTCACACGGACACGTCCTTTACGATCAGGTATTGAACTCAAACGACATGGCTAGAGCCCAGGCTCAGGGAGGGGGAGCAACATCAGGCGGTAGTAAAGAGAAACGGTTCCTCTGCATGTTTTGTAACAAAGGCTTCAGCTACCCCCAGAAGGTGGAGATCCACCAGAGGATCCACACAGGGGAAAAACCCTTCAGCTGTAACCAGTGTCACATGCGCTTTGCTCAGGCCGGCACCCTGAAGAGACACCAGAGGGTCCACACAGGGGAGAAACCTTATAGCTGTACCCAGTGTCAAATGCGCTTCGCCCAGGCTTGCAACCTGAAGATGCACCTGAAGGTCCATATGGGAGAAAGGTCTTCTGACGTTTAGATCAAACCCTGCATTAAAGACAAAGGTGCATTGTCATTGTTGTCTGCAGAAAAGATCCACAGATGCATTTGGAATAACGAGTAACAGATTTCAGTGTTGAATATTCCTGGGTAGAATATTGCATCCATACATTGTGTGAAATAGTAAAGCATATTTAAGTCTAAAATGTCTGTTACATATTGTGTTTGTACTGTGTAGGATATATGATGTTCACAAATGCCTATTTCATTACTTCCACATTTTTGAATGAGAAAAATAATGCAGTTTATCAAGTTCATCCAGATTTTTAGTTGAGGTGTGTGTATGTGTGGTTTTCATATGGTGTATTTAACACTTGTTTTTGTTTAATAAACACAAAATGGGACTTTTCATTCTAAGACTTTCATTGACTCTCTTTAGTATACATCACTGATCTCACTCTATTCTGCATACATACCCGACAGTGTTTTATAACCAATATACACTTACTAAATATACCTACACATACCCACACACTAACAAACACTTACTGTACACGTCAAAATAGTTTAATCAGGTTTGTCTGATGACTTTTGACTTATCATCGATGACTCATATTTACCCACAACATCATATTTATGTCCACCAGAATGGGTTTAATGATGATAGGTGTAGCCCTTTCCACTCACAGGCCCTGTCATCCCATCTACTGATTGAAAATGGCAAATGTTTTCATTGATAAGCGCCTAAATTAGAACGCAGTGGCTGTATATGACATCAGGGTTCAGGTTCCCCCCGCTTCCCATCACTGTATGGGTTTTGACTGACAGCCGTTATAAATTTGAGCACCGTGCGCGACAAGATACCCCCACCCCTCCCGCTAATTGGGCTACTTTTGCACATTTGTCTGAGGCAAATATAAATTGAGGACTCGAAGTGTTCAGAAAGATGAGACGTTGAGGATTATAATAAATACCACTGATGCCATACAAGCAAAGCACACCTGTGAGTCCAAATGTGCTCTTCACATTTCATTATTTGAAAACTCATGTAATTTACAGTATCAGCGTTTATGATCGCTATGTTTGATCCACAGATGACATGCGTTATACCCTGGGTTGTCCTGAACACAATGAGCCCGTGTTTGTCGTATTGTGAAGAAATTAAGCCGCGTAACACTCACTTGAATGCACTCATGACTCCATTCTATGTGCACCAAAATTACAATCCGTTTGTCTGAAGTGCCTTTTGAAAGCCTAACACTGTATGATTACATTTACATTTAAGTCATTTAGCAGACGCTCTTATCCAGAGCGACTTACAAATTGGTGCGTTCACCTTATGACATCCAGTGGATCAGCCACTTTACAATAGTGCATCTAAATCTTTTAAGGGGGGGGGGGGTGAGAAGGATTACTTTATCCTATCCTAGGTATTCCTTAAAGAGGTGGGGTTTCAGGTGTCTCCGGAAAGTGGTGATTGACTCCGCTGTCCTGGCGTCGTGAGGGAGTTTGTTCCACCATTGGGGGGCCAGAGCAGCGAACAGTTTTGACTGGGCTGAGCGGGAACTGTACTTCCTCAGTGGTAGGGAGGCGGGCAGGCCAGAGGTGGATGAACGCAGTGCCCTTGTTTGGGTGTAGGGCCTGATCAGAGCCTGGAGGTACTGAGGTGCCGTTCCCCTCACAGCTCCGTAGGCAAGCACCATGGTCTTGTAGCGGATGCGAGCTTCAACTGGAAGCCAGTGGAGCGAGCGGAGGAGCGGGGTGACGTGAGAGAACTTGGGAAGGTTGAACACCAGACGGGCTGCGGCGTTCTGGATGAGTTGTAGGGGTTTAATGGCACAGGCAGGGAGCCCAGCCAACAGCGAGTTGCAGTAATCCAGACGGGAGATGACAAGTGCCTGGATTAGGACCTGCGCCACTTCCTGTGTGAGGCAGGGTCGTACTCTGCGGATGTTGTAGAGCATGAACCTACAGGAACGGGCCACCGCCTTGATGTTATTTGAGAACGACAGGGTGTTGTCCAGGATCACGCCAAGGTTCTTAGCGCTCTGGGAGGAGGACACAATGGAGTTGTCAACCGTGATGGCGAGATCATGGAACGGGCAGTCCTTCCCCGGGAGGAAGAGCAGCTCCGTCTTGCCGAGGTTCAGCTTGAGGTGGTGATCCGTCATCCACACTGATATGTCTGCCAGACATGCAGAGATGCGATTCGCCACCTGGTCATCAGAAGGGGGAAAGGAGAAGATTAATTGTGTGTCGTCTGCATAGCAATGATAGGAGAGACCATGTGAGGTTATGACGGATGAAGGAGAAGGATGAGAGCAGAGGAGAGAGAGTTAGCTTTAGCAGTGCGGAGCGCCTCCGTGATACAGAGAAGAGCAGTCTCAGTTGAATGACTAGTCTTGAAACCTGACTGATTTGGATCAAGAAGGTCATTCTGAGAGAGATAGCGGGAGAGCTGGCCAAGGACGGCACGTTCAAGAGTTTTGGAGAGAAAAGAAAGAAGGGATACTGGTCTGTAGTTGTTGACATCGGAGGGATCGAGTGTAGGTTTTTTCAGAAGGGGTGCAACTCTCGCTCTCTTGAAGACGGAAGGGACGTAGCCAGCGGTCAGGGATGAGTTGATGAGCGAGGTGAGGTAAGGGAGAAGGTCTCCGGAAATGGTCTGGAGAAGAGAGGAGGGGATAGGGTCAAGCGGGCAGGTTGTTGGGCGGCCGGCCGTCACAAGACGCGAGATTTCATCTGGAGAGAGAGGGAGAAAGAGGTCAGAGCACAGGGTAGGGCAGTGTGAGCAGAACCAGCGGTGTCGTTTGACTTAGCAAACGAGGATCGGATGTCGTCGACCTTCTTTTCAAAATGGTTGACGTCTCTCTCTCTCTCTCTCTCTCTCTCTCTCTCTCTCTCTCTCTCTCTCTCTCTCTCTCTCTCTCTCTCTCTCTCTCTCTCTCTCTCTCTCTCTCTCTCTCTCTCTCTCTCTCTCTCTCTCTCTCTCTCTCTCTCTCTCTCTCTCTCTCTCTCTCTCTCTCTCTCTCTCTCTCTCTCTCTCTCTCTCTCTCTCTCTCTCTCTCTCTCTCTCTCTCTCTCTCTCTCTCTCTCTCTCTCTCTCTCTCTCTCTCTCTCTCTCTCTCTCTCTCTCTCTCTCTCTCTCTCTCTCTCTCTCTCTCTCTCTCTCTCTCTCTCTCTCTCTCTCTCTCTCTCTCTCTCTCTCTCTCTCTCTCTCTCTCTCTCTCTCTCTCTCTCTCTCTCTCTCTCCTCTCTCTCTCTCTCTCTCTCTCTCTCTCTCTCTCTCTCTCTCTCTCTTTCTCTCTCTCTCTCTCTCTCTCTCTCTCTCTCTCTCTCTCTCTCTCTCTCTCTCTCTCTCTCTCTCTCTCTCTTTATCTCTCTCTCTCTCTCTCTCTCTCTCTCTCTCTCTCTCTCTCTCTCTCTCTCTCTCTCTCTCTCTCTCTCTCTCTCTCTCTCTCTCTCTCTCTCTCTCTCTCTCTCTCTCTCTCTCTCTCTCTCTCTCTCTCTCTCTCTCTCTCTCTCTCTCTCTCTCTCTCTCTCTCTCTCTCTCTCTCTCTCTCTCTCTCTCTCTCTCTCTCTCTCTCTCTCTCTCTCTCTCTCTCTCTCCTCTCTCTCTCTCTCTCTCTCTCTCTCTCTCTCTCTCTCTCTCTCTCTCTCTCTCTCTCTCTCTCTCTCTCTCTCTCTCTCTCTCTCTCTCTCTCTCTCTCTCTCTCTCTCTCTCTCTCTCTCTCTCTCTCTCTCTCTCTCTCTCTCTCTCTCTCTCTCTCTCTCTCTCTCTCTCTCTCTCTCTCTCTCTCTCTCTCTCTCTCTCTCTCTCTCTCTCTCTCTCTCTCTCTCTCTCTCTCTCTCTCTCTCTCTCTCTCTCTCTCTCTCTCTCTCTCTCTCTCTCTCTTTCTCTCTCTCTCTCTCTCTCTCTCTCTCTCTCTCGTGTGTGTGTGTGTGTGTGTGTGTGTGTGTGTGTGTGTGTGTGTGTGTGTGTGTGTAGTCATCTGCAGAGAGGGAGGAGGGGGAGGGGAGGAGGATTCAGGAGGGAGGAGAAGGTGGCAAAGAGCTTCCTAGGGTTAGAGGCAGATGCCTGGAATTTAGAGTGGTAGAAAGTGGCTTTAGCAGCAGAGACAGAAGAGGAAAATGTAGAGAGGAGGGAGTGAAAGGATGCCAGGTCCGCAGGGAGGCGAGTTTTCCTCCATTTCCGCTCGGCTGCCCGGAGCCCTGTTCTGTGAGCTCGCAATGAGTCGTCGAGCCACGGAGCGGGAGGGGAGGACCGAGCCGGCCTGGAGGATAGGGGACATAGAGAGTCAAAGGATGCAGAAAGGGAGGAGAGGAGGGTTGAGGAGGCAGAATCAGGAGATAGGTTGGAGAAGGTTTGAGCAGAGGGAAGAGATGATAGGATGGAAGAGGAGAGAGTAGCGGGGGAGAGAGAGCGAAGGTTGGGACGGCGCGATACCATCCGAGTAGGGGCAGTGTGGGAAGTGTTGGATGAGAGCGAGAGGGAAAAGGATACAAGGTAGTGGTCGGAGACTTGGAGGGGAGTTGCAATGAGGTTAGTGGAAGAACAGCATCTAGTAAAGATGAGGTCGAGCGTATTGCCTGCCTTGTGAGTAGGGGGGAAGGTGAGAGGGTGAGGTCAAAAGAGGAGAGGAGTGGAAAGAAGGAGGCAGAGAGGAATGAGTCAAAGGTAGACGTGGGGAGGTTAAAGTCGCCCAGAACTGTGAGAGGTGAGCCGTCCTCAGGAAAGGAGCTTATCAAGGCATCAAGCTCATTGATGAACTCTCCGAGGGAACCTGGAGGGCGATAAATGATAAGGATGTTAAGCTTGAAAGGGCTGGTAACTGTGACAGCATGGAATTCAAAGGAGGCGATAGACAGATGGGTAAGGGGAGAAAGAGAGAATGACCACTTGGGAGAGATGAGGATCCCGGTGCCACCACCCCGCTGACCAGAAGCTCTCGGGGTGTGCGAGAACACGTGGGCGGACGAAGAGAGAGCAGTAGGAGTAGCAGTGTTATCTGTGGTGATCCATGTTTCCGTCAGTGCCAAGAAGTCGAGGGACTGGAGGGAGGCATAGGCTGAGATGAACTCTGCCTTGTTGGCCGCAGATCGGCAGTTCCAGAGGCTACCGGAGACCTGGAACTCCACGTGGGTCGTGCGCGCTGGGACCACCAGATTAGGGTGGCCGCGGCCACGCGGTGTGGAGCGTTTGTATGGTCTGTGCAGAGAGGAGAGAACAGGGATAGACAGACACATAGTTGACAGGCTACAGAAGAGGCTACGCTAATGCAAAGGAGATTGGAATGACAAGTGGACTACACGTCTCGAATGTTCAGAAAGTTAAGCTTACGTAGCAAGAATCTTATTGACTAAAATGATTAAAATGATACAGTACTGCTGAAGTAGGCTAGCTGGCAGTGGCTGCGTTGTTGGTATCACTTAGCTAGCCATGTTGGCAATAGAATACACTTTCAAATGATGCCCACCTCACCCAGATTGCGATGTATAATGATTGCGTAAACAACAACAGTAATTGTGTGATGGTGGGGCTGTGTTACAAACAACAACAAAATGACAAGTGTGCTTGCTTCTATTCCTCAATGGCAAAATGCTGAGAAATGTACACTAAATATAAAATGCACATCAAATTAACAATGTAATGTCTGGATTCAGTCTTGTGTCAGGTGAACTGTTGTGTCCTCACTTTTGGTCTGATAATTTACCATAATCTCCAAAGTGTTCTCTTTCAATTTCTACCATGATAATGCATGTGTTTTATTTTTGTTATTCTGTTATAGGCCAATTTCAACAAGTGGAAGTCATTCTGTAAGGACAGTATAGGACTCAAATGTAGTGAGGATGGGTAAACACTATGTTGAAAGTGTGTTTATCTGTGTGTGTATATACCTGAGGGAGTGTATGTCTGTGTAATCTGTATCACCTCTCTCTTCCAGGAGGAGGAGGGTCCAGAGGTGCTGCTGATTTTTTATTTATTTATTTTTTATTTCACCTTTATTTAACCAGGTAGGCTAATTGAGAACAAGTTCTCATTTACAACTGCGACCTGGCCAAGATAAAGCACAGCAGTTCGACACATACAACAACAGTTACACATGGAATAAACAAACATACGGTCAATAATACAGTAGAAAAAGTCTATATACTCTTTTCCCCGCACATTTGGCATCAAAATGATAATGCATAAGCAGAAAATAATCTTTGATGTTATGGGGCTATTTTTTTGAGCATACAATATGGTATTTGAATTATTTATTTCATACAGCCATTTTTGCTCATTTTTATCAAGGGTGTCAGTCATTTCGGACCCCACTGTAATCTTATTCACACTTAAGACAAAATTAATCAAGACCTGGGCCGTATCCACAAAGTGTCACAGGTTCCCACCTGTCTACATAGTCTTATTCAATATAATTTAAAAGGCTAAACTGACCCTAGATCAGCACTCCTACTCTGAGAGGCTTTGTGGATACAGATCCTGACCTAATATTATTCAGACAGTAGTTCACAGTGGGCTCACCTCAGTGAGACTGTGTGTGGTCCTGTGCTGCTCAGCTGGTTCCTCTGTGGGTTCAGGAGGTGGTGTAGACTGGTTACCCTCCATGACCAAGGTCCCCTCAGGGTTCCCCAGACCCTCCTCGCACCCCTCCTCCTTCACCAGCAGCACCTCCTCTTCCTGGAAGAGACAGGTGATACAGATTATACAGACACTCCTTCAGATACGTACACACACACACAATAAACACACTTTCAACATGGAGTGTTCTGTAGTTACAGAATGACTTCATTGGTGTTAAACCCATCATGGTGGATATAAATATGATGTTGGGGTTAAAATAAGTCAGCTATTAAAAGTCAAAAGTCATCGTCAGACAAACCCGATAGTGTTTGTTAGTGTGTAGGTATATTTAGCAAGTGTATAGCTAACTGCCCAAATAAAGGAAACACTTGAGCAAAAGTTTCCCCATCATATTGGCTACCAATGCTAAAATAATAGATCAAAGTGACATTGAAAGAGGGCTCTCAAAGGACCATAGGGGGTTTAAAGGGTGTGTGGGTCTCAGTCACCAGATCTCAAACCAATTCTGGAGCGGTACCCGAGAAGGCGTTATACACCACCATCAACAAAACACCAAATTTATTGTGGAAGAATGGTGTCGCATCCCTCCAATAGACTTCCAGACACATGTTGACTCTATACCAAGGTGCATTGAAGCTGTTCTAGTGGGTCGTGGTGTCTCAATGCCCTATTCAGACAGTTTATGTTGGTGTTTCCTTTATTTTGGCACTTACCTGTATAAATCCAAATCAAATCAAATCTTATTGGTCGCATACACATATTTAGCAGATGTTATTGCGGGTGTAGCAAAATGCTTGTGTTCCTAGCTCCAGCAGTGCAGTAATATCTAACACTTCACAACAATACACACAGATCTAAAAGTAAAAGATTGGAAATAAGAAATATATAAATATTAGGATGAGCGGAGTCTGGAGTATAAATGTGATGGGATGTGTTGACATTATGGGCAGTATGTGGATAGAATAGTATATACAGTACCAGTCAAAAGTTTGGACACACCTACTCTTTATTTGTATTATTTTCTATATTGTAGAATAATAGCGAAGACATCAAAACTATGAAATATGGAATCATATAGTAACCAAAAAAAGTGTTAAACAAATCAAAATATATTTTATATTTGAGATTCTTCAAAGTAGACACCCTTTGCCTTGCTGACAGCTTTGCACAATGTAGAATATAGTATTTTGACTGGAACTGTATACAGCAATAGTTGTACAGCAACAGTTGTATAGGATGGCATTGACTAAAATACTGTAAATACATACGAAATGAGTAAAACACTATGTAAACATTAAAGTGACCTGTGTTTCATTATTAAAGTGACCAGTGATTCCATGTCTATGTACATAGGGCAGCAGCCTCTAGGTGCAGGGTTGAGTAACTGGATGGTAGCAGGCTGACTGTGACTTAAGTTCAGGACAGCGTACTGGGTGGAGGCCAGCTAGTGATGGCTATTTAACAGCCTGATGGCCTTGAGATAGAAGCTGTTTTTCAGTCTCTTGGTCCCAGCTCTGATGCACCTGTACTGACCTCGCCTTCTCGATGATAGCAGGGTGAACAGGCCGTGGCTCGGGTAGTTGATGTCCTTGATGATCGTTTTGGCCTTCGACAATTCTCTATATTGGTTATAAAGCCTGTTGTTTGTGTGCAGAATAGGGTGATATCAGATGTGATGTATACTAAAGAGAGTCTCAATTAAAGTCTTAGAATGAAAAGTCCCATTATGTGTTTATTAAACATTTTAAAAAGTTAAATACACCATATGAAATCTACACTAAAAATCTGCATGAACTTGATAAACTGCAATCATTTTATATACATACACAGTTCGTTCCATCAGGAAGTATTCACACCCCTTGACTTTTTCTACATTTTGTTTTGTTACAAAGTGGGGTAAAATTATTTAATTGTGAAAAATATATATATAATCAACAATCTACACACAATACTCTGAAATGTCAAGTAGAAGACAAATTCTAACATTTGTAAAAACATATGAAAAATAAAACACGGAAGTATTCAGAACCCTCGACTTTTTCCACATCTGTCTGATGAAACCAAGATTGAACTTTTTGGCCTGAATACCAAGCATCACGTCAGGAGGAAACCTGGCAGCATCATGCTTTAGAGATGTTTTTGGGAGACTAGTCAGGATCGAGGGAAAGATGAAGGGAGCAAAGTACAGAGAGATCCTTAATGAAAGCCTTCTCCAGAGCACTCAGGACCTCAGACTGGGGCGAAGGTTCACCTTCCAACAGGACAACGACCCTAAGCACACAGCCAAGACAACACAGAGGAGGCTTAGGGACTAGTCTCTAAATGTCCTTGAGTGGCCTATCCAGAGCCCGGACATGAACCGGATCGAACATCTATGGGGAGACCTGAAAACAGCTGTGCAGCAACGCTCCCCACCCAACCTGACAGAGCTTGAGAGGATCTGCAGAGAAGAATGGGAGAAACTCCCATGTGCCAAGCTTGTAGCGTCATATCCAAGAAGACTCGAGGCTGTATTCGCTGCCAAAGGAGCTTCAACGAAGTACTGAGCAAAGGGTCTGAATACTTGTGTAATTGTTATATCAATTTTTTTGAATGTCTAAAGAAACTGTTTTTGCCTTGTCATTTTTGGTTGTCATAACTCTCCTGTGAAGATCTGAAGGACCAGGTTTCAGTGGGTCTGCTCTACAGCGTCCTCTCGCTCCCGCAGAGGGGAGAGGTGGCGGGGGCCACGTTATGGCGGTCATAAAATACTCTGCGCCTCTGGGCTCTGCAGTATTGGGATTGGAATGTGTGACTTTGGGACAAAGAGAGACATGCCAAAACGCTTACATCCCCAAAATTGGAGAATTAAAAAATATTTATATTTTGGAGAATGTGCAACCGGTCCATGGACACTAAGGGAACAGTCATGTCGAGTTTATTTCATTTAGTGACCTCATGAAGGACAGAACATACACATCACTGTATCTTTGTTTGTATACACTTCTCAATTATGAGGTTTGCATCTGAATGTTGTATAAAATAAATGATTAAGAATAAGAATACTATTGGAAAGATAACAATGTGATCTTATTCTTCTAAATGAGAATTGTTTTTCATAGTAACTTATGATCAGTCAGTGGCCATGTCCCTGTGAGCACAGACATTATACCCAAACGTCATGGAACGCCCATTTCCATAAAAGGACTCGTGACAAAATGTACATTGGACCAGAAAGCATGGAGCTGTCACTACATTTTGACAAAAGAACGCAGGAACGAGCTCCGCATGTTGGAATGGCTACCACTCTTTAGACCAAGAAGACTAAGGCGTGAGCCGGATGTTGCAAAATTGTTTAAACTACAACTCTACCAAAGGACAAGACCAGAGAATGTGGAGATCATCCCCAATCTGAAATGGTTAAGAAATCTACAAACTAAAAGACCAATTATTCAGTCTGCAGCTGTTTAAACACTTTAGTCCGGTAAACGCATCCGATCTAAGAACAATGGTACTCTGAAAGATCTATTCTCAAGAACGTTTCCCCAATGGTACTCTGACGTATCCATTAAAACAAGCTTCAACTACAAAAGACTGATCTCTGGTGTACAAACCAGAGACTTTCTGTCAACTGACTATCCAGCATACGCACTGGCGATCACAGAGGGCAACAAAGGCATACACTCGTAAATATGTAAATTGCTAATTTTTTTCAAATGAACGGTTGTTCATGTTCAAAATATGAGCATTTCCATGATTGTACAGTCAGGGCCAAAAGTTGAGAATGACACAAATATAAATTTTAAAATCTGCTGCCTCAGTGTCTTTAGATATTTTTGTCAGATGTTACTATGGAATACTGAAGTATAATTACACACGTTTCATACGTGTCAAAGGCTTTTATTGACAATTACATGAAGTTGATGCAAAGAGTCAATATTTGCAGTGTTGACCCTTCTTTTTCAAGACCTCTGTAATCCGCCCTGGCATGCTGTCAATTCACTTCTGGGCCACATCCTGACCGATGGCAGCCCATTCTTGCATAATCAATGCTTGGAGTTTGTCAGAATTTGTGGGGTTTTGTTTGTCCACCCGCCTCTTGAGGATTGACCACAAGTTCTCAATGGGATTAAGGTCTGGGGAGTTTCCTGGCCATGGACCCAAAATATCGATGTTTTGTTCCCCGAGCCACTTAGTTATCACTTCTTGACACCAGGCCATCCTCCAAAAGTCTTCGCCTCACTGTGCATGCAGATGCACTCACACCTGCCTGCTGCCATTCCTGAGCAAGCTCTGTACTGCTGGTGCCCCGATCCCGCAGCTGAATCAACTTTAGGAGACAGCCCTTCTTCACAACAATTGAACTGCTCTCCTTTAAGTTCTTGATGATCCAATAAATGGTTGATTTAGGTGTAGAGTTAATTCGGGAAATAGAGCCTATTTAAACATTTTCCCGTGATGCCCCGACTTCCTAGTTAAAGTTAACATGATTAGTTTAATCGCGTAATGAATAAATACATATAGATAATTTACTTGATAATAATAGTCTTCACATTTAATGATAGTCACGTTACGACAGTGTGTAAATTGATGAGGGGAAAAAAATGATTTCATTAATTTTAGAATAAGGCTTTAATGTAACATAATGTGGAAAAAGTAAATGTGTCAGAATACTTTCTGAGTGCACTGTATACAAGTATTCAACCTAGAGTCAAAACGTTACAAATCACCTTTGGCAGTGATTACATCTGTGTGTGTTTCTGGGTAAGTCTCTAAGAGCTTTCCACACCTGGATTGTGCAACATTTGCCCATTATTCTAATCAAAATTCTTCAAACTATGTGAAATTGGTTGTTGATCATTGCTAGAAAACCATTTTCAGGTCTTGCCATAGATTTTCAAGCAAATTGAAGTCAAAGCTGTAACTCGGCCACTCAGGAACATTCACGGTCTTCTTGGTAAGCAATTCCAGTGTAGATCTGGCTTTGTGTTCCAGGTTATTGTCCTGCTGAAAGGTGAATTAATCTCCCAGTGTCTGGTGGAAAGCACACTGAACCAGTTTTTAAAAATTTTATAGCTCCATTCCATTTCTTTTTTGTCTAGAAAATCTCCCCAGTCCTTGACGATTACAAGTATACCTTTAACATGATGCAGGCACCACTATGACTGAAAATATGGAGAGTGGTACTCAGTAATGTGTTGTATTTGCCACAAACATGACACTTTGTATTCAGGACAAAAAGTGTATTTCTTTTCCACATTTTTTGTAGTATTACTTTAGTGCAAACAAGATGAATGTTTTGGAATATTTGTATTCTGTACAGGCTTCCTCAGTCAATTAGGTAGGTATTGTTGAGTAACTACAAAAATGGTGTTGATCCATCCTCACTTTTCTATCACAGCCATTAAACTCTTTGACTGTTTCAAAGTCACCATTGGCCACATGGTGAAATCCCTGAGCGGCTTCCTTCTTCTCTGGCAACTGAGTTAGGAAGGATGCCTGTATCTTTGTAATGACTGGGTGAATTGATAGACCATCAAAAGTATAATTAATAACTTCATCATGCTCAAAGGGATATTTAACGTCAGCTTTTTAAAATATTTTTACCTATCTACCAATAGATGGGTAAAATAGGTGCCCTTTGCGAGGCATTGGAAAACCTCCCCAGTCTTTATTTGGTTGAATCTGTGTTTGAAATTCACTGCTCGATTGAGGGAACTTACAGATAACTGCATGTGTGGGGTACAGAGATGAGGCAGTCATGAATAAAACATGTTAAACAGTATTATTGCACACAGAGTGAGTCCATGTAACATATTATGTGACTTGTTTTTTTTTGTAACATTTAAAAAAACATAACATTATGGGGTATTGTGCCTAGGCCAGTGACAAAACATGTCAATGTAATCCATTTTAAATTCATGCTTCCACAAAATGTGGATAAAGTCAAGGGGTGTGAATACTGTGAGGGCACTGTATGTTTTGTGTTTTTCCCCCACACTAAATACAAACATACACATATGAACAACAATTTACAGACACACACAAAAAAACAACTACAGCTCATCTGCCCAGATCCGCTCACACCCCCACCTCTGTCAATGTTATCGAACGTGTAATTTGGGTCACCTGTCCTGAATAAAAGTTCCTGTCTGGATTTGATCTAATATAGTTTGCATTATATCTAAAAACACCAGATTTGCCCCGGTACAAACACAAAATTGTGAGCTTGGGACTATAAGGTTCTATCTGAATTTTTTTCAAAATTGTGTTATTGATGTAGCCTTGTTCTGTTCAATGTTCTCTACATATATAGTACTCTAAATAACCCAATTCATGTTGTTTAGTTAAAAAGAATACAAGATCAAAATGGCTGATGTAACAGTATAACTTTAAACCGTCCCTCGCCCATACCAGGGCGCGAACCAGGGACCCTCTGCACACATCAACAACAGTCACCCACAAAGCATCGTTACCCATCGCTCCACAAAAGCCACGGCCCTTGCAGAACAAGGGGAACCACTACTTCAAGATCTCAGAGCAAGTGACGTCACCGTTGAAACGCTATTTAGCGCGCACCACCGCTAACTAGCTAGCCGTTTCACATCCGTTACACTGACACCATTCAAAACAATGAGGGTTCAGAAATGTAAAGCCAATCTCAGAATCATCTTCTTGAAGATAGAGTCCTAAAATCTCGATATGTAACATACTTTTTAAACTTATAGTACTGTTCAAAAGTTTGGGGTCACTTAGAAATGTCCTTGTTTTTTAAAGAAAAGCACATTTTTTTGTCCATTAAAATAACATCAAATTGATCAGAAATACAGTGTCGACATTGTTAATGTTGTAAATGACTATTGTAGCAGGAAACGGCAGATTTATTTTTAATGGAATATCTACATAGGCGTACAGAGGCCCATTATTAGCAATCATCACTCCTGTGTTCCAATGACACATTGTGTTAGCTAATCCAAGTTTATCCTTTTCCAAGTTTATCCTAATTTATCATTAGAAAACCCTTTTGCAATTATGTTAGCACAGCTGAAAACTGTTGTTTTGATTAAAGAAGCAATAAAACTGGCCTTCTTTAGACTCGCTGAGTATCTGGAGCATCAGCATTTCTGGGTTCGATTACAGGCTCAAAACGGCCAGAAACAAAGAACTTTCTTCTGAAACTCGTCAATCTATTCTTGCACTGAGAAATAAGAAATGCGAGAAATTGACAAAAGCTGTGTACTACTCCCTTCACAGAACAGCGCAAACTGGTTCTAACCAGAATAGAAAGAGTAGTGGAGGCCCCGGTCCACAACTGAGCAAGAGGACATGTACATTAATGTCTAGTTTGAGAAACAGAAGCCTCACAAGTCCTCAACTGGCAGCTTCATTAAATAGAACCCACAAAACACCAGTCTCAGGGTCATCAGTGAAGAGGCGACTCCGGGATGCTGGCCTTCTATGCAAAGTTCCTCTGTCCAATGTCTGTGTTCTTTTGCCCATCTTAATGGCTTTTTATTTGCAACTCTGCCTACAAGGCCAGCATCCCGTAGTCGCCTCTTCACTGTTGACGTTGAGACTGCTGAGAGATGGTTTCTGATAATGGGCCTCTGTACGCCTATGTAGATATTCCATTAAAAAGAAATCTGCCGTTTCTATCTACAATAGTCATTTACAACATTAACAATGTCTACACTGTATTTCTGACCAATATGATGTTATTTTAATGGACAATCTTTTTTTTGCTTTTCTATCAAAAACAAGGACATTTCTAAGTGACCCCAAACTTTTGAAAGGTAGTGTAGATATGCCTTATATGTTTGGATGAAATATTATATCCAGGAATATTCAAGACTGAAATCTATTGGTCATCTGTGCACCTGTGGGTATTTTCAGCTGACAACGATGAAAATGTATAGTTGTCTTTAATGCCGGGTTTGATCTAAATGTCAGAAGCAATGGGAATGGTTACTTTTTATGTTAAAGAGTGGAATGTTTTTTCTGCTGGTGCATCCTGAGGTAGCTCCTCTCTGATAACCTCTTCCCGCAGTGCGTACTGGCGAATGGCCTCTCTCCCGTGTGGACCTTCAGGTGCATCTTCAGCTGGTCCTGGCGGGAGAACCTCTTCTCACACTGCGTGCAGCTGTAGGGTTTCTCCCCTGTGTGGACCCTCTGGTGCCTCTTCAGGTGACCAGCCTGGGCGAAGCGCATGTGACACTGGGTACAGCTGAAGGGTTTCACCCCTGTGTGGACTCTCAGGTGCCTCTTCAGGCTGAAGGAGTGAGAGAAACTCGCCCGACACAGGTGGCAGCCAAATTGTTTCTCCCCCGTGTGAACCCTCTGGTGGATCTCCACCTGTTGGGGAAAACTGAAGGCTTTCCCACAGAATGAACACAGGAAGCGCTTCTCTTTGGCGCTGCCACCTTTACTGATTCCGTCTTCACTACTGTCATTTGTCAATGGGCTTGTGTAGCCATTTAGTGTTGAGGCACTGGCATTGTCTGAGGTCTGGTTTAACATTAGGAGACTGTGAGGAGGACGAAGGCCAGGGAGTGTTTGTGTTATCGCAGGGTCCATGTTACAGTTGACAGATCCTATAGAAGACAGGCTGAAGGCAGCACCTGTTAGAGGGTTAACCTGAGGCGCCATCAGTCTTTCTGAATCACAATTATAGGAGCAGGACGGAGCATCATAAGCGAAGTCTGTACTCTCCCGCCGCATATGTTCACTTTCCTGTCCCCGCAGACCAAATCTATGCCTCGCTCTGGTCTCAGCCAGTCTGTTGTCATGGAGACTAAGTTCGGATGTCGTTGTGTGTTCGACTATCTGTTTCTGGTTGTGGTTAACAGCGTTGTTCCCCAGCCCAGAGTTGAGGATGCTGTCCCATCCCCTGACCTCCACTATGTCACCTCTGGTCCAGGCCTGCTCGGTGATGTTGTTCGCTGGGCCCTTGGCTGCACCGCTCTGGGAATCCAAGATGGCCGCCCAGTCTCCTCTGTTAGTCTCCAGCCATCCACCTACATGAAGAGTTTAGAAAATAGACTTTACAAACATGGCAGGGAAGACTCTACATATGGAGTTTTTTTTTGTCAATTACCTGTCAAATTCATACATGTAAACATAAGTTGTATTGATTTCATTAAAGAAGAAAAATCAATAGCCACTATTCCCGTTGGAAGATCTAATAGTATATGTGGGTCTTTCTATACACTAGTCAGGATTTCCTACGCTGGACAAGTTGTTACAGCTGTTGATAAGTCACTGATAATAATCGTCCCATTTCTTTTTCATGTCATTACATTAAGATATAAGGGGGAACTTAGCTATATTCAATACAATTCACATCTTCCTTTAGAACCTGTTTAACCATTCTCATGGTGGGTGTCTTAATGGATTTGTCCAAAATCAGGTGACATAAAACATGACTTTTCTGTCCTTGCATTTATGGCTGTGTAAGTTGTTGTATCATATATTAAGCATTAATCAGTTCAATAATACTTTAAACTTGAACCCTGTAAGAATCCTTGATCTAGCTGTCTGACCGTTTTTTTGTACCGAGATCTCGGAAATGCAGTGCAACTACGTAACATTTTGTGTCTCCTTACACTGAGGATACAAAACATTAAGAACACTGCCCTTTCCATGACAGACTGACCAGGTGAATCCAGGTGAATGAGCTATGATCCCCTATTAATGTCACTTGCTAAATCCACTTCAATCAGTGTAGATGAAGGAGAGGAGACAGGTTAAACAAGTATTTTTAAACCGAGACAATTGGGACATGGATTGTGTACGTGTGTCATTCACAGGGTGAATGGGCAAGTCCAAAGATTGAAGTGTCTTTGAACAGGGTATAGTAGTAGGTGCCAGGCGTAGGGCTGTGGCGGTCATGAAATTGTCAGCATGTGATTGTCATGCAAATAATGGCCGGTGTCACGGTAATTGACCGTTAATTAACAAACACCTTTAGCATCTCCTGGCTTCCACTGATCCATGTAATATAGACTACACCACAATACATTCATTATTTATTTTACACAGGTCTAAAGAAACATGATATTAAGAAAATGTAGCCTATTTCAGAAGAACAGAATAGCCTATTCTGAGTTGTCCATACGTTAGGCACTGACCTGGCTATACCATATGGCTGTGGGTTACACTCATCCATTTAGCAGATAAGATTTGCTTAGAATTCCATGACATTATTTCATATAATTTAATAGTATGAAGAATACAATTGAACATAGCTGACTAAAATAAAGGATATTTTCCCCAAACGATTTGAGGGAGTGCGCACATTCTGTGTTGAGCGCTTAACAAAGAAACAGGTCCTCCTATCTGCTAAAGTTAAGAGACATTTATGCAACTTTAGTTGTGATACAAAAATGAGGCTATACATTTACATGTTTTATACATTCTAGCTGCATGATGTGATTAATGACGATTTGAAAAAAGTTGCATGAAAGGCATAAACTCTGCTCTGTTTCTAGCGCAGGCTGCACACACTTCATCGTCTCTCATTCACTATTTGACAAGCACGTGATAATATTATCACCCATCAGACTATTCTTAATTTAATATGGTCTTTACATATAGCCTACTAATATACAGTACCAGTCAAAAGTTTGGACAAATCAAAATATATTTTAGATTCTTCAAAGTTGCCACCCTTTGCCTTGATGACAGCTTTGCACACTCTTGGCATTCTCTCAACCAGCTTCACCTGGAATGCTTTACCAATAGTCTTGAAGGAGTTCCCGCATATGCTGAACACTTGTTGGCTGCTTTTCCTTCACACTGCGGTCCAACCCATGCCAAACCATCGCAATTGGGTTGAAGTCGGGTGATTGTGGAGACCAGGTCATCTGATGCAGCACTCCATCACTCTCCTACTTGGTCAAATAGCCCTTACACAGCCTGGAGGTGTGTTGGGTCATTGTCCTGTTGAAAAACAATTGATGGTCCCACTAAGCGCAAACCAGATGTGAAGGTGTATCTCTGCAGAATGCTGTGGTAGCCATGCTGGTTAAAAGTGTGCCTTGAATTCTAAATAAATCAGAGTGTCACCAGCAATGCACTCCCACACATCCTCCACGGTGGGAACTACACATGCAGAGATCATCCATTCACCTACTGTGCATCTCACAAAGACACGGTGGTTGGAACCAAAAACCGTAAATTTGGACCAAAGGACAGATTTCCATCGGTTTAATGTCCATTTCTCGTGTTTCTTGGCCCAAGCAAGTCTCTTCTTCTTATTGGTGTCCTTCAGTAGTGGTTTCTTTGCAGCAATTCGACCATGAAGGCCTGATTCACGCAGTCTCCTCTGAACAGTTGATGTTGAGATGTGTCTGTTACTTGAACTCTGTGAAGCATTTATTTGTGCTGGTAACTCGAATGAACGTATCATCTGCAGCAGAGGTAACTCTGGATATTCCTTTCCTGTGACGGTCTTCATGAGAGCCAGTTTCATCAAAGCGCTTAACGGTTTTTGTGACTGCACTAGAAGAAACTTTAAAAGTTCTTGAAATTTTCCAGATTGACTGAGCTTAAAGTAATGATGGACTGTCGTTTCTCTTTGCTAATAAATGGCATTTTAACAAATAGGGCTATCTTCTGTATACCACCCCTACCTTGTCACAACACAACTGATTGGCTCAAATGCATTAGGAAGGAAAGAAATTACACAAATTAACTTTTAAAAAGGAACACCTGTTAATTAAAATGTATTCCAGGTGACTACCTCATGAAGCTGGTTGAGAGAATGCAAAGCTGTCATCAAGGCAAAGGGTGGCTACTTTGAAGAATCTCAAATATAAAATATATTTTGATTTGTTTAACACTTTTTTGGTTACTACATGATACCATATGTGTTATTTCAAAGTGTTGATGTCTTCACTATTATTCTACAATGCAGAAAATAGTAAAAATAAAGAAAAACCCTGGAATGAGTAGGTGTGTCCAAACTTGACTGGTACTGTATGTGTGGAATTATTTTTGATTTAGAATGCCTAATGAGCCTACTCCTGTCTATACAGAAATAAATTAAATAATTCAAAATAGCATGATTTGGCCACAGAGGATCATTATCTTAACTTGTGGATTGTTTTAAAATCGGTTTGCCTACAGTCGGAAGGAAAGGCAGCTAGTGCAATTTGGGCAGATTATTGTTGAGGCATATTTCAATATTTCAAAATACAATTGCGGGACAATATAGTTTGAAAAGCAAATGGTTATTGATGTAAAGAAAAGACAATGAAAAGAATAAATCTGTCTTTTAGTTATCAAAATTCTCAACTTAAATTGGACAAACAACAGTATAGCCAGTATATCTTATTGGCACCAACGGATAGCATTAGCATTATCCCCGGGGAGTGAGCACTGCGCATATTCACCATCATTGTTGGGTCAGTGCTACTTAAAAGTTTGTTTTTGGACAATAACTTCCTCCTTTGTGTCTCCCCTTCCCGTAGGCCTATTATATGGACAATTATTTAGTTTTTGATCTGTTTGTCAGTATCAGCAGAATAGCGTACCCTGTAATTTGTCAAATTAAAATGATTCTGTTAATGTCCAGTCATATAAAGTGTAGTAGAATTGCATAAAATATGTTTATAAAAGGCCACTTTTCTGTGCAAAGAAAGAAACGTATCTGATATAGCCTATAGTCTAGACCTACTCTACACTATACCAGCTCAGTCATGCATTGAGCAGTCTTTTTTTTCAAACAGTGATTGAGTTATATTGTTCGCCTAAATTATGACTATCCAATCTACTCACCACATAACGAATACTAGGCTCTCTCACATAAGTCTGGAAATGCGATGATGCATGGATTGCATTTTTATGGTGAAAATTTGATTCCCCAAACTTGACACACACACACCGCCTATGTATGCCAGGTAGGCTACACCGGTTGTAAAGAGGATTAATGTGCTTAACTTTAAGAATTTAGCAATAAATCTAGCAGCACAAGAAAGCTGGGATCCTCTTTTGAATAGTGGACAGTCAAAACTCTGTTTTCACACGTGATTGCGCAATGACTGGACCTACCGGACCAGGCCCAAATCCACGTCATTCACATGAAGAAAAGACGGAGATACAGGGGGGCGCAGATCCAGGTGCCTTGTGAGAATTTGGCCGCGAGTGGTTAACCGCCTCTACCATCCGTTCTATTGGCCAATGTGCAATCACTGGAGAATAAACTCGATGAACTCCGTTTGAGATTATCCTACCAATGGGACATTAAAAACTGTAATATGTTTCACCGAGTCGTGGCTGAATGACGACACGGATAATATACAGTTGGCTGGGTTTTCTGTGCATCGGCAGGACAGAACAGTTACATCCGGTAAGACGAGGGTTGATGGTGTGTGTCTATTTTTCAATAACAGCTGGTGCGCAACGTCTAATATTAAGGAAGTCTCAAAGTATTGCTCACCTGAGGTAGAGTACCTCATGATAAACTGTAGACCACACTATCTACCAAGAGTTTTCATCTATATTTTTTGTAGCTGTCTATTTACAACCACAAACCGATTATGACACTCTCAATGAGCTGTACGCCATAAGCAAACAATAAAATGCTCATCCAGAAGTGGCGCTCCTAGTGGCCGGGTACTTTATTGCAGGCAAACTTACATCCGATTTACCTAATTTCAACCAGCATGTGCAACCAGAGGACACAGAGATGCATACAAAACTCTCCCTCGCCCTCCATTTGACAAACTTTACCATAATTCTATCCTCAAGCAAAAACTAAAGCATTAAGTACCAGTGACTTGCTCAATACAAAAGTGGTCAGATGACGTGGATGCTACGCTACAGGACAGGTTTGCTAGCACGGACTGGAATATATTCCGGGATTCATCCAATGGCATTGCGGAGTATACCACCTCAGTCACCCGCTTCATCAATAAGTGCATCAACGACGTCGCCCCCACAGTGACTGTACATACATATCCCAACCAGAAGCCATGGATTACAGGCAACATCCACACTGAGCTAAAGGCTAGAGCTGCCGCTTTCAAAGAGTGGGACACCAATACGGATGATTTTCTTATAAGAAATCCCTCTATGCCCTCAGACGAACCATCAAACAGGCAAAGCGTCAATACAGGACTAAGATTGAATCCTACTACACCGGCTCTGACGCTCATCGGATGTGGCAGGGATTGAAAACTATTATGGACAACAAAGGGAAACCCAGCCGCCAGCTGCCCAGTGACGAAAGCTTACCAGACGGGCTTAATGCATTTTATGCTTGCTTCCAGGCAAGCTGCACTGAAGCATGCATGAAAGCACCAGCTGTTCCGGACGACTGTGTGATCATGCTCTCTCTGTAGCCGATGTGAGTAAGACCTTTAAACAGGTCAACATTCACAAGGCCAGACGGATTACCAGAACATGTACTCGAAGCATCTGTGGACCTACTGGCAAGTGTCTTCACTGACATTTTCAACCTCTCCCTGACCGAGTCTGTAATACCTACGTTTCAAAGAGACCACCATAGTCCCTGTGCCCAAGAAAGTGAAGGTAACCTGCCTAAATGACTACTGCCCCGTAGCACTCACATAGGTAGCCATGGAGTGCTTTGAAAGGCTGGTCATGGCTCACATAAACAACATCATCCTGGGAAACCCTAGACCCACTCTAATTCACATACCGCTCCAACAGATGACGCAATCTCAATTGCACTCCACACTGCCCTTTCCCACCTGGACAAAAGGAACACCTATGTGAGAATGCTGTTCATTGACTACAGCTCAGCGTTCAAAACATAGTGCCCACAAAGCACAGGACCCTGGGACTAAACACCTCCCTGGACTTTGACGGGCAGCCCCCAGGTGGTAAGGATAGGTAGGCAACAACACATCTGCCATGCTGATCCTCAACACAGGGGCCCCTCAGCGGCGCATGCTTAGTTCCCTCCTGTTCACCCATGACTGCGTGGCCAAGCACGACTCCAACACCATCATTAAGTTTGCTGACAACACAACAGTGGTAGGCCTGATCACCGACAACGATGAGACAGCCTGTAAGGAGGAGGTCAGAGACCTGGCAGTATGGTGCTAGGACAACAACCTCTCCTTCAACGTGAGCAAGACAAAGGAGTTGATCGTGGACTACAGGAAAAGGAGGGCCGAACTCACCCCCATTCACATAGACGGGCTGTAATGGAGTGGGTCGATAGTTTCAAGTTCCTTGGTGCCCACATCACCAACGAACTATCATGGTTCAAACACACCAAGACAGTCGTGAAGAGGGCACGACAACCCCTTTTCACCTTCAGGAGACAAAAGATTTGGCATCGGTCCCCAGATCCACAAAACGTTCTACAGCTGCACCACGAGAGCATCGTTGACAAATAAATGTAGTAGGCCTAGAAAGCCGATGGGATCTTCTTTTTAAAAGAGGCCATCAAAACCCTTGATTTTTGATTGCATTTACATTGATGTCAGAGTGATTAGAGCAGGGCTCTCCAACCCTGTTCCTGGAGAGCTACTGTCCTGTGGGTTTTCACTCCAACCCTGTTCCTGGAGAGCTACCGTCCTGTGGGTTTTCACTTCAACCCTGTTCCTGGAGAGCTACCGTCCTGTGGGTTTTCACTCCAACCCTGTTCCTGGAGAGCTACCGTCCTGTGGGTTTTCACTTCAACCCTGTTCCTGGAGAGCTACCGTCCTGTGGGTTCACTCCAACCCTGTTCCTGGAGAGCTGCCGTCCTGTGGGTTTTCACTCCAATCCAATCTACCACACCTGATTCTAATAATTAGCTGGTTGATAAACAGATTAGTTAAAACTGGGGTTGGAATGAAAACCTACAGGACAGTAGCTCTCCAGGAACAAAGTTTTATACACTCGGTGTATGTTATGGGGTGAAAACCGTTTAAGGGCACACAAATTCCCCAAAATATATGCGATTGCAAAATCGAATGCTTCCAACCGAATGAGTCACCTTAACTTGATACAAAAACCTAAATCAATACTGTCATTCTTCAATAATAATAATACATAATACTTGTTGGATGCGCATTGTGTCGAGTTGTTTAATTATGCTGTGATATTTTCACACATTATCATCAGAACATTCTTCCTGGATCAGATGAATGACAGTCAAGTGAGGAAGAGCTGTTGTAAAGTGCTGTAAAAAAAGGTGTTTGCGAAGAATGTCCCATTTCTTACGCCTGTGAAGACAGTTGTGCCTGGATCCAGTTTGGATCCACTATCCTTACCAGATTGATTTTGATCATAACTTATTTTCTGCTTGATTTACAGAAGGTTCTTGTTAGATTTAACAGAGAAAGCATCAAGGTAATGAGTTCATGTTTTCATATGTGTTTGTACCTCGGATTCGACACTGAGTCTACTGTGCGCAATTGATAGACTATTGCGCAACACCCAAGCTATTCCAATGAATTATTCTGGATATAATGACAACAAATTACATAGCCTAGTGGGCTTCAACACGATATGATCTAATGACAAAAACATTGTAGTTTCCATGTTGCGCCTGCAATTTTATTAAGCCCAATATGTACAATTGTATAAATTAGACAATTGTATAACATTGAGGTCCTTGAAAATTACAATTAAGTGCTTGAAAACATCCCTGAAAGTCCTTGAATTTGACTTCCCAATGTCTGTATGAACCCTGCTTAAAATATGTATAATCCTTGGCCTATTTTGTTGTATAAGTGGAGTTATGGGCCAATTTACATATATTACTCTAAGTACACATGTGGAACTGCATGAAAATATTTTTTTTATTTTGTTTCAAACCATTTAAAAATGTTGATCCTAATATTACACATTGGCCCCATTATTTATAAAAGTATGTATGTATCCCTTACCTTGCTCCCCCATCTTTAGTCTACTCAGCAGATCAATGTTCTCTGGTCCATCTTCTATAGTCTCCTCTTTGACTAGCAGCAGATCAGGCTTCCCATCCTCCATGTCTACTGACTGTAAGAGATACAGAGTGAGAGGATGTTGGATCAAGAAATCTGATATGAGTACCCTGCTATAGCGCATCTTCTGATTGGGTAATGAGGGACTGCTATGAATACTATGCAAACATGTTAGTTGATTTGATTACTTACACGCTTTAATAATTGTATAATTCAAATGCATGGTCAAGACCTGGGCCCGTATCTACAAAGCGTCAAATAGTAAGAGTGCTGATCGAGTTTCAGATCCCCACCTGTCTATATAGTCTTATTCATTATCATCTAAAGGGGAAAACTGATCCTAGATCAGCAATCCTACTCTGAGAGGCTTTGTGGATACGGGCCCTGACCTAATACCATTCAGACAGTAGTTCATTGTCGGCTCACCTCAGTGAGACTGTGTGTGGTCTTGTGCTGCTCAGCTGGTTCCTCTGTGGGTTCAGGAGGTGTAGTCTGGTTTTCCTCCATGACCATGGTCCCCTCAGGGTTCCCCAGACCCTCCTCACACCCCTCCTCCTTCCCCAGCAGCACCTCTGGACCCTCCTCCTGGAAGAGACAGGTGATACAGATTACAGACATACACTCCATCAGGTATGTACACACAGATAATAAACACACTTTCAACATGGAGTGTTTACCCATCCCCACTATGTTTGAGTCCTATACTGTAGTCACAGAATGACTTAATTGTTGTTAAACCCATCATGGTGAACATAAATATGATGTTGGTGGTAAAAACAAGTTAGCTATGATAAGTCAAAAGTCATCAGACTAAAATATTTTGACTTGTACAGTAGATGTTTGTGAGTGTGTAGGTATATTTATTAAGTGTATATTGGTTACAAATCCTTGTCGGGTATATGCAGAATAGGGTGAGATCAGATGTGATATTAAAGAGTCTCTGTAGCTATGTTTCCATCCAATTGGCGACACATTTTCAATGCGAATACTCTAAAATCAAAAACAATATGCGCATTTTCCCACCAGAGATGCGTTTCCATCAAATTGACTTGTTGTGGATGAAAGGCTGTGTGATGACGTAGTGCACATAATACATTCTACAGTTAAATTCCATGTACCGAATAAAAGTGGATTAAATGGGTTTCCATCACATTTTTAACTCTATTGATGTTTTTCTCAAAAAAAGAATGTAGCGGGTGTGCCCATTCTGGTATTGGCAGTGCACTCTAGCCAACAGCGCTATCTGCACACTGTTGGCTAGAGCGCACGTATAGCCTACATGATGAGATTATTATTATGGACAAAAGAGCGAGATTATTTGTATTTATCAAACGGCAGCCAAGCATCGATCATCATGTCACCAGAATAAGACCCTCGATATTTATCGGAAAGGACCATCTAGCTCGTCACCATGCGCTTTCACCACCCTGTGAAATTCATCATTATTGATTTCATATTTAGCCTAATAAACTGTTTTTGTAGTGGGAGGAACACAAAACATAAAAGCATTTCCACCAACATTTTTCACATAATTCATTTTAGCAGACACAAAAAGATCCCACCTTGTCTAGTGTACTTCGTTTCGTCAACATTTGGAATGTTTACCGGAAATGCTTGTTTCCATCAGGCCGGTCATTACATTTTCTATCCGATATGTATTTTTGTCGCATAAAAAGGTTGGATGGAAAACTGGTTAAATACAGTCTTAGAATGAAAAGTCTCATTTTATGTTTATTAAACATAAACAAGTGTTAAATAAACCATATGAAAACATCATATAGCCTACACAGTACAAACACAATATGTGACAGACTTCTTAGGCTTATATATCACACAATGTCTGGATGCAATATTCTACCCAGGAATTTTCTACACTGAAATCTGTTACTCTCGTTATTCCAAATGCATCTGTGGATCTTCTCTACTGACAATGTATTTAATACAGGGTTTGATCTAAACGTCAGAATCTATCGAGTGGAATGGTTACTTTCTATGTTATAGAGTGGAATGATTTTTCTGCTGGTGTATCCTGAGGTATCTCCTCTCTGAGAACCTCTTCCCGCAGTGTGTACAGGCGAATGGCCTCTCTCCCGTGTGGACCTTCAGGTGCATCTTCAGGTGGTCCTGGCGGGAGAACCTCTTCTCACACTGCGTACAGCTGTACGGTTTCTCCCCTGTGTGGACCCTCTGGTGCTTTTTCAGGTCGCCAGCCTGGGCAAAGCGCATATGACACTGGGTACAATTAAAGGGTTTCACCCCTGTGTGGACCCTCTGGTGGATCTCCACTTTTTTGGGGCAGCTGAAGCCTTTGTTACAGAACATGCAGAGAAACCGTTTCTCTTTACTATTGCCGGATGTGGCTCCTCCTTCCTGAGCCTGGGCTCTAGCTGTGTCGTTTGAGTTTAATACCTGATTGAAAAGGACGTGGCCGTGTGAATCGGAAGGCCCCATCGACATGGACACTGGGTCGCGATCCCTGAGCGTGTGTAAAGGGGAGAGGGTAGGGACATTTGGATTTGCCTCTAAGCTTCCCCTGTAATCTAAGAAATATGTGTCCTGTGAGTGTCTGTCTCCTAGGTGACTATCTGCATTCCATGTGGGAGGAGCGTCACCCTCCACTTTCACAGTCACCTCATCTATCACTATAACCTCCCCTTTCTCATCTAGGCACCCTTCAGAGTATACACTACTACTGTACTGGTTCCAGTCCCCTCTAGACAGATCAGACTGTGTCTCTAAACCCAAGGGCATGTTGCTAGAGTCCATCTCTGTAGCGTAAGAACAAGACGGATCATCACCGCCAGTGTCTAACACGTCACCATCACCATAGGAATTAACCGTCCTCTGGCTTTGGAGAAATACTGGTAAGTACTCTGAACCGGGAGCAGGAGGACAGCCCAGTCTCCCCAGCCTCTCTGGGTCAGATCCTGTGTGTAAGAGTCTGTGTGTTACAGTTAATGTCTTGGTGTCTGTCTGTGACTTGAGGACGGCGTTCGGCGTTCCACTGACCTCCGTGATACTGCGCTGGGTTCTGGGCTGCGCTGGGGCAGTGGTGGGGACCTCCGTGATTACAGGGGGCACTCCGGTCTGGATGTCTCTGCTGTGCCGTAGGTCATCCTTTCCATCAGACCTCTCCTGCTTAACCCCAGGACCTGCAGACTCTGCATCTGCAGACTGACACAAGAAGAGAAGAGGTTATTACCGGTACATGAGTTTAATTGGATAACAACGTTGTCAGGAAGTCTCACAAGCTCCCATGTGGCATATAAATAAGGGTGTTCATGAATAGCTGAAATAAACTGGCCACATTTGATGTAATTTTGATCTAACACTATTACACTAACCTCTATCACGATAACGTGCTGGGTTGAGGTTCCACTCCCCTCATCAACAGTGATTGGTTGGTCATCACTCCACGTAGTGTGTCCTGCTGGCTTCACAAAGCTCTTGTGGCCTCGAGTGAGATGTCCTTCACCTGCGAGAGTAAATAGGGTGGAAAAAAGAGGTGTTTAGGTTATGGACTGTCAATGCTCAACTATATACTGTACACTATTGACACATCTAGAATTGGCAAGGATGTAAAGTAACACTTAACATATCTTCTTCATATACTATTGATATATCTATTTATTATAATCCATGCCTCATATTGTATTAAATTAGTAAATCATAGGACATGCATTAAACATGAATCTGGTTAGAATATGATAGTGTCTTTGTGCAAGATAGCTAAGTAATCAGGGGATTTATTGCATACTATCCAAAAACTGACCATGATCCAACTCTAGTTAACCACATGTGTAGCATGGGAACGGGGCGACAGACACTGAGCTATATATGAAAGGCAACAGGCCGCGCACCTCGGCCTTCTGCAAAATGTACCTCTTGCCAATCCTCTGTAACGGTCGAGGATCTTGACACTACTGGGACGACTGGCGAGGACGCGCTCTCGTGCCACCTTCAGTTCCAGTAGTTGTAGTTTCCTTCGCAATCCCCTGTTTTCTTTTTGGCCTTGAGAAATTTCCAAACGAAACACTGCATAGTCGTCGTCTACGAGTTTACAGATCTCTGCCACGGCGGCGTTCGCTAGCACCTCCATGATGGAGGCAATTTGAGTGTGAAAAACCATACAGTTAGCCATTGTTAGCTAACTAGCATTACCTAGAAAACATATATCAACCAAGTCCTCTCCAACGCGAATTAAATACTACGTGGGGTAAGTATGTGATGCTGTGCAGTTAAATTAGTCATATTTTGAGTTCCATGGTGTTAATAAACGTCTAAATAAAACCGTGAACGTGGAAATTGTTCTTGGTCGTTTACTTCCGTTTACATGGATGGTCGGCGTCATAGTTCAAAGGGTATGCGCTGGTGACGCTCATGAAACCAGAGGTGGATTCAGTTCGCTTGCACGTTTTCTACGTTGCGGAAGGATTTGTACTGAACAACACGTCTCCCCAAAACTGTATTGTATGTTCTTGAACACACTTTCAGATACGTTTGCTCCCGTTTGGTGGATGTATCAAGGTGTGCCTTGAAGCAATAAGAGAGGTACTGTATTGAAATGGCAGGGGCCATGCTGACAGTGTTCATCAACCCACCCACGTTTTCAATTGGTCATTCAGTACAGCATCGTTTCCTTTCAACTGAATTATCCATCAAAATACTGAACGCAGCCCAATTTTATCCATGGTAGCAAATTGAGTTACCAAACCATGACGCATCTGCAAAAATCAATTATCATTCTGAAGACTAAAATGGCTAGTTTATGGCACTGTGTCTACATTTTAGCCAGCATTTTGTACATTTTCACCCAAATTCGAATTACCGAAATGTGTTCAGATTAAATTCATACAATGTTACTTGAAAAAAAACAGGGACATCATATAAACTGGGACAGCTTAACCCTTAGATACCCAGGCCCAGTTTTTCTTGCAAAAAAAAAAATCATGAGTGATAGGAATGTTCAAGGAAACACCAAATAACATATTTCTGTGGGGTTTGGTTTACATTACTTAATCTCTGATGTTACATATACAGTGGGGCAAAAAAGTATTTAGTCAGCCACCAATTGTGCAAGTTCTCCCACTTAAAAATATGAGAGGCCTGTAATTTTCACTTCAACTAGAGAGGCCTGTAATTTTCACTTCAACTATGACAGACAAAATGAGAAAAAAAATCCAGAAAATCACATTGTAGGATTTTTAATGAATTTATTTGCAAATTATGGTGGAAAATAAGTATTTGGTCACCTACAAACAAGCAAGATTTCTGGCTCTCACAGACCTCTTCTTTAAGAGGCTCCTCTGTCCTCCACTCGATACCTGTATTAATGGCACCTGTTTGAACTTGTTATCAGTATAAAAGACACCTGTCCACAACCTCAAACAGTCACACTCCAAACTCCACTATGGCCAAGACCAAAGAGCTGTCAAATGACACCAGAAACAAAATTGTAGACCTGCACCAGGCTGGGAAGAAATCAACTGTGGGAGCAAATATTAGGAAATGGAAGACATACAAGACCACTGATAATCTCCCTCGATCTGGGCTCCAGATCTGCTTATTATAATACAATTCAAATCTCTTATGATCACTGTCTTTAAAGCTGAGAGAAGTCTTGTTTAGAAAGCAGTGTGTTAGCAACTCTCATAAAAACAGGTATTTACAATCCAATTTCAAATAGCAGGTTAATGAGGGGTATGTGGTTAACTACCCTCTTACCCCAAGACATAACTATAATAATTAAATTAAAGAATAGTTCACAGACATCCCCTGCGTACATCTCAAGCCACACTGCTACGATTTCTCCCCGTTGTGGACACTCCTATGTCTGATAAGGCTAGTCAGGAAGGAGAAGCTCTTGTAACATAGTTTGCACTTGAAGGGCTTGTCCTTGGTGTGAACGGCCTGGTGCCTCTTCACATAGTTCGCATGAGCGAAGCGCTTCTGACAGGTGGGGCAGGCGTACGTTTTGCCAGCGTCCGTCCTAACGCTTGGCCTCACACGTTGTGACCCAATGACACCAGAGGTAGAAGCAGGAGACACCACCCTCAGGTGGTTAGTCTTTGAGCTCCCACCTTGACCTCTAGCCATCGTTTGGGTGTTGTTGGGATTGTGTGCTGTGCTACAGGCTAGGTACCGCTCGTGGTGAACGCCCATCCTGACCCTGTCTATATTCGTGGGGTAACCATGAGGTAACTGAGGAAGGCTAGAGCCAGGCTTTCTATGAACCCAGTCACCAGGCATTAGGCGAGATCCTGAAGAGGAAGACAGACTTCCTGTTAGACTCCCACCAGGGGCATCTCCCACTACTCTCTGTGAAGGCTGAAGCCCAGGGTGACCTGCTCTGTTCATCATGGATACTGTGGTGTTTGTATCATAGGAACAGGAGGGTCTATCTCTATCATCCCCAGGCCCTGCTTCATCCCTGCACTGAGACTGTGAAGAGAAGGGTCTGGGCTGCAGACTGGATCCCTGACTGGAGCCTCTGTCTCTCTGATGACCACCAGGACTGTTGTTGTTCAGTCCACCTGTCCACTGGTTGTGTTCTATGTAGTGGTTGTGGTGGAGTCTCTGTCCCCCGCGGTTGGGTCCTGGTTCCGACTCGGAAAGGAAGAGTGACGGCTCTTGATCCAGGGTCCTGATCCGGGGCCAGGGTTTGTGACCAGCAGCTTCAGAGGTCCAGTCTCTCCCGCCAGCAACACCGTGTATCAGTTGGTCTTCATGGACTGCAGACTGCAAATAAAGATTGTACAGAAAAGCATCAAGGTTTATATAAGAAACTCTTTGCTGTACAAACAGAAACATATTATAAAATGTTAACCACAGTCAAGCCAATCTATAACATTGTGATTCAAGTACCTAACTATATGGCGGCCCTGCAAGTTATTATATAAAAAACAATGCTCTATACAGTGCATTTGGAAAGTATTCAGGCCCCTTAACTTTTTCCACATTTTGTTACATTACAGCCTTATTCTAAAATGTATGAAGATTTTTTTCTTCCTCATCAATCTCACACAAACCCCATAATGACAAAGCAAAAACAGTTATAAAAAAACATAACTGAAATGTTACCCTTTACTCAGTACTTAGTTGAAGCACCTTTGGCAGCGATTACAGCCTTGAGTCTTCTTGGGTATGATGCTTCAAGCTTGGCACACCTATATTTGGGAGTTTCTCCCATTCTTCTCTGCAGATCCTCTCACACTCTGTCAGACTGGATGGGGAGCGTCGTTGCACAGATATTCTCAGGTCTCTCCAGAGATGTTCAATCGGGATCAAGTACGGGCTTTGGCTGGGTCACTCAAGGACATTCAGAGACTAATCAGGAAGGAGAAGCTCTTGTAACATAATTTGCACTTGAAGGGCTTCTCCTTGGTGTGAACGGCCTGGTGCCTCTTCACATAGTACGCTTCAGCGAAGCGTTTCTGACAGGTGGGGCAGGCGTACATGTGAACGAAGCAACTCCTGCGTTGTCTTGGCTGTGTGCTTAGTGTCATTGTCATGTTGGAAGGTGAACCTTCGCCCCAGTCTAAGGTCCTGAGCGCTCTGGAGCAGGATTTCATCAAGGATCTCTGTGTACTTTGCTCCGTTCGTCTTTCCCTCGATCCTAACTACTCTCCCATTCCCTGCCACTGAAAAACATTCCCACCGCATGATGTTGCCACCACCATGCTTCACCGTAGAGATGGTGTCAGATTTCCGCAAGACATGACACTTGGCATTCAGGCCAAAGAGTTCAATCTTGGTTTCATCAGACCAGAGAATCTTGTTTCTCATTGTCTGAGAGTCCTTTAGGTGCCTTTTGGCAAATGCCAAGCGGGCTGTCATGTGCCTTTTACTGAGGAGCGGCTTCCGTCTGGCCACTCTACTATAACGGCCTGATTGGTGGAGTGCTGCAGAGATAGCTGTCCTTCTGGAAGGTTCTCCCATCTCCACAGATGAACTCTGGAGCTCTCTGAGTGACCATTGGGTTCTTGGTCACCTCTCTGACCAAGGCCCTTCTCCCCCGATTTCTCAGTTTGGCCAGGCGGCCAGCTCTAGGAAGAGTCTTGGTGGTTCCAAACTTCTTCCATTTAAGAATGATAGAGGCCACTGTGTTCTTGGGGACAATTCCTTCGACCTCATGGCTTGGTTCTTGCACTGACATGCACTGTCAACTGTGGGACCTTATATAGACAGGCATGTGCCTTTCCAAATCATGTCCAATCAATTGAATTTACCACATGTGGACTCCAGTCAAGTTGTAGAAACAGCTCAAGGATGATCAATGGAAACAGGATGCACCTGAGCTCAATTTCGAGACTAATAGCAAAGGGTCTGAATACTTATGTAAATAAGGTAATTTTTGGAATATATTTTTTGTAAATGTGCAAATATGACTAGGGGTATTGTGTGTAGATTGATAAAGGGAAAAAACGACTTAATCAATTTTAGAATAAGGCTGTAACGTAACAAAATGTGGAAAAAGTCTGAATACTTTCTGAATGCACTGTATGTGTTGATTCAAGAAAGAAGTATAATGTTTTGGTTCGACTGAGATGAGAGAAACTTTTTGTTTGTTGTTGTAATTTTTTACAAATCAGTCGATTTAGTCTTTAATTTCAACAAAACTGTCATACACTTACATACGGGACTTACACACAGCTTCACTACTTCATAAATCATTTTTTAGAATACTTTGGAAAAGTTCAACATTACATACACCTTCATGTCAAGTAAACATGAACTAAGGGACTATCTTTATCTCACTATAAAGCACCAGCATCAACCTAAAGGGACATAGTTGTCACTTCATCAGTGAAGCATTTTTACAGACACAATCACACCAACCATCACCTTATCATTCTAATTCTTTCCTCAGTTCACCTCATCCAGTTCCCTACAACATTCAAAACCAACAGAATTAACTACCAACAAACTATACTGAACAAAAATATTTTAAAAAAAATGTAAAGTGTTGGTCCCGTGTTTCATGTGCTGAAATAAAATATCCCGGAAATGTTCCATACGCACAAAAAGCTTATTATTCTTAAATGTTGTGCACAAATTTGTCTAAATCCCTGTCAGTGAGCATTCCTCATTTGCCAACATAATCCACCTGACAGGTGTAGCATATCAAGAAGCTGATTAAACAGCATGATCATTACACAGGTGCACCTTTTGCTGGGGACAATAAAGGCTACTCTAAAATGTGCAGTTTTGTCTCAACACAAAGCCACAGATATCTCACGTTTTGAGGGAGAGCGTACAATTGGCATGCTGAGTGCAGGAATGTACACCAGAGCTGTTACCAGAGAACGGAATGTTAATTTCTCTACCATAAGCCGCTTCCAAAGTTGTTTTAGAGAATTTGGCTGTATCCAACTGGCCTTAACCACAGACCACGTGTAACCCTTCTCCTGCAGGATCATATGAGACCAGCCACCCGGACAGCTGATGAAACTGAGTATTTCTGTCTGTAATAAAGCCCTTTTGAGGGGATAAACTCATTCTGATTGGCTGGGCCTGGCTCCCCAGAGGATTGGCCTGGCTCACCAGTGGGGGGGGCTATGCCCTCCCAGGCCCACCCATGGCTGCACCCCTGCCTAGTCATGTGAATCCATAGATTAGGGCCTGATGAATTCATTTCGATTGACTGATTTCCTTATATAAATTGTAACTCACCCAATTGCATGATGCATTTATATTTTTGCTCAGTATAACTAGTACTACATTACATTTCACTATACATGGGCCATGTGAATTTTCTGCTGGTGTATCCTAAGGTAGCTCCTCTCTGAGAACACAGGGAAACGGCTTCTCTCCTGTGTAGATCTTCAGGTGCATCTTCAGCTGGTGCTGGTGGGAGAACCTCTTCTCACACTGGGGGCAATTTAATTTCTCCCCTAGGTGGACCCTCTTCAGGTTGGAATAGTCCGAGAAACTGGCCCGGCACAGGTGGCAGCTGAACAATTAATCCCCCATGTGCATCCTCTGGTGGATCTCCACCTGTTTGGGGAAACTGAAAGCTTTCCCACAAAATGAAAACGCGAAGCGCTTCTCTTTGGCGCCACCACTTTTACTTATTCCATCTCTACTACTGTCATTTGTCAATGGGCTTGTGTAGCCATTTAGTGTTGAGGCATTGGCACTGTCTGAGGTCTGGATTAACATTAGGAGAGTGTGAGGAGGACGAAGGCCAGGGAGTGTCTGTGTTGTCACATTGTCCATGTTCCAGTTGATAGATCCTATAGAAGGCAGGCTGAAGGCAGCACCTGTTAGGTGGTTAACCTGAGGCGTCATCAGTCTCTCTGAATCACAACTATAGGAGCAGGACGGAGCATCGCTAGCCGAGTCTGTGTCTGTTCTCTCCTGCTGCATACAGACCCCACCCTCGCAGACAAAATCTATGCCTAGCCCTGGTCTCAGCCAGTCTGTCGTCATGGAGACTAAGTTTGAATGTTGATTTGTATTCAAATTTTTGTTTCTGGTTGTGGTTAACAGTGTTGTTCCCCAGCCCAGAGTTGAGGACACAGTCCCATCCACTGACCTCCATTATGTCACCTCTCGTCCTGGCCTGCTCAGTGATGTTGTCCCCCGGGCTCTTGGCTGCACACGTCTGGGTCTGGGAATCCAAGATGGCTTCCCAGTCTCCTCTGTTAGCTTCCAGCCAACCACCTGCAGGAAGAGGTTACTGTCCAGACTTAACAAACATGACACATGGATGGATTTTTAGACATGGATTTTTAGTGTGTTATTTGCCTGGTGATGTCTGACTTATGTTGATATACACTGAGTGTACAAAACATTAGGAACACCTTCCTAATATTGAGTGGCACCCCCATTTCCCTTCAGAACAGCCACAATTCGTTGGGGTATGGACTCTACAAAGTGTTGAAAGCGTTCCACAGGCCCATGTTGACGCCAATGCTTTCCACAGTTGTGTTAAGTTGGCTGGATGTCCTGTGGGTGGTAGACCATTCTTGATACACTCAGGAAACCGTTGAGCGTGAAAACCCCAGCAGCGTTGCAGTTCTTGACACACTCAAACCGGTGCGCATGGCACCTACTACCATAATCTGTTCAAAGGCACTTCAATATTTTGTCTTACCCACCCTCTGATTGGCACATATACACAATCCATGTCTCAATTGTCGCAAGGCTTAAAGATCCTTCTTTAACCTGTCTTTTCCCTTTGTCTACATGGATTAAAGTAGATTTAACAGGTGACATCAATAAGTGATCATAGCTTTCACCTGGTCAGTCTATATCATGGAAAGAGCAGGTGTTCCTAATGTTTTGTGCACTCAGTGTACATATTTTTTTGTGTGTATTTTATACAAATTGTATTGATATTGTTTAATAAATGAAGTATTCATATTGTTTCATATGTGTTAATTACAAAAATAATAGCCAGGTGCATCCCTATTCCCATTGAAGATTATTACAGTATGTAGGCTATATGTATTTATCTCTTACTTTGCTCCCCCATCTTTAGTCCACTCATCAAATCAATGCTCTCTGATCCATCTTCTATTGTCTCCTCTTTGACCAGCAGCAGATCAGGCTTCCCATCCTCCATGTCTACTGACTGTAAGAGATACAGAGTGAGAGGATGTTGGATCAAGGAATCGGATATGAGCACCCTGCTATGGAGCATCTTCTGATTGGACAATGAGGGACTGATATGAGTACTATGCAAACATGTTAGTTCATTTGATTACTTGACACTCTTTAAAGGGATAGTTAATGATATTTGCAATTATCTACTTCCCCAGAGTCAGATTAAATTGTGGATACAATTTTTTCGTCTCTGGGTCCAGTGTGCAGGAAGTTAGAGGCAATTTTGCGAGCCAGTGCAAACCAGCTTAGCGCAAAGACTGGAAGTCTTCAGGTACAGCTAGCATGTAATTTTAAAGAATGTGAAGTAATCAAATTAAACTAATAATTCAAAGGCATCGTCCCACAATTACAACAAAATTAATCAAGACCTGGGCCCGAGTCTCAGAGTACGAGTGCTAATCTAGGACCTTTCCAAATAGAAAAGGCAAAACTGATCCTAGATCAGCAAACCTACTCTGACACATTTTGTGAATATGGGTCCTGACCTAATACCATTCAGACAGTAGTTTCCATATGCTCACCTCAGTGAGACTGTGTGTGGTCCTGTGCTGCTCAGATGGTTCCTCTGTGGGGTCAAGAGGTGAAGTCTGGTTGTCCTCCATGACCATGGTCCCCTCAGGGTTCCCCAGACCCTCCTCATATCCCTCCTCCTTCACCAGCACCACTTCTGGACCCTCCTGGAAGAGAGAGGTGATGCAGATTACACAGACATATACTCCCTCAGGTACATATACGCACACGATAATAAACACACTTTCAACATGGAGTGTTGAGTCCTATACTGTAATCACAGAATTACTTAATTGTTGTTCAACCCATTATGGTGGTGGACATAAATATGATGTTGTGGGTAAAGAAAACAAGTCAGCTATGATAAGTCAAAAGTCAGACAAACCTGACTAAACTATTTTGATGTGTACAGTAGGTATTTGTTAGTGTGTGGGTATGTGTAGCTATATTTAGTAAGTGTATATAGATGCTAACTAAAGATAGTCTCAATGAAAGTCTTAGAATGAAAAGTCACATTTTGTGTTTATTAAACATAAACAAGTGTTAAATACACCATATGAAAACCACACATACATCAACAAAAAAATCTGCATTAACTTGATAAACTGCATTCATTCAAGTGTCTTGGGGAGGTTATTGAATTATTGAACGGAAGCAATGAAATAGGCATTTATGAACATCATATTGCCTACATAGTACAAACACAATATGTAACCAACTTTTTAGGCATATATATCACACAATGTATGAATGAAATATTCTACCCAGGAATATTCAACACTGAAATCTGTTACTCTCATTATTCATCTGTGGATCTTTTCTGCTGACAACAATGACAATTCATCTTTGTCTTTATGCAGGGTTTGATCTAAAAGTCAGAAGCTATCGAGTGGAATTTGTACTTCCTATGTTATAGAGTGGAATGTTTTTTCTGCTGGTGCATCCTGAGGTAGCTCCTCTCTGAGAACCTCTTCCTGCAGTGCGTACAGGCGAAGGGCCTCTCTCCCGTGTGGACCCTCTGATGCCTCTTCAGGTCACCAGCCTGGGCGAAGCGCATGTGACACTGGGTACAGCTGAATGGTTTCTCCCCTGTGTGGACCCTCTGGTGCCTCTTCAGTGTGCCAGCTTGGGCGAAGCGCATGTGACACTGGGTACAGCTGAAGGGTTTTACCCCTGTGTGAATCCTCTGGTGAACCTCCACTTTCTGGAGGCAGCTGAAGCCTTTGTTACAGAACATGCAGAGAAACCGTTTCTCTTTACTATTGCCTGATGTGGCTCCCCCTCCCTGAGTCTGGGCTCTAGCCCTGTCGTTTGAGTTCAATACCTGATCGAAAAGGACACGGCCATGTGAATCGGAGGGTGCCATTGACGTAGACACTGGGTCACGATCCCTGAACACATGTAAAGGGGAGTGGGTTGCAACATTTAGATTGGTCTCTAAGCTTTCCCTGTAGTCTAAGAAGTCACTAGTGTTGCCCTGCGAGTGTCCTTCTCCTAACTGAGTCTCGTCTGCATTCCATGTCAGAGGAACGTCGCCCTCCACTTTCACAGTCACCTCATCTACAACCAGACCCTCCCCTTTCTTATCTAGGGACCCTTCAGAGTACATACTACTACTGTACCGGTTCCAGTCCCCTCTAGACAGATCAGTGTGTAACTCTAAGCCCACAGGCATGTCACTAGGTATCATCTCTGTCCCTGTAGCGTATGAACAGGATGGATCATTGACAGTATATAACGAGCCACTTGGGTCCTGATGGGACAGAACCGGCCTCGGGCTCGAGTTACCATAAAGTAAATGCTCTGAGCGGGGAGCAGGAGGACAGCCCAGTCGACCCAGTCCCGTTAAAGTCTCAATGTCTGTTTCTGACTTGAGGACGACGTTCGGCGTTCCACTAACCTCCGGCGTTCCACTGATCGCCGTGATGCTGCGTTGGGTCCTGGGCTGCGCTGGGGCGGTGGTGGGGTTCTCTGTAGCTACAGGGGGCGATTCAGCCGCTCCAGTCTGAATGTCTCTGCTGTGCCGTGGGTCCTCTTCTCCTTCAGATCTCTCCTGCTTGACTCCAGGACCTGCAGCCTCTGCATCTGCAGACTGACACAAGAGAAAGTAGTTCAATTACCAGTACATGAGTTGAATTGGATAACAATGTCGTAGGGAAGTCTCACAAGCTCCCCTATGGCAAGTGAATAGCTGAGGGGAGCCTTTCTGAAATAAACAAACCACACTTGATTTACAAAGTAACTGTAATTTTTTATGCAACACTATTACACTAACCTCTATCACAATAACATGCTGGGTTGAGGTTCCACTCCCCTCATTAACAGTGATTGGTTGGTCATCTCTCCATGTATTGTGTCCTGCTGGCTTCACAAAGTTCCTGTGACCTCCAGTGAGATGTCCTTCACCTGAGAGAGTTATTGGGGGTTATAAACTGGGTGGTTCGAGCCCTGAATGCTGATTGGCTGACAGCCATGGCATATCAGACCGTATACCACAGGTATGGCAAAACATGTATTTTTACTGCTCTAATTACATTGGTAACCAGTTTATAATAGCAATATGGCACCTCTGGGATTTGTGGTATATGGCCAATATACCACGGCTAAGGGTTGTATCCAGGCACTCCGTGTTGCATTGTGCATAAGAACTGCCCTTAGAGCCATGGTAATATTACCACATCACCTTAGGGTAGCCTAGTGGTTAGGGCGTTGGACTAGTAACCGAAAGGTTGCAATCCCCGAGCTGACAAAGTACAAATCTGTCTTTCTGCCCCTGAACAGGTAGTTAACCCACTGTTCCTAGGCTGTCATTGAAAATAAGAATTTGTTCTTAACTGACTTGCCTAGTTAAATAAAGATAAAATAAAAATTAAAGTGGTTAGGTTAGCTACTGTCAATGCTCAACGGTATATTATACACTAATGACACGGTCTAGAATTGGCAAGGATGTAAGGTAGCAATTTTCATAATGTATTGATATACTATTTATAGATTGATTATGTTCCATGCAAACCTTAGCCGTGGTATATTGGCCATATACCACAAACCCCAGAGGTTCCATATTGCTTGTTTTTATTGAGTAAATAATAGGAGATGCTGGTTAGAATATAATATTGTGTTTTTGTACAAGATAGCCAAGTAATCAGGGGAATTATTGCATACTATCCAAAAACTGACCCAAGACCCAATTCTGGTTATCACATCTAAAGTTACACATGTGCAGTGCGGAGACAGGTCGCGCAGCTCGGCCTTCTGCTAAATGTACCTTTTGCCATTCCTCTGTATCGGTCGAGGATCTTGACACTACTGGGACGACTGGCGAGGACGCGATCTCGCGTTGTCCTCTCTGCGCGCTCCCGTGCCACCTTCAGTTCTATTAACTGTAGTTTCCTCCGCAATCCCCTGTTTTCTTTCTGGCTTTGAGAAATTTCTAAACGAAACACTGCATAGTCGTCGTCTACGAGTTTACAGATCTCTGCCACGGCTGCATTCGCTAGCACCTCCATGATGGAGGCTATTTGAGTGTGAAAAACCATACAGTTAGCCATTGTTAACAGCTAACGTTACAAGCTAGGTTGCGTTACCTAGATAGCATCTATAAGCCAAGTCCTGTCTCCAAGGCAAATGAAAGACTACCTGGGACAAGTATGTGATACTGTGCAGTTAAATGAGTCACAGTTTGAGTTTCATTGTGTTAATGAATCTAACAAAAACGCTAACGTGAAGATTGTTCTTGTTCAAAGCTTACTTCCGTTTACTTTTTCTTCCGTTAGGTTTTATGGCGAACGACGAGCAAATGGTGTGTTGCCGCCACCAACTGGACGGAGGTGGGGAAAAAATCAATTTTGGTGAAGGGAAATGTTTTTATCCGTTATTTTACCAGGTAAGTTGACTGAGAACACGTTCTCATTTACAGCAACGACCTGGGGAATAATTACAGGGGAGAGGAGTGGAGCTGAATGAGCTAGTTGTAAACTGGGGATTATTAGGCGACTGTGATGGTTTGAGGGCCAGATTGGGAAGTTGGCCAGGACACCGGGGTTAACACTCCTACTCGTACAATAAGTGCCATGGGATCTTTAACGACCTCAGGGAGTCAGGACACCCGTTTTAGGTCCCATCCGAAAGACGGCAGCCTACACAGTGTCCCCAATCACTGCCCTGGGGTATTGGGATATTTTTTAGACCAGAGGAAAGAGTGCCTCCTACTGGTCCTCCAACTCCACTTCCAGCAGCATCTGGTCTCCCATCCAGGGACTGACCAGGACCAACCCTGTTTAGCTCCAGAAGCAAGCCAGCAGTGGTATGTAGGGTGGTATGCTGCTGGCTTAGAAAATAACATTATGTAAAACATTTCCAAAAACGACATTCCTATTTCCTTCAGTCATGAAAAAATAAAGGCTCTGGGGCCTGAGAGGGTGGGACCGCATGAGACAGTACACCATGTAGATCCTCACAAAACATTTTAATCCCGGAAAGCGTTCAGTTGCAGAAATGATGTTGATCTTTCTTAACTTCTTTTCAACTTGTGCAGTGCTGTTTACTCCCATCGCTATAAAAGACACAAAATCCACTTTCTTCACATGAATCATTCCTGGGTTCTGCTGCTGGTGATAGGGCCTTCTCAGGCTGCAGTGTAGGCCTACCGGTATTCACCACCATTGGACTTTCACAGATACTCAACCTTTCTCCCCTTCTGACAGCCTCTGCATTGGAGACTCTTAAACATAAGGATCCAACCCTTTTTTTCAATTTTCGCCTAAAATGACATACCATAATGGACATACAAATCTAACTGCCTGTAACTCAGGCCCTGAAGCAAGGATATGCATATTCTTAGTACCATTTGAAAGGAAAAAGATAATACAAAGAAAAAACCAACCGTCATTTTCTATTTTTTTGTATCATCATCTTTGAAATACAAGAGAAAGGCCATAATGTATTATTCCAGCCCAGTTGCAATTTAGACTTTGGCCACTAGATGGCAGCAGTGTATGTGAAAAGTTTTAGACTGATCATTGCATTTCTGTTCAAAATGTAGTATCAAGACTCCCCAAATGTGCCTCATTTGTTTATGAATAACTTTTCATGTTCAAAATTGTGCACTCTTCTTAAACAATAGCATGGTATTCTTTCACTATAATAGCTACTGTGAATTGAACAGTGCAGTTAGATTAACAAGAATGTAAGCTTTCTGCTAATATCAGATATGTCTATGTCCTGGGAAATTCTTTGCTCCTTGTCCATTCACTTCTACCTTACATGTGAAATCTCATTTGGCTTCTCACCTCTACAGACACTTCTTACATGTCCAAATATTTTACAGCAAGAACATTGTAAAGGACGATGTATAAACACAGAAACCACTTTCAAGCAGGCTAGTATAACTAAATACTTCTGGGCACAGATTTTTGGAATTCTTCAGAATAAGAGTCCCGTTTTGTACATTTTTATAAATTAATAATTACAGGTGAAAATGATGGAAAATGCGCACAATTGTTAATGTTTTATACTTATCGTACAAATAATCATTAAAAGTATTTCTTTAAGATGTGATTTGGTTATTTTTTCAAGTCTAAATGGTCAACCATTTTGTGTGTGTGTATACTCCTGTCATTTATTGCAGAATTGTCTTTACGTTTTGTCGCAGTAAAAGCAGGGTCCATTCTATGCAGGAGAATTTTAGATTCAAAATCCACAGTTTACACCCAGAGGAGCGTCGCTGCTTGTTTTGCGGCCTAAAACAAAGCAATGCGCATGCCCAGCCCACCTGAGAATCTGTCTTTTTCAGCCATCCATTTCCTGTGTTTGAAATGCAAAATCCACTTGTCACTTAAATATCGCTGGATTGATTGCTTTTACCCTTGTGACTCTTTCATACTCTTGCCTGTCGTTTTTTCCGTTAACGTTACGACTACTGAATTTTTTAAAATGACCTGTCAAACACACCCCGGTAATGGCTGGAATGGGCTCAGTGGGATACATTGGCTCTCCATTTAATCTATAAGAACGCTAAAACTGTGTTGGGGATTTAACGCACCGTCTCGACACTTACAGTGCCTTCACAAACTATTCATACCCCTTGATTTGTTCCACATTTTATTGTGTTAGAGCCTGAATTCAAAATTGATTAAATCGTTTTTTTTACTCTCACCCATCTACACATAATATCCCATAATGACAAAGGGAAAACATGTTTTTAGATTTGTTTTTGCAAATGTATTGAAAATGAAATACAGAAATATAAAATGTACATACACAACAGTTCAAAAGTTTGGGGTCATTTAGAAATGTCCTTGTTTTTGAAAGAAAAGCACATTTTTGTCCATTAAATAACATCAAATTGATCAGAAATACAGTGTAGACATTGTTAATGTTGTAAATTACTTTTGTTGCTGGAAACGGCAGATTTTTAAAATGGATTATCTACATAGGCGTACAGAGGCCCATTATCAGCTAGGCTATAGCTACACTGTATCTGTCTCTATGTCCATAATAATGTCATGTAGGCTATAGCTACACTATCCATAATGTCATGTAGGCTATAGCTACACTGTATCTGTCTCTATGTCCATAATAATGTCATGTAGGCTATAGCTACACTGTATCTGTCTCTATGTCCATAATAATGTCATGTAGACTATAGCTACACTATCTGTCTCTATGTCCATAATGTCATGTAGACTATAGCTACACTGTATCTGGCTCTATGTCCATAATAATGTCATGTAGACTACAGCTACACTGTATCTGTCTCTATGTCCATAATAATGTCATGTAGGCTATAGCTACACTGTATCTGTCTATGTCCATAATAATGTCATGTAGGCTATAGCTACACTGTATCTGCCTATGTCCATAATAATGTCATGTAGGCTATAGCTACACTGTATCTGTCTCTATGTCCATAATAATGTCATGTAGGCTATAGCTACACTGTATCTGTCTCTATGTCCATAATAATGTAAGTCGCTCTGGATAAGAGCGTCTGCTAAATGACTTAAATGTAAATGTAATCAGCAGCCATCAGTCCTGTGTTCCAATGGCACGAATTGATCATTAGAAAAACCTTTTGCAATTATGTTAGTACAGCTGAAAACTGTTGTGCTGATTGAATAAGCATTTGTGGGTTTGATTACAGGCTCAAAATGGCCAGAAACAAATAACTTTCTTCTGAAACTCATCAGTCTATTCTTGTTCTGAGAAATGAAGGCTATTCCATGCGAGAAATTGCCAAGAAACTGAAGATCACGTACAACACTGTATACTACACCCTTCAGAGAACAGCGCAAACTGGCTCTAACCAGAATAGAAAGAGGAGTGGGAGGCCCCGGTGCACAACTGAGCAAGTGGACAAGTACATTAAAGTGTCTAGTTTGAGAAACAGATGCCTCACAAGCAGACTTAACCAGGTTTTGCCTGTGCTTAGCTTTTGTCTGTGCTTTATCCCCCCCAAAAAATCTAAAATGATCCCTTGCCAATGACAAGCATACCCATAACATAATGCAGCCACCACCATGCTTGAAAATATTTAGAGTAGTACTCAGTGATGTGTGCATACTGAGTGTATTGATACACCATCCAAATTGTAACAACTTCACCATGCTCAAAGGGATGTTAAATGTCTGTTTTTTTTTTTTAAATCTTCCCATCTACCAATAGGTGCCCATCTTTGTGAGGCATTGGAAAACCTCCCAGGTCCTCTCCTGTGTCTGCACCTCATAGTTCCCCTGGGAAACCTGTAAGGGAGAGGGAAATGGACAGACAGGAGAGGCTAATCTGAGGGACAGTTCCAAGGGGCAAGAATTTAAATGAACACCATGCAAGAGGCTACATAGAATTGGTGTGTGTCCTTTCCTCACTGAGTTGGTTCCCTCTTCCAGCAGTCAGGTTGGAGTCTCTTCTGCTCCTCTTCTGTTTGTTGGCTTCAATGGTGTACATCCTCCTCATCTTCTTCCTCAATATCACAAGGAAGCAATGGTGTGTCATGTTAATCACTCTATTATTGATCTACTGGTGTCATGTGACAAAATGTTTAAATTGTGTTGAAATGTGATTATAATCCCTCAAAGTTTACTGTAATTAAGCAATAAGGCACGAGGGGGTGTGGTATATGGCCAATATACCAAGGTTAAGGGCTGTTCTAATGTACGGCGCAATGTGGAGTGCCTGGATACAGCCCTTAGCCGTGGTATATTGGCCATATACCACAAACCCCAGAAGTGACTTATTGCTATTATAAACTGGTTACCAACATAATTAGAGCAGTCAAAATAAATGCTTTGTCATACCCGTGATATACTGACGGTCTGATATACCACGGCTGTCAGCCAATCAGCATTTAGGGCTCGAACCACCCAGTTTATAATATACAATAAACTAGTGTTTTTCCAATCTTGGAGCTGGCACAGTATGGGCATGTTATGCTTTGCCATGTTAATAACAATGGATTATTGCTCTACTAGTGGCACACATAAAAATCTACCAGCTATTTTTACAGGTTACATTTTTTTTTACATAGGAGTCATCAAAGTTCACTGTAATATAACTACTTTAAAAAATGTGGGGATAGAGCAAGAAAATGTAGTTAAACACTATTTATAATCTCTCTTTAATGAAATAGAAAAAAACATCAAACTCACTAAGATCTTGCTGTGAAGCTGTGTGTGTCTCTATGTACTGTGTTTTTCTGTCATGACTGTAAACACATCTTTCTTTAATAATTGAACATTTGCTCAACAGCACCACCATTATGCTACTGCAGCCTCTCTCTACCTGTGATATCAAAGTCGTTTTTTATAAGGCGCGAAAATGAAATAAAAGACTTGGTATCACTTAGATTCTGGAAGATTGAATATTCAAACTGTTTGCTTGGAATGATTTGAAGCTATCGTCTCTATCTGTGCATGAGCCTGCATCCGCCTCGGAGTGACAATTTCATGGATCCTGGTTACAGGTCAAGCTATTGTGTTATCCTAATAAAGGATTTGGAAACTAGAGGTGCTCCTGGGTATAATGGACCCCCCCCCCCTTTACTGCAACACAATGTACAGTAAATTATTTTATGCGCAATATATGTGCCCATTATGGAAAAACTATTGGATTTAAGCTGATTAGCCACTGTTTTAGGGCAGCAAAAATGAGCAGTGATGCTGCTGGGGCTATAAACTCTGGGGATTTGAAAAGTACAAGTGCTCCTGAGTAGAAAGGACCCCCCCCTTTTACTCGGACACAATGCATAGGAAATTGTGTATGGTGCAATATCTACAGTGCATTCGGGAAGTATTACATTTACATTACATTTAAGTCATTTAGCAGACGCTCTTATCCAGAGCGACTTACAAATTGGTGCATTCACCTTATGACCTCCAGTGGAACAGTAGTGCATCTAAATCTTTTCAGGGGGAGGGGGGGTGAGAGGGATTACTTTATCCTATCCTAGGTATTCCTTAAAGAGGTGGGGTTTCAGGTGTCTCCGGAAGGTGGTGATTGACTCCGCTGTCCTGGCGTCGTGAGGGAGTTTGTTCCACCATTGGGGGGCCAGAGCAGCGAACAGTTTTGACTGGGCTGAGCGGGAACTGTACTTCCTCAGTGGTAGGGAGGCGAGCAGGCCAGAGGTGGATGAACGCAGTGCCCTTGTTTGGGTGTAGGGCCTGATCAGAGCCTGGAGGTACTGAGGTGCCGTTCCCCTCACAGCTCCGTAGGCAAGCACCATGGTCTTGTAGCGGATTTCAACTGGAAGCCAGTGGAGGGAGCGGAGGAGCGGGGTGACGTGAGAGAACTTGGGAAGGTTGAACACCAGACGGGCTGCGGCGTTCTGGATGAGTTGTAGGGTTTAATGGCACAGGCAGGAGCCCAGCCAACAGCGAGTTGCAGTAATCAGACGGGAGATGACAAGTGCCTGGATTAGGACCTGCGCCGCTTCCTGTGTGAGGCAGGGTCGTACTCTGCGGATGTTGTAGAGCATGAACCTCAGGAACGGGCCACCGCCTTGATGTTAGTTGAGAACGACAGGGTGTTGTCCAGGATCACGCCAAGGTTCTTAGCGCTCTGGGAGGAGGGCACAATGGAGTTGTCAACCGTGATGGCGAGATCATGGAACGGGCAGTCCTTCCCCGGGAGGAAGAGCAGCTCCGTCTTGCCGAGGTTCAGCTTGAGGTGGTGATCCGTCATCCACACGGATATGTCTGCCAGACATGCAGAGATGCGATTCGCCACCTGGTCATCAGAAGGGGGAAAGGAGAAGATTAATTGTGTGTCGTCTGCATAGCAATGATAGGAGAGACCATGTGAGGTTATGACAGAGCCAAGTGACTTGGTGTATAGCGAGAATAGGAGAGGGCTTGACATCGGAGGGATCGAGTGTAGGTTTTTTCAGAAGGGGTGCAACTCTCGCTCTCTTGAAGACGGAAGGGACGTAGCCAGCGGTCAGGGATGAGTTGATGAGCGAGGTGAGGTAAGGGAGGAGGTCTCCGGAAATGGTCTGGAGAAGAGAGGAGGGGATAGGGTCAAGCGGGCAGGTTGTAGGGCGGCCGGCCGTCACAAGACGCAAGATTTCATCTGGAGAGAGAGGGGGAGAAAGAAGTCAGAGCACAGGGTAGGGCAGTGTGAGCAGAACCAGCGGTGTCGTTTGACTTAGCAAACGAGGATCGGATGTCGTCGACCTTCTTTTCAAAATGGTTGACAAGTCATCTGCAGAGAGGAGGAGGGGGAGGGGGAGGAGGATTCAGGAGGGAGGAGAAGGTTGCAATTCCTAGGGTTAGAACCAGATGCTTGGAATTTAGAGTGGTTGGCTTTAGCAGCAGAGAGAGAAGAGGAAAATGTAGAGAGGAGGGAGTGAAAGGATGTCAGGTCCGCAGGGAGGCGAGTTTTCCTCCATTTCCGCTCGGCTGCCCGGAGCCCTGTTCTGTGAGCTCGCAATGAGTAGCCACGGAGCGGGAGGGGAGGACCGAGCCGGCCTGGAGGATAGGGGACATAGAGTCAAAGGATGCAGAAAGGGAGGAGAGGAGGGTTGAGGAGGCAGAATCAGGAGATAGGTTGGAGAAGGTTTGAGCAGAGGGAAGAGATGATAGGATGGAAGAGGAGAGAGTAGCGGGGAGAGAGAGCGAAGGTTGGGACGGCGCGATACCATCCGAGTAGGGGCAGTGTGGGAAGTGTTGGATGAGAGCGAGAGGGAAAAGGATACAAGGTAGTGGTCGGAGACTTGGAGGGGAGTTGCAACGAGGTTAGTGGAAGAACAGCATCTAGTAAAGATGAGGTCGAGCGTATTTCCTGCCTTGTGAGTAGGGGGAAGGTGAGAGGGTGAGGTCAAAAGAGGAGAGGAGTGGAAAGAAGGAGGCAGAGAGGAATGAGTCAAAGGTAGGCGTGGGGAGGTTAAAGTCGCCCAGAACTGTGAGAGGTGAGCCGTCCTCAGGAAAGGAGCTTATCAAGGCATCAAGCTCATTGATGAACTCTCCGAGGAACCTGGAGGGCGATAAATGATAAGGATGTTAAGCTTGAAAGGGCTGGTAACTGTGACAGCATGGAATTCAAAGGAGGCGATAGACAGATGGGTAAGGGGAGAAAGAGAGAATGACCACTTGGGAGAGATGAGGATCCCGGTGCCACCACCCCGCTGACCAGAGGCTCTCGGGGTGTGCGAGAACACGTGGGCAGACGAAGAGAGAGCAGTAGGAGTAGCAGTGTTGTCTGTGGTGATCCATGTTTCCGTCAGTGCCAAGAAGTCGAGGGACTGGAGGGAGACATGGCGGAGATGAACTCTGCCTTGTTGGCCGCAAGTTCCAGAGGCTCTGGAACTCCACGTGGGTCGTGCGCGCTGGGACCACCAGATTAGGGTGGCCGCGGCCGTGTGGCCAGCTCTTGGAGTTGTATTCAGACCCCATTCTTTTTTCCTAATTTTTTTACATTTCAACCTTATACTAAAATTGATTAAAAAAATTAAAATCCTCATCAATCTACAGGCAATACCCCATAATGACAAAGCGAAAACAGGTTTTTAGAAATGTTTGCAAAAAAAACATACCTTATTTAAATAAGTATTCAGACCTTTTGCTATGAGACTTGAAATTGTGCTCAGGTGCATCCTGTTTCCATTCATCATCCTTGAGATGTTTTCTATAACTTGATTGGAGTCCATCTGTAGTAAATTCAATTGATTGGACATGATTTGGAAAGGTGCACGCCTGTCTATATAAGGTCCCACAGTTGACAGTGCATGTCAGGGCAAAAACCAAACTATGAGGTTGAAGGAATTGTCCGTAGAGCTCCGAGACAGGATTGTGTCGAGGCACAGATCTGCGGAAGGGTACCAAAATATTTATGCAGCATTGAAGGTCCCCAAGAATACAGTGGCCTCCATCATTCTTAAATGGAAGAAGTTTGCAACCACCAAGACTCCAAGAGCTGGCCACACGGCCAAGCTGAGCAATCGGGTGAGAAGGACTTGGTCAGGGAGGTGACCAAGAACCCAATGTTCACTCTGACAGAGCTCCAGAGTTCCTCTGTGGAGATGGGAGAACCTTCCAGAAGAACATTCATCTCTGCAGCACTCCATCAATCAGGCCGTTATGGTCTAGTGGCCAGACGAAAGCCACTCCTTAGTAAAAGGCACGACAGCCCGCTTGGAATTTGCCAAAAGGCACCCAAAGGACTCTGACAATGAGAAACAAGATTCTCTGGTCTGATGAAACCAAGATTGAACTCTTTGGTCTGAATCCCAAGCCTCATGTCTGGAGGAAACCTGGTGAAGCATGCTGGTGGCACCATCATGCTGTGGGAATGTTTTTCAGTGGCAGGGACTGGGAGACTAGTCAGGATTGAGGGAAAGATGAACGGAGCAAAGGACAGAGATCCTGCTCTAGAGCGTTCAGGTTCACCTTCCAACAGAACAAAGAACCTAAGCATACAGCCAAGATAACGCTTGAGTGGCTTCGAGACAAGTCTCTGAATGTCCTTGAGCTGCCCAGCCAGAGCCCGGACTTGAACACGATCAAACATTTCTGGAGAGACTGTGAAATAGCTGTGCAGCGACGCTCCCCATCCAACCCGACAGAGCTTGAGGATCTGCAGAAAATAATGGTGTTAATACAGGTGTTTCAAGCTTGTTGAGTCATATCCAAGAAAACTTGAGGCTGTAATCGCTGCCAAAGGTGGTTCAACAAAGTACTGAGTAAAAGGTCTGAATACTTAGACAGGTGTGTGCCTTTCCAAATCATGCCCAATCATTTGAATTTATTCTATGTAGGTTGATGAGGAAAACTATTTCATCCATTTTAGAATAAGGCTGAAACGTAACTAAATGTGGAAAAGGGGAAGGTTTCTGAATACTTTCAGAATGCACTGTACACAGGGTACCAGTACCAAGTCGATGTGCAGGGTTACGAGGTAATTGAGGTACTGTAGATATCTACATATAACTAGGAATAAAGTGGCTAGGCAAAAGGATAGATAATAAACAGTAGTAGCAGGGTAAAAACATTTGTGCAAAAAGGGTCAATGCAGATAGTTAAATAGTCCAAAAAACATTTGTGCAAAAAGGGTCAATGCAGATAGTTAAATAGTTACCAAATAGCTACCTGGCCTAACTATTTAGCAGTCTTATGGCTTGCGGGTAAAAGCTATTCAGGGTCCTGTTGGTCCCAGACTTGGTGCAACGATACTGCTTGCTGTGCGGTAGCAGAAAGAACAGTCTGTGACTTGGATGGTTGGAGTCTGACAATTTTTAAGGCCTTCCTCTGACAACACCTGGTATAGAGGTCCTGGATGGCTGGGAGCTCGGTTCCAGTGATGTACTGGGCCGTACGCACTAACCTCTGTAGTGCCTTGCGATCGGATACCAAGCAGTTGCCATAACAAGCAGTGATGCAGCCAGTCAAGATGCTCTCAATGGTGTAGCTGTAGAACCTTTTGAGGATCTGAGGGCGAATGACAAATCTTTTAAGCCTCCTGAGAGGGAATGTTTTGTCATGCCCTCTTCACGACTGTGTTGGTGTGTGGACCATGACAGATCCTAGGTGGACACAGAGGAACCTGAAGCTCTCGACCTGCTCCAATACAGCTCCGTCGATGTGAATGGGGGTGTGCTCTGCCCTCCGTTTCCTGTAGTCCACAATCAGCTCTGGTGTCTTGCTGACGTTGAGGAAATCGCTGTCATAACATGGATGCCAAGAGTGTGCAAAGCTGTCATCAAGGAAAAGGATGGTTACTTTGAAGAATCTCAAATATAAAATATATTTTGATTTGTTTAACACTTTTTTAGATACTACATGATATCATATGTGTTATTTCATATGTTTGATGTCTTTACTATTATTCTACAATGTAGAAAATAGTCAAATAAAATAAAAATCTGGAATGAGTAGGTGTGTCCAAACTTTTGACTGGTACTGTATATGAAGCACCTTTTTATAGAGGGTAGAGTTGAGATTGCATTGGATTTTCCTTTCTATTTTGTATATGGACTTGAAGTTTATGTCAATCAATGCCAGGAGGATACGAAACCTGTTGAAGATTAAAGCTTTTTTTTGTAAGGACTGCAACTCAGATCTTGTATTCGTTCAAGAAACACATTCATCAGTGGGGGCAGTGACATTTTCGTGGCCCAGAAGGTTCGCTGTGTCTGTCAGCGTAGTGTCCAGAGCATGGAGGCCCTACCAGGAGACAGGCCAGTACATCAGGAGACGTGGAGGAGGCCGTAGGAGGGCAACAACCCAGCAGCAGGACCTCTACCTCCGCCTTTGTGCAAGGAGGAGCACTGCCAGAGCCCTGCAAAATGACCTACAGCAGGCCACAAATGTGCATGTGTCTGCTCAAACGGTCAGAAACAGACTCCATGAGGGTGGTATGAGGGCCCAACGTCCACAGGTGGGGGTTGTGCTTACAGCCCAACACCGTGCAGAACGTTTGGCATTTGCCAGAGAACACCAAGATTGGCAAATTCACCACTGGCGCTCTGTGCTCTTCACAGATGAAAGCAGGTTCACACTGAGCACATGACAGACGTGACAGAGTCTGGAGACGCCGTGGAGAACGTTCTGCTGCCTGCAACATCCTCCAGCAAGACCGATTTGGAGGTGGGTCAGTCATGGTGTGGGGTGGCATTTCTTTGGGGGGCCGCACAGCCCTCCATGTGCTTGCCAGAGGTAGCCTGACTGCCATTAGGTAGCGAGATGAGATCCTCAGACCCCTTGTGAGACCATATGCTGGTGCGGTTGGCCCTGGGTTCCTCCTAATGCAAGACAATGCTAGACCTCATGTGGCTGGAGTGTGTCAGCAGTTCCTGCAATTGGAAGGCATTGATGCTATGGACTGGCCCGCCCGTTCCCCAGACCTGAATCCAATTGAGCACATCTGGGACATCATGTCTCGCTCCATCCACCAACGTTACGTTGCACCACAGACTGCCCAGGAGTTGGCGGATGCTTTAGTCCAGGTCTGGGAGATCCCTCAGGAGACCATCCGCCACCTCCTCAGGAGCATGCCCAAGCGTTGTAGGGAGGTCATGCAGGCATGTGGAGGCCACACACACTACTGAGCCTCATTTTGACTTGTTTTAAGGACATTACATCAACGTTGGATCAGCCTGTAGTGTGGTTTTCCACTTTAATTTTGAGTGTGACTCCAAATCCAAACCTCCATGGGTTGATAAATTTGATTTCCATTGATCATATTTGTGTGATTTTGTTGTCAGCACATTCAACTATGTAAAGAAAAAAGAATTTAATAAGAATATTTCATTCATTCAGATCTAGGATGTGTTATTTTAGTGTTCCCTTTATTTTTTTGAGCAGTGTATTAGCCCATAGGCCTAACATTGGTGTGAACAAATTGGGGAATTTCTGCCAAAGCCTGGACTTAATTGACATGTGGCGAGTTAAAAACTGTGGAGAGAAACAGTACACATGGAGTAATAGAGATCGTTCACTACAATCAAAAATGTACTTGTGGATGTTAATCTCTAGTCTTGAGCCCAACACTGTCGAGGTAAAAATACTGGCGGCAGTCCTGATTGTTCATAAAGTCATATGGCTGATTAAGAATGTGCAGTAATGACGATAAGAAATACTCTGGTGGTTATTGGAAATGTAATAACTAATTATTGCATGATGATTTAAAAAATGTGATTATGAATCAAATTTCTGTTTACTGGAATTTAGCTACCTCTAATGCAGAATATGGGAAATATTGGGAACTGCTGAAATTGAAAATTTGCTCAGCCTGTATTACTTATGGGAAACAGCTTGCTTTAAGAAGGAAATATAAGGTAGCTGAGCTCTGATATCACAGAGATTGAGCATCTTGATCTTAATGAGAAAGCTAAATTTAATGATTTACAGAATCAACTAGATACATTATAAGAGGAAAAGGCTAGAGGAGCCTTCATAATATCCAGAAAACAATGGCTTGAAAAAGGCGAAAAGAACAGTAGATACTTTTTTAATTTGGGAAAGGGGAGACGGGAACTCAACACACTTCGGAAATGTAAGATTAATGGGGTAACCTCTGAGGAAAGAGAGTCAGTCTTTAGCACTAAGTTTTATGAGAATCTTTACTCCTTAGATAACAGTTTGAGTGAATCTAAGGATCTCCTTAATTCTATAGAGAATGTTAATTCGGTTAGTGAAGAATTCAAATCGGTCTTGCTGTCAAGATTGATCCATTACAGACATTCAACATCAGGTTGCTCAATTAAACAATAACTTCTCCAGGTTGTGATGGATTAACCTCTGAATTTTACAAGACCTCTGAAGAAATAACACAATTTTTACTTGAAACCTTTAAGTTAAGGAGGCTATAAAAGAATGGAGAACTATCTGTCTCTCTGAAGCAAGGGGCTATTACTCTAATACCTAAACCACACAAGGACCTCTTAATTATTGATAATTGGCATCCAATCACACTCCTAAATAACGACTACAAAATGATAGTCTCAATCTTTGTGAAAAGGTTAAAGTGGTGCTTGAATGATCTGATGAATGTCAATCAGGGTTTATGAAAGGGTGCCATATATCTAATAATCTGAGGCTGGTGTTAGAATTGGTTGAGTATTGTGATCTATTGGATGACTTCCCAGGTAATTTTTTGTTGATTCTATTAGAACTCTGTATGATGGTGGCAATAGCTGTATCAAACTCTGCCATGGGACATCTTCAAAGTTGAACATTTACAAAGGAATTCGATAAGGTTATCCAATCTCACCTTTTTAATTTTTGTTAGTCTCTCAAACCTTATGCTCATTAGTTAATCAAAGTCAATTTGAATGCATTACATTCCAGGCCAGAGAGATCAAGATATCCCAAATGGCGGATGACACCTCACTTTATTTGAAAAATGTGTCACAAGCTAGATTAGTATTGGATATTGTGATGCAGTTCTCCAAAATCTCAGGTTTGGTATTAAATCTTTCCAAATGCGAGATCTTTGTTCTGAAAGGAGTTTTCAATCCACCTGATTGTAAGATCTCTGAAAAAATATACTGTAACCTACTTTGGTGTAGAGCACCAAAAATCTTAAGGCTGTGAATGATCTTAATTTGAATCCTGTAACTGAATCTATTAAAAATAAATGACCTCATGGTTAGGGAAAGATCTACGTCTTCAAGAGATGGTGCTTTTATCCAAAGCTGAGGGGCTATCTTTTTTCATCTATTGACATTCCCAAATGCACTTGCTGTACCTTAGATAGGCTATTGTACAACTTAATCTGGAAAAACAAGCCACATAAGATAAAAATAGATGTTATCACCAACTGGGTTTGTAACGGCGGTCTAAATGTCTTTGACATCATTCTCTTTAATCATATATAAAAAGTCAACTGGGTTAAAAGGTACTTAAAAAATCCTCATAGTTTCTGGAATATTATACCTCATTTTTTTTTCAGAAGCTTGGATGGCTTAATTTTTTACTACAAAGTCCCTATATTGTGGGTAAACTTCCAATGAAATTGCCGGCTTTTCACAAGCAGGTTTTAATGTGCTGGTCTTTGCTGTATAAACACAACTTTTCACCTCATAAATGTTATATATGGAATAATGGTTCAATATTACAGAGAAACAAAATGTTAGTTTACAGTAACTGGTTCTCGAAAAACTTTGTCCAGCCAATTAGTAAGAATTAGTGGCAGTCTATATACGTGGAGAGAATTTATGGGAAGATACATCTTCAAGTTTTCAAGCAAGGAATATGACACTGTTATAAAAGCTATACCTAGTGGGATAAAATCTTTACTTCAGAATAATGCATATTTTGAAACATCTATTGTAAGCGATATCCAGGTGAATGGCATAAGTTCACTAGATAAGAAATTCAACAATCGTTTATTAAGGGATATTTTCTACAGGAAATATATTCCTTCTTGCTATATTTTGTTGGGCTTCATCGTTTGATGTAAACTGGCGCCGTGCTTGGCTCACTCCACACAAATTTATGGTGACCAATAAAGTAAAGGTGATCTCCTTTAAGATTATCCATAGATTCTACCTGTGTAATAGCTTGATTTCTAAATACATACCTAATGTTACCAGTGAATGCAGTTTCTGTGAACAATAAACTGAATATATTGAACACTTTTTCAGTAATTGTTTACATAGTGAGGTGTTCTGGACTGATGTAAAACTATACCTTGGCAACAAAATGCATACAACCATTGAAATATCTAAGTTTGACATGTATTTTACTAGACTGATTCCACAATTGAATGTCAGTATGTCATAAATCTCTATTTTATTTAGAATATTTTTCATACAAATTCAACGTTTATAAAGAAAAATCTGATTAGGAAAAATATTTAGAATCATTCAAACGTATGCCAAACAAAATGTCAATGTATTCGGTGCATGTTTGTATTTGATTTGATATAATGTGGATTTGTATTATTATTTATTTGTGTAATCCCTCTGGCTGTTCTGTTTTTCGTATGTTACTGTTTAATAATTTAAAAAAAATAAAATTCATATTTATAAAAAAAAATAAAATAAATAAATAACCTAAAACTTCACTATTCCACCACTTTGGCCCCATCTGATCCTATACCAGGCCGGCTGCCTGGGAGGATGGGACACTATCGTTCAACACACCTTGTAAATCGTCTGCAGTAAAATCACGTAAAGTTATTCTCTGCAGCTGTCACAAAATATATTTTCTGTGATTTAGATCCCATTTCAATGAACACTAAGAAGCCAAGCTAACTGAAGCACACGTTATTCCTATCACTCTCTATGGATTCTCTATTAACTTCGGCCTACTCATAGGGAACCTATGAGGATCCCTCGCCCTGGATCTTCCTCTACTACTCTCTTCACTACCTTAGCATACGACACCTTCTGTACTACACCAACTCTGGCAACCTCAACCTGCCATTCTCTCATTGGACACTTCTGATCTCCAGCAACATGGCTACCCCTACAGTTAATACACACAGCGATTCCGTTTACACTGAAGAAGAGGGTCTTTTATGGTTGGCGTCATAGCTCAAAGGGGGTGGTTAAACAAAAAAGGTGTGCGCACTGTTCTTTGAAATACGGTACTGCTTAGTACATCTCACATCAAATCTCCTATGATCAGTATATTTCAAGCTGAAAGCAGACTTGTTTAGAAAGAACAGCATGTTAGCAAGAATAGAGTAGAAAATAATAGAACGACTTTATCCCATCTACATCACATCAGTAAGGTAAATATTAAACTGTCATTGTTCTAGTCTAGGTTTACTTTCTCTCTAAAAACAGGTATTTACACAGTTAACAAAGGGTTGAGGGGTATGTGATTAATTAACCTCTTGCCCCAAGACACTTCACACGATAATTATATTATGTCAACTAAAAAATGGTTCCCAGATATGCCCTGTGGACATCTCAAGCCACAATGCTACAATTTCTTCCCATTGTGGACACTCCTATGTCTGATAAGGTTACTCAGGAAGGCGAAGCTCTTGTAACACAGTTTGCACTTGAAGGGCCTCTCCTTGGTGTGAACGGTCTGGTGCCTCTTCACATAGTTTGCCTCAGTGAAACGCTTCCCACATGTGGGGCATGCGTGCGGCTTGTCTGCATCCGACCTAACACTTGGCCTCCCACGTTGTGAGCCAATAACACCAGAGGTAGAAGCAGGAGCCACCACCGTCAGGTGGTTAGTCTTTGAGCTCCCTCCTTGACCTCTAGCCATTGTTTGGGTGTTGCTGGGATTGTGTTCTGTGTTATAGGCTAGGTACCTCTTGGGGTGAACGCCCATCCTGACCGTGTCTGTATTGGTGGGGTAAACCTGAGGTAACTGAGGAAGGCTAGACCCAGGTCCAGACCTTCTATGAGCCCAGTCACCAGGCATTAGATGAGACCCTGAAGGAGAAGACAGACTTGCTGATAGACTACCACCAGATGGGTCTCCCACTACTCTCTCTGAAGGCTGAAGCCCAGGGTGACCTGCTCTGTTCATAATGGATACTGTGGTGTTTGTATCATAGGAACAGGAGGGTCTATCTCTATCAGCCCCAGGCCCTGCTCCATCCCTGCACTGAGAATGTGAAGAGAAGGGTCTGGGCTGCAGACTGGAGCCTCCGTCTCTCTGATGACGACCAGGACTGAGGTGGTTCAGTCCATCTGTCCACTGGTTGTGTTCTATGTGGTGGTGGAGTATTTGTCCCTCGTGTTTCGGTCCTAGTTCCGAATCGGGAAGAAAGCGTGATGGCTCCTGATCCAGGGTTCTGATCCAGGGCCAGGGTTTGTGACCAGCTGCCTCAGAGGTCCAGTCTCTCCCACCAGCAACACCGGATATCAGCAGATCATCATGGACTGCAGACTGTAAACACATATTGAACAGAAGAACATATAAAGGATTCTAGAAGAAACTCTTCGCTATACAAACAGAAACATGATATTATTAAATGTTAACCACAGTCAAGCCCATTTCTAACACTGTGATTCAAGTACCTAACAATATGGAGCCATTGGAGTTATTTATAAAAAATGTCCATATGTGTTCATGCAAGAATTAAGTATAATGTTTTGGTTTGACTGGGATAAGGGAAACTCAGTCCCTGCAATGATACAAAAATAACCAAGTCAGTCAGCACAGAGTTGATTTTGTATTTCATTTCAACAAAATAGTCATACACTCACATAACTTTGAAGTACAGTACTTTTAATGCGCAAAGTGATGTGACAAGTAGAATAACTTTTCTCACTATGGTAACACTTGACTTTTTTGTAAATCTGGTACCCCCGCTTTAAAAAAATGAATTTTAGAATAGTTTTGAAAAGGTTCAACATTGCGCACACAGTTACAGTACTTCATGTCAAGTAAACATGAATTAAGGAACTATCCTTACCTCACTATAAAATCTAAAGGGACCTAGTTGTCACTTTTCATCAGTGAAGCATTTTTACAGACACCATAACTTCAACCATCACCATATAACCGATCTGCCTCATCATACTCATTCTTTCCTCAGTTCACCTCATCTAGTTCCCCACTACATCCAAAACCAACAGAATGAACTACAAAGACTCAAGTAGCTCCTCTCTGAGAACCTCTTCCTGCAGTGCGTACAGGCGAATGGCCTCTCTCCCGTCTGCATCTTTAGGCTCATCTTCAGCTGGTACTGGTAGGAGAACCTCTTCTCACACTGGGGGCAGCTGTAGGGTTTCACACCTGTGTGGACCCTCTGGTGCCTTTTCAGCTTGGACGAGTGAGAGTAACTTGCCTGACACAGGTGGCAACCAAACAGATTCTCCCCCATGTGCATCCTTTGGTGGATCTCCACTTGTTGGGGGAAACTGAAGGCTTTCCCACACAACGAACATAGGAAGTGCTTCTCTTTGCCACCGGATCTACTGATAGCGTTACTACTACTGTAATTTGTTAATAGGCTTGTGTAGCCATTTAGTGTTGAGGCACTGGCATTGTCTGATGTCTGGTTTAATATAAGGAGAGTGTGAGGAGGACGAAGGTCAGGGTCCATGTTCCAGTTGATAGATCCTATATAAAGGCAGGCTGAAGGCAGCACCTGTTAGGGCAGTGGTCACCAACCGGTCGATTGACAAACATTTCTGTAAAAAATAATAATAATCTAAAGCCTTGCGTTCCTATTTATTTTTATTTGTCTCGCACTGTTGGCAGTAGGTGTAACTGATTCAGCTGTGTTCCCATTGTACCTTCAGACACATGAAATAGTTCAAACTGCCTTCCTGGCAGGCCCGTAGAGCAAATCAAGTCCTCTATAGGCCTACCTCCGGCCAATCGGACAGCTCAGATTATGGTGTCTGCAGTAATGTATAAAGCTTAAATGAAAGCTACAGCAAAGTTGATGCTGTGAGACTTTAAAATGTTTAAAATCATGACTAGAGAGAGACTGTCAACGAATAGCAAAGAGCTGCTGTTTTTATGAGTGAGCTCATGTTTAACTTCTTACTTCTTCTGTCAACACTTTGTATTCAACACGTTTATAAGCAATAAAATGCACATTCTTCCTACTTCCACTGGCACTACAACCAGCACTGTAGTTGTAATGAATGAGTAGGAAAGTGTATTGATAGGCTTGCTTTGTTGTTATTATTAGCGGCTTGTTTTTTTTAATATATTGAAGAATATTTCACTTTCTCTGTTCATCGGAGTAACAACATGTGCATGAGGCAGACATAATGTGGTGCAACTCCAGACCTTTTTGGTCAGTGACAGCAGCGGAAAGAGAGAGTGGAGGGACATTGAGAGGCCTATCTGCCGCTCTCTCCCTCAGCTGAGACTGACCATCAGATGCAGGCACCCTCAGCCCAGTAAAATAAAAATGAATTATTTAAATATACGCTCACTCAGCTATGCCTCACAAGTAATACAACAACTGATCATATGGCCTATCTCAGATTTTGAAATATAAGTTTTACAAATTGTCCAAACAACAATGCATTGGCATGGAAAGTCAAGCAAAGCCAACAGGGCCTATAGCCTACTGCACAAAACTCATTGCTACAGTACTATTTTTAATAGGTCCATGTTGTATAAGCTTGAATTTTGACTCAGAAAGTGATCTTTACTCAGAAAAGGTTAGTGACCACTGTGTTAGGGGGTTAACCTGAGGCGCCATCAGTCTCTCTGAGTCACAACTATAGGAGCAGCGCTAGCAGCGACTGTTCTCTCCCGCAACATATGGACACCCCCTTGTCCCGGATCGAATCTACACCTTGCCCTGGTCTCAGCCAGTCTGTTGTCATGGAGACCAAGTTCAGATGTTGTTTTGTGATCAACTGTCTGTTTCTGGTTAACCTCTCTAGGGTATGTGGGACGCTAGCGTCCCACCTGGCCAACATCCAGTGAGATTGCAGAGCGCCAAATTTAAATACAGAAATACTCATTATAAAATTTCAGAAAAGATAAAACTATTTTTACATAGGTTTAAAGATTAACTTCTTGTGAGTCCAACCACAGTGTCAGATTTAAAAAATGCTTTACGGAGAAAGCATACCTTACAATTATTTGAGAACATAGCCCAGCAGACAAATCATTACAAACAGTAACCAGCCAAGTAGAAGAGTTACACAAGTCAGAAATAGAGATAAAATGAATCACTTACCTTTGATGATCTTCATATGGTTGCACTCAGAAGACATTCATTTATTCAATAAATGTTCCTTTTGTTCGATAAAGTCTCTCTTTATATCCGAAAACCTCTGTTTTGTTCGCGCGTTTTTTCCAGTAATCCACAGGCTCAAATGCAGTCACAACAGGCAGACAAAAAAATCCAAATTGTATCCGTAAAGTTCATAGAAACATGTCAAACGATGTTTATATTCAATCCTCAGGTTGTTTTTAGCCTAAATAACCGATAATATTTAAACCGGACAATAACGTTGTCAATATAAAAGGTAAACAAGAAAGGCACTCTCTCGGTTGCTCGCTCGCATGAAAAAGCTCTGTGACACAGCAGTGTCCACTCATTCAGACTGCTCTTACTCCCTAATTTTTCAGAATACAAGCCTGAAACAATTTCTAAAGACTGTTGACATCTAGTTGAAGGCATAGGAACTGCAATTTGAGTCATAAGTCAATGGATACTGTAACGGCATTGAATAGAAAACTACAACAACAATAAAAATCCTACTTCTTGAATGGATTTTTCTCAGGTTTTCGCCTGCCAAATCAGTTCTGTTATACTCACAGACATTATTTTTAACAGTTTTGGAAACTTTAGAGTTTTTTCTATCCAGATCTACTAATTATATGCATATTCTATCTTCTGGGCCTGAGTAGAAGGCAGTTTAATTTGGGCAGGCTTTTCATCCAAAATTCCAAATGAGGCCCCCTACCCTAGCGAAGTTAACAGTGTTGTTCCCCAGCCCAGAATTGAGGACGCTGTTCCATCCACTGACCTCCACTATGTCACCTCTGGTCCTGGACTGCTTAGTGATGTTGTCCCCTGGGCCTTTGGCTGCACCGGTCTGGGAATCCAAGACGGCTGCCCAATCTCTGTTAGCCTCCAGCCAACCACCTGTAGGAAGAGGTTAGGAAATAGACTAAAAACATGGCAGAGAACTCTACATATGGAGTTTTTTTGTCAATTACCTGGTCAAGTTCATACATAATGTGTATGTAAACATAAGTTTCATTTAATGAATGAATGAAGAAAATTAAGACAAAAAAATTGTCAGGGACATCAATTTTCTCATTGAAGATCTATTACTGTATGTAGGCTATATGTGTTTCTCCCTTACCTTGCTCCCCCATCTTTAGTCCACTCAGCAGGTCAATGCTCTCTGGTCTGTCTTCTATTGTCTCCTCTTTGACCAGCAGCAGATCAGGCTTCCCATCTTCCATGTCTACTGACTGTAAGAGAAACAGAGTGAGAGGATGTTGGATCAAGAAATCTGATATGAGCACCGTGCTATGGAGCATCTTCTGATTGGGCAATGAGGGATTGCTATGAGTAAGACATTGTCCCACACTTAAGACAAAATGTATCAAGACCTGGGCCCGTATCCACAAAGTCTCAGATCGAGGATCAGGTCCCCACCTGTCTACATATTCTTATTCATTAAGAGTATGTAGACAAAATTGATCCTAGATCGCACTCCTACTCTGAGACACTGTGGATATGAGCCCTGACCTAATACCATGCAGACAATAGTTTACAGTGGGCTCACCTCAGTGAAACTGTGTGTGGTCCTGTGTTGCTCAGCTGGGTCCTCTGTGGGTTCAGGAGGTGGTGTAGTCTGGTTGTCCTCCATGACCATGGTTCCCTCAGGGTTCCCCAGACCCTCCTCCTCCTGGAAAAGACAGGTGATACAGATTACAGACATACACTCCCTCCCCTCAGGTACACACACACACAGATAATAACACACTTTCAACATGGAGTGTTTACCCATCCCCACTACATTTAAGTCCTATACTGTAGTCACAGAATGACTTCATTGTTGTTAAACCCATCATGGTGGACATAAAATATGTTGTGGGTAAACAGGCTTCCCATCGATAAGTTAGTTATGATGTCATCATCAGACTAAACTATTTTGACATTTACATTAGGTGTTTGTTAGAGTGTGGATATGTGTAGGTATATATACATTTTTCTATATTGGTTATAAACCGCGTTCTTAATTAAAGTCTTAGAATGAAAAGTCCCATTTTGGGTTTATTGAACATAAACAAGTGTCAAATACACCATATGAAAACCACACATATAAATCTGCATGAACTTCATTTTTTATTAAAAGTGTCTTGGGAAAAAATGTATTAGTGGATGGAAGTAATGAAACATAATTTGTGAACATCATATATCCTACACAGTACAAACACAATATGAAATAGACTTTTTAGGCTTAAATATCACACAATGTCTGGATGCAATATTCTACTCAGGAATATTCAACACTGAAATGGATTACTCTCGTTATTCCAAATGCATCTGTAGATCTTTTCTGTTGACAACAATGAAAATGAATCTTTGTCTTTAATGCAGGGTTTGAAGTACACAACAGAAGCTATGGAGTGAACTGTTTTTTCTGCTGGTGTATCCTGATGTAGCTCGTTTCAAAGAACCTCTTCCTGGAGTGCGTACAGGGAAATGGCCTTTCTCACGTGTGGACCTTCAGGTGCCTTTTCAGGTCACCTGCCTGGGCGAAGCGCATGGGACACTGGGTACAGCTGTAGGGTTTCTCCCCTGTGTGGACCCTCTGGTGTCTTTTCAGGTCACCAGCCTGGGCGAAGCACATATGACACTGGGTACAGCTGAAGGGTTTTACCCCTGTGTGGACCCTCTGGTGCCTCTTCAGGTTGCCCGCATGGGCAAAGCGCATGTGACACTGGTTACAGGTGAAGGGTTTCACCCCCGTGTGGACCCTCTGATGGATCTCCACCTTCTGGGAGCAGTTGAAGCCTTTGTTACAGAACATGCAGAGGAACCGCTTCTCTTTACCACCTGTTGTTGCTACCCCTTCCCGCGCCTTGGCCTTTTGGTCGTTTGAGTTCGATACCTGATCGAAAAGAACATGGCCTTGTGAATTGGAAGGTGCCATCGACATGGTCACTCGGTGTAAAGGGGAGTGGGTTGCAACATTTGGATTTGTCTCTAAGCTTTCACTGTAGTCTAAGAAGTCACTGGTGTTGCCCTGCAAGTGTCCTTCTCCTAAGTGAGTCTTGTCTGCATTCCATGTCAGAGGAGGGTCGCTCTCCACTTTCACAGTGACCTCATCTACAACCAGACCCTCCCCTTTCTTATCAAGGAACCCTTCAGAGTATACACTATTGCTGTACTGGTTCCAGTCCCCTCTCATTGGATTAGTCTGTGTATCTAAGCCCACAGGCATGTCACCAGATATCATCTGTGTCTCTGTAGCGTATGAACAGGACGGATCATTGTGAGTCTGTAACACGCCAGAGTCCTTACGGGATAGAACCGTCCTCGGGCTACCGTAAAGTAAATACTCTGTGCAGGGAGCAGGAGGACAGCCCAGTCGCCCCAGCCCCAATAAAGTCTTCGTGTCTGACTTGAGGACGGCGTTCGGCGTTCCACTGACCTCCGTGATGCTTCGTCGGGTCCTGGGCCGCACTGGGGCAGTGGTGGGGACCTCTATGGCTACAGGGGGCTCTCTAGCCACACGAGTCTGGAAGTCTCTGCTGTGCCGTGGGTCCTCCTCTCCTTCAGACCTCTCCAGCTTGACCCCAAGACCTGCAGCCTCTGCATCTGCCGACTGACACAAAAAGAGAGGAGGTTATTACTGGTACATGAGTTGGATAACAAGATAGTAGGGAAGATAACAATGCCTCTATGGTAGATGAATTAGGATGTACATTTAAGCAAGTGAATAATTAAGTTAAGAATAAATTATTATTTACAATGACAGCCTACCCCGGCCAAACCTGGACAACGCTGGGCCAATTATGCACTGCCCTATGGGACTCCCAATCACATGCCAGATGTGATTCAGCCTGGATTTGAACTAAGGACTGTAGTGATGCCTCTTGCACTGAGGTGCAGTGCCTTAGACAGCTGCACCACTCGGGTGCGCTAAACAGGCCACATTCGAGTTAAAAATAACACATTTTTTATGCAACACTATAACACTAACCTCTATCACAATAACATGCTGGGTTGAGGTTCCACTCCCCTCATCAACAGTGATTGGTTGGTCATCTCTCCATGTATTGTGTCCCGCTGGCTTCACAAAGCTCCTGTGGCCTCCAGTGAGATTTCCTTCACCTGAGAGAGTTATTGGGGGGAAAGAGGTGGTTAGATTAGCTACTGTGACCGTTCAACGGTATATTGTACATTATTGACACTGTCTAAAAATGGCAAGGACGTTAGGTAATTCATCTCGTAAGTTTGTGACATAGTAGGTAGGTCGCCTAGCGTTTAGTGTCGGGACAGAAACCAGATGGTCACTGGTTCAAACACCTGAAGCAACAGGGTTAAAAAATAAATCATATGTTGATATAGCCTAGAGCAAGGCACTACTATGGCAGATCCTGTAAAACAACACATTCCACTGCACCTATCTAGTGTGTGACAAAACATTTTTTACTATCTATGTATTATGATCCATGTATTACATTGTTTTCACTGAGTAAATCATAGTAAATGCTGTAAATTAATAATCAGGTTAGAATATATTGTTTCTTTGCCAAATAATCTGGGGAGTTATTGCATACTATAAAAAAACGGACCAAGACCCAATTCTGGGTAACACCGATAACACCATGTGCAGCTGGGAACGGGGCGACAACGCCTGCCTTATGCAAAATGTACCTCTTGCCATTCCTCTGTATTTGTCGAGGATTTTTACACTACTGGGTCGAATGGCGAGGACGCGCTCCCGTGACACCTTCAGCTCCAGTAGCTGTAGTCTCCTCCGCAATGCCCTGTTTTCTTTCTGGCTTTGAGTTATTTCCAAACGAAACACTGCATAGTCGTCGTCTACGAGTTTACAGATCTCTGACACGGCTGCATTCGCTAGCACCTCCATAATGGATGCTATTTGAGTGTGAAAAACCATACAGTTAGCCATTGTAAGCTAACGTTAGCAACTAGCTAGCTAGCGTTACCTAGAGAACACTTATCAACCAAGTTCTGTCTCCAACGCGAATTAAAGACTACATGTCGTAAGTATGTGATGCTATGCAGTTAAAGTATTCATATTTTGAATTCCAGGGTGTTAATAAACATCTAAATAACAACAAAAACGCAAACGTGGAAATTGTTCTTGTGTTCACTTCCGTTTACAGTCTTCTTTGTGTGGTTTTCCGGCAGAATAGACCCTTAGTTGCGCATTACTGCCTTTTACAGGTTGTAGTGTGAATTTCACATTTTGTTCACAGAAATGGATAAGTAGATTGGGGGAATTGAATTGCACCACCATCTTACCCTACATACACGCCACTATACCCATCAAACCTACTCCCCCACATACACGCCACTGTCCCCAACAGACCTACCACCCCTTCCCACTACTTTGGCCCTAAAAAGTCCTACACCAGACTGTCGGCTTGGGAGGATGGAGCCCATTCTCTCAAAACTCCCTGTAGTTCTTCTGCACTAAAATCTCAATCACCCAAAAACGTATCTGCTACTACTACCATCAAATCAATCTTCTGGAATATATGTTCCATCTGTGCGGTGCAATTAATGACCATAGCAATAAACACCAAGAAGCCAACCTTAAAGCACAAACTGTTTGGATCACTCTGTACTGGGCTACTTCTCACATTGATCCTCTCAGGCTCCTTCACCCTTTTCCCACCATCATCTACTTTCCTCACTGCCTCGGCATGACATTTTCTTCACTACTTGAGCCCCGGCAACCTCAAACTGTCTCTCTTGCACCAGACACTTCTGATCCCCAGCAATATGGGCACCCCCACAATTGACACAGCTTTTTCCACTGAAACACACCCCTTTGTCCCATGCCCTCCTGCACACTTCTCACATCTTGGAATATTCTTCCTACACATTAGCATAAGTTTGACAACTAAAACATAGTAGGGGGTTCAAAACAAAAGCTCTCAACGGATAAGTTACATATTCTAACATGACTTTATCGGGTAAACACTGGGGAGGGGAAAAGGTAAAGACGAGCTCACTTCAGTCTCGCGCCCTCCACCGAGTCTGCAACACACCAAACGGAGGGCCTCATTTACACTGAAGAGAAAGGATGTTATTGGTTGATGTCCAAGCTTAAAGGGTGTGGTTAAATGAAAAAGCTATGCACGCTGTTCTTTGAAATATGATACTGCCAGTGGTGGAAAAAGTACCCAATTGTCATACTTGAGTAAAAGTTTAAAAAATAACTAAATAGAAAAGTCGACAATAACTAAATCCCACAGTTGACAGTGCATGTCAAAGCAAAAACCAAGCCATGAGGTCGAAGGAATTGCAGGCCTTTATGGTAGAGTGGCCAGACAAAAGCCACTCTCTCTCTCCCATCAGAGGGGAAGGAGGGAAGTGGGTCCGGTTCTAGGACTTTAACGACCGGTCGTAAACTTCCTCTCTCGTGCACTGCAATATGGAGAAGTCAAAATTGTTTGTGTGTAGAGAGAGACTCTGCCCCAAAACTTTAACATCAAAGGTTGGATATTAAAACAATATTTCTACACAAAGAATGTGGGAAATGTTCAGGAGGGACTTAAAGAACAATCATGTCAGATAATTTATTGTTTGGTGATATCATTAAAGATGTTATAACGGAAACATTGTAACTTTAAGAGATATCACAATGGATATGTCAGAGTTACATCAAAATGTTGTAAATATCTTATATGATTAAATATGAAACTATTTGTGAGAAGATGAAATGTGATTTTAGCCTTCTAAATGAGAATTGTGTTTCATGTAAACTAGGGTTCGTGCAGATTTGAAGTCAACAACGTTCAGAATGAGACTGATATGAGGTAATAATAAGTATGGATGACTAATATGATAACGATATTCTGATATTCTTCAGTTAATTCGGGAAACAGTAAATCATTAAACAAACTTTTCCATGGTTCCCCAAGATTGCTAATGAGTTAATTTTTACATGATTCATTTAATCCCGTAATAACTAAACAGTTAATTGACTTGATTTTGAAACAGTCCTCCCATTAATGATAGTCACGTCACGACACCTTGTAATAGAAGATACAGTACGAAAATAAGGAGATGACCATTGGGCTACAGGAGATGAGAATTGCAGGTAACATATGAGGTTAATTTGATTTGATTCATTTTAGCAATGATGCTTGCAAAAAGGTTGTAGTTGTTCCCATAGTATATAGACCAGGGGTATTCAACTCTTACCCTACGAGGTCCGGAGCCTGCTGGTTTTCTGTTCTACCTGATAATTAATTGCACCCACCTGGTGTCCCAGGTCTAAATCAGTCCCTGATTAAAGTGGTACAAGGTTTAAAAAAAAAAAAGCAGTGGAACTGGCTTCGAGGTCCAGAGTTGAGTTTGAGGGAGTTAGAGCAACCATGTACTGTCTATGTAGGCCTAAAACTGATTCTGGATAAGCTAAATACTGGGCTCACAGCTAACCTTTTAGGTCAATAATATGCTGTTTTAATACAAATGTTGTTGGCTTTATAATCGTGAGAGAATTATGCTTTGAACTGCGGAGTAGAGCACCAGTTAAAGGAGTCATAGCCGGGGTCTCCATGGAGTTAGATACTGAATAATTAAAGAGAATCCAAGATGTGGTTGGTGCCCGTCCCCTGAACCACATGGTGAACGGGGAAAAGGAAGAAACTCAGTTGGTTCCATTGTTTTTTGATAAAGAACACATTCCTATGCATGTAAAGTTAGGTTACGAAAAGTATGCAGATAGAGTATTTGTCCATAAGCCACTACAAAGCAAAAACTGTAAAGGATTTGGCCATGTCAAAAATGTTTGCAGACGGAAGGAGTATATTGAAGGTCGGAGTGAAGAAGGTCAGTGTTGCAATTGTGGTGGGGATCATTATCCAGAGTTCTTGGAGTGTCCTGTAAGGGTGAAGGAGGTCAAGGTGGCAAAGGTAAGGGCGGGTCATAGGATCACCTACGCAGAGCCAAGCAAAAGAATTGAGACAGCAAGTGACGCTAGTGTTAATGATATGGCAGTGGATACACCCCAGACATTAGTGAATGTTTTGTCAATCAAGAGAACTGGACACGCTTTGTGTGAAGAAGGTGGATTTTGTGGCGTTTATTGCAGCGGTTATTAATTGTACTGCTAAAAAATTGGACATCATTGTGGCTGCGGCAGAAAAGTCTTTGGGCCTGAAAGAATTCACAGCGGATGACCTGCAAGGTACTGGCGGTGGAAGATGTACCGCCCTCCAGAGCTCCTGACCCTGTGTAGGGATCAGATTGTGATTTTAATAGAAGTAGTAGCGTGAATTTTGGTTAGTGTTGTTTGTTTTTCGTAGTTAGTATGAATTTGTTAATCTAAAACATATTTCGTTTTTTTGGGCATACTACATTAGATGGCGGCAATACACTGAGTGTAGTCTGCTCATAAACCTCAAAGAAGAAGAAAAATTGTGAGAGAAATTGAACTAGCTAGTAGCTAATGGGAGCTAGCTATACTGAACAAAAATATGACCGCAACATGCAACAATTTCAAAGATTTTGCTGAGTTACAGTTCCTATAAGGAAATCAGTGAATTGAAATAAATAAATTAGGCCTTAATCTATGGATTTCACATGACTGGGCATAGGCCCACCCACTTGGAAGCAAGGGTTACCCACTGTGGAGCCAGGCCCAGCCAATCAGGATGAGTTTTTCCCCACAAATGGGCTTTATTACAGACAGAAGTACTCCTTAGCACCCCGCCCTCCGACGATCCCGCAGGTAAAGAAGCCGGATGTGGAGGTCCTGGGCTGGCGTGGTTACACATAGTCTGCGGTTGTAAGGCCGGTTGGACGTAATGCCAAAATCTCTAAAACAATATAGAGAAAATAACATTCAATTCTCTGGAAAAAGCTCTGGTGGACATTCCTGCAGTCAGCATGGCAAATGCAAATGAATTACTTAAAAATCATACAATATGATTTTCTGGATTTTTGTTTTAGATTCCGTCTCTCACAGTTGAAGTGTACCTATGATAAAAATTACAGACCTCTACATGCTTTGTAAGTAGGAAAACCTGCAAAATTGGCAGTGTATCAAATACTTGTTCTCCCCACTGTATAACATTTCTGGGATCTTTTATTTCAGCTCATGAAACATGGGACCAGAACATTACATGTTGCTTTTATATTTTTGTTCAGTGTAGTTATACCTAACCAGGTAAGCTGACTTTTCTCAAAACAACCCTGTGGCTAGCTACTTCGTGTGCCTCATGCTAGCCAGCACAGACAAATATCACTCCAGAAATGTCAAAATTCTAGACCATTTCTCCCCTCCTGCAGCAGCTTTAGCTCATCTTGAGTAACAGAAAAATGCAGTGAAAACCAGCGTGCTGCAAACATTCTAAAATGTTTTGTCACCGGTGCTGGTTTTTAGTCCTTTAAATTGCTCCTACGGCACTAATCTGGTGAGCACCTTTGGAGCTCCACCCAAGCAAAGCATTTTATTGGTTTGATGTGTTGCGAGGCGTCACTGATTTACGCCGGGTTCTCGCTCCTCTTTAGGCTGATTTCTGCCATGGAACATCCCCAGGCTTCTCGTTTTAAGGAAGCCCGGTTCGCAACAAGGCTACATTCAAGTTAACGTCACATTAAGTGTGTAAAGAAAAATAAATGCATTGCATTACAATGACCACCCTTTCCATGCATATATTTTTGCACTTTTGGTCACTTGGCCTTTTGGTGACATGTTGATTTCTTCAAACCAAGCTGCTTACCTATTGCAGATTCAGTCTTCCCAGCCTGGTGCAGGTCTACAATTTTGTTTCTGCTGTCCTTTGACAGCTCTTTGGTCTTGGCCATAGTGGAGTTTGGAATGTGACTGTTTAAGGTTGTGGACAGGTGTCTTTTATACTGATAACAAGTTCAAACAGGTGCCATTAATACAGGTAACGAGTGGAGGACAGAGGAGCCCCTTAAAGAAGAAGTTACAGGTCTGTGAGAGCCAGAAATCTTGCTTGTTTGTAGGTGACCAAATACTTATTTTCCACCATAATTTGCAAATAAATTCATAAAAAATCCTACAATGTGATTTTTCTAATTTTCTCTCTCATAGTTGAAGTGTACCTATGATGAAAATTACAGGCCTCTCTCTTTTTAAGTGGGAGAACTTGCACAATTGGTGGCTGACTAAATACTTTTTTGCCCCACTGTACATGACTAAAACTAGATAAAGATAAATGGAACAATATATTTTAATAAGATAATCATTAAGAACTAACAATCACCTAAATAAAAGCTAGACAGTCAGCGACCGCACCATTGGCCATACTCCCTGTCACACCCACCACATATGCCCCATTTTGATCCAGAAAAAACCCCAGACATGGAGGGTTTACCCATCCCCACTACGTTTAAGTCCTTTACTGTAGTTACAGAATGACTTCATTGTTGTTAAACCCATCATGGTGGACATAAATATGATGTGCGTAAAAAACAAGTCAGCTATGCAAAGTCAAAAGTCAGACAAACCTAACTAAACTATTTTGACGTGTACAGTAGGTGTTTGTTAGTGTGTGGGTATGTGGAGGTATATGTACTATGTGGAGGTATATTTAGTAAGTCTATATTGGTTATAAAGTGCTGTTGGGTGTATACAGAACAGGGTGAGATCAGATGTGATGTATACAAAAGAGAGTCAATGAAAATCTTAGAATGAAAGTCACATTTTTGGTTTATTAAACAAGCAAGTTTAAAAATCACCAGATGAAAACACCACACACACGTCAACAAAAAATCTGCATGAACTTGATAAACTGCATCAGTATACTCATTAAAAGTGTCTTGGGTGAAAAAACATTAAGCAGTTAAATGGAAGTAATGAAATAGGCATTTGTGAACATCATATTGCCTATACAGGACAAACACAATATGTAATAGACTTTTTAGGCTTATATACAGGGCTTTCAGAAAGTATTCATACCCTTTGACTCATTCCACATTTTATTGTGTTACAGTTCGAATTCAAAATGGATAAAAAATCATTTAAAAAATAATCTAAATAATATAACCCAGAACGACAAAGTGAAAACATGTTTTTAGAAATATCACATTTACATAAGTATTCACACCCCTGAGCCAATACTTTGTAGAAGCACTTTTGGCAGCAATTACAACTGAGAGTCTTTCTTGGTAAGTCTCTAAGAGCTTTCCACACCTGGATTATGCAACATTTGCCCATTATTCATAAAATAAAATCGACAAGCTCTTTCAAATAGGTTGTTGATCATTGCTAGACAACCATTTTCAGGTCTTACCTCGAATTTTCAAGTAGATTTAAGTCAAAACTGTAACTCGGCCAACATTCATTGTCGTCTTGGTAAGCAAATACAGTGTAGAACTGCCTTTGTGATTTAGGTTATTTTCCTGCTGAAAGGGGAATTCATCTCCCAGTGTCTGGTGGAAAGCAGACTTAAGCAGGTTTTCCTCTAGGATTTTGCCTGTGCTTAGCTCCATTCCATTAATTTTTTTATCCTGAAAAATTCCCCAGTCCTTATCAATTAAAAGCATACCATGATGCAGCCACCACTATGCTTGAAAATATGGAGTGGTACTCATTAATGTGATGTATTGGATTTGCCCCAAACATAACACTTTGTATTTATTCAGGACAAAAAAATGAATTGCTTTGCCACATTTCTTGCAGTATTACATTAGTGCCTTGTTGCAAACAGGATGTGTGTTTGGAATATGTTTATTCTGTGCAGGCTTCCTTCTTTTCACTCTGTCAATTAAGTTAGTATTGTGGAGTAACTACAATGTTGTTGTGTCAGTGTTCTCCTATCACAGCCATTATTCTCTGTAACTGTTTTAAAGTCACTATTGGCCTCATGGTGAAATCCCTGAGCGGTTTCCTTGCTCTCCAGCAACTGAGTTAGGAAGGCTGCTTGTATCTTTTTAGTGACTGGGTGTATTGATACGCCATCAAAAGTGTAACGAAAGGGATTTTCAATGTCTGCTCTTTTTACCCATCTACCAATAGGTTCCCTTCTTTGCGAGGCATTGAAAAACCTCCCTGGTCTTTGTGGTTTAATCTGTGTCTAAAGTTCACTGCTTGACTGAGGGATAATTTTATGTGTGGGGTACAGCGATGAGGTAGTCATACACAAATCAAGTTAAACACTATTATTGCACACAAAGTCCATGACACTTATTATGTGACTTTTTAAGCACATTTTTATTCCTGAACTTATTTAGGCTTGCCATAACTAATGGGTTGAATACTTATTGACTCAAGACATTTCAGCTTATCATTTGTAATTAATTTGTAAACCTTTTGGAAAAACATAGTTCCACTTTGACATTATGGGCTATTGTATAACCCAGTGACAAAAATATACATGTAATACATTTTAAATTCAGGCTGTAACACAATATTGTATTATATGCCTTATACAGTTGAAGTCAGAAGTTTACATTCATTTAGGTTGGAGTCATTAAAACACGTTTTTCAACCACTCCACAAATATCTTGTTAGCAAACTAAGGTTTTGGCAAGTCGGTTAGGACATCTACTTTGTGCATGACACATGTAATTTTTCCAACAATTGTTTAGACAGATTATTTCACGTATAATTCACTGTATCACAATTCCAGTGGGTCAGAAGTTTACATACACTAAGTTGACTGTGCCTTTAAACAGCTTGGAAAAATCCAGAAAATTATGTCATGGCTTTAGAAGCTTCTGATAGGCTAATTGACATCATTTGAGTCAATTGGAGGTATACCTGTGAATGTATTTCAAGGCCTACCTTCAAACTCAGTGCCTCTTTGCTTGACATCATAGGAAAATCAAAAGAAATCAGTCAAGACCTCAGAAAAATTGTGGACCTCCACAAGTCTGGTTCATCCTTGGGAGCAATTTCCAAACGCCTGAAGGTACCACGTTTACCTGTACAAACAATAGTATGCAAGTATAAACACCATGGAACCACGCAGCCATCATACCGCTCAGGAAGGAGACGCGGTCTGTCTCCTAGAGATGAACGTACTTTGGTGTGAAAAATGCAAATCAATACCAAAACAACAGCAAAGGACCTTGTGAAGATGCTGGAGTAAACAGGTACAAAAGTATCTATATCCACAGTAAAACAAGTCCTATATCGACATAACCTGAAAGGCCGCTCAGGAAGGAATAAGCCACTGCTCCAAAACCGCCATAAAAAATCCAGACTACGGTTTGCAACTGCACATGGGGACAAAGATCGTACTTTTTGGAGAAATGTCCTCTGGTGTAATGAAACAAAAATAGAACTGGTTGGCCATAATGACCATCGTTATGTTTGGAGGAAAAAGGGGGAGGCTTGCAAGCTGAAGAACACCATCCCAACCGTGAAACACGGGGTGGCAGCATCATGTTGTGGGGTGCTTTGCTGCAGGAGGGTCGGGTGCACTTCACAAAATAGATGGCATCATGAGGGAGGAAAATGATGTGGATATATTGAAAAACATCTCAAGACATCAGTCAGGAAGTTAAAGCTTGGTCGCAAATGGGTCTTCCAAATGGACAATGACCCCAAGCAAACTTCCAAAGTTGTGGCAAAATGGCTTAAGGACAACAAAGTCAAGGTATTGGAGTGGCCATCACAAGACGTGATGAAATAAATAAAAGCTGAAATAAATAATTCTCTCTAGTATTATTCGGACATTTCACATTTTTATAAGAAAGTGGTGATCCTAACTGACCTAAGACAGGGAATTTGTACTAGGATTAAATTTCAGGAATTGTGAAAAACTGAGTTTAAATGTATTTGGCTAAGGTGTATGTAAGCTTCTGACTTCAATTGTATATCACACAATGTCTGGGCCTTGCACTTCAATGATTAAGCCACAACTGCTGTTATTTTATGCATCTTTGTCATCTTTCTGCATCTACTTTTAAAGCAGGGTTTGATCTTAGCATCAGAAGCTATCGAGTGGAATGGTTACTTTCTATGTTATAGTGGAATGGTTTTTCTGCTGATGCATCTTGAGGTATCTCCTCTCCGAGAACCTCTTCCTACAGTGAGTGCAGTCGAATGGCCTTTCTCCCGTGTGGACCTTCAGGTGCATCTTCAGCTGGTGCTGGCGGGAGAACCTCTTCTCGCACTGGGGGCAGCTATAGGGTTTCTCCCCTGTGTGGACTCTCTGATGCCTCTTCAGACTGGATGATTGTGAAAAACTGGCCTGGCACAGGTGGCAGCTGAATGGTTTCTCCCCCGTGTGCATCCTTTGGTGGATCTCCACCTGTTTGCAGAAACTGAAGGCTTTCCCACAGAATGAACACGGGAAGCGCTTCTCTTTGCCACCAGATCTACTGATAACGTCACTACTACTGTCATTTGTCAAAAGGCTTGTGTAGCCATTTACTGTTGAAGCACTGGCATGGTCTGAGGTCTGGTTTAACATTAGGAGAGTGTGAGGAGGATGAAGGCCAGGGAGTGTCTGTGTTGTCGCAGGGTCCATGTTCCAGTTGAGAGATCCTAAAGAAGGCAGGCTGAAGGCAGCACCTGTTAGGGGATTAACCTGAGGTGCCAACAGTGTCTCTGAATCACAACTATAGGAGCAGGATGGAGTATCACTAGCAGAGTTTGTTTCTGTTCTCTCCCGCCGCATATGGATACCTCCCAGTCCCTGTGGACCAAATCTATGCCTCGCCCTGGTCTCAGCCAGTCTGTTGTCATGGAGACTAAGTTTGGATGTTGTTTTGTGTTTGACTGTCTGTTTCTGGTAGTGGTTAACAATGTTGTTCCCCAGTCCAGAGTTGAGGACGCTGTCCCATCCACTGACCTCCACTATGTCACCTCTGGTCCTGGCCTGCTCAGTGATGTTGTCCCCTGGGCCCTTGGCTGCACCGGTCTGGGCCTTGGAATCCAAAATGGTCACCCAGTCTCCTCTGTTAGCCTCCAGCCAACCACCTGCAGGAAGAGGTTACAAAATAGACTTTACAAACATGGCAGAGAACTCTACATATGGATTTTTGTTGTTGTCAATTACCTGGTCAAGTTTATAGATTATAATGTCTGTTTTTATATGTAAACATAAGTTCAATTGATTTTATTTTATGAATTAAGAAAATATAGAAAAGAAAATAGCCAGGCGCATCACCATTCCCTGTGAAGATCCATTACTTTATTTAGGCAGGTAGCCTAGCGGTTAAGAGCATTAGGCTGACTAGTTGAAAAATCTGTCGATGTGCCCTTGAGCAAGGTACTTAACCCTAATTGCTCCTGTAAGTTGCTCTGGATAAGTGTGTCTACTAAATGACTAAAATGTAAATATGCATGTCTCCCTTACCTTGCTCCACCATCTTTAGTCCACTCAGCAGGTCAATGTTCTCTGGTCCATCCTCTACTGTCTCCTCTTTGACTAGCAGCAGATCAGGCTTCCCATCCTCCATGTCTACTGACTGTAAGAGATACAGAGTGAGAGGATGTTGGATCAAGAAATCTGATATGAGCACCCTGCTATGGAGCATTTTCTGATTGGGCAATGAGGGATTGCTATGAGTACTATGCAAACATGTTACTTGATTTGATAATATGCAAACATATTCGTTGATTTGATTACTTGACCCTTAAAATGTTTTAATAATTCAAAGGCATGGTCTCACACTTAAAGGGCAACACCACCACTTTTCAACCTCACTTTCATTATCTCCAGCAAAATACCAGTGTCAACATACTTTTAGTGTATGTGGACACCTGCTCGTAGAACATCCCTTTCCAAAATCATGGACATTAATATGGAGTTGGTCCCCCCTTTGCTATTATAACAGCCACCGATCTTCTGATAAGGTTTTCCACTAGATGTTAGAACATTGCTGCAGGGACTTGCTTCCATTCAGTCACAAGAGTATTAGTGAGGTCGGGCACTGATGTTGGGCGATTAGGCCTGGCTTGCAGTCGGCGTTCCAATTCATCTCAAAGGTGTTAGATGCGGTTGAGGTCAGGGCTCTGTGCAGGCCTGTCAAGGTCTTCCACACCGAACTTGATAAACCATTTCTGTATGGACCTCGCTTTGTGCATGGGGGCATTGTCATGCTGAAACAAGAAAGGGCTTTCCCCAAACTGTTTTCACAAAAGGTGGAAGCACAGAATGGTCTAGAATGTCATTGTATGCTATAGCATTAAGAATCACCTTCACTGGAACTAAGGGGCCTAGCCCAAACCATGAAAAGCAGCCACAGACCATTATTTCTCATCCATCAAACTTTACAGTTGGCACTATGCAATGGGACAGGTAGAGTTCTCCTGGCGTCCGCCAAACCTAGATTCGTCCGTCGAACTGCCAGATGGTGAAGCGTGATTCATCACACAAGAGAACGCGTTTCCACTGCTCCAGAGTCTAATGGCGGCGAGCTTTACACCACTCCAGCCGACGCTTGGCAATGCGCATGGTGATCTTAAGCTTGTTTGCAGCTGCTCGACCATGGAAACCCATTACGTATGTGAAAACGGCACATTTCTAAAGTTAAGTAAAAAAATATATAAAGTAAAAACATTCTACCCGATGACATAAAAAAAAAGTGATATTCAAACACTGAGATTCGCAGTGATGTTGGGAGCAAGAAAATACCCTCCCTTGTGCTAGAAATACCCTCCCTTGTGCTTTTAATCCATCACAGAGAAGCATTTTTTAGGACCTTATCTTTTTAACCACAGATCATATAAACGGTCTGTTTTCACATATGTAGACACTGGTTTGGTGCTGGAAATTATGATTATGAGAAAACATATTTTCTGATCTGATGAAACCAAGATTGAACTCTTTGGCCTGAATGCCAATCGTCACATCTGGAGGAAACCTGGCACCATCCCAACAGTGAAGCACGGTGGTGGCAGCATCATGCTGTGGGGATGTTTTTCAGAGGCAGGGACTGGGAGACTAGTCAGGATCGAGGGAATGATGAATGGCGCAAAGTACAGGGAGATCCTTGATGAAAACCTGCTCCAGAGCGCTCAGGACCTCAGACTGGGGCGAAGGTTCACCTTCCAACAGGAAAACGACCCTAAGGACACATCCAAGACAACGCAGGAGTGGTTTCGGGACAAGTCTCTGAATGTCCTTGAATGGCCCAGCCAGAGCCTGGACTTTAACCCGATCTACCATCTCTGGGGAGACCTGAAAACAGCTATGCAGCGACAGTCCCCATCCAACTGACAAGGTTGAGAGGATCTGCAGAAAAGAATGGGAGAAAATCCCCAAATACAGGTGTGCCAAGCTTGTAGTGTCATACCCAAAGGTGCTTCAACAAAGTACTGAGTGAAGGGTCTGAATACTTATGTAAATGTGATATTTCCACTCTGAAATTTTAATACATTTGCAAAAATTTCTAAAAGACTCATTTGCATTGTCATTATGGGGTGTTGTGTGTAGATTGATGAGGGGGAAAAAACTCAAGGGTTCTGAATACTTTCCGAATGCACTGTAGACAGGTATGTTACTTTCCAAATCATGTCCAATCAATTTGAATTTACCACAGGTGGACGCCATTCAAGTTGTAGAAACATCTCAAGAATGATCAATGGAAACACGATGCACCTGAGCTCAATTTCGAGTCATAGCAAAGGGTCTGAATACTTAAGTAAATAAGGTATTTTTTTTGTTGCTTTTTAAAATTTGCTAACATTTATAACAACCTGTTTTCACTTTGTCATTATGGGGTATTATTGATGAGGAAAAAGATATTGTATCAATTTTAGCTACGTCGGCAGCAGAGTGTGCAGCTGAGTGGGCAGCAGCTACATGAAAAAAATCCAGCACATGCACAGAAATCTCTATCATATCTAAGTATGATATAATAGGTTGGGTTCCAGAAAATCGGGAACAGTATATATTTTTGTTGTTGTAATTTTACCCCCTTTTTCTCCCCAATTTTGTTATATCGAATTGGTAGTTACGATCTTGTCTCATCACTGCAACTCCCCAACAGGCTCGGGAGAGGCGAAGGTCAAGTCATGCTTCCTCTGAAACATGACCCGCCAAGCCGCGCTGCTTCTTAACACCTGCTCGCGTAACCCGGAAGCCAGCCGCACCAATGTGTCGGAGGCCCGCCACAAGGAGTCGCAGGAGCGCGATGAGCCAAGTAAAGCCACCCGGCCAAACCCAGATGACACTGGGCCAATTGTGCGCTGCCCTATGGGACTCCTAGTCACGGCCAGATGTGACACAGCCTGGGATCCAACCCCAGGCTGCAGTGATGCCTCAACACTGCGCTGCAGTGCCTTAGACTGCTGTGCCACTTGGGATGCCCCATAACAGGCTTTTAAAATGTAATATTGGTGCACAATTTCTACTTAAAAATATGTTTAAAAAGACAGTAATTCACAGTTCACAGTTGGCTCACCTCAGTGAGACTGTGTGTGGTCCTATGCTGTTCAGCTGGTTCCTCTGTGGGTTCAGGAGGAGGTGTAGTCTGGTTGTCCTCTGTGAACATGGTCCCGTCAGGGTTCCCCATACCTTCCTCCTTCACCAGCAGCACCTCTGGACCCTCCTCCTCCTGGAAGAGAGCGGTGATACAGATTACTCTTTAAGGTACATGCACACACAGATAATAAACACGCTTTCAACATGGAGTGTTTACCCATCCCCACTACGTTTGAGTCCTATACTGTAGTCACAGAATGACTTCATTGTTGTTAAACCCATCATGGTGGACATAAATATGACGTTGTGGATAAATATAAGTCAGCTATGCTAAGTCAAAAGTCATCAGACAAACCTGACTAAACTATTTTGACGTGTACAGTAGGTGTTTCTTAGTGTGTGGGTATGTGTAGGTATTAGGGCTGTCAAACGATGACAATAATCAAGTTAACGGCATTAGTTAATAGCGATTAATCTGCTCAAATTTGGCCCCAAAGAAAGATTTTTCCATTTAAAAAGTAGTGCATTGAGATACAGGCATACAATGCTTTGATTGTAAGGAACGGAAACACAAAATGATCTACGTCAAAATCTTTTAGTAGCATTTCCACCATGAACAACACGTCACTAACATTGCTACAGCTATTAATGCTCCCAATGTTTGAGTAGGCCTACTCCCTCTTATCAATGTTCTTGAAGTGTAACACTTGTAAACAGTACAGACACACACAGTTAAGTACTGTTAAAGCTTCAGGTATTCTAGGAAAAAAATAACTGTCTCTATGGATACAAAGAACAGAGAGCTTTTAAACTGATGAAAACATTGTAACCATCTGTACTGTTCAGATAACTTTATACACATAGTCCTACGCACTCTCCCTCCCACACCAGGTCTCTCACACTTACTCCCACACCATTGACTATGATATTGATTACTGCTTTGTTGAGAAAGAAAAAGGCATTTCACTGTACTAGTACACATGACAATAAAACCGTGAAACTTGAAACACACATCCTCTCTCTCACACACACCCCACTCTTGAATATGCAGCCTACCTTTGAAGTCAATTCCTTTTCAGTTCTTCCTGTGCCATCCAAATTTGTGCATAGCCGTGTCAGTGGTCAAGTTATCAGGTTGCTAAGTAACATGACTAGCTTGCTAAATATTGGTGTTTGTTATCAAACCAAAAAAACAGCAGCTTGCGAGTAGTTTAAAATGGCCTGTGACATGCACGCCAATCTGTGGCAGAAAAAAAACATAGCTCCAGTAATATGGGGTATAACTTTCACATGATTTTGGCTAGAAGCTCTCGGTCTTCAGCTATGCAAAGGTGTGAAGCACTGACTGTAACGGTGTTCCCTGTTGTGTTCTGCACTTAAAATCGCCGGCATCCGAAAAATGTACAGCGATGAACATGTCACGCGTTAAATAATGGGCCTAGTAAGTATATTTAGTAAGTGTATATTGGTTATGAAGCACTGTTGGGATCAGATGCGATGTATATTAAAGATAATCTCAATGAAAGTCTTGGAATGAAAAGTCCCATTTTGTGTTTATTAAACATAAACAAGTTTTACATACACCATATGAAAATCACACATATGCATGACCCAACTAAAAATCTGGCATTAACTTGTTGAACTGCATTTCTTTTCTCATTAAAAGTGTCTTGGGAAAAAAATTCAGTAGGTGAATGGAAGTAATCCAGGCATTTGTAAACATGTACCCTACAGAGTACAAACATAATATGTAACAGACTTTAGGCTTATAACACACAATGTCTGGATGCAATATTCTACCCAGCAATATTCAACACTGAAATCTGATACTGTTATTCCAAATGTCTCTGTGGATCTTTTCTGCTGATAACAATGAAAATGTATACATGTGTCTTTAATTCAGGGTTTGATCTAAACATAAGAAGCTACGCGTGAAATGGTTTATTTGAATGTTATAGACTAGAATGATTTTTCTGCTGGTGTATTCTGAGGTAGCTCCTCTCTGAGAACCTCTTCCCGCAGTGCGTACAGGCAAACAGCGTTTCTCCCGTGTGGACCTTCAAGTGCATCTTCAGCTGGTGCTGGCGGGAAAACCTCTTCTCACACTGGGGGCAGCTGTAGGGTTTCTCCCCTGTGTGGACCCTCTCGTGCCTCTTCAGGTCACCAGCCTCAGCGAAGCGCATGTGACACTGTGTACAGCTGAAGGGTTTCACCCCTGTGTGGACCCTCTGGTGCCTCTTCAGGTTGCCAGCCTGGGCGAAGCGCATATGACACCGTGTACAGCTGAAGGGTTTTACCCCTGTGTGAACCCTCTGGTGGATCTCAACATTATGTGGGCAGCTGAAGGCTTTGTTACAGAACATGCAGAGGAACCGTTTCTCTTTACTATTGCCTGATGTAGCATCCCCTGTCTGAGCCTGGGCTCTAGTCCTGTCGTTTGAGTTCAATACCTGATCAAAAAAGACGCGGCCGTGTGAATCAGAAGGCCCCATCGACGTGGATACTGGGTCGCGATCTCTGAACGCATGTGAAGGGGAGTGGGTCGCAACATTTAGATTTGTCTCCAAGCTTTCCCTGTAATCTAAAAAGTCGCTGGTATTGCCCTGCGAGTGTCCTTCTTTTAAGTGAGTCTCATCTGCATTCCATGTCTGAGGAGAGTCGCGCTCAACTTTCACAATCACCTCATCTACGACTAGACCCTCCCCTTTCTTATCTAGGAAACCTTCCGAGTATACACTACTGCTGTACTGGTTCCAGTCCCCTCTCATTGGATTAGTCTGTGTATCTAAGCCCACAGGCATGTCACCAGATATCATCTGTGTCTCTGTAGCGTATGAACAGGTTGGATCATTGTCAGCCTGTAATGCATCACCTGAGTCCCGATTGGATAAAACTGTCCTCAGGTTACCGTAAAGTAAATACTCTGAGCGGGGAGCAGGAGGACAGCCCAGTTGTCCCAGCCCCGTTAAAGTCTCGGTGTCTGTCTCTGACTTGAGAACGGCGTTCTGGGTTCCACTGACCTCCGTGATGCTGCATCGGGTCCTGGGCTGCACTGAGGCGATGGTGGGGTCCTCCATAACTACAGGAGGCACTCCAGCTGCTCCAGTATGGATATCTGTGCTGTGTCGTGGGTCCTCCTCTCCTTCAGACCTCTCCAGCTTGACTCCAGTACCTGCAGCCTCTGCATCTGCAGGCTGACACAAGAAGAGAGGTTATTGAATAACAATGTCATAGGGAAGTCTCACAAACTTCCCTATGGCATATAAATGAGGATGTACATATTAGCAAGTGAATAGCTGAGGGGAGACTTTCTGAAATAAACTGGCCACATTTGATGTACTATAATTTTGATGTAATACTATTACACTAACCTCTATCATGATAACGTGCTGGGTTGAGGTTCCACTCCCCTCATCAACAGTGATTGGTTGGTCATCTCTCCATGTATGTTGTCCCATAGGCTTTACAAAGCTTCTGTAGCCTCCAGTCCGATGTCCTTCACCTGAGTGAGTGATTGGGTGAAAAGAGGTGGTTAGGTTAGGTACTGTCAATGCTCAACTGTATATTGTACACTAAGGTAACATTTATCATAACTTCTTGAAATATTGATTGATGTATTATGTTCCATGCAACACATTGTTTTCATTGAGTAAATAGGATGTGCAGTAAATCAATAATCTGGTTAGAACATGATATTGTGTCTTTGCGCCAAGATAGCTAAGTAATCAGGGGAATTATTGCATACTGTCCAAAAACTGACCAAGACTAAATTCTGGGTAACACATCTGAACACATGTCCAGAGGGGAACGGGGCGACAGGCCGCGCATCCTCTGCATTCTGCTAAATGTACCTCTTGCCAATCCTCTGTATCGGTCGAGGATCTTGACACTGCTGGGACGACTGACGAGGACGCGCTCTGGTATTGTCCTCTCAGCGCGCTCCCGTGCCACCTTCAGTTCCAGTAGTTTCCTCCGCAATGCCCTGTTTTCTTTCTGGCTTTGAGTTATTTCCAAACGAAACACTGCATAGTCGTCGTCTACGAGTTTACAGATCTCTGCCACGGCTGCATTCGCTAGCACCTCCATGATGGAGGCTATTTGAGTGTGAAACACCATACAGTTAGCCATTGTTAGCAGCTAGCGTTACCTAGATAACATCTATCAACTAAGTCGTCTCCAACACGAATTATACACTTTATAGTGTGAGTATGTGATGCTGTGCAGTTACATTAGTCATATTTTGAAATCCAGGGTGTTAAACGTCTAAATAACAACAATAAAAACGCTAACGTAGAAATTGTTCATTGTCACTGTTGTTCACTGTTGTTCACTTCCGTTTACTTCTTCTTTACGGCGGTTGGCATCCAATATTTATGGTGCATTAGCGCCACCAACTGTACGGGGATTAAAAAAGGAAACTCCATATTGTGAGAGTGGGAGATCAGTTTTGTTATTATCTCTCACTTCTTCAGTACTTCAAACTTCAATAAATCCCTCCACCGGCTCTGGGTCCTGAGAGGGTATTACTGCTCTTGACAGCACCTCATGGAACTCCTCTGCTGACAAATCTTTTAGTCCCAGGAACCAGTCTGCCGCATCCACAATAATGCCCATCTTCCTGGACTTTCCCTCCACATTAGCTGTGCCATTGATCACAATTGCCATAAAACTCACAAAGTCCACCTTCTTTACATACAGTATATCTGGATTCTGCTGGTGGGAGGCCAACTCTGCAACCTGCAGAGGCCTACCTGACACACCTCGGACCTCCTACTATGTCTACCCTTCTTACCGTCTCCGCATAGGAGTGAATTCCCTGATTTTGGCCACTTCCATCTCTTTCACCCTATTTGGGCATTCCAAGGATGTCGCCTCATGTTCTCTACCACAGTTACAATACTTCATTCCTTTGCATATCTCTTCTGCTGCACAGTCTCCATCAAAGTGGTTTCCCCCACACGTCCCACATCTCGGCTCCTTCCGTCTGCAGACACTTTCTACATGTCCAAACATTTTACAACTGTTACACTGCAAAGGCCTGGATATAAAGGCTCTGACAGGATAATACACATATCCCAGCTGCCCTCGGGTCAGGAGGGACTCCACATTAAAAAAAACACAAGGGCAGACAAACCCTTCTCCTTCTTGCCGTTAACCACACAATTCATCAAGCATACATCAACCACTCCAGGAATTTACTTTAGCATATCAATATCAACTTATTATACAACTCCTGAAATGACTCCTTTTAATAGGTGACCTGCTCCGTTTGAACTTTACCCAAAGCTTTCTCCACCACTTTGGATATCTTCAATGGGTTGGGTGTACATCGTTCCAGAAAACATACTTCCACCAAGATACGATGGGGAATTATCAACCCTAGCCAATTTTTCTTATTTTTCAATTTCTTTGGACAGATGTCCATTCTTAATTTCCACTGCAAATTGATTCAAGTAGCCACCATCGCAATAAACGTAAGAAAACCTACCTTGATAAAACTCATCCTCTCTGAATCTCTCTATTCAGGCCTACTTACTGAGGGGCTCCCAGTCTAATCCCTCACCCTTGGGCTAACCGCTACTCTTCACTGCCTTGGCATAGGACACTTTCTGCCCCACTCGAACTCTGGCAATCTCAACCTGTCTCTCTCTCACAGGGCACTTCGGATCCCCAGCTGCATGGGCGCCCACACACACAGTGCTTTCTCTATCCCAACTGTACACTCCCTCTGACTATCCAATTGAGAAAAAAGTATATTTTACTTAAATATACTCCAAATTCACATAATATACTACAAATACAAGATTTGTGGTATATTTTTCTAGTATATCTTAAGTATACGTTTACTATCATTACACTTAATACACATTTTAAATGCATTGTTTTTCTGTATTTAAGTATACTACACTGGTTGTACAAAACATTAGGAACACCTTCCTAATATTGAGTTGCACACCCTTTTGCCCTCAGAACAGCCTTAATCCGTCAGAGCATGGACCAGGCTGGTGAGTTGAAAAGGCACCAGAGGGTCCACATGGGAGAGAGGCTGTCCGCCAGTACACACTATGGGAAGAGGTCCTCAGAGGGGAGATACCTCAGTTTACACCAGCAGAAAAACCATTCCACTCTATAACATAGAAAGTAACCATTCAACTGGAGTGCTTCTGACATTCAAATGAATCCCTGCATTAAAGACAAATATTAATTTTCATTGTTATCAGCAAAAAAGACTTTCAGATGCATTTTGAATAACAAGAGTAACAGATTTCAGTGTTGATTATTCCTGGGTAGAATATTGCATCCAGACATTGTGTGATATACACTGAGTGTACAAAACTTTAGGAACACCTATAGAGTTGCACCCACTTTTGCCCTCAGAACAGCCTCAATTCATTGGGGCATGGACTCGAACAGGTGTCGATAGCATTCCACCCATGTTGACCCCAATGCTTCCCACAGTTGTGTCAAGTTGGTTGGTGGACCATTCTTGATACTCACAGGAAACATTTGAGAGTGAAAAACTCTCAGTTCTTGCACCCACTGAATGGCACACATACACAATCCATGTCTCAATTGTCTCAATTGTCTCAATCCTTTAACCTGCCTTCTCCTGTTCATCTATACTGATTAAGGTGGATTTAAAAAGTGACAATAAGGGATCATAGCTTTCACCTGGTCAGTTTATGTCATGGAAAGAGCAGGTGTTCCTAATGTTTTGTACACTCAGTGTATATGGGTTTTTCTAAACTAGGGTACCAAGTCATTAATAATAATTTGCCATTTTTTTCATGTGGATACATTAAGATATAAAGGGGGAATATAGATACATTCAATATAATCCATGAGTTGAATCAAAACTTATGTTTAAACCCTTTTTCATGCTTGGAGTCTTCACAGATTGGCAACAAATCAAATTTTATTTGTCACGTGCTTCCAAATACAATACCTTACAGTGAAATGCTTACTTACAAGTCCTCAACCAACAATTCAGTTTTAAGAAAAATACCCCCAAAAATTATAAATAAAAGTAACAAATAATTAAGCAATAAAATAACAATAGCGAGTCTATATACAGGGGGAACCGGTACAGAGTGCGGGGGCACCAGTTAGTCGTGTGACATAAAACACCACCTTTCTTTCCTTACATTTATGATACTGTTGTTTGTTTTTATATCATATACTAAGCATTTAACCATTGAATTACACATTTACCTTGATGCTGTGAAATTCCTGGATAGCTGTCTAACTCTTTTGTATGAAGATCTTGGAAGTGTACTGTAACCTCAGAACATTTCAAATCAAATTTTACTGGTCACATACACATGGTCAGCAGATGTTATTGAGAGTGCAGGAAAATGCTTGTGCTTTTAGTTCCGACAGTGCAGCAATATCTAACATGTAGTCTAACAATTGCACAACAACTACCTAATACACACAAATCTAAGTATGGAATGGAATGGAATAAGAGTATAGTCAGTATAGTCAGTATAGTATAGTCAATAAACAGCATTCTTACATAGGTATTCCTCTTGTCCAGATGGGATAGGGCAGTGTGGAGTGTTATGGTGATTGCATCGTCTCTGGACCTATTGGAGCATTAAGCAAATTGAAGTGGGTCTAGGGTGACAGGTAAGATGGAGGTGATATGATCCTTGACTAGCCTCTCAAAGCACTTCATGATGACAGAAGTGAGTGTTATGGGGCGATAGTAATTTAGTTCAGTTATCTTTGCTTTCTTGGGTACTGGAACAATGGTTGCTATGGGGCGATGTTCAGTTACCTTTGCCTTCTTGGGTACTGGAACAATGGTGGCCATCTTGACGCATGTGGAGACAGGAGACTGGATGGGGAGATTGAATATGTATGTAAATACACCAGCCAGCTGGTCTGCGCATGCTCTGAGGACTAGTCTAGGGATGCCGTCTGGGCCGGCAGCCTTGCGAGGGTTAACACGATTAAATGTCTTACTCATGTCGGCCACGGAGGAGAGCCCACAGTCCTTGGTAGTGGGCCACGTTGCTGGCACTGTATTATCCTCAAAGCGGGCGAAGAAGGTGTTTAGTTTGTCTGGAAGCAAGACGTTGCGGTGTCCGTGACATGGCTGGTTTTATTTTTGTAGTTTGTGATTGTCTGATTGCCATAAACATCTCATGTTTGAGCCGTTGAATTGCGACTCCACTTTGTCTCTATACTGACATTTCACTTGTTTGATTGCCTTGTGGAGGTAATAACTATACTGTTTGTATTTGGCAATATTCCAAGTCAACTTTCCATGTTTATATGCGGTGGTTCGCGCTCTCAGTTTTGCGCGAATGCCACCATCCATCCACGGCTTCTGGTTAGGGTAGATTTTAATAGTCACAGTGGGTACCACATCTTCTATGCACTTTCTTATAAACTCATATAACCCTATAGGAAGGGAGGAGCAAAATGGAGTCGTGGTCAGATTTGCTGAAAGGAGGGAGGAGGAGGGCCTTGATCCAGTGCCTTTCCAGCACAAAAACTACAGTCAATATGCTGATAGAATTTAGGTAGCCTTGTTCTCAAATTTTCTCTGTTAAAATCCCCAGCTAATGCAGCCTCAGGATACATGGTTTCCAGTATGCATAAAGTCCAGTGAAGTTCCTTGAGGGCCAACGTGGTATCGGCTTGAGGGGGGTTATACACGGCTGTGACAATAACGGAGGAGAATTCTCTTGGGAGATAATACGGTCTGTATTTGATTGTGAGGAATTATAGGTCAGGTTAACAAAAGGACTTGAGTTCCTGTATGTTGTTGCAATTACACCATGAGTCGTTAATCATGAATGTGACGTAGAAGTCCGTCACTGGCCGCGGGCAGCATTTGGTTCTTTAACAAACCTTCCCAACAGATCAGAGAGTACAGGCACATCCCTCCCCAAAATCATCTCAAAAGGTAGCTTCTCCATTACCCCAACTTTGAGGAGGTATTTCTGACCCTGAATCTCAACTGTGAGCTCAGCTGTGGGCTGCTGTGACTGGTCACCATGGACACATTGGATCAGTGTCTGATGACCATAATCAATGTCATTAACAGGTACATTACCTTTTCTGATCAATGACAGGGAACTGCCGGTGTCAATCATTGCAGTAAGACTTTTACCATTCACTTTTACAGGTACCAAGCATGACCCTTCCCGAGTCTGTCTACTCTGCAAACCTTCAGCAAGCCCAGAAGGCCCAGAAGAGAGGCTATGACCAGCACGCTCGCCACAGAGAGTTTGAGCCAGGACAGAAAGTCCTGCTCCTCCTTCCCTCGTCTACCAGCAAGCTCCTTGCGCAATGGCAAGGACCGTACCTAATCGGGAGGAAGATGGGCCCAGTGACCTACGAGGTGCTGCACCCGGACAAGGGTAAGAAGAAGCAAACCTACCATGTGAACCTTCTCAAGGCCTGGGAGGAGAAAGAGGAACTCTCCAAAGGAAAGTCCTTTCTGGTCCGCAGAGTAGAAGAGGATGAGTCGGATGGGGTCACAGAGGCATGGAAAGAACGAGCAGAAGTCATACTGGCTCACCTGGAAGAAGACAAGCAAGATGAGCTGAAGCAGCTGTTTGGCAAGTATCCGGCCCTCTTCAGTCAGAGACCAGGAAGAACCAAAGTCCTGGAACACGTCATTCGTTTGAAACCTGGCCAGAACCCTGTCCGCCAGCATCCTTACCGTGTGCCTATCCAATTCCTGGATAGCTGTCTAACTCTTTTGTATGAAGATCTTGGAAGTGTACTGTAACCTCAGAACATTTCAAATCAAATTTTACTGGTCACATACACATGGTCAGCAGATGTTATTGAGAGTGCAGCAAAATGCTTGTGCTTTTAGTTCCGACAGTGCAGCAATATCTAACATGTAGTCTAACAATTCCACAACAACTACCTAATACACACAAATCTAAGTATGGAATGGAATAAGAGTATAGTCAATAAACAGCATTCTTACATAGGTATTCCTCTTGTCCAGATGGGATAGGGCAGTGTGGAGTGTTATGGTGATTGCATCGTCTCTGGACCTATTGGAGCATTAAGCAAATTGAATTGGGTCTAGGGTGACAGGTAAGATGGAGGTGATATGATCCTTGACTAGCCTCTCAAAGCACTTCATGATGACAGAAGTGAGTGTTATGGGGCGATAGTAATTTAGTTCAGTTACCTTTGCTTTCTTGGGTACTGGAACAATGGTTGCTACGGGGCGATGTTCAGTTACCTTTGCCTTCTTGGGTACTGGAACAATGGTGGCCATCTTGACGCATGTGGGGACAGGAGACTGGATGGGGAGATTGAATATGTATGTAAATACACCAGCCAGCTGGTCTGCGCATGCTCTGAGGACTAGTCTAGGGATGCCGTCTGGGCCGGCAGCCTTGCGAGGGTTAACACGATTAAATGTCTTACTCATGTCGGCCACGGAGGAGAGCCCACAGTCCTTGGTAGTGGGCCACGTTGCTGGCACTGTATTATCCTCAAAGCGGGCGAAGAAGGTGTTTAGTTTGTCTGGAAGCAAGACGTTGCGGTGTCCGTGACATGGCTGGTTTTATTTTTGTAGTTTGTGATTGTCTGATTGTCATAAACATCTCACGTTTGAGCCGTTGAATTGCGACTCCACTTTGTCTCTATACTGACATTTCGCTTGTTTGATTGCCTTGTGGAGGTAATAACTATACTGTTTGTATTTGGCAATATTCCAAGTCAACTTTCCATGTTTATATGCGGTGGTTCGCGCTCTCAGTTTTGCGCGAATGCCACCATCCATCCACGGCTTCTGGTTAGGGTAGATTTTAATAGTCACAGTGGGTACCACATCTTCTATGCACTTTCTTATAAACTCATATAACCCTATAGGAAGGGAGGAGCAAAATGGAGTCGTGGTCAGATTTGCTGAAAGGAGGGAGGAGGAGGGCCTTGATCCAGTGCCTTTCCAGCACAAAAACTACAGTCAATATGCTGATAGAATTTAGGTAGCCTTGTTCTCAAATTTTCTCTGTTAAAATCCCCAGCTAATGCAGCCTCAGGATACATGGTTTCCAGTATGCATAAAGTCCAGTGAAGTTCCTTGAGGGCCAACGTGGTATCGGCTTGAGGGGGGTTATACACGGCTGTGACAATAACGGAGGAGAATTCTCTTGGGAGATAATACGGTCTGTATTTGATTGTGAGGAATTATAGGTCAGGTTAACAAAAGGACTTGAGTTCCTGTATGTTGTTGCAATTACACCATGAGTCGTTAATCATGAAACATATACCCCCGCCCTTCTTTCCGGAGAGATGTTTATTCCTGTCGGCACGACGTACAGAGTATCCAGGTGGCTGTACCGACTCCAACAGCATATCCCGAGAGAGCCATGTTTCTGTGAAACAGAGTATGTTCAAATCTCTCATGTCTCTCTGGAAAGCAACCCTTGCTCTAATTTTGTCTACCTCGTTATCTATAGACTGGACATTAGCGAGTAATATACTCAGAAGCGGTGGGTGGTGTTCGTACCTCTGAAGTCTGACCAGCAGACCGCTCCGTCTGCCTCTTCTCCGGTGGTGTTGTTTTGGGTCAGATGCCCTGGGTGGTTTGGACAAAGGATCCACTTCGGGAAAGTCGTATTCCTGGTCGTAGTGCTGGTAAGTTGACGCCGCTCTGATATTTAATAGTTCTTCCCGGGTGTATGTAATAACACTTAAGATTTTCTTGGCTAACTATGTAAGAAATAATACTTTTAAAAAAACTAAATACTGCAAAGTTTGCTAAGGACTAGAAGCGAGGCAGCCCTCTCTGTTGCGCAATTTTCGTATCTCTCTCTATGTTATAGTGTGAAAACAGTTGTCATGGGCAACAGTTTATGTGATTGCAAAATCCAATGCTTTAAACAGAAATAGTAACTACTAAAATTAAAATCGATACTGAAATTAATTGTGCTCATCAATAATTACGCATAATACTTGGTTGAAGCATGTTTGGTGTCTAGCTGTTTAGTTACTTGGGGACATTATTGTGCAAACTCCGCTGATTCCAATCTTCTAACTACATTCTATTAATCTATTATCTATGAATTAATTGATTAGTAGCTTCCCATACTGTGCCACAGTACCAAGATAAGGTACGATTTCTCAGTTTCTACTTAAGATTTAGTGTGTATTGACTTATTAATGAACTGCTGTTAGTGTAAATGTTTAGCTGACTAATATATCAAAGCTACCGAGCTAACCATTGATAATCTTATTAAATGATGCTATACAGCCAAAACAACAGGATCCATTGCTGGACTAGAGATATGCCCTAGCTATAGTTAGTCAGTGGTTGCACATCTAACTAGCTGGATTGAGGCAAGGGTGTGAATAGTAGACATAAATATATAATTTCACTGTTTACAGCAGGGCCTCCAGCTACACAGACCTGTCTGGTCAGCCTGGTAGGGTGCTGCGGGTGTGTCCAGCTTCCACCTCTGCAAATCTGTGCGTGAATAGCAATGGAATTAAACATTCAACCAATGCCTCAAGTGTTGGGCTGTGAGTCCACCACACACCCAAAGGGTTGTGAGGTCCTGTCCAGAACCAACCCCTAGCCCTTGTCCCTACACATTTGTGGAAATCTGAGAGAATTGGACAAGTGTTAGCAATATTCCAAAATTCCCCCAAGCCTATCAGAGGGTAAGGTGGAGCTCTCACCATGTCACCACCCATCAATCACTCTCAGACAAATGTCTAGACTCTGGGCAGTAGGGGCTAGGGTTGGTTTCTGTACAGGTCATGGGTATTATGGTAGCTCAGTCAGTCTGACACTGTCAAAAAATTATCATAGCTGTCATGTACTTGCTTCCTCTGTCCTTGAGAGAATCTCAATTGCATTTCCTTGATTTGTTGCATCCTCTGTCCTCATCTCCTTCTAAAAACCCATTGGATGAGAAGGTCAGAGGTCCCTCACCTCTCACCCTCTTATCCAATGAGGTTTGAGAAGGAGGCGAGGAGAGAGGACGTGAGGAATGAAGAAAATGCAATTGAGATTCTCCCCTTGTTTCCTCCATTCCTCACCTCCCTCTCAAAGCACATTGGGGGAGAGGAGGCAAGGTTCCTCCCTTCGTGCTCCAATGCACTTTCATGGAGAGGCAAGGATTGGAGGAAACAAGGACAGAGGAAGAAAGAATGTGATGTCTAGTTCACACACACACTGCTTGAAGAGTTTACTGATTATAATGATTTCATTATTGGTTATTATTATTGTTAATGATTTTGTTGACAGACCCATTGTATTGTATTACTGAATTAAATTATTATATCAACTATAAAAAAAAAAAGATAGAAATGCTGTTGATCTCTTTCATTCCTTTGGAATGTCTAGCATGGCTATAAATGGTAGAGGAGTTGACTAAAGCACAAACAGACCTGCTACTAGGCATGGCAAACAAACATGCAGTGTCCATGTTTCATGTAACATTTTGAATGTCATGTAGATGTTTTGATGTTGCTTTAAAGTTATGGTCTCATTGGGCCTATCTAGACTCTCATTCCGGTAACTACATGTAAAGCTGCAGGAAAATCCTGTTTAAATGTTTGTCAAACCATTTTGAAATGTTGACCCTGATGTCACACATTGGCTCCTTTATTTATAGAAAGACCCATATGTTCACTATCATCATACTTAAACACACTTATTAAAACACAATTTTATACGCTTTATTAATAATTTAGTATATTCATTCCAAATACACTTGGAGCTGTTTTTGCAAAAAAAAAAGTATATCTAGTAAAAAAAAAATCACAGAATATATTTGAGTATACTTTTAAAAGTATGTGCATTTAAAAAAAATATTACCCAGCATCCTTTTCTGCAGCTGAAGTTTTGATTTATAATATGTTCCTCATATTTATGCTATTCAAATGTTTTGATGTTCATTTTCCAAATTAATAATTTATCACCGTAATGTGGACAACTTAAGTGTGAAATCCCACTTGTGCACAGTTATCAAAAACGTTAGATGAAAATTACCACTCCAGCCACAACTGCTTTGTAAATATCATCTTGTAACATTGGCTGAGGAGATTCCTTGGTCAATAAAGGTAACCTTTACATGGTTAATTACAATAGCTAATGTGGTTAGCTTTTACTCTATTTGTAAAAGTATACTTGAAACACATTATAAATACACTTTATTTGTAAAGAAAATACAGGAATTCCATTTCATTGTTCATGCTAGTGTACTAATAATACAATGACATTGATTGGCCAAATAAATCAAACTTACATTTACACCGAATTTGAATTTTAGTAGACTTCTATTTTGAGAAATATACAATGTACATAAGGTATATTCAAAATATAATTGTTTTACTATTTATCTAATAAACTAAGAATATACACTACCGTTCAAAAGTTTGGGGTCACTTAGAAATGTCCTTGTTTTTGAAAGAAAGGCACATTTTTTGTCCATTAAAATAACATCAAATTGATCACAAATACAGTGTAGACATTGTTCATGTTGTAAATGACTATTGTAGCTGGAAATTGCAGATTTTTATGGAATATCTACATAGGCGTACAGAGGCCCATTATCAGCAACCATCACTCCTGTGTTCCAATGGAACGTTGGGTTAGCTAACCAAAGTTTATCATTTTAAAAGGCTAATTGATCATTAGAAAACCCTTTATGCAATTATGTTAGTACAGCTAAAAACCATTGTGGTGATTAAAGAAGCAATAAAACTGGCCTTCTTTAGGCTAGTTGAGTATCTGGAGCATCAGCATTTGTGGGTTCGATTACAGGCTCAAAATGTCCATAAACAAAGGACTTTCTTCTGAAACTCGTCAGTCTATTCTTGTTCTGAGAAATGAAGGGAATTCCATGCGAGAAATTGCAAGAAACTGAAGATCTCGTACAACGCGGTGTACTACTCCCTTCACAGAACAGAGCAAACTGTCTCTAACCAGAATAGAAAGAGGAGTGGGAGGCCCCGGGGCACAACTGAGCAAGAGGACAAGTACATTAGAGTGTCTAGTTTGAGAAACAGACACCTCACAAGTCCTCAACTGGCTGACCTCTCTATTATTGGAAGGGTGTTATTGTCCAAAGCAGAGTTCTGTCACGTTTTGTCTACCCTGGTCTCCCTATTTGTAGCTGATCAAACCAGCAAGGATATCAACAAGACTTTCCTAGACTTTATATGGAAAAATATACAACGCATCTTAAGAAGTCTGTAATATCAAACCAAAGAGCTGATGGTGGGCTTGAAGCACTAGATTTCATTGATATCAATAATACCTTTAAATTAAACTGTATGAAAAGATGTATGCTTAGTTCTGAATCTATATGGTACTTCATTCCCTGTCATATTTTTATGAAATTGGGTGGTCTTCAATTTTTGTGGAAGTGCAACTGTTCTCCAGCAAAATTACCCATCAAACTGTCCAAATCGCATGAACAAGCCCATTTAGCCTGGAAACTATGTTATGTCCACAACTTCTCCACACACAAGGCACTTCTGTGGAACAACAAAGATACTTAAAAACAAGTCTTTGTTCTTTCCTAAGTGGTTTGAAATAAATATATTTGTGCTTGATTTATTTGATAAAGAAGGAAATATACTCTCTCATAGAAAGTTCTTCGAAACATTGAACTTCCCAATACATTTGTAATGGGTGTCGTCGTCGGATGAGGAGGAATCGGACCAAAGCATGGTAAGTGTTCATGACTTTTATTGAACTGAACACTGAAACAAAATAACAAGGTGAATAAACGAAACCGCAACAGTCCTGTCAGGTGACGAACACTAAACAGAAAACAACTACTCACAAAACATAGGTGGGAAAAAGCAACCTAAGTATGGTTCCCAATCAGAGACAACGATAGTCAGCTGTCCCTGATTGAGAACCATACCCGGCCAAAACAAAGAAATACAAAACATAGAAAAAAGAACATAGAATGCCCAACCAAGTCAAACCCTGACCAAACCAAAATAGAGACATAAAAAGCTCTCTAAGGTCAGGGTGTGACAACGTTATAAATAATTTAATTCTGTATGCCAAGCAATACCTTCAGGACTTAATTAATTACATCTCATTTTGTGCTTTGGAGAACATGTAAAGATAGATGCAAATCTTAAGTTAGAAGGTTGCTGGATAAGTAATGTAATAACACATTCATAAGATCTTTTTAACACCAAGAACAATATTTCTCCTAGAGGGAAGGAAATTCTTCTGGAATGTATTAATTACTGAAATTGAATGGAAGAACGCTTGGTTACTCCGCCACAAACTTTGTTTATCAAATCAATCAATCAAAATCAATAAATTCACTTAAATAAAAATACACTTGCAATAACTTGTTGGCTAAATTCATGAAGCTAATTATACAAAAAAATGTATGAGCGTGACTCTGTGAAGTTATTATGGAGCGAGTTAAATATTTAAATTTTATCAATAAGACCCATGTATTTACAATGAAATATGTAATATATTAATATTCAAATGAAAACAAAACTCCTGAATTAGTCGTTAATTTATTCATTCTCTCTGGTAAATTTGATATACACAAAAACAGCCTCCAGTATTTATGCTGCAATAGTTTATGTGTTGGGGAGCTAGGGTCAGTCTGTTATATCTGGAGTATTTCTCATGTCTTATCCGGTGTCCTGTGTGAATTTAAGTATTTTCTCTCTCTCTCTCTCTCTCTCTCTCTCTCTCTCAGGACCTGAGCCATAGGACCATGCCTCAGGACTACCTGGCCCGATGAATCCTTGTGTTCCCCAGTCCGCCTGGTCATGCTGCTGCTCTGGTTACAACTCTTCTGCCTGCGACTATGGAACCCTGACCTGTTCAATGGACGTGCTACCTTGTCCCGGACCTGCTGTTTTGGACTCTCTCTCTACCGCACCTGCTGTCTCTAACTCTGAATGATCGGCTATGAAAAGCCAACTGGGTAAGGATGACAAAGGCAGAGAATTTACCGTTTACTGGGAATTTATTTATTCCTTCACACTGTACATTTGGGGAAAAGGGTCTGGACAGAACCAAAGCAAAGAAAGTTAAAGTTAAAGAGCCCCCCTCTCCTTGTAACGGCTGTTTGAAGAAGTGGACCAAGTGTTCATGATTTATTAATAGAACTGAACAACAAAAAGAACGAAAGCGAAACAGTTCTGTCTGGGGCAGACACAAAAACAGAAAACAACTACCCACAAAACACAGGTGGGAAAAGGCTACCTAAGTATGGTTCTCAATCAGAGACAACGATAGACAGCTGCCTCTGATTGAGAACCACACCCGGCCAAACACGCAGAAATAGATAACATAGAACACAAAACATAGAATGCCCACCCCAACTCACACCCTGACCAAACCAAAATAGAGACATAAAAAGGAACCGTAAAAAGTTGATAAACCCCTGCCAACTAATGTCAACACATATTTACACTGAACAAAAATAGAAATGTAATATGTAACAATTTCAAGTTGTTACAGTTGATATAAGAAAATCCAGCATTGAAATAAATGCATTAGGCCCTAATCTATGGATTTCACATGACTGGGAATACAGATATGCATCTGTTGGTTAAACACCTTAAAAAAAGTAGGGGAGTGAAGAAAAACAAAAGCCAGTATCCGGTGTGACCACAATTTGCCTCATGCAGTGCGACACATCTCCTTCACATAGAGTTGATCAGGCTGTTGATTGTGGCCTGTGGAATGTTGTCCCACTCCTCTTCAATGGCTGTGGGAAGTTACTGGATATCGCCGGGAACTGGAAAACGCTGTTGTACACTTTGATCCAGGGCATACCAAACATGCTCAATTGATGACATGTCTGGTGAGTATGCAGGCCATGGAAGAACTGGGACATTTATATTTATATTGCACAGGTTGAGCAGATTGTGTACAGATCCTTGCAACATGGGGCCATGCATTATCATGCTGAAACATGGAGGTTATGGCGGTGGATGAATAGCACGACAATGGGCCTCAGAATCTCATCACGGTATCTCTGTGCATTGAAATTGCCATCCATATTCCCACCACCACCATGGGGCACTCTGTTCACAACGTTGACATCAGCAACCTGCTCGCCCACACAACGCCATACACTCTGTCTGCCATCTGCCTGGGTACAGTTGAAACCGGGATTAATCCGTAAAGAGCACACTTCTCCAGTGTGCCAGTGACCATCAAAGGTGAGAATTTGCCCACTGTAATCGGTTACAATGCCAAACTGCAGTCTGGTCAAGACCCTGGTGAGGATGACGAGCATGCAGATGAGCTTCCCTAGTTTGTGCAGAAATTCTTCTGTTTTTGCAAACCCATAGTTTCATCAGCTGTCCGGGTGGCTGGTCTCAGATGATACCACAGGTGAATAAGCTGGATGTGGAGGTCCTGGTTTGGAGTGGTTACACGTGGTCTGCGGTTGTGAGGCCAGTTGGATGTACTACCAAATTTTCTAAAACAACGTTGGAGACGGCTTATGGTAGAGAAATTCAAATTTAATTCTCTGGCAACAGCTCTGGTGGATATTTCTTCAGTCTGCATGCCAATTGCACGCTCCCTCAAAACTTGAGACATCTGTGGCATTGTGTTGTGTGACAAAACTGCACATTTTAGAATGGCCTTTTATTGTCCCCAGCACAAGGTGCACCTGTGTAATGATCATGCTGTTTAATCAGCCACACCTGTCAGGTGGGTGAATTATCTTGACAAAGGAGAAATGCTATGATTTAAACAATTTTGTGCAAAACATTTGAGCTAAATAAGATTTTTGTATATATGGAACATTTCTGGGATCTTTTATTTCAGCTCATGAAACCAACCCAGTATCACAGATTATTGTGAACTAGACACTAATTTCTTATTGGAAATTTGTGACAGGCACACAAAAAAAGTATTTTTTTTCCTGTGCAGTACACAATGTTTTATACAGTGCATTTCAATCACAGATAAAGACAGTAGGTTACTTAAGACAGAAACGATAGGAGGTGTCACGAATATTACCGAAGGTGGCTCCCCTTCTTGTTCGGGTGGCGCTCGGCGGTCGTCGTCGCCGGTCTACTAGCTGCCACCGATCCTTTGTTCCGTGTTCGTTTGGTTTTGTCTAATTGTTTGCACCTGTTCATTGTTTGGTTGTTAGGGTGGTGTTATTTAAGTTCGTTGAGCCCGCTTCTGTTTGTGCGGGCTTGTTCTTTTGTATTTTGTGAGAGGTGGAGGGGTTTTGTTGGGTTTTCTCGGTGTCCTGTTATTTTACCTAAGGGTACGATTTGTTTTAATAGTTACGCCTGTGTTGGGTAATACTATTTTGTTCTTTTGATTTTGGACATTAAAGCGTGTTTTTTCCCGCATCCTTTGCTCTCTGCGCCTGACTCCACACCCATTCACTCATTGAGCGTTACAGGAGGATGGTTGGTCGGGGAGGATTGGAGGTTGTATAATGCATATGTCTAGCAACCCAACGTTTCTGTGTTCAAATTTCATCATGGATAACTTTAGCGTTTTTGCTAATTACCTACTGTTCACCTACTTACTAATTTGTTGCTACTTTGCAAATACTTAGTGTTAATTAACCATTCCCCTAACCCAACTCCTAAACCTAACCCCCAGCCTAGATAACGTTAGCCACAACTATTTGGAATTTGTGTAATGTACACATACATTATGAAGAAAGAAAAACGTGTAATACACACAGAAAGTGGGCTTTTTCACGTGCCTGTAATTTGTGTCCATTTCACAATAAACTGTGATAGTGTGTTGCATGGGACCAATACTTTACATGCTGCGTTTATATTTTTGTTCAGTGTAGTTTGAGAAATTATTTGCCTTCTGTAGGTTTAAGAAACATTGCTTGTGCCTTGTAATTCTGTTATTACAAATCCACATATCTTTAAGATATTTTCTCATTTCTCTCCCTCGCAAGGAGGGAGGATAATGTTCAAAGAAGTAATAAGTATACCTACCAATTAGTTATAGTATTTTTACTGATAGTTTATGTATTAGGCGATTAAAACTCATAGTTATGTTACTAATTCTGTAACGGAATTACTGCATTTGAATTTGCTTCAATGGGAAATCATAGTAGTCACAAACAATGTTCCCTCATTTTTTTGGGCACTGAGGAAATTTCAGGTCTGCTGAGTGCAAACGGGAACGTTGTGAAAATGATGTGCAACTTCCAGCGTCCATTTACTGTGAACACTGAGGCTGTACCCGCTTTAAATTACAGTTTTAACAGTGGCAATGTAAGCTACTGTGGCTACTTGAATATAATGTAGGCCCTACCAGAGTGACCTACCATCAAAAACTATGGAAAAATGCATCCCATAACATTTTAACATGGAAATAGCTGTTCTATCATTCAGCCTACAGTAGCAGCTAATGTGTGTTGTTCAATGTTGTGTTGTTTGATGCAAGAAACCAATTTACAAAATAAAATGCATTATTATTCCCATACAATTATTACAGAGAATCAGACAAATTATATACTACCCTCTGCCTATTGGCTACTTAACTTATTCAAGCCTGTCTCAAAATACAACACTACCCCTTTAAGACAATAAAAAAGCTCTTTAACTGACTTGCTTTTCAAAGATGTACATGTTTTGTGCTCTTGTAGGAAGCAATCATTCCCCTATTGTTGACTGCAAATGATCTATAACTGGGCTAATAACTAAAAGTGGCAAAGGATATGAACAAAATGTGCACACGTTGCTGCATACAGCTCTCACTGATTTCAAAACAAGCACATCTACTCACGACTGCTCATGCTGTAAATACAGTCCAGTTCGAAGTAAATGGCACAGATCCATATATGCCAATGGTCTATTTGCATATAGGCCTACTGCAGCTCTGACTTTATGCCGCACCGGTCTGTGTAGAGTACGGGCGGAGTAGTGCGTGTCAATGCAATAGAATCCAACTCCGATGCATTCTGCCTACATCTCTTGCATAGTTTGTTTTGTTGCATTGAAAGTGTCTAATATTGAGTGGATTCGATCACAATTGCCACAGTAAATGGAAACGTTGATAGTGTTAACAGGGAAAAACTCTAGAACAGTGGTCACCAATCTTTTCTGAGTCAAGATCACATTGAGTGAAAATGCAAGCCGAGATTTACAGCTCAGATTTGTTTTTAACATGACTTAAAAAAACGTAAGCCTATGCAACATTGACCACTTAAAAACAGTACTGTAGCAATGAGATTTGTACAGTAAGCTATAAGCCCAATCACAGTATATTGGCTTTGCTTGAATTGCCCTGCCAATGCATTGTTGTTAGGGCCATTTAAAAAAAATCATATTTCAAAATTTGAGGTGGGCTGTATGATCACACCGGTAATAGATCCGTTGTTGTATTACTTCTGAAGCATACATTTAAATAATTCGCTTTTTATTTTACTGGGCTGCCAGTGCCAGTGGTCAGTCTCAGCTGATGGAGGGTCCGCCGCTCTCCCTTTCCTCCCCACTGACATTGATCAAAAAGCTGATGGAGAAACTTGAGTTGCACTGCATTATTTGTGCCTCATGCACAAATTCATGTTGTTACTCCGATGAACAGAAAAAGTGAAATATTTCTCTATTAAAAAAGACCCAAGCCACTAATAATAACAAAAGCCTATAGATCAAATCACATTTATTTATATAGCCCTTCGTACATCAGCTGATATCTCAAAGTGCTGTACAGAAACCCAGCCTAAAACCCCAAACAGCAAGCAATGCAGGTGTAGAAGCACGGTGGCTAGGAAAAACTCCCTAGAAAGGCCAAAACCTAGGAAGAAACCTAGAGAGGAACCAGGCTGTGGGGTGGCCAGTCCTCTTCTGACACTTTCCTACGTTCATTACTGCTGCAGTGCTTGATGAGTGTCTTTAAATCCTCAAGGTCTTTGACCTCTTGAGAACCAAACCACTGATCAAAAAGACACACGTGTTCCCTTGCAAATTCAACATTGCTTTGTGATTCTGTATTTTGTCATTTACGGAACTGTTGTCTCAGAGATCAACTCGTAAGCCTGAAGGATAGACACATTAACAGTGTAATAATCTGAGCTCTGGTCAAGAGATAAAGCGGCGTACACTTTCTCAGCTTTTCCCACAAGAACACTTTGGAGCAGCAGTCAAGTTCTTCCATACCGATCGACAAAACATTTCTGTATGGACCTCGCTTTGTGCATGGGGGCATTGTCATGCTGAAACAGGAAAGGGCCTTCCCCAAACTGTTGCCACAAAGTTGGAAGCACAGAATCGTCTAGAATGTCATTGTATGCTGTAGCGTTAACATTTCCCTACACTGGAACCAAGGGGCCCAGCCCGAACCATCAAAAACAGCCCTAGACCATTATTTCTCCTCCACGGCTGCTCGGCCATGGAAACCAATTTCATGAAGCTTCCTAAGGAGATCTGGAACTCGGTAGTAAGTGTTGCAACTGAGGACAGACGATTTTTACACGCTACACGCTTCAGCACTCGGCGGTCCCATTCTGTGAGCTTGTGTGGCCTACCACTTCATGGCGGAGAAGTTGTTGGTCCTAGATGTTTCCACTTCACAATAATAGCACTTACAGTTGACCGGGGCAGCTCTAGCAGGGCAGAAAGTCACTGAGCTCTTCATTAAGGCCATTCTACTGTCAATGTTTGTCTATAGAGATTGCATGGCTGTGTGCTTGATTTTATATACGTCAGGAACGGGTGTGGCTGGAATAGCCGAATACACTAATTAAAAGGGGTGTCCACATATTTTTGTATATATAGTGTATTTCGCTGCCATTTTAGGAATTTGGCAATCCGCTCAAACCGAGTAAAATATACGTCCAACTCCTTTAAGTTGAAAGGCGATACAAGTCGGCTGTTCTGACCAAGATCAAAATCTGGCGAAGTTGCAAGATGGCTTCACTGGATTCGGAATGCTTCTAGATCCATCTCTCCTAATCTTAATGGCATGCTCACGTTCCTGTTCTTGTTGTCTGGCTGCATGTTCTCTTTCCCTTTCCTTGTGCTCAAGCTTCTGTTTTCTTTTTGCCTTTAGTTCTACCTCTCGCAGTTGCACGTCTATGGGGTGTACTCTACCACCCGTAGGACCCTTTTCATCATCCTTCCCTCTCCGGAAGCATTTCCTCCTCCACCAAAGCAGTATAGACTAACTCTTTGAATACTGCTTTTGAATCGGCTTGTACAACTTTGATGTCACAATGCTTTGCAATGACGAGCAGATTCTTCTTCGTACATTGTTCTAGCATCTTCCATGTAGGGTTTTCCACAAACGCTTCCAACTTAAAGTCCATGGCTTTTTGAACTTTTTTAAATTTATTAGCCTGTGTTCAACTTTTCCACCAAAGCTCTCAGGGTGGATGTCAGTGACAGAAACTCTACCACAAAAGTGTCTTTTGAACACCCTAATATCTGGGCAAAGCAGAGCTTCAGAGTAGATTAGAGCAACTACCATACTCCTGGGCTTGAAGATCTCGGACGAGCCCCTATTTTGAAACCAAAAATTGGGTCTCCAACAGAAAGGGGAACGAACAAAAACCAAAACGAAACAGGTGGGGTTCTAGGAGGGGTTCTGAAAGACAGTCATGGGGTTGTCCACTGAAAGTTGTCTAGCAACAACAACTGGGACCTAAAAGACACTCACCATGAGCGGCCATTAAATTTGCCCAAAAAACGGCAAACTGAATTAAAACCCACACCAAACATAAAGACTGGATGCAAACCAAAAAGTGGAACAAAACGAAAACAGTGAAAATAAAATAAAATATATACACTAAAGGTGTTAACCCTCCACATCTCTCAAGCCATCTGGAGCACTGGGCCAGCACAGGTGAAAACCCTTCTGACTAACGAGATGACAGCCAGCACAGGTGTAACACATACTGATCAACGAGGTGACACCAATTGGTGCGCCCAACGTGCTAAAGTCCAACCTCGAAATATAAATGGAAAAACCAAAGCCTGTAACAACAGTAAAGTACAGAACAACAGAATAGTAAAGTATTGTACAGTAGAGCACATTAGAGAACACAGTACAATGTACTCTACTGTCCTGTACGGTTCTCTTCTGTGATGTCCAAACTTGTGAAACAAGATTTTGTTTGGGGTGGCGGAGCTCATTACAATAATAGCTAGTGTGTAGAATAATACCCAAATATGCAAAATACGGATATTACATATTTCTCTACCTTTGTGTACCTAATGAGGATACATCACTATGAAGCGAATGACATTCATAGCCATAATTATACATTTCTGTATAGTATAGATCAGGGACCCAAGATGTAATTCCATTATCAGATGTAAATCCACTATACCTTCTGTAGTTCAATAACCAAAATAAATGTGTTCAATACTTAGTCAGGTAAACATGAATTAAGGCACTAATATTTCCTCATTATAAAAAACAGCATCAAACAGGTCAAGGTTGTCACTTTTCATCAGTGAAGCATTTTTACAGACACCATCACCATATCATCTACTCTGCCTCATCATACTCATTCTTTCCTCAGTTCACTTCATATAGTTCCCTACTGCATCCAAAACCAACAGAATTAACTACAAACAAACTAGTATTACATTACATGTCACTGTACTCTATACATGGGCCGTGTGCATTTTCTGCTGGTGTGTCCTGAGGTATCTCCCCTCTGAGAACCTCTTCCCGCAGTGCGTACAGGTGAATGGCCTCTCTCCCGTGTGGACCTTCAGGTGCCTCTTCAGCTGATGTTGGTGGGAAAACCTCTTCTCACACTGGGGACAGCTGTAGGGTTTCTCCCCTGTGTGGACCCTCTGGTGCCTCGTCAGGCTGGACGAGTGGGAGAAACTGGCCCGGCACAGGTGGCAGCCGAAAGGTTTCTCCCCCGTGTGCATCCTCTGGTGGATCTCCACCTGTTTGGGGAAACTGAAGACTTTCCCACAGAACGAACACGGGAAGCGCTTCTCTTTGCCACCAGATCTGCTGATAGTGTCACAACTAATGTCATTTGTCAATGGGCTTGTGTAGCTATTTAGTGTTGAGGCACTGGAATTGTCTGAGGTCTGGTTTAACATAAGGGGAGTGTGAGGAGGTCGAATGCCAGGGAGTGTCTGTGTTGTGGCAGGGTCCATGTTCCAGATGATAGATCCTATAGAAGGCAGGCTGAAGGCAGCACCTGTTGGAGGGTTAACCTGAGGCACCATCAGTCTCTCTGAATCACAACTATAGGAGCAGGATGGAGCATCGCTAGCCGTGTCTGTGTCTGTTCTCTCCAGCCGAATACAGACACCTCCCTGTCCCCGCAGACCAAATCTAATCCTCACCCTGGTCTCAGCCAGTCTGTTGTCATTGAGACTATGATCGGTTGTTGTTTTGTGTTCGACTGTCTGTTTCTGGTTGTGGTTAACAGTGTTGTTCACCAGCCCAGAGTTGAGGATGCTGTCCCTTCCACTGACATCCACTATGTCGCCTGTGGTCCTGGCCTGCTCGGTGATGTTGTCCACCGGGCCCTTGGCTGCACCTGTCTTAGAATCCAAGATCGTCGCCCAGTTTCCTCTGTTAGCCTCCAGCCAACCACCTGCAGGAAGAGGTTAGAGAATAGACTTTACAAACATGGCAGAGAATTCTACATATGGAGTTTTTTCAGTCTATTACCTGGTCAAGTTCATACATTATAATGTGTGTTTTTATATGTAAACATAAGTTGTATTGATTTCATTTTATGAATGAACAAAATCAATTATAGACAGGTGCATCACTGTTCCCATTGAAGATCTATTACTGTATCTAGGCTATATCAAATCAAATGTATTTATATAGCCCTTCTTACATCAGTTGATATCTCAAAGTGCTGTACAGAAACCCAGCCAAAAACCCCAAACAGCAAGCAATGCAGGTGTAGAAGCAGGTGTATGTATTTCTCCCTTACCTTGCTCCCCCATCTTTAGTCCACTCAGCAGATCAACACTCTCTGGTCCGTCTTCTATTGTCTCCTCTTTGACCAACAACAGATCAGGCTTCCCATCCTCCATGTCTACTGACTGTAAGAGAAACAGAGTGAGAGGATGTTGGATCAAGAAATCTGATATGAGCACCCTGCTATGGAGCATCAATCTGATTGGGAAATGAGGGACTGCTATGAGTACAATTCAAAACATGTTAGCTGATTTAATACAATACTAATGGTTTAATACTAATTATATGGCAGGGTCCCATACTTAAGACAAAATGAAGACCTGATCTAATATCATTCATACAGTAGTTCACAGTGGGCTCACCTCAGTGAGACTGTATGTGGTCCTGTGCTGCTCAGCTGGTTCCGCTGTGGGTTCAGGAGGAGGTGTAGTCTGGTTGTCCTCCATGACTATGGTCCCCTCAGGGTTCCCCAGACCCTCCTCACACCCCTCCTCCTTCACCAGCAGCACCTCTGGACCCTCCTCCTGGAAGAGACAGGTGATACAGATTACACAGACAATAAACACACTTTCAACATGGAGTGTTTACCCATCCCCACTATGTTTGAGTCCTATACTGTAGTTACGTAATTACTTCATTGTTGTTAAACCCATCATGGTGGACATAAATATGATATGATGTTGTGGGTAAAAAATAAGCTATGATAAGTCAAAAGTCATCAGACAAACCTGACTAAACTATTTTGACGTGTACAGTAGGTTTGTTAGTGTGTGGGTATGTGTAGCTACAGTAAGCTCCAAATATATTGGGACAGTGACACATTTTTTTGGGGGGGGGGTATGATATTTGTGCTTCTCTAACCTTCTCACTTTTTGTGCCATTACTTTTGGTCCCCTAAAATGGGGAGACTATGTACAAAAAATGTTGTAATTTCTAAAAGGTTCACCCGATATGGATTAAAAATACCCTCAGTTTAAAACGGGCAGTCTGTACTTTAACCTCATAGTCATTGTATAATTTATAATCGAAAGTGCTCAAGTACAGAGCCAAAACAAAACAAAAATTGCCACTGTCCCAATATGGAGCTCACTGTGTATATAGTTATAAAGCGCTGTTGGGTATATGCAAAATAGGGTGGTATCAGATGTAATATACAAAAGAGAGTCTCAATGAAAGTCTTAGAAAGTCTAGTGTTTATTAAACATAAACAAGTTTAAATACACCATATGAAAACCACGTCTAAACTACAAATCTGCTTGATAAACTACATGAATTTTCTCATTAAAAGTGTCTTGGCAAAGAAATGAAGTAGTTGAATGGAAGTTATGAAATAAGCATTTGGGAACCTCATTTACAGTGCCTTCAGAAAGTATTCATACCCCTTGACTTATTCCACATTTTGTTGTGTTACAAAGTAGGATTAAAATGGATTAAATTGAAAAGAAAAATGTCAACGATCTACACAAAATACTCTGTCAAAGTAGAAGAAAAATTCTAGCAGTAGGAAAAATAAAACACTAATATATCATAATTAGATAGGTATGTAACCCCCTGAGTCAATACATGTTAGAATCCCCTTTGGCAGTTTTGAGCCTTTTCGGGTAAGTCTAAGAGCTTTCCACACCTGGATTAACCAACAATTGGCCATTAGTCTCTTCAAAATTCTTCACATTTTTTGAAGCTGTGGGCCAGAAGAGAAAATAACTTGACCCGGCCATGAAAGCTGCCAAAGCGTGTGGGTACATTGCTTACATCCGCTATGACAAGCTTATTGTCCACCCGCAGCAAACACACACACACACACACAACTGATTAATGGACTGCTGAATGTTTGTTTTTTCTCTTACTCTTTTCTATATTATGTCTGTCTCTGAGAGGCTACCCAGGAAAGAAATGACTCATTATTATATGTAGCCTTAGAAATAAGGTTAATGAAATCAATAACTTGCTAACATCAGATAGCATTCATATATTAGCAATTTCTGAGACTCACTTAGATAATTCCTTTGATGATACAGCAGTAGCAATTACAAGGATATAACATCCATAGAAGAGACATACATGCTTATGGGGGAGGTGTTGCTATATACAGTGCCTTCAGAAAGTATTCAGAACCCTTGATTTTTTACACATTGTTACGTTACAGGCTTATTCTAAAATATATATTTTTTACGATACCAGATCTCACAATACCCCATAATGACAAACCGACAACAGGTTTAGACATTTTTTCAAAATTATTTTTATTTCTATTTATATAAGTATTTAGACCTTTTGCTATGAGACTTGAAATTGGACTCAGGTGCATCCTGTTTCCATTGATCATCCTTGAGATGTTTCTACAACTTGATTGGTGTCCACCTGTGGTAAATTCAATTGATTGGACATGATTTGGAAAGGCACACACCTGTCTATATAAGGTCCCACAGTTGACAGTGCCTGTCAGAGCAAAAACCATGAGGTTGAAGGAACAATCTGGGGAAGGTTACAAAAACATTTCTGCGACATTGAAGGTCCCCAAGAACACATTGGGCTCCGTCATTCTTAAATGGAAGAAGTTTGGAACCACCAAGACTCAAGCTGAGCAATCGAGGGAGAAGGGCCTCTAAAGGAGTTTCAGAGTTCCTCTGTGGAGATGGGAGAACCTTCCAGAAGGACAACCATCTCTGCAGCACTCCACCAATCAGGCCTTTATGGTAGATTGTCCAGACGGAAGCCACTCCTCAGTGAAAGGCACATGACAGCCCGCTTGGAGTTTGCCAAAAGGCACCTAAAGGACTCTGACCATGAGAAACAAGATTCTCTGGTCTGATGAAACAAAGATGGAACTCTCTGGCCTGAATGCCAAGCGTCACGTTTGGAGGAAACCTGGCACCATCCCTACGGTGAAGCATGGTGGTGGCAGCATCATGCTGTGGGGATGTTTTCAGCGGCAGGCACTGGGAAAGATGAACAGAGCAAAGTACAGGGAGATCCTTGATGAAAACCTGCTCAGGACCTCAGACTGGGGCGAAGGTTCACCTTCCAACAGGACAACGACCCTAAGTACACAGCCAAGACAACGCAGGAGTGGCTTCGTTTACAAGTCTCTGAATGTCCTTGAGTGGCCCAGCCAGAGCCCGGACTTGAATCCGATCTAACATCTCTGGAGAGACCTGAAAATAGCTGTGCAGCGACACTCCCCATCCAACCCGACAGAGCTTGAGAGGATCTGCAGAGAAGAATGGGAGAAATTCCCCAAATACAGGTGTTCCAAGCTTGTAGCGTCAAACCCAAAATGACTCGAGGCTGTAATCGCTGCCAAAGCTGCTTCAACAAAGTACTGAGTAAAGGGTCTGAATACTTATATAAATGTGATATTTCAGAGTGAGCAAAGCTGTCATGGGTAGCTACTTTGAACAATCTAAAATATATTTCGTTTTGTTTAACTTTTTTGGTTACTACATGATTCCATTTATGTCTTCACTATTATTCTACAATGTAGAAAATAGTAAAAATAAAGAAAAATAAAGAAAAACCCTTGAATGAGTAGGTGTGTCCAAACTTTGGACAGGTACTTTTTTTGATGTGTACTCATTACGTCTGCTGTTTTTGGTCGACACAAGACAGTTCAATGGAAACGCACCGCAATAGACAACTGTCACATCTATTTTCTACGCTAACTTTCTAAATGTCAATGAAAAACCTCTGGACAAACGAAAACATAGTTAATGAGTTGAATCAGCTGTTTTTTTGTCTGGGGCTACAACAAAAATGTGTGCTGTTGGGGGTACTCGAGGACTGGAGTTGGGAACCACTGGCCTACACAGTTCAAATACATTTTGTTAGGCTTATATATGCCTTATACACTGAGTGTGCAAGGCATTAGGAATACCTTCCTAATATTGAGTTACACCCCTTTTTGCCATCAGAACATCCTCAATTCGTTGGGGCATTGACTCAACGGTCTCCAGTGCTTCCAGAGTTGTGTCAAGTTGGCTGGATGTCCTTCGGGTGGTGGACCATTCTTGATACACACGGGAAATAGCAGCGTTGCAGTTCTTGACACACTCAAACCGGTGTGCCTGGCACTTACTTACATACCCTGTATAAAGGCACTTAAATATTTTGTCCCTCTGAATGGCACACATACACAATTAATGTCTCAATTGTCTCAAGGCTTAACAAAAAATATTATTTAACCTGTCTCCTGCCCTTCATCTGCACTGATTTAAGTGGAGTTAACCAATGACATGAATAAGGGATCATACTGTAGGTTTCACCTGGATTCATGGAAAGAGCAGTTGTTCCTAATGTTTTGTACACTCAGTGTATATTTTACAATGTCTGGAAGCAACATTCCTTGCGAATATTCAACACTGAAATATGTTACTCCAGTAATTCTAAATGCAACTGTGGATCTTTTGACAATTCATCTGTCTTTAATGCAGGGTTTGATCTAAACGTCAGAAGCAATCGAGTTGGAATAGTTACTTTCAATGGAATGGTTTTCTGCTGGTGTATCCTGAGGTAGCTCCTCTCTAAGAACCTCTTCCTGCAGTGCGAACCACCTTTCTCCTGTGTGGACCTTCAGGTGCATCTTCAGCTGGCTGCTGGCGGTAGAATCTCTTCTCACACTGGGCTCAGCTGTATCATTTCTCCCCTGTATGGACCCTCTGGTGTCTCTTCAGGTTGCCAGCATGGGCAAAGCGCATGTTACACTGGGTACAGCTGAAGGGTTTCTCCCCTGTGTGGACCCTCTGGTGCCTCTTCAGGTCACCAGCCTGGGCGAAGCGAATGTGACATTGGGTACAGCTGTAGGGTTTCTCACCTGTGTGGACCCTCTGGTGGATCTCCACCTTCTGGGGGCAGCTGAAGCCTTTGTTACAGAACATGCAGAGGAACCGTTTCTCTTTACTTTTGCCTGATGTTGCTCCCCCTCCCCGAGCCTGGGCTCTGACCCTGTCGTTTGAATTCAATACCTGATCGAAAAGGACATGGCTGTGTGAATCGGAAGACCCCATTGACGTGGACACTGGGTCGCAATCCCTGAACGCATGTAAAGGGGAGTGGGTCCCAACATTTAGATTGGTCTCTAAGCTTTCCCTGTAGTCTAAGAAATCACTGCTGTTGCCCTGCGAGTGTCCTTCTCCTAAGTGAGTCTGGTCTGCATTCCATGTCAGAGGAACGTCATCCTCCACTTTCACAGTCACCTCATCTACGACCAGACCCTCCCCTTTCTTATCTAGGTGCCCTTCAGAGTATACACTACTACTGTACTGGTTCCAGTCCCCTCTCATTGGATTAGTCTGTGTATCTAAGCCCACAGGCATGTCACCAGGTATCATCTGTGTCTCTGTAGCGTATGAACAGGACGGATCATTGACAGTCTGTAACACGTCACCGGAGTCCTGATGGGACAGAACCGTCGTCAGGTTACCGTGAAGTAAATACTCTGAGTGGGGAGCAGGACAGCCCAGTCGCCCCAGCACCATTGAAGTCTTGGGGCATGTCTCTGTCTTGAAGATGGTGTTCGACGTTCCACTGACCTCCGTGATGCTGCTGGGCTGCGCTGGGGCGGTGGTGGGGTCCTCCGTGGTTACAGGGGGCACTCCAGCCGCTGCAGTCTGGCTGTCTCTGCTGTGCCGTGGGTTCTCTTCTCCTTCAGCCATCTCCTGCTTAACCCCAGGACCTGCAGCCTCCGCATCTGCAGACTAACACAAGAAAAGAGAAGGTTATTACCGGTACATGAGTTGAATAACAATGTCATAGGGAAGTCTCACGAGATAAATGAGGATGTAGAGGTACAGTGCATTCCAAAAGTATTCAGACACCTTCACTTTGTTGTTCGAGCCTTATTCTAAATTCTTCATCAATCTACTCACAAAACTCCATAATGACTAAATGAAAACAGGTTTAGACATTTTTGCAAATGTATTAAAAATAAAACAGAAATATTATTGATTAATATTATATGTTATTTTTCTATAAAGCAATTGAGGGCAGGTGCATCCTGGTTCCACTGATCATCCTTGAGATGTTTCTACAACTTAATTGGAGTCCACTTGTGGTAAATTCAATTGATTGGACATGATTTGGAAAGGCACTCACCTGTCTATATAAGGTTCCACAGTTGACAGTGCATGCCAGAGCAAAAACCGAGCAATGAGGTTGAAGGAATTGTCCGTAGAGCGCTGAGACAGGATTGTCAAGGCACGTATCTGGGGAAGGATGCCAAAACAATTTTGCAGCATTGAAGGTCCCCAAGAACACAGTGGCCTTAATCATTCTTAAATGGAAGAGTTTGTAACCACCAAGACTCTTCCTAGAGCTGGCCACCCAGCCAAACCGTGCAATCGAGAGAGAAGGGCCGTGGTCAGGGAGGTGACCAAGAACCCTGGGGTCCCTGTGACAGAGCTCCAGAGTTCCTCTGTGGAGATGGGAGAACCTTCCAGAAGGACAACAATCTCTGTAGCATTCCACCAATCAGGCCTTTAAGGTAGAGTGGCCAGACGGAAGCCACTCCTCAGTAAAAGGCGCATGACCGCCCGCTTGGAGTTTGACAAAAGGCACCTAAAGGACTCTCAGACCATGAGAAACAAGATTCCCAGGTCTGATGGAACCAAGACTGAACTCTTTGGCCTGAATGCCAAGCATCACATCTGGAGGAAACCAGGCACCGCTCATCACCTGGTTAATACCATCCTATGGTGAAGCATGTTGGTGGCAGAATCATGCTGTGGGGATGTTTCTCAGCGGCAGGAACTGGGAGAATAGTCAGGATTGAGGGAAAGAACCTCAGACTGGGGCGAAGGTTCACCTTCCAACAGGACAACGACCCTAAGCACACAGCCAAGACAACACAGGAGTGGCTTCGGGACAAGTCTCTAAATATCCTTGAGTGGCCCAGCCAGAGCCTGGACTTGAACCCTATTGAACATCTCTGGAGAGACCTGAAAATAGCTGTGCAGCAACGATCCCCATCTAACCTGACAGAGCTTAAGAGGATCTGCAGAGAAGAATGGGAGAAACTCTCCAAATACAGGTGTGCCAAGCTTGTAGCGTCATACCCAAGAAGACTCGCTGTAATCGCTGCCAAAGGTGCTTCAACAAAGTACTGAGTAAAGGGTCTGAATACTTACGTAAATGTGATATTTCAATTTATTTTTTAGACATTGAGAGAAAAATTTAAAATGCTGTTTTTTCTTTGCCATTATGGGGTATTGTGTGTAGATTGATGATGGGAAAAAATGGTTTTAAACAATTTCAGAATAAGACTAACGTAACAAAATGTAGAAGAAACGGGGTCTAAATACTTTCCAAATCCACTGTAAGCAAGTGAATAGCTGAAGAGGAGCCTTTCGGAAATAAACAGGCCACATTTGATTTACAAAGTAACAAAAACATTTTATGCAATACTATTATACTAACCTCTATTATGATAATGTGCTGGGTTGAGGTTCCACTCCCTTCATCAACTGTGATTGGTTGGTCATCTCTCCATGTATTGTGTCCAGCTGGCTTCACAAAGCTTCTGTGGCCTCCAGTGAGATGTCCTTCACCTGAGAGTGATTGGGGGAATAGAGGTGGTTAGGTACACTATTGACAGTTTTGACATTGTATGTAAGGTAACACTTCTCATAACTTCTTGATATACTATTTATAGATCGATTGATTATGTTCCATGCATCATATTGTTTTCAATGAGTAAATAATAGGAAATGTTGTAAATCAAGAATCTGGTTAAAATATGATAGTGTCTTAGTTATCTTGAACAAAGGAATCAGGGGAATTACTCCATGCAATCCAAAAACTGACCAACACCCAATTTTGGGCAACCATATGTACTTAACACATGTAAATCCACACGTGCGCTGAGGGGAACAGGGCGCTAAGCCTGGCAGTCTTGGCCTTCTGCTAAATGTACCTCTTGCTATTCCTCTGTACTGGTCGAGAATCTTGACACTTCTTGGACGACTTGCGAGGACGCGCTCTCGCATTGTCCTCTCTGCGCGCTCCCGTGCCATCTTCAGTTCCAGTAGCTGTAGTTTCCTCCGCAATGTCCTGTTTTCTTTCTGGCTTTGAGAAATTTCCAAACGAAACACTGCATAGTCGTCGTCTACGAGTTTACAGATCTCTGACACGGCTGCATTCGCTAGCACCTCCATGACGGATGCTATTTGAGTGTGGAAAACCATACAGTTAGCCATTGTAAGCAGCTAGCTAGCGTTGCCTAAATAACATATATCAACCAAGTCCTATCTCCAACGCGAATTTAAAAACGCTAACGTGGAAATTGTAATCGGACACTGGGGTTTGGGCAAAAGTCCGACCAAAGGCAATACAAAACTCTGGTCCAGAAACTGTGACACAGGCAAGAAGAACTAAGTACTTCCGAGTCACGGATTTTGGGAATTCTTCTGAATAAGAGTCCTGTACACTTTGCAAATGAATAATTGTGCCAAAACAATGGAAAATGTCCACAATTATCTATATATTTTATACTAGTTATCATAGAAAGAATCATTTAAAGTATTTCTATGTGATTTATTTGTTTTATTTTTTAAAGCCTAAATGGTCAACAATGTTTTTTGTGTGTGTAATCCTATCATTTATTGGACTGTACCACAGGAGGTTAAGGCACCTTAATTGGGGAGGACGGGCTCATATTAAGGCTGGAGTGGAATGTTATCAAATACATCAAACACATGGTTTGATGTGGGATAGAGTTCCATCGAGTCATGGCTCTATGTAGTACTGTGTGCCTCCCATAGTCTGTTCTGAACTTGAGGACTGTGAAGAGACCTCTGGTGGCATGTCTTGCGGGGTATGCATGTTTGTCCAAGCTGTGTGCAAGTAGTTCAAACAGACAGCTCAGTACATTCAACATGTCAAAACCTCTCACAAAGACAAGTAGTGATGAAGTCAATATCTCCTCCACTTTGGGCCAGGAGAGATTTACATGTGTAGCCGATGTGAAATGTCTAGCTAGTTAGCGGTGGTGCGCGCTAGTGGCGTTTCAATCGGTGACATCACTTGCTCTGAGACCTTGAAGTAGTGGTTTCCCTTGCTCTGCAACGGCCACGGCTTTTGTGGAGCGATGGGTAACGATGCTTCGAGGGTGACTGTTGACGTGCGCAGAGCGTCCCTGGTTCGCGCCCAGGTCGGGGCGAGGGGACGGACGGAAAGTCTATACTGTTACATTGATGCTGTTGACCCGGATCACTGGTTGCTGCGGAAAAAGGAGGAGGTCAAAAGGGGGGTGAGTGTAGCCGATGTGAAAGGGCTACTAGTTAGCGGTGGTGCGCGCTAGTGGCGTTTCAATCGGTGACGTCACTTGCTCTGAGACCTTGAAGTAGTGGTTCCCCTTGCTCTGCAAGGGCCGCGGCTTTTGGGGAGCGATGGGTAACGATGCTTTGAGGGTGACTGTTGACGTGTGCAGAGCGTCCCTGATTCGCGCCCAGATCGGGGGACGGATGTAAAGTCTATACTGTTACACATGCATATTATTAATATTAGCTCTCTGTACATCCAAGGGCCAGCCGTGCTGCCCTGTTCTGAGACTATTGCATTTTTCCTGAGTCCCTCTTTGTGGCACCTGATCACACGACTGAACAGTAGTCCAGGTGCAACAAAACTAGAGCCTGTAGGACCTGCCTTGTTGATAGTGCTGTTAAGAAGTCAGAGGAGCGCTTTATTATGTACAGACTTCTCCCCATCTTAACTACTGTTGTATCAATATGGTTTTGACCATGACAGTGTTACTCCAAGCAGTTTAGTTTTGGAAATATTTAGGACTAACTTATTCCTTGCCACCCATTCTGAAACTAACTGTAGATCTTTGTTAAGTGTTGCAGTCATTTCAGTTGTTGTAGTAGTTGACGTGTATAGTGTTGAGTCATCCACATACATAGACACACTGGCCTTACCCAAAGCCAATGGTATGTTATTAGTAAAGTTATTTTTTAAGTAAGGGGCCAAGGGGAATTCTACCTGGATTATGTTTGAGAGGCTTCCATTAAAGAACACCCTCTGCGTTCTGTTAGACAGGTAACTCTATCCACAATATAGCAGGGGGTGTAGGGCCATAACACATATGTTTTTCCAGCAGCAGACTATGATCGATAATGTAAAAAGCTACACTGAAATCTAACAAAACAGCTCCCACAATCTCTTTATCATCATTTTCTCTCAGCCAATCATCAGTCATTTCTGTAAGTGCTGTGCTTATTGAATGTCCTTCCCTATAAGCATGCTGAAAGTCTGTTGTAAATTTGTTTACTGTAAAATAGCATTGTATCTGGTCAAACGCAATTTTTTCTAAAAGTTTACTAAGGGTTGGTAACAGGCTGATTGCTCGGCTATATGAGCCAGGAAAGGGGGCTTTACTATTCTTAGGTAGTGGAATGACTTTAGCTTCCCTCCAGGCCTGAAGACACACACATTCTAGTAGGCTTCAATTTAAGATATAGCAAAGATGAGTGGTAATATTGTCCCCTTTTATCCTCAGTAATTTTCCATCCAAGTTGTCAGACCTGGGTGGCTTGTCATTGTTGATAGACAACAATAATAATATTTTCACCTCTTCCACACTCACTTTACAGAATTCAAAATTACAATGGTTGTCCTTCATAATTTGGTCATATATACTTGGATGTGTAGTGTCAGCATTTGTTGCTGGCATGTCATGCTTAAGTTTGCTAATCTTGCCAATGGAAAAAAAATCATTAAATTAGTTTGCAATATCAGTGGGTTTTGTGGTGAATGAGCCATCTGATTTAATGAATGATTGAGCTGAGTATGCCTTTTTGCCGAAATTTCATTTAAGGTGCTCCAAAGCTTTTTTACTATCATTCTTTGTCATTTATCTTTGTTTCATAGTGTAGTACAATGCAATATGTATGTTCAATATGAAAATCCTACTGCATTTAAACTGATAGGCCAGAATTTGGCTGTAAAATGAGCAGTGATGCTTCTCGCGTTGTAAACTCAGTGGATTTGGAAAGTAGAAGTGCTTCTGAGTAGAATGGACCCCACCTTTTAGGTGGTACAGGCAATTAACATAATAACTATCTAGTAATCATGCTGTTAACAATAATGTCAATGCTATGACATTATTTATGCAATTATGGCGATTCACTTTTTTCCTTGTTTGATATTATTAAACAATTCTAAGTCTGCTAACATTTTCTCATAAAATTTTACGAATTTCAACCATTATAATTTTTTAACCATCTTCATTGCAGGACTTTTATTTTGAAGGGAAATTGCCGAGGTCACAGCCTTTTTCTTGCATGTTCTTACTGGCAGAATGGAGGTTAGAGAAAGGATTTTATAGGCGTAGACCTTGCGAGCTTGTAGTCCTAAAAACCACAGATGATTTAGCATTTTCTACCTCTTCTTCGTTAGGAGATCCTTCACATTTTGTTCAATGAGATCATATCAGTCAGTTAACATGACCTTTATGAATTATGAAGCCTTTATGTGGTTGTTTTGATTATATAAATGCTTCCAAATTCACAAAGTATGGTTAGCTGATGAAGATTATCTCATAGAACAAAACGTATAAATTCTCCTGAAACTGTGTTTACCACAGACCTTTATTTTCGGTGATATTATCAACAACAAAAAATCATTAATTTCCCCATAGGCTTTGGCCAAAGAGCCATGGCGGAGTTAGCCTCCGTTAGTGCATACAAAAAGACGCCATTACTATTGCGCTCAATTGGTTGGCGTCACAACTCAAAGTGTGGCTAAATGAAAAGGGTATGCGGGCTGTTCTTTGAAAAACGGTACTGTTTATTACATTACACATAAAAAAATTCACGATCAGTATCTTTCAGAGCAGACTTGCTTAGAACAATTTCCGTAACTAACCACGTTTCCATCCAACCATTTCATGCGGATGAATTACCTGACGCAGGCAAAACGTTACGACAGGCTGATGTTAAAAAAATAATAATAATACGAAGACAAATTATTCATTCGACATGTTTGGATCTTTCTGTATCGGTCAAATGTATTATGCAATAAATGGCGGTGGAAACGCATTCATGCGCAAATATTGCTCTATTAACCATAACTTCGAAGTAAACTTTGAGTCATGCTATGATATGTAGTGTGGTCCTTCCACTACGACTCAGTGCATGCAGTTTATTATGTTACAGATTAATTTTTATGATGAATTTCACAGGGTGGTGTAGGTGCAAAGTGATGAGCTTGACGCACCTTTCCAATAAATATCAAGGGTCTTATTCTGGTGACATGATGATCGATGCTTGGCTGCCGTTTGGCAAATAATATCGCTCATATCCATAATAATCTCATAATGAAGGTTGCCTACGGGCACTGTATCTCCGAGTTTGTTGGCAAGAGCGCATGTGCCAAGAACAGAGTAGGCACATTTGCTTTTTAACCAGGGTTGGGAAGTAACGGATTACAAAAAAAACGGTAGCTGTAATCTTTTACTTTACCAGCAAAAAATATTGTAATCAGATTACAGAGGCGGGCGGACAATTTCGTTGTTTCATCTGTGGATTATCCTTGCATATTATCAAGATATCAAAGTGTCACCAACAAAAAGGTAAACAGAGCTAGGCCTATAGCAAATGCAGCACATGGCATCCATTTTTCACATGTAAATAGCCATTTTCAGTAGCTCTCAGCATTCCATTCCATGAGCGCAACATTTATTTTTCAACTCGAATCAATGAACCCAATCAGTCCTCCATGACACAAAATCATAAACAACATAGTAGGGCTTGCTAATAAATCCTTAGTTGAGGTTATGCTCAGGTAAAACAATTTGGCTAATCTATACTTCCATATTTCCAAGTCCTATCCTTCAAGATCAAGGGGTATAACATTTATTGGAATGACTGGAATTTTGATAGATTTTGGTTTTTAAATGTAAAGATACTATTTAATCGTATTTATTATATGTAGTATAAAGCGATAGGTTAGAAGAAGCCTACATAACCAACCCATAAAGTAAAAGGTAACTATATATGGCCAGCTATGTAAACTTTAACATTGATTTATCCTGCAATTGGTAGCATACATTTTTGTCTTCTTCTAATGCCTCTTAAGGGGAAAGTAATTTAAAAGTAACTGAATATAATTAGATTACACTACTGATTTGGGTAATCAAAAAGTTAGTTACCTGTCAAATTGTAATCAATAATGTAACGGATTACATTTAGAAAGTAACCTACCCAACCCTGTACGGCACAATTTTTGCTGAAAAAAATTTAAAATGCGATGGAAACCTATTTAACTTGTATTTTCATTCAGTACATGGGAATTGGAACTGTAAAATGTATTTTCATGTGAACTACATCGTCACACACAGCCTTTTATCCTCAAAAAGTCAGTTTGATCAAAACACATCACTGGTGAGAAAATGCATACTGTTTTATGCAGATATTAGAATATTCACATTAAAATCTGTCGCAAATTGGATGGAAACCTAGCTACTGACCTAAAAGGAAAGGATGGCTAGATCCTATCAGTGGTAAGGACAGAAACCTATAGGTTTCATATCAAAAAGACAACATGATTTTCATTTGCTGACAGATTTGATCACCTATTTTTTTTTACATAAAGGAACAGATGAAGCCAGGTTGTCTGTCAAAACATTGGTTATTAAATTATTGCATCTGAGGCTCTCCTTTTCAGCTAGCCAGTACCTCACCTAAATAGGTGTGCATTTCTTTCACCTCCAGACCACCTGATTATGTAAAATAATAATACAAAAAATAGGAACATTATGTTGTTATGAATAGAACACAGGCTAAACCAAACTCAAGAGTGGGAAATGTAGTGTTACACTTTAATGCCAGCACCTCAAACAACAAGTCATGTGAGCATACCCAGATGTTCAACTGAGGGACTTAGTAATCCAAAAAACTCTTACTGTACCCCAAGACGCTATACATGATAACCATAATATGTCAGCTAAAGAATGGTTCCCAGATATCCCTTGTGTACATCTCAAGCCACACTGTTACGATTTCTCCCCAGTGTGGACACTCCTATGTCTGATAAGGCTACTCAGGAAGGAGAAGCTCTTCACTTGAAGGGCCTTGGTGAGAACGGTCTGGTGCCTCTTCACATAGTTTGCTTCAGTGAAGCAGTTCCCAAATGTGGGGAAGGCGTACAGCTTGTCAGCGTCCGTCCTAATGCTCATCCCCTCACGTTGTGACACAATGACACTAGAGCAGGGGATCTTAAAACTTTTTCAGCTTGGGGCGCAAATTAGAAATTCTGTGTTTTCCTGGGACCCAAGCTTAGGAAAATATGCAACTATACATACATACATATCGGTACATTTAACTGCCTTTATGCCTAACAAACATGCAATATATACATAAACAAATAATGAAATACCCATAAATATCTTTTCATGTTTATTTTTCCCCATTTCAAAACACTCTTACATACCTGTCTAGGTTGGAACTGTTGCTGTTAAATACAATAAATGATTTCATTCGGAACAGGAATAAAAGGATTGATCACATCACACAGATGTATAACAGAACACACACACACAGGCTTTTTGAACGTGCAACCCTAAGTAACAGTACAGATAAATGTCAGGCCTACTGTACATCTTACTGTAGAAATGATTGTTGACAGAACGTCTAGGTTGGAACTGTTGCTGTTTAAAATACTTATTTTTCTATTCTGAACTGGAATAAACTGATTGATCACATCACACAGATGTAGACCAGAAAACACCTACATACACAGTCATAATGAGAGGTGTGTGTGGCTGGTTGAAATTTTCAACAAGTAGGTCTATTCTGGACTCAGTTTTTCACAGTGCAACACTGAACTCATGCTCAGCATTGACACTGTTTCTTTACTTGAGAACCCTGACTTGCATAGGTATGTGGTGCCAAACTGGATCAGAACATCTACTGCTTTCTCAGTCAGGTAGGAGACCGCTTAATGCTGCAGATGAGCAACCCAGAACTGTGTGAGTGTTTGCCTCATAAAGAATCTTGCTTCAATCAATTATTACTTGTATTTTAACAGCAACAGTTCCAATCTAGACTTGTTTAACAATAATGTCTACAGTAAAATGTACTGTATGCCTGATGATTTTTAATCTTCATCTGTACTGTTTCTTAGGGTTGCACGCTCAGTAGTTAGTTAGCTTGCTTTGGCTAACGTTAACTATTAATGTAAACTCACTCACTTTTGTACATCACCTTGGTCCGTACAATTGACCTTATTTTAGCGGCCCAAAATTGTAATACTTCCAGATCAACTGTAATGTCAATACCATTGTAAAGCACAATTTCTCCCCTTTCCAACAGAATCAATTACATGACCCCCACTCTGCCCGTTTCTGCATAATTCAAGCAGGCAATGAGCCCCGGTCGGGTCTTTTTTTAAATGGCGGGTGGGGAAGCGAAACTAATGCGTGAAAAGTAGAGATGTGTGGGAAAATAGATTTTTTTCACTCGATCTGTCCAACTTATCGCCTCTAAAATGTAAATAAAACACTATAAATACTATATAATGTGTCATTACATACCTATTTGAAGGTTTGTGTCGAATTTGAATCAGGTTTTTAGGGCGGTGCTAAAGTGATCTTAGAAATAAACAGCGGCTTTGAGAATGATGATCGCTTGCAGTGATGATGCAATAAATGACTAGGTATCCCCCCCTTACCCCCGTCACTGTCCAATTCTTGTTTTAAAATGATGAGGGAAGTGCTACACCTGGTGGAGAGAGATTGTAAGACAGAAAGTTGCTTTATGCGTGCTGTACGTTACGACATGACACGTCACGATGTAACGGAGGGTGTTTTTTTCAACTTCTCTCCAATACTATAGAGCTATTACCATGTCGATCAACGCTTGAAAAGAAATTCACAACCCCGATTTTGAAGTCAACACAGTCCCATTAGCCTCGTTTGAATGTTGTGGTTGCGCACATTTCTACGGAGTGGGGTGAGTTTACGTTAGCTGTGTAACGTAACAAGGCCAGAGGATTTTTTTGAAAGAGAAACTCACATCTACTATGAGAGATAGTACTCCCTTATTTATGCATAAATGAAATGACAGCAATGCCTTGCTAGTTGACTTACTTTTCCACTTTCGAAGCACTGTTTCCTGAAGCATTCTGCCCTGTTCTGAAAGAACTCCCTGGGTTTACCGTCATGTTGTGCCTGGATGTTTGGTCAGTACGTGTCATTCTATTAATTTGTTTGTTTTGAGAAACTCATTACTATGCACTTCCCCACACAAAACATATTGTGGGCGCTCCTCGTTATTTCTCAAAGTTTGTGTGAAAGAGACAAAAAGTCATTACTGTATTTGCGTTTCATGACGATTGAGCTCAGTCAGAACTTGTGAGTTCTAGCATGAGTCCATTTCATGACAGCGGTGAGTGATGGCGACTGGGAATAACAAGTCAGTGGCTTGAAGGACAGCGCTGCAGCGTGTGGGTCGCGGAGGGATCTTCAACAAAACTGCAGAAAAAGGATCGGTAAACTGCGAAGCACATGGGCATCTCCCTCTACCTCTCATACTCGCGCAGCTACCAAACTGAGAGATCGCTGCTAAGTAGAGAGCGCAGTTGCACTTGGCCAAATAAATTCCAGTAGTTAATTAAATAATTATACATTTATGTTGCGACCCCTACTTTAAGAAATAGAAGCAAGTCTTTCAGCTACCTCTAGCCATTGTTTGGGTGTTGTTGGGATTGTGTGCTGTGTTATAGGCTAGGTACCTCTTGTGGTGAACACCCACCCTGACCTTGCCTGTATTGGTGGGGTAACCATGGAGGTAACTGAGGCAGGCCTTTTTATTTTGCCTTTATTTAACTAGGAACAAAGAACAAATTCTTATTTTCAATGACGGCCTAGGAACAGTGGGTTAACTGCATTGTTCAGGGGCAGAATGACAGATTTTTACCTTGTCAGCTTGGGGATTTGATCTTGCAACCTTTCGGACACTAGTCCAACACTCTAACCACTAGGCTACCTGCCGCCTAGACCTTCTATGAAACCATTCCCTAGGCATTTAAACAGGAGAACAGCAAGATGACAGCAATCTGTAGTTCATTGGGAGAGGACATCAGTTCTGTATGTGAATCCATGATAACAACGGCAGAGAAATCATATCTCGAAGGACAATCAAGACAATATGTTCAACACCCTGGCCATCCTACATTCTAAGCTAGATGCCCTCAATCTCACAAATTATCAAGGAACCTACCAGGTACAACCCTAAATCCGTAAACATGGGCACCCTCACAGAGATCATTCTGACCAACCTGCTCTCTAAATACACCTCTGCTATCTTCAACCAGGATCTCAGTGATCACTGCCTGCGTCCATAATTGGTCCGCGGTCAAACGACCACCCCTCATCACTGTCAAACGCTCCCTAAAACACTTCAGCGAGCAGGCCTTTCTAATCGACCTGGCCCGAGTATCCTGGAAGGATATTGACCTCATTCCGTCAGTAGAGGATGTCTGGTTGCTCTTTAAAAGTGTTTTCCTCATCATATTAAATAAGCATGCCCCATTCAAAAAAATTGGAGAACTAAGAACAGATATAGCCCTTGGTTCACTCCAGACTTGACTGCCTTTGACCAGCACAAAAACATCTTGTGATGTACTGCATTAGCATCGAATAGCCCCCGCGATATGCAACTTTTCAGGGAAGTTAGGAACCAATATACACAGGCAGTTTGAAAAAGCAAAGGCTAGCTTTTTCAAACAGAAATTTGCATCCTGTAGCAGGATGTAACTCCAAAAAGTTCTGGGACACTAAAGTCCATGGACAATAAGAGCACCTCCCAGCTTCCCACTGCACTGAGGCTAGGAAACACTGTCACCACCGATAAATCTACGATAATTGGGAATTTCAAGAAGCATTTTTCTACGGCTGGCCATGCTTTCCACCTAGCTACCCCTAACGCGGCCAACAACTCTGCACCCCCACAGCAACTTGCCCAAGCCTCCCCACTTCTCCTTCACCCAAATCCAGATAGCTGATGTTCTGAAAGAGATGCAAAATCTGGACCCCTACAAATCAGCTGGGCTAGACGTTCTGGACCCTATCTTTCTAAAATGATCCACCACAATTGTTTCAACCCCTATTACTAGCCTGTTCAACCTCTCTTTCGTATCGTCTGAGATCCCCAAAAATTGGAAAGCTGCCGCCGTCATCCCCCTTTTCAAAGGGGGAGACACTCTAGACCCAAACTGTTATAAACCTATTTCCATCCTGCCCTGCCTTTCTAAAATCTTTGAAAGCCAAGTTAATAAACAGATCACAAACCATTTTGAATCCTACCATACCTTCTCCACTATGCAATCTGGTTTCCGAGCTGGTCATGGGTGCACCTCAGCCACGCTCAAGGTCCTAAAAGATATCATAACCGCCATTGATAAAAGTCTGTACTGTGCAGCCATCTTCATCGACCTGGCCAAGGCTTTCGACTCTGTCAATCAACGCATTCTTATCGGCAGACTCAATAGCCTTGGTTTCGCAAATGACTGCCTCGCCTGGTTCACCAACTACTTCTCTGATAGAGTTCAGTGTGTCAAATCGGAGGGCCTGTTGTCCGGACCTATGGCAGTCTCTATGGGGGTGCCACAGGGTTCAATTCTCAGGCTGACTCTTTTCTCTGTACACATTAATGATGTCGCTCTTGCTGCTGGTGAGTCTCTGATCCACCTCTATGCAGGCGACACCATTCTGTATACATCTGGCCCTTCTTTGGACACTGTTAACAACCCTCCAGACGAACTTCAATGCCATACAACTCTCCTTCCGTGGCCTCAAATTGCTCTTAAATACAAGTCAAACTAAATGCATGCTCTTCAACCGATCGCTGCCTGCACCTGCCCGCCCGTCCAACATCACTACTCTGGACGGTTCTGACTTAGAATATGTGGACAACTACAAATATATAGGTGTCTGGTTAGACTGTAAACTCTCCTTCCAGACTCACATCAAACATCTCCAATCCAAAGTTAAATCTAGAATTGGCTTCCTATTTCGCAAACAAAGCATCCTTCACTCATGCTGCCAAACATACCCTTGTAAAACTGACCTTTCTACCGATCCTCTACTTTGGCGATGTCATTTACAAAATAGCCTCCAATACCCTACTGAATCTATATGGATTCAGTCTATCACAGTGCCATCTGTTTTGTCACCAAAGCCCCATATACTACCCACCACTGCGACCTGTACGCTCTCGTTGCCTGGCCCTCGCTTCATACTCGTCGCCAAACCCACTGGCTCCACGTCATCTACGGTAAAGTCCCCCCTTATCTCAGCTTGCTTGTCACCATAGCAGCACCCACCTGTAGCATGCGCTCCAGCACGTATATCTCTCTGGTCACCCTCAAAACCAATTCTCCCTTTGGCCGCCTCTCCTTCCAGTTCTCTGCTGCCAATGACTGGAACGAGCTACAAAAATCTATGAAACTGGAAACACTTATCTCCCTCACTAGCCTCCCTCACTAGCTTTAAGCACCAGCTGTCAGAGCAGCTCACAGATTACTGCACCTGTACATAGCCCATCTATAATTTAGCCCAAACAACTACCTCTCCCCCTACTGTATTTATTTATTTTGCTAATTTGCACCCCATTATTTCTCTCTACTTTTCACATTCTTCCACTGCAAATCTACCATTCCAGTGTTTTACTTGCTATATTGTATTTACTTCGCCACCATGGCCTTTTTTTGCCCTTACCTCCTATAACTCACTTCATTTGCTCACATTGTATATCGACTTATTTTTCTACTGTATTATTAACTGTATGTTTGTTTTACTCCATGTATAACTCTGTGTTGTATGTGTCGAACTGCTTTGCTTTATCTTGGCCAGGTCGCAATTGTAAATGAGAACTTGTTCTCAACTTGCCTACCTGGTCAAATAAAGGTGAAAAAATAAAAAAATACAAATCTGCATTCATATTCTGATGCATCCTGTCTTGAAAAAAAATTAAGTACTGAATGGAGGTAATGAAATAGGTATTTGTGAACATCATTATAGCTTACACAGTACAAACACAATACATAACAGACCTTTTCGGCGTTTTACAGTATATGCTTTATACACCGAGTGTAGAAACATTTAAGAACTAGGCTTGGGAGGTAAACCGTGTATACTGGGGTATTTGGAAACAGCCACAGAATGGTTTACCAATACCGTATTAACTATTTATTTGCAGTTTTTAAATACATTTTTATATTTGTAGCTACTTAAACCTCTATGGGATCGGTGTCCCTAAACCGGGACGGTTGTTGCTCAATATGCGATAATGTGACTAGAAAACATTGTATACAACAACCAACTTTCCGGGACATGTCTTATATGGGCAAGCTTAAATTCTTGTTAATCTTACTGCAGTGTCCAATTTACAGTAGCTATTACAGAAATACACAACAAAACACATCACGGGTTTGGTGGTTTGATACATTCACCTCGAAAGTAAAAAAAAAAAAAAAAAAAGTAGTTACATTCAGTAAACTTAATCTGATTTGTCATCCTGAGGGTTCCAGAGATAAAGTGTAGTGTAGTTTTGTTAGAAAAAATACATGTCTATATTCAAATGTAGAAACTGTGTTCTACAGTTTGACCCCACTGCTGTCTCTGGCTTCACCCCCCCAGTCTGAAGCTTTTGCACACACTGCTGCCATCTTGTGGACAACATCTAAATTACACAGAATCCTAACTCAACAACTCTTGCATTCCCGAAAATATGACGGAACATGTTTTTGTTTGTTTGTATGATCTTTTACCAGATCTAATGTGTTATATTCTCCTACATTAATTTCACATTTCCTCAAACGTCAAAGTGTTTCTTATTAAATGGTATCAAGAATATGCATATCCTTGCTTCAGGTCCTGAACAGGCAGTTAGATTTGGGTATCTCATTTTAGGCGAAAATGTAAAAAAACGGGTCTGATCCTATTAAGCATGTACCTGCTGTCAACTTGTGCAATACGTCAGGAGATAAAGCATATAGCGTTCTTCATTAGACATCATTTTACATTATGAAGCTTACCGCAGTTCCCCAAAACAGTTGGTTTGCAAATAGCACAACGGGAGAAAGCGAGAGCAGGTGAGTCCAGCTGTGTAGACAGGGGTCGCGTTCTATATTGAAAGTCAGTGTTTTTTGACTTCAATAGAGTGATCAGGGATGTGCAACTATAGTTTTCCTTCACAATAAATACATTCGGGAGAAAATAGCTTCATTTTCATCAGATGACAACAGAAGTGCAAAGCTATTTGACTGGCAGCCACACAAATAAATTAACTTAGAATGAAAAAGCAAGGTATTTTTTTTTGCAAAAGCGATGTATGGCCATAGTCTTTCTAATGTTTATCACAGAAAGAATGTAGCCAGCGACATTTCCTAATGTTTTGCTTAAAGTCAATCTTGCATTTGACAGAGATTTTACAATAAGCATTTTAGATCTGCGTTTACATCTGCGTTTACAAAATGCAGCAACACAATTTGCCTAAGCTTAACTTGCTAGTTATCGAAGTAAGTGGCTGAATTAATAAAGGTGACGGGCATCTTTCTCTTCTCCACTCTCTTCCTTGTCATCTTCAGAACCATTTTGGGAAACCGGGCCCTGGCATTTACAAAATTACACTGATTGGCTCAAGAGGGCGCTATAGCAATCAACTGAAGTTCTAAAGTTTGAACAAGCATCTCTCCTGTCTAGACATGTTTACTGTTGCTGTGAAGCCCATCATGGTGGATATACACTGTGTACAAAACATTAGTGTACTTTCCATGACCGACTGACCAGGTGAATTCAGGTGAAAGCTAAGATCCCTTATTGATGTCCCTTGTTAAATCTACTTAAAAATCAGTGTAGAAAAAGGGGAGGAGACAGGTTAAAGAATGATTTTTAAGCCTCGAGACAACTGAGACATGGATTGTGTATGTGTGCCATGTAGAGGGTGAATGGGCAAGACAAAAAAATGTTAAGTGCCTTTGAACGGGGTATGGTAGTAGGTGCAAGGCACACCGTGTGTCAAAAACTGCAACGTTGCTGGGTTTTTCTCGCTCAACAATTTACATGTGTATCAAGAATGGTCCAACACCCAAAGGACATCCAGCCAACTTGACACAACTGTGGTAAGCAAGTCAACATTGGCCAGCATGCGGTGGAACGCTTTCGAAACCTCAATATTAGGAAGGTGTTCCACACAATGTCTGGATGCAATATTTTACCCAGGAATATTCAACATTGAAATCTGTTATTCTAAATGCGTATGTGGATATATTCTGCTTACAAGAATGAAAATGTATATTTGTCTTTAAATCAGGGTTTGATCTAAATGTCAGAAGCTATCGCGTGGAATGGTTACTTTCTATGTTATAGAGTGGAATGGTTTATCTGCTGGTGCATCCTGAGGTAGCTCCTCTCTGAGGACCTCTTCCCACAGTGCATACTGGCAAACGGCCTCTCTCCCATGTGGACCCTCTGGTGCCTCTTCAGGTCACCAGTCTGGGTGAAACGCATGTGACACTGGCTACAGCTGAAGGGTTTCTCCCCTGTGTGGACGCGCTGGTGTCTCTTCAGGTCACCAGCCTGGGCGAAGCGCATGTGACACTGGCTACAGTTAAAGGGTTTCTCCCCTGTGTGGACCATATGGTGCCTCTTCAGATTGCCAGCCTTGGCGAAGTGCATGTGACACTGGGTACAGCTGAAGGATTTCTCCCCTGTATGGACCCTCTGGTGGATCTCCACCTTCTGGGGGCAGCTGAAGCCTTTGTTACAGAACATGCAGAGGAACCGTTCTTCTTTACTATTGTCTGATGTTGCTTCCCTTTCCTGAGCCTGCGCTCTAGCCCTGTCGTTTGAGTTCAATTCCTGATCGAAAAGGACGTGGCCGTGTGAATCGAAAGGTGCCATCGATGTGGACACTGGGTGTAAAGGGGAGTGGGTCGCAACATTTAGATTTGTCTGTAAGCTTTCCCTGTAGTCTAAGAAGTCACTGGTGTTGCCCTGCGAGTGACCTTCTCCTAAGTGAGTCTGGTCTGCATTCCATGTCAGAGGAGGGTCACCCTCCACTTTCACAGTGACCTCATCTATGACCAGATCCTCCCCTTTCTTATCTAGGCACCCTTCAGAGTATACACTACTACTGTACCGGTTCCAGTCCCCTCTCATTGGATTAGTCTGTGTATCCAAAACCAATGGCATGTCACCAGGTATCATCTCTGTCTCCGTAACATATGAACAGGACGGGTCATTCTGAGTCTGTAACACGTCACATGAGTCCTGGAGGGGCAGAACCGTCCTCAGGCTCATGTTACCATAAAGTAAATACTCTGAGCGAGCAGGAGGAGAGTCAAGTTGTCCCAGCCCCGTTAAAGTCTCGGTGTCGGTCTCTGACTTGAGGACGGCGTTCGGCATTCCACTGACCTCCGTGATTCTGCATCGGGTCCTGGGCTGCACTGGGAGGGTGGCGGGGTCCTCCATGGCTACAGGGGGCGCGCCAGCTGCTCCAGTAGGAATGTTTCTGCTGTGCCGTGGGTCCTCCTCTCCTTCAGAACTCTCAAGCTTGACCAGAGACAATCCTCCAGGACCTGCAGCCTCTGTATCTGCATCCTGACACAAGAAGAAAGGAGGTTATTACCGGTACATGAGTTTAATTGGATAACAACGTAGTAAGGAAGTCTCACAAGCTCCTCTGGCAGATAAATGAGGATGTACATGTAAGCAAGTGAATAGCTGAGTGGAGCCTTTCTGAAATAAACTGGCCACATTTGATGTACTGTAATTTTGATGTAATACTGTTACACTAACCTCTATCATGATAACGTGCTGGATTGAGGTTCTACTCCCCTCATCAACAGTGATTGGTTGGTCATCTCTCCATGTATTGTGTCCCGCTGGCTTCACAAAGCTCCTGTGGCCTCCAGTGAGATTTCCTTCACCTGAGAGTGATTGGGGGAAAAGAGGTGGTTAGGTTAGCTACTATAAATGCTTTATTGTACACTATTGATACTGCCTAGAATTGGCAAGGATGTAAGGTAACACAATATTCAATAATAAAAAATGCATTGTAAAATTAATGCATTCTTTACAAGTTAAGGTAGCAAACCATTTTTTAAAAATCATATTACTCCAGTGCTAGCCTCTCTACACTGGCTTCCTGTTAAGGCAAGGGCTGATTTCAAGGTTTTACTGCTAACCTACAAAGCATTACATGGGCTTGCTCCTACCTATCTTTCCGATTTGGTCCTGCCGTACATACCTACACGTACGCTATGGTCACAAGACGCAGGCCTCCTTACTCTCCCTAGAATTTCTAAGCTAACAGCTGGAAGCAGGGCTTTCTCCTATAGAGCTAAATTTTTATTGAATGGTCTGCCTACCCATGTGAAAGACGCAGATTCTGTCTCAACCTTAAAGTCTTTATTGAAGACTTGTCTCTTCAGTAGGTCCCATGATTGAGTGTAGTCTGTCCCAGGAGTGTGAAGGTGAACGGAAAGGAACTGGAGGAACGAACTGCCCTTGCTGTCTCTGCCTGGCCGGTTCCCCTCTCTCCACTGGGATTCTCTGCCTCTAACCCTATTACAGGGGCTGAGTCACTGGCTTACTGGTGCCTAGGAGGGGTGCGTCACTTGAGTTGGTTGAGTCACTGATGTTGTCTTCCTGTACGGGTTGGAACCCCCCCCCCCTTGGCGGAGATCTTTGTGGGCTATACTCGGCCTTGTCTCAGGATGGTAAGTTGGTGGTTGAAGATATCCCTCTAGTGGTGTGGGGGCTGTGCTTTGGCAAAGTGGCTGGGGTTATATCCTCCCTGTTTGGCCCTGTCCGGGCGTATCATCGGATGGGGCCACAGTGTCTCCTGACCCCTCCTGTCTCAACCTCCAGTATTTATGCTACAGTAGTTTGTGTCTGGGGCTAGGGTGTCTGTTATATCTGGAGTATTTCTCCTGTCTTATCCCGTGTCCTGTGTAAATTTAAGTATGCTCTCTCTAAATCTCTCTCTCTCTTCCTTTCTTTCTCAGAGGACATGAGCCCTAGGACCATGTCTCAGGACTACCCGTCCTGATGACTCCTTGCTGTCCCCTGTCCATGCTGCTGCTCCAGTTTCAACTGTTCTGCATGCGGCTATGGAACCCTGACCTGTTCACCGCATGTGCTACCTGTCCCAGACCTGCTGTTTTCAACTCTCTAGGGACAGCAGGAGCGGTAGAGTTACTCTGGATGATCGGCTATGAAAAGCCAACTGACATTTACTCCTGAGGTGCTGACCTGTTCCACCCTCGACAAACACTGTGATTATTATTATTTGACCCTGCTGGTCATCTATGACCATTTGAACATTGTGGCCATGTTCTATTATAATCGCTACCCAGCACAGCCAGAAGGGACACCCCTCATAGCCTGGTTCCTCTAGGTTTCTTCATAGGTTCTGGCCTTTCTAGGGAGTTCTTCCTAGCCACTGTACTTCTACACCAGCATTGCTTGCCATTTGGGGTTTTAGGCTGGGTTTCTGTACAGCACTTTGAGATATCAGCTGATGCAAGAAGGGCTTTATAAATACATTTGATTGATAGCGTTAGATACTATCTACATTTACGAAAAACTTAGCCTAACTTAACATGGCTACCGGTAGGTAACGTTCAAAGACACAGCTCACAATATATATATATTTTTTTGATTAACTCCAAATCCTTGCTGTCATCTCTGCAGACCATGACTAACGTCCGATAACCCAAATGACGTATTGAGTGGCACCTTTCGAAAACCCCACATCTCCTTATACGGTTCCTTTCGAAACCACCACCTTTCCTGAGAGATGCACTGCACTGGGATATTGATTTGCATATAGGTAGGTGGCAGCATGGAGACTCAAAGGGATGACCTCTCTGAGCGATGATGTCGCAGCTGGACCGCTCACACACAACTGAACACATGTGCAGGAGGCGACAAGCATATATTTACAGCCTTGGCCTTCTGCTAAATGTACCTCTTGCCATTCCTCTGTATCGGTCGAGGATCTTGACACTACTGGGACGACTGGCGAGGACGCGCTCCCGTGCCATCTTCAGTTCCAGAAGCTGTAGTTTCCTCCGCAATGTCCTGTTTTCTTTCTGACTTTGAGTTATTTCCAAACGAAACACTGCATAGTCGTCGTCTACGAGTTTACAGACCTCTGCCACGGCTGCATTCGCTAGCACCTCCATGATGGAGGCTATTTGAGTGTGAAAAACCATACAGTTATCTAACGTTAGTATCTAGCTAGCGTTACCTAAATAACATCTATTGAAAACGTATTGTCTCCAATGCGAATTAAATACTACACGTGGTAAGTGTGTGATATTGTGCAGTTAAATGAGTCATATTGAGTTCCAGGGTGTTAATAAATCCCCAAACAACAACGCTAACCTGGAAACTGTACTTGTCACTGTTTACTTTTTTTGTGTGTGGTTTTCCGGCAGACTAGACGCTGTGTTACTGCCTTTCACAGGTCGGAGTGTGAATCGCACATTTTGTTCACAAAAAAATAAGCTATTGGCTGACATTTATTTTTTATGCCGGTTTGATCGCGGCAGTAATAGTAATAATAGTAATGTCTGCAGTTTTCGGTTTGGCTATTTGTTTCAAGTGTATTAGTCTATAAATATGTTTGCCAAAATTCGTCATACATACAATAATTATTCATTTCGGTTGCCTATCCTGACGAAGTTTGTCCTATAAAGTATTTGACCCTCCCCTAACCCGGACGAATTGAACGCCGTCCTATGGGACTCCCGATCAAGGCCAAGTTGTGATACACCCTGGGATCAAATCCAGGTCTGTAGTGATGCAGTGCCTTTAGCCGCTGCGCCACTCAAGGAACACATGCACGGTGGGGCAAAAAAGTATTTAGTCAGCCACCAATTGTGCAAGTTCTCCCACTTAAAAAGATGAGAGGCCTGTAATTTTCATCATATGTACACTTCAACTATGACAGACAATGAGAAGAAAAAAATCCAGAAAATCACATAGTAGGATTTTTAATGAATTTATTTGCAAAGGCCATTTTCTGCATTTTCCACCCCCTTCTAATTTCCTTAATTTTGTGGCTAAGGCTTTCGAAGCTTCTGATAAATGATGTCAATTAGCCTATCAGAAGCTTCTAAAGCCATGACATAATTTTATTGAATTTTCCAAGCTGTTTAAAGGCACAGTCAACTTAGTGTATGTAAACTTCTGAACCACTGGAATTGTGATAGATTATTTCACTTATAATTCACTCTGTCTGTAAACAATTGTTGGGAAAATTACTTGTCATGCACAAAGTAGATGTCCTAACCGACTTGCCAAAATAATAGTTTAACAAGAAATTTGTGGAGTGATTGAAAAACAAGTTTTAATGACTCCAACCTAAGTATGTAAACTTCCGACTTCAACTGTATATATACACACACGGACATGTACATGATGAACTCATATACATTGTAAATATGAAAATAGAATACAGTATTTCAGAAAGTGACCTACCGCTTGCATGTCAATCGACTGGGAAGCATTAACGTTTGCCATCTCCACCTATCTGTAAGCATGACCAATGGCATAGCACCTTATTGATTTGTGAATTCAACCAACCAATAGGAATACCTAAACATCAAATACATATTTCTGCCATGTCATGTGGAAACATAACTAACCCTGTTACACAGGCCACTCGGTAACATTCAATGTCTTCTTAGTAAGCAACTCCAGTGTTTTAGGTTATTATCCTGATGAAAGGTATATTAATCTCCCAGTGTCTGGTGGAAAGCAGACAACCAGGTTTTCCACTCAGATTTTGCCTGTGCTTAACTCCCCAGTCCTTACAATTATAAGCATACCTATAACATGATGCAGCCACCACTTGAAAATATTGAGTGGTACTCATTAATGTCTTCTATTGGATTTGCCCCAAACATAACACTTTGTATTCAGGACAAAAAGTTAATTGCTTTGTCACTTTTTTTTCTCAGTATTACTTTATTGCAAACAGGATGCATGTTTTGGAATATTTTTATTCTGTACATGCTTCTTTCTTTTCACACTGTCAATTAGGTTAGTATTGTGGAGTAACTACAATGTTTTCGCCCATCACAGCCATTAAACTCTTAACTGTTTTAAAGTCACAATTAGCCTCATGGGGAAATCCGTGAGCGGTTTCCTTCCTCTCCGGCAACTGAGTTAGAAAGGATGCCTGTATCTTTGTAGTGACTGGGTGTATTGATACACCATCCAAAGTGTAATTAATAACTTGACCATGCACAAAACGATATTCAATGTCTGCTTTTCTTTCCCATCTACCAATAGGTGCCCTTCTTTGCAAGACATTTGAAAACCTCACTAGTCTTTGTGGTTGAATCTGTGTTTGAAATTCACTGCTCGACTGAGGGACCTTACAGATAATTGTAGGTGTGGGATACAGAGGTAAGGTAGTCTTCACACTACATACGCATACCGACCACACACACACACACACACCACATGTGGCTGCCACTCTGTTCTTTATTCTTAATCTTATCTAGTCTGATGCCTAGTCACTTTACCCTGTCTTTATGTACACATCTCATGTAAAATGGGGAGGGTTTGGCCATCATTGTAAAGAAGAATTTGTTCTTTAACTGACTTGCCTAGTTAAATAAAGGTTAAATAAAACAAAACATTGTACCCCTGCACATTGATCTGGTTCCCTCTGTTATAGCTTCACTCTTGTGTATTTTATTCACCGTGTTACTATTTTTATAAAAAATAATGTACCTGTATCGTTGGGAAGGGCTCATAAGCAAGCATTTCACGGCATTTCAAGTCTACACCTGTTATATTCGGCGCATGTGACAAAGAAAATGTTATTTGATTTAGAAGGACAACGGTGTTGCAATTGTGGTGGGGATCATGATCCCGAGTTCCTGGAGTGCCCTGTAAGGGTGAAGGAGATTGACTGCTAACTTTTGACACCTCAATCAAATTTCCTATGTGATTTAAAGAGGTGAGAAAACAAGCGACGCTTACAAAGATATTGTAGTGGATGCACCACAGCCTGTAGTACAATTTTGCTGCCAGGTGGCGTTCATTGCCAGTTCAAAACTGTACGGCTCATGTGTCAAAGAAACTGGACATTATTGTGGCTGCAGCAGAAAAGTAGTTTGGACTTCTGATCATTTTGAGCCTGTGTAGGGGTCAGATCTGTTTTACTTTTAACAGAAAAGTAGTTTGATTTAGTTCATTTATTTTGGTCGTTTGTATGAATATATCCTGTTTCCATCCCACACAGTAGGTGGCGACATGCACACTAAATTGTGATAAAGCCAATATACCATTGAAGAAGAAGAAGTAGTAAACGGAAGTAAACGTTGACCAAGAACACTTTTCACGTTAGCGTTTTTGGTGTTGTTATTTAGACATTTATTAACACCATGGAACTTAAAATATGACCAATTGAACTGCACAGCATCACATACTTACCACAGGTAGTTGTTAATTCGCGTTGGAGACAGGGCTTGGTTGATGATATCTAGCTAGGTGGTAACGTTAACTAACAATGGCCAATTGTGTGGGTTTTCACACTCAGATAGCCTCCATCATGGAGGTTCTAGCGAATGCAGCCGTGGCAGAGATCTGTAAACTCGTAGACGACGACTATGCAGTGTTTCGTCTGGAAGTAACTCAAAGCCAGAAAGAAAACAGGGGATTGCGGAGGAAACTACAGCTACTGGAACTGAAGGTGGCACGTGAGCGCGCAGAGAGGACAACGCGAGAGCGCGTCCTCGCCAGTCGTCCCAGTAGTGTCAAGATCCTCGACCGATACAGAGGAATGGCAAGAGGTACATTGTAACCAATTGGGTTAACACTTCGTTCGTTTTTGGATAGTATGAAATAGTTCCCCTGATTATTTAGCTATCTTGCTCAAAGACACAATATCATATTCTAACCAGTTCCTATATGTCCTATGATTTACTCATTGAAAACAATATGACGCAAATCAAATCAATTTATTTGTCACATGTACCGAATACAAAAGAGTTAGACTTTACCGTGAAATGCTTACTTATGAGCCCTTTTCCAAAAAGGCAGTTAAAAAGTAAATGGTAACAGAATATAACAATAACGAGGCTATATATGCATGGAACATATCAATTGATCTATAAATAGAATATCAACAAGTTATTTAAAGTGTCACCTTACATCCTTGACAATTCTTGACATTGTCACTGGTGTACAATATACCATTGAGCATTGACAGAAGCTAACCTAGCCACCTCTTTTCCCCCAAATAACTCTCTCAGGTGAAGGACATCTCACTGGAAGCCACAGGAGCTTTGTGAAGCCAGCGGGACACAATACATTGAGAGATGACCAACCAATTACTGTTGATGAGGGGAGTGGAACCTCAACCCAGCACGTTATTGTGATAGAGGTTAGTGTAACAGCTTTGCATAAAATATTACTGTTACTTTGTAAATCAAATATGTCTGGTTTATTTCATAAAGGCTCCCACTCAGCTATTCACTTGATTACATTGTAATTTATCTGCCATAGGGAAGCTTGTGACACTTCCTTACGACATTGTTATCCAATTCAACTCATGAACCGGTAATAACCTCCTCTCTTCTTATCAGGCTGCAGGTCCTGGGGTCAAGCAGGAGAGTACTAAAGGAGAGAAGGAGCCACGGCACAGCAGAGACATCCAGACTAGAGAGCCCCCTGTAGCCGCGGAGGACCCCACCTCCGCCCCAGCGCCATGTAGGACCCGACCCAGCATCACCGAGGTCAGTGGAACGCCGAACACCGTCCTCAAGTCAGATACAGACACGGAGACTTTAACTGCAACACACAGGCTCTTACACACGGGATCTGACCACAGATCAGACCCAGAGAGACTGGGGCTCGGGCCACTGGGCTGTCCTCCTGCTCCTGGTTCAGAGTACTTACCCGTATTTCACCAGAGCCAAAGAACGGTTCATTCCCGTGGAGATTGTGATGGTGACACGTTAGACACTGGTGGGGATGTTCCGTCTTGTTCTTACGCAACAGAGATGGACCCTGGCAACATATCCTTGGGTTTAGACACACAGGCTGATCTGTCCAGAGGGGACTGGAACCATTACAGTAGTAGTGGATTCTCTGAAGGGTGCCTAAATAAGAAAGGGGGGGTTATAGTCATAGATGAAGTGACTGTGAAAGTGGAGGGCGACTCTCCTCTGACCTTGAATGCAGACGAGACTCACTTAGGGGAAGGACACTCACAAGGCAGAGATTTCTTAGATTACAGGGAAAGCTTAGAGACAAATCCAAACGTCGCAACCCACTCCCCTTTACACACACTCAGGGATCGGGACCCAGTGTCTACGTTGATGGGGCCTTCTGATTCACAGGGCTGCATCCTTTTTGATCAGGTATTGAACTCAAAGGACCAAAGGGCCAATGGGAGGGGAGGGGGAGCAACATCAGGCAGTAGTAAAGAGAAACGGTTCCTCTGCATGTTCTGTAACAAAGGCTTCAGCTGCCTCCAGAAGGTGGAGATCCACCAGAGGGTCCACACCGGGGTGAAACCCTTCAGCTGTACCCAGTGTCATATGCGTTTTGCTGAGGCTGGCAATCTGAAGAGGCACCAGAGGGTCCACACAGGGGAGAAACCCTTCAGCTGTACCCAGTGTCATATGCGCTTCTCCCACTCGTCCAGCATGAAGAGGCACCGGAGGGTCCACACAGGGGAGAAATATTAAAGCTGCCCCGAGTGTGAGAAGAGGTTTTCCCATCAGAACTAGCTGAAGATGCACATTTAGGTCCACATGGGAGAAAGGCTGTTCACCTCTACGCAATGTGGGAAGAGGTTCTCAGAGAGGAGCTCTGAGGAGCAGAAAAACCATTCCACTAAATAGCTTATGATGTTTAGATCAAACCCTGCATTAAAGACAGGTTGATTTTCAGTATTGTCAGTTGAAAAGATCCACAGATGCATTTGGAATGACGAGAGCAACAGATTTCAGTGTTGAATATTCCTGGGTAGAATATTGCAACCAGACATTGTATTTAAGCCTAAAAAGTCTGTTAAATATTGCATTTGTACTGTGTAGGCTATTTGATGTATATTCAACTACTTTATTTTTTCCCCCGAGACAATTTTTATGAGAAAATGATTGCAGTTTAAATTTTGTCCTGTCCCGACTAAAAGAAATGTTGGTCGCCCGAGAGTCGTCTGTTCTTTAAACAATCGATTGGTAGAAATTTTAAACATATTTTTCAATATATATGTAGTGTTTTAATAAAATCAACTGTATGTACTAGATTGTGTGATGCTTTAAAGGGGAATTGCACCTGCTGATTTGGCCTTGTTTTTTGGCTTGCTCCTCAAGAAATGCTGGTGGCCAAACGTGAGTTAGCTTGGGTGTGTGGATTGATGTGGGTGGCAGAAACTTGCCCACAGCTTTCCCCTCACTCAGTCACAACAAACAAACCTCCTGCAAGTTGAGCTCAATAACTACAGGCAGATATAGAGAAGCTTTGAATAGATCATTAGCCTAAAGAGTAATATGAGAAGAATGTAATTGATAAATATATGTAGATATAAAAAAACAAATTGTTTTGAAAACTTTCAAACATAGTCACAGGTCCATGTAGAATAAACACTTTACATAATACAATAGAAGCACTGTTCTGCTGATATAACAATGTGAACCTTTCATCTTTTATTGTCGTTCCCAGCCGATACAAATATTGTGCCGATCTGCATTTTGTCTGGAGGTTTTGGGGCTACCTTAGCAAACATGTCCGAGTAGCCATACAATTCCTGTGTGGTGTCCCGCTCACAACAGGAGATCCCTGATCCTGGTTCAGAATACACAGGGTTCCTCCCTCCACATTTTGTCTGATACCATTTAATAAAAGAAATACAAGTACAATTGTGTCTAGTAAAATGTTAATGCCGAGTGCCAGGTCTTTCTCCCTTCAGAGACATCAGTATGAAGCCCGTCTGCCAGTCTGGACTTCCATCACATCATCTTGCAAGTCTCCATATGCTGGCTCCATACATGTTTCTGTGAACACATACATAGTCACTGTTCTATCACCAATGGCAGTTAGTACTTGTTTGTGTCAGATATTACCTATCCTATGTTGAAGTTTGAACGGGTCAGACTAAACCTACCTATTTCTGTTCTCCCTATTGATGACCGTTGGTGAGCAGGCATGAGTTGAGGTCTTTTCCAGGGCCCCATTGATGGGCATAGCAGCATACATCAGCTCCTGGCCACTCATCAAAGGTACAAGTGGGTCACACACACACACACACACACTATCAATGGTGGTTATAAATAGCCTGGTCCTGGTGGAACCAACCGGATCGCTGTGTTCACCTTTCTACTTCACTTCAGATATTACATTTACATTACATTTAAGTCATTTAGCAGACGCTCTTATCCAGAGCGACTTACAAATTGGTGCGTTCACCTTAAGACATCCAGTGGAACAGCCACTTTACAATAGTGCATCTAAATCTTTTAAGGGGGGTGAGAAGGATTACTTTATCCTATCCTAGGTATTCCTGAAAGAGGTGGGGTTTCAGGTGTCTCCGGAAGGTGGTGATTGACTCCGCTGTCCTGGCGTCGTGAGGGAGTTTGTTCCACCATTGGGGGGCCAGAGCAGCGAACAGTTTTGACTGGGCTGCGCGGGAACTGTACTTCCTCAGTGGTAGGGAGGCGAGCAGGCCAGAGGTGGATGAACGCAGTGCCCTTGTTTGGGTGTAGGGCCTGATCAGAGCCTGGAGGTACTGAGGTGCCGTTCCCCTCACAGCTCCGTAGGCAAGCACCATGGTCTTGTAGCGGATGCGAGCTTCAACTGGAAGCCAGTGGAGAGAGCGGAGGAGCGGGGTGACGTGAGAGAACTTGGGAAGGTTGAACACCAGACGGGCAGCGGCGTTCTGGATGAGTTGTAGGGGTTTAATGGCACAGGCAGGGAGCCCAGCCAACAGCGAGTTGCAGTAATCCAGACGGGAGATGACAAGTGCCTGGATTAGGACCTGCGCTGCTTCCTGTGTGAGGCAGGGTCGTACTCTGCGGATGTTGTAGAGCATGAACCTACAAGAACGGGCCACCGCCTTGATGTTAGTTGAGAACGACAGGGTGTTGTCCAGGATCACGCCAAGGTTCTTAGCGCTCTGGGAGGAGGACACAATGGATATCAAATGTGAAGTGCAATAGAACGGTACAAAGGGATCAGGCTGGATCCACCAGGCTAGGTTTTGCTCTGGACATTATATGCATCTAATAAGTAAAGAACTAAGCAACAAATAATGTCAGTTTAAATATGTTTCACATTGGGGTTATTTGTACAGATGAGGAGCCTGTGAACGCTGTTGCCGTCGACAGGTGAAGGTTGCTGACCGGACACTTGCCAACATGCTAGCTATATTTTAATGACTTGTTACTGAGTTTTGAACACTTGTCAAACTACTTCACTGCCTGTTCATTGATGAATTGGTGACTGAAAAAGTTTGTGACAACTTGAACGAGCACTGAAATGTAAGCAGTGGGGTTCATGTCTTCCCCCTCTGCTCTTTTCCTCAGGTTGAAGCACATCCCTAACATCCAGACAGATGTCAAGAACTTGGGAACCTCCCAGCCACCAGGATAATCATCTTGTTCTTGGAGTTTATTCACAAGGTTAGATAGAGAATAGCATGGGTGGATCTATTTCCTTCATACAGAATTGTAGCTAAACTTGTAACTTGGGAAGCTCATTCAATATTAGACGTGGGCTATTTTATGTCGGACAGTACAACACAAGCCTAGCACCCCCCCAACGCAATCTTCCCATTGAAAACCATTGAGTTGGAGTGCCTTTTACGCCTCCATTTGTCTGATTGGAAGGCACCCTTATAGTCCTCAATCGACAATGGCAATGTTAACTCTTGCTCTCTCAAGAGCATTCAGTACCTCTATCTATCTCTCTACAGGTGCTACAGAGAGAATATTCCAAGGACCTCCAGCGGCTTCTGACCAATTATCTGCCATCTCTCCAGAGCACAGAGAAGCAAGGTCCGCTGGTGCTCTATGTAAACCCCCTTCACTATGGCTGTCTGTGTGATGACATACTGTAGCATATAATCCAGGGCCACTGGTTGGATTGGATTTACTGTACTCACTCTAACTCATGCCCTCTCCTCCCTCTATAAGCTTCCCAGACTTTTATAAAAACGAACGTGTCCATCCCCCTGTCCCCAGGGGAGTCTGCTGGGCCATGGAACGCTAGAGCAGCACATCAAAACACCTGCCACCATGTTGTCATTTATCAGCAGACAGTTCCCTGAGGAAGGATGCAACCAAGGTTTTAAGAGGGCCAAATTAAAGGGGATGACCACCAAATGCAATAAAGTTTTGTATAAATTACTCATTCACTTTTTAATAGGTTACAAAACTATAACTGTTTTAGCCTGTTCTCATTTTTACTAACTACTATGGTAGTTTAAACATCTGACAACATGCAGACTTTCTCCATCAAGATAGCACTTGGCACTTCTGATTCAAAGAGGTCTAAAAATCAATGCAAGTCTCATATCCAGGGTGAATAAATTATTCTTCATGTATAAAAGATCACACAGGTGTGCCAGCTAAAATATATATCCCAGACAAGCCTGAAGTATAGGACAAATAGGCTGTGTTTAGACAGGGAGCCCAAGTCTGATTTTTTTTCACCAAAAGGTATTTTGACCAATCAGATCAGCACTGAAAAAGATCTGATGTGAAAAGATCTGGGATTGGTCAAAAGACCAATTAGTGGAAAAATATCAGGATTGGGCTGCCTGCAGCCAGAGGCAAGTGAATATAAGTCTGTTCTTGTGTTTGTAAGAATTTGAGTGGTTACATACAGTACATGTTAAATGGCTCCGAGACATAAGGAGACTCTTGCTGTAATCAAAGGGAAGGTACTGCTGAAGGTCCCAGTATTCAGTCAGACAATATGCCTAGTCAGTCAGTAAGTTGGCTAATTAAACACTCATGTAATGTACACACCAGCCAAACGATACCCAACCAATACAGCCTAGTAGTCCATTTGCAGTGAAATTGGGAGGGGCATTTTCTTTCCAACTTTTCAGTCACTAATTCATCAATAAAACAGGCAGTGGAATGAAGTAGTTTGACAAGTGTTCAAAAGTAACAAGTCTTTAAAATATAGCTAACAAATAAATAGTTTTTTATTTTCAATAAACCTAGCTAACATTAGCTACACTTCAGTGATGGTGGAAGTTAGTTAGCTAGCTTTCCCCCAGTACTTTCAATTTAGCTAGATCGCTAGCTAAGTAATGGCATTTATATCAACTTCACCAATCAGATGGTTCACTAGCAAATATATTCGGTTTCCCCTCGCATCTAAAGCTGCCTGATAAAGCTTGCCAGTTGATAGTAAAGCTAGGATGAATGTCAGAAACCCGCTAGCTAACCCAATAGCGGCTGTCAATGCAATGGCTGGTCTGGAGTTCGTCTCAAATGTACCATTATATTTCACATGATAAGCAAACTAATGTCATGCCTTTTCACAACAACAACAAAAATCAATGAACACATAACAGAGACGATTATAATCAAGTATATCGTTGTGGGTTTATTTACTTCATCCTCTCTTATTCGTGTGGGTAGCTACTTCCTGATGTTTGATTGAAGGAACAGTTCAGCCAATGGTTAGGCGGCTGTGGTTTTGGAAAAGGGAACTGATTGGTCAGGAGTAAAAGATCCTGCCCCCAGAGCTGCGCAATCGAATTTTACCATTTTTTTGTTGTTGTAACCAACAATTAACCTCTCAGTCTATGTCGTTATTTTTGTTTGAATTGTTTACATGTTCGCTATGTGGGGAAATGGTAAAACAAGCGGAACTACGTGGCTAAGAACTGTTGTTAACGGGGATGAGTAATTTTTCGGTTTTTGATTTGTTAAAAAAGTTTGAAATATCCAATAAATGTCGTTCCACTTCATGATTGTGTCCCACTTGTTGTTGATTCTTCACAAAAAATACAGTTTTATATCTTTATGTTTGAAGCCTGAAATGTGGCAAAAGGTCGCAAAGTTCAAGGGGGCCGAATACTTTGGCAAGGCACTGTACCAATCATGGCACTGTCTTACACAAGGCACTCGCAAGAGCTGCCAAAGATAATAGTGATGGATGTACATTGTCTGGCTCAGACAAGTAGCAAAGCACCGAACTCCAAGTTGGGAAAAGGATTCAAACTTTGTCTCCAGTTACCTTTTCAACTATGAAGGTAAGTATAGCCAAGTTGCCTCAGAGCAGACAAGGACGTTTACTCAAAACTGTAACGTAGTTTAAGACATGCCTTTTACAGTAGCTAGTTAACATTATGATTGCTCAGTCTTTTTTATTCCAAACCGTTTCGAACAGGGACAAAGTGACACGAGAGGTCAGCATAAGGGCTTGCTACTACAGGTCCACAAGGAAAAATGAGAAACCCCACAGTTTGAGTGTAGGGTGAAAAGTAATCTGTTTGTGGCCGTTACACAGTCAGAGATGAAGCCTAGTCTAAGACTAAGAAGTTCCTGTCAATGGATATCTGCATTAAGAGGCATTGCTTAGTCTAGGACTAGGCTTAACCCATGTCTATGAAACTGTTCTTAGTGTAGTAATTGTTCAGTTGTTTTCCTTGCTGTTTCTATAAGCTCTTATGTTGGACACATTAGATTACATTTAAACAAGGGCATATATACCCTTAATAGAAAAGTTTAAACCTGTATTGCTGTAATGGATTTAGTGGCTGTTGCGCCAGTCACTTCTGTTTGCTGGTCGTGAGACATGTTGAGTGATTTTATAGTGTATTCATTTTCTCTTTATATCCCCACGTAGGTTGTACTGAAACCGGTAACAATCACACAACATCACTGTTCATGTGTTGCTGGCACCTCATTATGCAACCACACAGTTGCGTTACTATTCCAGTCTGCACACTATTCCCAGATGGGAACACCAGTCATCCCACCTGTGCACAGCTGCACAGAGGCCGAGCAGCAGTGGCATAAGCCAAGGACAATGGTATGTTTTAATAACTGTACCACATATCAAAATCATATTTTTATTTTTTATTTTTTTGGTTATAATGGTTATATGGTTATAATCACATCATAATGCTACTAAATGATTTAATGAAAACTTAAATTGTCTAATGATTAGATTTAGAATAGTGCCCTTGTACTGTCTTTTTACAGGGTCTGCAACCTGGGCCCATAGGCATGATGACCATCACCTAGCCCACCAAAAAGTGCACGGCAGAAGGAGGGATTAGGTGAGTTTTCCCTAATAACCAGTATAGTCGATAGTAGCTGGTCATATCCTACTACACTTTGACTATATAAAATGATTTAATTTCAGGTGGCTTCAAGTACATTGTTTAGATTGGCTAACCACAGCGGCTGCTTTGCTTTGTAGAAGTACTCTACAGCGCCCTTCTTGGACCTCTCAGTTCTCCAGATAGAAGAGGCATACAAGAACTTTGACCCTCTATCCAAGCCATTGATCTGCAGCATGGGGATGTCTGCTGAAAAGCTTTTAGTCGGCTCCCACTTTGGAAAGGTACAGGTGGGGAGCCTCCTGTCTCACCATAAGGAGACACCACCATTCCCTTCACTGCCCCTGGATAGCTACAGACTAGAGAGCGACTGTCAAGGCTGCACATGTGTGCTCAGTGAAGACAACCAGCTTCACATAGTCTCTTCAGGTGAGAGAATACATAAAGACCCAGTGGTGTTCTCACTAATTAGAGAGAAGGGTGACTGGTACTACTTGTGTACATGCAAAAATTCTTAGGCAGGAAAGACTAAATAACAAGGGATGGGCTCCTTTATCTTTCAATTAATGAAAGGGAAATAAAACAAATGTCTGCAATTAATAATAATAATTTTTAAATCATTGTTACATTTTTCTGTTCTCTTGTCACTGTAAATAAAAACTCTATAACATTGTTTGGAGTATGAGCAGAGGTGTTTATTATCAATAAATGGACTACTACAGGATGTTAGACAATGTGGATGGTCACAGCATAAGAAGGGAAGATGCAATGCAGTAGTAGCTCATTGCTCCTTGGCCCATGCCTTCACAAGAGGCCCACACTGGTAGTTTTGTGAGAAGGCAAGCCACAGCCCAGATGCAGTTGATGCTTCCCATCAGTGACATGAGGATCTCTTGGACAGGGTAGTTATTCCACTGGAATAGCAAAGGTATTGCTCCCTTCTTCAGACATCGAAGCCCACTAGAAGGTTCAATCAAATATTAATTTCCTAACTTTCAATAAAGATACCGCAACAACTAATAACGTTAACGTCGTTAGCACTAACGTTAGCTAGGTACTGGTAGCTAAAGATACAAAAAAAGACACCAGAAGACATTCGATTTACAAAAATCACTAACTGAACGGATAAACAGAATTCTCAACAAGAATGATACAAAATACGCTATAGAAATATGATTCATATACTGAGGTAATGATAAAACGAGCGACTTCGAGACTAGTATGGCTCAAATCAGGCTGCTAGGAAGCTGGGTATCGGGTAGGAAGTGGGCGTTGCTACGTTGTGCAAAAGGTCTATTAGTCTTCTTTATTAAATAATTAGCATTACCGTAGTTCAAAGAGCAACCCGCACTCTTCTTTTAATCACGCCCCAAGACGCCCGCCAATGAAATCCTTTCTCATCCGTGTGGAAGGGAAGTAAACAGTGACCAAGAACAATTTTCACGATAGCGTTTTTATTATTGTTACTTAGACATTTATTAACACAGGACTTGGTTGATATATGTTACGTTATTTAGGTAACGCTAGATAGCTTCTAACGTTAGCTAGCTAACAGTGGCTATGGGTTTTCACACTCAAATGGCCTCCATTATGGAGGTGCTAGCTAATGCAGCCGTGGCAGAGATCTGTAAACTCGTAGACAACGATTATGCAGTGTTTCGTTTAGAAATATCTCAGGGCCAAAATGAAAACCGGGCATTGCGGAGGAAACTACAGCTACTAGAATTGAAGGTTGCACGGGAGCGCGCAGAGCGGACGATCAGAGAACGCGTCATCGCCAGTCGTCCCAGTAGTGACAAGATCCTCGACCGATACAGAGGAATGGCAAGAGGTACGTTTTGCCCCATTCCCCTCTGCGCATGTTTAGATAGTATGCAATAATTCCCCTCATTACCACTTAGTTATCTTTCAAATAGTTATGAGAAGTGTTACCAAACATGCAGTGTCAATAGTGTACAATATAGCATTGACAGTACCCTAAACACCTATTTTTCCCCCAATCACTCTCAGGTGAAGGACATCTCACTGGAGGCCACAAGAGCTTTGTGAAGCCAGCAGGACACAATATCTGGAGTGATGACCAACCAATCACTGTTGAAGAGGGGAGTGGAACCTCAACCCAGAAAGTTATCATGATAGAGGTTAGTGTAATAGTATTACATCAAAATTACAGTACATCAAATGTGGCCAGTTTATTTCAGAAAGACTCCCCTCAGCTATTCACTTCCTTACATGTAACATACTCATTTATCTGCCGTAGAGGAGCTTGTGAGACTTCTTTACTACATTGTTATCCAATTAAACTCATGTAACGGTATTAACCACCTCTCTTCTTGTGTCAGGATGCAGATGCAGAGGCTACATGTCCTGGAGGATTGTCTCTGGTCAAGCAGGAGAGGACTGAAGCTGAGGACCCACAGCACAGCAGAGACATCCAGACTGGAGCAACGTCTGGAGTGGCGCCCACTGTAGCCACAGAGGACCTATCCACCGCCACTGCGCCTCAACCCAGGACCCGACGCAGCATTACGGAGGTCAGTGGAATGCCAAACGCCATCCTCAAGTCAGAGACTTTAACTGTAACGCAAAGGCTTTTACACACAGTACCTGACTACAGGTCAGACCCAGAGAGACGGGGGTTGGGGAGACTGGGCTGCCCTCCTGCTCCCGGCTCAGAGTATTTACTTTACGGTAACCCGAGCCCGACGACTGTTCATTCCCATCAGGACTTAGACAGTAGTAGTGTATACTCTGAAGGGTGCCTAGATAAGAAAGAGGAAGGTCTGGTCGTAGATGAAGTGACTGTGAAAGAGGAGGGTGACGTTTCTCCCACATGGAATGCAGATAATCACCTAGGAGACGGACACTCACAGGGCAGAGATTTCTTAGATTACAACGAAAGCTTAGAGGCAAATCCAAACGTTGCGACCCACTCCCCGTTACACATGTGCAGGGATCGCGACCCAGTGTGTACGTTGATGGGGCATTCCGATTCACACGGTCGCGTCCTTTTCAATCAGGTATTGAACTCAAACAGCAGGGCTGGAGCCCAGGCGCAGGGAGGGGGAGCAACATCAGGCAATAGTAAAGAGAAACGGTTCCTCTGCATGTTCTGTAACAAAGGCTTCAGCTGCCCCCAGAAGGTGGAGATCCACCAGAGGGTCCACACAGGGGAAAAACCCTTCAGCTGTAACCAGTGTCACATGTGCTTTGCCCAGGCTAGTGACCTGAAGAGACACCAGAAGGTCCACACGGGGGAAAAACCATTTGGCTGCCATCTGTGCCAGGCCAGTTTCTCACACTCGTTCAACCTGAAGAGGCATCAGAGGGTCCATACAGGGGAGAACCCTACTGCTGCCCCCAGTGTGAGAAGAGGTTCTCCCACCAGCACCAACTGAAGATGCACCTGAAGATCCACACGAGAGAGAGGCTATTCGCCTGTATGCACTGGGGGAAGAGGTTCTCAGAGAGGAGCTACCTCAGGACACACCAGCATAATTATCGTTTTTGCCCTCAGAACAGCCACAATTCTTCAGGGCGTGGACTCTACAATGTGTACAAATGTTTATTTGCAGGACAAGGATTGTCCTGACTTTCAGGAATGCCTGAATTGTTTCACCTTGCTTTTCTGGTTGGCTGCAAGTTTCACCATCCAATTATATCAGGTCTACAGGAGTGCAAGTTTCACCATGGCACGAACCGCGACGATACATTGGCACATGAGTGTTATTAGTAAATGGCAAATATGAGGCAATTATTGCATTCTATCCATGTGGGCTTTCGTAGACTACCTGAGACATGAAACAGATGGTTGTCGCCAATTTGTTAATGCACAATTTGCCTAAATGGGTAATGGAAACACTTCAACCATTACATTTTTATTTGACACTAGGTTTTAGCGATTTAAAAAATAAAAATAAAAGTGTGACATTAGGTTTTTATTGACACAAGATAGTTATATGGAAACGCACCCTAGCAGGCAGTTGTCGCATCTATTTTCTATGCTAACATTCTAAGTGTCGACCAAAAAAATGACTGGACAAGTTAATGGAAACCCTCGCTATGTCACAGAAAGAACAGGTGTTCCTAATGTTTGTACACTCTGTGTATAAGCCTAAAAAGTCTGTTACATAATGTTTGTACTGTGTAGGCTATATTATGTTCACAAGTGCCTGTTTCATTACTTCCAATCAACTACTTAATTTAGTCTCTCAAGACAATTTTAATGAGGAAATTAATGCAGTTTACCAAGTTTATGCAAATCTTTAGTTGAGATGTGCATGTGTGGTTTTCAAATGGTTTATTTAAAACTTGTTTGTTTAATAAACACAGTTGTACTTTTAATTTGAAATTTCATTGAGACTCTTTAGTATACATCACATTTGATCTCACCCTGTTCTGCATACACCCAATTTCACTTTATAACCAATATACACTTACTAAATATAACTACACATACCCACACACTAACAAACACCTACTGTACACGTCAAAATAGTTAGTCAGGTATGTCTGATGATAACATTTGACTTATCATAGTTGACTTATTTGAACCCACAACAACATATTTATGTCCACCATGGATTTAACAATGAAGTCCTATTGTAACTACAGTATAGGACTCAAGTGTAGTGGGGATGGGTTAACACTCTGGGTCAATACTTGCAAACACAGGGGTTATAAAGTACTTACGGTAAGTAACAATAATTAAGTACTACTTAAGTATTTTTTGGGGGCGTTATCTGTACTTATCTGTACTATTTATATTTGACTACATTCCTAAAGAAATGATGTACTTTTTACATTTTCAATGCTTAGCATGAGAAGAAAATTATCAAATTCACACACTTATCAAGAGAACATCCCCGGTCATCCCCACTGCCTCTGACCTGGCGGACTCACTAAACACAAATGCTTCATTTGTAAATTATGTCTGTGTGTTGGAGTGTGCCCCTGGCTATCTGTAGATTAAAAACCAATAACATCTCATTTGGATTTCTTAATATAAGGAATTTGAAATTATGTATACTTTTATTTTTGGAGTTACATTTACTTTTGATACATAAGTATATTTAAAACCAAATACTTTTATACTTTTACTCAAGGAGTATCTTACCAGGTGACTTTTACTTTAGTCATTTTATATTAATGTATCTTTACTTTTACTCAAGAATGACAGTTGGGCCATTTTTACAACACTGAGCAAACAACTTGTTTAAATGCACATGGTTGCTTATCTGGCACAAAATGTGTATCAGCCAATTAAAAGCGTAAATTTACTTGCACGTGACAGAACGCTAAATTGGTCCATAACATGGCACACGTTGGCCCTATGCTAACCTTAAACCTGTCACAAATTCTTCATCAGCATATCAAAGACTTTATATCCACCAGCCAATATTATTTCTTAAAATAGGTCAACCCTGGCAACTAGATGGATCTTTTAAACCTTCAAATTCAAGGTTTACTTTTGTTCGGTTTGTCTGTAACAAAATGTTGTGTGCCAATATTGCATTGACGCATCCTTGACGAGGTTACTGGCTACTACTGATGTTAGACTACATGTTCACGGTTTTGGCATATATGACTAAATTCATGTTTCTGTTTCACACACACCCTTCCGCAAGACGTCCTTACAACTTAAGTTTATCATACATCGTAAAAAAGACAGTCAAATAGAAGTCATGTAGGCTACCATTATCACCATCACTTCTAGGCAGCACACACTGCTAAAGCGTTCGACTCTTAAATCAGTAGTGCACTTTCACCATGAGCCCCCCTCGCATCAAGATTTTTTTGTTAGGAAAAAACTGTTCACTGCCGAACCTTGATACTCGATTCAAGACGCACGTGACGAAGTGGATGATTATTATAATGCATAGCCTATAAAACGTTATAGGCCTGCATGTAAGTGTAACCTACATAAGAATATACTAATGACAGCGTAATGTCATCCTACATTAAGACTGTCGATTAAACATATTTAAAGGAACTGCAAAACTGCCTCGTCTGTAGGATGATAACGAGGATGCTACCTTATAAACCTACTGTACACTAACGCTCATCCTCCTCGAGTCAAGTAATGCGTATGTTACCACGTTTCCATCCACAGTTTGTGAGTAAAGTCATACTGTATAGAAGAAATGACAGCTGTGATGGAAACTGGAAGTTTCGGTAAAATGTTTTAATTGCAGACAGATCATGTGTTCTTTCGACATGGTGGAATCTTTTGGGGTGGGTAAAATGTATTATGCGAGAAATGGCGGTGGAAACGCTTTTGTGTAAATATTGATAACCATCATGTCGAAGTAAACTTGGAGTCACGCAACAATATGGTTTATGGTCCTCCCACTACGACTCGGGAAACCATGCAGTTTTAGGCTAAATAAGTTATGATGACCTTCACGGGGGAGTATAAGTGCACAGTGTTGAGTTTGACGCGTCTTTCCAATAAATATCGAGTCTTATTCTGGTGACTTGATGATCGATGCTTGACCACTATTTGACAAATACAAATATTCTCGCTCTTATCCATAATAATATCATCATGTAGACTTGCCTACCTGCACAGCCTCCCCGAACTGTACCTGCCAGCTGTTGGCTAGAGCACACGTGCCAAGACCAGTAGGCACGTTTGCTATTTAACGTAACAGTTTGTGACAAAACTATCCGTAGAGTTGGAAACACATTGAACATTAGATTTTTATTAGGTACATGAAAACTTAAGAGATAAAGTCAGTCAAATACATGTGATAGTTGTTTTGATGAACAGAACTTACGGTTTGGAAGAACTGTGCCAGGATATAATCAGTGAGGTTATCATAGGGCTAATGTTTGCCATGTTGTCTGACGGGACCAGCTACAATTTAGCATTTGGTTACATTTTAATTGGCTAATACACATTTTGTACCAGGGACTCGTTTACATGTAAGTGGGTGCTTATGTTCGCAAGTATGAACCCTCCATGTTGAAAGTGTGTTTATTATCTGTGTGTCTGTACCTGTAATCTGTATCACCTGTCCCTTCTAGGAGGAGGAGGGTCCAGAGGTGCTGCTGGTGAAGGATGAGGGGTGTGAGGAGGGTCTGGGGAACCCTGAGGGGACCATGGTCTTGGAGGACAACCAGACTACACCTCCTCCTGAACCCACAGAGGAGCCAGCTGAGCAGCACAGGACCACACACACTGAGGTGAGCCCACGATGAACTAACATCTTAAAGGTACTAGGTCAGGGCCTGTCCACCAAGTAGGAGTGCTGATCTCAGATCAGTTTGGCCTTTTAGATCATAATGAATAAGACTGTATAGACAGGTGGGGGACCTGATCCTCAATCAGCACTTCTACTCTGAGACAGTTTGTGGATACATGCCCAGGTCTTGGTTAATTTGGTATTACGTTTGGGACCATGCCTTTCAATTATCAAACCATTAATTAAAGAGTGTCAAGTAATCAAATCAACTAACATGTTTGCATAGTAATCCCTCATTTCCCAGTCAGAAGATGCTCCATAGCAGGGTGCTCATATCAGATTTCTTGATCCAACATCCTCTCACACTGTATGTCTTACAGTCAGTAGACATGCAGGATGGGAAGCCTGATCTGCTGCTGGTCAAAGAGGAAACAATAGAAGACGGACCAGAGAGCATTGATCTGCTGAGTGGACTAAAGATGGGGGAGCAAGGTAAGGGAGAAATACATATAGCCTACATACAGTAATAGATCTGCAATGGGAATAGTTATGCACCCGGCTATTGTTTTTTTCTCCATTCATGAAATTAATAGAACTTATGTTTACATAGATATACACAAATTATAATATATGAACTTGACCAGGTAATTGACAAACTCAATATATAGAGTTTTCTCTGCCATGTTTATAAATTATATTTTGTAACCTCTTCCTGCAGATGGTTGGCTGGAAGCTAACAGAGGAGACTGGGCGACCATCTTGGATTCCCAGACTGGTATAGTTAAGGGCCCAGGGGACGCCATCACCGAGCAGGCCAGGACCAGAGGCGACCAAGTGGATGTCAGTGGATGGGACAGCATCCTCAACTCTGGGCTGGGGAACAACACTTTTAACCACAACCAGAAACAGAGAGTGGAACATAAAACAACATCTGAATTTAGTGACAACAGACTGGCTGAGACCAGGGCGAGGCGTAGATTTGGTCTGCGGGGACGAGGTGGTGTCAATCTGAGAACAGACTCGGCTAGCGATGCTCCGTCCTGCTCCTATAGTTGTGATTCAGAGAGACTGATTGCGCCTCAGGTTAACCCCCTAACAGGTGCTGCCCTCAGCCTGCCTTCTATAGGATCTATCAACTGGAAAATGGACCCTGTGACAACACAGACACTCCCTGACCTTCGTCCTCCTCACACTCTCCTTATGTTAAACCAGACCTCAGACAATGCCAGTGCCTCAACACTAAATGGCTACACAAGCCCATTGACAAATGACAGTAGTAGTAATGCTATCAGTAGATCTGGTAGCAAAGAGAAGCGCTTCCCATGTTTGTTCTGTGGGAAAGTATTTCGTTTCTCTAAACAGGTGGAGAGCCACCAGAGGATGCACACGGGAGAGAAACCGTTCGGCTGCCACCTGTGCCGGGCCAGTTTTTCACACTTGTCCAGCCTGAAGAGGCACCAGAGAGTTCACACAGGGGAGAAACTTTTCAGCTGCCTCCTGTGCAGGGCCAGTTTTTCACACTCCTCCAGCCTGAAAAGGCACCAGAGAGTCCACACAGGGGAGAAACCCTACACCTGCTCTCAGTGTGAAAAGAGGTTCTCCCACCAGCACCATCTGAAGATGCACCTGAAGGTCCACACGGGAGAGGCCATTCACCTGTACTCACTGCAGGAAGAGGTTCTTTGAGAGGAGCTACCTGCGAATACACCAGCAGAAAATGTGCACGCCCCATGAATAGTAAAATGTAATGAAGTACTAGTTTGTTTGTAGTTCATTCTTTTGGTTTTGCATATAGAGTGACAATCTTGTCCTGTTTGATGCTGGTGTTTTATGAGGAAATGATAGTGCCTTAATGAATTTTATCTTGACATTAAGTAGTAAAGATGAACCTTTTTCAAAGCATTCTAAATTTAATTTGATCAAAGCGAGGGTACCAGATGTACAGGAAAGTGTTACCATAGTGAGAAGTTATTCTACAATACATGTCACATGTATACTTTTGTGCAATAAAAGTATTGTACTTAAATACAAAACAGAATCTGTGCTGACTGACTTGGTTATTATTTCAGTCGATCCAAAACTTAATTCTTGAATCAACACATTAATTTATAAAAATAATAAACTCCAATGGCTCTATATTGTTGGGTACTTGAATCACATTGTTAGAAATGTGATTGATTGTGGTTAACATTGTCACATGCGCCCAATACAATGCTTACTTACAAGCCCTTAATCATCAATGCAGTTAAGAAAACGCCCCCAAAAAGTTTATTTGTCACGTGCGCCGAATACAACAGGTGATGTACAACAGTGAAATGCTTAGTTACAGGCCCTCCCTAACCAACAGTTTGATTTTTAAGTAAAAAAATAGGTATTAGGTGAACAATAGGTAAGTAAAGAAATAAAACCAGTAAAAAAAGAGTGAAATAACAGTAGCGAGGCTATATACAGACACCGGTTAGTAGGGCTAATTGAGATAGGATGTATATGTAGGTATGGTTAAAATGACTGCATAAAAACAAAAGAAACATCCTCTCACTGTCAACTGTGTTAATTTTCAGCAAACTTAACCTGTGTAAATATTTGTATGAACATAAGATTCAACAACTGAGACAAACTGAGCAAGTTCCACAGACATGTGACTAAGAGAAATGGAATAACATATCGCTGAACAAAGGGGGGGTCAAAATCAAAAGTACTGCAGTGCATCTCCTCATTGACTGCACCAGATTTTCCAGTTCTTGCTGTGAGATGTTACCCCACTCTTCCACCAAGACACCTGCAAGTTCCCGGACATTTATGAGGGGAATGGCCCTTGCCCTCACCCTCCGATCCAACAGGTCCCAGACGTGCTCAATGGGATTGAGATCCAGGCTCTTCGTTGGCCATGGCAGAACACTGACATTCCTGTCTTGCAGGAAATCACGCACAGAATGAGCAGTATGGCTGGTGGCATTGTCATGCTGGAGGGTCATGTCAGGATGAGCCTGCAGGAAGGGTACCACATGAGGGAGGAGGATGTCTTCCCTGTAACGCACAGCATTGAGATTGTCTACAATGACAACAAGCTCAGTCCGATGATGCTGTGACAACAATGCAAATAGTCCGGGTAGCCATTTGATTACTTGTTCAGGAGTCATGGCTTGGGGGGGAAAAACTGTTGAGAAGCATTTTGGTTCTAGACTTGGCGATCAGGTACAAGAACAACAAATAATAAAAGAGCAGCAGCAAATAACAATAGCGGGGGTACTGGTACAGAGTCAATGTGAGGGGGTACTGGTACAGAGTCAATGTGAGGGGGTACTGGTACAGAGTCAATGTGAGGGGGTACCGGTACAGAGTCAATGTGAGGGGGTACTGGTACAGAGTCAATGTGAGGGGGTACCGGTACAGAGTCAATGTGAGGGGGCACCGGTGTCGAGGTAATTGAGGTGATATGTAGGTAGAGTTATTAAAGTGACTATGCATAGATAACAGAGAGTAGAAGCAGTGTGTGTGTGTGTGTGGTGGTGGTGGGGGGGATTAGATGTGTGGTGGTGGGGGGGGGGGATTCGATTTTCAGGAGTCTTACAGCTTGGGGGCAGAAGCTGTTCAGAAGACTCTTAGACCCAGACATGGCGCCCTGGTACCGCTTGCCATGCGGTAGCAGAGAGAACAGTCTACGACCAGGGCGGCTGGAATCCTCGACAATTTTCTCAATTTTTTGTTGATTGTCTCTGCAGAGCAGTGTTAGAAGTCCAATCAAAAACGTGACTCAGAACTACCACAATGAGAACTGGGTTGCACTATGAGTGTATCTTCATCTTGTAGTCAATAGTCCACATCCCCACACTGGTTTTCATCCATTACACCCCCTCATCCTGCACTACGTATCCATTGGAATTATGGCAGTGGGAGAGAGAGATTGTCAATCAAAGAACCCTTCCACAGTCATGCAAAGTGGGCTGCAGAATTCCGATTGGGGGTTGTCCGAGTGCGTGCCGTTTGGTGATCCAGGAGCATGTGCGTGCCCTTAGGTGTCCCCTTCTCGCAGTCCCTGTGTAACCTGCGGGAGACAAAAGAAGCACCAGTTGAATGAATGTCAGTTGAATTAATGTCAGTCTTTCTGCTTTAGTTTAATAACATTGAACCAAATATTCATTTAATATCAACTGAATTAAATAATTTTTGAATTATGAAATATTATTTAAATATTGTGTTAATGTATAGACAGTTGGGAAAACATAAAAGTATGTTAACGACCAACCATGCATATCAAGTGTTTATTGCTAATGCATTTTATTTTTTATTTTTTTTAAATACAGCCGCTGTCGGGATATTATTAAAGTAAGGCAATTTATCATAGGAGTAATGGGGTACCCTACAGGTGTACCCTAATCAGGGGCGTGGTCACGTTAAGCCCTGCCTTGCTGTATGTATCGCGCCAATGAAAATGAGAAGAAAATATGCGCAAAGACAGACAGCAAGGTGCCAATGAGAAGAAAGATGGGCCTTCATAAGGGAACGCCCCTCGTACCCTTGCCGCATTCAGACCATATTTAAGCAATAAGGTATGGGGGTATGGTATACGCCCAATATACCACGGCTAAGGGTTGTTCTTATGCGCAACGCGGAGTGCCTGGCTACAGCCCTTAGCCGTGGTATATTGGCCATATACCACAAACCCCCGAGGTGGCTTTTATAAACTGGTTACCAACGTAATTAGAGCAGTAAAAATAAATGTCATACCCATGTTATACGGTCTGATATACTACGGCTGGCTGTCAGCCAATTCTGACAGCCTTCAGGGCTCAAGCCACCCAGTTTATAATGTGCAATATATTCCAACATAATACACCAACGACATCAGTTCGGAGATAAAGGTTGTGAGCACAGTGTTTCTAATCAGATCAACAAAAGTATTTAGACCTCCTCCCACATGGAATGCAGATAGTCACCTAGGAGATGGACACTCACAGGGCAGAGATTTCTTAGATTACAGCGAAAGCTTTGAGACAAATCCAAATGTCGCGACCAACCCTTTACACATGCTCAGGGATCGCGACCCAGTGTCCATGTCGTTGGGGCCTTCTGATTCACACGGCCGCATCCTTTTCGATCAGGTATTGAATTCAAACAACAGGGCTAGAGCACAGGTTCAAAAAGGGGGAGCCACATCTGGCAGTAGTAAAGAGAAACAATTATTCTGCATGTTCTGTAACAAAGGCTTCAGCTGCTCGCAGAAAGTGGATTACCACAGGGTCCACACAGGGGTAAAGCCTTTCAGCTGTACCCAGTGTCACATGCGCTTTGCCCAGGCTAGTGACCTGAAGAGGCACCAGAGGGTCCATACAGGGGAGAAACCATTCGGCTGTCACCTGTGCCGTGCTAGTTTCTCCCACTCGTCCAGCCTGAAGAGGCACCAGAGGGTCCACACAGGGGAGCATACAGGAGCCCCCAATGTGAGAAGAGGTTCTCCCACCAGCACCAGCTGAAGATGCACCTGAAGGTCCACACGGGAGAGAGGCCATTCACCTGTATGCACTGCAGGAAGAGGTTCTCAGAGAGCCCATTCAATCCGTGGTTTGAATAAAAGAATATCAAACTTTTTTTTGGGGGGGTGTAGGATGGGAACTGTGTAGGAATGATAATGGAGGTACATTTATGGCCTCCTCACTAATGTCCAGCTTGCTAACAGGCATCGAAACAAAATCTAAACAGTTGTGGAACATCAAGTTATTTATTTTTAATGGGGGAATAATGGCAAATTTCAAACATTTCCTGACTCATTATTGGACTGTCTGTCAAAGGGAGAGCGAGCTAGAGCCAGAGCTACATCACCATAGTTACTGATGCATGCTATTGAAATGTGATTCATTCTAATACCCCACTCCTTGAAAGTCATGTATTGATTATACACTGATGTTACAAAACATTAGGAACACCTGCTCTTTCCATGACATAGACTGACCAAGTGAATCCAGGTGAAAGCCCCGATCCCTTATTGATGTTACTTGTTAAATACACTTCAATCAGTGTAGATGAAGGGGGAGAAGGATTTTTAAGCATTGAGACAATTGAGACTTGGATTGTGTATGTGTTCCATTCAGAGGGTGAATGGGCATGACAAACTATTTAGATGCCTTTGAACAGGGTATGGTAGTAGGTGCCAGGAGCACCGGTTTGGGTCAAGAACTGCAACTCTGTGGGGATTCACTCAACAGTTTCTCGTGCGCATCAAGAATGGTCCACCACACAACTGTGGGAAGCATAGGAGTCGACATGGGCCAGCATCCCTGTGGAATGCTTTCTTGTACCTTGTTAGAGTCCATGCCCTGATGAATTGAGGCTGTTCTGGGGGCAAAAAGTGGGGATGCAACTCAATGTTAGGAAGGTGTTCTTAATGTGTTGTACATTCAGTGTACAGTATATAGCATACTTGATGAAGGATGATCACTGCAATCAACAGCTGCAGTGTTGCTCATTGGATTACCCCATATCATATCATGAAATAAGCTATGTGAAAGTATTTAAAGACAAAAGAAAAGGAATTATTTTATTTGGATGGATGGTTGGCATGACAAAGGTAAGAGGATATTTTATTTTATAAAATGTGGGTGAAATTTTTCTTCTGAATACATTTGTCGAGCTCGTTATGTGTTGTTTCGTGGACGGGACCCTCGCCTGAATGGACTTGTGCCTGGTAAAAACCTTAGACTATTTTAAGCCGTAAGGCCCAAGGTGTGGTATATGGCCAATATACCACGGCTAAGGGCTGTTCTTATGCACGACGCAACGCGGAGTGCCTGGACACAGCCCTTAGCCGTGGTATATTGGCCATATACCACAAACCCCCGAGGTGGCTTTTATAAACTGGTTACCAACATAATTACATTTACATTACATTTAAGTCATTTAGCAGACGCTCTTATCCAGAGCGACTTACAAATTGGTGCATTCACCTTATGACATCCAGTGGAGCAGCCACTTTACAATAGTGCATCTAAAAATAAATGTCATACCAATGTTATACGGTCTGATATACTACGGCTGGCTGTCAGCCAATCAGCATTCAGGGCTCAAGCCACCCAGTTTATAATGCGCAATATATTCCAACATAATACAGCAACGACATCAGTTCGGAGATAAAGGTTGTGGGCACAGTGTTTCTAATCAGATCAACAAAAGTATTTAGACCCCTTGACTTTTCCACATTTTGTTACGTTACGGCCTTATTCTAAAATGGATTAAATAAAAAGCAATCTTCAGCAATCTACACACAAAACCCCATAATGACAAAGTGAAAACAATTTTAAAAATTTTGCAAATGTATTAAAAAAAAATTTAAACATACATTTTATTTGCATAAGTATTCAGACCCTTTGCTATGAGAGTTGAAATTGAGCTCAGGTGCATCCTGTTTTCATTGATCATCCTTGAGATGTTTCTACAACTGGATTGGAGTCCACCTGTGGTAAATTTTATTGATTGGACACGATTAGGAAAGGAACACAACTGTCTATATAAGGTCCCACAGTTGACAGTGCATGTCAAAACAAAAACCAAGCCATGAGGTTGAAGGAATTGTCCGTAGATCCAAGAGACAGGATTGTGTCGAGGCACAGATCTGGAGAAGGTTACCAAAACATTTCTGCAGCATTGAAGGTCCCACAGAAGTGGCCACAGTGGCCTCCATAATTCTTAAATGGAAGAAGTTTGGAACCACCAAGACTCTTTCCAGAGCTGGCTGCCCCGCCAAGCTGAGCAATCAGCGGAGAAGGGCCTTGGTCAGGGAGGTGACCAAGAACCCGATGGTCACTCTGACAGAGCTCTAGAGTTCATCTGTGGAGATTGGAGAACCTTCCAGAAGGAAAAACATCTCTGCAGCACTCCACCAATCAGGCCCTTATGGTAGAGTGGCCAGACGGAAGCCACTCCTCAGTAAAAGCCCGCTTTGAGTTTGCCAAAAGGCACATAAAGACTCTCAGATCATGAGAAACAAGATTCTCTGGTTTGATGGAACCAAGACTGAACTCTTTGGCCTGAATGCCAAGCGTCACACCTAGAGGAAACCTGGCACCATCCCTACGGTGAAGCATGGTGGTGGCAACATCATGCTGTGGGGATGTTTTTCAGAAGCAGGGACTGGGAGATTAGTAAGTATTGAGGCAAAGATGAACGGAGCAAAGTACAGAGAGATCCTTGATGAAAACCTGCTCCAGAGTGCTCAGGACCTCAGACTGGGGGCGAAGGTTCACCTTCAAACAGGACAACAACCCTAAGCACACAACCAAGACAACGCAGAAGTGGCTTCGGGACAAGTCTCTGAATGTCCTTGAGTGGCATCTCAGGAGAGACATCTCTGTAGAGACCTGAAAATAGCTGTGCAGCAAAGCTCCCCATCCAACCTGACAGTGCTTGAGAGGATCTGCAGAGAAGAATGGGAGAAACTCCCAAAATACAGTTGTGCCAAGCTTGTAGTGTCATACCCAAGAAGACTCGAGGCTGAAATCTCTGCCAAAGATGCTTCAACAAAGTACTGAGTAAAGGGTCTGAATACTTGTTTTTGATTAGTCATTATGGTGTATTGTGTGAAGATTGATTGAGGGGGGAAAAAACAATTTAATCCATTTTAGAATAAGGCTGTAACAATAAAATGTGGAAAAAGTCAAGGGGTCTGAAGAATTTCCGAATGCACTGTATTTTCTGCTTGGTTTCCAGAAAAATGCATTGAAAGAAATTAAATAGGCTACTACTGAGGTCTGATGATGCTTCCAATATAGTAAAAGGCGTATTGTGTTGGGTGATGTGCTAAAGTCTGGTTACATAACTCTGCCTCTCTCTCCCTGAATGAGAAAGATGTACAGTCGTGGCCAAAAGTTTTGAGAATGACACAAATATTAATTTTCAAAAGTCTGCTGCCTCAGGTTGTATGATGGCAATTTGCATATACTCCAGAATGTTATGAAGAGTGATCAGATGAATTGCAATTCATGCAAATGAACTGAATCCCCCCAAAAACATTTCCACTGCATTTCAGCCCTGCCACAAAAGGACCAGCTGACATGATGTCAGTGATTCTCTCGTTAACACAGGTGTGAGTGTTGACGAGGACAAGACTGGAGATCACTCTGTCATGCTGATTGAGTTCAAATAACAGACTGGAAGTTTCAAAAGGAGGGTGGTGCTTGGAATCATTGTTCTTCATCTGTCAAACATGGTTACCTGCAAGGTACCGTCATCATTGCTTTGCACAAAAGGGGCTTCACAGGCAAGGATATTGCTGCCAATAAAATTGCACCTAAATCAACCATTTATCGCACATATGTCAGAGTCAAGGCCCGCGGGCCACATCCGGCCCGCAAGAAGGTTTTTTACGGCCCCTGGGATGATCTTGATTTATTATTAGAACCGGCCCGCAGCAAGCCGGCAGCCCACAGATCTTTTACACGCACCAATACTACATTTCCCACAATGCAAAGGTGACGCACCGAGCAGTAGGCTGCTTCATTTCAATATTTATTGGCACAGCAGTCGTCAGCATCACAGTAAAATTAACTTTCAGATACCCATCAAAAATGGCAAAACGGAAGGTGGATACTGAGAACCGGGGTTTCAAACAAGGTGGGAGTCGGAGTATATGTTCACGAAGGTAGCTGGAAAACCTGTGTGTCTTCTGTGTGGAGAAAGTGTGGCGGTACTGAAAGAGTATAATCTGAGACGACATTATGAAACGAAACACGCGGACAAAAACAAGAATATGGACATGGAACAAAGGCTACAAAAGGCAGAGGAATTAAAACGAGGCCTCAAATCTCGACAGGCTCTGTTCAAAAAAGCCAAATCACAAGGCCAGGCTGCTGTCAAGGCCAGTTTTATTTTGGCAGAAGAGATCGCTAAATCAGCCCGGCCATTTACGGAGGGGGATTTCATCAAAAACTGCATGATTAAAGTTTGTGACGAAGTTTGCCCAGAAAAAAGGCAACTCTTTTTAAATGTGAGTCTGAGCAGAAACACCATTGCCGAGAGAGTAGACCAGTTGTCCATCAATCTAAAAGAGCAGCTTGTGAAAAAGGGAAAAGATTTTATTGCATATTCCTTGGCTGTGGATGAGAGCACCGACATTTCTGACATTGCCCAGTTGTCAATTTTCATCCGCGGAGTGGACTCCAACCTAAAGCGTGACAGAGGAGTTTTTGGCTTTACGTCCTATGCATGGCACAACTACGGGGCATGATTTGTATGAAGAGGTGTCAAGATGTGTAAATGAGATGGAGCTGCCTTGGGAAAAACTCGTGGGTTTGACAACCGACGGAGCACCTGCGATGTGTGGACACAGGAGCGGACTGGTGGCGAAGATACGGGAAAAGATGCAAGAGGAAAACGCGACAGGTGAGCTGACAGCTTATCATTGTATCATACACCAGGAAGCGTTGTGCGGTAAAGCCTTGAAAATGGAGCATGTAATGAGCATCATCACGCGCACAGTTAACTTTATCAGAGCCAAAGGTTTGAATCACCGCCAGTTCAAGGCATTTCTGACGGAGTTAGAAACGGAGCATGGTGATTTGCCTTATCACACAGAGGTGCGATGGCTAAGCCAGGGAAAGGTGCTTCAAAGATGTTTCGAGCCAGGAGATTTGTCTGTTCTTGGACAGCAAAGGGAAAGACACAACACAACTCCGAGACAAATGTTTCTGTGTGAAATGGCTTTTCTGTGTGACATTACGAGTCATCTGAATGCAATAAACTTGCAGCTGCAGGGTCGGGATCGTGTCATCTCTGATATGTACAGTACAGTGAAGGCATTTAAAACCAAACTGACTCTGTGGGAGACGCAGATGCGGAAAGAAAATTTGAGCCACTTTCCCAGCTGCCAGACCATGAAAGAGAAGCTCTCTACCAGTGCGTTCCCGAGCACACAGTTGGCTGATAAAATAGGTATGCTTGCCGCTGACTTTCGACGCCGATTTGCTGACTTTGAAGCACAAAAAGCAGGTTGGAACTGCTCGGTAACCCATTTGCTGTTGACGTGGAAAGCTCACCACCAAACCTCCAAATGGAGTTGATTGACCTCCAATGCAATGATGCACTGAGGGCAAAATATGCGGCAGTGGGTGCTGCGGAGTTCGCCCGTTTCCTCCCGGCACAATGCCCCAGCTGCGCATCCAGGCTGCTCAAACGTTGTCTATGTTTGGCAGCACATACCTGTGTGAACAACTGTTTTCTTTGATGAACCTGAACAAAACATCACACAGAAGTCGACTTACTGCTGAACACCTCCACTCAATTCTGAGGATTTCTTCAGCTCAGAGCCTTACCCCGAACATTGATGAACTTGTGGAAAAGATGGGACACCACCAAGTATCACCCTCAACCTCAAACAAGTGAACATTACTGTGCAATCACATATTTAGAGTTTTTACTCAGTTCAAGTTTAAAAGTTAAAATTTAATATTTGTTTTCACTGCATGTTACTTCTCCTTAAACAAAGTGTTGTTTTTGATTAATAGATTTTTGCACTTTATTTTTTGTATTTCAATCCAATTATATTTTAAAAATATTTCAGTTGAGTGGATGATAGAAAATTGCTATTATTGTTTTTCTTTGAAGTAAATTTAGCCCACTTTTGCTAAAATAGAAAATATAGTCTACTGATGGTGCCTTGAATACCGGTTTCTTTCATTTAATGTTCATGTTATGGGGATATTTATATAAAGGAAATTTGTCTTTTGTGTCTGTTGAAAATTAAAGATTACTGACAGAGCCATAAGAAAATATTGCTTTATTTATCTGATCATATTGTAATATATTTGTTAGGTTTTCAGTAGGTTCAATTAGGTTCACTAGACTATATGCGTCATTTAAAAAAATTTCAATGAACATTCGAACAGTCCGGCCCTCGTCTTGTAGCTGATTTTTTTATTTGGCCCTCCGTCCATTTGACTTTGACACCCCTGATTTATCGGATCATCAAGAACTTCAAGGAGAGTGGTTCAATTGTTGTGAAGAAGACTTCAAGGCGCCCAAGAAACTCCAGCAAGCACCAGGACCGTCTCCTAAAGTTGACTCAGCTGCATGATCCGGGCACCACCAGTACAGAGCTGTCTCAGGAATGGCAGCAGGCAGGTGTGAGTGCATCTGCACGCACAGTGAGGCAAAGACTTTGAGGATGGCCTGGTGTCAAGAAGGGCAGCAAAGAAGTCACTTCTCTCCAGGAAAAACATCAGGGGCAGACTGATATTCTGCCAAAGGTACAGGGATTGGCCTGCTGAGGACTGGGGTAAAGTCATTTTCTCTGATAAATCCCCTTTCCGATTGTTTGGGGCATCCGGAAAAAAGCTTGTCCGAAGAGAAAACAAGGTGAGCGCTACCATCAGTCCTGTGTCATGCCAACAGTAACGCATCCTGAGACCATTCATGTGTGGGGTTGCTTCTCAGCCAAGGGAGTGGGCTCACTCACAATTTTGCCTAAGAACACAGCCATGAATAAAGAATGGTACCAACACATCCTCAGAGAGCAACTTCTCCCAACCACCCAGGAACAGTTTGGTGACAAACAATGCCTTTTCCAGCACGATGGAGCACCTTGCCATAAGGCAAAGTGATAACTAAGTGGCTCGGGGAACAAAACATCGATATTTTGGGTCCATGGCCAGGAAACTCCCCAGACCTTAATCCCATTGAGAACTTGTGGTCAATCCTCAAGAGGCGGGTGGACAAACAAAACCCCACAAATTCTGACGAACTCCAAGCATTGATTATGCAAGAATGGGCTGCCATCAGTCAGGCAGGATGTGGCCCAGAAGTTAATTGACAGCATGCCAGGGCGGATTGCAGAGGTCTTGAAAAAGAAGGGTCAACACTGCAAATATTGACTCTTTGCATCAACTTCAAGTAATTGTCAATAAAAGCCTTTGACACTTATGAAATGCTTGTAATTATACTTCAGTATTGCATAGTAACGCCTGACAAGAATATATCTAAAGACACTGAGGCAGCAGACTTTGAAAATTAATATTTGTGTCATTCTCAAAACCTTTGGCCACGACTGTACACTTTGGCAGACAGTCCAACAATGAGTCCGAAAGGTTTAGGAACTTAAGACACATTTTATAAATGTGCTATTATTCCCCTTTAAGAGTGCCCCCCACCTCTGTGAAGACTGAATGCGGCCTGTGGGGCAACATTAGTTTGGCTACATGATGTTCACAAATGCCTATTTCCATTCAACTACTTCATTTCCCCCCCAATACACTTTAAATGAGAACATGTATGCAGTTGATCAAGTTTATGATTTTTTTGTTGAGGCATGTGTATGTGTGGTTTTCATATGGTGTATTTAACATTTGTTTATGTTTAATAAACACAAAATGGGACGTTTCATTCAAAGACTTTGATTGAGACTCTTTAGCATACATCACATCAACGCTCGTGTCCACAAAGCATACCAGAAAAGGTCCTACTCTAGGAATCCTGTAAAAAATAAACTCCCAGCTCAGAGTGGGTTTTAGGATGACGTTAAGACACTGCCCAGACAAACTCTTAAAGGTTTATATCAGCTGGTAATCATGACAGCAGTTTGAGGTACCGCAAATGAAAGTCAGTGACGACGATGCTCATTGAAATTGTCGAAAATAAAGGGGAATAATTTAGATGAGGTATCGCCCTTGGGGGAACTCGATAGCACGCTTCAGACAACCAATTGAATGTGACTACAAAACGTTTGATAGTATTTTCCTGACACGATCACTTTGCCTTCTCTTAATTATCGCCTAATATGTTGGCATGCATATATATATATATATTTTTACAATATTGTTGTTGTTGTTGACAATATTAACGTTAGATCAACACACTTGTCACTACCGTTTAACAACTCTAAATTGCTTTGGCACAGTAGGACTCAAGTCACTTGCCGACAATGTTGCCTACAACATTTTAAAGGTCTTATTTTAATTAAACACAATCAGTTAACATAAGCCCAACATGCCTTCAATTGCCCAATTTAAACACTTTTTTTTTTAAACAATGTGTTATTGTGCTCCAAAGGGATAAATTGAAATAACTTTATGTAGATAAATAATCAAAAGAAAAACAGGTTTATTTATTATGTGAAATAGGCCTAATATGAATTCATTTTCAAAGGTGCAAGAGATACTTTTATGGGTTGATCACATGGCAGTTTCAAAACGTTCTTTCAACAACTCAAGTAATTGCATGTGGTGCAGGAACTACTGACTCACTGCATTTTTCTATAATCAAAACACCTGCTGGTAACTTTTAACTGGTTAGGACAGCTCAAGAGGTCTCTTAAATATTTGTTGACTAGGTGGGACTCTTATGACTAAAGAGGCGTAACCCATAAAAGTAGAAGTAAACTCCCACTGTGCACAGACCTCTATTCCATGTTGGTTCAAATATGGAAACAACATTGATTCAAGCAGTGGGCCCAGTGGGATGTCTCTATTCTCAACCTATTCTGCATACACCTAGCAGCACTTTATTACCAACCACTTCATTATAAATATACCTAGTGTCAAGTAATTAAATCAACTAACATGTTTACAATCTCTCATTACCCAATCAGAAGATGCTCCATAGCAGGGTGCTCATATCAGATTTCTTGATCCAACATCCTCTCACTCTGTATCTCTTATAGTCAGTAGACATGGAGGATGGGAAGCCTGATCTGTTGTTGGTCAAAGAGGAGACAGTAGAAGACAGACCAGAGAGCATTGACCTGCTGAGTGGACTAAAGATGGGGGAGCAGGGTAAGGGAGAAGTACATATCGCCTACATACAGTAATAGATCTTCAGTGGGAATAGTGATGCACCTGGCTATTTTTTTTCTTATTCATAAAATTAAATCAATACAACTTATGTTTACATACAAAAACACAATGTATGAACTTGACCAGGTAATTGACAATTAAAAACTGTAGAGCGTAGAGTTCTCTGCCATGTTTGCAATGTCTATTTTGTAACCTCTTCATGCAGGTGGTTGGCTGGAGGCAAACAGAAGAGACTGGGAAGCCATCTTTGATTCCTAGACCCAGACCAATGCAGCCAAGTGCCCAGGGGACAACATAACTGAGCAGGCCAGGACCAGAAGCGACACAGGGGAGGTCAGTGGATGGGACAAAGTCCTGGGGAATGACACTTAACCACAACCAGAAACAGACAGTCGAACACAAAACAACATCCAAACTTAAGTCTCCATGATAACAGACTGGCTGTGACCAGGACGAGGAGTAGATTTGATCTTCGGGGACAGGGAGGTGTCCGTATGCAGGGGGAGAGAACAGATACTGACCTGGCTAGCGATGCTCCATCCTACTCCTATAGTTGTGATTCAGAGAGACTAATGGCACCTCAGGTTAACCCCTTAACAGGTGCTGCCATCAGCCTCCCTTCTATAGGATCTATCAACTGGAACATGGACCCTGCGACAACACAGACACTCCCTGGCCTTCGTCCTCCTCACACTCTCCTTAAGTTAAACTAGACCTCAGACAATGTCGGTCCTTCAACACTAAATGGCTGCCCATTTACAAATAACAGTAGTAGAGAGAGAATCAGTAATGGTGGCCACACCAAAAAGACTTCAAAGCACTTCAATTCCCCAAATCAGGTGGAGATCTACCAGAGGATGCACACAGGGGAGAAATCATCCGGCTGCCACCTGTGCCGGGCTGGTTTCTCCCACCCGTCCAACCTGAAGAGGCACCAAGAGGGTTCACACAGGAGAGAAACCCTACAGCTGCCTCCAGTGTGAGAAGAGGTTCTGAAGGTCCACACGGGATCTGTGCACACTGCGAGAAGAGGTTCTCAGAGAGGAGTTACCTCAGGATACACCAACAGAAAATGCACACGGCCCATATATAATGACATGTAATATAATACTAGTTCGTTTGTAGTTAATTCTGTTGGTTTGGATGTAGTGGGAAACTGGATGAGGTGAACTGAGGAAATAATTAGTATGAGGCAGAGTAGATATGGTGATGGTTGGTTCGATGGTGCCTGTAAAAATGCTGCTGATGATGATACTGGTGTCAGTGGTGGAAAAAGTACCCAAAGGTCATACTTGAGTAAAAGTAAATATACATAAATAGAAAATGACTCAAGTGAAAGTCACCCAGTAAAATACTACTTGAGTAAAAGTATAAAAGTATTTGGTTTTAGATACACTTAAGTGTCAAAAGTAAATGTACAATGCCTCCAGAGTGCTGCAGTGGTCTAAGGCACTGCATCGCAGTGTTAGAGGCGTCACTACAAACCCGGATTCGAACCTAGGCTGTATCACAACCAGCCGTGATCGAGAGTCCCATAGAGCGGCGCACAATTGGCCCAGCGTTGTCCGGGTTTGAGGAGGGTTTGCCCGACTCCTTGTGGCGGGCCGGGCACCTGCAGGCTGACTCGGTCGCCTCCGACACATTGGTGCGGCTGGCTTCCGGGTTAAGCAGGCGGGTGTCAAGAAGCACAGTTTGGCAGGTCATGTTTCAGAGGACGCATGACTTGACCTTCACCTCCCAAACCCGTTGGGGAGTTGCAGCGATGACACCAGATCCAAATTGTGCATTTATGATTAGTGTGTCCACCAGATCAGAGGCAGTAGGGATGACCAGGGATGTTCTCTTGATAAGTGCGTGAGGACCATTTTCCTGTCCTGCTAAGCATTTAAAATATAACAAGTACTTTTGGGTAATAGGGAAAATGTATGGAGTGAAAAGTACATTATTTTCTTTAGGAATGTAGTGAAGTAAAAGTTGTCAAAAATATAAATAGTTAAGTATAGCTGCCCCAAAAAAACTACTTCAAATACTTTAAAGTATTTTTACTTAAGTACTTTACACTACTGACTGGTGATTTATAGTGAGATAAGGATAGTGCTTTAATTAATGTTTACTTGAAGTAGTGAAGCTGTGTGTAATGTTGAACCTTTTCCAAAGTATTCTAAAATTCACTGTATCAAAGCGAGGGCACCAGATTTACAGATAAGTTGTATTATTCTTGTTACCTATAGTTTTTTTGGGGGGCTGTATAATTTGTTTCCCTTCTCTCAGTCAAATTAAAACATTATACCTAATTCTTGAATTAACACCTATGGTAAAAATGTATAAATAATAAACTCCAATGGCTTCATATTGTTAAGTAATTGAATGAAAGGGTTAGAGATGTTTTTGACTGTGGTTAACATTTTATAATATCATGTCATGTTTCTGTGTGTACAGCAAAGAGTTTCTTATATAAACCTTTATACTTTTCTGTTCAGTTTACAGAGGACCAGTTGATATCCGGTGTTGCTGGTAGGAGAGACTGGACCTCTGAAGCGGCTGGTCACAAACCCTGGCCCTTGGTCAGAACCAGTCACTCTTCCTTCCCGGGTCAGAACCAGGACCGCACCACGAGGGACAGTGCAGGGATGGAGCAGGGCCTGGGGCTAATAGAGATCGACAATCCTGTTCCTTTGATACATACACCACAGTATCCATGATAAGGATAGGCATTCACCACTAGAGTTACCTAGCCTATAACACAGCACACAATCCCAACAACACCCAAACAATGGCTAGAGGTCAAGGAGGGAGCTCAAAGACTAACCACCTGAGTGAGGGTGGTGGCTCCTGCTTCTGCCTCCTCTGGTGTCATTGGGTCACAACGTGGGAGGCTGAGCTTTAGGATGGACGCTGACAAGCAGTAAGTACGCATGCCCAACGTGTGGAAAGGGCTTCGCTCAGGCGAACTAAACTACATGACTAAAACTATGTGGACTCCTGCCAGTCGAACATCTCATTCCAAAATCATGGGCATTAATATGGAGTTGGTCCCCCCTTTGCTGCTATAACAGCCTCCACTTGTCTGGGAATGCTTTCCATTAGATGTTGGAACATTACGGCGGGGACTTGCTTCCATTTAGCCACAATAGCATTTGTGAAGTCGGGCACTAACGATGGGCGATTAGGCCTGGTTCATAGTCGGCGTTCCAATTCATCCCAAAGGTGTTAGATGGGATTGAGGTCAGGGCTCTGTGCAGGCCAGTCAAGTTCTTCCATACTGATTTCGACAAACCATTTCTGTGTGGACCTGGCTTTGTGCACGGGGGCATTGTCATGCTGAAACAGGAAAGGGCCTTCCCCAAACTGTTGCTACAAAGTGGGAAGCAAGGAATTGTCTAGAATGTCATTGTATGCTGTAGCGTTAACATTTCCCTTCACTGGAACTAAGGGGACCAGCCCGAACCATGAAAACAGCCTCAGACCATTATTACTCCTCCACCAAAGTTTACAGTTGGCACTATGCATTGGGGCAAGTATCGTTCTCCTGGCATTCCCCAAACCCAGATTAGTCTGTCGGACTGCCAGATGGTGAAGCGTGATTCATCACACGAGAGAATGCGTTTCCACTGCTCCAGAGTTCAATGGCGGCGAGCTTTACACCACTCCAGCCAACACTTGGCATTGCGCACTGTGATCTTAGGCTTGTCTGTGGCTGCTCGGCCATGGAAACCCATTTCATGATGCTCCCGACAAACAGTTCTTTCAACCGAGGACAGACGATTGTTGCCCGCTACGCACTTCAGCCCCGTTCTGTGAGCTTGTGTTGCCTACCACTTCACGGCTGAGCCGTTGTTGCTCCTAGACATTTCCACTTTACAATAACAGCACTTACAGTTGACCAGTGCAGAAATTTGACGAATTGACTTGTTGGAAAGTTGGCATCCTATGACGGTGCCATGTTGGAAGTCACTGACCTCTTCAGTAAGGCCATTCTACTGCCAATGGTTCTCTGTGGAAATTGCATGGCTGTGTGCTCAATTTTATACACCTGTCAGCAACGGGTGCGGCTGAAATAGCCAAATCTAATCATTTGAAGGGTTATCGACATATTTTTTTGTATATAAATCAAATCAAATGTTATTTGTCACATGCGCCAAATACAACAGTTACCGTGAAATGCTTACTTTACAAGCCCTTAAGCAACAATGCAGTTCAAGAAAGAGTTAAGAAAATATTTACTAAATACACTAAAGTAAAATTTTTAATTAAAAGTAACAATAAAATAACAATAATGAGGCTATATACAGGGGGTACAGGTTAGTCGAGGTAATTTGTACATGTAGATAGGGGTAAAGTGACTATGCATAGATAATAAACAGCAAGTAGCAGCAGTGTAAAAACAAAGGGGTGGGGTCAATGTAAATAGTCCAGGTGGCCATTTGATTAATTGTTCAGCAGTCTTATGGCTTGGGGGTAGAAGCTGTTAAGGAGCCTTATATAGTGTATATACAGAACAATAATAGAAACACAACTTCCAACAATTAATGATTTTACTGAGTTACAGTTCATAATGAAATCAATCAATTGAAATAAATAAATTAGGCCCCAATCTATGGATTTCACATGACTGGGCAGGGGAGCAGCTATGGGTGAGCCTGGGAGGGCATAGGCCCACCCACTGGGGAGCCAGGCCCAGTCAATCAGAATTAGTTTTTACTCAAAAAAAGGGCCCTATTACAGACAGAAATACTCCTCAATTTCATCAGCTGTCCGGGTGGCTGGTCTCAGACGATCCCGCAGGTGAAGAAGCCAGATGTGGAGGTCCTGGGCTGGCATGGTTACACATGGTCTGCGGTTGTGAGGCCGGTTAGACGTACTGCCATATTCTCTAAAACAACATTGGAGGTGGCTTATGGTAGAGAAATTAACATCAAGTTCTCTGGCAACAGCTCTGGTGAACATTCCTGCAATCAGCATGCCAATTGCACGCTCCCTCAAAATTTGAGACATCTGTGGCATTGTGTTCTGTGACAAAACTGCACATTTTAGAGTGGCCTTTTATTGTCCCCAGCTACAGCACCCGATGTCACAGGAAGGCCAAAAAGTTAATCAAGGACAACAACCACCCGATCCACTGCCTGTTCACCCCGCTATCATCTAGAAGGTGAGGTCAGTACAGGTGCATCAAAGCTGGGACCGAGAGACAGCCTCTATTTCAAGGCCATCAGACTGTTAAACAGCCATCACTAACATAGAGGCTGCTGCCAACAGACAAATCTCTGTCCACTTAAATAAATGGACTTAATAAAGGTATCACTAGTCACTTTAAATAATGCCACTTTAATAATGTTTACATATCCTATATTACTCATCTCATATGTATAGTGTATTCTATACCGTCTACTGCATCTTGCCTATACCGCACGCCATTGCTCATCCATATACTTGTATGTACATATTCTATTTCATCCGTTTACATTGTGTGTATAAGGTAGTTGTTGTGAATCTGTTAGATTACTTGTTAAATATTTCTGCATAGTCAGAACTAGAAGCTCAAGCATTTCGCTACACTCGCATTAACATCTGCTAACCATGTGTATGTGACCAATAACATTTGATTTGAGCACAAGGTGCACCTGTGTAATGATCATGCTGTTTAATCAGCTTCTTGATATGTCACACCTGTCTGGTGGATGGATTATTTTGGGAAAGGATAAATGCTCACTAACAGGGACATAAACACATTTGAGAGAAACACTATCTGAGCATATGCAACATTTCTGGAATATTTTATTTCAGCTCATGAAAAATGTGACAAACACTTTACATGTTGCGTTTATATTTTTGTTCAGTGTAAATACATATTCCCGTTAAACTGAGATTAATTAAATTGTCATGGTGATGCAGTTTGGACGTTTGGTATAACGTGACAAATTATCATACATGATTGATAGTGATGGCCTATTTTGAAATGAGGTAGCCTATTCCTAATTTAGTGTTCAAGGGGATTTAAAACTGTAAACAATAGCTTGTGATCGTAAATTCAATCTGGAATGCCAAATTCAAAGGGTTTCGCTCTCTGAGTTTACACTCGACGCCCTGGCCGAGGAGAAGGGTTGATCCGAGCGTTCTGACTTCCACCGCAGTCATGCACCCAAGCTAACTGGCTGAAATTGTCTAGCTTGCTAACTACTTCCCGACACAAATGAGAGAAGACGTCACTCTGACCATTTTACTCGCCCTAGCAGAGCTGGTTATGCTGTGTTCCTTTATTCTGAGCGTTGGTGACTGTGACTCTGCTGCTGGCAACAATTTAATTACGCGTTTTTGCCGACGTTGACTGACACCGGTCATATTCAACAGGTGTTGAGCGTTCGTAAATGCATCAGTTATTCTGAGCTCTGGCACACTCAGAGGAGAGTGCTCAGAAGTCGATAGCCAGAGTGAATTTACGAACGCATCCATAGTGTGGCCATAGGCAGACGTTGCAATTGAAGGATGAATTTCACGCTATTCTACATTTTGTCGGTACAAACGTTGATTGAAGAAAAAAAACTTTTTTGTGCTCCCCCACCTAAAAAAAAAAAAATTGCACAACACCACTACTTGTAACCTTAACGTTTGTTCAACTGACTCTCGTATTTGTTGATTTAATCGGACTTTATTCATATAATGAGTAGTCCAGGAATGACACGAGAAAGTAGCAACTCTCCAGATCGCAATGATACTCTATAAGCAGTACCGTATTTCAAAGAACAGCGCGCATACATTTTACATTTAACCACACCATTGAGCTATAACGCCAACCAATAAGATCCTTTCTCTTTAGTGTAAACGGAAGTGACCAAAAAGTATTTCCACGTTAGCATTTATTTAGACGTGTATTAACACCATGAAACTCAAAATATCAGTCCATTAACTGCATAGCGTCCCATACTTACCCAATGTAGTTTTAAATTCGCATTGGTGCTAGGACTTCGTTAATATATTATATAGGTAACGCTAACTAGGTAGCTGATCACGTTAGCTAACAATGGCTAATGGTATGGTTTTTCACACTCAAATTGCCTCCATTATGGAGGTGCTAGCGAATGCAGCAGTGGGAGAGATCTGTAAACTCGTAGACGACGACTATGCAGTGTTTCGTTTGGAAATAACTCAAAGCCAGAAAGAAAACAGGACATTGCGGAGAAAACTACAGCAACTGGAACTGAAGGTGGCACGGGAGCGCGCAGAGGGGACAATGCGAGAGCGCGTCGTCGCCAGTCGCCCCAGTAGTGTCAAGATACTCGACCGGTACAGAGGAATGACAAGAGGTATATTTTTCAGAAGGCTGTCGCCGTTCATAAAGTTCATTCCTTATAGCCCCGTTCCCCATGAACGTGTTTTCAGATGTTACACAGAACTGGGTCTTGGTCACTTTCTGGATGGTATGTAATAATTCAAATACCCTGATTACGATATCTAGCGCAAATATTCAATATCATATAATAAACAAATGCGCACGACTTTTGGATGCTGAATAAAAGCAGATTACCTTGCCAGAAGATACCGACCCTACCGTTACCATTGTTTACAATGAGCAGCACTGGGGCTCCAATAATGGTTAGTAAGTGTAAATAACATTTTATTTAACACGCTGGCCTGTAGAGACTATTGTTTATTTTTTTTGGGGGGGGGCTCCAATCAGTAGCCACAGCAAAAAAGTATGTGGACACCCCTTCAAATTAGTAGATTTGGCTATTTCAGCCACACAAGTTCACAGAATGGGACCAGCGAGTGCTGAAACGCGTTAAAAAAAATCTGTCCTTGGTAGCAACATCCACTTCCCAGTTCCAAACTGTCTCTGGAAGCATTTTCAGCACAAGAACTGTTTGTCGGGAGCTTCATGAAATGGGTTTCCATGGCCGAGCAGCCACACACAAGCCTAAGATCACCATGCGCAATGCCAAGCGTCGGCTGGAGTGGTGTAAAGCTTGCCGATTGGAGCAGTGGACACCATTCTCTGGAGTGATGAATCACACTTCACAATCTGTCAGTCCAACAGACAAATCTGGGTTTGGCGGGTGCCAGGGGAATGCTACCTGCCAAATGCAGAGTGCTAACTGTAAAGTTTGGTGGAGGAGGAATAATGGTCTGGGGCTGTTTTTCATGGTTCGGGCTAGACCCCTTAGTTCCAGTGTAGGGAAATCTTAATGCTACAGCATACAATGACATTCTAGATTATTCTGTTCTTCTGACTTTGTGGCAACAGTTTGGGGAAGACCCTTTCCTGATTCAGCATGACAATGCCCCCGTGCACAACTCAAGGTCCACACAGAAATGGTTTGTTGAAATCAGTATGGAAGAACTTGACTGGCCTGCACAAAGCCCTGACCTCAACCCCATCAAACACCTTTGGGATGAATTGGAAAGCTGACTACGAGCCAGGCCTACTCGCCCAACTTTAGTGCCAAACTTCACTAATGCTCTTGTGGCTGAATGGAAGCAAGTCTCCGCAGCAATGTTCCAACATCTAATGGAAAGCCTTCCCAGACAAGTGGAGACTGTTATAGCAGCAAAGGGGGACCAACTCCATATTAATGGCAATGCTTTGGGAATTGGATGTTTGATGAGCCATGTAGTGTATCACAGCCATTTTGGAATTGCAGGGTCAGCCAACGTGACATGCAATCCCATAATGGTTGCTGTGGCTACTGCTAACTAGCATGAGGATGAAAATGGCCGTTTTCCAGGAAAACTAGCAGTATTTAAATCTTCTCGATGGAGCAGTGTGGTTTCGTGTCTTTACTATCATTAACTGAAGACATAGTTTTTATCAAAGATTCTCTGTAATTAGTTATTTCGCGATCAACTTATTCATCACGTAACTAATTAACTAGGAATTCGGGGCACCAAGGAAAAATATTCTAATTAAAGTTAGAATTTCCTAAAATAACTTTTCAGATATTTTATCTGATCAATTAGTATTTTAATTAATGAATTATTTACTTTACCTCACCCTTAGTCTCATTCCAAACATTGTAAATTGTTGGTTATCTGCACGAACCCAGTCTTCACTGAGTCATCCATACATCAATTGTCTTAAATCTTGTATTTATTACTAAGTAATTCACAGAAATGCATAAACAAACAAACAAACAAGGTAAATGTGGTTACATTAAATGATAGGAGAATGTGCCCTAGTGGGCTAAACCGGCATGGCGGCTTGTTAGACAAAAGGGGAAGTGGGGGTCGACTAAGTCACTACAGAGTGATAATTATAACAATTGAAATGCTAATCCTTTGCACATGGACGCTCACTCATTCGGGAACAATTGCAATCAATATATATATTTACGCTCAGTGTGTCGTCTTGATCTTTGGTGAAAAGTTTGTTTCTTTTGTAGAATTGTCCGTCTGTCTCCCTCTCTCTCTCTCGGTTGTGGTTAGAGGGGATTGTTCAGAGTGACATCGTTATAGAATGGATGTTTCGGCGGTTGTCGTTCTTCACGTTCAATGATTCCGAATTCCTAGCTGCAGACCAGTAATTAATATCAAAGACTTGTTCATATTCTGTCGGTATCGATAGTCTAAGAGTTTAACCACGTGGTATGGTTAAAAGATTCAGAAATGGTCTACAACCTATGTCCCCCCAATGGAGAAAAACATGGTCTGCAACCTTAAGCCATCTCGTAATTGTGATAAGCTCGGTCTCCTGATAATTTCTCAAAGTTGGGTTTTATTCGGAATGGCAGAAAAGGGGCTGTCCCAGGAGGCCTGACCCTAACTGGGCTCAAAGGCGGTCCTCTGATTTAGTTCAAATCAAAAGGGATTTGTATTTTTCTTCATTAAACAGTCCAAAATCATATTATACAAACAGTATCATACTCACTCATTCATCTTATACAACAATTAGATGTAAACCTCATATCTGAGGCTATTATATAAACAGCGTTATGGTAATGTGGTCACACCGTCTCCCATGAGCTTCCCCAAGTTGTGACAAACGGACCAGTTCGTAGCTGGATTCTTCACCCATCTTTTATACTTTCTCCGGAACATGAAATTTGTTCGTACCTCAAGTTCTGTGAGGTGGAAGGATTTCCTTTGTTCTCCATGAAAATCTACTCTCTCTGTACTGTGTGTCCATGAGGAGATTCTCAGGAATTTACGACGTCTCTCTGACCACAGCAACCTAGTTGAAGGAGGAAAGGGAGAGGCAGGGAGAGGGGGATGGGCTTGCTATACCCAAAGAGGCCAACGTCAACAGTGGATAAAGGTCAAATCTGGAGTACAGTGGCGTTGTACAGACCCATATCTCATGCTGGTTCCATGGTGTCTTAATGTAACCATGAAAAGATGCAGTAGTCTCTACAAGCCAGAATGTTGAATAACATTATATTTACACTTTACTGGTTGTTCATGCTGTTGGTCCTTTTGGAGGTGGAGATCTCTTGACATGTACGTTGACCGAAGCACGTTTCCTTGCAGTCAGCTGGAAGCGTTTGCCGTTCGGTTATCCTCGGCCATATTGTGCAAGTGTTTGTCAAATGCGAATTGCATTTCTTTAATGTGGATATTTTGTATCAGATTACCTCCGACATAGGAACAAAATCGGTGGACAACAAGTAAAGTAAGTTGAAATGTTTGTTCAACATTCTGACTTGTAAATGGGACTGTTCAGGAATGCTGAGCCTACATGATATAGACGAGTGTGTAAGTATTTCACTCTCAGATTCTAAAAGAGGCTATTGTAACCAGAGCCATATACACTGCTCAAAAAAGTAAAGGGAACACTAAAATAACACATCCTAGATCTGAATGAATGAAATATTCTTAGTAAATACTTTTTTCTTTACATAGTTGAATGTGCTGACAACAAAATCACACAAATTATCAATGGAAATCAAATGTATCAACCCATGGAGGTCTGGATTTGGAGTCACACTCAAAATTAAAGTGGAAAACCACACTACAGGCTGATTCAACTTTGATGTAATGTCCTTAAAACAAGTCCAAATGAGGCTCAGTAGTGTGTGTGGCCTCCACGTGCCTGTATGACCTCCCTACAATGCCTGGGCATGCTCCTGATGAGGTGACGGATGGTCTCCTGAGGGATCACAGTGACAGTCAGTGACAGTGACAGTCTGTGATGCAACGTGGCGTTGGTGGATGGAGCGAGACATGATGTCCCAGATGTGCTCAATTGGATTCAGGTCTGGGGAACGGGCGGGCCAGTCCATAGCATCAATGCCTTCCTCTTGCAGGAACTGCTGACACACTCCAGCCACATGAGGTCTAGCATTGTCTTGCATTAGGAGGAACCCAGGGCCAACCGCACCAGCATATGGTCTCACAAGGGGTCTGAGGATCTCAATTCGGTACCTAATGGCAGTCAGACTACCTCTGGTGAGCACATGGAGGGCTGTGCGGCCAAACCGGTCATGCTGGAGGATGTTGCAGGCAGCAGAACGTTCTCCACGACGTCTCCAGACTCTGTCACGTCTGTCACATGTGCTCAGTGTTGAACCTGCTTTCATCTGTGAAGAGCACAGGGCGCCAGTGGCGAATTTGCCAATCTTGGTGTTCTCTGGCAAATGCCAAACGTCCTGCACGGTGTTGGGCTGTAAGCACAACCCCCACCTGTGGACATCGGGCCCTCATACCACCCTCATGGAGTCTGTTTCTGACCGTTTGAGCAGACACATGCACATTTGTGGCCTGCTGGAGGTCATTTTGCAGGGCTCTGGCAGTGCTCCTCCTTGCACAAAGGCGGAGATAGCGGTCCTGCTGCTGGGTTGTTGCCCTCCTACGGCCTCCTCCACGTCTCCTGATGTACTGGCCTGTCTCCTGGTAGCGCCTCCATGCTCTGGACACTACGCAGACAGACACAGCAAACCTTCTTGCCACAGCTCGCATTGATGTGCCATCCTGAATGAGCTGCACTACCTGAGCCACTTGTGTGGGTTGTAGACTCCACTCCGTCTCATGCTACCACTAGAGTGAAAGCACCGCCAACATTCAAAAGTGACCAAAACATCAGCCAGGAAGCATAGGAACTGAGAAGTGGTCTGTGGTCACCACCTGCAGAACCACTCCTTTATTGGGGGTGTCTTGCTAATTGCCTATAATTTCCACCTGTTGTCTATTCCATTTGCACAACAGCATGTGAAATTTATTGTCAATCAGTGTTGCTTCCTAAGTGGACAGTTTGATTTCACAGAAGTGTGATTGACTTGGAGTTACATTGTGTTGTTTAAGTGTTCCCTTTATTTTTTTGAGCAGTGTATTTGTGGGTTGTCATACACTTACAATGTTATGTTGAGCAGGACTTTCATACAAGCCTTAAAATGAGAACTCCCCCATCTTCTGCAACCAAACGGCACTCTTCTCCCTCATGCGGCAGTGTTTGCAAAGACCGTAAAGGGTCTATACCATTGAGCAGACAGTAGCCAACAACCTCTTTTTCCCCCAATCACTTTCTCAGGTGAAGGACATCTCACTGAAGGCCACAAGAGATTTGTGAAGCCAATGAAGAACAATTCCTGGAGAGATGACCAATCAATTACTGTTGATGAGGGGAGTGGAACCTCAATCCAGCACGTTATCATGATAGAGGTTAGTGTAATAGTGTTGCATAAAAATGTGTTACTTTGTAAATCTAATGTGGCCCGTTTATTTCAGAAAGGCTCGCCTCAGCTATTCACTTGCTTACATGTACATCTGCCATAAGGGAGCTTGTGAGACTTCCCTATGACATTATTATCCAATTCTACTCATGTACCGGTAATAACCTCCTCTCTTTTTGTGTCAGTCTGCAGAAGCTGAAGCTGCAGGTCCTGGGGTCAAGATGGAGAGGTCTGAAGGAGATGAAGACCCACAGCACAGCAGAGACATCCAGACTGGAGCACCCTCTGTAGCCACAGAGGACCCCATCACCGCCCCAGTGCAGCCCAGGACCCGAAGCAGCATCACGGAGGTCAGCGGAACGCCGAACGCCGTCCTCAAGTCAAAGACAGACACAGAGACTTTAACACGAAGGCTCCTACACACAGGATCTGACCACCGATCAGACCCAGAGAGACTGGGCTGTCCTCCTGCTCCCAGTTCAGAGTACTTACTGGTATTTCACCAGAGCCAAAGAAGGGTTCATTCCCGTGGAGATGGTGATGGTGACACGTTAGACACTGGTCGTGATGATCCGTCTTGTTCTTACACTACAGAGATGGACCCTGGCAACATGCCCTTGGGTTTAGAGACACAGACGGATTTGTCTAGAGGGGACTGGAACCAGTACAGTAGTAGTGTATACTCTGAAGGGTGCCTAGATAAGAAAGGGGAGGTTATAATCGTAGATGAGGTAACTGTGAAAGTGGAGGGTGACGCTTCTCCCACATTGAATGCAGATCGTCATCTAGTTGACGGACACTCACAGAGCAGAGATTTCTTAGATTACAGGGAAAGCTTGGAGACAAATTCAAACGTTGTGACCCACTCTCCTATTCAGTTCAGGGATTCTGACCCAGTGTCCACGTTGATGGAGCCTTCCGATTCACACAGCCATGCCATTTTCGGTCAGGTATTGAACTCAAATGACAGGGCTAGAGCCCAGGTTCAGGGAGGGGGAGCAACATCAGGCAATGGTAAAGAGAAACTGTTCCTCTGTATGTTCTGTAACAAAGGCTTCAGCTGCCCCCAGAAGGTGGAGATCCACCAGAGGGTCCACACAGGGGTGAAACCCTTCAGCTGTACCCAGTGTCACATGCGCTTCGCCCAGGCTCGTGACCTGAAGAGGCACCAGAGGGTCCACACAGGTGAGAAACCCTACAGCTGTACCCAGTGTGAGAAGAGGTTCTCCCGCCAGGACCATCTGAAGATGCACCTGAAGGTCCACACGGGAGAGAGGCCATTCTCCTGTACGCACTGTGGGAAGACGTTTTCAGAGAGGAGCTACCTCAGGATACACCAGCAGAAAAACCATTCCACTCTATAACATAAAAAGTAACCATTCTACTCGACAGCTTAGATCAAACCCTGCATTAAAGACAAAGATTAATTTTCATATTTGTCGGCAGAATAGATCCGTAGATGCGTTTGGAATAACAAGAGGAACCGATATCGGTGTTGAATGTTCTTGTGTAGAATATTGCATCCAGACATTGTGTAATATAAGCCTACAAAGTCGGATACATATTGTGTTTGTACTGTGTGCCTATTTAATTACTTGCATTCAACTACCTAATTTTTTTCCCTAGACACATTTCATGACAAAATTAATGGAATTGATCAATTTTATGCAGATTGTTAGTTGAGATGTGTATGTGTGGTTTTCATATGGTGTATTTAAAACGTGTTTCATGTTCAATAAACACAAAATGAGACTTTTCATTCTAAGACTCTCTCTTTAGTGTACATAACATCCGATCTCGCCCTATTCTGCATACACACTATAACAAATATACACTTACATAATATACCTACTGTACACGTCAACATAGTTTAGTCGGGTTTGTCTGACTTTCCATTGCAGATGTATTTTTACCCACATCATATTTATGTCCCATGATGGGTTTTAAAGCAAGTCATTCTGTAACTACAATATAGATCTCAAATTTAGTGGGAAACATAAGCAACAATTTAACTATCCAATTTTTCTGCTGCCCAAAATGCTATCAGTCAATAAAAATGTTTGATTTACTTGCAGGTGACAAAACGCTAAATTGTAGCTGGTCTCTTCAGATTATATCCTGGAACAAGTTCTGCATCAGCCAATTAAAATCGTCGACATAGTTGGACGTGTCCTTAACATACCTCAGTCCCAACTGCACGTTCAGATCATAAAAGCAACTATCACGTGTATTTGACTGACTGGTCAAATTGCTCTCTGTAAATTGCCTAGTCTGCGTAACAGACGCCGATTGTGGCAAGGCTTCAAATCTCAAATGAGCCCCACCCACTTTTAAATGTAGATTTACATGTATTGTGTTAGTGTGTTGAAAAGGGACGTTGCCAACAGCTTGAAATGATGCGCTACCTCTTAGGCGTCGCACACAAACACACTGCTATTTGTGCTTCTAACTTTCTTACGGTGTGTTTGTAAATTCAATCTGGAGTACACTCTGAGCGTTCATAAATTCAGAGCGTTGTCGGATTGTCCATTTGTAAATTCAAGAACGTTTCGTCCGCGGAGCGTTCAGAGCGCTTACTGGACGCTCTGGCGGAGGTGTAGGGTTGATACAAGCGTTCTGACCTCACAACGGCAGTCAAGCACTCAAGTTAATCTTCATTTAACTAGGCAAATCGGTTAAGAACACATTCTTATTTTACAATGACGGCATACACCGGCTAAACCTTCCCCTAACCCAGACTACACTGGGCCAATTGTGTGCCGCCCTATGGGACTCCCAATCACGGCCGGTTGTAATAAAGCCCGGGATCAAACCAGGGTCTGTAGTGACACCTCTAGCACTGAGATGCAGTGCCTTAAATCGCTGCGCCACTCGAGAGCCCGAAAATAAGAGAACACCTCACTCTGACCATTTTACTCGCCCTAGTATAGCTAGTTAGGCTGTTTTCATGTTATCCAGAGCATTGGTAACTCTAACTGTGCTGCTGGCAACAATTGAATTACGCCTTTTCCCTGAAGTCTACTGTCACCGGCCATATTAAAGGGGTGTTGAGCTTTTGTAAATTCATCATTCAGCGCTCTGGCACACTCAGAGGAGAGTGCCCCGAAATCGAAGTAGATAGCCAGAGCGCACCCTTAGTCCTGAATGAATTGTGAATAATGAGTAAGAAAGTTACAGATGTCGAAATATCATACCCCCCAAGACATGCTAACCTCTTACCATTACAATAACAGGGGAGGTGAGCATTTTTTTGTGGGGGGTATGATATTTGTGCATCTAACTTTCTCACTCATCATTATTCAGGATTCATTCAGGATTATCCGTAATCATGGTAGCATCCACATGAATATTGAAGTGTTTAGAACATATTCTATTCTGATTTACAATAAAAGTGACTCAAATGACACAATACATTATTTACCATTAATTTCTACTGGGCACAAAATGATCTGAAACACAACCAAAATAAACAGCAAATGCATCCAACAAGTTTGCAGAGTCACAAGCTTGATGTAATCATTGCGTTCTAGGAATATGGGACCAAAAACGAAACTTTTGAATTCTTTAATACACATATAAGTGAACTTGTCCCAATACATTGGCCCCCTGAAATTAAGGGACTATGTACAAAAGGTGGTTTCATTTCTAAACGGTTCACCCTATGGATAACCTTAAATCAAATCTGACAGTCTTCACTTTAACCTCAGTCGTGTGGTCAGGTGCCACAAAGGGAGACCTCGGAAAATTATAATTGGCTCAGAACAGGGCAGCACGGCTGGCCCTTAAATGTACACAGAGAGCTGAAATTAATAATGTGCATGTAAATCACAGGCTCAAAGTGGAGGAGAGATTGACTTCAGTGTAGAAGTGTTGACATGCTGAATGCACCAAGGTGTCTGTTTAAACTACTAGCACAAAGCTCGGACACCCTTACATAACCCACAAGACATGCCACCAGAGGTCTCTTCACAGTCCCCAGGTCCAGAACAGACTATGGGAGGAACAGTACTACATAGAGCCATGGCTACATGGATCTCTATTCCACATCAGGTAAATTATGCAAGCAGTAGAATCAGATTTAGAAAGCAGATAAAAATACACCTTATGGAACAGCAGGGACTATGAAGAGACACAGACACACATACATGGATGTTGCACTGTAAATGTGTGATAGTGGAGTAGTGGCCTGAGGGAACACACTAAATGTATTGGGTAAAGTGTTATGAAATATAATGTCATGTAATATTTACAATTGTATATAGCTGCCTTAATGTTGCTGGACTCAAGGAAGATGAGTTGCTGCCTTGGCAAGAACTAATGGGGATCCATAATAAACCCCAGGAAGATGAGTTGCTGCCTTGGCAAGAACTAATGGGGATCCATAATAAATACAAATAGTCATTGTATCATTTCAAATCCAAAGTGTTGGAGTACCTTTGCCAAAACAACAAAAATTGTCCCCAATATGTTTGGAGCTCACTGACCTTCAGGGAAGTGTCTGACGCCCTCCCAGCTCCCCCGTCCCTATCCCTCCACTCTCGCCAATTACCACCAGTGGAACTTAACTATAATGGAAAACAAGGAATAATAATGACTTGACCTCCTAATTTGTCCAGAACTCTTTTTCATTTTACAGAAGGTTTGCAAGTCACAAAAATAAATACAATTACATAAATCCTTCCCACCCTCTTTTCCAAGCCAAGTTTGTCCCTCTCTACCTCCCCCTCCCAGTTTTCCTCCCCCCTTTACCCCCCCAAGCCAAGCTCGTCACACCCTCCCCCTTTACCCCACCCAAGCCAAGCTCGTCACACCCTCCCCCTTTACCCCACCCAAGCCAAGCTCGTCACACCCTCCCCCTTTACCCTGCCCAAGCCAAGCTTGTCACAACCTCCCATCCTTGCCAAGCTTGTCACACCCTCCCCCTTTACCCCGCTCAAGCCAAGCTTGTCACACCCTCCCATCCTTGCCAAGCTTGTCACACCTTCCCATCCTTGCCAAGCTTGTCACACCCTCCCATCCTTGCCAAGCTTGTCACAACCTCCCATCCTTGCCAAGCTTGTCACACCCTCCCATCCTTGCCAAGCTTGTCACACCCTCCCATCCTTGCCAAGCTTGTCACAACCTCCCATCCTTGCCAAGCTTGTCACACCCTCCATCCTTGCCAAGCTTGTCACACCCTCCCCTTTACCCCACCCAAGCCAAGCTCGTCACACCCTCCCCCTTTACCCCATCCAAGCCAAGCTTGTCACACCCTCCCCACACCCTTTACCCCACCCAAGCCAAGCTCGTCACACCCTCCCCCTTTACCCCACCCAAGCCAAGCTCGTCACACCCTCCCCCTTTACCCCACCCAAACCAAGCTTGTCACACCCTCCCCCTTTACCCCGCCCAAGCCAAGCTTGTCACAACCTCCCATCCTTGCCAAGCTTGTCACACCCTCCCCCTTTACCCCTCCCTCAAGCCAAGCTTGTCACACCCTCCCATCCTTGCCAAGCTTGTCACAACCTCCCATCCTTGCCAAGCTTGTCACACCCTCCCATCCTTGCCAAGCTTGTCACACCCTCCCCCTTTACCCCACCCAAGCCAAGCTCGTCACACCCTCCCCCCTTTACCCCATCCAAGCCAAGCTTGTCACACCCTCCCCCTTTACCCCACCCAAGCCAAGCTCGTCACACCCTCCCCCTTTACCCCACCCAAGCCAAGCTCGTCACACCCTCCCCCTTTACCCCACCCAAGCCAAGCTCGTCACACCCTCCCCCTTTACCCTGCCCAAGCCAAGCTTGTCACACCCTCCCATCCTTGCCAAGCTTGTCACACCTTCCCATCCTTGCCAAGCTTGTCACACCCTCCCATCCTTGCCAAGCTTTGTCACAATCCTCCCATCCTTGCCAAGCTTGTCACACCCTCCCATCCTTGCCACCCTCCCATCCTTGCTTTGTCACACCCTCCCATCCTTGCCAAGCTTGTCACAACCTCCCATCCTTGCCAAGCTTGTCACACCCTCCCCCTTTATCCTTGCCAAGCTTGTCACACCCTCCCATCCCCAAGCTTTACCCCCCACCCAAGCCAAGCTCGTCACACCCTCCCCAAACTTTACCCCATCCAAGCCAAGCTTGTCACACCCTCCCATCCTTTTGTCACCCCACCCAAGCCAAGCTCACACACCCTCCCCCCTTTACCCCACCCAAGCCAAGCTCGTCACACCCTCCCCCTTTACCCCACCCAAACCAAGCTTGTCACACCCTCCCCCCCTCCCCCTTTACCCCTCCCAAGCCAAGCTTGTCACAACCTCCCATCCTTGCCAAGCTTGTCACACCCTTCCCCCTTTACCCCACCCAAGCCAAGCTTGTCACACCCCCCATCCTTGCCAAGCTTGTCACAACCTCCCATCCTTGCCAAGCTTGTCACACCCTCCCATCCTTGCCAAGCTTGTCACAACCTCCCATCCTTGCCAAGCTTGTCACACCCTCCCCCTTTACCCCTCCCATCCAAGCTTGTCACACCCTCCCATCCTTGCCAAGCTTGTCACACCCTCCCATCCTTGCCAAGCTTGTCACACCCTCCCATCCTTGCCAAGCTTGTCACACCCTCCCATCCTTGCCAAGCTTGTCACACCCTCCCATCCTTGCCAAGCTTGTCACACCCTCCTCCCTTTACCCCGCCCAAGCCAAGCTTGTCACACCCTCCCATCCTTGCCAAGCTTGTCACAACCTCCCATCCTTGCCAAGCTTGTCACAACCTCCCATCCTTGCCAAGCTTGTCACAACCTCCCATCCTTGCCAAACTTGTCACACCCTCCCATCCTTGCCAAGCTTGTCACAACCTCCCATCCTTGCCAAGTTTGTCACACCCTCCCATCCTTGCCAAGCTTGTCACAACCTCCCATCCTTGCCAAGCTTGTCACAACCTCCCATCCTTGGACACCCTCCCTTCTTCTCAGATACATTTACATACATTGACTTACTCTTCCATTCTCCTTCATTCACATACACATATACCCTATGCATCCACACACCCATTCACTCCCTCCCACACGCATTAATTCACTCTCCTTCACACTCCCATTCATATGAACAGACACACACACATACACCTACACTCATTCCCAAACACACATCCATAGAACAGTTGGTTCCACTTTATTTGAAGGCTTCATAAAGCATTGAGATAGGGTTCATAAGCACTGCATAAATGGGCCACAAATCATCTTTAACTGTATTTCATGCTCTATGAAAGATGTATAACTATGTCTAACAGTTATGCCACATTATGAATCTTTATAGAGCATGATATACGGTTATAGATGAGACGCTTCACAAATATGTAGTGTTATGACTCCTATATGAAGGCTTTACGAAGCTATCATAAGATGCACTTTAAAAAAGTGTGACCAAATAGCTATAGTTAGCTTTTGTATTGCATTTTCAGTGTCCATGTAGACAATTGGCATCGGCTACTTCTATCGTTACTTCCTAGAGAAGAATAGTTACTTGGGGTAAGTAGATGTCATTGGGGGGAGGGGGAAATAATATTATCTCAATTTACCATATTATCTTAACTTAGCTGATCATAGGCATCACGGTATGTAGCCTAGTGTGCTCATCATTTTTTCCTACTTCGTCCTCTTCTCAGAACAGGGGGCTCTCCTTCTTCAACTGGAAAGGTTTCTTGTAGCTTGATTAGGGCTTCACTGGCGCTTGTGAATTCCATCCTTTGCGTTCCCTTCCATACCCACAGCACTGCCGGGAAGCAGAGTTGAGATTTGATTCCTTCTTCCTCCAGTGACTATCTTATCGGAATGTATTCTTATCGGAATGTATTGTGTTTTCTCCTCAGTCTAGCCGACAGGTCCTAGACGAATCAAATGGACTGGCTGTGGATTTTGATCTCCTTTCCCCCCTGTGCATTCAGAATGTTGACTTTGGTCTGATAGTTCCACAGCTTGAAGATTACCATTCAGGGATATTTAGCGTTCTTCTGTTTCACACCCGATCCTTTGGTATCGTCCCAGATCCTCTGGTGCTATATCAACGTCAAATTCCTCTGATATCAACATCAAATTCCTCTGATATCAGTTTGACCACGTAAATGGAAAGGTGTACTTCAAACAGACAAACAAAATGAGGAATTTTGTCATACATGCAAAAACGTGAGATTGGGTTTACTGAGGTGAGCACACTATGAACTACAGTCTGAATGGTATTTGGTCAGGGTCCGTATCCACAAAGCCTCTTAGCCCTCATCTACAAAGAGTCTCAGTAGGACTGCTGATATAGGATCAGTGTTTCCTTGCAGATCATAATGAATAAGATTATACGGAAAGATCCTAGATCAGCACTCCTACTGAGACTCTTTGTAGATAAGGGCCAAGGTCTTGTTTAATTGTGTCTTAAGTGTGGGCCCATGCCTTTTGAATGATCAAACCATTAAAGAGTGTCAAGTAATCAAATCAACTAACAGGTTTGCATAGTATCAAATAAACTAACATGTTTGCATAGTACTCATAGAAATCCCTCATTGCCCAATCAGATGATACTCCATAGCAGGGTGGTCATATCAGTTTTCTTGATCCAACATCCTCTCTCTCTGTATCTCTTACAGTCAGTAGACATGGAGGATGGGAATCCTGATCTGCTGCTAGTCAAAGAGGAGACAATAGAGGATGACCAGAGAGCATTGACCTGCTGAGTGGACTAAAGACGGGGGAGCAAGGTAAGGAGAAATACATATAGCCTACATACAGTAATAGATTTTCAGTGGGAATAGTGATACGTGGGCAGCAGATAGCCTAGTTGTTAGAGCATTGGGCCGGTAACCGAAAGGTTGCTAGATCGAACCCCGAGCTGACAAGGTAAAAATCAGCCGTTCTGCCCCTGAACAAGGCACTGTTCCTAAGCCGTCATTGTAAATAATAATTTATCTTAACTGACTTGCCTAGTTAAATAAAGGTTAAATAAAATAAATAAAAATACTCCTGGCAGTTATTTGTTTTCTTCCTTCTTAAAATGAAATCAATACAACTTATGTTCAAATACAAAAACACACATTATAATGTATGAACTTGATGGGAAAAAAACTCCATATGTGGAGTTCTCTGACATGTTCTTAGTCTATTTTGTAACCTCTTGCTGCAGGTTTTCAGTGGGAGGCTAACAGAGGAGACTGTGTGGCCATCTTGGATTCCCAGACCGGTGCAGCCAAGAGCCCAGGGGAAACATAATAAATCAACTCTGGGCTGGGGAACGACACTGTTAACCACAACCAGAAACAGACAGTGGAACACAAAACAACATCCACACTTAGTCTCCATGACAACAGACTGGATGAGACCAGGGCGAGGTGTGGATTTGGTCTGCGGGGACGGGGAGGTGTCCGTATGCGGCGGGAGAGAACAGACCGACTCCCCTAGCGATGCTCCGTCCTGCTCCTATAGTTGTGATTCAGAGAGACTGATGGTGCCTCAGGTTAACCCCCTAACAGGTGCTGCCTTCAGCCTGCCTTCTATAGGATCTATCAACTGGAATATGGACCCTGCAACAACACAGACACTCCCTGGCCTTTGTCCTCCTCACACTCCCCTAATGTTAAACCAGACCTCAGACAATGCCAGTGCCTCAACACTAAATGGCAGCACCAGCCGATTGACAAATGACATCAGTAGTGATGCTATCAGTAGATCCGGTGGAAAAGAGAAGTTCTTCCCGTGTTCATTCGGTGGGAAAGTCTTCAGTTTCCCCAAACAGGTGGAGCTCCACCAGAGGATGCATATGGGGGAGAAATCGTTCAGCTGCCATCTGTGCCGGACCAGTTTCTCCCACTAGTTCAACCTGAAGAGGCACCAGAGGGTAACACAGGTGAGATATCATACTGCTGCCACAAGTGTGAGAAGAGGTACTCCCACCAGCACCAGCTGAAGGTCCAAATGGAAGAAAGGCTGATTGCCTGTACGCCCTGCGGGAAGAGGTTCTCAGAGGAACTACCTCAGGATACACCAGCAGAAAATGCACCTGGCCCATGTATAGTAATATGTATTGTAGTACTAGTTAGTTTGTAGTTAATTCTGTTGGTTTAGGATGTAGTGGGGAACTGGATGAGGTGAACTGAGGAAAGAAGGAGTATGATGAGGCCGAGTAGATGATATGGTGATGGTTGTTGTAATGCTGTCTGTAAAACTATGTCCGTTTAGGTTGATACTAGTGTGTTATAATGAGGAAATAGTGCCATGGTGTACTTGATATAAAGTAGTGTTACGAATCCCTTTTGGCCCGACAGTCTAGGGGGGATGGTAATGAGACCCGTAACATAACTCATGCAAATTATTATTGTGACAAAGTAAAAGTGTGCACGAAATAACCACGACAACAGAAATCTACCGTCAAACTCTAGGTTTATTTATAAACACACGGTAATGGGGGGAGCAGGAAAGGGGGCTGAGCTGGACCCAAGGAAAGAAACAATAAATATTCAAAAACACCCCTAAGCTAGACTAGCCTACTTTAACAACAGCTAACTAACTAACCAAAAATACAGTGGGTGGTCCGCCCAGTTCTAACTAGTGTGTTTAACAAAGTTCACCTACGGGTAGTGTATGCCCATGGGCGACTTGTCTTGGTTTCCCCCTTTTCCCACCAGCAACACACAAACACCATAACCAAAAACAATACTCACAGGTGATGACAAAGTGCTATGGAGGTGCTTTAAACAAAAGAGAGGTTAAGACACAAAGCGAGAGTGAAACACAGAGACCTACAGACATGGCATTTACAGAGAGATTGAGCTAGAGATTGAGCGAGAGATTGCTCCAGAGCAAACAAATGATGGGGTTTTTAAACCATGGGGAAGGAACTGTGATAGGGTAGGAAATAGGAGGAGGTGTGTCTTCTGATTGATGATTGATTGTTGACTGATTGGGGAGTGATGGTTTTCACCTGTGAGGGGAGAAGGAGAGAAAAGAAACACACACAGGATACACACACACAGGATAACTGTATCCGTAACAGTACATTTACATTTACATTTAAGTCATTTAGCAGACGCTCTTATCCAGAGCGACTTACAAATTGGTGCATTCACCTTATGACATCCAGTGGAACAGTAGTGCATCTAAATCTTTTAAGGGGGTGAGAGTAAAGATGTGTGTATTGTTGAACATTTTCCAAAGTATTCCAAAATGTACTTAATCAAAGCGAGGGTACAAGTTGTACAGAAAAGTTCAAGTGTTACCATATAGTCAGAAAAAAATATTCTACTTTTCACATGTATCATTTTGTGCAATAAAAGTAGTGTATGACCATTTTGCTGAAATTAAATACAGTGCTGACTGACTTGGTTCTTTTTGTATCATTGCAGGGATTGAGTTTCAACACATATGGACATTTTAGTTAAATAATAAACTCTAAGGGCTCCATATTGTTAGGTACTTGAATCACTGTGTTAGAGATGGGCTTGACTGTGTTTAACATTTTATAACATCACGTCATGTTTCTGTGTGTACAGAGAAGAGTGTCTAATATAAACCTTTACGCTTTTCTGTACAATCTTTGTTTGCAGTCCATGAAGACCTGCTGATATCCAGTGTTACTGGTGGGAGAGAGTGGATCTCTGAGGCGGCTGGTCACAAACCATTGCCCAGGATCAGTATCCTGGGTCAGGAGCCGTCGTTCTTCCTTCCCGAGTCAGAACCAGGACACAAACGCAAAGGACAGAGACTCCACCACATGGAACACAACCGATGGACAGGTGGACTGAACAACCTCAGTCCTGGTGGTCATCGGAGAGACAGAGGCTCCAGTCAGGGATCCAGTCTGTCATTGGGTCACAACGTGGAAGGCCGAGCAATAGGACAGATGCAGACAAGCTGTATGCCCCACATGTGGGAAGAATTTTGCTAAGGCAAAATATGTGAAGCAGCACCAGACCATTCACACCAAGGAGAGGCCCTTCAAGTGCAAACAATGTTACAAGAGCTTCTCCTTCCTGAGTAACCTTATCAGACATAGGAGTGTCCACAATGGGGAGAAATCGTAGCAGTGTAGCTTGAGATGTACACAGGGGATGTCTGGGAACTATCCTTTAGCTGACATATTATAGTCATCATGTGAAGTGTCTTAGAGAGTTTTTTTGTTGTTGATTACTAAGTCCCTCAGTTGAGCATCTGGGCATGCTGTCTTTCTCACATGATACAGACTTGTTGTTTGGTGTGCTGGCATTGCCATAACTCTGTCATTTAAGTCTAACACTATATTCACCCTTTAAATTTGGTTTTTATTTTGTTCTATTCATAACAAATACAATGTCCCTCTTTTATATAACACCTTTATAACACCCCTTACCCCCAAATTTATTTGGCATAATCAGGTGGCACCTGTTCCTTTATGTACTAAAAATAGGTCATCAAATCTGTTGATGAGAAATTGTGTTGTCTTTTAATTTGCTTGTTTATCATTTAGACTAAAATTTGGTTTCCTTGACTTCTTTCGAACATATTGTCACAGATCGAACAATGAGCCGGATATTTCACCAGATGTATAAATGTGAAGCATCTGTTTGCTGTAGCCACTCACTACTAAATATGGTGACGAGAGCAAGCCTAGTGGCCAGCAGTAGGAGAAAAAGGAGCAAGATGGATTTTGGCCGACATTCTGTTCATTTTCTCATCAATTAAACATTTGATCTCAATACAGTTTTCTGCTTTCCAACTATAATATGTTAGGAAGAGAGTGGACTAAGTTTGGCAGACTTTACCCTTTGCCAATGTTGGGGGGAAAAGTGTGTTTTAGGAGTGCAAGGGCGTTTTGAGTTATTGCACACGCGCACTTCAGAGTAGGCGTTCCCAAAGCAAAAGCTGCAAATAGTGTATTTGGAACGTATTAAGACCCCTTGACTTTTCCCACATTTTGTTACGTCACAGCCTTGGATAAAACATTCCCCCCCTACAGGCCTTGGTCGGGGAGGTGACCAAGAACCCCATGGTCACTCTGATAGAACTCCAGCGTTCCTCTGTGGAGACGGGAGGAAGAGTCTTGGTGATTCCATACTTCCCGTCTCCACAGAGTAACGCTGGAGTTCTATCAGAGTCTTCATCGGGTTCTTGGTCACCTCCCCGACCAAGGCCTGTCTCCCGGATTGCTCAGTTTGGCCGAGGTGGCCAGCTCTAGGAAGAGTCTTGGTGATTCCATACTTCTTCCATTTAAGAATGATGGAGGTCTTGGGGACTTTCAATGCTGCAGAAATGTTATGGTACCCTTCCCTAGATCTGTGCCTCGATACAAACCTGTCTCAGAGCTCTAAGGACAATTCCTTTGACCTCATGGCTTGGTTTTTGCTCTGACATGCACTGTCAACTGTGGAACCTTATATATACTATATAGACAGGTCTGTGCCTTCGGAAATCATGTCCAATCAATTGAATATACCACAGGTGGACTCCAATCAAGTTGTAGAAACATCTCAATGATGATCAATGGAAACAGGATGCACCTGATCTCAATTTCGAGTCTCATAGCAAAGGGTCTGAATACTTATGTAAATAAGGTATCAGTTTTTTAAATTTTTATAAATGTGCAAAAAATTCTAAAAACCTGTTTTCATCATGGGTATTGTGTGTAGATTGATGAGGATTTTTTTTTAAATGTAATCAATTTTAGAATAAGGCTGTAACTTTAACAAAATGTGGAAAAAGTCTAGGGGTCTAAATACTTTCCATAGGCACTGTATACACAACAGTATTTGAAACCCCTTCAAATTAGTGGATTCGGCCATTTCAGCCACACCCGTTGCTAACAGGTGTATAAAATTGAGCACACACCCATGCAATCACTATAGACAAACATTGGCAGTAGGATGGCCTTACTGAAGAGCTCAATGACTTTCAATGTGGCACCGTCACAGGATACCACCTTTCCAACAAGTCTGTTCGTCAAATTTCTGCCCTGCTAGAGCTGCCCCGGTCAACTGTAAGTGCTGTTATTGTGAAGTGGAAACATCTAGGAGCAAGAACAGCTCAGATTCGAAATGGTAGGCCACACAGGCTCACAGAACGGGACCGCCGAGTGCTGAAGTGCGTAAAAATTGCCTGTCCTTGGTTGCAACACTCACTACAGAGTTCCAAACAGCCTCTGGAAGCAACGTCAGCAGAATAACTGTTCTTCGGGAGCTTCATGAAATGTGTTTCCATGGCCGAGCAGCTGCATTCAAGCCTAAGATCACCATGTGCAATGCCAGGCGTAGGCTGGAGTGGTGTAAAGCGCGCTGCCTTTGGACTTTGGAGCAGTGGAATTGTAAAGTTTGGTGGAGGAGGAATAATGGTCTGGGGCTGTTTTTCATGGTTCTGGCTAGGCCCAGAAAACAATGATATTCTAATTTTATTTTTTATCTAACCTTTATTTAACTAGGCAAGTCAGTTAAGAACAAATTCCTATTTACAATGATGGCCTACCCCGGCCAAACCCGGACGATGCTGGACCAATTGTGCACTGCCCTATGGGACTCCCAATCACGACCGGATGTGACACAGCCTGGATTCGAAACAGGGACTGTAGTGACGCCTCTTGCACTGATATGCAGTGCCTTAGACCACTGTGCCACTCAGGAGCCCATTCTAGAAGATTCTGTGCCTCCAACATTGTGGCAACAGTTTGGGGAAGGCCCTTTCCTGTTTCATCATGACAATGCCTCCGTGCTCAAAGCGAGGTACAGAAAGGGTTTGTCAAGATCAGTGTGGAAGAACTTGGCTGGCCTGCACAGTACCCTGACCTCAACCCCATCGAACACCTTTGGGATGAATTGGAACGCTGACTGCGAGCCAGGCCTAATCGCCCAACCTCACTAATGCTCTTGTGGCTGAATGGAAGAAAGCAAGTTCCCGCAGCAATGTTCCACCATTTAGTGGAAAGCCTTCCCAGAAGAGTGGAGGCTGTTATAGCAGAAAAGGGGGGACCAACTCCATATTAATGCCCATGATTTTGGAATAAAATGTTCGACGAGCATACTTTTGGTCATGTAGTGTACATGTGAATCTGAAATGGAATGAGGTCGATCTGAGTGTGATGCAAGTGCTGGCTAAGGCTGCTGAGCACCACACTGAAATTAGTGGGGGAGGGGCACAGTGCGTCCAAAATAAATTATTGAAGAGGACAAATTGGTTGGGTTGTGTATCGGAGGACGCATGACTTTCAGTCTCTCCCGAGCCCGTATGGGACTCAAGATAGTAGCTACTAAACATTTGGATACCACGAAATTGGGGAGAAAAAGGGCTAAAAAAAAAAAACTTAAAAAAAAAGTTGATGATGGCTTGAGGTAGGAATAAATACAGTTAATTAGTGGAGTATACAATTTTGAAATTATAAAGTTAGATGATAGGGTATTTATTTCTTACATTTTTATTTTTCAAGCAAAGTATAAGGGAGTTGTACTGCAGTCTAGTAGGTGGCGGTAATGCAACAAATTGGATGTCAACCGCCGTTAAACTTCATAGAAAAGAAGAAGTAAACGGAAGTGAACAGTGACCAGGAACAATTTCCACGTTAGCGTTTTTATTGTCGTTAATTATACGTTTATTAACACCATGGAACTCAAAATATGACTAATTGAACTTAACAACATTACATACTCACCCCCTGTAGTCTTTAATTCGCGTTGGAAAAGGGACTTGTTCGATTTACGTTATCTTGGTAACGCTAGCTGCTAACGTTAGCTAACAATGGCTAACTGTATGGTTTTTCACACTCAAATTGCCTCCATTATGGAGGTGCTAGCGAATGCAGCCGTGGCAGATATATGTAAACTCGTAGATGACGACTATGCAGTGTTTCGTTTGGAAATAACTCAAAGCCAGAAAGAAAACAGGGCATTGCGGAGGAAACTACAGCTACTGGAACTGAAGACGGCACGGGAGCGCGCCGAGAGGACAATGCGAGAGCGCGTCGTCGCCAGTCGTCCCAGTAGTGTCAAGATCCTCGACCGATACAGAGGAATCGCAAGAGGTAAATCAGTGGAGGCTGCTGAGGGGAGGATGGCTCATTATAATGTCTGGAACGGTGCAAATGGAATGACATCAAACACATTGATACCATTCTGCTCCAGCCATTACCACGAGCCCGTCCTCCCCAATTAAGCTGCCACCAACCTCCTGTGATGTTCATATATAGCTCAGTACAGTAGCCCCATTCCCCTCTGTACATGTGTTCAGATGTGTTACCCAGAATTTGGTCTTGGTCAGTTTTTGGACAGTATGCAATAATTCCCCTGATTACTTATCCATCATATTCTAACCAGATTCTTGATTTACTGCATTTCCTATTATTTACTCAACAATGTGATACATGGAACATAATACATACATCAATAAATAGTATATCAATAAGTTATGAGAAGTGTTACCTTACATCCTTGCCAATTCTAAATCTTGTTAAAACTGTCAATAGTCTACAACATAGAGGTAAGCATTGACAGTACCTAATTTAACCACCTCTTTTCCCCCAATCACTCTCTCAGGTGAAGGAAATCTCACTGGAGGCCACAGGAGCTTTGTGAAGCCAGCGGGACATAATACATGGAGAGATGACCAACCAATCACTGTTGATGAGGGGAGTGGAACCTCAACCCAGCATGTTATCATGATAGAGGTTAGTGTAATAGTATTACATCAAAATTACAGTACATCAAATGTGGCCAGTTTATTTCAGAAAGGCTCCCTCAGCTATTTACTTGCTTACATGTACATCCTAATTTATCTGCCATAGAGGAGCTTGTGAGACTTCCCTATGACATTGTTATCCAATAGCCTCCTCTCTTCTTGTGTCAGTCTGCAGAGGCTGAAAGTCCTGGGGTCAAGCTGGATAGGTCTGAAGTAGAAGAAGACCCACGGCACAGCAGAGACATCAAGACTGGAGGGACTGGAGCGCTCCCTGTAGCCACGGAGGACCCCGCCCCAGCGCAGCCCAGGACCCGACACAGCATCACGGAGGTCAGTGGAACGCTGAACACCGTCCTCAAGTCAGAGACCAACACAGAGACTTTAACAGTAACACAAAGGCTTTTACACACAGGATCTGACCACAGGTCAGACTCGGAGAGACTGGGGCTTGGGGGACTGGGGTGTCCTCCTGCTCCAAGGTCAGAATATTTACTTTACAGTAACCCGAGCCCGAGGACGGTTCATTCCAATCCAGATTCAGGTGATGTGTTAAATGCTGGCGATGATCCGTGTTGTTCTTACACTACAGAGATGGACCCTGGCAACATGCCCTTGGGTTTAGAGACACAGACTGATCAATCTAGAGGAGACTGGAATCGGTACAGTAGTAGTGTGTACTCTGAAGGGTGCCTAGATAAGAAAAGGAAGGGTCTAGTTGTAGATGAAGTGACCGTGAAAGTGGAGGGCGACACTCCTCCCACATGGAATGCAGATAGTCACCTAGGCGATGGACACTCACAGGGCAGAGATTTCTTAGATTACAGGGAAAGCTTAGTGTCCACGTCGATGGGGCCTTCTGATTCACACGGGCGTATCCTTTTCGATCAGGTATTGAACTCAAACGACAGGACTGGAGCCCAGACTCAGGGAGGGGGAGCCACATCAGGCAATAGTAAAGAGAAACGGTTCCTCTGCATGTTCTGTAACAAAGGCTTCAGCTGCGCCCAGAAGGTGGAGATCCACCAGAGGGTCCACACAGGAGAGAAACCATACAGCTGCCCCCAGTGTCACATGCGCTTCGCCCAGTCTGGCAGCCTGAAGAGGCACCAGAAGGTCCACACAGGGGAGAAACCCTTCAGCTGCCCTCAGTGTGATAAGAGGTTCTCCCGTCAGCACCTGCTGAAGACGCACCTGAAGGTCCACACAGGAGAGAGGCCGTTCGCCTGTACACAATGTGGGAAGAGGTTCTCAGAGAGGAGCTACCTCAAGATACACCAGAAGAAAAACCATTCCACTCTATAGCTTCTGAAGTGTTGATCACCTCCTGCATTAAAAACTACCATTAATTGTCATTGTTGTCAGCAGAAAAGATCCACAGATGCATTTGGATTAACAAGAGTAACAGATTTCAGTGTTGAATATTCCTGGGTAGAATATTCAACACTACGTAAAGGTAGACTCAGCGAGATGATGTAGATCCGTGTTCACCAACTGGCGGCTCGCGGTTCAGTTATCTAAGCAATTTAAAACGAATACATTCGTATTTGTTTTTGTTGTTGGACATAAAACACCAGCAAATCAGTTCCAATTGATTTTCATTTTGGAAATCTGTTCCTGAGTTTTCCCATGTTTAATAGAAAGATATGTGATCGTATACAAATTTAAGCAAGTTTTGAAATTATTATATTTTTGTCAAATATTATATCTGTTTGGGCTTCTTGCCTTCAATTTTCAGTCTACAAATTATAATTATGTTCCGGCCCCTTGACCATCTGCAAGAAAGATATCGGCCCACAGCTGAATCTAGTTGATGATCTCTGACTTCGATGCACAAAGTAAACAGCAGTAGTGGGTCAATTTCCGCAATAACTAAGAGTGTTGAAGCATGAGGCTGAACAAGGAATAATGAGAGTAACAGATTTCAGTGTTGAATATTCCTTGGTATAATATAGTATCCAGACATTGTGTGATATATAAGGCATATATAAGCCTAATGAGTCAGTTTCATATTGTGTTTGTACCGTACATTTGATGTTAAATCCATTACCTCCTTTCAACTACCCAAAAATTCCCAAGACACTTTTAATGAGAAAAGAAATGCAGTTTATCGAGTAAATACAGATTTGTTCCTGTGACATGTGTATGTGTGGTTTTCATATGGTGTATTTAGAACTCGTTTATGTTTAATAAACACAAAATGTGACTTTTCATTCCAAGACTGTCATTGAGACTCTTTAGTATACATCACTTCTGATCTCACCATATTCTGCATAAACATGACGTTTTACCCAATATACATTTTGCACCTACTAAATATACCTACATATACCTACCACAGCAGACTGCTGAGAGGAGAATGGCAAATGGAATGACGTCAAACACCTGGAAACCATGTGTTTGATGTATTTTATACCATTCCACCTATTCCGCTCAAGTCATTAACACAAGCCCGTTCTCCCCAATTAAGGTGCCACCAAACTTCTGTGATACCCACACACCAACAAACACCTACTGTACACATCAGAATAGTTTTGTCAGGTTTGTCTGACTTTTGACTTATCATAGCTGACTTATTTTTACCCACATCATATTTATGTCCACCATGATGGGTTTAAAAACAATGAAGTCATTCTGTAACTACAGTACAGGACTCAAATGTAGTGGGGATGGGTAAACCCTCCATGTTGAAAGTGTGTTTATTATCTGTGTGTACATACCTGAGGGAGTGTATGTCTGTGTAATCTGTATCACCTCTCATCCAGGAGGAGGAGGGTCCAGAGGTGCTGCTGGTGAAGGAGGAGGGGTGGGAGGAGGGTCTGGGGAACCCTGAGGGGACCATGGTCATGGAGGACAACCAGACTACACCTCCTGAACCCACAGAGGAACCAGCTGAGCAGCACAGGACCACACACAGTCTCACTGAGGTGAGCCCACTGAACTACTGTCTGAATGGTTTTAGGTCAGCGGCATAGCCACAAAGCCACTCAGAGTATGAGTGCTGATCTAGGATCAGTTTAGTCTTTTAGAGCATAGTTAATAAGATTTATATGGAAGGATCCTAGATCAGCAATCCTACTCTGAGACTTTGTGGATACAGGCCCAGGTTTTAATAATTGTGTCTTACGTGTGGCACCATGCCTTTGAATTGTCAAACCATTAAAGTATGTCATGGAAATTCTACACATGGGACACTCAAAGTCAATCTTAAATTAATCATTGTTTATTACCAGCATGCTGAGAGGTCAGTCAAACTTAGATGCATAAGGTATCAGTCTGAAGTGAGCTCTACCGGGGCAGTCCCGTTAGTTGTCTTAAATATTTATGCAGGCAAGTTATATTAGCATGATTTAGCTTATTCATCATTCATAATTAATTCCTCATTAACGTTTGGTTCATGCATGTGACAGACAAATACCTCACGAGGCTTCTTCTGTACAAGCTGAGACCTTGAAACTGAGATATCCTTTCGTTCTCAAAACAAAGTTCTGAGTGTACTGCCAAATTGCAGATACTGACAGTGAGGATTTGTTCAGCCAGTCACTTGTATGAACACAGAAATTGGTTATTAGAAATGCACAAACATCTCTTCAGAGTGGCGCAGTTGTCTAAGGCACTGCATGGCAGTGCTAGCTTTCCCACTAGAGATCCTGGGTTCGAGTCCAGAGTCTGTCGCAGTCGGCCGCGACCGGGAGACCCATGGGGCGGCGCACAATTGGCCCGGTGTCGTCCAGGTTAGGGGAGGGTTTGGCCGACAGGGATGTCCTTGTCCTAGCGACTCCTGTGGCGGGCCAGGCAAAGTACATGCTGACACGGTTGTCAGCTGCACAGTGTTTCGTCCAACACATTGGTGCGGCTGGCTTCCGGGTTAAATGGGCATTGTGTCAAGAAGCAGTGCAGGTTGGTTGGGTTGTGTTTCGGAGGACACACGGCTCTCGACCTTCACCACTCCCATGTCCATAAGGGAGTTGCAGCAATGAGACAAGACTGTAACTACCAATTGGATACCACGAAATTTGGGTATAAAAAAAAAATCCATCTCAACTGTCAAGTAATCAAATGAACTAATGAGGTCTTGATGAATTTTGTCTTAAGTGTGGGACCATGCCTTTTAAATGATCAAACTGTTAAAGAGTGTCAAGTAATCAAATCAACTAACACGTTTGCATAGTATCAAATAAATTGACCTGTTTGCATAGTACTCACAGCAATCCCTAATTGCCCAATCAGAAAATGCTCCATAGCAGGGTGCTCATATCAGATTTCTTGATCCAATATCCTCTCACTCTGTATCTCTTACAGCCAGTAGACATGGAGGATTGGAAGCCTGATCTGCTGCTGGTCAAAGAGGAGACAATAGAAGACGGACCAGATAGTATTGACCTGCCGAGTGGACTAAAGATGGGGGAGCAAGGTAAGGGAGAAATACATATAGCCTACATACAGTAATAGATCTACACTGGGAATAGTGATGCACCTGGCTATTCTTTTTTTTCTTCATTCATAAATACAATTTATGTTTACATATAAAAACACACATTATAATGTATATAATGTATAACCAGGTGATTGACCAGGTAAAAAAACAACATACGTAAAGTTTTCTATGCCATGTAAAGTCTATTTTGTACCCTCTTCCTGCAGGTGGTTGGCTGGAGGCTAACAGAGGAGACTGGGCTCCCATCTTGGATTCCCAGACCCAGACCAGTGCAGTCAAGCGCCCAGGGAACAACATCACTGAGCAGGCCAGGACCAGAGGTGACATAGTGGAGGTCAGTGGATGGGACAGCGTCCTCAACTCTGGGCTGGGGAACAACACTGTTAACCAGAAACAGATAGTGGGACACAAAACAACAACCAATCTTAGTCTCCATGACAACAGACTGGCTGTGACCAGGGAGAGGCGTAGATTTGGTCTGCGGGGACGGGGAGGTGTCCATATGAGGCGGGAGAGAACAGACACAGACTCGGGTAGGGATGCTCCGTCCTGCTCCAATAGTTGTGATTCAGAGAGACTGATGCCTCAGGTTAACCCCCTAACAGGTGCTGCCTTCAGCCTGCCTTCTATAGGATCTATCAACTGGAACATGGACCCTGCGACAACACAGACACTCCCTGGCCTTCATCCTCCTCACACTTTCCTAATGTTAAACCAGACCTCAGACAATGCCAGTGCCTCAAAACTAAATGGCAGCACCAGCCCATTGACAAATGACATTAGTAGTGACGTTATCAGTAGATCCGGTGGAAAAGAGAAGCGCTTCCCGTGTTCATTCTGTGGGAAAGCCTTCAGTTTCCCCAAACAGGTGGAAATCCACCAGAGGATGCACACGGGGGAGAAACCATTCGGCTGCCAACTGTGTGAGAAGAGGTTCTCCCATCAGCACCACCTGAAGAGACACCAGAGGGTCCACACAGGGGAGAAACCTTTCAGCTGCCCCCAGTGTGAGAAGAGGTTCTCCCACCAGCACCAACTGAAGATGCACCTGAAGGTCCACACGGGAGAGAGGCCGTTCGCCTGTATGCACTGCGGGAAGAGGTTCTCCGAGAGGAGCTACCTTAGGATACATCAGCAGAAAATGCACATGGCCCATGTATAGAGTATAGTAACATGTTATGTAGTACTAGATAGTATGTTTGTAGTTATTTCTGTTGGTTTTGGATGTAGGAGGGAACTGGATGAGGTGAACTGAAAAAAAATGAATATGAGGAGGCAGAGTAGATGATATGGTGATGGTTGGTGTGATGGTGTCTGTACAAATGCTTCACTGATGAAGAGTGACACATTTTCCCCCTTTAGGTTGATACTGGTGTTTTATAGTGAGATAATTATGGTGCCTTAATTAATGTTTACTTTATGTGAAGTTGTGTGTTATGTCATGTTGAGCCTTTTCCAATGTATTCAAAAAATAATAATTTAAAGTGGGGTACCAGATTTACAGAAAAGGTCAAGTGTTACCATAGTGAAAAAGTTATTATATTTGTCACGTATCGTTTTGTGCAATAAAAGTACTATACTTCAAGTTGTCTTAGTGTATGATCATTTTGTGAAATTAAATACAAAATTGACTCTGTGCTGACTGACTTGGTTATTTTTGTATCATTGCAGGGACTGAGTTTCCCTTATCTCAGTCTAACCAGAACATTATACTTCATTCTTGATTCAACACATACGGAATAGTTTTAGGCTCCATATTGTTAGGTACTTCAATCACAGTGGTTTTACATTTTATAATATCGTGTTTCTGTGTGTACAGCAGAGTTTCTTACATAAACTTTTATGCTTTTCTGTACAATTTGTGTTTACAGTCTGCTGTCCATGAGGACCTGCTGATATCCGGTGTTGCTGGCTGGAGACACTGGACCTCTGAGGCGGCTGGGAACACACCCTGGCCCCGGATCAGTACCCTGGATCAGGAGCCGTCGCTCTTCCTTCCCGAGTCGGAACCAGGACCCAACCCCGAGGGACAGAGACTCCACCACCACACAGAAGACAACCAGTGGACAGGTGGATTGAATAACCTCAATACTGGTGGTCATCAGAGAGACAGAGGGTCCAGTCAGGGATCCAGTCTGCAGCCCAGACCCTTCTCTCCACAGTCTCAGTGCAGGGATGAAGCAGGGCCTGGGGCTGATAGAGATAGAGATAGACCTTCCTGTTCCTATGATACAAACACCACAGTGTCCATGATGAACAGAGAAGGTCACCCTGGGCTTCAGCCTTCACAAACAGTGGTGAGTGAACCCCTTGGGGGTAGTCTAACAGGAAGTCTGTCTTCTCCTTCAGGGTCTCATCTAATGCCTAATGACTGGGTTCATAGGAGGCCTGGGTCTAGCCTTCCTCAGTTACCTCATGGTTACCCCACCAATACAGACAAGGTCAGGATGGGTGTTCACCACAAGAGGTACCTAGCCTATAACACGGCACCCAATCTCAACAACACCCAAACAATGGCTAGAGGTCAAGGAGGGAGCTCAAAGACTAACGACCTGAGGGTGGTGGCTCCTGCTTCTACCTCCTCTGGGTCACAACGTGGGAAGCAATGCGTTAGGACGGACGCCGACAAACCGTATGCCTGTCCCACGTGTGGGAAGCGCTTCTCTGAGGCAAACTATGTGAAGCAACACCAGACCGTTCACACCAAGGAGAGGCCCTTCAAGTGTAAGCTGTGTTACAAGAGCTTCTCCTTCCTGAGTAACCTTATCAGGCATAGGGGTGTCCACAATGAGGAGGAACCCTTCAGCTGTACCCAGTGTCACATGCACTTTGCCCATGCTGGCAACCTGAAGAGGCACCAGAGAGTCCACACAAGGGAGAAATCCTCCAGCTGACCCCATTGTGAGAAGAGATTCTCCAGCCAGCACCAGCTGAAGATGCACCTCAAGGTCCACACGGGAGAGTGGCTGTTCGCCTGTACACACTGTGGGAAGAGATTCTCAGAGAGGAGCTACCTCAGGACACACCAATAGAAAACCATTCCACTCTATAACATAGAAAGTAACCATACCACTCAAACCCTGAATTAAAGACAAACATGAATTGTCATTTTTGTCAGCTGATGCATTTGGAATAATGAGAGTAATAGTGTTGAATATTCCTAGGTAGAATATTGCATCCAGACATTTATAAGTCTAAAAAGTCTGTTACATATTGTGTTTGTACTGCGTTGGATATATGATGTTCACAAATGCCATTCAACTACTTAATTTCTTTCCAAAGACACTTAATGAGAAAATAAATGTAGTTTATCATACAGATTTGTAGTTGAGACAGGTGTATGTTGGTGTATTTAACACTTTAACACACACTTTAACACAAAATGGGACTTTTCATTCTAAGACTTTCATTGAGACTAGTATACATCACATCTGACCTCATCACACCAGTGGAGGTTCCTCAGAGGAGGAAGGGGAGGACTTTAATTTCTTTTTTTTTAAATAGTAAAAAAGTTATCCTTTTTAGACAAGACTACTAAATATATTTACGCAATCAAATCATTGATTAAAACACACTGTTTTCTAATGGAATACAACTTGGCCGCTATGAAAGTGAACTGTGTTTACTGGTGATACGGGGTGTATTCATTCTGACCATTCTGTTGAAAAACGTTTCTTAAACGGAAGCAAATGGAACGAAACGGGGATAAACATACCTGAATTTGTCCAATGGAAACTCTCGTTTGCAACTGTTGGACGAATGATTACACATTAGATCAGCTAGATGCAGGGAAGAGTGTGCAAGGCGGTATTAAATGTGTCACTCACTGTCTGTCCATGTGTAACTGTCTGTCACCTCAAATAATTCTGTCGACCTGTGTACACCTACTTTGTAAACTTTCATTCATAGGCTAGGTGGTAGCAACCTCATAATGGGTATAGGGAACATTTGAGTATCATGTAGTAGCCTAAACCTATCAATGTTACATTGAACTGGGTGAATGGAATATGAATGAAAGTCATCCAATATGCTGTAATAGAAATAAGGCCATGCTCATGAAGAAAAAAAGACATTCTGAAGCCCACTCCCAACCCTAACCCTATAGTTCATATAGAAAATGCGCTATTTGCTACAGTCAAAGACTGCAGAACGATTTTTTTGACAGGGGGTGCAGGGTTTTATTTTTTGTTGCCTGATATAGATAGGTTTCAACTTATAACGTCCGACGTTTTGGTATGCTATTAATCAACTTGTTTATAATTAGATACAATGTAGCTTCTCTTTTGCCATTATGTTGCCCCAGAATACTAACTATACCCTAGCTCAGTAGAATAACGTAATAGATCGATATAATGAATGCTTCGATTTAGTTGACATTGGTGAAGACGTTTAGGTACTTGGGAAAAAAATACAATAAATAAATAACAGGACAGATTTTCTGTGTAAAATCTTCAAATGACATCAGTTTGACAGGTTGTCAGGAAAAATAAACCTGTGAAAACGGCCCAACGTGTTTCTGATAAGATTTCATTTCGGCTTCGATGCATATTTGATGTGGTTAAAATACTATCAGTTTTTATGAGGCTTTTATGATGAAGACAGCGCCTCTACATATGGTATCTAATTGAGCATTGCATTATCTCAAGATGCAGAAAGAAATTGCCTACGTTTGGTGTATCATTTTAGTGCAATACATACTTAATTCTGCAGGAGTTATTATGAAGGCTATAGCCCTATTCTAACGGGACTAGTATTACTAGAGAACCTCGGTTATGTATTTATTATTTATTTATGTCCGTTATCCCGGTGGACGATTCAGACCGGATTCGTTTTTTGCCCCCTGTGATGCTTTCTTTTTTTTCTTCTATAAATTGACAGTTATGACGGAAGCCTATAGGTTTTTTTCTAGTCGTGAAGATTATTCAAGAAATCCAGGCGATGACAGGCTAGGCTGATAACTTGAGCTTGGTTCCCAAGTTTCTAAACCATACCAAACCATCTTTGGTAAAGTGTCGCCCTAATATTTGAATTGAGGAAGTGTGATCATAATCATTCGGATATTTTAGCTATCCGCAGTAGAATACGTCCTAAATGCCCCCAGCCTTCAGGTGTGAGCTAAACAGATAACTTGTGCTTGACATGCGTTTTTAGGCTATGGATGAGAAAGTGAACTTGTTCCAAAAGTTTAGCTCAGATGTATGCTACTTTGCGATATATTAACAGCAAGTGTGGCATTAAATAGTCGCCATATTTTCCAATGATGGATTTTGTGATTTTCAATTCATTCGCACTAAACGTATAAACAAAGGCATTCACTGTAAAAGTCGATACATGTAGACCCTTCATATATAGGCCATGAGCAGCACTTTGCTCAATTTATCGAATCAGTTATTGTTTTCTTGCTCAAATCGCGAGAAACAACTGTCAAACTCAGACATTAATCTAAAAACACGGGGATGTTGATTCGCACGGGACGACCATTATTGGAGTTTGCAAAAAAACAGATTGTTCTGGTTAGTCAATGTCCAGATTTTAGTTTCCATTTACAATTGAAGTCGGAAGTTTACATACACCTTAGCCAAATACATTTAAACTTTGTTTTTCACAATTCCTGACATTTTATCCTAGTAAAAATTCCCTGTTTTAGGTCAGTTAGGATCACAACTTTATTTTAGGAATGTGAAATGTCCAAATAATAGTAGAGAGAATTATTTATTTCAGCTTTTATTTCTTTCATCACATTCCCAGTGGGTTAGAAGTTTACATACACTCATTAGTATTTGGTAGCATTGCCTTTAAATGGTTTAACTTGGGTCAAACATTTCAGGTGGCCTTCCACAAGCTTCCCACATTAATAAATTGGGTGAATTTTGGCCCATTTCTCCTGACAGAGCTGGTGTAACTGAGTCAGGTTTGTAGGCCTCCTTGCTCGCACATGCTTTTTCAGTTCTGGCCACAAATTTTAGATGGGATTGAGGTCAGGGCTTGGCCACTCCAATACCTTGACTTTGTTGTCCTTAAGTCATTTTGCCACAACTTTGGAAGTATGCTTGGGGTCATTGTCCATTTGGAAGACCCATTTGCGACCAAGCTTTAACTTCCTGACTGATGTCTTGAGATGTTGCTTCAATATATCCACATAATTTCCCCTCATGATGCCATCTATTTTGTGACGTGCACCAGTCCCTCCTGCAGCAAAGCACCCCCACAACATGATGCTGCCACCCCGGTGCTTCACGGTTGGGATGGCGTTCTTCGGCTTGCAAGCCTCCCACTTTTTCCTCCAAACATAACAATGGTCATTTTGGCTATTTTTGTTACATTTCTCCAAAAAGTACGATCTTTGTCCCCATGTGCAGTTGCAAACTGTCTGGCTTTTTTATGGCGGGTATGGAGCAGTGGCTTCTTCCTTGCTGAGCGGCCTTTCAGGTTATGTCGATATAGGACTTGTTTTACTGTGGATATAGATACTTTTTTACCTGTTTCCTCCAACATCTTCACAAGGTCCTTTGCTGTTGTTCTGGGATTGATTTGCACTTTTCACACCAAAGTACGTTCATCTCTAGGAGACAGAACGCGTCTCCTTCCTGAGCGGTATGACGGCTGCATGGTCCTATGGTGTTTATACTTGCTTACTATTGTTTGTACAGATGAACGTGGTACCTTCAGGCATTTGGAAATTGCTCCCAAGGATGAACCAGACTAGTGGAGGTCTACAATTTTCTTTCTGAGGTCTTGGCTGATTTCTTTTGATTTTCCCATGATGTCAAGCAAAGAGGCACTGAATTTGAAGGTAGGCCTTGAAATACATCCACAGGTACACCTCCAATTGACTCAAATTATGTTTATTAGCCTATCAGAAACTTCTAAAGCCATTACATAATTTTCTGGAATTTTCCAAGCTGTTTAAAGGGACAGTCAACTTAATGTATGTAAACTTCTTGTGCTACTTGTGCTAAACTTCTTGTGATATAGTGAATTATAAGTGAAATAATATGTCCCTAAACAATTGTTGGAAAAATGACTTGTGTCATGCACAAAGTAGATGTCCTAACCTATTTGCCAAAACTATAGTTTGTTAAATCAAGAAATTTGTGGAGTGGTTGAAAAACAAGTTTTAATGACTCCAACCTAAGTGTAAACTTCCGACTTCAACTGTAACTAATCTAAACAGTAGGCCACAGTTCCCTTGACATGCCATAGGCCTATTTGAAGTCCAGTTTTGTGACTGTCAGATTTGTATTCTTCACAATCATCACACATAATATAGCTGACACTGCTATCATCCTCTTTTACCACTTCACCAAATATTTTCAGAAGATTACTTTTCTGGCCCTCCCGTCTCTTTATTTTCAACTCTTCTTTCACAGCTTTTGTCTTCTTGAATTACAATGTCCTTTTTTCAACCCACCCGCCACCCACCCAACAATATTTAATGACCCTAAATGATGTGCCGATTAGGAGTCAATCCACGCATCACTAGTGGTTATGATATGAAGGTTTGTTTGGCTTGGAAATGTTTTTTTTTGCCTGGTCACAGACAGCTGATGTGTTGTGCACTGAAGTCCACAAGCGGGAAAAGGTGAGAGGAGGAGAGCGTAGTGTTAAGTTGGCTGTATGTCCTTTGGGTGGTGGATCATTCTTGATACACATGGGAAACTGTTGAGTGTGAAAAACTCAGCAGCTTTGCCGTTCTTGACACACTCAAACAGATGCACCTGGCAACTGCTACCATACCCTATTCAAAGGCACTTAAATCTTTTGTCTTGCCCTTTCACCCTCTAAATGGCACACATATACAATCCATGTCTCAGGCTGAGTTCCTAATGTTTAGTACACTCAGTGTATGTATATACACTGCTCAAAAAAATAAAGGGAACACTTAAACAACATAATGTAACTCCAAGTCAATCACACTTCTATGAAATCAAACTGTCCACTTAGGAAGCAACACTGATTGACAATAAATTTCACATGCTGTTGTGCAAATGGAATAGACAACAGGTGGAAATGATAGGCAATTAGCAAGACACCCCCAATAAAGGAGTGGTTCTGCAGGTGGTGACCACAGACCACTTCTCAGTTCCTATGCTTCCTGGCTGATGTTTTGGTCACTTTTGAATGCTGGCGGTGCTTTCACTCTAGTGGTAGCATGAGACGGAGTCTACAACCCACACAAGTGGCTCAGGTAGTGCAGCTCATCCAGGATGGCACATCAATGCGAGCTGTGACAAGAAGGTTTGCTGTGTCTGTCTGCGTAGTGTCCAGAGCATGGAGGCTCTACCAGGAGACAGGCCAGTACATCAGGAGACGTGGAGGAGGCCGTAGGAGGGCAACAACCCAGCAGCAGGACCGCTACCTCTGCCTTTGTGCAAGGAGGAGCAGGAGGAGCACTGCCAGAGCCCTGCAAAATGACCTCCAGCAGGCCACAAATGTGCATGTGTCTGCTCAAACGGTCAGAAACAGACTTCTTGAGGGTGGTATGAGGGCCCGACGTCCACAGGTGGGGGTTGTGCTTACAGCCCAATACCGTGCAGGACGTTTGGCATTTACCAGAGAACACCAAGATTGGCGCCCTGTGCTCTTCACAGATGAAACCAGGTTCACACTGAGCACATGAGACAGATGTGACAGAGTCTGAAGACGCTGTGGAGAACGTTCTGCTGCCTGCAACATCCTCCAGCATGACCGGTTTGGTGGTGGGTCAGTCATGGTGTGGGGTGGCATTTCTTTGGGGGGCCGCACAGCCCTCCATGTTCTCTCCATAGGTAGCCTGACTGCCATTAGGTTGGGTTGTGCAGTGGGGGAGAACTTTGTGGGCTATACTCGGCCTTGTCTCAGGATGGTAAGTTGGTGGTTGAAGATATCCCTCTAGTAGTGTGGGGGCTGTGCTTTGGCAAATTGGGTGGGGTTATATCCTTCCTGTTTGGCCCTGTCCGGGGGTGTCCCCGGATGGGACCACAGTGTCTCCTGACCCCTCCTGTCTCAGCCTCCAGTATTTATGCTGCAGTAGTTTATGTGTCGGGGGCTAGGGTCAGTTTGTTATATCTGGAGTACTTCTCCTGTCCTATTCGGTGTCCTGTGTGAATTTAAGCGTGCTCTCTCTAATTATATATTTCTCTCTTTCTTTCTCTCTCTCTCGGAGGACCTGAGCCCTAGGACCATGCCTCAGGACTACCTGACATGATGACTCCTTGCTGTCCCCAGTCAACTGTTCTGCCATATTATTATTTGACCATGCTGGTCATTTATGAACATTTGAACATCTTGGCCATGTTCTGTTATAATCTCCACCCGGCACAGCCAGAAGAGGACTGGCCGAGATGAGATCCTCAGACCCCTTGTGAGACCATATGCTGGTGCGGTTGGCCCTGGGTTCCTCCTAATGCAAGACAATGCTAAACCTCATGTGGCTGGAGTGTGTCAGCAGTTCCTGCAAGAGGAATGCATTGATGCTATGGAAGGCATTGATGCTAAGCATGAGGGTGGCAGCATCCTGTTGTGGGGGTGCTTTGCTGCAGGAGGGACTGGTGCACGTCACAAAATAGATGGCTTCATGAGAAAGGACAATTGCGTGGATATATTGAAGCAACATCCCAAGACATCAGTCAGGAAGTTAAAGCTTGGTTGCAAATGAGTCTTCCAAATGGACAATGACCCCAAGCATACTTCCAAAGTTGTGGCAAAATGGCTTAAGGACAATAAAGTCAAGGTTTTGGAGTGGCCATCACAAAGCTGGCATCATTAAACTGAAGACATATTTAGTTTATCAAATCAAATCTCTGTAATTATTATTACGTGATTAACTAATCAGGTAGATGTAATTAACTAGGAAGTCGGGGCACCAAGGAAAATATTCAGATTACAAAGTTATAATTTTCCTAATATAACTTTCAGATATTTTAATATCTGATCAATTAGTCTTCTAATTGGGGGACAAAATGGCGCCGTAGAGAGAACACCGTGTTTCAGCGAGCTCCCGTGGCATTCGTAAATTTATATTTTTACATTAATCTCCTAGCTTGAAAAAGTGGTAGAATTGGCTAAATAAGTTATCCTACAATGAGTCTTGACGGGTATTTCTCAAAAATTTCCGACAACATGCCGAACAGACATACTAAGAACTCAACCAAAACCACCACCCCTGTAGATGTGCAGGAGGAGCTAGCTAACGTTAGTAAAGCTAACACCATTGCGGATCCAGGCACAATGGACCTGGTGATTCAAAAGATGACTGATAACATTACTAAAGTGATCGATGTTAAGATAAGAACGGTCTTGGAATCAATAGCAGGCCAATCAGCTGAACTACAGAGGGTTGTGAAACGTTTTGATGAGGCGGAAGGAAGAATTGCTGCAGTGGAAACTTCAACTACATCTATAGACGCTAAGATAAAAGCACTTGAGAAACAAGTGCGTGAAATGGCGGAGCACATTGACGACTTGGATAATCGAGGACTTAGATGCAATATTCGTGTTGTGGGACTCCCGGAAAATTCTGAAGGGACACGTTCAGTAAAATTCTTTGAGGAATGGATCCCTGGCTACCTACAAATGGACACTAAGGCTGGTCGTGTGAAGCTGGACAGAGCCCATCACTCTCAAGCACCGATACCCGATCCCAACCAGCGCCCACGACCAGTGGTAATAAAGTTCCACAACTTCACCGACAAGCAGCGCGTCATGGATGCGGCTAGAAACAAAGGCTCTGATGGTAGTCAACGTAAAGGTCCAAAGGTCTAATTCTTCAATGATTATTCCACAGCGGTTGTACGAAAACACAAAGCGTTTGATGAGGCGAAGGCTCGACTCAAGAGAATGAAAGATGGACTACGCACTGCTGTACCCGGCCACATTGAAGATTATGGTCAACGGATCGCCTAAAAAACTCTACACACCTGAAGAGGCTTCTGCGTTTGTTGACTTTCTCGGGTAAATAACTTTAAGCTACACCACCGCAGCATTGGATAACGTTTTTATTTTTGGTTGAATCTGATCATGAAACAGTGGTGTGAGTTCTCACGTACTCCGGTTCAGTAATATTCGTATCTTTATTATTTTTTCTTGCTAAAGTAACTGCCACTATAGCTCAGGCTGAGATATGTGTGAATCCATATCGGTGCCCAGGCTTGGTTTTAGGTGGAAGAGCCTCAATATTCTTCTATTGATTTTCATTTCCATATATATAAAGGATGAGGCTATTGAGTGGCAATGCGGACTTAAGAGTCTACATTGGAAAGTTGAAATCCCCTGCATGTTAGCTAGTGTGAAACCCCCTTTTGGATCTTTACATGTTTATTTTGGGGTATAGTTCGAGTTCAGGGTTCATATCGTTTGTTTATGCTCGGTGAGATAGAAGAGAGTTCAACACATGGAAAAAGGTACCACCCCACTTTTACAGTAGGATTCAGTCTGGATATTGAATGGTCAAGGTGCAATGGCAGGTAACAGACTGTGTGTATGTACATGGAACATTAGAGGGAGCCATAACCCCATTAAAAGGAAAATGTGATATTGCCCTGTTGCAAGAAACTCATTTGGATGATAAGGAGCACCTGAAATTACAACAAGTGTTTTTCTCATCATTTACATCCAGGATTAGAGGTGTAACAATTCTTGTGAAAAAGAACTTGCCACTTAAGGTTTTGAATTGTGTGAAAGATAAATTTGGTCGCTTTGTTATAATTAATGGTACTTTACAAGGGCAGAACATTTCCATAATGAATATTTACTTTATTTACTTACTAAGGTATTTCTAGACTTTTCAGAATTAAACTCAGACATTGGGGCGGCAGGGTAGCCTAGTGGTTAGAGCATTGGACTAGTAACCAAAAAGTTGCAAGTTCATATCCCCGAGCTGACAAGGTACAAATCTGTCGTTCTGCCCCTGAACAGGCAGTTAACCCACTGTTCCTAGGCCGTCATTGAAAATAAGAATCTGTTCTTGACTGACTTGCCTAGTTAAATAAAGGTAAAAAATCAAATAAAAACACTGCAGTGGTTGGAGGAGATTTTAATTGTTTGTTGAACCCCCTTATTGATAGGTTTCCCAGCGGTATAGCTTCACTCTCTCCTCAAGCTAAGTCACTTAAAGCTTAAAGCTATTTGTGATGATCTGGGGTATGCGGATGTCTGGAGAAATTTTCATCCCTCCAACAGAGAGTTCACTTTTTTCTCTGCACCTCATGGATGTCAGACTAGAATAGATTACTTTTTTATGCCCAGGACGTCTTTGCAGTCTGTTTTATCCGCTAGGATAGGAAGCATAGTCATATCTGATCATGCGGAGGTGATCCTGGACATAAAACTCAATGGGGCATTCAATCGGTCAAGACATTGGAGGTTGAATACAACCATTCTTAAAGACCATACATTCACATCATATTTTATTACAGAGTTTAAAGCATTTTTATCTATTAACTCTCAATCAACAGATAACCCCTTGCTCCTTTGGGAAACCTGTAAAGCGTATGCCAGGGGTCTGATTATGTCGTACACAGCCACTAAGAGACGGAAAAAGTGTGGAAAGCAAAAGGGTGAATTTGAGAACTACAGAGAAGGACTACATTAAAACTCCCACTCCTGCCCTATTAAAGGAAATATCAGTCCTTAGATCAACGTTGGACTCTCTCCTAACACAGGATGCTGAAAAGAAAATTAGATTTGTCAGGCAAAAGCTATATGAACATGGCGATAGGCCAGGAAAGTACTTGGCATACCTAGCTAAAAAGAGAGCTGTCTCTCAGTCAATTGCTACTATTGCTGATTCTGATGGCAAACATTTATATAAAAATAAATTGATAAATGACTAATTTAACAAATTTTATACAAACCTTTATGCCTCAGAACTGACAAAGGATGCACCCAAATTAATGGAGAACTTATTTTCTAAGATTGAGCAAAATGGTAAGGCCCCAGGACCAGAAGGGTTTTGCAGTGAGTTCTATAAAGAGTTCCATGGCCTGATCCTTGAGCCATTGCATGATATGTTTAACCACTTATTTTCAAATGACCAGCTCCCTCAAACGCCGAGAGAAGCCAACATATCACTTATTCTCAAAAAGGGAAATGTCCAGAGTCTTGTTCCTCGTACAGACCAATTTCCCTTCTGAATGTGGATAGAAAATTGCTTTCTAAAATTCTAGCCACAAGATTAGAGGACTCACTGCCACTAATTGTGAAAGGAGACCAAACTGGCTTCATTAAGGGCCGTAAGTCATGCAACAATGTCAGGCGGCTTCTTAATGTAATTCAAGCCTACCAACTAAGTGCTATGGATGGTCTTGTGCTCTCCCTAGATGCTGAGAAAGCATTTGATCGTGTGGAGTGGTCTTACCTATTCTTTGCTCTAAATAAATTTGGTCTCGGGGACAACTTTATAAAATGGGTGAAAGTTTTATATGATGATCCTCAGGCTGCTGTACTTACTAATGGGCTAAGGTCAAATAGTTTCTCTATATGCAGAGGTACCAGACAGGGCTGTCCTTTGTCCCCTCTCCTATTTGCACTCGTTATGGAACCACTGGCCGAGGCCATCAGGGTAACTCCTGCTATACAGGGGCTGCTCATTGGTGATGTTCACCATAATATAAGCTTGTATGCTGATGATGTCCTGATATTCATCTCTAGTCCCGAGACTTCAATTACATCTCTTATTAATATTATTGAATTATTCAGCGAATTCTCAGGCTACAAGATTAACTTAACTAAATCAGAGGCTATGCCACTTGGTAACCTACACTCTGTACCTAATACTTCTCCCCCCTTCCCTTTTAAATGGTCTCCCTCAGGTTTCATGTATCTGGGTATATTTGTAACTCCTAAATTTCAGCAAATGTACAAAGCCAATTCTGTTCCCTTGTTTGATACAATAAGACAGGATCTGGAGCGCTGGAACTCTCTCCCGATTTCTTGATTGGGTAGAATATCCCTCTTGAAAATGAACGTTTTACCTAGACTACTTTACCCAATCCAAATGATCCCAGTATTACTCTCCAATAAGGTAATAAAGGATGTAAATGGATGGCTAAGTTCCTTTATATGGAGTAAACGCAAGCCAAGACTTAAGATGGCAATATTGCAGCTGCCAAGTTCTATGGGAGGCTTGGACCTGCCCAATATCAGGTTCTATCAGTGGTGTGCCCACCTATGTTATATTTCTGACTGGATCACAAATTATGACTTCTCTATTTGGTTAGACATTGAGACTTCTTTTCAAAATACCCCTTACAGGATATTTTATTTTTCAGAAGTTTCAAGTCTGTAGAAGATCACTGCAAAAATCCCATTACACTTAACACACTCAAAGTATGGAGGTCAGTTCAACGCTTCCTGAGAAGGTCCAAACTAACCTCTGCTCTTACCCCAATTCTTAACAACCCAGATTTTAGTCCAGGATTGCTGGATGCTGGCTTTAACTTTTGGCTTAATAAGGGCATACGCAAACTAAATGACTTATTTTCTGATAAGATTTTATTGTCATTTGAGCAGATGGTCGAGAAATATCGACTCCCAAAGCAGGACTTTTTCCGCTTCCTACAAGTAAGACATTATATTCTGAAGAGCACCACCTTAATTGGTAACCCTGATATGCCTGTCATTGAAATAATGCTTTTTTTCCCCACAAAGGAAAATGTCTGTAAGTCTGTTTTATGATGCTTTAAGGTCCTTTTCTGCTGTCAACACACAGAGGGTGAATAATAAATACTGCTGTGAAAAAGAGAAAAAAAGTCAACATAAACAATATGGGGATGAGGTAGGTAGTTGGATGGGCTATTTACAGATGGGCTGTGTACAGGTGCAGCGATCGGAAGCTGCTCAGATAGCTGATGCTTAAAGTTAGTGAGGGAGATATAAGTCTCCAACTTCAGCGATTTTTGTAATTCGTTTCAGTCATTGGCAGCAGAGAACTGGAAGGAAAGGCGGCCAAAGTAGGCGTTGGCACTGGGGATGACCAGTGAGATATACCTACTGGAGCGCGTGCTACGGGTGGGTGTTGCTATGGTGACCAGTGAGCTGAGATAAGGTGGAGCTTACCAAGCAAAGCCTTATAGATGACCTAGAGCCAGAGTGTTTGGCGACAAATATGTAGCGAGGGCCAGCCGACGAGAGCATACAGGTCGCAGGTATATGGGGCTTTGGTGACAAAACAGATGGCACTGTGATAGACTGCATCCAGTTTGCTGAGTAGAGTATTGGACACTATTTTGTAAATGACATCGAGGATCGGTAGGATAGTCAGTTTTACGAGGGTATGTTTGGCAGCGTGAGTGAAGGAGGCTTTGTTTTGCGAAATAGGAAGCTGATTCTAGATTTCATTTTGGATTGGAGATGCTTGATATGAGTCTGGAAGGAGAGTTTACAGTCTAGCCAGACACCTAGGTATTTGTAGTTGTCCACATATTCTAAGTCAGAACCGTCCAGAGTAGTGATGCTAGTCGGGCGGGTGGGTGCGTGCAGTGATCGGTTGAAGAGCATGCATTTACTTTTACTAGCATTTAAGAGCAGTTGGAGGCCACAGAAGGAGTGTTGTATGGCATTGAAGCTCGTTTGGAGGTTTGTTAACACAGTGTCCAAAGAAGGGCCAGAAGTATACAGAATGGTGTCGTATGCGTAGAGGTGGATCAAGGAATCACTCGCAGCAAGAGCGACATCGTTGATATATACAGAGAAAAGCCAGAGAATTGAACCCTGTAGAGACCATAGAGACTGCCATAGATCCGGACAACAGGCCCTCTGATTTGACATACTGAACTCTATCTGAGAAGTAGTTTGTGAACCAGGCGAGGCCATCATTTGAGAAACCAAGGCTGTTGAGTCTGCCGATAACAATACGGTGATTGACAGAGTCAAAAGCCTTGGCCAGGTCGATGAAGACGGCTGCACAGTACTTTTATCGATGGCGGTTATGAAATTGTTTAGTACCTTGAGCGTGTCTGAGGTGCACCCGTGACCAGCTCGAAAACTGGATTACACAGTGGAGAAGGTACGTTGGGATTCGAAATGGTCAGTGATCTGTTTGTTAACTTGGCTTTCGAAGACTTTAGAAAGGCAGGGCAGGATGGATATAGGTCAGTAACAGTTTGGATCTAGAGTGTCACCCCCTTTGAAGAGGGGCAGCTTTCCAATCTTTAGGAATAATAGGGGTTGCAACAATGGCGGCGGATAATTTTAGAAAGAGAGGGTCCAGATTGTCTAGCCCAGCTGATTTGTACTGGTCCAGGTTTTGCAGCTCTTTCAGAACATCTATCTGGATTTGGGTGAAGGAGAAGCTGGAAGGCTTGGGCAAGTAGCTGCGGGGGGTACAGAGCTGTTGGCCGGGGTTGGGGTAGCCAGGTGGAAAACATGGCCAGCCGTAGAGAAATGCTTCTTGACATTCTCGAATGTCGTGGATTAATCGGTGGTGACAGTGTTTCCTATCCTCAGTGCAGTGGGTAGCTGGGAGGAGGTGCTCTTATTCTCCATGGACTTTACAGTGTCCCAAAACTTTTTGGAGTTAGAGCTACAGGATGCAAATTTCTGTTTGAAAAAGCTAGCCTTTGCTTTCCTAACTCACTGTGTGTATTGGTTCCTGACTTCCCGAGAAAAGTTGCATATTCACGGGGACTATTCAATGCTAGTGCAGTATGCCACATGATGTTTTTGTGCTGGTCGAGGGCAGTCAGGTCTGGAGTGAACCAAGGGCTATAGTTCTACATTTAGTTCTACATTTTTTGAAAGGGGCATGCTTATTTAAGATGGTGAGGAAATTACTTTTAAAGAACTACCAGGCATCCTCTACTGACGGGATGAGGTCAATATCCTTCCAGGATATCCGGGCCAGGTCGATTAGAAAGGCCTGCTCGCAGAAGTGTTTTAGGGAGAGTTTGACAGTGATGAGGGGTGGTCGTTTAACCGTGGACCCATAACGGATGCAGGCAATGAGGTAGTGAATGCTGAGATCCTGATTGAAAACAGCAGAGGTGTATTTGGAGGTCAATCTGGTCAGGATAATATCTATGAGGGTGCCCATGTTTACAGATTTAGGGTTGTACCTGGTGGGTTCCTTAAAACTTCTTGCGTCAAGCCATCCCGGATCCGGGATTGTGAATACAGCCTCAAGCTCATTACAATAACGCAACGTTAACTATTCATGAAAATCGCAAATGAAATGAAATAAATATGCTAGCTCTCAAACTTAGCCTTTTGTTAACAACACTGTCATCTCAGATTTTCAAAAATATGCTTCTCAACCATAGCAAAACAAGCATTTGTGTAACAGCATTGATAGTTAGCATAGCATTTAGCGTTAGCATTCAGCAGGCAACATTTTCACAAAAACCAGAAAACCATTCAAATAAAATAATTTACCTTTGAAGAACTTCTGATGTTTTCAATGAGGAGACTCTCAGTTAGATAGTATTCATAAAGTTAGCAGGCCGGGGCTAGCAGAAGCGTCTTCACCGACGTCCGGCAAAGGCCGGTTGAGGGCACATCAGACAGAATTACCTCGGCAGACCAGACGTGATGGATCGGCGGGGCTCAGTCTCGACAAAGGGTCCAGGCCAATTGGCAAAAGAGTTATTGTAGCTGGAGTAATTTTGTTTGCTAACAGGGAGATGCGCTTGGCTCGAGGCTAACTGGTGTTAGCTTCGGGACAACAGCGTTAGCCACTATAGCCACTCAGTAGCAGCTAGCTATCTGCGATGATCCGTTGCAAAGGTCCAGAGCTTACTGCAGGAATCCGGTGATGTAGTGGCTTCTAGTCGTGTTAGTGAAGAGTCCGGGAGACATCAGCTGTGTAGCCGAGTGATCATAGGGTCCACTGAGCAGTCCGGGAGATGGGCCTGGCTCAAGGCTTGCTTCAGGGTTGGGCCACTCGGTAGCAGCTAGTTAGCCGCGATGATCCGGTGTAATGGTCCAGAGCTTACGGCAGGAATCTGGTGATGTAGTGGAGAAAAGCAGTCCGATATGCTTAGTGTTGATATTGCGCTGTGAAGACTGACAGGTATTATCCAGGCTAAAAGCGGCTGGTGTCTGAGCTAAAGGTAAAGGCCGCTAGCAGTGGCTAACAATGACTAAATAGCTATTAGCTAATTAGCTGGTTAGCTTCTGATGGCTAGCTTCTGATGGAGGTTCTAGCTATAAGGTCTAAAAATAGCAGATCCGTATCACATTGCGTGATGCAGGTTGCCGGAAGGTATATTTAATTTAAAAATGAAAAAAAGTGATTGAAATACATTGAAATAAATACAAAAAAGATGGAGAGAAAACATAACATTTACACAGGACAACAATAAACACTTCCTCACATACTGGAATGGGCAGGAATGTAATAGTAGACCACATAGCCAAAAGGGCTTTAAAACTATATATAATTGATATTCCCACTCCAATGGGTAGAGGTGAAGCCGCATGCGGTGGAGGCTGGTGGGAGGAGCTATTGGAGATCAAGCTCATTGTAATGGCTGGAATGGAATAAATGGAACAGAGTCAAACATGTGGTTTCCATTTGTTTGATACCCTCAAATCATTACATTCCAACCATTACAATGAGCCCGTCCTTCTATTGCTCCCCCCACCAGCCTTCACTGGCCAAATGTAAGATTAGAGACATTGTGATATATGTGTGGCAGAACAGGTGGGACAGCGAGTCCAAGGCCGTCTAAAAGTGGGTGGACCAAGATCATGTATGGCTCTTTTTTATTTTCTTAGTAGTACAGGATAAGGTAGGACGGTTTAGTTTTTTATTAATGTTTGTTTATTTATTATTTTGGTTTGTAAACTGTGATTGACTACACACTCCAGTACAGTAGGTGGCGGCATGCACCTCTAATGGTTGTTTGTGGACCGCCATAACACCATAAACGAAGAAACCGTAGTAAAAAAAAAGTGTCGTCACCAAGAGCAATTTCCATGTTAGCTTTTTAAAATTGTTGTTAGATGTTTAACACCCTGGAACTCAAAATAAGATTAATTTAACCGCATAGCATCACATGCTTACTCCAGCTATTCTTTAAATTTCATTGGAGACAGGACTTGGATGTGAACTAGGTAACGCTAGCTAGCTGCTAACGTTAGCTAAAAATGGCTAACTGTATGGCTTTTCACAGTCAAATGGCATCCATCATGGAGGTGCTAGCGAATGCAGCCGTGGCAGAGATCTGTAAACTCGTAGACGACGACTATGCAGTGTTTCGTTTGGAAATAACTCAAAGCCAGAAAGAAAACAAGGCATTGCGGAGGAAACTACAGCAACTGGAAATTAAGGTGGCACGGGACCGCGCAGAGAGGACAATGCGAGAGCGCGTCCTCGCCAGTCCCAGTAGTGTCAAGATCCTCGACCGATACAGAGGAAAGGCAAAAGGTACATTTTGGCGGAGGCTGCGCGGGGTGTCTCCTTTTATATAGAGCTCAGTGCCTGTCGCCCCGTTCCCCTGTGCATATGTGTTGGGTCTTGGTCAGTTTTTGGATAGTATGCAACAATTCACCTGATTTAAAAATCAAATCAAATGTATTTGTCACATACACATGGTTAGCAGATGTTAAAGCGAGTGTAGGGAAATGCTTGTGCTTCTAGTTCCGACAATGCAGTAATAACCAACGAGTAATCTAACTTAACAATTCCAAAACTACTACCTTAGACACACAAGTATAAAGGGATAAAGAATATGTACATAAAGATATATGAATGAGTGATGGTACAGAACGGCATAGGCAAGATGCAGTAGATGGTATTGAGTACAGTATATACATATGAGATGAGTAATGTAGGGTATGTAAACAAAGTGGCATAGTTTAAAGTGGCAAGTGATACATGTATTACATAAAGATGCAGTAGATGATATAGAGTACAGTATATACATATACATATGAGATGAGTAATGTAGGGTGTGTAAACATTATATTAAGTAGCATTGTTTAAAGTGGTTAGTGATATTTTACATCAATTTTCATCAATTCCCATTATTAAAGTGGCTGGAGTTGAGTCAGTGTGTTGGCAGCAGCCACTCAATGTTAGTGGTGGCTGTTTAACAGTCTGATTGCCTTGAGATAGAAGCTGTTTTTTCAGTCTCTCGGTCCCTGCTTTGATGCACCTGTACTGACCTCGCCTTCTGGATGATAGCGGGGTGAACAGGCAGTGGCTCGGGTGGTTGTTGTCCTTGATGATCTTTATGGCCTTCCTGTGACATCGGGTGGTGTGGGTGTCCTGGAGGGCAGGTAGTTTGCCCCCGGTGATGCGTTGGGCAGACCTCACTACCCTCTGGAGAGCCTTACGGTTGTGGGCGGAGCAGTTGCTGTACCAGGCGGTGATACAGCCCGACAGGATGCTCTCGATTGTGCATCTGTAGAAGTTTGTGAGTGCTTTTGGTGACAAGCTGAATTTCTTCAGCCTCCTGAGGTTGAAGAGGCGCTGCTGCGCCTTCTTCACGATGCTGTCTGTGTGGGTGGACCAATTCAGTTTGTCTGTGATGTGTACGCCAAGGAACTTACTTACTACCCTCTCCACTACTGTCCCATCGATGTGGATAGGGGGGTGCTCCCTCTGCTGTTTCCTGAAGTCCACAATCATCTCCTTTGTTTTGTTGATGTTGAGTGTGAGGTTATTTTCCTGACACCACACTCTGAGGGCTATCTTGCGCATAGACACTATCATATTCTAACCAGATTATTGATTTACTGCATTTCCGGTTATTTACTAAATGAAAACAATGTGATGCATGGAACACAATTCATACAATTCATATTAAGAAGTTGTGAAGTGTTACCTTACATCCATGCCAATTCTAGACAGTGTCAATAGTATACAATATACCTAACCACCTCTTTTCCCCCAATCACTCTCAGGTGAAGGACATCACACTGGAGGCCACAGGAACTTTGTGAAGCCAGCAGGACACAATACATGGAGAGATGACCAACCAATCACTGTTGATGAGGGGATGGGAAACACAACCCATCATGTTATAGAGGTTATAATAATAGTGTTACATCAAGATCAGTTACTTTGTAAATCAAATGTGGCCAGTTTATTTCAGAAAAGCTCCCCTCAGCTATTCACTTGCTTACATGTACATCCTTATTTATCTGCCATAGGGAGCTTGTGAGACTTCCCTATGACATTGTTATCCAATTCAACCTATGTACCGGTAATAACCTCCTTTCTTCTTATGTCAGTCTGCAGAGGCTGAAGGTCCTGGGGTCAAGCAGGAAAAGTCTGAAGGAGAGGTGGACCCACGGCACAGTAGAAACATCCAGACTGGAGCAGCTGGAGCGCCCCCTGTAGCCACGGAGAACCCCACCACCGCCCAAGAGCAGTCCAGGACCCGACGCAGTATCATGGTCAGTGGAACGCTGAACGCCATCCTCAAGTCAGAGACAGACACCAAGACCTTAACGGGGCTGAACCGACTGGGCTGTCCTCCTGCTCCACGCTCAGAGTATTTACTTTATGGTAATACAAGCCCGAGAACTGTTCTGTCCCATCGGGACTCAGGTGACACTTTACAGACTGTCAATGACCCATCCTGTTCATACACTACAGAGATGATACCTGGTGACATGCCTGTGGTATTAGATGCACAGACTAATCCAATGAAAGTGGACTGGAACGAGTACAGTAGTAGTGGATACACTGAAGGGTGCCTAGATAAGAAAGGGGAGAGCCTGGTCGTAGATGAGGTGACTGTGAAAGTGGAGGGCGACGCTCCTCTGACATGGAATGCATACGAAAATCACTTAGGAGAAGGACACTCACAAGGCAACACCATTGACTTCTTAGACTACAGGGAAAGCTTAGAGACAAATCTAAATGTCATGACCCACTCCCCTTTACACACGTTTACACACGATCCATTATCCATGTCGATGGGGCCCTCCGATTCACACAGGGAACAAATGGCCAAGGCGCGGGGAGAGGGAGCCACATCGGGCAATGGTAAAGAGAAACGGTTCCTTTGCATGTTCTGTAACAAAGGCTTCAGCTGCCCCCAGAAGGTGGACATCCACCAGAGGGTCCACACAGGGGTGAAACCCTTCAGTTGTACCCAGTGTCACATGCGCTTCGCCCAGGCATGCACCCTGAAGAGGCACCAGAGGGTCCACACAGGGGAGAAACCCTTCAGCTGTACCCAGTGCCACATGCGCTTTGCCCAGGCTGGTGACCTGAAGAGGCACCAGAGGGTCCACACGGGAGAGAGGCCTTTCGCCTGTGCACACTGTGGGAAGAGGTTCTCAGAGAAGAGCTACCTCAGGTTACACCAGCAGAAAAAACACTCCACTCTAACAAACACTTTTATATCAAAAGACAAAGATTAATTTTAGTTGTCATCAGAAAATATCCAAAGATGCATTTGGATATTCCTGGGTAGAATATTATATCCAGATATTGTGTGATATATAAGGCATAGTATGTATAAACAGTGCCTACGGAAGGTATTCAGACCCCTTGACTTTTCCACATTTTGTTACGTTACAGCCTTATTCTAAAATTGATTAAATTGTTGTTTTCCCTCAATCTACACACAATACCCCACAATGACAAAGCAAAAACAGGTTTATAAATGTTTGTATATGTATTAAAAATCAACTGAAATTTCACATTTACATAAGTATTCAGACCCTTTTTACTCAGTACTTTGTTGAACACCTTTGGCAGAAATGACAGCCTCAAGTCTTCTTGGGTATGACTCTACAAGCTTGGCACACCTGTATTTGGGGAGTTTCTCAGATTCTTCTCTGCAGATCCACTCAAGCTTTGTCAGGTTGGATGGGGAGCGTTGCTGCACAGCTATTTTCAGGTCTCCAGAGATGTTCGACGGGTTCAAGTCCGGGCTCTGGCTGGGCCACTCAATGACATTCAGAGACTTGTCCCAAAGCCACTCCTGCGTTGTCTTGGCTGTGTGCTTAGGGTCATTGTCCTGTTGGAAGGTGAACCGTCGCCCGAGTCTGAGGTCCTGAGCAGGTTTTCATAATCTCTGTACTTTTCTCTTTTCATCATTCCCCCGATCCTGACTAGTCTCCCAGTCCCTGCTGCTGAAAAATGCTGCCAGGTTTCCTCCAGATGTGACACTTGGCATTCAGGACAAAGAGTTCAATCTTGGTTTCATCAGACCAGAAAATCTTGTTTCTCATTGTGTGAGAGTCCATTCGATGCTTTTTGGAAACTCCAAGTGGGCTGTCATGTGCCTTTTACTAAGGAGTGGCTTCCTTCTGGTCACTCTACCATAAAAGGCCTGATTGGTGGAGTTCTGCACAGATGGTTGTCCTTTTGGAAGGTTATCCCATCTCCACAGAGGAACTCTGTCAGAGTGACTATCAGGTTCCTGGTCACCTCCCTGATGAAGGCCCTTCTCCACTGATTGCTCAGTTTGGCCGGGCGGCCAACTCTAGGAAGAGTCTTGGTGGTTCCAAACTTCTACCATTTAAGAATGATGGAGGCCACTGTGTTCTTGGGGACCTTCAATGCTGCAGACATTTTTTTGGTACCCTTCCCCAGATCTGTGCCTCGACACAATCCTGTCTCGGAGCTCTTACGGCCAATTCCTTCGACCTCGTGGCTTGGTTTTCGCTCTGACATGCACTGTCAACTGTGGGACCTTACAGTCGTATGAAAAAGTTTGGGCACCCCTGACAATTTCCATGATTTCCATTTATAAATAATTGGGTGTTTGGATCAGCAATTTCATTTTGATCTATCAAATAACTGAGGGGGACAGTAATATTTCTGTAGTGAAATGAGGTTTATTGGATTAACAGAAAATGGGCAATATGCATCAAAACAAAATTAAAATAACAGCCTCTAGATGCTTCCCATAGCCTCTAATGAGTGTCTGGATTCTGGATGAAGGTATTTTGGACCATTCCTCCTTACAAAACATCTCCAGTTCAGTTAGTTTTGATGGTTGCCGAGCATGGACAGCCTGCTTCAAATCATCCCACAGATTCTCAATGATATTCAGGTCTGGGGACTGGGATGGCCATTTCAGAACATTGTACTTGTTCCTCTGCATAAATGCCCGGGTAGATTTTGAGCAGTGTTTTGGGTCGTTCTCTTGTTGAAATATCCAGCCCTGGTGTAACTTCAACTTTGTGACTGATTCTTCAACATTATTCCCAAGAATTTGCTGATATTGAGTAGGATCCATGCGACCCTCAACTTTAACAAGATTCCCAGTATCGGCACTGGCCACACAGCCCCACAGCATGATGGAACCCCCACCAAATTTTACTGTGGGTAGCAAGTGTTTTTCTTGGAACGATGTGTTCTTTTGCCGCCATGCATAAAGTCCCTTGTTATGACCAAATAACTCAATCTTTGTTTCATCAGTCCACAGCACCTTATTTCAAAATGAAGCTGGCTTGTCCAAATGTGCGTTTGCATACCTCAAGCGACTCTGTTTGTGGTGTGTGTGCAGAAAAGGCTTCTTCCGCATCACTCTCCCATACAGCTTCTCCTTGTGCAAAGTGCGCTGAATTGTTGAACGATGCACAGTGACACCATCTGCAGCAAGATGATGTTGTAGGTCTTTGGAGGTGGTCTGTTGGCTGATTTTGACCGTTCTCGCCATCCTTCGCCTTTGCCTCTCCAATATTTTACTTGGCCTGCCACTTCTGGCCTTAAGAACTGTGCCTGTGGTCTTCCATTTCCTCACTATGTTCCTCACAGTGGACACTGACAGCCTAAATCTCTGCGATAGCTTTTTGTAGCCATCCTCGAAACCATAATGTTGAACAATCTTTGTTTTCAAGTCATTTGAGAGTTGTTTTGAGGCCCCCATGTTGCAACTCTTCAGAGGAGAGTCAAAGAGAACAACAACTTGCAATTGGCCACCTTAAATACCTTTTCTCATGATTGGATGCACTTGTCTATGAAGTTCAAGGCTTAATGAGCTCACCAAACCAATTGTGTGTTCCAATTAATCAGTGCTAAGTAGTTACAGGTATTCAAATCAACAGAATGATAAGGGTGCCCACATTTTTGCATAGCCTATTTTTCACATCTGATTTAATATCATACAACTTAATATTGCTACACTAAAAATCTTTGTCTGGACAATATCCCAGTACTCAGCTTTTATTAGAAAATTAATGGCATGCCACTGTGATCATTTTTTGTGACGACAGAGTAAATTATTATGCAGCCTCAGAGGGGTGCCCAAACCTTTTCATACGACTGTATATAGACAGGCGTGTGCCTTTCCAAATCATGCCCAATCAATTGAATTTACCACAGGTCGACTCCAATCAAGTTGTAGAAACATCTCAAGGATGATCAATGGAAACAGGATGCAACTGAGCTCAATTTCGAGTCTCATAGCAAAGGGTCTGAATACTTGTGTAAATAAGGTATTTTTTTATTTTAATACATTTGCAATAATAAAAAAAAACGTTTTTCACTTCATCATTATGGAGTATTGAGTATTGTAATCCATTTTAGAATAAGGCTGTGAGGTAACGACGTGTAAAGTCAAGGGGTCTGAATACTTTCCAAAGGCACTGTAGCTCCTTTCATATTTGTTTTGATCCTGACCAGTGGTGGAAAAAGTAAAGATACTTTCATAGAAAATGACTCAAGTAAAATTGAGTCACCCAGTAAAATAATACTTGAGTAAAAGTATAAAAGTATTTGGTTTTAAATGTACTTAAGTATCAAAAGTAAAAGTGTTCATTTCTAATTCACACATTCTTGTTTATTTATTTATAGGGAGACAGGGGCTTACTACAAACAAAGCATTTGTGTTTAATGAGTGCGCCCAATCAGAGGCTGTAGGGATGACCAGGGATGTTCTCTTGATAAGTGTGTGAATTGGACCATTTTCCTGTCAAAATGTAACAAGTACTTTTGGGTGTTAAGGAAAATGTATGGAGTAAAAAGTACATTATTTTCTTTACGATTGTAGTAAAAGTTGTCAAATATAAATACTAAAGTACAGATACCCAAAAAAACTACTTAACTAGTACTTTAAAGTATTTTTACTTAAGTACTTTACACCACTGATCCTGACAAACTCCCCAGTCCCTACCAATGACAAGCATACCCATAACATGATGCTGCCACCACAATACTTAAATAGAGAGGGCTTCACTCTGTTGTATTGGATTTGAGACAACCCTCTTTTTTTTAAAATCCAGGCCAAAAATGTAATGTAAGTGCAATGTTGTTGATCTCTTTGTATTCAAGTATTGTGATGGCAGCATCATGTTATGGTTATGTCACCGGCAGGGACTAGGGAATTTATGATAAAAAAGAAATATGAAACGAGCAAAGAAACTCACCTCAGTCTTCTGAAAACCCTGGGATAGGGTTTTATTTTTCTGTGGGACAATTACACAGAGGTGTTGAGAGTTCCTGAGTGATCTAGTCTCAGTAGTGACTTAAATCAGCTTTAAAAAAATCGGAGACAAGGTTTGAATATGGCTGTCCAATGATTCCCAATTTTGACAACAATGGATATAGTGTTGTGCGAAGTCGGTAGAATCTTATTCCAAGTTATTCACAGCTATAATTGCTGCCAAAATGTGCTTCCACTAAGTATTAACTGGAGACTTATCCATTTTTTTCTTAATTTGGTAAATGTTCTATAACTTTATTTTACTTGAACATTTGGAGAAGGTTGTGTAGATCTGCAGGAAAATGTAATTTAATTCCTTTTTATATTTATTTAATTTTGAGGCAGCAAAATGTGAAAAGAAGTTAAAGGTGGTGTTGACTTTCGATATGCACTGTACGCCTAAAAAGTCTGTTACATATTGTGTTTGTACTGTGTAGGCTATAATGATGTTCACAAATGCCTTTTTTATTACTTCTGTTCAACTACTTGTTTTTTTCCCCCAGGACATCTTTTATTGAAAACATTTATGCAGTTTATCATGCAGATTATCATGCAGATTTGTAGTAAAGACATATGTATGTGTCGTTTTCATATGGTCTGTTTAAAACTTGTTTATGTTTAATAAACACAAAATGGGACTTAATTCAAATACTTTTCTCATTGAGACTCTTTAGTGTACATCACATCTGATCTCATCCTATTCTGCATAAATATGACAGTTATAACCAATACATATTGAACAAACATATTAACACAACATGTAAAGTGTTGGTTTCATGAGCTGAAATAAAAGACCCCAGAAATGTAACATATGCACAAAAAGCTTATTTCTCTAAAATGTTGTGCAAGAGAGTAATAGGATACGGCATGTGTCAAAATTGATTGATTGCTGACCTTATGACCTGATGACATGTCCATGGGGTATACCCCGGACTCCAGAGTGACAATTTTAGCATGTGAACAATTTGACAGGTCAAATGCTACGAAAACGGTCAGTCCATATGTATCCTCCAAAGCATGCAAGGATGTAAATTTTTTTCAAATAATGTTCAGTTTTAAATGGCGCGATTACCACATTTTCCCAACCCTGATGAATAAGCTGGACAGTCTTTTCGAAAATCGTGAACAATTACGGCGATGGCCTAGGTTATCGTTGAGACATACCCCGGAACAACAACAAGTTCGAAGGCGGATGCGCGGAAAAGACTTTGTGATGGGGAATTGGAAACGGATAATGTTCAGGGCTAACAGGACCCCATATATCTGTAAGAAATAGTTTAAATAAATGTTGAATTATAACGTGTGTTAAAATGTAGGTGTTAATTTTTGAAAATGTATACCCCCCCCATTTAACTAAGGGGTAGCGCTCTTTTCTCTCAAGCTAGGGTCTGGCGCAGACAACTGTAAGATCTGAAAAAAAACATGTATTATTTTATAGTCTATTCCTACATTGGGTATGTTATGAACATTACGTTTTATTAAAGTTTGTAATAATGTACAAAGACCTGCATCCAAGGTTTATTTTTTATTTTTACATAAAACACGTGTGCTGCATGTTTAAATATTATTCAAATGGGTTACTTAATTCAAACATGTCTTAAAGGTTGTACGAAATATTTTGGAATTCAATAAAAGGAATGTTTAAAAACGGTATCTCACCCTTTAACTATGGGAAAACCCTATTTAACAACGTCTTCCAGCTCTGTCGCGAAGTAAAATAGAATCAGAGTGTTTGTGTGTGTGTGGGGAGGGGTCTTGAGGCGGAGCAACAGGCGTGTGCAGCGGGGGTTAAACATAGATATCTCTAATCTGCGGCCCCCACACACCCCGTTTGCAGACAGAATGTCACGACATCCCCTCCTGTTGTTTGAATTCACAGCCTGTGTTCTCTAAACCAGACATACATGGGTTGGGGTGTAGCATACATCTCTCAAAAAAACTCATTCCGAACTTTTAGATAGTTAGGGACAGAACTATTTTTTAACGTTGTCAGCATTGCTTTAGCGCAAACATAAAGGCCCGAATATTGAGCTGCACGGACAGATTAAAATAATAATAATAATATTCGGAATAAGGGAATCTCGCATAATGGATATTTCTGGAGGTGAGTAAATGAAAAAAACATATTTTAAGATTTGTTTGAATATTATTGGAATATTAAACCCTAATTATTTGGGTATTTCAGGCCAAAAGCCCAATATAGGTAAAAAAAAAAAAAAAAGTGTAGATATAGCGTATAACTGTTAACATTGTCTAATGGAATCTAGGATCCCCGACATTTACGCAGCTTTTACGCGATTTACCTGATCTGGAACATGATGGGGGTTCGCAGGAGCAAAAGTCTGGCAGACAATCACCAACGGCCTTTTTCGTTGTAAGTCCTTATAATTAAACACATACCCAAGAAATATTTATATATAAACATTTTAAAAATAGGTTGTACTATTTTTTTAAACTATTTTATGTATTTACAGCCGACATACAGCCCTTTATGATAAAGGATGCGTTATGGACAGCTGACACGCAGGACTTTGATGCAATTCTACTGTTCTGTACGAGCGCTTTTTCAAACTCACCGCGAATCCAGGGAACATCGACCCCCTCCCGACATATTCCAGACCCCAACAGGCAACGATCAACTGTGGCCCAAGTACACTGCTCAGAATCAAGCCCACCCGAAAACTACTGTTGGGCCGGGAACTTGCTGCTTCACGAGCCGGCGCTCCAGGGACAAGGTATGGGACCATTATACAGTTTTGTTATTAGTTATCAGCCTTTTTATTAGTTATAGATCTGTTGATAGCCTATGTTAAAACAAGGACAAATAATGTTTTTTCAGACTGCCCGGAGACAGACCCAGCAGAATCTGGAACGCTAGAGGGAAAAAGTCACACACCCCCGGTTTCGGCGATTCGTCACAACAAGCGCCAAAAAAGCCGAGGTATTTTAACTATGTACTGTTAATATATATTATTATAACGGAAAGGTATTTGACATTTGTATGTAGCTAACATATATATTTTTATATCTAATAACGTAATTATGTATGTATTATTTTCATTCAGACTCCGCACCGGCGAAAAACGGCACAGACGACCACATAAATCTAGAGCTGGGGGATTCCGGCGCCCCGAGCATTCCGAATGAAACACCCAAGAGACCTGTTTTTAATGACATGTCAGATGTTGATGACCAGCTATTCTGTGATGCGGCCAACCTTATAGACCCAGTCAATTCTACGGCCTCAATACCTGCAGCCGAACAAGAAAGGTTTTTCACATTATTTTCCAGGGCTTTGAAATCGAGGAATGTTTTGCTATACAAACGACTGGGGGATTTAATTGAGAGACAGTACAGAGACAATATGTTATTCTGGCATAGAACAATTCCACGCATGTTAAACAGCAACCCCATTAAAAAACGCAAATACAGACGCTAAAATCATACATGTAACACCAACCATTACAGAAAGAAAAAAAAAACGAACACTCTTAATTATCCAAAAATGGCAGAACTAACGCAACACGGGGAGACAGTTGAAAGCCTCTTATCCCAGATTCCAGACGAACTCCTAGAAGTTATAAGACGTATGAACGATTCAGGAACGTTAGATGAAAGCATATTAACACAGATTCCAGCCGAACTCTTAGAAATGATTAATCGTATGAACCAGTCAGGGGGGGTTGAGAAAAACATGTTATCCCAGATTCCCGAACCCCTCATAACCTTAATTAATCGTATGAACGAGAGTCAGACAATTTCGGCCCCGACAACCCCGACAGCGATAGAACAACCCGTAACGCCTAGGACCGTAGAGTCTGAAACGCCACAAGATGTTTTTGGGGAATTGGACAATTATCTAATAAATCTGGTAGCAGATGTTCATGATAGACGTGTCAGGGTTGTGTACAGGAATAAATTCAACAATACAGAGATTCGACAGTTTTTCAATTTCCTATGTGTGAATCAGAATCTTGACTATGCTGTATTTTACATGATGATAATGGACACTCTGAATGACCTGTTAGAAACAGCAAGAGATTATGGCGAACCTCGTGATGTCTTACAGTTGGAAATATGTGGAGATAGCCTGCATAATTCAGTATCTCTTATTTTACCCAATGGCGAAGCAGATCTTGAACAATTTACAGCGCTGGTAGAACGCCTTGTTCAGTCAAATTTAGCCATCATAGCCGATCGAACCCTAGAGCTTGTAGTGCAAATAATACGTCAACCACAGGGGGGCGGTGGGCAGAGAAGGAAGCTTGATAGCCTAATGCAGTCAGAAATCATAAGCAATAAAAGGGCCTACCTCATAAACGTTCACAATCCCGATAATAAGCTATGTTTTGCAATAGGCCTAGCGCATTTACTTAACCCCGGATGTACTGATCTGACGGCATTGCAAAAGGCTAGAGAGATCCAAACGGCGGTGGGTCTCGGGATCCATGAAGGCGTGGCATTCTCAGACATTGTCAAATTTGAAAACCTTCTGAATATCAAGATTGTGGTTTTGTACCACAGTAGAGCTAATGCAGCTCTCTTGAAGTTCCAAAACACCCCCAACCGCACCCCAGATTCTGTACTTTTATGTGCAAAACGAACATTACTATGCCGTTACAAACGTCACGGCGTTCCTAGGGGCAACCTATGTGTGTAGATCCTGCCATACCGGCTACAGCCGAAAGGGGGGGCACTCGTGCCGTTATAACTGTTCTGTATGTCAGGATGCCGAGTGCCCTATGCAGACCCTAAACTTGACACCATGTGAGGATTGCCATCGCACATGTCGTTCGACCTACTGTTACGATAAACACAAAATTGAAACATGGCACCCTAAGGCCTGTAAATCTGTAAGCATTTGTGCCATTAACAAGAAATGCCCAAAATGTCATTGCAATTACAGCCTTAAAATAGATAGCCCTAAACCACATGTTTGTGGAATCCTACAGTGTCCAATCTGTAAAGGGGGTCTGAAAAGCAGAAATGCTGAAGTGGTTCAAGAAGTGCCACACGAGTGTTATATTCAGCCCTTGGCTGAAGATGAACCTTCAGAGAAATATGTGTTCTATGATTTTGAGACAAATCAACAATCGGGGGATCATTTGCCTATTTTTGTATCTACCATGACATTCACGGGGGAAAAGTGGTCTGCAGAAGGATCCAATTGTGCACTACTCTTTCTAAAACATTTTAGAAAACCACAGTACCGAAACTTTACGTTCATAGCGCACAATGCTAGAGCCTACGACTCGTACCTTCTTCTGAACCCCTTGATACAGCAAGGCATAGCGCCGAGGGTCCTAGCGCAAGGGAGTAAAATCCTGTGTTTTGTAGATCCCGCCTTCAACCAGAGATACATTGACAGTTTAAGCTTCTTACCCATGAGATTGGCTCAAATGCCAGAGGCCTTGGGTTTTGAAAACTCTGTGAAAGGCTGGTTCCCCCACTTCTTCACATCTGAGGAGAATCTACACTATATAGGATCATATCCCAGCCCAGAAATGTATGGGTGTGATCAAATGTCTCCCAAAGAGCGAGAGAGATTCATGACTTGGTATGAGACAGTAAGACATGGCACCTTTGATTTCCATAAAGAGATGGAATCATACTGTGACAATGATGTGGTTATACTTCGTGAAGGATGCCTCAGATTCAGAGAAGAGGTAATCAAAGATGCAGGTATTGACCCTTGGAGTTGTACAACGATTGCATCGGCATGCATGAAAACATACCGTACGCCGACATATGCCGACATCCTCTATAGCGATCCCCTCGCCTGACAACTACCGACGCCAGTTCAAGGCCTACTCTAGTGGGTCCATTCAATGGCTAGAGTATATGGCCCAGGATAAAGACATTTTTATTCAACATGCTTTGAATCGAGGGGAGAAGGCGTTTGGCTCTTACCATGTAGATGGCTACACCAAGATTGACGGGGTTGAGACCGTGTATGAGTACAACGGTTGTTTCTTCCATGGTTGCAAATCTTGCTTTGTGCCCCAGAACATATGTGTCCTAACCCAAAAGACTTTTGGGGAAATGTACCAAGAGTTTCAAGACAAAGTTGATTCGTTACAGGCTACTTACGGTCTAAAAGTGGTTGTTTTGTGGGAGCACGAATGGACAGCCCTCAAAAAGTCTGATCCTCATGTTCAAGCATTCCTTTCCAGCTTTGACATCCCAGAACCTCTGGAGCCAAGACAGGCCTTGTATGGCGGCCGTACCAATGCTTTGACATTGAGGTATGTAGCGCAACCCGACGAGACAATAGGCTATGTGGATTTTACATCCCTTTATCCGCATGTAATGAGTTCCTCATGCTATCCTATAGGTCATCCTGAAATTATTCATCGTGATTTTGACTTACCTCAAAACTATTTTGGTCTGATCAAAGCAACAGTCTACCCTCCAAGGGGTTTGTTTATACCTGTGTTGCCTTACAGGGGCCCTCAAGGAAAACTTTTCTTTCCCCTTTGTCGCACCTGCAGTGAAAACATACAACAAACCCCATGTGATCACACCGATCAAGAAAGAGCACTGACAGGTGTATGGGTCACAGCTGAATTCTCTAAGGCTTTAGAGATGGGGTATCGTGTGGCCAAAATCTTTGAAGTATGGAACTTTCCAAAGAAATCAGACACTCTTTTTAAAGAGTACATCAAGACCTTCTTGAGATGTAAGCAAATGGCTTCAGGCTATCCTGCATCGGTCACAGATCAAGAAAGTAAAGACAGGTACATTCAAGACTATCATGACAGAGAAGGCATCCTTCTTGACCCTGACAGAATAGAGGTCAACAAAACCAAACGAAATGTGTCGAAATTGTACCTAAATTCGCTTTGGGGCAAATTAGCGCAGAGGTGTAATATGTTGACAACGTCGATTATACATTTACATTTAAGTCATTTAGCAGACGCTCTTATCCAGAGCGACTTACAAATTGGTGCGTTCACCTTAAGACATCCAGTGGAACAGCCACTTTACAATAGTGCATCTAAATCTTTTAAGGGGGGTGAGAAGGATTACTTTATCCTATCCTAGGTATTCCTGAAAGAGGTGGGGTTTCAGGTGTCTCCGGAAGGTGGTGATTGACTCCTGGCGTCGTGAGGGAGTTTGTTCCACCATTGGGGGGCCAGAGCAGCGAACAGTTTTGACTGGGCTGCGCGGGAACTGTACTTCCTCAGTGGTAGGGAGGCGAGCAGGCCAGAGGTGGATGAACGCAGTGCCCTTGTTTGGGTGTAGGGCCTGATCAGAGCCTGGAGGTACTGAGGTGCCGTTCCCCTCACAGCTCCGTAGGCAAGCACCATGGTCTTGTAGCGGATGCGAGCTTCAACTGGAAGCCAGTGGAGAGAGCGGAGGAGCGGGGTGACGTGATTATTAAAGACCCTGAAGAATTTTTGGAATTCATTTTTTCGGACCAATACGAAATTTCACATTTTTCATTCTTGAGTCAAGACATTGCCTTGGTGCAATGGCGACGTAACAAGAAGTGGGTTCTACCCCCGGGTAATGTAAATGTGTTTCTTGCAGCATTTACCACGGCCTATGGCCGACTTGAACTGTACAAGCTCATGGAGCAGCTTCAGAGGCGGGTACTTTACCACGACACAGACTCTGTGGTCTATGTAAGCAAACCAGGGGATTGGAGCCCCCCACTCAGCAACTATCTGGGTGGCTTAACGAGCGAACTCGCAGAGGGTGACCATATCACAGAATGGTCATCCTGTGGGCCCAAAAGCTATGCTTTTAGAACGCTAAAGAATCACGTGGTATTGAAAGCCAAAGGAGTGACTCAAAACTATGAAAATGCCCAGCGTGTAAACTTGGAATCAATCACACGCTTGGTTGAGGGGTTCCTAAATGACAGGAATAGTGACTTGGAGATTTTGAGCTCCTACAAAAGATTGTTAGGGATAAAAAGGGCTTCCATCTGAGGAATGCCCCACTCATTAAAAGATTCAGGGTTGTCTATGACAAGAGAGTGCTTTTGCCTGACGGGACTACATTGCCCTATGGCTACTGACATATGCTACAAGCTACAGGGGTCTTAAAGCTTAAGATATAATGACTGCTGTAGAAGGTTTTGACCCCCGGTTGCAACTACCATTTTCGGCCTTAATCGCAGGGCCTTCGAATAGTGGTAAAACTTGTTTTGTAAAAAGTATTTTAGAGAATTCTGAACATGTGTTATCTCAAAAGCCTGATAATGTTGTGTGGTGTTATTCATGTTATCAACCTCTGTATGATGAATTGTTGAAGACAATAAAAATCAAGTTTGTTGAAGGAATACCTGATACCCTGTCTGATGATGAACTTTTACCTCCTCATAAAAACAATCTGTTGGTTTTGGACGATATGCTATTTGCAGGTAGCGAACATCCCGAAATTGCCCGAGTGTTTACCCAATATACTCATCATAGAAACCTGTCCGTGCTTTACTTGGTGCAGAATGTGTTTCACCAAGGTAAAAATAGCCGCACCATCAGTTTGAACGCCAATTACATGGTTTTGTTCAAAAATCCTAGAGACAAACTACAAATTAACACTCTAGCTCAGCAGATGTACCCGGGAAGGAAATCCTACTTTATGGAGAGCTACGAGGACGCAACCCAAGCGCCATTTTCTTATTTAATCGTGGATTTAAAAGCAAATACTCCAGAACACCTGAGGCTACGAACCGGTCTGTTCCCGTGGGAGTGGCCGGCTGCGTACATTCCTAAAAAAAAAAAAGTAGCCGCTATGTCTCTGCGTTTAAAAAGAAACTTGCCCCTCTTGAGAAGCCTAGTTGGGGCTACATCTAATGAACGGAAGGCCATCTTGGGTCACTGTTCTTCAGATCTCATATTATCCCTATGTGAGATTGCTTTGAATCTTCTCAAAGGACGCATTCCACTCACCCTGACACAATTGAAAAATTAAAGAGACAAAAGACCTCGATCAAGCTCTTTGCCAATAAAAGGGTCAGTCTTCAAAAGAAACGACATAGCATACAACAGTCTGGCGGTTTTATTCTACCTTTACTAAGTATAGCCGTGCCCTTCATCACCAGCCTTATTGCAGCCCGACGTGGTGGTTGAACACATAGGGTGATGGCCAATAAAATGTATCTCGTGCCACAACAAGAGTTGGATAGACTTAAAAAAACAAATGCAGGGGCCCCCGAAAATATCAGACAAACAGCGGAAAATGATTTGGATACGGCCATGAAGGATATTTTGAATCAAAAAGGATTGAACCCCTATGATAAGGTCCAAAAATACACAAACCTCTTGCAAAGGTATTTGTCCTTGGTGAAACAAGGGGGAGAGAGAGACAGGCCATTTAACTATTTCCCTACAGGACCCTTTAAAAGATGACGAGCCTCACGAGAGCCACGCCCCTGTAAGGTCTGTACCTGCGAGCTTACCATCTGAAGATCAAATGCCTGTTGAAGATAAAGTTATGCATGACTTGTTAACCCATGTTCCGGCACGTAACAGGAAAAATGTTAGCTACATTATGAACAAGCTAAAAGACTCAAATGGGGCAGCTACTTGGAATGACAAAGGAGAGTTTATCCTTCAGGGGGCTGTTGTCAAGGGTTCACATATACTTGACTTGCTTAAAAGTACCACATCTGCCCACAAGGTGGCTGATGACCGAAGACCTCCAGGGTGGCTTCAGTTTCTTAAGGCCCTGGCCATCCTCAACATACCCCTCTCGGGTGTACCCAACTATAAGATTCGGCAACAGATTCACTCTTTAAAACACAAACCGTCACCGAGATACAGCACCCCTAAAGATGCCCCAAAACCCTCGCATCCTTATGAAATGAATGACGATAACCCATTTACCCCCCTGAACGCCTCTGGACCTTTCCCTAATCCCGATCTCTCTGGGTGGTTAGCCTTTTGAATGACTTTTGAATGACTATGATTAAATTCAATAAATTTTATTTGAAAAATAAGCAATTTAACATTTGTGGCATTCTTGAAACATTTGGCGTGAGCATACGCCTTGATTACACGTTCTTAGAGGATACACATTTGAACACTTTTGATATTTTCTAACAAAACAAGCTACAACTTTATCATTACTTCTTAAATCATCCTTATAAAGAGACATAACATCTTCAAAAGAAACTCCCCGGGCTCTTTGGCATAGGTAGAATACACAGTGTTGACCGCATGTCGTTGAAAGGGTATCTTGCACCTGTTTGATATTGTAGTATATCTTTGAGCCATTTTTGGTCAGAAATTCTTTAATAGATTTGGGGAAATGTGAAAAACCGGGTGGGAAACCATAGGAATCAAAAAAAGTTGAGATTTTTCTTCCTCCTTCCTCTTCTAAGGTCACAGCTAGCCAATGTTCACCCGGCATGTTTTTAGGATGGGTATTGACAATAAACATTGCAGGCCGCACCTTCCATTTCTCCATAGGTAATTCATCACAAGCCAACACTCCGCAAAATTGTTTTCCAATCAGTCGGCTCATCAGCCCTTCCAACTCTTGGGTATTCATGTCTTTTGCTCAACGATCCTTAATAATAATCTACTAAAACCTGTCTTCGGCTATTCACCTCCAAGATTGAATCAGAGCAGGCATAAACAATCATGCTAACCGTACAGGCTAAAGGTGTACGGAAACGCATTTCCAGCCTGAGGTTACCTTGGGACACCACAGAAAGATTTCCTGAGGTGTCATCATCTGGGGATAAATTGAAAGCATACATTGTGTAACCCTCGGCAAAATCATTTCTGTCAATAGGTAAAGAGAGATCTTTTAGATGCCTCCCGGTAGCCAGGAATAGATTGTAAAATTCTCGCACAGATATGTTGTTATTAAATTGCGGTTGGAAAGCCTTAGCAGGGACCTGACGTCCGTCCTGACACAGAGCGACATACTCTGCATTGAAGTGTTGAAAATTAAAGTTTTTTTATTTAAGCTGCCCGTATTGGAGGCGTGATCAACCAAACCTATAACTACGTATCGCGGTAAAGGGCCTAGAAATAGGTTTTCTTGACTGCAGATTCTGCTGCCCACAGGTATGCTAAAGGTTTTCATGGTAATTCTTTGGAGAGGGTAAAGGGCATTTCCTTTCAGCAAAGCCTGTGAGTGACCCAGACGAACTGCCGGAGATACCGATACTTTTTTAATAAAAAGCGTGGCCCCCAACACTTTTAAGCTAAAGTCCCCATCCGTTGCAGACATTAGGCAAAACTCATCCTTGGCCCTGGTTAATTTTAGTCTTAAATCAACCGCATTTAAGAGTAAACGTTCTTGAAAGAAAATGTCAGAGTGTATAGGGCCTAGCAGATGAAACTCTCGAGATTCTGCACAGTAGCGAGCCCGGGCGGCCAGGCCTTTATTTGCACCTGTGGATGGGTCTGTCGATTCCATAGAGCCTCCTGCAGTATCCTTGCTAAAAAGCCCTGCGCTGAATTGGGTCTTGAGAGTGTCTTCAGAGTAGTTGAGTAAGCATTCCATGATGGCACGGTAGGGGTATGTGGCACTGCTTTGACTGATTAGCCGTTCCCCCAAAGTCACATCCACTTGGGAGAAGATGGTGGCCACTGGGTAATTAATGAGACTCACTTTGGCATCGTTTGCAATATCAGTACCATCTCTTTTGGTTACTTTTAGACGCAAATGCACCAAGGTGTTGTTGAGGTCCAGATAGTTGTCACCGTGGCCTGGTATGAAAAACTCTATGGGGCCGTTGTCTGTAATGGCAGAGAGTGGGGCTATCTCCACATAACTGGACCTCTCTACTGAATGTTGGGTTAAGGGGGCCGTGAAAAGATCGAGCTCTGTTTTTATAGCTTCAGAGGACATGCGGTGTAAAAGAGCCATGGTGCTTGTTCTTTTAGAAAATACTTCCGAGTATTCTTTTTACCGTTTTTGGTCCAGACCTCCTCACTTTACCCAGTCTTTGACTAACTGAGTTTCTTTTAACCGTTAACCTCCGTTTTTTAGGCTCAAGTCTTCGCCTTATACCGGGCGGTCTCTTTTTCGGTCTTCGAGACAACATCATCAACCCCGAGCCTTCTTGACTCTCGACATCTGGTGACGCCCTTCTGGTTATCGCATTGGCGACAACCTCACTTACTATATTTTTTGCTGCTGATTTTAAATGCGGTTTGGCTATGCTGAAGCCTCTCTTCATAAACGGTAAAACCATCCTAAAGAGATTACGAAATATCCCTCCGATCCCGAACCATACATGGTGGGCGATCCATAATATCCTGGTAACCCATTACCCACTTGATCCACATAGTATGTGACATACCGGTTAGGGTCGAGATGTCGGTGTTCCATAATTTTAATTTAGATGTATTATGTATATAAAATATATAATACTAATATTATATATGTAGAGAGGTTTTGGTGGGTCTAAAGTGGAGTTTTACAATCGTTTTACCATAAGTAAATTCAATGTTTTCGTTCTGATCCGTTTTAAGCTCAACAAGAATGTTTTCAATATATTTCTTGCTTACAGGTACGTAGTGTGGCTTGTCGTAGGTGACAGTGACGATGTCCCCATCCTTTCCATCTATATGAACCGTTCTCAGGAGTGGCACACAGCTGTCTCCGACCCTTTGATATGATATGATGTCGGTATACACAAATATGTTGTAAAATCCTGCATGTATATCCGCGGGGAATGGGAATAATTTATCTCTCACATACGTCCATGTATTGGGCCCCATCCCTAACATGTAGGCTAAATTACCACTGGTCTTTATCCCCCCGGAAGCATCTCCTGAGATTTGTACCCTTTTATGTATAGGGTTGTACATCAGGAATATTTCCATACTGTTCTGCGATAGCCGTTCATTCAACTCGGAGACGAGCCTTTCGACGGTTCTATAGAACCCTTTTTTAACCTTAATAAATTTAGCAGGTTCCGTTAACTTTTGAAATAAAATTCCCGGTCCTTATCTTTGATATTATACCAGCTATGGGGGTATGTAATCTCGCTGAGCCCTACTTCCCAGGCCTCTGATAACTCTATAGGCTTTGGAAAATTGGTTGTATAATTAGAACTCTGATTATTACGATATATGTGTGCGGACGCATTACTGGGGAGAGTCAGGTAGAAGCCGCTGTGTTCCATTATGCCCTCCGGTGTACACCCGAATGAGGATGTATTTTATCATGCATGGGGGTTTAAATTAACCCCTGATGCCTCCACTACATCCTTCTCTAATACCCAGCTGTTGAATTTTAGCGGCCAGTTTTTCCAGCGGACCAGCACCCATTTTTGACCTTTCTCTCTCTTTTGATCTAGAATCTCATCTACGTGAAACACCTTGTCTTTACCAACCGTTACCTTCTGTAATTCCTGCTCATAAAAAGATCCCGTTATAAGTTCCCCGTCATAATCTTTTAATATGTAGACCGGGGGTATGCGCGGCAGACATTCTGTAACCGTGAAAAGCTCATCACTGTATCCTTGCACGTATTTTTTATCGAAAACACCCCTCAACTTGGATATACGAACCAAGTCCCCCACAATAAATTTAAAATGTATTTTTTTCTTACGGCGAAGAGGGAGCAAACCATACAGATTTTTAAAGACTTGAAAAGAGTTTTCCGAAGAGACTTCGGAGGGTTTCATCCTTATACTTTTATGATAACTATTGTTATACGCAATTACTAAATCTTGAACTATATCGATATATCTATGCGTGTTGTGCGCTGTAAAATAGCGCCACATCCTCTCCTTCAGAGTCCTGTTAAAGCGTTCAACCACAGAAGCTTTCAAATCCGATCCTGTAGCAAAATGTACTATATTGTGCTTTTTCATTAGTTTCTGAAAGGTCTTATTAAAAAATTATTTTCCGCCATCGGTCTGCACTTTCTTGGGGGCGCCTCCTTCCTTCAAGATAGAGGCAAATGCCCTGGTCACCTCAGCGCCGCCTTATTCTTTAAGACCCGGACAAAAGCTATTTTAGAGAAAATATCTATGACCGTTAGCATGTAGCGGTTTCCTTCATTTTTATCTGCAAGGGCCTGCATGTCACATAGATCCGCCTGAAATTGGGACAATGGGTGTGTAGAAAAAACTCTATTTCTAGGAAAATGTTTTCTCACGGGTTTATGTAGAGTGTGCGCATCTTGTTCGGATAGCCACTCAGTGACTTTAGCATCGCTTAACCTGTGACCTGTTTCTTCGGCTAAAGCGCGCTGTAAACGCTCCTTACCACCATAAGACCCCGGGTTAGAGGGATTATAATAAATGTTTTTCAAAATCTGCTCTGCCATCCTTGTTGCCTCTCTGAGGTACAATAATGTTAATGAGCCACTTTCAAATAACAACAACATTTCATTTTCATTTTTGGGATTTTTATTTTCATGAAAACATTAGGTATTACGTATACAGACAATCCCTAATTCGTTGCAGGATACATGCCCCCCCCTTTCTCTATGATCGAATCATGTAAAACCTTGTATATTTGGGTTAGATTAACAGGTTTGTTTCGCTGAATTTTTACAACAGACACATCCGCTATAAAAGTATATAAACAACAAATATGATACATGGTACAATTAAAGGGTGTTTCAAACAAATAAAGTAAAATCTTAGACAAGGTTGTTTCTAGTTCTTCAGAATCACCACCAAGCCGGGTTACCATTTGTGTCCATTGTAGAACCTCGCCAGCATGGCGTACATGAGTCATGATTTGGTCCATTTTCAAAACACGCTCTACATTAGCCCCGGAATTGGGGGTTTTGTAGAACGAGACATTGTTCACTTTATTTTCAATAATTTGATGCATAACACTTGTAAGTTCTCTCAAAAGAAAAAATGTATTTATTCTATCTAACATCGTATACATATAGTTACCCATTGCTCTACATCTAAATAACAAAAATGTCACTCGGGCTCTTGGGGTTTATTGAGCCAGAAAGCCAACACATCCGACACCACAGCCTCCCTGTATTTGTTATCCTCCACCAGGGTGTGTCGGATTTCTTTGAGTTTCTAGTGTATGTGAATCGCCTCCTTCAGCTCGTGTAGGAATGCTTCGGTTACCCCGTAAACTCTGGGGATAGACGGCACAAGGCCCATAGCCTCCAGGGCTCTGACCAGCGATGGTATAAACCGGCGGGACCAAAGTCTTTTCACCAGCGCCTCAAAATTGTTGAAGAAGTAGTATCTTGGGGATCGTATAGGCAGGGGTGCCTTCGCTGGCTGGGGTGATTAATCTCACAACCGATGCATTTTTCTCGTATATATTCTCCAATCACCACGTCTAAAAGCGCGGCTACTGAGGCCTTGATTGTGTCAACAAAAATAGTACTGACCACCCCATCAAACACGTCCTCAGGTTGTGTACAGGTAGGGGGTGTCGAGGGTCTTGCCAGGGGGGAGTAGAATGGAGGGCTGCGAGGCATACAATCCTTAGTGTCGGGAGCCCAGGCCGTTTCGGTTCGGGAAATATCCATGGTCAATGCGTAGGTTAAGAACTGTAGGTTTTAAGAACCAGCCTTTTATTCTTGAACCAACCCTCGGGGTATCTGGGCGGGGTTAACAACACAGCTTACCTCGCTTTCTTTGGGGGCTGCCTCTCCTGACGTTGTATCTTCTTGGGGTTGCTTTGAGTCGTAATCCTCAGGATTCGTATATATTATGCACTTCTTTATCCGTACAATGCTCTGGCGCTTTTGGCTCTGTACAAACAGAGCGTCCAACAGCTCCAACATTTGCAATTCCATTAAAGGCCAGCTTTTAAGGGGTATAAGCATTCGAAGCCGGAAATCCCCGTCCGAACCGCCAGCCCTGATGTTTTGGTTTCGGATTTCCGCGGTGCTGACGTAAAATTCCACGCACCCGCAAAGCCGTCCATTTATACGTTGTAATTTAACTCTGTGAAATACTCTTCCTGAGGTGTCCGGGGTACCTTCCCAACGGGTCTCGTAGCCTGTGAACAAGCTGTAACCCTTGGTGATACGGCTCAGTTCGGGACACAAAACCTGTCGAAAAACCGCCCAGTCTTCAACATCATAAGTCACGCCTAATTTCTGGTCGGTATATTCTTCTCCTTCGGCTAACGTATAGAGTTTCACGCTACAGGCCAAGTAATCAAACAGATGCCCCCAATGCTGTCCGTTAGACATCAACACTTCATCTTTCAGCGCCGTTGCGGGCGGTATTTGGGTTCTATACACGTTTAAAAAACGCTTTTTTGGTGCATCGTATATTGCGGCTGTATACTTTGCCCTTTCTCGATGTTTCAGACGCGGTCCTGCCTCCGAGGCTACAGTCATCACAGCTTTGCCACTGATCGCAAAATCCATGTTTAAAAAATAGGGTTTACGGTTCTGGGTTTCGCAAGCCTTGTTCTGGACATTTATAATGCTGAGCCCCCAGCGCTATCTATAGCCCCAGACATTCCTGCTTCATAGATAACAACCATAAGGGAGATAAAACTGGGGGGTGGAGGGGGGCATGGGCCCCAAAAGTTCAAACACCCTCTAACACATGACCACACGAACAGGGGGGGGGGGGGGCGGGGCGGGGGCACATATTCTGTACATGTCATCAGGTCATAAGGTCAGCAATCAATCAATTTTGACACATGCCATATCCTATTACTCTCTTGTGCACAAATTTCTTTACATCCCTGTTATTGAGCATTTCTCCTTTGCCAAGATAATCCAACATCCAACTGGCAGGTGTGGCATATCAAGAAGCTGATTAAACAAAAACCATTCCACAGGTGCACCTTGTGATTGGGAACAAAAGGCCACTAAAATGTGTGATTTTGTCACACAACACAATGCCACAGATGTCTCAAGTTGAGGGAGCGTGCAATTGGCATGCTGACTGCAGGAATGTCCTCGAGCGCTGTTGCCAGTGAATTGAATGTTAATTTCTCTACCATAAGCCGTCTCCAATGTCGTTTTTAGAGAATTTGGCAGTTCGTCCAAACGGTTCACAACCGCAGACCACATGTATGGCGTCGTGTTGGCGAACGGTTTGCTGATGTCAACATTGTGAATAGAGTGCACCATGGTGGCGGTGGGGTTGTGGTATTGCCAGTCATAAGTTAGGAACACAATTGCATTTTATCGATGGCAATTTGAATGCACAGATATACTTTGACAAGCTCCTGAGACAAGCTCCATTGTCGTGCCATTCGTCAGCCACCATCATCTCATGTTTCAGCATGATAATGCACTGCCCCATGTTGCAAGGATCTGTACACAATTCCTGGAAGCTGAAAATGTCCCAGGTCTTCCATGGCCTGCATACGCACCAGACACGTCACCCATTGAGCATGTTTGGGATGCTCTGGATTGATGCGTATGATAGCGTGTTCCAGTTCCCGCCAATATCCAGCAACTTCGCACAGTATTTGAAGAGGAGTGGAACAACCTTCCACAGGCCACAATAAACAGTCTGATCAACTCTATGCGAAGGAGATGTATAAACTGCATGAGGCAAATGGTGGTCACACCAGATACGGACTGGTTTTCTGATCCATGCCCTTACCTTTTTTTTTGTCATTGCCCAATGAGAAGATGCTCCATAGCAGGGTGCTCATAACAGATTTCTTGATCCAACATCCTCTCACTCTGTACCTCTTACAGTCAGTAGACTTGGAGGATGGGAAGCCTGATCTGCTGCTAGTCAAAGAGGAGACAATGGACAACAGACCAGAGAGCATTGATCTGCTGAGTGGACTAAAGATGGAGGAGCTAGGTAAGGGAGACATACATATACAGAACATAATAGATATACTTCAATGGGAATAGTGATGCACCTGGCTATTTTTTTCCAATAAAACTCCATATGTAGACTTTTCACTGCCATGCTTATAAAGTCTATTTTGGAATCTCTTCCTGCAGGTGGTTGGCTGGAGGCTAACAGAGGACACTGGGTGGCTATCTTGGATTCCTAGACGGGTTTAGCCAAGATCCAAGGGGGACAACATTACTGAGCAGGCCAGGATCAGAGGCTAAATTAGTAGAGGTCAATGGATGGGAAATAGTTCCAATCATTTTTCCACCATTAATTTTTGATTTTAGAAACACTTAAAATAAGGGCTGTGTCGTGTAGGCTTACCGTGGGGTGACGTTTTGATAACCATGTAAATCTCTCTCGGACAAGGTGAATTTTATCAATATATTCAGCCCTATTTACTCTCAGATTCTAAAATGCTAATTAGCATCAAAGTAGACATCATGCAAGACTACAAATCCCTGCAAAGCCTTCTCTATCTGACACCTTTGCTAACTGGTTTGTGTCCATTTAAAACTTGCAGAAGACAGTGCACAGAATTGTAAATTTAAAGAAATGTAGCCAATTTATTCATGACTAAATTTAGCTAACATTAGATAGTTGATCCATAGATTCTTACCTTTGCCTCAATTCAGCAGTCTCGTCCAGATCATCATGGCATTTGTAGGTCTTTATGATAGCCACATTAGCAATTTATTTTGGGGGGTTAAATACTGGCAAAAATATTAAGTCACCTTGTCCGAGAGAGATGTACAGTTATCAAAACGTCACGTCAGGGTAAGTCTACACGAAACACAGCCCTTATTTGTAGTGTTTCTTATATCCCCTATGGGGAAAAACAACTGGAAAAATGTACTTGTTTGACCGCTAGGTTATATGGGTATTATGACTCATACTGTGGTACTCTATATGGAACTGGATGAGGTGAACTGAAGAAAGAATGAGTATGATGAGGCAGAGTAGATGATATGGTGATGAATGGTGTCTGTAAAAATGCTTCACTGATGAAAGTGACATCCTTGTCCTGTTGTTTGATGCTGGTGTTTTATAATGAGGAAATTATAGTGCCTTAATTCACGTTTAATTGATATGAAGTACTGAAGATGTATGTAATGTTAAACCTTCTCCAAAGTATTCAAAAATGTATTTTATCAAAGGGAGGGTACCAGATTTACAGAAAATGTAAAGTGTTACCATAGTGAGAAAAGTTATTCTACTTGCCACAGGTATAGTTTTGTGCAGTAAAAGTACATTGATGAAATTAAATACAAAATTGACTCTGTGCTGACTGACTTGGTTATTTTTGCGTCATTGCTGTGACTGAGTTCTGTATATCAGTTGAACCAACACATTATACACTGCTCAAAAAAATAAAGGGAACACTTAAACAACACAATGTAACTCCAAGTCAATCACACTTCTATGAAATCAAACTGTCCACTTAGGAAGCAACACTGATTGACAATAAATGTCACATGCTGTTGTGCAAATGGAATAGACAACAGGTGGAAATTATAGGCAATTAGCAAGACACCCCCAATAAAGGAGTGGTTCTGCCTTAATTTTGCTGGACTCCAGCTAATGGGGATCCATAATAAATAAAAATACAAACCACAAGGGATAAAAACTCCATCACCACCACACAAAACAATGGACAGGTGGACTGAACAACCTCAGTCCTGGTGGTCATCAGAGAGACAGAGGCTCCAGTCAGGGATCCAGTCTGCAACCCAGACCCTTCTCTTCACTGTCTCAGTGCAGGGATGAAGCAGGGCCTGGGGCTGATAGAGATAGACCCTCCTGTTCCTATGATGCAAACACCACAGTATCCATGATGAACAGAGCAGGTCACCCTGGGCTTCAGCCTTCACAGAGGGTGGTGGGAGACCCCTGGTGGTAGGCTTTCAGGAGGTGCCTAGTGTCTCAGTTCATAGAAAGCCTGGGCCTGGACCTGGGTCTAGCTTTCCTCAGCTACCTCATGGTTACCGCACCGATACAGACCAGGTCAGGATGGGCGTTCACCAGGAGAGGTACCTAGCCTAGAACACAACACACAATCCCAACAACATCCAAACAATGGCAAGAGGTCAAGGAGGGAGCTGAAAGACTAACCACCTGAGGGTGGTGACTCCTGCTTCTACCTCTGGTGTAATTGGGTCTCAACGTTGGAGTCGAGCATTAGGACGGACGCAGACAAGCCGTACAGCTGCCCCACGTGTGGGAAGAGCTTTACTTAGGCGACCTATGTGAAGAAGCAACAGACCGTTCACACCAAGGGCAGGCCCTTCAAGTGCAAACTATGTTACAAGAGCTTCTCCTAGCTGACTAAGCTTACCAGACATAAGTGTCCACAATGGGGAGAAATCGTAGCATTGTGGCTTTAGCTGACATATTATAGTCATCATGTGAAGTGTCTTGGAGTAAGAGTTTTTTGGATGACTAAATCCCTCAGTTGAGCATCTGGGCATGCCGTCTTTCTCACATTATACATACTTGTTTGGTGTGCTGGCATAGCCAAAACCCTGTAATTGAAGTGGAACACTATATTTCCCCTCTAAATTTAGTTTTGCCTGTTCTTTTCATAACAAATATGATGTCCCTCTTTTTAAAAGTATTTTTAGGTAATTTATGGTAATCTTTCTAAACAACTCTGCTCGGAGTTGAAAAGATACCAGAGGCTAAATCTGTTCACGAAAATAAGCCCACAAAGTGAGACATTTTTGTATGGAGGTAAATTATTTTTATTCCTCGTGTTACTATTTTATTTTTAAACTCTGCATCGTTGGGAAGGGCTCATAAGCAAGCATTTCACAGTAAAGTATACACCAGTTGTATTCGGCGAATGCCACAAATAACATTTGATTTTTAGATTTTACGAGTGTTGAATTCAGTTAACAAAAATGTAATTGCTAATTTGCTACATGAGGCTTATTTGACTGAATATCAGTCTCGTAATTGTTAGGTTACGAATGCACTGATGGGTGGACCCAAGTGGCATTTCGTCAACTTATGCAAAAATATGTTAAATTAGAGTTGTGCCTGTTGTCAGAAATAGAGGACTCATCATGGATATAATCCGTTTTAGCATGGACATTGAAGGCTTCCACCATTTTTAAAGTAGTCAACTGGGTAGGGATTCCTATGGGTGGGGATTCCTAGGAGTTGGGAGCAATCAGCCAATTAAGAAGAAAATGTACTACTTTAAAATGGAGATAGCCTCAATGGCGCTGGCATAGACTAAAAACATGCCCATACTGTCACATACGCTATAATAGCACAGATACCAAGATGACGCCACGTTCAAAACAACTGGGAACTCGGAAATCTCAGACTTCACACTTCAGAGCGTTCAAGAAGACTGTGAACTCAAAATAAAATGAGCTCAGACTGGGAAAAATCGTTTTGAGCGGTCATCCAACTTGGAATTCCAAGTCTGGGAACTCGGGCCTCTTCTAGTGCTCTGACTTTTTAACCTTTAGATCACTAACATCATGATTTGAGTTTTTTCCCCAGTTGTCTTGAAAGCACCACCAGTCCTCTATTTAGCTTTTTATTCTATTATTTGTGTACTTGTTTGACATTTTACTGCATTGTTAGGAGCTAATAACATAAGCATTTTGATGCGCTCGCTATATCATTGGCTAAATTGTGTACACAAACCAATAAACTTTGATCTCCTATTGTTCGCACTTGCATCTGCCTTCACATTAGCTAGAATGTTCCCACCTGATCTCGCCTCCTCTCATCTATGGACAAGTCTTTCCATTTTTAGTAAGACTATCTTGAATATCTTGTCAATATAATACACAATCGTTGAAGAGTTTGAATGTGTAATGTATTAAGCAGTACCCCATTTCCAGTGCTGTAAAGTAAACACGTTTTTTAAAATACTATAAAGTACTACTTGAGTCGTTCTTCTCTGTACTTTACAATTTAAATTTGACAACTTTTACTCCACTACATTACTAAAGAAAATATGTACTGTTTTACTCCCATATTTCATGACGTCAAAAAGTACTCCTTAAATTTAGAATGCTCAGACAGGACAGCAATATCGTCCAATTCATGCACATATCAATACAAGGGTTTGACATCCCTACTGCCTCTGACCTGGCGGAATCACTAAACACAAATACTGCATTTGTAAATTATGTCTGAGTGTCGGAGTACTGTCTGGTTTGCTTAATATAAGGAATTTGATGTATAGCATTTACTTTTACTAAAGTATGGCAATTGAGTACTTTTTCCATCAGTGTATATTTTAAAGAACAGCGCAAATACCGTTTTTATTTAGCCACACCCTTTGACCTATGACGCCAACCAATAACAACTTATATTCCGTGTAAACAATGACCAAGAACTATTTCCACGTTAGCGTTTTTCTTTAGACGTTTATGAACACAATGGAAGTCAAAATATGACTAATTTAACTGCACATCATTGCATATTTACCCCAAGTAGTGTTTAATTCGCGCTGGAGACTGGACTTAGTTGATAGATGTTATCTAGGTAGGGCTAGCTGCTATGGTTTTTCACACTCAAATAGCCTCCATCATGGAGGTGCTAGCGAATGCAGCCGTGGCAGAGGTCTGTAAACTCGTCGACGACGACTATGCAGTGTTTCGTTTGGAAATAACTAAAAGCCAGAAAGAAAACAGGGCATTGCGGAGGAAACTACAGCTACTGGAACTGAAGGTGGTACGGGAGCGCGTACTCGTCAGCCGTCCCAGTAGTGTCAAGATCCTCGACCGATACAGAGGAATGGCAAGAGGTACATTTTGTAGAAGGTCGAGGCTGCGGGGCCTGTCGCCCCATTCCCCTCTGCGCATGTGTGACCTTAGATGCATTAACCGAGAGAGGAAGCGGCGAAACGATAATTTTTCTCAACCCCAAATCTGTCCACGAAAATGAGCCCAGGAAGGCTTATTTTTGTATGGAGGTAAATGAGTGTCAAATTTGGTCAACAAAAAATGTAATGGCTAATTTGCTACTTGAGGCATATTTGATCAATATAAGTTTCATAATGGTGAGGTTGTTACCGAAGCACTGATAGTGTCATTTCTGCAAATTTGGAAAAAAATGCCTTTATATCAGAGTTTTGCCTGTTGTCATTGAGATAGAGGACTCCTCATGGACATTGCCATTGAGGGTTTCCACCATTTTAAAGTAGTCAACGGGGTGGCGATTCCTATGAGTTGGGCGCAATCAGCCAAAGAGGAAGAAAAAAAATGGACTACTTTCAAATGAAAGGAAAGGGGGATACCTAGTAGAGGTCGACCGATTATGATTTTTCAACGCCGATACCAATACCGATTATTGGAGGGCCAAAAAAGCCGATACCGATTAATCGGACGATTTAAAAAATTTACAAAAGTGTATTTATTTGTAATAATGACAATTACAACAATACTGAATGAACACTTATTTTAACTTCATATAATACATCAATAAAAATCCATTTAGCCTCAAATAAATTATGAAACATGTTAAATTTGGTTTAAATAATGCAAAAACAAAGTGTTGGAGAAGTAAAAGTGCAATATGTGCCATGTAAAAAAGCTAACGTTTGAGTTCCTTGCTCAGAACATGAGAACATATGAAAATTGGTGGTTCCTTTTAACATGAGACTTCAATATTCCAAGGTAAGAGGTTTTAGGTTGTAGTTAGTATGGTATTTATAGGACTATTTCTCTCTATACCATTTGTATTTCATATACCTTTGACTATTGGATGTTCTTATAGGCACTATAGTATTGCCAGTGTAACAGTATAGCTTCCGTCCCTCTCCTCGCCCCTACCTGGGCTCGAACCAGGAACACATCGACAACAGCCACACTCGAAGCAGCATTACCCATCGCTCCACAAAAGCCGCGGCCCTTGCAGAGCAAGGGGAATAACTACTCCAAGTCTCAGAGCGAGTGACGTTTGAAACGCTATTAGCGCACACCCAGCTAACTAGCTAGCCATTTCACATCGGTTACACCAGCCATTAGGCTGATAGGCTTGAAGTCATAAACAGCGCTGTGCTTGCGAAGAGCTGCTGGCAAAATGCATGAAAGTGCTGTTTGAATGAATGCTTACGAGCATGCTGCTGCCTACCATCGCTCAGTCAGACTGCTCTATCAAATCATAGACTTAATTATAACATAATAACACACAGAAATACGAGCCTTTGGTCATTAATATGGTCGAATCCGGAAACTATCATTTCGAAAACAAAATGTTTATTATTTCAGTGAAATACGGAATCGTTCGGTATTTTATCTAACGGGTGGCATCCCTAAGTCTAAATATTCTTGTTACATTGCACAACCTTTAATGTTATGTCATAATTACTTAAAATTATGGCAAATTAGTTCGCAATGAGCCAGGTTGCCCAAACTGTTGCATATACCCTGACTCTGCGTGCAATGAACGCAGAAATTACAGGGTCCATCTCAAATTACACAATTTCACCTGGTTAATATTGCCTGCTAACCTGGATTTCTTTTAGCCAAATATGCAGTTTTAAAAATATATACTTCTGTGTATTGATTTTAAGAAAGGCATTGGTGTTTATGGTTAGGTACAGTCGTCCAACGATTGTGCTTTTTTCGCAAATGCGCTTTTGTTAAATCATGCCCCAGTGTTGCATCGACTATATGCAACGCAGGACACACTAGATAAACGAGTAATATCATCAACCATGTGTAGTTGTAACTAGTGATTATGATTGATTGATTGTTTTTTATAAGATAAGTTTAATGCTAGCTAGCAACTTACCTTGGCTTCTACTGAATTCGCGTAACAGGCAGGCTCCTCGGAGTGCAATGAGAGGCAGGTGGTTAGAGCGTTGGACTCGTTAACTGTAAGGTTGCAAGATTGGATCCCCCGAGCTGACAAGGTGAAAATCTGTCGTTCTGCCCCTGAACAAGGCAGTTAACCGACCGTTCCTAGGCCGTCATTGAAAATAAGAATGTGTTCTGAACTGACTTGCCTAGTTAAATAAAGGCATTAATTAATAAAAAAATGTAATCTGCAAAATCGCCGCCCAAAAATACAGATTTTCGATTGTTATGAAAACTTGAAATCTGCCATTCCGATTAATTGGTCAACCTCTAATACCTAGTCAGTAGTACAACTGAATGCCTTCAACTGAAATGTGTCTCCGCATATAACCCAACCGAATGTTGAATCAGAGATAGCCTCAATGGCCCTGCCCATGCTGTCACAGACTCTATAATGGCACAGATACAAAGATGAGTCGTCTATACAGTGGGGAGAACAAGTATTTGATACACTGCCGATTTTGCAGGTTTTCTTACTTACAAAGCATGTAGAGGTCTGTAATTTTTATCATAGGTACACTTCAACTGTGAGAGACAGAATCTAAAACAAAAATCCAGAAAATCACATTGTATGATTTTTAAGTAATTAATTTGCATTTTATTGCATGACATAAGTATTTGATCACCTACCAACCAGTAAGAATTCCAGCTCTCACAGACCTGTTAGTTTTTCTTTAAGAAGCCCTCTTGTTCTACACTATACCTGTAATAACTATACCTATTTGAACTCGTTACCTGTATAAAAGACATCTGTCCACACACTCAATCCAACCTTCCACAATGGCCAAGAACAGAGAGCTGTGTAAGGACATCAGGGTTCAATTGTAGACCTGCACAAGGCTGGGATGGGCTACAGGACAATAGGCAAGCAGCTTGGTTTGAAGGCAACAACTGTTGGCTCAATTATTAGAAAATGGAAGAAGTTCAAGATGACGGTCAATCACCCTCTGTCTGGGGCTCCATGCAAGATCTCACCTCGTGGGGCATCAATGATCATGAGGAAGGTGAGGGATCAGACCAGAACTACACGGCAGGACCTGGTCAATGACCTGAAGAGAGCTGGGACCACAGTCTCAAAGAAAACCATTAGTAACACACTACGCCGTCATGTATTAAAATCCTGCAGCACATGCAAGGGCCCCCTGCTCAAGCCAGCGCATGTCCAGGCCCGTCTGAAGTTTGCCAATGACCATCTGGATGATCCAGAGGAGGAATGGCAGAAGGTCATGTGGTCCGATGAGACAAAAATAGAGCTTTTTGGTCTAAACTCCACTCACCGTGTTTGGAGGAAGAAGAAGAATGAGTACAACCCCAAGAACACCATCCCAACCGTGAAGCATGGAGGTGGAAACATCATTCTTTGGGGATGCTTTTCTGCAAAGGGGACAGGATGACTGCACCGTATTGAGGGGAGGATGGATGGGGCCATGTATCGCGAGATCTTGGCCAATAGCCTCCTTCCCTCAGTAAGAGCATTGAAGATTGGTCGTGGCTGGGTCTTCCAGCATGACAACGACCCGAAACACATAGCCAGGGCAACTAAGGAGTGGGTCCGTAAGAAGCATCTCAAGGTCCTGGAGTGGCCTAGCCAGTCTCCAGACCTGAACCCAATAGAAAATCTTTGGAGGGAGCTGAAAGTCTGTATTGCCCAGCGACAGCCCCGAAACCTGAAGGATCTGGAGAAGGTCTGTATGGAGGAGTGGGCCAAAATCCCTGCTGCAGTGTGTGCAAACCTGGTCAAGAACTACAGGAAACGTATGATCTCTGTAATTGCAAACAAAGGTTTCTGTACCAAATATTAAGTTCTACTTTTCTGATGTATTAAATACTTATGTCATCCAATAAAATGCGAATGAATTACTTAAAAATCATACAATGTGATTTTCTGGATTTTTGTTTTAGATTCCGTCCCTCGCAAATTAAAGTGTACCTATGATAAAAATTAGACCTCTACATGCTTTGTAAGTAGGAAAACCTGCAAAATCGGCAGTGTATCAAATACTTGTTCTCCCCACTGTATATCTCTATTGACTAGAATGGTCCCACCTGATCTTGCCTCCTCCCGTATATCTTCCATCTTCGAGGACATGTTTATATTATCAGAGCTGTCACTCTAATATTTTGTCAATATAATAGACAATCTTTGGTTAACCAGAATTGGGTCTTGGTCAGTTTTTGGATTGTTTGCAATAATTCCCCGGATTACTTAGCTATCTTGCACAAAGACACAATATCATTTGTTATACCAGATTCCTGATTTACTGCATTTCCTAGTATTTAATCATTGAAAACAATAAGATGCATGGAACATAATCAATCTATGAATAGTATATCAAGCAGTTATGCGAAGTGTTACCTTATCTAGAATTCTAAAACTGTCAACAGGGTGTAGCGTTGAGCATTGACAGTAGCTAAACTAACCACCTCTTTTCCCCCAATCACTCTCTCAGGTGAAGGACATCTCACTGGAGGCCACAGGAGCTTTGTGAAGCCAGCGGGACACAATACATGGAGAGATGACCAACCAATCAGTTTTGATGAGGGGAGTGGAACCTCAACTCAGCACATTATCGTGATAGAGGTTAGTGTAATAGTATTACATCAAATGTACAGTATATCAAATGTGGCCAGTTTATTTCAGAAAGGCTCTGCCATTGGGGAGCTTGGAAGACTTCCCTATGACATTGTTATCCAATTCAACGCATGACCAGTAATAACCTCTTCCCTTCTTGTGTCAGTCTGCAGATACAGAGGCTGCAGGTCCTGGTGTCAAGCAGGAGAAGTCTGAAGGAGAAGAGGACCCGCGGCACAGTAGAAACATCCAGACTGAAGTGGCTGGAGTGCCCCCTGTAGCCACGGAGGTCTCCACCTCCGTCCAAGTGCCGCCCAGGACCCGAGGTAACATCACGGAGGTCAGTGGAACGCCGAACGCCATCCTCAAGCCAGAGACAGACACCGAGACGTTAACTGTAACACACAGGCTCTTACACACAGGATCTGACCACAGGTCAGACTCGGAGAGACTGGGGCTTGGGAGACTTAGCCGTCTTCCTGCTCCTGGCTCAGAGTATTTAGCAGTATTTCACCAGAGCCAGAGGATGGTTCATTCCCATGGAGAAAGTGATGGTGACGCGTTAAACACTGGCGGTGAGGATCCGTCTTGTTCTTACGCTACAGAGATGGACCCTGGCGACATATCCTTGGGATTAGAGACACAGACTGATCTGTCTAGAGGGGACTGGAACCGATACAGTAGTAGGGTACCTGAAGGGTGCCTAGATAAGAAAGGGGAGGTTATAGTCGTAGATGAGGTGACTGTGAAAGTGGAGGGCAACGCTCCTCCCACATGGAATGCAGATAGCCACCTAGGAGACGGACACTCACAGGGCAGAGATTTCTTAGATAACAGGGAAAGCTTAGACACAAATCTAAATGTCACAACCCAGTCCCCTTTACGCGCGTTTAGGGAAAGCGACTTAGAAGGCCCCACCGATGTTGACACTAATTCACACGGCCGCATCCTTTTCGATCAGGTATTGAACTCAAACGACAGGGCTAGAGCCCAGGCTCGGGGAGGAGGAGCCACATCAGGCAATAGTAAAGAGAAGCGATTCCTCTGCATGTTCTGTAACAAAAGCTTCAGCTGCTCCCAGAATGTGGAGATACACCAGAGGGTCCACACAGGGGAGAAACCCTTCAGCTGTACCCAGTGTCATATGCGCTTTGCCCAGGCTGGCCACCTGAAGAGGCACCAAATGGTCCACACAGGGGAGAAACCCTACAGCTGTCCCCAGTGTGAGAAGAGGTTCTCCCGGCAGGACCAGCTGAAGAGCCACCTGAATGTCCACACAGGAGAAAGGCTGTTTGCATACAAACGCATTGCGGGAAGAGGTTCTCAGAGAGGCTCTACCTCAGGATACACCAGCAGAAAAAACAATCCACTCTAGAACATAGAAAATAACCATTCCACTCAATAGCTTCTGACCTTTAGATCAAACCCTGCATTAACAACAAATAGGAATTTACAGTTGAAAAAAATCCACAGATGTATTTGGAATAACAAGAGTAACAGATTTCAGTGTTGGATATTCCTGGGTAGAATATTGTGTGATATGCAGTGGGGTCAGAAATGATTGACACACTTGATAAAGATGAGCAATAGTGACTTTGTAAAATAAAACATTCATACTGAGCTATATTGTATGCAATTTAAAAAAAAATCAAAATATAATTTATATGTTATTTTATACTAATAAAATTGCTCAGTGAAAAATATTTTGTTTAACAAGTAATACTTTTTAAAAAAAATATAGGGTTCAAAAGGATTATCACAGCTAAAGATTCTTATAGATAAAGTAGTCAAAAGTTTGATATTTGGTCCCCTATACCTAGCACTCAATGTCTAAATCAAACTTGTTGGATGCATTTGCAGTTTTGGTTGTGTTTCAGATTATTTTGTGCCCACTAGAAATGAAAGGTAAATAACCTTTTACTGCAGTGGGCTAAATCAGGGTCACACAGTGTTTGTAGGTAGTCTTAAACAAATCTACTTTGAAACAAAAGTATTCTCCTCACTCACATGGTTATGAGCTTTAAAAAAAGAAGGCACTTGTACCATGTCTGATATAGAGTTGACATGTTTAAATGTTTGGCTTTGCATCACAATATTATACTTTATATACAACAAAGAGGACTGAAATATAACAAAACCGTTTGAAATAGAAACACCGGATTTGACTTTTTTTTTTTATTAAAGAATGTCTATTGATAATATTCCACCCATGAGGTCACTAGATGGCGATTTGGTCAGTTGACTGCAGAAATGAAGCATTTTGTCCCATATTCATAGCAGGCCATGACTACATCAAGCTTGTGACTCTACAAATTTGTAGATTTCAGATTTTGTGCCGACGATAAATGAATAGTAAATAATGTATTGTGTCATTTTGGAGTCACTTTTATTGTAAATCACAATCGAATATGTTTCTAAACACTTATACATTAATCTGGATGCTACCACGATTACGGATAATCCAAAATTAATCGTGAATGATGATGAGTGAGAAAGATACAGAGGGTCAAAGACCCCCAAGACATGCTCACCTCCTCTATTATTGGTAATGGTAAGAGGTTAGCATGAATGGGGTTATGATCTTTGACCCTCTATGTCTTTCTCACTCATCATCATTCACGATTCATTTAGGATTATCCGTAATCGTGGTAGCATCCACATTAATGTTGAAGTGTTTAGAAACATATTCTATTGTTATTTACAATATAATTGAATCCAAAATGACACAATACATTATTTACCATTTATTTCTATTGGGCACAAACAAAATATTTTCCCCAAGACACTTTTAATGAGAAAATTAATGCAGTTTATCAAGTTCATGCAGATTTTTAGTTGAGACGTGTATGTGTGGTTTTCATATGGTGTGTTGAGATTTAAAAACATGTTTAATAAACACAAAATGGGATTTTTCATTCTAAGATTTTAATTGAGACTCTTTAATATACATCACATCTGGACCCCTATCCACAAAGCATCTCAGAGTAGAAAATTGGTCATAAATGCTGAGAAGAGAGACATTTTACTCCTACTCTGATGGGTAAAAATAAAAGCTATGCATGAAGCACTTTAAGATATTAGAGTCCCACCTAGTCGACCGATATTTAGAAAACCTAATTGTCCTAATCAGTTAACAGCAGGTGTCTTGATAATAGAAAAAGGTAAAGAATCCGTGGTTTCTTTGACGTGGTTCTTTGGCATGTAATGGCTGTGCTCAATGCAATGGCACTTATAAATGTAGATCCTTCAAACAGGGAAATCGATCCCAATCAAAGGTGTTATTACGTGCTCCACTAAGGCAGTTATTTATCTTATAACTTGTTCTTGTGGTAAACAATATGTGGGTAAAACAAAGCACGAATTAAAAGTACGTATCTCAGAGCATCGTATCACCATTAGGTGTAAAAACTTTACTTACCCAGTTGCGGCCCACTTCTTGGAGGCAGGCCACTCGATTTCGTTTCTGCGTTATATTGGCATCGAACATGTCACCCTCCCTAGGAGAGGGGGTGACCTTGATAATTTATTGTTAATATGAGAGGCTGCCTGGATCTTTAACTTAAAGACCCGTGTTCCCTTCGGTCTCAACGTAGACTTTGATCTGAAGCCATTCTTGTGATTATTGTGACTTTGCCATTGTAATTGTTTGTAAGCTTGTGTAGTCTAAAAGGAATTTATGATCGTATGCTATCCATTTGTTGTTTGTATGCTGTTCTTTGTATGCCATTTTACTATTTGATAATTAACCAATGATATTAGGCCACTCTTGGCCATGATTACAGACACCTGTGTCTTTTGACACTACATAAACGAGTCATCTCGCAGTGTTTGTGATTATACCCTGATGAAGACAGCTTGGCTGTCGAAACGTTGGTAATTACATTTTTGCATCTGAGCTCCTAGAGTGTGCGGCTCACTTTTATTTTCAAGTTTTCTACTCCGCTAGCCAGCACCTCGCCTAAATAGGTGTGCGTTTCTTTTTCTTCTAGATTCTTTGGCGTGGTTAAATAATGTTAATGTTAAAATAATGTTTTTATATTTCTATATGATCAATTCATAAATAATCTAGACCTACAGTACCATTCAAAAGTTTGGACACACCTACCCATTCAAGGGTTTTTCTTTATTAGTACTATTTTCTACATTGTAGAATAATAGTGAAGACATCAAAACTATGAAATATGCATATGTAGTAACCAAAAAAGTGTTAAACAAATCAAAATATATTTTATTTGAGATTCTTCAAAGTAGCCACCCTTTGCCTTGATGACAGCTTTGCACACTCTTGGCATTCTCTCAACCAGCTTCATGAGGTATTCACCTGGAATGCTTGAAGGAGTTCCCACATATGCTGAGCACTTGTTGGCTGCTTTTCCTTCACTCTGCGGTCCAATTCATCCCAAACCATCTCAATTGGGTTGAGGTCTGGTGATTGTGGAGGTCAGGTCATCTGATGCAGCACTTCATGACTCTCCTTCTTGGTCACACAGCTTGGAGGTGTGTTTTGGGTCATTGTCCTGTTGAAAAATAAATGATAGTCCCACAAGTGCAAACCAGATGGGATAGAGTATCACTGCAGAATGTTTTGGTAGCCATGCTGGTTAAGTGTGCCTTGAATTCTAAATAAATCACCATCACATCTCCTCCTCCATGCTTCATGGTGGGAACCACACATGTGCAGATCATCTGTTCACCTACTCTGCGTCTCACAAAGACACAGCGGTTGGAACCAAAAATCTCAAATTTGGACATCAGACCAAAGGACAGATTTCCACCGGTCTAATGTCCATTGCTCATGTTTCTTGGCCCAAGCAAGTCTCTTCTTCTTATCGGTGTCCTTTAGTAGTGGTTTCTTTGCAGCAGTTAGACCATGAAGGCCTGATTCACGCAGTCTTCTCTGAACAGTTGATGTTGAGATGTGTCTGTTACTTGAACTCTGTGAATAATTTATTTGGGCTGCAATCTGAGGTGCAGATAATTACTGATTTCTGACTCTAATGAACTTATCCTCTGCAGCAGAGGTAACTCTGGGTCTTCCTTTCCTGTGGCGGTCCTCATGAGAGCCAGTTTCATCATAGCACTTGATGGCTTTTACAACTGCACTTGAAGAAACTTTAAAAGTTCCTGAAATGATCCATATGGACTGACCTTCATGTCTTAAAGTAATGATGGACTGTTGTTTCTCTTTGCTTATTTGAGCTGTTCTTGCCATAATATGGACTTGGTCTTTTACCAAATAGGGCTATCTTCTGTATACCACCCTAACTTACCAAAACACATCTGATTGGCTCAAATGCATGAAGAAGGAAATACATTCCACATATTAACATTAAACAAGGCACACCTGTTCATTTAAATGCATTTCAGGTGACTACCTCATGAAGCTGGTTGAGAGAATGCCAAGAGTGTGCAAAGCTGTCATCAAGGCAAAGGGTGGCTACTTTGAAGAATCTCAAATATAAAATATATTTTGATTTGTTTAACACTTTTTTTGGTTACTACATGAGTCCATTTGTGTTATTTCATAGTTTTGATGTCTTCACTATTATTCTACAATGTAAAAAATAGTACAAATAAAGAAAAACCCTTGACTGAGTAGGTGTGTCCAAACTTTTGACTGGTACTGTACATGCAACAGTATCTCTTACGCTTTTGACAATGATTTCACATGAGGCCTTTTTTCACAATATATACATTCTTATAACCGCTAGGCTAATAAATAAACTTGTTTTTCTTTCAATTATTTAATTACCTACAGTGCAGTCATGTTATATCTTTGGCGCGCAATATCACGTTCTTAAAAATGATGCCTAAATTGGGCATTTCTATATGGGCAATTGAAGGCATCTCGGGCTAATGTTAACTTTGATTGTGTTCAATAAAAATGATAGACCTTCTAAAAGTTGTATGCAACATTATCGGCAAGTGCCTTGATGACTACTGTGCCAGAGCGATTTAGAGTTGTTAAACGGGAGTGGCGAGAATGTTGATATAAAGGTTATATTACCCAAAACTGTGCTTTTAACAACCAGCAGAATTGATTAAAAATGTTATGCATGCTAACATATTAGGCAAGCATTACAAATAAGAAAAGTTATCGTGTTAAGCGAAAATGTTCAAACATTTTACCATTGCAACATTTGAACGCCCACAGCAGTAGAAATCCACTTTTTAGAGGTGAAAAAACGACAACCAGATCTTACCCTTGATGTTGCACAACGATATAAGTCATTGTTTTATTCAAAGTATGATATTTTTGGGCTTGAAGTGACAAATCCGAACTGCCCATGTTGTGCAAATCCGTGTGAATGTGGTGCATTTTCCTATGATATGACATACAAATTATTTTCAACCTACGTTTAATTTCAGGGCTAGGTTTTATTTAACCTCTCTTGGGTAGGGGGCAGTATTTTTGAATGAATGAAGTGCCCAATGTAAACTGCCTGTTACTCAGGCCCAGAAGCTAGGATATGCATGGTAGTATTGGATAGAAAACACTATAAAGTTTCCAAAACTGTTAAAATAATGTCTGTGAGTATAACAGAACTGATATGGCAGGCGAAAACCTGAGGAAGATCCATCCAGGAAGTGGGATATTTTTGATGTGGGTACTTTTCTATTGAATGCCGATACAGTATCTGTTGGGTTAGGACCCATGTTGCAGTTCCTATGGCTTCCACTAGATGTCAACAGTCTTTAGACATTGTTTCAGGCTTGTATTCTGAAAAATGAGGAAGAATGAGACCATTTTCTATGTAGAATGAACCAGAGCTGTTTTGCACGCGTGACCGATTGCTCGCCGTTCGTTGTTTTTCCTTTCTATTGAAGACGCTATTGTCCGATTGAAATATTATCGATTATTTAGACAATAGACAACCTGAGGATTAATTATAAACATTGTTTGACATGTTTCAACGAACTTTACCGGTACTATTTGGATGTATTCATCTGCACGTCGTAACCACCTTTGAGCCAGTGGATTGCTGAACAAAACGTGCCAACAAAACAGAGATTTTGAGACATAATGAACATTTATTGTGTAACGTGGACTCTCTCTGCAAACATATGAAGATCATCAAAGGTAAGTGATTAATTTTATCGCTATACAAATGTTTGTATGCTTTTGTAAGCGGGGCGCTGTTCTCAGATAATCGCATGGTATGTATTCGCTGTAAAGCCTTTTTGAAATCTGACACAGCAGCTCGATTATCAACCACGTGGAAATCCCCACACCCAATTCGTGAATATGTATAAGTAGCCTTTATCATTCTTTGGAGGTGGAACCTAAACCTGCATTTCCTCTCTAGGACAGGAAATTATGTTGAAATTGTGGCAGAACTTCCTCTGGAGGGGAGGTCCTTTGATGTACAGTCACATTCACCGTAACCTCTTCCCCAGGCTATTGCTCACAGCACATAAGAGGAAGTGTCTGGGGACGAGATTACATCACGGTAGTTGTCAGAGAGGAAGAGGTGACATGAGAGGATTTACTCCACCCAAAATCTGTACACGTTTGGGGTTTGAACTGGTTCAGGGAACAGAACCGAAAAACGGAAAATGACCACATTTTTTGAGGAACAGAATAAGCATACACCAGACAGTGCTTTATAACCAATATACACTTTCTTAATAAATATACCTACACACTAATAAACATCTACTGTACATGTCAAAATAGTTTAGTCAGGTTTGTCTGATGATGACTTTTGACTTATCATAGCTGACTTATTTGTACCCACAACAACATATTTATGTCCACCATGATGTGTTTAACAACAATGAAGTCATTCTGTAACAACAATGAAGCCATTCTGTAACTACAGTATAGGACTCAAACATAGTGGGGATGGGTCAACACTCCATGTTGAAAGTCTGTTTATTATCTGTGTGTACGTACCTGAGGGACTGTATGTCTGTGTAATCTGTATCACCTGTCTCTTCCAGGAGGAGGAGGGTCCAGAGGGGTTGCTGGTGAAGGAGGAGGAGGAGGGTCTGGGGAACCCTGAGGGGACCATGGTCATGGAGGACAACCAGACTACTCCTACTCCTGAACCGACAGAGGATTCAGCTGAGCAGTACAGGACCACACACAATCTCACTGAGGTGAGCCCACTGTAAACTACTGTCTGTATCCACAAATTGTCTTAGAGTAGGAGTACTGATCAACACTCCTTCTCTGAGACTCTTTGTGGATACGGGCCCAGGTCTTGATTAATTTTGTCTTAAGTGTGGGACCATGCCTTTGAATTATCAAACCGTTAAATGGGTAGTTGGGGATTTTGGCAATGAAGACTGGAACACTTCCATTCTTTGCGCTAAGCTAGTTAGCATTACTGGATGCAGATACATAATAATGGTATCCACGAGTTCATCGGACTCTGGGGAAGTATAAGAGTGTCTGCTAGATGACTAAAATTGAAATGTAGATAAAAGGCATTGCCAAAATCCTGAACTATCCCTTTAAAGAGTGTCAAGTAATCAAATCAACTAACACTTTTGCGTAGTATGAAATCAACATGTTTGCATTGTACTCATAGCAATGCCTCATTGCCCAATTAGAAGATGCTCCATAGCGGGGTGCTGATATCAGATTTCTTGATCTCACTCTGCATCTCTCACAGTCAGTAGACATGGAGGATGGGAAGCCTGATCTGCTGCTGGTCAAACAAGAGACAATAGAAGACAGACCAGAGAGCATTGATCTGCTGAGTGGACTACAGATGGAAGAGCAAGGTAAGGGAGACATACATATACAGAACATAATATAGAGAGATATTCTAGAGAGATGGCGCAGACAGAGATGGTCGCCTCGCTTCATGTTCTTAGGAAACTATGCAGTATTTTGTTTTTTTTCATGTATTATTTCTTACATTGTTACCCTAGGAAATCTTAAGTCTTATTACGTACAGCCGGGAAGAACATTTGGATATAAGAGCAACATCAACTTACCAACATTACGACCAGGAATACGACTTTCCCGAACCGGATCCTCTGTTTGGACCACCACCCAGGACAATGGATTTAATCCCAGTAGCCGAACCAAAACAATGGCGCCGCAGATGGAGCGGCCTCCTGGTCAGGCTCCGTAGATGTGTACATCGCTCACCGCTCCCGAGTATACTACTCGCCAATGTCCAGTCTCTTGACAACAAGGTATACGAAATTCGAGCAAGGGTTGCCTTCCAGAGAGACATTAGAGATTGTAACATTCTCTGTTTCACGGAAACCTGGCTCACTCAGGATATGTTATCAGAGTCGGTACAGCCATCCGGTTTCTTCACGCATCGCACCGACAGAAACAAACATCTCTCTGGCAAGAAGAATGGCGGGGGTATATGCCTTATGATTAACGATTTGTGGTGTAATCATAACAACATACAGGAACTCAAGTCCTTTTGTTCACCTGACCTAGAATTACTTACAATCAATGCCGACCGCATTATCTACCAAGAGAATTCTCTTCGATTATAATCACAGCCGTGTATATCCCCCCCAAGCAGACACCTCGACGGCCCTGAAAGAACTTCATTGGACTCTATGTAAACTGGAAAACATATATCCTGAGGCTGCATTTATTGTAGCTGGGGATTTTAACAAAGCTAATCTGAAAACAAGGCTCCCTAAATTTTATCAGCATATCGATTGCGCGACTCGAGCTGGCAACATACTGGATCATTGCTACTCCAACTTCCGCGACGCATACAAAGCCCTCCCCTGCCCTCCTTTCGGCAAATCTGACCACAACTCCATTTTGTTGCTCCCTGCCTATAGACAGAAACTAAAACAGGAAACACCAGTGCTCAGATCTGTTCAACGCTGGTCTGACCAATCTGATTCCACGCTTCAAGATTGCTTCGATCACGTGGATGGGGATATTTTACGGATAGCCGGACAGACAACAACATTGATGTATGCGCTGACTCGGTTAGCGAGTTTATTAGCAAGTGCATAAAATGCAATTGAATTACTTAAAAATCATACAATGTGATTTTCTGGATTTTTGTTTTAGATTCCGTCTCTCACAGTTGAAGTGTACCTATGATAAAAATGACAGACCTCTACATGCTTTGTAAGTAGGAAACACTGCTGATTTTGCAGGTTATCAAATACTTGTTCTTCCCACTGTATGTATATACTGTACTCTATACCATCTACTGCATCTTGCCTATGCCACACGGCCATCACTCATCCATATATTTTTATGTACATATTCTTATTCATCCCTTTACACTTGTGTGTATAAGGTAGTTGTTGTGAAATTGTTAGATTACTTAGATAGATATTAGATATTACTGCACTGTTGGAACTAGAAGCACAAGCATTTCACTACACTCGTATTAACATCTGCTAACCATGTGTATGTGACAAATACATTTTATTTTATTTTATATATATATACTTCAATGGGAATAGTGATGCACCTGGCTATTATTTTCTCTTCATTCATAAAATGAAATCAATACAATTTACACTCAGTGACAAGTTTATCTAGTACTGGGTCGGACCGCCCTTTGCCTCCAGAACAGCCGGAATTCTTTGAGGAGTGGATTCTACAAGATGTGGTATTCAAACGTTGCTCAATTGGTATCAAGGGACCTAACGTGTGCCAAGAAAACATTCCCCACACCATTACACCACCGCCACCAGCCTGTACTGTTGATTCAGGCAGGATGGGGACATGGACTCATGCTGCTTACACCAAATCCTGACTCTGCCATCAGCATGACGCAACAGGACCCGGGATTTGTCGGACCAGGTAATGTTTATCCACTCCTCAATTGTCCAGTGTTGGTAATCGCATGCCCCACTGGAGCCACTTCTTCTTGTTTTTAGCTGATATGAGTGAAACCAAGTGGGGTCGGCTGCTGCAATAGCCCATCCGTGACAAGGACTGACGAGTTGTGAGTTGCACGTTTCTTGCCATTCTCCTTCGACCGCTCTTATCAACGTGCTGTTTTCGGCCACAGGACTTCCACTGACTGGATGTTTTTTGTTTGTTGGACCATTCTTGGTAAATCCTAGACACTGTCTTGCGTGAAAAGCCAAAGAGGCTGGCTACTTCTGCGATACTGGAACAGGCGCACCTGGCACCGACACTCATACCACGCTCAAAGTTGCTTAGGTCACTCGTTTTGCCCATTTTTTTCTCCCCCTTTTCGTGATGTCCAATTGGTAGTTACAGTCTTGTCCCATCTCCCCTACGGACTCGGGAGAGGCTAAGGTTGAGGGCCATGCATCCTCCGAAACACGACCCGCTTAACCCGGAAGCCCGCCAAACCAATGTGTCGGCGGAAACACTGTACAACTGGCGACCGAAGTCAGCGTGCATGTGCCCGCCACAAGGAGTCGCTAGAGCGGGCGGGACTGAGGGTTGAATGAAGCTGAAGGGTGGGGCTAATAACAAGATAACCAATGTAAAACATAGAGGTCTGTAAAATGTTTATAGGTTCAGAAATTTTGTGAAATAGCAGTTACAAATAGAAATCAAACTGGAAATAGAGGAAGGACTAAAAACAAACAAAATATAACTATTGTAAAATAGATTGTGTCTGTAAAATGTGTATAAGATGTAGAAACTGAAGGTAGAAGCGTAAGTGTTTATTAGTTTACTCCAATTGGGGGAAGGGTGGTAGGGTTTGCGGGGAATAATAAAGGTATTTTCTTTCAAAAAGTATGTATATCTATATAGGTATGTGTGTGTATGTATTTATATGTATATGTATGCATACGTGTATGTATATGGATATATATTTACCCCAAAAATATGGGGGAATAGAAATGATGCAGACAATTACATTGATGGAAGCAGCAATCTTTCCGCAATATTAAGCTGATCCACCCCTTAAAAAGTCTTTAGAGCGCGATGGGACAAGGGTGACCAAACCCTCCCCTAACCCAGACAGCGCTGAGCCAATTGTGCGCTGCCATGTGCACCACCTACTGACCCGGGATTGAACCCGGGTCTGTAGTGATGCCTCAAGCACTGCGATGCCTCAAGCACTGCGATGCAATGTCTTACACCGCTGCGCTACTAGGGAGGCCCCCGTTTTGCCCATTCTAACGTTCAATCAAACAGTAACTGAATGCATCTATGCCTGTTTGCCTGCTTTATATAGCAAGCCACGTCCATGTAAATCACTCTCTGTAGGAGCAAACCATTTTCGTGGGGGGGTGTACCTAATAAACACACATTATAATGTATGACCTTGACCAGGTAATTGACAAAACAATGATAAGTAATAAAGTTCTCTCTGCCATGTTTGTAAAATCAATTTTGTAACCTCTTCCTGCAGGTGGTTGGCTGGAGGCTAACAGAGGAGACTGGGCGAACATCTTGGATGCCCAGACCCAGATGAGTGCAGCCAAGGGCCCAGGGTACGACATCACCGAGCAGGCCAGGACCAGAGGCGACATAGTGAAGGTCAATGGATGGGACAGCGTCCTCAACTATGGGCTGGGGAACAACACTGTTAACCACAACCAGAAACAGAGAGTGGAACACAAAATAACATCCGAACTTAGTCTCCATAAAAGATTGGCTGAGACCAGGGCGAGACGTAGATTTGGTCTGCAGGGACAGGGCGGTGTCCATATGCAGCTGGAGAGAACAGACACATACTCGGCTAGCAATGCTCCCTCCTGCTCCTATAGTTGTGATTCAGAGAGACAGGTGGCGCCTCAGGTTGACCCCCTAACAGATTCTGCCTTTAGCCTGCCTTCTATAGGATCTATCAACTGGAACATGGACCCTGCGATAACACAGACACTACCTGGCCTTCATCCTCCTCACACTCTCCTAATGTTAAACCAAACCTCAGACAATGCCAGTGCATCAACCCTAAATGGCAACACAATCCCATTGACAAATGACAGTAGTAGTGACGCTATCAGCAGATCTGGTGGGAAAGAGAAGCGCTTCCCTTGTTCATTCTGTGGGAAAGTCTTCCGTTTGCCTAAACAGGTGGAGATCCACCAGAGGATGCACACCGGGGAAAAACCGTTTGGCTGCCATCTGTGCCGGGCCAAATTCTCCCACTCGTCCAGCCTGAAGAGGCACCAGAGGGTCCACACAGGGGTGAAACCCTTCAGCTGTACCCAGTGTCAGACGCGCTTTGCTCAGGCTGGTCATCTGAAGAGACACCAGAGGGTCCACACGGGAGAGAGGCCGTTCACCTGTACGTACTGCGGGAAGAGGTTCTCAGAGAAGAGCTACCTCAGGATACACCAGCAGAAAATGCACAGGGCCCATGTATAGAGTATTGTGACATGTAGTTAGTTTGTTTGTAGTCACTTCTGTTGGTTTTGGATGTAGTGGTGAACTGAGGAAAGAGTATGATTAAATAGATGATATGTTACGCCTGCTCCCGCTTCTCCTCTCTGGCGTTTGAGGGCACCAGGCTGCCCATCATTACGCACACTTGTCACCATCATTACGCACATCAGTACTCGCTGGACTCACCTGGACTTGTTACCTTGTTGATTGCCCCTCCTATATCTGTCTGTTCCTCGGTTAGATCCCTATGTCAGCATTACTGTCCGTGTTTCATTAAATGTTCACTCCTTGTACTTGCTTCTCGTCTCCAGTGTCTGTCCTCATAGAATGCTGACACCCATATTTGAAACATCAGGGAGGTTTTTGTTTTACTGATAACATCGGGTCCGGGTGACGCTGCTGTAGGAACCAGGGGTACCTCAGCTGGTTCGTTGGGCTTCCACCGCCTTAGCTGGCTCGAGAGGTTTCCTTGCCTCGGTTGGTTCGGCAGGCGCCCATCCCACATCATGCCTCAGTCAGCTCGTTGGGCTCCCACGCCTCAGTCGGCTCATCAGGCTCACATCCCCCTTCACGCCTCAGTCGGCTCATCAGGCTCACATCCCCCTTCATGCCTCAGTCGGCTCATCAGGCTCACATCCCCCTTCATGCCTCAGTCGGCTCATCAGGCTCACATCCCCCTTCATGCCTCAGCCGGCTCGTCGGGCTCCCTCGCCTCAGCCGGGTCGCCCGGCACCCATTTCTCGGCCGGCCCATCAGGACTCATCTGGACTCCATTACTTTGTTGATTGCCCCTCCTAAATCTGTCTGTTCCTCTGTTAGATCCCTGTGTCAGCATAATTGTCGTTTTTGTTTTCCCCTGTCCAGACGCTGTCTGTATTCTGTTCCTGTCCGTATTTCATTAAATGTTCCCTCCTTGTACTTGCTTCTCATCTCCAGCGTTTGTCCTCACGATATGGTGATGGTTGGTGTGATGGTGTCTGTAAAAATGCTTCACTGATGAAGAGTGACAACCTTTAGGTTGATACGGGTGTTTTATAGTGTGATACGGATGGTGCCTTAATTCATGTTTAGTTGACATGAAGTGGTGAAGATGTGTGTAATGTAATGTTGAACCTTTTCCAAAGTATTTTTAAATACATTTTAATCAAAGCAAGGGTACAAGATTTACAGAAAATGTCAAGTGTTACCATAGTGAGAAAAATTGTTATACATGTCACGTATCGTTTTGTGCAATAAAAGTACTGTACTTAAGTTATGAGTACATTACCATTTTGTTGAAATTAAATACAAAATTGACTCTGTGCTGACTGACCCGGTTATTTTTGTTTTTTAGAAGTTGTGTAGAGTATGCCCAGTATTACCATTACAAGGTTCCATCATACTTTTCTTATTTGCTGTGAAGTCCTTTTTTATGAAGAAAAAAAATGTGAATCTATAGCATTATTTAGGATAGAATCTTATACTCAACAAAAAGAAGAAACTGTATTCTGAGGCCAAGATCAATGATATAAATGATGGATAAAAACTGGAGTACTTTAATTAAATGAAATTATGGGCAGAAAGACATAGAATCAGATGGTTTATTCATCACAAAACTATTTGAATGATTACTTCATTAGCAAAGTGGGCAAACCTAGGCAGGAAATGGCAACAACGAAAAGTGAGCCATCATATTCATACATAAAAAAATTTAAAAAATGAAAGAAGCTTTGTAAAGTTATTGTGGGAGAAATGGAAAAAATATTGTTACCAAGGCAGCGCAATGCCGTCGGGGGTATGCCAAATAAAAATGTGTTTCACTTTTTCAAACAGCCCATTTAAATTTTGCAACGGGGCTATACATTTGGGTGATGTTTTTTTAGTAGCATCGTTTCATTGCCCCAAATCAAATTAAACCATCACGTGTTCAGCGAAATAGCAACACAATGTCAAATCACATTAGCCCTTACACTCTTGCGGGAATTCCACTAACAGTCCGTATGTAGTGTTGCCAATTTAGCGACTTTGTCCCTATATTTAGTGAGTATTCAGCCCCCTCTAGCGACACATTTTCAAAAGAGTGACTAGCGACAAATATAGCGGCTTTTTCTGGTGTTATTTGAGACTTTTGGAGACTATGACGTAAAGCACGTATGGTTCTTACACTTCTCAACGAGCAGCGGGTGCTGCCGTGGGCTCCTCACTTGCGGCTCAGTCCTCGCGCTGCAGTCAGAGCAGGAGATGTTCACCCCTCCGCGTCCAGACTCCAAAGGAAACGCGCATGCGGGAAGCCGCTGCAGGCTGATCCCGCCCTGGTTTACATATATATATATATATATTTTTACCTGAATTAGGGCCAGGCTAGTTACCATAATTTTCTCACATTGCCATTGACAGTTTTGTCTATTGTCTCTTTTTGGTCCATTTAGATTGTTAATGTAGATTGTATACAAAAACTTTTTTTTTAATGTTATGTTTTACTGTGACTTGTAGGCTCCTAAGTGGACCATAAGGTTAAAAACCAAACCAAATTAAGAAAACGAAACTAAAAAACATTTAATAAAAAACATTTAAAATTAAGTAACTCGGCCAGAGTTTCTCTTTTGGGTCACTTTTGCCGGTCCCAAGCCCGGAGTGTTGGAATTGTGACATTAAAAAAAACAAGAATCAACAGAAGAAAGTTAATTTGTAGTACATTATTCTTCTCTCCTACAGCGTCCATCAGAATTACATACACGTGGCCAATTATGCAAATTAGGTGAAGGCGCCATTTAGCGACTTCTAGCGACTTTTAGGACAGCCAATAGCTACTTTCCTTACTGAGGAGTTGGCAACACTGTCCGTATGTAGCCAAAAGTAGCTGCTGCTCATCCTGTTTTGCTCGAAAATTGATAAATGGTTCAAAAAAAGTAAGACGCGTCCATAGAGACACATACCAGCAGTACTACACCTGCACCTATGACACAACTTGTTTTGCTTCCACGAGTACATCCAATGCTAGCATCAGTAATTCTACATTTGTTGCTAGACCAGCTAGCATGGTGTTAGAGTTGCGTCAATTCGAATCTGGTATCAGGATAAATATGAAAATGAGTCACCGATTGTATACTATGTATTTTTTATTAGCTAAGCAAGAAGTGGTAAATGCAATGTTCGTATATCCGGTTCTCTGTCCCACCTCGCAGGGCAAACAGAGAACTGACTTGTTCCTGACAAAGGTATTATAATATACTCTGATGACAGAAGTAGTTCCTGCTTCCGAGCCGGCCTGTCAGAGTAGAGACTGGACATGGTTTAGACTCACCCAGCCTATCGTTGATTGTTGGCACAGAGGCTGGTCCCAGCCCCCTAAGCGCTTCAGTTGATAGATGTAACTGTTGCTGTGAAGAATATCTATGCGCTCATGCTCGATACCTTTATCTCGCACCTGGCTCCTGTTATATAACAAAAGACTGTTTGTTCTTGCAACACTACGTTCTGAATGTGCCCCGTCCCAACTCATTGCACAGTTCCTGTCTTCGTGTTATTCTGTATTTTTCCATCATGAGAAAGGCCCATGGCCCTGAAACTGTTAACAATGTCTCAAGTCAGCTATGTTGCATAACACATACATCCACACAAGCCAACAGCAGATAATATTCAATCACATATATGGTAACGGGCTATAATGCATAACACAGAATCCTCATAATGGACACTGCCAGTTGTGAATCTGATGCAGCCGAAGAGCTACTGCCTCCTTACCCGGGAAAGCACCGAACAAAAGACAGGGACGTTGGTCTATCGAAGAGGCGCAAATAGGATGAGAACTACATTGATTTGGGGTTCACATATATTTTCCTTAGCCACAGTGTATTATATGTGCAAAAGTACTATCTCACAACTCGATGAAACCTTCACGCAGACATTTAGAAATGAAACATGACAATTTGAAAAATAAGCCACAAGTTTTTTGAGCAAGAATTAAAATGACTTTCGAATAATAAGACATGTATAAAAGCAACAGATATCATTAATAAGAAGGGGCTAGAAGCATATTATATGGTGAGCTACCGAGTGGCTAGGACAGGCAAACCCCATACGATTGTGGAGGACTTAATTCTTCCTGGTGCCGCGGATATGGCTGGAACAATGCTGGGTGAAAAGGCCAAAAAAACTATACAGACAATGCCTTCATCAAACAACACTGTTTCACGACGCATCAGTGACATGGCAGGAGATGTTTGGAAACAATTACTGCTTCGCATACAAGCCAGTAAATTCTATGCGTTACAGATGGATGAGTCAACAGACGTGGCAGGCCTGGCACAGCTCCTGGTATATGTCCGTTACGTTTATGGGGGGTCAATTAAGGAAGACATCCTCTTCTGTAAAGAACTGGAAACCAGGAGGAGAGGATATTTTTAAAGTACTAGACAGCTTTGTGACATCAAATGGACTTTGGTGGTCAAGATGTGTTGGTATCTGTACAGGGAGACATAGTGGAGTGGTAACGCGCGTGCAAGCAGTTGCTTCCAATGCCACTTGATAACTTTGTTAAAGCAAGGCTCCAGAACTCTCGTGTATTTTCTGCATTATGCAATGATATGGGCAGCGGCCATGTAACACTTTTACAACATACAGAAGTGAGCTGGTTATCAAGGGGCAAAGTATTGTCCCGTTTTTTTTACTTACTTCAAAGGCAATTATAGTCAATGAACTAATCACTGATCATAATCTTGATGTGATTGGCCTGACTGAAACATGGCTTAAGCCTGGCTCACCTCCTGGCTACACTAGTGACCATATCCCCCGTGCATCCCGCAAAGGCGGAGGTGTTGCTAACATTTACGATAGCAAATTTCAATTTACAAAAAAAATAAAGACGTTTTTGTCTTTTGAGCTTCTAGTTATGAAATCTATGCAGCCTACTCAATCACTTTTTATAGCTACTGTTTACAGGCCTCCTGGGCCATATACAGCGTTCCTCATTGAGTTCCCTGAATTCCTATTGGACCTTGTAGTCATAGCAGATAATATTCTAATCTTTGGTGACTTTAATATTCACATGGAAAAGTCCACAGACCCACTCCAAAAGGCTTTCGGAGCCATCATCGACTCAGTGGGTTTTGTCCAACATGTCTCTGGACCCACTCACTGTCACAGTCATACTCTGGACCTAGTTTTGTCCCATGGTATAAATGTTCTGGATCTTAATGGTTTTCCTCATTAATCCTGGACTATCTGACCACCATTTTATTACGTTTGCAATTGCAACAAATAATCTGCTCAGACCCCAACCAAGGAGCATCAAAAGTTGTGCTATAAATTCACAGACAACACAAAGATTCCTTGATGTCCTTCCAGATTCCCTCTGTCTACCCAAGGACGCCAGAGGACAAAAATCAGTTAACCACCTAACTGAGGAACTCAATTTAACCTTGCGCAATACCCTAGATGCAGTTGCACCCCTAAAAACTAAAAACATTTCTCATAAGAAACTAGCTCCCTGGTACACAGAAAATACCCGAGCTCTGAAGCAAGCTTCCAGAAAATTGGAACAGAAATGGCGCCACACCAAACTGGAAGTCTTCCGACTAGCTTGGAAAGACAGTACCGTGCAGTACCGAAGAGCCCTTACTGCTGCTTGATCATCCTATTTTTCTAACTTAATTGAGGAAAATAAGATCAATCCGAAATTCCTTTTTGATACTGTCGCAAAGCTAACTAAAAAGCAGCATTCCCCAAGAGAGGATGGCTTTCACTTAAGCAGTGATAAATTCATGAACTTCTTTGAGGAAAAGATCATGATTATTAGAAAGCAAATTACGGACTCCTCTTTAAATCTGCATATTCCTTCAAAGCTCAGTTGTCATGAGTCTGCACAACTCTACCAGGACCTAGGATCAAGAGAGACGCTCAAGTGTTTTAGTACTATATCTCTTGACACAATGATGAAAATAATCATGGCCTCTAAACCTTCAAGCTGCATACTGGACCCTATTCCAACTAAACTACTGAAAGAACTGCTTCCTGTGCTTGGCCCTCCTATGTTGAACATAATAAATGGCTCTCTATCCACCGGATGTGTACCAAACTCACTAAAAGTGGCAGTAATAAAGCCTCTCTTGAAAAAGCCAAACCTTGACCCAGAAAATATAAAAAACTATTGGCCTATATCGAATCTTCCATTCCTCTCAAAATTTTTAGAAAAGGCTGTTGCGCAGCAACTCACTGCCTTCCTGAAGACAAACAATGTATACGAAATGCTTCAGTCTGGTTTTAGACCCCATCATAGCACTGAGACTGCACTTGTGAAGGTGGTAAATGACCTTTTAATGGCATCAGACCGAGGCTCTGCATCTGTCCTCGTGCTCCTAGACATTAGTGCTGCTTTTGATACCATCGATCACCACATTCTTTTGGAGAGATTGGAAGCCCAAATTGGTCTACACGGACAAGTTCTGGCCTGGTTTAGATCTTATCTGTCGGAAAGATATCAGTTTATCTCTGTGAATGGTTTGTCCTCTGACAAATCAACTGTACATTTCAGTGTTCCTCAAGGTTCCGTTTTAGGACCACTATTGTTTTCACTATATATTTTACCTCTTGGGGATGTCATTCGAAAACATAACGTTAACTTTCACTGCTATGCGGATGACACACAGCTGTACATTTCAATGAAACATGGTGAAGCCCCAAAATTGCCCTCGCTAGAAGCATGTGTTTCAGACATAAGGAAGTGGATGGCTGCAAACTTTCTACTTTTAAACTCGGACAAAACAGAGATGCTTGTTCTAGGTCCCAAGAAACAAAGAGATCTTCTGTTGAATCTGACAATTCATCTTAATGGTTGTACAGTCGTCTCAAATAAAACTGTGAAGGACCTCGGCCTTACTCTGGACCCTGATCTCTCTTTTGAAGAACATATCAAGACCATTTCAAGGACAGCTTTTTTCCATCTACGTAACATTGCAAAACTCAGAAACTTTCTGTCCAAAAATGATGCAGAAAAATTAATCCATGCTTTTGTCACTTCTAGGTTAGACTACTGCAATGCTCTACTTTCCGGCTACCCGGATAAAGCACTAAATAATCTTCAGTTAGTGATAAATACGGCTGCTAGAATCCTGACTAGAACCAAAAAATTTGATCATATTACTCCAGTGCTAGCCTCCCTACACTGGCTTCCTGTCAAGGCAAGGGCTGATTTCAAGGTTTTACTGCTAACCTACAAAGCATTACATGGGCTTGCTCCTACCTATCTCTCTGATTTGGTCCTGTTCATACCTACACGTACGCTATGGTCACAAGATGCAGGCCTCCTAATTGTCCCTAGAATTTCTAAACAAACAGATGGAGGCAGGGCATTCTCCTATAGAGCTCAATTTTTATGGAATGGTCTGCCTACCCATGTAAGAGACGCAAACTCGGTCTCAACCTTTAAGTCTTTACTGAAGACTCATCTCTTCAGTGGGTCATATGATTGAGTGTAGTCTGGCCCAGGAGTGGGGAGGTGAACGGAAAGGCTCTGGAGCAACGAACCGCCCTTGCTGTCTCTGCCTGGCCAGTTCCCCTCTTTCCACTGGGATTCTCTGCCTCTAACCCTATTACAGGGGCTGAGTCACTGGCTTACTGGGGCTCTTTCATACCGTCCCTGGGAGGGGTGCGTCACTTGAGTGGGTTGAGTCACTGATGTGATCTTCCTGTCTGGGTTGGCTCCCCCCCCCCCCCCCCTTGGGTTGTGCTGTGGCGGAGATATTTGTGGGCTATACTCGACCTTGTCTCAGGATGGTAAGTTGGTGGTTGAAGATATCCCTCTAGTGGTTATGGGGGCTGTGCTTTGGCAAAGTGGGTGAGGTTATATCCTTCCTGTTTGGCCCTGTCCGGGGGTGTCCTCGGGTGGGGCCACAGTGTCTCCTGACCCCTCCTGTCTCAGCCTCCAGTATTTATGCTGCAGTAGTTTATGTGTCGGGGGCTAGGGTCAGTTTGTTATATCTGGAGTACTTCTCCTGTCCTATTCGGTGTCCTGTGTGAATTTAAGTGTGCTCTCTCTAATTCTCTCTTTCTTTCTCTCTCTCGGAGGACCTGAGCCCTAGGACCATGCCTCAGGACTACCTGACATGATGACTCCTTGCTGTCCCCAGTCCACCTGGCCGTGCTGCTGCTCCAGTTTCAACTGTCCTGCCTTATTATTATTGGACCATGCTGATAATGTATGAACATTTGAACATCTTGGCCATGTTCTGTTATAATCTCCACCCGGGACAGCCAGAAGAGGACTGGCCACCCCACATAGCCTGGTTCCTCTCTAGGTTTCTTCCTAGGTTTTGGCCTTTCTAGGGAGTTTTTCCTAGCCACCGTGCTTCTACACCTGCATTGCTTGCTGTTTGGGGTTTTAGGCTGGGTTTCTGTACAGCACTTTGAGATATCAGCTGATGTACGAAGGGCTATATAAATACATTTGAATTGAATTGAATTTTTTTAAATTGAGAGTGAGCTTAACATTTTCTTTACTGACCATAATTTTCACTTGTCTGACCTCTTGCATGATGACGAGTTTCTCACACGACTGGCCTATCTGGGTGATGTTTTTTCTCACCTGAATGATCTGAATCTCGGATTACAGGGACTCTCCGCAACTATATTCAATGTGCGGGACAAGATTGAGGCTATGATTAAGAAGTTGGAGCTCTTCTCTGCCTGCATTAACACAGACAAGACAGGTCTTTCCATCATTGTATGATTTTTTTGTGTGCAAATGAACTCAAGCTTACGGACAGTGTCAAATGTGATACAGCAAAGCACATGAGTGAACTGGGTGCTCAATTACGCAGGTACTTTCCCGAAACGGACAACACAAAAAAGTGGATTCGTTATCCCTTTCATGCCCTACCTCCAGTCCACTCACCGATATCTGAACAAGCGAGCCTCATCGGAATTGCAACAAGCGGTTCTGTGAAAATTGAATTTAATCAGAAGCCACTGCCAGATTTCTGGATTGGGCTGTGCTCAGAGTATCCTGCCTTGGCAAATCGAGCTGTTAAGACACTGGTGCCCTTTGCAACAAGTACCTAGGTGAGAGTGGATTCTCGGGCATCACTAGCATGAAAACTAAATACAGGCACAGGCTGTGTGTGGAATATGATTTAAAACAGATTCTCTCCAATACAACCCAACATTGCAGTTATGTGCATCCTTTCACGCACACGCTCATTAACCTGTGGTGAGTTATTCACAATTTTTTATGAACAAATAACGTTTTATATGTAAGATGGCTAAATAAAGAGCAAAATTATTGATTATTATTATATTATTTGTGCCCTGGCCCTATAAGAGCTCTTTGTCACTTCCCATGAGCTGGGTTGTGACAAAAATTCAAACTCATTCTTATGTTTAATAAATGTATCGTATAGTGTGTGTGTGACAGGCTTACAATGATGGCAAAAAAACAACATTTGAGAGTGCGCTGACCCTGGTGCAGGAGGGGGTACACAGCTGGAGGTTGAATGTTTGAAGAGGTACGGGACTATAAAAATTTTGGGAACCACTGGCCTGGAGGAAAGGCTTTGTCCTCAGGCCTGGAGGGAAGCCAAAGTCATTCTGCTACCCAAGAGTGGTAAAGCGGCCTTTACTGGTTCTAACAGCAGACCTATTAGCTTGCTGCCAGCTCTTAGCAAACTGTTGGGAAAAAATGTGTTTGACCAAATACAATTCTATTTCTCTGTAAACAAATTAACAACAGACTTTCAGCATGCTTATAGAGAAGGGCACTCAGGTACTGCACTGACACAAATGACTGATGATTGGTTGAAAGAAATTGATAATAAGATGATTGTGGGAGCTGTACTGTTAGATTTGAGATATTATTGAATATTATTGACCGTAACCTGTTGTTGAAAAAACGTGTATCTGTTATGGCGTTCAACCTCTGCCATATCATGGATTCAGTGCTATCTATCTAATAGAACTCAAAAAGTTTTCTTTAATGGAAAGTTCTCTAATGACAAACATGTAAAGTGTGGTGTACCGCAGGGCAGCTCTCTAGGCCCTTTACTGAAGTCACTGAAACCCTTAAAGAGTTGCAGTCTTTTTTGGAATGGGTGGCCAATAATAAACTGGTCCGGAACATCTCTAAAACTAAGAGCATTGTATTTGGTACAAATAGACCTCAGCTGAATCTGGTAATGAATGGTGTGGCTGTTGAACAAGTTGAGGAGACTAAATTACTTGGTGTTACCTTAGATTGTAAACTGTCATGGTCAAAATATATAGATTCAATGGTTGTAAAGACGGAGAGAGTTCTGTCCGTAATAAAGAGATGCTCTGCTTTTTTGACACCATACTCCAAAAAGCAAGTCCTACAAGCTCTAGTTTTATCTTATCTTGATTATTGTCCAGTCGTGTGGTCGAGTGCGGCAAGGAAAGACCTAGTTAAGCTGCAGCTGGCCCAGAACAGAGTGGCACATCTTGCTCTTCATTGTAATCAGAGGGTTAATATAAATACCATGCATGCCAGTCTCTCTTGGCTAAGAGTTGAGGAGAGACTGATTGCATCACTTCTTTTTAGAAAAAACCTTGTGTTGAAAATGTCAAATTGTTAGCATTGTCAGCTTACACACAGCTCTGACACACACACTTACCCCACTAGACATGCCACCAAGGGTCTTTTCACAGTCCCCAAATCCAGAAAAAAAATCAAGAAAGCAGACAGTATTATATAGAGCCATTATCGCATGGAACTCCCTTCCATCTCATTATGCTCAATTGAACAGAAAACCTGGTTTCAATAAACAGATAAAGCAACACCTTTCATCACAACACCTCTCCCTATTTGACCTAGATAGTTTGTGTGTATGGGACGGCCTGGGCAAAGGCCGTCCCGGGGGCCGTATACGGCCGGCGAATTGATTTAATACGGCCCGTGGAATCATGCTCAGATTACATAAAGAATTTGCAATAGTAAAGTTTTGAAAAACATATTGTTATTCAAATTAAGAGCCCAATGAATACTCGCCTTTGTGTAATGATTTAACTCCCACCGCTTGTGGGACATATATTTTGAAAGCACGTATGAATAACAACTTGCACGAGGACCGACAGTGACTGACAGGCTGACACACATGTCACAGTTACAAATAGTAGCAAGCTCGAAGTTGCACAAAAATGCATCGAAAGAGTTGCTTTCTCAGTTGCAAAAGCAGCAAGGACTTTTCGCAAAACTGCATTCAGAAAATGACGGAATTGCGAGAGCTAGCTATGTACTGTCCCACAAAATTGCAAAACAATTTTGAGGGTGAAATTTGGTAAGATGGATTTAAGTTACCCTGCATTAAAGTCCCCGGCTAGTAAGAGTGCCGCCTCTGGGTGAGCGTTTTCCTGTTTCCTTATGGCGGAATACAGCTCATTCAGTGCGGTCTTAGTGCCAGCATCAGTCTACGGTGGTATGTAGAGAGCTACGAAAAATACAGATGAAAACTCTCTAGGTAGATAGTGTGGCCTACAGCTTATCATGAGATGGTTTTGCTCGCCTGAGGTAGAGGAAAATCTTGAGCCTTGCAGTGATGCACGTGACACGGCGCAGCTGTTAATATTCTTGTGAGGCATAACCCCAGACTTTGAAATTACAGAGGAGCTTGCTTTAGTGCAGTCAATGAAGAGCACAACCACAGGGAAATATTTATTGTAGGAGGTTAATAAGTGTGTGGAGTTTTGAAAAGTTATCCAATGTGACCACTGATGGGTGCCCAAACTTGACAGGGAAAAATGTTGGCCTTTTTGAAAAGGATACAAGATCAGGTAGCTGAGCTGAACCCAGATCAGAAAATGATTTTCCTGCATTGCATTATTCATCAGGAGGTGCTCTGTAAATGTGTTCTGAAAATGAGCCATGTTGAGAATACAGTCACTAAAGTGCTAAACTTCATAAGAGCAAAATCTTTCTTCAATTTTCACCTAAAGTGACATACCCAAATCTAACTGCCTGTAGCTCAGGCCCTGAAGCAAGGATATGCATATTCTTGGTACCATTTGAAAGGAAACACTTTGAAGTTTGTGGAAATGTGAAAGGAATGTGGGAGAATATAAAACATTAGATCTGGTAGAAGATAATACAAAAAAAAATACAAAAAATGTATTTTGTTTTTAAATATACCATCATTATCTAATGTATTGTCTCGTTGTTTGAAGAGACAGAGTTGGGTCATGTAGATCTCCCTTACCACACAAACGTGAGATGGCCGAGTTTGGGGAAGGTGCTTAAAAAATTTGCCAAATGGATGTTGGGGTGTTGGGGCCTGAATTAGGAGATTGCTGAGTTGTTGCAAATGAAAGGAAAATATGTGGATTTCCCTCAACTGCAAGATAAAGAATGGTTGGCTGATTTTGCCTTCACCGTGGGCATCATGGCCCTCATGAATTAACTGAATTCCAAACTACAAGGGATGGGCCTTTTTGCACATCTGATGTACAGCCTTGTCAAAGCCTTTATGGGAAAATGACTCCTCCTGACCCAACAAGCAGAAGCCAACAATCTCACCCACCTTCCGACACTAATAGTCTGTTCCCTATCAGATGACCAGTGGGGGAAGTATACATCGCTACTGCGTCCTTTGAATGGTGAGTTTTCTTGTTGTTTGAGGATTTCAATGTGTTGGAAAATGACATGCTGTTGGTTTCCTCTCTTTTCACCTTCAATGTGAATAACGCTCCCACTGACCTGCCACTTGAGCTTATCGATCATCAGTCTGATGCAGTGATTGGAGAACTATTAAAAACAATGTTACTGACGAGGTTCTCTGTATCTCTCGATGAACAAAACTTTCCAAAGATTGGGAGTCATGCTCAGAAGATGTTTGTACTGTTTGGGTCAACCTATGTATGTGAACAGACATTTTCAGTGATGAAATATAACAAGTCAAGGCACAGATAATCTCTTACTGACTCATTTCTCATCAATCCTGCACATAGAGACGTCAGAAACTATACCTGCCTTCACTGCTCTAGTCAATGCCCATCAAAGACTTCACTCTGATGGGTAGTTTAAATGTAATGTTGAGCTCTCTCTCTTTTTTGTGTTTTGTGCATTCCCATTAACAAGAGTTCTGTCCATGGTGCTGAATGCACAGTGTACTTTTCCCTCTGTGTAGTTCATTCCATGCTTAATAATGAAAATACCTACCAAAAGGAGAACATGGATGTGGTTGATTTTTGTGCATGTTAAAAAAGTAAAATATGTAGCATATCTCGACGTGATTGACAGTAGCTATATCTGTCAACAGTCATACACATGTATAATCCTGTAATATGATTCTGGCCAGCGATGGCAAAAATATATATATTCTAACTAAGGTAGGTTTTCTGTTGGTCTCAGCTCATGTTGGGGTAGGGAGAAATGAGGCAGCGGATAAGGTAGCTCTGAAGAGGGAGGAGGTGTGGTGGTCCCATTAGGGGGGATGGAATGTAGGAGCATCATAGCAGAGGGTTGGACCAAGGAGGAAGATCAGTAGGTATCTGGGGAGTGAAAGGAGGGATGTTAGTGGGGAAACACCCAGATGGGAAGTATGAGGAATGTGGGGAGGTAGAGACTGTAAAGCATGTCCTGTTATATTGCAAGAGGTATGTTGAGGGTAGCAGGATATTTTTCTGTGAGCTGGCCGAGTTGGGTGTAACCACATTTTCGCACATTTACACGATATGACTAAAAGTATGTGGACACCTGCTTGTCGAACATCTGACTCCAAAATCATGGGCATAATATAGTTTTGGTCCCCCCATAACAGCCTCCTCTCTTCTGGGGAGACTTTCCACTAGATGTTGGAACATTGTTGAGGGGACTTGCTTCCATTCAGCCACAAGAGCATTAGTCAGGTTGGGAATTGATGTTGGATTAGGCCTGGCTTACAAGTCAGCGTTCCAATTCACCCCAAATGTGTTTGATGGGGTTGAGGTCAGGGCTAAGTGCAAGCCAGTCAAGTTATTCCACACCGATCTCGACAAACCGTTTCTGTATGGACCTCGCTTTATGCACAGGGGGCATTGTCATGCTGAAACTGTTGCAACAAAGTTGGAAGCTCTGAACCGTCTAGAATGTCATTCTATGCTGTAGCGTTAAGATTTCCCTTCACCGGAACTAAGGGACCTGGCCTGAACAATGAAAAACAGCCCCAGATGATTATTCCTCTTCCACCCAACTTTACAGTTGGCACTACGCATTGGGGCAGGTAGAGTTCTCCTGGCATCCACCAAACCCATATTTTTACGTCAGACTGCAAGATGGTGAAGCGTGATTCATCACTCTCCAGCTAAGCGCTTCAGCACTTGGCGGTCCAGTTCTTTGAGCTTGTGTGGTCTACCACTTCGCGGCTGACGCTCCTAGATGTTTCCACTTCACAATAAAAGCACTTACAGTTGACTTGGGCAGCTCTAGTAGGGCAGAAATTTGACGAACTGACTTGTTGGAAAGGTGGAATCCCAGGACGGTGCCACGTTGAAAGTTACTGAGCTCTTTAGTAAGGGCATTCTACTGCCAATGTTTGTCTATGGAGATTGCATGGCAGTGTCCTCGATTTTATACACCTGTCAGCAATGGGTATGGCTGAAATAGCAGAATCCACTAATTTGAAGGGGTGTCCACATACTATTGTATATATAGTGTATATTGACTTATCTAGTCCACCGGGCCTGCACCAATGGGTGTGAGGCTATTAGATATTTAACTGTGTGTTTCACACTCCGGCCAGAGAATGGCAATAATACGCAATACAGCGTGTTGTCTGAAGGAAACGGACAAGTAAACGGAAGAGAAAAATAACTTCCACGTTAGCGAAGAACAACTTTCACGTTAGCGTTTTTATTTAGACGTTTTAACGTCCTGGAACTCAAAATATGATTAATTTAACTGCAAATCCCATGTTGTGTTTAGTTCGAGTTGGAGACAGGATTTGTTTGATAGCTAACTAGCTAGCTGCTCAAGTTAGCCAACAATGGCTAACTGTATGATGTTTCACACTCAAATAGCCTCCATCATGGAGGTTCTAGCGAATGCAGCCGTGGCAGAGATCTGTAAACTCGTAGATGACGACTATGCAGTGTTTCGTTTGGAAATAACTCAAAGCCAGAAAGAAAACAGGGCATTGCGGAGAAAACTGCTGGAATCGAAGGTGGCACGGGAGCGCGCAGAAAGGACAGCCCGAGAGCGCGTCCTCGCCAGTCGTCCCAGTAGTGTCAAGATCCTCGACCGATACAGAGGAATGGCAAGAGGTACATTTAGACGACGGTCGAGGATGCACGGCCTTAAGCAGTTCATAGCGTAACGTTAGTGCCTGTCAACCCGTTCACCACTGCACATATGTTCAGATGTGTTACCCAGAATTAGGTCTGTACAGCCAGGCTGGGCAGCGAGGTAGAGACATTGACAGACAGGCCACGGAGCTCTTCATCTTGCACCTCGTCTTCAATTGTCACAGCTCCTCCTTAGTAGGTAGGCTGGATCATCCACCACTGAAATGTAGCACCCACCTGGGTGATGGTTCGGTGACTGTAAAAGCGACAGTAAGACCACCACACTCACTACAAAAGGGAGCCTCTGCATCCCCTCACACGGCTAGGAATTGGGGCAGGGGGGCAAAAAGCGATGCTGTTGATCTGGTGTTGCTGCATCATTGAAATCATATCAACGAGCTAGCTAGCCAAGTCAAATATAAACTGACTTGCCATAATCAGTTCTGCAATTCCGTGGGTTACCACCAGATATTTCAGTTAATTTATCAACACATTATCAAAACCAAAAGTTGATGAAAAAAATGCAATAAAAAAACACTTAAACAATACAATATTTACAGAGATCTCTGCCTAGGATGGTCTCAGTTGGAATGGTTACCCTCAGTGCCTTAAAAAAGTATTCAAACCCTTTGACTTATTCCACAATTTGTTGTGTTACAGGTTGGATTCAAAATTCGTTTGAATTACTCTCAACCATCTCCACACAATACCCAGTAATGATAAAGTGAAAACATGTTTTGCTAATTTATTGGTAATGAAATGGACATTTCTAATTTACATAAGTATTCACACCTATGAGTCACCTTTGGTCACGTTTACAGCTGTGGGTCTTTCTAGGTACACTACAGTTAAAAAGTTTGGGGTCACTTAGAAATGTCTTTGCTTTTGAAAGAAAAGCACAATTTTTGTCCATTAAAATAACATCAAATTGATCAGAAATACAGTGTAGACATTGTTAATGTTGTAAATGACTATTGTAGCTGGAAACGGCTGATTTTTAATGGAATATCTACATAGGTGTACAGAGGCCCATTATCAGCAACCATCACTCCTATTTTCCAATAGCACGTTGTGTTAGCTAATCCAAGTTGATAATTTAAAAAGGCTAATTGATCATTAGAAAACCCTTTAGCTATTATGTTAGCACAATGACAACTGTTGTTCTGATTAAAGAAGCAATAAAACTGGCCATCTTTAGACTAGTTGTGTATCTGGAGCATCAGCATGTGGGTTCGATTACAGGCTCAAAATGTCCAGAAACAAATAATTTTATTCTGAACCTCGTCAGTCTATTCTTGTTCTGAGACATGAAGGCTATTCCATGCGAAAAATTGCCAAGAAACTGAAGATCTTGTAAAACGCTGTGTACTATTCCCTTCACAGAATAGTGCAAACTGGCGCTAACCAGAATAGAAAGAGGAGTGGGAGGCCCTGGTGCACAACTGAGCAAGAGAGATATTCAATGTCTGCTTTCTAAATGTTTTACCTATCTGCCAATAGGTGCTCTTAGCGAGGCATTGGAAAACCTCCCTGGTCTTTGTGGTTGAATCTGTGTTTGAAATTCACTGCTCGGCCTTACAGATAATTTTATGGGTACAAAATGAGGTAGTCATTCAAAAATCATGTTAAATACTATTATGGCACACAAAGTGAGTCCTTGCAACTCATTGTGACTTGTTAAGCAAATCTTTACTCCTGAACTTATTTAGGCTTGCCATAAAAAGGGGTTGAATACATTGACTCAAGACATTTCAGCTTTTAATTTGAAGTATTATTATTTATTTTTTAATGACAAACATAAAACATTATGGGACACTGTGTATAGGCCAGTGACAAAAAAAACTCAATTTGATCAATTTTAAATACAGGCTGTAACACAATGTGAAAAAAGGCAAGGGGTGTGAATGCTTGTAGGTAACCCCATTGACTCACAGCAAAAACCTGACCCTTTTCAAACACAATTTTATTGTCTGCTGTTTTAGTAAATTACAAAACTACATTAAAGAAAAGTGCATTAAAAAAAATCATTTTTGACATTGCCTGCTTCAGAGGGTTCTCACTAGTAATGTTGTAGGGCTTTCCTCATAACACTTTTCATGACGTCGCTTGCAGCCACGTGAGTGGAGTGAGTGCTAGCTAGTTACCGTCCGGAACAGCTAGCCAAGATCAACAACACAAAAATGTATTATACAGCTACAAGTAGTGAGTGGAGTTACACATGGACTATACTAAACAAGCTAAATGTTTTACATGTGATGAAATGTTTTCCACACACATAGCTCCTACGTGTAACCTACTTGAACACCGGGTCCCCACATTTCCCAAGCCGAATCGTCTGAAGCCACAGGGCTCTTTTCGCAGGCTCTTTTCCTAAGTGGCGATCCAATTTTGGACCTGTTTACATGTGCATTGAACAACACCGTAGCTTTTCGGCATGTTTTGTTATTTCTGTATACACAAAAATCGGCTACGAAGTTGTCTCTTTTACAGTAAAGGTACATGGGAAAGAATGTTTGTTTTCTCAAATTTGTGGGCGTGGTAAAGGGGAATTCCTTATTACGTGAATATTGACTTTGAGTATACCTCACAGCGCCATGGCAACCACGGAGCAGTATGCGTATGCAGTAACTTAACTGATTAGATTACTTACTTGGCTAGCTAGCTATCTTGTAGCCTGGTTGCTGTCTCTGTTAAGCTACTTAATTCCACTCCTTGTGCTCCATAGATGTGACAAGGAGTGTAATGTTAGCTAAAACAACTGGTACGAAGACTAACTCTCTTGCACAAAGAAACAATATATTCTAACCCGATTCTTGATTTACTGCATTTTCTGTTATTTACTAAATGAAAACAATGATACATGGAACATAATATAGAAATCAATAAATAGTATATCAAGAAGTTATGAGAAGTGTTACCTTACATCCTTGCTAATTGTAGACAGTGTCAATAGTGTATAATATACTGTTGACAGTGCTTGACTTAAATAGGTACCTGTACTCATTTTGGGTGCAGGTACTGTTTATTATTATATATATATATTTGTATGTGTGTGTGTGTGCAGGATTTCCACAATACCTTTGAGCTAATATTCTATAAGAGGAACAGGAGTTCAAGCAGTAGAACATTTGATTTGCCGGTTCTCAGCTCTGGTCAACCACTGATGTTGAGCATTGACAGTAGCTAACCTAACCACTGCTTTCCCCCAATCACTCTCTCAGGTGAAGGACATCTCACTGGAGGCTACAGGACCTTTATGAAGCCAGCGGGACACAATGAATGGAGAGATGACCAACCAATCACTGTTGATGAGGGGAGTGGAACCTCAACCCAACACGTTATTGTGATAGAAGTTAGTGGAATAGTGTTGCATAAAAAATTAGGTACTTTGTAAATCAAATGTGGCCCATTTATTTAAGAACGCTCCCTTCAGCTATTCACTTGCTTACATGTACAGTATATCCTCATTTATCTGCCATAGGTGAGCTTTGTGAGACTTCACATTGTTATCCAATTCAACTAATGTACCGGTAATAACATCCTCTCTTCTTGTGTCAGTCTGCAGAGGCTGAAGGTCCTGGTGTCAAGCTAGAGAGGTCTGAAGGAGAGGAGGACCCACGGCACAGCAGAGACATCCAGACTGGAACGGCTGACACGCCCTCTGTAGACAGAGAGGACCCCACCACCGCCCAAGCACAGCCAAGGACCCGTCGCAGCATCATGGAGGTCAGTGGAATGCCGAACACCGTCCTCAAGTCAGAGACAGACACCAAGACTTTAACTGTAACACACAGTCTCTTACAAACAGGATCTGATCACAGATCAGACCCAAAGAGACTGGGGCCGAGGAGACTGGGCTGTCTTCCTGCTCCCGGCTCAGAGTACTTACCAGTATTTCACCAGAGCCAGAGAACGTTTAATTCCCGTGGGGATGGTGATGGTAACGCTTTAGACACTGGCGGTGATGATTCATCTTGTTCTTACGCTACAGAGATGGGCCCTGGCAACATATCCTTGGGTTTAGAGACACAAACTGATCTGTCTAGAGGGGACTGGAACGGGTACAGTAGTAGTGTATACTCTGAAGGGTGCCTAGATAAGAAAGGGGAGAGTCTGGTCGTAGATGAGGTGACTGTGAAAGTGGAGGATGACGTTCCTCCCACATGGAATGCAAATAGTCACCTAGGAGACGGAAACTCACAGGGCAGAGATGTCTTAGATTACAGGGAAAGCTTAGAGACAAATCTAAATGTCACGACCCACTCCCCGTTACACACGTTCAGGGATTGTGACCCAGTGTCCACATTGATGGGGCCTTCCGATTTACACAGCCATGTCCTTTTCGATCAGGTATTGAACTCAAACGACAGGGCTAGAGCCCAGACTCAGGGAGGGGGAGCCACATCAGGCAATGGTAAAGAGAAACGGTTCCTCTGCATGTTCTGTAACAAAGGCTTCAGCTGCCTCCAGAAGGTGGAGGTTCACCAGAGGATCCACACAGGGGTGAAACCCTTCAGCTGTACCCAGTGTCACATGCGCTTTGCCCAGGCTGGCACTCTGAAGAGGCACCAGAGGGTTCACACAGGGGTGAAACCCTTCAGCTGTACCCAGTGTCACATGCACTTCGCCCAAGCTGGTGACCTGAAGAGGCACCATAGGGTCCACACGGGTGAGAGACCCTACAGTTGCCCCCAGTGTGAGAAGAGATTCACCCGCCAGCATCAGCTAAAGATGCACATGAAGGTCCACACGGGAGAGAGGCCATTTGCCTGTACGCACTGCGGGAAGACATTCTCAGAGATGAGCTATCTCAGGATACACCTGCAGAAAAAACATTCCACTCAATAGCTTCAGATTTTTAGATGTATTAAATATAAAGATTCATTTTCATTGTTGTCAGCAGAAAAATACTCACAAATGCATTTGGAATAATGAGAGTAACATATTTCAGTGTTGAATATTTCTGGGTAGAATACTGCATCCAGACATGATTATATCTATATATATATATATATATATATATATATATATGTATGTTTGTGCCTAAAAAGGTTATTACATATTGTGTTTGTACTGTGCAGGCCAGGGGTGGGCATCTTTGATGGGGGCGGGGGCCACAAAATATCAGAACTCAGTCAGAGCTGGCTCTAGCCTTTTGGAGGCCCTAAGCTACATTTAGCAAGTAAAGCATTTTAGCAGCCCCCTTCTTGACAGCAAAGATAACATTTTTTTAGTTTTAGAGTTAATTTTCTGCAGTTCTACACATTTTGCCATGGGTTGAAGAGACGGGGTTAATCCACAGACAAAAGGGGCGCTGTCAGTTGCCCATCCCTGGTGTAGGCTATATGTGGCGCGCTCTATCATAATCAGTCGGTAGTCGCAATGACTAATTTGCATATAAATTGTGTTTTTGTCCAAATGTAAACTTTTTGCTATTTGGGGGTTTCATTTGGTTTTAACAAAACAATGTCTTTGCTTTCAATATCTGTATGTATTATTGCCAAATTCAGTATAAATATAGTTTTAGTCGTATACATGTAGGATGAAACGTAGCACTTTCCCATCCGTTTGGTGGATGCTAGCTTGTAACACACCAGGCTTTTGCGGCACTAGTTTATCTGCACTATCAAAACCCTCCTCTATTCCGAAATCATGAATGAATTACAAAATAGTTAGCTCGCTATATATTTTGAATCAAACTACAATAGGCTATTCAATCGAATTATTTTCCTGTTTTCCCAATCAAAGCTACTGTATTGTATCATCCTCGGGAAAAGAAAATGTACCTCAGGCTACACTCTCTTGCACTTCAAAACCCACACTGTCACTACTGCCTACACCTTAGCTAGCTAGCGTAGCTTTCTACTGCGTTGATGGATTCCCGGGAGAAAGAAATCGCTTGATTAATTAAGGTGCTTCAGTCGGTTGAGGGGAAATATGGTGCTGGGCAAGAAATTGAAAAGGCTTGCGAGTTCAATAAAGGGAAGCCGTGATATTTTATTTTTACCCCTGAGGAGATGGTCAAGAGACGTGACCAGATGAATTGGCTAACTCAACAATGGTAAGTGCTTGCCATTCAACTATTAGTCAAGTTTATATGACTGAGTGTGTAATGTGTGCGTGTTTTCTGTGTCTGTATCTGTCCGTGTCTGGGTGTGATGAGGCACACGTAGATTGACTAGCTAACTGTTAGTGTATTAAATCCAACTGTGAGAGAGTGAGTGAATGTGTGGCTTGGAAGGGAGAGCTGAAGTGGGGGATGTGTAGCCCATGCAACCTACATATCTAGATAGTAACTTATGGGACCTGTGTGTGGTGTGGGAGAGAGAGAGAATGTGTAACCCATAAAACATTTGCAGTAACTTATGGGACCTGTGTGTGGTGTTGATATTTGTCCTAAAGACAGGTTACATAAATGCATGAAATGGCCATCTACAAAGTTATGACATTTCTTTATATCAAACCTGACCCATTTACACTACTAGTAAAAGTGTGTGTGATTCACACATGCATTTCAAGATGTGCAGGTTGCGTAGGTTTGTGTGTTTTATTGAACATGTTTATATTACTTTAAAATGTATTGTCTAGAATAGATGACGACGATGACTGAATGTTAAAGAATGATATATTGTTGTCTTATTGTTCAGATGAAAAACATCTAGTGCTCATTGGCGAGATCTCTGGTTCCATGAACCTCTGCAAGGAAACGGTCACCTCGAACAGGAACTAACAAAAAGGAAACATCAGAGGACATATTTCTTTGATAGCCAGCAAATCTGCAGAGAAACCTTCAACTTCCGACACGTGTAAGTTTTCATTAGAGTAATACAACTTAATGTTTTCTGTTCTTATTGGAGCTGCAACAATATTAAGTTCCATGAGGTATTTAAGAAAAATTGTGGTAGGCTGTATCATGAATAGAAATAAAACAGCGGAGAATACATTGTACCTTTCAGCACATAAAGGCATGTTTAAAAATAATTATTTTCTGATTTCATCATTTCTACAAAAAGCTGACTGCAGTGATAAAGTTCTACAAGGAACATGGTGAGGCTCCAAGGAAGAAGAGGTGTGGTGGTCTCGCCAGAAAACAGGTGCTGTCCTACGAGGACACTCGGCGAATCGTCCACTAGGTCAACAACTTTGCCGATGTCCATGCGATGCCTCTCCCGGGACAGAGCCCTGGATTTAAGAGGGCAGACATCCTGGTGCTTCTGACATTTGAGACCAAGTCCTGTGTGTGTTACAAAAACATTAATGCGTGTTCATGGTGAGTGTTTTCCTAAATCTTGATACTTATGTTTGTACCAAACGTTTGTCAGCGGCAAAGACTCTAACCAAAGCCCACATGAACCGGATCCAAAGAGACTGTCAGACCTTACTCTCTGGTGACGTGTGTATGTTGTCAGATTTTCTTTAACATTTCTCATTTTAGTTGTTGCTTACTTTGACCAATTTTAGCTCATTCTGTTGCTTGTATACTACATGAACAAAAGTATGTGGACACCTGCTTGTCAAACATCTCATTCCAAAACCATGGGCATTAGTATAGAGTTGGTCCCCCCCCTTTTGCTGCTATAAAAGCCTCCACTCTTCTGGGAAGGCTTTCCACTAGATCAGTGTTCGCCAACCGGTCGATCTTCAAGGCATTCCTAGTCGATCACCATATATTTCTGTAGAAAAGCCAATGAATGATAAAGGCTTGCTCTCCTTTAAAAAAAATCGTGTTGAGCTGTTGCCGGCAGGTGCACTTGATTCAAAAGTCCTGCTCCGGGTAAACAAAGTGTTCCCACGAGACAAACTCCGCCTTACCCGGCTGACCGGCAAATCTGTAACAAAATCGGGTGGACCTACTGCACTGCTCAATCGGATAGCTCAAATCACTGTGGCTACAGAGCTTCCATGACCCTGGCCACAGCCAAGTGTAATAAGCTTCTAACCTACGTAAGATTTAATAATTTTTAAAACCATGACCACAGAGAGACTGTCACCGAATACAGCAAAGAGCTGCATTTTTTTGTGAGTAAGTTTATATTCAGCACTGGCACTGTTTTTATTCAACACATTACAAAACATGCTTCTCCGTACTTCCGCTCGGGCTGCAGCTGCAATGAATGAGTAGCCAAGTATCGATAGCCCTGCATTTGATTATATTTATTAGCAGCTCGTCGTGTTGATTTTAGTATTAAGGAATATTTAACTTTCTCTGGTCATAGGAACAACATGAATTTGTGCATGAGGCAGATGCGGTGCAACTCGAGTTTCGCCATCAGGTGGAAGACGATGTCCCCTCTCTCTGGTCATCCAACTCGGAATTCCAAGTCGGAAACTCGGGCATCTTTCTAGAGCCCCCGACTTTTCGACCTGAAGATCACTGATGTCGTGATTTGACCTCGTTGACCATCAGATGCAGGTACCATCAGTCCAGTAGAATAAAAAAAACTAATTATTTAAATTAATGCCTCAAGTGCTAAACCAACTGATCTATTTTGAAATATAATATGGTCTGATTAACAATATTGGCAGGCCAATCATATAGCCAATATGCTGTAATAATGTATTAGGCCTACTGCCCAAACCTCATTCCTACAAAACTGTGTGAGGTTAATATAAAAAAAAATCTGAGCAGTAGACCCCAGCTTGCTTTTTGACTGCGAAAATGATCTTGACTCAAAGGTTGGTGACCACTATTGGAACATTGCTGCGGGGACTTGCTTCCATTCAGCCACAAGCATTAGTGAGGTCAGGCACCGATGTTAAACGATTAGGCCTAGCTCGCAGTTGTCGTTTTAATTCTTCCCAAAGGTGTTTTGATGGGGTTGAGGTCAGGGCTCTGTGCAAGCCAGTCAAGTTCTTCCACACCAATCTCAAAAATAAATTTCTGTATGGACCTCGCTTTGTGCACGGGGGCATTGTCATGCTGAAACAGGAAAGGGTCTTCCCCGAACTGTTGCCACAAATTTGGAAGCACAGAATCATGTAGAATGTCATTGAATGCTACAGCGTTAAGATTTCCCTTCACTGGAACTAAGGGGCCTAGCCCAAACCATGAAATACAGCCCCAGACCATTATTCCTCCTCCACCAAACTTCACAGTTGGCACTATGCATTGGGGCAGGTAGCATTCTCCTGGTGTCCGCCAAACCCAGATTCGTCCGTCGGACTGCCAGATGGTGAAGTGTTTCCACTGCTCCAGAGTCCAATGGCGCAGCGCTTTACACTACTCCAGACGACGCTTGGCGTTGCGCATGGTGATCTTAGGCTTGTATGCGGCTGCTCGGCCATGGAAACCCATTTCATGAAGCTCCCAACGAACAGTTATTGTGCTTCCAGAGGCAGTTTGGAACTCAGTAGTGAGTTCTGTAACTAAGGACAGACGATTTTGAGCTTCTCGTTCTTTGAACTTGTGTGGCCTACCACTTTGCGGGTGAGCCGCTGTTGCTCCTAGACGTTTCCACTTCACAATAACAGCACTTACAGTTGACCAGGGCAGCTCTAGCAGGGCAGAAATTTGACGAACTGACTTGTTGGAAGTGTGGCATCCTATGACTGTGCCGTATTGAAAGTCACTGAGCTCTTCAGTAAGGCCATTCTACTGCCAATGTTTGTCTATGGAGATTGCCTGGCTGTGTGCTCTTTTATACACCTGTCAGTAATGGGTGTGGCTGAAATAGCCAAATCCATTCATTTGAAGGGGTGTCCAGATACTTTTGTATATGAAATTTGTGTACAATTGTGTGCACATGTGCATCCATATGTGTGTGTGCGCAACGACAATGTAGACAGACACTATATCTGTATAGTTGGAGCAAGATGTAATTTAAATAATGTGTGTGCATAAGAGAAAAAGAACATGGGCACTCATGTCAATGGATTTCATGTATTGTTTGTATTAAGTAAATAGTTATTCATTATTTTAATAAATGTCTTTTAAAAGTAACTGCAAACTTTGACTGCGTTTGTTTCCAACATGGACTTGGTGATACTCCGCATGCAATGGCCTGTCATTTTCATGTAATTTTGAGTAGAGTTGGCCATGATGGTCTCATTAGAAAGCTAACATTCTCCCTTTTCAGCGCTGCATAACACTCAGAATGTGTTTTGGGGTCAATGGGACTGATTATGATAAAGCAAGTCACACACAATTTTCACAAATACCTACTTCATTATTTCCGTTCAACTACTGAATTATTTTCCCAAAACACTTAATGAGAGAATTAATGCGGTTCATGACGATAAAAAAAATTCATATGGTGTATTTGTTTTAATGAAACAATTGGACGTTTCATTCTAAGACTTTCATTGAGACTCTCTTTAGTATACATCACATCTGATCTCACCCTGTTCTACATACACCCAACAGGGCTTTATAACTAATATACACTTCCTAAATATACCCACACACTAACAAACACCTACTGTACACGTCAAAATAGTTTAGTCAGGTTTGTCTGATGATGACTTGACTTATCATAGCTGACTCATATTTACCCACATCATATTTATGTCCACCATGATGGGTTTAACAACAATGAAGTCATTCTGTAACTACAGTACAGGACTCAAACGTAGTGGGGATGGGTAAACACTCCATGTTGAAAGTGTGTTTATTATCTGTGTGTACGTACCTGAGGGAGTTTATGTCTGTGTAATCTGTATCACCTCTCATCCAGGAGGAGGAGGGTCCAGAGGTACTGCTGGTGAAGGAGGAGGGTTATGAGGAGGATCTGGGGAACCCTGAGGGGATCATGGTCATGGAGGACAACCAGACTACACCTCCTCCTGAACCCACAGAGGAACCAACTAAGCAGCACAGGATCACACACAGTCTCACTGAGGTGAGCCCACTGTGAACTACTGTCTGAATGGTATTAGGTCTCCCGAGTGGCGCGGAGGTCTAAGACTGCATCTCAGTACAAGAGTCGTCACTGCAGTTCCGGGTTCGAATCCAGGCTGCATCACATCTGGCTGTGATTGGGAGTCCCATAGGGCGGCGCACAATTGGCCCAGTGTCGTCCGGGTTTGGCCGGGGTAGGACATCATTGTAAATAAGAATTTGTTCTTAACTGACTTGTCTAGTTAAATAAAGGTTCAATAAAAAATAAAAAATGTCAGCCTATATCCACGAAGTATCTTAGAGTAGGAGTGCTGATCAGTTTCACCTTTTAAAGACTATGTAGGCAGGTGGGGACCTGATCCTAGATCAGCACTCTTACTATGATACAGGCCCAGGTGTTGATTAATTTTGTTTTAAGTGTCCGACCATGCCTTTTGAATGATAAAACCAGTAAAGTGTCATGTAATCAAATCGACTAGCACGTTTGCATAATACTCAAAGCAATCCCTCATTGTCCAATCATAGGGTGCTCATATAAGATTTCTTGATCCAACATCCTCTCACTCTGTATCTCTTACAGTCAGTAGACATGGAGAATGGGAAGCCTGATCTGCTGCTGGTCAAAGAGGAGACAATTGAAGACGGACCAGTGAGCATTGATCTGCTGAGTGGACTAAAGATGGGGGAGCAAGGTAAGGGAGAAATACATATAACCTACATACAGTAATAGATCTTCAATGGGAATAGTGATACGCCTGGCTATTATTTTTTCCATTAAACTCCATATGTAGATTTCTCTGACATGTTTCTGAAGTGTAACCTCTTCCTGCAGGTGGTTGGCTGGAGGCTAACAAAGGACACTGGGCGGCCATCTTGGATTCAAAGACTGGTGCAGCCAAGATCCCAGGGGACAACATCACTGAGCAGGCCAGGGCCAGAGACAACATAGTAGAGGTCAGTGGATGGGACAGCGTCCTATACTCTGGGCTGGCGAACAACCCTGTTAACCACAACCAGAAACAGACAGTGGAACACAAAACAACATCCGAATTTAGTCTCCATGACAATAGACTGGCTGAGACCAGGGCGAGGTGTAGATTAGGTCTGCAGGGAGGTGTCTGTATTCAGCTGGAGAGAACAGACAAAGACTCAGTTAGCGATGCTCCTTCCTGCTCCTATAGTTGTGATTCAGAGAGACTGATGGCACCTCAGGTTAACCCCCTAACAGATGCTGCCTTCAGCCTGCCTTCTATAGGATCTATCAACTGGAACATGGACCCTGCGACAACACAGACACTCCCTGACCTTCATCCTTCTCACACTCTCCTCCTGTTAAACCAGACCTCAGACAATGCTTGTGCACTAAATGTCTACACAAGCCCATTAACAAATGACAGTAGTAGTAACGCTATCATCAGATCTGGTGGAAAAGAGAAGCGCTTCCCGTGTTCATTCTGTGGGAAAGCTTTCAGTTTCCCCAAACAGGTGGAGGTCCACCAGAGAATACACACGGGGGAGAAACCATTCAGCTGCCATCTGTGCCGAGCCAGTTTCTCACACTCATCCAGCCTGAAGAGGCACCAGATGGTCCACACAGGGGTGAAACCCTTCAGCTGTACCCAGTGTCACATGTGCTTTGCCCAGGCTGGTGACCTGAAGAGGCACCAGAGGGTCCACACAGGGGAGAGACCCTTCAGCTGCCCCCAGTGTGAGAAGAAGTTCACCCGCCAGAACCAGCTGAAGAATCACCTGAAGGTCCACACGGGAGAGAGGCCACTTACCAAAACGCACTGCAGGAAGAGATTCTCAGAGAGGAGCTACCTCAGGATACACCAGCAGAAAAATCATTCCACTCTATAACATAGAAAGTAATCATTCTTCTGGATAGCTTCTGATGTTTTGATCAAACCGTGCAATAAAGACATATTAATTTATTGTTGTCAGCAGAAAAGACCCACAGATGCATTTGGAATAACGACAGTAACAGATTTCATTGTTGATTATTGCATTCAGACATAAAACATCTGTTACATTGTTGTGTAGGCTGTATTATTTTCATTACATCCAATCAACTATCCGCCCCACCCAATACACTTTTAATGAGAAAGTGAATGCAGTTTCAAGTTCATGCAGTTTTAGTTGAGACGTATGTGTGATTTTTATATGGTGTATTTTAAACTTGTTTATGTTGAATGCAAAATGGAACTTTTCAGTCTGACTTTCATTGAGACTTTCATCCCTTAATAGACAGTGTACAAAACATTAGGAACATCTCTTTCCATGACAGACCCACCATGTGTAAGATATGATCCCTTATTGATTTCACCTGTTAAATCCACTTCAATCTCTATAGATGAAGGGACAGATTAAAGAATGTTTAAGCCTTGAAAAAATGTAGACATGGATTGTGTATATGTGCCATTCAGAGGGTGAATGTGCAAGACAAAATATCTAAGTGTGTTTGAACGGGGTATGGTAGTAGATAGTGATGGGGAAACAGGTTTTTGAAGCACTGAGTATTTCCAGCCAATTATGTTCAAAATCGGTTCATTACTTGAGGCTTTGATCAACACAGTGTACACTAGTGGCACCTGCTGATCAAAAGAAATTAGAACAGCCAAATTATTATAGATGACGTCACACACGCTGTAGCATATGATAGCCTTTTTGTCTTCTACAGAAACCAATACCAAACCAATCAGGTGGCTAATCGACAAAACAAAGTTTCGGACGTCATTGATCACGTGCTTCTGATAAAATTATACAAGCATCGGCACACTGCTTCGAAGTAAACTGCTTAGAGATTTCAACGCATGCCTCGGAGCTCTGGTATCAAACGCAGCATCACTAGTAGTAGGTGCCTTCCAGCCAACCTGACAACTGTTTGGAAGCATTGGAGTCAAAATGGGCCAACATCCCTGTGGAACACTTCCGATGCCTTGTAGAGTCCATGTCCCCGATGAATTGAGGCTGTCCTGAGGGCAAAAGGGGGTGCAACTCAATATTCTGAAGGTGTTCATAATGTTCTGTACACTGTGTACATCACATCTTTCACCCTATTCTGCATACACACAACAGCGCTTTATAACCAATATACACTTACTAAATATACCTACACATACCCACACTAACAAACAACTACTCTATATAAAGGGAGTCCATATGCTGCTAACAGCTTAGCTTCCTCCACTGTTTGACCGCCCCATACTGGGCTTGAACCAGTGATCCTCTGCAACACTCATGACTGCCCTCCTTGACAACGTGCAAAACTCCTTCACCATACAACAGGTACCTCTAGAATGGCTTCATCTGCAACATTTCAAGGTAGCTGTGGAGTGAGCTTACGGTACGTTCTTAACTTGGTTACATGTACACTTCAAAATAGTTTAGTCAGGTTTGTCTGATGATGACTTAACTTATCATAGCGGACTCAAATTTACCCACAACATCATATTTATGTCCACCATGATGGGTTTAACAACAATTAAGTAATTCTGTAATTACAGCATAGGACTCAAACGTAGTGGGGATGGGTAAATACTACATGTTAGAAAAGTGTTTGTCTGTGTGTACGTACCTATGTCTGTAATCTGTATCACCTGGCTATTTAAAAAAATATATATTATTACCTTTATTTAACTAGACATGCCAGTTAGGAACAAATTCTTATTTTCAATGATGGCCTAGGAACAGTGGGTTAACTGCCTTGTTCAGGGACAGAACAACAGATTTTTATCTAGTCAGCTTGGGGATTCAATCTTGCAACCTTTCGGTTACTGGCCCAACACTCTAACCACTAGACTACCTGATGCTCCACTCCCAGGAGGAGGAGGGTCCAGACGTGCTGCTGGTGAAGGGGGAGGGGTGTGTGGAGGGTCTGGGGAACCCTGAGAGAACCATGGTCATGGAGGACAACCAGACTACACCTCCTCCTGAATCCACAGAGTAGCCAACTGAGCAGCACAGGACCACACACAGTCTCACTGAGGTGAGCCCACTGTGAACTACTGTCTGAATGGCATTGGGTCAGAGCCAATACTGGTCAATACAGTAAAGACCGGTGGGGATCCTAGATCAGCGCTCTTACTCTGAGACTGTGGATACGGGCCCAGGTCTTGATTCATTTGTTTTTAAGTGTGGGATAATGCCTTTGAATTATCAAACCATTAAATAGTATCAAGTAATCAAATCAACTAGCATGTTTGCATAAAACTCATAGCAATCCCTCATTGCCCAATCAGAAGATGCTCCATAGCAGGGTCCTCATATCATATTTATTGATCCAACATCCTCTCACTCTGTATCTCTTACAGTCAGTAGACATGGAGTGTGCAAAGCTGTCATCAAGGCAAAGGGTCGCTACTTTGAAGAATCTCAAATATAACATATTTTGATTTGTTTAACTTAACACATGATACATGATTCCAAATGTATTATTTCATAGTTTTGATGTCTTGTGACAAACTTGTGACTGGTACTGTATAGTATAATGAGGCAGAGTAGATGATATGGTGGTGGTGGTTGGTGTGATGGTGTCTGTATAAATGGTTCACTGATGAAAAGTGACAACCCTGTGCTGTTGTTTGATGCAGGTATTTTATGAGGAAATTAGTGCCTTAAAAAACCTTAGGGATAAGTGTCCCGTTAACGGGACAGTTGTAAATCATGCAGCTCCTTGTGTCACGTCATGATCGCAGATTTTAGAGAAACAACAAAACTTGATACAAGTGTCTTATATCGGCTGAAAGCTTAAATTCTTGTTAATATAACTGCACGGTCCAATTTACAGTAGCTATTACTGCGAAAAAATGCCATGCTATTGTTGGAGGAGAGCTCCAAACAACAAAACACTTTTTCACTGCGATAGGTTTGATAAATTCACCTCTGAAGGTGAAATGTGAACTTACATTCTGAAATCTTGTTCTGATTTATTATCCAAAGGATCCCAGAGATAACATGAAGTGTCGTTTTGTTAGATAAAATCATTTTCATATCCTAAAAAGGTCCATATAGCATGCATGATCAATTTTGTATTTCCACTTGTTCAATTTGCAAAGAAAGGAATCTGTGAAAATCTATCCCTAAATGTTGTTTCAACTGGTCAAATCACGTTCATATGTATTCCTTAGAGAACCTAGAACGTAACCAGACTTCACTATATCATTAGGGGTATTGGTATATCCTATAGGACACCACATTTGGTCAGAGAGCTACGCCTTCATGGCTCGCAGATGACGGTCTTCATTTGATTGACTGTATCTTTGTCAAATAAGCACCAATCGGGGTCAAACAAAGCTAGCTAAATTGCCAATGAGCTGGGCTGTATGGGAGTATCCGGAAACCATGTATGTTGCAAAATGTAGGTGCTAACCTTTTGCGACAGCATGCCTTTTCCTTTCGGACAAAAATTATAAAAATATTCAGAGTTATGAAGTTATGAAAGCTTTTCCAACATTTGCAAAACAACCAGTTAAGTCAAGTATACAGATTTGATCATATTCTTGCATAAAAATGTAATATGAATGCAAATGTCTCCTTTACGATTTGCCCAAATGTACCTGGGTGACTTCACACTAAATCTCTTGTAGTTACTTCAAGTTATCTGTTTGCACATACACTGCTTCCATCTTGTGGACACCATCGGAATTACAACCAGAGTGATGGCTGGAACAGGGACCTTTCTGTTGTATTTCAAAGATGGTGTTTTTTTTCTTTGTATTTTCTTCTACCAGATCTATTGTGTTATATTCTCCTACTTTCAATTCACATTTCCACAAACGTCAAAGTGTTTCCTTTCAAATGGTACCAAGAATATGCATATCCTTGCTTCTTCAGGGCCTGAGCTACAGGCAGGTAGATTTGGTATGTCATTTTAGGCAAAAATGTTAAAAAGGGGGTCTATCCCTAAGAAGTTCATGTTTACTTGACATGCAGTAGTGAAGCTGTGTGTAATTTAATGTTGAACGTTTCCAGTGTATTCTAACATTCATTTTATCAAAGTGAGTGTACCAGATTTAACATAGTGAGAAAATGTATACTTCTTGTCACATATCATTTTGTTAAATAAAAGTACTGCACTGCAAGTCCCTTATGTTAGAGTATGACCATTTTGTTGAAATTAAATACAAAATCAAATCTGTGCTGATAATACATGATTTTTTGGGGGAAATAATATGAGGGACTGAGTTTCCCTTATCTCAGGCAAACCAAAACATTATACTTCATTCATGAATCAACACATAAGGAATGTTTTATAATAAACTACAATGGCTCCATATTATTAGGTATTTGAATCACAGTGTTAGCGATGGGCTTGACTGTGGTTAACATTTTATTATATCATGTCATGTTTGTGTGTACAGCAAAGAGTTTCTTATATAAACCGTCATGCTTTTCTTTTCAATGTGTGTTTACAGTCTACAGTCCATGAGGACCTGTTGATATCCGGTATTGATGACGGGAGAGACTGGACCTCTGAGGTGGATGATCATAAACCCTGGCCCCGGATCAGGAGCCGTCGCTCTTCCTTCCTGAGTCGGAACCAGGACCAAACCAAGAGGGACAGAGACTCCACCACCACACAGAACACAACCAGTGGACAGGTGGACTGAACAACAACAGTCCTGGTGGTCATCAGAGAGACACAGGCTACAGTCAGGGATCCAGTCTGCAGCCCAGACCCTTCTCTTCACAGTCTCAATGCAGGGATGAAGCAGGGCCTGGGGCTGATAGACCCTCCTGTTCTTATGATACAAACACCACAGTATCCATGATGAACAGAGCAGGTCACCCTGGGCTTCAGCCTTCAGAGTTTGGTGGGAGACCCCCCTCGTGGTAGTCTTTCAGGTAGTCTGTCTTCTCTTTCAGGGTCTCGTCTAATGCCTGATAACTGGGTTCATAGAAAGCCTGGACCTGGGTCTAACCTTTCTCAGCTACCTCAAAGTTACCCCACTAATACAGACAGGGTCAGGATGGGTGTTCACCACAAGATGTACGTAGCCTATAACACAGCACACAATCCAAACAACACCCAAACAATGGCTAGAGGTCAAGGAGGTAGCTCAAATTCTACACCTGAGGGTGGTGGCTCCTGCTTCTACCTCCTCACGTAATCACTGGATCACAACGTGTCAGGCCGAGCATTAGGACGGAGACAAGTGGCTTCACTCAAGCAAACTATTTGAAAGAGCACCCGGCCTTTCACCCCAAGGAGAGGCCCTTCTTGTTCCAACTATGTTCAAATCAAATCAAATTTATTTATATAGCCCTTCGTACATCAGCTGATATCTCAAAGTGCTGTACAGAAACCCAGCCTAAAACCCCAAACGGCAAGCAATGCAGGTGTAGAAGCACGGTGGCTAGGAGAAACTCCCTAGAGTTACAAGAGCTCCTTCCTGACTAACCTTACCAGACATAGTAGTGTCCACAACGGTGAGAAATGATAGCAGTGTGGTTTGAGATGTACACAGGGGATGTCTGGGCACTATTCATTAGCTGACATATAGTTATCATGTGAAGTGTCTTAGGGTAATAAGGTAATTAACCACATAACCCTCATTGACCCTTTATTAACTTGTCATTTGAAACTGGGTTGTGTAAATAACTTTTTAGAGCGACAGTAAACCTAGGCTAGAACAAGGACAGTTGAATATTTATCTTACTGAGGTGATGTAGATGGAATAAATTAATTCTAATATTTTCTACTCTATTCTTGCTAACACAGTTCTTTCTAAACAATTCTGCTCTCAGCTTGAAAGATAGCAATCATAGGAGATTTTGTGTAAAAACCCTCTGAATTTGGCATTCCAGATTGTGTTCGTAATTTCAATCAATTGTTTATATTTTTAAATCCCCTTAAAAACCAAGTTAGGAATAGGCTACCTCATTTCAAAATAGGCCATCGCTGTCAACCATGTATGATAATTTGTCACATTATACCAAACGTCCAAACAACATCTCCATCACAATAATTGAATTAATCTCAATCAGTTTAATGGGAATATGCATTTACACTGAACAAAAATATAAACGCAACATGTAAAGTGTTGGTCCCATGTTTCATGAGTTGATAAATATTCCAGAAATGTTACAATACGCACAAAAAACTTATTCTTTAAAATGATATGCACAAATTTGTTTACATCCCTGTTAGTGAGCATGTCTACTTTTCCCTGGCAGACATTCCTGCAGTCAGAATGACAATTGCACGCCCCTTAACTTGAGACATCTGTGGCATTGTGTTGTGTGACAAAACTGCACATTTTAGAGTGGCATTTTATTGCCTCCCCAGACAACGTAACATGCCCTCTAAAATGTGCAGTTTTGTCACACAACACAATGCCACATATGCCTCAAATTTAAGGGAGTTGTTTGGACCCGTGGTTTGCTGATGTCAACGTTGTGAACAGAGTGCCCCATGGTGGCAGTGGGGTTATGGTATGAGCAGACATATGCTATGGACAAGGAACACAGTTGCATTTTATCATGATTTGAACGCACTGAGATACCGTAAGATCTGTACACAATTCCTGGAAGCTGAAAATGTCCCAGTTCTTCCATGGCCTGCATATTCACCAGACATGTTACCCATTGAGCATACTCTGGATCGACATGTATGACAGCGTGTTCCAGTTCCCGCCAATATCCATCAACTTCGCATAGCCATTGAAGAGTGGGACAACATTCCACAGGCCCCAATCAACATTCTGATCAACTCTATGCAAAGGAGATGTCGCGCTGCAGTAGTCAAATGGTAGTCACACCAGATACCGACTGGTTTTCTGATCCACGCCCCTACTTTTTTTTTTTTTTTTTACATATCTGTATTCCGAGTCATGTGAAATCCATAGATTAGGGTCTAATGAATTCATTTCAATTGACTGATGTCCTTATATGAACTGTAACTCAGTCAAATCTTTGAAATTGTTTCATGTTGCGTTTATATTTTTGTTCAGTATATAGAGCAGTACCGTGTTTCAAAGAACACTGCGCGTACCTTTTTCATTTAACCACACCCTTTGAGCCATGACGCCAACCAATAAGATACTTTCATTTCAAGTGTAAACGGAAGTGAACAGTGACCAACAATTTCCCCGTTAGCGTTTTTATTTCGACGTTTATTAACACGCTGAATTCAAAATATGACAAATGTAACTGCACAGCATCAAACTTACCACAGGTAGTGTGTAATTCGCGTTGGAGACAGGACTTTGTTCATATGTTATATTCGTAACACTAGCTTGCTAGTTGCTGACGTTAACAATGGCAAACTGTGACGGTGTGGTTTTTCACACTCAAATAGCCTCCATCATGGAGGTGCTAGCGAATGCAGCCGTTGCAGAGATCTGTAAACTCGTAGACGACGAATATGCAGTGTTTCGTTTGGAAATATCTCAAAGCCAGAAAGAAAACAGGGCATTGCAGAGGAAACTACAGCTACTTGAACTGAAGGTGGCACGGGAGCGCGTCCTCGCCAGTCCCAGTAGTGTCAAGATCCTCGACCGATACAGAGGACTGGCAAGAGGTATATTTGCAGTGCCTGTCGCCCCAATCCTCTGCACGCATGTTCAGATGTGTTACCCAGGATTGGGTCTTAGTTAGCCCATTGAAATAGACGATAAAGGTTATTTAAGCAATTACGGCCCGAAGAGGTGTGGTTTATGGCCAATATACAACAGAGTGCCTAGATACAGCTCTTAGCCGTGGTATATTGGACATATATATCACAAACCCCCGAGGAGCCTTATTGCTATTATAAATTGTTTACCAACGTAATTAGAGCAGTACAACTAAATGTTTCATATAAGCAATATATTATTTTTCAAATATAAAGTGTACACTTGCAAAGTTGCACCCGGATGTATTTTGAGAAACACAGGAAATGTGGAATGGTCCAATGGAAATGCGAGCGCAAGGTGAGAGGATATGTCGTAGCCGAGGCAATGTTTGAAAACAGCCAGGTGCAACTTGCTAAACTGTGCACAGTAAGTGTATATTTTTTTATTTGAAATATTATTTCTCGCATAAATTTAAGTTAAAAATGTTTCCAAAGATATAGCAAGTGAGGCGCATTTGCGTTTAGAGAGTGTCTGGATTAAACAGCGTCGAGATTAGAGTTCACGAGGGAGCAAACTGGGGTCAGTACCATCAACTGAAAACCCGGGGGGGGGGTGCTATAAACTGGGTATACTCCACCTGGGATCCATGAGAGCTTGTTCTTGAATAGTAGGCAATAATTCACCAGATTAATTTACTTAGTTATCTTGCGCATATCGGTCGGGCTCTACTAAGCACCTCTTTTCCCACAATAACTCTCAGGGGAAGGACATCTCACTGGAGGCCACATGAGCTTTGTGAAGCGAGCTGGACACAACACATGGATAGATGACCAACCAATCACTGTTGATGAGGGGAGTGGAACCTCAACCCAGCACGTTATCTTGATAGAGGTTAGTGTGGCCAGTTTATTTCAGAAAGGCTACCCTCAGCTAGAGATGGGCATGGTTATTTGAATATCCAAATGCATGTTAGTATTCGATTATTAGGGAGATTCATTTAAGATTTTTTTTCAAGGCAGTGTCTATAATTAAATAATGATCTATGTGACACTGCTACATAGCCTACAAGGATAGATCATTACATTCAACGTTTTATTAAAACTGTTATGTCAGAGTGCCTCATAAAAAAGACTGCACCGGTAGCTTACACACGTTTCACACTGGTGTAGCTTGTTATTGTCGGTCAATCAAGAGGAACCATGTGTAGTAAGTGAAGTTGGAGCAAAAGGGAATTAAAGTTACGGAATTAAGCTGGCTAGATGAGATGTAGGCTACAATGATCAACCAACAGCTCCTGTTTCATATGAATGGAGTTGTAAACAAGGATGGGAAACACAGCAAAATAGCCTCAATTAGCCTTGCTACTTTAGCTGGCTAATTTAGCTGGCTACTGTAGCTAGCTAGCTTTTTTTTTACAACGATGCAATCATTACATGCACTACAGGATGGCATGACAGAAACTATGGCAGCACACAAGTTTCTCTAACTAGCGCGAGTTGGTTTGGCTACTTTCTCTTTGTCCCTCAGTGCTACACACACCGGACCCTGCTCTTCTCTCAAATCTCAATTGAAGTAAACCAATAAAAATACATTCTTTAAAACGCATGAATCCGGATATCCTAAAAATATAATATTATTAAAATAGTGAAATTATTTCAAATGCCCATCACTACCCTAAGCTATTCACTTAAATATATATATATATTTAACCTTTATTTAACTAGGCAAGTTAAGAACAAATTCCTATTTACAATGACGGCCTACCAAAAGCCTCCTGCAAGGAAGGGGGCTGGGATATAAAATAAATATAGGACAAAATACACATCAAATCAAATTTTATTTGTCACATACATACACACATCACGACAAGAGACGACACTACATAAAGAGAGACCTAAGACGACAACATAGCATGGCAGCAACACATGGTACAAACATTATTGGGCACAGACAACAGCACAAAGGTCAAGAAGGTACAGACAACAATACATCACACAAAGTAGCCACAATTGTCAGAGTGTCCATGATGTTATCTTTGAATTAAAGAATTGAGTTAACTGTCCAGTTCGAATATTTGTTGCCGCTCGTTCCAGTCAGTAGCTGCAGCGAACTGAAATGTACATCCACATTTATCTGCCATAGCCCCCAGAGATCCATGAAGTTTGGACATAAAAAATGCATTTGGGTGAAAAAACAAAGAAATTATATTCATATTTTTTTATTGTATGTGATCTGTAGTGGCCATTTGACTCAATTGATAGTAAATATGAACAGACTATTTATTAACAAGCACTTATTTAGATCTTATTTCATGTGAAAATTATTCCATTGCTCTGAAAACTTTCACTATTCCTGACCTGTTAGAAACAAATTGAATATCAAACTCAAATTATAATTACACAATTACACACAAGAAAGAATTATGAAGGTGGCACCTCTCATAGGTACAACAGGACCTGACAGAGTGGCATGTATGGCCTTAGCGATACGATCAAAAACTAATGTCCATTAAAGAACATAAAAATGAATTGCTGGGTCTCAGGAGGGTATGGGAGCTTGTGATACTTTCCTATGATGTTGTTATCCAATTAGACTCCTGTACCACCTCTCTTCTTGTCAGTCTGCAGATGCAGAGGTTGCAGGTCCTGGAGGATCGTCTCTGGTCAAGCAGGAGAAGACTGAAAGAGAGGACCCACCACACAGCAGAGAGACCCAGACTAGAGCGGCCCCTGTAGCCACGGAGGACCCAGCGCTGCCCAGGATCCGATGCAGCATCGGGTCAGTGGAACACCGAACACCGTCAGAGATCAACACTGAGACTTTAACTGAAACACACAGGCTCTTACACACAGGATATGACCACAGATCAGACCCAGAGAGACTGGGCTGTCCTCCTGCTCCCGGCTCAGAGTACTCACCGGTATTTCACCAGAGCCAGAGGACAGTTTATTCCCATGGAGATGTTGGTGACGCTCTAGACACTGGCGGTGATGATCTGTCTTGTTCTTACACTACAGAGATGGACGCTAGCAACATATCCTTGGGCTTAGAGACACAGACCGATCTGTCTAGAGGGGACTGGAACCGGTACAGTAGGAGTGTATACTCTGAAGGGTGCCAGGACAAGAAAGTGGAGGTTATGGTGGTAGATGAGGTGACTGTGAAAGTGGAGGGTGACGTTCCTCCCACATGGAATGCAGATGGTCACCTAGGAGACGGACAGTCCCAGGGTAGAGATTTCTTAGATTACAGGGAACGCTTAGAGACCAATCCAAATGTTGCAATCCAATCCCCTTTACAATCGCTCAGGGATCGCGACCCAGTGTCCACGTCGATGGAGCCTTCCGATTCACAAGGCCGCGTCCTTTTCGATCAGGTATTGAACTCAAACGACAGAGCTAGAGCCCAGGCTCAGGGAGCCACATCAGGTAATGGTAAAGAGAAACGGTTCCTCTGCATGTTCTGTAATAAAGGATTCAGCTGCCTCCAGAAGGTGGAGATGCACCAGAGGGTCCACACAGGGGTAAAACCCTACAGCTGTACCCAATGTCATATGCGCTTCGCCCAGGCTCGTGACCTCAAGAGGCACCAGAGGGTCCACACAGGGGAGAAACCCTACAGCTGCCCCCAGTGTGAAAAGAGGTTCTCCCGCCAGGACAATCTGAAGATACACCTGAAGGTCCACACAGGAGAGAGGCAGTTTGCTTGTACGCAATGCGGGAAGAAGTTCACAGAGAGGAGCTACCTCAGGATACACCAGCAGAAAAACCATCCCAATCTATTAACATAGAAAGTAATCATTCCACTAGATAGCTTCTGAAGTTTAGATCAAAACCTGCATTAAAGGGTAGGTAGCATAAACATAACTGAATGTAACATGGATTTGCATTAGTATACACAACAAAAGTCCCAATGCAAAGTTACCTCACTTTTGAATTTTTTTAGTTATTACATAAAACCCATAAAAATGCCGAAGTCATCCTGGAAGATGTTTTCGCGGGGTGTGACGTAAGATGGAAGCCCCAGGAAAGTCAGCCTATTCCCCTTAAATGTAAACTCCAACAGAAATAACTTTATATTAAACAATATTGTTTACACTCATTACTACTGGTTTCAATTACATTTACTTTATGAATGTATTATTACAAATCAGCTTGCAAGGTTGCTAGCCAACTAGCCTGCTAACGTCAGTGGTGTAAAGTATTACTTAGGTAGTTTTCGGGGTATCTGTACTTTACATTTTGGACAATTTATAATGTACTTTTTACTCCAAACATTTTCACTGAAACCAAAAGGTATGTTACATTTTGAATGCTTAGCAGGAGAGGAAAATGGTCCAATTCACACACTTATCAAGAGAACATCCCTGGTCATCCCTACTGCCTTTGATCTTGTGGACTTACTAAACACGAATGCTTTGTTTGTGAATTATGTCTTATGAAGAGTGCCCCTGGCTATCTGTAAAAAAATCAAATCAAATGCCGTCTGGTTTGCTTAATACTTTGATACTTAGGTATATTTCAGCAATTACATTTACTTTTGATACTTAAGTATATTTAATACCAAATATTTTTTAACTTTTACTCCGTAGTATTTTACTGGGTGACTTTTACTTGAGTCATTTTCTATTAAGGTATCTTTACTTTTACTCAAGTGTGACAATTGGTTACTTATTCCACTACTGGCTAACGTTAGCACTGCATGAGTCAGCCAGTTGCTATCAACACCTAACTTCCAGCTACATTAATGTAGACCAAAGTTTTGGGAAAGCATAACGCCATCTAACCAGTTATCAAATAATGTTACCAGTTTATGCAGCAGTGGAGACTCGTTTGAGGAGGAAATGGAGGACCATCCTCAGTGAAATTTCATAAAAATCCAAATGGTGAAACATTAAGTTATTTTTTTTAGATAAAACTATACTAAATATATTGAAATAACTTGCACTAACAGGACAAAAATATAGTTCTAATACCAAGAAAACTATTTATAAATCTACCTCCTGTAATTTGAAGGCCAGCATCCCGGAGTCGCCTCTTCACTGTTGATGTTGAGACTGGCTTCTGTTTCTTGACACTAATGTACTTGTACTCTTGCTCAGTTGTGCACTGGGGCCTCCCACTCTTCTTTCTATTCTATTTAAAGCCAGTTTGTGCTGTTCTGTGAAGGGAGTAGTACACAGCGTTACATTTACATTTAAGTCATTTAGCAGACGCTCTTATCCAGAGCGACTTACAAATTGGTGCGTTCACCTTATGACATCCAGTGGAACAGCCACTTTACAATAGTGCATCTAAATCTTTTAAGGGGGTGAGAAGGATTACTTTATCCTATCCTAGGTATTCCTGAAAGAGGTGGGGTTTCAGGTGTCTCCGGAAGGTGGTGATTGACTCCGCTGTCCTGGCGTCGTGAGGGAGTTTGTTCCACCATTGGGCGGCCAGAGCAGCGAACAGTTTTGACTGGGCTGCGCGGGAACTGTACTTCCTCAGTGGTAGGGAGGCGAGCAGGCCAGAGGTGGATGAACGCAGTGCCCTTGTTTGGGTGTAGGGCCTGATCAGAGCCTGGAGGTACTGAGGTGCCGTTCCCCTCACAGCTCCGTAGGCAAGCACCATGGTCTTGTAGCGGATGCGAGCTTCAACTGGAAGCCAGTGGAGAGAGCGGAGGAGCGGGGTGACGTGAGAGAACTTGGGAAGGTTGAACACCAGACGGGCTGCGGCGTTCTGGATGAGTTGTAGGAGTTTTATGGCACAGGCAGGGAGCCCAGCCAACAGCGAGTTGCAGTAATCCAGACGGAGATGACAAGTGCCTGGATTAGGACCTGCGCTGCTTCCTGTGTGAGGCAGGGTCGTACTCTGCGGATGTTGTAGAGCATGAACCTACAAGAACAGGCCACCGCCTTGATGTTAGTTGAGAACGACAGGGTGTTGTCCAGGATCACGCCAAGGTTCTTAGCGCTCTGGGAGGAGGACACAATGGAGTTGTCAACCGTGATGGCGAGATCATGGAACGGGCAGTCCTTCCCCGGGAGGAAGAGCAGCTCCGTCTTGCCGAGGTTCAGCTTGAGGTGGTGATCCGTCATCCACACTGATATGTCTGCCAGACATGCAGAGATGCGATTCGCCACCTGGTCATCAGAAGGGGGAAAGGAGAAGATTAATTGTGTGTCGTCTGCATAGCAATGATAGGAGAGACCATGTGAGGTTATGACAGAGCCAAGTGACTTGGTGTATAGCGAGAATAGGAGAGGGCCTAGAACAGAGCCCTGGGGGACGCCAGTGGTGAGAGCGCGTGGTGAGGAGACAGATTCTCGCCACACCACCTGGTAGGAGCGACCTGTCAGGTAGGACGCAATCCAAGCGTGGGCCACGCCGGAGATGCCCAAGCATTGTACGAGATCTTCAATTTCTTGGCAATTTCTCGCATGGAATAGCCTTAATTTCTCAGAACAAGAATAGACTGACGAGTTTCAGAAGAAAGTTCTTTGTTTCTGGCCGTTTTGAGCCTGTAATCGAACCCACATGCTGATGCTCCAGATACTCAACTAGTCTAAAGAAGGCCAGTTGTATTGCTTCTTTAATCAGAACAACAGTTTTCAGCTGTGCTAACATAATTGCAAAAGGGTTTTCTAATGATCAATTGCCTTTTTAAAATGATAAACTTGGATTAGCTAACACAACGTGCCATTGGACACCTACAGTGCCTTGCGAAAGTATTCGGCCCCCTTGAACTTTGCAACCTTTTGCCACATTTCAGGCTTCAAACATAAAGATATAAAACTGTATTTTTTTGTGAAGAATCAACAACAAGTGGGACACAATCATGAAGTGGAACGACATTTATTGGATATTTCAAACTTTTTTAACAAATCAAAAACTGAAAAATTGGGCGTGCAAAATTATTCAGCCCCTTTACTTTCAGTGCAGCAAACTCTCTCCAGAAGTTCAGTGAGGATCTCTGAATGATCCAATGTTGACCTAAATGACTAATGATGATAAATACAATCCACCTGTGTGTAATCAAGTCTCCGTATAAATGCACCTGCACTGTGATAGTCTCAGAGGTCCGTTAAAAGCGCAGAGAGCATCATGAAGAACAAGGAACACACCAGGCAGGTCCGAGATACTGTTGTGAAGAAGTTTAAAGCCGGATTTGGATACAAAAAGATTTCCCAAGCTTTAAACATCCCAAGGAGCACTGTGCAAGCGATAATATTGAAATGGAAGGAGTATCAGACCACTGCAAATCTACCAAGACCTGGCCGTCCCTCTAAACTTTCAGCTCATACAAGGAGAAGACTGATCAGAGATGCAGCCAAGAGGCCCATGATCACTCTGGATGAACTGCAGAGATCTACAGCTGAGGTGGGAGACTCTGTCCATAGGACAACAATCAGTCGTATATTGCACAAATCTGGCCTTTATGGAAGAGTGGCAAGAAGAAAGCCATTTCTTAAAGATATCAATAAAAAGTGTATTTTAAAGTTTGCCACAAGCCACCTGGGAGACACACCAAACATGTGGAAGAAGGTGCTCTGGTCAGATGAAACCAAAATTGAACTTTTTGGCAACAATGCAAAACGTTATGTTTGGCGTAAAAGCAACAGCTCATCACCCTGAACACACCATCCCCACTGTCAAACATGGTGGTGGCAGCATCATGGTTTGGGCCTGCTTTTCTTCAGCAGGGACAGGGAAGATGGTTAAAATTGATGGGAAGATGGATGGAGCCAAATACAGGACCATTCTGGAAGAAAACCTGATGGAGTCTGCAAAAGACCTGAGACTGGGACGGAGATTTGTCTTCCAACAAGACAATGATCCAAAACATAAAGCAAAATCTACAATGGAATGGTTCAAAAATAAACATATCCAGGTGTTAGAATGGCCAAGTCAAAGTCCAGACCTGAATCCAATCGAGAATCTGTGGAAAGAACTGAAAACTGCTGTTCACAAATGCTCTCCATCCAACCTCACTGAGCTCGAGCTGTTTTGCAAGGAGGAATGGGAAAAAAATGTCACTCTCGATGTGCAAAACTGATAGAGACATACCCCAAGCGACTTACAGCTGTAATCGCAGCAAAAGTTGGCGCTACAAAGTATTAACTTAAGGGGGCTGAATAATTTTGCACGCCCAATTTTTCCGTTTTTGATTTGTTAAAAAAGTTTGAAATATCCAATAAATGTCGTTCCACTTCATGATTGTGTCCCACTTGTTGTTGATTCTTCACAAAAAAATACAGTTTTATATCTTTATGTTTGAAGCCTGAAATGTGGCAAAAGGTCGCAAAGTTCAAGGGGGCCGAATACTTTCGCAAGGCACTGTATGTAGATATTCCATTAAAAATCACCCGTTTCCAGCAACAAAAGTAATTTACAACATTAACAATGTCTACACTGTATTTCTGATCAATTTGATGTTATTTTAATGGACAAAAATGTGCTTTTCTTTCAAAAACAAGGACATTTCTAAGTGACCCCAAATATGAACAGTAGTGTACTTTCTTCCTCCTACCCCCATAATGTCAAGCTTGATTAACAACCCCTCCTTCCACATAACATATGCTTTCTCCACATCAAAAAAGATCGCTACTACAGTCTCCTTGTTCACCTGAGACTTCCTGACCTCTGCTTCTAAGTAGAGCACTGGGTCCATAGTTCCCCTTCCTGAACCCACTCAGATGTGGCGATAGTAGCCCCCTGCTCTCCCGGAAGTAAGTTAGCCTCTCTGTAATCATATGTTCCATAATCTTACATACATATGATGTTAAAGCTATTGGCCGATAGCTTGATGGGTCCTTCCCTGGCTTCCGGATTGGTACCACTACTGCCTCCTTCCAACTGCCTGGTAGTTTCCCCTCCTCCCACACTGTGGAGAAGGCACAAAAAAAACTATTCCCCCTCAGGAGACTGAAAAGATTTGGCATGGGTCCTCAGATCCTCAAAAGGTTTTACAGCTGCACCATCGAGAGCATCCTGACGGGTTGCATCACTGCCTGGTATGGCAACTGCTTAGCCTCCGACCACAAGGCACTACAGAGGGTAGCGCGTACAGCCCAGTACATCACCGGGGCCAAGCTTCCGGCCAACCAGGACCTCTATACCAGGCGGTGTCAGATGAAGGCCCTAAGAATTGTCAGACTCCAGCCAACCTAGTCATAGACTCTGCTACACGGCAAGTGGTACCGGAGCGCCAAGTCTATGTCCAAGAGGCTCCTCAATAGCTTCTACCCCCAAGCCATAAGACTCATGAACAGCTAATCAAATGGCTACCCAGACTATTGGCATTGCCCCCCCGGAACGCTTCTGCTACTCTGTTATTCTCTATGCATAGTAACTTTAATAACTGTACATACATGTACATGTTACCTCGACACAGGTGTCCCTGCACATTGACTCTGTACCGGTAACCCCTGTATATAGCCCCGCTATTGTTATTTACCGCTGCTCTTTAATCATTTGTTATTCTTCTCTTTTTGGTGGGTATTTTCTTAACTGCATTGTTGGTTAAGGGCTTGTAAGGTCTACCTACACCTGTTGTATTCAGCGCATGTGACAAATTAAATTTGATTTGATTTTGTTGTACAACACCAAAACCTTACCCAGTGCCTCATCACTAAGATGGGACAACATAACATAGCACACCTCATCTTTTCCAGTTGAAGTTAACCCAGCCTTACCTATTGTCCTTTTCATCTCTGCCATGGTAAATGGTGCATTCAATGCATCCTTTACATCCTCCCTCATATCCAGCACTCCAGGATATTCCTCTCTTGTTCTCTCTCTCGCCCCCTCTGCCCATCCTCTGACAAATTTGCCAAGCTAAATGGAAACTCCTCTGGAAAGCATGGAGTTTATTAGGCTACAGATTAAATAAATTATGAACTTCACATGGTGGTGAATGTGCAAGATACTCCTTTCCAATAAATATCGAGGGTCTTATTCTGGTGACATGATTGATGCTTGGCTGCCGTTTGACAAATAATATCGCTCTTATCCATAATAATCTCATAATGTAGATAGCCAACCTCCACTGTATGTGCGAGCTTGTTAGCTAGAGCGCATGTGCCAAGACCAGTGGGCACATTTGCTATTTTAACAGTCAGTAGAGTTGAAAATGTGATGGAAACGCATTTAACTTGTATTTATTTGTATTCGGTACATGGGAATTTAACAGCAAAAGTTATTTTTCATCTGCAAACAGACTGATGGAAACGTATTGCCGGTGGGAAAATGCGCATATTGTTTCATGCAGATTGTATATTCGTAATGAAAATCTGTCTCAAATTGAATGGAAACCTACCTAATGTCTAGGAGTGCAGTGATGCGTAACATATTTTGGAATGCTGTTCCTTTCATTCAAGGTTTACAAATGCTATCATCTAATTTCCCCATCAATCTTTCTAGGCCGATCCACTATTTAAACTTACAGGCTGCAAGTAAATTGAGGACTTTCTGGTCTCAGTGAAGCATGGTCGGGAATGTCTTCCTGCCTAGCTGGTAGACTGGCAGAAGTCTTAAAGCGATGTCACCTTGTGTATCTGGAGAGAAGAATATTTAGTGAATAACTTGATTGTTTCAGGCAAAACAAATGAATGAGCATCTGACGCACCACTAGCTGGGTATTTTCAAACTAGATTTGCACTTCGAAGAGAAGATCTTGGGCCTGCTTCTCTCGGTTGGCGAAGCAACCTTTTTTGTCCTTGAAGATCGCTACTACTTATGAATGGACGGAATAGCAGCGGAATAGCCTCAATTATCCTTGCTACTTAGGTGTCTACTGTAGCTAGATAGCTAGCTTCTTTACAATGATGTAAAGACATGCACTACAGGATGCCAAATATTTCCAGCGGATGAGTTTTAGTTAGGTAAGATTTAATGTTTTTTTTTTGTTGCTATGGTTATTAATTATACTGCACTGATAGAGCGTAAACCCCAGAAAACAGATTTGATCGTGGCAGCAGCAGAGATATGAGTGTAAGAGATTTTAGAGCAGAAGATCTAAAGGGGGTTTTAAGAAAAGGGGTCTGTCCCATCCTCCCAGTTGTCCTGGAGTAAGATCTGGGAGGACTAGAGTACTGGGATAGGGGTGGTGAGTTTTTTGGGATATAGTGGTGTATAAAATGTGTGGGTTAGATGGTGGTGCAATTTATTTTCTCCGTTTCCCTTATTTTTTGTGACAATGTGCAATTCACACTCCGACCTGTGAAAGGAAACGATAACCAACACAGCGTCCAGTCTACCGGAAACTCACACGAAGAAGTAAACAGAAAGTGAACAGTGACTAAGAACAATTTCCACTTTAGCATTCATTGTTATTTAGACGTGTATTAACACCCTGGAACTCAAAATATGACTGATTTAACTGGACAGCATCACATACTTACAGCGTGTAGTGTTTAATAAGCGTTGGAGACGGGACTTGATTGATATACGTGATCTCGGTACCGCTAGTGAAACAATGGATAACTGTATGGTTTTTCACACTCAAATAGCCTCCGTCATGGAGGTGCTAGCGAATGCAGCTGTAGCTGAGCTCTGTAAACTCGTAGACGACGACTATGCAGTGTTTCGTTTGGAAATAACGCAAAGCCAGAAAGAAAACAGGGTTTTGCGAAGGAAACTACTGGAACTGAAGGTGGCAAGGGAGCGCGCAGAGAGGACAACGCGGGAGCGCGTCCTCGCCAGTCGTGTCAAGATCCCCGACCGAAACAGAGAAATGTCAAGAGGTACAGTTTGCATACCAGTGTGTTGTGAACAACATTAGCGTGCAAAACAATAGTGGAATCGGCGGATCGCATTCAAATAAAAGTAACCCATTGAAACTGATTCAAACGGATAAAAATAGTGGAATCATGCCACAATAGATAATGCTATACCAGGTTGTAATGTTATGATAATTTGACAAAGTACAAATCTGTTGAAATCGCACTGTGGATGTATAGACTACAGAATTAAATTGGGGCGTTATTATATTGCAGTGTACATACAGCCTTACTTCTGGATTCTGGGTCTATGAAATGGGGTACCAGCCTACTCAGTGATGCCCACAGATTACAATTGTGAAGAGTTTGCAGAAATATTAGAGTTGTAGATCTTATGGTTGAACTGTGGAAAATCACTTCACTATTCAGCCTCTCCCAGAAGGTGGTGCACAATTGGCCCAGCATCGTCCGGCTTAGGGTTTGGCTGTCATTGTAAATAAGAATTTGTTCTTAACTGACTTGTTTAGTTAAATAAAGGTTAAATAAATATTGTGCATAATTAACATTAATATTGCAATGTACAATCAAATGTTCAATCATTTATTTATAAAGCCCTTACATCAGCTGATGTCAGTGCTGTACAGAAACCCTGCCTAAAACCCCAAACGGAAAGCAATGCAGGTGTAGAAGCACGGTGGTTAGGAAAAACTCCCTAGAAAGGCCGGAACCCCGGAAGAACCATAGAGAGGAATCAGGCTATGTACACCCTTACCTCTGGATCTTGAGTCCATAAAATGGGGTATTAGCCTACTCAGTGACACACACAGAACACAACTGTAAGTAGTTTAAACAAATATTAGCATTATAGCTCATATTGTGTAACTTTAACTGTGGGAAATCACCTCATTATACAGCATATTCCTTCCCAAGATCATAGGCATAAGGGTATACATTGCAAAATTAATGTTCAATACAATAGGCTGAATAGTGAGGTGATTTTCCACAGTTAAAGTAACACAATAAGAGCTACGCCGCTAATATGTGTAAACTCTTCAGAATTGTAATCTGTGGGTGTCACTGAATAGGCTGATAGTCCATTTCATGGACCCACGATCCATAGGTAAGGCTGTACAGTGCATATAAGTATGCCCCCAATGCAATTCTGAAGTCTACATCCCTGTGCGTTTAAAAGTTGTTGTTTTTTTGCTTTAAATTACATTTTTGTCTTTTGTTGAATTTGTATAACAACATTCCAACCTTGTTTAGAATTATCTTGTCCAATTGTGGCATGATTCCACAATTATTATCCGTTTGCATCCATGGGGGACTTTTAGTTTGAAGGCAAACCATTCAGCTATTGTTGTTCATGACACACACATATTTTACAGAAGGCTGAGCAGCCTGTCATATATAGCGGCACTGCCTCTCCCCTCTTCCCTTCTGCATGTGTTCAGATGTGTTACCTAGAATTGGGTCTTGCTGGTCACTTTTTGGATAGTATGCAATAATGGCCCTGATTACTTATCTATCTTGCACAAAGACACTATCATATTCTAACCAGATTGTTCATGTTCTGCATTTCCTATTATTTACTCAATGAAAACAATGTGATGCATGGAACATAATACATTGATCAATAAATGGTATATCAGGAAGTTATGAAAGTGTTACCTAGTGGTTAGAGCGTTGGACTAGTAACCGGAATGTTGCGAGTTCAAATCCCCGAGCTGACACGGTACAAATCTGTCGTTCTGCCCCTGAACAGGCAGTTAACCCACTGTTCCCAGGCCGTCATTGAAAATAAGAATGTGTTCTTAACTGACTTGCCTGGTTAAATAAAGGTAAAAAAAAAAAAAAAAAAAAAAAATTGTAGACAGTATCAATGGTGTACAAAATACCGTTGACAGTACCTAACCACCTCTTTTCCCCCAGTCACTGTCTCAGGTGAAGGACGTCTCACTGGAGGGCACAGGAGCTTTGTGAAGCCAGCGAGACACAATACATGGAGAGATGACCAACCAATCACTGTTGAGGGGAGTGGAACCTCAACCCAGCACGTTATCGTAATAGAGGTTAGTGTAATAGTGTTGCATTAAAAATGACAATCACTTTGTAAATCAAATGTGGCCGTTTACTACCGGAAGGCTCTCTTCAGCTATTCACTTGCTTACATGTACATCCTTATTTATCTGCCATAGGGGAGCTTGTGAGACTTCCCTACAACATTGTTATCCAATTCAACTAATGTACCGGTAATAACCTCTCTTCTTGTGTCAGTCTGCAGATGCAGAGGCTGCAGGTCCTGGGGTCAAGCAGGAGAGGTCTGAAGGAGAGAAGGACCCACAGCACAGCAGAGCCATCCAGACTGGAGCGCCCCCTGTAAGCATAGAGGACCCCACCAGTGCCCCAACGTCTCCCAGGAACCGACCCAGCGTCAGGGAGGTCAGCGGAACGCAGAACGCCGTCCTCAAGTCAGAGACCGACACCAAGACTTTAAATTTAACACACAGGCTCTTACACACAGATTCTGACCACAGATCAGACCCAGGGAGACTGGGCTGTCCTCCTGCTCCCGGTTCAGAGTACTTACCGGTATTTCACCAGAGCCAGAGGATGGTTCATTGCCGTGGAGATGACTCGATAGACACTAGTGGCGATGATCCGTCTTGTTCTTACACTACAGAGATGGACCCTGGCAACATGACCTTGGGTTTAGAGACACGGACTGATCTGTCTAGAGGGGACTGGAACCGGTATAGTAGTAGTGTATACTCTGAAGGGTGCCTAGCTAAGAAAGGGGAGGTTATAGTGATAGATGAGGTGAAAGTGGAGGGTGTCGTTCCTCCCACATGGATTGCAGATAGTCACCTAGGAAACAGACACTCACAAGGCAGAGATTTCTTATATTACAGGGAAAGCTTAGAGACACATCCAAATGTTGAGACCCACTCCCCTACACACACATTCAGGGAATCCGACTCAGTGTCCACGTCGATGAGTCCTTCCGATTCACAGGTATTGAACTCAAAGGACCAAAGGGCCAAGGCTCGGGGAGCAACATCAGGCAACGGTAAAGAGAAACGGTTCCTCTGCATATTCTGTAAGAAAGGCTTCAGCTGCTCCCAGAATGTGGAGATCCACCAGAGGATCCACACAGGAGAGAAACCCTACAGCTGCCCCCAGTGTCACATGTGCTTTGCTCAGTCTGGCAGCCTGAAGAGGCACCAAAGGGTCCACACAGGGGAGAAACCCTACAGCTGCCCACAGTGCGAGAAGAGGTTCTCCCGCCAACACCTGCTGAAGACGCACCTGAAGATCCACACAGGAGAGAGGCCATAGCGCCTGTACGCCTTGCAGGAAGAGATTCTCAGAGAGGAGCTACCTCAGGATACACCAGCAGAAAAAACATTCCACTCTATAACATAGAAAGTTTGTTTAGATCAAACCCTGCAATGAAGGTAGACTCAGCGAGATTACTTAGATGCACAAAGTAAACAGCAGTAGTGGGTCAATTTCTACAACAACTAAGAGCGTTGAAGCACAAGGCTAAATTTCTGATGTTTTGGTCCTGCGGCTACCACGTTGTAGCAGCGTAAAGCGAACTCATGTACATGCGCAGATACTGTGTGACTGTGAAAGCAAAGTCTAGCATCACGCTCATCACAATATCTGGGGTTCTGCTCGTGGCAACCTCATAACGCTGAGTCTTCCTTTAAAGACAAAGGTTCATTTTCATTGTTGTCAGAATAACATTTCAGTGTTGCATATTCCTGGGTAGAATATTGCATTTAGGCATTGTGTGATACACATAATTACATTGCCTTCAGAAAGTATTCACACCAGTTGACGTTTTCCTAATTTTGTTGTGTTACTGGCCTACACACAATATCCCATGATGTCAAAGTGGAATTATATTTTTAGACATTTTTACAAATTAATAAAAAATTAAAAGCTGAAATGTCTTGAGTCAGTAAGTATTCAACCCCTTTGTTATGGCAAGCCTAAATAAGTTCAGGAGTAAAAATGTCACTTAAGTTGCATAGTTAACATGATTTTATATGACTACCTCATCTCTGTACCCCATACCTACAGATACAAGGTCCCTCAGTCGAGCAGTGAATTTCTAACACAGATTCAAGACCAGGTAGATTTCCAATGCCTCTGAATGAAGGGCACCTATTGGTAGATGGGTAAAATAAAAAAGCAGGCATTGAATATCCCTTTGAGAATGGTGTAGTTATTAATTACACTTTGGATGGTATATCAATACACCCAGTTACTACAAAGATACAGAAGCCCTTCCTAACTCTGCCGGAAAGGAAGGAAACCACTCAGGGATTTCACCATGAGGCCAATGGTGACTTTAAAACAGTTACAGAGTTTAATGGCTGTGATAGGAGAAAACTTAGGATGAATCAAGAACTTTGTAGTTACTCTACAACACTAACCTAATTGACAGAGTGAAAAGAAGGAAGCCTGTACAGAAGAAAAATATTCCCCCCAAAATATTTTTAAAAACTCCAAAAAGGCACTAAAGTAAAACTGCAAAAAATGTAGCAAAGAAATTAACTTTATGTCCTAAATACAAAGCGTTGTTTGGGGCAAAACCAACACATCAGTGAGTATGACTCTTCATATTTTCAAGCATGGTGGTGGCTGCATCAAGTTATGGGTGTGCTTGTCATCGGCAAGGACTAGGGAGTTTTTTTTTATCATAAAAATAAACGAAAAAGCTAAGCACAGGCAAAATCCAAGAGGAAAACCTGGGTCAGTCTGCTTTCCAATAGACACTGGGAGATTAATTCACCTTTCAGCAGGACAATTACCTAAAACACAAGGCCAAATATACACTGGCATTGCATACCAAGACAACATTGAATGTTCCTGAGTGGCTTAGTATCAGTTTTGACTTAAAAAAAAAAAAAGTAAGAATAATGTGCAAATATTGTACAATCCAGGTGTACAAAGCTCTTAATAAGGACTTACCCACAAAGACTCACAGCTGTAAATCGCTGTCAAAGGTGATTCTAACATGTTCTGACTCGGGTTGAATACTTATAATCAAGATGTTTTTTTTTTTTTTTTTACAAATGTATAATTTTTCTTCCACTTTCAGAGTATTTTGTGTAGATCGTTGACCAAAAAAAATACAATTAAATCAATTTTAATCCCACTTTGTAACACAACAAAATGTGGAAAAAGGGGTGTGAAGGCCGCACTTAATTTTTATATTGTGCTTGCACTGTGTAGACTGATGTTCAAATGCCATTGAAATACCCCAAAAATTTCCGAGAAAATTAATGCAGATTTGTTGTTGAGATGTGTGGTTTTCATATTGTGTATTTAAAACTTGTTTCTGTTTAATAAATACAAAATTGGACTTTACATTCTAAGACATTCATTGAGACTCTCTTTAGTATAAATCTGATCTCACCCTATTCTGCATACACTCAACATCGCTTTATTACCAATATACACTTACTAAATATACCTACACACCTACTGTACACGTCAAAATAGTTTAGTCAGGTTTGTCTGATGATGACTTTACTTATCATAGCTGACTTGATTTTACCTACGTATTTATGTCCACTATGATGGGTTGAAATTAAATTCTGTAACTACAGTATAGGACTCAAACATAGTGGGGATGGGTAAACACTCCATGTTGAAAGTGTGTTTATTATCTGTGTGTACATACCTGAGGGAGTGCATGTCTGTGTAATCTGTATCACCTCTCATCCAGGAGGAGGAGGGTCCAGAGGTGCTGCTGGTGAAGGAGGAGGGGTATGAGGAGGGTCTGGGGGGACCATGGTCATGGAGGACAACCATACTACACCTCCTGAACCCACAGAGGAACCAGCTGAGCAACACAGGACCACACACAGTCTCACTGAGGTGAGCCCACTGTGAACTACTGTCTATATGGTATTAGGTCAGAGCTCATATCCACAAAGCCTCAGAGTAGGAGTGCTGATCTCGGATCAGTTTTGCATTTTAGATCAAAATGAATAAGATTATATGTAAATATCCTAGATCAGCAATCCTACTCTGAGATTGTTTTGTGGATACGGGCCCAGCTATTGATTAATTTTGTCTTAATTTTGGGACCATGCCTTTGAATTATCAAACCATTTTTATTTAACTAGACAAGTTATTTAAGAACAAATTCTTATTTTACGACACCCTACCCCGGCCAAATCCTACCTTAACCCAGACGACGCTGGGCCAATTGTGCGCCGCACCTATGGGACTCCCGATCACAGCCAGTTGTGATACAGCCTGGGATCGAACCAGGGTCTGTAGTGAAGCCTCTAGCACTGAGATGCAGTTCCTTAGACCACTGCAACACTCGGGAACCATTAAAGAGCGTAAAGTAATCAAATCAACTAACACTTTTGCATAGTATCAAATGAACTGCATAGTTATCATAGCAATCCCTAATTGCTCAATCAAAAGATATTCCATAGCAGGTTGCTCATATCAGAATTCTTGATCCAATATCCTCTCACTCTGTATCTTTTACAGTCAGTAGACATGGATGATGGGAAGCCTGATCTGCTGTTAGTCAAAGAGGAGAGAATAGAAGACGTAACAGAGAGCATTGACCTGCTGAGTGGACTAAAGATGGGGGAGCAAGGTAAGAGAGAAATACATAAGCCGACATACAGTAATAGATATTCAATGGTAATAGTGATGCATCTGTCTATAGTGTTTTCTTCATTCATAAAATCAAATCAATACAACTTACATAATGTATTAACTTGACCAGGTTAGAAAAAACTTCATATGTAAAGTTTTCTGCCATGTTTGTAAAGTCTATTTTCTAACTTCTTCCTGCAGGTGGTTGGCTGGAGGCTGACAGAGGAGACTGGGTGGCCTCATGGATTCCCAGACTCAGACGAGTGCAGCCAAAGGCTCAGGGGACAACATCACTGATCAGGCCAGGACCAGAGATGACATATTGTAGGTCAGTGGATGGGACAGTGTCCTCAATTCTGGGCTGGGGAACAACACTGTTAACCACAACCAAAAACAGACAGTTAAAAAAATTAAAAAAAATAATAATAATTTGTCTCCACGTCAACAGACTGGCTGAGACCAGGGCGGGGCGTAGATTTGGTCTGCGGGGACGGGAAGGTGTCCATATGAGGCGGGAGAGAACAGACACAGGCTAGCGATGCTCCGTCCTGCTCCTATAGTTGTGATTTAGAGAGACTGCCTTCTATAGGATCTATCAACTGGAACATTGACCCTGCTACAACACACACACTCCCTGGCCTTCGTCCTCCTCACACTCTGCTAATGTTAAACCAGACCTCAGACAATGCCAGTGCCTCAACACTAAATGGCTACACAAGCCCATTGACAAATGACAGTCGTAGTGACGTTATTAGTAGATCCGGTGGCAAAGAGAAGCACTTCCCGTGTTCATTCTGTGGGAAAGCCTTCAGTTTCCCCAAACAGGTGGATATCCACCAGAGGATGCACACAGGGGAAAAATAATTTGGCTGCCAACTGTGCCGGGCTAGTTTTTCAGACTCGTCCAACCTGAAGAGGCACCTGAGGGCCCACAAAGGAGAGAAATCGTACAGCTGCCCCCAGTGTGATAAGAGGTTCTCCCATCAGCACCACCTGAAGAGACACCAGAGGGTCCACAGGGGAGAAAGGCCGTTCACCTGTATGCACTGCAGGAAGAGGTTCTCAGAGGAGATACCTCAGGATACACCAGCAGAAAATGCACACATGTAATGTAGTATTAGTTATTTTGTAGTTAATTCTGTTGGTTTTGGATGTAGTAGGGAACTGGATGAGGTGACTTGAGGGAAGAATGCGTATGATGAGGCAGAGTAGGTGATATGGTGATGTAGGGCTGGGCGATATGGCCAAAATCTCATATCCTGATAATGATACATATCACGATATACACATTTTCTGTAAATTCAATGAATAAATAGTTTATATAAAATGACCACATGTAAAGGCCTATTTCTTATTACATTTTTAATTATACTCAACAAATTAAAGGTATTTACTCATATTTGATTTTCGATTTTCGGGGGGGCTTGCCTGTTTTGCATGTTATTTTGGCATTAATACGTGTCACATATCAATTTGCATTTGGTTCCTTGGGTCGAGTGTAAGCACATTATACTTCATTCTTGAATCAACACAGATTTTTTTAAATAATAAACTTCAATGGCTCCATATTGTTAGGTACTTGAGTGGTGCCAGGACAATAACCTCTCTCTCAACGCCAACCAAACCAAGGAGCTGATTGTGCACTACAGGAGAGGGTCAAAAGGTAGCTGCACCGCCCTAAACCAGATGGCTCTTCAGAGGTTGGTGCGGTCAGCCCAATGCACCATCGGGAGTACGCTGCCTGCCCTCCAGGTCATTTATACCACTCTGTGTCGATGGAAGACCAAGAAGATCATTAGGGTCCTCAGCCAACCAAGCCACGGACTTTTCACTCTACTACCGTCTGGCAGACAATACAGGAGCATCAGAGTCCAACAGCCTCCGTGATGGCTTCTAACACCAGACCATCAGACTGTTGAACAGCCATTACTAGCTGTCTGCCTGTCCTGAACCTTAGACACTTTTTTGGCACACATTATCCCACTGACTCACACAAAAACACACACCCATACTTACAAATACAAACATACACACACAGTCAACTCTGCTGTCCTATGTACAGTATATGGAGACACTGGACACTTCCTGTTTTTTATACTGTTTATACACACTATTTACATAGTGTATTCTTGACACAGCTCACTCTAATACATCTGCTGCTGTACATATCATTCTAAGCATATCCTTTGGGTGCATTCATCCTGTGTATATAAGCACAGATTGCTATTTGGATTATTGATATAGTATTATTTGGATTGTAAATTGGATTCGTACTGTTATTTCTTGGTTTACATTTTGGATGATTTAATGATTTGATTTGTTTGACATTATAATGTTAGTAACACAAGCATTTCACTGCACCCACTAAGACACTAGGCAGAGTTGCAAAGTAAAATCCATATCTCAGACTGGTAAATGAAAAGAAAAGATTAAGATGGGCAAAAGAACACAGACACTGGACAGAGGAGTTCTGCCTAGAAGGCCAGCATCCCGTTATCGCCTCTTCACTGTTGAAGTTGAGGACTTGTGAGGTGTCTGTTTCTCAAACTAGACAATTTAATGGACTTGTCCTCTTTCTAGTTTGTGCACCGGGGCCTCCCACTCCTCATTCTATTTAGAGCCAGTTTGCGTTGTTCTGGAAAGGGAGTAGTACAGTCGTGGCCAAAAGTTTTGAGAATGACACAAGTATTAATTTATACAAAGTTTGCTGCTTCAGTGTCTTTAGATATTTCTGTCAGATGTTACTATGGAATACTGAAGTATAATTACAAGCATTTCATAAGTGTCAAAGGCTTTTATTGACACTTACATGAAGTTGACGCAAAGAGTCAATATTTGCAGTGTTGACCCTTCTATTTCAAGACCTCTGCAATCCGCCCTGGCATGCTGTCAATTAACTTCTGGGCCACATCCTGACTGATGGCAGCCCATTCTTGCATAATCAATGCTTGGAGTTTGTCAGAATTTGTGGGTTTTTGTTTGTCCACCCGCCTCTTGAGAATTGACCACAAGTTCTCAATGGGATTAAGGTCTGGGGAGTTTCCTGGTCATGGACCCAAAATATCGATGTTTTGTTCCCTGAGCCACTTAGTTGTCACTTTTGCCTTATGGCAAGGTGCTCCATCATGCTGGAAAAGGAATTGTTCTTCACCAAACTGTTCCTGGATGGTTGGGAGAAGTTGCTCTCAGAGGATCTGTTGGTACTATTCTTTATTCATGGCTGTGTTCTTAGTCAAAATTGTGAGTGAGCCCACTCCCTTGGCTGAGAAGCAACCCCACGCATGAATGGTCTCAGGATGCTTTACTGTTGGCATGACACAGGACTGATGGTAGCGCTCACCTTGTCTTCTCCCGACAAGCTTTTTTCCGGATGCCCCAAACAATCGGAAAGGGGATTCATCAGAGAAAATGACTTTACCCAAGTCCTCAGTGTAGTATCTGGGATCTACATCTGTTTATATTAGTTACTGTGCTGTTACTAAGCAGTAATGCATTACGGCAGTGTTACGTTACTACACCTAATAGGAAATGCACATGCGCACTGGAATGCCGCGAACTGTAGAGCACGAGGGGTTTTTGACTAAACGAAAACTAACTGTACTCCCGTCTCCTGCCTGGTCATTTCTCCACAACACAAATATTACACTCAGCAGTCCAATCCCTGTACCTTTTGCAGAATATCAGTCTGTCCCTGATGTTTTCCCTGGAGAGAAGTGGCTTCTTTGCTGCCCTTCTTGACACCAGGCCATCCTCCAAAAGTCTTTGCCTCACTGTGCGTGCAGATGCACTCACACCTGCCTGCTGCCATTCCTGAGCAAGCTCTGTACTGGTGGTGCCCCGATCCCGCAGATAAATCAACTTTAGGAGACGGTCCTGGCACTTGCTGGACTTTCTTGGGCGCCCTGAAGCCTTCTTCACAACAATTGAATCGCTCTCCTTGAAGTTCTTGATGATCTGATCGATGGTTGATTTAGGTGCAATCTTACTGGCAGCAATATCCTTGCCTGTGAAGACCTTTTTGTGCAAAGCAATGATGACGGCATGTGTTTACTTGCAGGTAACCATGACTGACAGAGGAAGAACAATGATTCCAAGCACCATCCTCCTTTTGAAGCTTCCAGTCTGTTATTCAAACTCAATGAGCATGACAGAGTGATCTCCAGCCTTGTCCTCATCAACACTCACACCTGTGTTAACGAGAGAATCACTGACATGATGTCAGCTGGTCCTTTTGTGGCAGGGCTGAAATGCAGTGGAAATGTTTTTTGGGGATTCAGTTAATTTGCATGGCAAAGAGGGACTTTGCAATTAATTGCAATTCATCTGATCACTCTTCATAACATTCTAGAGTATATGCTAATTGCCATCATACAAACTGAGGCAGCAAACTTTGTGAAAATTAATATTTGCATCATTCTCAAAACCTTTGGCCACGATTTTACACAGTGTTGTACGAGATCTTCCGTTTCTTGGCAATTTATCGCATGGAATAGCCTTCATTTCTCAGAACAAGAATAGACTGACGAGTTTCAAAAGAAAGTGCTTTGTTTCTGGACATTTTGAGCCTGTAATCGAACACACAAATGCTGATGCTCCAGATAGATACTCAACTAGTCTAAAGAAGGCTTCTTTAATCAGCACAACAGATTTCAGCTGTGCTAACATAATTGCAAAAGGGTTTTGTAATGATCAATTAGTCTTTTAAATGATAAACTTGGATTAGCTAACACAACGTGCCACTGGAACACAGGAGTGATGGTAGCTGATAATGGGCCTCTGTCCACCTATGTAGATATTATTATCCATTAAAAATCTGCCGTTTCCAGCTACAATAGTCATTTACAACATTAACACTGTCTACACTGTATTTCTGATCAATTTGATGTTATTTTAAATGGACAAAACATTTTTTGCTTTTCTTTCAATAACAAGGACATTTCTTAGTGACCAAAAACTTTTGAACGGTAGTGTAGTATATAGGGCAGCAGACTCTAATGTGCTAGTGATGGCTGCAGTATGATGACCTTGAGATAGAAGCTGTTTTTCAGTCTCTCGGTCCCTCTGCTGTTTCCTGAAGTCCACAATCAGCTCCTTTGTTTTGTTGATCCTGGCACCACACTCCCAGGGCCCTCACCTCCTCCCTGTAGCATGTCTCGTCATTGTTGGTAATCAGGCCTATTACTGTTGTGTCGTCTGCAAACTTGATGATTGAGTTGGAGGTGTGCTTGGCCACGCAGTCATAGGTGAACAGGGAGCACAGAAGGGGGCTGAGCACGCATCCTTGTGGGGCCCCAGTGTTGAGTCAGCTAAGTGGAGGTGTTGTTTCCTACCTTCACCACCAGGATGCGGCCCATCGCGAAGTCCAGGACCCAGTTGCACAGGGCGGGGTTCAGACCCAGGGCCTCAAACTTAATGATGAGCTTGGAGGGTACTATTGTGTTGAATGCTGAGTCAATGAACAGCATTCTTACATAGGTATTTATCTTGTCCAGATGGTATAGGGCAGAATACAGTGCGATGGCGATTGCATCGTCTGTGGATCTATTGGGGCGGTAAGCAAATTGAAGTCGGTCTAGGGTGTCAGGTAAGGTAGAGGTGATATGATCCTTAGATGGTCTCTCAAAGCACTTCATGATGACAGAAGTAAGTGCTACGGGCAGTAGTAATTTAGTTCAGTTACCTTAGCTTGCTTGGGTACAGGAACAATGGTGGACATCTTGAACCATGTGGGGACAGCAGACTGGGCTAGGGAGAGATTGAATATGTCCGTAAACACACCAGCCAGCTCATGCTCTGAGGACGCGGCTAGGGATGCCGTCTGGGCCGGCAGCCCTTGGAGGGTTAACATGCTTAAATGTCTTACGTCGGCCACGGAGAGCCCACAGTCCTTGGTAGCAGGACATGTCGGTGGCACTGTGTTATACTGAAAGTGGGTGAAGGTGTTTAGCTTGTCCAGAAGCAAACGTTGGTGGTTTTCCCTTTGTAGTCCGTGATTGTCTGTAGACCCTGCCACATACGTCTCGTGTCTGAGCCATTGAATTGTGACTCCACTCTGTCTCTATACTGACCTTTTGCCTGTTTGCTTTACGGAGGGAATAACTACACTGTTTGTATTCGACCATATTCCCTGTCACCTTGCCATGGCTAAATGCAATGGTACGCGCTTTCAGTTTTGCTCAAATGCTGCCATCTATCCACGGTTTCTGGTTAGAGTAGGTTTTAATAGTGGGTACAACATATCCCATACACTTCCTGATAGACGAATACGGTGACTGAGTTTATGTTGTTCTCGGAGGCTACCCGGAACATATCCCAGTCCACGTGATCAAAACAATCTTGAAGTGTGGATTCCGATTGGTCAGACCAGCGTTGAATAGTCCTTAGCACGGGTACTTCCTGTTTGAGTTTCTGCCTATAGGAAGGGAGGAGCAAAATTGAGTTATGATCAGATTTGCCGAAGGGACGTTGGGGGGGGGGGGGGGGCCTTGTAGGCATCCCGGAAGTTGGAGTAGCAGTGGTCGAGTGTTTTAGCAGCATGAGTACAACAGTCATTTTGTTGATAGAACTTCAGTAATGTTTTTCTCAAATGTACCTTGATAAAATCCCCAGCTAGTATAAATGCAGCCTCGGGATATGTGGTTTCCAGTTTGCATAAAGTCCAGTGAAGTTCTTTGAGGGCCGTTGTGGTATCGGCTTGAGGGGAAATATACACAGCTGTGACTATAACAGAAGATAATTATCTTGGGAGGTAATACGGTAGGCATTTGATTGTGAGGTATTGTAGGTCAGGTGAACAAAAGGACTTGAGTTCCTGTATGTTATCACAATCACACCATGAGTTGTTTATCATGAAACATACACCCCTGCCCTTCTTCTTCCCAGAGAGATATTTATTCCTGTCTGCGCAATGAACTGAGAACCTAACTGGCAGTACGGACTCAGACAGAATATCCATGTTTCTGTGAAACAGAGTATGTTACAGTCCTTGATGTCTCTCTGGAAGGAAATCCTCGCCCTGAGCTCGTCAACTTTATTATCCAGAGACTGAACATTAGTGAGTAACAGATTAGGAAGTGGCGGGTGGTGTGTGCACTTCCTGAGTTGGACTAGAAGTCCACTCAGAGTCCCTCTTTTCCGTCGGTGGTGTTTTCGATCAGCCACTGGAATCAGCTCAACCGCCCAGGGGGTACGAACAAAGGATCCGATTCGGGAAAATCAATGCTGGTAATGCTTTTGAGTTACCGCCGCTCTGATATCCAAAAGTTCTTCCCGGCTGTATGTAATAACATAAAACATTTCCTGGGCTAATAATGTAAGAAATATGACAAAAAAACGAAATACTGCAAAGTTTCATAAGAGCTAGAAACACGGCAGCCCTATCCGTCAGCTCCGTTTTCGAGTCACGCCCCTCAGGGATCGACCCTTGTCGTGCTTTGCTCTCCAGAGCAGGGCACCGTTCAAAGGAGTGATCAATGGGGTAGCATTGAGTGTAGAAGTGGATCAAATAAATAAAAAATATTCCTGGTGTTTGTCATGCCCTCCGTTTGGTGAGACGCAGACCTGGTGGCAATGGCAAGACTGAGAACCCGGTCTGTCTTGTTGAGATTTGAGACAGTTTCTACCAGGTTAGGTCATATGTGACTCACCACCTTGATTTGGTCTTATGTAGTAAAATTGTGAAATTGTGTTTTTTTTTACATTGGATAAAAGTATAGATTCAGCTACAAAACGGTATATCATACAATGCATTTTTGAGGAACAATGGGAAAGTAATTCTGCTTTGAAAGTTGCTAAACTTTTGAGAAAATGGCCTTTGAATGTTTTGGTATCTAGTGAAGAGCTCTTCTTTGTCTACACCCATTCAGCATTGTTCACACCCTCTTAAGCTTTAGTCCCACCCATCTCGTTTCGCTCTCAGTGCTTTCAGAGCCCACACTTGACACTGGGTGATGATTTGTTTACCTCTGGATAACATGAAAAACAGCCTAACCAGCTCTGCTGGCAACAATTTCATTACGCTTTTTTTGCCGGCATCTACTCACACCTGCAATATTCAACAGGTGTTGTACACTTTAGCTTAAGACATGTACAGTGTTTCATTCTGGAAATGGTCCTCTACAAGCCAGAATGTTGAATACAGTTATATTTGAATTTACTCTGCCAATTTTCCGTGGTGTTGGTCCTTCAGACAAAATATTCACAGGAAAGTATTGTTTTCCTGACTTGTTAGAGAACCGGTTCTGAAGTAGAAATGTATGTCACCTGCACAAAACTTTGTAAACTCCTGCAAGACTTCAGTTAGTATGCGTGGTTCTGGTGTGTGTACTTCCGTCTTGTGCACCTGCCTTCGGTCACGAGCAAAACATATTAACTGCCACACACATAAACCCGCATTTTGAAGTTGGTTTAATAATACTTCATTGTGGATAACTGGCAGAGTAAGTTTAAATATAATTGTATTCAACATTCGTTGTCTACATAATTTAGTGATAAGGATAGAGAAAGCACTGAGAAAGAACTGTGTGTCAACTGTTGGGGCGCCGAAGATCTACTCTTAAGTCTAAATCGATTCTCAATTGCCGCGCGGTTCTAGAAACAACGCCCTTTACTTTAATACCACATCAAAGTAATTTCACAAATGTAAAATATACACATACTGTTTTAATTGGCTTTATCACAGTTGCAGCCAACAGTATTTTTCAGTTACATGTTTCTGGCAGCCTTCTTCCGTTACACACAGGTGTTCAGAGCACGCTATATAGCTAATTAGCACAGGAGGTCCCTCTGTCTTCTATAAACACGTACTGTAACATGGATATATGGACGTGTGGGAACACTAATCCTAATCCTATAAAGGCCTGTTGTAATTTAACCTTGTTTTTTGCGTACCGCAAGCGATACTTGTTAACATTGAGAGCAAACATCGGTTCTATCATCAATAGGTGATAAAGGTAGTTCGCGTCTATGAATGGGGTAGTGGCACCCATGCAACTGGGGATACGAAGTGCTCTTTGAGAGGGAGACGAGTTTGAGTGGGGCAGAAAGTTTACTATGCTTAAGGCAGTGAAGAGAGCAGAGGATAGGCCAAGGTTAAGTGTTCGACCGGGAGCCCCCCAGTGAGTAGGCCTGAAGAGAGCAATCCATAGAGGATGAGTATTAGTAAGGCAGGATTTCTTGCTATGGTTATTAATTGTCTGCACTGATGGAACATAAATCCCAGAAAATAGATGTGGTAGTGGCAGCAGCAGGAATTGGTAGGGCTAAAGTATTGGTATATGTGTAGGGTTAGATAGTGGTGCGATTTATTTTTCACCCTTCTTTTCGGTGATATAATGTGCAATTCACACTCCAACCTGTAAAAGACAGCAACACAGCATCAAGTCTACCTGCCGGAAACTCACAGGAAGGAGTAAACCTATGCTAGGACAGTTTAATATTTACCTTTCTGAGTCTTTGGAATAAAGTTGTATTATTTTCTATTATATTCTAACACACTGTTCTTTGTAAACAAGTCTGCTTTGAGCTTGAAAGAGACTGATCATACGTGTAATGTAAGAAGTGTGTCATGTAAAATTATGTGTAATGTAATAAGCAGTACCGTAATTCAAAGAACAGCGCGCATACATGTTCATTTAACCACACCCTTTAAGCTATGACGCCAACAAATAAAATCATTTCTCTTCTGTGTAAACGGAAGTGAACAGGTGACCAAAAAACATTTCCACATTAACGTTAATATTGTTGTTATTTAGACGTTTATTAACTCACTGGAACTTTACAATATGACCCATTTAACTGCACAGCATTACCTCGTGTAGTCTTTAATTCGCATTGGAGACAGGACTTGATAAATGTTATCTAGGTAACGCTAGCTAGCTGCAAAAGTTAGCAAACAATGGCTAACTGTATGGTTTTTCACACTCAAATAGCCTCCATCATGGAGGTGCTAGCGAATGCAGCCGTGGCAGAGATCTGTAAAGTCGTAGACGACGACTATGCAGTGTTTCGTGTGGAAATTTCTCAAAGCCAGAAAGAAAACAGGGGATTACGGAGGAAACTACAACTACTGGAACTGAAGGTGGCACGGGAGCGCGCAGAGAGGACCATTCGAGAGCGCGTCCTCGCCAGTCGTCCCAGTAGTGTCAAGATCCTCGACAGATACAGGGGAATGGCAAGAGGTACATTTTGCAGAAGGCTGCAGATACATTCCCCTCTCTGCATGTGTTCAGATGTGTTATCCAGAATTGGGTCTTGGTCAGTTTTTGGATAGTATGCAACTTCCCCAGATTACTTGACTATCTTTATTTTACCTGGCAGATCAATTAAGGACAAATTCTTCTTGCACAAAGACAATATCATATTCTAGCAAAATTCTTGAATTTCCTATTGTTATACTCAATATATATTTTTTGATGCATGTAATATAATTAATCAATAAATACTATATAAAAAAGTTATGAATAGTGTTATCTTACATCCTTGCCAATTGTAGACATTGTCAATAGTGTACAATATAGCATTGACAGTACCTAACTTAACCACTCCTTTTTCCCACAATCACTCTCAGGAGAAGGACATCTCACTGGAGGCCACAGGAGCTTTGTGAAGCCAGCAGGACACAACTCTTGGAGAGATGACCAACCCATATCTATAGATGAGGGGAGTGGAATCTCAACCCAGCATGTTATCGTAATAGAGGTTAGTGTGCAATAAACATGTTATTTGTAAATTACTGTACATCAAATGTCGCCGGTTTATTTTAAAAAGGTAACCCTCAGCTATTGACTTGCTTACATGTACATCCTTATTTATCTGCCGTAGGGGCACTTGTGAGACTTCCCTACAACATTATTATCCAATTCAGCTCATGTACCTGTAATAACCTCTTCTCTGCTTGTCAGTCTGCAGATGCAGAGGCTGCAGGTCCTGGAGGATCGTCTCTGGTCAAGCAGGAGAGGACTGAAGGAGATGACCCACGACACAGCAGAGACATCCAGACTGGCGCAGTGGCTGAAGTGGCACCCCTTTTAGCCACGGAGGACCCCGCCGCCACGCCCCAGCCCAGGAACCGACGCAGCATCACGGAGGTCAGTGGAATGCTGAACGCCGACCTCAAGTCAGAGACAGACAGCGAGAATTTAACTGTAACACACAGGCTCTTACATACAGGACCTGACCAAATGTCAGACCCAGAGAGACTGGGGCTGGGACCACTGGGCTGTCGTCCTGCTCCTGGCTCAGAGTATTTGCTTTACGGTATCCCGAGCCCGAGGATGGTTCATTACCATCGGGACTCAGGTGACACGTTGGAGACTGGCAATGATCTGTCTTGTACTTACACTACAGAGATGGACCCTGGCAACATGCACTTGGGCTTAGAGAGACAAACTGATCTGTCTCGAGAGGACTGGAACCAGTACAGTAGTAGTGGATACACTGAAGGGTGCCTAGATAAGAAAGGGGACGATATAGTGGTAGATGATGTGAAAGTGGAGGGCGACACTCCTCTGACGTGGAATGTAGACAAGACTCACTTAGGAGAAGGACATTCAAAAGGCAGAGATTTTTTAGATTACAGGGAAAGCTTGGAGACAAATCCAAATGTCGCGACCCACTCCCATTTGGACGTGCTCAGGGATCGTGAACCTGTGCCCACGTCGACGGGGCCATCCAATTCACATGGCTGCATCCTTTTTGATACGGTATTGAACTCAGAGGACCAAAGGGCCAAGGAGCAGGGAGGGAGACCAACATCTGGCAATAGCAAAGAGAAACGGTTCCTCTGCACGTTCTGTAACAAAGGCTTCAGCTGCCCCCAGAAGGTGGAGATCCACCAGAGGGTCCACACAGGAGTAAAACCCTTCAGCTGTACCCAGTGTCAAATGCGCTTTGCTGAGGCTGGCAACCTGAAGAGGCACCAGAGGGTCCACACAGGGGAGAAACCCTTCAACTGTACCCAGTGCGATATGCGCTTCACCCAGGCTTGCCACCTGAAGAGGCATCAGAGGGTGCACACAGGGGAGAAACCCTACAGCTGCCCCCGGTGCGATATGCGCTTCGCCCAGGCTGGCAACCTGAAGATGCACCTGAAGGTCCACACGGAAGAGAGGCCGTTCGCCTGTACGCACTGCGGGAAGAGGTTCTCAGAGAGGAGCTATCTCAAGATACACCAGCAGAAAAACCATTCCACACGATAGCCTCTGATTTTCATTGTTGTCAGCAGAAAAGATCCACAGATGCATTTGGAATAACGAGTCACACATTTCAGTGTTGAATATTCTTGGTAGAATATTGCGTTTAGACATTGTGTGATATATAAGCCTAAAAAGTCTTACATATTGTGTTTGTACTGTGTAGGCTATATGATGTTCAGAATTGCATGTTTCATTACCTGCATTCAACTACCTAATTTTACTTAATACTATTTCTATGAGAAACTACTATTTCTATGAGAAAATGTATGCGGTTTATCAACTTCATGGTGATTCTTTTGTTGAGACATTACATTTACATTTGAGTAATTTAGCAGATGCTCTTATCCAGAGCAACTTAAATCACAGTTATAGCAAGTACAGTTTCCCTCAAAGTAGTTATCAGTAATATCTGTGCAAGTAGGAAAATACTATTTGTATTTATTTATTTTAATGATTCGGGGGGCTTTCTGATTAATTTAAGATTATATTTGAAGAGGTAGGGTTTCTGAAGATTGTCAGTGAATATGCTGTCCTTACTTCAGGGGGAAGTTGGTTCCACCAATCGGGTGCCCGGACAGAGAAGAACATTGCCTCGGCTGGCCGTGGGACGGCCAAGAGACCATAGGTGGCAGAACAGAATGCTTGGGTTGAGGTGTAGGGTTTGATTATAGCCGGAAGGTAGGGAGGGGCAGTTCCCCTTGCTGCTCCGTAAGCAAGCACCATGGTCTGCTAGTGGATGCAAGCTTCAACTGGAAGCCAGTGGAGTGTGCTGAGGTGTGGGGTGACATGGGAGAACTTGGGAAGGTTGAACACCCGGTGGACTGCGGAGTTCTGGATACGTTGCAGGGGTTTGATGGCACAAGCAGGAAATCCAGGCAACAGAGTTGTTGTAGTCTAGACAGGAGGTGACAAGCGCAGGGATTAGGACCTGCATCGCTTCCTGTGTGAGGAAGGGTCGTACTCTATAGATGTTATAGAGCTCGTGTCAAACTCATCACCCATGTTGTAGAGCATGAACCTGCAGGAGCGAATCACTGCTTCGATGTTCTTTGCACTCTGGGAGGGGGACACCATCGGGGTGCAGCTTCGTCTTGTTGAGCTTGAGGTGGGTCGACATCCAAGCTGAGATGTCTGCCAGGCATGCAGAGACGTGTATGTGTGGTTTTCATGTGATGTATTTTAACACTTAAATGTTTAATAAACACAAAATGGGACTTTTCATTCAAAGACTTTCATTGAGACTCTTTAGTATACATCACATCTGATCTCACCCTATTCTGCATACACTCGACAGCGCTTTATAACTGTAGTGGGGATGGGTAAACACTTCATGTTGAAAGTCTGTTTATTACAGGGCCGGCATTATGGGCGGGTCTTAGGGGGGCCTGCCATACTGTATCTCCATAATCGTCCAAACAAAATATTTTAATATTTATCATTTATTTGACCGAGAAGCGCGCCGACAGAAAGACCCATCACTGTCAGATAGAGTATCCGAGCAGCCAAAACAGCACCCCTCTGTCTCAGTATGTGTAGCCCATGTATCTGATACTGTCTGGACTAAAAGAGTATGGCATGACATTCTCTTTTTTGACCGCATCAGATAAATGGGCCACATATTGTAAGACAGAAAGGAGCTGTTTCAGTCGTTCGGATGCTATTTTGGACTAACGTGTGAAGGTAACCTACTTTCAAAGTGATTTGTTTTACAATCAGATGACAACATCATGACGTGTTGTGTTTATGCCACATTAAAAGGCAGACTAATACATTTTTACAGTTAAACTACATGCATTACTATACAACCCACAATACAAGTGCAAAATCAGTCTTTTGCACTGCTCATGAATACAAAAAAAAATGCATTAGGCTACTCTGCTACTTTTAAAGTCATGCCCCCCTCCGTCCTAGACTTTTCCTAAATAAGTCTATAATACACATGGTCAGAATCTTAATATCACAAACAAAATTGGTGTTATAGACCATTTTAGGAGGCCCCCACAATATGGCCTGCTCCCTACCTTCTCCCGATTAGTTGAAGATGCCATGCCCAGTTGATAATCACGCAGATAATTGTCTCGAAGCTGAACCTAAACTATACCGAAACTAAATTCAAACGCATAAGAGATTAAATAAATTAAGTAGGCTACAGTATGATGGGGGAGAATGGATGGGTTGATGAGCAAGGGGAAGCGAACAATGCATAATTACAGTGGGGCAAAAAAGTATTTAGTCATCCACCAATTGTGCAAGTTCTCCGACTTAAAAAGATGAGAGAGGCCTGTAATTTTCATCATAGGTACACTTCAACTATGACAGACAAAATGAGAAAAAAATTCCAGAAAATCACATTGTAGGATTTTTAATGAATTTATTTGCAAATTATGGTGGAAAATAAGTATTTGGTCACCTACAAACAAGCAAGATTTCTGGCTCTCACAGACCTCACAGACCTGTAACTTCTTCTTTAAGAGGCTCCTCTGTCCTCCACTCGTTACATTAAAAATCATTAAAAATCCTACAATGTGATTTTCTGGATTTTTTTTCCTCATTTTGTCTGTCATAGTTGAAGTGTACCGATGATGAAAATTTACAGGCCTCTCTCATCTTTTTAAGTGGGAGAACTTGCACAATACTTTTTTGCCCCACTGTATGTAATCACCAATTGTTAATGAAGGACAGGGCGGGCAATTCTATTGTATTGATCTATTTTAATTCTAATCTGAACATGGTATGTACTCTATCAGTGTATTCTGGATCTCTTGGAGTACACTGTGAGAGTGTGTGCAATTTACAATGGCAAGAAGGCCAAGATGAATGAATGCACTCGTTAGCGTTCCTGCAAAATCTGAATAAAAACAACTCAGATGGTGTGGAAGAATGAATCATAAGCACATCTCTGATGAGTCTTCCGATTCTGAGCCTCAACCTGAACCTATTCCTCCGAGTCCAAAGCGCAAAACATACCTAATTGTGCTCACTGAGCAGGTGGTTGCGCCACCACCAAATGAAATGGTGAGACAGGAAAGCGTACGGCACTATTCGGAATAGAACAAGCCGGTGAGAATTCTACAGGCCTTTATCAGCACAAAATGTCTTCACTGAGAGAGCAGGCCCTACATCTCAAGCAAGAAACCAATTCAGCAATGCACTCCACAGCTTTCGTTTAGGATGTGTGACATGGACATGCTCCAACTGATAATTAACTTTTTGACTGTCAACACTTACAATTTACTGAACACTTGAAAATTATATATATATATTTTTTACATATATCCACATAGGTCCCGAAAAAAACATGCCCCCCTATGAAAAAATCTAATGCCCATCAAACGGATTCGTTCTGGCACCCACCCTGGTTTACTATCTGTGTGTGTGTGTGTTTAGATTATGTATCTGATGGAGTGTATGTCTATTTAATCTGTATCACCTGTCTCTTCCAGGAGGAGGAGGGTCCAGAGGTGCTGCTGGTGAAGGAGGAGAGTCTGGGGAACCCTGAGGGGACCATGGTCATGGAGGACAACCAGACTACACCTCCTGAACCCACAGAGGAACCAACTAAGCAGCACAGGACCACATACAGTCTCACTGAGGTGAGCCCACTGTGAACTCCTGTCTGAATGGTATTAGGTCAGGGCCGTATTCACAAAGCCTCTCAGAGTAGGAGTGCTGATCTAGGATCAGTTTAGTCTTTTAGATCATAATGAATAAGACTATGTAGTCAAGTGAGGACGATCAGCACTCTTACTCTGAAATGCTTTGTGGATTTTATTTTGTCTAAACTGTGGTTTTTAATGATTGAACCATTAGTGTAAAGTAATCAAATTAATTAACATGTTTTTTTAATTTAACCTTTATTTAATCAGGGAGTCATACTGAGACCAAGGTCTCTTTTACAGATGAGCCCTGAATTACAGAAATTAGAGAAAATACACACATCAAAATATACATCCAAAATGCAACCAGAAATTAAAGTCATAAAACAAAACACATTAATCAGTAACAAGGTCCTCAATCAGCCTTCTGAATTGCCCTAGAGGCACCAAAGTATAAATGTAAGAACATTTGGAAGATTGTTCCACATATACGATGCAAGAAAACTAAAAGCTGATTAACCTAACTTAGAGACCAAAGGTATTCCCGGAGTTAGCCAACCCTGACACCGGGTGTAGTAACTCATAAGTCTAAAGTTTAGCAATAATGTTAGGTACAGTGGGAGTTTTTGTACAAGGGCTTTATAAATGAAAATGTATCAACCTATGTGACATCAGAGGGCCAACCAACTTTCTGATAGAGATGGCTTTGATGAGTACTAAATCTGACACCCGTATTAAAGCACTATGATAACAGCATCTAACAGCTTTAATGAAGTGGCAGCTGTGTTCATGTAGATGATGTCGCCATAGACTGAATAATTTGCTGTCTACTATTTAGCGAGAGGCATGATCTATTTCTTTAGAAGAAGCCTATTTTTATTCTCAACTTCTCCATATTATTTTTAAAAGACAGCTTTTCAGCTATCCAGATGTCCAGACATTTGTAGGCAGGGACACGATCAATATGGACACCGTCCAAAGTACATGAGTTATTTTTATGCACTCTAGATAACAACATATTCTTAGTTTTACCTGCATTCAATACTAATTTCAGGTCAATAAAGTTTTTTGGTAATACGATGAAGACCGACTGTAGTTCAGATAAAGCCTGGTCAAACGTGGGGGAAATAGCATACACAACAGTATCATCAACTTGCAGGTTACAATTTTTTGTAACCTGCAACAATATTGTTAATGTAAACAGTAAAAAGTACAGGACCAAGTAATATTTAAACCAGTTATACTGAACAAAAATATAAACGCAACATGTAAAGTGTTGGTCCCATTTTTCATGAGCACAAAAAGCTTATTTCTCTCAAATGTTGTGCACAAATTTGTTTACATCCCTGTTAGTGATAATTTATCCTTTGCCAAGATAATCCATCCACCTGACAGGTGTGGCATATCAAGAAGCTGATTAAACGGGATGATCATTACACAGGTGCAACTTGTGTTGGGGACAATAAAAGAACATTCTAAAATGTGCAGTTTTGTCACACAACACAATGTTGAGCTAGTGTACAATTGGCATGCTGACTGCAGGACAGTCCAACAGAGCTGTTGCCAGAGAATTGAATGCTAATTTCACGACCATAAGCCTCCTCCAATGTAGTTTGAGAATTTGTCAGTATTCAGTACTCCGACTAGAAGTGGTAGGCCACAGGCCTCCCGGGTGGCGCAGTGGTCTAAGGCACTGCATTGCAGTGCTAGCTGTGCCACCAGAGACTCTGGGTTCAAGCCCAGGCTCTGTCGCAGCCGGCCATGACCGGGAGTTCCACAGAGTCCCACGGGGCGATGCACAATTGGCCTAGTGTCGCCCGGGTTAGGGAGGGTTTGGCCGGTAGGGATATCCTTGTCTCATCACGCACTAGCGACTCTTGTGGTGGGCCGGGCGCAGTGCGCGCTGACCAGGTCGCTAGGTGTACGGTGTTTCCTCCGACACATTGGTGCAGCTGGCTTTCGGGTTGGATGCTCGCTGTGGTAAGAAGCAGTGCGGCTTGGTTGGGTTGTGTTTCGGAGGACTTCGTCTCTCCCGAGCCCGCACGGGAGTTGTAGCGATGAGACAAGACAGTAACTACTAACAATTGGATACCACGAAATTGAGGAGAAAAAAAGGGGTTAAAAAAAAGAAGTGGTAGGCCACAAAATCTCACAGAACAGGACCGCCCGCCGAGTGCTGTAACGCGTAGAAATCCTCTGTCCTCGGTTGCACTACCGACGTCCAAACTGCCTCTGGAAGCAACGTCATCACAATAACTATTCATCGGGAGCTTCATGAAATGGGTTTCCATGGCCTAAGATCACCATGCGCAAGGCCAAGCGTCGGCTGGCCTAAAGCTCTCCGCCATTGCAGTTCTCTGGCGTAATTACGCTTCACCATCTGGCAGTCTGACGGACGAATCTGGGTTTTTACGATGCCAGATGCATAATGCCAACCTGTAAAGTTGGGCTAGGCCCTTTAGTTCCAGGGAAGGGAAATCTTAATGCTATAGCATACATTTAACGATTCTGTGCTTCCAACTATGTAGCAACAGTTTGGGGAAAGCCCTTTTCTGTTTCAGCATGACAATGCCCCCGTGCACAAAGCGAGGTTCATACAGAAAGGGTTTGTTGAGATCGGTGTGGAAGATCTTGACTGGCCTGCACAAAGCCCTGACCTAAACCCCATCAAACACCTTTGGGATGAATTGGAATACCGACTGCAAGCCAGGCCTAGTCGCCCAACATCAGTGCCCAACGTCACTAATGCTCTTGTGGCTGAATGGAAGCAAGTCCCCGCAGCAATGTTCCAACATCTAGTGGAAAGCCTTCCCAGAAGAGTGGAGGCTGTTATAGCAGCAAAGGGGACCAACTCCATATTAATGCCCATGATTTTGGAATGCAATGTTCGACGAGCAGGAGTCCGCTTTTGGTCATGTAGTGTACAGTCGTGGCCTAAAGTTTTGAGAATGACACAAATATTAATTTTTACGAAGTCTGCTGCCTCAGTTTGTATGATGGCAATTTGCATATACTCCAGAATATTATGAGGAGTGATCAGATGAACTGCAATTAATTGCAAAGTCCCTCTTTGCCCTGCAAATTAACTGAATTCCCCCGAAACATTTCCACTGCATTTCAGCCCTGCCATAAAAGGACCAGCTGACATCTTGTCAGTGTTTCTCCTGTTAACACAGGTGTGAGTGTTGATGAGGACAAGGCTGCAGATCACTCTGTCATGCTGATTGAGTTCGAATAACAGACTGGAAGCTTCAAAAGGAGGGTGGTGCTTGGAATCATTGTTCTTCCTCTGTCAATCATGGTTACCTGCAAGGAAACATGTGCCGTCATCATTGCTTTGCACAAAAAGGTCTTCACAGGCAAGGATATTGCTGCCAGTAAGATTGCACCTAAATCAACCATCGATCAGATCATCAAGAACTTCAAGGAGAACGGTTCAATTGTTGTGAAGAAGGCTTCAAGGCGCCCAAGAAAGTCCAGCAAGCAGCAGGACCGTCTCCTAAAGTTGATTCAGCTGCGGGATCGGGGCACCGCCAGTACAGAGCTTGCGCAGGAATGGCAGCAGGCAGGTGTGAGTGCATCTGCACGCACAGTGAGGCGAAGACTTTTGGAGGATGGCCTGATGTCAAGAAGGGCAGCAAAAAAGCCACTTCTCTCCAGGGAAAACATCAGGGACAGACTGATGTTCTGCAAAAGGTACAGAGATTGGACTGCTGAGGACTGGGGTAAAGTAATTTTCTCTGATGAATCCCCTTTCCGATTGTTTGGGGCATCTGGAAAAAGCTTGGCTGGAGAAGACAAGGTGAGCGCTACCATCAGTCCTGTGTCATGCCAACAGTAAAGCATCCTGAGACCATTCATGTACAAGGGAGTGGGTTCAACAATTTTGCCTAAGAACACAGCCATGAATAAAGAATGGTACCAACACATCCTCAGAGAGCAACTTCTCCCAACCATCCAGGAACAGTTTGGTGACGAACAATGCCTTTTCCAGCATGATCGAGCACCTTGCCATAAGGCAAAAGTGATAACTAAGTGGCTCGGAGAACAAAACATCGATATTTTGAGTCCATGGCCAGGAAACTCCCCAGACTTTAATCCCTTTGAGAACTTGTGGTCAATCCTCAAGAGGCGGGTGGACAAACAAAACCCCACAAATTCTGACAAACTCCAAGCATTGATTATGCAAGAATGGGCTGCCATCAGTCAGGATGTGGCCCAGAAGTTAATTGACAGCATGCCAGGGCGGATTACAGAGGTCTTGAAAAAGAAGGGTCATGTAAATGTCAATAAAAGCCTTTGACACTTATGAAATGTGTGTAATTATACTTCAGTATTCCATAGTAATATCTGACAAAAATATTTAAAGACACTGAGGCAGCAAACTTTGTGGAAATTAATATTTGTGTCATTCTCAAAACTTTTGGCCACGACTATGTTGATGGTGGTGCTGGAGATGATGAATATAAAGTTGACCATTTTTTAAATGTCCATTTAAGCAAGGCATCTAGCACATAACAGGTAGTAAATGGTGAAATGAAAACAAAAAGATTCACTAGAAGTTGACTGGTTAACCGTCGAGTTAGCTAGAGTCCGGCAGAGGGAAGAACAGTCGATTGACTGACCAGTGTCAATTAAACCACCGTTTATCTCAAATAATAAGCCTGCCAAGGTAAAATGATGTTTAAAAGCATCACTTATCTCATTCTTATCAGTTCCTTGCATTGGACCGGGCTTGATTTCTCGTCTGAAGGAGCTCAGATAGCTCTGAAAATCTAGCCCTTGGTTTTCTATCTTTGACTCTGAATTGTTTTAAAGGGGCGTGTTTATTTTCCAGAGGAATAAATATGGAGGATGCATTTTCTAAAGCCAACTCAGGGTCAGGAATACAGGAGACAGTGGCTAAATCGGAGTAGAACATGTCATGTAAAAACCCTTAAGGAGGAAACCTTTTAAATGCATTTTTTTTATTAAATGAGGATTAGTATTTTGCTGTTTGGTATCTCTAATACATACATACATACTTACTTACTAACTAACTAACTATGGGACAATGATCACTGAGATCATATGCAAATACTCCACTAGACAAATATTTATGGGGGTTATTAGTAAGACATTTACCTGTGTGGGTTTTGAGATCAGTTGAGCCATGCATATAGTGCATTTGTAAAGTATATGGGGAGTTTCTCCCATTCTCCCATTTTTCCCATTCTTCTATGCAGATCCTCTCAAGCGCTGTCAGGTTGGATGGGAAGCGTTGTTGCACAGCTATTTTCAGGTTTCTCCAGAGATGTTCAATGGGGTTGAAGTCCGGGCTCTGGCTGGGCCACTCAAGGACATTCAGAGACTTGTCCCGAAGCCACTTGTGCATTGTCTTGGCTGTGTGCTTAGGGTCGTTGTCCTGTTGGAAGGTGAACCTTCGCCTGAGGTCCTGAGCACTCTGGAGAAGGTTTTCATCAAGGATCTCTCTGTACTTTGCTCTGTTCATCTTTCCCTCTATCCTGACTAGTCTCCCAGTCCCTGCTGCTGAAAAACATTCCCCACAGCATGATGCTGCCACCACCATGCTTCACTTTAGGAATGGTGCCAGGTTTCCTCCAGACATGACGCTTGGCATTCAGGCCAAAGAGTTCAATCTTGGTTTCATCAGGCCAGAGAATCTTGTTTCTCATTGTCTGAGAGTCCTTTATGTGCCTTTTGGCAAACTCCAAGCAGGCTGTCGTGTCTTTTACTGAGGAGTGTTTCCGTCTGGTCACTCTACCCTAAAGGCCTGATTGGTGGAGTGCTGCATAGATGGTTGTCCTTCTGGAAGGTTCTCTCGGATCCACAGAAAAACTCTAGAGCTCTGTCAGAGTGACCATCGGGTTCTTGGTCACCTCCCTGTCCAAGGCCCTTCTCCCCCGATTGCTCAGTTTGACCAAGGGGCCAGCTTTAGGAAGAGTCTTGGTGGTTCCAAACTTCTTCCATTTAATCATGATGGAGGCCACTGTGTTCTTGGGGACATTCAATGCTGAAGACACCTTTTGGTACCCTTCCCCAGATCTGTACCTCGACACAATCTTGTCTCGAGCTCTACGGACAATTCCGGGGCTTGATTTTTGCTCTGACATGCACTGTCAACTGTGGGACCTTAAATAGACAAGTGTGTGCCTTTCCCAATCATATTCAATCAATTAAATTTACCACCGGTGGACTCCAATCAAGTTGTAGAAACATCTCAAGGATGATCAATGTAAACAGGATGCACCTGAGCTATATTTCAAGTCTCATAGCAAAGGGTCTAAATACTTAGGTATGGTTGAAGTCGGAAATTTACATACACCTTAGCCAAATACATTAGCCAAATTCAGTTTTCACAATTCCTGACATTTAATCCTAGTAAAAATTACCTGTCAGGTTAGTTAGGATCACCACGTTATTTTAATAAGGTGAAATGTCAGAATAATAGTAGAGAGTGATTTATTTGAGCTTTTATTTCTTTCATCACATTTCCAGTGGGTCAGAAGTTTACATACACTCAATTAGTATTTGGTAGCATTGTCTTTAAATTGTTTAACTTGGGTCAAACGTTTCGGGTAGCCTTCCACAAGCTTCCCATGATAAGTTGGGTGCATTTTGGCCCATTCCTCCTGAGAAAGCTGGTGTAACTCAGTCAAGTTTGTAGGCCTTCTTGCTCGCACACGCTTTTTCAGTTCTGCCTGCAAATATTCTATAGGATTGAGGTCAGGGCTTTGTGATGGCCACTCCAATACCTTGACTTTGTTGTCCTTAAGCCATTTTGCCACAACTTTGGAAGTATGCTTGGGGTCATTTTCCATTTGGAACACCGATTTGCGACCAAGCTTTAACTTCCTGACTGATGTCTTGAGATGTTTCTTCAATATATCCACATTCCCCCCCCCCTCATGATGCCATCTATTTTGTGATGGCACCAGTCCCTCCTGCAGCAAAGCATGCCCACAACATGATGCTGCCACCCCCGTGCTTCACGGTTGTAAGCCTTCCCCTTTTTCCTCCATGACGACGGTCATTATGGACAAAAAGTCATGTTTTTGTTTCATCAGACCAGAGGACATTTCTCCAAAAAGTATGATCTTTGTCCCCATGTGCTGCTGCAAACCGTAGTCTGGCTTTTTTATGGCGGGTATGGAGCAGTATCTTCTTCCTTGCTGAGCGGCCTTTCAGGTTATGTCGATAAAGGACTTGTTTTACTGTGGATATAGATACTCTTGTACCTGTTTCCTCCAACATCTTCACAAGGTCCTTTGCTGTTCTGGGATTGATCTGCACTTTTCGCACCAAAGTACGTTCATCTCTAGGAGACAGATCGCGTCTCCTTCCTGAGCGGTATGACGGCTGCATGGTCCCATGGTGTTTATTCTTGCGTACTATTGTTTGTACAGATGAACGTGAGACCTTCAGGCATTTGGAATTTGCTCCCAAGGATGAACCAGACTTGTGGAGGTCTAAACATATTTTTCCTGAGGTCTTGACTGATTTCTTTTGATTTTCCCATGATGTCAAGCAAAGAGGCACTGATTTTGAAGGTAGGCATTGAAATGCATCCACAGGTACACCTCCAATTGACTCAAATGATGTCAATTAGCCTATCAGAAGCTTCTAAAGCCATGAAATCATTTTCTGGAATTTTCCAAGCTGTTTAAAGGCACAGTCAACTTAGTGTATGTAAACTTCTGACCCACTGGAATTGTGATACAGTGAATTATAAGTGAAATAATCTGTCTGTAAACAATTGTTGGAAAAATTACTTGTGTCATGCACAAAGAAGATGTCCTAACCGACCTGCCAAAACTGTAGTTTGTTAGCAAGAAATTTGTGAAGTGGTTGAAAAACGGGTTTTAATGACTCCAACCTAAGTGTATGTAAACTTCCGATTTCTAAAAAACGTTTTTTCTTTGTCATTATGGCGTTTTGTGTGTTGATTGCTGAAATCCGTTTTAGAATAAGGCTTTAACGTAGCAACATGTGGAAAAGGTCAAGGGGTCTGAATACTTTCCAAAGACACTGTATTCTTTAATTGATCTGAGGCCGGGGATAAGGGGTCAACACTCAGATATAGCACCAATAGCATCCTCCATGGCAGCAAGGGGTAAATCACAGCAACAAGTACATTTGTATTCCGGGTTATGGACACAATTACAACCAGGAGTTTACCGTTCTTGGGAACAGAAATATTTTTTAAGTATTCACTCCCCTTTGCTTGTTCAATATTTTGTTGAGTTACAGCATGAATTTAAAATGGATTACATCTAGATTTTTTTTGTCACTGGCCTACCCCATGTCAGTGTAATTATGCTTTTCGAAATGTTTACTAATTCATTAAAAGCTGAAATGTCTTGAGTAAATAAATATTCAACCCCTTTTTATGGCAAGCCTAAATAAGTTCAGGAGTAAAAATGTGCTTAACAAGTCACATAATCTGTATCCCACACATACAATTATCTGTAAGGTCCCTCGGTCACGTTGTGAATTTCAGACACAAAGACCAGGGATGTTTTAACTCTTTCTCTGAAAGATGGGCACCTATATGTAGATGGGTAAAAACAGAAGCAGGTATTCAATATTCATTTGAGCATGGTGAAGTTATTCATTTCACTTTGGATAGTGTATCAATGCACCCAGTCACAACAAAGGTACGGGCGTCCTTCCTAACTCAGTTGCCAGAGAGGAAGGAAACCCCTCAGGGATTTCACTATGAGGCCAATGGTGACTTTAAAACAGTTACAGAGTTTAATGTCTGTGTTAGGAGAAAACTCAGGATGGATCAACAACATTGTAGTTACTCCACAATACTAACCTAATTGACAGAGGGAGAATAAAGAGTCCTGTACCTAATAAAAATAGTCCTAAACATGCATCCTGTTTGTAAAAAGGCACTAAAGTAAAACTGTAAAAAAAGTGGCAAAGCAATTCACTTTTTGTCCTGAATACAAAGTGTTATGTTTGGAGCAAATCCAATACAACACATTATTGAGTACCAATCTCATATTTTCAAGCATAGTGGTGGCTGCATCATGTTATGGGTATGCTTGTAATTGGCAAGGACTGGGGATTTTTTTCAGGATAAAATCAAATGGAATGAAGCTAAGCCCAGGCAAAATCCTAGAGGAAAACCTGGTTCAGTCTGCTTTCCACCAGACACTGGGAGATGAATTCACCTTTCAGCAGGACAATAACCTGAAACACAAGGCCAAATGTACACTGGAGTTGCTTAACAAGAAGACACCGAATGTTCCTGAGTGGCCAAGTTACAGTTTTGACTAATCTACTTAAATATATGTCAAGACCTGAAATTGATTGTCTAGCACAACAACCAATTTGACAGAGCCTGTAGAATTTTGAAAAGAATAATGGGCAAATGTTGCACAATCCAGGTGTGAAAAGCTCTATGAGACTTACCCAGAAAGATTCAGAGCTGTGCTCGATGGTGCTTCTACAAAATTTTGACTCGGTGTGAATACTTATGTAAAGTATATATTTCTGTATTTCATTTTCAATAAATTTGCAACGATTTCTAAAACATGTTTTCCCTTTGTCATTATGGGGTGTGTGTATATGGGTGAAAGACAATCTATTTACTCCATTTTTAATGCAGGCTGAAACGCAGTAAATGTGGAATAAGAGTACTTTCTGTAATCTGTCACATTTTAAGTAAATTATTATAATGTATTTAATCTCTTTTTTAGAGACATAGCCATTTAACCATGTTTCTGAGGGAACCAGAATATCAGGACACTAGTTCTGTATACAAATGTCAATTGTGCCCATAGTTCTGTATACAAATGTCAATTGTGCCCATTTTTAAAATCATACTACGCACATTTAGGTGCATTACCCCCTCTACGAGATTTAGAGGGGGTATTCAGTTCATTTACATAATGGCTAACTGGCATAGGATCATCTGCAGCTATTTGTTGGGTGAGCTGAGACTTTGCCAGGTTCTTGGCCATCCACATGAGAGCAGAGCAGACTGCGCATTCGACAGATCTCCTTCAATTTGCTGGATGCAATGGCTGGAGCAGGAACTGGGTGAGCAGTGTTGGCAGAGCTCAGTCCACCCAGATGAAGCTCTCATAGTATCAAATTAACGAACATGTTTTCAAAGTACTCATAGCAATCCTTCACTGACCCATCAGAATATGCTCCATAGCAGGGTGCTCATATGAGATTGCTTCATCCAACTTCGTCTCATGCTGTATCTCTTATAGTCAGTAGACACGGAGGATGTGAAGCCTGATCTGCTGCTGATCAAAGAAGAGACAATAAAGGACGGACCAGAGAGAATTGACCTGCGGAGTGGACTAAAGATGGGGGAGCAAGTTAAGGGAGAAATACATATAGCCTTCATACAGTAATAGATCTTCAATAGGAATAGTGATGCGCCTGCCTATTATTCTTTCTTAATTTTCTTCATTGATAAAATAAAATCAATACAACTCATGTGTACATACTAAAACACACATTATAATGTGTGAACTTGATCAGGTAATTGACTCAAAGAACTCCATTGGTATATGAGTTCTCTGCCATGTTTGTAAAGTCTATTTTGTAACGTCTTCCTGCAGGTGGTTGGCTAGAGGCAAACAGAGGAGACTGTGCGACCATCTTGGATTCCCAGACCCAGATGGGTGCAGCGAAGGGCCCAGGGGACAACATCACTGAGCAGGCCAGGACCAGAGGCGACATATTGGAGGTCAGTGGATGGGATAGCATCCTCAACTCTGGGCTGGGGAACAACATTGTTAATCACAACCAGAAACAGACAGTCAAACACAAAACAGCAACCAAACTTAGTCTCCATGACAACAGACTGGCTGAGACCAGGGTGAGGCTTAGATTTGGTCTGTGGGGACGGGGAGGTGTCTGTATGAGAACAGACACAGACTCGCCTAGCAGTGCGCCGTCCTGCTCCTCTAGTTGTGATTCAGACAGACTGATGGCACCTCAGATTAACCCCCTAACAGGTGCTGCCTTCAGCCTGCCTTTTACAGGATCTATCAACTGGAACATGGATCTATCAACTGGAACATGGACCCTGCGACAACACAGACACTCCCTGGCCTTTGTCCTCCTCACACTCTCCTAATGTTTAACCAGACCTCAGACAATGCCAATTCCTCAGCACTACATGGCTACACAAGCCCATTCACAAATGACAGTAGTAGTAATGCTATCAGCAGATCTGGTGGCAAAGAGAAGCTCTTACAGTGTTCATTCTGTGGGAAAGCTTTCAGTTTCCCCAAACAGGTGTAGATCCACCAGAGGATGCACACGGGAGAGAAATTGTTGGGCTGCCGCCTGTGCTGGGCCTGTTTTTCCGACTCGTCCCACCTGAAGAGACACCAGATGGTCCACACGGTAGAAACCCTACAGCTGCCCCCAGTATGAGAAGAGGTTCTCCCACCAGTTGAAGATGCACCTGATGATCCACACGGGAGAGAGGCTGTTCACCTGTACACACTGCTGGAAGAGGTTCTCAGAGAGGACCTACCTCAGGATACACCACCAGAAAATGCACACGGCCCATGTATAGTTTAATGTAACATAGTACTAGTTAGTTTGGTTGTAGTTAATTCTGTTGGTTTTGGATGTAGAACTGAGAACTGAGGAAATAATGAATAAGATGAGGAAGAGTAGATGATAGTGTGATGGTGTCTGTAAAAATGCTTCATTATTGAAAAGCATTTTCATGTAATGTTGAACTTTTTCCAAAGTATCTCCCAACCCAACCCGGTCATATCCCCTATACTCCCCCAACCCGGTCATATCCCCTATACTCCCTCAACCCGGTCATATCCCCTATACTCCCTCAACCCGGTCATATCCCCTATACTCCCTCAACCCGGTCATATCCCCTATACTCCCTCAACCCGGTCATATCCCCTATACTCCCCCAACCTGGTCATATCCCCTATACTCCCTCAACCCGGTCATATCCCCAATACTCCCCCAACCTGGTCATATCCCCTATACTCCCCAACCCGGTCATATCCCCTATACTCCCTCAACCTGGTCATATCCCCTATACTCCCCCAACCCGGTCATATCCCCTATACTCCCCAACCCGGTCATATCCCCTATACTCCCTCAACCTGGTCATATCCCCTATACTCCCCAACCCAGTCATATCCTCTATACTCCCTCAACCTGGTCATATCCCCTATACTCCCCCAACCAAGTCATATCCCCTATACTCCCTCAACCCAGTCATATCCCCTATACTCCCCCAACCCGATCATATCCCTTATACTCCCTCAACCCAGTCATATCCCCTATACTCCCCCAACCCGGTCATATCCCCTATACTCCCTCAACCTGGTCATATCCCCTATACTCCCCCAACCTGGCCATATCCCCTATACTCCCCAACCTGGTCATATCCCCTATACTCCCCCAACCAAGTCATATCCCCTATACTCCTCAACCCGGTCATATCCCCTATACTCCCTCAACCCGGTCATATCCCCTATACTCCCCCAACCCGGTCATATCCCCCTATACTCCCCCAACCCGGTCATATCCCCTATACTCCCTCAACCCGGTCATATCCACTATACTCCCCAACCTGGTTATATCCCCTATACTCCCTCAACCCGGTCATATCCCCTATACTCCTCAACCCGGTCATATCCCCTATACTCCCCCAACCTGGTCATATCCCCTATACTCCCTCAACCCGGTCATATCCCCAATACTCCCCCAACCTGGTCATATCCCCTATACCCCCCAACCCGGTCATATCCCCTATACTCCCTCAACCTGGTCATATCCCCCTCCCAACCCGGTCATATCCCCTATACTCCCCAACCCGGTCATATCCCCTATACTCCTCAACCTGGTCATATCCCCCTATACTCCCCCAACCCGGTCATATCCCCTATACTCCCCAACCCGGTCATATCCCCTATACTCCCTCAACCTGGTCATATCCCCTATACTCCCCCAACCCAGTCATATCCTCTATACTCCCTCAACCTGGTCATATCCCCTATACCCCCCAACCAAGTCATATCCCCTATACTCCCTCAACCCAGTCATATCCCCTATACTCCCCCAACCCGGTCATATCCCTTATACTCCCTCAACCCAGTCATATCCCCTATACTCCCCCAACCCGGTCATATCCCCTATACTCCCTCAACCTGGTCATATCCCCTATACCCCCAACCTGGCCATATCCCCTATACTCCCCCAACCTGGTCATATCCCCTATACTCCCCCAACCAAGTCATATCCCCTATACTCCCTCAACCCGGTCATATCCCCCTATACTCCCTCAACCCGGTCATATCCCCTATACTTCCCAACCCGGTCATATCCCCTATACTCCCCAACCCGGTCATATCCCCTATACTCCCTCAACCCGGTCATATCCACTATACTCCCCCAACCTGGTTATATCCCCTATACTCCTCAACCCGGTCATATCCCCTATACTCCCTCAACCCGGTCATATCCCCTATACTCCCCAACCTGGTCATATCCCCTATACTCCCTCAACCCGGTCATATCCCCAATACTCCCCCAACCTGGTCATATCCCCTATACTCCCCAACCCGGTCATATCCCCTATACTCCCTCAACCTGGTCATATCCCCTATACTCCCCCAACCCGGTCATATCCCCCTATACTCCCCCAACCCGGTCATATCCCCTATACTCCTCAACCTGGTCATATCCCCTATACTCCCCAACCCAGTCATATCCTCTATACCCCTCAACCTGGTCATATCCCTATACTCCCCAACCAAGTCATATCCCCTATACCAACCCAGTCATATCCCCTATACTCCCCCAACCCGGTCATATCCCTTATACTCCCTCAACCCAGTCATATCCCTATACTCCCCCAACCCGGTCATATCCCCTATACTCCCTCAACCTGGTCATATCCCCTATACTCCCCCAACCTGGCCATATCCCCTATACTCCCCAACCTGGTCATATCCCCTATACTCCCCCAACCAAGTCATATCCCCTATACTCCCTCAACTCGGTCATATCCCCTATACTCCCTCAACCCGGTCATATCCCCTATACTCCCCAACCCGGTCATATCCCCTATACTCCCCCAACCCGGTCATATCCCCTATACTCCCTCAACCCGGTCATATCCACTATACTCCCCCAACCTGGTTATATCCCCTATACTCCCTCAACCTGGTTATATCCCCCATACCTTCATTGACTGTGGTTAATATTTTAGAATATCTTGTTATGTTTGTGTGTGTACAGCAAAACGTTTCTTATATAAACTTTTATGATTTTCTCTTCCATTTGTGTTTACAGTCTGCAGTCCACGAGGACTTGTTAATATCTAGTGTTGCTGGTGGGAGAGACTGGACCTCTGAGGTGGCTGGTCACAAACCCTGGCCCCGGATCAGGATCATGGATCAGGAGCCGTCGCTCTTTCTTCCTGAGTCGGATCCAGGACCCAACCGTGAGGGACAGAGACTCCACCACCACACAGAACACAACCAGCGGACAGGTGGACTGAACAACCTCAGACATGGTGGTCATCAGAGAGGCTCTAGTCTGCAGCCCAGACCCTTCTCTTCACAGTCTCAGTGCAGGGATGGAGCAGGGCCTGGGGCTGATAGAGATAGACCCTCCTGTTCCTATGATACAAACACCACAGTATCCATGATGAAAAGAGCAAGACACCCTGGGCTTCAGCCTTCCGAGAGAGTGGAGGGAGACTCCCCTGATGGGAATCTAACAGGAAGTTTGTCTTCTCTTTCAGGGTCTCGTCTAATGCCTAGTGACTGGGTTCATAAAAGGCCTGGGCCTGGGTCTAGCCTTCCTCAGCTACTTCATGGTTACCCTACCAACACAGCACACAATCCCAACAACACCCAAACAATGACTAGAGGAGGGAGCTCAAAGACTAACCACCTGAGTGTGGTGGGTCCTGCTTCTACCTCGCCTGGTGTCATTGGGTCACAGCGTGGGAGGCAGAGCATTAGGGGGGATGCCGACAAGCCATACGCCTGCCCCACATGTGGGAAGCGCTTCGCTCAGTCAAATTATGTGAAGATGCATCAGACCGTTCACACCAAGGAGAAGCCCTTCAAGTGCAAACTATGTTACAAGAGCTTCTCCTTCCTGACTAACCTTACCAGACATAAGAGTGTCCACAATGGGGAGAAATTGTAGCACTGTGGCTTGAGTTTTATATAGGGGATATCTGGGAACCATTCTTTAGCTGACATTATATTTATCATGTGAAGTGTCTTGGGGTACGATATATATATATTTTTAAGTACTCTAAGTCCCTCAGTTGAGCATCTGGGTACACTCACATTCTCAAATATACAGACTTGTTGTTTTGGGTGCTGGCATAGCCAAAACACTGTCATGTTATTGAAGAGCAACATTATATTTCCCCTCTCAATTTGGTTTTGCCTATATTCTATTCATAACAAATATAATGTCCCTCGCAACATTATTTAGCATAATCAGGTGGTACCTGTTCCTTTATGTACTATAATTAAGTGATCAAATCTGTTAATAAATTAGAATAAATCTTGTTGATTTTGTATCTGCTTGTTGACCATTTAGATTTCAAATTAGCCTTAGTTTCCTTGGCTTATAGTGCTCTGAGCTTGAAAGATACTGATTGTGAAAAGGAAATTTGATGTGTAATGTAGTAAGCAGTACTGTACTTTAACGCCCCCAAATAGCAGTCTATTTTTAAATCATGTTGTTTATTTCATGAAAATAACTCCAAATATATAATTTATTTCCCTGAACCTCTCTTTGCCATTGAAATGCTCAGGGGAAAATACATTTTTATTAAATTACTGTTGCTGCATCCCTGTTGTTTTAAATAAAACTTTCCATACATGTTTGCCCATGGAAGAAGAGGACAGAAAGTTACTTTTTTGAGCTGAATGACAAGAAATTGTTAATGTACAATCGCTGCAGAACAAACTGTATGAGCTCAGTTCAAGACTATTCTATCAACGGGACCTGAACAACTGTAATATCCTATGTTTCTCTGAGTCCTGGCTGAACAAGGACATGGATAATATGCATCTGGCTGGTTTTCCTATGCATCAGCAGGACAGAACGGCAGTATTGAGTAAGCTCAAGGGGGGTGTTGTGTCTCTTTGTTAACAACAGCTGGTACGTAATCTTTAATATTAATGAAGTCTCAAGGTTCTGCTTGCCTGAGTTAGAATACCTCATAAACTGTAGACCATACTATTTACCATGCTGGCATTAAGACCGGACTCAATGACCTGTGTAGGGCCATAAGTGAAGAAGGAAATACTCATCCAGAGGCGGCGCTCCTAGTGGTCAGTGTTTTTAATGCAGGAAAACTGAAATCCGTTTTACCTCATTTCTACCAGTATGTAACTAGAGGGAACTAGAGGCAAAAACACTAGATCACTTTTTCTCCACAACACAGGCACGCATCCAAAGATCTCCCTCGTCCTCCATTTGGCAAATCTGACCATAACTCTATCCTCCAGATTCCTGCTTACAAGCAAAAACTCAAACAGGAAGTACCAATGGCACGCTCAATACGAGTCACTTGTACTTCCTGTGGATGATAAACTATAGGACTGTTTTGCTAGTACAGACTGGGATATGTTCTGGGACTCATCTTATGGGTTTGAGGAGTTAACCACATCAATCATAAGTGCATTGATGACATTGTGACCTTACGTACATATCTCAACCAGAAGCTATGGATTACAGGCAACATCCGCACGGATGTGGCAGGGCTTGCAAACTATCACAGATTACAAAGGGAAACCCAGCCACAAGCTATCCAGTGAGTCAAGCCTTCCAGATGAGCTAAATGCCTTCTTTGCTCGCTTCGAGGAAAGCAACGATGAACCATACGTGAGAGCACCAGCTATTCCAGATGACTGTGTGATAACGCTCTCTGTAGCTGACGTGAGTAAGACCTTTAAACAGGTTAACATTCACATGGCCGGCAGGGCCATACGGATTACCAGGACGCGTAGTCAGCATACGCTGACCAGCTGGCAAGTGTCCGACATATTCAACCTCTTCCTGGCCCAGTCTGTAATACCTACATATTTCAAGCAGACCACTTTAGTTCCTGTTCCCAAGAATGCCAAGATAACTTGTCTAAATGACTATAGCCCCATAGCACACACCTGTAGCTGTGAAATGCTTTGAAAGGTTGGCCATGGCTCACATCAACACCATCATCGCAGACACCCTGGACCCACTCCAATTCGCATACAGCCCCAACAGATGACGCAATCTCTATTGCACTCCACACTGCCTTTTCCCACTTAGACAATAGGCACACCTACATGAGAATGCTGTCCATTAACTACAGCTCAGCGTTCAACACCATAGTGTCCTCCAAGCTCATCACTAAGCTAAGGACCATGGGATTGAACACTTCCCTCTGCAACTGGATCCTGGACTTCCTGACAGGATGGCCCCAGGTGATGAGGGTAGGCAACAACACATCCACCACGCTGACCCTCAACATGGGGGCCCCTCAGGCATGATTGCCAGGTCGAGCAAACATTTCAAGCCCAGTGACCACTCAAAATCCAGTCAAAGGGCCTGAAAATGTGCCAATTTTTATTTCCCACAGCAAGAGTTGCCCCATTTATACGATAAACAATTTTTCCATTGTTTTCAAGCTAATTAAGAAGGAATATACGTAACTTGTAACTACATTAGAAGCTAAATTAGTTTTTCATCAAAATAATAATTATTGTGAACAAGACATAAACTAATTAAACTTGCCAGATCATTTTCCATCAATGGATGTCGATTTAACTCGTTTGACTGCTATGATTAAGCAATAAAGCATGAGAGGGTATGGTATATGGCCAATATACCACAGCTAAGGGCTGTTCTTAAGCATGACAACATGGAGTGCCTGCATACAGCCGTTAGCCGTGGTATATTGACAACAAACCCCCAGGGTGCCTAATTGTTATTATAAACTGGTTACCACAGACGTTACCAATCACACTGCATTCTGCCCTATCCCATCTGGACAAGAGGAATACCTATGTAAGAACGCTGACTACAGCTCAGCATTCAACACCATAGGACCCTCCAAAACTCATCATTAAGCTTGAGACCCTGGGTCTCGACCCAGCCTTGTGCAACTGGGTCCTGGACTTTCTGACGGCTGCCCCCAGGTGGTGAAGGTAGGAAACAACATCTCCACTCCGCTGATCCTCAACACTGGGGCCCCACAAGGGTGCGTTCTCAGCCCCCTCCTGTACTCGCTGTTCACCCACGACTGTGTGGCCATGCACGCCAACAACTCAATCATCAAGTTTGCAGACTACACAACAGTTGTAGGCTTGATTACCAACAACGACGAGACAGCCTACAGGGAGGAGGTGAGGGCCCTCGGAGTGTGGTGTCAGGAAAATAACCTCTCACTCAATGTCAACAAAACAAAAGAGATGATCGTGGACTTCAGCAAACAGCAAAGGGAGCACCCCCCTATCCACATCAACGGGACAGCAGTGGAGAAGGTGGAAAGTTTTAAGTTCCTCTGTGTACTTATCACAGACAAACTGAAATGGTCCACGCACACAGACAGTGTGATGAAGAAGGTGCAACAGCGCCTCTTCAAGCTCAGGAGGCTGAAAAAATTGGGCTTGTCACCGAAAACCCTCACAAACCTTTACAGGTGCACAATTGAGAGCATTCTGTCGGGCTGTATCACCGCCTGGTACGGCAACTGCACCGCCCACAACCGCAGTGTCTCCAGAGGGTGGTGCGGTCTGCACGACGCATCACCGGGGGAAAACTACCTTCCCTCCAGGACACCTGCAACACCCGATGTCACAGGAAGGCAAAAAGATCATCAAGGACAACCACCACCCGAGCCACTGCCTGTTCACCCCGCTTCCATCCAGAAGGCGAGGTCAGTACAGGTGCATCAAAGCTGGGACAGAGATAGAAGCTGTTTTTCAATCTCAAGGCCATCAGATTGTTAAACAGCCTCCACTAGCACAGAGAGGCGTCTGCCTACCTACGGACTTCATATATCATTGGCCACTTTAATAAATGGAACACTCGTCACTTTAATAATGCCACTTTATTAAGAATGTTTTCATATTTCGCATTACTCATCTCATATGTATATACTGTATCCTTCACAATCCATTCTTTATCTATTGCATCTTAGCTGCTCTGTCACTGCTCATGCATATGTTTTATACTTACAGTTGAAGTTGGAAGTTTACATACACCTTAGCCAAATACATTTAAACTAAGTTTTTCACAATTCCTGACATTTAATCCTAGTAAAGATTCCCTGTCTTCGGTCAGTTGGGATCACCCCTTTATTTTAAGAATGTGAAATGTCAGAATAATAGTAGAGAGAATGTTTTCCTTCAGCTTTTATTTCTTTCATCACATTCCCAGTGGGTCAGAAGTTTACATATACTCAAATAGTATTTGGTAGCATTGCCTTTAAATTGTTTAACTTTGGTCAAACGTTTTGGGTAGCCTTCCGCAAGCTTCCCACAATAAGTTGGGTGAATTTTGGCCCATTCCTCCTGACAGAGCTGGTGTAACTGAATCAGGTTTGTAGGCCTCCTTGCTCGCACACGTTTCTTCAGTTCTGCCCACAAATGTACTATGGGATTGAGGTCAGGGCTTTGTGATGGCTACTCCAATACCTGGACTTTGTTGTCCTTAAGCCATTTTGCTACAACTTTGGAAGTATGCTTGTGGTCATTGTCCATTTGGAAGACCCATTTGCGACCAAGCTTTAACTTGCTGATTGATGTCTTGAGATGTTGCTTCAATATATCCACATCATTTTCTTTTATGAAGTGCACCAGTCCCTCCTGCAGCAAAGCACCCCCACAACATGATGCAGCCCGTGATTCACGGTTGGGATGTTGTTCTTTGGCTTGCAAGCCCCCCTTTTTCCTCCAAACATATCAATGGTCATTATGGCAAAACAGTTCTATTTTTGTTTCATCTGACCAAGGAGGACATTTCTCCAAAAAGTATGATCTTTGTCCCCATGTGCAGTTGCAAACTGTAGTCTGGCTTTTTTATAGCAGTTTTGGAGCAGTGGCTTCTTCCTTGCTGAGCGCCCTTTCAGGTTATGTTGATATATGACTCTTTTTTACTGTGGACATAGATACTTTTGTACCCGTTTCCTCCAGCATCTTCACAAGGTTCTTTGCTGTTGTTCTGGGATTGAGTTGCACTTTTCGCACCAACGTGCGTTCATCTCTAGGAGACAGAACGCGTCTCCTTCCTGAGCGGTATGACGGCTGCGTGGTCCCATGGTGTTTATACTTGACATCAAATGATGTCAATTAGCCTATCAGAAGCTTCTAAAACCATGAAATCATTTTCTGGAATTTTCCAAGCTCTTTAAAGTCACAGTCAACCTAGTGTATGTAAACTGCTGACACTCTGGAATTGTGATACAGTGAATTATAAGTGAAATAATCTGTCTGTAAACAATTGTTGGAAAAATTACTTGTGTCATGCACAAAGTAGATGTCCTAACCAACTTGCCAAAGTATAGTTTGTTAACAAGAAATTTGTGGAGTAGTTGAAAAACGAGTTTTAATGACTCCAACCTAAGTGTATGTAAACTTCTGACTTCGACTGTATATATTCTTATCTCATTCCTTTACTAGATTTTGTTGTGGAATTTGTTCAATATTAGGTTTTGTTGTGGAATTGTTAGATATTACCTGTTAGATACTGTTGCACTGTCGGATCTAGAAGCATAAGCATTTCGCCCCGCTAACCATGTGTATGTGACCACAATTTTTTTATTTGAAGTCACGGTGTGATTTGTTACATTTTTTATTATTATTTTTTTAACCTTTATTTAACCAGATAGGCCAGTTGAGAACAAGTTCTCAGTTACAATTGTGACCTGGCCAAGATAAAGCAAAGCAGTGCGACGAAAACAACACAAACCAACCTACAGTCAATAACACAATAGAAAAATCTGTGTACAGTGTGTGCAAATGTAGAAGAGTAGGGAGATAAGGCAATAAATAGGCCATAGGGGCGAAATGATTACAATTTAGCATTAACACTGGAGTGACAGATGTGCAGATGATGATGCAAGTAGAGATACTGGGGTGCAAAAGAGCAAGAAGATAAGTAACACTATGGGGATGAGGTAGTCGGGTGTGCTATTTACAGAATGGCTGTGTACAGGTACAGTGATCGGTAAGCTGCTCTGACAGCTGATGCTTAAAGTTAGAGAGGGAGATCTAAGACTCCAGCTTCAGTGATTTTTGCAATTCGTTCCAGTCATTGGCAGCAGAGAACTGGAAGGAAAGGCGGCCAAAGTAAGGGTTGGAGTTGGGGATGACCAGTGAAATACACCAGCTGGAGCGCGTGCTACGGGTGGGTGTTGCTATGGTGACCAGAGATAGCTGAGATAAGGCGGGGCTTTACCTAGTTTACCTAGTCGTTGGAATGAGACCAAGGAGCAGCGTGGTGAGCGTACATTTTATTTTATTTTGTTAAAATGTCACCAACAAAACCAGAAATAACAAAAACGACCATGAAGCTTACAAGGGCTATAGTACCCCTAACAAAGACAACTTCCCACAATGACAGAAAGGAAAAAGGCTGCGTAAGTATGATTCCCAATCAGAGACAACGATAGACAGCTGTCCCTGATTGAGAACCAAACCCAGCCAACACATAGAAATACAAAAACATAGAAAAACAGAACATAGAATGCCCACCCAAATCACACCCTGACCAACGAAATAGAGACATAAAAAGGCTCTCTAAGGTCAGGGCGTGACAATATGGGGTTTTGGTGACAAAACGGATGGCACTGTGATAGACTACATCCAATTTGCTGAGTAGAGTGTTGGAGGCTATTTTGTAAATGACATCGCCAAAGTCAAGGATCGGTAGGATAGTCAGTTTTACGAGGGTATGTTTGGCAGCATGAGTAAAGGAGGCTTTGTTGCGAAATAGGAAGCCAGTTCTAGATTTAATTTAGGATTGGAGATGCTTAATGTGAGTTTGGAAGGAGAGTTTACAGTCTAACCAGACACCTAGGTATTTGTAGTTGTCCACATATTCTAAGTCAGAACCTTCCAGAGTAGTAATGCTAGTCGAGAGGGTGCGGGCAGCAATCGGTTGAAGAGCATGCACTTAGTTTTACTAGCATTTAAAAGCAGTTGGAGGCCACGGAAGGAGTGTTGTATGGCGCTGAAGCTCGTTTGGAGCTTTGTTAGCACAGTGTCCAAAGAAGGGCCAGATGTATACAGAATGGTGTAGTCTACGTATAGTTGGATCAGAAAATCGACATCATTGATATATACAGAGAAAATAGTCAGCCCGAGAATTGAACCCTGTGGCACCCCCATAGAGACTGCCAGAGGTCCGGACAACAAGCCCTACGATTTGACACACTGAACTCTATCTGAGAAGTAGTTGGTGAACCAGGCGAGGCAGTCATTTGAGAAGCCAATGCTATTGAGTCTGCCGACAAGGATGCAGTGATTGACAAAGTCGAAGGCCTTGGCCAGGTCAATGAAGAAGGCTGCACAGTACTGTCCTCTATCGATGGCGGTTATGACATAGTTTAGGACCTTGAGCGTGGTTGAAGTACACCCATGACCAGCTCGGAAACCAGATTGCATAGTGGAGAAGGTATGGTGGGATTCGAAATGGTCGGTGATCTGTTTGTTAACTTGGCTTTCAAAGATTTTAGAAAGGCAGGGCAGGATGAATATAGGTCTATAACAGTTTGGGTCTAGAGTGTCTCCCCCTTTGAAGAGGGGGATGACCGTGGCAGCTTTCCAATTTTTGTGGATCTCAGACGATACAAAAGAGAGGTTGAACAGGCTAGTAATAGGGGTTGCAACAATTTCATCAGATAATTTTAGAAAGAGAGATTCCAGATTGTCTAGCCCAGCTGATTTGCAGGGATCCAGATTGTGCCACTCTTTCAGAACATCAGCTATCTGGATTTGGGTGAAGGAGAAGCGGGGAGGGGGGGCTTGGGCAAGTTGCTGCGGGGGGTGCTGAGATGTTGGCCGGGGTAGGGGTAGCCAGGTGGAAAGCATGGCCAGCCGTAGAAAAATGCTTATTAAAATGATTGATTATCGTAGATTTATTTGTGGTGACAGTATTTCCTATCCTCAGTGCAGTGGGAAGCTGGGAGGAGGTGCTCTTATTCTCCATGGACTTTACAGTGTCCCAAAACCTTTTGGAATTAGTGCTAGCCTTAGCTTTCCAAAATGACTGAGTATGTTGGTTTCTGACTTCCCTGGAAAGTTGCATATTGCGGGGGTTATTCGATGCTAATGAAGAACGCCACAGGATGTTTTCGTTCTAGTCAAGGGCAGTCAAGTCTGGGGTGAACCTAGGGCTATATCTGTTCTTAGTTCTACATTTTTTGAACAGGGCATGCTTATTTAAGATAGTGAGGAAAGCACTTTTGAAGAGCAAGCAAGCATCCTCTACTGACGGGATGAGATCAACATCCTTTCAGGATACCCGTGCCAGGTCGATTAGAAAGGCCTGCTCGCTGAAGTGTTTTAGGGATTATTTGACAGTGATGAGGGGTGGTCGTTTGACCGTGGACCCATTACGCACGCAGGCAATGAGGCAGTGATTTCTGCGATCCTGGTTGAAGACAGCAGAGGTATATTTAGAGGGCAAGTTGGTCAGGATGATATCTATGAGGGTGCCCATGGTTATTGATTTAGGGTTGTACCTGGTAGGTTCCTTGATAATTTGTGTGAGATTGAGGGCATCTAGCTTAGATTGTTGGACGGCCAGGGTGTTAAACATGTCCCAGTTTAGGTCACCTAACATTACGAACTCTGAAGATAGATCGGGGGCAATCAATTCACATATGGTGTCCAGGGCACAGCTGGGGGCTGAAGGGGGTCTATAACAAGCAGCAACGGTGAGAGACTTTTTAAAAGTAGAAGCTCGAATTGTTTGGGCACAGACCTGGATAGTATGACAGAACTCTGCAGTCTATCTCTGCAGTAGATTGCCACTCCGCCCCCTTTGGCAGTTCTATCTTGTCGGAAAATGTTATAGTTAGGGACGTAAATTTCAGGATTTTTGGTGGCCTTCCTAAGCCAGGATTCAGACATGGCTAGGACATCCGGGTTGCCGGAGTGTGCTAAAGCAGTGAATAAAGCAAACTTAGGGAGGAGGCTTCTAATGTTAACATTCATGAAACCAAGGCTTTTACTGTTACAGAAGTCAACAAATGAGAGCTCAATGGGAATGGGAGTGATGCTGGGGACTGCAGGGCCTGGGTTAACCTCTACATCACCAAATGTAAACAAAGGAGGAGTATAATAAGGGTACGGCTAAAGGCTATAAAAACTGGTCGTCTAGTGTGTTCGGGAACAGACAGTAAAAGGAGCAGATTTTTGGGCGCAGAAGAATAGATTCAAGGCATAATTTACAGACAAGGGAATGCTAGGATGTGAGTACAGTGGAGGAAAACCCAGGCATTGTGTGACGATGAGAGAGGTTTTGTCTCTAGAGGCACCATTTGAGCCAGGTGAGGTCACCGTATGTGTCGTATGTGGAACAAAAGGGCTAGCTAAGGCATATTGAGCAGGGCTGGAAGCTCTACAGTGAAATAAGACAATAATCACTAACCAAAACAGCAATAGACAAGGCATATTGACATTAGGGAGAGGCATGTGTAGCCAAGTGATCATAGGGTCCAGTGAGTAGCTAGGCGAGCTGGAGACACAGCGATTCAGACTGCTAGCGGGCCGGGGCTAGCGGGCTACCAGAAGGGCCTCCGGGGGACGTCGCAACGGAAGAGCCTGTTGAAACCCCCTCGGACCGTTACATCGGCAGTCCAGTCGTGATGGATCGGCGAGGCTCCGAGTCGGCAGTAAAGGGTCCAGGCCAATTGGCAAAAGAGGTATTGTAGCCCAGGAATTGGCTGATGGACCTCTTCGGCTAGCCGGGAGATGGGCCTAGCTCGAGGCTAGCTCAAGGCTAACTGGTGCTTGCTTCTGGACAGAGATGTTAGCCAGGAGTAGCCAATCGGATAGCAGCTAGCTAGCTGCGATGATCTGGTTTAAAGGTTCAGAGCTTGCGGTAGGAATCCGGAGATGTGGTAGGGAAAAAGCAGTCTGATATGCTCTGGGTTGATATTGCCCTGTGCATACTGGCAGGAATTGACCGGGCTGAGGCTGGCTGATGTCCGAGTTAATGATGATGACCGCTAGTAGCTAGTTAGCTGGCTAGCTTCTGATGGGGGTTCCAGTTCTAAAGTATAAAAAATAGCAGAACCGTACCACATTGGATGAGGCGGGTTGCAGGAGAGTATGTTCAGTCCGTTATTGGAAATTGAGATATTTATTTTTTAATATATACTGAATAGATACGAAGAAAACGATATATACACGGGACAGGACGGGACGAGACAAGACAAAACAGACGTCCGACTGCTACGCCATCTTGGAATTATAATATATATATATATATACACCACAGCTTTCACCCAATCAGTATTCAGGGATCGAACCCGGTTTCTAATTTTAAATAAATCCCTTTTGTGCATGTGCATAACTATAGATGAATCCAACAGGAGAGTTTGAGTGACGAAAGTTAGACAGAGGAACTCGAAATCCCTGAGCAAGAAACACGGACAAACTTTAAAAAATAAATGTTAGGCTAATTTCTGGCAATTATGCCGTTATGTGCCAGATGTTAAGACTTCATACCGTTATACATTGCCCATTTGCCAGATTGACTTGTCATTTCAAATCTGGATTTATGATTGTATTTCAATGTTGCCATGGTTCGCCTAGAAAGATGCAGGTAGCCTATAGCCTCTGATAGGCCTACATCTTCAGAATGTCTAAATTAGCCTATGCAAAACGTAGGCAAGATGTAAACTGAACGATTTAGCAGCTTGCTTAGTTCAAATTAACAGACTAATTTATTTAAAATGAATAGTTTGGCAATTTCGAGGTAAGAAGTGCTTGTGTTTCCCAATAGCCTGCTGGAATAGGCTACTGAGGATGGGGTCGTAATTTCAATCACTGAAAAAAATATTAGTAATATGTAGCCTATACGAAAGGAATATGCTTTTCAGCAAGAGCCAGTGTTAATTTTAATTTTTTTACCTGTAGCCTAAGCTGACTGACTGCTACCGTCAATCTAATGCGTTCTAACAACTGATCGGCAATTGCGATAGAACATTGATGACTTACAATTTAATTAACTAAACATGACCATTAATAATTGCATAATAACACAGGGCTACAACAACAATACACTGAAGTTATAGTCTATTTATTAAATCAGTTTGCCAGCTCCAGGTAGGATACACAAGTGGCACAAATTGATTTGCAATGACTCCAGTGACAGTCATTTCAACATATTTATTGTATCAAATGGCAGGCTACAGTAGCCTACAATGGCATATAAATTAATAGTCTACTTGATGGCCAATAGATGCAAATGTATAATTCTCCACATTTAATGTCAGTTTCATTGAGGACTTTTCCCCATAACAGAAGAACGCAAGGGAGTTCCATCTTCCATTTCTAATTTCCACTGGTGCATAATGACAAAGTTAAATAGCCTACCTACTGGTAAAACCTTGTCACAACGTGCTCCTGCTGCTTTGTCTCCACTCAGTCACATGACTCAGCGAACAGTGGACTAAACTGCATGCTGTAGTGCTCTCTCAACACAGACATACCCCTACAACCCTCAACACCACCCATTTGCTCAGTAACAGGCTGCCTCACTGCCTGATAGTCAGCAGCAGGTCACAATGAAATATTTGTAAAAAAATATGACGTGGTGCAATTTAGACCTTGCACAAAAATCCGCAACACGCAATCAATAAATTTTCACCCTCGACATCGTTTTCAAAGTAACCCAATTTGGCAGGGAAAACACAAACATAGTGTGCAATTTGAGATACTAAACTACAAAAATCAAATCCTCGTCTGATAAAGAAGAAACACTTGTCAGAACAGAAATTACAAGATTGTTATAATACTGTAATTGCATCAGATGTGTAACAGGGTTGGTTATGTTTCCACTTGCCTCTAAAGAAATGTGTATTTAATGTTCAAGCATTCTTATTGGTTGGTTCAATTCTTATGACAATAAGTCGTGTTGTTATTGGCCCCGCTTGCAGATAGGGGGAGATCGTGAACGTTATATTGGAGGTTATATTGTCATCAAGGCTTTATATAGGAAGGGAGAGGAGAGCGTGTTTGAAAAGTTTTATAGCCCATCATGTCCCTTCATAGGGGCGGGCCACTGATTGAACAGAGCCCTACCTTATGAAAACCCAAATCTCACATTCTAGAAGCTAAAATCACATTTCATCCCATCACCAATACTTTCATATTCAAACATTTAAATTGAACAACAATTCCATGTGAATCCGATAACTCTGATGTGTAGACTTTCCACTGTAGAGTTTGTCATCTTATCATTGATGAGAATGTCTCAGATGACAACCGAACTGACATCATTTTCATTAAGTACCACCGCATATGTTCAATTCGTCGGATTACCAGAATATACAGTGCCTTGCGAAAGTATTCGGCCCCCTTGAACTTTGCGACCTTTTGCCACATTTCAGGCTTCAAACATAAAGATATAAAACTGTATTTTTTTGTGAAGAATCAACAACAAGTGGGACACAATCATGAAGTGGAACTTTTTTAACAAATCAAAAACTGAAAAATTGGGCGTGCAAAATTATTCAGCCCCTTTACTTTCAGTGCAGCAAACTCTCTCCAGAAGTTCAGTGAGGATCTCTGAATGATCCAATGTTGACCTAAATGACTAATGATGATAAATACAATCCACCTGTGTGTAATCAAGTCTCCGTATAAATGCACCTGCACTGTGATGGTCTCAGAGGTCCGTTAAAAGCGCAGAGAGCATCATGAAGAACAAGGCACACACCAGGCAGGTCCGACATACTGTTGTGAAGAAGTTTAAAGCCGGATTTGGATACAAAAAGATTTCCCAAGCTTTAAACATCCCAAGGAGCACTGTGCAAGCGATAATATTGAAATGGAAGGAGTATCAGACCACTGCAAATCTACCAAGACCTGGCCGTCCCTCTAAACTTTCAGCTCATACAAGGAGAAGACTGATCAGAGATGCAGCCAAGAGGCCCATGATCACTCTGGATGAACTGCAGAGATCTACAGCTGAGGTGGGAGACTCTGTCCATAGGACAACAATCAGTCGTATATTGCACAAATCTGGCCTTTATGGAAGAGTGGCAAGAAGAAAGCCATTTCTTAAAGATATCCATAAAAAGTGTTGTTTAAAGTTTGCCACAAGCCACCTGGGAGACACACCAAACATGTGGAAGAAGGTGCTCTGGTGAGATGAAACCAAAATTGAACTTTTTGGCAACAATGCAAAACGTTATGTTTGGCGTAAAAGCAACACAGCTCATCACCAAGAACACACCATCCCCACTGTCAAACATGGTGGTGGCAGCATCATGGTTTGGGCCTGCTTTTCTTCAGCAGGGACAGGGAAGATGGTTAAAATTGATGGGAAGATGGATGGAGCCAAATACAGGACCATTCTGGAAGAAAACCTGATGGAGTCTGCAAAAGACCTGAGACTGGGACGGAGATTTGTCTTCCAACAAGACAATGATCCAAAACATAAAGCAAAATCTACAATGGAATGGTTCAAAAATAAACATATCCAGGTGTTAGAATGGCCAAGTCAAAGTCCAGACCTGAATCCAATCGAGAATCTGTGGAAAGAACTGAAAACTGCTGTTCACAAATGCTCTCCATCCAACCTCACTGAGCTCGAGCTGTTTTGCAAGGAGGAATGGGAAAAAATTTCAGTCTCTCGATGTGCAAAACTGATAGAGACATACCCCAAGCGACTTACAGCTGTAATCGCAGCAAAAGGTGGCGCTACAAAGTATTAACTTAAGGGGGCTGAATAATTTTGCACGCCCAATTTTTCAGTTTTTGATTTGTTAAAAAAAGTTAGAAATATCCAATAAATGTCGTTCCACTTCATGATTGTGTCCCACTTGTTGTTGATTCTTCACAAAAAAATACAGTTTTATATCTTTATGTTTGAAGCCTAAAATGTGGCAAAAGGTCGCAAAGTTCAAGGGGGCCGAATACTTTCGCAAGGCACTGTAGTTCATTTCCCCCCACATACTGATGTTCCCAGAATCTCTATGTTAACCAAGGGTATTGAAAATGTAACATCAGTAGGGTAGAGAGAGGAAAAAGGGGGGAAGAGGTATTTATGACTGTCATAAACCTACCCCCAGGCCAACATCATGACACTAGCATGCGCCGATGTAATGCTCACATATGCTCACTGCTAACACAGTTGTTTTCATGCTACAGATTTTACCATGGACAGCCATCAACATCATTAAGCCCTACACAACTAACACTCTGTTTCCTATTTAACTACAGGTATTTACACATGTTATATTTTGTATTGTATTTTTTCATTTTGTTTATGCCCAGTATGAAAATGTGATGCAAGGGATTTTACAATCGACAGTCATCGACATCATTAAGCCCTGCACAACTAACTTGCTGTTTCCTATTTAATTACAGATAATAAATAATGCTCAACTGGGACAACTGGCTGGGTGTGATTTCTTTGAACAAAACAACGCAAGGAGAGTACGATTGATTTCTGTTACAGATGCATGCCAGCAAACCCACAACACATTATTGCACTATAACGGTGACAAACGGTGCCCACACACTGTTAGGGCCTACATAAAGCTGTCCCAACAGCAGAGTCCCAACAGCAGTCCCAACACCTTACCAATGCTACACCTGGCTTTCAGCTGAGTCGTATCTGGCCTTTTAATAAAACATAGCTGATATGGCTGACTTGCTTAACCAAATGTGGTTTCTATTGACAATTGAGATGTACAAACTATGGAAATAGGGGGACGAAGAACAGATAATAGGCAAGCATTTACATTACATTTACATTTAAGTCATTTAGCAGACGCTCTTATCCAGAGCGACTTACAAATTGGTGCTTTCACCTTATGACATCCAGTGGAACAGCCACTTTACAATAGTGCATCTAAGTCTTTTAAGGGGGGGGAGGGGGGTGAGAAGGATTACTTTATCCTATCCTAGGTATTCCTTAAAGAGCTGGGGTTTCAGGTGTCTCCGGAAGGTGGTGATTGACTCCGCTGTCCTGGCGTCGTGAGGGAGTTTGTTCCACCATTGGGGGGCCAGAGCAGCGAACAGTTTTGACTGGGCTGAGCGGGAACTGTACTTCCTCAGTGGTAGGGAGGCGAGCAGGCCAGAGGTGGATGAACGCAGTGCCCTTGTTTGGGTGTAGGGCCTGATCAGAGCCTGGAGGTACTGAGGTGCCGTTCCCCTCACAGCTCCGTAGGCAAGCACCATGGTCTTGTAGCGGATGCGAGCTTCAACTGGAAGCCAGTGGAGAGAGCGGAGGAGCGGGGTGACGTGAGAGAACTTGGGAAGGTTGAACACCAGACGGGCTGCGGCGTTCTGGATGAGTTGCAGGGGTTTAATGGCACAGGCAGGGAGCCCAGCCAACAGCGAGTTGCAGTAATCCAGACGGGAGATGACAAGTGCCTGGATTAGGACCTGCGCCGCTTCCTGTGTGAGGCAGGGTCGTACTCTGCGGATGTTGTAGAGCATGAACCTACAGGAACGGGCCACCGCCTTGATGTTAGTTGAGAACGACAGGGTGTTGTCCAGGATCACGCCAAGGTTCTTAGCGCTCTGGGAGGAGGACACGATGGAGTTGTCAACCGTGATGGCGAGATCATGGAACGGGCAGTCCTTCCCCGGGAGGAAGAGCAGCTCCGTCTTGCCGAGGTTCAGCTTGAGCTGGTGATCCGTCATCCACACTGATATGTCTGCCAGACATGCAGAGATGCGATTCGCCACCTGGTCATCAGAGGGGGGGAAAGGAGAAGATTAATTGTGTGTCGTCTGCATAGCAATGATAGGAGAGACCATGTGAGGTTATGACAGAGCCAAGTGACTTGGTGTATAGCGAGAATAGGAGAGGGCCTAGAACAGAGCCCTGGGGGACACCAGTGGTGAGAGCGCGTGGTGAGGAGACAGATTCTCGCCACGCCACCTGGTAGGAGCGACCTGTCAGGTAGGACGCAATCCAAGCATGGGCCGCGCCGGAGATGCCCAACTCGGAGAGGGTGGAGAGGAGGATCTGATGGTTCACAGTATCGAAGGCAGCCGATAGGTCTAGAAGGATGAGAGCAGAGGAGAGAGAGTTAGCTTTAGCAGTGCGGAGTGCCTCCATGATACAGAGAAGAGCAGTCTCAGTTGAATGACTAGTCTTGAAACCTGACTGATTTGGATCAAGAAGGTCATTCTGAGAGAGATAGCGGGAGAGCTGGCCAAGGACGGCACGTTCAAGAGTTTTGGAGAGAAAAGAAAGAAGGGATACTGGTCTGTAGTTGTTGACATCGGAGGGATCGAGTGTAGGTTTTTTCAGAAGGGGTGCAACTCTCGCTCTCTTGAAGACGGGAGGGACGTAGCCAGCGGTCAGGGATGAGTTGATGAGCGAGGTGAGGTAAGGGAGAAGGTCACCGGAAATGGTCTGGAGAAGAGAGGAGGGGATAGGGTCAAGCGGGCAGGTTGTTGGGCGGCCGGCCGTCACAAGACGCGAGATGTCATCTGGAGAGAGAGGGGAGAAAGAGGTCAGAGCACAGGGTAGGGCAGTGTGAGCAGAACCAGCGGTGTCGTTTGACTTAGCAAACGAGGATCGGATGTCGTCGACCTTCTTTTCAAATTGGTTGACGAAGTCATCTGCAGAGAGGGAGGAGGGGGAGGGGGAGGAGGATTCAGGAGGGAGGAGAAGGTGGCAAAGAGCTTCCTAGGGTTAGAGGCAGATGCTTGGAATTTAGAGTGGTAGAAAGTGGCTTTAGCAGCAGAGACAGAGGAGGAAAATGTAGAGAGGAGGGAGTGAAAGGATGCCAGGTCAGCAGGGAGGCGAGTTTTCCTCCATTTCCGCTCGGCTGCCCGGAGCCCTGTTCTGTGAGCTCGCAATGAGTCGTCGAGCCACGGAGCGGGAGGGGAGGACCGAGCCGGCCTGGAGGATAGGGGACATAGAGAGTCAAAGGATGCAGAAAGGGAGGAGAGGAGGGTTGAGGAGGCAGAATCAGGAGATAGGTTGGAGAAGGTTTGAGCAGAGGGAAGAGATGATAGGATGGAAGAGGAGAGAGTAGCGGGGGAGAGAGAGCGAAGGTTGGGACGGCGCGATACCATCCGAGTAGGGGCAGTGTGGGAAGTGTTGGATGAGAGCGAGAGGGAAAAGGATACAAGGTAGTGGTCGGAGACTTGGAGGGGAGTTGCAATGAGGTTAGTGGAAGAACAGCATCTAGTAAAGATGAGGTCGAGCGTATTGCCTGCCTTGTGAGTAGGGGGAAGGTGAGAGGGTGAGGTCAAAAGAGGAGAGGAGTGGAAAGAAGGAGGCAGAGAGGAATGAGTCAAAGGTAGACGTGGGGAGGTTAAAGTCGCCCAGAACTGTGAGAGGTGAGCCGTCCTCAGGAAAGGAGCTTATCAAGGCATCAAGCTCATTGATGAACTCTCCGAGGGAACCTGGAGGGCGATAAATGATAAGGATGTTAAGCTTGAAAGGGCTGGTAACTGTGACAGCATGGAATTCAAAGGAGGCGATAGACAGATGGGTAAGGGGAGAAAGAGAGAATGACCACTTGGGAGAGATGAGGATCCCGGTGCCACCACCCCGCTGACCAGAAGCTCTCGGGTGTGCGAGAACACGTGGGCGGACGAAGAGAGAGCAGTAGGAGTAGCGTTGTTGTCTGTGGTGATCCATGTTTCCGTCAGTGCCAAGAAGTCGAGGGACTGGAGGAGGCATAGGCTGAGATGAACTCTGCCTTGTTGGCCGCAGATCGGCAGTTCCAGAGGCTACCGGAGACCTGGAACTCCACGTGGGTCGTGCGCGCTGGGACCACCAGATTAGGGTGGCGCGGCCACGCGGTGTGGAGCGTTTGTATGGTCTGTGCAGAGAGGAGAGAACAGGGATAGACAGACACATAGTTGACAGGCTAGAGAAGAGGCTACGCTAATGCAAAGGAGATTGGAATGACAAGTGGACTACACGTCTCGAATGTTCAGAAAGTTAAGCTTACGTAGCAAGAATCTAATTGACTAAAATGATTAAAATGATACAGTACTGCTGAGGTAGGCTAGCTGGCAGTGGCTGCGTTGTTGACTTTGTAGGCTAGCTGGCAGTGGCTGCGTTGTTGACACTACACTAATCAAGTCGTTCCGTTGAGTGTAAAGTTTCTACAATGCTGCTATTCGGGGCTAGCTGGCAAGCTAGCAGTGTTGATTACGTTACGTTGCGTTAAAAGAACGACAATAGCTGGCTAGCTAACCTAGAAAATCGCTCTAGACTACACAATTATCTTTGAAACAAAGACGGCTATGTAGCTAGCTATGTAGCTAGCTACGATCAAACAAATCACACCGTTGGGACTGTAATGAAATGAAATGAAAATGTGATACTACCTGTGGAGCGAAGCGGAATGCGACCGGAATGCGAAAGTTCTATTCAGTAGACGTTGGCTAGCTGTTGGCTAGCTAGGAGTGACTCCTACGTTAAGGACGACAAATAGCTGGCTAGCTAACCTCGGTAAATTAAGATAATCACTCTAAGACTACACACTCTAAACTACACAATTATCTTGGATACGAAGACAGCAAAGACAACTATGTAGCTAGCTAACACTACACTAATCAAGTCGTTCAGTTGAGTGTGATAGTTACTACAGTGCTACGGTAGACGGTGAACGTTTGCTAGCTGGCTAGCTGCTGGGCAGATAGGAGGACGACGAAATACGATAATTACGCAATTATCACTCTAAGACTACACACTCTAAACTACACAATTATCTTGGATACGAAGACAGCAAAGACAACTATGTAGCTAGCTAACACTACACTAATCAAGTCGTTCAGTTGAGTGTGATAGTTACTACAGTGCTACGGTAGACGGTGAACGTTTGCTAGCTGGCTAGCTGCTGGGCAGATAGGAGGATGACGAAATACGATAATTACGCAATTATCTTTGATACAAAGACGGCTATGTAGCTAGCTAAGAAGAAATTGCTAAGATTAGACAAATCAAACCGTTGTACTATAATGAAATGTAATGAAATGTAATGAAAAGTTATACAACCTGCAGACCGAAGCAGACCGAAGCGCGGATGCGACCGCTCGCTCCAACCCTACCAACTAAGCCGTAATTTCGATTAAGACATTAATGAACGAGCAACAACAGATGTAGTCAATATAACTATTTGTTCAGCACTTCTGAAATTCAGAATATGGGCAGTTCTTACTGTATTATCCCTGTACACCAAGTCAGAACCGTAGGATAAATAAAGAGGGCATATAAGCAGACAATGAAACCTCTTACACTATTCAATGAAAACATTTATGTGCAACCCCAAGTCAGAACAGTAGGCAAAATTAGGGGGGGGGGATTATTATGGTGATGCACATGGGCCACTAACAGCTTACTACACAACACACACTTAGTATTACTTCTTAGCTACAGTATACATATCTCCCTGGCATATTACACAATTTATGCAGCAGCATACAAGACATGTTTGGACTCATCTTGATGTAATGTGCTCACTTGAACAGGAAAGTGGCGCGGCGGTCCTTCGTGGGCAAATTTTGTCATCAAACTTCGTCATCAGTCTGGCATTCTCTGGATTTATGGTGCTTTCAGGACAACTGGGAACTTGGAAAAAAATAAGGTTGAATCGTGATGATGTCAGTGATCTTCAGGTTGGAGCTCTAGAAAGATGCCAGAGTTCCCGAGTTGCAATTCCGAGTTGGATGACCATTCAAAATGTATTTTCCCCAGTCAGAGCTCGTTTTCTTGAACTCACTGAAGTCTGAGATTTCCGAGTTTCCAGTTGTTTTGAGTGCAGCAGAAGCCATGCTGGATTGACGACATGGCCAGTGCTGAATGTTTATTATTTTAAGCTTGGAAAAGAGACCCTTAAACCCAAACTTGGGACCCCACAACCACTCCACTGAATAGCAGGATTGCAGTTAGCTACTGACTCATTCCAAACCACTCATTGTTGAATGTGATTTCCAACTTGTTGAGTAATGTTTATGTCCAATGGCCGATGAGCACCGATATGTTTTATCTGTAATTTCTCTTCATATGATAAGGATTAAAAAGGATTTTCCAGTAGATTGATGTCAAAAAATCCACTGGGGTTGATATGCATGATCCATTTTTGCTGCAGCTCTTTGCAAAATAATTACCCATATCTTTAACCTGACTACTATATCTGGTACTATACCCAAAGTTTGGAAGGCAGCTCTTGTACTCCCCGTTCATTAATGTGGTGACCCTTATGACCTAGATAACTATTGCCCTATCTCTAAACTTTCTTGTCTAGCAAAAACATTAGAAGCTAGGATCTTTCTTATCTATGAATTGTATTCTGAATGTTCATCAGTCCGGCTTTAGACCAGGTCATAGCACTATCTCTGCTGCATCCCTTGTTATAAATTATGTCGTTAACTGTATGGATAAAAGGCAATATTGTGCTGCCGTCTTTATAGAGTTGTCAAAGGCCTTCGATACTGTTGATCACTCACTACTAATTCAGAGGCTTTCCTCAATTGGCCTAGAACAGGCTGCATAAGGCTGGTTTAAAAACTACTTAACGGATGGAACTCAAAGTGATGGTGATGGTGTTAAATAAAGTTTTCTGGACATAACGAAAGGTGTCCCGCAGGGGTCGTTCTGGGTCCAGTACTTTTACTGTAGACAGTGCCTTTGGAAAGTATTCAGACCCCTTGAATTTTCCACATTGTGTTACGTTACAGCCTTATTCTAAAATGTATTAAATATGTTTTTTTTTCATCAGCAATCTACACACAATACCCCAAAATGCAAAGTGAAAACAGGTTTTCAGACCTTTTTGCAAATGTAGAAAAACAGAAATATCTTATTTACACAAGTATTCAGACCCTTTGCTATGAGTCTCGAAATTGAGCTCAGGTGCATCCTGTTTACATTGATCATCCTTGAGATGTCTCTACAACTTGATTGGAGTCCACCTGTGGTCAATTGAATTGGTTGGACATGATTTGGAAAGGCACACACCTGTCCATATAAGGTCCCACATTTGACAGTGCATGTCAGAGCAAAAACCAAGCCATGAGGGTACCAAAGCATTTTTGCAGCATCCCCAAGAACACAGTGGCCTCCATCATTCTTAAATGGAAGATGTTTGGAACCACCAAAACTCTTCCTAGAGCTGGCCGCCCGTCCAAACTGAGAAATTGGGGGAGAAAGGCAGGGAGGTGACCAAAAACCCGATGGTCACTCTGACAGAACTCTAGAGTTCCTCTGTGGAGATTTCCAGAAGAACAACCATCTCTGCAACACTCCACCAATCAGGCCTTTATGGTAGAGTGGCCAGACGGAAGCCACTCCTCAGTAAAAGGCACATGACAGCCCAATTGGAGTTTACCAAAAGGCACCTAAAGATTCTCAGATCATGAGAAGCAAGATTCTCTGGTCTGATGAAACCAAGATGGAACTCTTAGGCCTGAATGCCAAGTGTTACGTCTGGCGGAAACCTGGTACCATCCCTACGGTAAAGCATGGTGGTGGCAACATCATGCTCTGGGGATGTTTTTCAGGGGGAGGGATAAGGAGACTAGTCAGGATTGAGGCAAAGATGAACGGAGCAAAGTACAGAGAGATCCTTGATGAAAACCTGCTCCTTAGCACTCAGGACCTCAGATTGGGGCAAAGGTTCACTTTCCAACAGGACAATGACCCTAAGCACAGAGCCAAGACAACGGAGTGGCTTCGTGACATGTCTCTGAATGTCCTTGAGTGTCCCAGCCAGAGCCCGGTCTCTGGAGAGACCTGAAAATAGCTCTGCAGCAACACTCCCCATCCAACCTTACAGAGCTTGAGAGGATCTGCAGAGAGGAATGGGAGAAACTCCCCAAATACAGGTATGCCAAGAAGATACCCAAGAAGACTCGAGGGTGTAATTGCTGCCGACGGTGCTTCAAAAAAGTACTGAGTAAAAGGTCTGAATACTTATGTAAATGTGATATTTCCATTTAAAAATTTTAATACATTTGCAAACATTTTGCTTTGTCATTCTGGGGTAGTGTGTAGATTGTTAATCAATTTTAGAATAATGCTGAAACGTAACAAAATGTGGAAAAATTCAAGGGATCTGTATACTTTCGAATGCACTATTAACTATATTTGGTTGTCTGTAAAATAACTTTACCTGCACCTGTATATGGACGATACTGTTGTGTATTCTATTGCCCCCCCCCCCCCCCCCTGTAGACCAGGCACTATCTGAACTACAAGCTGCTTTCATTATAGAAAACCTTTGACCTTAAATTAGTATTGAAATAATTGGCTTTATAGTTATGTGGTGACCTCACGTGCCCCGCTTACCATCAAAACAGTGGAGGCTGCTGAGGTGAGGACGGCTCACAATAATGGCTGGACTGAATGATTGGAATGGCATAAAACACATGGAAACCATGTGTTTGATGTATTTGATACCATTCCACCCATTCCGCTCCAGACATTACCACAGCCCATGTGTATGTCTTATTTTATTTGTTTGTACTTTTATTTTCTTGTGTAATTTGTTGTGCAATTGTAAGATGCAGGGTTCCCTTGCAAAATAAACGTTCTCCCTGTTAAAATAAATGTAATTTAAAAAAGTACAGTGCACATACTCTTTTCATTTAGCCACACCATTTGAGTTATGACACCTACCAATAACAGGAGTGATTACTGCGGCAGCAGTAAAAGTAGAAGTTGATCAACTGAAGGGGAAGATTCCCGGTGTTTGTGATGCTCGTCGTTTGGTGCGATGCAGACAGGGTGAGAGTGGGGAAACAGAAGAGTCTGTTCTTTTGAGTTTTGATGTTGAGTATTTTCCCATCAAAGATGTTTGGGTATATAAGTTATCCTGTATGAGCTTTTGTGCCAAATACATTACGTTGTTACAGGTGTCAAGCTTATGGGCATGTGGCAGTAATGTTTAGGAGGGAGGTTCCTAGGTGTGAGAAGTGTGCAGAAGGGCATGAGACAAAGAAATGTGTAGCATTGGGGAAAGTAGTGGTATGTGTTAATTGTAGGGGTGCCCATGGGACTGGGGATCAGAAATGTCCTGTGCGAGAGAGGCAGGTTGAGGTGGTTTCCAGGGTTAGAGTAGTGCAGACGTGTCATATGCTGAGGCAGTGAAGAAAGTAGAGGAAGATGGGTCAAGGAGGACGGATCCTGAGAGGAGTGGTGTGAGTAGTAGATCTGTACCAGTAGAGGGATAGGCCAACAAGTGATATGTTTCAGTAAGATTGGATTTTCGGCATTTACAGCAATGGTTATCAACTGTGCTGCAGGGATGGAATGTAAGTCTCAGAAAATTGAGGTTGTGGTGGCAGCTGCAGAGGTATTTAGGTTTGCGAGACTTGACATCAGAAGAGTTACAGGGTGTGTTGAGTGGTGATGTCCCATTCTTTAAGGTTGTTAGCATGAGGTAGGACTAAATAGATTTAAATATTGGAGTAGAGTGGTGGTCTTTTTTTGTGAGTGTAGTGTTAGATGGTAGGGTATTTGTTTATTTCGTTTTCAAGCAAAGTATAAGGTAGTTGTACTCCAGTCTAATAGATGGCGGTAATGCAACATATATTGGATGCCAACCGCGTTAAACCTCCTCGAAGAAGAACAACATCCTTTCTCTTCAGTGTAAACGGAAGTAAACAATGTCAACGACCAAGAAACATTTCCACTTCAGCGTTTTTAATTTGGTTATTTAGACGTTTATCAACACAAATGAACTCAGAATATAGACCATTTAACAGCAGAGCACCACATTCTTACCCCATGTAGTCTTTAATTCGCGTTGTAGACAGGACTTTATTGATAGATGTTATCTAGGTAACGCTAGCTGCTAACAATGGCTAACTGTATGGTTTTTCACACTCAAATAGCCTCCATCATGGAGGTGCTTGCGAATGCAGCCGTTGCAGATATTTGTAAACTCGTAGACGACGACTATGCAGTGTTTCGTTTGGAAATTTCTCAAAGCCAGAATGATAACAGGGCATTGCGGAGGAAACTACAGCTACTGGAACTGAAGATGGCACGGGAGCGCGCAGAGAGGACAATGCGAGATCGCGTCCTCGCCAGTCGTCCCAGTAGTGTCAAGATCCTTGACCGATACAGAGGAATGGCAAGAGGTACAATTTCGCCCCATTCCCCTCTGCACATGTGTTCAGATTTGGGTCTTGGTTAGTTTTTGGATAGTATGAAATAATTTCCCTGATTACTTAGCTAGCTAGCTATGTTGTGCAGACACAATATCGTACAGGTATTCTGACCAGGTGAGCGCTACTTTTGGATGTAGATTGCAGAATGAGAGCAGGTCACACAGTCGTCAGTCAGGGCCCCGAAGAATCATTCATAGGTTGTTGTAACCAGAGCCACACATTTTTGGTTTGTCATACACGTACAATGTTTTGATTATTACTTGAAAAGTCACTAAGATTATATTTGGTTGTGGTCTTTTTTTTCTGCGAAATACCTATTTTGGATGCAGCTGTTAGCTAGAATGCTAACGCTCATTGACATACAGTGCATTTGGAAAGTATTCAGACCCCTTGACGTTTTCCAAATTTTGTTACTTTACAGCCTTACTCTAAAATGTATTACATCATTTTTCACTCAATCTGCACACAATACTCCATAATGACAAAGCAAAAAGTATTCAGACCCTTTGCCATGAGACTCTAAATTAAGCTCTGGTGCATCCTGTTTCCATTGATCATCCTTGAAATGTTTCGACAACTTGATTGGAGTCCAACAGTGGTAAATTCAATTGATTGGACATGATATGGAAAGGCCCCACAGTTGACAGCAACAGTGGCCTTCATCATTCTTAAATGGAAGAAGTTTGGAAACACCAAGACTTCCTAGAGCTGTCTTCTCGGTAAAACTGAGCAATCGTGGGAGAAAGGCCTTGGTCAGGGAGTTGACCAAGAACCCGAAGGTCACTCTGACAGAGCTCCGGAGTTCCTCTGTGGAGATTGGAGAACGTTCCAGAAGGACAACCAACTCTGCAGCACTCCACCAAATCAGGCCTTTATGGTAGAGTGGCCAGACAGAAGCCACTCCTCAGTACAAGGCACATGACAGCCCGCTTGGGGTTTGCCAAAAGGCACCTAAAGATTCTCTGGTCTGATGAAACCAAGATTGAACTCCTTGGCCTAAATGCCAAGCACCACATCTGGAGGAAACCTGGCACCATCCCTACAGTGAAGCATGGTGGTGGCAGCGTCATGCTGTGGGGATGTTTTCAGCGGCAAGGACTTAGAGACTAGTCAGGATCGAGGGAAAGATGTACGGAGCAAAGTACAGAGAGCTCCTTGATGAAAACCTGCTCCAGAGTGCTCAGGACCTCAGATTGGGGCAAAGGTTCACCTTCCAACAGGACAACAACCCTAAGCACACAGCCAAGACAATGCAAGAGTGGCTTCAGGACAAGTCTCTAAATGTCTTTGAGTGGCCCAGCCAGAGCGCGGTCTCTGGAGAGACCTGAAAATAGCTGTGCAGCGACGCTTCCCATCCAAGCTGCCATAGGGGAGCTTGTGAGACTTCCCTATGACATTGTTTTCCAATTCTACTCATGTACCGGTAATAACCTCCCCTCTTCTTGTGTCAGGATGCAGAGGCTGCAGGTCCTGGGGTCAAACTGGAGAGGTCTGAAGGAGAGGAGGACACACGGCACAGCAGTGACATCCAGACTGGACAGGCTGGAGTGCCCCCTGAAGCCACGGAGGACCATACCACCGCCTCAGCGCAGCCCAGGACCCGAAGCAGCATCACGGAGGTCAGTGGAACGGCAAACGCCGTTCTCAAGTCAGAGACAGACACCAAGACTTTAACTGTAACACACAGGCTCTTACACCCAGGATCTGACCACAGATCAGACCCAGAGAAACTGGGGTTGGGGACACTGGGCTGTCCTCCTGCTCCTGGTTCAGAGTATTTACCGGTATTTCAACAGAGCCAGAGGACAGTTTATTCCCTTGGAGATGGTGATGCATTAGACACTGGTGGTGATGGCCTGTCTTGTTCTTACACTACAGAGATGGACCCTAGCAACATGTCCTTGGGTTTAGATACACAGACTGATCTGTCTAGAGGGGACTGGAACCAGTACAGTAGTAGTCTATACTCTGATGGGTGCCTAGATAAGAAAGGGGAGGTTATGGTTGTAAATGAATTGACTGTGAAATTGGAGGGTAACACTCCTCCCACATGGAATGCAGATAGTCACCTAGGAGACGGACACTCACAGGGCAGAGATTTCTTAGATTATAGGGAAATCATAGAGACAAATCCAAATGTTGCGATCCACTCCCCTTTACACGTGTTCAGGGATCGTGACCCAGTGTCCACGTCGATGGGGCCTTCTGATTCACAAGGCCGCGCCCTTTTCGATCAGGTATTGAACTCAAACGACAGTGTTAGACCCCAGGCTCAGGGAGGGGGATCAGAATCTGTCAATGGTAAAGAGAAGCGGTTCCTCTGCGTGTTCTGTAACAAAGGCTTCAGCTGCCCCCAGAAGGTAGAGATCCACCAGAGGGTCCACACAGGGGTGAAACCCTTCAGCTGTACCCAGTGTCACATGTGCTTTGCTGAGGCTGGCACCCTGAAGAGGCATCAAAGAGTCCACACAGGGGAGAAACCATTCAGCTGTACCCAGTGTGAGAAGAGGTTCTCCCGTCAGCACCAGCTGAAGATGCACCTGAAGGTCCACACCGGAGAGAGGCCATTTGCCTGTATGCACTGCGGGAAGAGGTTCTCAGAGAGGAGATACCTCAGGATACACCAGCAGAAAAACCATTCCACTCTATAACCTAGAAAGTTACCATTCCACTCAATAGCGTCTGATGTTAACATCAAACCCTGCATTGAAGGTGGACTCAGTGAAATGACAGATGCACAAAGTAAACAGCAGTAGTTGGTCAATTTCCGCAACAACAAAGAGCATTGAAGTGCAAGGCCCAGACATTGTGGGATATTTAAGGCATATATATATAAGCCTGACATTCAGAGGTTTAGCTACAACCTTCTAAAGTCGAAGAGTCAAAGAAATTTGACTTTGCTTGGGAAGTAATCTTATACCATATGTGACTCTCGCTATCAATTCACTTTCTGTAAAATATAATATGTATAATAAAATTGAATGTTCATATAAATTATTATTATAATTATATTTGGTAGCAGAATAACTTTTGGGGAAATCTGGTCTATCATTTATTTTCCTTATCCATTATTTTTTATTATTATTATTATCATTAAATAGCCTACCTAAAAGATGTAATGAGTCTTTGTTAAACTATGTAGAACTGCAGGAAATTAGCTTCAAAACAAAATTCCTAGGTCCCTAAAATTTAACAAAATCAAGCTGGGGGGCTATAGAATGATCACAAATACCTGTTTCATCACTTATATTTAACTACTTATTTTTTTCCAAATACACTTTTAATGAGAAAATGAATGCAGTTTATCAAGTCCATTCAGATTTGTAGTTGAGATGTGTGTATATGTGGTTTTTATATGGTCTAGTTAAAACTTGTTTGTTTAATAAACAAAACATTTGACTTTTCATTCTAAGACTTTCATTGAGACTCCCTTTAATATACATAACTTCTGATCATATAAATCACACAACAGCACTTTATAACCAATATAAACGAAATATACCTACACATACACACACTAACAAACACCTATTTATTATGGAACATTATGCCAGACAAAATTGAACGGGCCTATTTATATAATGAATTCGTAGGGCAGAAATGATAAAATATTAAAGTACTGGACCTCTAAGTAAAGGCTTCAGTCATGCCAAAGCAATACATAAATCCAATATGGTTCGCTCCTTGTTCAAGAAGGACCTTATTCCCTTTATTCAGATTATAACCTCACTTTCGGTTGTTTGAAAATTAAACAATCTTCAAAATATCACTCTTTTTAAAACAAGCCATAGAAAGCTGGTTGCCATTTCAGTTTAATCCACCAGAGAAAAGACAGAACAAATATTACAACACATATTATGGTTAAACTCAAATATACTAATTGATATAAAAAAAACACACAAAAAAACAGTAATCTTTGTAAATTATATCATAAATAGGACTGGTAGAGTTATTTCACACATGCAGTTTACAAAAATATGGAAATGTCTGCTCTATCCAAAATTACAACCAACTGCAGCATTACTGCAAAAATGAATGAGGCAAGTGAAAGGGGTACAAGGTAACGAATTTGTCTGTCAGACCTGCATTAAAGACCAAAATTGGTTAAAGAAAATTGTGATAAATAAAAGTATACCAGTTTCATTTTAGGACCAAATGCACCATACAGGTTGCAAAATAGTTGAAGAGATTTTCGATGTACCGATTCCATGGTACGTGGTTTTTGTGACAACTACACTTGATTCAAAACTTTGAGTCTTTCAATTTTTTATTATTATGCAAGATTCTTGCAACCAATATAATGTTCTGCACAGTGTGTATATCTATATATCTTTCTTTCTACAGTGCATTCAGAAAGTATTCAGACCCCTTGACTTTTTCAACATTTTGTTATGTTACAGCCTTATTCTAAAACGGTGTAAATATTTTTTTCTCCTCACCATTCTACCCTCAATACCCCAATACCCCAAAGCAAAAACTGTTTTTTTTAAAGTTCATCAAATTTATAATAATTTTAAAAAAAACGGAAATATTACATTTACATAAGTATTCAGACCCTTTACTCAGTACTTTGTTGAAGCACCTTTTGCAGCGATTACAGCCTCGTCTTCTTGGGTATGACTAAAAGTTTGGCACACCTTTATTTGGGGAGTTCCTCCCATTCTTCTTTGTAGATCCTCTCATGCTCTGTCAGGTTGGATGGGGAGCGTCGCTGCACAGCTATTTTCAGGTCTCTCCAGAGATGGGGTTCAAGTCAGGGCTCTGGCTGGGCCACTCAAGGACATTCGTAGACTTGTCCGGAAGCCACTCCTGCATTGTCCTGTTGGAAGGTGAACCTTCGCCCCCAGTCTGAGGTCCTGAGCGCTCTGGAGCAAGTCTTCATGAAATATCTCTGTACTTTCCTCCGATCATCTTTCCCTCTATCCTGACTAGTCTCTGCCGCTGAAAAACGTCCCCAGCATGATGCTGCCACCACCATGCTTCACTGTAGGGATGGTGCAAGGTTTCCTCCAGACGTGACGCTTGTCATTCAGGCCAAGGAGTTCAATCTTGGTTTCATCAGGCCAGAGAATCTTGTTTCTCATGGTCTGAAAGTCCTTTAGGTGCCTTTTTGCAAACTCCAAGCGGGCTGTCATGTGCCTTTTACTGCGGAGTGGCTTCCGTCTGGCCAATCTACCATAAAGGCCTGATTGGTGGAGTGCTGCAGAAATTGTTGTCCTTCTGGAAGGTTCTCCCATCTCCACAGATGAACTCTGGAGCTCTCTGAGTGACCATCGAGTTCTCGGTCACCTCCCTGACCAAGGTCCTTCTCCCCCAATTGCTCAGTTCGGCCGGGCGGCCAGTTCAAGGAAGAGTCTCGGTGGTTCCAAACTTATTCCATTTTAGAATGATGGAGGCCACTGTGTTCTTGGGGACCTTCAATGCAGGTACCCTTCCCCAAATCTGTGCCTCAATATAATCCTGTCTCGGAGCTCTACAGATAATTCCTTTGACCTCACCTCATGGCTTGGTTTTTGCTCTGACATGCACTGTCAACTGTGGGACCTTATAAACAGGTGTGTGCCTTTCCAAATCATGTCCAATCAATTGAATTTACCACAGGTGGATTCCAAAAAATAAGGTATATCAGTTTATATATTTTTTTTATAAATGTGCAAACATTTCTAAAAACATGTTTTCGCTTTATCATTATGGAGTATTGTGTGTAGAGTGCTGAGGAAAAATATTAATTTAATCAATTTTAAAATAAGGCTGTAACATAACAAAATTGGGAAAAGGGGAAAGAGTCTGAATACTTTACGAATGCACTGTATATATGGGGGATACAACCATCCCAGCTCTACAGATTTTGCTGCGAAAGGACAGAGTCATTAGATCACTTGTTTTGGTACTGTCCATATGTGGCTTGTTTTTGGTTGCAGGTTCAGGAATGGCTGAAGAATTGCTACATTTACCTGGCGCTAACTCTGCAAATAGCACTGCTGGGTGATTTTGAAAAGTCATAGTCAATCGATCAATAATATAATAATACTCTTAGCAAAAATGGTCATCTTTAATTTACAATTGTAGAAACAATGAGAATAGAAAGGTTCAGAACATTGGTCAAACAGCACATTTGAAAAATACAGTGGGGAGAACAAGTATTTGATACACTGCCGATTTTGCAGGTTTTCCTACTTACAAAGCATGTAGAGGTCTGTAATTTTATCATAGGTACACTTCAACTGTGAGAGACGGAATCTAAAACAAAAATCCAGAAAATCACATTGTATGATTTTTAAGTAATTCATTTGCATTTTATTTATTGCATGACATAAGTATTTGATCACCTACCAACCAGTAAGAATTCCGTCTCTCACAGACCTGTTCGTTTTTCTTTAAGAAGCCCTCCTGTTCTCCACTCATTACCTGTATTAACTGCACCTGTTTGAACTCGTTACCTGTATAAAAGACACTTGTCCACACACTCAATCAAACAGACTCCAACCTCTCCATAATGGCCAAGTCCAGAGAGCAGTGTAAGGACATCAGGGATAAAATTGTAGACCTGCACAAGGCTGGGATGGGCTACAGGACAATAGGCAAGCAGTGAGAAGTGAGAAGGCAACAACTGTTGGCGCAATTATTAGAAAATGGAAGAAGTTCAAGATAACGGTCAATCACCCTCGGTCTGGGGCTCCATGCAAGATTTCACCTCGTGGGGCATCAATGATCATGAGGAAGGTGAGGGATCAGCCCAGAACTACACGTCAGGACCTGGTCAATGACCTGAAGAGAGCTGGGACCACAGTCTCAAAGAAATCCATTAGTAACACAGTACGCCGTCATGTATTAAAATCCTGCAGCGCACGCAAGGTCCCCCTGCTCAAGCCAGTGCATGTCCAGGCCCGTCTGAAGTTTGCCAATGACCATCTGGATGATTCAGAGGAGGAATGGGAGAAGGTCATGTGGTCTGATGAGACAAAAATAGAGCTTATTGGTCTAAACTCCACTCGCTGTGTTTGGAGGAAGAAGAAGAATGAGTACAACCCCAAGAACACCATCCCAACCGTGAAGCATGGAGGTGGAAACATCATTCTTTGGGGATGCTTTTCTGCAAAGGGGACAGGATGACTGCACCGTATTGAGGGGAGGATGGATGGGGCCATGTATCGCGATATCTTGGCCAACAACCTCTTTCCCTCAGTAAGAGCATTGAAGATGGGTCGTGGCTGGGTCTTCCAGCATGACAACGACCTGAAACACACAGCCAGGGCAACTAAGGAGTGGCTCCGTAAGAAGCATTTCAAGGTCCTGGAGTGGCCTAGCCAGGCTACAGACCTGAACCCAATAGAAAATCTTTGGAGGGAGCTGAAAGTCCGTATTGCCCAGCGACAGCCCTGAAACCTGAAGGAACTGGAGAAGGTCTGTATGGAGGAGTGGGCCAAAATCCCTGCTGCAGTGTGTGCAAACCTGGTCAGGAACTACAGGAAATATATGATCTCTGTAATTGCAAACAAAGGTTTCTGTACCAAATATTAAGTTCTGCTTTTCTGATGTATCAAATACTTATGTCATGCAATAAAATGCAAATTAATTACTTAAAAATCATACAATGTGATTTCTGGATTTTTGTTTTAGATTCCGTCTCTCACAGTTGAAGTGTACCTATGATAAGAATTACAGACCTCTACATGCTTTGTAAGTAGGAAACACTGCTGATTTTGCAGGTTATCAAATACTTGTTCTCCCCACTGTATATGACAATTAGAAATCAAAACGGGATGGTCTTCAGGGATAGATGGGAGGGGTTGAGGGTAGCTGAAGGGTGGGCCCAAAATAAATAGAAATAATGTAAAATATACTATGTCCGTAAAATGTATATAGTATGTATAAGCTGGAAGTTGTCCATTCGTTTACTGAAATTAGGCGAGGGGTGGTTGATGGTCTGATGATGACTTTTGACTTATCAGTCTCACTGAGGTGAGCCGACTGTAAACTACTGTCTGATTGGTATTAGCTGACTCTTATTTACCCACAACATCATAATTTATGTCCACCATGATGGGTGTAACAGCAATGAAGTTAACTACAGTACAGGTCTCATGTAGTGGAGATGGGTAAACACTCCATGTTTAAAGTGTGTTTTATCTCTGCGTTTTTAGTGTGTACTGTACGTATCTGATGGAGTCTATGTCTATGTAATCTGTATCACCTCTCTCTTCCAGGAGGAGGAGGTGCTACTGGTGAAGGAGGAGGGGTGTGAGGAGGGTCTGGGGAACCCTAAGGGGACCATGGTCATGGAGGACAACCAGACTACACCTCCTCTTGAACCAACAGAGGAACCAGCTGAGCAGCACAGGACCACACACAGTCTCACTGAGGTGAGCCGACTGTAAACTACTGTCTGATTGGTATTAGGTCAGGGCCCTTATCCACAAAGCCTCTCAGAGTAGGAGTGCTGATTTAGGATCAGTTTTGCCTGCCTTGTTTCCTGTTATTAGTTGATTTTGTTAGTGCATCCCTATATCTAATTTATCAGCTGTTGTCAAAGCCAAAAAGACTATCAAATCAAATTTTATTTGTCACGTGCGCTGAATACAACAGGTGTAGATCTTTTCAGGGAAGTCAGGAACCAATATACACAGTCAGTTAGGAAAGCTAAGGCTAGCTTTTTGAAACAGAAATTTTGATTCCTGTAGCACTAATTCCAAAAAGTTTTGGGACGCTGTAAAGTCCATGGAGAATAAGAGCACCTCCTCCCAGCTTCCCACTGCACTGAGGCTAGGAAACACTGTCACCACCGATAAATCTATGATAATCGATCATTTCAATAAGCATTTTTCTACGGCTGACCATGCTTTCCACCTGGCTACCCCTACCCCGGCCAACAGCTCTGCACCCCCCCCAGAAACTTGCCCAAGTCCCCCCCTGCTTCTCCTTCACCCAAATCCAGACAACTGATGTTCTGACAGAGCTGCAAAATTTGGATCCCTACAAATCAGCTGGGCTAGACAATCTGGACCCTCTCTTTCTAAAATTACCCACCGAAATTGTTGCAACCCCTATTACTAGCCTGTTCAACCTCTCTTTAGTATCATCTGAGATCACCAAAGATTGGAAAGCTGCCGCGGTCATCCCCCTCTTCAAAGGGGGAGACACTCCAGACCCAAACTGTTATAGACCTATATCCATCCTGCCCTGCCTTCCTAAATCTTTGAATGCCAAGTTAACAAACAGATCAAAAACCATTTTGAATCCCACCATACTCCTTTTTTGTTGGCTGGCCCTCGCTACATTTGTCGCCAAACCCACTGGCTCCAGGTCATCTATAAGTCTATGCTAGGTAAAGCTCCGCCTTATCTCAGCTCACTGGTCACCATAGCAACACCCACCTGTAGCACACACTCCAGCAGGTATATTTCACTGGTCATCCTCAAAGCCAACACCTACTTTGACCACCATTCCTTCCAGTTCTATTGCTGCCAATGACTGGAACGAATTGCAAAAATCACTGAAGCTGGAGACTTATATCTCCGTCAGAGCAGCTTACCGATCACTGTACCTGTACACACCCCATCTGTAAATAGCACACCCAACTACCTCATCCCCATATTGTTTTTTTTCTTTCTCTTTTGCACCCCAGTATCTCTACTTGCACATCATCATCTGCACATCTATCACTCCAGTGTTAATGCTAAATTGTAATTATTTCCATTCTATGGCCTATTGATTGCCTTACCTCCCTAATCTTACTACATTTGCACACACTGTACATAGATTTTTCTATTGTGTTATTGACTGTATGTTTGTTTAACCCATGTGTAACTCTGTGTTATTGTTTTTGTTGCACTGCTTTGCTTTATCTTGGCCAGGTCGCTGTTGTAAATGAGAACTTGTTCTCAACTGGCCTATCTGATTAAATAAAGGTGAAATAATTTAAAAAAATAGAAATACAGTTAAATGCTTACTTACAAACCCTTAATCAACAATGCTTTAAGAGGTTTTAAGAAAAATACGTTTAAGTAAAAAATAGAAAATAAAAGTTACAAATAATTAAACAGCAGCAGTAAAATAACAATAGCGTTATGACATCCAGGCATTTCAAGTATACTCAATTTTCAAAACGTCGCACACTAATCTTTTCTTTTTCAAATACTCAAACAGCTTACTATTTAGGATGCAAATATGGTTATTCAGACACAGCCCATGTCTTTCAAGGATCCAACCACGAATGAGTGTCAAAGAATAAAATCTTAGTATCAAATCAACTAAAACGTTTGAATAGTACTCATAGCGAATGTCTTAATCCAACATCCTCTCACTCTGTATCTCTTACAGTCAGTAGACATGGAGGAAGGGAAGCCTGATCTGCTGCTGGTCAAAGAGGAGACAATAGAGGACGGACCAGAGAGCATTGATCTGCTGAGTGGACTAAAGATGGGGGAGCAAGGTAAGGGAGAAATACATATAACCTACATACAGTAATATCAGGATGTAGGAATGGACAGAAACCTAACAATTTCAAAGACCAATGTATCTAAAAGGGGGGAGGCACCAAATTCACTGGGGTGGAATTGGTGTGGAGCGTTCATGGGTGGCATTTGACAATTTCTTTGAATTCCTCATGTCTAAATTATTGTTAGAAAAAGTTTGGTCCAAATCAGAGGTTAGATGCTATATTTATTGAACAATATATGAATCCTATAAACTAGAATGGACAAGTTGGGTGCAATCAATTAGCTTCATTTCTCAGAGATGAAATTATATTTCAAGCGAATAATGTTGCAGGAATGCTAATCTTATCTATTTCGAACAACAAAAACAATTTCAGAACAATCTGAGATGGTGGGTGTCAAAATCCTCTTGTGCTTCTTGAGGTGGAATGACCCTAAAGCATCCATACCAGGAGTCCACCCTCACATTCAGATAATCAAATGAACTCATGAGTCTGGACAATTGGCTCACAGTGTAAGACGCCTAGTTCCTAACGCTTATCCCCACTTGCGACTTAAGTTCAAATCCCCAATGGGGTCATAATTTTTCTTTTGATATGTGGACATTCATTGTGGTATTGTGTTGAGAAGAAAAGTGCAGTCGTCACCTCAAATGAAGATTAAGAATTGAATTTCATAAGGAGCTAAGCCTAAGACTTTCTTCTGTCGTCTTCACAAACATACTGCTAGGACCTACAAATATCTTAGTATATGAGGCTGCATGGTTGTGTACACTTGCCTACATGTAGGATAGGACTACATTTTATATGCGTTTTTAGAATCATTATCTAGCTTACCTTGTCTCACGTGTAAACAAAGTGTAAATTGACTGATCTGGCTAGGTTCACCAAGTGTCCAGCCTTGCCTTCTCCTAGCTTTACAACTTGAAGTCACTCAGACCAAGACGCAGGCTGTAGAATAGGCCTAATACATAAATATTTGTTGCTACAATGAATATACATTTGAAGTCAGAAGTTTACATGCACCTTACCAAATACATTTAAACTCAGTTTCACAGTTCCTGACATTTAATCCTAGTAAAAATTCCCTGTCTTAGGTCAGGTAGGAACACCACTTTATTTAAAGAATGTGAAATGTCAGAATAATAGTAGAGAGAATGATTTATTTCAGCTTTTATTTCTTTCATGACATTCCCAGTGTGTCAGTAGTTTACATACACTCAATTAGTATTTGGTAGCATTGCCTTTAAATAGTTTAACTTGGGTCAAACGTTTTGGGTAGCCTTCTACAAGCTTCCCACAATAAGTTGGGTGAATTTTGGCGTATTCCTCCTGACAGAGCTGGTGTAACTGAGTCAGGTTTATAGGTCTCCTTGCTCGCATACGATTTTTCAGTTCTGCCAAGAAATTTTCTATATGTTTGAGGTCAAGATTTTGTGATGGCCACCCCAATACCTTGACTTTATTGTCCTTAAGCCATTTTGCCACAACTTTGGAAGTATGCTTGGGGTCATTGTCCATTTGGAAGACCCATTTGCGACCAAGCTTTAGCTTCCTGACTGATGTCTTGAGATGTTGCTTCAATATATCCACATAATTTCCCCCCCTCATAATGCCATCTATTTTGTGAAGTGCACCAGTTCCTCCTGCAGCAAAGCACCCTCACAACATGATGCTGCCAACCCCGTGCTTCATGGTTGGGATGTTGTTCTTCGGCTTGCAAGCCTGCCCCTTTTTCCTCCAAACATAATGATGGTCATTATGACCAAACAGTTCTATTTTTGTTTCATCAGACCAGGGGACATTTATCCAAAAAGTACGATCTTTCTCCCCATGTGCAGTTGCAATCCGTAGTCTGGCTTTTATATGGCGGTTTTTGAGCAGTGGCTTACATTTACATTTACATTTAAGTCATTTAGCAGACGCTCTTATCCAGAGCGACTTACAAATTGGTGCTTTCACCTTATGACATCCAGTGGAACAGCCACTTTACAATAGTGCATCTAGGTCTTTTAAGGGGGGGGTGAGAAGGATTACTTTATCCTATCCTAGGTATTCCTTAAAGAGGTGGGGTTTCAGGTGTCTCCGGAAGGTGGTGATTGACTCCGCTGTCCTGGCGTCGTGAGGGAGTTTGTTCCACCATTGGGGGGCCAGAGCAGCGAACAGTTTTGACTGGGCTGAGCGGGAACTGTACTTCCTCAGTGGTAGGGAGGCGAGCAGGCCAGAGGTGGATGAACGCAGTGCCCTTGTTTGGGTGTAGGGCCTGATCAGAGCCTGGAGGTACTGAGGTGCCGTTCCCCTCACAGCTCCGTAGGCAAGCACCATGTCTTGTAGCGGATGCGAGCTTCAACTGGAAGCCAGTGGAGAGAGCGGAGGAGCGGGGTGACGTGAGAGAACTTGGGAAGGTTGAACACCAGACGGGCTGCGGCGTTCTGGATGAGTTGTAGGGGTTTAATGGCACAGGCAGGGAGCCCAGCCAACAGCGAGTTGCAGTAATCCAGACGGGAGATGACAAGTGCCTGGATTAGGACCTGCGCCGCTTCCTGTGTGAGGCAGGGTCGTACTCTGCGGATGTTGTAGAGCATGAACCTACAGGAACGGGCCACCGCCTTGATGTTATTTGAGAACGACAGGGTGTTGTCCAGGATCACGCCAAGGTTCTTAGCGCTCTGGGACGAGGACACAATGGAGTTGTCAACCGTGATGGCGAGATCATGGAACGGGCAGTCCTTCCCGGGAGGAAGAGCAGCTCCGTCTTGCCGAGGTTCAGCGTGAGGTGATGATCCGTCATCCACACTGATATGTCTGCCAGACATGCAGAGATGCGATTCGCCACCTGGTCGTCAGAAGGGGGAAAGGAGAAGATTAATTGTGTGTCGTCTGCATAGCAATGATAGGAGAGACCATGTGAGGTTATGACAGAGCCAAGTGACTTGGTGTGTATAGCGAGAATAGGAGAGGGCCTAGAACAGAGCCCTGGGGACACCAGTGGTGAGAGCACGTGGTGAGGAGACGGATTCTCGCCACGCCACCTGGTAGGAGCGACCTGTCAGGTAGGACGCAATCCAAGCGTGGGCCGCGCCGAGATGCCCAACTCGGAGAGGGTGGAGAGGAGGATCTAATGGTTCACAGTATCGAAGGCAGCCGATAGGTCTAGAAGGATGAGAGCAGAGGAGAGAGAGTTAGCTTTAGCAGTGCAGAGCGCCTCCGTGATACAGAGAAGAGCAGTCTCAGTTGAATGACTAGTCTTGAAACCTGACTGATTTGGATCAAGAAGGTCATTCTGAGAGAGATAGCGGGAGAGCTGGCCAAGGACGGCACGTTCAAGAGTTTTGGAGAGAAAAGAAAGAAGGGATACTGGTCTGTAGTTGTTGACATCGGAGGGATCGAGTGTAGGTTTTTTCAGAAGGGGTGCAACTCTCGCTCTCTTGAAGACGGGAGGGACGTAGCCAGCGGTCAGGGATGAGTTGATGAGCGAGGTGAGGTAAGGGAGAAGGTCACCGGAGATGGTCTGGAGAAGAGAGGAGGGGATAGGGTCAAGCGGGCAGGTTGTTGGGCGGCCGGCCGTCACAAGACGCGAGATGTCATCTGGAGAGAGAGGGAGAAAGAGGTCAGAGCACAGGGTAGGGCAGTGTGAGCAGAACCAGCGGTGTCGTTTGACTTAGCAAACGAGGATCGGATGTCGTCGACCTTCTTTTCAAAATGGTTGACGAAGTCATCTGCAGAGAGGGAGGAGGGGGGAGGATTCAAGAGGGAGGAGAAGGTGGCAAAGAGCTTCCTAGGGTTAGAGGCAGATGCTTGGAATTTAGAGTGGTAGAAAGTGGCTTTAGCAGCAGAGACAGAGGAGGAAAATGTAGAGAGGAGGGAGTGAAAGGATGCCAGGTCCGCAGGGAGGCGAGTTTTCCTCCATTTCCGCTCGGCTGCCCGGAGCCCTGTTCTGTGAGCTCGCAATGAGTCGTCGAGCCACGGAGCGGGAGGGAGGACCGAGCCGGCCTGGAGGATAGGGGACATAGAGAGTCAAAGGATGCAGAAAGGGAGGAGAGGAGGGTTGAGGAGGCAGAATCAGGAGATAGGTTGGAGAAGGTTTGAGCAGAGGGAAGAGATGATAGGATGGAAGAGGAGAGAGTAGCGGGGGAGAGAGAGCGAAGGTTGGGACGGCGCGATACCATCCGAGTAGGGGCAGTGTTGGATGAGAGCGAGAGGGAAAAGGATACAAGGTAGTGGTCGGAGACTTGGAGGAGTTGCAATGAGGTTAGTGGAGGAACAGCATCTAGTAAAGATGAGGTCGAGCGTATTGCCTGCCTTGTGAGTAGGGGGAAGGTGAGAGGGTGAGGTCAAAGAGGAGAGGAGTGGAAAGAAGGAGGCAGAGAGGAATGAGTCAAAGGTAGACGTGGGGAGGTTAAAGTCGCCCAGAACTGTGAGAGGTGAGCCGTCCTCAGGAAAGGAGCTTATCAAGGCATCAAGCTCATTGATGAACTCTCCGAGGGAACCTGGAGGGCGATAAATGATAAGGATGTTAAGCTTGAAAGGGCTGGTAACTGTGACAGCATGGAATTCAAAGGAGGCGATAGACAGATGGGTAAGGGGAGAAAGAGAGAATGACCACTTGGGAGAGATGAGGATCCCGGTGCCACCACCCCGCTGACCAGAAGCTATCGGGGTGTGCGAGAGCACGTGGGCGGATGAAAAGAGAGCAGTAGGAGTAGCGGTGTTGTCTGTGGTGATCCATGTTTCCGTCAGAGCCAAGAAGTCGAGGGACTGGAGGGAGGCATAGGCTGAGATGAACTCTGCCTTGTTGGCCGCAGATCGGCAGTTCCAGAGGCTACCGGAGACCTGGAACTCCACGTGGGTCCTGCGCGCTGGGACCACCAGATTAGGGTGGCCGCGGCCATGCGGTGTGGAGCGTTTGTATGGTCTGTGCAGAGAGGAGAGAACAGGGATAGACAGACACATAGTTGACAGGCTAGAGAAGAGGCTACGCTAATGCAGAGGAGATTGGAATGACAAGTGGACTACACGTCTCGAATGTTCAGAAAGTTAAGCTTACGTAGCAAGAATCTAATTGACTAAAATGATTAAAATGATACAGTACTGCTGAGGTAGGCTAGCTGCGTTGTTGACACTACCCTAATCAAGTCGTTCCGTTGAGTGTGAAGTTTCTACAATGCTGCTTTTCGGGGCAAGCTGGCTAGCTAGCAGTGTTGGTTACGTTACGTTGCGTTAGGAGAACGACAATAGCTGGCTAGCTAACCTAGAAAATCGCTCTAGACTACACAATTATCTTTGAAACAAAGACGGCTATGTAGCTAGCTATGTAGCTAGCTACGATCAAACAAATCACACCGTTGGGACTGTAATGAAATGAAATGAAAATATGATACTACCTGTGGAGCGAAGCGGAATGCGACCGAATGCGAAAGTTCTATTCAGTAGACGTTGGCTGGCTATTGGCTAGCTAGGAGTGTCTCCTACGTTAAGGACGACAAAATAGCTGGCTAGCTAACCTCGGTAAATTAGGATAATCACTCTAAGACTACACACTCTAACTACACAATTATCTTGGATACGAAGACAGCAAAGACAACTATGTAGCTAGCTAACACTACACTAATCAAGTCGTTCAGTTGAGTGTGATAGTTACTACAGTGCTACGGTAGACGGTGAACGTGTTGGGCAGATAGGAGACGACGAAATACGATAATTACGCAATTATCTTTGATACAACGACGACTATGTAGCTAGCTAAGAAGAAATTGCTAAGATTAGACAAATCAGACCGTTGTACTATAATGAAATGTAATGAAATGTAATGAAAAAGTTATACAACCTGCAGACCGAAGCGCGGATGCGACCGGCTTCTTCCTTGCTGAGCGGCCTTTCAGGTTATGTTAATATAGGACTCGTTTTACTGTGGATATAGACACTTTTGTAGCTGTTTCCTCCAGCATCTTCACAAGGTCCTTTGCTGCTGTTCTGGGATTGATTTGCACTTTTCGCACCAAAGTACGTTCATCTCTAGGGGACAGAACGCGTCTCCTTCCTGAGCAGTATGACGGCTGCGTGGTCCCATGGTGTTTATACTTGCGAACTATTGTTTGTACAGATGAACGTGGTACCTTCAGGCATTTGGAAATTGCTCTCAAGGAGGAACCAGACTTGTGGAGGTCTACAATGTTTTTCCCCTGAGGTCTAGGGGATTTATTTTGATTTTCCCATGATGTCAAGCAAAGAGGCGCTGAGGTTGAAGTTAGGCCTTGAAATACATCCATAGGTACACCTCCAATTGACTCAAATTATGTAAATTAGCCTATCAGGAGATTCTAAAGCCATGACATCATTTTCTGGAGTTTTCCAAGCTGTTTAAAGGCACAGTCAACATAGTGTACTTCTGACCCACTGAAATTGTGATACAGTGAATTATATGTGAAATAATCTGTCTGTAAACAATTGTTGGTGCATGACTTGTGTCATGCACAAGGTAGATGTCCTAACAAACTTGCTAAAACTATAGTTTGACCCAATTGACCTAAGCAGGGCCAAATTGACCTGTTGCACAAATGCGAATGGATGTCGGCTCTACCGCTTGAGGTCTCTGAGTTGAATTTGTTATTTTGTTACCGGATATAAATTATATGCTCAGCTGGCCGTCCACAGCATCGTGGCTTATTTGGCCAGGTTGCCCTTTGAGAAAAGCTAGCTGCTAGCCATTTTAGACTGATGGTTTAAAGCAAGTCTAAGCAAAAGTTCATAAGTATGGTCCCCTTATGTAGAGTTGTCTCTGCCATGTTTCTAAAGGTTGTTGGCTGGAGGCTAACAGAGGAGACTGGGCGGCCATATTGGATTCCCAGACCCAGATGGGTGCAGCCAAGGCCTCGGGGGACGACACCAGAGGCAACATATTGGAGGTCAGTGGATGGGAATCCATTTATTTTTTACCAGCTGAAGATGCACCTGAAGGTTCACACGGGAGAGAGGCTGTTGTATGTAGTTGGAAACTGGATGAGGTGAACTAAGGAAAGAATGAGTATGATGAGGCAGAGTAGATGATATGGGGATGGTGTCTGTAAAAATGCTCCACTGATGAAGAGTGACAACCTTATCATGGTGTTTGATGCTGGTGTTTTATGAGGAAAATTCATTTTATCAAAGCGAGGGTACCAGATTTACAGAAAAGGTCAAGTGTTACCATAGTGAGAAATTATTCTACTTGTCACATTGCTTTGTGCAATAAAAGTACTGTACTTCATGTTCTGTGAGTGTATGACCATTTTGTTCAAATTATATACAAAATCGACTCTGTGCTGACTGACTTTCAAAAAAGAAATTCAGGCACAGACTTTCCCTTATCTTAGTCAAACCAAACATTAATTATTGAATCAACACATAAGGACATTTATTATAGTAAACTCCAATGGCTCCATATTGTTAGGTGCTTGAATCACAGTGTTAGAGATGGGCTTGACTGTGGTAAACAGTTTATAATATGATGTCATGTTTCTGTGTGTACAGCAAAGAGTTTCTTATATAAGGTTTTATGATTGTCTTTACAATTGTTGTTTGCAGTGTGCAGTCCATGAGGACCTGATGAAATCTGGTGTTGCTGGCGGGAGAGACTGGACCTCTGAAGCAGCTGGTCACAAACCCTGGCCCCGGATCAGAACCCTGGATCAGGAGCCGTCACTCTTCCTTCCTGAGTCAGAACCAGAACCGAACCATGTGGGACAGAGACTCCAGCACCACGCAGAACACAACCAGTGGACAGGTGGACTGAACAACCTCAGTCCTGGTGGTCATCAGAGAGACAGAGGCTCCAGTCAGGGATCCAGTCCACAGCCCAGACCCTTCTCTTCACAGTCTCAGTGCAGGGATGGAGCAGGACCTGGGCCTGATAGAGATAGACCCTCCTGTTCCTATGATACAAACACCACAGTATCCATGATGAACAGAGCAGGTCACCCTGCACTTCAGCCTTCACAGAGAGTGGTGGGAGACTCTCATGGTGGTAGTCTATCAGGAAGTCTGTCTTCTCCTTCAGGGTCTTGTCTAATGACTAGTGACTGGATTCATAGAAAGCCTGGACCTGGGTCTAGCCTTCCTCAGTTACCTCATGGTTACCCCACCAATACAGACAGGGCCAGGATGGGTGGTCACCACGAGAGGTACCTAGCCTATAACACAGCACACAATCCCAACAACACCCAAACAATGGCTAGAGGTCAAGGAGGGAGCTCAAAGACTAACCACCTGACGGTGGTGGCACCTGCTTCTACCTCCTCTGGTGTCATTGGGTCACAACGTGGGAGGCCGAGCATTAGGACGGACGCTGAAAAGCCGTATGCCTGCCCCACGTGTGGGAAGCGCTTCGCTAAGACAAAATATATCAAGCAGCACCAGACCGTTCACACCAAGGAGAGGCCCTTCAAGTGCAAACTATGTTACAAGAGCTTCTCCTTCCAGAGTAACCTTATCAAACATAGGAGTGTCCACAATGGGGAGAAATCGTAGCACTGTGGCTTGAGATGTACACAGGGGAGATCTGGGAACAATTCTTTAGCTGACATATTATAGTCATCTTGTGAAGTGTCTCAGAGAGAGGTTTTTTTGGAATACTAAGTCCCTCAGTTGAGCATCTGGGTACGCTCACATTCTCACATGATACAGACTTGTTGTTTGGTGTGCTGGCACAGTAAATCCATTTTGAATTCACTCACTTTTTGAAAGCATCCGTTATGATTTAAACAAAACTTTCCATACATGTTTGCCCATGGAAGAAGTTGTCAGAAAGTGACGCGTGAACTCCAATGTTGCAGCTTGGACCCTATTTCACATTATCTGAAGTTTGTGTTGTGCCCCGCCATCAGTTGAGACACAACATGCTCTTGAATACAGAGTGGGTGTCATTTCAATCATAGAAATATGACTCATAGAACGGACCTATTCCTTCAGACCACTGCAATTGACATTTTTATTGAATTGACATTTTTACTTCTAATTACTACCACAACAATGACTTTCGGTCCACCCACAGTTTAATGTCAATTTAAAGGGTCATGTCATGTCTATTCTATTATCTTTATTTCAATAGGTTTCATATGGAGGATTGGCAGTATAATTTGAAACAACAGATATTCACATACAAGTCAACATTATCGGATGTGTGGACCTCCAACCATCTTTGTGGTACCATTTTAAAGTTGACATTTTTGTACATTTATCATCCAAAACATGACACCCACCCTGTATTCAAGAGCAAGTTGTGTCTCAACTGATGGTGGGCACAACACAAAAACCTTAGATTATGTCAAGTAGGCTAAGATACAACGTGTGAATATGAAAAAAATCTCATTACAGATTTAGATAATTGACTTAATAAAAAGTTTAAAAAAATACTTAATTAAAAACAAATATATAAAATAAATCTCCAGAAATCATAAAATAGTTTGACAACCCTGTTTTGTAAGCTTTTAAATATAAATCTCAACCGTTTATCTTTTCCAGTGATAAAGACATGGATGTCTCATGGTATGGTGGGGTATGCAAAATGGGTCATCTTTGAGCACCTTTATCTCCTGAATGTTTTGGTATTCAGGTCCAAAAAGTTACTTTTCGAGCACTTATACCATGGGTTTTGTTCAAATCAAAAGGGGTGCCATCAAAAAGTGGTTGAATTCAAATGGATTTACCCATAGCCAAAACACTGTCATTAAAGTGTAACACTATATTTCCCCTCTGAATTTGGTTTTGGCGATGTTCTATTCATAACAAATATAATGTCCCTCTTGTTATAACACCCCCTCCCCCCAACATTATTTGGCAATCAGGTGATTGATACCTGTTCCTTTATGTAGAAAAAAAAATAGATGATCAAATCTGTTAATAAATGAGAAATCATTTTGTGAGCGGGTTACACCGGTGAAAAAGAAAGGAAATGAGAAGTAAAGTTGTAGTGGAAAATAGGAAACTCTCAGACTCGTTTTTAGTTGGAGTGAGGGTTTTGGACGAATGTAGCCTGGGAGATCCTTTTGAAGTCTCGATAAATGTCATGCATGCGGCGTTGGGTGAAGTGGCGTCAGTAAGGTTCACAAGAAGTGGGCTTATATAGATATTTTTTTGTGTCAACGGAGCAGAAGAAGCGTGCATTGGGCCTCAAGAAGATATGAGTGGAATATTTTGTGTATGGATCTTCAAATCAGAGCGCCTATCAAGGGGGTTATCTCTGGGGTTGTGTGTAATGGAAGTGAAATGGCTAGCTTAGTTAGCGGTGGTGCGCGCTAAATAGCGTTTCAATCGGTGACGTCACTTGCTCGGAGACCTTGAAGTAGTTGTTCCCCTTGCTCTGCAAGGGCCGCGGCTTTTGTGGAGCGATGGGTAACGATGCTTCGTGGGTGACTGTTGTTGATGTGTGCAGAGGGTCCCTGGTTCGCGCCCGGGTATGGGCGAGGGGACGGTTTAAAGTTATACTGTTACATGCGCATAAAGTATGTGCAGATGTAATACCAGAGGAAGTAGATGGAGTGGTTGGTGCCCTTTGACTGACCCGTATGGTGGATTGAGTGAAGAAATTAACTTCATCCACACTTTTGTTTACAGCCAAGGCATTGGGGCGGCAGGGTAGCCTAGTGGTTGGAGTGTTGGACTAGCAACCGAAAGGTTGCAAGCTCAAATCACCGAGCTGACAGAAGCTGTCGTTTTGCCCCCGAACAGGCAGTTAACCCACCGTTCCTAGGCCGTCATTGTAAATAAGAATTTGTTCTTAACCGACTTGCCTAGTTAAATAAAGGTAAAATAAAAATTGCAATAAATCCAGGTAAAGGATGTTCTGCCCTCACAGGCCCCCGAGCCTGTTTAGTAGGGGTGTGACTTGAATTGTAATGTGACTGACAGAGTGTGATGGGTTTTTTCAGGGGTGGACTGGGACAAGAATTCGGGCCTGGCATTTTATCCACACCAGCCCACACCACAGTGCGCGCCGCCTACTCATTTTCCACTGGTGTCACTATCTTTTACAGTTGGTGACACCAGCCCATGATATGGTCGAACCCAAATGTCCAAATCATGAGTTACCATCTAATCAAGTCAGTCATAGTGCAAAAAAAACACATTTCACCGTTTTATTTCCAAAATCGGGTCACCTTAATTGACAATATAGCAAATATAGTCAATTTGTCAACCCAAAATTCATGACAATCACTGGATTAGGTTGCACATCAAAATATAATATATTCAAACATAAGTCCAAGCAGGAATGTATGAGTTCATGATATTTTGATATGCATCCTAATCCAGCCATTGTCATGAGTTTTGACTTTGAATTTGTGTTTGCGTGACCTCAGCTCAGCCTATCAGAAAACTGGGCCGGCAATTCTAATAGGTCCATCCATTGCCCACTGATCAGCCAAAGGCTCATTAGCAAAAATCATTAATAAAGGCCCATGGGACACCGGCCATGTCATCTTACTCTTTTTGTATATAGAAAAATAAAACAAGTTGTGTGTGTAAATTTCGACCAGCCCACCCAACAAAAAAATTATCTAGCCCATCTGGCATTTGACAGATGGCCAAGCTGCCTCTGGGTTTTTGAATGATTTTAGTTTTTTCCCCCATTCCTACGATATTCCTGCAAAAAATGTATAGTTTACCACCCATACAGTAGGTGGCGGCATGCACCTCAAACGATTGTTTGCCGACGACCACAATACCATAGAAGAAGGATACTTAGATATTCTTGCCTGTTTCATGTTACGGTGCTAGAAGGGATCCAGCTTTTTGTAGCAGGTTAGGAGAATTTACGAAGCAGGTTAGGAAAAGGGTTGGGGTTAGCTAAAATGAACAAAAAATATATTTTGATCTTCATTTGACAAAACTGGATCTCATCTAGATACCAACCATTCATAGGGTTGTTACTAGACGAAGTACAGCTACGGACGATATTTACCATTGAACTACTGCGAGAGTTTGGATGTACGTTTTGAAGCCTGATAAATCGGCTTCTTATACGTCAGTGGTCGGATATCACTTTTGCTATGGCAATAGCAGCTAGAGGCAGGAGAGCAATGCGCAGATAACGGGTGGTCAATATGGAGTTTATTTGAAAATACCACATTTAGGCTGTATTGGCATTTGGCAGGACAACTTGGCTTGGTTATATTGTATCTGTGCGCTGATACATTGTAGTTCATTTCCGCAGACCTTATTTTCGGCCCCTATCCTTTCCCCATTCAGTTTTTCCATAGAGACGGCTGAAAGAACCAGAGGTAGCTTATTTTCGGATTTTAGGACTACACATTTTTTAAATTAACAACAAATCAATTACATAAAGCACACGAGCATACATAGATTACAAACAATGGACAATCGAGCTAGGGGTAGGTTTTAGGACTACAAATCGAAGCGATATCCGACTCCGATTCGTCATCAGTCCAAACTCTCGCGGTAGTTCAATGGTACATCTCGTCCGTAGCTGTACTCCATCTAGTCACAACCGTTTCACAGCGGTACCGAGAACAGTTTCCACGTAATCTTTTTTATTGTTTAGACATTTATTAACACCAAGGAACTGAATCATATGACTCATTTAACGGCACAGCATCACGTTCTCACACCAGGTAGTATTTCATTCGTATTGGAGACTAGCGTTACACCCCCCAAAAAAAAAGAACTAGCGTTACCTAGATACATCTAACAATGGCTAACTGTGTGGGTTTTCACACTCAAATAGCCTCCATCATGGAGGTACTAGCGAATGCAGCAGTGGCAGAGATCTGTAAACTCGTAGACGACGACTATGCAGTGTTTCGTTTGGAAATAACTCAAAGCCAGAAAGAAAACAGGGGATTGCGGAGGAAACTACAGCTACAGGAACTGAAGGTGGCACGGGAGCGCGCAGAGAGGACAATACGAGAGCGCGTCCTCGCCAGTCGTCCCAGTAGTGTCAAGATGCTTGACGGATACAGAGGAATGGCAAGAGGTACATTTTGCAGAAGGCCAAGGCTGCGCGGCATGTCGCCGTTAATATAACATTGTATTGGTCACATACATATTTAGATGTTATTGCAGGTGTAGCAAAGTGCTTGAAAATAGCTCATGTTATGTCGCCCCGTTCCCCTCTGCACATGTGTTCAGGTGTGTTACCCAGAATTGGGTCTTAGTCCGTTTTTGGATAGTATGATTACTTCGCTATCTTACGCAAAGACAATATCATATTCTATCCGGATTCTTGATTTGCTGCATTTCCTATTATTTATTCAACGAAAACAATGTGATACATGGAACATAATACATCAATCAATAAATAGTGTAGTTATGAGAATTGTTACCTTACCTTCCTTTAAAAAAACATGTAACCTTTAATTAACTATGCAAGTCAGTTAAGAACAAATTCTTACAATGACGGCTAAACCCTGACAACGCTGGGCCACCGCCCTATGGGACTCCCAATCACAGCCGGATGTGATTCAGCCTGGATTCGAACCATGGACTGTAGTGACGCCTCTTGCACTGAGATGCAGTGCCTTAGACCGCTGCGCCACTCGGGTGACAATTGTAGACAGTGTCAACATAGCCACGGGAATTAGGGGTACTGCAGCTCCCCTGAAATCAAAATGTAAAAACACAAAAATATTAACCCCCCCCAAAAAAAACATTCCCACCAAATTAGTGTAACCTAACCACTTATTTTCCCCCCAATCACACACTCAGGTGATGGACATCTCACTGGAGGCCATAGGAACTTTCTGAAGCCAGCGGGACACAATACATGGAAAGATGACCAACCAATCACTGTTGATGAGGGGAGTGGAACCTCAACCCAGCACGTTATTGTGATAGAGGTTAGTGTAATGCATAAAATGTATTATTTGTCAATCAAATTTGGCCCTTTTTATTTCAGAAAGGCTCCCCTCAGCTATTCACTTGCTTACATGTACATTCTAATTTATCTGCCATAGGGGAGCTTGTGAGACTCCTACAACATTAAGTATGGTTTACATGCACACAGTAATGCGATTATTAGCGCTGGTGGAGTTTGGATCAACTGAATGTATGCATCTTAGAAGTAGTTTTCACATACAAACTTTACATGTCCCAATTCAGAATCAAATATCTTTCCCAAAAAATAACATGATAGAAGATTTATTTTGATTGGCGATTTTGTACATTTATCAGAGTGCCAACAGGATTTCGCAACATTTTATTGTAATTTCTGTGGCCAAAAATGCTTGATTTGGCAGCAGCATTTCTGAAATTTCATATAAAGGCATGTGCTCAGTTTTAGGACAATTTTAAGCAGAATACATAATACAAAATACAATTAGAAACATCTAAAGTGCTCAATTTAGTTTATTTTCCTCAACAAACAGCTATGTCATAATCCACTTACACACACACACCCCTTCTCTCCATCAGGCTTGGGGCTTGCTGTCAACACGAGATGCACCTCCCCATCTCTCTCTCTCTCTCTCTCAAAAAACCCCAAATTGATTCAAAGCTGATCAATCGCTTTCAATTTGAGGATCGATATTTCTTTCTAATAAGTTGTCTTCAAAATACTTGATTGTGATTTTCTTTTCTGAAAGGGTCGTATGGTAGATAAAGAACAGATAACGTGGTTGATATGTACAATTTTATTTATTTTTTTAATCCAGAAAGATTGTTCTTTCGTGATCCGTATTAAGTTTTACAGAGTTTAAAACGGCAAAGCTGACAAATAGCACTCAGCTCTTTGAGCAGCGCTCTCCATAGACAGACTGGTGGAGAGCAGAGTGCCGACCACCCTACTAAAGCCAAGGTTAGCGGAGTAAAAGTTTGCGTGAAACGCCACTCACCTTGATTCTTTCAACACTTACCACAGTCTTCCCTGCTACCACTTCAGTCATTGTGGTCTGCCGCTGCTGTGGGAACTGTTGTGACATTCTCTTATGCTTTGCTGATTCGAAGTTACTGTTGATTGTTGACTTTCTCTAGTTTCTAAAAACATTTGGAAATTGTTTTGCACGTTCATTAGCTGTTATTTTTGGTTGGAAAATTCATTGTACTGCCTGTCAGCCATCAACAATCACCCATCATCTTCGCATGTGAATAGGCTGACAGGCCAGGGGGAAATAACTTTGTTGAAGTGTTGTCAGATTGGGTGTTACAATCTGTGTATGCTTACTTTGATTTTGACCTTACTCTGCCCATCTTAAATCGGTGTAAGGTGTTTACATAACTATTGCATAATCTGCTTACTGCCATTATCAGTTTAATATATAATTTTTACTATGCATGTAAACATACTCTTAATGTATTCAATTCAATTCATGTACCAATAATAACCTCTCCTGTGTCAGTCTGTAGATACAGAGGCTGCAGGTCCTGAAGGATCGTCTCTGGTCAAGCAGGAGAAGACTGAAGGTGAGGAGGACCAACAGCACAGCAGAGACATCCAGACTGGAGCGGCTGTAGCCACAGAGGACCCCACCAATGCCCCAGCACAGCCCAGGACTCGACGCAGCATCATGGAGGTCAGTGGAACGCTGAACTCCGTCCTCAATTCCGAGACAGATACCAAGACTTTAGCTGTAACACACAGGCTTTTACACACAGGATCTGACCACAGATCAGACCCAAAGAGACTTGGGCTGTGGAAACTTGGCAGTCCTCCTGCTCCCGGCTCAGACTATGTACCGGTATTTCACCAGAACGAGAGGACTGTTCATTCCCGCGAGGATGGTGATGGTGATGCGTTACACACTGGCGGTGATGATCCGTCTTGTTCTTACGCTACAGAGATGGACCCTGGCAACATTCCCTTGGGTTTAGAGACACAGACTGATCTGTCTAGAGGGGACTGGAACCAGTACAGTAGTAGTATATACTCTGAAGGGTGCCAAGATAAGAAAGTGGAGGGTCTGGTTGTAGAGGAAGTGACTGTGAAAGTGGAGGGCGACATTTCTCCCACATGGAATGCAGATAGTCACTTAGGAGACGGACACTCACAGGGAAGATATTTCTTAGATTACAGGGAAAGCTTAGAGAAAAATCCAAATGTCGCAACCCACTCGCCTTCATACGCATTCGGGGACCGTGACCCAGTGTCCACGTCGATGGGGCCTTCCGATTCACACAGCCGCATCCTTTTCGATCAGGTATTGCACTCAAACGACAGTGCTAGAGCCCAGGCTCGGGGAGGGGGAGAAACATCAGACAATAGTAAAGAGAAACGGTTCCTCTGCATGTTCTGTAACAAAGGCTTCAGCAGCCCTCAGAGTGTGGAGATCCACCAGAGGGTCCACAGAGGGGTTAAACCCTTCAGCTGTACCCAGTGTCACATGCGCTTCAGCCAATCTAGTGACCTGAAGAGGCACCAGAGGGTCCACAGAGGGGTGAAACCCTTCAGCTGTACCCAGTGTCTAATGCGCTTCACCCAGTCTAGTGACCTGAAGAGGCATCAAAGGGTCCATACAGGGGAGAAACCCTTCAGCTGCCCCCAGTGTGACATGCGCTTCACCCAGGCTGGCAGCCTGAAGAGGCACCTGAAGGTCCACACAGGAGAAAGGCCGTTCGCCTGTCCGCACTGCGGGAAGAGGTTCTCAGAGAGGAGATACCTCAGGATACATCAGCAGAAAAACCATTCCACTCTATAAACTAGAAACCATTCCATGTTATAGCGTATTACGTTTAGATCAAACCCTGCGTTGTTGTCAGCAGAAAAGATCCACAGATGCATTTGGAGTAGTGAAAGTAACACATTTCAGTGTTGAATATTCCTGTTTTGAATATTTAATCTGACAACTTGAATGAAACATTTGTGAGGATGGTAGTGGCCTATATTGCCACTCCTATTTGCTATCTCTTCAGTATAAGCCTACAAGCCACTCAGGCGTGGAGGGAAGCAAAAGTCATTCCGCTACCCAAGAATAGCAAAGCACCCTTTACAAACTCAAACAGCCAACCAATCAACCTGCTACCAACCCTTAGTAAACTTCTTGAAAAAAAATTGTGTTTTACCAGATACAATGCTATTTCACAATAAACATATTAACAACTGACTTTCAGCCTGCTTATAGCGAAGAGCACATCATACACAATGATGATTGGCTGGAAGAAATTGATAATAAGAAGCTTATGGGAGATGTTTTGTTAGACTTCAGTGCAGCTTTTGACATTATCGATCATAATTTGCTGCTGGAAAAATGCATGTTATGTCTTTACGTGCCCATTTTTACCACATTCTTGCCAGCATACGCCTTTTATACCTCCTATGCGCATGCCAGAATGCAGGTGACGAGTAGCAGTAGTGGTGTGCAGATGCTGGTGGGCGTTTATTTGAATAAATCCATTAAATATACACTTTCAAAAATATATACTTTATTTTTTTTTTGTCAGGCAGGTCCTAAGAAACATAAGACTAATAATGTATTTTCAAAGGGATAGAATAGGCCTAGCATAGAGTTTAATGATGTTACGTACAAATGAATTAAGCCAATAGTTCATTATTTTGTTCATTAAACCCACGACACACACCTACCCCATTCAGTCAACACGCTTGTATTTTATAGTAAGAATAAATACATAAAATACAAATTATATTTTTCCTACACAACTACTGTCATATAAAAAAGTGGTATTCTGAAATAGAAGCACGTGCTTTTTTGATCCACATTTCATCTATTTCCTACCCTCACTCCGCTTTGTTAGGGAGCAGAAAATAAGAGTCGAGTTCATATTTCACAATCTCCGCAGGCTTTTGGAGTTGCCTTTACGCGATCGAGCAAAATAGTAGGTCTACGCTTGCTACATTATAGCATTCAATATGTTTCTGATTTGCTCAGCCAGAAACCAATTAACCAAATAGCCTGAGACAAATCTGTGAAGTCGGGATTAGGCGTAGGCTACTAAGCAACTGCGAGTGAAGGGCAAAATAATCCACTTGTTAAACTGCATTGGCCTATATTACATGCTGACACAATGTTCTAACAAATGAGCCAACATGATCATGAGCAGCACTCACCTCAACTTAGCTAACATTTCCCCAGGTGACATCAGTAAGGGACCATAACTTTCACCTGGTCAGTCTATGCCATAGACAGAGCAGGTGTTCCTAAAGTTTTGTACACTATGTATAAGCCACTTAAACCTAAAAAGTCTGTCATATATTGTATTTGTACTGTGTAGGCTATATGATGTTCGCAAATGCCTGTTTCATTACTTTACTTCAACTACTTTGTTTGTCCCCAAGACGCTTTCAATTAGAAAATGAATGCAGTTCATGTGTATGTGTGGTTTTCATATGATTTATTTAAAACTTGTTTAATAAACACAATGTGACTTTTCATTCTAAGACTTTCATTGAGAATCTCTTTAGTATACATCACATCTGATCTCAACATATTCTGCATACACCTGACAGTGCTTTATAAACAATATACACTTACTAAATATACCTACACATACCCACACACTAACAAGCACCTACTGTACACATCAAAATAGTTTGTCAGGTTTGTCTTATGATGACTTTACTATTTTTACCCACATCATATTTATGTCCACGATGAGTTTAACAACAATGAAGTCACCCTGTATCTACAGTTTATGATGCAAACATATTGGGGATGGGTAAACACACAGGGGCCATACTTGCAAACATTAGAAAAAGTTCAAGGTAAAGTTTAAGTATCAGCAAATTAAAATCCTTGACGTAGTGGCATGTGATCAAAGCCTACATGTTAGCTGTTGCCACTACATGAGCTTACAGATTTAGCCCTATAATAACCTCACCAGATGGCTGTGATTATTTCCTGTAACAAATGATGTATCAGCCAAATAAAAATGGTCAATGTAGTTGGACGTGTTCCAACACGTGTTCATGGAATAGTCCTTAACAGAAGTATAACAGCATGTACTGATAATCAGAGCAACCACATCACCTGTATCTAACTGATTGGCCAAATTGCTTTCTGTGTTGAGTGCCTAGATCCAGATAATTGTCACAGATTGTGCCAAGGGTTCGAATCTCACGTTAGTCTCCCCCCTCCCCCTTTGAAATGTAGTATTATATTTTTGTTAGTGTGTTGAAAGGATGTAGCCTACAGCCAACTGTTTGATGATGAAGATTAATAATTAATTTATTAAGGAGCTACCTCTTTCTTCAGCCTTGCAGACAAACACTGCTATGACCTAATAATCATATTGCATAGGCTATATTATATTGCCGTGTACACCAAATCATCTACTTCGTCACATATGTGTTATTTGACTTGAGGATAAGCATTACAATGTACTAAGAGTAGGATTACAGGTTGTACTCTCACTATCATCCTACAGATGGCAGTATTGCAGTTTATTTTAAATACGTTTATCGGAAGTCCGTACTCGAACCCAAGCTAAGCCTAACGTGTGTAAAATATTCCAAATCGACAATCTTAATGGAGGAAGATATTTATTATTATCAGATGGGGAATTGTTTTTATTTGACAGTCATCTAACTCTGAGCGGGTCGAAAGTTTCAAGTTCCTTGGTGTCCACATCACCAACGAACTATCATGGTCCAAACATACCAAGACAGTCGTGAAGAGGGCACGACAACACCTTTCTCACCTCAGGAGGCTGAAAAGATTTGTCATGGTTTCCCAGATCCTCAAAAAGTTATACAGCTGCACCATCGAGAACATCCAGTACATCACTGGGGCCAAACTTCCTGCCATCCAGGACCTATATAATAGGTGGTTTCAGAGGAAAGCCCCCCAAAATTGTCCCAAGTCATAGACTGTTTTCTCTGCTACCGCACGGTAAGCGGTGCCGGAGTCTAGGACCAAAAGGCTCCTTAACAGCTTCTACCCCCAAGCCATAAGACTGCTGAACAATTCATCAAATAGCCACCGGACTATTTACATTGACACCCCTTCATTTGTTTTGTACACTGCTGCTACTCGCTGTTTATTATTTATGCATAGCCACTTCACCCCTACCTACTTGTATGAAGTGCATCGACTAACCTGTACCCCCGCACATTGACCCTGTATATAGCCTCGTTATTATTTGTGTAACATTTTATTATTTTTTACTTTAATTTATTTGTAAATATTTTCTAAACTCTTCTTGAACTGCACTGTTGGTTAAGGGCTTGTAAGTAATCATTTTACGGTAGTCTACACTTGTAGACGAGCATGTGACAAAGTTCGATTTGATTATCATATTCTGTACTATAGGAGCTCCGATCAACAGTAGAGCTATACTATAACCTACATTCATTCACATCAGATAGTGTCCTCCTTATGCTATAACCTATTAATGCATATATGGGACGTTGTATGGTACACTTCCATTGTCGATTGGCTATAGTCGTCCGGAAATAAAAATGTATCACTCCTGGAACCCGTCTCATATGAAAACCATGAATTCAATGTAAACATGCAGACCGACACAGGCTACTGGCACAGCTACATAAACAATCAACGCTACTCTAGTATATTCTGTATCATATAACGTTAGCCGTGGAGGCTTGCACTTACATCTACAATGTTATATATACATTATTATAATCATCCACTTCGTCAAGTGTGGACCAGCATTAACAAAAATGCTTGAAGCGAGGGGTTTTCAAACCGGCATTTAATGAACACTGCCGTTTACGAGTCAACCACATTAGCGCTGTTTGTCACCTGAAAAGCAATGGCTACGGAACATGACAGCTATTTGACAAGTCCATAAGGCAACAAAAAAAATGTTTTACTATCCAATTTAAGGATGCGATGATAATGCAAAATTGACATAGACCAAGTGGAGAGGAACAAATGTAAACCTTAAATTTGTAGGTTTAAAGGTATCGCTTTGGTGGCCAAGTTTACCTATTTTAAGAAATGCCATTGGTTTGTGGAAAAAAAGTTTTAAGTTCGATGATAAACTGTTACCGGAAATAATCAAGACCACCTGGTGAGGTTTGCATAGGGCTAAATGTGCAAGCTTATATGTAATGGAAACCGCTAACATGTAGCCTTTGATCACGTGCCACTACGTCAACAATTTTAACAGGATGAGGCTTGACCCCTTAAACTCGAGGGTCGAGTGCCTGCGAGTTTTCGCTCCTTCCTTGTAGTTGATTGATACATTAAGGTCACAAATTAGTAAGGAACACCTCTCACCTGGTTTTCTAGGTCTTAATTGAAAGGAAAAAAACTAAAACCAGCAGACACTAGGCCCTTCATGGAATGAGTTTGACACCCCTGGCCTCATTTTTTAAATTGAACTAGACAAGACAGTTCGGAACAAATTATTATTTATAATGATGGCCTAGGAACAGTGGGTTAACTGCCTTGTTCAGGGGCAGAACAACAGATTTTTACCTTGTCAGCTAGGGGTTTCGATCTGCAATCTTTCGGTTATTGGCCCAATGCTCTAACCAGTAGTGATGGGTCGTTTGCGAACGAATCTCTAAGAGCTGGTTCTTGTAGGTGAACGTTGGGAGCCGGCTCGCATATCAGAAGAGCCAAATCTATTTATAAAAAAATTAAGATATGAATAATCAAAATATGTAAATTAATAGAATTAAATAATTCAAAGAACGAAAAAAGAAATATAGGCCTAAATGTTCAAGCGCGCACACACATTCGTTCTGACTGTCTGCTCAGACTAACAGCCTCACCTGTTTAACCTGTCAATCAGACACGCAGTGTCAACCAATGAACCAAAGATGCATGAGGGAGAGCTGAACCAACTCACTCACAGTCACACACTTAGAAGCCGAGGAGAGAGAGGAAGGACAGCTGTGAAAACAACAGCTGGAAAATGAGTCGGAAGCACAGTAGCATTTGGATGCATTTTAATAATGTAGATAATGTTAGAGCACAGTGTAGAATTTGCCAAAACAAAATATCATATAAAGCCGGTTCTACGCACAACCTACACCGGCATATGCGAACTGTGCACCCAACCGTGAAGCTAGCTGTATCTTTGAGAAACTAGCTGGCCTGCTAGTGATAGTAGCGGAGCCAGCACATGGAGGTGTATTCACTCAGTCAAGTAGGCCTACTCCGCAACCCACAGCAACGCAGTCTTCAATGGACCAGTTTATGCCAAAGTCTATGTTTGTAGCAAAACGAGGTGAAATTGATATTGCATTGGCTAAAATGATTGCCACTGATTTCCAGCCATTTTCGATCGTGGAGGACAGAGGTTTTAGAAATTATAGCAATCGTCTAAATCAAATGTACACAATTCCAAGCAGGAAAACCCTTTCAAGATCACTTATTCCACAACTGTACGAGAGCACACAGGCTTCAGTGCGGGAAAGAGTCCAAAAATCTACTGCAGTTTGCCTTACCACTGACTGGGTAACCACTACTTACATGTCGGTTACATGTCACTTCATTGAAGATTTTTCGATGTCTAGCTGTCTTCTGGACTGCTTTGAGTTCAGTGACAGACACACCTCAGAGAACTTGTTGAGAGTGGCCAGAGAATGGCAAGTAGATGGAAAAGTGGTCTATTGTGTTAGCGACAATGCAGCTAACATAACCGAAGCCATGAAATTTTTGAAATGGACCCATCATCCATGTCTTGCCCACACAATCAGCCTGATTGTAAGAGAAGCTCTGAAGGTGATGAAGCCCACTGTGGACAAAGTGAAAGCAGCTGTGGAATTCTTCCGCAGGAGCACAGTAGGTGCTGAAAAACTAAAGTCTACACAATACCAGATGGGGATGCCTGAGCTGAGGCCTAAACAAGACTGCACTACAAGGTGGAATTCAACATTTTATATGTTGAAGAGGTTTCTTGAGTCAAAGGATGCCATCATCTCTACCCTGGCCATTGTCAATGCACCTGTTGATGCTCTGACCCAAGAGGAATAATGGGAGGTGGTGGAGGAGGTGTGCAGAGTCCTGGAAACCTTTGAGCAGGGCACTGTGGAGATCAGTGGAGTGAGGTACAGTAAGCAGTTATTACTACATCATTATTTAATATTATACATTATATATGTATATGAGCAGTAGATGAGAATGTAGTATCAGCAGACAAAACATGAACCTGAACTAATAAGTTACTGTTCTCTCTTTTCAGCTATGTGACAGCCTCAAAAATGATACTCCTGTGTAAGGGTCTGCAGCGAATCACATCCAGCCGCCAGAGAGAAGCAAATGTAACCACAGGATATGTGACAGAGTGGATGGACACCCTATGTTCATCAATGGACTGAAAGATCCACAGAATGGAATCATGTGCTATCAGAAACCGTTGCACTTGACCCCAGGTTTAAGAAGTTAGCCTTCAGTGATGCCAGAGCGATTGATTAGGCTCTTCAAAGAATAACCTCAGCAGCAGGGAGAGACAGGCCCAGCAGTCAGCTGGCTCAGGCACCAGGAAGAAGAGGGATCAGATGGAGCAGAAGCACCAGCAGTAGTGCCACAAACGTCTGCTGTTTGGATGCTGTTTGACGAGAGAGCAACTGGGTCAGAAATGTGCGAGTGAAAAAATGTGAAGTTGCCAGGGTTACAGTGCAGAATGTGTCTCATGCTGAGGCAGTGAGGAAAGGAGATGTTGATGGGAAAAGAGTGAGGCCGGGTGAGGGAGCCGGAGAGGATCCCTGTGACTCGTAGGCCAGAACAGTGACCAGGACAGTTTGTACTTTAGTAAGTTTGGTTTATTATCATTTATTACTATGGTCATTAATTGTACCACACAGATGTAGAAGAAATCCCAGAAGATAGGTTTGGTAGTAGCAGCAGCAGAAAAGTTTTTGGGTGTCAGATTTGAGTGCAAAATAACTATACAGGGTTTTGAGAGAAGGGGTTCCAGCCTCCCAGGCCGACAGCCTATGATGGGAAATATGTAGGGTTAGATGGTGGTGCCCTTTTTTCGTGAACAAAATGTGCAATTCAATCTCTGACCTGTGAAAGGCAGCAAAACGCAACAAAGCGTCTAGTCGGCCGGAAAACCACATGAAGAAGACCATTTAAACGGAAGTGAACAGTAACCAAGAACAATTTTTACGTTATCGTTTTTATTGTTGTTATTTAGACGTTTATTAAAACCCTGCATAGCATCACATACTTACCCCAGGTACTATTTTATTCGCGTTGGAGAAAGGTTAGGTTGATGTTATCTAGGTAACGCTATAGGTAGCTAGCCTCTAACAATGGCTGACTGTATGGTTTTTCACACTCAAATAGCCTCCATTATGGAGGTGCTAGCGAATGCAGCCGTGGCAGAGGTCTGTAAGCTCGTAGACGACGACTACGCGGTGTTTCGTTTGGAAATAACTCAAAGACAAAAAGAAAACAGGGCATTGCAGAGGAAACTACAGCTACTGGAACTGAAGGTGCCACGGGACCGCGCTGACAAGACAATGCGAGAGCGCGTCCTCGCCAGTCGTCCCAGAAGTGTCAAGATCCTCGACAGATACAGAGGAACCGCAAGAGGTACATAAGGGGCTATTTATGTGTGGTAAATTCCGTAATTATATGTGGGGATTTTAATACGATTACGGAATCCAAGGATCTGGTATCTCAGTCAATTTCATACATTTAAATACACATTTTGAAACTTACGTTGCACAGTTGTCAGAAAATGTACAGTACCTGTCAAGTTTGGACACCTACTCATTCAAGGGTTTTTATTTATTTGCAATATTTTCTACATTGTAGAATAATGGTGAAGACATCAAAACAAATCAAAATATATTTGATATTCTTCAAAGTAGCCCCCTTTTGCCTTGATGACAGCTTTGCACACTCTTGGCATTCTCTCAACCAGCCTCATGAGGTAGTCACCTGGAATACATTTCAATTAACAGATGTGCTTGGTTAATTTGTGGAATTTCTTTCATTTGAGCCAACCAGTTGTGTTATACAGGTAGGGGTGTTATACAGAAGATAGCCCTATTTGGTAAAATACCAAGTCCATATTATGGCAAGAACAGCTCAAATAAGTAAGAACTTTCAAGAACTTTGAACATTTCTTCAAGTGCAGTCGTAAAATCCATCAAGTGCTATGATGAAACTGCCTCTCATGAGGACCGCAACAGGAAGGGAAGACCCAGTTACCTCTGCTGCAGAGGATACGTTCACTAGAGTTAACTGCATCTCAGATTGTAGCCCAAATAAATGCTTAACAGAGTTCAAGTAACAGACACATCTCAACATCAGCTGTTCAGAGGAGAACTGTGTGAATCAGGCCTTTGTTGAATTTCTACAAAGAAACCACTACTAAAGGACACCAATAATAATAAGATACTTTCTTGGGCCAAGAAACACAAGCAATGGACATTAGGCCCGTGAAAATCTGTCCTTTGGTCTGATGTCTAAATTTGAGATGATTGGTTCCAACCACCGTGTCTTTGAGACGCAGAGTAGGTGAACGGATTATCTCCGCATGTGTGGTTCCCACCATGAAGCATGGAGGGGGAGCTGGTGTGATGATATGCTGGTGCTTTGCTGGTGACACTGTCAGTGATTTATTTAGAATTCAAGGCACACTTAACCAGCATGGCTACCACAGCATTCTGCAGTGATACACCATCCCATCTGGTTTGTGCTTAGTGGGTTTTTCAACAGGACAATGACCCAACACACACCTCCAGGCTGTGCAATGGCTATTTGATCAAGAAGGAGAGTGATGTAGTGCTGCATCAGATGACCTGAACTCCACAATCATCCAACCTCAACCCAATTTAGTTAGTTTGGAATGAGTTGGACCCGCGGTCCAACTCATTCCAAACTAACTAAATTGGGTTGAGGTTGGATAGGGGAGTGAAGGAAAAGCAGCCAACAAATGCTCAGCATATTTGGGAACTCCTTCAAGACTGTTGGAAAAGTATTCCTCATGAAGCTGGTTGAGAGAATGCCAAGAGTATGCAAACTGTCATCAAGGCAAATGGTGGATACTTTGAAGAATCTTTTTGTTTAAAGAGTTTTGTTTAACACTTGTTTTGGTTACTACATGATTCCATATGTGTTATTTCATAGTTTTGATGTCTTCACTATTATTCTACAATGTAGAAAATAGTAAAAATAAAGAAAAACCCTTGAATAAGTAGGTGTGTCCAAACTTTTGACTTGTACTGTATGTATAAATCCCAAGTCTGTCTTTCATGGTGTCTTCGATACTCACATGGATGACTCTACTAAAGAATTATGGTGGACAATAATATACGTTATGAACAGTAAATTTTGGAAGACAAGATGCATTATCACTATGAAATAATATTTTGTTCAATTAAAAAAATTATAATAATCAAAACAGAACTAAAAATAAGAAATAAGATGGATTCCAAAAACTACCACGGACACTATAAAATCTGTAAATCACGTTATGTAATTATGAACTAAAATGTATTGATGTGAAACTTGAATTGTATTTATATGAAATATTTATGATTGTAAAATGTTTACTTCAATAAATTATTGTTTTAAAGAAAGAAAGGCAAGAGGTTTATTTTGCAGAAGGTCGTCCTTTCCCCTCTGCGCATATGTGACTTTAAATGCGTTAACCACATTTGGTTAACCAGAATTGCGTCTTGGTCAGTTTTTGGATTGTATGCAATAATTCCCCTGATTTATTTAGACATCTTGCACAAAGACACTATCATTTTCTTGATTTACTGCATTTACTATTATTTACCTTTTGAAAACAATGTGATGCATGGAACATTATCTACTGATTACAAATAGTGTATCAAGAAGTTATTTTAAGTGTTTCCTTACATCCTTGCCAATTCTAGACAGTGTCAAAACTGTCAATAGTGTACAACATGGTGTTGAGCATTGATGGTACCTAACCTAACCACCTCTTTTCCCCCAATCACTGTCTCAGTTGAAGGACATCTTACTGGAGGCCACAGGAGCTTTGTGAAGCCAGCGGGACACAATACATGTAGAGATGACCAACCAATCACTGTTGATGAGGGGGGTGGAACCTCAACCCAGCACGTTATCGTGATAGAGGTTAGTGTAATAGTATTACATCAAAATGAGAGTACATCAAATGTGGCCAGTTTATTTCAGAAAGGCTCCCCTCAGCTATTCACTTGCTTACATGTACATCCTAATTTATCTACCATAGGGGAGCTTCTGAGACTTCCCAACATTTACATTTACATTTAAGTCATTTAGCAGACGCTCTTATCCAGAGCGACTTACAAATTGGTGCATTCACCTTATGACCTCCAGTGGAACAGCCACTTTACAATAGTGCATCTAAATCTTTTAAGGGGGGTGAGAAGGATTACTTTATCCTATCCTAGGTATTCCTGAAAGAGGTGGGGTTTCAGGTGTCTCCGGAAGGTGGTGATTGACTCCGCTGTCCTGGCGTCGTGAGGGAGTTTGTTCCACCATTGGGGGGCCAGAGCAGCGAACAGTTTTGACTGGGCTGCGCGGGAACTGTACTTCCTCAGTGGTAGGGAGGCGAGCAGGCCAGAGGTGGATGAACGCAGTGCCCTTGTTTGGGTGTAGGGCCTGATCAGAGCCTGGAGGTACTGAGGTGCCGTTCCCCTCACAGCTCCGTAGGCAAGCACCATGGTCTTGTAGCGGATGCGAGCTTCAGCTGGAAGCCAGTGGAGGGAGCGGAGGAGCGGGGTGACGTGAGAGAACTTGGGAAGGTTGAACACCAGACGGGCTGCGGCGTTCTGGATGAGTTGTAGGGGTTTAATGGCACAGGCAGGGAGCCCAGCCAACAGCGAGTTGCAGTAATCCAGACGGGAGATGACAAGTGCCTGGATTAGGACCTGCGCCGCTTCCTGTGTGAGGCAGGGTCGTACTCTGCGGATGTTGTAGAGACATTATTACCGGTACATGAGTGTTATCCAAATTCTAATCTCCCCTCTTCTTGTGTCAGGATGCAGAGGCTGCAGGTCCTGAGGTCAAGCTGGAGAGGTCTCAAGAAGAGGAGGACCCACGGCACAGCAGATGCCACTATACTGGAACGGCTGGAGCGCCCCCTGTAGCCACAGAGGACCCCACCACCGCCCCAGCGCCACCCATTACCCGACGAAACATCACGGAGGTCAGTGGAACGCTGAACGCCGTCCTCAAGTCAGAGACAGATACAGAGACTTTAACGGGGCTGGACCGACTGGGCTGTCCTCCTGCTCCAAACTCAGAGTATTTACTTTACGGTAACACAAGCCCAAGGACGGTTCTGTCCCATCAGGACTCAGGTGACACGTTACAGACTGGCAACGATCCGTCCTGTTCATACACTGCAGAGATGATACCTGGTGACATGCCTATCGGCTTAGATACACAGACTAATCCATTGAGAGGGGACTGGAACCGGTACAGTAGTAGTGTATACTCTGATGGATGCCTTGATAAGAAAGGGGAGGGTATAGTTGCAGATGAAGTGAAAGTGGAAGGCGACACTCCTCTGACATGGAATGCAGATGAGACTCACTTAGGAGAAGGACACTCGCAGGGCAACACCAGTGACTTCTTAGACTACAGGGAAAGCTTACAGACAAATCCAAATGTCGCAACCCACTCCCCTTTACACCCACTCAGGGATCGCAACCCAGTGTCCACGTCGATGGTACCTTCCGATTCACACGGCCGAGTCATTTTCGATCAGGTATTGAACTCCAACGACAGGTCTAGAGCCCAGACTCAGGGACGGAGAGCAACATCAGGTAAAGAGAAACGGTTCCTCTGCATGTTCTGTAACAAAGGCTTCAGCCGCCCCCAGAAGGTGGAGATCCACCAGAGGGTCCACACAGGGGAGAAACCCTTCAGCTGTACCCAGTGTCACATGCGCTTTGCCCAGGCTTGCAACCTGAAGAGGCATCAGAGGGTCCACACAGGGGAGAAATCCTATAGCTGCCCACAGTGTGAAAAGAGATTCTCCCACCAGCACCAGCTGAAGATGCACCTGAAGGTCCACACAGGAGAGAGGCCGTTCCCCTGTGTGTAGGGAGGGCTGTTACGGTGACCGTAATACCGCCACGCCGCATCACTGTAGTCAAATTCCACGTGACCGTTGAGTCATGGTAACTGAGCTACTCAAACTGCACTCTGTAAATTAGTGTTGCTGATGGGCGTGAGTAGCCTACCAAACTTGCTAACGGCCATCAAGACGCTAATTGCATGGTACTCAACACTCTATTGTCCCTCAAATCACTCTGACATCAATGCTAATGCATTTGAAAATCGCATCAAAAACACTATATGATTGAATTTGAATAATCTGCAGGGGTCGCAATAGCAGGAATACATGTGTGTTGTATTCTGAAAATACAGGTGTATTGACCATGACTTTCAAGTTCCACATTTTTATATTGAAATAGACTTGCTGCTATTATCTGAAACGTCTCATCCATCCTCCAAACCATGCTCTCTATCTCTGCGCAGAGTGATTTGAGGGACAATAGAGCGTTGAGTACCAGGTCATTAGCATCTTGATGGCTGTTAGCAAGTTTGGTAGGCTACTAACGCCCATCAGCACCATCCGTTTACAGAGCGCAGTTTGAGTAGCCCAGTTACCATGACTCTACGTTCACGTGGAATTTGACTAGAGTAATTCGGTTTCAAGTTCCACATTTTTATATTGACATAGACTTGCTGTTATAATCTGAAATGTCTGATCCATCCTCCAAACCGCACTCTCTCTCTCTGCACTCCAAGTGGGTGAAAGGGGAGGGAGAGAAATGCATTGTGATTGCAACATTTCAAATGGCAGTTGTGGGAAAATCATGCAAATAGGCCTTTTGTTGTGACTGTTGGAAAGAAGAGGGTCTCAGATGTCTTTGTGCTTTTTACCACTTTTTCTCCCCAATTTTGTGATACCTAATTAGTAGTTTTGTCCCATCGCTGCAACTCCCATACGGACTCGGATGAGGTGATGGTCGAGAGCCATGCGTCCTCCGAAACACAACCTGCCAAGCCGTACTGCTTCTTGACACACTGTTCGCTTAACCCGGAAGCCAGCCGCACCAATGTGTCGGAGGAAACACCGTACAGCTGGCAACCGAAGTTGGCTTGCAGGCGTCTGGCTCGCCACAAGGAGTCGCTAGAGCGAGATGGGACAAGGACATCCCAACTGGCCAAACCCTCCCCTAACCTGGACGACGCTGGGCCAATTGTGCGCCGCTTCATGGGTCTCCCGGTCACGGCCGGCGGTGACACAGTCTGGGATCGAACCAGAGTCTGCGATGCAGTGCCTTAGACCGCTGCGCCACTCGGGAGGCAGGAGAGTCTCAGCTTTCTGTAGGTTTTATATTTATTTCTCAATTTGGACAGCTGGAGCACCTTTTTTAAATGAAGTGTCTCATAGGCTATAGCTTTGAGATATATCTTATACGGGGCGGAGTAATTGCATAGGCCTATAGACATCATTGGGCATGCTGAAAAGTGTTCAGGACATTACATTAACTGTTAACTAACTACTTGAACTGTTAGTTAGCTGTGTAATTGATTAATCTATCAGCATATTATATTTAGTTTTCTAGCTAATGCATTTTGAGTTTCCACTTCCTCAGATGGTGAATTAGCCCAAATCCACATATACAGTATGTCACTAAAGTGAGTACACCCCTCACATTTTTGTAAATATGAGTATATCTTTTCATGTGACAACACTGAAGAAAGGACACTTTTCTACAATGTAAAGTAGTGAATGTACAGCTTGTTTAACAGTGTAAATTTGCTGTCCCCTCAAAATAACTCAACACACAGCCATTAATGTCTAAACCGCTGGCAACAAAAGTGAGTACACCCCTAAGTGAAAATGTCCAAATTGGGCCCAATTAGCCATTTCCCTCCCCGGTGTCATGTGACTCGTTAGTGTTACAAGGTCTCAGGTGTGAATGGGGAGCAGGTGTGTTAAATTTGGTGTTATCGCTCTCACACTCCCTCATACTGACTGGTCACTGGAAGTTCAACATGGCACCTCATGGCAAAGAACTCTCTGAGGATCTGAAAAAAAAATGTTACTCTACATAAAGATGGCCTGGGCTATAAGAAGATTGCCAAGACCCTGAAACTGAGCTGCAGCACGATGGCCAAGACCATACAGCGGTTTAACTGGACAGGTTCCACTCAGAACAGGCCTCGCCATGGTCGACCAAAGAAGTTGAGTGCACGTGCTCAGCATCATATCCAGAGGTTGTCTTTGGGAAATGGACGTATGAGTGCTGCCAGCATTGCTGCAGAGGTTGAAGGGGTGGGGGGTCAGCCTGTCAGTGCTCAGACCATACGCTGTACACTGCATCAAATTGGTCTGCATGGCTGTCGTCCCAGAAGGAAGCCTCTTCTAAAGATGTTGCGCAAGAAAGCCTGCAAACAGTTTGCTGAACACAAGCAGACTAAGGACATGGATTACTGGAACCATGTCCTGTGGTCTGATGAGACCAAGATGAACTTATTTGGTTCAGATGGTGTCAAGCGTGTGTGGCGGCAACCAAGTGAGGAGTACTAAGACAAATGTGTCTTGCCTACAGTCAAGCATGGTGGTGGGAGTGTCATGGTCTGGGTCTGCATGAGTGCTGCCGGCACTGGGGAGCTACAGTTCATTGAGGGAACCATGAATGCCAACATGTACTGTGACATACTGAAGCAGAGCATGATCCCCTCCCTTCGGAGACTGGGCCTCAGTCTATCTATATTTATATATATATATATATATATATCACACACACTACCGTTCCAAAGTTTGGGGTCACTTAGAAATGTCCTTGTTTTTGAAAGAAAAGCACATTTTTTGTCCATTAAATTAAAATAACATCAAATTGATCAGAAATACAGTGTAGACGTTGTAAATGACTATTGTAGCTGGAATCTGCGTGTTTTTTTATGCAATATCTACATAGGTGTACAGAGGCCCATTATCAGCAACCATCACTCCTGTGTTCCAATTGCACATTGTGTTAGCTAATCCACATTTATCATTTTAAAAGGATAATTGATCATTAGAAAACCCTTTTACAATTATGCTAGCACAGCTGAAAACTGTTGTTCTGATTTAAATAAGCAATAAAACTGGCCTTTAGACTAGTTGAGTATCTGGAGCATCAGCAAAAAAAGTTCCAAACTTTGAACATCCCAAGGAGCACCATTAAATTCATTATTTAAAAAAATGTAAAGAATATGGCACCACAACAAACCTTCCAAGAGAGGGCCTCCCACTGAAACTCACGGACCAGGTAAGGAGGGCATTAATCAGAGAGGCAACAAAGATAACCCTGAAGGAGCTGCAAAGCTCCACAGCAGAGATTGGAGTATCTGTCCGTAGGACCACTTTAACCTGGAAACTCCACAGAGCTGGGCTTTATTGAAGAGTAGCCAGAAAAAAAGCCATTGCTTAAATGGCCAAAAAGCATGTGGGAGACACCCCAAACATATGGAAGAAGGTACACTGGTCAGATGAGACTAAAATTGTGCTTTTTGGCCATCAAGGAAAACGCTGTCTGTCGCAAACCCAACACCTCTCATCACCCCGAGTACACCATCCCTACAGTGAAGCATGGTGGTAGCCGCATCATGCTGTGGGGATGTTTTTCCATCGGCAGAGACTGGGAAACTGGTCAGAATTGAAGAAATTATGGGTGGTGCTAAACACAGGGAAATTCTTGAGGGAAACCTGTTTCAGTCTTCCAGAGATTTGTGACTGGGACAGAGGTTCACCTTCCAGCAGGACAATTACCATAAGCATACTGCTAAAGCAACACTTGAGTGATTTAAGGGGAAACATTTAAATGTATTGGAATGGCCTAGTCAAAGTCCAGACCTCAATCCAATTGAGAATCTGTGGTATGACTTAAAGATCGCTGTGCACCACTGGAACCCATCCAACTTGAATGAGCTGGAGCAGTTTTGCTTTGAAGAATGGGCAAAAATCCCAGTGGCTAGATGTGCCAAGCTTATAGAGACATGCCCCAAGAGACTTGAAGATGTAATCGACAAAGTATTGACTTTTGGGGGGGTGAATGGTTATGCACGCTCAAGTTCAGTTTTGTGTTACTTCTTGTTTATTTGACAAAAAAATATGTTGCATCTTCGAAGTGGTAGGCATGTTGTGTAAATCAAATTATACAAACCCCCAATTTTAATTCCAGGGTGTAAGGTAACCAAATAGGAAAAATCCCAAGGGGGTTGAATACTTTCGTGTGTGTGTATAAAGATGTCCCTACTGTTGGTGCATGCAAATGTGAGCCATTTCAACTGAACATTGTGGTTACATTAATGAAGAATGAAATCAAATAAATCTTATTCGTGATGAATAAATGATGCGTGTCAGGAGCTGGTCCTTTTTACAACACACCTATTATAGCGTTCGTATTTCATCGACACTGTCGAGTGCATACGGATGGCATGCCCATGCAGCTGATAATGGCCTATTCTAAACTAATTTCACACATATTATTTAGTATAAAGTATAACACCTTATAAATTGAGAGTAGTCTGATGGGAGAGAATATTATCACTTGTGAATGAGAGACTAATGAGCAGTACGTACAGTCTAGGCAAGAAACAGCGCATGCCTTTTTTGCAACTTTTTAAAATCATCAATAGTTACATCATGCAACCCATTTGTTTTGATTTCTAATTAGGTTTGTCTCACAACTAAAGTTGCCAAATAACTCGAAATGAAGCATATAGGACATGTTACAAATGATCACTTTTTACACTCGACACAGAAAAGCCGGTCCATTTGCGCACTCGCTCGGCAATCGTTAGAGAAAAATATCCCTTCTATTGTATTAATCAATGTACACTTATATTCTTGTAACTATAACGTCATATAAACTAATTGCATAGGAATTAAGCATATATTTTCTGCTATTGGCATAGCACTCCCAGATCGGTAATATACAGTAGGCCGACTCAATATGAAATCCTGTTCTTCTGAAATACATTTTCTTCATATCATGTTTCTTAACACCAGCTATTGTGATGGTGTATATTAAATAGATTTGTAATCCATATATTAATTGTAGATGTTCCAAAGGCGCGCATCAGCGGCTTGTATGCGTGGAAACCCGGAGATGCCAACCGTATTTATATTAATGCATGGTCAATAACCTTGAGACCGGTGGTCACTCTGCGTGACAGTTAACGGCTGACACATTTTCATGACCGCCACAGCCCTACCTGTACACACTGCAGGAAGAGGTTCTGAGAGGACCTACCTCAGGATACACCAGCAGAAAAAAACATTCCACTCTATAACATAGAAGCCATTCCACACGATATCTTCTGATGTTTGGATCAAACGTTGAATTAACAGATTTCAGTGTTGAATATTCCTAGGTAGAATATTGCATTCAGATATAAAACATCTGTTACATATTGTGTTTGTATTGTGTGGGCTATATTATGTTCACGAATGCCTACTTCACTACTTCTATTCAACTAACTTCTTTTTTTCCCCAAAGACACTTTTAATGAGAAAATGAATGCAGTTAATCAAGTTCATGGACATTTTTTAAGACATATATGTGTGGATTTCATAAGGCCAATTTTTTCCGTTTTGTTACGAAGTGGGATTAAAATGGATTTAATTGTAATTTTTCGTCAATGATCTACAAAAAAAGTGGAAGAAAAACTATACAATATATTTTTTTTTAAATCATGAAAAATAAAACATTATCTGAGTCTATACAGGTTAGAATCACCTTTAATAGCAATTACATCTGTGAATCTTTGAGTAAGTCTCAAAGAGCTTTCCACACCTGGATTGTGCAACATTTGGCCAATTTATTTTAAACAATCATCTTCAATCCCTGTCAAATTGGTTGTTGATCATTGCTAGACAACCATTTTCAGGTCTTGCCATAGATTTTCAAGCAGATTTAAGTCAAAATTGTAACTTGGCCACTCAGGAAAATTTGCGGTCTTCTTGGTAAGCAACTCCAGTGTAGATTTGTCCTTGTGTTTTAGGTTATTGTCCTGCAGAAAGATGAATTCTCCCAGTATCTGGTGGAAAGCAAACTGATCCAGGTTTTCCTCTAGGATTTTGCCTGTGCTTAGCTCCATTATGTTTATTTTTTATCCTGAAAAACTCCCCAGTCCTTAATGATTACAAGCATACCCATAATACGATGCAGCCACCACTATGCTTGAAAATATGGGGAGTGGTACTCAGTAATGTGTTGTATTGGATTTGCTCCAAACATAACCCTTTGTATTCAGGACAAAAAGTTCATTGCTTTGTCACTTTTTTTTTCAGTACTATTTTAGTGCCTTGTTGCAAACGATGCACGTTTTGTAATATTTTTTATTCTGTACAGGCTTCCTTCTTTTCACTCTGTCAAAGAGGTTAGTATTGTGGAGTAACTACAATGTTGTTGATCCATCCTCTGTTCTCCTATCACACCCATTAAACTATGTGTCTTAAAGTCAGAGGTTGAAAACTTATTGACTCAAGAATTTTCAGCTTTTCATTTTTTATTAATTTGTCAAAATTAAAAATTAAAAAAACATAATTCCACATTGACATTATGGGGTATTGTATGTAGGCCAGTGACCCCAAACATCTCTATTTTAATCAATTTTAAATTTAGTCTGTAAAATAACAAAATGTGGAAGTCAAGGTGTATGAATACTTTCAGAAGGAATCGTAACAGTGGAGGCTGCTGAGGGAAGAACGGCTCACAATAATGGCTTGAATGGAGTTTAATGGATGGAATAGAGTGAATGGAATGGTATGAAAACCATGTCTTTGAAACCATTCCATTTACTCCATTCCAGACATTATTACGAGCTGTTCTCCCCTCATAAGCCTTCACTGCACTGTACCCACACACTAACAAACACCTACTGTGCACTTCAATATAGTTGAGTCAGGTTTGACTGGTGATGACTCATATTTACCCACATCATATTTATGTCCACCAGGATGAGTTTAACAACAATTAAGTCATTCTGTAACTACAGTATAGGACTCAAACATAGTGTGGATGGGTAAACACTCCATGTTGAAAGTGTGTTATTACCTGTGTTTACGTACCTGAGGGAGTGTATGTCTGTGTAATCTGTATCACCTGTCTCTTCCAGGAGGAGGAGGGTCCAGAGGTGCCGCTCATGAAGGAGGAGGGGTGTGAGGAAGGTCTGGTGAACCCTGAGGGGAACATGGCCATGGACGACAACCAGACTACACCTCCTCCTGAACCCACAGAGGAACCAGCTGAGCAGCACAGGACCACATACAGTCTCACTGAGGTGAGCCCACTGAACTACTGTCTGAATGGTATTAGGTCAGGTCTTAATTCATTTTGTCTTAAGTGTGGGACCCTGCCATTGAATTATTCAACCATTTGTATAGTATCAAATCAACTAACATGTATGCATTGTACTCATAGCCCAATCAGAAGATGCTCCATAGCAGGGTGCTCATATCAGATGTCTTGATCCAACAACTTCTCTCTGTATTTCTTACAGTCAGTAGACATGGAGGATGGGAAGCCTGATCTGCTGCTGGTCAAAGAGGAGACCATAGAAGACGGACCAGAGAGCATTGATCTGCTGAGTGGACTAAAGATGGGGGAGCAAGGTAAGGGAGAAATACATATAGCCTACATACAGTACTACATCTTCAATGGGAATAGCGATGCACCTGACTATTTTGTCTTAATTTTCTTCATTCATACAATGAAATCAATACAACTTATGTTTACATACAACAAAAACACAATGTATGAACTTGACCATGTAATTGACTAAAAAACACTCCATATGTAGAGTTTTCTCTGCCATGTTTGTAATGTCTATTTTCTAACCTCTTCCTGCAGGTGGTTGGCTGGAGGCTAACAGAGGAGACTGGGCAACCATCTTGGATACCCAGGCCAGTGCAGCCAAGAGCCCAGGGGACAACATCATTGAGCATGCCAGGACCAGATGCGACATAGTGGAGGTCAATGGATGGAACAGCGTCCTTAATTCTGGGCTGGGGAACAACACTGTTAACCACAACCAGAAACAGACGGTCGAATACAAAACAACAGCTGAACTTAGTCTTCATGACAACAGACCGGCTGAGACCAGGGCGAGGCGTAGATTTGGTCTGCGGGGACGGGGAGGTGTCTGTATGAGAACAGCCACAGACTCGGCTAGCGATGCTCCGTCCTGCTCCTATAGTTGTGATTCAGAGAGACTGATGGCGCCTCAGGTTAACCCTCTAACAGGTGCTGCCTTCAGCCTGCCTTCTATAGGATCTATCAACTGGAACATGGACCCTGCAACAACACAGACACTCCCTGGCCTTCGTCCTCCTCACAGTCTCCTAATGTTAAACCAGACCTTAGACAATGCCAGTGCCTCAACACTAAATACCTACACAAGCCCATTGACAAATGACAGTAGTAGAGATGGAATCAGTAAAGGTGGCATCGCCAAAGATAAGTGTTTCCCGTGTTCGTTCTGTGGGAAAGCCTTCAGTTTCCCCAAACAGGTGGAGATCCACCAGAGGATGCACACGGGGGAGAAACCATTCGGCTGCCACCTGTGCTGGGCCAGTTTTTCACACTCGTTCAGCCTGAAGAGGCACCAGAGGGTCCACACAGGGGAGAAACCATTCAATTGCCACCTTTGCCGGGCCAGTTTTTCACACTTGTTCAACCTGAAGAGGCACCAGAGTGTCCACACAGGGGAGAAATCCTGAAGCTGCCCCAGTGTGAGAAGAGGTTTTCCCACCAGCACCAGCTGAAGATGCACCTGAAGGTCCATATGGCAGAGAGACCGTTCGCCTGTACACACTGCGGGTTCTCAGAGAGGAGATACCTCAGGTCCATGTATAGAGTATAGTAACATATAGTACTAGTTAGTGTGTTTGTAGTTAATTCTGTTCCTTTTGGATTTAGTAGGGAACTGGATGAGGTAAACTCCACCCAGCACTGCCAGAAGAGGACTGAGTTTTTCCTAGCCACTGTGCTTCTACATCTGCATTGCTTGCTGTTTGGGGTTTTAGTCTGGGTTTCTGCTGATGTATAAAGGGCTTTATGAATGCATTTGATTGAAATTTGATTGAACTGAGGAAAGAATGTGTATGATGAGGCAGAGTAGATGATATGGTGCTGGATGGTGTGATGGTGTCTAGTAAAGATGCTTCACTAATGAAGAATGTCAAACTTAGTCCCTTTAGGTTGATACTGGTGGTGTTATAGTGAGATCAGGATGGTGCCTTGTAATGTTGAACCTTTTCCAAAGTATTCTGAAATTCATTTTATCAAAGTAAGGGTTCCAGATTTACAGAAAAGGTCCAATGGTACCATAGTGAGAAAAGTTCATCTACTTGTATCGTTTTGTGCAATAAAAGTACCGTACGTAAAAGTTATGCGAGTAAATTACCATTTTGTTGAAATGAAATACGAATTTGACTGTGCTGACTGACTTGGTTGTTTTTGTATCATTGCAGGGACTGAGTTTCCCTTATAAGTCCATTTCAACTTAATTTTTGGGGAAAATGGTCAGTTACTTGATAAAACTTTCGGTACTTAATTATTTAATCAACACACACAGTCGTGGCCCTTGCACTTTTATCAAGTAACTGACCATTTTCCCCAAAAATTAAGTTGAAATTGAACATTTTATTTGGTCTCGACAATTCTTTATTTCACTGTTAATATTACAGAACCTTTGTTTTTGATTCATAACCGAAATGGCATTATTGACACCCTAGACATAATATTTGGTAGCACAGCCTTTGGTCAAAATAACTGGTATAATCAAGCGCTTCCTGCACCTCTGTACTGGCAGCTTGGCCCATTTCTCTTGCGTGCCATCTCCCAACTGCTGTTTTCGGGTCTCTCCACAAGTTTAATGGGATTTCGTTCTGTACTCATTGCTGGCCACTTTAGAACAGTCCAGTGTTTTCTCTCAAACCATTCCTCTGTGCTTTTTGAAGTGTGTTTAAGGTCATTGTCCTGCTGGAAGACCTTTGACGGAGACCCAGCTTTCTTGCACTGTGTCTGACATTGCGCTCAAAAATGCCTTGGTATTCTCCTGATTTCATGACCCAGTGCTAGAGTCAGCAAAGCAACCCCAAAAACATCGCTGAACCTCCTCCATGTTTGACTGTAGGGAAGATGTTCTTTTCTATGAAGGCTTAATTTAGTTCTCTGTAAACAGAGATGGTGTGCTTTACCAAAAATCTCTAATTTGTTCTAATCTGCCCACAGGACATTCTCCCAGAAGGATTTTGGCATGTTCAGGTGTTAGGGCAAATTGCAGTCAGGCTTTCTTATGTCTCTCTCTCAGCAGTGGGGTCCTCCTGGGTCTCCTACCATATAACCCCCTGTCATTGAATTGGTGACGGACGGTGCGCGTTGAAATTGGCATACCTTGTGTCTGAAGGTCAGCTTGAATCTGCGTGCTTTCTCCACCATTCAAACAATCCTTTGCCGCAATCTTCCATCACGTTCTCTTGCGGACACTTCCAGGGAGGTTGGCTACAGCGGCATGGGCCTTAAACTTCTTGATAACGTTACGTACAGTGGAAACAGGAACTCTGGAGATGGAATTGTAGCCTTGATTGTCCATGCTTTGCTACAATCTTGTGTCTGACCTCTTCAGATAATTCTCTGGTTTTCTTTATTTTCTCCATGCTCATTGCAGTACACTCCGTGACAAACAAACAGGAGAATGAGTCCTTTTCTCTATTCAAACTTCTTCTCTACTATGGTATAATGGCGTTCGCAACATTTAGATGTGCATTCCGCCACCTACTGTGCGGGTAGATAATAAGGATCCCAAAAAGGAAAACGTTTCGGTAATAAATAAAATATCATACAAACTACCAAAAAATAAATTAACTACACAAAATCAACCTGCTTTTCTGTAAAAACCTCATTCTAATCAGGTCCAACACAGGCTCAGAAGCCTCCTGTGAGGACAGGACTATAGTCCTCCAAGTCTTTGAGCCTCAAAAACGTATCAGGCTGCAGATATGATGTCCAGCTTCTTGGACATCTTAGACACTTGTGCTGTACAATTAATCACTGTGGCTATAAACATCCACCATCTTCACAATGAGTGTATCCAGATCACCTGATTGACTTAAAACACTATCAACTGGTCGCACTGAATCCACCACCATATCGCCAACACTGTTGCCTCTTGCCCCTATGACTCTCTTCACCGCCTCCACATAGGAGCTCCGCTGTGCAACCCTGATCCTTGACACCTGGACCTCCTTTACCCTAACAGGACACGCGAGGAAGTCCGGAGTAAGATGCCCACCACATTTGCAACATTTTCCATTCACAGATTCTTCAATATGATACTTCTCCCATCTGCAAACATTTGACACGTGACCATATCCTTTACGATTTCTACAATGATTGTGGACTACAGGAAAAGGAGAACCGAGCACGCCCCCATTCTCACCGACAGGGCTGTAGTGGAGCAGGTTGAGAGTTTCAAATTCCTTGGTGTCCACATCACCAACAAACTATCATGGTCCAAACACACCAAGACAGTCGTGAAAAGGGCACGTCAATGCCTATTTCCCCTCAGGAGACTGAAAAGATTTGGCATGGGTACTCAGATCCTCAAAAAGTTCTACAGCTGCACCATCAAGAGCATCCTGACTGGTTGCTTCACCGCCTGGTATGGCAACTCTTCGGCCTCCAATCGCAAGGCACTACAGAGTGTACTGTGTATGGCCCATGTCATGACGTTGGCCTGAGTGGGGGAGGTTTATGACCCCGATAAATGCCTTTCCCCTTTTTTCTCTCTCTACTCTACCGATGTGACTATTGAAAATCCCTTGGTTAACATTGAGAGAGAGTCTGGTGACATCAAAAGATGGGAACAGAACCATATTTCTGTAATCCAACCAGCTGAAAAATGAATATAATGCCAGATCAGTTGGCGTCTGAGACATTATTACTGATGATAGGACGACATAAACTGTATCTTGGAAATTCTACACATTCTAGTTATCAGATTCACATGGAATTGTTGTGCAATTTAAATGTTTAAATATGTAACTATTTGTGAAAAGATTCAATGTAATTTTAGCTTCCAAATGAGAGAATTGGGTTTTCATGAGTGAACTATGCAGTGGCCCTGCCCATGTGAACAGACATTGGTTATAAACTATGAAACACACCCTTCTCTCCCCTCCTATATAAAGCCCTTGATGAAAATGTAACTTTCTGTTCCGAGGACGTTAGGGCGACGGTCTTACGTTAAAAGGGCTCAGATAACCTAACGAAACCAGCATCAAATTTCAACGTGAAGATGACGGTCAACATGCCAAAAGGATGAATTTCGACTATACCAGCCAGAATAAAGCATGAGCTTAAAAGTATGGCAACTTGGTGTGAACTTTGAACTCTTATTCACTCCAGAAGTGATACCTCCTAGCCATTGAGTTAGCAGCAGTCGCTAAACGTGGACTCGGAGAGGACCCATTCTACCACGCTCCAGTTCACCACTAGACAGTCTTCAGACGACCAGAGATCCATGCTGGACAACCCAGCCTACGATGTACGACCAATCTACCGAAGCGCAGCTCAGAGTAAATAGTTATTGCATTCTCCTTTTTCAAATGGGCGGTCATTTAGAATGCATAAAGTACTGTAGTTATGATAGCATAGCTTCTTCCTTTGTTACTCAGTCTTCCCGCTCTTTCACTCAAACCCAACCCCCTCTCTTTGTGTTAACCAGTCGTCGTATCTGTTCCATCCACCAGGGACGTTTTCTTTATGACATCATTTGTAATCAATGTATGATCCATTCTGTGGGATTATTTAGGTATTTAGTTAATAAATAATTAAACAAAATTTTGTATTGCTGATTCAACTTGTTAGCCAGGGTTCGTAAAGATAACCAAGAATTTACAACGTTCAGATGAGACTAAATAAGGTGCCGATTAAATATTGACTGCTATTGATGTAAAAGATTACCAGGTCTTTAAGAGCTTATTCAGAAGATAACAGCTCTATGAACATTCTTTCGTGGTGCCCCGACTTTCGAGTTAATTATCTACCTGATTAGCTTAATTAGGTAATATTAATTACAGAGAAATTATTTTATAGAATAACATGTCATATCACTTAATCCGGCAGTACCAAAGACACGACACCCAGTACATCACTGGGGCCAAGCTTCCTGCCATGCAGGACCTCTATACCAGGCGGTGTCAGAGAAAGGCCCTAAAAATTGCCAAAGACTCCAGCCACCCCAGACTGTTCTCTCTGCTACCACATGGCAAGCAGTACCGGAGTGCTAAGTCGAGGTCCAAAAGGCTTAACAGCTTCTACCCCCAAGCCATAAGACTCGTGAACAACTAATCAAATGGCTACACGGACTATTTGCATTGTCGTTGTTTATTATCTATGCATAGTCACTTTACCTCTACCTACATGTACATATTACCTCGACTAACCTGTGCCCCCGCACATCGACTCTGTACCGGTACCCCCTGAATATAGCCTCCCTACTGTTATTTTATTGTTGCTCTTTAATTATTAGTTGTTGTTTTTTATTACATTTTTTTTTTTACTTCAGTTTATTTTCCTAAATATTTTCTTAACACTTATTTACTTAACTGCATTGTTGGCTAAGGGTTTGTAAGTAAGCATTTCACTGTAAGGTCTACACCTGTTGTAGTCGGCGCACATGACAAATAACATTTGATTTGACTGTAATGGTTTGGACACAAATCCTCTCAAAGCATACCTCACATATCCAAGCTTCACATATTCAGGTAGTCTCCTCAAACAACAACAACATTGACAGGCTTTTCTCCCTCCTTCCATTTACCATACGGGTCATGCGACGTGCGCTGACCACTCTTAGGGATTTTCTGATTAAGGTATTTATCATCTAATGTATGTCCAACGAGACTCCAGCTATAACTCCTTTGGCAAGCGCCCTGCTCCGAATATCATTTTTTAAATGTAACCTTTATTTAACTAGGCAAGTCAGTTGAGAACAAATTCTTATTTACAACGACGGCCTACCCGGGCCAAACCCTCCCGTAACCAGAAGAACACTAGGCCAATTGTGCACCGCCCTATGGGACTCCCGATCACGGCCGGTTGTGATACAGCCCTGGATCGAACCCGGGTCTGTAGTGACGCCTCTACCACTGCGACGCAGTGCCTTAGACCGCTGTGCCAATCAGGATCAATAAATGTTACTTCTGACGTGGACAATTTTGCCAGATCCAGTGCACACTTCTTCTGTTCTTCATCATCACAATTAACCAAAACAAGGCTAATTCTAGTGACATTGATTGAATCCACCTTTTCCACTGCTTTCTTCACAGTCTTTGATATTACAGATGGATTTCCCAAATGAATCTCCTTCTCCAAAAATTGCAGTCAAATAAGAAATTAATTATTGGACAGGTCCTTGTCTTCTACTACAACTTGTGCTTGTTTTATTTGATTCTTTGATTTTACTATTTTCCATTCATTATCACACACTTCACTTGCCGCACTTTCAGATTCAAGCACAATCACCATTTCCTCCTTGGCGCTCCATAGTTTTCTGGAAGAAAATGTTTGTTATTTGAAAACGTGCAAGGGTGCCAATATTTTGCCCAAGACTATGGCCATTTTTTTCAGATAAAACTCGAATGGTTCCATACTGTACATGCATTAGTGTTAGAGATGGGGTTGACAAAGGAGATGATTGTGGACTACAGGAAAAAGAGGACCGAGCACGCCCCCATTCTCATCGACGGGGCTGCAGTGGAGCAGGCTGAGAACTTCAAGTTCCTTGGTGTCCACATCACCAACAAACTAACATGGTCCAAGCATACCATGACAGTTGTGAAGCGGGGACGACAAAACCTGTTCCCCCTCAAGAGACTGAAAAGATTTGACATGGGTCCTCAGATCGTCAAAAGGTTTAACAGCTGCACCATCGAGAGCATCACTGCCTGGTATTGCAACTGCTCGGCCTCCGACCGCAAGGCACTACAGAGGGTAGTGCGAATGGCCCAGTACATCACTGGGGCCAAGCTTCCTGCCATACTGGACCTCCATACAGGCGGTGTCAGAGGAAGGCCCTAAAAATTGTCAAAGACTCCAGCCACCCTAGTCATAGACTCTCTCTGCTACCACACAGCAAGCGGTACCTGTGAGCCAAGTCTAGGTCCAAGAGGCTTCTAAACAGCTTCTACCCCCAAGCCATAAGACTCCTGAACATCTAGTCAAATGGCTACCCAGACTATTCACATTCCCCCCCTCCCCTCTCCATCTATGCATAGTCACTTGAATTAACTCTTCCTACATGTACATACTACCTCAACTAACTGGCACCCCTCTGTATATATTGATATTATTTACTGCTCCTCTTTAATTACTTGTTACTTTTATCTCTTATTCTTAAGCATCCGCTACAAGACCATGGTGCTTGCCTACGGAGCTGTGAGGGGAACGGCACCTCAGTACCTCCAGGCTCTGATCAGGCCCTACACCCAAACAAGGGCACTGCGTTCATCCACCTCTGGCCTGCTCGCCTCCCTACCACTGAGGAAGTACAGTTCCCGCTCAGCCCAGTCAAAACTGTTCGCTGCTCTGGCCCCCCAATGGTGGAACAAACTCCCTCACGACGCCAGGACAGCGGAGTCAATCACCACCTTCCGGAGACACCTGAAACCCCACCTCTTTAAGGAATACCTAGGATAGGATAAAGTAATCCTTCTCACCCCCCTTAAAAGATTTAGATGCACTATTGTAAAGTGGCTGTTCCACTGGATGTCATAAGGTGAATGCACCAATTTGTAAGTCGCTCTGGATAAGAGCGTCTGCTAAATGACTTAAATGTAAATGTAATGTATCTGTATTTTAGTTAAACTGCACTGTCGGTTAGGGGCTCGTAAGTAAGCATTTCACTGTAAGGTCTACACCTGTTAGATTCGGCACGTGACTAATAAAATTTTATTTGACTGGAGTTTACATTTTATAATATCATGTTTCTATGTGTACAGCAAAGAGTTTATTATATACTGTAATTAATATGGTCTTCTGCACAATTTGTGTTTACAGTGTGAGCGGACCAAGTACTTGGAGGTTGCTCTAAAGCGGAAAGGTGGAAAAAACGAGTCAGGAGCAGGTTTTCTTAATTGAACAAAGTTCTCTATTGAGATATTTTTTTCCTTCTCAAACACTCCAACGCAATCAAGGATAATATTCCACGGAAAACACAAATCTTCTTCTTCACAAGACCAAGGAACACAAGGCGAGTAGCTTTAAACTATAACATAAATCACAAGTGTGTCACCGCCTTCATGATCCGTCCATGGAGAGCTCTCTTCAGGTGGTCGTCCGGATCCGTGGTGACCATCCCCAAGAGGTGGTGTGTCCCCTTCTTCTCCCTTCCGAAAGGTATGGCCTCTCCTTTGTAGAGGCAAAGACTTATTTCTCCTCTCTCTGCCGGTTCCCTCCTCTCTCTTGTAGGGAAAAGAGAATAGCTCATTAGTACCGTCAGCTGTGCTTAATTGCCTCTGATCACCTTGACTCACATGCCAGGCTGGGCTACTGTCCGTGGGTGCAGCTTGCCCTCTGGTGGTCCTTCCACCTACCTCCCCTCAGGACCGGACGGCCGGGCGCCAAACGCGCCGTCTTGGTTGAGTCGGGACAGAGCGTCTGCATTCCGTTCCTCGATCCAGACCTGTGGGTGACATGGAAAGAGAACGGTTGAGAAGCAAGAAACCATCTGGCTATTCTGTTGTTATTGTTTCTCTTACCGGCCATCCATGTGAGGGGAGCATGGTCAGTAACGAGGGCAAACCTACGCCCGAGTAAGTAGTACCGGAGATAATCGAGGGCCCACTTAATGGCTAGGGCCTCTTTCTCTACAGTAGCATCTCTCTGTTCCCGATCACTGAGCTTCCTACTTAAGAGAATTCACCTTCACTCTAAGCTAGGATGGCTCCGAGCCCCTTATCTGAGGCATCTACCTGCACAATGAACTCTTGGAAGTAGTCAGGAGCCTGCAGGACGGGATCAGAGCACAGGCTATCTTTTAGCAACTGGAAGGCGTCTTCCGTCTCGTCCTTCCACGCTACACAGTTTGGCAGGTTTTTCTTGGTGAGGTTTGTGAGGGGGTTGGCAATGGTTGCATATCCAGGGATGAAACGGCGATAATATCCCGTTATCCCCAAGAAGGCTTGGACGTCCCACTTCGTCTGAGGCCGGGGCCAGTCCCGAATGGCCCTGGTCTTTTCTGCCTGTGGGCGTATTTTTCCGTTCCCCACGGTGTAACCCAGGTATTCCGCCTGGGACAGACCCAGGCAGCATTTGTTTGGATTGGCCGTCAGCCATGTAGCCTCTAGGCTCACGAGCACTGACCGTAGTCGCAGGAGGTGGCTATCCCAGTCCTCGCAGTGGATGACCACATAGTCGATGTACGCCGCTACGTACTCTTGATGGGCCCGTAGAATGGCATCCATGAGGCGTTGGAAAGTTGCCGCAGCCCCATGCAGTCCGACAGGCATCCTCAGATACTGAAAAAGACCCTCTGGTGTGGCGAAGGCAGTCTTTGGGTGGTCCTCTGGAGCCACCAGCACTTGCCAATATCCTTCATCAAATCCAGGGTGGTGATGAACTTGGCCTTTCCTAAGCACTCCAGGAGTTCATTCACATGGGGTATGGGATACGCGTTGAACGTAGAGATTGCGTTTACACCCCTAAAGTCATTGAAGAGCCTCATACTATGGTCAGGTTTGGGGACCAGGACTATGGGACTGGACAACTCACTCGTAGATAGCTCGATCACCCTCATCCTCAGCATCTCCCTTACCTCGTTCTTTGCGATGACTTGGCGGGCCTCAGGAATCCTGTAAGGCCGGATATGCACCTTCTTGCCGGGTTCAGTGTGAATATGATGAAACAGGACATCTGTTTGTCCTGGGAAGGGCGAGAATACCCTACCGAATTGCATAATCAGCTTGTCTAGCTGTCTCGACTGCTCCGGCAGGAGAGTTTGGCCACAGTGCACCTGTAGCAGGGTCTTCTCTTTTTCCTTGTTCTCCACGGCCATCAAAGCCACACCCTTCTCTCTCCCATTGTACTTCTTCAGCAGGTTGATACCCCTTTACTTATTCGACATTTTGTTGCTACAGCCTGAATTCAAAAAGGATTAAATATATTTGTTTTCTTACCCATCTACAGACAATACCCCATAATGACAACATGTTTTTTTAGAAATTTGTGCGCATTACTTGAAAATTAAATACAGAAATTTCTCAAGTATTTACACCCCTCAATACTTTGTATAAGCACTGTTGGCAGTGATTAAAGCTGTGAGTCTTTCTGGGTAAGTCTCTAAGAGCTTTCCACACCTGGATTATGCAACATTTGCCCATTATTCTTTTCAAAATTCTTTAAGCTCTGTCAAATTGGTTGCTGATCATTTTCAGATCTTGCCATAGATTAGTAAAAACCTGTTTTTGCTTGTCATTATGGGGTATTATGTGTAGATTGATGAGTTGAAAAATACTATTTAATCAATTTTAGAATAAGGCTGTAACATAACAACATGTGGAAAAAGGAGTCTGAATACTTTCTGAATGCACTGTATATGGTTGGTATTTACAGTTTTTATTTTCTGTCCAGCCCAAACACCACGTTCAACTATTCATGGTCTACAATTTAGACCACAATTAGTTGAACGAAGTGTTAGTGAAAGGCTGAAACAAAACGTGTAAACTCCTGTCATATGTACAAAAAACCTGGGTTCGATCCCAGGCTGTGACCTGGAGTCTCATAGGGCGGCAGACAATTGGCCCAGCGTCGTCCAGTTTAGAGAAGGGTTTGGCCAGGCGCTCTAGTGACTCCTTGTGGCGGGCCGGGCGCCTGCAGGCTGACTTACGGTCATCACTTGAACAGTGTTTCCTCGGACCCATTGGTATAGCTGGCTTCCGGGTTAAGCAAGCGGGTGTTAAGAAGCGTGGCTTGGCAAGTTATGTTTGGAGGACGCATGACTCGACCTTTGCCTCTCCCGAGTCTGTTGGTGAGTTGCAGCAATGAGACAAGATCGTAATTGAGGAGAAAAAGGGGTAAGAAAATGCACAATAATTAAGGGCCGTGTTTTGTGTAGGTTTAACATGGCATTACGTATTGATAACTGTGTACAGTGCCTTCGGAAAGTATTCAGACCCATTGACTTTTTCCACATTTTGTTACGTTACAGCCTTATTCTAAACATTTTTAAAAAAAAATATCCCCAGCAATCAACACACAAGACCCTATAATGACAAAGCAAAACGTTTTTTTCCCCCCGTAAATGTATTTTAAAAAATCAGAAATAATTTATAAAGTGTTCAGACCCTTTGCAATGACACACAAAATTGAGCTCAGGTGAATCCTGTTTCCATTGATCATCCTTGAGATGTTTCTTAAACTTGATTTGAGTTCCCATGTGGTAAATTCAATTGATTGGACATGACTTGGAACGGCACACTCCTGTCTATATAAGGTCCCACAGTTGACAGCGCATTCTAGAGTAAAAACCAAGCCATGAGGTTGAAGGAGTTGTCCATAGAGCTCCGAGACAGGATTGTGTCGATGCACAAATCTGGGGAAGGGTACCAAAAAATATCTGCAGCATTGAAGGTCCCCAAATACAGTGTCCTCCATCATTCTTAAATGGAAGACGTTTGGAGCCATCAAGACTCTTCCTAGAGCTGGCCCCCAATTCAAACTGAGCAATCGGGGGAGGTGGAGGGAGGTGACCAAGAACCTGATGGTCACTCTGACAGAGCTCTAGAGTTCCTCTGTGGAGATGGTAGAACCTTCCAGATGGACAACCTTCTCTGCACTACTCCACCAACCAGGCCTTTATGGTAGAGTGACCAGACGGAAGCCACTCCTCAATAAAAGGCACATGACAGCCCACTTGGAGTTTGCCAAAAGGCACCTAAAGACTCTCAGACCATGAGAAACAATATTCTCTGGTCTGATGAAACCAAGATTGAACTCTTTGGCCTGAATGCCAAGCGTCACATCCGGAGGAAACCTGGCACCATCCCTACGGTGAAGCATTGTGGTGGTGGCAGCATCATGCTGTGGGGATGTTTTTCAGTAGCAGGGACTGGGAGACTAGTCAGGATCGAGGCAAAGATGAACGGAGCAACGTACAGAGAGATACTTGATGAAAACCTGCTCCAGAGCGCTCAGGACCTCAAACTGGTTCAAAGGTTCACCCTCCAACACGATGACGACCTGAAGCACACAGCCAAGACAACGCAGGAGTGGCTTCGGTACAAGTCTCTGAATGTCATTGAGTGGCCCAGCCAGAGCCTGGACTTGAACACTATCAAACATCTCTGAAGAGACCTGAAAATAGCTTTGAAGGAAGGCTCCTCATCCAACCTGACAGATCTTGAGAGGATCTGCAGAGAAGAATGGGATAAACTGCCCAAATACAGGTGTGCCAAGGTTGTAGCATCATACCCAAGAAGACTCGAGGCTGTAATCACTGCCAAAGGTGCTTCAACAAAGTACTGAATAAAGGGTCTGAATATTTATGTAAATATGATATCAGTTTATTTTGTTTTATAAATAGCAATATTTTCGCGTTTTTGTTGTTGCTTTGTCGTTATGGGGTATTGTCTGTAGATTGATGAGGAAAAATCTGTAGATTGATGAGGGAAAATAATTATACATTTTAGAATAAGGCTGTAACCTAACAAAATGTGGGAAAATTAACTTTTATCAATATATTTGCCTGTATTTAACCCCAACAAATGAAATGCTAATCGGCTGCTAATGTGGCCATCGTAAAAAACTACAAATGTCATGATGATCTGGACAAGACTGTAGAATCAGGGCAAACTCTGCATTAACTATCCAATGTTAGCTAAATGTAGTAATGAATAAATTGGCTACATTTCTTAATTGACCTGTTAGCAACGGTGCCAGCTAGATATGACGTTCAGGACCTTGCAGGGATTTGTAGTCTTGCATGATGTCTACTTTGATGCTAATTAGCATTTCAAATCTGTGAGTAAATAGAGCTGAATATTGATCAAATTCACCTTGTCTGAGAGAATTACATACTTATCAAAACGTAACACCAGGGTAAAGCTACACAAAACACAGCCCTTAATTTAAGTGTTTCTAAAATCCCCTATTGTAAAAATGAATGGTGGAAAAACTATTGGAACCATTTCCGTGTTTGACCGCTAGGTTTTAGGGATATTATGACACCGCCACAACAGATAGAACAATGAGCCAGATATTTCACCAGATGTATTAATTTGAAGCATCCGGTTGGAATTTCCACTCACGACCAAATATGGTGATGAGAGAAAGCCCGGTGGCCAGAAGTGGGAGAAGATGGATAGATTATTATACATTTGATCTCCATACAGTTTTCTGTTTCCAAAACTAGAATTTGTAACAAACAGAGTGGATTGCGTTTTGTAGACTTTTCTCTTTGCCAAAGTTTTTAAAAACAATTGCGTTGTTTAGAATGAGTTATTGCCCGAGCACACATCAGACTAGGCCTTCCCTAACGGAAACCACGTGTAATCGACTCAAACTCCAGTCCAATTGGTGGCGGTAATGCACCTTTTTGGTTGCCAACCGCCATTTAAAAAACAGATAAGTATTGACGTAAACATGACCAAGAACAATTTTCTCTTTAGGGTTTTTATTTAGACATTAACACAATGGAACTCAAACTATTATTAATTTAACTGCTCAGCATTACATACTTATGCCTCTTTAAATCGCGTTGGAGACAGGACTTGGTTGATATATGTTATCGCTGTAACGCTAGCTTGCTAGTCGTTAGCAAACAATGACCATGGTTTTTCACACTCAAATAGCCTCCATCATGGAGGTGCTAGCGAATGCAGCCGTGGCAGAGGTCTGTAAACTCGTGGATGACGACTATGCAGTGTTTCGTTTGGAAATAACTCAAAGCCAGAAAGAAAACAGGGTATTGCGGAGGAAACTACAGCTACTGGAGCTGAAGGTGTCACGGGAGCGCGCCGAGAAGACAACGCGAGAGCGCGCACACTCCAGTCGTCCCAGTAGTGTCAAGATCCTCGACCGATACAGAGGAATGGAAAGAGGTACATTTTGCAGAAGGCCGAGGCAGCGGGGCACCCCTCTGTACATGTGTAACTAGATGTGTTAACCAGAATTGGGTCTTGGACAGTTTTTGGATCGTATGCAGTAATTCCCCAGATTACTTAGCTAAATTGCACAAAGACACAATTTTACATCCTGGCCAATTCTAGACTGTCAAAACTGTCAATATTGTACAATATAGCGTTCAGCATTGACAGTACCTAACCTAACCACCTATTTTCCCCCAATAACTCTCATGTGAAGGACATCTCACTGGAGGCCACAGGAGCTTTGTGAAGCCAGTGGGACACACTACATGGAGAGATGACCAACCAATCACTGTTGATGAGGGGAGTGGAACCTCAACCCAAAATGTTATTGTGATAGAGGTTAGTGTAACAGTACATCAAATGTGGCCAGTTTATTTCAGAAAGGCTCCCCTCAGCTATTCACTTGCTTAGATAGACATCCTCATGTATCTGCCATAGGGGAGCTTGTGAGACTTCCCTACGACATTGTTATCCAATTCTACTCATGTATCGGTAATAACCTCCCCTCTTCTTGTGTCAGGATGCAGACGCAGAGGCTGCAAGTCCTGGAGGATCGTCCCTGGTCAAGCAGGAGAGGACTGAAGAAGAGGATCCACGACACAGCATCGCGGAGGTCAGTGGCACGCCGAACGCCATCCTAATGTCAGAGACATTTAACTGTAATGCACAGGATCTGACCACAGATCAGACTCAGAAGGGCTGGGCAGACTGGGCTGTCTTCCTGCTCCCGGCTCAGAGTATTTACCGGTATTTCACCAGAGCCAAAGGGCTGTTAATTCTTGTGTAGATGGTGATGCGTTACACACTGGAGGTGATGACCTGTCTTGTTTTTACGCTACAGAGATGGACCTGGCAACATATCCTTGGGTTTAGAGACACAGATTGATCTGTCTAGAGAAGACTGGAACCAGTGCAGTGGTAGTGTATACTCTGAAGGGTGCCTAGATAAGAAAGGTGAAGTTATAGTGGTAGATAAAGTGACTGAGAAAGTGGAGGGTGACATTCCTTTCACATGGAATGCAGATATTCACCTAGGAGACAGACACTCACAGGACAGACTTCTTAGATTACATGAAAAGCTTAGAGACAAATCCAAATGTCGAGTCCCGAGAATACTTGAAAAGCTTAGAGACAAATCCAAATGTCGAGTCCCGCTTCCCTTTACAGGCGTTCAGGGATCGCAACCCAGTGTCCACGTCAATGGGGCCTTCCAATTCACACAGCCTTTTCGATCAGGTATTGAACTCAAATGACAGGGCTAGAGCCAGGTTCAGGGAGGGGGAGCCACATTGTTCTTCTGCATGTTCTGTAACAAAGGCTTTAGCTGCCTCCAGAAGGTGGTTCCACCAGTAGTTCCACACGGGATAAATCCTTCAGTAGTACCCAGTGTCACATGCACTTCGCCCAGGCTGGCAACCTGAAGAGGCACCAGAGGGTCCACACGGGTGAAATCCTACAGCGGCCCCCATTGTGAGAAGAGGTTCTCCCACCAGCACCATCTGAAGGTCCACACGGGAGAGAGGCCGTTCGCCTGTACACACTATGGGAAGAGGTTCTCAGAGAGGAGCTACCTCAGGATACACCAGCAGAAAAACCATTCCACTCGATTAGTTTCTGATGTTTAGAATTAACCATTGAAGACAAATATACATTTTTCGTTGTTGTCAGCAGAAAACATCCACAGATACACTTGGAATAACAAGAGTAACAGATTTCAGTGTTCAATATTCCTGGGTATAATATTGCATCCAGGCACTGTGTGATATATAAGGCATATATAACCTTAAGTATGTTATATATTGTTTGTACTATGTAGGATATATGATGTTCACAAATGCATATTTAATTACTTTAATTCAAGTACTTACATTTTTCTTCAAGACACTTTTAATGAGAAAATTAATGCAGTTCATCAAGTTCATGCTGATTTTTATGGTGTATTTGTATTATTATGTAATTTAAAACTTGTTTATGTTTAAAAAAAACAAAATGGGACTTTTCATTTTAAGACTTTCATTGAGACTTTCTTTAGTACACATCACATCCGATCTCACCCTATTCTGCATACACCCAACAGCGCTTTATAACCATTATAGACTTACTAAATATACCTACAAAAACCCACACATGAACAAACACCTACGGTACATGTCAGAATAGTTTAGTTGGGTTTGTTAGACTTTTGACTCATATTTACCCACACCATCATATTTATGTCCACCATGATGAATTTAACAACAATTACATAATTCTGTAACTACAGTATAGGACTCAAACGTAGTGTGTGTACGTACCTGAGGGAGTGTAATCTGTATCAGCTGTCTCTTCCAGGAGGAGGGCCCAGAGGGGCTGCTAGTGAAGGAGGAGGGGTGTGAGGAGGGTCTGGGGAACACTGAGGGGATCATGGTCATAGATGACAACCAGACTACACCTCTTCCTGAACCCGCAGAGGAACAAGCTGAGCAGCACAGGACCACACACCGTCTCACTGAGGTGAGTCCACTGTGTACTACTGTCTGTTTGGCATTAGGTCAGGGCCCGTATCCACAAAGACTCTCAGAGTAGGAGTGCTGACCAGGTGGGGGCCTAATCCTAGATCAGTACTCTTACTCTTAGAAGTCTTGTGAGTAGAAAATTGGTCGTAAGTGCTGGGACTAGAGACATTTTACTCCTACTCTTATGGTTTAAAAAAAAGAAGCTATGCAGGAAGCCTCTTTAGTCATGAGTCCCACCTACTTGACAGATACTTTTGGTCATGTAGTGTAAGTGGCCACCTGATCGTCAAACATCTCGAGTTGAGAACAAGTTCTCATTTGCAACTGCGACCTGGCCAAGATAAAGCATAGCAGTTTGACACACAACAACACAGAGTTACTCATTGAATAAACAAAACATACAGTCAATAATACAGTGGAAAAAAAGAAAACAAAAAGTCTATATACTGTGAGTGCAAATGAGGTAAGATAAGGGAGTTAAGGCAATAAATAGGCCATGGTGGCAAAGTAATTACAATATAGCAATTAAACACTGGAGTGATAGATGTGCAAGTAGAATTACTGGGGTGCAAAGGAGCAAGATAAATAAATAAATACAGTATGGGGATGAGATAGTTGGATGGGCTGTTTACAGATGGGCTATGTACAGGTGCCATGATCTGTGAGCTGCTCTGACAGCTGGTGCTTAAAGCTAGTGAGGGAGATATGAGTCTCCAGCTTTAGTGCTTTTTGCAGTTTGTTCCAGTCATTGGCAGCAGAGAACTGGAAGGAGAGGCGGCCAAAGTAGGAATTGGCTTTGGGGGTGACCAGTGAGATATACCTGCTGGAGTGCGTGCTACGGGTGGGTGCTGCTATGGTGACCAGTGAGCTGAGATAAGGCGGGGCTTTACCTAGCAGAGACTTGTAGATGACCTGGAGCCAGTGGGTTTGGCGACGAGTATGAAGCGAGGGCCAGCCAACGAGAGCATACAGGTCGCAGTGGTGGGAAGTATATGGGGCTTTGGTGACAAAACGGATGGCACTGTGATAGACTATCCAATTTGTTGAGTAGAGTGTTGGAGACTATTTTGTAAATGAAATCGCCAAAGTCGAGGATTGGTAGGATGGTCACGAGGGTATGTTTGACAGCATGAGTGAAGGATACTTTGTTGCGAAATAGGAAGCCGATTCTAGATTTCATTTTGGATTGGAGATGCTTTATGTGAGTCTGGAAGGAGAGTTTACAGTCTAACCAGGCACCTAGTTATTCGTAGTTATCCACATATTCTAAGTCGGAGCCGTCCAGAGTAGTGATGCTGGACAGGCGGGCAGGTGCGGGCAGTGATCGGGTGAAGAGCATGCATTTAGTTTTACTTGCATTCAAGAGCAGTTGGAGGCCACGGAAGGAGAGTTGTATGGCATTGAAGCTCGTCTGGAGGTTAGTTAACACAGTGTCCAAAGAAGGGCCAGAAGTATACAAAATGGTGTCGTCTGCATAGAGGTGGATCAGAGAATCACCAGCAGCAAGAGCGACATTATTGATGTATACAAAAAAGAGAGTCGGCCTGAGAATTGAACCCTGTGGCACCCCCATAGAGACTGCCAGAGGTCCGGACAGCAGGCCCTCCGATTTGACACACTGAAAAGTAGTTGGTGGACCAGGCGAGGCAATCATTTGTGAAACCAAGGCTGTTGAGTCTGTTAATAAGAATGTGGTGATTGACAGAGTCTAAAGCCTTGGCCAGGTCGATGAATACGGCTGCACAGTAATGTCTCTTATCGATGGCGGTTATGATATCATTTAGGACCTTGAGTGTGGCTGAGGTGCACCCATGACCAGCTCTGAAACCAGATTGCATAGCGGAGAAGGTACGTTGGGATTCGAAATGGTCGGTAATCTGTTTGTTAACTTGGCTTTTGAAGACCTTAGAAAGGCAGGGTAGGATAGATATAGGTCTGTAGCAGTTTGTGTCTAGGGTGTCTCCCCCTTTGAAGAGTGGGATGACTGTGGCAGCTTTACAATCTTTGGGAATCTCAGATGATACAAAAGAGGGGTTGATAGGGGTTGCAACAGTTTCGGCAGATCATTTTAGAAAGAGAGGTTCTAGATTGTTTAGCCAGGCTGATTTGCAGGGGTCCAGATTTTGCAGCTCTTTCAGAACATCAGCTTTCTGGATTTGGGTGAAGGAGAAATGGGGGAGGCATGGGCGAGTTGCTGTGTGGGGTGCAGGGCTGTTGACTGGGGTGGAGGTAGATAGATGGAAAGCATGGCCAGCTGGATTTATTGGTGGTGACCGTGTTTCTTAGCCTCAGTGCAGTGGGCAGCTGGGAGGAGGTGCACTAATTCTCCATGGACTTTACAGTGTCCCAGAACTTCTTTGAGTTTGTGCTACAGGATGCAAATTTCTGCTTGAAAAAGCTAGGCTTAGCTTTCCTAACTGCCTGTGTATTTAGGTTCCTAACTTGCCTGAAAAGTTGCATGTCACGGGGGCTATTCGATGCTAATGCAGAATGCCACAGGGTGTTTTTGTGCTGGTCAAGGGCAGTCAGGTTTGGAGAGAACCATGGGCTATATCTGTTCCTGGTGCTAATTTTTTTGAAAGGGGCATGCTTATTTAAGATGGTGAGGAAGGCATTTTTAAAGACTGACCAAGTACCCTCTACTGACGGGATGAGGTCAATATCCTTCCAGGATACACGGGCCAGGTCGATTAGAAAGGCCTGCTCGCTGAAGTGTTTTAGGGAGCGTTTGACAGTGATGAGGGGTGGTCGTTTGACCGTGGACCCATTACAGATGCAGACAATGAGGCAGTGATCGCTGAGATCTTGGTTGAAAACAGCAGAGGTGTATTTGGACAGCAAGTTGGTCAGGATGATATCTATGAGGGTGCCTGTGTTTATGGATTTGGTGTTGTACCTGGTTGGTCCATTGATCATTTGTGTGAGATTGAGTTTTGAGATTGAGATTAAGCTTAGATTGTAGGATGGCCGGGGTGTTAAACTAACAGTCCGATGTTCTCTGGACAGCTAACAGGCCGCGGCTAGCAGGCTAACGGCGGAGCCAATTGAGAAACCCCCCTCGGGCAAATCACGTCGGTGGTGCAGTTGTGATGGGTCGGCGGGGGTCCTTTGCCAGTTGGTAAAATAGGTATTGTAGCCCAGGGAGTGGCCGATTGGCCTCTTTGGCTAGCCGAGAGATGGGCCTGGCAGGGCTAGCTCCAGGCCAATTGGTTCTTGCTTCGGGACAGGGACGTTATCCAGGAGTGTCCACTCGCATAGCAGCTAGCTAGCTGTGATGATCCATGTGAAAAAAAAAAAAGTTCAGAGCTTGCGGTAGGAATCCGGAGATATGGAAATATCGAAATACGTCCGATTTGCTCTGATTTGAGTCGTGCTGTGCAGACTGGCGAAAGTTGTTCGTGCTAGAGGTAGCTGATGACCGCTAGCAGTGGCTAGCTGACTACTAGCTAGTTAGCTGACTACTAGCTAGTTAGCTGGCTTGCTTCTGTTGGGTTTCTGGTTCAGAAGACTTCTGATACTTCCGGTTTAGACGACTTCCGGTTCAGAAGAATTCATCCCAAAGGTGTTCGCTGGGGTTGAAGTCAGGGCTCTGTGCAGGCCAGTCCAGTTCTTCCACACCGATCTCGGCAAACCATTTCTGTATGGACCTCGTTTTGTGCACCGGGGAATTGTCGGGCTGAAACAGGAAAGGGCCTTCTCTAAACTTTTGCCACAAAGTTGGAAGCACAGAATCGTCTAGATTCTTTCTATGCTATAGTGTTAAGATTTCCCTTCACTGGAACTGAGAGGCTTTGTCCAAACCATGAAAATCAGCCCCACACAATCATTCCTCCTCCACCAAACTTTACAATTGGCACTATGCATTTGGGCAGGTAGCCTTCTGCTGGCATCCGTCGGACTGCCAGATGGTGAAGCATGATTCATCACTCCAGAGAACGCGTTTCCACTGCTCCAGAGCCCAATGGCGGCGAGATATACATCACTCCAGCACACACTTGGTATTGCGCATGGTGATCTTAGACTTGTGTGTGGCTGCTCGGCCATGGAAACCCATTTCATGAATCTCCAGACGAACAGTTGTTGTGCTGACGTTGCTTCCAGAGGATGTTTGGAACTCTGTAGTGAGTGTTGCAACTGAGGACAGACTACTTTTACGCGCTACACGCTTCAAGCACTCGGCAGCCCGTTCTCTGAGCTTGTGTGGCCTACCGCCTACAGCACTTACAGTTGACCAGAGCAGAAATTTGATGAACTGACTTGTTAGAAAGTTGGCATCCTATGACGGTGCCAAGTTGAAAGTCACTGAGCTCTTCAGTAAGGCTATACTACTGCCAAATTTTCCTATGGAGATTGCATGGCTGTGTGCTCGATTTTTATACACCTGTCAGCAATGGGTGTGGCTGATATAGCCAAATCCATTCATTTGAAGGGGTACCACATTATTTTGTGTATATATACAGTGCATTCAGAAAGTATTAAGATCCCTTGACTTTTTCCAAATTTTGTTAAGTTACAGCCTTAAAAACAAATAAATGCTCATCAATCTACACACAATTCTTTACTCAGACCCTTTACTCAGTACTTTGTTGAATCACCTTCGGCAGCGATTACAGCCTTTAGTCTTCTTGGGTCTGACTCAACAAGCTTGGCACATCTGTATCTCCCATTCTTCTCTGCAGATCCTCTCAAGCTCTGTCAGGTTGGATGGGGAGCGTTGCTGCACAACTATTTTCAGGTCTCTCCAGAGATGTTCATTCAGGTTCAAGTCTGGGCTCTGGTTGGGTCACTCAATGACATTCAGAGACTTGTCCCCAAGCCACTCCTGCGTTTTCTTAGCTTTTTGCTTAGGGTCGTTGTCCTATTGGAAGGTGAATCTTTGCCCCAGTTTGAGGTCCTGAGCTCTCTGGAGCACGTTTTCATCAAGGATCTTTCTGTACTTTGCTCTGTTCATCTTTCCCTCGATCCTGACGAGTCTCCTGCCGCTGAAAAACATCCCCACAGCATGATGCTGCCACCACCATGCTTCACTGTAGGGATGGTGCAAGGTTTCCTCCAGATGTGACGCTTGGCATTCAGGCCAAAGAGTTCAATCTTTCTTTCCTCAGACCAGAGAATATTGTTTCTCATGTTCTGAGAGTCTTTAGATGCCTTTTGGCAAACTCCAAACGGGCTGTCATGTGCCTTTTTTACTGAGAAGTGGCTTCAGTCTGGCCACTCTACCATAAAGGCCTGCTTGGTGGAGTGCTGCAGAGATGTTTGTCCTTCTGGAAGGTTCTCCCATCTCCACAGAGGAACTCTGGAGCTCCTTCCCTAGATCTGTGCCTCGACACAATCCTGTCTCGAAGCTCTACGGACAATTCCTTCGACCTCATGGCTTGATTTTTTGCTCTGATATGCACTGTCAACTGGTGGGACCTTATATAGACAGGTGTGTGCCTTTTCAAAATCATGTCCAATCAATTGAATTTACAACAGGTGGATTCCAAGTTGTAGAAACATCTCAAGGATGAACAATGTAAACAGGATGCAGCTGAGCTCAATTTCGAGTCTCATAGCAAAGGATCTGAATACTTATGTAAATAAGGTATTTCTGTTTTGTTTTTTTAAACATTTGAAAAAATGTCTAAAAACCTGTTTTACTTTTTCCATTTTAAAATAAGGCCGTAACAAAATGTGGGAAAAGTCAGGGGGTCTGAATACTTTCCGAAGGCACTGTAGTGTATTAAGGACACCTCTTGAGCTGTCCTAACCAGTTAAGAGGTACCAGCCGGTGCCTTGATAATAGAAAAATGCGGAGTCAGTGGTTCCTGCGCCACATGCAATTGCTTTGGAGTTGTTGAACATTTTTTTATTGATATGAATGTAACTTTACGTCAAACGTTGCAATGGTAAAATGTTTTATAACTTTCACTTGACACAATAACTTTGCCTTCTCTTAATTTTTTCCTAATGTTGGCATGCATAATCTTTTAAGAAATTCTGATATTTTTTATAATGCGATAGGCATATTGCACTGAATCATACAGTATGGTTGTTAAAAGTAGAAGTTGGATAGCTGTTATATCAACACACGCGTACTCCCGTTCAACAATTCTCTACATTTCTTCTGGCACGGTAGGCTAGGCATCAACTCGATAATGTTGCATAAAACGTTTGAAAGGTCTATCAATAATCATCAAACCATAGGCCCTAGATGCTGTCAATTGCTTATTAATCAATTGCCCAACTCATAACTTGAAATAACACGATGTATGTTAATTGAATAATCAAAAGAAAATGTGTATTATTTATTAGCCTAGTGGTTATAAGTATTTAGGCATATCATGTGACTTAGGCCTCATGTAAAATCATTGTCAGAAGCGCAAAAGATAGCATGTAGATCTGTTCTGAACAAAAATATAAACACAGCATGTAAATTGTTTGTCCCATGTTTCATGAGCTAAAATTAAAGATCCCAGATATTTTCCATATCCACAAAAAAACATTTTTTCTCTCAAATGTTGTGCACAAATTAGTTTACATCCCTGTTAGTGAGCATTTCTCCTTTGCCAAGATAATCCATCCACCTGAAAGGTATGGCATATCAAGAATCTTATTAAACAGCATGTTCATTACACAGGTGCACCTTGTGCTGGGGACAATAAAACGGTCCTATCTCTAAAATGTGCAGCATTGTCAAACAACACAATGCAACAGATGTCTAAAGTTTTGAGAGAGCGTGCAATTGGCATGCTGACTGCAAGAATGTCCACCAGAGCTGTTGCCAGAGAACTGAATGTGAATTTCTCTACCATAACTCGCCTCAAACGTCCTTTTAGAGAATTTGGCAGTACGTCCAACCGGCGTCACACCCACAGATGATGTGTATGGCGTCATGTGGGCGAGCTGTTTGCTGATTTCAACGTTGTGAACAGAGTGCCCCGTGGTGGGGTTATGGTATGGGCAGGCATAAGCTATGGACAAAATGAATGCACAGAGATAGTGACGAGATCCTGAGGCTTATTGTCGTGCCATTTATCCTCCACCATCACCTCATGTTTCAGCATGATAATGCACAGCCCCATGTCGCAAGTATCTGTACACAATTCTTGGAAGCTGAAAATGTCCCTGTTTTTCCATGGCTTGCATACTCCCATTGAGCTTGTTTGGAATGCTCTGGATCGACGCATACAACAGGGTGTTTCAGTTCCCGACAAAATCCAGCAACTTCACAAAGCCATTGAAGAGTGGGACAACATTCCACAGGCTACACTCAACAGCCTGATCAACTCTGATGTGTATTTTTTTTTTAAATGTTGCATATTGCGTATGTTTTTGTTCAGCGTAGATTATTTATTGGTTGATCATATAGAAATATCAAAACATTATTTGAACTCCAAAACAATTGCATGGGGTACAGGAGCCTCTGCCTTTTCTTATTATCAAGACACTTGCTGGTAACTCTTAATCGGTTAGGACAACTCATGAGGGGTCCTAAATATCTGTAGACTAGAAGAGGCTTCACGCATAGCTTTTATTTTTACCTATAAGAGTAGGAGTAAAATGTCTCTATTCTCAGTACTTACGGCCACATTTCTAGTCTAAGACGCTTTGTGAATACAAACCCTGATCTTGATTAATTTGGTCTTAAGTGTGGGACCATGCCTTTGAATTAGCAAACCAATGAAGAATGTCAAGTGATCAAATCAACTAACATTTGCATAGTACTCATAGCAATCACTCGTCTGATCAGAAGATGCTCCATAGCAGGGTGCTCATATCAGATTTCTTGATCCAACATCCTCTCACTCTGTATCTCTTACAGTCAGTAGACATGGAGGATGGAAAGCCTGATCTGCTGCTGGTCAAAGAGGAGACGATAGAGGACGGACCAGAGAGCATTGATCTGCTGAGTGGACTAAAGATGGGGGAGCAAAGTAAGAGATAAATACACTGCTCAAAAAAATAAAGGGCACACTAAAATAACACATCCTAGATTTGAATGAATGAAATATTCTTATTAAATACTTTTTTCTTTACATAGTTGAATGTGCTGACAACAAAATCACACAAAAATGATCAATGGAAATCAAATTTATCAACCCATGGAGGTCTGGGTTTGGAGTCACACTCAAAGTTAAAGTGGAAAACCACACTACAGGCTGATCCAACTTTGATGTAATGTCCTTAAAACAAGTCAGAATGAGGCTCAGTAGTGTGTGTGGCTTCCACGTGCCTGTATGACCTCCCTACAACGCCTGGGCATGCTCCTGATGAGGTGGCGGATGGTCTCCTGAGGGATCTCCTCCCAGACCTGGACTAAAGCATCCGCCAACTCCTGGACAGTCTGTGGTGCAACGTGGCGTTGGTGGATGGAGCAAGACATGATGTCCCAGATGTGCTCAATTGGATTCAGGTCTGGGGAACGGACGGGCCAGTCCATAACATCAATGCCTTCCTCTTGCAGGAACTGCTGACACACTCCAGCCACATGTGGTCCAGCATTATCTTGCATTAGGAGGAACCCAGGGCCAACCGCACCAGCATATGGTCTCACAAGGGGTCTGAGGATCTCATCTCATTACCTAATGGCAGTCAGGCTACCTCTGGCGAGCACATGGAGGGCTGTGCGGCCCCCCAAAGAAATGCCACCCCCCCAAAGAAATGCCACCCCACACCATGACTGACCCACTGCTAAACCGGTCATGCTGGAGGATGTTGCAGGCAGCAGAACGTTCTCCACGGCGTCTTCAGACTCTGTCACGTCTGTCACATGTGCTCAGTGTGAACCTGCTTTCATCTGTGAAGAGCACATGGCGCCAGTGGCGAATTTGCCAATCTTGGTGTTCTCTGGCAAATGCCAAACGTCCTGCACGGTGTTGGGCTGTAAGCACAACCCCCACCTGTGGACGTCGGGCCCTCATACCACCCTCATGGAATCTGTTTCTGACCGTTTGAGCAGACACATGCACATTTGTGGCCTGCTGGAGGTCATTTTGCAGGGCTCTGGCAGTGCTCCTCCTGCTCCTTGCACAAAGGCGGAGGTAGCGGTCCTGCTGCTGGGTTTTTGGCCTCCTCCTACGGCCTCCTCCACGTCTCCTGATGCACTGGCCTGTCTCCTGGTAGCGCCTCCATGCTCTGGACACTACACTGACAGACACAGCAAACCTTCTTGCTGTGCCATCCTGGATGAGCTGCACTACCTGAGCCACTTGTGTGGGTTGTAGACTCCGTCTCATGCTACCACTAGAGTGAAAGCACCGCCAGCATTCAAAAGTGACCAAAACATCAGCCAGGAAGCATAGGAACTGAGAAGTGGTCTGTGGTCACCACCTGCAGAACCTTTATTGGGGGTGTCTTGCTAATTGCCTATAATTTCCACCTGTTGTCTATTCCATTTGCACAACAGCATGTGAAATTTATTGTCAATCAGTGTTGCTTCCTAAGTGGACAGTTTGATTTCACAGAAGTGTGATTGACTTGGAGTTACATTGTGTTGTTTAAGTGTTCCCTTTATTTTTTTGAGCAGTGTACATATAGCCTACATACTAATAGTAATAGATCTTCAGTGGGAATAGTGATGCACCTGGCTATTATTATTTATTTATTTTCTTCATTCATAAAATTAAATCAGTACAACTTATGTTTAAATACAAAACACACATAATGTATGAACTTGACCAAGTTATTGAGTCAAATTCCCGATGTAGTTTTCTCTGCCATGTTTTTAAGATCTATTTTCTAACCTCTTCCTGCAGGTGCTTGGCTGGAGGCTAACAGGGGAGACTGGGTGGCCATCTTGGATTCCCAGACGGGTGCAGTCAATGGCCCGGGGGACGACATCACTGAGCAGGCCAGGACCAGAGGAGACATAGTGGAGGTCAGTGGATGGGACAGCGTCTTCAACTCTGGGCTGCGGAAGAACAATGTTAACAAGAAACAGACTGTCGAACACAAAACAACAGCTGAACTTAGTCTCCATGACAACAGACTGGCTGAGACCAGGACGAGGCGTAGATTTGGTCTGCGTGGACGGGGAGGTTTCGGTATGCGGCTGGAGAGAGAAGAGACTGACTCGACTAGCGATGCTCCGTCCTGCTCCTATAGTTGTGAGTCAGAGAGATTGATGGCACCTCAGGTTAACCCCCTAACAGGTGCTGCCTTCAGCCTGCCTTCTATAGGATCTATCAACTGGAACATGGACCCTGCGACAACACAGACACTCCCTGGCCTTCATCCTCCTCACACTCTCCTTATGTTAAATCAGACCTCAGACAATGCCCGTACCTCAACACTAAAGGGCTACACAAGCCCATTGACAAATGACAGTAGTAGAGATGGAATCAGTAAAGGTGGCGGCGCCAAAGAGAAGTGCTTCCCGTGTTCGTTCTGTGGGAAAGCCTTCCGTTTGCCCAAACAGGTGGAGATCCATCAGAGGATGCACACAGGGGAGAAACCATTCGGCTGCCATCTGTGCCGGGCCAGTTTTTCAGACTCGTCCAACTTGAAGAGGCACCAGAGGGTCCACACAGGGGAGAAACCCTACAGCTGCCCCCAGTGTGAGAAGAGGTTCTCCCGCCAGCACCATATGAAGATGCACCTGAAAGTCCACACGGGAGAGAGACCTTTCGCCTGTACACACTGTGGGAAGAGGTTCTCAGAGAGGAGCTATCTCAGGATACACCAGCAGAAAATGCACACGGCCCATGTATAGTGTAATGTAGTATATTTAATGTAGTATTAGTCAGTTTGTAGTTAATTCTGTTGGTTTTGGATGTAGTAGGGAACGAGAACTGAAGAAATAATGAGTATGAGACAGAGAAGATCAGGGGTTATCAACAGGATGGGCGGCCCCCTAATCCTGCCTAATGAGTGGGCAGGCCATGCCTATAGCATATCATAATTGCATATCATAATTGCATCAATGATTTATATATCAATGGTCATAACAAACTCTGAACACCATTACATCAAAATGGATGTAGAGGACATGACAAATGAACTCAAAAGGTGGGAATATTTACAGGTTGCTCAGGAGGTAAAGGGAAAGTGGAATAAATGTGACCTAGTTATGGAAAATACTGGAGATCAAAAAGGAGGTAAGGAGCCAGCACTGCTTGTATATTATGTGTAATAAAGTATAAGCATACTAGAGAGTATGTTGTAATGGGTTTTTTTCATGCCTTAACCTCATAGTCCGCCCAAACCCGTATGCGGTAGCGTAACTACAGCCTCATGCTCATTACCATAACGCAACGTTAGCGATTTCTAAAAATCGCAAATGAAATGAAATAAATATGCCTGCTCTCAAGCTTATCCTTTTCTTAACAATCCAGTCGTCTCAGATTTTCAAAATATGCTTTAGAACCAGAGAAAATCAATAATTTGTGTAAGAGTGGTGATAGCTAGCTTAGCATTTAGCGTTAGCATTTAGCACGCAACATATTCACAAAAACCAGCCAAGGAATCAAATAAAATAATTTACCTTTGGAGAACTTCAGATGTTTCAATGAGGAGACTCTCAGTTACATAGCAGATGTCCAGTTTTTCCTGAAAGATTCTTGTGTAGGACACATCGTTCCCTTTTGTTACTATGCATTTGGCTACCGAAACTAACCGAAAATTCAGTCACTTACATGTCTAACTTTTTTCCGAATTAACTCCATAATATCGACTGAAACATGGAAAACGTTGTTTGAATCAATCCTGAAGGTGGTTTGTCATATATCTCTCCATTGAAAGCACCGTCCTTGTAGCCTGGTTTGTTCTGAGATTCGAATGGAAAAATACTGGGAGCTGAGTTTTGCGCACCAAATGCCACGCAGACACCAAGAGGGACACTTGGCAATTGTAGTCTCTTATGGTCAATCTTCCAATGATATGCCTACAAATACGTCACAATGCTGCAGAGACCTTGGGGAAACAAGATAAAGAGTCCGTTCATTCCTGTCGCATTCACAGCCATATAAGGCGATCATGGAAAACGTAGCCTCAGAAATCCTGTGCATTTCCTGGTCGGTCATACATCTTGGTTTTGCCCGAAGCATTTGTTCTAAGGGACTCACAGTGAAAATCTTTGCAGTTCTGGAAACGTAAGACTGTCTTCTTTCCAAAACTATCAATTCCAAGCATATTCGAGCATCTTTTCGTGACAAAATATTGCGCTTAAAACGGGCACGTCTTTTTACCCAAAAATGAAATACTGCCCCTAGAGTACTAACAGGTTAATTACAGCAAAGTCTAAAAACGGTCAAATAAATTTGTGAATGCAATTTCCGAAATGGAACGGTTTAGTTATTGTTTATGCTAATTATTCAAGACTTGCTATATTTTATTTTAAAATGTAAAATACTAGATTGCATTTCACATCATGAATGACTTGTGTGATGACATGAATGAATGAATGATTGATTGATACAGTATCCTATAGAAGTATTGAAATATAGTCCTAAGTAAGTTACGGTATTAAGACTAAACAGGATGTGTTTTTAGGTCTTGACAATTTGGTACAGTGTCAACACTAAATAAATGATAAATAATACCAGATGCTGTTCTAACAAAAAAAGTGGAAAGTCTTTATCACAGCAAAGCAAAGATTAAAAACAGACGGATTTGTGAAATGGTTTGCTTGGCATATCGTTGCGTAGCCTCATGGAATCAGTAGGCTATTAAACAGTCAAAACAGGTAACAGAAGCAGGATCTGTCTTATTTCTGTAGGTATATTGATGATTTATAATGCCAGGCACATTTCACAGTTAGGCTATTGATTATAAACCTAATTAAGTTTGTGTTTCCTCTCCTCACTTTTCTTAGACAATAAGGCAAGGGCTGTTTTCTCATCTCCTCGTTCTGCTGCTGCCTCCGGCATTGTTCTCAACACCAATATGCTGGTTAACTTTGCTATTATGCACATAGCAACATGGTCTAGGAAAAGGCACCAATTAAATCCAATTCATGTTTCAAAACCATGGACAGCAACCGCTATCCAACAAGGGAGAAAGCGCATTTGTTATTATTTTTGTTAGTGTTGCACCACTGTTTGTTATATAACCACAATTTCAGTAACACTGATGGACTGTGCCATCCACACGGCCTCCACAATGGATCAATCAGGTGTCTTGTAAACCATGAGATACAGCACCAGTCAAAAGTGTGGACACACCTACTCATTCCAGGGTGTTTTCTTTATGTTGACTATTTTCTACATTGTAGAATAATAGTGAAGACATCCAAACTATGAAATAACACATATGGAATCATGTAGTAACCAAAAAAGTGTTAAACAAATCAAAATATATTTTATATTTTTTAAAGTAGGGGGAGGGTATTAGTAATAGGAATGGTGTTCCTAATGTTTGATATAGTCAGTGTAAGTATTCCTGTATTTCCACTACTGTACTGTCATGGCAATTATCTAAGTAAGCCTCAGTGATGGCCAATATAAAGTTAGCAATATATTGATTTCATTAACCTTATTTCTGAGGTTATATATGAATATTGGCTATTTGAGTGGGAGAGTGAATGCACCTGGGCAGCAGGTAGCCTAGCAGTTAGAGTGGTGGGCCAGTAACCAAAAGGTTGCAAGGCAAAAATACATTTGATCTGCCCTTGAGCAAGTCATTTCACCCTAATTGCTGCAAGATCGCCGTCAATAATGTCTGAACCCCTGGTTGCGACTCCACTCTCCAATGGATGTTTATTTTTTATTTATCCCTTATTGTACCAGGTTGACTGAGAACACATTCTCATTTACAGCAACGACCTGGGGAATAATTACAGGGGAGAGGAGTGGGGATGAATGAGCCAATTGGAAGCTGGGGATGATTAGGTGGCCATGATGGTATGAGGGCCAGATTGGGAATTTAGCCAGGACACTGGGGGTTAACACCCCCTACTCTTACGATAAGTGCCTTGGGATCTTTAGTGACCACAGAAAGTCAGGACACCTATTTAACATCCCATCCGAAAGACAGCATCCTACACAGGGCAATGTCCCCAGTCACGGCCCTGGGGCATTGGGATAAAAATAAATTGACCAGAGGAAATAGTGCCTCCTATTGGCCCTTCATCACCACTTCCAGCAGCATCTGGTCTCTCATCCAGAACCAACCCTGTTTAGCTTCAGAGGCAATCCAGCAATGGGATGCAAGGTGGTATGCTGATGGTCTCAGGGGGAGTTGGGATATGCAAAAAAAACATGTTTCCAATTCACACCTCACACTCGTACAGGTTACCCACTTCTACATGCAGTGAAACAGGACAAATATAACACTCCCTATTTGACCTTTTGTATCAGATGTAGACAATGTCCCCATGCTCCCTAACAGCCTTCATTGCTGGGATCAGTTATTTTCTCCTATGGCGCACAGCTCAGAGTAGTCCTCGTTTAGGAAGATGTTGGTTCCTCTCAAGTTCTTGGCTCTCTCCAGGACAGCCACCTTGTCCTTGTTCCTCAGGAACTTAATCACTACTGGTGATATATTTTCCAGTCCTGTGGGCGTGCTTAACCTCACTCTTACTTGATCCAAATGCAACTCTTCATCAATAATTTTCCTCACTTTCTCCTGACTCCGTCCAGTTCTCATGTGGAGACTATGGGATTCCACCCACAACAATGTCATATTTCCTTGATTGTCCTTCTAGGTACTCCCATTTCCCTGTAATTATCAACATCGATTCACAGACACTGTTGTCGTCTTTTCTCTTGGAATCAGAGTTAGTTATGTTGCAGCCGTCTTTTTTTCCCAACTCATCAAGCTCTCCCTCGGAGAAATGCACTGTTTTTCAGGCCGTGAACCTCTCTGGTCAGATTGTCCATTCTTGAATCTACCAGTATTCGGACAAAACTATTTTCCTGCAGTTGTAACAGAGCCTTGTAGAATTATTTTTGTTGGTTTAAAAAATCCCTCACCTGCATAAGCGTGAGGCTGTCCTCTGCTTTGTTTGTCATAATAGCAGCGTAGGCTATCGTTGGTATACCACGTAGTTCCAGCCCCGTCAGTTCACCCTTCACACACGCACTTACAGCCCAGTTCAGTACATTGACTGTCTATTTATCTAATTTTTCTAATTGGGGGAAATCCCGTGGGATCTGTTCTCTACAACAAAGAGGAATGTGAACTAAACTATCTTTCATGACCACCTGCTCTGCTGAAATGCAGTACATTTAGCAAATTTAACTATCTGAATATATAATTTGTTGCCATTTTGCATTGTATTGTAACATGCTGTTAGATACCTGCAAGGGATAAGATAGTTGGGTGTGGATAATCTTTCTACAATGAGTTAGCAAGTCGGAAATGTCAAAGTTTCCTAGTGCCGATTAGCACCTGAACGCTGCATTATTCTTGCTAGGTTTTGCTTATTCTTGCTGGCTTCTCAGAGGTCTGCTAACGTTAGCCAACAAGCTAACTGTATGATTTTTCACTCAAATAGCCTCCAGTGTTTCGTTTGGAAATTTCTCAAAGCCGGAAAGAAAACAGGGCATAGCCCCACCTGTTTAGCAAAAACAGTTGGGGCTCTTTTTTGTGCCTGTTTTGCATGTTATTTTGGCATTAATACATGTCACATTTCAGTTGGCAAACAATGTAAACTAAATAAATAAAGCCGCATACAAACGTTCTCTTTTTTGCTTTCTTGAGTAAGGCAGCTCCAAAATGCAGGTGTTTCAGCCTAGCTCAGTGCTTTCTGTGATGGTGGGTCAGCCAGCGGATAATACGGAGAGGTTGGTAATGTTCTCTAGTTGCGCCGTGATTGGCTCAATGTTCTGTAACTCATGGGGACACTAAGTCACTGCAAAATCTAAGGGTAGAGCTCGAAAATGCAAGCCCCTTGGGTGCTGCCATAGAGTTACATTAGATGTGCCCATCCAAGAAGGCTCATAATGAAGAGAAATAATGAAGAGAAATAGTTGTTAGGAATCAGTAGCTAACTACAAGCATTGCAAAGCAATCACTAGCCTGCTATTCAGTGGAGTGGGTGTGTGGTCCAATTCTGGGTTTAAGGGTCTCTTTACCAAGCTTAAAAGAATAAACATTCAACATTGGCCATTCTGTCAATCCAGCATGACTTCTGCCCCACTGGAAACTCAGAACTGGGAAGATAACTGGGAACTCGGGGAAAAAACGAGCTCTGACTGGGGAAAATACATTTTGAATGGTCTTCCAACTCGGAATTGCAAGTCGGGTACTTGGGCATCTTTCTAGAGCTCCAACCTGAATATCACTGATGTCCTCATGATTCGACATAATTTTTTTCCAAGTTCCCAGTTTTTTGAAGCACCATAAATCCATAGAATGACGACAAAGTTTGATGATAACATTTTCCCATGAAAGACCGCTGCGCCACCTTCCTGTGAGCACAGCACAGGGTGAGTCCAAAAATGTATTGTATGCTGCGGCATAAATTATGAAATATGCCAGGGAGATATGTATACTGTAGCTAAGAAAGTAATACTAAGTGCATGTTGTGTAGTTAGTAGCTCATGTGCCTCACCACAATAATTTGGTCCCTTTTCCCATCATAATTTAGCCTACTGTTTCTGACTTGGTGGTGCACATGTAGCCTATAGCCTGTTTTAGAGAAATGTTATCATCAAATAAGAGCTTTCATTGTCTGCTTATATGCCCCCTTTATTTATCCTACAGTTCTGACTTGGTGTACAGGGAGAATACTGTAAGAACGGCCCATGTTATGAATTCTGTCACGGTACATTTCAAAAGTGCTGAACAAATAGTTAAATTGACTATGTCCGTCCTAGCTCGCTTATTAATGTCTTTAATCGAAATTACAGATTGCCTCTTTTCCGCTTGTCGTCCCCTTATGCCATAGTTTGTACATCTCAATTGTCTGTAGAAACCACATTTGTTTAAGCAAGTCAGCCATATTAGCTATGTTTTTTTAAAGGCAGTAAATGAGGCTGAATGAACTTAATGTCTTTAATCGAAATTACAGATTGACTCTTATCCGCTCGTCGTCCCCTTATGCCATAGTTTGTACATCTCAATTGTCTGTTGAAACCACATTTGTTTAAGCAAGTCAGCCATATCAGCTGTTTTTTTTAAAGGCAGTAAATGAGGCTGAATGAACTCGCTGCCAGTTTTGCTGCCAGACAAGGCTCTGCTGATAGCCAGGTGTAGCAGTAAGAAGGTGTTGGGACTGCTGTTGGGACTCTGCTGTTGGGACAGCTCTGTGTAGGCCATAACAGTTTGTGGGCACCGTTTGTCACCGTTATAGTGCATTTAATGTATTGTTTAGTGCTGTGTTGTGACTTTGCTGGCATGCATCTAAAAACGACATTTTTTAGTTTGCCCCACCAAGATTTACATGCTAAAATCTCCACTGGAAACAATATATCCACAAAAAAAAAAAGTATAATTACATCAACTTTTCAAAGTGCTGGTAGTGCATTCAGATTTCTAGCACCTGAAGTATGCACAGAACCATGTAAACACGCGCACAATCTCTTGCATGTATTTTCATCTTGTGCGCATGTTTCAGGTGCTAAAAATCTGTACGCACTACCACCGCTTAATTTAGTGAGCCACCTACTGTGTGGGATAGAAACAGGATTCCAAAAAAACAGAACCGATGTTGGGGGGATATTCATACAAACAACCAAAAAATACATGAAATTAAACAAGTGTATTTTTTAAACATACTTGTATCCAAAACAGAATGTAAATATCCAGTTTCTATTGAGCAAAGTCATATATACTGAACAAAAATATAAACACAGAATATAAAGTGTTCGTCCCATGTTTCATGAGCTGAAATAAAAGATTCTAGAAATGTTTCATATGCACAAAAAGCGTATTTCTCAAATGTTGTGCCAATTTTTTTTTACATCCCTGTCAGTGAGCATTTCTCATTTGCCAAGATAATCCATCCACCTGACAAGTGTGGCATATCAAGAAGATGATTAAACAGCCACACTTGTCAATGTGCAGTTTTGTCACAGAACACAATGCCACAGATGTCTCAAGTTTTGAAGGAGCATGCAATTGGCTGGCTGACTGACTGCAGGAATGTCCACCAGAGCTGTTGCTAGAGAATTTGTTAATTTCTCTACCATAAGACACCTCCAATGTAATTTTTAAAAATGTGGCAGTATGTCTAACCGGCCTTACAAATGCAGACCACGTGTAGCCACGACAGCCCAGCACCTCCCCATCTGGCTTCTTCACCTGCGGGATTATCTGAAACCGTGATCTTATCTTGATTATTGTCCAGTTATATGGTCAAGTGCTGCAAAGAAGGACCTAGTTAAGCTGCGGCTGGCCCAGAGCGGACCGTTTTGCTCTTCATTGTAATCAGAGGGCTAATATCTATACTATGCATGCCAGTCTCTCTTGTCTAAGAGTTGAGGAAAGACTGACTGTGTCACTTGTTTTTATAACAAACAATGTGTAAGGAAATTCCAAATTGCTTGCATAGTAAAATTACACACAGAACTGACACACACACTTACCCCACCAGACATACCACCACGGTTCTTTTCACAGTTCCCAGGTCCAGAACAAATTCAAGGAAATGTACTGTATTATACAAAGCCATGATTGCATGGAACTCCATTCAATTTCATATAGCGCAAGTGAACAGCAAACCTGGCTATCAAAAAACAAATAAAGCAACACCTCACGCCACAATGCCTCTCCCCCATGTGACCTACTTGTGTGGATGTACTAACGTGTGTGTAACTGATAGATGCACGCACACGTTAATGTTTTTAAATATATGTAAATTGTCTTTGGTCTGTAATGTCTTTTTCGTTACGTGTCGGACCACAGTAAGACTAACGTTCACCGTTGGTGTCGGCTAATGGGGATCCTAATAAAATCAAATCCTCTTCATGATAACTACAGTATCTTTCAAGCGGAGAGCAGACTTGTTTAGAAAGAACAGTGTGTTAGTAAGAACAGAGTAGAAAAGAGTATGACTTTATTCCATCTACATCACCTCAGTAAGGTAAATATTCAACTTTGTTTTGTAAAACACCCCTCATTTTGACTGTCACAGACGTCACAAACAAACGACTTCAATGATGGCCGTCTCAGACTGAAGTACATAGCGAACGATAGAGCAGCGGACTAATTCAGTTTGATTTGTCAGGCAATGACTTGTGTGGCTGGGGAAATCAATTATTGAGTGGCAATGTTTGCTACAACCATTGGAGATGCATAACAATAATACACATAAACGATATGGAAGATGATAGACGGGAGGATGAAAAATATCTGATTAAGGAGAACTCCTACCTACTACCCAGTGCCATGGGAGGGTTATAGGGGAAAGGGGCACAGTAAGGGGTTGTTTTTGGACCTCTTCCCCAATGAAAGCGACCTCGGGGTCATCTCATCTCACCTGACTTGTTATAAAAAGAGGGTGTATTTTGATCACCTATTTTTAGTAAATAAAGGAACAGGTACAACCGGATTGTATGTGTGTGTGTGTGTGTGGGGGGGGGTTATAAAAAAAGAGGGACATATTTATTATGAATAGAACATAGGCAAAACCAAATTCAGAGGGGCAGTATAGTGTTGCTCTTCAGTAACATGACAGTGTTTTGGCTATGCCAGCACACCAAACAACAAGTCTGTATCATGAGAGTTTACCCAGATACTCAACTGAGGGACTTGGTAATCCCCCCAAAACTCCAGGACATTTCACATGATAACTATAATATAATATAAAATAATAGTTTCCAGATATCTCAAGACCCAATGCTATGATTGCTCCCTGTTGTGGACACTCCTATGTCTGATAAGATAACTCAGGAATGAGAAGCTCTTGTAACACATCTTACACTTGAAGGGCCTCTCCTTGATGTGAATGGTTTGGTGCTTCTTCACATAGGTCGCCTTTGCAAAGCGCTTCCCACACGTGGGGCAGGAGTATGGCTTGTCTTCGTCTGTGCTAATGCTCGGCCTCCCATGTTGTGACCCAATGACACCAGAAGAGGCAGAAGCAGGAGCCACCACCCTCAGGTGGTTAGTCGTTGAGCTCCCTCCTTGACCTCTAGCCATTGTTTGGGTGTTGCTGGGATTGTGTGCTGCGTTATAGGCTAGGTACCTCTTGTGGTGAACATCCATCCTGACCCTGTCTGTATTGGTGGGGTAACCATGAGGTAACTGAGGAAGGCTAGACCCAGAACCAGGACTTCTATGAACCCAGTCACCAGGCATTAGACAAGACCCTGAAGGTGAAGACAGACTTGCTGCTAGACTATCATCCGGGGGGTCTCCCACCACTCTGTTCATTATGGATATTGTGGTGTTTGTATCATAGGAACAGGAGGGTCTATCTCTATCAGCCCCAGGTCCTGCTTCATCCCTGCACTGAGACTGTGAAGAGAAGGGTCTGGGCTGCGGACTGGATCCCTGACTGGAGCCTCTGTCTCTCTGATGACCACCAGGACTGAGGTTGTTCAGTCCACCTGTCCACTGGTTGTGTTCTGTGTGTTGGTGGAGTCTCGGTCCCTCGCAATTCCGTCTCCGTTCCGACTCGGGAAGGAAGATCGATGGCTCCTGATTCAGGGTCCTGATCAGGAGCCAGGGCTTGTGACCAGCCGCTTCAGAGGTCCAGTCTCTCCTGCCAGCAACACCAGATATCAGCATGTCTTCATGGACTGCAGACTGTAAACACAAATTGTACAGAAGAGCATATCAAAAGTTTATGAAAGAAACTCTTTGCTGTACACACAAAAACATGACATGATAATTATCAAATGTTAACCACAGTCAAGTCCGTCTCGAACACTGATTCAAGTACCTAACAGTATGGAGCCAAAAACTGTCTATATGAGTTGATTCAAGAATTAAGTATAATGTTTTGGTTCAACTGGTAAGAGAAACTCAGTCCATGCAACAATACAAAAATAACCAAGTCTGTCAGCACAGAGTCAATTTTGTATTTAATTTCAACAAAATGGTCATACATTCAACTTTGAAGTACAGTATTTTTATTGCACAAAACGATACGTGACAAATATAATAACTTTTCTCACTAAGGTAACACTTGACTTTTTCTGTAAATCTGGTATCCTTGCTTTGATAAAATACAGTTTAGAATACTTTTGAAAAGGTTCAACATTATATTGCACACATCTTTACGATTTCATGTGAAGTAAACACATTTACTCATAAAACACCAGCATCAAACAACAGGTCAGGGTTGCCACTTTTCAATAATGACGCATTTTTACAGACACCATCACACCAACCATCAATCATCTACTCTGCCACATCATACTTATTATTTTCTTAATTCACCTACATTACATATCACTATAATCTATACATGGGCCGTGTGCATTTTCTGCTGGTGTATCCTGAGGTACACTACATGACCAAAAGTATGTGGACACCTGCTCGTCAAACATCTCATTCCGAAATCATGGGCATTAATATGGAGTTGATCCCCTCCTTGCTGCTATAACAGCCTCCACTCTTCTGGGAAGGCTTTCCACTAGATGTTGGAACATTGCTGCGGGGACTGGCTTCCATTCAGCCACAAGCGCATTAGTGAGGTCGGGCACTGATGTTGGGCGATTAGGCCTGGCTTGCAGTAGGTGTTGCAATTCATCCCAAACGTGTTAGATGGGGTTGAGTTCAGGGCTTTGTGCAGGCTAGTCAAGTTCTTCCATACTGATCTTGACAAACCATTTCTGTATGGACCTCACTTTGTGCATTGTCCTGCTGAAACAGGAAAGGGCCCCAAACTGTTGCCACAAAGTCTAGAATGTCATTGTCATTGAACCATGAAAAACAGCCCCAGACCATTATTCCTCCTCCACCTAACTTTACAGTTGGCACTACGCATTGGGGCAGGTAGCGTTCTCCTGGCATCCACCAAACCCAGATTTTCCGTTGGACTGCCAGATGGTAAAGTGTGATTCATCACTCCAGAGAACGCATTTCCAGTGCACCAGAGTCCAATGGCTGCGAGCTTTACACAACTTCAGCAGACACTTGGCATTGCGCATGGTGATCTTAGGCTTGTGTGCGGCTGCTCGGCCATGGAAACCCATTTCATGAATCTCCCAATGGAACAGTTCATGTGCTGACGTTGCTTCCAGAGGATGTTTGAAACTCGGTAGGGAGTGTTGCAACTGAGGACAGATTATTTTTACGCGCTACGTGCTTTCAGCACTCTGCGGCCCCGTTCTGTGAGCTTGTGTAGCCCACTCCTTCACGGCTGATCCGTTGTTGCTACTAGACGTTTCCACATCACAATAAGAGCACTTACAGTTGACAGGGGCAGCTCTAGCTGGGCAGAAATTTGACGATTTGACTTGTTGGAAAGGTGGCATCTTATGACGGTGCCATATTGAAAGTCACTGAGCTCTTCCGTAAGGCCATTCTACTGCCAATGTTTGTCTATGGAGATTGCATGGCTGTGTGCTCAATTTTATACACCTGTCATAACGGGTGTGGCTAAAATAGCCTAATCCACTAATTTGAAGGTGTGTCCACATACTTTTGTATGTATAGTGTAGCTCCTCTGAAAACCTGCAGTGCCTAAAAGCGAACAGCCTCTCTCTCGTGTGGACCTTCAGGTGCATTTTCAGCAGTTGCGCTGATGAGAAAACCTTTCCTCACACTAGGGAAGCCTAAGGGTTTCTCCTGTCTGGACTCCCATTTGCCTCTTCAGGTTGGACGAGTGTGAAAAACTGTCCTTGCACAGTTGGCAGCCTAACCAGGAAGTGTCTGTGTGGTCGCAGGGTCCATGTTCTAGTTGATAGATCCTATAGAAGGCAGGCTGAAGGCAGCACCTGGTAGGGGATTAACCTGAGGCGCCATCAGTCTCTCTGAATCACAACTATAGGAGCAGGACGGAGCATCGCTAGCCGAGTCTGTGTCTGTTCTCTCCAGCCGAATACAGACACCTCCCTGTCCCCGCAGACCAAATCTATGCCTCGCTCTGGTCTCAGCCAGTCTGTTGTCATGGAGACTATGATCGGTTGTTGTTTTGTGTTCGACTGTCTGTTTCTGGTTGTGGTTAACAGTGTTGTTCCCCAGCCCAGAGTTTAGGCTGCTGTCCCATCCACTGACCTCCACTATGTCACCTCTGGTCCTGGCCTGCTCAGTGATGTCGTCCCCCGGGCTATTGACTGCACCCGTCTGGGAATCCAAGATGGCCCCCCAGTCTCCTCTGTTAGCCTCCAGCCAAGCACCTGCAGGAAGAGGTCAGAAAATAGATCTTAAAAACATGGAAGATAACTCTGCATAAATGTTTTTATAACATATATTATAATGTGTGTTTTTGCATGTAAACATAAGTTGTATTGATTTCATTTTATGAATAAAGAAAAAAATAATAGCCAGGTGCATAACTATTCCCATTGAATATCTATTATGTATCTATATGTATTTCTCCCTTACCTTGCTCCCCCATCTTTAGTCCACTCAGCAGGTCAATGCTCTCTGGTCCATCTTCTATTGTCTCCTCTTTGACTATCAGCAGATCAGGCTTCCCATCCTCCATGTCTACTGACTGTAAGAGAAACAGAGTGAGAGGATGTTGGATCAATAAATCTGATATGAGCACCATGCTATGGAGCATTCATTTTCTGATTATGCAATGAGGGATTGCTATAAGTACAATCAAGACCTGGGGCCATATCCACAAAGCACCTCATAGTAAGAGTGCTGATCAAGGATCAGGTCCCCATATGTGTAAATAGGTCTTATTCATTTTTATCTAAAGGAGATAAACTGATCCTAGATCAGCACTCCTACTCTGAGAGGCTTTGTGGATACGGGCCCTGAACAAATACCATTCAGACAGTAGTTTACAGTTCGCTCACCTCATTGAGACTGTGTGTGGTCCTGTTCTGCTCAACTGGTTCCTTTGTGGGTTCAGGAGGAGGTGTTGTCTGGTTTTCCTCCTCAGGGTTCCCCAGACCCTCCTCATACCCCTCCTCCTTCACCAGCAGTACCTCTGGACCCTCCTCCTCCTGGAAGAGACAGGTGATACAGATTACACAGACATACACTCCCTCAGGTATGTACACACAGGTAATAAACACAGTCAACATGGAGTGTTTAACCATCCCCACTATGTTTGAGTCCTATACTGTAGTTACAGAATGACTTTGTTGCTAAACCCATCATGGTGGACATAAATATGTGGGTAAAAATGAGTCATCATCAGGCAAACCTGACTAAACTATTTTGACGTGTACAGTAGGTGTTAGTGTGCAGGTATATTTATTTATATTTAAGTGTATATTGGATATAAAGTGCTGTTGGGTGTATGCAGAATAGGGTGAGATCAGATGTTATGTATATTAAAGAGAGTATCAATGAAAGTCTTAGAATGAAAAGTCCCATTTTGTGTTTATTAAACATAAACAAGTGTTAAATACACCATATCAAAACCACACAAACACGTCTCTCTGTGTGCCTGGCAGACATCTCAGCTTGGATGTCAGCCCACGATCACAAGTTCAACCTCGACAAGACCTCTCCATCACGGTTGAAAACTCCACGGAGTCCCCCTCTCAGAGTGCAGAGAATATCAAAGCAATGGCTCACTCCTGCAGGTTCATGCTCTGACAAGTGCGACCATTCCTTACACAGGAAGCGCCGCAGGTCCTAATCCAGGATGTTTTCATCTCCCTGTTTACACAGGGAACTGTCCCTCCCTACCTTCAGCCTATGCTCAAACCCTACACCTCAACCAGAGTACTCCGCCACCTCTGGTCTCTTGGCCATCCCACTAACCATGTCAAGCAGATCAAGAGATACAGTGCCTTCAGAAAGTATTCATACCCATTGACTTATTCCACATTTTGTCGTGTTACAGCCCAAATTCAAAATGGATTAAATAGATTTTGTCTCACACATCTTCACATAATGAGAGTGAAAACATGTTCTTAGACATTTTTGCAAATGTATTGAAAATGAAATATCTCATTTACATAGCTGTAATTGCTGCTAAAGGTGATTCTAACATGTATTGACTCAGGGGAGTCTTTCTGGGTAAGTCTTAAGAGATTTCCACGCCTGGATTTCTCTTTTCAAAATTCTTCAAGGTCTGTCAAATTGGTTTTTGATCATTGCTGGAAAAACATTTTCAGGTCTTGCCTTAGATTTTCAAGTAGATTTAAGTGAAAACTACAGTAACTCGGCCACTGGAATTGCTTCTTCGTAAGCAATTCCAGTGTAGATTTGGCCTTGTGTTTTAGGTTCTTGCCCTGATGAAAGGTGAATTCTTCTCCCAGTGGCTGGTGGAAAGCAGACTGAACCAGGTTTTCCTTTAGGAGTTTGCCTGTGCTTAGATTCATTCCATTCCTGAAAACTCCCCAGTCCTTAACGATTACAAGCATACCCATAACATGAAGCAGGCACCATTATGCTTGAAAATATGGGGAGTGGTACTCTGTAATGTGATATATTAGATTTGCACCAAACATAACACTTTGTATTCCGGACAAAAAGTTAATTGCTATACCACATTTTTTTGCAGGATTACTTTAGTGCCTTGTTGCAAACAGGATGCATGATTTGGAATATTTTCCTTCTTTTCACTCTGTCGTTTAGGGTAGTATTGTGGAGTAACTACAATGTTGTTGATACATCCTCAGTTTTCCATCACTGTCATTAAACTAACTGTTTTAAAGTCACCATTGGCCCCATGGTGAAATCCCTGAGTGGTTGCCTTCCTTTCCGACAACAGAGTTAGGAAGGGCATCTGTATCTTTGTAGTGACTGGGTGTATTGATGCACCATCCAAAGTGTAATTAATAAAGTCACCATGCTCAAAGGGATATTCAATGTCTGCTTTTTTTTGTTTTTACCCATCTACCAATAGGTGCCTTTCTTTGCTAGATATTGGAAAACCTCCCTGGTCTTTGTGGTTGAAATTCATTGCTCGATTGAAGGACCTTAAATATAATTGTATCTGTGGGGTAGAGATGAGGTAGTCATTTAAAAATAAAGTTAAACACTATCATTGCACACAGAGCGAGTCCATGCAACTTATTATAAGACTTGTTAAGCACATTTGTACTCCTGACCTTATTTAGACTTGCCATAACAAAGGGGTTAAATACTTATTGGCTCAAGACATTCAGCTCTGATCCAATTCTGATCGGAGTAGTAATTTGATATTGTGATGTGTGTATGATTTCTTTTACTTGTCCATTTGGACACCTTAAATCTATATTCCTGTTGTGCGACTATTTATTTAACTTTATTTCCCAGACGAGGACAAGCGTTAAAGAGAAACTGCCCCTAAAAAGCAGCTAATCTCTTTGAAAACAGCATGTGTGGTATCGATATGAGTCAGAAACATTTATTCTAGTGTCAAAATGGACTACTAAGAGTAAGTAGGATATTTTTGGTCCCGAGTGGAGCAGTGGTCTAAGACAATTTGCCCAGCGTCGTCTGGGTTTTACTGGGATAGGCCATCATTGTAAATAAGAATTTGTTCTTAACTGACTTGCCTAGTTAAATAAAGATTACATTAACATTTTTTTAAATAAATAAGTCAGTCTCATCTAAAACAGAGTTGAAAAAAAAATGTTTATTTTAAATGTTTTATTATTTCGCTTTTTGGTCTTAATTTAAGGTTAGGCAAAAGTTTAGCATTGTGGCAAAGGTTAGGTTTAAAATAAAATTTTAATAAAGATACATTTCAGAAATAGGCTGAGTTTCTGACTTTGTGGCAGTGGTAACAACCTAGAATTAGCTTGACCCCGAGTTAGTACCCTGGTGACAGACTGCTTCATCAACAATGGTAAATGTGTGTTATGTGAAAATATGTTTAAAAAAAATACCCGGTTTGATAAGCTAGTAGGTTAATTACTCAGCCAAGCAGATACAAGTAGTAGATCATTTTGGTTGTGAAGTGCATTATCAAAAGCGTTCTCCTCTTTTTATAACAAAATGCAATTAACCCCTTGGCTGTCTATTGTATAACGCTGTCACGGGCCCTCCCAGTCAACCCCACCTCATGATATGAGGAAGTCAAATGTTTATAAGGATTGCCTGCTGCAGTTGTTTGAGAAATGTCCAGTTTGCAGCCGAACAGCCAACATACAGAAGACCAGCAAGGGGACCCTCAACATCACGCAGACATGCCCTCGCTGTGAGCATTCCTATAAATTGAACAGGGAGGACACTTGAATCAGGTTGGTCAAATTTGACCTGGTCAAAACTGTTTAGCCATTTTTCCCCCCCAATTCACCATCATAACCTAGCGTGGTGGAACCAGCCTGATCGCTGCGTTTACCATTCTATTTCACGTCACATATCATGATATCTGAAGTGAAATAGAAAGGCATACTCAGCGATCAGGTTGGTTCCACCACGCTAATCATAACCACTATTGATAATGTAATCAGTGCTCTGTGTGTGTTTGTATCAATGGAGGCTGCGGAGTGGAGGACGACTCATAAGAACGGCGCGCGAATGGAAAGTTTGATGTAATTTGATACCATTCAACTTATTCCAGTCCAGCTGTTACCATGAGCCCATCCCGCCAATTAAGGTGCCACCAACCTGATCTACAAAGGCAAAGACCTCACCTCGTTTGCTCAACAACGATTGTCGATAGGTAGACCATAATTAGGCAGGTTTAGTCTGACCTGTTAAAACTTCAACACAGTATGTTTGTCAGATATCACCAAACCTAACGGCCATTGGTAATAGAACAGTGACTGTGTATATGTTGACAGATGCATCTATGGAGCCAGCACTTGGAGACTTGCAAGATGATGTGATGGAGTCCTGACCGACAGACGGGCTTGATACTGACGTCTCTGAATGGACAGAGACCAGAGCACTCGGCATAAAAATGTTACTAGATACCATTTAATTCAATAATTAAAAAAAGACAATGCAAGGAAAAGTTATCAGTCAATATGGGGAGGGAGAAACTGTGTATTCTGCACCAGGATCAGGGAACTCCTGTTTTATACGGGACACGACACAGGAAGGTATGACCACTGACATGTTTGCTAAGGCAGCCACATTACCGCCAGACAAAATGCAGATAGGCAGAGTATCTGTATCGGCTGGGAACGACAATGAAAGGTCAAAGGTTCACATTGTTATATTAGCAGAATACTGCTTCATCGGTATTATGTAAAGTGTTGTTTATTCTACATGGACATGTTACTACATTTGAAAGTTATCAAAATACTTAGTTTAGAATATTGACATAAATTTAGCAATCACGTTTTTACACTGTAGGCTACTGACCTATTCAAAGCTTCCTCCGGCATCTCACCATACATCTATCATCTGCCTGTAGTTGTTGTACTCAACAAGCAGGAGGTTTGTTTGTTGTGACTGGGGGGGGGCTGCTGCAGTCAAGGTTCTGACATATGAGTGTGTCTTGGTGGTGGCAAGGACAAACACAAGAAACACCCACATTAAACCTACATCCCCCCTAAGCCATCTCAAGTATGGCTTCCGTCATGGCCGACAGCATTTCTTGAGGAGCAAGTTAAAAAAGGACGCCAAATCAGCAGCTGCAATTCCCCCTGAATGTTGAGCCCTGATTTACTACGACTTTGATACTTGGTTCTCACCCAGCCATCTTAAGATGAATGCACTCACTCCAGTCACTCTGGATAAGAGCATCTGCTAAATGACTAAAATGTAAATGTAATGTCTCAACTAAAACTCTGCACAAACTTGATAAACTCCATTTATTTTTTAATTAAAAAGTATCTTGGGATAAAAAATTAAGTAGCTGAACGGAAGTAATGAAACAGGCATTTGTGAACATCATATAGCAGAGTACAAAAATAATATGTAACAGTCTCTTTAGGCTTCTACACTGTGTACAAAACATTAGGAATAGTCATTATTTCCTTGACAGACTGACCAGGTGATGCCAGGTGAGAGCTATGACCAATTATTGAAGTCACTTGTTAAATCCACATCAATCAGTGTAGATGAAGGGGAGGAGACAGGTCAAAGAAGGATTTTTAAGCCTTGAGACATGGCTTGTGTAGGTGTGCCATTGAGGGTTAATGGGAAAGACGAATGGAGGCTGTTCTGAGGGCAAAGGGGGGTGCAACTCAATATTAGGAAGGTGTTCCTAATGTTTTGTACACAATGTCTGTATGCAATATTCTACCCAGGAATAGTCGACACTGAAATCTGTTACTCTCGTTATTCCAAATGTGTCTGTTGATCTTTAAAAAAAAAAAGTATCTTCTTTATGCAGGGTTTGATCTAAACATCAGAAGCTATCGAGTGGAATGATTATTTTCTATGTTATAGAGTAGAATGTTTTTTCTGCTGGTGTATCCTGAGATAGCTCCTTTCTGAGAACCTCTTCCCACAGTGTGTACAGGCGAACGGTCTTTCTCCCTTGTGGACCTTCAGGTGCATCTTCAGGTTGCCAGCCAGGGAGAACCTCTTCTCACACTGGGGGCAGCTGAATGGTTTCTCCCCTGTGTGGACCCTCTGGTGCCTCTTCAGATCACCAGACTGGGAGAAGCTCTTCTCACACTGGCTACAGCTGAAGGGTTTCATCCCTGTGTGGACCCTCTGATGGATCTCCACCTTCTGGGGGCAGCTGAAGCCTTTGTTGCAGAACTTACAGAGGAACACCTTCTCTTGACTATTGTCTGATGTCGGTCCCCCTCCCCACGCCCTTTGGTCCTCTGAGTTCAATACCTGATCGAAAAGGACACAGCCGTGTGAATCGGAAGGTGCCATTGATGTGGACACTGGGTCGCTTTCCCTGAAAGAGTGTAAAGGGGAGTTGGTGGCAACAATATGATTTGTCTCTAAGATTCCTCTGTAATCTAAGAAATCTCTGCCTTGTGAGTGTTCTTCTAAGTGAGTCTCGTCTACATTCCATGTCAGAGGAGTGTCGCCCTCCACTTTCACAGTTACATCATCTACCAATGTAACCTCTCCTTTCTTATCTTGGCACCCTTCAGAGTATACACTACTACTGTACCCGTTCCAGTAACCTCTAGACAGAGCAGTCGGTCTCTCTAAACCCATGGGCATGTTGCCAAGGTCCATCTCTGTAGTGTAAGAACAAGACGGATCATCACCGCCAGAGTCTACCGTGTCACCAAGGGAGTAAACCACCCTCTGGCTCTGGTGAAATACCGGTAAATACTCTGAGCCAGGAGCAGGAGGACAGCCCAGTTTCCCAAGTCTGTCGGGGTCTGATCTGTGATCAGATCCTGTTGGTAATAGCCTGTGTGTTACAGTTAAAGTCTTGGCGTCTCTCTCTGACTTGAGGACGGTGTTCGGCGCTCCACTGACCTCCGTGATGCTACGTCCGGTCCTGGGCTGGGGTGAGCTGGCGGTGGTGAGGTCCACCGTGGCTTCAGGTGGTGCCACTGTAGCCACTGCTCTAGTTTGGGTGTCTCCGCTGTGCCGTGGGTCCTCTCCTTCAGTCCTCTCCTGCTTGACCAGAGACGATCCTTCAGGACCTGCAGCCTCTGAATCTGCAGACTGACACAAAAGAGGAGGTTATTGCCGGTACATGATTTTAATAGGATAATGTCATAGGGAAGTCTCACAAGCTCCCCTATGGCAGATAAATTAGGATGTACATGTAAGCAAATTGGGATATGGGATATGTATATGTGGGATATGTTCCAGGATTCATCTGATAGCATTCAGGAGTGACACATTAGGCACGGGCTTCATCTATAAGTGCATAGACGAATTAGACCCCACAGTGATCATACGAATGTATCCAAACCCCCCAAAAAACATTGATTAAATGCAATATCTGCGCTGAGATAAAGGCTAGAACTACTTCTTACATGGAATGGGACACAGACATGGACACACACAAGAAAGCACACTACGAGCTTGGAGGAGACATTAAGAGGACAACATTGGAGGAAGGTGGAATCCTATTCCACCGGCTCTGATGCTCGTCGTATGTGGCAGGGCTTGCAGATGATAACAGATTACAAAGGGAAACCCAGCTGTTAGACGCCCAATGATGCAGAACTTCCAAAGGAGCGAAATACCTTTTATGCTCGCTTCGAGGAATACAACACTGAGTCTTGCGTGAAAGCCCCAGTTGTTCCGGATGACTGTAATCTCGCTCTTTGTGGCTGATGTGAGTAAATCTTTTAAACAGGTCAACACTCACAAGGCCTCCGGGCCAAATGGAATCTTCTCAAAGCATACGCAGACCAGCTTGCAAGTGCCTTCTGACATTTTCAATCCCAGTCTGTAATGTTTCAAACTGACCACCATTGTCTCTGTTCTCAAGAACTCCAAGGTTACCTGCTTAAATGACTATCGCCCAGTAGCACTCACACCTGTAATTATGAATTGCTTTAAAAGGCTGGTCATGACACACAAACACCATCATCCCAGACCATATGCACCCACTTAAATTCGCATACTGCTCCAACAGATCCACAGAAAACGCAATCTCAATGGCACTTCACACTGACCTCTCCCACCTGAACAAGAGGGGAAATATGTATCTGAGAATGCGGTTCATGAACGCCGAGCTGTAGTCTAACACCATAGTCCCCTCCAAACTAATCCCGACCCTGGGACTAGAGGCCTTCATTGGTCCAAAAAGTTGGACCCATTCCAAATTGGACCTGGGGCTTTTCCATCCAGACCGGATATGCATCATTTATTTTTTAATATAGAGGCCTGTTCCAAACTAATAGCTGCCATAGGTTATTTATCATGCAATAGGATTTTGTAGTGGCTAACTGTCTTGCATCAAACCGGGAGAAGCTAGTTAAGCTAGCTTTGCCCCACACAGAGAGACTATGACTGTAACCTATTGCTGTTTTGATGACTTATGTTTGGCCAACAACAAGTCACATGCGCCACTATTGTGAAAAGCAAAGCGCAGATGCATACATTTCGCTCTCTCTCTACCGCAGCAGTCGCGTTCGGATCCTTCCGGACAAGTCAGTTAAAATTACACATACCCAAGACAATTTCAGATACGACCCAGACCAGTGACATTATTTAGAATTCTGGATCCGGAACCGCTCGGGAATTCAGGTACAGGTGGATCCGTGAAGACCTCTACCTGGAACTGGACACTTTCCTCTGCAACTGGATCCTGGCCTTCCTGACGGGCCGGTACCATGTGGTGAGGGTAGGCAACAACACCTCTGCCACTCTGACCCTCAACACGGGGCTTCTCATAGGTGTGTGCTTAGTCCCCTCCTGTACTCCCTGTTCACGACTCCAACACCATCATCAAGTTCGCTGACGGCACGGCGGTGATAGGTCTTTGTGGTGCAACAACATCTTCCTCAATGTCAGTAAAACCAAGGAACTGATATTGGACTACAGGAGAAAAAGGGTAGAGCATGCCACCCCCCACATCGACGGGCCATAGTGGAGCGGGTCGAGAGCTTCAAATTCCTTGGCGTTCACATCACTAACGACTTAACATGTTTCATACACACCCTCACAGATGTGAAGAGGGCACCATAGCACGTCTTCCCCGTCAGGAGGCTTAAAAGATTTGGCATGGGCCCTTGGATTCTCAAAAAGTTCTACAGCTGCACCATTGAGAGCATCTTGACTGGCTGCATCACCGCTTGGTATGCCAAATGCACCGGAAAGCGCTACAGAGGTTGGTGCGGACAACCCAGTACATCACTTGGGCCGTGCTCTCTTCCATCCAGGACCTCTATATCAGGCAGTGCCAGAAGAAGGCCCGAAAAATTGCCAAAGCCTCCAGCCACCCAAGCCATAGTCTGTAAACGGTACCAGAGCATCGACACTGTAGCTTCTACCCCCAAGCCACAAGACTGCTAAATAACCAGAAGAGTGCTAAATAACCATAAGAGTGCTAAATAACCATAAGAGTGCTAAATAACCATAAGAGTGCGAAATAGTTAATTAATTGGTTACCGGACTATCTGCACTGGCCCTTACACGTGGTCTGCCACTGCGAGGATGATCAGCTGTCCATCCTGTCTCCCTGTAGCGCTGTCTTAGGCGTCTCACAGTACGGACATTGCAATTTATTGCCCTGGCCACATGTGCAGTCCTCATGCCTCCACGCAGCTTGCCTAAGGCACGTTCACGCAGATGGGCAGGGACTGTGGGCATCTTTCTTTTGGTGTTTTTCAAAGTCAGTAGAATGGCCTCTTTAGTGTCCTAAGTTTTCATAATTGTGACCTTAATTGCTTACCGTCTGTAAGCTGTTAGTGTCTTAACGACCGTTCCACGGGTGCATGTTCATTAATTGTTTCTGGATCATTGAACAAGCATGGGAAACTGTGTTTAAACCCTTTACAATGAAGATCTGTGAAGTTATTTGGATATTTACAAAATATCTTTGAAAGACAGAGTCCTGAAAAAGGGAAGTTTCTTTTTTTGTTTAGCTCCATTCTAGTATATTGTATTCCTCTTGTGTTACTATTTTCATGGTGAAGTCTACACCCGTTGTATTCGGCGCATGTGGCAAATAAAAATGTTATTTGATTTTAATAGCTGAGTGGACCATTTCTGAAATAAAACAGGACACATTTGATGCACTGTAATTTCTAATGTTACACTGTGACACTAACCTCTATCACAAAAATATGCTGGGTTGAGGTTCCAATCCCCTCATCTATAGCTATGGGTTGGTCATCTCTCCACACATTGGGTCCCGCTGGCTTCACAATGCTCCTGTGGCCTACAGTGAGATGTCCTTCACCTGAGAGAGTGATTGGGGGAAAAGAGGTGGTTTAGGTTAGGTACTGTCAATGCTCAATGCTATATTGTACACTATTGACACTGTTTACAATTGGCAAGGATGCAGGGTATGCAAGGTAACACTTCTCATAACTTCTTGATATACTATTTATTGATTGATTATGTTCCATGCATCACATTGTTTTTATTGAGTATGACAATAAGACATTCAGTAAATCAGAATCTGGTTAGAATATGATACTGGCAGTGCCCAAAATCTGGATTGCCTACTACTTACTTAAACTGCATACTGTGTACTAATCATACTATATATTACTTAGAATGTGCTGTTTAGTAATAACGTATGCCCTAAACAACAAATACCAATATACTAGGCTCATCCATACTGACAATGCTTCATCTAATTTGCAATTTCACTGTTCTGTGCAATTCGTTCATTTTGGTAACACATCCCATATTTGAATATCAGCTATTTTTGCCTACTATTCAGTGATGTAAAAAAATATAAATTGTAAAGTACATATACCCCCAAAAACTACTTAATTTTAAGTACTTTACAACTTTACTCTTTTACTTCACTACATTACTAAATAAAAGTATGTAATTTTTACTCAATACATTTTTCCCTGACACCCAAAATTATTGGTTACATTTTGAATGCTTAGCAGGATAGGAAAATGGTATATTTCACAACATTATCAAGAGAACATCGCTACTGCCTCTTATCTGGCAGACTCACTAAATACATGCATATCTTGTAAATTGTCTGAGGGTTGCAGCATGCCCATCCGTAAATTAAAATACATTTTTTTAAATGGTGTCGTCTGGTTTGCTTAATAAGGAATTTGAAATTATTAATAATTTTACTTTTGATATTTAAGAATATTTAAAACCAAATACTTTTAGAGACTTTTACTGGGTGACTTTCACTTGAGTCATTTTCTATTAAGGTATCTTTACTTCTACTCGGGTATGACAATTGGGTACTTTTTCCACCACTGCTACTATTTATAGGTGATGCGATAAACAATGGACGCTATGCTATGCAAGAATTCTATCCTGAATAAAAATATAAAAAACGCAACATGCAACAATTTCAAAGATTTCAAAGATTTTACAGTTCATATAAGAAAATCAGTCAATTTAAATAATTCATTCGGCTCTAATCTATGGATTTCACATGACTGGGAATAAAGATACGCATCTGTCGGTCTCTGATCTGCAGAGGCTGTACTGTGCAATCCGGGAATTTTGTGATTGATGGTTTTATTATTTCAAGTGTAAACTACCAGAATTCAGTGGCTACAGACATACAAATTGATAAAAGCTAAATACCTGTGAATTTAAAATGTGTCCCATCTATCTTGCTGTGCAGGTGGCTAGCAGGAAGCTCACTCTGTCTCAGCCTAGGCTAATTATTTGCTGGAAATGGTGCAGTTTACCCTCCCATCACTGTATTAACTCATCAAGACCCAACATAACATTACAATGTAACCCAACTCAGGTGTAGCCCTACCTTATAAGTAAGCTGTGTTTTTAGACTAGTATTGCAACCTTCTACATTCAGACTTATTGAGAAATGTGTGTCTGTGTTAGGCTGTGTGTGTGGGTGGGGAAGTTTGTGTCTGTGTGGGCTGTGTATGCAGGTGGCACGGCACAGCTTTGGGCATATTATTGGGCACTCTAGGCCTAATCAGTTTGACCTAATCAGTTAGGCTACTGAATAGAACATACCTGTGCTATATAGACTAAATCTTACTAATTGGTAAATAGTTAACCTGACTTTTGTTCAGGATTATGTAATCCCAATTATATGTACTCCTAAAACCCTGGTGTGTGTGCGTGGCAGCTTACCCCATAGTGTAAGCATTCTTAAATACTAACGCACAGCACACTATGTATTCTATCTTCTTTATTCTCCAGGACATATGTATATAACCTGTTACCAATGCTGCTACTGTTCGTCATATTTGCACTGTTACTGTACACTTGACCATTTCAAATCAAATCAGTTTGTCACGTGCGCCGAATACAACAGGTGTAGTAGACCTTACAGTGAAATGCTTACTTACAGGCTCTAACCAATGGTGCGAAAAAAAAGGTGTTTGTGTGTAGGTAAGTAAAGAAATAAAACAACAGTAAAAAGACATCTGAAAAAAAAGAGTAGCAAGGCTATATACAGACACCTGTTAATCAGGTTATTGAGGTAGTATGTACATGTAGGTGTCGTTAAAGTGACAATGCCTATATGATGAACAGCGAGTAGCAGAAGCGTAAAAAGAGGGGTTGGCAGGTGGTGGGACACAATGCAGATAGCCCAGTTAGCCAATGTGCTGGAGCACTGGTTGGTCGGGCCAATTTAGGTAGCATGTACATTAAAGTGACTATGCATATAAGATAAACAGAGTAGCAGCAGCGTAAAAGAGGGGTTGGGGGCACACAATGAAAATAGTCCAGGTAACCATTTGAAAATAGTCCAGATAACCAGGAATCTTATGGCTTGGGGGTAAAAACTGTTGAGAAGCATTTTTGTCCTTGACTTGGCTCTCCGGTACCGCTTGCCATGTGGTAGTAGAGAGAACAGTCTATGACTGGGGTGGCTGGGGTCTTTGACCATTTTTAGGGCCTTCCTCTGACACCGCATGGTGTAGAGGTCCTGGATGGCAGGCAGCTTTGCCCCAGTGATGTACTGGGCCGTACGCACTACCCTCTGAAGTGCCTTGCGGTCGGAGGCGGAGCAATTGCCATACCAGGCAGTGATGCAACCGCTCAGGATGCTCTTGATGTTGCAGCTGTAGAACCTTTTGAGGATCACAGGACCCATGCTAAATCTTTTTCGTTTCCTGAGGGGGAATAGGCTTTGTCGTGCCCTCTTCACGACTGTCTGAGTGTGTTTGGACCAATCTAGTTTGTTGTTGATGTGGACACCAAGGAATTTGAAGCTCTCAACCTGCTCCACTACAGCCCCGTCGATGAGAATGGGGACGTGCTCGGTGCTCCTTTTCCTGTAGTCCACAATCATCTCCTTAGTCTTGATTACGTTGAGGGGCAGGTTGTTACTCTGGCACCACCCGGCCAGGTCTCTGACCTCCTCCCTATAGACTGTCTCATCGTTGTCGGTGATCAGGCCTACCACTGTTGTGTCGTCAGCAAACTTAATGATGGTGTTGGAGTCGTGCCTGGCCATGCAGTCGTGGGTGAACATCCCTGGGGAGCTCCAGTGTTGAGGCTCAGCGTGGCAGATGTGTTGCTACCTACCCTCACCACCTGGGGGCAGCCTGTCAGGAAGTCCAGGATCCAGAGCGTGGTGTTTAGTCCCAGGATCCTTAGCTTGGTGATGAGCTTTGAGGGTACTATGGTGTTGAACGCTGAGCTGTAGTCAATGAATAGCATTCTCACATAGGTGTTCCTTTTGTCCAGGTGTGAAAGGGCAGTGTGGAGTGCAATAGAGATTTCATCATCTGTGGATCTGTTTTGGCGGTATGCAAATTGGAGTGGGTCTTGGGTTTCTGGGATAATGGTGTTGATGTGAGCCATTACCAGCCTTTCAAAGCACTTCATGGCTACGGACGTGAGTGCTACGGGCGTGAGTGCTACGGGTTAGTAAGGAATTCCCCACACCTGGTTGTCTAGGCCTTAATTGAAACCCCTGGACTAGGAATGGACCTTTTTCGATTACTTGGAAAATACGACATTCTAGCAATGATAACTCCTATCCTCATGAAATAAAGTGTTATGTGTTCCTGAGAAGCTTCTCGATAACATGGAATACAAAGTATAACACCAGAAACAGTTTCATTTTGACCTCTAACACTCTACTATCTAGAACGCAATAATGGGTATTCGGAAAAATGGCCATTGTGTCTGCAATAATATTTTTTCATTATTTTAACCAAGCAGGTCAATTTAAGGTCAAATAAATAAAATATTACAAGATAGCTTAATAATCAGGGTAAGTATTGTATACTATCCAAAAACTGACTAAGACCCAATTCTGGGTAACACATCTGAACAACATGCCCAGAAAATAACCGAACAACAGGCACCTCAGCCTTCTCCAAAAAAAGTACCTCTTGCCATTCCTCTGTATCGGTCGAGGATCTTGACACTACTGGGACGACTGGTGAGGACGCGCTCGCGTATTGTCCTCTCTGCGCGGTCCCGTGACACCTTCAGTTCCAGTAGCTGTAGTTTCCTGCGCAATCCCCTGTTTTCTTTCTGGCTTTGAGACATTTCCAAACGAAACACTGCATAGTCGTCGTCTACGAGTTTACAGATCTCTGCCACGGCTGCATTCGCTAGCACCTCCATAATCGAGGCTATTTGAGTGTGAAAAACCATATCGTTAGCCATTGTTTACTAGTATCGTTAGCAGCTAGCTGGCGTTACCTAGAAAACATCAACCAAGTCCCGTCTCCAAACGCGAATTAAAGACTACCCGAGTTAAGTACGTGTTGTTTTGCAGTTAAAATGAATCGAATTGAGTTTCAGGGTGTTAATAAATGTCTAAAAAATAAAAACGCTAACGTGGAAATTGTTCTTGATCACTACTCACTTCCGCTTATTACTTATTTACATTTGTATTGTCGCAACCAACTGAAAGGTGCTTACACCGCCACCTACCGTACTGGAGTGTGAGACCGTCCTCCAATTATTCTCTTCACTAAACCTGAGCTGTGTTCGAATACTCATACTAACCGTACTATTTGTGACGTGAATTGAGTATATAGTATGCTTTTTGGTAATAGTGTGGATATAGTTTCTATGCTAAAAGTTATCGGATGACATACTAAATTTGACAAAATACGAAGTGGACACTTTTTCCGTGCTTTTAGGGCCGATAATGGATTTTTTTTCCGAAAATAGGCGTGTCTTTTTCAGATTTGAAGAAAATGGCGAAACATATACATTGAGCAATTCAATGTAATGACTTTTCAAATAAGTTACGTTACAGGTTATGTTAGCTACACTATTCTTACACACCGCATAGAATTACAGTAACCGGTATGTTAGCTAGGTACCTAACGTTAGTTGGCTACTAATACATTGAACTTGCCAGGCAGTATTATTAACTATCTGCTATCTAACTACCCAACGTTTATTGACTTGATTATTCACATTGTTCTTAGCTAAGTGGTATATTCGTTTCAATCGACATTGTTCATTCTGGCTATCTACTCCGATTTCAAGCAGAATAACTGATGAGTGAGAGTGAGGTGTTCTCTGTTTCATTTGTTTCTGGAAGTAGCTAGCCAACATTAGCTAGTTAACTTGGGTGCTTGACTACTGTTGAACGCTCGGATCAACACGACTCCTCGGCAAGATCATGCTCCGAATTTATGAACTGACAACACTCTGCATTTACAAACGCCCTGACCGCACTCTGCCACTCCAGATTGAATTTACTAACACAACCCAAAATCATAAAATGTTTAGCTAGTTATTTGTTATGCTAACAAGCTAGCAAGAGGTTGCATAGCAACAGCGTCAACTTCCGGTAGACAGGCAAAGCTCTAGTAAACTCAACTGAAATGACAGTTTGTTTACAGTATACTAAAATTAACGAATAGCATACAGTATGTAGTATATAGTCATTAAGTATGTAGTATACAGTATTTTAGTATGGATATTCAAGTACAGATCTGGATTTATTTCTTGTAAAAATATGTTTTTAACTTGAATCCCTTTTCTCCCCAATTTCATGGTATCCAATTGGTAGTTACAGTCTCGTCTCATCACTGCAACTCCCGTACGGACTCGGGAGAGGCGAAGGTCAAGAGCCGTGCGTCCTCCGAAACACAACCCAGACAAGCCGCACTGCTTCTTGACACAATGATCGCTTAACCTGGAAGCCAGCCGCACCAACGTGTCGGACCTGGCCCGGCACATGAGTCGCTAGTGCGCGATAGGACAAGAACATCCCTGCCGGCCAAACCCTTACCTAACCCGGCCGACGCTGGGCTAATTGTGCGCCACCACATGGGTCTCACGGTCGCGGCCGGCTGCGACAGAGCCTGGACTCTAACCAGAATCTCTAGTGCTCCAGCTAGCGATGCAGTGCCTTAGACCCTCCCATACAGATTTCTTTGAAAACATGTCTTCCCTTACTATTCATCCCATTGCCTCTGCCAGCAATGTAACCCATTTTCCCTAATCAATATGTACATTTCTCTAATTAACTGCACCTGTATATCCACAATATTATTTTTCACTGCTTTCTTTGCTATTATATCTACTATATAATTTTAACTAACTCCTGTATGAGTAGGAATGCAACAAAACTGAACAACAGCGTCAGTACTTCTACAAATGAATCCTCTCGTTCTGATTTTCCAGATCTTAAACTACACAAAACTGATGCAGAGTCCAAACAAATTACTACTCTTGGTGTGCACCTCCTCTATCCATTGCAATACAACAATCACAACCATTTCTGTTGAATATACAAATAAATTACTTTATTTTCTTCAATCAGGCTAAGATCAACATATGGTCTTGTATAAAACCACAGTGGCACATGTCCTATTGTCACAGATGGCTCTATAAAAACGTCCCCGTGTCTATATTCATCAAACCCCTTTCCGAATCTCAGGGGCTCCCTCTTTTGATATTGTTCATATTCCCAGCAGTCTTCCAATACTGCCAGCGTAGTATCTACATGTTATCAACCTCTTAAGGATTTTCACCTAAAATGAGATACCCAAATCTGACTGCCTGTAGCTCAGGACCTGAAGCAAGTATATGCATATTCGTGATACCATTTGAAATGAAACACTTTGAAGTTTGTGGAAATGTTAAATTAATGTAGGAGAATATAACACATCTGGTAAAAAAAAAGTTTTTTGTTTTGTTTGTACCATCATCTTTGAAATGCAAGAGAAAAGCCATCATGTATTATTCTAGCCCAGGCACAATTTAGATTTTGGCCACTAGATGACAGCAGTGTATGTGCAAAGTTTTCGACGGATCCAATGAACCATTGCATTTGTTCAACATTTTGTATCAAGAATGCCCAAATGTGCATAATTGGTTTATTAATACATTTAAGTTCATAACTGCACTCTCCTCAAACAATAGCATGGTAATCTTCCACTGTAATAAATATACTGTAAATAGGACAGTGCAGTTAGATTAACAAGAATTTAAGCTTTCTGCCAATATCAGATATGTCCAGAGAAATGTTCTTGTTACTTACAACCTCATGCTAATCACATTAGCCTACGTTAGCTCAACCTCTACAGGACCCACCGATCCTGTAGAGGTTAACTCGTCTAAGGGATAGTGGTATTTCTCAATAATCTACTTGTAAAGCCTCTACCGGTGTAGTTTTAAAAAGGCACCATCATACATACTGCGTGCCCTCGCTTGCATCAAAGCGCAACAGCAATGTAATAGCCACTGAACCATATACAAAGCACCCATAGTTAGACGATCTGATCAAAGTATGATAAATATTCACTAAAGATTAGCGTTAGCGATGACTGGAAGTCTATGGGTATCTACTAGCGGATACAGATAGCGCAATGACTGGAGGTCTATGGGTAACGCTAATTTGCATTGGTTCGCAAAACTACCTCTAACTTCCTTCATATTGAACAGAGACATAGAAATGGTATCCACAAGTTCTTCTGATGCTGGGGAAGTAGATAAAGTGCCCCATAGCTGAACTCCGGAAGTATCCCTTTCCCTTTATGAACTGAGTGCCCCATGGTGGCGGTGAGGTTATGGTATGGGCATGCATAAGCTACGGATAACGAAATAAGAGTTAAGAAAATATTTACTAAATAAACTTACCTTACAACCTTGTTCTAAAAATGACTACAGATATTTTTCCCTCAATCCACACAATACCCCATAATGAGAAAGAAAAAAACTTTTTTATATCACATTTACATAAGTATTCATAACCCTTTACTCAGTACTTTGTTTAAAGCACCTTTGTTAGCGATTGCAGCATCGACTCGTATTGGGTATGACACTACAAGCTTGGCACACCTGTATTTGGGGAGTTTCTCCCATTCTTCTCTGCAGATCCTCTCAAGCTTTGTCCTGTCTCAAGCATTGCTGCACAGCAATTTTCAGATCTCTCCAGAGATGTTAGATTGGGTTCAAGTCTGGGCTCTGGCTGGGACATTCAAGGACATTCAGAGACATGTCCCGAAGCGACTCCAGCGTTGTCTTGGTTGTGTGGTTAGGGTCATTGTCCTGTTGGAAGGTGAACCTTCGCCCCAGTCTCAGGTCCTGAGTGCCCTGAAGCAGGTTTTCATCAAGGATCGCTCTGCACTTTGCTCTGTTCATCTTTGCCTCGATCCTGACTAATCTCCCATTCCCTGCCGCTAAAAAACATCCCCACAGCATGATGCTGCCACCAACATGCTTCATCGTAAAGATGGTGCCAGATTTCCTCCAGAGGTGATGCTTGGCATTCAGGCCAAAGAGTTCAATCTTGGTTTCATCAGGCCAGAGAGTCCTTTAGGTGCCTTTTGGCAAACTCCAAGCAGGCTGTCATGTGCCTTTTACTGAGGAGTGGCTTCTGTCTGGCCACTCTACCATAAAGGCCTCATTGGTGAAGTGCTGCAAAGATGGTTGCCCTTCTGGAAGGTTCTCCCATCTCCACAGAGGAATTCTGGAGCTCTGTCAGAGTGACCATCGGGTTCTTGGTCCCCTTCATGATCAAGGCCCTTCTCCCCCTGATTGCTCTGGTCGGGCACCCAGCTCTAGGAAGAGTCTTGGCGGTTCCAAACTTCTTCCAGTTAAGAATGATGGAGGCCACTGTGTTCTTGGGGACCTTCAATGCTGCAGACATTTTGCTACCCTTCTACAGATTTACGCCAACACAATTCTGTCTCGGAGCTCTACGGACAATTCCTTCGACATCATGGCTTGGTTTTTGCTCTGACGTGCACTGTCGACCGTGGGACCTTATATAAACAGATGCGTACCTTTCCAAATCATGTCCAATCAACTGAATTGACCACAGGTGGACATCAATCAAGTTGTAGAAACGTCTCAAGGATGATCAATGGAAACAGGATGCATCTGAGCTCAATTTCGAGTCTCATAGCAAAGGGTCTGAATACTTAAAAAAATAAAAACAGATACCTTATTTACATATTTAATCCATTTTAGAATAAAGTTGTAATGTAACAAAATGTGGAAAAAGGGAAGGGGTCAGAATACTTTCCGAAGGCACCATATACATGACTGGGAATACAGATTTGCATCTGTTGGTCACAGATACCTTTTAAAAAAAGTAGGGGTGTTTGGATGAGAACCAGTCGGTATCTGCTGTGACCACCATTTGCCTAATGCAGCGCGACACATCTCCTTTGCATAGAGTTGATCAGGCTGTTGATTGTGGCCTGTGGAACGTTGCCCCCCTCCTCTTCAAAGGCTGTGTGAAGTTGCTGGATATTGGCGGGAACTGAGTACTTATGTAAATACGGTATGTTTTTTATTTGTAATAAATTAGCAAATTTTTCTAAACCTGTTTTCGCTTAGTCATTATGGGGAATTGTGTGTAGATTGAGAGCTTTAAAAAAATATATATATATATTTTAGAATAAGGCTGTAACGTAACAAAAATGTGGAAACGGGAAGGGGTCTGAATACTTTCCAAATGTACACTGTACTCCACGGGCAGCTGTGGGGACGAGGTCATCGATCAAGCTGCTCCAAGGAGTTGGATAGTTTTGACTTCTCAACAGCAGCAGCTTACTTTCAGCAGGGCAAGATCCGCCGCAAACGCACGTAAAATTAGGCTAGCAGTTCTGCTGCCGCCCTAAGCAAGATCAACATATGCCTTCCCTGTGTCATGTATAATATAAAGATTCGTAATGGATTGAGACTATAGTAGAGTAATGTGTATCATGCGCAATTGGTGCATTTCAGTTGAGCTTATTCAGTAGCACTTGGAAACGAAACATCGACGCCAACAATACTCATCGGAGAGTTACAATGTTGCAATCACTAGGCACACAACTACCTACAGTAGGAAACAGAGTTGTTATCAATAAGCCACATATCACACGACACGAGTCATGACCATAGTTAAAATGAAAATAAAAACATAATCATCCAGTTGAACTGTTTTGTTATTCATAAGGCCGAATGAAAATGTTAATGCCAAGGCTAAATTAAATTAGCTGTGTTTTGATATTTATTAATTAAATATTCACACAAATAGCTTATAAAGCAAGATTATTTGAAAATAATTTTATACAAATACTCTATTTTGAAGTCTTATTACCGTGTAGGCGACTTGTTCTCCTAAATATTTTTTTTTATTTAAAAACAATTATATTCACTTGTGATTTTTAGCAGGGATGAAGACGCAACGGGCCATGTTTTGCTTTTCAATAAACCTGTCATGTTGGTATAAGAACATCATTCTACTTTATTACAACTTTACAGGTTAACATGCTGACCACACCGCTTGCGTTACAAAATAAATTTACACATACATGTTATTCAATCAATGAACCCACGCTGCTCGCGAGTGCCCGTGTGGCCAGGCGCTAAAATAGAAATAGGTTCTATTTGTGACCCTGCAAGTCTGGCCTCTCCCATCTCATTGGTTTTTAAGAACATATACCCACATGCCATCTCCTCATTGGTGTTTAGGAGCATATACCCACGTGGGTGATTGAAAGATGAACTGAAGACCACACTCCAGTTGGTTGTGGTAATGCACCTTAAAGTTGGTTGCCAACCACCATATAAAGTCCAAAGAAGAAGAAGCCTGAATGAGAAGAGTGTACTATTAACAAACTGTTTACCCTTTTATCTGTGGATTAATTGTCAGAGTAGAGGACCTTGTGCATTTCAGGTAAAGGAACAACCCAATGTTTATATCCCAGGACACATTAGCTAGCAACAGCAAGCTAGCTAGCTAGCTAAATTGCCATAAATGTTTAATGCTTTTCAACCTGTCCCCAAATTAATATAATTAGTTCAGAGTTTGTTTGACATTTCAACCTGCGTGTCCTGATCGTGTCTGGTGTGGGGGTACAACATCAACATGCACATCCGGATTGGTCAGCATGTACGATTCATTAAAATCATGTCAATGTGATTTTGAGGTCCAACGCCCCAAAGCGTTACGAATACAATGCATAATGGATGTCCGGTAAATTAAAATCTTGCTGGTCACGTTGTCCGGTGCCAAACGGAAACACTGGACCAGACCCCTGGACCAGACCCCCCCCCCCTTTCTTATTTAGGCACCCTTCAGAGTATACCAAAGGTGTGACTAAGTCACTACTATTCGAGTCACAAAGAAGTCTCAAGTCACAAAGTAGAACAGGTTGAGTCAAGTCCAAGTCGTGCATTCTAAGAGCAACTCGCATCACCAGTTATTTCAAGTCAAGTTTAATAAACATAAATACGTTTTAAATACACCAAATACGCATACACTGAACAAAATATATAAATGCAACTTGTAAAGTGTTAGCCCCATGTTTTCATGAGCTGAAATAAAATATCCCAGAAATTGTCCATACACAGAAAAGGTAATTTCTCAAAAATGTTGGCCACAAATTGATTTAGATCCCTGATAGTGAGCATTTTTCCTATGCCAAGATAATCCATCCACTGGACAGGTATGGCATCTCATGAAGTTGATTAAACATCATGTTCATTACACAGGTGCACCTTGTGCTGGGGACAAAAGGCCACACTAAAATGTGAAGTTGTGTCACACAACACAATGCTGCAGATGTCTCAAGTTGAGGGAGTGTGCAATTGGCATGCTGACTGCAGGAATATCTACCAGAGCTATTGCCAGATAATTTAATGTTAATTTCTCTACCATAAACCACCTCCATCCAACCAGCCTCACAACCACAGACTACGTGTATGGCGTCGTGTGGGCGAGCAGTTTGCTGATGTCAACGCTGTGAACTGAGTGCCCCATGGTGGCGGTGAGGTTATGGTATGGGCATGCATAAGCTACGGATAACGAACACAATTTAATTTTATCGATGGCAATTTGAATACACAGAGACACTGTGACGAGATCCCGAGGCCCATTGTTGTGCCATTCATCCGCCGCCATCACCTCATGATAATGCACAGCCCCATGTTACTATATCTGTACACAATTCCTGGAAGCTGAAAATGTCTCAGTTCTTCCATGGCCTGCATACTCACCAGACATGTCATCCACTTAGCCCTGTTTGGAATGCTCTGGATCAACGTGTACGACAGCGTGTTCCAGTTCCCACCAATATCCAGCAACTTCGCACAGCCATTGAAGAGGAGTGGGACAACATTCCACAGGCCACAATCAACAGCCTGATCAACTCTATGCAAGGGCGATGTGTCGCTCTGCATGAGGCAAATGGCGGTCACAGCAGATACCGACTGGTTCTCATCCAGCTCATCCATTTTGTTTTTAAGGTATCTGTGACCAACAGATGCATATCTGTATTCCCAGTCATGTATATATATTTAGTTGTTGTTGATGTTTTAACGATCTCAGTCCAGCTTTAAACTTACTCTTGAATGTTGTAATAGTAGAACTCACTAATGTGCAATTTCGAAATTGGGTAGTGCATCATCAGTTCCTCTCGTCATGTTAGTCATTGCATACCATAGAGAGATGTATGAATCTAAGTGTGCGTTCTCTAATTCTCTCTTTCTTTCTCTCTCTCTGAGGACCTGAGCCCTAGGACCATGCCCCAGGACCACCTGACATGATGACTCCTTGCTGTCCCCAGTCCACCTGGCCATGCTGCTGTTCCAGTTTCAACTGACCTGAGCCCTAGGACCATGCCCCAGGACTACCTGACATGATGACTCCTTGCTGTCTCCAGTCCACCTGGCCATGCTGCTGTTCCAGTTTCAACTTCCACCTGACTGTGCTGCTGCTCCAGTTTCAACTGTTCTGCCTTATTATTATTCGACCATGCTGGTCATTTATGAACATTTGAACATCTTGGCCATGTTCTGTTATAATCTCCACCCGGCACAGCCAGAAGAGGACTGGCCACCCCACATAGCCTGGTTCCTCTCTAGGTTTCTTCCTAGGTTTTGGCCTTTCTAGGGAGTTTTTCCTAGCCACCGTGCTTCTACACCTGCATTGCTTGCTGTTTGGGGTTTTAGGCTGGGTTTCTGTACAGCACTTTGAGATATCAGCTGATGTACGAAGGGCTATATAAATAAATGTGATTTGATTTGATGTATAACTTGTCAAAAATGTCCAGATCAATTAGCCCATGTCAGCTAATGTTGTTTTTTTTAATGTAGTTTTTTTTTAGCCCATTCAAGCTCCTGTTTAACCCAATCAAAGCTCTTCTGTCCTGGCACCCCAATGGTGGAACCAGCTTTCCCTTGCAACTAGGAGCTCCTGCTAAATTACAAAAATGTAATGTCTCAACAAAAATCTGCATGAACTTCATAAACTGCATTCATTCTGTCAATAAAAGTGTCTTGGGAAAAATGTCAATAGTTGAATGGAAGTAATTAAACTGGCACTTGTGAATATATAGCCTACACAGTACAAACACAATATCTAACAGACTTTTTAGGCTTATATATGCGTTACATAGTGCCTTCAGAAAGTATTCATACCCCTCGACTTATTCCACATTTTGTTGTGTTACAGTTGGAGTTCAAAACGGATTCAAAAATGAATAATTCCCCTCACCCATCTACAGATAATACCCCATAATAAAAGTGAAAACATGTTTAGACATTTTAGCTAATTTATTGAAAATTAAATACAGAAATTGACATAAGTATTCACACCTGAGTCAATACTTTGTAGAAGCACCTTTGGTATGCGATTACAGCTGAGTCTTTCTGGGTAAGTCTCTAAGAGCTCTCCACACCTGGATTGTGCAAATTTGCCCATTATTCTTTAAAACAATTATTCAAGCTCTGTCAAATTGGTTGTTGATCATTGCTAGACAACCATTTCCAGGTCTTGCCTTAGATTTTCAAGTAGATTTAAGTCAAAATTGTAACTCGGCCACTCAGGAACATCCAATGTCATCTTGGTAAGCATCTCCAGTATATATTTGGCCTTTTGTTTTAGGTTATTGTCCTGTTGAAAGGTGAATGTCTCCATGTCTGTTGGAAAGCAGACAACCAGATTTTCCTGAAGGATTTCACCTGCCTTTGCCAATGACAAGCATACACCTAACATGATGTAGCCACCACCATGTTTGAAAATATAAAGAGTTGTACTCAGTGATGTGTTTGTCTTGATTACAAAGTGTTATGTTTGGGGCAAACATAATTTCTTTGCAGTTTTACTTTAGTGCCTTATTGCAAACAGGATGCATGTTTTTGAATATTTGTATTCTGTACAGGCTTCCTTCTTTTCACTCTGTCAATTAGGTTATTGTGGAGTAATACCCATGTTCTATCACAGCCATTAAACTCTGTTTTAAAGTCACCATTGGGCCTCCCGAGATTCTGGGTCCAAGTCCAGGCTCTGTTACAGCCGGTAGAACCATGGGGTGGTGCACAATTGGCCCAGCGTCGTCCGGGTTAGGGGGGGTCCTTGTCCCATCGTGCACTAGCGACTCCTGTGGTGGGCCGGGCGCAGTGCACCCTGACACGGTCACCAGGTGCATGCCGTTTCTTCCGACACATTGGTGTGGCTGGCTTCCGGGTTAATTGAGCATTGTGTCAAGAAGCAGCGTGGCTTGGTTGGTTGTGTTTGAGGATGCAAGGCTCTCGACCTTCACCTCTCCCGAGTCCGTATGGGAGTTGCAGTGATGAGACAACTGGATACCACGAAAAAGGGTCAAAGTAAAAAATAATAATAATAAAGTCAACATTTGTCTCTTGGTGAAATCCCTGAACGGTTTCCTTCCTCTCCAGCAACTGAGTTAGGAAGGACATCTGTATCTTTGTAGTGACTGGGTGTATTGATACACCATCCAAAGTGTAATTAATAACGTCACCATGCTCAAAGGGATATTCAATGTCTGCTTTTTATTTTTACCCATCTACCAATAGTTGCCCTTCTTTGCGAGGCATTGGAAAACCTCCCTGGTGTTTGCGGTTGAATCAGTGTTTGAAATTCACTGCTCAACTGAGGGACCTTACAGATAATTGTATGTGTGGGGTACAGAGATGAGGTAGTCATTCAAATGTCATGTTAAACACTATTATTGCACACAGAGTGAGTCCATGCAACTTGTTTAGAAATTTTTTACTCCTGAACTTATTTTGGCTTGCCATAACAAAGGGGTTGAATACTTTTCAGCTTATCATTTATTATTACATTTGTAAAAAGACAAACAATTTAATCAATTTTAAATTCAGGCTGTATCACAACAACATTTGGAGAAAGTCAAGTAATGTGAATACTTTCTGAAAGCATTGTATATCACACAATGTCTGGATGCAATATTCTACCCAGGAATATCCAACAATGAAATATGTTACTCTCATTATTCCGAATGCATTTGTGGATTTTTTCAGCTAACAGTAAAAAATCATCTCGAGCAGAATGGTTACTTTCTATGTTATACAGAGGAATGTTTTTTCTGCTGGTGTGTCCTTAGGTAGCTCCTCTCTGAGAACTTCTTCCCACAGTGCATACAGGTGAACGGCCTCTCTCCCTCGTGGACCTTCAGGTGCATCTTCAGGTTGCCAGCCAGGGCAAAGCGCATGTGACACTGGGTACAGCTGAAAGGTTTCTCACCTGTGTGGACCCTCTGGTGCCTCTTCAGGTCACCAGCCTGGGAGAACCTCTTCTCACACTGGGGGCAGCTGAAGGGTTTCTCCCCTGTGTGGACCCTCTGGTGCCTCTTCAGGTGGTCCTGGCGGGAGAACCTCTTCTCACACTGGGTACAATTGAAGGGATTCTCCCCTGTGTGGACCCTCTGGTGGATCTCCACCTTCTGGAGGCAGCTGAAGCCTTTGTTACAGAACATGCAGAGGAACCGTTTCTCTTTACTATTGCCTGATGTGGCTCCCCCTCCCTGAGTCTGGGCTCTAGCCCTGTCGTTGGAGTTTAATACCTGATCGAAAAAGACGTGGCCATGTGAATCGGAAGATGCCATCGACGTGGACACTGGGTCACGATCCCGGAGAGCGTTCGAAGGGGAGTGGATTGCGACATTTAGACTGGTCTCTAACCCATCCCTGCAGTCTAAGAAGTCACTGGTGTTGTCCTGCGAGTATCCTTTCCATATAGGAGTCTCGTTTGCATTACATGTCAGAGGAGCGTCGCCTTCCATTTTCACTTCATCTATCACTATAACCTCCCCTTTCTTATCTAGGCACCCTTCAGAGTATACTCTACTACTGTATGGATTCCAGTCCCCTCTAGACAGATCAGTCTGTGTCTCTAATACCAAGGGCATAATGCCAGGGTCCATCTCTGTCGTATAAGAACGAGACAGATCATTAACAGTCTCTAATGCATCACTTGAGTCTTGATGGGAATGAACGGTCCTTGGGCTCGAGTTTTCATAAAGTAAATATTTTGAGTCAGGAGCAGGAGAACAGCCCAGTCTCCCCAGCAACAGTCTCTCTGGGTCTGATCCGTGGTCAGATCCTGTGTGTAAGAGCCTGTGTGTCTCGGTGTCTGTCTCTGACTTGAGGATGACCTCAGTGATGCTGGGTCGGGTCCTGGGCTGGGGCGTGGTGGCAAGGTCCACCACGGCTACAGGGGGCGCCACTCCAGCCGCTGCTCCAGTCTGAATGTCTCTGCTGTTTTGTGGGTCCTCCTCTCCTTCAGTCTTCTCCTGCTTGACCAAAGACGATGCTCCAGGACCTACAGCCTCTGCATCCGCAGGCTGACACAAGAGAGAAGATGATTATTATCGGTAAAGGAGTTCAATTCGATAACAATGTCATAGGGAAGTCTCATGTAAGCAAATTGGGATATGCCACATACATATATTCTAGGATTCATCCGATAGTATTGAGCAGCGAGTTGTGCCGGGAAAATAATTCCGGGGCCCTTAGTATTTCCTGATCTGGTAACCTAACCAGGTAAAAGTCAGGACTTTATACAGCCTGGGGTGATTAATCTGTAGTAAAAAGGTTTAATATGGGCTTTTTGCAACAGCTAAATGGGGATCCTAATAAAATACATGGTTTGAAAAGAGGATAAACATGGTTGGACAATAAAACTCACAAGACTGCGCTTGTTTTATGCAGGTTTGAATCGCGTAGTCCTGCCCTATGCAACTGTCAGCTATTGTGTTTGATTAATTCCAGTTAATAATTTGATTGAAAAAGTCTAGGTAGCCTAGTCAGCCCAAGTTTGAATATAAACCACATCTGATCCCATTCACATTTTCTCACTAACAAATGGGCTACAGATACACAACGTTACCACTTTGTTTACCCTGGCCAGAGCGACAGGGAGCATAGTAGGCTAGACTATGCAGCTGCGGTTTTCAGTAGCCTACAGTTGATCAGACTGAGAAACTGTGTCGTCTCCAAGCAATACCGCATGTCAGATAGCTAGTGTTTAGGTGTACATGCTGCCACATTTATGTAAGAGTTTTTGATTGTGTCTAAATAAATAAATACCGTGGGAATGTGGAGAGCACACCTTGATTTCAGTGAATCTGATTGGTAGAAACACTCAGACTGCAGCAGCACTCTGATGTTGACAGAGAAATTGTGAGAGAGTTGACAAATCTGTGTATGAGGGCTGTCAATTTTCTATAATGCCTGCCACAAGAAGTTAGTCATTCTTGAATGCACATTATGCATGATTCTGGTTAAATTGGTAACATAAGGGACATTTTATAGACACTCTTGAAAGCCAGATCAGTGATTACTGCAACAAAAAAAAGCAGGTTCAACTATTTTGATAAAACAATATATTATTTGTGGGTCTTATGGTTGTAGAAGGCTTATATTTATCTTAGGTATAATTTCTGAATTCGTTAGATTTTTTCTGACTGCTTAACATCCAGCGTATTTGACCATTAAATTGTACAACAAAGCTTATTTAGAGAAAAACCTTTTTAAAAATGAGATACAGTGCAGTCGGAAAGTATTCTGACCACTTTACTTTTTCCACATTGTTACAATATATCCTTATTCTAAAATTGATTAAATAAAATGAAAAACAAATTAAATCTACACACAATACCCCATAATTATGAAGTGAAAACAGGTTATACATTTTTGGTCATTTATATTTACAAAACATTTAAAATACCTTATTAATAGAAGTATTCAGACCCTTCGCTATGGAGACTCGAAATTGAGCTCAGGTGCATCCTGTTTCCATTGATCATCCTTGAGATGTTTCTACAACTTGACTGGAGTCCACCTGTGGTAAATGCAATTGATGGGACATGATTTGGGAAGGCACACCCATGTCTATATAAGGTCCCACAGTTGACAGTGCACTTCAGAGCAAAAACCAAGCCATGAAGTTGAAGGAATTACATTTACATTTAAGTCATTTAGCAGACGCTCTTATCCAGAGCGACTTACAAATTGGTGCGTTCACCTTAAGACATCCAGTGGAACAGCCACTTTACAATAGTGCATCTAAATCTTTTAAGGGGGGTGAGAAGGATTACTTTATCCTATCCTAGGTATTCCTGAAAGAGGTGGGGTTTCAGGTGTCTTGTTCGTAGAGCTCCGAGACAGGATTGTGTCGAGTCACAGATCTGCTGTCTGCAGCACTGAAGGTCCCCAAGAACACAGTGGCCTCCATCATTCTTAAATGGAAGAAGTTTGGAACTACAAAGACACTTCCTAGAGCTGGCTGCCCAGCCAAACTGAGCAATCGAGGGAAAAGGGCCTTTGTCAGGGAGGTGACCAAGAACCTGATGGTGCGTCTGACAAGAGCTCCAGATTTCCTCTGTGGAGAAGGGAGAACCTGCAGCGCTCCACCAATCAGGCCTTTATGGTAAAGTGGCCAGACGGAAGCCACTCTTCAGTAAAAGGCACATAACAGTCCGCTTGGAGTTTGCCAGAACGCACTTAATGACTCTTGGACCATGAGATTCTCTGGTCTGATGAAACCAAGATTGAACTCTTTGGCCTGAATGCAAAGCATCACGTCTGGAGGACATCTGCCACCATCCCTACGGTGAAGCATGGTTGTGGCAGCATCATGCTGTGGGGATGTTTTTCAGCGGCAGGGACTGGGAGACTAGTCAGGATTGAGGGAAAGATGAACAGAGCAAAGTACAGAGATCCTTGATGAAGTCCTGAGCGCTCTGGAGCAGGTTCTCAGACTGGGGCAGAGGCTCATCTTCCAACAGGACAACAACCCTAAGGGGTTGCTTTGGAACAAGTCTCTGAATGTCCTTGAGTGGCCCAGCCAGAGCCCAGACTTAAACCAGATCTAACATCTCTAGAGACCTGAAAACACTACCCATCCAACCTGTCAGAGCTTGTAAGGATGTGCAGAGAGGAATGGGAGAAACTCCCCAAATACAGATGTGCCATGCCTGTAGCATCATACCAAAGAAGACTCAAGGCTGTAATTGCTGTAAGTATTAAGTAAAGGTTCTGAATACCTATGTAAAATGAGACATTTACGGTGTTTTTAAACTCAAATGTCAGAAAACTCGTTTTTGCTTTGTCTTTATGGGGTATTATGTGTAGCTTGATGAGGTGGAAAATAACTAATAAATCAATTTTAGAATAAGGATGTAATGTAACAAAATGTGGAAAAAGTGAAGTGGTCTGAATATTTTCTGAATACACAGTATATCGCGAATCGGCCCTTTAAGTTTGGAAAAAAAATTGATATGATTTTTAAGCCCTATCGCCCAGCCATAGGTGGAATCCTATTACACCAGCTCCAACGCTTGTAGTATGTGGCAGGGCTTGCAGACAATAACAGATTACAAAGGGAATCCCAGCCGTGAGATGCCCAGTGTGATGCAGCACTCCCAAATGAGTGAAATGCCTTTTATGCTAGCTTCGAGGAATACAACACTGAGTCTTGCGTGAAAGCCCCTGTTGTTCCGGATGACTGTGTGACCCTGCGACTGAACACCTTACCTCTGCAACTGGATCCTGGACTTCCTGCCAGGCCAGCCACAAGTGGTGAGGGTAGGCAACAACACCTCCGCCACGTTGACCCTCAAAACCGGGGCCCCTCAGCAGAGCTCTACACTGACCTTTTTTACAAGGAGCACATGTGAGCCTAAGATGAAAAAATATTTGCTGTTCTCTTTGTAGTAATGATGCAGGCATGACAGTCATGAACCTGCAGGGCTCGACATTAACACTTGTTTTTTTACTTATCCCGGACAAAAGGACAAGTCAGACAAGAAAAATGTAAATGAGTTGTCCGAATGGACAAGTAAAAATAAACACACAAAAACACAATATCAAACAATTACTCCGATCAGAGGCCAACATTGGAATAATATTCACATTTATTTCTCATGTTAAAATGTAGGTGATATGCATGTTGGGTACAGCCTCATGTCCAAATCGATGCAGACATGAGGAGCCAGAAATTGTAGCCGTTCTAACGGACAACAATTAGTGGGTCTGTCCAGGTGCTGTTGGCTGTGCCTCTGTACTACATGGACATTGTTGGCGCACCCCCTTGGGTTTGTGCCGTGGGGGGAGATCTTTGTGGGCTATGCTCGGCCTTGTCTCAGGATGGTAAGTTGGTGGTTGAAGATATCCTTCCAGTGGTGTGGGGGCTGTGCTTTGACAAAGTGGGCGGGGTTATATCCTGCCTGTTTGGCCCTGTCCGGGGGTATCGTCGGACGGGGTCACAGTGTCTCCCGACCCCTCCTGTCTCAGCCTCTAGTTTTTATGCTGCAATAGTTTGTGTCAGGGGGCTAAGGTCAGTCTGTTATATCTGGAGTATTTCTCCTGTCTTATCCGGTGTCTTGTGCGAAATTAAGTATGCTCTCTAGTTCTCTCTCTCCCGAAGGACCTGAACTCTAAGACCATGCATGCCTCAGGACTACCTGGCCTGATGACTCTTTGCTGTCCCCAGTCCACCTGGTCGTGCTGCTGCTCCAGTTTCAACTGTTCTGCCTGTGGCTATGAAGCCCTGACCTGTTCACCGGACGTGCTACCTGTCCCAGACTTGCTGTTTTCAACTCTCTAGAGACAGCAGGGGCGGTAGAGATACTCTGAATGATTGGCTATGAAAAGCCAACTGACATTTACTCCTGGGGTGCTGACCTGTTGCACCCTCTACAACCACTGTGATTATTATTATTAGAGCCGGCTGGTCATCTATGAACATTTTAACATCTTTCCCGTGTTCTGTTATAATCTCCACCCTGCACAGCCAGAAGAGGACTGGCCACCCCTCATAGCCTGGTTCCTCTCTCTGTTTCTTCCTAGGTTCTGGCCTTTCTAGGGAGTTTTTCCTAGCCACCTTGCTTCTAGACCTGTATTGCTTGCTGTTTGGGGTTTTAGGCTGGGTTTCTGTACAGCACTTTGTGACATGAGCTGATGTAAGAATGGCTTTATAAATACATTTAATTGATTGATTGACAGACATTGGCTTACCCAAACAACAACTCATGCTCAGTTTATTTATTGGCTTCCTGGTAAGATCCTAATTTGATAAAGCCATAAAAAGCATTGTTTTTGTCACAGAAGGCTGCTGAGGGAAGGACGGCTCATAATAATGGCTGGAACGGAGCGAATGGAATGGCATCAAATACATGGAAACCATATGTTTATTTGTTTTATATATACACTTTCCCCCTACCCTTATTAGAGTAAACTAACGGACAACAATCATTCTACTTACAGCTACTTCGTTCACATCTACAGTACCTGTAATTAAATAATTATACATATAATCCTAATTTCCTCTTTCTTCAAGTGCTAGATTATCACTCACAGCGGCCAATCCACCGGTCATTCTGAGTTTAACTCCAACCCTTCGATATCCACAGATTAACCCATCTTTCCCATTTCTCCCATTTCCTTTTGCAATACATCCCTCTATTTTACTATGATGTCTTACAAGGGTCTTCAACCTCCCTATTTGTAACATTTCTACCAATCATTCCCTAACAATAAATAGCTTACCCAACAGTATAATGATATTTCCTATTGACTGATGGTTTTTCAGATCCTGCAACAACAGTTTGTTAGGGTTTTAGTCCAGAGAAATTAATTAAATAGCCACGGCTAAATAGTTAGTTAAATAATTATCCACAGTGACCCTATATTGCACTGACTATGCGAACGTCTCAAACTAGGGGTCGTGAAGTAAAAATGGGGTCGCAAGAGAAACTATGAAATAAAATAAGCTTGGTTCATAGAACCCGGGTTACGTTAGTAACCTCCGGTTGTAATAAACTGAGCGGTTTCTGTTTCCTTCCTACAAATAAAATGTGGCTCGATCTTTTATACGGTTTAAGCTACAAAATATTATGACCCCAATCACTGAAAGATAAGACTCAGGAATACATATGTGTTTCTCTCAATAAATGCCCACAAGTCTCATTAGAACAGAGTGGACTAGACCAGTCACTAAATCAGACTGGTGGAGAAAGGACATCAATGATGATGTCCTTTTCTACACAGAAGATCATACAAAATGATCGCCTGATGATTTTCTGAACTTTCCAATACCTTTCTGATCCCTTATTGAGGTCACTAGTTAAGGTATTGTGGCTTTCACCTGGTCAGTCTATGTCATGGAAAGAGCAGGTGTTCTTAATGCATTTTAGAGCCCGCTACCCCCGTCGCCCCATGAATGGTTTTGACCACTAACATTTAAAAATATATGTTTTGCATGGCCCGGTGCTGCGGGTGAGCAGGATTTGCAACCATTCCACTGATTCTAAATAGAAATCTCTACCCACCCTGGGGACCGGGCCAACCAAAACGAATACACGCTCCAAACCATACATTAGGCTATCCATATTACCAGATCTTCTATTCTTTCTATTTCTATGGTGGATTTGCAGCTGCGATTTAGATAATGCATTGATGTATAGCTAGCTAGCTGAAACGTCAGAGAGAACAAAGAATATAGCTATTTGATCATGTCTGTGTGTATATCCAAATATTAATGACGTCTGGAATCCTACATGGTTTCACTGGAATTATCAACAGGCAAGAATCAAACAAACGGCAACCCTCAACAGCTCGTACAGGCACGGTTTAGCTGAGATTCAACTGTTTACAGGTAGTCTTTCTGAAATAATTATTTTCACCTAATAGTATGCCTGTTAACCAAAATGGTGCTCACATAACTTTCCTGTGTCAGTCTGAGGTGGAACCTAAAATGAGAACTTCCTCTCTAGGACAGGAATTACTCAAAATAGGTGCGATAACTTATTTTGAGGTGGGCCTTTAATAGCGGAGTGAAGGCTTTCTGAAATAGACGGGGCACATTTGATGTACTGTAATGTTCCACTATGACACGAACCTCTATCACGATAACATGCTGGGTTGAGGTTCCAGTCTCCTCATTTATAGTTATGGGTTGGTCATCTCTCCACGGGTTGAGTCCCGCTGGCTTCACAAAGCTCCTGTGGCCTCCAGTGAAATGTTCTTCACCTGAGAGAGTGAATGGAGGAAAGGGGTGGTTAAGTTAGATACTGTGTGCTCAGTGCTATATTGTACACTATTGACACTGTCTACAATTGGCAAGGATGCAAGGTAACAGTTCTCATAATTTTTTGATATCCTAATTTTTTGCTGGATTCTTTTCCATGCACCACATTTTTTTTATTGAGTATGACAATAGGAAATTGGTTAGAAGCTGGTTAGAATATGATACTGTCTTTGTCTGAAATCCAGCTTGCCTACTACTTACTTAAACTGCATACTGTGTACTAATCGTATAACATACTACTTTGTTTTTTAAAAATACAGTAAGCAACAAATACCAACATACAAGGCTAAGCCATTTTTCTACATTAGATGTGTGTCGATTCTGCCTGCACTCGGTCGAGGGACGAGCATCGCGGATGGGTGACGCCATCTGACGTAAGGCAGTGAGGCTCATTGTGCTTTCAAGACAACTGGGAATTCGGAAATAACCGAGGTCAAATAATGACGAAAGTGATCTCCAGGTCGGAAAGTCTGAGCTCTAGAAAGACGACTTAATTTCCGACATGCAATTTCCAGTCAGATCGAGTTTTTTTTCCCCGAGTTCCCAGTTGTTTTGAATGCAGAGAAGTTGGAAGTCGGAGATGTACTTGTTCTGAGTGGATTTGAACCCGGCATAATACAGAGAACGCGTCATCTAATTGCGATGTCTCCCGCCAATCGTTAGTTTAGTAACTCATCCATATCAGCTGTTGTCAAACACACGTGAGTCTTACTCGAAAGTGAACCTTGATTTATACTAGACGAAAAGCCGACATTAGTATAACATACTGGCACTCAAAGCTTACTCAATTTTCGAAAATTCACATACTATAAAAATATTTAGGCATACCTAAAAGGCCTATTATTTAGAACGAAAATATAGGTATTAGGTCAAAGCAATTCTGTCGGTGGAAGAATACTTTTCTTAATTGACCTTCCTGGTAAAATACAAACATTGTACAAGATGGATATCAGAGAAGTATTACATACTATCCAAAAACTGACCAAGTTCCAAACCTGGGTAACATATCTGAACACGAGCGGAGGGGAACGGGGCGACAGGCCGCGCAGCCTCCGCATTCAGCAAAACGTACCTCTTGCCATTCCTCTGTATCCGTCGAGGATCTTGACACTATTGGGACGACTCGCGAGGACGCGCTCCCGTGACACCTTCAGTTCCAGAAGCTGTAGTTTCCTCCGCAATGCCCTGTTTTCTTTCTGGCTTTGAGTTATTTCCAAACGAAACACTGCATAGTCGTCGTCTACGAGTTTACATATCTCTGTAACGGCTGTATTCGCTAGCACCTCCATAATGGAGGCTATCTGAGTGTGAAAAACCACACCGTCACAGTTTGCCATTGTTAGCTAACACGAATTAAACACAAACTGGGGTAACGTTAAGTATGTGATGCTGTGCAGTTAAATTAACAATGTTCCACTGTGTTAATAAATGTCTAAATAACAATAAAAACCTTAACGTGGAAATTGTTATTGGTCACTTCCGTTTGTTGGGCGTCATAGCTTAAAGGGTGTGGTTAAATGAAAAGGTCGTGCGCGCTGTTCTGTGAATTACGGTACAGTTTATTACGTTACACATCAAATCTCGTATGATCTGTATATTTCAAGACGATAGGAGAAATTGATAATGAATACATTTATTCCGTCTACATCACCTCAGTAAGATAAAGATTAAATTGTCCTTGTTCTATTCAATGTTTACCGTCTCTCTAAAAGCAGGTATTTATACAAGCCTGTTTCAAATGATAAATTAACTAAGGATTAATGAGGGGTATGTGGTTATTTACCCTCTTAGCCCAAGACACCAAACATAACTACAGTGCATTCGGAAAGTATTCAGACCCCATGACTTTTCCCACATTTTGGTACATTACAGCCGTATTCTAAAATGGTTCAAATATTCCCTCCACCCCCCTCAATCTACACAAAATACCCTAAAATGACAAAGCAAAAACAGGTTTGGGAATGTTAGCAAATTTATAACAAATACAAAAATATATAAATGTAATATTTCAGTTTTTAAGTATTTAGACCCTTTACTCAGTACTGTGTTGAAGCACCTTTGGCAGCAATCACAGCCTCAAGTCATCTTGGGTATGACGCTACAAGCTTGGCACATCTGTATTTGGGGAGTTTCTGTCTCTGTCAGGTTGTATGGGGAGCTTCACTCCACAGCTATTTTCAGGTCTCTCCAGAGATGTTTGATCGGGATCAAGTCCGGGCTCTGGCTGGGCCACTCAAGGACATGCAGAGACTTGTCCCGAAGCCACTCCTGCGTTGTCTTGGCTGTGTGCTTAAGTTTGTTGGAAGGTGAACCTTTGCCCAAGTCTGAGGTCCTGACCATGCTTCTCATGTCTTTTACTGAGGAGTGGCTTCCGTCTGGCCACACTACCATAAAGGCCTGATTGGTGGAGTGCTGCAGGGATGGTTGTCCTTCTGGAAGGTTCTCCCATCTCCACAGAGAAACTCTGGAGATCTGTCAGAGTGACCATCGGGTTCTTGATCACCTGCCTGACCAACACCCTTCTCCCCAGATTGTTCAGTTTGGCCGGGCGCCCAGCTCTAGGAAGAGTCTTGGTGGTTCCAAACTTCTCCCATTTAAGAATGGAGGCCACTGTGTTCTTGGGGACCTTCAATGCTGCAGAAATGTTTTGGTACTCTTCCCAAGATCTGTGCCTCGACACAATCCTGTCTCGGAGCTCTAGGGACAATTCCTTCGACCTCATTGCTTGGTTTTTGCTCTGACATGCACTGTCAACTGTGGGATCTTTAACAGACAGGTGTGTGCCTTTCCAAATCATGTCTACTCAATTCAATTTACCACAGGTGGACTCCAATCAAGTTGCAGAAACATCTCAAGCATGATAACTGGAAACAGGATGTACCTGAGCTAAATTTAGAGTCTCATCGTAAAGGTTCTGAATATTTATTTAAATTGTACTGTTTTTTATTTTTAATACATTTGCAAAAACATTTTAAACACTGTTTTCGCTTTGCCATTATGGGGTATTGTGTGTAGAATGATGAGGAGGAAAATGTATTTAATCCATTTTAGAAAAAGGTTGTAGTGTAACAAAATGTGGAAAAAGTCAAGGGGTCTGAATACTTTCCGAATGCATTGTACGTCAGCTACAGAAAGGTTCCCAGATGCCCTCTGTGTAAATCTCAAGCCACACTGCTACTATTTCTCCCCATTGTGGACACGCCTATATCTGATAAGGCTACTCAGGAAGGAGAAGCTCTTGTAACATACTTTGCACTTGAAGGGCCTATCCTTAGTGTGAACGGTCTGGTGCTTCTTCACATAGTTTGCCTCAGTAAAGTGCAACGAAACAAAAATAACCAAAATCAGTCAGCACAGTCAGTTTTGTACAGTGGGGCAAAAAAGTATTTATGGTCACCTACAAACAAGCAAGATTTCTGGCTCTCACAGACCTGCAACTTCTTCTTTAAGAGGCTCCTCTGTCCTCCACTCGTTACCTGTATTAATGGCACCTGTTTGAAGTTGTTATCAGTATAAAAGACACCTGTCCACAACCTCAAACAGTCACACCCCAAACTCCACTATGGCCAAGACCAAAGATCTGTCAAAGGACACCAGAAACAAAATTGTAGACCTGCACCAGGCTGGGAAGACTGAATCTGCAATAGGTAAGCAGCTTGGTTTGAAGAAATCAACTGTGGGAGCAATTATTAGGCAATGGAAGACATACATGACCAATGATAATCTCCCTCGATCTGGGGCTCCATGCAAGATCTCATCCCGTGGGGTCAAAATGATCACAAGAACAGTGAGCAAAAATCCCAGAACCACATGGGGGGACCTAGTGAATGACCTGCAGAGAGCTGGGACCAAACTAACAAAGCCTACCATCAGTAACACTCTACGCCGCCAGGGACTCAAATCCTGCAGTGCCAGACGTGTCCCCCTGCTTAAGCCAGTACATGTCCAGGCCCTTCTGAAGTTTGCTAGAGAGCATTTGGATGATCCAGAAGAAGATTGGGAGAACGTCATATGGTTAGATGAAACCAAAATATAACTTTTTCGTAAAAACTCAACTCGTTGTGTTTGGAGGACAAAGAATGCTGAGTTGCATCCAAAGAACACCATACCTACTGTGAAGCATGGGGATGGAAACATAATGTTTCCACCCCCATGTTTTCCTACAAAGGGACCAGGACGACTGATCCGTGTAAAGGAAAGAATGAATGGGGCCATGTATCGTGAGATTTTGAGTGAAAACCTCCTTCCATCAGCAAGGGCATTGAAGATGAAACGTGGCTGGGTCTTTCAGCATGACAATGATCCCAAACACACCGCCCGGGCAACGAAGGAGTGGCTTCGTAAGAAGCATTTTAAATTTTTATTTTTATTTTACACTCTTTTCTCCCCAATTTCGTGGTATCCAATTAGTGTAGTAGCTACTATCTTGTCTCATCGCTTCAACTCCCGTACGGGCTCGGGAGAGACGAAGGTTGAAATTTATGCGTCCTCCGATACCCAACCAAGCCGCACTGCTTCTTAACACAGCACGCATCCAACCCGGAAGCCAGCCACACCAATGTGTCGGAGGAAACAGCGTGCGCACTACGCCCAGCCCGCCACAGGAGTCGCTGGTGCGCGATGAGACAAGGACATCCCTACCGACCAAGCCCTCCCTAACCCGGATGACGCTAGGCCAATTGTGCGTCGCCCCACGGACCTCGCGGTTACGACAGAGCCTGGGCGCACACCCAGGGACTCTGATGGCACAGCTGGCGCTGCAGTACAGCGCCCTTAACCACCCGGGAGGCCCTCGTAAGAAGCATTTCAAGGTCCTGGAGTGGCCTTGCCAGTCTCCAGATCTCAACCCCATAGAGAATCTTTGGAGGGAGTTGAAAGACCGTCTTGCCCAGCAACAGCCCAAAAACTTCACTGCTCTAGAGGAGATCTGCATGGAAGAATGGGCCAAAATACCAGCAACAGTGTGTGAAAACCTTGAAGACTTACAGAAAACGTTTGACCTCTGTCATTGCCAACAAAGGGTATATAACAAAGTATTGAGATAAACTTTTGTTATTGACCAAATACTTATTTTCCACCATAATTTGCAAATAAATTCATAAAAAATCCTACAATGTGATTTTCTGGATTTTGTTTCTCATTTTGTCTGTTATAGTTGAAGTGTACCTATGATGAAAATTACAGGCCTCTCTCATCTTTTTAAGTAGGAGAACTTGCACAATTGGTGGCTGACTAAATACTTTTTTGCCCCACTGTTTTTAACTTCAACAAAATGGCAATACACTCTACTTTGAAGTACTGCAATAAAAGTACACAAAACGATACGTGACAAGTAGAATAACTTCGCTCTTTACTTTCTGTAAATCTGGTACCCTCATTTTGAAAATAAAATAAAGGTTCAACATTACATTACACACAGCTTCACTACTTTATGTCAAGTAAACATTAATTAATGCACTATCATTTCCTCATTATGAAACACCAGCATAAAACACCATGAGAAGGTTGTCACTTTTCATCAGTGAAGCATTTTTAGACACCATCACACCAACCATCACCATATCATCTACTCCACCTCATCATACTATAAATCCAGTCTCAACAGAATGAACTACAAACTAACTAGTACTACATTACATGTCACTATATACTATACATGGGCCGTGTGCATTTTCTGCTGGTGTATCCTGAGGTAGCTCCTCTCTGAAAACCTCTTCCCGAAGTACATACAGGGGAACGGCCTCTCGCCCGTGTGAACCTTTTGGTGCCTCTTCAGCTGGTGGGAGAACCTCTGCTCACACTGGGGACAGCTTTAGGATTTCTCCCCTGTGTGGACCCTCTGGTGTCTCTTCAGGTGACCAGCCTGGACGAAGCGCATATCACACTGGGTACAGATGAACGGTCTCTCCCCTGTGTACATCCTCTGGTGGATCTCCACCTGTTTTGGGGAAACTGAAGGCTTTCCCACAGAACGAACACGAGAAACGCTTCTCTTTGCCACCAGATCTGCTGATAGCGTTACTACTACTGTCATTTGTCAATGGGCTTGTGTAGCCATTTAGTGTTGAGGCACTGGCATTGTCTGAGGTCTGGTTTAACATTAGGAGAGTGTGAGGAGGATGAAGGCCAGGGAGTGTCTGTGTTGTCACAGGGTCCATGTTCCAGTTGATAGATCCTATAGAAGGCAGGCTGAAGGCAGCACCTGTTAGGGGGTTATCCTGAGGAGTCATCAGTATCTCTGAATCAAAACTATAGTAGCAGGATGGAGCATCAGTAGCTGAGTCTCTGTCTGTTCCCTTTCAACTCACACCGACACCTCCCTGTCCTCGCAGACCAAATCTAGGCCTTGCCCTGGTCTCAGCAAGTCTGTTGTCATGGAGACTAAGTTTGGTTGTTGGTTTGTGTTCGACTGTCTGTTTCTGGTCGCGGTTAACAGTGTTGTTCCCCAGCCCAGAATTAAGGACGCTGTCCCTTCCACTATGTCACCTCTGTTCCTGCCATGCTCAATGACGTTGTCCCCTGGGCCCTTGGCTGCACCCGTCTGGGTATCCAAGATGGCTCCCCTGTCTCCTCTGTTAGCCTCCAGCCAACCACCTACGGGGAGAGGTTACAAAATAGACTTTACAAACATGGCAGAGAAGTCTACATATGGATATTTATTTTTTACCTGGTCAAGTTCATACATTGTGTGTTTTGTATGTAAACATAGGATTGTATTGATTTAATTTTATGAATGAAGAAAATAAATAAATAATAATAGCCAGGTGCATCACTATTCCCACTGAAGATCCATTACTATTAGTATGTAGGCTATATGTATTTCTCTCTTACTTTGCTCCCCCATCTTTAGTCCACTCAGCAGATCAATACTCTCTGGTCCATCTTCTATTGTCTCCTCTTTGACTAGCAACAGATCAGGCTTCCCATCCTCCATGTCTACTGACTGTAAGAGATACAGAGTGAGAGGGTGTTGGATCATGAAATCTGATATGAGCACCCTACGATGAAGGACCTTCTGATTGGGCAATGAGGGATTGCTGTGAGTATTATACAAACAGGTCGATTTATTTGATACTATGCAAACGTGTTAGTTGATTTGATTACTTGACACTCTTTAAGGGTTTGATAATTCAAGGCCATGGTCCCACACCTAAAATGTATCAAGACCTGGGCCCATATTTACATAGAGTCTCAGAGTTAAAGTGCTGATCGTCCCCAGCCATCTATATAGTCTAATTCATTTTGATCTAAAAGGAAAAACTGATTCTAGATCAGCACTCCTACTCTGAGAGGCTTTGTGGATATGAGCCCTGACCTAATACCATTCCGACAGTAGTTCACAGTGAGCTCACCTCAGTGAGACTGTGTGTGGTCCTGTGCTGCTCAGCTGGTTCCTCTGTGGGTTCAGGAGGAGATGTAGTCTGGTTGTCCTCCATGACCATGGTTCCCTCAGGGTTCCCCAGACCCTCCTCACACCCCTCCTCCTTCACCAGCAGCACCTCTAGACCCTCCTCCTCCTAGAAGAGGTGGTACAGATTACACAGACATACACTACCTCAGGTACGTACACACAGATAATAAACACACTTTCAACATGGAGTGTTTACCCATCCCCACTACGTTTGAGTCCTATACTGTAGTTACAGAATTACTTCATTGTTGTTAAACCCATCATGGTGGACATAAATATGATGTGGGTAAAAACAAGTCAGCTATGAAGTCAAAAGCCATCAGACAAACCTGACTAAACTGTTTTGACGTGTACAGTAGGTGTTTGTTAGTGTGTTTGGTATGTGTAAGTATATTTAGTAAGTGTATATTGGTTATAAAGCGCTGTTGGGTGTATGTAGAATAGTGTGAGATCAGATGTGATGTATACTAAAGAGAGTCTCAATGAAAGTCTTAGAATGAAAATCACATGTTGTCTTTATTAAACAGAAACAAGTTTCAAATACTCCATATGAAAACCACATTCATCTCTCAAGCTATTATTTTTTCCTAGCTTTCAAATAGGCACGTTCTTCTATCCCCTGCAACTCTTCCCTGGGCCCTTATTGTATAAGAGAAAGTTGTGTTTTCTGTCAATATACCTGGTAAAGTCATGGTTAATAAACAACTAGGGGGGCCCTGTAAAATCAGATTTTTCCCCAAAAATAGTGTTTTTGGTCTGCCTGGTAGAATACCCCAAAAAGTATTCCCCTTTAATTGTGCATCTGTTCCTTTAATTATGCGTCTAGCGATGGTTCTGTACTGCTTCTGCTCATTTCATGGCAAAGTTAGCAAATAACAAATAATAGATACAAACAGTTCATATTTAATTGAAAAGGTTTTGGGGAAACTCAAAAGACAGTTATCACATCAACTGGTTACACACAGAGTGATAGACAAATGTCTGCACCACACAGACAGACAGACAGAGGCAATATTGCTGAAAATGTATTGGGAGAGTGTTAAATTTGGCTTTTTCATCCAATAGTGACTAACCAGGGGTGGGACAATGTCAATACAGCGTTGATTAGATAGTAGCTGGGAGCTTGCAGTGTCTGATACTGAGATTTGTTTATGTCATTTTGCGATGGAACACGTGAAAATTGAATGTACTTGCAAAATTTCCTGCAATTCTACACATTTTGCCAATGGGCGTAGAGAAAATGTTGTATTTTTAAAGCAATTGCCGCCAATTGCCCAGCACAGTACAAACACAATATGTAACAGACTTTTAGACTTATACAGTTGAAGTTGGAAGTTTACATACACCTTAGCCAATTAAATTTAAAGTCAGTTTTTCACAATTCCTGACATTTAATCCTCGTAAAAATTCCCTGTTTTAGGTCAGGTAGGATCACCACTTCATTTTAAGAATGTGAAATGTCAGAATAATAGTAGAGAGAACTATTTATTTCAGCTTTTATTTCTTTCACCACATTCCCAGTGGGTCAGTAGTTTACATACACTCAATTAGTATTTGGAAGCATTGCCTTTAAATTGTTTAACTTTGGACAAACGTTTCGGGTAGCCTTTCACAAGCTTCCCACAATAAGTTGGGTGAATTTTGGCCCATTCTTCCTGACAGAGCTGGTGTAACTGAGTCAGGTTTGTAGGCCTCCTTGCTCATACACGCTTTTTCAGTTCTGCCCACAAATTGTCTATAGGATTGAGGTCAGTGCTTTGTGATGGCCACTCCAATACCTTGACTTTGTTGTCCTTAAGCCATTTTGCCACAACTTTAGATGTATGCTTGGGGTCATTGTCCATTTGGAACCAAGCTTTAACTTCTTGACTGGTGTCTTGAGATGTTGCTTCAATATATGCACATAATTTTCCTACCTCATGATGCCATCTATTTTGTGAAGTGCATCAGTCCCTCCTGCAGCAAAGCACCCCCACAACGTGATGCTGCCACCCCCATGCTTCACGGTTGGGATGATGTTCTTCGGCTTGCAAGCCTCCCCCTTTTTCCACCAAACATAACGATGGTCATTACGGCCAAACAGTTCTATTTTCGTTTCATCAGACCAGAGGCCATTTCTTCAAAAATTTGTCCCCATGTGCAGTTGCAAACCGTAGTCTGGATTTTTTATTGTGGCTTTGGAGCAGTGGCTTCTTCCTTGCTGAGCGGCCTTTCAGGTTATGTCGATATAAGACTCGTTTCACTGTGGACATAGATACTTTTGTATCCGTTTCCTCCAGCATCTTCACAAGGTCCTTTGCTGTTGTTCTGGGATTAATTTGCACATTTCGCACCAAAGTACGTTCATCTCTCGGAGACAGAACGCGTCTCCTCCCTGAGCGGTATGATGGCTGCGTGGTCCTATGGTGTTTATACTTGCGTACTATTGTTTGTACAGATGAACGTGGTACCTTCAGGCATTTGGAAATTCCTTCCAAGGATGAACCAGACTTGTGGAGGTCTACAATTATTTTCTGAGGTCTTGGCTGATATATTTTGATTTTCCCATGATGTCAAGCAAGAGGCACTGAGTTTGAAGGTAGGCCTTGAAATACATCCACAGGTACACCTCCAATTGACTCAAATGATGTCAATTAGCCTATCAGAAGCTTCTATAGCCATGACATAATTTTCGGGAATTTTCCAAGCTGTTTAAAGATACAGTCAACTTAGTGTATGTAAACTTCTGACGCACCTGAATTATTATGATACAGTGAATTATAAGTGAAATAATCTGTCTGTAAACAATTGTTGGAAAAATTACTTGTGTCATGCACAAAGTAGATGTCCTAACCGACTTGCCAAAACTATAGTTTGTTAAACAAGAAATTTGTGGAGTGGTTGAAAAACGAGTTTTAATGACTCCAACCTAAGTGTATGTAAACTTCCGACTTCAACTGTATATGCCTTTACATATCACACAACGTCTGGATGCAATATTCTACCCAGGAAAATTCAACACTGAAATCTGTTCATCTCGTTATTCCAAATGCATCTGTGGGTCTTTTCTGCTGACAAAAATAAAAATGAATCCTTGTCTTTAGTGAAGGGTTTGATCTCAAGTCAGAAGCTATCAAGTGGAATGGTTATTTTCTATTGAGTGGAATGTTTTTTCTGCTGGTGTATCCTGAGGTAGGTCCTCTCTGAGAACCTATTCTCACAAAGGGGGCAGCTGTAGGGTTTCTCCCCTGTGTGACCCCTCTGGTGCCTCTTCAGGTCACCAGCCTGGGCGAAACGCATGTGACACTGGGTACAGCTATAGGGTTTTTCCCCTGTGTGGACCATCTGGTGTCTCTTCAGGTGGCCAGCCTGGGCGAAACGCATGTGACACTGAGTACAACTAAATGGTTTCTCCCCTGTGTGGACCCTCTGGTGGATCTCCACCTTCTGGAGGCAGCTGAATCCTTTGTTACAGAACATGCAGAGGAACCGTTTCTCTTTACTGTTGCCTGATGTGGCTCCCCCTCCCTGAGCCTGATCGAAATGGACATGGCCATGTGAATCGGAAGGCCCCATCGACGTGGACACTGGGTCGCGATCCCCGAGCATATGTAAAGGGGAGTGGGTAATGACATCTGGATTTGTCTCTAAGCTTTTCCTGTAATCTAAGAAATCTCTGCCCCGTGAGTGTCCGTCTCCTAGGTGATTAGCTGCATTCCATGTGGGAGGAACGTCACCCTCCACTTCATCTACGACCAGACCCTCCCCTTTCTTATCTAGGCACCCTTCAGAGTATCCACTACTACTGTGCCGGTTCCAGTCCCCTCTTGACAGATCAGTCTGTGTCTCTAAAACCAAGGGCATGTTGCCAGGGTCCATCTCTGTAGCGTAAGAACAAGATGGATCATTACCGCCAGTGTCTAACGCGTCACCATCCCCAAAGGAATGAACCGTCCTCTGGCGAAATATCGGTAAATAGTCTGAGCCAGAAGCAGGAGGACAGCCCAGTGGCTCCAGTCTCTCTGGGTCTGATCTGTGGTCAGATCCTGTGTGTAACAGCCTGTGTGTTACAGTTAAAGTATTGGTATCTGTCTCTGTCTTGAGGACGGTGTTCAATGGTCCACTGACCTCCGTGATGCTGTGTTGGGTTCTGGGCTGCACTGGGGCTGTCGTGGGGTCCTGCATGGCTACAGGGGGCACTCCAGCCATTTCAGTCTGAATGTCTCTGCTTTGCCGTGGGTCCTCCTCTCCTTCAGACCTCTCCAGCTTGACCCCAGGACCTGTATCTGCAGACTGACACAAGAAAAGTGGAGGTTATTACTGGTAAATGAGTTGAATTGTATGACAATGTTGTAGGGAAGTCTCACAAGCTCCCCTATGGCAGATAAAGATGTACATGTAAGCAAGTGAATAGTTGAGGGGTGCCTTTCTGAAACTGGCCACATTTGATGTACTGTAATTTTGATGTAATACTATTACACTAACCTCTATCATCATAACGTGCTGGGTTGAGGTTCTACTCCCCTCATCAATTGTGATTGGTTGGTCATCTCTCCATGTATTGTGTCCTGCTGGCTTCACAAGGCTCTTGTGGCCTCCAGTTAGATGTCCTTCACCTGAGAAAGTGATTGGGGAAACAAACAGTTTTCAGTTTGCATCTGTGTTATATTAAACACAGAGGAGGGAGTAAAATGTAGGCAAGCAATAAACATTTCAGAACAACTACTAGTCGAATAAGACATGGGAGAGATGACGAATTTTGGAAAATAGATTTATTGATAGACTAATACACTTGAAACAAATAGCCAAACTGAAAACTGGAGACATTACTAGTGCCTCCACCGCGATCAAAGGACACAAATTTAAAAAATGCGTACTGTCTTCTAGGGTGGCTAATGCTACTTCCTGATTTTGCCAGGGGTAGACAGACTCACGTGGTGTGTAACATCCGAAAGTGGTGGTGGGATTATTTGTATTAGTACAGTACGCACATTTCGTCCGTGTTTTCCCCACAGACGAGCCATTAACTCAAGTTAAGAAGGAAACTGAAGCCTTTGCAGCCTGAATGGAAGATGTTTTTATGTGCCAGCCGGTCCATGGGGGCCAATTGTATTGCTGGCCGAATACATAAAAGTTGGACGTAAGATGCCAAAATATGTAAAAGGCCGGATGGGCTAGGCTATATATGAACGGCGACAGCCTCCGCTCTCTCGGCCTTCTGCTAAATGTACCTCTTGCCATTCCTCTGCATCGGTCGAGGATCCTGACACTACTGTGACGACTGGCGAGGACGCGCTCTCTCGTTGTCCTCTCTGCGCGCTCCCGTGCCATCTTCAGTTCCAGTAGCTGTAGCTTCCTCCGCAATCCCCTGTTTTCTTTCTGGCTTTGAGTTATTTCCAAACGAAACACTGCATAGTCGTCGTCTACGACTTTACAGATCTCTGCCACGGCTGCATTCGCTAGAACCTCCACGATGGAGGCTATCTGAGTGTGAAAAACCATACAGTTAACGTTAGCCATTTTTAGCTAACCAGCAGCCAGATAGCATCTATAAACAAAGACCCGGGACCAACGCGAATTAAACACCACCTGGGGTAATTATGTTAAATGTCTAAATAACAACGCTTGTTTCTGGTCACTGTTCACTTCCGTTCTTCTTTAAAGTTTTCGATTACACCTATTGGTGTATTGCAGCCACCTACTGTACGGGGTCTTCTTCTTTGATATTATGGTGGTCCGAAAACAAATGCTATAGTTGCATGCCGCCACCTACTGTTTTGGCTGTACATCAGCCCAAATAATTAACAAAATACAAATAAACAAGGCAAAACTCAATGTACTCCTTTATTTAGGCTCTGGGGCCTGAGAAGAAGAGCATCTTCGGACAGTATTCTTTGCAATGTTTCGGCAGTGAAGACCTGGAAACCCAAAAGCTCCAGTTTCTTTGTCTTTTTGTTTGTTTATGCAGTACAATTAATCATATGTTCGATAAACACACAATTTTAAATTGTATGCATTTTAGAATAAGGCTGTATAACGTAACAAAATGGGGAAAATGGGAAGGGGTATGAATACTTTGAATGCACTGTACCTTTTGTTGTGAATGCCCATCCTGGTACTGTCTGTATTGGTGGGGTAACCACGAGGTACTCTAATTGAGGAAGGCTAGACCCAGGTTCAGGCCCAGACCTTCTATGAACCCAGTCACGAGGCATTAGATGAGAAGCTGAAGGAGAAAACAGACTTCCTGATAAACTACCACCAGGGGAGTCTCCCACCACTCTCTGTGAAGGCTGAAGTCCAGGGTGACCTGTTCTGGTCATCCTGGATACTGTGGTGTTTGCATCATAGGAATAGGAGGGTCTCTCTCTATCAGCCCCAGGTCCTGGGCTGCAGACTGGATCCATGACTGGAGCCTCTGTCTCTCTGATGACCACCAGGACTGAGGTTGTTCAGTCCACCTGTCCACTGGTGGTGGTGAAGTCTCTCTCCCTAGTGGTTCGGTGCCAGGTCCGACTCAGGAAGGAAGAGAGATGGCTCCTGATCCAGTGTCCTGATCCGGGGACAGGGTTTGTGACCAGCCACCTCAGAGGTCCAGTCTCTCCCACCAGCAACACCGAATACAGGTCAGCAGGTCTTCATGGACTGCAGACTGTAAACACAAATTGTACAGAAATGCATAAAGGTTTATATTAAAAAACAATGTTCTGTACACACAGAAACATGATAATTATAAAATGTTAACCACAGTCAAGCCCATCTCTAAAACTGGGATTCAAGTACCTAACAATATGGAGCCATTGGAGTAATAAAAAAAAAGTCCATATGTGTTGATTCAAGAATGAAGAAGACAAAATCTACGCCTCGCCCTAGTCTCAGACAGTATGTTGTCATGGAGACGAAGGTTGTTGTTTTGTGTTAAACTGTCAGTTTCTGGTTGTGGTGAAAAGTGTTGTCCCCAGACCAGTTTTGAAGACGCTGTCCTATCCATTGACCTCCACTATGTCGCCTCTGGTCCTGGCCTGATCTGTGATGTCGCCCCCTAGGCCCTTGGCTGCACCCATCTGGGTCTTGGAATCCAAGATGGATACGCACTCTCCTCTGTTAGCCTCCAGCCAACCACCTACAGAAAGAGGTTAGAAAATGTGACCTGTTTCAGGAAGCTAGGCGTATGTCACGTCACCACTTCACAGGAGGCATTTGAACGTAACAAAATGTTTTTTTTTAATCATAATGCGTTTTTGTGCAGAAATGCCTTCTGGAACATGTAAACTTTCATATGCCTTTATAACAAACTTGTATGCCATCTGTAAATATGAATTACAATTGTTAAATTGCGACCCTAATTGGTTTAGCCACAGAAAGAGACAGGAGCCTTCCTGCTAGCCATGATTGGCTAAGATAATGGATGGGCTGGACATGCAGAGAGATGAGCTCGGATTGGTCTGCCATGTAGCATGCTTCCGTCTATAACATGAGCTTCTCAGTATGTGTAGATAATAATTTCTACCACAGATTTGTGAAAGATGTCATGAAGAACTGCAAGTGTTGCTACTGCTCTAAACATTGCTGCCCTTAATTTAACAGGCGCTATCGGCAACGATCAGAGAGAAAGAGTTTCTGGAGGACGATCGTGCCATGCTAACTCTAGGACTCTTAAAATGAATCAGACAATGAGGAAATCCCTGACTTGCGCACTAAATAGTGTTTCAATCGGTGACGTCACTTGCTCTGAGACCTTGAAGTAGTGGTTCCCCTTGCTCTGCAAGGGCCGCGGCTTTTGTGGAGCGATGGGTAACAATGCTTCATGGGTGTCAGTTGTTGATGTGTGCAGAGGGTCCCTGGTTCGAGCCCGGGTATGGGCGAGGGGACGGAGTAAAGTTCTACTGTTACATCGATGCTGTTGACCCGGATCACTGGTTGCTGCGGAAAAAGGAGGAGGTCAAAAGGGGGGTGAGTGTAACGGATGTGAAACGACTAGCTAGTTAGCGGTGGTGCGCGCTAAATAGTGTTTCAATCGGTGACGTCACTTGCTGTGAGACCTTGAAGTAGTGGTTCCCCTTGCTCTGCAAGGGCAGCGGCTTTTGTGGAGCGATGGGTAACGATTCTTCGTGGGTGACTGTTGTTGATGTGTGCAGAGGGTCCCTGGTTCGTGCCCGGGTATGGGCGAGGGGACAGACTAAAGTTATACTGTTACATTAGGTAAAAACATTTTCATTTAACCAGACATTGTAGTCTTCTGATGACAGTGATGTGGAAGAAACGGCGATCAACAGTGTTGTTGTCATGGAAGAAGTTGACCAAGTTTTGAAATCAGTGGAATGTCTGGTGGAAGCAGAATATGATTGCAATTGCGAAGGGAGTCGAAAAGAGGCCCCCGAAGGAGGTTGTATAAAACAACTGTCTCTGGATTACATTTCAAACTAAAGCCAACCATGGCATCGATGACAGAGAGGGAGAATCGTTCATCCATGTATAAGAGTCTAGCTACATTTTCATATATGTTAAACATTTTTTCAGAAAGTTGTTTTCAATGCAAGTTAAAGTGTACTATTGGCTAGCTAACATTAGCTGGCTGGCTCGCTAGCTAACGTTACGTGTATGATCTGTGTAGCAATATTATTTGTCTCTCAGAAAGCCATTTGCATTGCTAGTTGTAGCTTAATGTTAGCTAGCTAGCTAACATTGAACCAAGTTGGTTATCTTTAGCTACCTGCAGATTCATGCATGGTGCAGGGTAGTATGAGTTGGGATTATGATTCATTGTTTAGCTAGCTAGCTAGCTACCTACTTACCTGCCTAAACAAAACACTCCACTATGCAAGTAACCATTTCACTGTACCGTTTACAACTTCTATTGAAGTTGAAGATTGAGAAAGAAAAATTACAAGATGTTATATGTTATAATACTTTTTATGCATCGAACAGCTTTGATGAGTACTTTCTCATCTGTGTCTGTTTGAACTGAGAGGAGCCTAAAAACCTACAGCTGGCATTCCATAGATAAGATGTGGTGGGTGTAACCGAGAGAGAGAGAGAGCGCCTAGAGGAATAGAACAAAACCCGTAGTGTCTAATCATTCTTGCATCTGGGAAACCGCACCAAAGCCTTTCCAGCCATAACTAAGCATTCTTAGTGTCAGTTATATAAGAACCAGCATTGTCTGTAAAGGTTAAGCCTCTGCAACACATTTTAGAGTGTGGGATCGACAGCTTCATTATTGCAATAATTAATCGATATTGAATGAAGATGATTGTTTGAAGAAATGACAGTCTCTTAGTATGAATGTCCATGACAAGATATACTGTATGTAGGCTATATGTATTTCCCCCTTACCTTGCTCTTCCATCTTCAGCAGATCAATGTTCGCTGGTCCGTCCTCTTATCTCCTCTTTGACTAGAAACATCATGCTTCCCATTCTCCATCTCTATTGACTGTAAGAGACACAGAGTGAGAGGATGTTGGAACAAGAAATCTGATATGAGCACCCTGCTATGGAGCATTTTCTGGTTGGGCAATAAGGGATTGCTATGAGTATTATGCAAATGCTAGTTGATTTAATTACTTGACACTCTTTAATGGTTTTATAATTCAAAGTAATGGTCCCACACTTAAGACTAAATTAATTAAGACCGTGGCCCATTTCCACAAATATTCTCAGTGTAAAAGTATTCATTATGATCCAATAGGCAAAACTGATCCTAGGTCTGCACTCCTACTCAGAGGCTTTGTGAATATTGACCTTCAATTAAATGCCGCATGTCCCTTTTAATAACAGGACAACAGCACACATTTCAGCAAATAAAGGCCTGTTCTCAAATAAACACTGGGTCTAAATTATATGTTTAATGAATTTACCATAAATTACAATGAATTAAAAATAAACACCACTCTAAAATGATTATTAACACCATGAATAACAATAACTGATGCAACCCTGTTTGTAAACTTGGATATCAACTTTACCACTTCAGAATGGTTTTGTGGCACAGGCCATGCCACGCAGGGCTAACTCGCGGACCACAACCGACAAACCCACTCTCCCTTCCTGTCTCATTACACTATGATCAGAGCAGGCTGCAGATAATGATCAGCTAGAGAAGTCAGATTTTCAACATGTTGATGCTATATTCATGATGATATTAAATATATGCAAGGAATTTGGCACCAACAGGTTTCTGTAAGAACGCACCATACACAACCAATCAGCAACTCACAATTGAATACCGATTACCGATTTTTAGCGCTTCTCATCACGGTTTGCGCCACAATCAAGTAGAGTATGCCAATCTCGACAAACAAAAAATACATCCATCTCTACTCAGTATCGCTTGGTTTGACAATCTTTGAACATCATTAAACTTTTTGATGTTTTGCAACAGACGTCTCTTTCCATTAATCAAATGGCCGTTGTGCAGTTTGGAGTTATATTAGAGTGGAGTGGAGGGGACTTTTGAAGTAGCCTAATCAGATTAACACTCCCAACGGGCTCTGGAGAAGGCAAGGTCGAGTCATGCGTCCTCCGAAACATGACCCGCCTAACCGCGCTTCTTAACACCTGTTCGCTTAACTCGGAAGCCAGCTGCACCATGTGTCGTCGGAGGAAACACTGTTCAACTGACAACCAAAGTCATGTTTCGGAGGACGCATGACTCGACCTTGCCCTCTCCCGAGCCCGTTGAGTGTTGCAGTAATGAGACAAGTTTGTAATCACAAAATTGAGGAGAAAAAAAGGGGGTACAAATTTTTTAAATAATAATTAACCTTATTTACATAAGTATTCAGACCCTTTGCTGTGAGCCTCGAAATTGAGCTCAGGTGCATCCTGTTTCCATTTGATCATCCTTAAGATATTTCTACAACTTGATTGATGTCCACCTGTGGTAAATTCAATTGAGTGGACATGATTTGGAAAGGCACACACCTATATAAAGTTCCCATCATTCAGGGAGGCCGTCAGGGAGGTGACCAAGAACCCTATGGTCACTCTGACAGAGCGCCTCTGTGGAGATGGGAGAACCTTCCAGATGGACAACCATCTCTGCAGCACTCCACCAGTCAGGCCTTTATGGTGGAGTGGCCAGACTGAAGCCACTCCTCAGTAAAAGGCACATGACAGCCCGCTAGGAGTTTTCCAAAAGGCCCCTAAAGACTCTCAGACCACGAGAAACAAGATTCTCTCATCTGATGAAACTAAGGTTGAACAATTTGGCCTGAAAGCAAAGCGTCACGTCTAGAGTCTAGAGACAACGACCCTAGGCACACAGCCAAAGACGACGTAGGAGTGGATTCAGGACAAGTCTCTGATGTCCTTGAGTGGCCCAGCCAGAGCCCGGACTTGAACATCTCTGGAGAGACCTGACAATTGCTGTGCAGCGACGCTCCCTATCCAGCCTGACAGAGCTTGGGATTAACTGCCCAAATACAGGTATGACAAGCTTGTAGCGTTATACTCAAGGCGGTAATCACTGCCAAAGGTACTTCAACAAAGTACTAAGTAAAGGGTCTGAATACTTATGTAAATTATCATTTAAAAAAAAGTATATATAAATTTGTAAAAATGTATAAACTGTTTTTGCTTTGTCACTATGGGGTATTGTGTGTAAATTTGAGGGGGGAAATGTTGAATACATTTTAGAATAAGGCTGTAGTGTAACAAAATGTGGAAAAAGTCAAGGGATCTGAATACTTTCAGAATGCACTGTATACAGTAACTAACCCCTCTACTGCACACATTTTGGTTTTTCATTTTATTATGTTCTGAGGTGTTGTCCATCCCCAAAGACCTGGAGAAAAGGAACAACTTTGGAAAACCCTGGTATACATCATTGGTCATGACCCAGAATTTCACCTGATCGTGGCTGACTGCCCATGTGGTCATGTTGTCTAAACTTGTAGGTACTGAAGCTTGTGGTGATCGGTGGCATGTTATAGAACCTATCCACAAGAGTGTAGGCTACAGCTTAGTTGTTAAGGTTGTAAAAGATGTGAAAGTTACTGTCTCACTGACCAAGGCCAATTTTGGCTCAGGGTTGGTCACATGACCCACTACAGTGACTGTTTTTCTTATTCCAATGATTTGATGATTGACAATCTATAAAAAGTTTATTTTGCATGCTCGTGCACACGATGCGGGCAGTGTGGTCCGCATGTATAATTGCGCAAGCATTGGAAAATAAATTTGCACATACATGTTATTCAATTATTGCACCCACACTGCTTGCGCACGTCTGCGTAGCCTCTCCCATATCCTCATTGGTTTTTAGGAGCTTATATCCACGTGGGTGATTGAAAGGTGAACTGAGGTCCACACTCCAGTCCTGTTGGTACTGCACCTTAAAGTTGGTTGCCAACTGCCATATAAAGTGCAAAGAAGGAGATTACTAGAAACAAACTCAGTTTTCCCTTTTATCTGTGGATTAATTGTCAGCGTAGAGGACCTTGTGCATTTCAGGCAAATTATCAATCCCAGGACAAATTAGCTAGCAACAGCAAGCTAAATTGCCATAAATGTTTAATGCTTTTCGACCTGTCCCCAAATTAATACAGTTGGTTCAGAGTTCGTTTTGATATTTCAACCTGCGTGTCCTGATCGCGTCTGATGTGGGTGGCCACAAGCGGTGTGGTCAGCATGTGAGACACTGCATTGCAGTGCTAGAGGCGTCATTGGTGCAGCTGGCGTTAAGCGGCGCGGTTTGGCGGGTCACGTTTCGGAGAACGCATGACTCGACCTTTGCCTCTCGAGCCCGTTGGGGAGTTGCAGCGATGAGACAAGATCGAAAAAGGGGTCAAATACAACAACAAAAAATGAACAACTTTCTTTTTTAAATAAAAATTACAAATCCCTTTCATTTGAACCATTAATCATTACAGGCAATACTATAGCTACAATGTAAATTGCACCTCTTCTGTGTTAATTGGTTCTTTATCCTGATTGTCTATGGCATCAGATGAGTGCCAAATTGAGATGGAGCACGCAAGCAAGAATATAAATCACAGCGCGAGCAGATTTGTATCGAAGAAAACCAGTCGCATAAACTACTTTGATCGTGCATAGACAGGGTTGGGCTGGAAATTAAACTTGAGAGCTTGAAACATTAATATTGAACAAGTTGAAAATCATTGTCGAATGCAATAAATTAGTCCGAGTGCATGCAGAGATTATGAAAGTCTCTTCTCACAAACACAATTTTCATTTTGCTCTCATTGTCCATCTCACGGAGTGAACGTTTGACAGTCCTATGTCGTGGGGCTCTGCTCCTAGTGGTTTACCCAAGGTGCCAGGGTTCTGGTCAAGAAGTTCGGATATTGATTGAACGATCCGCACATGGATCGAAGAGCTTACTCTTTCACATTCAGAAAATCTTAAGGTGATATTCTATTTAATAATGTATTCCATTTCCTTAGGTATAATGGTTTAATTGGGTAGGGATGTGAACTAGGCTTTTGACCGTCGCAGTCTCTGGTCCACACTCCAGTTCAATTTGTGGCAGTAATGCATCACTAAATGCAACCATGCCAACCATTTAAGAACCACTGAAGAAGAACTGTCAACGGAAGTGAAAAGTAACCAAGAACAATATCCACGGCAGCGTTTTTATTGTTATATATACTTTTATTATCACCTTGAAACTCAAAATATTACTTATGTAACTGCACAGCCACACATACTTACCACAGGCAGTGTTAAATTCGCGTTGGAGACAGGCCTTGGTTGATAGATGTTATTAAGGTAACGCTAGCTAGTTGCTAACAATGGCTAACTGTAGGCCTATGGTTTTTCACACTCAAATAGCCTCCATTATGGAGGTGCTAGCGAATGCAGCCGTGGCAGATATCTGTAAACTCGTAGACGATGACTATGCAGTGTTTCGTTTGGAAATAACTCAAAGCCAGAATGAAAGCAGGGCATTGCGGAGAAAACTACAGCTACTTGAAATGAAGGTGGCACGGGAGCGCGCAGAGAGAACGACGCGAGAACGCGTCCTCGCCAGTGGTCCCAGTAGTGTCAAGATCCTCGACCGATACAAAGGAATGACAAGAGGTTGGCTACATTTTGCAGAAGGCCGATGCTGCGGGGCCTGTCGCCCAGATCACATCTGCGCATGTGTGACGTTAGATGTGTTTAACACATATGGTTAATCAGAATTGGGTATTGGTCAGTTTTGGGATAGTATGCAATAATTCCCCAGGTTACTTAGCTAACTTGCAGAAAAACAATATCATATTCCGACCAGATTGATTTACTGGCATTTCCTATTATTTACTAATATAAAACAATATGATGCATGGAACAGTAAATCAAGAAATTATAAGTGTTACCTTACATTCTTGCCAATTGTAGACGGTGTCAAAACTGTCAATAGTCTACAATATAGCGTTCAGCATTGACAGTACCTAACCAGTACCTCTTTCCCCCCAATCACTCACTCAGGTGAAGGACATCTCACTGGAGGGCACAGGACCTTTGTGAAGCCTGCTGGACACAATGCGTGGAGAGCTGACCAACCAATCACTGTTGATGAGGGGAGTGTAACCTCAACCCAGCAATTTATTGTGATAGAGGTTTGTGTAATAGTATTACATCAAAATTACAGTTCATCAAATGTGGCCAGTTTATTTCAGAAAGGCTCCCCTTTGCTATTCACTTGCTCACATCCCTACAGCGTTGTTATCCAATTCTACTCATGCACCGGTAATAGCCTTTTCTTGTGTCAGTCTGCAGATGAAAACGCAGCAGGTCCTGGGGTCAAGCTGGAGAGGACTGAACGAGAGAAGGACCAACGGCACCAGACTGGAGCACCGGCTGGAGTGGCGCCCTCTGTAGCCACCGAGGATCTCACCGCTGCGCCCCAGGCCAGGACCCGACGCAGGATCACGGAGGTCAGTGGAACGCTGAACGTCATCCTCAAGTCAGAGACAGACACAGAGACTTTAACTGTAACACAAAGGCTCTTACACACAGGATCTGACCACAGATCAGACCCAGAGAGAATGGGCAGTCGTCCTGCTCCCGGCTCAGAATACTTACCGGTATTTCACCAGAGCCAGGGGACGGTTAATTCCCGTGGAGATGGTGACACGTTCGACACTGGCGGTGATGATCCATCTTGTTCTTACGCTACAGAGATGAACCCTGGCAACATGCTCTTGGGTTTAGAGAGACAGACTGATCTGTCTAGAGGGGAATGGAACCGGTACAGTAGTAGTGTATACTCTGAAGGGTGCCTAGATAAGAAAGGGGAGGTTATAGTGGTAGATGATGTGACTGTGAAAGTGGAGGGCGATGCTCCTCCCACATGGAATGCAGATAGTCACCTAGGAGACGGACACTCACAGGACAGAGATTTATTTGATTACAGGGGAACCTTAGATACAAATCTAAATGTCACGACCCACTCCCCATTACACGCGTTCAGGGATCACGATGCCGTATTCACGTCGAAGGCACTTTCCGATTCACATGGCAGCGTTCTTTTCAATCAAGTACAGAACTCAAACGACAGGGCTATAGCCCAGGCTCAGGAAGGGGGAGCCACATCGGGCAATAGTAAAGAGAAACGGTTCCTCTGCATGTTCTGTAACAAAGGCTTCAGCTGCCCCCAGAAGGTGGAGATCCACCAGAGGGTCCACACAGGAGAGAAACCCTTCAGCTGTACCCAGTGTCATATGTGCTTTGCTGAGGCTGGCAACCTGAAGAGGCACCAGAGGGTCCACACAGGGGTGAAACCCTTCAGCTGTACCCAGTGTCAAATGCGCTTTGCTCAGGCTGGTGACCTGAAGAGGCACCAGAGGGTCCACACAGGGGAAAAACCCTTCAGTTGCCTCCACTGTGAGAAGAAGTTTTCCCGCCAGCACCAGCTGAAGATGCACCTGAAGGTTCACACGGAAGAGAGGCCATTTGCCTGTACGCACTGCAGGAAGAGGTTCTCAGAGAGGAGCTACCTTAGGATACACCAGCAGAAAAACCATTCCTCTCTATAGCATAGAAAGTAACCATTCCACTCGATAGCTTCTGATGTTTAGCTCAATCCCTGCATTAAAGGCAAAGATTAATTTTCGTTGTTGTCAGCAAAAGATAACGATAGTCATAGATTTCAGTGTTGAATATTTCTGGGTAGAATATTGCATCCAAACATTGTGTTATATATGGTATATTTAAGCCGGGAAAGTCAGTTACATATTGTGTTTGTTCTGTGGTGCCTATATAATGTTCACAAATGCCTAGTTCCTTACTTTCATTCAACTACTTCATCTTTTTCCTAAGACACTGAGAAAATGTATGTAGTTTATCTAGGTCATGCAGATTTTTTTGTTAAGTGTATGTGTGTGGTTTTCATATGGTGTATTTAAAACTGGTTTATGTTTAATAAACACAAAATGGTAATTTTCATTCTAAGACTTTCATTGAGTATATGTCACATCTTATCTCACCCTATTCTGCATACACATTACAGCGCTTCATAGCCAAGTTAGTCACTAGTTAACAAAGTCATGATTATGGCTAAACCCTGCCTATTTCTAAAATGTATCTTCTTAAAATTAGATTATAAACTTAACTACACTGCTATACCTTATGCCTAATCTTAAATTAAAACCAAATTTTTGTTTTCATTGTTTGTTATAGCCAAATTTTATTGTGTGGCTGTGTTAATCAGCGACAACCAATACCTAACAAACACCTACTGTACACGTCAAAAGATTTTAGTCAGGTTTGTCTGATGTTGACTTTTGACTTATCATAGCTTATCATATGTACCCTCAACATATTTATGTCCACCATGATGGGTTTAAAAACAATTAAGTAATTCTGTAAATACAGTATAGGACTCAAACGTAGTGGGGATGGGTAAGCACTCCATGTTGAAATTGTGTTTATCTGTGTACGTACCTGAGGGAGTATGTCTGTAATCTGTATCACCTGTCTCTTCCAGGAGGAGGGTCCAGAGGTACTGCTGGTGAAGGAGGAGGGGTGTGAGGAGGGTCTGGGGAACCCTGAGGGGACTATGGTCATGGAGGACAACGAGACTTCACCTCCTCCTGAACCCACAGAGGAAACAGCTGAGCAGCACAGGACCACACACAGTCTCACTGAGGTGAGTGCACTGTGAACTACTGTCTGAATGGTGTTTGGTCAGAGCCCGTATCCACAAAGCATTTTAGAGTAAAAGCTCATGAAAGCAATTGAACATGTTTAATTCACTCTCAAACTTCATCTGAAAGTTCAGCATTGATTATATTAAACCCAAGAACAGTTCTCAGTACAAAATATGCTAACATGATTGCCATTGCTAGCTAAATATCTAGATAAAACGGTTGCCTAGCAACAAATATCTTAAGAAGACATTGTTGAGGAATTGCACTAACTATCTTATGAATTAAGAACAAGGGTCCCCCAAAAATTCTTAAGATAGTTTGTAAGTTTTTGCATAAGATGTGTTTTGTGAATCTGGGCCCAGGTCCCCAGCTGTCTATATATTCATTATGATCTAAAAGGCAAAACTGATCTTAGCTCAGCACTCCTACTCTCAATGCCTTGAGTTTAAGACAAGAGTTTAGCTATCTTGGAATTAAGAACATTTCCAAGAACTTTATTTTCAAGAATCTAATTTCTTCTTAACTTTTTGCTTAAGGAGAAACATTATAAATAGTGTAAGAACATTTCCAATAACCTTTTTGAGGAATAGCAACTTTCATTTACATTTACATTTAAGTCATTTAGCAGACGCTCTTATCCAGAGCGACTTACAAATTGGTGCATTCACCTTATGACATCCAGTGGAACTTTCTTCTTATGTCTATAGTTAAGGAAAAAATGGCAGTTAAGAACACGTTTCTTCTTAGGAAGGTTTTGTGAATCTGGGCCCTGATCCTCGATCAGCACTTCTACTCTTGAGAAAAACGTCTTTAAAACTAATTATTTCTTTACAACACATCACACTCAACCAACATCAAAACACACCGCATTTCAACACATTACATCGTTCTCTCTCATCCTGGTCTAAATACGTTTTGACTGTGGGGTTTATTGTTGATGTACTCTTCTCATACTTTGTTTACTTGATATCTAGCAAACTCATTCAAAACTGTCATTGTCCCGCTGTGTTGACACTCGCGCACAGCCTGTCCTTGCACCCACTGTCACAGCGGATTAATGAAATGCATAGTTCGGAGAAAATATTTACAAAAATAAATGTTTTTCAAACAACTAACGTTAAAATAAGAGTACAAAGTGTGAACCACCTAGCTTTGGAGTAGTTACAATGTCTATTTCTCTGCCTTTGAGAGGAGCGGGCTAGTAGATACCCATAGACTTAGCAATTGCACTAAGCTAACTACAGTATATGCTACCTTCAACTTCCTTCAAACTGCATGCAGAGACATAGAAATGGTATCCATGAGTTTGTCTGACTGGGTAATTATGAAATCACCAAAGATACCAAAGTATCCATTTAACCAATTTACCAACTGGTGATTTCACCAGGCAGGCCAAAACTCCATCCCACCAAAACAGGCTGAAATTTCAGGCAGACTTTTTAAACAGCTCTTACACGAAACGGCATTATCATAATTTTCACAATTTTACATTATTTTTCAAACCTAATAGTGTGGAAATGGATATAAAATACATATTTGACTGCACTAGGCCTTTGAGACTAGATTTATCAAGACCTGGGCCCGTATCCACAAAGTCTCAGAGTAAGAGTGCTGATCTATCCAAATAACCTTACTCATTATGATCTAAAAGGCTAAACTGATCCTAGATCACTCCTACTCTGAGAGGTTACTTCATCCTATGGTACTACAGCCATGACATTTGTTTACTGTTGCTAGAAACTAATTTAATGGGGCAAGTCTTGGAACAAATGAAGAAAGATTTTGAATGAGAAATATATTTAACATCTTACTCACTGTTAGCAGTTGATGTTATTCTTCAATAACACAAACTCCAAAGCAAATCAGTGGGAGAAAAATAGATTTATTTGAAAAGGACAAATCATAGATGTTATGCTGGGAGGTAGATGTTCATTCCCCCTGTCCTCAGATTTTCTCCACAGAACAAAGAAACAGGATGCCACTTATAACACCCCACACTAGCCTGGGGTTGACCAATCAGATGACCTTGCAGTACAACTGGGCCAATGGCCAAATAACAAATATTCTGTTCCAGACTCAATGTACAGACCAATGAAAACATGACACACGTAGCTCTGAGTTCAGGACTGACATTCCAAAGATTCTAAACAGCTGTTTAACTGAAAACCAACTATTTCCATTGACAATTCCCTATTGACCATTAGTACTCTATTTAGTTTTTAGTACTATCGTGTTCTCATCCTCTGCGTTGTGTATTTATCTTCAAAATAGTATTATAATCACCCAAAGCAAGGGGAATGGCAGTGCTGTTCAATAATACTATTAAGCACAAGTTAAAGTCTCAGTATGTTGAGCTCAACTGTCAATTTATTTTCAAACATGTTATATTGGGCAATGCAGAAGTGCTTATTGTGAATATTTATGGGCTGCTGAGTGGAACAGCAGTCTAAGGCATTGCATCTCAGTGTTAGAGGCATCACTACAGACCCTGGTTCGATCCTGGGCAGTATCACAACCGGCTGTGATTGGGAGTCCCATAGGGCGGTGCACAATTGGCCCAGCATCTTCCGGGTTTGGGCTTGTCCGGGTAGGCCGTCATTGTAAATAAGAATTTGATCTTAACTGACTTGCCTAGTTAAATAAAGATTAAATAATGAGGATATGCCTTTGCTTTTTTTCTGATATTCAGTGTCGACTATACAATTTCCCAGAAATACAAAATCTAGAATATTACTATTAGATGTGCTCATTAACAATGGGCTTGTAGACATCTGGCGAATACTACATCCAGTAGACAGAGTATACATTTTACTCTCCAGTCCACAAGGTCTACTCCAGACTAGACTAGTTTTTTTGTTCCAATTTACAATCTGTGACAATGGATAACATTTTTATCTGATCAGTCAGGTAAAGTTGGTTGTTGAAATAGAGGTAAACCTAGGGCTGTTGCGGTGACTGTATTACCGCCACACCGGCGGTCACGAGTCATGAAGGCAGTCAAATTCCATGTGACCGTTTAGTCGCGGTAATTAGGCTTCTCCAAGCTCCGATGCTGCTGATGGTCATTAGTAGCCAACCAAACGTGCTAACTGCCTGGTACTCAGCACTCTATTGTCCCTCTAACCACACTGAAATCAATGCAAATGTCTTCGAAAATCTAATCAAACACTTCTTGAGCTCCCATGAGCTCATGTTGTGCAACATTTCAAAAGGCCATGCAATTGCGTGAGAAAACAGAGTGATGGCCTCTATTAAAAATAGGAGGATCGGCGTTCTATAGGCTAGGCATGAAAATAAACCACGGGGAAGTGTCCTCCATTTGGTATTTAAGTGCATAGATGACATGTATTTTCTCCTGCTGCCCTGCATAAGAAACAATGCATTTTTTTGCGACTTTTTCTAATCGTAGTCACACACCTCATGTAGCCTAGCCCATAGGCCTATATGTTTCAATAAGGTTTGTACCACAACTAAAGTGGTCAAATAAGTTCAAAAATGCTTTCTCTAACGTGAACTTTCATGTGCCTTAATAACAAACTTGTATGCTGTCTGTAAATACAAATAAAATGGTTAAATTACAAACCTAGTTGGTTTAGCCAGAGAAAAAGACAGCAAATCATGGCTAGCGGGAAGGTTGCTAAAATAATGAGTGGGCTGGACATGCAGAGAGATTCGTTTAGATTATTCTGCCATATAGCACGTGCTGTCTATTTGAGCTGGTCAGTATGTCTAGGTAATCCTGTCTAACACTGCTTTTTTTGTAATGGATCCTGTAGTAAAAATGCATAAACCTAATGTCAAGTTAATAAAGTGTCATGTTAACTAGCTAACGTTAGCTGGCTGGCTCACTAGCTAATGTTATGTGTATGCTCTCTACTTTCTGGAGACCGAGTTTTGAAATCAGTGGAATTTGAGTATGATATCTAAGGAGATGGAGTAAACACCTGTCTCCGGATTACATCTTCAAACTAAGGGAAACCGTGGCATCCGACAGGAGTCGCGTCCAACCATGATGTATACTGGTAAGATAGTCTAGCTAGCTACATTTTCAGATATTACAGGTTTCTAGACACATTTGTTTGACTAGTTATAGCCTAATGTTCACTAGCTAGCATTGAACCTGGTTGGTTAGCTACCTGCAGATTCATGCAGGGTAGTAATGTCATGAGTTGGGGGATTATGGGTCATTGTTTACCTAGCTAGCTACACGTCTTAACAAAAGACTCTCGTCTTAATGTGCCAGAGCGCAGAATTACCGATGAATTTACGAACGCTCAACACCCGTTGAAAATGGCCGGTGTCAGTAAACGTTGGGAAAAAAGCTAAATTATATTGTTGCCAGCTGCACAGTTACAGTCACCATCACTCTGGATAATATGAAAACAGCCTAAACAGCTCTGCTAAGTCCAATAAAATGGTCAGAGTGGGGTGTTCTCTCATTATCTGTCTGGATGTAGCTAGCCAATGTTAGCCAGTTAGCTTGGGTGCTTGACTGCCGTTGTGAGGTCAGAACGGCCAGAGCGTCCAGTGTGAGCTCTGAACTCTAAACGCTATGAATTTACGAATGGACAATCTGACAGCACAGTGGCAGTCACCAACGCTCTGAATAACATAGCAGCCTAACAAGCGAGTTTGTTCTTAACTGACTTGCCTAGTTAAATAAAGGTTAAATAAAAATGTAAAATAATCTTGTAATTATGCTACCACTTTCCCCCATTTTGACAATTCTCTCAACTTAATCGCAGAATTACAAGACATTACACAGATGAGGAAACCAAATGAGGCCTCAAACAACTTTTAACTTCCTTGCACTAGTATATCATTGTAAATGATCATCTGTTGGTTCACTGAGTTTTTACCTTAATATAAAATATCCTTCATTGGGAATGATATAAACATTAAATATTGTTTCAAAAATTCTTAGCCATTACATTTTCCATCAGTACAAAACAATTCATGTCGATAAAGATAATAACATCACATTCTGTTGAAACAATTTTTCAAATTGGTTTAAATCGAATCCAACTTTATTTGTGACATGCGCCGAATACAACAGGTGTAGACCTTGAAGTGAAATGCTTACTTACAAGCCCTTAACCAACAATGGAGTTTTAAGAAAATAATAAGAGATAAGAAAAACAAATAATTAAAGAGCAGCAGTAAATAACAATAGCGGGGATATACACAAGGGGTACCGGTACAGAGTTAATGTGTCATTGTGCGGGGATAATATGCATAGATAATAACAGAGAGTAGCATCAGCGTAGAACAGGGTGGGGGCAATGCAAATAGTCTGGGTAGCCATTTGATTAGCTGTTCAGGAGTCTTATGACTTGGAGGTAGAAGCTATTTAGAAGCCTCTTGGACCTAGACTTGGCGCTCCGGTACCGCTTGCCGTGCGGTAGCAGAGAGAACAGCCTATGACTAGCGTGGCTGGAGTCTTTGACAATTTTTAGGGCCTTCCTCTGACACCGCCTGGTATAGAGGTCCTGGATGGCAGGAAGCTTGGCCCCGATGATGTACTGGGCCGTACGCACCCTCTGTAGTGCCTTGCGGTCGGAGGCCGAGCAGTTGCCATACCAAGCAGTGATGCAACCCGTTAGGATGCTCTCAATGGTGCAGCTGTTAAACCTTTTGAGGATCTGAGGACCCATGTCAAATCTTTTCAGTCTCCTGAGGGGGAATAGATTTTGTTGTGCCCTCTTCATGACTGTCTTGGTGTGCTTGGACCATATTAGTTTATTGTTGATGTGGATGCCAAGGAACTTGAAGCTCTCAACTTGCTCCACTACAGCCCCGTCGATGAGAATGGGGGCGTGTTCGGTCCTCCTTTTTCTGTAGTCCACAATCATCTATTTTCTCTTGATCACGTTGAGGGAGAGGTTGTTGTCCTTGCACCACAAAGTCAGGTCTCTGACCTTCTCCCTATAGGCTGTCTCATTGTTGTTGGTGATCAGGCCTACCACTGTTGTGTCATCAGCAAACTTAATGATGGTGTTGGAGTCGTGCCTGGCCGTGCAGTCATGAGTGAACAGGGAGTACAGGAGGGGACTGAGCCCTCACCCCTGAGGGGACCCCATGTTGAGGATCAGCGTGGCAGATGTATTGTTACCTACCCTTACCACCTGGGAGCGGCCCATCAAGAAGTCCAGGATTCAGTTGCAGAGGGAGGTGTTTAGTTCCAGAGTCCTTAGCTTAGTGATGAGCTTTGAGGGCACTATGATGTTGAACACTGAGATGTAGTCAATGAATAGCATTCTCACATAGGTGTTCCTTTTGTCCAGGTGGGAAAGGGCAGTGTGGAGTGCAATAGCGATTGCATCATCTGTGGATCTGTTGGTGCAGTATACAAATTGGAGTGGGTCTAGGGTTTCTGGGATAATAGTGATGATGTGAGCCATGACCAGCCTTTCAAAGCATTTCATGGCTACAGATGTGAGTGCTATGGATCGGTAGTCATTTAGGCAGGTTACCTTAGTGTTCTTGGGCACAGGGACTATGGTGGTCTGCTTGAAACATGTTGGTATTACATACTCAGACAGGGAGAGTTTGAAAATGTCAGTGAAGACACTTGCCAGTTGGTCAGCGCATGCTCGGAGTATACGTCCTGGTAATCCGTCTGGCCCAGCGGCCTTGTGTATGTTGACCTGTTTAAAAGGTCTTACTCACGTCGGCTGCGGAGAGCGTGACCACGCAGTCGTCCGGAACAGCTGATGCTCTCATGCATGTTTCAGTGTTACTTGCCTTGAAGCAAGCAAAGAGGTTATTTAGCTCCTCTGGCAGGCTTGTGTCACTGGGCAGCTCTCGGCTGTGCTTCCCTTTGTAGTCTGTAATAGTTTGCAAGCCCTGCCACATCCGACAAGCGTCGAAGCCGGTGTAGTACGATTCAATCTCAGTCCTGTATTGACGCTTTGCCTGTTTGATGGTTCGTCGGAGGGCATTGCGGGATTTCTTTTAAGCTTCCGGGTTAGACTCCTGCTCCTTGAAAGCGGCAGCTCTACCCTTTTTTGCTCAGTGTGAATGTTGACTGTAATCCATGGCTTCTGGTTGGGGTATGTACGTACTAGATTAGTACAGATTATGATTTTTCAACGCCGATACCAATTATTGGAGGACCAAAAAAGCCAATACCGATTAATCTGCCAATTTTTTATTGAATGAACACTTATTTTAACTTAATATAATACATTAATAAAATCATTTTAGCCTCAAGTAAATAATGAAACATGTTCAATTTGGTTTAAATAATGCAAAAACAAAGTGTTGGAGAAGAAAGTAAAAGTGCAATATGTGTTTTGTAAAGAAAGCTAACGTTAACGTTCCTTATACTATAGTATTGCCAGTGTAACAGTATAGCTTCCATCCCTCTCCTCGCTCCTCCCTGGGCTCGAACCAGCAACACAACGACAACAGCCATAACATCGAAGCAGCGTTACCCATGCAGAGCAAAGGAAACAACCACCCCAAGGCTGAGAGCGTGTAGCACGTGTTAACTAGCCATCCATTTCACTTCGGTTACACCAGCCTCATCTCGGGAGTTGATAGGCTTGAAGTCATAAACAGCGCAATGCTTAACGCACAACGAAGAGCTGCTGGCAAAACGCACGAGAGTGCTGTTTGAATGAATGTTTATACGCCTGCTTCTGCCTACCACCGCTGAGTCAAATACTTAGATACTTGTATGCTCAGTCAGATTATATGCAACGCAGGACACGCTAGATAATATCTAGTAATACCATCAACCATTTGTAGTTAACTAGTAATTATGATTGATTGTTTTTTATGCTAGCTAGCAACTTACCTTGGCTTACTGCATTTGCGTAACAGGCAGTCTCCTTGTGGAGTGCAACGAGAGAGAGGCAGGTCGTTATTGCGTTGGACTAGTTAACTGTAAGGTTGCAAGATTGGATCCCCCGCGCTGACAAGGTGAAAATCTGTTGTTCTGCCCCTGAACGAGGCAGTTAACCCACCGTTTCTAGGCCGTCATTGAAAATAAGAATGTGTTCTTAACTGACTTGCCTAGTTACATAAAGATTAAATAAAGGTGTAAAAAATGTAGATAATTTTAACAAATCTGCAAATCGGCACCCAAAAATACTGATTTCCGATTGGTATGAAAACTTGAAATCGGCCCTAATTAATCGGCCATTCCGATTAATCGGTCGAACTCTAGTACGTACGGTCACTGTGGGGACGACATCCTCGATGCACTTATTGATAAAGCCAGTGACTGATGTGGTGTACTCCTGATGTTGAAGAATCCCAGAACATATTCCAGTCTGTGCTAACAAAACAGTCCTGTAGTTTAGCATCTGCTTCATCTGACCACTTTTTTATAGACCGAGTCATTGGTGCTTCCTGCTTTAATTTTTGCTTGTAAACAGGAATCAGGAGGATAGAGTTATGGTCAGATTTCCCATATGGAGGGCGAGGGAGAGCTTTGTACGCGTCTCTGTGTGTGGAGTAAAGGGGGTCTGGAATTTTCTTTTCCTCTGGTTGCACATTTAACATGCTGATAGAAATGAGGTAAAACTGATTTAAGTTTCCCTGCATTAAAGTCCCCGGCCACTAGGAGCACCGCCGCTGGATGAGCGTTTCCTGTTTGCTTATGGCAGAATACAGCTCATTGAGTGCGGTTTTAGCTACGAAAAATACAGATGAAAACTCTCTAGGTAGATAGTGTGATCTACAGCTTATCATGAGATGCTTAACCTCAGACGAGCAAAACCATGAGACTTCCTTAGATATCGTGCACCAGCTATTGTTTACAAATATGCATAGGCCCCCGCCCGCACCGTGTCTTACCAGAGGCTACTGTTCTGTTCTGCTGATAGTGTATAACCCGCCAGCTATATGTTCTTAATGTCGTTGTTCTGCCACGACTCGGTGAAACATAAGATATTTTTTATGTTCAGTTGGTAGGATATACGTGCTTTCAGTTCGTCACATTTATTTTCCAGCGAACGTTAGCTAGCAGAACGGAAGGAAAGGGCAGATTAGCCACTCGTCGCCTGATCCTCACAAGGCAGCCTGATCTATTTCCGCGAAACCTACGTTTCCTTTTCCAGCGAATGACGGGGATCTGGGCCTGGTCGGATGTCCTTAGTATATCCTTTGCGTCCAACTCATTGAAGAAGAACTCCTCGTCCAATTTGAGGTGAGTAATCCCAGTTCTGATGTCCAGAAGCTCTTTTCGGTCATAAGAGATGGGTAGCAGCAACATTATGTTTAAAAAAAACTAATTACGAACAATGTGAAAAAACAAGCAAAATAGCATGGTTGGTCAAGAGCCGATAAGACGGCAGCCCTACCCTCCGGCGACATCATGTTTATACTCCCCTTATCACACTGTCAACCTCATCGCAGAGTCATAGGATCAGGAAATTAATCCTTAAGGAGTCATCTCCATCATCCAGCAGACCCAATCTGGAGAGATTTGTATAGAAACAAAACAAACAAACAACGCAACAATACACTTCTTCATATATCATCCGATACACTTCTACATATCATTCAAGGTGTGTAGACTTCAATCCAAAAACCTCAAAAGATTGGTAATTCCCCCATTTTGACACATGATTCACATAGTGACTGTGTAAAAACAACAACACTACTGGTTATAAAAGTAAAACCGAATTAGAATCACTACCCATAATAACTCCATGAAGAAAGAAATTGTACCCATAACTTGATTCAAGAAAATAGAAAAATGCCTGCAAACCATGTGGCAAAAACCAACAAAAATGGCCAGGCCTTATTTAATTTGGTAGCTCCTCTTTACCGCCGAATCCGGATACCTATAAAACTGCCGAATTTCACTAACTGCTCTCCCAAGGCCATAGCCTCAGGAAACATTTCAAAGTGAGAGACAATGACTACCCCCAATCTCCTGGAAGATAAAGTGTCAATTTCTTTAGCAACCCCAATGGTTTTAACTACAAACAAAACATGATTATAATAAGCCCATTTTACTCCCTCAAATCATGAATCGTTTGTTTTAATGTACCCCATTGCGCTTAATTTAGCATGCGCTACCCTTAGACATGGAAACGTGTATCTCGCCACCAAGTCTAACAATTCACTCCCATATCGTATTATATGACATTTCTCTCTTTTCCATAACCATATAAAATTATCCTGGTATTGTTACTAGACCAATGTCCAACGGCATATGTAATAGCTGTTTTGTCTTAAGATTGTTTATGTTAACCTTTTTTTAACTAGGCAAGTCAGTTAAGAACAAATTATTATTTACAATGACGGCCTACCCTGGCCAAACCCGGACGACGCTGGGCCAATTGTGTGCCGCCCTATGAGACTCCCAATCACGGCCAGATGTGATTCAGCCTGGATTTGAACCAGGCTGAATCACTCTGAGATGCAGTGCTTTAGACTGCTGCGCCACTCGGGAGCCCTAATACAGTGTTTCATTAAGTGGAATCGATAGCGTTTAAAATAAACAGACCCATAACCCCTTTCTGGTAATCTAAACATTGCAACCTGTTGCATTAATTTGGTATAAATATAAACCTGTTGTTTAACAAATGTAGAACCTTCAAAAAGTTGGTGCTGTCGCATCACCTTAACATTCAATACTTACTTTAATTACTGGACACTTCCACATAATGGAAACAGATTATAATTTTAAATGACATTACCTTCCTGCTTCATTTTACTGGTGTTACCTAAACTACAAAACCAAGCAACAATAATCAAAGAATGTTTCTCATACCTATACTTCAAATGTCCCACTGCCTGCTCGCTTTCAACCGTAGCTTATCTTTTTACACTCAAGGCTCAAACCCTCTACTCATCATTTAACCTTGTATTTAAACCTCAGCTTTTCAAATGACTAAAATATTGCATCAATGGAGTGCTATCAAAAAACTCACAAATAACATATTACCATTCACATACTGTCACCCATCTTAAGGTTTAGAAAATAAAAGAAACCAAACCATGATTATTCCCTCCTTACATAAAAAAATCAAATGTTTCCACGTAGTATACCCTAACAATACTACTCTATATTTTTAATACAAACCTCTGTTGGATATTCCCTTTCTGCTTCACACTTAGGAAAGGGGGATAACTAGTCAGTTGTACAACTGAATAACTTCAACTGAAATGTGTCTTCTGTATTTAACCCAACCCCTCTGAGTCAGAGAGGTGCGGGGGCTGCCTTAATCGACATCCACGTCTTCGGCACCCGGGGAACTTGCCTTGCTCAGGGGCAGAATGACAGATTTACTGGCTTAACGCTCTTAACCACTTGGCTACCTATTAAACGTCTATTATTTTAAGATGAACCTATAATGCACCAAATGTATAAAATACAACAGCCAATTCTTAATCAGTCCAAACAATTCAAATTCGAAATTCTTACTATCCAATTGACTTACTTACCTTTGTTACTAGCAATGCTTACTTCCAGACACAAACAAGAAAATACATCACTCTCCATTTTACTCACCTGGCAGAGCTGGTTAGGCTTTTTTTCCCAAGTTATTCAAAACGTTGGTGACTAACTGTGAAGCTGGCAATAATTTAATTTACGTTATTTTCCCTAATGTTTACTGACACCAGCCATATTCAACAGGCAATAGACAAAGCGAATTTACCAAGTACCCCATTTAACAATGTCCATGGAGAACGCACAATGACTAAAGTGGCTTGCGAAAGTATTCACTCCCCTTGGCATTTTTACTATTTTATTGCCTTACAACCTGGAGTTACATTTGTTTTGTTTTTTTTTTTTTGGGGGTTGTTGTATCATTTGATTTACACAACATGCCTACCAAGTTGAAGATGCAAAATATTTTTTCTGGTCAAACAGTGAAAAACTTGAGCTTGCCTAACTATTCACCCCACCAAAGTCAATACTTTGTAGAGCAACCTTTTGCAGTAATTACAGCAAGTCTCTTGGGGTATGTCTCTAGAAGCTTGGCACATTTAGCCACTGGGATTTTTGCCCATTCTTGAAAGCAAAGCTGCTCCAGCTCCTTCAAGTTGGATGGGTTCCACTGGTGTACAGCATCCTTTAAGTCATACCACAGATTCTCAATTTGACTGAGGTCTGTGCTTTGACTAGGCCATTCCAATACATTTAAATGTTTCCCCTTAAACCACTCAAGTGTTGCTTTAGCAGTATGCTTATGGTCATTGTCCTGCTGGAAGGTGAACCTCCGTCCCAGTCTCAAATCTCTGGAGGACCGAAACAGGTTTCCCTCAAGAATTTCCCTGTATTTAACGCCATCCGTCATTCCTTCAATTCTGACCAGTTTCCCAGTCCCTGCCATTGAAAAACATCCCAACAGCATGATGCTGCCACCACCATGCCTCGCTGTGGGTGATGGTGTTCTCGGGGTGATGAGAAGTGTTGGGTTTATGCCAGATATAGTGTTTTCCTTGATTGCCAAAAAGCTCAATTTTCGTATTATCTGACCAGAGTACCTTCTTCAATATGTTTGGGGAGTCTCCCACATGCCTTTTGGCAAACACCAAAAGTGTTTGCTTATTTTTTTCTTTAAGCAATGGTTTTTTTTCTGGCCACTCTCCCATAAAGCCCAGCTCTGTGGAGTTTATGGCTTAAAGTGGTCCTATGGACAGATACTCCAATCTTCGCTGTGGAGCTCCTTCAGGGTTATCTTTGGTCTCATTGTTGCCTCTCTGATTAATGCCCTCCTTGCCTGGTCCATGAGTTTTGGTGGGTGGCCCTCTCTTGACAAGTTTATTGTGGTGCCATATTCTTTCAATTTTTTAATAATGGATTTAATGGTGCTCCTTGGGATGTTCAAAATTTCTGATATTTTTTTATAACCCAACCCTGATCTGTACTTCTCCACAACTTTGTACCTGATCTGTTTGGAAAGCTCCTTGGTCTTCATGGTGCCGCTTGCTTGGTGGTGCCCCTTGCTTAGTGGTGTTGCAGACTCTGGAGGCTTTCAGAACAGGTGTGAGATCATGTGCCACTTAGATTGCACACAGGTGGACTTTATTTAACTAATTATGTGACTTCTAAAGGTAATTGTTTGCACCAGATCTTATTTAGGGGCTTCATAGCAAAGGGGGTGAATACATATGTACACACCACTTTTCTGTTTTAAATTTGTAAGATTTTTTTTAACAAGTTATTTTTTAAATTTCACATCACCAATTTGGACTATTTTGTGTATGTCCATTACATGAAATCCAAATAAAAATCCATTTAAATTACAGGTTGTAATGCAACAAAATAGGAAAAATGCCAAGAGGGATGAATACTTTTCCAAGGCACCATATACCATTTAGCTAAGCTAAGAATGACGTGAATAGTCAACAAATGCTGGACAGTTGAATAGCATATAGTTAATATACTAGCTCGATGCAATGATATACTATGCAGTTCATAAAGATAGCGCAAGCAACACTTAAGATAAACATTAAGCATACTACATACTCAAATTACTTCACAAATAGTACGGTTAGAGCGATTACGCTGATATAACGCTAATATCAATACACTGGTGTATTGAGCTAATGATTCTTCTTTTATATCATTGTGCCAAGTCATAATTGCATCCCTGAATTCTCTATTAGATTGGAATTTTCCTGTCAGCAGAGAAATGCTGCTAAGTTGATGATTAGATTTTTTTATATTTGTGCCGAATTGGTAGAACGCCTGTGCGCTTCTAGTAGTGCCTCCATAGCTTGGAAAAATAATTTATTCAATAAATATAGCATCTCATCTCTTACTGTGAAAAACACATTTTCAGGCCTTTTCTCTTTTTTAAAATTTTTATTGCACCTTTATTTAACCAGGTAAGCCAGTTGAGAACAAGTTTAACACAAAAGAAAATAATTATTTAAAAAAAAAACTATGTACAGTGTGTGCAAATGTAGAAGAGTATGGAGGTAGGCAATAAATAGACCCTAGAGGCAAAAATAATTACAATTGAGCATTTATACTGGAGTGATAGATGTGCAGATGATGATGTGCAAGTTGAGATACTGGGGTGCAAATGATGATGTGCAAGTAGAGATACTGGGGTGCAAAAGAGCAAGAGGGTAAGTAATAATATGGGGATGAGGTAGTCGGGTGTGCTATTTACAGATTGGCTATGTACAGGTACAGTGATCGGTAAGTTGCTCAGACAGCTGATGTTTAAAGTTAGAGAGGGAGATATAAGACTTCAGAGATTTTTGCAATTCGTTCCAGTCATTGGCAGCAGAGAACTGTAAGGAAAGGTGGCCAAAGTATGTGTTGACTTTGGGGATGACCAGTGCAATGTACCTGCTGGAGCGCGTGCTACGGGTGAGTGTTCCTGTGGTGACCAGTGAGCTGAGATAAGGCGGGCAATACCTAGCAAATACTTATAGTTGACCTGGAGCCAGTGGGTTTGGCGACAGATATGTAGTGAGGGCCAGCCAACGAGAGCATACAGGTCGCAGTGGTGGGTAGTATATGGGGCTTTGGTGATAAAACGGATGGCACTGTGATAGACTGCATCCAGTTTTCTGAGTAGAGTGTTGAGGGCTATTTTCTAAATGACATCGCCGAAGTCAAGGATCGGTAGGATAGTCAGTTTTACGGGGGTATGTTTGGCGGCACGAGTGAAGGAGGCTTTGTTGCGAAATAGGAAGCCAATTCTAGATTTAATTTTGGATTGGAGATGCTTTATGTGATTCTGGAAGGAGAGTTTACAGTCTAACCAGACACCTAGGTATTTGTAGTTATCCACATATTCTAAGTCAGAACCGTCCAGAGTAGTGATGCTAGTCAGGCGGGAGGATGCGGGCAGCAATTGGTTGAAGAGCATGCACTTAGTTTTTATAGCATTTAAAAGCAGTTGGAAGGAGTGTTGTATGGCGTTGAAGCTCGTTTGGAGGTTTGTTAGTACAGTGTCAAAAGAAGGTCCAGATGTATACAGAATGGTGTCGTCCAAGTAGAGGTGGATCAGAGAATCGCCAGCAGCTAGAGCGACATCATTGATATATACAGAGAAGAGAGTCGGCCCGAGAAGTGGACCCAGTGACACCCCCATAGAGACTACTAGAGGTCCGGACAACAGGCCCTCCGATTGGACACACTGAACTCTGAGAAGTAGTTGGTTTTGCCAAAAATGTATCGGAGGATGCATGACTTTCAACCCTCGTCTCTCCCAAGCCAGTACGGGAGTTGTAGCGATGAGCCAAGATAGTAGCTACTAACAATTGGATACCACGAAATTGGGGAGAAAAAGGGGGTAAAATTCAACAATAAAAAAACAAAAAGAAAGGAATCCTGAAACATCAATTACGGGGCATCTCAATTTGGTCAATGAATATACAGAGATTACTGGCTTCAGAAAAAAATAGAAAAAGTCAGAGGTATTTTCCCATCATCAAATAATAAGTTCATGCTTGAAAAGAACTTGGAAGCTATTTTGAATTCCTTGAAAGCAGCCTGTATGAGATGGTCCTCCCTCTTTTTTTATGTTCTGAGCAAGAATTGAAATAATACAAACTAAGCACGCTGCCTCTCAATCTACCACAATCCTTCTTTAAGAAGATCAATTAAATGATCAGTCAAAAGTTTGGACACACCTACTCATTCCAGGGTTGTTTTTTTTGTTTTTTTAAACTATTTTCTACATTGTAGAATAATAGTGAAGACATCAAAACTATGAAATAACACATTTGGAATCATGTAGTAACCAAAAAAAGTGTTAAACAAATCAAAATGTATTTTATATTTGAGATTCTTCAAAGTTGCCAACCTTTGCCTTGATGACAGCTTTGCCCACTCTTGGCATTCTCTCAACCAGCTTCATGAGGTTTCATTTCATTGAACAGGTGTGCCTTGTTAAAAGTTCATTTGTGGAATTTATTTTCTTAATGCGTTTGTGACAAGGTTGGGGTGGTATACAGAAGATGACCCTATTTGGTAAAAGACCAAGTCCATATTATGGCAAGAACAGCACAGAAAAGAGAAATGACAGTCAGTCAATCTGGAAAATGTCAAGAACTTTGAAAGTTTCTTCAAGTGCAGTTGTAAAAACCATCAAGCTCTATAATGAAACTGGCTGTCATGAGGACCGCCACAGGAAAGGAAGACCCAGAGTTACCTTCAAAGTAGCAACCCTTCTCATTGGTGACAGCTTTGCACACTCTTGGCATTCTCTCAACCAGCTTCATAAGGAATGCTTTTCCAACAGTCTTGAAGGAGTTCCCACATATGCTGAGCACAGGCAGTCAAGCCGACAGAGAAAACAATTACATTGAAACATAATTTGAATGAATTGCAAAGTTTCATAAAGGATGTCCATTCCAAAAACCACCTGGCATCCAGGGTGTAAAAATAATTATTAAATAAAAAAACAAGGGGACTACACCATCCTTTAAGGGAAAAATGGGATGAAGATCATTAAATACAAGAAATGTAATGGGAAAAGGTGTCAACACTGTTTTAGAACGCAAAGACATTCTAAAACACATAGTTTAGCATAATATAATCAACTGAACGCCATGTAAAATGAACAAGGCAAAAATGACAACTGACAGCAAATATTGGAGATGTAAATCAGATGATACTGGGCTTTGAAGCTACTGCCTTAGAGTGAACAAAAACAGAGAAATGTATGTCATTTGTAATTGATACCAAACGTGTATTGATACCAAATCATTATACCAATCAATAAAATATAATTCATACAAATCATGTAAACAATGAGGAACTGTTGATATTTCTTTCTCTGTGACTGCAATTGTATCATTATTCATATGGGGCGGCAGGGTAGCCTAGTGGTTAGAGCGTTGGACTAGTAACTGAAAGGTTGCAAGTTCAAATCCCCAAGCTGACAAGGTACAAATTTGTCGTTCTGCCCCTGAACAGGCAGTTCAACCCACTGTTCCTAGGCCGTCATTGAAAATAAGAATTTGTTCTTAACTGACTTGCCTAGTAAATAAAGGTTATAAAAAATATCAATTACCTATTTATTTGTTTCAGCCCTCCCATATATGCAACAGTATATTTTATTTATTTTTGGTGATGAATTCATATGATATGCAAAGAAAATAAATTTAGATTTAAATTTAGGTTTCAAGCTTATTTCCTGCAATTCTACACATTTTGTCATGGGGTGCAAAGAAAATGTTTCAGTTTTAAAGCTAATTTTGTAGCAATTCTACACAATTCTCTCCACCAACAAGAGTGGTGTGAACAGTATTTGTGCCTATAGAAATAGACGTGACGCGTACGGGGGATGTTCCCCAATGCTGGAATGCGGGCCCCTGAGTGAAAATGTTTCAGAACACCTGGTCTACTAGCTCTGCTGATTCAGCCTCCCTCTGTGCTCACTAAGCGTCCAACTGCGCATGTTCTTCCCCAGTAAATTACGGCTCAAATAAACAAGTCTCTGAATAAAAATGGTCTTCTTCTACCTCCAAGTCCGACATGATTGATCAAATTTTATGATGATTTGCCAATTAGCAAGCTAGCTACTTTAGCACGTACGCAACAGCTGGCTGCCTCCCAGGAGTTTTGTTTACAAAACCACATCAAGTCTCAAAGGAAGAGAGAGCAGGCAGAACCCAAAGTAGTCCATAAATCAGGAAGTTGACAGAATCTAATTTCTTACAATTATCAGTAATTTTAACAAATGTATAAATATTGATTACTATGTAAGACAAATTACCAACCACCCAGCTATGGAGAAGTTAGGTCTATTTCCCTGCTTTTGAGAGGAGCTGGCTAGCTGATACCCATAGATTACCAACAATTGCTCTAAACTAATGATATGCTACCTTCAAATTGCACGCAGAGACACATAAATGGTATCCATGAGTTCGTCTGACTCTGGTTAAGAAATTCCAAAATACCTAAGTATCCTTTTAATAGACCAATAATAGCTCGTTTTCAGTTTTCCCCTCCCCACTCAGACCACTCCCATACAGTCCTAGCTAAATTATTGCTTGAGAAATTGCTCTTTGCTAAGAAGCTATTTATTTGAAAACAATCACAGTAAGGTACTTAATTGTTACCCAGAAATACACTGCTCAAAAAAATAAAGGGAACACTTAAACAACACAATGTAACCCCAAGTCAATCACACTTCTGTGAAATCAAACTGTCCACTTAGGAAGCAACACTGATTGACAATAAATTTCACATGCTGTTGTGCAAATGGAATAGACAACAGGTGGAAATTATAGGCAATTAGTAAGACACCCCCAATAAAGGAGTGGTTCTACAGGTGATAACCACAGACCACTTCTCAGTTCCTATGCTTCCTGGCTGATGTTTTGGTCACTTTTGAATGCTGGCGGTGCTTTCACTCTAGTGGTAGCATGAGACGGAGTGAGTCTACAACCTACACAAGTGGCTCAGGTAGTGCAGCTCATCCAGGATGGGGCATCAATGCGAGCTGTGGCAAGAAGGTTTGCTGTGTCTGTCAGCGTAGTGTCCAGAGCATGGAGGCGCTACCAGGAGACAGGCCAGTACATCAGGAGACGTGGAGGAGGCCGTAGGAGGGCAACAACCCAGCAGCAGGACTGCTACCTCCACCTTTGTGCAAGGAGGAGCACTGCCAGAGCCCTGCAAAATGACCTCCAGCCAGGCCACAAATGTGCATGTGTCTGCTCAAACGGTCAGAAACAGACTCCATGAGGGTGGTATGAGGGCCCGACGTCCACAGGTTGGGGTTGTGCTTACAGCCCAACACCGTGTAGGACGTTTGGCATTTGCCAGAGAACACCAAGATTGGCAAATTCGCCACTGGCGCCCTGTGCTCTTCACAGATGAAAGCAGGTTCACACTGAGCACATGTGACAGACGTGACAGTCTGGAGACGCCGTGGAGAATGTTCTGCTGCCTGCAACATCCTCCAGCATGACCGGTTTGGTGGTGGGTCAGTCATGGTGAGGGGTTGCATTTCTTTGGGGGGCCGCACAGCCCTCCATGTGCTCGCCAGAAGTATCCTGACTGCCATTAGGTACCGAGATGAGATCCTCAGACCCCTTGTGAGACCATATGCTTGTGCGGTTGGCCCTGGGTTCCTCCTAATGCAAGACAATGCTAGACCTCATGTGGCTGGAGTGTGTCAGCAGTTCCTGCAAGAGGAAGGCATTGATGCTATGGACTGGCCCGCCTGTTCCCCAGACCTGAATCCAATTGAGCACATCTGGGACATCATGTCTCGCTCCATCCACCAAAGCCACATTGCACCACAGACTGTCCAGGAGTTGGCGGATGCTTTAGTCCAGGTCTGGGAGGAGATCCCTCAGAAGACCATCCGCCACCTCATCAGGAGCATGCCCAGGCATTGTAGGGAGGTCATACAGGCACGTGGAGGCCACACACACTACTGAGCCTCATTTTGACTTGTTTTAAGGACATTACATCAAAGTTGGATCAGCCTGTAGTGTGGTTTTCCACTTTAATTTTGAATGTGACTCCAAATCCAGACCTCCATGGGTTGATAAATTTGATTTCCATTGATCATTTTTGTGTGATTTTGTTGTCAGCACATTCAAGTATGTAAAGAAAAAAGTATTTAAATATTTCATTCATTCAGATATAGGATGTGTTATTTTAGTGTTCCCTTTATTTTTTTGAGCAGTGTACTTATATTGAGATAAAAACGGCTGCATTGAACCTTTAAGTCTGGGACCATGACTTTGAATTATCAAACCATTAAAAGGGTTTGTTTGGGATTTTGCTAATTAAGCTCTTTATCTACTTCCCTAGAGACCGATGAAGTCGTGGAAACCATTTTTACGTCTGTATGTAGGAAGTTAAAGGTAATTTTGCAAGCCAGTGCTAACTAGCTCAGCGTAAACACTGGAAGTATTTGGGTACAGCTGGCATTCTAGGTGTACCCAAAGACTTCCATTCTTTGCGCTAAGCTAGTTAACATTGGCTCTGCAAATTACCTTTAACTTCCTACATACAGAGACGTAAAAATGGTTTCCACGACTTCATCGGTCTCTAGGGAAGTAGATAAAGAGGTTAATTAGCAAAATCCCAAACAAACCCTTTTAATGGTTTGATAATTCAAAGTAAACTAAACTGCCTGCATACTGGACTCAGAGACATAATAATGGTATACACCAGTTCATCTGACTATGGGAAAGTAGATAAGGGCTTCATTCCCAAAATCCCAAACTATCCTTTTAAAGAGTGTCAAGTAAGCAAATCGCCAAACATGTTTGCATAGCAATCCCTCATTGCCGAATTAGAAGATGCTCCATAGCAGGGTGCTCATATCAGATTTCTTGATCCAACATCCTCTCACTCTGTATCTTTTACAGTCAGTAGACATGGAGGATGGGAAGCCTGATCTGCTGCTGGTCAAAGAGGAGACAATAGAAGATGGACCAGAGCGCATTGACCTGCTGAGTGGACTAAAGATGGGGGAGCAAGGTAAGGGAGACACACATATACAGAACATAATAGATATACTTCAATGGGAATAGTGATGTATCTACATAAAACTGAGTATATCAAACATTAGGAACACCTTCCTAATATTGAGTTGCACCTCCCCACACTTTTACCCTCAGAACTGCCTCAATTCATCAGGGTATGGACTCGACAAGGTGTCAATCGTTCCACAGGGATGCTGTCCCATGTTGACTCCAATGCATCCCACAGTTGTGTCAAGTTGGCTGGATGTCCTTTGGGTGGTGGACCATTGTTGATACACACGGGAAACTGTTGAGGGTGAAAAAAAAAACAGCAGGGTTGCAGTTTTTGACACAAACCGTTGAAAGGCACTTACATTTTCTGTCTTGCCCATTCATCCTCTGAATGGCACACACACACAATCCATGTCTCAAGGCTTAAAAACCCTTATTTAACCTGTCTCCTCCCCTTCATTTACAATGATTGAAGTGGATTTAACAAGTGACATCAATCAGGGATCATAGACTGACCAGTTAAAAACTGTCATGAAAAGAGGTGTTCTTAATGTTTTGTATACTCAGTGTATGTTTATAACAAACATAATGTATAAACTTGATGATTTAATTGACTCAAACTCCATATGTAGAGTTCTCTGCATGTTTGTAAAGTATTTTGTAACCTTTTCCTGAAGGTGATTGGCTAGAGGATAACAGAGGAGACTGGGTGGCCATCTTGGATACCCAGACTGCTGCAGCCAAGGGCCCAGGGGACAACATCACTGAGCAGGCCAGGATCAGAGGCGAGATAGTGGAGGTCAGTGGATGGGACAGCGTCCTCAACTCTGGGCTGGGGAACAACACTGTTAACCACAACCAGAAACAGACAGTTGAACACAAAACAACATCCAAACTTAGTCTCCATGACAACAGACTGGATGAAACCAGGACGAGGCGTAGATTTGGTCTGCAGGGACAGGGAGGTGTCCATATGAGAACAGACACAGACTCGGCTAGCGATGCTCCGTCCTGCTCCTATAGTTGTGATTCAGAGAGACTGATGGCGCCTCAGGCCCTAACAGATGCTGCCTTCAGCCTGTCTTCTATAGGATCTATCAACTGGAACATGGACCCTGCAACAACACAGACACTCCCTGGCCTTCATTCTCCTCACACTCCTCTGATGTTAAACCAGACCTCAGACAATGCCGGTGCCTCAACATTAAATGGCTACACAAGACCATTGACAAATGACCGTAGTAGAGACAGAATCAGTAAAGGTGGCAGCGCCAAAGAGAAGCGCTTCCAGTGTTCGTTCTGTAGGAAAGCCTTCAGTTTCCCCAAACAGGTGGAGATCCACCAGAGGATGCACACGGGGGAGAAACCGTTCGGCTGCCACCTGTGCCGGGCCAGTTTTTCTCAATCGTCCAGCCTGAATAGGCACCAGAGAGTCCATACAGGGGAGAAACCCTACAGCTGCCCCCAGTGTGAGAAGAGATTCTCCCGCCAGCACCAGCTGAAGGTGCACCTGAAGGTCCACACGGGAGAGAGGCCATTCGCCTGTACACACTGCGGGAAGAGGTTCTTAGAGAGGAGCTACCTCAGGATACACCAGCAGAAAATGCACATGGCCCATGTATAGAGGATAGTGACATATAATGTAGTACAAGTTAGTTTGTTTGTAGTTCATTTGTATTGAGTATAGTGACATGTAATGTAGTTAATTATATTGTTTTTATATGTAGTGTGGAACTGGAGGAGGTGGACTGAGGAAATCATGAGTATGATGAGAGAGTAGATGATATGGTGATGGTGTCTAAAAATGCTTCATTGATGAGTGACAACCTTGTCCTGTTGTTTGATCTGGTGTTTTATAATGAGTGCCTTCATTCATGTTTACTTGACATAAAGTAGTGAAGATGTGTGTAATGTAATGTTGAACCTTTTCCCAAAAATTCTAGTTACCATAGTGAAGTTATTCTACTTGTCACGTATCATTTTGTGTAATAAAAGTACTGTACTTCACGTTATGTGAGTGTATGACCATCTTGTTGAAATTAAATACAACATTGACTCTGCGCTGACTGACTTGGTTATTTTTTTATCATTTCAGGGACTGAGTTTCCCTTGTCACAGTCGAACCAACACATATGGACATTATTTATAATAAACTCCAATGGCTCCATATTTTTGGGTACTTGAATCACAGTGTTAGAGGTGGGCTTGACTATGGCTAACATTTGATATGTCATGTTTCTGTTTGTACAGCAAAGAATGACTTCTATAAACCTGTATATTATCTTCTGTACAATGTGTTTACAGTCTGCAGTCCATGAGGACCTGCTGATAACTGGTGTTCCTGGCGGGAGAGACCGTACCCTTGAGGCGGCTGGTCACAAACCCTGGCCCCGGATCAGAACCCTGGATCAGGAGCCGTTGCTCTTCCTCCCCGAGTCTGAACCAGGACCCAACCACGAGGGACAGAGACTCCACCACCACACAAAACAAAACCAGTGGACAGGTGGACTGAACAACCTCAGCCCTGGTGTTCATCAGAGAGACAGAGGCTCCAGTCAGGGATCCAGTCCGCAGCCCAGACCCTTCTCTTCACAGTCTCAGTGCAGGGATGGAGCAGGGCCTGGGGCTGATAGAGATAGACCCTCCTGTTCCTATGATATGAACAGAGCAGGTCAGCCTGGGCATCATCCTTCACAGAGAGTGGTGGGAGATCCCCCTGGGCCTGGGTCTAGCCTTCCACAGCTGCTTAATTGTTACCCCACGAATACAGACAGGGTCAGTATGGGCAGTCACCACAACAGGTACCTAGCCTATAACACAGCACACAATCCCGACAACACCCAAACAATGGCTCCATGTCATGGAGGGCTCTCTGGTGTCATTGGGTCAAAACGTGGGAGCCCAAGCATTGGGACCGACGCCGACAAGCCATACGCCTGCCCTACATGTGGGAAGCGATTCGCTAAGGCGAAATATGTGAAGCAGCACCAGACCGTTCACACCAAGGACAGCTTCAAGTGCAAACTATGTTACAAGAGCTTCTCCTTCCTAAGTAGCCTTATCAGACATAGGAATGTTCACAATAGGGAGAAATCGTAGCTTGAGATGTACACGAGGGATGTCTGGGAACTCGATCAAAATAAAAAAACAAGTCTCTCAGTTGAGCATCTGGATATGATCACATTCTCACATGATACAGACTTGTTGTTTGGTGTGCTGTCATAGCCAAAACACTGTCGTGTTATTGAAGAGTAACACTATTTCCCCTCTGAATGCTTTTTCTTATGTTCTATTCATAAAACACTTTTATAACACCTTTATAACAAGTCAGGTGAGATGACCCTGAGGTCATGCTTTCATTGGGGAAGAGGTCCAAAAACAACCCCTTACTGTGTCCCTTTCCCCTATTGCTCTCCCATGGCACTGGGTAGTAGGTAGGAGTTCTCCTTAATCAGATATCTTTCATCCTCCCCTCTATCATCTCATATCTGTTATATGGCTGTAGCAAACATTGCCACTCAATAATTGACTTACTCAGACACTCGGCTATATTATACTGATGTATGTCAACTGTTTGTTAAGCTTGTGAACTCTGGGGTTTTTCTTACCTATCATCTATGGTATGGGGTCTTTACAAACAGTCCTTGGCCTCAAGCTGTTTGCAGTAAATGGCCTGAAGGCTCCAGGTCTTGTGATGACGGGTGAAATAATAAACATGAACGAATGTAACCCTGTACTTGATATTACAACCTGGAGTGTATATCCTTTTAACCCTTTGTTAAATTGTCATTTGAAACAGGCTTGTGTAAATACATGTTTTAAGAGAGAGAGAGTAAATCTAGGCTAGAATAAGTATAGTTTAATATTTACCTTACTGATGTGATGTTGATGGAATAAAGTAATTCCTTGATTTTACACTATTCTTTCTAACACACTGTTCTTTCTAAATATAACGAGGCTATATACAGGGGGTAAATAAACAAAAGTTTAAGAAAGTAACACAAGATAATAAGGCTATATACAGGGGGTACCGGTTAGTCCATGAGTATGGGTTAGTCAAGGTAATTGAGGTAATATGCACATGTAGGTAGGGGTAAAGTGACAATGCATAGATAATACACAGCGAGTAGCAGCAGCGTAAAAAAGGGGGTCAATGCAAGTAGTCCGGGTAGCCATTTGATTAAGTGTTCAGCTTGCGGGTAGAAGCTGTTAGGGAGCCTTTTGGACCTAGACATGGCACTGACCATTTTTAGGGCCTTCCTCTGACACCTCCCGGTATAGAGATCCTGGATGGCAGGAAGCTTGGCCCTAGTGAAATATTCCTAAACATGCTTCCTGTTTGCAACAATGCACTAAAGTAATACTGCAAAAAATGTGACAAAGCAATTCACTTTTTGTCCTGTATACAATGTCTTGTTTGGGGCAAATCCAATACAACACATTACTAAGTACCACTCTCCATATTTTCAAGCATATTGATGGCTGCCTCATGTTATGGGTATGCTTGTAATTGTTATGGATTGGGGAGGTTTCAGGATAAAACAATTAATGGAATGGAGCTAAGCACAGGCAAAATCCTAAGCGGCGATACAGCCTGACAGAATGCTCTCGATGGTGCATCTGTAGAAGTTCAAAAGGGTCTAAGGGGCCAAGTCAAATTTCTTTAGCCTCCTGAGGTTGAGGAGGCACTACTTCTTCACCATGCTGTCAGTGTGGAGGGACCATTTCAGCTCCTCAGTGATGTGCACGCCAAGGATCTTGAGCCTCTCCATTGCGGCCCCTTCTATCTGGAAGAAGTGAGAAGAGTGGAAGGAGTAAGTGGTAGAAATGGTAATTGAGCCTGCACCAGTGAATGTTTCTTGGCAATCAAGGGATCCTGATAAACAGTGCCTTGACATTTTCCACATTTTATGTTACAGCCTTATTCTAAAAATGTTTTTTTTTTTTTTAATCTCAGCAATCTACACATCAGCAATACCCCATCATGACAAAGCAAAAACTGTTTTACTTTTATTTTAGAAAACATATAAATAAAAAAAGAACAGAATTACCTTCTTTACATAGTGGGGCAAAAAAGTATTGTCAGCCACCAATTGTGCAAGTTCTCCCACTTAAAAAGATGAGAGGCCTGTAATTTTCATCATAGGTACACTTCAACTATGCCAGACAAAATGAGAAGAAAAAAAATCCAGAAAATCACATTGTAGGATTTTTAATGAATTTATTTGCAAATTATGGTGGAAAATAAGTATTTGGTCACCTACAAACAAGCAAGATTTCTGGCTCTCACAGACCTGTAACAACTTCTTTAAGAGGCTCCTCTGTCCTCCACTCGTTACCTGTATTAATGGCACCTGTTTGAACTTGCTATCAGTATAAAAGACACCTGTCCACAACCTCAAACAGTCACACTCCAAACTCCACTATGGCCAAGATCAAAGAGCTGTCAAAGGACACCAGAAACAAAATTGTAGACCTGCACCAGGCTGGGAAGACTGAATCTGCAATAGGTAAGCAGCTTGGTTTGAAGAAATCAACTGTGGGAGCAATTATTAGGAAATGGAAGACATACAAGACCACTGATAATCTCCCTCGATCTGGGGCTCCACGCAAGATCTCACCCCGTGGGGTCAAAATGATCACAAGAACGGTGAGCAAAAATCCCAGAACCACACGGGGGGACCTAGTGAATGACCTGCAGAGAGCTGGGACCAAAGTAACAAAGCCTACCATCAGTAACACACTACGCCACCAGGGACTCAAATCCTGCAGTGCCAGACGTGTCCCCCTGCTTAAGCCAGTACATGTCCAGGCCCATCTGAAGTTTTCTAGAGAGCATGTGGATGATCCAGAAGAAGATTGGGAGAATGTCATATGGTCAGACGAAACCAAAATATAACTTTTTGGTAAAAACTCAACTCGTCGTGTTTGGAGGACAAAGAATGCTGAGTTGCATCCAAATAATCCCATACCTACTGTGAAGCATGGGGGTGGAAACATCATGCTTTGGGGCTGTTTTTCTGCAAAGGAACCAGGACGACTGATCCGTGTAAAGGAAAGAATGAATGGGGTCATGTATCGTGAGATTTTGAGTGAAAACCTCCTTCCATCAGCAAGGGCAATGAAGATGAAACGTGGCTGGGTCTTTCAGCATGACAATGATCCCAAACACACCGCCCGGGAAACGAAGGAGTGGCTTCGTAAGAAGCATTTCAAGGTCCTGGAGTGGCCTAGCCAGTCTCCAGATCTCAACCCCATAGAAAATCTTTGGAGGGAGTTGAAAGTCTGTGTTGCCCAGCAACAGCCCCAAAACACCACTGCTCTAGAGGAGATCTGCATGGAGGAATGGGCCAAAATACCAGCAACAGTGTGTGAAAACCTTGTGAAGACTTACAGAAAACGTTTGACCTCTGTCATTGTCAACAAAGGGTAAAAAACAAAGTATTGAGATAAACTTTTGTTATTGACCAAATACTTATTTTCTACCATAATTTGCAAATAAATTCATAAAAAATCCTACAATGTGATTTTCTGGATTTTTTTTCCTCATTTTGTCTGTCATAGTTGAAGTGTACCTATGATGAACATTACAGGCCTCTCTCATATTTTTAAGTGGGAGAACTTGCACAATTGTTGGCTGACTAAATACTTTTTTGCCTCACTGTAAGTATTCAGACCCTTTGTTATGAGACTTGAAATTGAACTCAGGTGAATCCTGTTTCCATTGATAATCCTTGATGTTTCTACAACTTGGAGTCCACCTGTGGTAAATTCAATTGATCGGACATGATTTGGAAAAGCATACACCTGTCTATTTAAATTCTAACAGTTGACAGTGCATATCAGAGCAAAAACCAAGCCATGAGGTCGAAGGAATTGTCCGTAGACCTCTGAGACAGGATTGTGTTGAAGCCCAGATCTGGGGAAGGGTACCAACAAAAATTATGCTGCATTGAAGGTCCCCAAGAACACAGTGGCCACAATCATTCTTAAATGGAAGAAGTTTGGAACCACCAAGAGTCTTTCTAGAGCTGGCCACCCGGCCAAACCGAGCAATCGTTGGCAAAGGGAAGTGACCAAGAACCAGATGGTCACTCTGACAGAGCTCCAAAGTTCATCTGTGGAGATGGGATAATCTCACAGAAGGACAACCATCTCTGCAGCACTCCACCAATCAGTCCATTAGAGTGGCCAGACGGAACCCACTCCTCAGTAAAAGGCACATGACAGCCCACATGGAGTTTGCCAAAAGGCCTCTAAAAGACTCTCAGACCATGAGAAACAAGATTCTCTCGTCTGATGAAACCAAGATTGAACTGGAGGAAGCCTGGCACCATCTCTATGGTGAAGCATGGTGGTGGTGTCATCATGCTGTGGGGAAGTTTTTCAGTGGCAGGGACTGGGAGATAAGTCATGATCGAGCAAAGATGAATGGAGCAAAGTATAGAGAGATCCTTGATGAAAATCTGCTACAGAGCGCTCAGGACCTCAGACTGGGGTAAAGTTTCACCTTCCAACAGGACAACAACCCTAAGCACACAGCCAAGACAACGTAGGAGTGGCTTCAGGACAAGTCTCTGAATGTCCTTGAGTGTCCAGCCAGAGCTGGAGAGATCTGAAAATAGCTGTGCAGCAACACTCTCCATCCAACCTGACAGAAATTGAGAGGATCTGCAGAGAGGAATGAGAGAAACTCCCCGAATACAGGTGTGCCACGCTTGTAGCGTCATACCCAAGAAGACTCGAGGCTGCAGTTGCTGCCAAGGTGCTTCAACAAAGTACTGTGTAAAGGGTCTGAATAAACTCAGCAAAAAAATAAATGTCCTCTCACTGTAAACTGCGTTTATTTAAAGCAAACTTAACGTGTAAATATTTGTATGAAACTAAGACTCAACAACTGAGACAGAAATGGAACAAGTTGAACAGACATGTGACTAACAGAAATGGAATAATGTGTCCCTGAACAAAGGGTGGGTCAAAATCAAAAGTAACAGTCAGTATCTGGTGTGGCCACCAGCGATTGCCTGCAATGACAACAAGCTCAGTCCGATGATGCTGTGACACACCGCCCCATATCATGACGGACCCTCCACCTCCAAATCGATCCCGCTTCAGAGTACAGGCCTCGGTGTAACGCTCATTCCTTCAACGATAAATGCGAATCCGACCATCACCCCTGGTGAGACAAAACCGCAACTCATCAGTGGAGAGCACTTTTTGCCAGTCCTGTCTGGTCCAGCGACGGTGGGTTTGTGCCCATAGGTGACGTTGTTGCCGGTGATGTCTGGTGAGGACCTGGCTTACAACAGGCCTACAAGTCCTCAGTCCAGCCTCTCTCAGCCTATTGAGTACAGTCTGAGCACTGATGTGCGTTCCTGGTGTAACTCTGGCAGTTGTTGTTGCCATCCGGTACCTGTCCCGCAGGTGTGAAGTTTGGATGTACCGATCCTGTGCAGGTGGTGTTACACGTAGTGTGCCACTGCGAGGATGATCAGCTGTCCGTCCTGTAGCGCTGTCTTAGGCGTCTCACAGTACGGACATTTCAATTTATTGCCCTGGCCATATCTGCCATCCTCATGCCTCCTTGCAGCATGCCCAAGGCACGTTCACGCAGACGAGCAGGGACCCTGGGCATCTTTCTTCTGGTGTTTTCCCGAGTCAGTAGAAAGGCCTCTTTAGTTAGTGTCCTAAGTTTTCATAACTGTGACCTTAATTGCCAACCGTCTGTAAACTGTTAGTGTCTCAACAACCATTCCACAGGTGCATGTTCATTAATTGTTTATGGTTCATTGAACAAGCATGGTAAACAGTGTTTAAACCCTTTACATTGAAGATATGTGAAGTTATTTGGATTTTAACAAATTATCTTTGAAAGACAGGATTCTGAAAAAGGGACATTTATTTTTCTGTTGAGTTTACTTGTGTAAATTTGATATTTCAGTTTCACATTTTGTTATGAGAATTTCATATCAATGTTCATAAACTTCAATTAATCTACTCAGTCTGCAACCCAGAGTTTGTAAGGTTCTGGTTTAAATGAAACAGACAGAGTGCCCAGCTTAGAATAGTCAAAATGTTTATTCACGAGAGCGCTCTAAAATAAAAAATGCAAACAGTGTTTATAACACACACAAACAAGTTCAAATCTTAAGGTATGCCTTGCTCAGACAGTCAGTGTTTTTCCACTACACAGATACATTGTTTAATCTGCAACATGTTTCATAATTTTCTGCAAGCCTAACAGTTTCTCCCCTCCACGGGTGGAGACAGAATGTCCTGTAAGGAGCACAGTAGTACAACTTGTCTGTTGATAGCTCCTCTTACCTTTTGTTTCCCACTTGCGCCCTGCTTACATACTAAAAAGGAACAAAAAGGTCCTAATTCTGACTAAAACTACACACATCAGATTATAGTTTTATGATTCTAATAAATTTCACACAATTATATGGTTTCAGGGTGGAATATTTTTAGTCATTATCTTAACATTACCTTAAACATATAAATCATTTAGTCATTATCTTACCATTACCTTAAACATATAAATCATATCAATTTCTATTATATCACATTTATTTGCAAAAATGTCTAAACCTGTTTTTGCTTTGTCATTATGGGGTATTGTGTGTAGATTGATTTGGGGGGGGGGGGGGGGGGGGCGATTTAATCAATTTTAGAATTAGGCTGTAAGAGGTAACAAAATGTGGAAAGAGTCAAGGGGTCTGAAAACTTTCTGAATGCACTATATTACATGTGAAACGGGTGAACTTTGTAGCATTTTTCTCAATGGTCATAAACTGCACAGCACAAATGAAGAAATCAGAGTGCAGCAGAATGCTTTTTGGGGACTCAGTGAGTTGACAACCGAAGCATTGTAAGAAATCCTGTCAAAGGGATGTGAACCATATGGAGGGGTGCTAGCAAATGCAGCCGTGGCAGAGATCTGTAAACTCGTAGACGACTGCTGTGTTATGTTTGGAACTAACTCAAAGCCAGAAAGAACGTGATTACAGAGGAAACTACAGCTACTGGAACTGAAGACTGCACGAGAGCGCGCAGATCGACCCATACAGCGCCGTATGGGGGGGAAAGTTAGGACAATTCTAAGGGCCTGTGACTGACAGGATCCCTAAAAAATTATTAGAACATTGGGTTAATAATTTAATATTGAAAAAAAGGACCTATCATCATTAATATATTTGTTTTACAATGCACTAATAAAACTACGTTTTTTTCTTTTCTTGTTTTTGTTAAAAAGTAAACATCCAGAGAGCCTCTGTATGGGAAAAAAAAATGATTAAATCCTTTTCAATGATAAGAATTCAAACACAAATTATTTTTCCACAACTGTAACGGTATTCCTGTGGTGAAGTAGAGGCGGACCAAAATGCAGCGTGGTGGTTATTCATATTCTTTAATGAAGGAACTATACATGAAATAACTAACAAAACAATAAATGTGCAAAAACCAAAAACAGTCCTATCTGGTGCAAACACAGAGACAGGAACAATCACCCACAAACACACAGTGAAACCCAGGCTACCTAAGTATGATTCTCAATCAGAGACAACTAATGACACCTGCCTCTGATTGAGAACCATACTAGGCCGAAACATAGAAATACCCCAAAACATAGAAAAACAAACATAGACTGCCCACCCAACTCACACCCTGACCATACCAAAATAAATAAACAAAACAAATAAACAAATAATACAAAACAAAGGAAATAAAGGTCAGAACGTGACAACAACGATCATTATATGAAACAAAAACAGCCTATAGTCTGTATTGGATGCTGGATAGTTTGAAGCATTGAATGACAGCCAATGTTAAAATAATACCTTCAGGGCTTCTGGTCATTTGCACACACAGTACATAGCTTTTTCTATTTTATTCTATTTTCTTTTGTATTATTGACTGTACGTTTGATAACTCTGTGTTGTTTTTGTCGCACTGCTTTTCTTGATCTTGGCCAGGTCGCATTTGTTAATGAGAACTTGTTCTCAACTGACCTCCCTGGTTAAATAAAGGTGAAATAAAAAATAAATATATAAAAATGGTTGAGGTATGTCTCCATGGCTTTGAAGCAGACTGTGGTGGTGATACGCAACTGCAGGTCATTTGGGTCCATATTCTGCAGGATTCAGTGCAGTTTAATTTTTTCCATGGTGCATGCAGTTAATTTAAGTCAACAAAATGGAAGTAACTGAAATGTTGGTTGATGTTATTACAAATGGTAGTATATTATAGGATATATTATCATGTGTGTCATGTACACTCTACAGAGCCAGGATCCTCTTCAATTGATACAGTTTTGTCAGGGAGGAGTGCGGAAGTGAAGGAAGAGGTGAAAGACTGTCCTGGCAGTACCAATGCAGATGATGAGGATGGAGCAAATGAGAGAAGGTGCACAGAAAGAGACAGACAAAGTGAGAATGTTGAAAAACAAGCTGATCAGTGACTTTGCTAGCAAGAAGGCTCGCCGTTATTACAATAATAATGAATGCTTTTGATATCTAACGATGCAGGTTTATAAAGATATATTGTATATTATTTTTTATTTTACCCTTATTTAACTAGGCAAGTCAGTTAATAACAAATTCTTATTTTCAATGACGGCCTAGGAACAGTGAACAGTGCCTGTTCAGGGGCAGAACGACAGATTTGTACCTTGTAAACTCGGGGGTTTGAACTTGCAACCTTCCGGTTACTAGTCCAACGCACTAACCACTAGGCTACCCTGCTGTGGCTGACTAAATACTTGCGAAAGTATTCGGCCCCCTTGAACTTTGCGACCTTTTGCCACATTTCAGGCTTCAAACATAAAGATATAAAACTGTATTTTTTTGTGAAGAATCAACAACAAGTGGGACACAATCATGAAGTGGAACGACATTTATTGGATATTTCAAGAAAATGTAACAAATCAAAAAGGTATTCATCCCAAAATGTTTTGGATAAAACATTACTATATGGTGTTATGTCAAATGTATGTATTTTTTAAGTACAAATGTATATCTTCTTATAAATATATTTTAATATTATTTAAAATAGGTAACACCTGGGTAAATGTAGGGTATCATATAGACGTTTTAAATAATACCTAACTTTTAGAACGGGCTACAGATTTTGCCCGAACCTCGTGATGTGTGGTGATAGTATGCAAAACACAGTATCTCTTGTTTTACCTAATGGCGAAGCAGATTTTGAACAATTTATAGCCCTGCTGGAACGTCTTGTTCAATCTAATGTATCCATCGTAGCTGATAGGACCTTAGAACTTGTTGTACAAATAGTCCGCCAACCCCTAGGCCGAGGTGGTCAAAGAAGAAAACTTGATAGTCTCATGCAATCAGAAATCATAAAAAATAAGCTGGCCTATCTCATAAACGTTAACACTCCTGGTAATCAGTTATGCTTTGTAATAGGCCTATCACATTTACTCAACCCTGGATGTACTGATCTAGAAGCTTTACAAAAGGCTAGTGACCTCCAAAAGGCTGTAGGTCTATGTATACATGAGCCTGTGGCTTCCTCTGACATAGTCAAATTTGCTTTAACATCAAGATTGTGGTTTTGTAGCATAGTAGAGATAATTCAGCTCTCTTGAAATTCCAGAACCCTGTACTTTTATGTGCAAAACAACCATTTTTATGGTATTACCGACATCAGAGCTTTCTTAGGAGCACCATATGTGTGCCCATCATGTCATTCAGGCTACACCCGACAAGGGGGGGAGGCACTCTTGTCGTTATAACTGTTCAGTGTGTCAGGATGAAAAATGGCCAATGCAGCCCTTACACCTAACACCATGTGAGGATTGTCATCGTACATGTTGTTCCTCCTACTGCTACGAAAAACACAACATTGAAACATGGCACCCCAAGGCATGTAAATCTGTAAGCAGTTGTGACATTTTAACAAGAAATGTCCAAAATGCCATTGCAATTAAAAAGGGTTAAAAAGGGGTTCCATATACGTAATGCCCCACTTACTAAAAGATTCCGGGTAGTCTATGACAAGAGATTGCTTTTCCCTGACGGAACCACCTTGCCCTTTGGTTACTGACTTTATGTTTACAAGCCCTGTGTGTCTTATCCCTTAAGATATAATGGATGCTGTAGAAGGTTTTGATCCCAGGTTGCAACTACCATTTTTTTCGGCCTTAATCGCAGACCCATCCAACAGCGGTAAAACTTGTTTTGTTAAAATTATTTGAGAATTCTGAACATATATTATCTCAGAAACCTGACAATATTGTGTGGTGTTATTCATGTTATCAACCTTTGTATGATGAGTTGTTGAAGAAAATAAAAATCAAGTTTGTTGAAGGAATACCCGCACCCCTGTCTGATGAGCTCTTACCTCCTCATAAAATCAATCTGCTGGTTTTGGATGATATGCTTTTTGCTGGAAGTGAACATCCTGAAATAGCACAAGCTTTTACTCAATATACTCATCATTGAAACCTGCCAGTGCTTTCCTTGGTACAAAATGTATTTCACCAAGGCAAAAATAGCCGTACCATTAGTTTGAACGCCAATTACTTGGTTTTGTTCAAAAACCCTAGGAGACAAACTACAAATAAATACTTTAGCTCAGCAGATGGACATAAATCCTACTTTATGGAAAGCTATGAGGACGCTACCAAAGCACCATTTTCTTATTTAATGGTAGATTTCAAATCAAATACTCCAGAACACCTGAGGCTCAGAACAGGATTGTTTCCGTGGGAGTGGCCGACAGTTTACATTCCGAAATAATAATAAGAATTCTCTGCGTTTAAAAAGAAAACCTACCACTCTTGAGATCCCTAGTTGGGGCTACCCATAAAGAACGTAAGGCAATCTTGGGTCATTGTTCTTCAGATCTCATATAACCACTATGTGAGATTTCTTTGAATCTTCTCAAAGGACGCATTCCACTCACCCTAAAAAAATTAAAAAGAGACAAAAGACAGCGATCAAACTCTTTGCCAATAAAAGGGCAAGTCTTCAAAAGAAGAGACATACAACAGTCTGGGGTTTTTCTTCTACCTTTACTCAGTATAGTCGTGCCCCTCATCCCCAGCCTTATTGCTGCCAGACGTGGGGGTTGAACACAGAGTGTGATGGCAAATAAAATGTACTTAGTGACTCAACAAGAGTTGGATAGACTTAAACAACAATTACAGAGTCCTGAAAATATCAGACAAACAGCAGAAAATGATTTGGATATGGCCATGAAGGATATTTTTAACAGGAAAGAATTGAATCCCTATGATAAGGTCCAAAAATACACAATACACCTCTTGCAAAGATATTTGGCCTTGGTAAAACAAGGCGAGAGAGAGACCAACCATTTATCGCTTTCCCTACTGGAACCCTTAAAGGATGAAGAGCATAGAGAGAGAGAGAGCCATGCCCCGTAATGCCTGGACCAGAGATCTTACAGGTTGAAGATCAAATGCATGTTGAAGATAATGTCATGCATGACATGTTGACACATGTTCCAGCACTTAACAGGAAAAATGTTAGATACATTATGAACAAAATAAAATACTCAAAGGGGGCCGCTACTTGGAATGACAAAGGAGAGTTTTTCTTTCAGGGGGATGTTGTCAGGGGTTCTCATATGATGGACTTGCAAATACCACTGCATCCCACAAGACCTCCTGGGTGGCATCAATTTCTTAAAGCCCTGGCAGTCCTCAACATTCCACTCTTGTGTGTACCAAACTATAAGCTTCACCAACAGATTCAAACTTTAAAACAAAACCCTTCAAAGAGCTACAGCACTCCTGAAGATGTTCTTGGAACCCCTCCCCATTTTGAAATGGTTAATAAATAACTAATTTATGGATGAGTCCTCACCCCTGAACGCCTCAGGACCTTTTCCTAATCTCTCAGGGTGGTTAGACTTTTGAATGACTTTTGATTAAATTCAATAAATTGTATTTTTTTATGATACAATTTAACATTTGTGACATTCTTTAAACATTTGACGTGAACATACACATTGATTATAGGGTCTTAAAGGACATACTTAAACACTTGATATTTTCTAACAAAACAATCTACGGTGCTATCATTACTTAAATCATCAATATAAAGAGACATAACATCTTCAAAAGAAACTCCACAGGCTCTTTGGCATAGGTAAAATACACAGTGTTGACCACATGTAGTAGAAAGGTTATCTTGTACTTGTTTGATGCTGTAGTAGATCTTTGATCCATTTTTTGTTCAAAAACTGTAATAGGGAAATGTGAAAATCTGGGGGGGAAAGTCATAGGAATCAAAAACAGTTGCGATTTTTCTACCTCCTTCGCCATCTTCTAATGTTACAGCTAGCCAATGTTCACCAGGCATGTGTTTAGGATGGGTGTTGACAACAAACATTGCCGGTCGATCCTTCCATTTCTCAAAAGGTAGTTCATCACAAGCCCATACTCCACAAAATTGTTTCCCAATCAAGCGGCTCATGAGACCTTGTAGCTCTTGGGTATTCATGTTTTGCTCAATGATCCTTAATATCTTAATTAATAATAATCCACTAAAACTTGTCTTCGGGCATTCACTTCCCAGATTGAATCAGAGCATGCATGAACAATCATACTAACTGTACAAGCTAAAGGTGTACGGAAACACATTTCCAGCCTGAGGTTACCTTGGGGCACCACAGACAGATTTCCTGAGGTGTCATCATCCGGTGATAAATTGAAAGCATACAATGTGTACCCTCTGCAAAATCATTTCTGTCAATAGGTAAAGAGAGATCTTTTAGATGCCTCCCTGTAGCCAAGAATAGATTGTAAAATTCTCGCACAGATATGTTATTGAATTGTGGTTGGAATGCCTTAGCAGGGACCTGACATCTGTCCTGACAGAGAGCTACATACTCTGCATTGAAATGCTGAAAATGTATGTTTTTTTACATAAACGGCCTGTATAGAGGTGTGATCAACCAAGCCTATAACGATGTAGCTGGGTAACGGACCTAAAAACAGGCTTTCTTGACTGCAGATTCTACTCCCCACAGGTACGCTGAATGTTTCATGGTAATTATTTGGAGGGAGTAAAGGGAATTTCCTTTCATCAAAGCCTGTGAATGACCCAGACGAACTGCCGGAGATAGACACTTTTTTACAAAAAAAGCGAAGCCCCCAACACTTTTAAACTAAAGTCACCATCTTGGGCAAACATCAGACAAAACTCATCCTTGGCCCTTGCTCATTTCATCAATAAAATCAACCGAATTTAAGAGTAAACGTTCTTGAAAGAAAATGTGAGAGTGTATAGGACCTACCAGATCTCGAGAGTCTGCAGAGTAGTGAGCACGAGCCTCCAGTCCTGGGGTCTATGGCTTCCACAGAAGCTCCTGCAGTATCCTTGCTAAACAGCCCAGAATTGTGTCTTCAAAGTGTCTTCGGAGTAGTTTAGTAAACATTCCAGGATAGCCCTATAAGAATAGGTGGCACTGCTTTGACTGATAAGGCGTTCACCCAAAGTCACATCCACTTAGGAGAAGATGGTCGCCAAGGGGTAATTAATGAGGCTCACCTTAGCATCATTTGCAATATTGGTCCCATCTCTTTTGGTCACTTTGAGACGTAAATGTAATAAGGTGTTGTTGAGGTCCAGGTAGTTGTCACCATGGCCTGGGATGAAAAACTCTATAGGTCAATTGTCTGTAATGGCAGAGAGTGGGGCTATCTATTGAAAATTGGGTTAAGGGGGCTGTGAAAAGATTGAGCTCTGTCTTTATAGCTTCAGAGGACATGTGGTGTAAAAAAAGCCATGTTGCTTGTTCTTTTAGAAAATACTTCTGAGTATTCTTTTTGCAGTTTTTGGTTGAGACCACCTCACTTTACGTCGTGTTTGACTTACTGACTTTCTTCTAATGTTTAACCTCCGCTTTTTAAGAGGGGGGCCTACGCCTTATACCCGGAGGTCTCTTTTTGGTCTTCGAGACAACAGCATAAGACCTGGGCCTTCTTTATGTTCAGGATCTGAGGACACACATCTAGTCATAGCATTAGCCACCACCTCACTTACTATATATATTTTTGGCTGCTGATTTTAAACGAGGTTTGGCTATGCTAAGGCCTCTCTTCATAAAATGATAAAACCATCCTAAAGAGGTTACGAAATACACCACCTATCCCTGAACCATACATGGTCGGGGTTCCATGATAACCAGCTAATCCATTACCCACTTGATAAACAGTATGATACATATCGGTTAGGATCGAGATGGTGGTTGTGTATATAACCATTTAAATTGATCTGTCTTTTTAAATTTTATATATATAGACTGCCCCCCCCGTTCCCCAGACCTGAATTGGATTCAGGGGGGGCCAATCCATAGCATATATATACAGTGGGGAGAACAAGTATTTGATAACCTGCAAAATAAGTTTCCTACTTACAAAGCATGTAGAGGTCAGTCATTTTTATCATAGGTACACTTCAACTATGAGAGACGGAATCTAAAACAAAAATCCAGAAAATCACATTGTATGATTTTCATTTGGTTCAGGGTTAGGAGGCCGTTCAACTCCTAGATGATCCTCTCTACAGTTCTATAGAATCCTTTTTTAAAGCTTAATAGGTTTAGGGGGTTCAGATGTCCTTTTAAAATTAAAATTAAATACAAATCACGGTCCTTATCCTTGATATTATATCAACTATGTGGGTATGTAATCTCACTGAGACCTACTTCCCAGGCCTCTGATAACTCTATAGGCTTTGGAAATTTGATTGTATAATTCAAACTTTGTTATTCCTATATACACTGCTCAAAAAATAAAGGGAACACTAAAATAACAAATCCTAGATCTGAATGAATGAAATATTCTTATTAAATACTTTTTTCTTTACATAGTTGAATGTGCTGACAACAAAATCACACAAAAATTATCAATGGAAATCAAATTTATCAACCCATGGAGGTCTGGATTTGGAGTCACATTCAAAATTAAAGTGGAAAACCACACTACAGGCTAATCCAACTTTGATGTAATGTCCTTAAAACAAGTCAAAATGAGGCTCAGTAGTGGGTGTGGCCTCCACGTGCCTGTATGACCTCCCTACAACACCTGGGCATGCTCCTGATGAGGTGGCGGATGGTCTCCTGAGGGATCTCCTCCCAGACCTGGAATAAAGCATCCGCCAACTCCTGGACAGTCTGTGGTGCAACGTGGCGTTGGTGGATGGAGCGAGACATGATGTCCCAGATGTGCTCAATTGGATTCAGGTCTGGGGAACGGGGAGGCCAGTCCATAGCATCAATGCCTTCCTCTTGCAGGAATTGTTGACACACTTCAGCCACATGAGGTCTAGCATTGTCTTGCATTAGGAGGAACCCAGGGCCAACCGCACCAGCATATGGTCTCACAAGGGGTCTGAGGATCTCATCTCGGTACCTAATGGCAGTCAGGCTACCTCTGGCCAGCACATGGAGGGCTGTGCGGCCCCCCAAAGAAATGCCACCCCACACCATGACTGACCCACCGCCAAACCGGTCATGCTGGAGGATGTTGCAGGCAGCAGAACGTTCTCCATGGCGTCTCCAGACTCTGTTTGTCACGCCTGTCACATGTATTCAGTGTGAACCTGCTTTCATCTGTGAAGAGCACAGGGCGCCCTTTGGCGAATTTGCCAATCTTGGTGTTCTCTGGCAAATGCCAAACGTCCTGCACGGTGTTGGGCTGTAAGCACAACCCCCACCTGTGGACATCGGGCCCTCATACCACCCTCATGGAGTCTGACCGTTTGAGCAGACACATGCACATTTGTGGCCTGCTGGAGGTCATTTTGCAGGGTTCTGGCAGTGCTCCTCCTGCTCCTCCTTGCACAAAGGCGGAGGTAGCGGTCCTGCTGCTGGGTTGTTGCCCTCCTACGGCCTCCTCCACGTCTCCTGATGTACTGGCCTGTCTCCTGGTAGTGCCTCCATGCTCTGGACACTACGCTGACAGACACAGCAAACCTTCTTGCCACAGCTCGCATTGATGTGCCATCCTGGATGAGCTGAGCTGCACTACCTGAGCCACTTGTGTGGGTTGTAGACTCCGTCTCATGCTACCACTAGAGTGAAAGCACCGCCAGCATTCAAAAGTGACCAAAACATCAGCCAGGAAGCATAGAAACTGAGAAGTGGTCTGTGGTCACCACCTGCAGAACCACTCCTTTATTGGGGGTGTCTTGCTAATTGCCTATAATTTCCACCTGTTGTCTATTCCATTTGCACAACAGCATGTGACATTTATTGTCAATCAGTGTTGCTTCCTAAGTAGACAGTTTGATTTCACAGAAGTGTGATTGACTTGGACTTACATTGTGTTGTTTAAGTGTTCCCTTTATTTTTTGGAGCAGTGCATATCTGCAGACATTACTGGGGAGAGTCAGGTAAAATCCACTGTGCTCCAGTGTACACTCGAATGGAGGTGTTTTTATCCTGCATGAGGGTTTAAGTTAACCCCCACTGCCTCCACCACCTCTTCCTCTAATACTCAACTGTTGAACTTTTGTGGACAGTTTTTCCAATGGACCAACACCCATTTTTTAAAAACCATTTTCTCTCTCTTGATCCAGAAGCTCCTCCACATGAAAGACTTTGTCTTTGCCCATCTTTACCTTCTGGAGTTTCTTCTATAAGCTCCCCATCATAATATTTTAACTTGTAGACAGGAGGTATACGTGGTAGACATTCAGTAACTGTGAACAGCTCATCGCTGTAACCTTGCTCATATTTTTTTGTCGAAAACACCCCTCAACATGGATATACGTACCAAGTCACCCACGATGAATTTAAAATCTATTTTTTTCTTACGGCGAAGGGGAAACAGACCATACAGATTTTTAAAGATTTGAAGAGTTTTCAGAAGAGACCTCAGAGGGTTTCATACATATACTCTTATAGTAGCTGTAATTATAACCTTTACTAAACCTTGAACTATATCCACATATCTATGGGTGTCGTGAGCCGTAAAGTATTTCTACATCCTCTCCTTCAAAGTCCTGTTAAAGTGTTAAACAATTGAAGCTTTCAAATACGAACCTGTAGCAAAATGTACGATATTGTGCTTCTTCATGAGTTTCTGAAAAGTATTATAAAAAAAATCCTTACTGCCGTCAGTCTGCACTTTCTTGGGTGCTCCTCCTTCCTTCAAGATAGAGTCAAAGGCCCGGGTCACCTCTGCCCCACTCTTATTTCTTTAAGACCCTTACAAATGCTATTTTAGATCAAATGTCTATAGCTGTTAGCATGTATCGATTTCCATCCTTTTTATCAGCAAGTGCCTGCATGCCACATAGATCCGCCTGAAACCGGGACATGGGATGAGTAGAAAAAAACTATATTTAGAGGAAATTGTTTTCGCACCGGTTTATGCAGAGTGTAAGCATCCTGTTCTGCTAGCCAATCATTCACATGAGCATCGCCTAACCTGCTACCTGTTTCTTCAACTATAGCTCTCTGGAACCTCTCCTTCCCGCAGCTACCCTTCTTGCCTCTCTGATGTACAATAACATTAATAAGCCCATTAAAAATAATGAGAACATTTCATATACATACATTCAGACAATTCAGGATACGAAGCAAGATATTAGTACCTGTTTTCTCAATGACCCATGCATGCAACACATGGTATACTTGGTTTACATTTACAGGCTTATATCTCTGAATTTTAAAAACACATACATCCGTTATACAAGTATATTAACAACAAAATATGATACATGTTACAATTAAATGATGGTTCAAACAAATAAACTAAAATCTTAGACAAGGATGTTTCTAGTTCTTCAGAATCATCCACAAGACGTGATACCTGTTGTGACCAGTGTAGTCTTCCCCGACTCATGATTTGTTCCATTTTTAACACACGCTCTGCATTAACCCCTGTATTGTTGGATGTGTAGAGCGATACATTGTCCACTTCCTCTCAAAAGAAAAATGCATTTATTATCTTTAACATATAAACAATGGGTAACAATTTGCATACCATCTATTTAAAAATAATAATAATGTTACTCGTTTTCTTGGGGTTTATTGGGCCAGAAAGTCACTACATCAGCCACCAAAGCTTCCTTGTATTTGTTGTTGTCCACCAGTACTTTCCTGGTTTCTTTGAGTCTCTCATGGATGAAGATCGCCTCCTTCAGTTCATGTAGGAAAGTATCTGTCACACCATAGACCCATACACCATAGACTCATAGACTCCAGGGCTCTGACCATCGATGTTATAAAACGGCCGGACCACAGTCTTTTCACCAGTTCATCAAAGTGGTTGAAGGAGAAGTACTTGGGTGGGTCATATCAACAAGGATGTCGTCGCTGGCTGGGGTGATTGATCTCACAACCATGGCATTTTTCTCTTATATACTCTCCAATCACCACATCTAAAAGTGCGGCTACAGAGGCCTTGATGGTATCCACAAGAAATAGTACTGACCACCCCATCAAACACATCCTCATGCTGTGTACATGTCGGAGGTGTCGGGAGGCATGCCTGGGGGGAGTAGAAAGGAGGGTTGTGAGGCATAGAGTCCTTCGGGTCTGGTACCCACGATGTATTGGAGTCCTCATATGTTACATGAATATCCATGGTATATGCTGAAATGAAGAGCCATAAGAGTTATGGTCACCCGTTTTATTGTTGAAGCCTTCCTTGGGGCTCGGGGCATGATTAACGTGACCCTTCTCTGGGTTCCTTTGAATTAACATCCTTAGGATTCATATGTATAATCCACTGCCGGTGTTGGCTCTGTACAAAGAGAGCATCCACTAACTCAAGCATTTTCAATTCCATTATATCCCAACCTTTACTGTAAAATGTGTGTTTCATTAGCTAGGGATCTCTCGGTTAGTGTATTTCATGTTTAAATTGGTTTTGGCATGATTGTATGTCTCATTTCAAGTAACTAGCTGCAGGCTTAAAGAAACATTCTATCATATAATTTGCACAGAAACCCAAATAAATGTAGATAGAAAGATGTGTGTGTCATGTACTTTAGAATGGAGGTTTAAAAACGACAGCAGAATATGCATATTCGCCCATACATATGGCATATCCTTACACATATAGCATACCTTGCAATACAATTTTTCTAAAAACAGTTGTACAATGTGCTCTTCAATAAGAAAACCAGAGTTTGATTTCTATACCAGATGAGTTCTCAAATAGCAGGTGCCTAATATCATGGTGGACATGCATAATGTTGGATGCATTGGAATATAAGGTATGGCGAATGATACAGAGGCTGTAGGATTATACAAAAAGCAGTTGGGAAATGAATGTTTGAGTTTTAAACACTAAATGTTCCGTGAATGTGAGTATAATTAGGTGGTTTACATGATTAACTTTCCTAACCTTCTAAAAGGTGACGGTGACATGCTTTTCACAATGTACACTTCATGCGTATAAATTTGAACAAAGAACACCATAAAGTGTTTATTTTTTTATTTATCTTGAAGAACAATCTGGCCATAATGGCCATGTACTCATCTCCACCCAGTACACCCAGAAGAGGACTGGCCACCCCTCAGAGCTTGGTTCCTCTGTAGGTTCCTACCATTCCAGGGAGTTTTCTTAGCCACCGTGCTTCTACATCTGCATTGCTTGCTGTTTGTGGAGTGTTAGGCTGGGTTTCTGTATAAGCACTTTGTGACATCTGCTGATGTAAAAAGGGCTTTATAAATAAATGTGATTCATTGATTGATTATTGAGTACGGAGACAAATAGCAAAGGTAATTCAGGCACTATTTGGAGTATGTAAATATTGTGTAACCTACCAATCAATGTATATCAAGTGCAGTGGAGGGCACAATCTTACAATGTTGTAGTCCAGACATGAGAGCTTTACCATCTATGCCAAAAGCCTGGGCCTCTGACGGAGACTGTAGAACTCTTATCGCCGCATTCTTCAGTATTACCCCTTCTCTCTAGGCGCATGTGTGTCCAGGCCCTATAGGCATATTGAAAGGATCCCACCCTGGTCACCAATGTAGCTGACCGATGTAGAGAGGCAAGGATCTTAGCAGAATGCAATCTAAAGCTTGTGTGGTCCAGAGACGGGAACTCTAGCATCTTTGGCAAATGCCTGGGCTCCTGACGGGGACAATAGAATTGTCCACATTCCATGTTAAAATTGTAATATAAAACAAATTTGTCACCTGTCAGAAGCGAGCTGCTGTCTGAAGAGGAACAGATATAGCTAGCTCCCAAAGACTGAAATAAGATAAATATCTGTTTGAGTGCACTTGAAATATGCAGCATGCAACACGAATTGTTTTGATTGTATGAAGACTCCATTGACCATTTAGCCAATTTATTGAAAGCTAGCCCATGTTTGACTAGTCAAGCCAGCTACTGTAAATGTCCATTTGTGTTTCATTAGCTAGCAGTCAGTGAATAGCAGTTGTGAAAAAAGTACACAATTATTATATTTGAGTAAAAGTAATAGAAAATGACTAGAGTAGAGGTGTAAGTCACCCAGTGAAGTACTACTTGAGTAAAAGTCTAAAAGTATTTGATTTGAAATATACTTAAGTATCAAAAGTAAATGTAATTGCTAAAATGTACTTAACGATCAAAAGTAAAAGTATAAATCATTTCCAATTCCTTATTTTAAGCAAACCAGACGGCATTATTTCCTTGCTTATTTTAATTTACGGAAAGCCAGGGGCACACTCCAACACTCAGACATTATTTACAAACGAAGCATGTGTTTAGTGAGTCATCAGATCAGAGACAGTAGGGATGACCAGGGATGTTCTCTTGATAAGTGTGTGAATTTTATAATTTTCCTGTCCTGCTAAGCATTCTAAATGTAAAGAGTACCTTTTGGGTGTCAATGAAAATGTATGGAGTAAAAAGTACATCATTTTCTTTTGGAATGTAGTAAAGTAAAAGTTGTCAAAAGTATAAATAGTAAAGTACAGTTACCCCAAAAACGACTTAAGTAAAAATAGTTTAAAGTATTTCTTAAGTACTTTACACCACAGGTGAATAGCACTTGGCTGATCTCTTGGAGCAGGACACAGGAGAGCTGAATATATCATGTGAGAAAAGAATTCATCAAATAAATTGCAGCAAAGCAATGTAGTTTGTGATTTTTGTTGTCTTAAACTATTACCTAGAATAAACTGATCGCTCTATTGCTAGCACGTCATTCCAGGAAAGGGGCGTTTTAGCTATCTGCTCCTGCTAGCTACATCTAATGGTCTGGGAGGACAGAACACTACCACTCAACACCCCCTACAACTGTTCTGCAGTAAAACCTCGCAATCCCAAGTATTTCTCTCCCGCTGCCACCACAACCTCTATTTTCTGCAACTTTAGATCCATTTCTGCAATACAATTGACAACCATAGCTATGAATGCCAAGAAACCTACCTTACTGAAGCACATATTATTTCCATCACTCTCTTAGTTTCTGCCTACTCACAGAAATTCTCTAAGGATCCCTCACCCTGTACCATCTTCCTCAGCCACTCTCTTCACTGCTTCAGCATGTTTTTTTTGGGACACCGGGATTTGACAGCAGAGGCATTACAAGGAATCCTGTCGATTTAATGCTCCATCCTCACAGGCATCTGAGCCTGTTTAGGGATGGGATTTGAACTGTGACTGAAGGAGTGGAGTGGTATCTTGATGTATTTTGTGTATGATCTCGGTTTACGCCCCTTCCCACAATGGAATATTTTTGTTTCAATACCCCGTACAGTAGGTGGAGGCAATACACCACAATAGGTGTAGTTTGCTATAAAACCTTGAAGACTTGATGTGTAACATAATAAGCAGTACCGTAATTCAAAGAACAGCGCGCATATCACTCATGTTTAGCCACACCCTTTGAGCTATGACGCCACCCAATAACATCCTTTCTCTCCAGTGTAAACGGAAGTGAACAGTGACCAAGAATAATTTCCACATTTGCGTTTTTATTGTTCCTATTAAGACGTTTATTGACAACATGGAACTCAAAATATGACTAATTTAACTGCACAGCATCACATACTCACCCCATGTAGTCTTTAATTCGCGTTGGAGGCGGGACTTGGTTAAAATACGTTTTTTTTTAGGTAACGCTAGTTAGCTGCTAGCAATGGCTAACTGTATGGTTTTTCACACTCAAATAGCCTCCATCATGGAGGTGCTAGCGAATGCAGCCGTGGCAGATATCTGTAAGCTCGTAGACGACGACTATGCAGTGTTTCGTTTGGAAATAACTCAAAGTCAGAAAGAAAACAGGACATTGCGGAGGAAACTACAGCTTCTGGAACTGAAGGTGTCACGGGAGCGCGCAGAGAGGACACCGCGAGAGCGCGTCCTCGCCAGTCGTCCCAGTAGTGTCAAGATCCTCGACCAATTCAGAGGAATGGCAAGAGGTATACCTCGCAGAAGGCTGCGCGGCCTGTCGCCATTCATATATTGCTCAGTGCCTGTCGCCATTCATATACTACTCCGTGCCTGTCACTATTCATATAGAACTCAGTTCCTGTCGCCATTCATATATTGCTCGGTGCCTGTCGCCATTCATATACTACTCCGTGCCTGTCACTATTCATATAGAACTCAGTTCCTGTCGCCATTCATATACTACTCAGTGCCTGTCACTATTCATATATAACTCAGTTCCTGTCGCCATTCATATACTACTCAGTGCCTGTCTCTATTCATATATAACTCAGTTCCTGTCGCCATTCATATTTAACTCAGTTCCTGTAGCCATTCATATTTAACTCGGTGCCTGTCGCCATTCATACAGTTGAAGTCGGAATTTTACATACACCAAATACATTTCAACTCAGTTTTTCACAATTCCTGACATTTAATCCTAGTAAAAATCCCCTGTTTTAGGTCAGTTAGGATCACCACTTTATGTGAATGTGAAGTGTCAGAATAATAGTAGAGAGTGATTTATTTCAGCTTTTATTTCTTTCATCACATTCCCAGTGGGTCAGAAGTTTACATACACTCAATTAGTATTTCGTAACATTGCCTTTAAATTGTTTAACTTGGGTCAAATGTTTTGGGGAAACTTCCACATGCTTCCCACAATAAGTTGGGTGAATTTTGACCCATTCCTCCTGACAGAGCTGGTGTGACTGAGTCAAGTTTGTAGGCTTCCTTGCTCGCACACACTTTTTCAGTTCTGCCCACAAATTTTCTATGGGATTGAGGTCAGGGCCTTGTGATGGCCACTCCAATACCTTTACTTTGTTGTCCTTAAGCCATTTTGCCACAACTTTGGAAGTATGCTTGGGATCATTGTCCATTTGGAAGATCCATTTGCGACCAAGCTTTAACTTCCTGACTGATGTCTTGAGATGTTCCTTCAATATATCCACGTAATTTTCCTACCTCATCATGATCTATTTTGTGAAGTGCACCAGTCCCTTCTGCAGCAAAGCACCCCCACAAGATGATACTGCCACCCCTGTGCTTCACAGTTGGGAAGGTGTTCTTCAGCTTGCAAGCCTCCCCCTCTTTCCTCCAAACATAACAATGCTCATTATGGCCATACAGTTCTATTTTTGTTTCATCAGACCAGTGGACATTTCTCCAAAAAGTACAATCTTTGTCCCCATGTGCAGTTGCAAACCCTAGTCTGTTTTTTTATGGCAGTTTTGGAGCAGTGGCTTCGTCCTTGCTGAGCGACCTTTCAGGTTATGTCGATATTGGACTCTTTTTACTGTGAATATAGATACTTTTGTACCTGTTTCCTCCAGCATCTTCACAAGGTCCTTTGCTGTTGTTCTGGGATTGATTTGCACCTTTCGCACCAAAGTACGTTTATCTCTAGGAGACAGAACGTGTCTCCTTCCTGAGCGGTATGACGGCTGCGTGGTCCCATGGTGTTTATACTTGCATACTATTGTTTGTACAGATGAATGTGGTACCTTCAGGCGTTTGGGAATTGCTCCCAAGGATGAACCAGACTTGTGGAGGTCTACAATTTTTTTCTGAGGTCTTGGCTGTTTTCCTTTGATTTTTCCATGATGTCAAGCAAGAGGCACTGAGTTTGAAGGTAGGCCTTGAAATACATCCACAGGTACACCTCCAATTGACTTAAATGATGTCAATTAACCTATCAGAAGCTTCTACCCCATGACATAATTTTCTGGAATTTCCCAAGCTGTTTAAAGGCACAGTCCACTTAGTGTATGTAAACTTCTGACCCACTGGAATTGTGATACAGTAAAATAATCTGTAAATAATTGTTGGAAAAAATACTTGTGTCATGCACAAAGTAGATGTCCTAACCGACTTGCCAAAACTATAGTCTGTTAACAAGTAATTTGTGGAGTGGTTGAAAAACAAGTTTTTAATGACTCCAACCTAAGTGTATGTAAACTTCCGACTTCAACTGTGTATAACTCAGTGCCTGTCGCCCCGTGCCCTGGAATTGGGTCTTGGTCAGTTTTTGGATAGTATGCAATAATTCCCCAGATTACTTAGCTATCTTGAACAAAGAAACAATATAAAATCCTAACCAGTTTAATTTACTGCATTTACTATTATTTAATCAATGAAGGCAATGTGTTGCATGGAACATAATACATTGATCAATAAAAAGTATATCAAGCAGTTATGCTAAGTGTTACCTTACATCCTTACCAATTCTAGACCGTGTCAAAACTGTCAAGTGTTCAATATAGCATTGAGCATTGACAGAAGCTAACTTAACAACCCCCCCCATTCACTTTCCCAGGTGAAGGACACCTCACTGGAGGTCACAGGAGCTTTGTGAAGCCAGCGGGACACAATACATGGCGAGATGACCCACCAATCACTGTTGATGAGCTGAGTGGAACCTCAACCCAGCATGTTAACGTGATAGAGGTGAGTGTAGTATTACATAAACATCTACAATTAAATTGTAAATGAAATTTGGCCGGTTTATTTCAGAAAAGCTCCCCTCAGCTATTTACTTGTTTACATGTACATCTGCCATATGAGAGCTTGTAAAACTTCCCTACGACATTGTTATACAATTCAACTCATGTACCAGTAATAACCTCCTCTCTTCTTTTGTCAGTCTGCAGAGGCTGCAGGTCCTGGGGTCAAGCAGGAAAGGTCTGAAGGAGAGGAGGACACACGTCACAGCAGAGACATCCAGGCTGGAGCGCCCCCTGTACCCACGGAGGACCCTACCACCGCCCCAGCGCAACACAGGACCCGACGCAGGATCACGGAGGTCAGTGGAACGCTGAACGCCGTTCTCAAGACAGAGACAGACACAGAGACTTTAACTGAAACACAAAGGCTAGACACAGGATCTGACCACAGATCAGACCAAGGGCTATTGGTCTGTCACACAGGATTTGATCCTGCTCCCGGCTCAGAGTATTTACTTCAAGGTAACCCGAGCCTGAGGACGGTTCAGTCCCATCGGGACTCAGGTGACACGTTAGATGATCTGTCTTGTTCTTACACTTCAGAGATGGACCCTGGCAATATGACCTTGGGTTTAGAGATTGATCTATCTAGAGGGGACTGGAACCGATTCAATAGTAGTGTATACTCTGAAGGTTGCCTAGATAAGAAAGGGGAGGGTTTGGTCATAGATGAAGTGAAAGTGGAGTGTGAGGTTCCTTCCACGTGGAATGCAGATAATCACCTAGGATACGGACTCTCACAGGGCAGAGGTTTCTTAGATTACAGGAAAAGCTCAGAGACAAATCCAAATGTCGCAACCCACTCCCCTTTACATTCGCTCAGGGATCGTGACACAGTGTCCACGTTGATTGGGCCTTCCGATTCTCACTACCACATCCTTTTCGATCAGGTTTCGAACTCAAACGACAAGGCTAGAGCCCAGACTCAGGGAGGGGGAAACACATCAGGCAATAGTAAAGAAAAACGGTTCCTCTGCATGTTCTGTAATAAAGGCTTCAGCTGCCCCCAGAAGGTGGAAATCCACCAGAGGGTCCACACGGGGGAGAAACCCTTCAGTTGTGCCCAGTGTCACAAATGCTTCGCCCAGGCTTGTGACCTGAAGAGGCACCAAAGAGTCCACACAGGGGAGAAACCCTACAGCTGCCTCCAGTGTGAGAAGAGGTTCTCCCACCAGCACCATCTGAAGAGGCACCTGAAGGTCCACATGAGATAGACTAGGTGGAGGGCCGAAAAATGTGAAGTTTATTGATCCCCGTCGAGGAAGGAGCTGATTTTTGTATATGACAGTGTTGGGTTCTGAGAATATGAAAATGTACTTATTCATGTCACTGATGGAGTGCTGAGGTTTAGAGTGTCAACACCAGAAGTTAATGGTTATAGGAGGAAGGTATATAGTGTGTGCAATTAAGCTTGGAATGTGTTGAGTGCAGAGAAGCGATTACATGTGGCAGGCATTGATAAGGGAAGAGAGCCATGGATTAGTGATGGAGGGGGGTTGACTTCATTTCAGGTCACCTTAAAGGGAAAAATTAAAGTTTATGGCTCGTATCACTGGTGTTCTGCCTAGCAGTAAAAAACGATGTTTGTACAGATGGGTAGGAGGAGACTCAGCCTATGAGGAAGGTTTAAATATCAGTGCTTGTGTGAACATGTTTTTGTCTAATGCAGCTGTATTGATCCTCTGGGAAGAATAAACTTGGTTAAGCGTTCATAATGTTCGTTGAGTGTTTTACTCTGAGAATTAGAACCTAACAACAGTAAAACATTTTTATGATGACTATTACATTTGTTGGTACTTTAAATTCTCATAAAAAGTATATTCAATAATTTTGTTGGGCAAATTTTCGAAACTGCTAAACTTTGAACTAATCACATACCCGTTGTGATGAAGACAGCCAAAGGCCTGCTTCTATCTACGACGCAAACACTGCCTCTTGTGAAAATGCAAACTGCTGTCTAATGAAGAGGAACAGCTATAGCTAACTCTCAAAGACTGAAATAAGATAAATATCTGTTTAAGTGCACTTGAAATATGCAGCATGCAATACCAATTGTTTTGATCGTATGAAGAGGTAACTTCGTTGACCGTTTAGCCAATTTATTGAAAGCTAGCAAAATGTTAGTTTGACTAGCCTAGTCAGCTACTGTAAATGTCAATTTGTGTTTCATTAGCTTTCTTTGACAGTGAATCCAATTTTTTAAATAATGTTTTGTCTCATTTCAAGTAACTTGCTGCAAGATTAAATAAACATTCAATCGTATAATTTGCATAGAAACCTAAACAAAAGCATGAAGATAGAAAAATGTGTGTGTCATGAATGCTAGAATGGAGGTATCAAAATGACGGCTGCATATTAGCCAATACATATAGCATACTTTTCATTACATCTCCTCTAAAAACAGTTGTACAATGTGCTTTGCAATAAGATAACCAGAGTTTGATTTCTAAACCAGATGAGTTCTCAAATTGCAGCTGCCCAATCTCATGGTGGGCATGCATAGTGTTTGATCCATTGGTATGGAGAATGATAAAGAGCTTTTAGGATTATAGAAAAAGTATTTGGGAAATATATGTTTTTGTTTTTTATGAGTTTCAGTAAATGTGAGTATATTTAGGTGGTTTAAATGATTAACTTTCCTACTAACCTTCTAAAAGTGGACAGTGCCAAAATCTTGCCAACTTGCCAATCCATTCATTATTCTACTAACTATGACATGTGAGGCAAATTTTACCATAATGTATGTTTCGTGCATATACAGTGAGTGCCTTCGGAAAGTATTAAGACCCCTTGAGTTTTTCCACATTTTGTTACATTAGCCTTATTTTAAAATATATTAAATTAATGTTTTTCTTCATCAATCTACACACAATACCCGATAATGAAAAAGCAAAAACAGGTTTTTATACATATTTGCTAATAGAAATAAATAAAAAGCTGAAATACCTTATAAGTATTCAGACCCTTTGCTATGAGACTCGAAATTGAGATCAGTTGCATCCTGTTTCAATTGCTCATCTTTGAGCTATTTCTACAACTTGATTGGCGTCCACCTGTGTTAAATTCAATTGATTGGACATGATTTGGAAAGGCACACACATCTATATAAGGTCCCACAGTTGTTAGTGCATGTCAGAGCAAAAAACAGAAATTTCCAGAAGGACAACCATCTCTGCAGCACTCCACCAATCAGGCTTTTATGGTAGAGTGGCCAGACTGAAGCCGCTCCTCAGTAAAAGACACATGACAGCCCGCTTGGAATTTGCCTTAAAGGCACCTAAAGACTCTCAGACCAAGAAACATGATTATCTGGCCTGATGAAACCAATGTAAATGTGATATAAAAAAATATAAAAAAAATGTGTAAATATTTATAAAAACCTGTTTTAGCTTTGTCATTATGGAGCGTTGTGTGTAGATTGATGAGGGGAAAAAAGAATGATACATTTTAGAATAAGGCTGTAATGTAAGAAAATGTAGAAAAAGTCAAGAGGTATAAATACTTTCCGAATGCACTGTACACCCGAACAAAGAACACCGTCACAAATAGTGTTCCACCATTTATTGATTTTGGAGACAAATAGCAAATGTGTCTCAGTATCTAAATATAGTGTAACCTATCAATCACACACATACAATGTTTGTCCAGAGATCTTTTACCATCTATGCCAAAAGCCTGTGGCCTCTCATGGAGACCGTAGAACTGTCACCAACACATGCTTCACTATTACACCTTCTTTAAGAGCATTTGTGTCCAGCAAATTTATTGAAAGCTAGCCAATGTGTGACTAGCCAAAGCGTATCGAAATGATCCCGCCCTGGTCACCAATGTTGCTGAATCCAATCAAATGTTATTTGTCACATGGTTTGTAAACAACAGGTGTGGACTAACGGTGAAATGCTTACTTACAGCCCTTCCCAACAATGCAGAGAGAGAATATAGAGAGATAATAGAAAAGTAACGGAAATGTGTTAAAAGTAATAAATATACACTCTGAAAACCAGCTCCTCCCTCGACAGAAGATAGTGTAGTTTGCTAAAGTCCATCACATGTACGCACTGTGGAAGAGGTTCTGGGTGACGAGCTACCTCAGGATACACCAGCAGAAAAACATTCCACTATATAACATAGAAAGTAGGGCTGGGGATTGCCAGGGCCTCATAAGATATTATCACAATACTTAGGTGCCTATAAAATATGTATCACGCTTCTCACAATTCAATATGTATTCCGAGTTGATGTTCCAAACGTATTGCTCACTATATGTCTGCTGCAGAGAGAGGAGAGAGCATGAGAAATCGAGTTGATGAATCAGGGAAATAAAAGTGCTGAAAACATATTGGCTCACTATTTAAAAACAAGATGGAGAACAAGCTATAGGGTGAAAAATGTGGGGAGTTTTTGCGCAGGTACAGCCGACTAGCGTCAGCTAACGCTACCTACAGTAGCAAAAAAGTTATAATAATAATAATAATAATAATAAAAATAAGAATATTTTTTATTTAATTTAAATCGGTAATTGGAGTCAAATATTGATATGATATTGTCCCAAAAGTTACGTGATTGGTAACCATTCAAATCATTAAAGGACACATGTTAATATCTATTGTTGTCAACAGAAAAGATCCACAGATGCATTTGCAATAATGAGAGTAACAGATTTCAATGTTGAATATTCCTGAGTAAAATATTGCGTCCAGACATTTTGTGATATATAAGCCAGCGGTCTAAGGCACAGCGGTCTATGGCACTGCATCTCAGTGCTAGAGGCGTCACGACAGACCCTGGTTCGATTCCAGGCTGTATCACAACCAGCCGTGATTGGGAGTCCCATAGGGCGGCGCACAATTGGCCCAGCGTTGTCCGGGTTAGACCATTATTGTAAATAAGAATTTGTTCTTAACTGACTTGCCTAGTTAAATAAAAAATAAATAAAAATCTATTAACACTAAAAAGTCTGTTACATCAAATAAAAATCTAATGTATTTATAAAGCCCTTTTTACATCAGCAGTTGTAACAAAGTGCTATACAGACACCCAGCCTAAAGCCCCAAACAGTAAACAATGCAGATCTAGAAGCACAGTGTCTAGGAAAAACTCCCTAGAAAGGCAGGAAGTCTAGAAAGAAACGTAGAGAAGACTGAGGGGTGGCCAATCCTCTTCTGGCTGTGTTTGGTGGAGAGAGTATATGGCCATTAAGGCCAGATTGTTCTTCAAGAAGTTCATATTGTGTTTGTACTGTGTAGACTATATGACATTCACAAATGCCTTTATCATTACTTCTATTCAACTACTTTATTTTTTTTTATGTGTAAATGAGTGCAGTTTATCAAGTTCATGCAGATTTTTAGTTGAGACGTATGTGTGGTTTATATATTGTGTATTGAAGACATTCATTGAGACTCTCTTTAGTATACATCACACCCTATTCTGCATTCTGACAGTGCTTTTTAACCAATATATGTTTACTAAATATACCTACACATACCCACACTAACAAACACCTACTGTACACGTCAAAATAGTTTAGTCAGGTTTGTCTGATAATGACTTTTGACTTACAAAGTCATATTTATGTCTACCATGATGGGTTTAACAACAATGAAGTCATTCTGTAACTACAGTGCATGTGGTGTAGATGGGTAAACACTCCATGTTGAAAGTGTGTTATTATCTGTGTGTACGTACCTGAGGGAGTGTATGTCTTTGTAATCTGTATCACCTGTCTCTTCTAGGAGGAGGAGGGTCCAGAGATGCTGCTGGTGAAGGAGGAGGGGTGTGAGGAGGGTCTGGGGAACCCTGAGGGGACCATGGTCATGGAGGACAACCAGACTACACCTCCTCCTGAACCCACAGAGGAACCAACTAAGCAGCATAGGACCACATACAGTCTCACTGAGGTGAGTCCACTGTAAACTACTGTCAGAATGGTATTATGTCAGAGCTCGTATCCACAAAGCCTCTCAGAGTAGGAGTGCTGAACTAGGATCAGTTTTGCCTTTTAGATCATAATGAATGAGACAATATAGACAGATGGGGACCTGATCCTCGATCAGCATTGTTGTCCTTAAGCCATTATGCCAAAACTTTGGAAGTATGCTTGGGGTCATTGTCCATTTGGAAGATCCATTTGCAACCAAGCTTTAACTTCCTGACTGATGTCTTGAGATGTTGCTTCAATATATCCACATCATTTTCCTAAGAACTTAATTCTTGCCTAATATTTTGGCATGCATAACCTTTTTTTAACCAATTCTGATGGTTGTTAAAAGAGGAATTATGTTAATAGGCTATTACCGTTATATCAACACACTCGTCACTACCGTTTAATTAACAACTCTAAATTGCTTTGGCACAGTAGGCATCAACTCACTTGCCGATAATGTTGCATAAAACGTTTGAATAGTCTATCCTTTTCGTCAAACATAATCAAAGTTAACGTAGGCCTTATCATGTGAAAATTATAGACCTTTCAAACATTTTGTGCAACATTGTCTAGATGCTTTCAATTTCCAAACCTAAAGGCATACCCAATTTAAGTCTTGTTTTTTTAAAGGTCGACTGAATGTCTATCAAGATGATGTTGCGCCCCAAAGGGATAACGTGAAATAACAATGTAGGTTATTGAAATAATCAAAAGAAAATTGGGATTATTTCTTAGCCTAGTGGTTAAAACAATTTAGGCATATCATGTGAAATTATTGTCAAAAGCGCAAGAGATACTGTTGCAGGTAGGTCTAGATTATTTATGGATTGATCATATAGAAATATCAACACATTCTTTCAACAACTCCAAAATAATTGCCTATGGTGCAGGAACCACTGACTCGCTGCCCTTTTCTATTATCTAGACACTTGCTGGTAACTCAACTAGTTAGAACAGCTCATGAGTTCTCTTAAATATCTGTAGACTAGGTAGGACTCTTATGACTAAAGATTCTTCAAGCATAGCTTTAATTTTTACCCATAAGAGTAGGATAACTTTTACTCTGAGACACTTTGTGGATGCGGGCAGTGGTCTTGATTAATTTTGTCTGAAGTGTGGGACCATGTTTTCATTTATTAAACCATTAAAGACTATCAAGTATTAAACTCAACTAACATGTTTGCATAGTATCCAATCACCTAACATGTTTGTATAGTGCTCATAGCAAACTCTCATTGCCCAACCAGAAGATGCTCCATAGCAGGGTGCTCATATCAGATTTCTTGATCCAACATCCTCTCACTCTGTATCTCTTACAGTCAGTAGACATGGAGGATGGGAAGCCTGATCTGCTGCTGGTCAAAGAGGAAACAATAGAAGACGTACCAGAGAGCATTGACCTGTTAAGTGGACAAAAGAAGGGGGAGCAAGGTAAGAAAGAATTACATATAGCCTACATACAGTAATATATCTTCAATGGGAATAGTAATGTGCCTGGCTATAAAAAAAAAATCAGAAGATTAAATCAATACAACAAAACACACAATGCATGAATTTGACCAAGTAATTGACACAAAAAAACTCCATATGTAGAGTTCTCTGCCATGTTTAAAAATATATATATTTTGTAACCTCTTCCTTCAGGTGGTTGGCTGGAGATTAAAAGAGGAGACTGGGTGGCCATCTTGGATTCCCAGACCGGCGCAGCCAAGGGTCGAGGGGACAACATCACCGAGCTGGCTAGGGCCAGAGGAGACATAGTGGAGGTCAGTGGATGGGACAGAGTCCCTAATGCCGAGCTGGGGAACAACACTGTTAACCACAACCCAAAACAGACTGTCGAACACAAAACAACAGTCAAACTTAATTTCCATGACAACAGACTGGCTGGGACCAGGGCAAGGCGTAGATTTGGTCTGCGAGGACGAGGTGGTGTCTGTATGCGGCAGGAGAAAACAGCCACAGACTCTGCTAGCGATACTCCGTCCTGCTCCTATAGTTGTGATTCAGAGAGACTGATGGTGCCTCAGGTTAACCCCCTAACAGGTGCTGCCTTCAGCCTGCCTTCTATAGGATCTATCAACTGGAACATGGACCCTGTGACAACACAGACACTCCCTGGCCTTCATCCTCCTCACACTCCCCTAATGTTAAACCAGACCTCAGACAATGCCTCAACACTAAATGGCTACATAAGCCCATTGACAAATGACAGTAGTAGAGATGGAATAAGTAAAGGTGGTGGTGCCAAAGAGAAGCGATTCCCGTGTTCATTCTGTGGGAAAGTGTTCAGTTTCCCCCAACAGGTGGAGATCCACCAGAGGATGCACACAGGGGAGAAACCATTCAGCTGCAACCTGTGCAGAGTCAGTTTCTCACACTCATCCAGCCTGAAGAGGCACCAGAGGGTCCACACAGGGGAGAAACCATTTGGCTGCCACCTGTGCCGGGTCAGTTTCTCCCACACATCCAGCCTGAAAAGGCACCTGAAGGTCCACACGGGAGAGAGGCCGTTCGCCTGTACGCACTGCGAGAAGAGATTCTCAGAGAGGAGCTACCTCAGGTTACACCAGCAGAAAATGCACACGGGCCATGTATAGTGACATATAATGTAGTATTAGTTTGTTTGTAGTTAATTATGTTGGTTTTGGATGTAGTAGGGAGCTGGATGAGGTGACATGAGGGAAGAATGAGTATGATAAGGCAGAGGAGATGATATGGTGATGGTTGGTGTGATAGTGTCTGTAAAAATGCTTCACTGATGAAGAGTGACAACCTTATCATGGTGTTTGATGCTGGTGTTTTATAATGAGGAAATGATAGTGCCTTAATTCATGTTTACTTGGCATAAAGCAATGAAGCTGTGTGTAATGTAATGTTGAACCGTTTCCAAAGTATTCTCAACTTCATTTTATCAAAGAGAAGGGTACCAGATTTGGTAACAGGTCAACTGTTACCATAGTGATAAAAGTGTTTCTCCATGTCACTAGGGCTGTTGCGGTAATCCAGCATTCATGCGTCATGACCGCAATAAAATTCTAATGTGACCAGTCATGGTAATCTCCTTTTAAGCACTCTGGACATATGTTCGTAGTACCCAACTCTGTAACGATCATCAGGTCGCGAATGGCCTGGTACTCAGGGCTCTATTGTCCTTCTAGCCACTCTGACATCAATGCAAATGTAATCGAAAATCACATTAAACACATCATCAAAACAGTATGTGCTTTTAAAACTCACCTCACTCTGATTGATTGATCAATTTGAATAAATTAGTTCAACAACAGGTTGAATCTGAGTGTAAAAAAGATACCTTTGGTACAAACTTGCCCTAGCCTAAATAAAACAAATTCAGAGTCTACATTATAGTGGATTCTTTGGGGATTTTGTATAGCCTAGTAATAGGGCACATTTTATATTTTTCATAATTAATAGGCTGATATGTTACCTTTAGCTACAGAATATCTCACCACCATGCCTTTCCATCTCCTCCCCGCTTTCCTTAATGCCATTCTTCAGCGCACAGTGAGAGGGGCTGTCAACAGTTTAATGAAATACAGCAGACAGTTTCGTTGTGAAAACATGTTACTATCGATGTTCCCTTAGAGATTTCACTTGTTTTTCCATATTAAGCACCAGGAACAGGATTGGAGTGCCCATGGCATGCAGAGTTTGGGCAGAATATCTATCACATGAAGTAGTTTCCCCGAAATGGGACCAAGCTGCAGGAAAGTGACCTCCATTCGCTATTCGATACGGATGATATGCATCTTTTTCTCTTGCCTCTGTTTCTGCAAATGTGATGATGGGACATTCTAAATCGAAACTAATTTGACATATTAGTTAGGATTAAATTGAGAATAGTCTGGTGAAATAATGATCACTTGATGAGAGCTGGAGTGAACAGCATGTGCAGCCTGAGGCAAGGAACAGAGCACAAGCTTTTTTTGTGACTTTCTCAAAATTGTCAATAGCCTATCGTCGCATCATGCAGCCCATACCTTTTGATTTCTAAAGCATTCTAAGGTTTGTATCATTCACAACTAAAGTTGCCAAATTACAGAAAATCTGGCATATAGAACCTGTTTCAAATGATGACTTTTATGCTCAACATAGACACTTCATATGCTCACTCCGGAATGGGAAAAATAGAATTTCTATTTTAAGTTCAATTATAATCGTCTTACTATAAAATCATATAATATAAAATAATGGCATGGGACTTAAGCATATCTTGTCTGCTAAATGAACAAGCCTACAGCATGGCGCATAGCCATAAAATGATATTTATTTTTGACAGTATACAGTAGGGCAACTCATTCTATTCTTCTGAAATACATTTTCTTCACATCATGTTTCTTTAGACTTGACTAAAATAAATCATGGCTTTGTTGTGATGGTGTATATTCAATTGATTTATTCTGTGTTTTTAAATGTAGATGTTCATCAGCAGCTTGTATGCTGGGGGCTGGAGGGCTGGAGATGCTCAACGTGTTTATGTTAATTACTGGTCAATTACCATGAGACCAGCAGGCTTTTGCATGACAACCAGCTGACAAAGTGTCATGACCACCACAGCCCTACTTATTGTTTTGTGCAATAAAAAGTACTGTACTTTACATTGTGAGTATTACCATTTTGTTGAAATAAAATACAAAGTTGACTCTGCTGACTGACTTGGTTATTTTTGTATTATTGCAGGGACCGAGTTTCCTTTATTTCAGTCGAACCAAAACATTATACTTAATTCTCGAATTAACACATATGTAAATGTTTTAAATAATTAACTCCAATGGCTCCATATTGTTAGGTACTTGAATCACAGTGTTAGAGAAAGGCTTGGCTGTGGTTTAACATTTTATAATATGTCATGTTTTTGTGTCTACAGCAGAGTTTCTTATATGAACCTTTTTATATGCTCTTTTGTATACTTTGTGTTTAGTCTGTAGTCCATGAGGACCTGCTGATATCTGGTGTTGCTGGCAGGAGAGAGTGGACCTCTGAAACGGCTGGTCACAAACCCGGATCCAGCACCCTGGGTTAGGAGCCATCGATCTTCCTTCCCGAGTCGGAACCAGGACCGACCCACGAGGAACAGAGATTCCACCACTACACAGAACACAACCAGTGGACAGGTGGACTGAACAACCTCAGTCCTGGTGGTCATCAGAGAGACAGAGGCTCCAGTCAGGGATCCAGTCTGCAGCCCAGACTCTTCTCTTCACAGTCTCAGTGCAGGGATGAAGCAGGGCTTGGGGCTGATAGAGATAGAACCTCCTGTTCCTATGATACAAACACCACAGTATCCATGATGAACAGAGCATGTCTTCCTGGGCTTCAGCCTTCATGGAGAGTGGTGGGAGACCCCCCTGGTGGTAGTCTACCAGGAAGTATTTATTTTCCTTCAGTCTCATCTCATGCCTAGTGACTGGGTTCATAGAAGGTCTGGGCCTGGACCTGGGTCTAGCCTTCCTCAGTTACCTCAGGATTACCTCACCAATACAGACAGACAGTCAGGATGGGTGGTCACCACAAGAGGTTCCTAGCCTATAACACAGCACACAATCTCAACAACACCCAAACAATGGCTAGAGGTCAAGGAGGGAGCTCAAAGACTAACCACCTAATGGTGGTGGCTCCTGCTTCTACCTCCTCTGGTGTCATAGGGTCAAAAATTAAGAGGCCAAGCAATAGGACAGACGTTGACAACCCGTATGCCTGCTCCACATGTGGGAAGAGCTTTGCTGAGGCAAGGTATGTGAAGCAGCACCAGACTGCTCACACCAAGGAGAGGCCCTTCAAATGCAAACTATGTTCAAAGAGCTTCTCCTTCCTGAGTTACCTCATCAGACATAGGTGTGCCCACAATGGGGAGAAATCGTAGCAATTCTTTAGATGAAATATTATAGTTATCATGTGAAGTGTCCTGGGCTAAGAGTTTTTATTAGTAAGAGTTGAGCATCTGGGTATGCTAACATTCTTACATAATACAGATTTGTTGTTTGGTGTGCTGGCATAGCCGAAACACTGTCCTTGAAGTCTAACACTATATGAAAACAGTGCATTCGGAAAAGTATTCAGACTCTATATTCAGTACTTTATTGAACCACCTTTGGCAGCGATTACAGCCTCGAGTCTTTTTGGGTATGAAGCTACAAGCTTGGCACACCTGATTTTGGAGAGTTTCTCCCATTCTTCTCTGCAGATCCTCTCAAGCTCTGTCAGGTTACATTTACATTACATTTAAGTCATTTAGCAGACGCTCTTATCCAGAGCGACTTACAAATTGGTGCGTTCACCTTAAGACATCCAGTGGAACAGCCACTTTACAATAGTGCATCTAAATCTTTTAAGGGGGGTGAGAAGGATTACTTTATCCTATCCTAGGTATTCCTGAAAGAGGTGGGGTTTCAGGTGTCTCCGGAAGGTGGTGATTGACTCCGCTGTCCTGGCGTCGTGAGGGAGTTTGTTCCACCATTGGGGGGCCAGAGCAGCGAACAGTTTTGACTGGGCTGCGCGGGAACTGTACTTCCTCAGTGGTAGGGAGGCAAGCAGGCCAGAGGTGGATGAACGCAGTGCCCTTGTTTGGGTGTAGGGCCTGATCAGAGCCTGGAGGTACTGAGGTGCCGTTCCCCTCACAGCTCCGTAGGCAAGCACCATGGTCTTGTAGCGGATGCGAGCTTCAACTGGAAGCCAGTGGAGAGAGCGGAGGAGCGGGGTGACGTGAGAGAACTTGGGAAGGTTGAACACCAGACGGGTTGCGGCGTTCTGGATGAGTTGTAGGGGTTTAATGGCACAGGCAGGGAGCCCAGCCAACAGCGAGTTGCAGTAATCCAGACGGGAGATGACAAGTGCCTGGATTAGGACCTGCGCTGCTTCCTGTGTGAGGCAGGGTCGTACTCTGCGGATGTTGTAGAGCATGAACCTACAAGAACGGGCCACCTCCTTGATGTTAGTTGAGAACGACAGGGTGTTGTCCAGGATCACGCCAAGGTTCTTAGCGCTCTGGGAGGAGGACACAATGGAGTTGTCAACCGTGATGGCGAGATCATGGAACGGGCAGTCCTTCCCCGGGAGGAAGAGCAGCTCCGTCTTGCCGAGGTTCAGCGTGAGGTGGTGATCCGTCATCCACACTGATATGTCTGCCAGACATGCAGAGATGCGATTCGCCACCTGGTCATCAGAAGGGGGAAAGGAGAAGATTAATTGTGTGTCGTCTGCATAGCAATGATAGGAGAGACCATGTGAGGTTATGACAGAGCCAAGTGACTTGGTGTATAGCGAGAATAGGAGAGGGCCTAGAACAGAGCCCTGGGGGACGCCAGTGGTGAGAGCGCGTGGTGAGGAGACAGATTCTCGCCACGCCACCTGGTAGGAGCGACCTGTCAGGTAGGACGCAATCCAAGCGTGGGCCGCGCCGGAGATGCCCAACTCGGAGAGGGTGGAGAGGAGGATCTGATGGTTCACAGTATCGAAGGCAGCCGATAGGTCTAGAAGGATGAGAGCAGAGGAGAGAGAGTTAGCTTTAGCAGTGCGGAGGGCCTCCGTGATACAGAGAAGAGCAGTCTCAGTTGAATGACTAGTCTTGAAACCTGACTGATTTGGATCAAGAAGGTCATTCTGAGAGAGATAGCGGGAGAGCTGGCCAAGGACGGCACATTCAAGAGTTTTGGAGAGAAAAGAAAGAAGGGATACTGGTCTGTAGTTGTTGACATCGGAGGGATCAAGTGTAGGTTTTTTCAGAAGGGGTGCAACTCTCGCTCTCTTGAAGACAGAAGGGACGTAGCCAACGGTCAGGGATGAGTTGATGAGCGAGGTGAGGTAAGGGAGAAGGTCTCCGGAAATGGTCTGGAGAAGAGAGGAGGGAATAGGGTCAAGCGGGCAGGTTGTTGGGCGGCCGGCCGTCACAAGACGCAAGAGGTTGAATGGTGGGCGTCGTTGCACAGATATTTTAAGGTCTCCAGCGATGTTCGATGGGGTTGAAGTCCGGGCTCTGGCTGGGCCACTCAAGGACATGCAGAGACTTGTCCCAAAGCCACTCCTGCGTTGTCTTGGCTGTGTGCTTAGGGTCATTGTCCTGTTGGAAGGTGAACCTTCACCCCAGTCTGGGGATCTGAGCGCTCTGGAGCAGGTTTTCATCAAGAATCTTTCTGTACTTTGCTCTGTTCATCTTTCGCTCGACCCTGACTAGTCTCCCAGTCCCTGCTGCTGAAAAACTGTAGGGATGGTGCCAGGTTTCCTCAAGACGTGATGCTTGGCATTCAGGACAAAGTGTTCAATCTTGGTTTTATCAGACCAGAGAATCTTGTTTCTCATGGTCAGAGTCTTTTAGATGCCTTTTGGCAAACTCCAAGTGGGCTGTCATGTGCCTTTTACTGAGGAGTAATTCCTTCGACCTCGTGGCTTGGTTTTTGCTCTGACATGCACTGTCAACTGTGGGACCTCACATAGACAGGTGTATGCCTTTCTAAATCATGTCCAATCAATTGAATTTACCACAGGTGGAGTCCAATCAAATTGTAGAAACGTATCAAGGATGATCAATGGTAATCGGATGCACCAGAGCTCAATTTCGAGTCTCATAGCAAAGGGGCTGAATACTTGTAAATAAATAATTTGTAAGTCGCTCTGGATAAGAGCGTCTGCTAAATGACTTAAATGTAAATGTAAGGTAATGTTTTTTTCGCTTTGTCATTATGGGGTATTGTGTGTTGATTGAGGAAAATAATGAATTTAATCCATTTTAGAATAAGGCTAAAGTAACAAAATATGGAAAAGGTGAAGGGGTCTGAATACTTTCCAAATACACTGTATATTCCCCCTTTGCATTTGTTTTTTTTTTACCTTTGTTCTAGTCAACAAATATAATGTCCCTCCCAACATTATTTTGCATAATCAGGTGGTACCCGTTCCTTTATGTACTATAATTAGGTGATCAAATCTGTTAATGAGAAATCATGTCCTTCTGATATGTTTACTTTTTATGTACTTGTTTATCCTTTAGAATAAAACGTGGCCTCATTTTCCTTCGAACCTATGAAAGGGATTCCACGGCCATTGTCAAAATTGGCTATATCATACAATTGAATGAAAACAAATTAGCTTTTTAATTTAAGGTTCGTTTTAAAAATCAAATGTTAAGCAGATACATTGTAGAAAAAGGCAGGCTTTGGACATGATTATGACTTTGGCTGTGGATACTAGTGAAAACTGCTTGAAAGATACTGATCATGATTCGGTTTTACGTGTAATTCAAGAACATCGCACATACCCTTTATTTAGCCACACCCTTCTATGACGCCTACCAATAATATAATTTATCTTCTGTGTAAACGGAAGTAAATTACGAAGAACAATTTCAACGTTAGCGTGTTTATTGTTGCTATTAAGACGTTTATTAACACCATGGCACTTAAAATTATTCATTTAACAGCACAGAATCACATACTTACCCTATGTAGTCTTATATAATACACGTTGGAGACAGGAATTGGTGATAACTATTTAATGCTAGCTGCTAACGTTAGCAAACAATGGCTGACGGTATGGTTTTTCACACTCAAATAGCCTCCATTATGGAGGTGCTAGCGAATGCAGCCGTGTCAGAGATCTGTAAACTCGTAGACGACGACTATGCAGTGTTTCGTTTGGAAATAACTCAAACCCAGAAAGAAAACAGGGCATTGCGGAGGAAACTACAGCTATTTGAACTGAAGATGGCACGGGAGCGCGTCCTAGCCAGTCGTCCCAATAGTGTCAAGATTCTCGACCGGTACAGAGCAATGGCTAGAGGTATATTCTGCCGAGGCTACGCGGCCTGTCGCGGTTCATGTATAGCTCAGTGCCCGTCTCTTCGTTCTGCACGTGTTCAGATGTTACCCAGAATTGGGTCTTGGTCAGTTGTTGGATAGTATGCAATAATGCCCCTGATTATTTAGCTATCTTGCGCAAAGACAATATCATATTTTAATCAGATTCTTGATGTGCTGCATTTCCTATTATTTACTCAATGAAAACAATGTGATACATTGAACATAATACATCAATAAATAAATAGTATATCAAGAAGTTATGAGAAGTGTTACCTTAAAATCGTTGCCAATTCTAGACAGTGTCAATAGGGTACAATATAGCATTGACAGTACTGAACTTAACCCCATCTTTCCCCCAATCACTCTCACAGGTGAAGGACATTTCACTAAAGGCCACAGGAGCTTTGTGAAGCCAGGGGGACACAATACATGGGGAGATGACCAACCAATCACTGTTGATGAGGGGAGTGGAACCACAACCCAGCACATTATCGAGATAGAGGTTAGTGTAATAGTGTTACATAAAAAAAGGCTAATTTGTAAATCAATAGCCCATTAATTTCAGCAAGGCTTTCTTCAGCTATTGACTTGCGTACATGCACATCTACCATAAGGGAGCTTGTTTGACTTCCCTACGACATTGTTATCCAATTTAAGTAAAAACCTCATCTCTTCTTGTGTCAGTCTGCAGATGCAGGTCCTGGGGTCAAGCAGGAGAGGTCTGAAGGAGAGGAGGACCCACGTCACAGCAGAGTCATCCAGACTAGAGCGGCTGAAGTGCACTCTGTAGCCACGGAGGACCCCGCCACAGTGCAGCCCAGGACACAACGCAGCGTCACGGAGGTCAGAGACAGACACAAGTCAGAGACAGACACAGAGACTTTAACTGTAACACAAAGGCTTTTACACACAGGATCTGACCACAGATCAGACCCAGAGCGACTGGGGCTGGGGCCACTGGGCTGTCTTCCTGCTCCCGGTTCAGAGTATTTACTTTACGGTAACCCAAGCATGAGGGCTGTTAATTCCCATCCGGACTCAGGTGACGCATCAGAGATTGGCAATGATCCGTCTTGTTCTTACGCTACAGAGATGGACCCTGGCAACATGCGTTTGGGTTTAGAGACACACACTGATCTGTCTAGAGGGAACTGGAACCGGTACAGTAGTAGTGTATACTCTGAAGGGTGCCTAGATGAGAAAGGGGAGGGTTTGGTTGTAGAGGAAGTGACTGTGAAAGTGGAGGGCGATGATCCTCCCACATGGAATGCAGATAGTCACCTAGGAGACGGACACTCACAGGGCGGAGATTTCTTAGATTACAGGGGAAGTTTAGAGACAAATCAAAATGTTGCGACCCACTCCCCTTTACACACACTCAGGGATCACGACCCAGTGTCCACGTCGATGGGGCCTTCCGATTCACACGGCCACGTTCTTTTCGATCAGGTATTGAAATCAAACGACAGGGCTAGAGCCCAGGCTCTGGGAGAGGGAGAAACATTAGGCGGTAGTAAAGAGAAACGGTTCCTCTGCAGGTTCTGTAACAAAGGCTTCAGCTGCCCCCAGAAGGTGGAGATCCACCAGAGGGTCCACACAGGGGTGAAACCCTTCAGCTGTACCCAGTGTCACATGTGTTTCGCCCAGGCTGGCAACCTGAAGAGGCACCAGAGGGTCCACACAGGAGTGAAACCCTTCAGCTGTACCCAGTGTCCCATGTGCTTTGCCCAGGCTGGTGACCTGAAGAGGCACCAGAGGGTCCACACAGGGGAAAAACCCTACAGCTGTACCCAGTGTCCCATGCGCTTCGCCCAGGCTGGTCACCTGAAGATGCACCTGAAGGTCCACACGGGAGAAAGGCCATTTGCCTGTACGCACTGCGGGAAGAGGTTTTCAGAGAGGAGCTACCTCAGGATACACCAGCAGAAAAAACATTCCACTCTATAAAATATAAAGTTACCATTCCAATCGATAGCTTCTGATGATCCTAACCTTCATTAAAGACAAAGATTAATTGTCATTGTTGTCAACCGAAAAGACCCACAGGTGCATTTGGAATAATGAGAGTAACAGATTTCAGTGTTTAATATACCTGAGTAGAATATTGCATCCAGACATTGTGATACATTGTATAATACTGTATGATATACTGTATAACCCTAAAAAAGTCTGTTACATAGTGTTTGTACTGTGTAGGATATGATGTTCACAATTGCCTGTTTCATTACTTCCATTCAACTACTATTTTTTTCCCCCAAGACACTTTTAATGAGAAAACTAATGCAGTTTATTCACTTCATGCAGAGGTTTAGTTGAGACGTGTATGTGTGGTTTTCATATGGTGTATTTAACGACTTCCTCCCGGGATTGAACTTTTTCTGTTGTAAAGTGATATCCCAAGTATAAATACAAGTCTAAAAAAAAAAAAAATGTTTTGAGCAAAAGTTTTTTGGAACACAACTGCAAACTTCAAGGAGTAGGGCATTCAAGGAGTTGGTTTGATAGGAAGTTGCGATACCATCTGCCTAGTGAACAAAATAGGAAAGACAACCCACTTGTGCTATGTCCTGGACCACCTATTGAGATGTGCCTTTTAAGTAAATCCACTGTTAAATGAGGTGAAAAGGAGACTGGATTGCCACCTTAACACTTGTTCATGTTTAATAAACACAAAATTTGACTTTTCATTCTAAGACTCATTGAGACTCTCTTTAGTATACATCCCATCTCACCCTATTCTGCATACACCCGACAGCGCTTTATAACCATTATAGACTTACTTAATATAGGCAGACTTACCCACACACTAACAAACACCTACTGTATATGTCAAAATAGTTTTCAGGTTTGTCTGATGACTTTTGATTTATCATAGCCAACTTATTTTTACCCACAACATCATATTTATGTCCACCATGATGGGTTTTACAACAATGAAATCATTCTGTAACTACAGTATAGGACTCAAACGTAGTGGGGATGGGTAAACACTCCATGTTGAAAGAGTGTTTATCTGTGTGTACTTACCTGAGGGAGTGTATGTCTGTAATCTGTATCACCTCTCTTCCAGGAGGAGGAGGGTGTGAGGTCTAGACTACACCTCCTCCTGAACCCACAGAGGAAACACACACAGTCACACTGAGGTGAGCCACTGTAAACAATTGTCTGCATGGTATTAAGTCAGATCCAATATCCACAAAGCAACTCAGAGTAGAAATGCTGATCTAGGATCAGATTTGCCTTTTAGATAATTATGAATAAGACTATGTAGACAGGTGGGGACCTGATACTTGATCAGCACTTCTACTCTGAGACTCTTTGCGGATATGGGACCATGCTTTTGAATGATCAAACCATTAAAGAGTGTCAAGTAATCAAATCATCTATCACTTTTCCAAATCAACTACCATGTTTGCATAATACTCATAGCAACCCCTCATTTCCCAAACAGAATATGTTCCATAGCAGGGTGCTCATATCAGATTTCTTGATCCCACATCCTCTCACTCTGTATATCTTACAGTCAGTAGACATGGAGGATGGGAAGCCTGATCTGCTGCTGGTCAAAGAGGAGACAATAGAAGACGGACCAATGAGTATTGATCTGCTGAGTGGACTAAAGATGGGGGAGCAAGGTAAGGGAGACACACATATAACCTACATACAGTAATAGAGCTTCAATGCGATGCCATCTTCGATTCCCAGACCGGTGCAGCCAAGGGCCCAAAGCACATCAGCAAGCAGGCCAGGACCAGAGGCGACATAGTGGAGGGGGGATGCGGTGGGATTATTTAAGATACTCTTTGAAGAGGTAGAGTTTCAGATGTTTTTGGGAAGATGGGCAAGAATTCTGCTGGCCTAGCTTCAGGACGAAGCTGGTTCAGGGCATAAAATTAACACCTGCTACACCGGTAGATTTAGGTATTGGCGGGTAAGAATTTCTATTTCACCAGCCACGTTGGCGGGTGGTCAATTTCCAGGGCCAGCATTACATTTACAAATAAAAATAATCAAACATCAAGTATTAGCAGATCTGTTTTGTTTCATAGCTGCTAATCGCACAAAGAAATAGGAATCCTAAATCCCACCTCGCGCAGAAACACTGCCTGGCTGGGGAGCTGTGTGCACTGACTGAAGTGCTGAGAGATTCATTTTTAGAGGCGCTGCACACTGGCATAAAAGTGTCTAATTTACTCAAAAGTCTACAAAGTGAGACTTTGTCCCCGTGTTTCTTGGCTATTTACACTGTTTTGTTCACAAGCTCGGTTGTTTTTCAACATTACTTTGATTCTGCTACTTTAATTGATAGTGAAGAGACACCCTAATCAGATCCCAAATCTCACACGCACACAAACACACCTGGCACAACTCGAGTGGCCCCGATACCAGGTTGCCCCCTTTAAGGGGCAGGTGAACATTTTGTCTCTGATATTTTGTTTAAAAGACTGAGGTCACAAAATGTTGTATGAAGTTAAGCAAAATACCACATTACTTCATACTAATACATTTCTTGTTTTAAAACATCACAAATCATGGTCATCTGTTTTATTGTTGTTGATTTATTTGTATCCTGTAGCACAAACTCAAAAAGGTTCTGGGACACTGTAAAGTCCATGGAGAATAAGAACACCTCCTCCCAGCTGCCCACTGCACTGAGGGTAGGAAACACTGTCGCCACCGATAAATCCACTATAATTGAGAATTTCAATAAGCATTTTTCTACGGCTGGCCATGCTTTCCACTTGGCTACCCCTGCCCCGATCAACAGCCCTCCACCCCCCACAGCAACTCACCCAAGCCTCCCCCACTTCTCCTTCACCCAAATCCAGATAGCTGATGTTCTGAAAGAGCTGCAAAATCTGGATCCCTACAAATCAGTCGGGCTAGACAATCTGGACCCTCTCTTTCTAAAATGATCTGCCGAAATTGTTGCAACCCCTATTACTAGCATGTTCAACCTCTCTTTCGTATCGTCTGAGATTCCCACAGATTGGAAAGCTGCCGCGCTCATCCCCCTCTTCAAAGGGGGGGAAACTCTAGACCCAAACTGCTACAGACGTATATCTATTCTACCATGCCTTTCTAATGTCTTCGAAAGCCAAGTTAACAAACAGATTACCGACCATTTTGAATCCCACCGTACCTTCTCCGCTATGTAATCTGGTTTCAGAGCTGGTCATGGGTGCACCTCAGTCACGCTCAAGGTCCTGTTGCGACGAGCCATCCCAGATCCGGGATCGTGAATACAGCCTCAAGCTCATTACCATAACACAACGTTAACTATTCATGAAAATCGCAAATGAAATGAAATCAATATGCTCTCTCAAGCTTAGATATTTGTTAACAACACTGTCATCTCAGATTTTCAAAATATGCTTCTCAACCATAGCAAAACAAGCATTTGTGTAACAGTATTGATAGCTAGCGTAGCATTTAGCGTTAGCATTCAGCAGGCAACATTTTCACAAAAACCAGAAAAACATTCAAATAAAATAATTTACCTTTGAAGAACTTCAGATGTTTTCAATGAGGAGACTCTCAGTTAGATAGCAAATGTTCCGTTTTTACAAAAAGATTATTTGTTTAGGACAAATCGCTCCGTTTTCTGCGTCACGTTTAGCTACGAAAGAAACCTGTATCCAGGATTGTGTAAATCTATCCGCAAGCTCATTAGCCTAACGCAACGTTAACTATTCATGAAAATCGCAAATGAAATGAAATAAATCTATTTGCTCTCAAGCTTAGCCTTTTGTTAACAACACTGTCATCTCAGATTTTCAAAAATATGCTTCTCAACCATTGCAAAACAAGCATTTGTGTAACACTATTGATAGCCTAGCATAGGATTATGCCTGACATTCAGCAAGCAACATTTTCACAAAAACCAGAAAAACATTCAAATAAAATCATTTACCTTTGAAGAACTTCAGATGTTTTCAATGAGGAGACTCTCAGTTAGATTGCAAATGTTCCGTTTTTACAAAAACTCGCTCCGTTTTCTCCATCACGTTTGGGTAAGAAAAAAAACAAAAATTAAGTCATTAAAACGCGAACTTTTTTCCAAATTAACTCCATAATATCGACAGAAACATGGCAAACCGATGTTTAGAATCAATCCTCAAGGTGTTTTTCACATATCTATCGACGATAAATCCATCGTGGCAGTTGACTTTCTCTTCTGAAGAAATGGAACGCGCATGGACCTAGAGATTACGCAATAATTTCGACACAGGACACCGGACGGACCCCTGGTAAATGTAGTCTCTTATGGTCAATCTTCCAATGATATGCCTACAAATACGTCACAATGCTGCAGACATCTTGGACGAACGGCAGAGAGCTTAGGTTCATTCATGGCACATTCACAGCCATATAAGGAGACGATGGGAAACAGAGCCTCAAAAATTCTGCTCATTTCCTGTTTGAGGTTTCATCTTGGTTTCGCCTGTAGCATGAGTTCTGTGGCACTCACAGATAATATCTTTGCAGTTTTGAAAACGTCAGAGTGTTTTCTTTCCAAAGCTGCCAATTATATGCATAGTCGAGCATCTTTTCGTGACAAAATATTGCGCTTAAAACGGGCACGTTTTTTAATCCAATAATGACATAGCGCCCTCATAACCACCATCGATAAGAGACATTACTGTGCAGCCGTATTTAATCGACCTGGCTAAGGCTTTCGACTCTGTCAATCACACAACATTCTTATTGGCACACTCAACTGACTTGGTTTCTCAAACGATTGGTTCACCAATTACTTCTCAGAGTTCAGTGTGTCAAATCGGAGGGCCTGTTGTCCGGACCTCTGGCAGTTTCTATGGGGGTGCCACAGGGTTCAATTCTCGGGCCGACTCTCTTCTCTGTATATATCAATGATGTCACTCTTGCTGCTGGTGATTCTTTGATCCACCTCTACGCAGACGACACCATTCTGTATACCTCTGGCCCTTCTTTGGACACTGTGTTAACTGACCTCCAGACGAGCTTCAATGCCATACAACTCTCCTTCCGTGGCCTCCAACTGCTATTAAATGCAAGTAAAACTAAATGCATGCTCTTCACCCGATCACTGCCCGCCCGTCCAGCATCACTACTCTGGATGGTTCTGACTTAGAATATGTGGACAACTACAAATACCTGGTGTCTGGTTAGACTGTAAACTCTCCTTCCAGACTCATATTAAACATCTCCAATCCAAAATTAAATCTAGAATTGGCTCCCTATTTCGCAAAAAAACATCCTTCACTCATGCTGCCAAACATACCATTGTAAAACTGACCATCCTAACAATCCTCGACTTCGGCGATGTCATTTATAAAATAGCCTCCAACACTCTACTCAACCAATTGGATGCAGTCTATCACATACTACCCACCACTGCGACCTGTATGCTCTCGTTGGCTGGCCCTCGCTTCATATTTGTCGCCAAACCCACTGGCTCCAGGTCATTTACAAGTCTCTGCTAGGTACAGCCCAACCTTATCTCAGCTCACTGGTCACCATAGCAGCACCCACCCGTAGCACGCGCTCCAGCAGGTATATCTCACTGGTCACCCCCAAAGCTAATTCTTACTTTGGCCGCCTTTCCTGCCAGTTGACTGCTGCCAATGACTGGAACGAACTGCAAAAATCACTAAAGCTGGAGACTCTTACCTCCCTCACTAGCTTTAAGCATCAGCTGTCAGAGCAGCTCACAGATCACTGCACCTGTACATAGCCCATCTGTAAATAGCCCATCCAATCTACCTCATCCCCATACTGTATTTATTTATTGCGCTCCTTTGCACCCCATTATCTCTTCTTGCACATTCATCTTCTGCACATTCTACCATTCCAGTGTTTAATTGCTATATTGTAATTACTTTGCCACCATGGCCTATTTATTGCCTTACCTCTCTTATCCTACCTCATTAGCACATGCTGTATATAGACTTTTTTACGGTATTATTGATTGTATGCTTGTTTATTCCATGTGTAACTATGTTGTTGTATGTGTCGAACTGCTTTGCTTTATCTTGGCCAGGTCGCAGTTACAAATGAGAACTTGTTCTCAACTAGCCTACCTGGTTAAATAAAGGTGAAATAAAAAAAAAAAAAAAAAAATGTAATGGTAAAAAATCAGAGTGCCTGGTACATTTTTGTTATCTACCTGTCACTGTGGCTTGTGGTCCAAAAACTACATTTTAAGCCCTGTACTGGTTCCACCATTTGGGTTTCAGGACAAAGAAGAGCTTGGAATGGGCTGATTGGTTGCTGCCCTCCCGTAGGGGTGGGAGGGCCAAGAGACCAGAGGTGGCAGAACAGAGTACTCGGGTTGAGGTGTAGGGTTTGAGCATAGCCTGAAGGTAGGGAGGGGCAGTTCACCTTTCTGCTCCATAGGCAAGTACCATGGTCTTGTAGTGGATGCGATATTGGACTGGAAGCCAGTGGAGTATGCAGAGGAGTGGTATGACATGGGAGAATTTGTGAAGGTTGAACACCAGGCCTGCTGCAGCGTTCTTTATAAGGATTTGATGGCACATGCGGCGAGCCCCACTGTCAGAGAGTAGTCCAGACGGTGTCGTCCAGACGGTGTCGAAGACAGTGCATAGATCAAGGATGATGAGAGCAGAGGAGAGAGAGTCAGCTTTCGCAGTGCAGAGAGCCTCCGTGACACAGAGAAGAGCAGTCTCGGTTGAGTGACAGCGAGAGAGTTCGTCAGAGACAGCACACTAGTGTTTTGGAAAGAAAATAAGGAATGCCGGTCTGTAGTTTTACGTCTGAGGGGTCGAGTGTCAGTTTCTTGAGGATGTGACGACTCTGGCCATTTTGAAGTGAAGAGGGGACACAGCTAGTGGTCAGGGATGAGGGAAGTGAGGTCTCCAGAGATGGTCGGGAGAAGGGAGTTGAGCGGGCAGGTTGTTGGGCGGCCGGACCTCACTAGTCGCAGAATTTCATCTGGAGAGAGAGGGGAGAAAGAGGTCAAGGAGTAGGGTAGTTCTGTGTGAGTGGGACCAGTGGACTCAATAGACTGAGTGAATGAGGAGCGGATGTCATCAACCTTCATTTCAAAGTGGTTGACAAAGTTATCCGTAGCAAGGGAGGGGGTGGACAATTAAGGAGGGAGGAGACAGTGGAAAATAGTTTCCTAGGGTTAGATGCAGAAGCTTGAAATTTAGAGTGATAAAGTGGCTTTTGCAGTGGATACAGAGTAAGAGGAGGAAGTGAAAGGATGATAGGTCCTCCGGAAGTTTAGTTTTCCTATATTTTCGCTCAGCTGCCCACAGATCTGTTCTCTAAGCACGCAATGAGTCACTCAGCCACGGAGCAGAAGGAAAGGACCGAGTCTTCCAGGAGGAAAAGGGACAGTGCGAGTCATAGAATGCGGAAAGGGAGGATAGTAAGGGTCAACGAGGCAGAATCAAGAGTCAGGAGGGAGAAGGATTTAGCACAAGGGAGAGATGATAGAAGAGGAGTGAGTTGTGGGAGAGAGAGAAGATTGCGACAGCGCATGACCATCTAGGTAGGGGCTAAGTGACTAGGGTTGGAGGAGAGGGAGATAGAAAAGGAAACAAAGTAGTCAGAGACCTGGAAGGGGGTTGCCATGAGATTTGTAGGTGAACAGCCTCTAGTAAATATGAGGTCAAGTGTATTGCATGCCTTGTTGAGTGGGAGGGGACTGGGAAAGGGTGATGTCAAAGGGAGGGGAAGAAAGAGTTGTAAAGAAATTAATTGAAGGCAGACGTCGGGAGGTTGAAGTCACCCAGTACAAAGAGCGGTGAGCCATTGTCAGAAAATGAGTTTATCAAGGTGTCAAGTTCATTGAGGAACTCAAAGGGCACTTGGTGAGCGATTGATGACAACAATGGTATTGTTGCACACAGGGGAGAAATCCAACACCTGTCCCCAGTGTGAGAAGAGGTTCTCCCTCCAGCACCACCTTAAGAGGCACCAGAGGGTTTACACAGAGGAGAAACCCTACAACTGCCGAGTGTGAGAAGAGATTCTCCCACCAGCAACAGCTGCAAATGCACCTGTATGTCCCCACAGGAGAAAGGCTGTTCACCTGTATGCATTGCGGGAAGCAAGCATTATGGTACCCAAGCGAGGGTGAGAGAAGTATAATAACCTGTGACAAGTAGATTGAGGTCCCTCAATTTGTAAGGTCCCTCAACCGAGCAACCATTTTGTTGAAATTAAATACAAAATTGACTCTGTGCTGACTGACTTGGTTATTTTTGTATAATTGCCGGAACTGAGGAACCCTTATCAGTCAAACCAGAACATGATACTTACTTGTTGAATCTGTCACACCCTGATCTGTTTCACCTGTCTTTGTGATTGTCTCCACCCACCTTCAGGTGTCACCTGTTTTCCCATTAGTCCCTTGGTACTTATTCCTGTGTTCCCTGCTTCTCTGTTGACAAACAAGAAGACCTGGCAAGACAACCAGTGTGGTCTTTTCACCTGTTCTCCTGCTTTTTCCTTCACTCTGTTTTTGCTAGTTCTCCCGGTTTTGACCCTTGCCTGCATTGACTCTGAACCCACCTACCTGACCATTCTGCCTGCCGTTCTGTTCCTTCTGGACTCTGACCTGGTTTTGATCTTTTGCCTGTCCATGACCATTCTCATGCCTACACCTTCGATTATAATAAATATCAGAGACTCAAACCATTTGCCTCCTGTGTCTGCATCGTGCCCTTATAGAATAAACACATATGGCCATTTTAATAAACTCAATTTTCTCCATATCATTAGGTACTTGAATCACAGTGTTAGAGTTTGGCTTGCCTGTGATTAACATTTTATTATATGTTTCTGTGTGTACAGTAAAGAGTTTCTTACATTTCTTTCAGAAAGTATACACAATCCTAGACTTTTTCCACATTTTGTTGTGTTACAGCCTGAATTTAAAATTGATTTTTTTGTCACTTGCCTTACACACAATAAACCACAATGTCAAAGTGGAACTATGTTTACACATTTTTATAAATTAATTAAATTAAAAGATTAAATGTCTTCCGTCAATAAGTATTCAACCCTTTTTGTTATGGCTAAATAAGTTCAGGAGTAAACATGTGCATAACAAGTCACATGTTGCATGGACTCACTCTGTGTGCAGTAATAGTGTTAAACATGATTTTTGACTGACACCCTCATCTCTGTACCCCACACAATTATTTGTTTAGGTCTCTCAATCAAGCAATGAATTTCAGACACAGATTCAACCACAAAGACCAGACCAAGGAGGTTTTCCAATACCTTGCAAATAAAGGCAACTATTGGTAGATGGGTAAAAATGTAAAAAGCAGTATTCCTTTGAGCATTGTGCAGTTATTAATTACACTTTGGATGGTGTATCAATACACCCAGTCAATACAAAGATACAGGCGCCCTTCCTAACTCAGTTGCCGGAGAGGAAGGAAACCGCTCAGGGATTTCACCATGATTTCAACTTTAAAACGGTTAAGAGTTTAATGGCTGTGATATGAGAAAACTGAGGATGGACAAACAACATTGTAGTTACTCCACAATACTAACTTAATTGACAGAGTGAAAAGGATGCCTGTGCAGAATAAAAATATTCCAAAACATGCATCCTGTTTGCAATAAGGAAAAAAGTAAAACTGCAAAAAATGTGGCAAAGAAATTAACTTTTTGTCCTGAATACAAAGCGTTATATTTGGGGAAAATCTAACCCACCACTGAGTACCACTCTTCATATTTTCAAGCATGTGTTGGTAGCTGCATAATGTTATGGGTATGCTTGTCATTGGCAAGGACTAGAGTTTTTTTGTTGATAAAAAAAAACGGAAGAGCTAAGCACAGGAAAAATCCTAGAGGAACACCTGGTTCAGTCTGCTTTCAAATGTACCTTTCAGCAAGACAACCTACAACCCAAGGCCAAATATACACTGGAGTTGCTTACCAAAACAACATTGAATGTTCCTGAGTGGCCTAGTTAGTTTTGACTTAAATCAACAACAACTTGGTTGAAGAGTTTGTTAAAGAATAATGTGCAAATATTGTACAAACCAGGTGTGCAAAGCTCTTAAGCTTGTTCACACTGCAGGCCTTAACGCTCAAATCAGTTTTGTTTTTCAAATCCGTTTTCAACTACTGACTGTCCAAACAGCAAGTTACAATTGACCAAATTGGATGTGTGTGTGTTCAGACAGCAGTCATTTGCTGACATGGCTACACTATTTGTCATAGTAACAACGGGTGTATGTGCAGTGGTGTAGGCTGATTGGTGGTGGTGCCTGTGCTGATGTAGCAAGCTAAGGTGACAACAATGCTTGCCAAGGACGTTTCCCAGTTGTTTTGAATGTTCAAAATCATAGTGTAAGAACACATTTAAAGCCTCAAAGGATAAGATGATCCAACTTTCAAAACGAGTCCTTTTTTGGCGAGCCCCAGCAGTCAACTAGCTAGTTTACACAGCTGTTTAGCTTTTTAGCACATTCACTTATTTGTATGTAAACAATGATCAAGCTAGTTAGCTAACATACCACATGTGTTTGTCAAATTGTCAGAGCAGCCAGCAAGCAACAGGATATGCTGAATAACAGTCTAAAAATCATTTGAGGGAAAGTAATCAGATGTGACGTGTCTGAACTGTCAAATGACCAGGAATCAGATTTGTATCCGACTGACTTCAAACCAACCTACGAAATGTGGCTTGAAATATCAGATTCCGTGTGCTTTTTGGCTGTTCAGAATACAGGAAATATAACAGATTCTAATGGATATGCAAAGAAATGTGATTTGATTGATTTCAAACTGCCAATGTGAGCACGGCTTTAGAGACTTACCCAGAAAGACTCTGCTGTAATGACTGCCAAAGGTGATTCTAATATGAATTGACTGAGAGATGTGAATACTTATTTAAATGACATATCTGTATTTCATTTTAAATACATTTGAAACAATTCTAAAAACATGTTTTCACTTTGCTATTATGGGTTATTGTGTGTAGATGGGTGAGGAAAAATATCTTTAATACATTTTGAATTCAGGGTGTAACACAACAAGATGTGGAATAAGTCAAGGAGTATGAATAGTTTCTGAAGGCACTGTATGCTCTGATAATGCAACCTCTACAAAATCAATGCGTCTCTTATAGTTTCACATTGTTTTTATGTCATATTAAAAAACTGACAATTACTATAAGAAAAATACAATATTTGTATATACATGTTCAGGTATGAGTTTATGGTTAAGGATGGGTAGCACTTCCCACTGGACAGTTTAATTAAATACAGCTATGCCTTTGGTCTCCCATCTTGGGTTTTAACCAAGCCAAGCCCTGCTTAGTTTTGATATTTGTCACGAACTACTAGCAATGCGAATGAGAATAATTGTTGAGAGATCTCCATTTAATAATGATAATCCTCTCCTTCTACTCCCCCTCCTTCAGGTTTTCCCCTTTCTCCTCCTGGCGGCAGACTTTGATTCATTCTCAATAAGTGTGACGTTGCGTGCTTCAATTATGTCAGACAGTGGTATGCAAGTGCTTGGAAATACCTTAGAAGGCATAGCTTACATGTCTCGTATGTTTTTTTTATACAATCCAAGCAAAAGCTAGTTATTACTATGGTCCAAGTGTTTTAAAAATCAAAATGTCCCATGTACTGTAAATCTCCCATATTTGTTGTGTGTATTATTGCTGTGAATCCCCCATGGCTGTAGCAAACATTGCCACTAAGCAATTGACATATTCAGCCACACACTGTTGGCTGTTTTTATACTGATGTACGTCACCATGTCACCGTTTTTAGAGACAGTAAACCTAGGCTAGAACAAGGACAGGGTTGTAATCATTAGTCCAAACAGTTGTGCAAATAAAACGAGAGTTTCTAATGGACAAATGCAGGTATGTCCCCATTCTTTTTACAGTCCGTGTAGGTCCCTCCGTTTCGTTCCATTTGCTTCCATTTGAGAAACGTTTTGCAACAGAATCGGCGTAGTGAATATAATAAAAATCAAATTAATACGGCCCAGCTGAATATTTACCTTACTGATGTGATGTAGATGGAATCAAGTAATTAATTGTATTCTACAATATTCTTGCTAACACACTGTTCTTTATAAACAAGTCTGCTCTGCGTTTGAAGGATACTGATCATATGAAATGTGATGTGTAATAAGCAGTACCGTAAATCAAAGAACAGCGCGCATCGTTTTTTATTTAACCGCACCCTTTAACTATGAAGCCAACCAATAAGATCCTTAAACGGAAGTGAACAGTGACCAATAATAATTTAGCCACTTACCGTTTTAGTTATTTAGGCGTTTGTTAACACCGGGGAACTCAAAATATGACTTATTTAACTTCCCAGCATCACATATTTACCCCCAAGTGGTGTTTAATTCGTGTTTGAGAAAGCACTTGTTGATATATGTTATCTAGGTAATGGTATTTAGCTAGCTGCTAAGAATGGCTAACTGTAACGATATGGGTTTTCACACTCAAATAGCCTCCATCATGGAGGTTCTAGCGAATACAGCCGTGGCAGAGATCTGTAAACTCGTAGACGACGACTATGCAGTGTTTCGTTTGGAAATAACTCAAAGCCAGAAAGAAAACCGGTCATTGCGGAGGAAACTACAGCTACTGGAACTGAAGGTGGCACGGGAACGCCGTCCCAGTAGTGCCAAGATCCTCGAGCGATACAGAGGAATGGCAAGAGGTACATTTTGCAGAAGGCCGAGGCTGCTGTCGCCCGGTTTCCCATGTGTTCAGATATCTTACCAATAATTGGGTCTTGGTCAGTTTTTGGATAGTATCGAAAAATTCCCATTATTATTTAGCTACCCATCTTGCGCAAAGACACTATCGTATTCTAACCAGATGCGCGATACTTTTGGATAAAGAATTAAAGCAGTTAGCGCCGCTGCCACGAATAAACGTTCATAGTTGTTGTAACCTAAATATATTTTGGGGATGCTTACAATGTTTATATTATAGTTTGACCAGACACTAATAATATATTTGGTAGATATCTTTGTAAAATATCTATTTAGGATGCATCACTTGTTAGCTAGAATGCTAACGCTCATTGACATCTGCTGTAGTAAAGTTAGCCAAAGAGCCATTTTACCTTTTTGAAGTGTTTTGAAAAAGTGTAATGCAGTTGATTTGTGATGAGACAACCAATACATTAAAAAGGTCCAATGCCGCCGTTATCTTAATATCAAATAATTTATGGGTAACAATTAAGTACCTTGCTGTGATTGTTTTAATTTGAAATGATAAAAAATAATAGATTCTTAGCTAAGAGCAATTTCTCATGCAAGGATTTTGCTAGGACTGTCGGAGTGGGGAGAGAAACAGATTGGTCTAAAGGAAAAATCCACCCAAAACCACTCATTCCTATAATTTAATATGTGAGAACAATATTTGTGAACAAATGTTTCATTTTCCCATTATAATAAGATTTTGGTAGCAACATGTGAAAATCCTTGTGGAAATCTGTTACAGCTCAAGTGGACTACAAAACTCAAAATGCAATGCTCTCTCTATGGGCTGGCTAGCTAGGTAGCTAGCTAGTAAATGTAGCTACACACAATAATACCAAAGTCAATATCATGTGAAGTAGTTAGTAAACTGTAAAATCGCCTAAACAAACTGCACTATCATTTTAGGAGTCTACAATCTCACTTTGTTAAACCTCCAGATCGTTGTGCCTCAGAGTGGAGTCTGACAAACATCGGCACCATGCAATGCACACAAAACTGAAGAGGCAGACAAATAGGATACATTTGGTAGACCCTTTGTTAAATTACAAATTTGAGCGAAGACAACCTCACGCGTTTACATCTGACAGTATTGAAATCTGACATGCATGATATAAGATTTCGCAATCTAAAAGTCGTAGTCCTATTAACTTCCAGTGGAGTAACAGCGGCTTTATTGCAACGCAAAATCATACTGGTCGAATTCCTGCCTGCTTGAATGGCAATAGCTCAGATACACATAAAAAGATGCAGGGAATGGATAGAATATCGCCCAGAGATGCACAAAAACAATATTACTTTCAAAATGGGTTAATCTTTACTTTGACTAATGTTACCAGGCAGGCCAAAACTCCATCCCACCAAAACAGGCTGAACATTTCAGACGGTCTTTTCAAACAGCTCTTACACTAAAAGGGATTATCATAATTTTCACAAATTTACAGTACCATTCTAACCTCAGTGTGGATATACAGTACCAGTCAAAAGTTTGGACACCTACTCATTCAAGGGTTTTTCTTTATTTTGACTATTTTCTACATTGTGGAATAATAGTGAAGACAAACTATGGAATCATGTAGTAACCAAAAAAGTGTTAAATCAAAAAATATATTTTAGATTCTTCAAACAGCCTTGCACCCTATTGGCATTCTCTCAACCAGCTTCATTAATAATTATTTTCAAACAGTCTTGGGAGTTCCCACATATGCTGAGCACTTGTTGGCTGCTTTTCCGTCACACTGCAGTACAACTCATCCCAAACCATCTCAATTGGGTTGAGGTCGGGGGATTGTGGAGGCCAGGTCATCTGATGCAGCACCCCATCACTCTCCTTCTTGGTCAAATAGCCCTTACACAGCCTGGAGGTGTGTTTTGGGTCATGATCCTGTTGAAAAACAAATGATAGTCCCACTAAGCGCAAACCAGATGGGATGGTGTATTGCTGCAGAATGCTGTGGTAGCCATGCTGGTTAAGTGTGCCTTATTCTAAATAAATCACAGACCGTGTCACCAGCAAAGCACCATCACACCACCTCCTCCATGCTTCACAGTGGGAACTACACATGCGGAGATCATCCATTCACCTACTCTGCGTCTCACAAAGACATGGCGTTTGGAACCAAAAATCTCACATTTTGAATCGTCAGATCATAGGACAGATTTCCACTGGTCTAATGTCCATTGCTCGTGTTTATTGGCCCAAGCAAGTCTCTTATTATTGGTGTCCTTTAGTAGTGGATCTTTGCAGCAATTTGACCATGAAGGCCTGATTCACATGCTCTCTGAACAGTTGATGTGGAGATGTCTGTTGAACGCTGTGAAGAATTTCTTTCGGCTGGTAACTGTAATGAACTTATCCTCTGCGGGACTTATCCTCTGAGTTGACTCTGAGTCTTCCTTTCCTGTGGCAGTCCTCATGAGAGCCAGTTTCATCATAGCACTTGAGGATTCTTGCGACTGCACCTGAAGAAACTTTCAAAGTTCTTAATTTTCCAGGTTGACTGACCTTCATGTCTTAAAGACTGTTGTTTCTCTTTGTGTATTTGAGCTGTTCTTGCCATAATATGGACTTAGTCCTATTTTTGATAAAAGACCATCTTCTGTATACCCACCCCTACCTTGTCACAACACAACTCATTGGCTCAAACACATTAAGAAGGAAATCATTTCCAGAAATTATATATAACAAAGAAAAAATATTATTTTTGACTTCACTGGGCCTTTAAACAGGACATTCATACAAGGCTTAAAATCCAATTATGATACAAAAGTAGTGTGAAGTAAAAATATTTACATATTTCATAATTGTATGTTTGTGTATTCTGAAAACTCCCACGTGTTCAGTAATCAAATTGCACGCATCATCTTTGTGGCATTGTTTGCAAACACAGAAAGAGGTCTATACCACAGTAGTTAACCTAACCACCTCTTTTCCCCAATCTTGCTCTCAGGTGAAGGACATCTCACTGGAGGTCACAGGGGCTTTGTGAAGCCAGTGGGACACAATACATGGAGAGATGACCAACCAATCACTGTTGATGAGGGGAGTGGAACCTCAACCCAGCATGTTATCGTGATAGAGGTCAGTGCAGGGCTCTCCAACATTGTTCCTGGGTGGCTGCAGTCCTGTAGGTTTTCACTCCAACCCTAATCTAGCGCACCAGATTCTAATAATTAGCTGGTCAATAAGCTGAATCAGGTTACTTAGATTTGGGGTTGGCGTGAACCTACAGAAGGGTATCTCTCAAAGGACAAGGTTGGAGAGCCCTGGCTTCATTTAGTGTTGCATTACAGTTACTTTGTAAATCAAATGTGGCCCATTCATTTCGGAAAGGCATCCTTCAGCCATTCACATGTACATCTACCATAGGGGAGCTTGTGAGACTTCCCTAAGACATTGTTATCCAATTCTACTCATGTACCGGTAATAACTTTCTCTCTTCTTGTTAGTCTGCAGAGGCTGCAGGTCCTGGGGTGAAGCTAGAGGGGTCTGAAGGAGAGGAGGACCCACGGCACAGGAGAGACATCCAGACTGGAGTCGAGGACCCTACCACCGCCGCAGCGCAGCCCAGGACTCGACGCAGCATCACGGAGGTCAGTGGAACGCTGACCGCCGTCCTCAAGTCAAAGACAGACACCAAGACTTTAACTGTAACTCATAGTCTCTTACATACAGGACATGACCACATATCAGACCCCGGTCTGGGGAGACTGGTCTGTCCTCCTGCTTCCAGCTCAGACTATTTACCGGTATTTCACCAGAGCCAGAGGCCTGTTCATTCCCGTGGGGATGGAGACACGTTAGATACTGGTGGTGATGATCCTACTTGTTCTTACACTACAGAGGACCTCAACATGCCCTTGGGTTTAGAGACACAGGCAGATCTGTCTATAGGGGACTGGAACCAGTACAGTAGTAGCGTATACTCTGAAGGGTACTTAGATAAGGAAGGGGAGGGGCTGGTCATAGATGAAGTGACTGTGAAATTGGAGGGTGATGTCCCTCCCACATGGAATGCAGATCACCTAAGAGAAGGCCACTCGCAGGGCAGAGATTTCTTAGACTACAGGGAAAGCTTAGAGACAAATCCAAATGTTGCGACCCACTCCCCTTTACACACGCTCAGAGAGCACAACCCTGTGTCCACGTCGATGGGGTCTTCTGATTCACACGGCCACATCCTTTTCGATCAGGTATTGAACTCAAACAGGGATAAAACCCAGGCTTGGGGAGGGGGAGCAACATCTGGCAATAGTAAAGAGAAACGGTTCCTCTGCATGTTCTGTAACAAAGGCTTCAGCTGCCCCCAGAAGGTGGAGATCCACCAGAGGGTCCACACAGGAGAGAAACCATTCAGCTGCACCCAGTGCCACATGCGCTTCACCGAGGCTGGCACCCTGAAGCGGCACCAGAGGGTCCACACAGGGGAGAAACCTTACAGTTGCCCCCAGTGTGAGAAGAGGTTCTCCCGCCAGGACAAACTGAAGAGGCACCTGAAGGTCCACACGGGAGAGAGGCCGTTCGCCTGTACGCACTGCGGGAAGAGGTTCTCAGAGAGGAGCTACCTCAGAATACATCAGGAAAAAACCCATTCCACTCTAACATAGAAAGTAACCATTCCATTTGATAGCTTCTTGATCAAAGCCACATTGAAGATAGACTTTCAATTTCTGCAACAACTAAGAGCGTTGGAAGTGCAAGGCCCAGACATTGGAATATACACCGTGTACAAAACATTAGGAACACATGACATGGACTGACCAGGTGAAAGCTATGGTCCCTTATTGATGTCACCTGTTATATCCACTTCAATTAGTGTAGATGAAGGGGAGGAGACGGGTTAAAGAAGGATTGTTAAGCCTCAACACATTTGAGACATGGATTGTGTATGTGTGCCATTCATAGGGTGAAATAGCAACCCAAAATATTGAAGTGCCTTTGAACACTGGATGCAAATGACATCCAGCCAACTTGACACAACAGTGGGAAGCCTTCGAGTCAGCATGGGCCAGCATCCTTGTGGAATGCTTTCGACACCTTGTGGAGTCCATGCCCCAACGAATTGAGGCTGTTCTGAGGGTAAAATGGGGTGCAACTCAATATTAGGAAGGTCAAATCAAATTGTGTTTGTCACATGCGCCAAATACAACAGGTGTAGTATAGACCTTAACACTTATTTTTCTTAACTGCATTGTTGGTTAAGTAAACACTTTTAAATAACAAATAATAATTAAAGAGCAGCAGTAAAATAACAGCAGCGAGGCTGTTACTAACCAGTGCGGGGGCACAGGTTAGTCAAGGTAATATGTACATGTAGGTAGAGATAAAGTGACTATGCATAGATGTATAAACAGAGTAAAAGAGTGGGTGCAAATAGACTGGGTAGCCATTTGATCAGCTGTTCAGGAGTCATATGGCTTGGGGGTAGAAACTGTTAAGCCTTTTGGACCTAGACTTGGTGCTCTGCTTCCACTTGGTGCTCTGCTACCGCTTGCTGTGCGGTAGCAGAGAACAGATGTACCTAATGTTTTGTACACTCACTGTATAAGACATGTATAAGCCTAATGCATCTTTCATGACTTCCATTGAACTACCTATTTTTTTCCCCCCAATATTCCTTTGTGAAAATGAATGCAATTCATCAGGTTCATGCAGCTCTGTAGTTGAGACAACGTGTGTGTGGTTTTCATAATGGTGTATTTAACTTTTTTGTTTAATAAACACAAAATGGGACTTAAGTCTGACTTTTGTTGAGATTCTCTTTTGTATACATCACACAGACTTAAGTCACCCTATTCTGTGTAAACCCGACAGAGCTTTATAACCAATATACACTTACTAAATATACCTACACATTACCACACACTAACAAACGCCTACTGTACATGTCAACATAGTTTAGTTAGGTTTGACTTAACCACATATTTATGGCCACCATGATGGGTTTAACTAGAATGAAGTCATTCTGTAACTACAGTATATGACTCAAATATAGTGGGGATAGGTAAACACGCATACTTGCGAACATAAGCAACCATTTAAGTTTCTCTGGCTCAAAATGCGTATCAGCCAATTAAAACTGTTGATTTACTTGCACGTGACAGAGCTCTGAATTGTAGCTGAGATGCATTCAGTTCGCTTGAACGTTGAACGCTTTGTACTGAACGACACGTTTCCCAAAAACGTTATTGTACGTTGTTTAACAGACTGTTTGGTGGGTGTGGCTTGAAGCAATGAGTGACTTATTTAAAAAGGGCAGTGACCATGCTGACTGCGTTCCACAACCCAACCCTTCCTCGTTTTTTAACTGGTCCTTCAGTACAGCATCGTTCCGTTCAACTGTACGTTCCAGAATGTAAAAACGTAGTGAATGGAGCACTGGTCCCATCAGATAACATGGCACACGTTAGCCCTATGCTTATCTCACCAGGTGGCAGATTATATCCTGTAACAAATTCTTCATAAGATCTATAAAGATCATACTTTAAATCCCCCAACCAATATTATTTCTTAAAATAGGTCAACCGTGGCCACTTAAGGGATATTATAAACCTACAAATTCAAGGTTTGCTTTTGTTCCGCTGGTCTGTAACAAAATGTTCTGTGCCAATATTGCATTGATGCATCCTTGACTAGGCTACTAGCTACTACTAACGTTAGACATTTTCACATATGTCAAAATCCTGCGTTTTTGTTTCAGTTAAACACACATCCATGTGCTTTTATGGAAAAATTGAAATAAGGTCCTTACAACATGTGCATTTATCATACATCATAAGAAAAAAACAAGAGCCTTATGGATTTGTCTAGTAGCAGTCATGTAGGCAACCATTATCGTCATCATCACTTCTAGGCAGCACACACTGTAAAATCGATTGACTCTAAACCAATAGTGCACTTTCACCATGAGCCTCAAGATTTTTTGTTCACCGCTGGTCCTTCATGCTCGATTCAAAACGCTTGTGACGAAGTGGATGACTATAATAATGTATAGCCTATAAAAACGTTATATGCCTTCATAGGAATATAGCCTACACTAATGTGTCCTAACCAGCTAAGCTCCACTAGGCTTTAACCTCACCGGCCTGGAAGCCGAGGCTACATATGGAATAGGACCTAGGTAGGTAATGGGGTTCATCATAAATTGAGGTGTACCATGCAAAGTCCCATATGCATTAATAGGTTACAGCATAAGCAGGACACTATCTGATGGGAATTAATGTAGGTTATAGCTCTACTGTTGATTGGACGGTGTCTGGGTAAGCCTTTGTTTGCGTGGTGGTTCATTTCTGTATTACCAAATGAGGAGAAACAAACTTCACACACCAGTCAGAGTTACACTTAAACTACATCTTTAATAATAAGAGCTTTGCATTAGCAATGACTTTCAATGATGCACCATTTCTAATGAACCATTTAATGTGACAACACAAAAGTACAACTTTTTATAGCCAAGATACACCCCTCTCAACCTACATGACGGACAACAGATACATAAAATGGTCACAAGGTTAAGATTTGTATGAAAGGTATCTATAATACATAACTGACACAGCAGTTGCTGTCTGCTTTCATTGTATAGACCAGTGTCTGGTCCTCCTACTCCAAACTGGAACCATCTCACACTGGTACGGTATAGCACAAAAACATTACCTTGTGTTATCTGGAATGCTCTTTAGGTTTTATCACCCAAAGACATCGTAAATCTCCTCTGTCAGTGCTATCTCAGAGGCCCTCCTCAGTAGAACACACACAATAGTTAACAGAATACTCTATTCTGCAGAATAAAACAACCATTATAATGCAATACAAGCATTATAACATAATCTTGCAATTTCCACAACAAATTGTACATACATGGCTATGAAAATAATGGATAAGGTAAATCTACTGGACAAACAAATGCAACAATTTCGAACATTTTACTGTGTTACAGTTCATATAACTGACTCCGTCAATTTAAATAAATTCATCAGGCCCTAATCTATGGATTTCACATGACTGGGAATACAGATATGCATATGTCGGTCACAGATACCTTAAAAAAAATGTGCCTCACACTGGGCCTCAAGATCTCATCACTGTATCTCTGTGCATTCAAATTACCATCCATAAAATGCAATTGTGTTCGTTGTCCTTACGCCTGCCCATACCATAACCCCAACTCCACTATGGGGCACTCTGTTCACAACGTTGACATCAGCAAACAGCTCGCGCACGCACACAACACCATACACGTGGGTAGAGAAATTAACATTAAATTCTCTGGCAACTGCTCTGGTGGAAATTCCTGTAGTCAGCAAACCAATTGCACGCTCCTTCAAAATTTGAGATGTCTGTGACATTGTGTTGTGTGACAAACCTACACATTTTAGAGTGGCCTTTTATTGCCCACCAGCACAAGGTGCACCTGTATAAAGATCATGCTGTTTAATCATTTTGATATGCCACACCTGTCAGATGGATGGATTATCTTGGCATAGAAGAAATGCTCACTAACAGGGATGTAAATAAAACATGAGAGAAATAAGCTTCTTTTTAATGGAACATTTCTGGGATCTTTTATTTCAGCTCATGAAACATCGGACCAACACTACATGTTGTGTTTATATTTTTGTTCAGTGTAGTATGGTCTACAGCAGGGCTGCCAAGCCTCTTCCTGGAGATCTATCATCCTGTGGGTTTTCAGTCCACACCTGATTCTACTTATTAGCTGCTCAACAAGACCTTAACTAGCTGAATCAGATGCACTAAATTAGGATTGGACTGAAAACCTACAGGACAGTAGATCTCCAGGAAGAGGGTTGGGCAGCCCTGGTCTACAGCATGTCTCCAACCCTGTTCCTGGAGAGAGACCCTCCTGTAGGTTTTCGCTCCAACCTCAGCTGTAACTAACACCGGTTGAGCTTACCAACCAACTAATTATTAGAATCGGGTGCGCTAGATTAGTGTTGGAGCGAAAAACCTACAGGACAGTAGCTCTCCAGGAACAGGGTTGGAGAGCCCTGGTCTACAGCTTATCGTGAGGTATTCTAACTCAGGCGAGACTTCCTTAATATTAGAGATTGCGTACCAGCTGTTGTTAACAAAGAGTCACACCACCCCCTTTGTGCTTACCCGATGCTGCTGTTCTGTCCTGCCGATGCATAGAAAAACCCACTAGAATATTATCCATGTCCTTGTTCAGCCAAGTTTCAGAGAAACATATGATATTACAGTTGTTCAGGTCCTGTTTATTGGATAGTCTTGAACGAAGCTCATCCAGTTTGTTCTCCAGTGATCATACATTAGCCAATAGAACAGAGGGCAGAGGTGGATTATTTACTCGCGTCCATAGTTTCATCTGGGTAGCCGCATGTCGGCCTCTACATTGCTTTCTCTTTCGAGTGTTGTGGATTAGGGCCTAGTCTGGGGTGAGCAGTATTTCCTGTACCACCGACTCATTGAAGTAGAAATCTTCATCCAATTTGAGGTTAGTGATCACAGTTCTGATAACCAGAAGCTCTTTTTCAGTCATAGGAATTGATGGCGGAAACATTATGTACAAAAAAAATTAAGATCAGCGCAAAACTCCCCACAAAATAACAGAATTGGTCAGGAGCCTGTAAAACGTCCGCTATACATTCCACCGCAATTTTCATGACAGAGCCATGACCATGTCTGTGACAATTATGTGGACTAGGCACTTTACACAGAGAGCAATTTAACCAGTCAGTCAAATACACGCGATAGTTGCTTTGATGATGTTGGACTGAGGTACGTTAAGGATGCTTCCATGAACAAGGAAAACCAACAACTATGTCAACGACTTGAATTGACTGATGCAGAACTTGTTCCAGGTTATAGTAACTGCCAACTGGTGAGGTTAGTATAGTATAGGTCTAACGTGTGTACAATTTAGCGCTCTGTCAACTGCAAATAAATCTATGTTCTGAATTGACTGATACACATTTTGAGCCAGAGAAACTGCTCACATTTATATGGTTGCAAGTATGGCCAAGCAATGTTTAAAGTGTTTATTATTGGCGTGTATGTCTGTGTAATCTGTATCTCCTCTCTCTCTTCCAGGAGGAGGAGGGTCCAAAGGTGCTGCTGGAGGACAACCAGACTACACCTCCTCCTGAATCCACAGAGGAACCAGCTGAGCAGCACAGGACCACACAGTCTCATGGAGGTGTGCCCACTGTTAACTTAATGTTAGGACTATAACTACTGTTTTTTGAAGGAGGCGATATGATGTAAAACATACTATGGAGAGTCGCACTCTTGCGACTTCGGTTGAAGGATCTCCAATCACGCCAGACAAGGCCAATGAAATCCGTGCCTCACTGGAACCCCCACCTTCCACAGGTGATAAGTGTGAGGCTAGGATTCATGCTCTACAACGAGCCCAGAAATGGGCAGCGCAGGGCCAAACAGGTGTTGTATCTCATTTGCCTCCTTCAGGGAGCAGTAGTTAGTCATAATGTTACATTCCCTTTCAGTCTGTCAACTTTGGTACAACATACTATGGGGAAATATAATCACACCCCAAGACGACCTCAATGAATACTAAATGAAATGGCCCATGGCAGACCACCCAGATGCGTCAGTCTGGGTATTGCGCACATGCCACACTGCCTAGTGACTTTCCCTTGTAAGCACACTGGGAGCAGTGACTTCCAAGTGATAAAAGCTTACAAAAGTGTGTGGTGATGCCGAACTCGCCACGGCACAAATATCTCCTATAGTCAACCCTTTAAAACAATACCCAAGACGCTGCCAGACCCCTGGTGGAGTGGGTGTGTACACAGGTAGGTAACCCTTCACCCTTGCTGCTATATGCCAGGGAGATAGCAGCATCTCTCCCACTGGATTGTGGAGGCTTAGACAGCGCCCTCCTGTGAGCTGGATTAGCAAAAGAGACCAAAAGCTGGTCACACAACCGGATATCCCAGGTCCGTTCAATGTACAAGCGTAAAGCTTGCACCGGACACAGGACATGTAACCTCTGTTGCTCTTTAGAAGCAAAAGGAGGCAAAAAGGGAAATAGCTCTAAAGCTAAGGACCTGTAGGACATAGCCATGACTTTCAGGGTTAAGGCTGCATTTGGATGCAACGAGAGTCGCCTGGGCGAACTGAATACAGGAAGCATGTAAGGATAACACGGTCCTCAACACATTTAGTCAAAGCCAGGAGCAGGGAGGTTTCGTAGGAGAGGATCGTCAGATCCACCGACTCCAGAGGCCCAAAGAATGCCTCCAAAACCGGCGCCAAGTCCCATGTGGGCAGAATAGGTTTAGAGACCCGTCAGACGGCATACAACTTAGAGGAACCCCACTACCAGGGGGTGGGTCCCTGGTGAGGCTCCGTCAATTCCCACATGACATGCTGGGATAGCGGCCATGTCCACTTTTAACGTGGAGAATGACCGCCCCAGCTAAAAAAGCTCCTGTAGGAACATAAGGATGTCCCTCACAGAGCACTGAAAAGGAATAAGTCCATTATCTTAGCACCAGAGCTCAAACACTTGCCACTTTTACTCATACAGCCCTTTAGTGGAGGGCGCCCTTGCAAACTGAGTGGTAGCAATAACTTGAGGTAAACCTCTAGTCATCAGATTGGCCCGCTCAGGGGCTCGGCCCATAGGAAGCGAATATCCGACCTCCTGTGCCAAACCTGCCCGTGTGCAAAATGTGGACCCAGACACCCTCTGTGAGGATAGAAAAGAACGACACGCCAATAACCCAGAAACAGAATGTGCTGAGGAGTCAGACAGCTCTTTTCCTGGTTTCTTATGAAGCCTAGAGACTGAATATGGGACAGTTGCATGGAGGTGAGCTTTCTGAGTTTGTAGACTCTGAGGTGCTTGTTGGGGACGCGTTGATCTAGAATGGGATGCAAAGTCCCATCCCTTTTCCCAACCAGGAAATTCCGGCTGTATCAGCCGCTACCTAATCTTCAATATGCAGTAGGAACCACTCGGATTGCCTGCTTCTGGAGACAAGAGGGTATTTCTTCCCTCAAAACGGGCCCTGAGGCCTCGAGAACAGTCAACGTGATGACGCTGCAGAAGTGTGGGGGGGACTCACAACAAATTGTAGCCTGTAACCTGACATCACTGTTTCGCATAATAGGCCGGAGTAGACAGCGAGCCTGCCATCGGAAGGGGCGGTACGCCACCTTATGTACTGGGAGAGATTGGAAATAAAAAAATAATCACCACTCTTGACAACTGTGTCAACGTGGAGATGGGTGGCAATTCATTTTATTATGAGCATGGCCTTATTTATATTTTGGATGACTGTCATTCATATTCCATTCACCCATCTCAATGTAACACAATAGGTTTAGGCTACTACGTGATACTCGAATTTGCCCTATGCCCATCATGAGGTTGCTACAAACTAGCCTACAAATTAAAGTTTATAACATTAGGTTCACAGGTTGACAGACAAATTGGAGTATTCAAGGTGACGGACAGTGACACATTCAATACCACCTTGCATATTCTTGCCTGCATCTAGCTGATCTAAAGTCTAATCATTAGTCCAAATTAAAATAAGTTTATTGGACAAAATTCAGGTAGGTCCATCCCCGTTTCGTTCCGTTTGCTTACATTTATAAAAAACGTTTTGCAACAGAATTGGCAAAACGCTCTTGATCCCCCGCACACACAGTTCACTTTCATAGCAGCCATACAAACTGCATCATCACATTTACGTGCTCTCCTCCTCTCACATTTTCCCTTCGATTGTAGACGTCAATGCACAACAACAGCTGTCTGTGACCTCTCCAAGCCAAAACTTAATACCATAACCACTACACACAGCCTACATCGTTGTCCCCATATTAGCTAATGTCAGTCAACATAGCTACTACAACTAACGCATTATTAAGCCAACAATCCAATTCATGTGTACAAACACGCAGTACAGTGTACAGCAAGCAGTTACACTGGCGAGCCCCGGTGACAACAAATTAATATAACTGAAAGCTTTAGCCAGCTAGCTAACATAAATAATCATTCCTCTCTGAGTCAGGTTGTTGATTAGGCTAAGTTAGCTGCATTAGGTAGCGTAAGTGAAACTGAAAATGTCTCATTGCTGCTTTTCAATGTTTGAAGAAATTAACCTTTGTCTTTCTCCCTCTTTTGATTCAGCTACTCACATTTTATGCACTGCAGTGCTAGCTAGCTGGAGCGTATTATTTGACTACTAGATTAATTCTCTGATCCTTTGATTGGATGGACAGCATGAGCTCTGATAGATTGGAGGACTTTCTCCGGAAGTCATCATAATTACTGTGTAAGTCTATAGAAGGTGGTGAGAACCATGAGCCTCCTAGGTTTTGTATTGAAGTCAATGTACACAGGGGAGGACGGAAAATAGCTGTCCTCCGGCTACACCATGGTGCTAACCTAGAGTGCTGTTGAGGCTACTATAGACCATTGCAAAACAGTGTTTTTTAATCAATGATTTGGTGACGTGAATATATTAAGTATAATTTTAATTGAAAGAAAAATGTACTTTAATGTTTCACAATTGTTATTTTTTATGTTTGTCAGCTGAGTGGTAATAAACTGTGGTGAGACTCATGAGAAAAGCCCTATGTTGGTGTGTATGTATGTATGTAGGGTAAGATAAAGGAATGTCTTTGTGTATGTACAGCAGCGCTCTCATAAAAACTGGCCTCTGTATACTTCATTTCAACAAGAACCTTACAAATTCTTAGTAATAGACAGAGTAATTAAAGTGAAGTTCAGTTTATGAACATTGAGAACAAAATTCTCATAACAGAAAGGCACACACCTGTCTATATAAGGTCCCACAGTTGACAGTGCATGTCAAAACAAAAACCAAGCCATGAGGTCGAAGGAATTGTCCGCAGAGCTCCGAGACAGGATTGTGTCAATGCACAGATCTGGGGAAGGATACCAAAAAAAATCTGCAGCATTGAAGGTCCCCAAGACCACAGTGGCCTCCAAAATTCTTAAATGGAAGAAGTTTGGAACCACTAAGACTCTTCCTAGAGGTGGCCGCTCGGCCAAACTGAGCAATCGGGGGAGAAGGGCGTTGGTCAGGGAGGTGACCAAGAACCCGGTGGTCACTAACAGAGCTCCTCTGTGGAGATGGGAGAAACTTCCAGAAGGACAACCATCTCTGCAGCACTCCACCAATCAGGCCTTTATGGTAGAGTGGCCAGACGGAAGCCACTCCTCAGTAAAAGGCACATGACAGCCAGCTTGGTATTTGCCAAAAGGCACCTAAAGGACTCTGACCATGAGAAACGAGATTCTCTGATCTGCTGAAGTCAAGATTGAACTCTGTGGCAAAGGTTCAACTTCCAACAGGACAACGACCCCAAGCACACAGCCAAGACAACACAGGAGTGGCTTCGGGACAAGTCTGAATGTCCTTGAGTGGCCCAGCAAGAGCCCGGACTTTAAACCGATCAAACAACTCTGGAGAGACCTGAAAATAGCTCTGCAGCGACACTCCCCATCCACCCTGACAGAGCTTGAGAGGATCTGCAGAGGAGAATGGGAGAAACTCCCCAAATACATGTGTGCCAAGCTTGTAGCGTCATACCCAAGAAGACTAGGCTGTAATCGCTGCCAAAGGTGCTTCCAAAGTACTGAGTAAAGGGTCTGAATACTTATGTAATTGTGATATTTTAAAAAATATATAAATTAGCAAGAATTTCTAAAAAACAGATTTTGCTTTGTCATTATGGGGTATTGTGTGTAGATTGATGAGGAAAACAAACAATTTAATCCATTTTAGAATAAGGGTGTAAAGTAAAATGTGGAAAAAGTCAAGTGGTCTGAATACTTTCCAAAGACACTGTATGTCTATATTCGAATCTTGCAGGTGCTTGGCTGGAGGCTATCAGCGGAGACTGGGCTGCTATCTTTGAATCCCAGACGCAGACCGGGACAGCCAACGGCCCGGGGGAAGACATCATTGAGCATGCCAAGATCATAGCGGAGGTCAGTGGATGGGATAGCGTCTTCAACTCTGCGCTGGGGAAAACCACTGTTAAACACAACCAGAAATAGACAGTCGAACACAAAACAACAACCGAATTTAGTCTCTATGACGACAACAGATTGGCTGATACCAGGGCGCACGTAGATGTGGTCTGCGAGGATGGGTAGGTGTCCGTATGCGGCGGGACAGAACAGACACCGACTTGGCTAGCGATGGTCTGTCCTGCTCCTATAGTTGTGATTCAGAGACTGATGGCGCCTCAGGTTAACCCCTTAACAGGTGCTGCTTTCAGCCTGCCTTCTATAGGATTTATCAACTGGAACATGGACCCCTGCGACAACAGACACTCCCTGGCCTTCATCCTCCTCACACTCTCCTAATGTTAAACCAGACCTCAGATAATGCCAGTGCCTCAACGTTAAATAGCTACACAAGCCCATTGACAAATGACATTAGTAGTAATGGAATCAGTAAAGGTGGCAGCGCCAAAGAGAAGCGCTTCCCGTGTTCGTTCTGTGGGAAAGCCTTCAGTTTCCCCAAACAGGTGGGGATGCACACAGGGGAAAAGCCGTTTGGCTGCCACTCGTGCCGAGCTAGTTTCTCCAACTTATCCAACCTGAAGAGCCATCAGAGGGTCCACACAGACGAGAAACCCTACAGCTGAACCCAGTGTCAAATGCGCTTCACTCAGACTGGTCACCTGAAGATGCACCTGAAGGTCCACACAGGAGAAAGACCGTTCGCCTGTATGTACTGCAAGAAGAGGTTCTCAGAGAGGAGCTACCTCATGATAGACCAGCAGAAAAAAAAACATTCCACTCGATTAGAGGTCAACCGAGTATGGTTTTTCAACGCTGATACCGATTATTGGAGTACCATAAAAAGCCGATACGGATTTTAAAAATGTATTTGTAATAATGACAATTACAACAATACTGAATGAACACTTATTTTAACTTAATATAATACATCAATAAAATCAATGTAGCCTCAAATAAATAATGAAAAATTTTCAATTGCGTTTAAATAATGCAAAAACAAAGTGTTGGAGAAGAAAGTAAAAGTGCAATATGTGCCATGTAAGAAAGCTAACGCTTAAGTTCCTTGCTCAGAACATTAGAACATATAAAGGCTGGTGGTTCCTTTTAACACGAGTCTTCAATATTCCCAGGTAAGACGTTTTAGGTTGAAGTTATTATAGGAATTATAGGACTATTTCTCTCTATACCATTTGTATTTCATTAACCTTTGACTATTGGATGTTCTTATAGGCACTTTAGTATTGCCAGTGTAACAGTATAGCTTCTGTCCCTCTCCTCCCTGGGCTCGAACCAGGAACACAACGACAACAGCCACACTCGAAGCAGCGTTACCCATCGCTCCACAAAATGCCGAGGCCCTTGCAGAGCAAGGGGAACAACCACTCCAAGTCTCAGAGCGAGTGACGTTTGAAACGCTATTAGCGTGCACCCCTCTAACTAGCAAGCCATTTCACATCGGTTACGCCAGCCTAATCTCGTGAGTTGATAGGCTTGAAGTCATAAACAGCGCAATGCTTGACGCACAACGAAGAGCTGCTGGCAAAAAGCACAAAGTGCTGTTTGAATGAATACTTACGAGCCTGCTGCTGCCTACCACCGCTCAGTCAGACTGCTCTATCAAATCATAGACTTAGTTATAACATAATAACACACAGAAATACGAGCCTTAGGTCATTGATATGGTCGAATCCGGAAACGAACATCTCGAAAACAAGACGTTTATTCTTTCAGTGAAATACGGAACCGTTCCGTATTTTATCTAAGGGGTGGCATCCATCAGTCTAAGTATTCCTGTTACATTGCACAACCTTCAATGTTATGTAATAATTACGTAAAATTCTGGCAAATTAGACAGCCCAAACGGTTGCATATACACTGACTCTGCGTGCAATGAACGCAAGAGAAGTGACGCAATTTAACCTGGTTAATATTGCCTGCTAACCTGGATTTCTTTTAGCTAAATATTTAGGTTTAAAAATATATACTTCTGTGTATTGATTTTAAGAAAGGCATTGATGTTTATGGTTAGGTACATATTGGAGCAACGATACGCACCGCATCGATTATATGCAACGCAGGACACGCTAGATAAACTATTAATATCATCAACCATGTGTAGTTAACTAGTGATTATGATTGATTGTTTTTTATAAGATAAGTTTAATGCTAGCTAGCAACTTACCTTGGCTTACTGCATTCGCGTAACAGGTAGTCTCCTCATTGAGTGCAATGAGAGGCAGGTGGTTAGAGCGTTGGACTAGTTAACTGTAAGGTTGCAAGATTGAATCCCCCGAGCTGTCAAGGTGAAAATCTGTCGTTCTGCCCCTGAACTAGGCAGTTAACCCACCGTCATTGTTCTTAACTGACTTGCCTAGTTAAATAAAGATTAAATAAAGTGTAAGGAAAAAAAGGAAAAAAAAGAATAATAAAAAAAAAAAATTGGCCAAATCGGTGTCCAAAAATACCGATTTCCGATTATGAGAACTTGAAATCAATAAAAAAAAAAGATACACAGATGATTTGGAATAACGAGAGTACAAATTTCAGTGTTGAATATTCCTGGGTAGATTATTGCATCCAGAAATTGTGTGATATACAGTATAAACCATTTATAAACCTAAAAAGTCTGTTACATAGTGTTTGTACTGTGTAGCCTATATAATGTTCACAAATGCCTGTCTCATTACTTCCATTCAACTACAAAAACAAATTCCCAAGACACTTTTAATGACAAAATGAATACAGTTTATTAAGTTCATGCAGATTTCTTGTTGAGACATGTGTACAGTTGATGTCGGAAGTTTACATACACTTAGGTTGGAGTCATTAAAACTCGTTTTTCAACCACTCCACAAATTTCTTGTTGACAAACTATAGTTTTGGCAAGTCGGTTAGGACATCTACTTTGTGCATGACACAAGTCATTTTTCCAACAATTGTTTACAGACAGATTATTTCACTGTATCACAATTCCAGAGGGTCAGAAGTTTACATACACTAAGTTGACTGTGCCTTTAAACAGCATAGAAAATTTCCGAAAATGATGTCATGCTTTAGAAGCTTCTGAAAGGCTAATTGACATCATTTGAGTCAATTGGAGGTGTACCTGTGGATGTATTTCAAGGCCTACCTTCAAACTCAGTGCCTCTTTGCTTGACATCATGGGAAAATCAAAATAAATCAGCAAAATAATTGTAGACCTCCACAAGTCTGGTTCATTCTTGGGAGCAATTTCCAAATGCCTGAAGGTACCACGTTCATCTGTACAAACAATAGTACGCAAGTATAAACACCATGGGACCACGCAGCCGTCATACCGCTCAGAAAGAAGATGCATTCTGTCTCCTAGAGATGAACGTACTTTGGTGCGAAAAGTGCAGATCAATCCCAGAACAGCAAAGGACCTTGTGTAGATGCTGGAGGAAACAGGTGCAAAATAATCTACACTGCTCAAAAAAATAAAGGGAACATTTAAAGAACACAATGTAACTCCAAGTCAGTCACACTTCTGTGAAATCAAACTGTCCACTTAGGAAGCAACACTGATTGACAATAAATTTCACATGCTGTTGTGCAAATGGTATCGACAACAGGTGGAAATAATAGGCAATTAGCAAGACACCCCCAATAAAGGAGTGGTTCTGCAGGTGGCGACCACAGACCACTTCTCAGTTCCTATGCTTCCTGGCTGATGTTTTGGTCACTTTTGAATGCTGGCGGTGCTTTCACTCTAGTGGTAGCATGAGACGGAGTCTACAACCCACACAAGTGGCTCAGGTAGTGCAGCTCATCCAGGATGGCACATCAATGCGAGCTGTGGCAAGAAGGTTTGCTGTGTCTGTCAGCGTAGTGTCCAGACCATGGAGGGCGCTACCAGGAGACAGGCCAGTACATCAGGAGACGTGGAGGAGGCCGTAGGGGGGCAACATCCTCCAGCATGACCGGTTTGGTGGTGGGTCAGTCATGGTGTGGGGTGGCATTTCTTTGGGGGGGGCCGCACAGCCCTCCAGGTGCTCGCCAGAGGTAGCCTGACTGCCATTAGGTAACGAGATGAGATCCTCAGACCCCTTGTGAGACCATATGCTGGTGCGGTTGGCCCTCCTAATGCAAGACAATGCTAGACCTCATGTGGCAGGAGTGTGTCAGCAGTTCCTGTAAGAGGAAGGCATTGATGCTATGGACTGGCCCGCCCGTTCCCCAGACCTGAATCCAATTGAGCACATCTAGGACATCATGTCTCGCTCCATCCACCAACGCCACGTTGCACCACAGACTGTTCAGGAGTTGGCAGATTCTTTAGTCCAGGTCTGGGAGGAGATCCCTCAGGAGACCATCCGCCACCTCATCAGGAGCATGCCCGGGCACTGTAGGGAGGTCATACAGGCACGTGGAGGCCACACACACTACTGAGCCTCATTTGGACTTGTTTTAAGGACATTACATCAAAGTTGGATCAGCCTGTAGTGTGGTTTTCCACTTTAATTTCAAATCCAGACCTCCTTGGGTTGATAAATTTGATTTCCATTGATAATTTTTGTGTGATTTTGTTGTCAGCACATTCAACTATGTAAAGAAAGTATTTACAAAGAATATTTCATTCATTCAGATCTAGGATGTGTTATTTTAGTGTTCCTTTTATTTCTTTATTTTTTTGAGCAGTATATATATATATTTTGTTCCTAGCCCATGACTCCTCCGACCTGTGAATGGCAGCAAGCAATACGCAACATAGTGTGAGTTTCCGGCAGACTTGACACTAAGAAAAAAACGTAAACGGAAGTGAACTGTGACCACATTAGCGTTTTTGTTATTAAACATTTATTTAACAACCTGAAACTCAAAATATGAGTCTTTAACTGCACAGCATCACATACTTACCCCCACATAGTGTTTAATTCGCGTTGCAGACAGGACTTAGTTGATAGATGTTATCTCTTTAACGCCAGCTTGCTAAACATATATAACTGTATGGTTTATCACGCTCAAATAGCCTCCATCATGGAGGTGCTAGCGAATGCAGCCGTGGCAGAAATATGTAAAGTCGTAGACGACGATTATGCAGTGTTTCGTTTGCAAATAACTCAAAGCCAGAAAGAAAACAGAGGATTGCGGAGGAAACTACTGGAAATGAAGGCACGGGAGCGCGTCCCTGTCAGTCGTCCCAATAGTTTCAAGATCTTCGACCGATACAGAGGAATGGCAAGAGGTACATTTTGCTGAGGTTGCGCGGCCTGTCGCCCCGTTCCTCTCTACATGTGATGTGCTACCAAGAATTAGGTTTTGCTCCGTTTTTGGATTGTATGCATTGTGATTTATTTAGCTATCTTGCGCAAATACACTATCATATTCTAACCAGATGAGATTTTCTGCATTTTCTATGTTTTTATTGACAAAATAAATGTGATTCATGGAACATAATACATTGATCAATAAATAGTGTATCAATAAGTTATGAAGTGTTACCTTACATCCTTGCCAATTGTAGACAGTGACAAAAGTGTGCAATATACCATTGAGCACTGGCAGTACCTAACCTAACCACCTCTTTTTTCCCCCAATCACTCTCTCAGGTGAAGGACGTCTCACTGGAGGCCACAGGAGCTTTGTGAAGCCAGCGGGACACAATACATGGAGAGATGGTCAACAAATCACTGTTGATGAGGGGAATGGAACCTCAACCCAGCACGTTATCATGATAGAGGTTAGTGTAATAGTGCTGCGTAAAAAAATAAAAAATAGTTAGCTCCCCTCATCTATTCACTTGCTTAAATGTACATCCTCATTTATCTGCCTTAGGGGACCTAGTGAGACTTCCCTACAGCATTGTTGTCCTTGTTATCTTCTTGTATCAGTCTGCAGATGCAGAGGCTGCAGGTCCTGGGGTCAAGCAGGAGAGGTCTGAAGGAGAGGAGGACCTACGGCACAGCAGAGACATCCAGACTGGAGAGTCTGAAGCGCCCCCTGTAGCCACGGAGGACCCCACTACCACCCCAGCGCAGCCAAGGGCCCGACGCAGCATCACAGAGGTCAGTCGCCAATACTCCAGCCGTCAAGCCATAGACTGTTCTCTCTGCTTCAGCATGGCAAGCGGTACCGGTGCATCAAGTCTGACACCAATAGGCTCCTGAACAGCTTCATTCCCCAAGGCATAAGTCTGCTAAATAGCTAACAAAATTGCTACATGGACTGAGTTCACCCTTGTATTTTATTTTTGCACTGTCTCTATGCACACTCACAGGGCCTTACACACTCATGCACACTCCAACACACACACAAACACTCAATTCATAATTTCCTCACACACACATATTATGCACATACCTTTATACTGACTCTACACACGCACACCCACTTACATACAATCATCATATATGCTGCTGCTACTCTGTTTATCATATATCCTGATTCCTTGTCACCTTACCCCTATACATGTCGCTCCAGTATCACTGCAAATTGTAGTATGGTACTAGAACTGACTATGTATATAATATGCATATTTACTTTTTTTAGATTTTTTTAGTGTTTTTTTTTGTATTACATTGTTATTGATTACTGCATTGCTGGGTTTAGAGCTCCCAAGAAAGGCATTTCACAGTACTTGTGCAGTTGACATTACAACTTGAAACAAGAAGAGGCACAAGTGGGTCCACACAGGAGAGAGGCCGTTCACACTGCAGGAAGAGGTTCTAATAGAGGAGCTACCTCAGGATACACCAGCAGAAAAAAACATTCCACTCTATAAAATATAAAGTTACCATTCCACAGGAATAGCTTCTGACGTTTAGATCAAACATGACAAAGATTAATTTTCGTTGTTGACAGCAGAGAAGATCCCACAGATAGTGTGGTATGAGCCTAAAATGTCTGTTTCATATTGTTTGTGCTGTGTAGGCTTTTTAATGTTCACAAATTTTCACAAAACACTTTTAATGAGGAAATGATTGCTGATTTATACACATGGTGCATTTAACACTTGTTTATGTTTACTAAACACAAAATAGGACTTTTCATTCTAAGACTTTCTTTGACTCTAGACCCACACACTAACAAACATCTACTGTACACGTCAAAATAGTTTGTCTTTTGTTGACTTTTGTCTTATCATAGCTGACACATATTTACCCACAACGTCATATGTATGTCCACCATGATGGGTTGAACAACAGTGAAATAATTCTGTAACTACAGTATAGAACTCAACCATAGTGGGGATGGGTAAACACTCCATGTTGAAAGTGTGTTTTATCTGTGTGTACATACCTGAGGGAGTGTATGTCTGTGTAATCTGTATCACCTGTCTCTTCCAGGAGGAGGGTTCAGATGTGCTGCTGATGTGTCAGGAGGGTCTGGGGAACCCAGAGGGGACCATGGTCATGGAGGACAGCCGGACTACACCTCCTGAACCCACAGAGGAACCAGCTGAGCAGCACAGGACCACACAACGTCTCACTGAGGTGAGCCCACTGTAAACTACTGTCTGAATGGTATTAGGTCAGGGCCCGTATCCACAAAGCCTCTCAGAGTAGGAGTGCTGATCTAGAATCAGTTTTGCCTTTTAGATCATAATGAATAAGACTATTAAACAGGTGGAGACCTGGTCCTCGATCAGCACTTCTACTCTGAGACTCTTTGTGGATATGGGACCAGGTCTTGATTAAGTGTGGGACCATGCCTTTCAATTATCAAACCATTAAAGATTTTCAAGTAGTCAAATCAACTAACAACATGTTTGCATAGTACTCATAGCAATCCCTCATTGCCCAATCAGAAGATGCTCCATAGCAGGGTGCTCATATCAGATTTCTTTATCCAATATCCTCTCACTCTGTATCTCTTACAGTCAGTAGACATGGAGGATGGGAAGCCTGATCTGCTGCTAGTCAAAGAGGAGACAGTAGAGGATGGACCAGAGAGCATTGATCTGCTGAGTGGACTAAAGATTGGGGAGCAAGGTAAGGGAGAAATACATATAGCCTACATACAGTAATAGATCTTCAATGGGAATAGTGATGCACCTGGCTATTTTCTCTTAATTTATTAAATCAATACAATGTATGTTCATATACAAAAACACACATTATAATGTATGAACTTGACCAGGTAACTAACTCATGCCATATTTGTAAAGTCTATTTTGTAACCTTTTCCTGCAGGTGGTTGGCTGGAGGCTAACAAATACTGGGTGGCTGTCTTGGATTCTCTGACCCTGACTGGTGCGGCTAAGGGCTCGCAGGACGATATCACTGAGCAGGCCAGGACCAGAGGCGACATAGTGGAGGTCAGTGGATGGGACAGTGTCCTCAACTCTGGACTGGGAACAACACTGTTAACCACAACCAGAAACAGACAGTCGAACACAAAACAACCAAACTTAAGTCTTCACTACAACAGACTGATTGAGACCAGGATGAAGCGTAGATTTAGTCTGCAGAGATTGGGAGGTGTCGGTTTGCGGCGGGAGAGAACAGACAGACTCGGCTAGCGATGCTCCGTCCTGCTCTTATAGTTTGAGATTCAGAGAGACAGATGGCGCCTCAGGTTAATCCCCTACCAGGTGCTGCCTTCAGCCTGCCTTCTATAGGATCTATCAACTGGAACATGGATCCTGCGACAACACAGACACTCGCCATGTCCGAATACCCATAATAGCATCCGACACACTGTACTTAAACTGCGTAGTATGTGCTCATTTTCATACTATTTATGATGTAATGTCTTTTAAAATGTATGCAGTATTCCATGGCTGTTACGCATTACTTTGCTACACAAATATAACTGGCTAGCTAGGCTAAATATGAAATGTCTATTTATTATTTGCCAGCAGCATACCACCCTGCATACCACTGCTGGCTTGCTTCTGAAGCTAAGCAGGGTTGGTCCTGATGGGAGACCAGATCCTGCTGGAAGTGGTGTTGGAGGGCACGTAGGAGGCACTCTTTCCTCTGGTCTAAAAATATCTCAATACCCCAGGGCAGTGATTGGGGACACTACCCTGTGTAGGGTGCCATCTTTCGGATGGGACATTAAACGGGTGTCCTGACTCTGAGGTCATTAAAGATCCCATGGCATCATAAGTGTAGGGGCACTGCGTTCATCCACCTCTGGCCTGCTCGCCTCCCTACCACTGAGGAAGTACAGTTCCCGCTCAGCCCAGTCAAAACTGTTCGCTGCTCTGGCCCCCCAATGGTGGAACAAACTCCCTCACGACGCCAGGACAGCGGAGTCAATCACCACCTTCCGGAGACACCTGAAACCCCACCTCTTTAAGGAATACCTAGGATAGGATAAAGTAATCCCTCTCACCCCCCCTTAAAAGATTTAGATGCACTACTGTTCCACTGGATGTCATAAGGTGAATGCACCAATTTGTAAGTCGCTCTGGATAAGAGCGTCTGCTAAATGACTTAAATGTAATGTAATGTAAATGTTAACCCTGGTGTCCTGGCCAAATTCCCAATCTGGCCCTCAAACCATCATGGTCACCTAGTAATCCCCAGTTTACAATTGGCTCATTCATCCCCCTCCTCTCCCCTGTAATTATTCCCCGGGCCGTTGCTGTAAATGAGAACGGTAAAATCAGTCAACTTACCTGGTAAAATAACAGATAAATAAAAAAAATTGGGATGCCCATTGGCTGCGGCCAAGGCAGCAGCTACCCTTCCTGGGGTCCAAACACACCAAAGCACCCACATTACTTCTAAAACAACAGATAAAACAGTGAACTATGTTTGTACTGAATGAGCTAAAGATAAAACAGTACATCATATAACATCCCTACACCAACACATATCCACAACACAAAATGTTCAAAACCACCATACAACAATATCACATTGTGTGTGTGTGTGTATGCATGTCTGTATCTTTTGTGTGTGTCTTTTCACAGTCCCTGTTGTTCCATGAGGTGTATTTCTACCTGCTTTTTACATCTGATTATTCTGCTTGCATCAGTTACCTGATGTGGAATAGAGTTCCATGTAGTCATGGCTCTATTTAGTACTGTGCGTCTCCCATAGTCTGTTCTGGACTTGCAATGTGCAGTTCCTGGATAATGGTGCAGGGTGCATAGTCTGTGGATGAATAGGGCAGAGTTCAAAGTCCATGGATGAGAGAATCATGGTGGACCAGGTGGCCGGTTGGTGAGGGCCACGGGGCGGGGGAAGGAGCTGTTCAGGTGGCGGGGGGGTTTTGGTCGTGATTGACCTGAACCGTTTGGAAAAGGGTGGAAGGGGTCAGCAATGATCTTTTCCGCACATTTCCTTGCCCTGGAGTCATGCGAGACCTCAATGGAGGGCAGGTGGCAGCCAATAACCCTCAGCAGACCGGCCAATTGTTGCAGTGATCAAGGAGGTTGAGAATGGACTCGATGATGGTCGTTTAGAACTGAATCAGTACACACAGCAAAAACGATGCCATGCATTCACTAAACATTGCACTGAGAAACAGATTTGATATGTAGTAATTGTCTGATTGGGAACTATCATTTTCTATCAATTACAGAATCATGAATGATTTCAATTTGGCATTGAAAGTTTTATTGACTACAGTCTAATTTCAGTCAGATTTCATCAGCATCCAGAGCCATCTGTGGAAAAAGCATATGTATAACAAAGATATGAGTGTAAACATAAAATATATCATTCAACATAAGATTCCACCTAAAACAATGACATGACCTCTGTCCCAATTAATCTCTGCTCAACTCCTCACTTCCTCTACTCGCATCCTTCTCAAACCCTATTGGAGCAGGTCTGAGGCGAAGAACCTTGGGTCATCTCCTCCAATGGGGTTTTAGGAGGAGCAAAGGTCTGTCCTTGCATCCATAGCTCTGTCTATGAATTTGAGTGGTTACATTTCTCCAGCCCCATCCACCCTCTTTCTTTTTTACAGAAACAGTGGTGAGGAGTATGCTTTGTTATTGTTTCAACTGCTGATCGTTGCTTTAAGAAACACAAATTAGCATACATGACTGTTTGGAGTGCGGTGCCATACCTTTTGGCTCCCAGGTGCAGCAGAGCTGACACACTAAAGATGAAGTTGTCTTGACCACACCCTGGCTGTTCTCCAGTCAGCAGGTAGCACTGGAACGAGTACCAGGCACTGTTTGTGGCCACGTCACCTCCCTCAGTGAAGATCGCCAGGTTTTTACCGTGGGGCAGCAGCATCATCTTAAGAGAGGGCAGAACAATACAGGAGATGGAATTAGATTTGGTATGGAGTGGAAGTCCCAATTTACAATCCTTGTATAATCCATTAGACATTGGAAAAAAGGTAAAACACCGACCTGTCTCCTGAGTAGAAGCCTGACTCCACCTGGTTAAACGTGTGTTGAGAACAACTGGACTGAGAAAGGGAAACAATATGTCAGGAAATTATGTCACAGTTCAATAGGAGTTTAAATGTTTTAACATCTTAATGTTGCAATCAAGGTAACAGTCCATTTTAAGACTGCTGTGGCTGTAGGCATCTATGGATGATAATTTAGCCAAATAATAACATGCAATTTGGGGCAGAGCTGTACCAATGCCACTTGTCAGTCAGCATGGCTCAGTTTTGACTTCGCTACAATGCTCTTAGTTAAACCAGATACTGTGTATATAAAACAAAACCATCTTTGCTTAAACCACAGATGAAACAATGAGCCAGATGTTTCACCAGATGTATAAATCTGAAGCGTGCGGTTGGTATTTCTACTCACCACCAAATATGGTGATGAGAGGAAGCACAGTGGCCGGCAGTGGGAGAAGATAAAGCGAGATGGATTTGGCCGTCATTCTGCTAATTTTCTCATCAATAAAACATTTGATCTCAATACAGTTTCTGTTCCCAAAATTACAATATGTTACGAACAGAGTGGACTAAGTTTTGTAAACTTTATCCTTTGCCAAAGTTGTTTAAAATGGTGATGTTTAGGAGTGCAAGGTTGAGTTGAGTTACTGCACACGTGTACTTCACAGAGTAGACGATCCCTAACGGATATTTGTGAATACATGCTAGAACGTGCCAATAGGATCTCGCAAGCTCATGCTTGGCTTTGCCCACCTCCTTGCTTGTTCTATCCACTATGATTACTTTTCTCCCATTGGAAACGACAGGCTGTTGTCCATCTTGGGTTAGTTATAAAAAAATATTTGGTTAAATGTTAGCATTCTAGCTAGTTGACATTTAACCTAGCTTGCCTAATCAATAGCCTGCTTTCATAACAGAAGACCAAAAAACGATCTACAATTTTAATATTCGTTGATTAGGTAGCTAGTTGGTTGGTTAGTTTCTCTACTGAAAAAGGATTGAACTTACCTCTGTCAGCCATTGTTCACCTTTCGGGCCGTACTCGGTTGAGTGAAGGCATGATCGACAGAGTCAGCTTTTGGTGTCATCTGGACCAACACCATGTCGACTTTGATGGTGTCGCAAGGGTTTGTGTTACGGTGATAAGAGCTCGGGCTGATCAAGGCAAATTCATGGCAGATTGAAACATTTTATACTTTAGATTTATATTGTGAAGGGGAAAGGGGTGTTTGTCATCCCTGCCTTCAAGCTGCTGCTGGACATGGCCCTTTAGGTTGATGCTGATGTTTTATAGTGAAATAATGATAGTGCCGTAATTCATGTTTACTTGACCTGAAGTAGTGAAGCTGTGTGTAATGTTATGTTGAACCTTTTCCAAACTATTCTAAAATTAATTTTATCAAAGCGAGGGTACCAGATTTACAGAAGTGTTAGTGAAAGTTAGTCCTGTCGCGTATCGTTTCGTGCAATAAATGTAAACTAAATTGACTCTGTGCTGACTCACTAATGTTAGGTACTTGAATCAGTGTTAGAGATGAGCTTGACTGTTAACATTTTAGAGTTTCTTTATATAAACATTTATGCTTTTCTGTACCATCTTTGTTTGCAGTCTGCAGTCCATGAAGACCTGCTGATATCCGGTGTTACTGGCGGGAGAGACTGGACCTCTGAAGAGGCTGGCCACAAACCCTGGCCCCGGATCAGGACCCTGGATCAGGAGCCGTCACTCTTCCTTCCCCAGTCAGAACCCGGAACCAACCACGGGGGACAGAGACTCCACCACAACAACTACATAGAACACAACCAGTGCACAGGTGGACTGAACCACCTCGGTCCTGGTGGTCATCTGAGAGACAGAGCCTCCAGTCCGCAGACCAGACCCTTCTCTTCACAGTCTCAGTGCAGGGATGAAGCAGGGCCCGGGGCTGATAGAGATAGACCCTCCTGTTCCTATGATACAAACACCACAGTATCCATGATGAACAGAGCAGGTCACCCTGGGCTTCAGCCTTCACAGAGAGTGGTGGGAGACCCCCCTGATGGTAGTCTATCAGCAAGTCTGTCTTCTCCTTCAGGGTCTCATCTAATGCCTGGTGACTGGGTCCATAGAAAGCCTGGACCTGGGTCTAGCCTTCCTCAGTTACCTCATGGTTACCCCATGAATACAGACAGGGTCAGGATGGGCGTTCACCTAGCCTATAACACCGCACACAATCCCAACAACACCCAAACAATGGCTAGAGGTCAAGGAGGGAGCTCAAAGATTAATCAACTGAGGGTGGCTCCTGCTTTTACCTCCTCTGGTGTCATTGGGTCACAACATGGGAGGCCGAGCGTTAGGACGGACACAGACATGCCGTACGCCTGCCCCACGTGTGGGAAGCGCTTTGCTGAGGCAAATTATGTGAAGACGCACCAGACCGTTCACACCCTTCAAGTGCAAACTAAACTACAAGAGCTTATCAGACATAGGAGTGTCCACAACGAGGAGAAATCGTAGCAGTGCATCTTCAGCTGTACGCAGGGGATGTCAGGGAATCATTCTTTAGCTGACAGATGGTTGTTATCGTGTGAAGTGTCTTGGGGTAAGAGCGTAATTAACCATATACCCCTCATTAATCCTGTTTAACTTGTTTTTAAGAGACCGTAAACCTAGGCTATAACAAGGACAGTTTAATATTTACCTTATTGAGGTGATGTAGATGGAATAAAGTCATTTTATTCTGTTCTTTCTAAACAAGTCTCAGCTTGAAAGATACTGATCGTATGAGATTTGAAGTGTAAGGTAATAACCAGTAGCGTATTTCAAAGAACAGTGTACATACTCTTTTCATTTAACCACACCCGTTGAACTATTACGCCAACCATTACCAATACGATCCTTCCTCTTCAGTGTAGATCGGTGTCTTGATTTGTCGAGATCTCTGAGTGGGAAGAAAGGCTCAAACGTCTTCTGAATATATACCTAGTAATGGTGTTAAAGAATACATATCAACTACTGAATGTGAGATCCTGTCTTCTGTATAAATTAGTCATCAAATTTGATCTGATCATCTAAGTCACAACAATAGACAAACAGTGTGCCTAGACTAATAACGCACAAATTGTATTTTTCTTGTCTATATTCAATACATAATTTAAACATTCACAATATAGGTTGGGGAAAGTATGTGAGCCCATAGGCTAATGACTTCTCCAATCAATGAGATGAGATTGGAGATGTTCGTTAGAGCTGCCTTGCCCTATAAAAAACACTCACAAAATTAGTTTGCAATTCACAAACATTGCCTGATGTGAACCAAGCCTCGAACAAAAGAGATCTCAGAAGACCTAAGATTAAGAATTGTTGACTTGCATAAAGCTGGAAAGGGTTACAAAAGTATCTCTAAAAGCCTTGATGTTCATCAGTCCACGGTAAGACAAATTGTCTATACATTGGGAAAGTTCAGCACTGTTGCTACTCTCCCTAGGAGTGGCTGTCATGCAAAGGTGACTGCAAGAGCACAGTGCAGAATGCTCAATGAGGTTAAGAAGAATCCTAGAGTGTCAGCTAAAGACATACAGAAATCTCTGGAACATGCTAACGTCTCTGTTGACGTGTCTATGATACATAAAACACTAAACAAGAATGGTGTTTATGGGAGGACACCACGGAAGAATCCACTGCTGTCCAAAAAATTGCTGCACGTCTGAAGTTTGCAAAAGTGCACCTGGATGCGCTACTGGCAAAATATTCTTTGGACAGATGAAACTACATGAGTTGTTTGGAAAGAACACACAACACTGTGTGGAGAAAGAAAAGGTTTTACAGCGAAAGCACATCATGCGATTATGTTAGGTCAGCGCCTAGTCACAAAAAACATACAGCCATTTTCCAGCCAAAGAGAGGAGTCACAAAAATCAGAAAGAGATACAATTAATCACTAACCTTCGATGATCTTCATCAGATGGCACTCATAGGACTTCATGTTACACAATACATGTATTTTTTGTTCGATAAAGTTCATATTTATATCCAAAAATCTCAGTTTACATTGGCGTGTTATGTTCAGTAATGTTTTGCCTCAAACATCCGGTACAATTAAGATACAATTCATCACTAACCTTTGATGATCTTCATCGGAATGCACTCCCAGGAATCCCAGTCCCACAAATGTTTGTTTTGTTTGATTAAGTTCATCTTTATCTCCAAATGTCGTACATTTAATTCACCAATCCAAATGCACAAGGCGTGGGCACTAATTCCAGACGAAAAGTCAAAAACGTTCCATTACAGTTCGTAGAAACATGTTAAACGATGTATATAATCAATCTTTAGGATGTTTTTATCATAAATCTTCAATAATGTTTCAACCGGACAATTCCTTTGTCATTAGAAAGGAAAGGGAACTCGTCCTCACGGTCGCCCGCGATCAACAACTAAAGGCTTTCAGCTGAGCCATCTACTGTGACTGGTCTTATTCGCTCCCCTTTCACAATATAAGCCTGAAACAATGTTCTAAAGACTGTTGACATCTAGTGGAAGCCTTAGGAAGTGCAATCTGACCCCATTTACACTGTATATTGGATAGGCAATCACTTGAAAAACTGCTCCCTGGAACCCTGCTATGGTGCTTTAGGTGTAAATGATTGACATATTGCAGCAGTGTCTAGAAGGGAGAGTGTTGGGAGTTGGGATAGAGAAAGCACGGTGTCAACTGTGTGCCCTGTGAGAGAGAGAGACAGGTTGAGATTGACAGAATTCGAGTTGTGCAGAAAGTGTCCTATGCCGAGGCAGTGAAGAGAGTAGAGGACAGCCCAAGGGTGAGTGAGTAGGCCTGAAGAGAGAGCTCCAGAGAGGATGAGTTTTAGTAAAGTATGGTTTCTTGTGTTTATTGCTATGGTTATTAACTGTCCTGCACTGATAGCTGTATTTTCTGAGATTTACGCTCTAACTACCAAAATAATGCAAAGAATTGAGTAAATGGGGGATGAAAAGTAGATTAAAAGCAGATGCTTCCACACAGGTGTGGTTACTGAGTTAATTAAGCAATTGACATCCCATCATGCTTAGCGTCATGAAAAAATGCTGGGCAGGCTATTATTTTGGCTACCATGGCTTTTCCCCAATAGGATGACAGTCCTTCCATCGCCAGGGCACGAGTGGTCACTGAATGGTTTGATGAGCATGAAAATGAAAATATGGGCCATCTCAGTTACTAGATATCAACCAACTTGAACACGCCATGGGAGATTCTGGAGGGGCGCCTGAGACTTTTTTCCACCTCTATCAACAAAACACCAAATGATGGAATGTTTTGTGGATGAATGAATGTCGCATCCCTCCAATAGAGTTCCAGAAATGTGTAGAATCTATGCCAAGGTGCAATGAAGCTGTTATGGCTCGTGGAGGCCCAACACCGTATTAAAACACTATGTTGGTGTTTCCTTTATTTTGGCAGTTACCTGTAGATGTGGCAGTGACAGCAGCAGATACACCCAACAATTTAAGAGATTTTAGAGCAGAAGATCTACAGGGGTCTTAAAGAGAGGGGACCATCCTTCCAGGCTGTTGGCCAGGGGCCTCATTTATATACCGTGCATATACAAAATATACCCCAAAATATGCGTGTGCCAGTTCACGCAAAAGTTGGCATTTATAAAAATGGAACTTCACGTGAGAAGGTGCTCACCTCCCGCAAACTTTAAACATTTTTTGTAGTGGCTGTGGTTCCAGATTTTCTGGAAACCCTATTTGCCATGGCAAAAAATACAGAGATTTCTGCTTATGTGCAGGATTTTTTTAGCGGCTGCCCACTACACTGCCTACGTAGCTGCTGCTCAGTACTCCACTGCTGCTTTGATCAGCGATTAATGCCTTTGTCTGGTGTAATTTACACACTTCATGTTGTACACAAAGGACATTTGTATTCCCTGCCTCAATGGGCTATTAAGCCTAAGCACGATTTCATGTTCCTTTTTCAGGAGGGAAGTTGGGCTACATGCAGCTATTTACATGTTGTACACAAGGACATGATAAACATGTTCGTATAAACTCGCAGATAGTTTTTTGCCCCAATGTAAAACTAAAGTGGGGAGTTACATGCAGCTATCAAGGCAGCATATCAAACGCAAGCAATACACAGACATGCAGTCTAAATCGCTAATCTTTTTAATCATCATTACAAACATTGGCTAAGAAGGAGGCAGACAGGCAGTCAAAGTATTAGCGTTCTTTTTCATGCTTTGCTCCAATACATTGTAGGGACTGCGTCCTGCTTGAGCAACTGCAATACAGACAGAAAAGGTTGTAGCTTTCATAATGCCCTTGAAATGTTTGTTCAAATCGCAGCAGGGTTTTTATTTCGGCTGTCCAGAAATATGAGGCACAGACGTAATGGTTCAGAAGAGGATGGGTAAAATGTGCAGAACGTGATCCGGATCCATAGGTTTAAGAAATATGTTTTCGGAAGATGGGCAAGGGACTCTGCTGTCCTAGCTGCAGGGGGAAGCTCTTTCCACCATTAGGCTGCCAGGCCAGAGAAGAGCATTGACTGGGCTGAGAAGAAGCTGATCCCCTGGTTCTTTGCACTCTGGAAAGGGGACACCACAGTTGTCAACCGCGATTGAGAGGTCTTTGAGAAGGCAGGCCTTTCCCTGGACAAAAATAAGAATTTGTTCTTAACTGACTTGCCTAGTTAAATAAAAGGTAAAAAAAAAAATGTTTTGCAACATTTGGTTAAAAATAAGGCCTATTTTTTTTTGACCATATCTGGCAGTGTGGAAATGATCTCAAATGAGTGCAGAAAATGCAGAAATTGATGGAAATGCAGAATATTATTTTAGGTTGAAGTTGAATTGAACAGTATAAAACAATCAGAATGGAGAAAGACCCATTGAAACATGTCTTAAGCAGTGGCATAGCACTACAACCCCCCCCCCCCCCCTCCCCCCCAAAAAAAACCTCATAAATTATACTGTCTATTTTGAAATAGCCCAGTATACAGTATATCCACACAGGGGAGAAATCATTCGCCTGCCACCTCTGCTGGGCCACTTTCTCCCACCTGTCCAACCTGAAGAGGCACCAGAGGGTCCACACTGGAAGAATCCTACAGCTGCCCCCAGTGTGGGAAGAGATTCTCCAAACAGCACCATCTAAAGAGACAGCTGAAGGTCCACACGGAAGAGATGCCGTTCGCCTGTATGAACTGCAGGAAGCGGTTCTCAGAAAGGTGCGCCTCTGAAAATGCACACGGCCCATGTATAATGAATGACATGTAATGTAGAATTAGTTAGTTTGTAATTAATTATGTTGATTTAGGATGTAGTAGGGAGCTGGATGAGGTGAAATGAGGAAAGAATGAGTGTGATGAGGCAGAGTAGATGATATGGTGATGGTTGGTGTGATGGTATTTTATTATGAGTAATATAAATGCCTTAATGTTTACTTAACATAAAGTAGTGAAGATGTGTGTAATGTAATGTTTAACCTTTATCAAAATATTATACATTTAATTTATCTAAGCGGGGGTACCAGATTTACAGAAATTGTAAAGTGTTACCATAGTGAGAACAGTTGTGCGGATGTAATACAGTTATTCAATTATTTTCAACTATATTCTTGCTAACACTTAATTCTGAACAAGTCTAAAACAAGTAATGAGATTTGATGCATAATGTAATAAGTAGTAGCTTCATTCAAAAACAGCGCTCAGACCCTATTAATTTAGCCACGCCCCTTGAGCTATGATGCTAACCAATAATAACCAATCCCTTCGGTATAAACGGAAGTGAACTGTGACAATTAACAATTTCCACGTTAGCATTTTTACTGTTGTAATTTACACGTTTATTAACACCATATAACTCCACTACATAATTTACTTACGTCAGTGTTTAATTCACGTTGAAGACAGGACTTGGTTGATAGATGTTATCTAAGTAACGCTAGCTAGCTGCTAACAATGGCTAACTGTATGGTTTTTCACACTCAAATAGCGTCCATCATGGTGGAGCTAGCGAATGCAGCCGTGGCAGACATCTGTAAACTCGTTAACGACGACTATGCAGTGTTTCGGTTGGAAATAACTCATAGCCAGAAAGAAAACAGGACATTACGGAGGAAACTACAGCCACTGGGATTGAATCAATGATTAACAGAGCAGGTCACCCTGGGCTTCAGCCTTCACAGATAGTGGTGGGAGACCCCTCCGTTGGTAGTCTAGCAGCAAGTCTGTCGTCTCCTTCGGCGTCACGTCTAATTCCTGGTGACTGGGTTCATAGAAGATCTGGGCCTGGATGTGGCCTTGCTCAGTTACCTCAGGGTTACCTCACCAACACAGACAGGGTCCGGATGGGCATTCACCATGAGAGGCACCTAGCCTATAACACCACACACAATCCCAACAACACCCAAACAATGTCTAGAGGTCCAGGAGGAAGCTCAATGACTAAGGAGGGCTTCTCCTTCCTAAGTAACCTTATCAGACATAGGAGTGTCCACAATGGGGAGAAATTGTAACAGTGTGGTTTGAGATGTACGCAGGGGATATCTGGGAACTATTCTTTCTGTAATGTTATAGTTATGAAGTGTCTTGTAAGTTGTTTTTTTTTTTTTTTTTTTGGGGGGGGGGGTCCCAAACTTTTTTTGGCCCGTGAACCCATTTTGACACCTGAAAATTCTCTCGACCCCAACCATTTGGAAATAAGTATTACTTTTTCTGGTACCAGTTGAAATGTCAATGTTAATCACATGTTAGTACATTAATCAGACAACACATGACATCCACTCTGGATTCAAGAGCCTGCTGTGTCCCAACCGATTGCGGGCACAACAAACACCTCATTATGTAAAACTGTGTCTAAACTACAACATATGCAAAAAAAAAACTGTTTACACGTTTTTTAAATAATTGACATCGAAGGTTCATTTCAATTTTGATTAAAAACATGTTTTCTTTCGTGGTATGCAAAATGGTTCAACCTTGAGCGCCTGTTTTGGCATTATGTTCCAAAAAGTAACTTTCTGACCACTTCTACCATGGGCAAATATGTATGGAAAATTTCATTCAAATTAAGAAAGGGTTGTGATTTAAATCAAATGGAAAGACCCTTCTGTTTTGAACACATACCCCTCATTAACTTGTCATTTGAAACAGGCTTGTTTTTAGAGAGACAGTAAACCTAGGCTCAAAGGACAGTTGAATATTTACAGTACTGAGGTGATGTAGATGGGAAAGTAATTATATTGTATTTTATTCTACTCATCTTGCTAATACTGTTCTAAGTGATCTAAGCTTTTAAGACTGATCTTGAATAGGAGATAAGCAGTACCGTATTTCAAAGAACAGTGCGCATACGCTTTTCATATAGCCACACCCTTTGAGCGACAACATCCTTTCTCATCGGTATAAACGGAAGTAAACAGTAACTAAGAATACTTTTCACGTTAGCGGTTTTTTATTTATTTAGACGTTTATTAACACCCTGGAACTCAAACTATGGCTAATTTAACTGCACAGCACCACATACTTACCCCATGTAGTCTTTAATCCTCGTTGGAGACAGGACTTGGATGGTCAAGAGGTTAGCTATCTAGGTAACGCTACTTGGTTAGTTAACAATGGCTGCTAACTGTATGGGTTTTCACACTCAAATAGCCTCCATAATGGAGGTGCTAGCGAATGCCGCAGTGGCAGAGGTCTGTAAACTCGTAGACGACGACTATGCAGTCTTTCGTTTGGAAATTACTCAAAGCCAAAAAGAAACCAGTGCATTGCGGAGGAAACTACAGCTACTTGAACTGAAATTGTCACGGGAGCGCGTCCTCGCCAGTCGTCCCAGAAGTGTCAAGATCCTCGACCGATACAGAGGAATGGCAAGAGGTACATTTTGAAGAAGGCCAAGGATGCGGGGCATGTCGCCGGTTCCCCTCTGCGCATGTGTGATTTTAGATGTGTTAAAACACATATATGGTTAACCAGAATTGGGTCTTGGTCCGTTTTTGGGTAGTTAGTATGCAATAATTCAGCTGATTACTTAGTTATCTTGCGCAAAGACGCAATATAATTTAACCAGATTCTTGATTTACTGCATTAACTATTATTTACTCAATAAAAAAATTGATATATGGAACACAATACATTGATCAATCAATAAATAGTATGTCAAGAAGTTATGAGAAGTGTTACCTTACATTCTTGCCAATTCTAGACAGTGTCAATCTTGTACAATAGCTTTTGAGCATTTACAGTAGCTAACCTAACCACCTCTTTTCAATCAATCATCCCAATCACTCTCTCAGGTGAAGGACATCTCACTGGAGGCCACAAGAGCTTTGTGAAGCCAGCGGGACACAATACATGGAGAGATGACCAACCAATCACTGTTGATGAGGGGAGTCGAACCTCAACCCAGCACGTTATCGTGATAGAGGTTAGTGTAAACGTGTTACATTAAAATTATTGTATATCAACTGTGATCAGTTTATTTCAGAAAGGCTCCCCTCAGCTATTCACTTGCTTACATTTACATCCTTATTTATCTGCCAGAAGGGAGCTTGTGAGACTTCCCTATGACATTGTTATCCAATTGAACTGAATACTAGTAACAACCTCCTTCTTGTGTCAGGATGCAGAGGTTGCAGGTCCTGGGGTCAAGCAGGAGAGGTCTGAAGGAGAGGAGGACCCACAGCACAGCAGAGACATCCAGATTGCAGTGGCTGGAGCTTCCCCTGAAGCCACGGAGGACCTCGCAACCACGCCCCAGCCCAGGACCCGACGCAGCATCATGGAGGTCAGTGGAACGCCGAACGCCGTCCTCAAGTCAGAGACAGACACTGAGACTTTAGCTGTAACACACAGCCTCTTACACACAGGATCTGACCACAGATCAAACCCAGATAGACTGGGGAAACTGGGCTGTCCTCCTGCTCCTGGCTCAGAGTATTTACCGGTATTTCACCAGAGCCCGTGGATGGTTTATTCCCGTGGTGATGGTGACACATTACACTCTGGCGGTGATGATCCGTCTTGTTCTTACGCTACAGAGATGGACCCTGGCAACATGCCCTTGGGTTTAGAGACACAGACTGATCTGTCTAGAGGGGACTGGAACCGGTTCAGTAGTAGTGTATACTCTGAAGGGTCCATAGAAATAAATAAGAAAGGGGAGGGTCTGGTCACTGTGAAAGTGGAGGGTGACTCTCCTCTGACATGGAATGAAGACGAGACTCACTTAGGAAAAGGACACTTGCAGGGCAACACCAGTGACTTCTTAGACTACAGGGAAAGCTTAGAGACAAATCTAAATGTCCCGACCCACTCCCCTTTACACACTTTCAAGGATCGCGACCCAGTGTCTACGTCGATGGGGCCTTCCGATTCACACGGCTATGTCGTTTTCGATCAGGTATTGAACTCAAATGACAGGGCTAGAGCCCAGACTCAGGGAGGGGGAGCAACATCAGGCAATAGTAAAGAGAAACGGTTCCTCTGCATGTTCTGTAACAAAGGCTTCAGCTGCCTCCAGAAGGTTGAGATCCACCAGAGGATCCACACAGGGGTGAAACCCTACGGCTGTACCCAGTGTAACATGCGCTTCGCCCAGGCTAGCACCCTGAAGAGGCACCAGAGGGTCCACACAGGGGTGAAACCCTTCAGCTGTACCCAGTGTCAAATGCGCTTTGCTCAGGCTGGTGACCTGAAGAGGCACCAGAGGGTCCACACAGGAGAAAGGCCGTTCGCCTGTAATCACTGCGGGAAGAGGTTCTCAGAGAGGAGATACCTCAAGATACACCAGCAGAAAAAACATTTCACTCTATAACATAGAAAGTCACCATTCCACACGATAGCTTCTGACATTTATACTAAAGTCAGATTCATTTTTGTCCACTGAAAAAATCCACAGATGCATTTGGAATAACGAGAGTAACATATTTCAGTGTTGGATATTCCTGGGTAGAATATTGCATCCAGACATTGTGTGATATACAATGCCTTCAGAAAGTTTTCACATCCCTTGACTTTCTCCAATTTTTTTTGTGTTACAGCCTGAATTTAAAATGGATTAAATTGAGATTATTTTTTTACAAATTAAACCCTGCGTTAAAGGTAGACTCAGCGAATGCACAAAGTAAACCGCAGAAGTGGGCCAATTTCTACAACAACTAAGAGCGCTGTAGTGCAAAGCCCAGACATTGTGGGATACAGTGCATTCAGTATTCACACCCTTTGACCTTTTCCATGTTTTGTTGTGTTACAGCCTGAATTTAAAATTGATTAAATTGAGATTTTGTGGCACTGGCCTACACACAATACACCATAATGTCAAAGTGGAATTGTGTTTTTAGAATTTTTTACAAATTAATAAATAAAAAGCTGGAAGTTTTTGAGTTAATAAATATTCCACCCCTTTGTTATGACAAGCCTAATAAGTTCAGGAGTAAAAATCTGCTTAACAAATCACATAAATTGCATGGAGTCACTCTGTGTGCAATAATAGTGTTTAACATAATATTTTTTACGACAATCTCATCTCTGTACCCCACACATGCACAACTGTCTGCAAGATCCCTCATATGAGCAGTGAATTTAAAGAACCAATTTGAGTGTTGTTGGAATAAGTATATACACAAATGTACAGTGTAAATGTTTGAGGTCCTGCAATCAGGGATGGGGATGGGATTACTGTATGTTTTGCCTTGCCAGCATCTCGGGCCGGTGAGTGCGAAACCACCCTCTGGGAGCGGCCATTTGTGTTGTCTGTATTCTATTGTTTTAAATACAAAAAGGAAAACATATATAGTATAAAAACTCAAACCTTCAGAAAGTGGAGAGCAACACTTATGCAGCTCCACTACACATTTTGTTTTAAAGCCGCATTCGACAGGATTACCAACACAGACTGACCAACTCAAATAGACAGAAGCCTTCTATATGGGAGACCAATCCGAACTCCTCTCTCTGCATGTTCAGCCCACTCATTATCTCAGCCAATCATGGCTAGTGGGAAGGTTGCTGTCTTTCTGTGGCTTAACCAACAAGGCTTGTAATTTAACAATTTTATTCATATTTACAGATGCCATACAAGTTTGTTATTAAGGCAAATGAAAGTTCACATGTTCCAGAAGGCATTTCTGCCAAAAAACGTATTTCGAAAAAAATGAACTTAATGGATCTCCTTTGAAGTCGTGACTTGCGCCATACGCCTAGTTTCCTGAAACGGGTCACATGTATACATTCACACACAGTGCATTTGGAAAGTATTCAGAGCCCAAACCGAAAAAAGGTTTTTAGAAATTGTTGTAAATGTATTAAAAATAAAAAACATACCTTATTTACATTGGTATTCCAACCCTTTGCTACAAGACTTGAAATCGAGCCCAGGTCAATCCTGTTTCCATTGATCATCCTTGAGATGCAGTGCATGTCAGAGCAAAAACCAAGCCATGAGGTCCTAGGAATTGTCCATAGAGATCCGAGACAGGATTGTGTCGAGGTACAGATCTGGGGAAGGTGGGTACCAAAACATTTCTGCAGCATTGAAGGTCCCCAAGAACACAGTGTTCCGATCAATCTTAAATGGGAGAAGCTTGGAACCACCAAGACTCTTCCTAGAGCTGGCCGCCCGGCCAAACTGAGCAATCAGGGGAGAAGGGCCTTCGTTAGGGAGGTGACCAAGAACCCGATGGTCACTCACAGAGCTCCAGAGTTCTTCTGTGGAGATGGGAGAACCTTCCAGAAGGACAAACATCTCTGCAGCACTCCACCAATCACACCTTTATGGTAGAGTGACCAGACGGAAGCCACTCCTCAGTAAAAGGCACATGACAGCCTGCTTGGAATTTGCCGAAAGGCAGCGAAAGGACTCTCACACCATGAGAAACAAGATTTTCTGGTCTGATGAAACCAAGATTGAACTCTTTGGCCTGAATGTCAAGCATCGTGTCTGGAGGAAACCTGGCACCATCCCTACGGTAATGCATGGTGGTGGCATCATCATGCTGTGGGGATGGTTTTCAGCGGCAGGGACTGGGAGACTAGTCAGGTTTGAGGGAAAGCTGAACAGAGCAAGGTACAGAGAGATCCTTGATGAAAACCTGCTCCAGGGTGCTCAGGATGACAGACTGGGACAAAAGTTTACCTTCCATCAGGACAATGACTCTAAGTACACAGCCAAGACAACGCAGGAGTGGCTTCGGGGCAAGTCTATGAATGTCAGTGTGGCCCAGCCAGAGCCCGGACTTGAACCCAATCTGACATCTCTGGAGAGACCTGAAAATAGCTGTACAGCAATGCTCCCCATCCAACCTGACATAGCTTGAGAGGATCTGCAGAGAAGAATGGGAGAAACTCCCCAAATACAGGTGTGCCAAGCTTGTAGCATCTTACCCAAGAAGACTCGAGGCTGTAATCGCTGCCAAAGGTGCTTCAACAAAGTACTGAGTAAAGGGTCTGAATACTTATGTAAATGTGATATTTCAGTTTTTTATTTTTAATACTTTGGCAAAAATAATTAACCTGCGTTTGCTTTGTCATTATGGGGTATTGTGTCTAGATTGATGAGCGAAAAAAACTATTTAATCCATTTTAGAATAAGTCAAATGTAACAAAATGAGGAAAAAGTGAAGGTCTGAATACTTTCCGAATGCACTGTATATATAAGACAAGGGAGGTTTTCCAATGCCTCACAAAGAAGGGCACCTATATAAAAAAAAGCAGGCATTGAATATCCCTTTGAGCATGGTGACTATTAATTACACTTTGGATGGTGTATCAATACACCCAGTCACTACAAAGATACAGACGTCCTTCCTAACTGTTGCCGGAGAGGAAGGAAACCGCTCAGGGATTTCACCATGCCAATGGTGACTTTAAAAGAGTTAGAGTTTAATAGCTGTGATAGGAGAAAACCCAGGATGGATCAGCACCATTGTAATTCCTCCACAATACTAACCTAAATGACAGAGTGAAAAGAAGGAAGCCTGTACAGAATAAAAAAATATTCCAAAACATGCATCCTGTTTACAATAAGGCACTAAAGTAAAACTGAAAAAAATGTGCCAAAGAAATGAACTCTATGTCCTGAATACAAAGCATTATGTTTGGGGAAAACACATCACTGAGTACCACTCTTCATATTTTTTTTTAAAGCATGTTGGTGGCTGCATCATGGTATGCTTGGCATCGACATGTGGAATAAGTCAAGGGCTATGAATACTTTCTGAAAGCACTGTGTAAGGCATGAGTATACCAAACATTAGGAACCCCCCCCCCCCCCCCCCCCCCCAGAACAGCCTGATTTCGTTGGTGCATGGACTCTACAAGGCGTTTTAAGTCCTTTTGGATAGTAGACCTTTCTTGATACACACGGGAAACTGTTGAGCGTGAAAAACCCAGCAGCATTAAAGTTCCTGGCACCTACTATCATCCCCATTCAAAATCACTTATCTTTTCTCTTGCCCATTCACCCTCTGAATAGCACACGTACAATCCATGTCTCAATTGTCTCAAGACTTAAAAATCCTTCTTTAACATGTCTCCTCCCCTTCATCTACACAGATCTTAAATGGATTGATCAAGTGACATCAATAAGGGATCATAGCATTCACCTGATCAGTCTGTCATAGAAAGAGCAGGTGTTCTTAATGTTTTGTATACTTAGTGTACAGTATAAGCCTGAAGTCTGTTTCAAATTGTGTTTGTACTGCGTAGCCTATATGATGATCACAAATGTCTGTTTCATTACTTCCATTCAACTACTTAATTGTTTTCCCATGACACCTTTTAATGAGAAAATGAATGTAGTTCGTCAAGTTCATTCTGCTTTTTAGTTGAGATGTGTATGTGTGGTTTTCATATGTCGTATTTAAAACTTGTTTAATAAACACAAAATGGGACTTTTCATTCCAAGACTTTCATTGAGTCTCTCTTTAGTATACATCACATCTGATCTCACCCTATTCTACAATGATAGTGCTTTATAACCAATATACACTTACTAAATATACCTACACATACCCACACACTAACACCTACTGTACACATCAAAATAGTTTAGTCAGGTTTGTCTGATGTTTACTTATCATTGCGGACTTATTTTCACCACCAACATCATATTTATGTCTATTTTTCTGTATATCTAATAGGGCCGGGGTGATACCAGTATCGCGATATTCGTTTGTGTCGTGGCAAGGAAACAAAACACGAAGCAGATTTAACTTTTCAGGAAAACAGTCCTAATATTGAAAACAAACATCATTGTGTTTTCATCCAGACTCACATTTATTTATTTTCCATAACACACACTATTTTACATACAGCAGGTTTTTAAAGAACCAAAGAGTTGTGTCCGCTTCGTGTTTTCATTTTTGCCATGAAAAACAATATGCGATACTGTTATCATCCTGGCCCTAATATCTAAGCTTAACTCTTGAGTCTTCTGAATCCTCCTGACTGTGCCCCCTATAGACCACAATATGAGTCATAATACCCATAAAACCTGGAGGTCCAACAAGGAAATGGTTCCAATCGTTTTTTCCAAAGGGGATTTTTGAAACTTAAAATAAGGGATGTATTCGTGCAGGCTTACCCTGGTGTGACGCTTTGATAACCGTGTAAATCTCTCGTGGACAAGGTAACTTTATCAATTATATTCGCCTATATTTACCCCCCAAAAATGAAATGCTAATTAGCTGCTAATGTGGCTATCATAAATAACTACAAATGCCATGATGATCTGGACAAGACTACTAAATCGAGGCAAAGGTAAGATTCTCTGGATTAATGTTAGCTATATTTAGTAAAGAATAAATTGGCTACATTTCTTTAAATGGACAATTGTGATCCGTCTTGTGCAAGTAAATTGACACAATACCGGTTAGCAAAGGTGTCCACTAGAGATGACGTGCAGGAGTTTGCATGGATTTGTAGTCTTGCATAATGTCTACTTTGATGCTAATTAGCATTTTCGATATTGAGAGTAAATAGTGAGGAATATATTGTCCGAGAGACATTTACATGGTTGTCAAAACACAGCCCTTATTTTAAGTGTTTCTAAAATCCCCTATGGTGGAAAAATGATTAGAACCATTTCGCAGTTTGACCGCTAGGTTTTATGGGTTTTATGACACCTCCACCTTGGGGCTCTATGGGCATGATGCCTCTGCCCCAACCAATGGCATTTCTTAAAATAGGTCAAATTCAATAGTTCAAAATGTGCTTTTCTTCCGTTGTTCTGTAGCAAAATGTTGCATGCCAATATTGCATTAATGCATCCTTGACAAGGCTACTAGCTATTACTGTTAGATAACATTTTCACATTTTTGTGTATAGGACAAAATCCCACGTTTTTGTTTATCTGTTTCACACACATCCATGTGCTTTTATGGAACAAATAGAAATAAGGTCCGTTTATCTTACATTAAGAAGAAAACAGAGCCTTATGGATTTGTCTAGTAGCAGTCATGTAGGCAACCATTATCACCATCACTTCTAGGCAGCACACACTGCTAAAGCGATAGCAGACTAATTTTATGTGAACTTGTTCCTGGATATAATCACTGCCACCTTGTGATGTTAGCATAGGGCCAACGTGTACGACAATTTAGCGTTCTGTCACGTGCAAATAAATACGTTTTTAATTGGCTGGTACGCATTTTGAGCCGGATAAACTGTTTAAATGTAAATAGTTGCTTATGTTTGCAAGTATGACCAATTTATGTTTAAAGTGTGTTTATCTTTGTGTGTGTGTGTGTGTACGTACACTCCCTCAGGTATGTCTGTGTAATCTGTTTCACCTGTCTCTTCCAGGAGGAGGAGGGTCCAGAGGTGCTGCTGATGAAGGAGGAGGGGTGTGAGGAGGGTCTGGTGAACCCTGAGGGAACCATGGTCATGGAGGAAAATCAGACTACACCTCCACCTGAGGTCTGAATGGTATTAGAAAGCAAAGCCTGTCAGAGTAGGACTACTGATCTGATCTGCTGATCAGTTTAGCCTTTAAGATCATAATGAATAAGTCTACAATATGTAGGCAAGTGGGGACCTGATCCTCAATCAGCACTTCTACTCTGAGACGCTAGGTAGATATGGTCCAGGTTACAATTTAAAATGTAGGAAAATGCCTTTACATTATCAAACCATTATAGAGTGTCTAGTAACACAATGTAATAACGTAATAGTATCAAATCAACTAACATTTTTGCATAATACTCATAGCAATCCCTCATTGCCCAACCTGCTCTGTATCTCTTTCAGTCAGTAGACATGGAGGATTGGAAGCCTGATCTGCTGCTCATCAAAGAGGAGACCATAGAGGACCGACCAGAGAGCATTGACCTGCTAAGTGGACTAAAGATGGGGGAGCAAGGTAAGGGAGAAATACATATAGCCTACATACAGTAATAGATCTTCAATGGGAATAGTGATGCACCTGGCTATTATTTTTTCTTCATTTATAAAATTAAATCAACACAACTTATGTTTAAATACAAAAACACAATGTATAAACTTGACCAGATAATTGAGAAGAAAAAAAACTCTATATGTAGAGTTTTCTGTGTCATGTTTGTAACCTCTTCCTGCAGGTGGTTGGCTGGAGGATGACAGGGAAGACTGGGCGGCCATCTTGGATTCCCAGACGGGTGCAGCCAAGGGCCCGGTGGACAACATCACTAATCAGGCCAGGACCAGAGGCGACATAGTGGAGGACAGTGGATGGGACAGTGTCCTCAACTCTAGGCTGCGGGACAACACTGTTAACCACAACCAGAAAAAGACAATCGAACACAAAACAACAACCAAACTTAGTCTCCATGACAACAGATTGTCTGAAACCAGGATGAGACATAGATTTGGTCTGGGGGGGCGGGGAGGTGTCCATATGCAGCTGGAGAGAACAGACATAGACTCGGTTAGCGATGCTCCATCCTGCTCCTATAGTTGTGATCCAGAGAGAATGATGACGCCTCAGGTTAACCCCCTAACAGGTGCTGCCTTCAGCCTGCCTTCTTTAGGATCTATCAACTGGAACATGGACCCTGCGACAACACAGACACTCCCTGGTCTTTGTCCTCCTCACACTCCCCTAATGTTAAACCAGACATCAGACAATGCCAGTGCCTCAACACTAAATGGCTACACAAGCCCATTGACAAATTACATTAGTAGTGATGGAATCAGTAAAGGTGGCAGCGCCAAAGAGAAGCGCTTCTCGTGTTCGTTCTGTGGGAAAGTATTCAGTTTCCCCAAACAGGTGGCGATCCACCAGAGGATGCACACGGGGGAGAAACCGTTCGGCTGCCACCTGTGCCGGGCCAGTTTCTCGGACTCGTCTAACCTGAAGAGGCACCAGAGGGTCCACACAGGGGAGAAACCCTACAGCTGCCCCCAGTGTGAGAAGAAGTTCTCCCACCAGCCCCATCTGAAGAGGCACCTGAAGATCCACACTGGAGAGAAGCCATTCGCCTGTATTCAGTGCGGGAAGAGGTTCTCAGAGAGGGGCTACCTCAGGATACACCAGCAGAAAATGCACACCGCCCATGTATAGAGTATAGTGACAAAGTAGTGAAGATGTGTGTATTGTAATGTTGAATCTTTTCCAAAGTATTCTAAAATGAATTTGATAAATGCGAGGGTACCAGATTTACAGAAAAGTTTGTTACCATAGTGAGAAAAGTTATCGTACTAAATTTTGTGAGTGTATGACCATTTTGTTTAAATACAAAATTGACTCTGTGCTGACTGACTAGGTTATGTTTGTATCATTGCAGGGACTGAGCTTCCCCTATCTCAGTGGAACCAAAACATTGAACTTAATTCTTGAATCATGACATTTAAATAATAAACTCCAATGGCTCCGTATTCGTAGGTACTTGAATCAAGAATGTTTTTTATAAAGCCCTTTTTACATCAGCAGATGTCATAAAGTGCTCTACAGAAACGCAGCCTAAAAACCAAACAGCAAGCAATGCAGATGTAGAAGCACGGTGGCTAGGACAAACTCACTGTGTTAGAGATGGGCTTGACTGTGGTTAACATTTTATAATATCATATTTCTGTGTGTTAGAATGCTATTTTATGATGAGTATTCCCTATTGGAATTTGGCCTCCAGGTACCCTCTGTAAGGCCAGATGTCACCGTAAAGCAGGTCTCAGTAACTGGTATCTGGGCCACTGAGCCTTAAAACCGGCCATGGGTGTCGTTATTAAGCGATTTAAGATGTTTCAAATGTATAGTATATTCAACCCCAAGGTCTCTGCCTTGATTTAATGCTTTGGCACCAGGCACAGAAGGGTGAAACAGCAAACAGATAAGGCAAGAATATTTAGGTCCTTCCTTCCCACTGGAGGGGGAGGAGATTTTCTGCTTACCTCTTAGAAGAAAGTGTCTGTCTTCCCCATATGTCTGTCTTTGTCTTTTAGACCTTTAAAATATAGAAGTTGTTCACCTTATATTTTACATCTAGCATTTCTCCAAACTGACCAGTTTTCAATTCATAACATTGGCGCTGCGAGCAGGGTGGGCTTCTCATCACCGGAGGACACGTGACAAAAGAGGTGAGTGCTCCATCCTTTTAATTTAGAATTAGATTCATTTGATATTGTCGCACCTCACCTGTAAAGTTAATGTTAAAAGTAGTGACCACACTTGTCTCTGTGTTGGCCATGTCAACTCATGCACTTTTTTTCAAAATACTTACTTTTATGTTCTCTTGCTGGACAGGCAAACGCTGCCAAGTACTAAACAGCAAACCAGTCAAAACTGGTGTACTATCCATTTACCATCTCTCCTGATCACGTCTGCCAATCACGTTCTCCATTTGGAAGGTAGTAAACACAGCTGGTGACAGCTCGAGAGATCCCCGTCCGACAAACTGCTATGGGTAAAGTGAGAGAGGAAGAGGGGAAGCCAGAGGATGTACTCCGTCCAAAGACTGTCCGTATGAGACAAGCCCTTTTTTTGTATGGAGGTCTATGAGGGAGTGTTGAATTACGCTATTCTTATTTGATTGAATATAAGATTCCTAATGTGTAGACTAACAAATGTAATGATGTAAGTGGCATTCCGGCAACTGAGAAAAACAACTTAGTTGTGCCTGTTGTTCACACATGTATTTACCCTCTCATTGGCTAGAATGGACCTGACCTCACTTGACTTCACTCAATGAGGACATTTATTTCCACTGTTCGAGTTGTCAAAATAATACAACTTTACTTAGAGCACTGCAACCTTAGAAATGTAGCTAGCTAGTTCCAACAAGTATACCTGAGCAGGTAGGTTTATTACTAGTATGTCGTTCCATATGACAAGTATTGTTAAGCTAATAGTCATCAACTCAGAACTCACTAATTGCATTCATACTGACAAACAGTGGCATGTATTCATGTATGCCAAAGGAAACCAGGCTTCCCCCAAAAAATGTGCAGAGGTTTTTTTCTTTTACCATTTCTTTTTCTTTTTTCGTCCTTCTGTTTCTCTGCAAGAGGCTGAATGTACCTGACAGGAGAAAGCACCCACAAGGCAAGGTTATGTGCTGTCACCTCTGCTTTTCTCTAATCATTGAACCTCTCGCTCAGGCGATCAGATCTCATGCAGCAATACACGGCTATAATACTAAAGATACTCCAAATAAGATTACCCTATACGCAGATGACATTCTCCTCTATGTAACAGAACCCCAATCTAGTATCCCAGCTATTCTTGATTTGATTAATTTGTTTGGTACCTTCTCAGGATACAGAATGAATTGGAACAAGAGTGAATATTTAACCTTTATTTAGCTAGGCAAGTCAGTTAAGAACAAATTCTTATTTACAACGACGGCCTTCCAAAAGGCCCATACGTTTGCAAAACACCTCTTTGCTAGAACTTCTTCCATTTAAGTTATCTAGGAATTGTAGATACCAAACAATACTCACTATTTAAATAGAATTTCCCCCCTCTGATGCAAAAAACTCAAGGCAAACATAACATTTTGGAGAACTCTCCTTTGCTCGGAAGAATTAATGCCATTAAAATTTGCATTGTTTTTGCAACTTTTTCAAATTAGTCACACACCTCATGTAGTCTAGCCCATATACCTATATGTTGATAAGGTTTTTGTATCACAACTAGTGGTTAAATACCTTCTTAAAGGCCTCCCAGGTGGCGCAGTGTTCTAAGACACTGCATCACCAGAAACTCTGGGTTCGAGCCCAGGCTCTGCCGCAGCCGGCCGCGACCGGGAAGCTCATGGGGCGACGCACAATTGGCCCAGCGTCATCCAGGTTAGGGAGGGTTTGGCCGGCAGGGATATCCTTGTCTTATCGTGCACTAGTGACACTAGTGGCGGGCCGGGCGCAGTGCACACTGACCAGGTCGCTAGGTGTACGGTGTTTCCTCCGACACATTGGTGCGGTTGGCTTCCGGGTTGGATGTGCGTTGTGTTAAGAAGCAGTGCGGCTAGGTTGGGTTGTGTTTCGGAGCATGCATGGCTCTCGACCTTCGTCTCTCCCGAGTCCATACGGGAGTTGCAGCGATGAGACAAGACAGTAACTACTACCAATTGGATACCACGAAATTGTGGAGAAAAAATAAAAACATTTTTAAAAAGTTCTTCCTCCAACAACTGCTTTACCTACTTCAGAACATCCCAGTATTCATACCTAAGTCCTTTCATAAACAACTGGACTCAATTATCAATCCATTCATCTCTAACCTCCATGCTGTTACGTTTTGGCTGGATGACGCACTCCCAGTTCGCTTAGTATGGAGCGTGAGGACTGCAACCCTTTCTCTATTGGTGCTGTGATTTTGTCACCTGTCAAGTTGGAGATGTCACTTTATAGTAACAATCCTATTATACATAGCACAGTCCGAATCTGGAAGCAAATTAAAGTCTACTTTGACCTTATACCAATATCATTCATGCTTGTTGCTAGGAATCCCTCCTTTGCCCCCTCTAACCTTGATAACACCTTAAAGCGATGGGGAGAGCTAGGCATCAATACCATAGGGGATCTATATATAGAAGGGACCTTTGCCTCGTTTGATTTGCTGAGGGAAACATATTATCTTCCCAGAACTCACTTTTTCAGATACCTACAGATTAGAGACTATGTTAGAAAACATCTTCCGACATTTGGGAATGCTAAACCTTCCATATTTGACGGATGCATAAAAATGTGCCCCACCTCAGACAAACGGATATCTTGGTCTATATAACGCTTTTCAATCTGTCAGCACACCTTCTACAGATGCCATTACGGCAAAATGGGAGGAAGAGCTAGGGACTTAAATTTCTGTGGCAGACTGGGAAGATTGTGGCTATACTCCAAGCTAACTCCAGACATCGTCTCATACAATTCAAGGTATTACACTATTCCAAAACGAAGCTGCATATGATATTTCCTGATTCATCCCCTATGTGTGATAAATGTCATGCTGCGCAGCGTACACAACTCCACTGCTTTGCCCTATGCTCTAACTTGTATGGTTATTGGTGTGGAATTTTTAGGATCTTCTCTGAAGTTCTAGAGACTTCAATTGACCCAGACCCGTTTCTGATCATCCTGGGTGTCAGGCCCTGATCTGTTTCATCTGTCTTTGTGATTGTTTCCACCTATCTCCAGGTGTCACCTGTTTCCCCATTAGTCCCTTGGTACTTATTCCTGTGTTTCCTGTTTGTCTGTTGCCAGTTCGTCTTGTTTTGTCAAGTCAACCAGTGTGTTTTCCGTGCTCCTGCTTTTTCATTTTCTCTGTTTTTGCTAGTCCACCTGGTTTTGACCCTTGCCTGCCTTGACTCTGAATCCGCCTGCCTGCCACTCAGTATTTCCTGGACTCTGACCTTATGATCTTTTGCCTGTCCACAAACATCTCTTGCCTGCCCCTTGGATTATAATAAATATCAGAGACTTGAACCATCTGCCTCCCATGTCTGCATCTGGGTCTCACCCTGTGCCCTTATACTGGGAGTGTCTGAAACCCCAAACAGATTAACCAACCCCCAAAAACAACTAATCTCTTACAGTCTCATTGTTGTTTTGGAAAAGGAAGGAAGCTCCCTTTACCAAACTATGGCTCAAGTGAATTAGTAAACACTGTACACTTAGAAATAATTTGATTATTCTGAACAATAACTTATCAACATTTGATCAAATCCATCAAATATTGCTTTGACCATTCGGCGCTGTGAATTTGTACATTTTAATCCACTCTCACTGTAGTATTTTAATCTACCCTTGGGCAGCAAGTGCTTGCCTCGGCACCTGAGCGGGGGGGGGGGGGGGGGGGGGGGGGGAAATGGGGGATAAGGGGGGTGACATCTGCCCCCTTTCTGTTTACCTGTCCTTGTTCTGTATGTCTTATTTTATATCATTTACTTTGTACCTATAACTCGGGGTCTTTTAGTTTCTATCTGCTCTTTTATGTTTAGATAATAATTGCATACTTGTCTGTTCTACAAAATACCTACACACCATTCTTGTGTGTGTTCAATAAAACTTGTTTGAACACGGAGAAAGCATTCGAGCGAGGGAAACGGCACCCCTCTGTCTCTCCAGGTGTAGGCCATCTATCTGATGCTGTCTGGTCCAAACGAGTATGACATTGTTGCCACCGGTAGCATTTGAAGGCAAGGGAAGCCAGCGAGCATTTGGCCCCCCTTGAGAGAGAAAAAATGTATACAAATTTGCCAATCAACATTGGTGCTAAACTGGCCGAGTTCAACTGAATGATCCTAGCGCACCAAATAAAAGTGTCAAGGGAAGCCAGCTTGGATTTAGATGTCCTTCCTATCAAATCACATTGAGAGCACGTTTCATTGACAGAAACTTGAATTGTTGCATCTCGTTGTGTCCTACGGTAGCTAGCTAGCTAAAACGGTCACTTTCCTAAATTATCCATGGATGGAGATAAGGGTTTGGACTTGTGATTTTACTTCTTTCTCCGTACTGGCCAAGAATTGGCCAGATTGGGGATTTTGATCCAACCATGAATTAATACATTGTTGTGTACCTGGCCTGAGAGGATGGAAGTTCAATATGTACCTAATGTAGAAGGATAGTGTTAACTAGCTAACGTTGCCCATGAATGGAAGTTAGGCTAGCAAGCAAGCATTTTAGCCAGGTAGCCTAGTACAACTAAACATAAAAGCGTGTACTGTATGACAGAGTGATAAATAGTTTTGTCAACATGAAAGAGAGGCGGATGGCATTGGCGTTTCTCTACAAATAGGGTGAGTCAACATGTTTTTGTACTTGCACGAACACACACACACACACACACACACACACACACACAAATCAGAACCATGGACAGACACATCATATTTAGCCTGTGTTGATTGGACTTAATTGTTTTTGGTATCTTTTAGTTGTCACTGTATTAGACTAAGCGGAGGTGATTATATGATGTTGAAGTTTAAATGGTGCTGGAATAGTGGAGGCAGCTCCTGATTTCTAGTGGTCCGACATTTTCGGAAACATTAACTTGCTTGACAATGCTGTAGGTCATGTAACTGCCTGTTACTGTACATGCAATATACTTTGTGGACTTAACTGGACAGAGGTTGCTATTTGGTTTTGTGATAAAAACAAAAGGTGTGGTTTAATTTATTCTGACACTGTCTTCTTATAGTTTCGGCCTTTAGGCCTACAGTACATCCCTCTGAGCAAGGCAGTTAAACCAAATCACATTTTACTGGTCACGTACACATGATTAGCAGATGTTAATGCGAATATAGCGAAATGCTTGTGCTTACAGTTCCGACAGTGCAGTCATATCTAACAAGTAATCTATCAAATTCACGACTACCTTATACACTCAATGTAAGGGGATGAAATAAGAATATGTACATATTAATATATGGATGTGCGATGGCCGTGCGGCATAGGCAAAATGCAATAGATGGTTTAAAATACAGTATATACATATGAGATGAGTAATGTAGGATATGTAAACATTATTAATGTGGCATTATTTAAAGTGACTAGTGATACCTTTATTAAATCCATTCATTAAAGTGACCAGTGATTTGAGTCTGTATGTTGGCAGCAGCCTCTCTATGTTAGTGATGGCTGTTTAACAGTCGGAAGGCCTTGAGATAGAAGCTGTTTTTCAGTCTCTCGGTCCAAGTTTTGCACCTGTACTGACCTCGCCTTCTGTATGATAGCGGGGTGAACAGGCAGTGACTCGGGTGGTTGTTGTCCTTGATGAACTTTTGGCCTTTCTGTGACATCGGGTGCTGTAGGTGTCCTGGAGGGCAGGTAGTTTGCCCCAGTGATGTGTTGTGCAGACCGCACTAGCCTCTGGAGAGCCTTGCAGTTGAGAGCGGTGCAGTTGCCATATCAGGCAGTGAGGGGTTTAGGTGACAAGACAAATGTGGCGCTGTTGCTCCTTCTTCATCACGCTAACTGTGTGGGTAGACCATTTCAGTTTGTCCGTGATGTATACGCAGAGGAATTTGAAACTTTCCACCTTCTTCACTACTGTCCCGTCGATGATTGAGTTGGAGGCGTGCATGGCCACGCAGTCATGGGTGAACAGGGAGTACAGGAGAGGGCTGAGAAAGCACCAATGTGGGGCCCCAGTGTTGAGGATCAGCGAGGTGGAGATGTTGTTTCCTTCCTTCACCACCTGGGGGCAGCCCGTCAAGAAAGTCCAGGACCCAGTAGCACAGGGTTCCATCTGGACAAGAGGAATACCAGTGTAAGAATGCTGTAATACCTATGTAAGAGTGCTGTTCATTGAGCACTGTTTTCCAGAATCGAGAACGAAGAGAGTATCGGCAACACCAGATTAGTTGAAGAATCTATGGCTGCGTTTTTCATAGACAAACCTGTAATGTCCAGTAATAACCAAAGATTTTTGGTATCCATATCACATTATCTGGTGTACAAACTGTTGCTAAGTTGGAGTAGAATGCAGAGCACCCTGCCTCTATTGTTAGCCTAGTTGTTGTAATTGTTTTGACTGTCAGGATTTTCATTTCTAGCTCATAAACTACAATCCTTTGCTGTGATGATTTATTTGATTAATTATTATCTGTTGTCTCTCATGATCTATTCAGCTCTCCTCCCCTGTGTCCCGCTCCCAGAAATCAACCAAATGCTATTCACCAACCATAGGCTCAGCTGATTCACTCACCTGTGAGGAGAACCATCCTTTTGCAGTTTGAACTAGCCCTGACTTCACTATTAGACATTGAAACCACATATGCATTTGCCTGTTGTCTTTTCTTTGTGGGTTTTGTCTTACACGGTGTGAGAGGAAAAATTGCAAGATTATGTTATAGTACTTTTATTGCATCATGGTTGTTTTATTTCAACAGAATAGAGTATTCTTAACTATTGTGTGTGTGTTCTACTGAGGATGGGCCTCTGGGAGATAACACTGACAGGAGATTAACGATGTATTTTGGGTGCTAAAACCTAAAGAGCATTCCAGAGCATGAGTTAATGTTTCTGTTCTATACCATACCAGGGAGAGATGGTTCCAGTTTGGAGTCGGAGGGCCAGGCACTGGTCTATACAATGACAACTGTTGACACAGCAGATACTGTCTGCTATGTATTATAGGTATCTTTCATACAGATCTTAACTTTGTGACCCATTCTATATATCTGTTGTTCCTCATGTAGGTTGAAAGGGGTGTATCTTGGCTATAAAAGACCTTTGTACCTTTGTATCGGAGCTCTCAACAGATCACCAGAAACGATGATTCGTCGACCAGCCATTGCTATTGCAAAGCTCTCACTATTAAAGATTTAGTTTAAGTATAACTCTGACTTGTGTGATAAGTTTGTCTCTCCTCATTTGATAGTAAAGAAATGAACCACCACAACAGTCTACACAGTGTAGTGCATTTTAGAATTGAAGAGCACCAAATCCCCAGCTACAGATACACATTCTTGTTAGAGCATCTCGAAGACTAAATTCAATGTAGAATCAGTTTGACAAGGTGAGGAACAGATGATGTTTTACTATTGTAACATACAGTGATAATAATTCTATTGTCCCTGTCAGGAGCCCAGGCTTTTGCCGTAGATCGTAGAGTTCTCGTCGCTGGACGACACATTCTTAAGCACTACCAATATACATTGATTGGTAGGTTACACTAGATTTAGATACTTAAAATACTTCCTGAGACACATTTTTATATTTGTCTTTGTACTTTAATAAATGGTGAAACACTAAATGTGATAATGTTCTTTATTCGAACGTATATGCATGAAACGGACATGATGGAAAAGATTCCTCACACTCAATCATAGTTAGTAGTAGAATAATAGATTGGCAAGAATTTGGCACCGTCAACTTTTTAAAGGTTACTGGGAAAGAGGCTAATCAGTTAAACCACCTAAATATATTCCCATTAACTGAACATTTAGTAGATGAAGCTCAAACATTAATTTCCCAACTCCCTTTTCTGTAACCCTGTAGACTATCGTTCTCCATACCGTATATTCCAATAAATCCAACACTATGCATGCCCACCATGGCATTGGGCAGTCTGCTGACATGAGGACTCATCTGGTTTAGACATCAATCTATGGTCATCTTATTCTAGAGCACATTGTATATATTTTGCCCATCTGTTTTTAGAGAAGATTGTATTGCAAGGTATGCGGTGTTGGCTAATATGTATATGCAGCTGTGGGTTTTAAACCACCATTCTATACGACTGAACGTTTCTTTAAGGCAGCAGGTGGTTACTTGAAATTGGACATAATCGTCCCAACATTTCCCGAGGTAGGAATATCGCAAAATATGACCAATGGCTCATTCGAGAGAAGACATCCTCCCCAAGTTATGACATCGGCTAGTATTGAAATCTGACATGTATGATAGACGTTTTCGCGATCTAAAAGTCGTATTCCTATTAACTTCCAGTGCAGCTAGAGACTTAACATACCGGTCGGATTTCTGCCTGCTGGAAGGCCAATAAATCAGATTCACATGAAAACATGAAATGGCCCTTGGAATCGCTAGAACATCACCCAGAGGTGCACAAAAGCAATATAACATTCAAAATGGGTGAACTTTTACTTTAAGATACTTTTTTTTAAGGCGGGGATTTGCAATAATTCTGTCTGTGGGAGTTAGTGACGACCGCTTGAAGATAATGATCATGAATAAAAGTTTTGATGTGTCATGTAAAGCAGTACCGTATTTCAAAGAACGGCGCGCATACCCTTTTCCATTTAGCCACACCCTTTGACCAATGACGCTCCCAATAACACCCTTTCTATTCTGTAGAAACGGAAGTAAACAATGACAAGGAACTATTTTCACGTTAGCGTTTTATATTTAGACGTTTATTAACACCATGGAACTCAAAATATGACTCATTTAACTGCACAACATCACAAACATACTCCATGTAGTCTTTAATTCGCGTTGGAGACAGGACTTGGTTGATAGATGTTATCTAGGTAACGCTAGCTAGCGAACAATGGCTAACGTTAACTGTATGGTTTTTAACGCTCAAATAGCCTCCATCATGGAGGTGCTAGCAAATGCAGCCGTGGCAGAGATCTGTAAACTCGTAGACGACGACTATGCAGTGTTTCGGTTGGAAATAACTCAAAGCCAGAAAGAAAACAGGGCATTGCGAAGGAAATTACAGCTACTGGAACTGAAGGTGGCACGGGAGCGCGTCTGCGCCAGTCGTCCCAGTAGTGTCAAGATCCCTGACCGATACAGAGGAATGGCAAGAGGTACATTTCCGTTCCCTCTGCACATGTGTTCAGAGGTGTTACCCAGCATTTTTGGATAGTATGCTATTACCCTGATTACTTAGCTATCTTGCACAAAGACGCATCATATTCTAACCAGATTGATTTACCGCATTTCCTATTATTTAATAATCGAAAACAATGTGATGCATGGAGCACCATCAGTCGATCTACAAATAGTATAACACGAAGTTATGAGAAGAGTTACCTTATATCCTTGCCAATTCTAGACAGTGTCAAAAAACTGTTACTGGTGTACAATATACCTTTGAGCATTGACAGGACCTAACCATGTCTTTCCCCCAATCACTCTCAGGTGAAGGACATCTCACTGGAGGCCACAGGAGCTTTGTGAAGCTAGCGGGCCACAATACATGGAGAGATGACCAACCAATCACTGTTGATGAGGGGAGTGGAACCTCAACCCAGCACGTTATTGTGATAGAGGTTAGTGTTTATAGTATTACATCAAATGTGGCCAGTTTATTTCAGAAAGACTCCAATCAGCTATTCACTTGCTTACATTATCTGCCATAGCGGACATTGTGAGACTTCCCTACAACATTGTTATCCAATTCAAGTCATGTTCCGGTAATAACGTCCCCTTGAGTCAGTCTGCAGATGCAGAGGCTGCAGGTCCTGGGGTCAAGCAGGAGAGGACTGAAGGAGAGGACCCACGACACAGCAGAGACATCCAGACTGGAGCAGCGGCTGGAGTGGCGCCCCCTGTAGCCACAGAAGAACTCTCAACTGCTTCCACGCTCCAGTCCAGGACCCGATGCAGCATTAAGGAGGCCAGTAGAACGCCCAACGCCATCCTCAAGTCCGAGACAGTCACAGAAACACAAAGGCTCTTACAGACAGGATCTGACCACAGATCAGACCCAGAGAGACTGGAGCTGGGGCCACTGGGCTGTCCTGCTCTCGACTCAGAATATTTACTAGACGGTAACCGAAGCCCGAGGACGGTTCATTCCCATCGGGACTCTGGTGATGTGTTAGGAACTGGTAATGATCCGTCATGTTCTTACACTACAGAGATGGACCCTGACAACATGCCCTTGGGTTTAGAGACACAGACTGATCTATCTAGAGGGGACTGGAACCGGTACAGTAGTAGTGTATACTCTGAAGGGTGCCAAGACAAGAAAGGGGAGGTTATAGTCATAGATAAAGTGAAAGTGGAGGGCGACGCTCCTCCCACATGGAATGTAGACGAGACTCACTTAGGAGAAGGACACTCACAAGGCAGAGATTTTTTAGATTACAGGGAAAGCTTAGAGACAAATACAAATATCACGACCCACTCCCCTTTGCACGCGCTCAGGGATCGTGAGCCAGTGTCCACGTCGATGGGTCCATCCGATTCACACGGCCGCATCCTTTTCCATCAGGTATTTAACTCAAACGACCAGGCTAGAGCCCAGCCTCAGGGAGGGGGAGCCACATCAGGCAGTAGTAAAGAGAAACGGTTCCTCTGCATGTTCTGTAGCAAAGGCTTCAGCTGCCCCCAGAAGGTGGAGATCCACCAGAGGGTCCACACAGGGGTAAAACCCTTCAGCTGTACCCAGTGTCACATGCGCTTTGCCCAGGCTTGCAACCTGAAGAGGCACCAGAGGGTCCACACAGGGGTGAAACCCTTCAGCTGTACCCGGTGTCACATGCGCTTCTCCCACTCATCAAGCCTGAAGAGGCACCAGACGGTCCACACAGGGGAGAAATCCTACAGTTGCCCCCAATGTGAGAAGAGGTTTTCCCACCAGCACCAGCTGAAGATGCACCTGAAGGTCCACATGGGAGAAAAGCAGTTTGTCTGTGCGCAAGAGGATCTCAGAGAGGAGCTTCCTCAGGATACACCAGCAGAAAAACCATTCCACTCTATAACATAGACCAGACATTAGTAACATAAGGCACGCCAAGCAATTTGATAAAATGGAGTAAATCAGTGAACTTGCATTTGTTTTGAAATTGCATTGGTTTTCCATAAATGGCTATTTATTCATTGTGTTTTGTTTGGAGAGCTCCTGTCAATGTTGAGTATGGACGCTCACCTGATTACACATAGAAGTAGGCCTAGGCTACCTGGCCTGCACACAAATGTATAAATGTGCCTATTTGGGGATGTCTGATAGTATTTCTGATTGTCTTAACTCACCACCACTAATGATCTGGGGTGCTTCTCATTGTAATTTTTTTCTTCTCCTCAAACAGCAAGTAGCCTAAACAATGTCTGTTTTACATCCATTGAGAATGACAGTAGTTCCTCAATAACCAGGTTTCCATCCAACTCTTTTTATATAAGTAAAATACATGTCGGATCAAAATATTCACTACAGGCCTGATGGAAACAGTAAGTTTTTTCGGTCAACTTTCCAGATGTTGACAAATCAAAATACACTTAACAAGGTTGGATCTTTGTGTCGGTAAAATTAATAATGTGAGAAATGGCGGTGGAAACGCTTTTATCCGCAAATATTGATATAATATTCATCATATCGAAGTAAACTTGGAGGCACGCAATGATATGTTGTGTGGTCCTCCCACTACGACTCGGGAAAGCATGCAGTTTATAAGACTACAGATTAAATATGTTTTGATGAACAGGGTGGTGAAAGTTCACGGTGATGAGCTTGATGCTCCTTTCCAATAAATATTGAGGGTCTTATTCTGGTGACATAATGATTGATGTTTGGCTGCCGTTTAACAGATAAACATAATCTTGCTCTTTTGTCCATAATAATCTTATCACGTAGACTATATACCCTCACTGTATCTGCGTGGTGTTGGCTAGAGCGCATGTGCCATCAGTAGAGTTGAAAATAAGATGGAAACCAATTTATCGGCACATGGGAATTTAACCGCAAAAGTCATTTTTATGTGCACTACCTCATCACATACTGCCTGTTATCTGCAACAAGAAAGGCTTACTGTGTGTACATAAAACTGGACACACCCCTCTGATGGGAAAATGTGCATATGATTTTTATGCAGATTTTAGAATATTCACATGAAAATCTGTTGCCAATTGGATGGAAACCTAGCGAATGTATTTAAAATCTTTCCAGCTTTCTCCCTTTCGAAAACCCCCGAGCCTAGGTGTGAAAGGGAAAAATGTAATGCTCTGATCCAGTGAAAATGGCAAATACCTGATTATTTCTTATCCCTTATCCCAGAGAAAAAGCTGGCTCTGTCCAGAACTCACTGGTGCAAGAAACTCTGAGGACCCAGAATAGTTGATACAATGCTGCAAGTTTGCAAGCTGGAGCTTCGGGACGGACCCAGTTGATAGTTGATACAATGTTTAAAGTTCTTTGCAGACAGGCGGAGTAGAGAGTTAAATGCAATTGAAAGAACATGAACAAACTGCTATGTGTAGCCAATGTGATTTATATAATACTTATTTTTATCAGGATATTTTCTACCTGCAATGTTTTTATTTGTTGGCTTTATTTAGGCTATTTTTACCTAGTTGTCATTAATAGTTACTTGCATTGGTATACGTTCTTTAGCTGCCAATGGCTCAAGGTGTATCATACAATGTGTCCATTACACAGAGACAGGCGCTCTTGCATTAGATACATTTGAACTTAGATCTGTATCATTTTAATTTCAATAGAATTTAGCTTAACCACATGACAATGATTTTAATATGTTATTATCCATGAAAATGTTCATATGAAAATCATAACTTTCACGTAGACCGGTAGCTCCAGGCATGCTGTTTGTCATGTGCCTTTTTCTCAGAAGTGGCTTCTGTCTGTTCACTCTCCCAAAAAAGCCCAGATTGGTTAAGTGCTGTAGAGATTGTTGTCCTTTTGTCAGGTTCTCCCATCTCAGCCAAGGACCTCGTTGACCAAGGTCCTTCTTGCCAGTTTGGTCGGACGGCCAGCTCTAGGCAGAGTCTGGATTGTTTTGTAATTTTTTAATTTCCCAATGATGGAAATCATGCTCTTGGAAACTTTCAACATTCTAGAAATGATTTTATACCCTTCCCCAGATATATGCCTCATCACAATTCTAACTCGGAGCTCTACGGACAGTTCATTGGACTTCATGCTATAGCTTCTGCTCTGACATGCACTTCTTCTTCTTTGAAATTGGGTTGGTGGATTGCATCCAACTTTTAAAGTTGCATACTCCGCCACCTACTGTACTGGAGTATGAGGTCAGTCACAGCCTACCTACATTAAATTATCTTCATTAGTCCTTTTCCTCGAAGAAAGTGAAAGCCATAGACACCACTCCCCTCCCCTTTCAATCCCCCATTACAGAACCCCAACCCCGTCCAGCCTCTAACCCTTTCACACAATCTCTCACTAGCTACGTCATACCGTTCATAAAATATCAACACATGCCCCAACGTTTCCTCCACTAAACACTCATCACACAGACCTGTTTCATGTCTCCCTATCATCCACAACGTGACATTCAAACCTGTGTGCCCAAACTGTAGTCTACTCCACACAAATAACTCTGTCCTACATCGCGTACAACCCACCTCTTCCTTTACTGACTGATGCATGCAATACAATTGCCTCCACTTACTACTAGCATCCCACTTCCTTTGCCAAAGACCGAGCCCTTTTGCCCGGATCAAGGACTTGACTTCCCTGCGGCCCAGCAGGACCTGAATACCCCCTCTTTCCTCACTACCCTCTTAGCCACCACATCAGCCTTTTCATTACCCTCCACATCCACATGGGCGGGAACCCAGTAAAAGCTTACCACCACTCCAATCCCAATAACAGCACCATCATCTCCACAAACAAGTCTCCCCTATCTGACCTGGACTACTCTATCCAACTACTCAACACTGCAGCCGAATCAGAGCAGATCACCACTGAGTGGTTTCAACTCCTCCACCCATCTCAAACCTATAATCATGGCCATCAACTCGGCCGCATACACTGACACATTCAGTTAACCGCTTACATACTCTAACATTGAAATTTGGGATATACAGTACAGTCGGAAAGTATTCAGACCCTTCAGACCCCTTCACTTTTTCCACATTTTATTACGTTACAGCCTTATTTTAAAATATGGAGAGACTCAAGGCTGTAATCGCTGCCTAAGGTGCTTCAACAAACTACAGAGTAAAGGGTCTGAATACTTATGTAAATGTGATGTTTCATTTGCAAAAATGTTTGCTTTGTCATTATGAGGTATTGTGTGTTGATTGATGAAGAAAATAATTAATTTAATCAATTTTAGAATAAGGCTGTAACGTAACAAAATGTGAAAAAAAGTGAAGGGGTCTGAATACTTTCCAAATGCACTGTACACCCCTGCCCCCACCTTACCGCTGACTGGATCCTTTTCCTTTGAACCATCTGTATATATCCTGAAAAACAAATAAAACCGATATCCTGACATGCACTGTCAATTGTGGGACATGATATAGACAGGTGTGTTTCTTTCTAAATCATGCCCAACAATTGAATTGGCCACATGTGGACTCCAATTGTAGAGACGTCTCAAGGATGATCAAAGGAAATTGGATGCACCTGAGCTAAATGTTTAGTGTCATAGCAAAAGGGTGTGAATACTTTTGTAAATGAGATATTTCTGTATTTAATTTACAATACATTTGTTAAAATATCTAGACATGTTTTCACTTTGTCTTTATGGGTTATTGTGTGTAGAAAAAAAATATATTTAATACATTTTGAATTCAGGCTGTAACACAACAAAATGTGGAATAAGTCAAGGGGCATGAATACATTCTGAAGGCACTGTATATGATGTTCAGAAAATGCCTATTTTATTACTTCCATTCAACTACTTAATTTTTCCCCTAGACACTTTTAATGAGAAAATGCAGTTAATCAAGTTTATGCAGATTATTTTGTTGAGACATGTGTGGTTTTCATATGGTGTATTTAAAACTTGTTTGTTTAATAAACACAAAATGGGACTTTTCATTTAGGCTCTCTTCATTCAGGCTCTCTTTAATACACAATCTGATCTCACCCTATTTTGCATACACACACACTAACAAGTACCTACTGTACACGTCAACTATAGTTTAGTCAGGGTTGTCTGATGACAGGGTTTTTTCTGCATATATACAGTACCAGTCAAAAGTTTGGACACACCTACTCATTCAAGGGTTTTTCTTTATTTTTACAATTTTCTACATTGTAGAATGATATTGAAGGCATAAAAACTATGAAATAACACATATGGAATCATGTAGTAACCAAAAAAGTGTTAAACAAATACATTTTAGATTCTTCAAAGTAGCCATCCTTTGTCTTGATGACATCTTTGCACTCTTGGCATTCTCTCAACCAGCTTCATAGCCACCTGGAATACATTTCAAATAACAGGTGTGCCTTGTTATAAGTTCATTTGTGGACTTTCTTTCCTTCTTAATGTGTTTGATAAAAGACCAAGTCCATATTATGACAAGAACAGCTCAAATAAGCAAAGAGAAAAGACAGTCCATCAATACTTTAAGACATGAAGATCAGTCAAACAGGAACATTTCAAGAACTTTTAAAGTTTCCTCAAGTGCAGTCGCAAAAATCATCAACCGCTATGATGAAACTGGCTCTCATGAGGAGCGCAAAAGGAAAAGAAGATGCAGAGTCACCTCTGCTGCAGAGGATAAGTTCATTACAGTTACCAGCCTCAGAAATTGCAGCCCAAATAAATGCTTCAGAGTTCAAGTAACAGACACATCTCAATATCAACTGTTCAGAGGAGACTGCATGAAATCAGGCCTTCATGGTGGAATTGCGGCTAAGAAACCACTACTAAAGGACACCAATAATAATAAGAGACTTGCTTGGGCCAAGAAACACAAGCAATGGACATTAGACCAGTGGAAATCTGTCTGATGAGTCCAAATTTGAGAGTTTTGGTTCCAACCGCCAAGTCTTTGTGAGACGCAGAGTATGTGAACAGATTATCTCTGCCTGTGTGGTTCCCACCGTGAAGCATGGAGGAGGAGGTGTGATGGTGTGGGGGTGCTTTGCTGGTGACACTGTCTGTGATTAATTTAGAATTCAAGCCACACTTAACCAGCATGGCTACCACAGCATTCTGCAGCGATACTCCATCCAATCGGTTTTGCGCTGCATCAGATTACCTGGCCTCCACAATCACCCGACCTCTAACCAATAGAGATGGTTTGGGATGAGTTGTACCACAGAGTGAAGGAAAAGCAGCCAACAAGTGCTCAGCATATGTGGGAACTCCTTGAAGACTGTTAGAAAAGCATTCCAGGTGAAGCTGGTTGAGAGAATGCCAGGAGTGTGCAAAGCTGTCATCAAGGCAAAGGGTGGCTACTTTGGGTGGCTCACATATAAAATATATTTTGATTAGTTTAACAATTGTTTGTTTACTACATTATCACATGCCTCCATAAGTGTTATTCCATAGTTTTGATGTCTTCACTATTATTCTACATTGTAGAACATAGTAAAAGTAAAGAAAAACCCTTGAATGAGTAGGTGTGTCCAAACATTTGACTGGTACTGTGTACATATACAGTGGGGCAAAAAAGTATTTAGTCAGCCACCAATTGTGCAAGTTCTCCCACATAAAAACATGAGAGAGGCCTGTAATTTTCATCATAGGTACACTATGACAGACAAAATTTGAAAAAAATCCAGAAAATCACATTGTAGGATTTTTTATGAATTTATTTGCAAATTATGGTGGAAAATAAGTATTTGGTCACCTACAAACAAGCAAGATTTCTGGCTCTCACAGACCTGTAACTTCTTCTTTAAGAGGCTCCTCTTTCCTCCCCTCGTTACCTGTATTAATGGCACCTGTTTGAACTTGTTATCAGTATAAAAGACACCTGTCCACAACCTCAAACAGTCACACTCCAAACTCCACTATGGCCAAGACCAAAGAGCTGTCAAAGGACACCAGAAACAAAATTGTAGACCTGCACCAGGCTGGGAAGACTGAATCTGCAATAGGTTGGTTTGAAGAAATAAACTGTGGGAGCAATTATTAGTTAATGGAAGACATACAAGACCACTGATAATCTCCCTCGATCTGGGGCTCCACGCAAGATCTCACACCGTGGGGTCAAAATGATCACAAAAACGGTGAGCAAAAATCCCAGAACCACACGGGGGGACCTAGTGAATGAACTGCAGAGAGCTGGGACCAAAGTAACAAAGCCTACCATCAGTAACACACTACGCCGCCAGAGACTCAAATCCTGCAGTGCCAGACATGTCCCCCTGCTTAAGCCAGTACATGTCCAGGCCCGTCTGAAGTTTGCTAGAGAGCATTTGGATGATCCAGAAGAAGATTGGGAGAATGTCATATGGTCAGATGAAACCAAAATATAACTTTTTGGTAAAAACTCAACTCGTCGTGTTTGGAGGACAAAGAATGCTGAGTTGCATCCAAAGAACACCATACTTACTGTGAAGCATGGGGGTGGATACATCATGCTTTGGGGCTGTTTTTCTGCAAAGGGACCAGGACGACTGATCCGTGTAAAGGAAAGAATGAATGGGGCCATGTATTGTGAGATTTTGAGTGAAAACCTCCTTCCATCAGCAAGGGCATTGAAGATGAAACGTGGCTGGGTCTTTCATGACAATGATCCCAAACACACCGCCCGGGCAACGAAGGAGTGGCTTCGTAAGAAGCATTTCAAGGTCCTGGAGTGGCCTAGCCAGTCTCCAAATCTCAACCCCATAGAAAATCTTTGGAGGGAGTTGAAAGTCCGTGTTGCCCAGCAACAGCCCCAAAACATCACTGCTCTAGAGGAGATCTGCATGGAGGAATGGGCCAAAATACCAGCAACAGTGTGTGAAAACCTTGTGAAGACTTACAGAAAACGTTTTGACCTCTGTCATTGCCAACAAAGGGTATATAACAAAGTATTGAGATAAACTTTTGTTATTGACCAAATACTTATTTTCCACCATAATTTGCAAATAAATTCATTAAAAATCATAAAATGTGATTTTCTGGATTTATTTTCTCATTTTGTCTGTCATAGTTGAAGTGTACCTATGATGAATATTACAGGCCTATCTCATCTTTTTAAGTGGGAGAACTTGCACAATTGGTGGCTGACTAAATACTTTTTTTGCCCCACTGTACACAGTGCCTTCGGAAAGTATTCAGACCCCTTCTTTTTCCATATTTTGTTACTTTACAGCCTGATTCTAAAATTGACTATTTTTAAATTCCCTCATCAATGTACACACAATACCCCATAATGACAAAGCAAAAACATTTTAGAGATGTTATCAAATTTATTACAAATAAAAAACTGAAATATCACATTTACATAAGTATTCAGACCCTTTGCTCTGAGAATATAAATTGAGCGCAGGAGCACCCTGTTTCTATTTATCAGGATTGTGTCGAGGCACAGATCTGGGGAAGGGTCCCACAAAATGTCTGCAACATTGAAGGTCCCAAATAACACAGTGGCCTCCATCATTCTTATATGTAAGAAATTTGTAAGCATCAAGACTCTTCCTAGAGCTGGATGCCCGGCCAAACTGAGCAATCGGGGGAGAAGGGCTTTGGTCAGGGTGGTGGTCACTCTGAAAGAGCTCCAGAGTTTCTCTGTGGAGATGGGAGAACCTTCCAGAAGGACAACCATCTCAGTAGCACTCCACCAATCAGGCCTTTGTGGTAGTGGCAAAACAGAAGCTACTCCTCAGTAAAAGGCACATGACAGCCTACTTGGAGTTTGCCACAAGGCACCTAAAGGACTCACAGACCAAGAGAAACAAGATTCTTTGGTCTGATGAAACCAAGATTGAACTCTTTGGCCTGAATGCCAAGTCTGGAGGAAACCTGGCACCATCCCTACAGTGATGCATGGTGGTGGTAGCACCATGCTGTGGGGATGTTTTTCAGCAGCAGGGACTGGGAGACTAGTCAGGATCGAGGGAATGATGAAAAGTACAGAGAGATCCTTGAAGAAAATGTGCTCTGGAGCGCTCAGGACCTCAGACTGGGGCGAAGGTTCACCTTCCAACAGGACAACGACCCTAAGCACACAGCCAAGACAATGCAGGAGTGGCTTTGGGACAAGTTTCTGAATGTCCTTGAGGGGCCCAGCCAGAGCCCGGACTTGAACCCGATCGAACATCGCTGGAGAGACCTGAAAATAGCTGTACAGCAACGCTCCCCATCCAATCTGACAGACTTTGAGAGGATCTGAAGAGAAGAAAGGGAGAAACTTCCCAAATACAGGTGTGCCACGTTTGTAGCGTCATACCCATGTAGACTCAAGGCTGTAATCGATGCCAAAGGTGCTTCAACAAAGTATTGAGTAAACATGATATTTGATTTTTTTTTTTATACATTAGCAAACATTTCTAAAAACCTGTTTTTTTCATGATGGGCTATTGTGTGTAGATTGATGAGGGGAAAAAATATTTAATCAATTTTAGAATAAGGCTTTCACTTTCCGAATGCACTGTATATAGTACCTTCAGAAAATATTCTTAGCCCTTGACTTATTCCACATTTTGTTGTGTTACAAGCTGGATTCAAAATGGATTAAATATATTTTTTGGTTTCACACAATATCCCATAATGACGAAGTAAAAACATGTTTTTTGACATTTTTACAAATGAATTTCGCTCTGGATAAGAGCGTCTGCTAAATGACTTAAATGTAAATGTAAATTTAAAATTATATACAGAAATATCTCATTTATATAAGTATTCACCCCCCTGAGTCAATACATGTTAGAACCCAGTAACATTTAATGTCTTCTGGTAAGCAACTCCAGTGTATATTTGGCCTTATGTAATAGGTTATTGTTGCTGCTGAAAGGTGAATTTTTCTTCCAGTGTCTGTAGGAAAGCAGACTGAACCAGGTTTTCCTCTAGGATTTTGCCTGTGCTAAGCTCTATTCTTTAAAAAAACTGCCTAGTCCTTGCCGATGACAAGCATATACAGTAGAAGTCGGACATTTACATACACCTTAGCCAAATACTTTAAACTCAGTTTTTCACAATTCCTGACATTTAATCCTAGTAACAATTCCCTGTCTTAGGTCAGTTAGGATCACCACTTTATTTTAAGAATGTGAAATGTCAGAATAATAGTAGAGAGAATGATTTATTTCAGCTTTTCTTTCTTCCATCACATTCCCAGTGGGTCAGAAGTGTACATATACCAAATACTAATTGAGTGTTATTGTCTTTAAATTGTTTAACTTGGGTCAAGCCTTCCAAAAGCTTCCCACAATAAGTTGGGTGAATTTTGGCCAGTTCCTCCTGATAGAGCTGGTGTAACTGAGTCAGGTTTGTAGGCCTCCTCACACACGCTTTTTCAGTTCTGCCCACAAATGTTCTATGGGATTGAGGTCAGGGCTTTGTGAATGCCACTCCAATACCTTGACTTTGTTGTCCTAAAGCCATTTTGCCACAACTTTGGAAGTATGCTTGGGGTCATTGTCCATTTGGAAGACCCATTTGCGACCAAGCTTTAACTTCCTGACTGATGTCTTGAGATGTTGCTTCAATATATCCACATCATTTTCCTTCCTTATGATGCCATCTATTTTGTGAAATGCACCAGTCCCTCCTGCAGCAAAGCACCCCCACAACATGATGCTGCCATCCCCGTGCTTCACGGTTGGGATAGGGTTCTTCGGCTGGCAAGCATCCCCTTTTTCCTCCAAACATAACAATGGTCATTATGGCAAAACAGTTCTATTTTTGTTTCATCAGACCAGAGGACATTTCTCCAAAAAGTACAATGTTTGTCCCCATGTGCAGTTGCTAGCTGTAGTCTGGCTTTTTTATGGTGGTTTTGGAGCAGTGGCTTCTTCCTTGCTGAGCGGCATTTCAGGTTATGTCGATATAGGACTCGTTTTACTGTGGATATAGATACTTTTGCACCTGTTTCCTCCAGCATCTTCACAAGGTCCTTTGCTGTTGTTCAGGGATTGATTTGCACTTTTCGCACCAAAGTACGTTCATCTCTAGGAGACAGAACGCGTCTCCTTCCTGAGCGGTATGACGGCTGCGTGGTCCCATGGTGTTTATTATTGTGTACTATTGTTTATACAGATGAACGTGGTACCTTCAGGCATTTGGAAATTGCTCCCAAGGATGAACCAGACTTGTGGAGGTCTATAATTGTTTTTCTGAGGTCTTGGCTGATTTCTTTGGATTTTTCCATGATGTCAAGCAAAGAGGCGCTGAGTTTGAAGGTAGGCCTTGAATACATACACAGGTACACCTCCAATTGACTCAAATTATGTCAATTAGCCTATCAGTAGCTTCTAAAGCCATGACATCATTTTCTGGAATTTTCCAGGCTGTTAAAAGGCACAGTCAACTTAGTGTATGTAAACTTCTGACCCACTGGAATTGTTATACAGTGAATTGTACAGAAACCCAGCCTAAAACCCCAAACAGCAAGCAATGCAGGTGTTGAAGCACGTTGGCTAGGAAAAACTCCCTAGAAAGGCCAAAACCTAGGAAGAAACCTAGAGAGGAACCAGGCTATGAGGGGTGGCCAGTCCTCTTCTGGCTGTGTCGGGTGGAGAATATAACAGAACATGGCCAAGATGTTCAAATGTTCATAAATGACCAGCATGGTCAAATAATAGGTCCGGTGAACAGGTCAGGATTCCATAGCCCCAGGCAGAACAGTTTAAACTGGAGCAGCAGCATGGCCAGGTGGACTGGGGACAGCAGCATGGCCAGGTGGACTGGGGACAGCAAGGAGTCATCATGCCAGGTAGTCCTGAGGCTTGGTCCTAGGGCTCAGGTCCTCCGAGAGGGAGAAAGAAAGAGAAAGAGAGAATTAGAGCGAGCATACTTAAATTCACACAGGACACCGGATAAGACAGGAGAAGTACTCCAGATATACTACACAAACTACTGCAGCATAAATACTGGAGGCTGAGACAGGAGGGGTCAGGAGACACTGTGGCCCCATCCAATGATACCCCCGGACAGAGCCAAGCAGGAAGGATGTAACCCCACCCACTTTGCCAAAGCACAGCCCCCACACCACTAGAGGGATATCTTCAACCACCAACTTACCATCCTGAGACAAGGCCGAGTATAACCCAGAAAGATCTCCGCCACGGCACAACCCAAGGGGGGGGGGGGGGGGGGCAACCCAGACAGGAAGATCACATCAGTGACTCAACCCACTCAAGTGACGTACCCCTCCTAGGGACGGCATGAAAGAGCACCAGTAAGCCAGTGACTCAGCCCCTGTAATAGGGTTAGAGGCAGAGAATCCCAGTGGAAAGAGGGGAACTGGCCAGGCAGAGACAGCAAGGGCGGTTCGTTGCTCCAGAGCCTTTCCGTTCACCTTCACACTCCTGGGCCAGACTACACTCAATCATATGACCCACTGAAGAGATGAGTCTTCAGTAAAGACTTAAAGGTTGAGACCGAGTTTGCGTCTCTCACATGAGTAGGCAGACCATTCCATAAAAATGGAGCTCTATAGGAGAAAGCCCTGCCTCCAGCTGTTTGCTTAGAAATTCTAGGGACAATTAGGAGGCCTGCGTCTTGTGACCGTAGCGTACGTGTAGGTATGTACGGCAGGACCAAATCAGAGAGATAGGTAGGAGCAAGCCCACGTAATGCTTTGTAGGTTAGCAGTAAAACCTTGAAATCAGCCCTTGCCTTGACAGGAAGCCAGTGTAGTAATATAATCCAATTTTGGGGTTCTCGTCAGGATTCTAGCAGCCATATTTAGCACTAACTGAAGTTTATTTAGGTACCCGGAAAGTAGAGCATTGCAGTAGTCTAACCTAGAAGTAACAAAAGCATGGATTAATTTTTCTGCATCATTTTTGGACAGAAAGTTTCTGATTTTTGCAATGTTACGTAGATGGAAAAATATGATATGTTCGTCAAAAGAGAGATCAGGGTCCAGAGTAACGCAGAGGTCCTTCACAGTTTTCTTCACAGACGACTGTACAACCATCAAGATTAATTGTCAGATTCAACAGAAGATCTCTTTGTTTCTTGGGACCTAGAACAAGCATCTCTGTTTCGTCCGGGTTTAAAAGTAGAACGTTTGCAGCCATCCACTTCCTTATGTCTGGAACACAGGCTTCTAGCGAGGGCAATTTTGGGGCTTCACCATGTTTCATTGAAATGTACAGCTGTGTGTCATCCGCATAGCAGTGAAGGTTAACATTATGTTTTCGAATGACATCCCCAAGAGGTAAAGTATATCGTGAAAATAATAGTGGTCCTAAAACGGAACCTTGAGGAACACCGAAATTTACAGTTGATTTGTCAGAGGACAAACCATTCACAGAGACAAACTGATATATTTCCCGACAGATAAGATCTAAACCAGGCCATAACTTGTCCGTGTAGACCAATTTGGGTTTCCAATCTCTCCAAAACAATGTGGTGATTCGATGGTATCAAAAGCAGCACAAAGGTCTAGGAGCACGAGGACAGATGCAGAGCCTCGGTCTGATGCCATTAAAATGTCATTTACCACCTTCACAAGTGCAGTCTCAGTGCTATGATGGGGTCTTAAACCAGACTGAAGCATTTCGTATACATTGTTTGTCTTCAGGAAGGCAGTGAGTTGCTGCGCAACAGCATTTTCAAATTTTTTGAGAGGAATGGAAGATTCGATATAGGCCGAAAGTTTTTTTATATTTTCTGGGTCAAGGTTTGGCTTTTTCAAGAGAGGCTTTATTACTTCCACTTTTAGTGAGTTTGGTACACATCCGGTGGATAGAGAGCCGTTTATTATGTTCAAAATAGGAGGGCCAAGCACAGAAAGCAGCTCTTTCAGTAGTTTAGTTGGAATAGGGTCCAGTATGCAGCTTGAAGGTTTAGAGGCCATGATTATTTTCATCATTGTGTCAAGAGATATAGTACTAAAACACTTGAGTGTCTCTCTTGATTCTAGGTCCTGGCAGAGTTGTGCAGACTCAGGACAACTGACCTTTGAATGAATACGCAGATTTAAAGAGGAGTCCGTAATTTGCTTTCTAATAATCATGATCTTTTCCTCAAAGAAGTTCATTCATTTATAACTGCTGAAGTGAAAGCCATCCTCACTTAGGGAATGCTGCTTTTTAGTTAGCGTTGCGACAGTATCAAAAATAAGTTTCCGATTGTTCCTATTTTCCTCAATTAAGTTGGAAAAATAGGATGATTGAGCAGCAGTAAGGGCTCTTCGATACTGCACGGTACCGTCTTTCCAAGCTAGTCGGAAGACTTCCAGTTTGGTGTGGCGCCATTTCAGTTCCAATTTTCTGGAAGCTTGGAAGTGAAATAATCTGTCTGTAAACAATTGTTGGAAAAATTACTTGTGTCATGCACAAAGTAGATGTCCCAACCGACTTGCTAAAACTCTAGTTTGTTAACAAGACATTTGTGGAGTGGTTGAAAAACTAGTTTTAATGACTCCAACCTAAGTGTATGTAAACTTAAGACTTCAACTGTATCCATAACATGATGCAGCCACCACAATGCTTGAAAATATGAAGAATGGTACTCAGTGATGTGTTGGATTTGCCCCAAACATAATGTTTGTATTCAGGACATAAAATTGATTTTTTTGCCACATTTTATTCTGTACAGGCTTCTTTCTTTTCACTCTCTCATTTAGGTTATTAATGTGGAGTAACTACAATGTTATTGATCCATCGTCAGTCTTCGATCACAGCCATTAAACTCTGTAACTGTATCTTTGTAGTGACTGGGTATATTGATAGAACATCCAAAGTGTAATAAATAACTTCACCATGCTCAAAGGGATATTTTGCCCATCTACCAGTAGGTTCCCTTCTTTGCAAGGCATTATATAACCTCCCTGGTCTTTGTGGTTGAATCTGTGTTTGAAATTCACTGCTCAACTGAGGGACCTTACAGATAAATGTATTTGTGGGGTACAGAGATGAGGTAGTCAGTCAAAAATCATGTTTAACACTATTATTGCACACAGAGTGAGTCCATGTAACCGATTATGTGACTTGTTGAAGGTGTTCGTAAGAAAACAGACACAAACTCGGCTAGCAATGCTCCATTCTGCTACTATAGTTGTGATTCAGAGAGACTGATGGTGCCTCAGGTTAACCCTCCAACAGGTGCTGCCTTCAGCCTGCCTTCTATAGGATCTATCAACTTGAACCTTGTGACATCACAGACACTACCTGGCCTTCATCCTCCTCACACTCTCCTAATTTTAAACCAGACCTCAGACAATGCCAGTGCCTCAACACTGAGTGGCTACACAAGCCCATTGACAAATGACAGTAGTAGAGACGGAATCAGTAAAGGTGGCAACGCCAAAGAGAAGCGCTTCCCGTGTTCGTTCTGTGGAAAAATCCTTCAGTTTTTCAGGTGGAGATCCACCAGAGAATGCACACGTGGGAGAAATAGTTTGGCTGCCTCCTGTGCCAGACCAGTTTCTCCAACTAGTTTAACCTAAAGAGGTGCCAGAGGGTCCACACAGGGGAGAAAACCTTCAGCTGACCCAAGTGTGAGAAGAGGTTCCCCCGCCAGCACCAGCTCAAGATGCACCTGAAGGTCCACACAGGAGAGAGTTTGTTTGCCTGTACGCACTGTGGGAAGAGGGTCTCAGAGAGGAGCTACCCCAGGATACACCAGCAGAAAATACACACAACAGTCGTGTATAGTAATGCAGTACTAGTTAGTTTGTAATTAATTCAGTTGGTTTTGGATGTAGTAGGGAACTGGATGAGGTGAACTGAGGAAAAGAATGAGTATGATGAGGCAGAGTAGATGATATGGTGATAGTTGGTGTAATGATGTCGGTAAAAATGATTTGATAATGAAAAGTGACAACCTTTTCCTGTTGTTTTATGCTTGTGTTTTATATAATATAATGAGGAGTCGATAGTGCCTTAATTAATGCTTGGGTGGGGGGGTCTTATAGTTGTCCTGTTTCACTGCATTTACAAGTAGGTAACCTGTAATAGTGTGAAATGTGTTTTGTGCATTTCCCAACTCCCCCTGAGCCTGGGGTCAAGGCCAGGGATCAGCCATTATTGACGGTGACACTGGAGCAATTAGTGTTCGGTGCTCAATGACACGTCAAAACCTAACGACCTTTCGCTTAGTTGCCAAACACTCTTAATGTTAGAGAAGTGCTCCCGCTGTGGGGATCAAATCAGCGGAAATTTCAAGTGCGCCACGTATAGTTTTTGATAAAACTCAAACTTTCATTAATACACACATACAACGTACTGAATTAAAGCTACACTCGTTGTGAATCTATCCACCAAGTCAGATTTGTAAAATGCTTTTCGGGGAAAGTATGAGAAGCTATTATCTGATACCATGCACCCTCAAAATACTGCACCGTCACCTAAATCGACAGATTTTGCGTTAGCCGTCGCAAACGAAAACGCTGAAATAAAATATAAAACATTCATTACCTTTGACGAGCTTCTTTCTTGGCACTCCTAGATGTCCCATAAACATCATTTAGGGTCTTTTTTCGATTAAATCGGTCCATATATAGCCTAGATATCGAGCTAAGAATACTGTGGGAGTAAAGAAAAAAATTAGCATTTCATAACGTAACGTCATTTTTTTTAATTCAAAAAGTCGACGATAAACTTTCACAAAACACTTCGAAATACTTTTGTAATGCAACTTTAGGTATTAGTACACGTTAATAAGCGATAAAATACCTCAGGAGGCGATGTGAAATGTTTAGCTTGTCCGTGGAGAAAAAGATGTCTTGAAATGGTCGAAGAAAAATCTGGGCGGGGACAGTAGGAAAGGAGTTCCCTTGTTTCGGTTAGACCAATAATCAATTGCGAAACAAATGACGTGACTCTAGACAACCTGTGGAAGCTGTAGCCAATGAAAACTCGGCTCTATGTAATTCTGTTCGCTTTGAACAATTGCCTGTAGTCGCGGAAGAATATATTTTTCCATTTTCAGTGAACAGATTTTCATGCACTTTTCGATGAAACGCACGTTCTGTAAATGCCACAGGCGTGATTTAAACAGTTTTGGAAACGTCTGAGTGTTTTCTATCCACACATACTAATCATATGCATATACTATATTCCTGGCATGAATAGCAGGGCGCTGAAATGTTGCGCGATTTTTAACAAAAAGCTGCGAAAATTCGCAACATCCTTATGAGTTAACCGCTAGGCTACCTGCCTACCTCATGTTTACTTGACATGAAATAGTGAAAATGTGTGTAATGTAATGACAAACCTTTTCCAAAGTATTCTACAATTAATTTTATCAAAGCGAGGGTACAAGATTTACAGAAAATGTTACCATAGTGAGAAAAGTTATTATACTTGTCACGTGTTGTGACAAAAGTACTGTACTTCACGTTATGTGAGTGTATGACCATTTTGTTTTTGCAGAGTCTCTGATCTCAGTAGAACCAAAACATCATACTTAATTCTTGAATCAACAAATATATACTTTTAAAATGTTTTATAATGACCTCCAATGGCTCCATATTGTTAGGTACTTGTGTTAGAGATTAGATTGTGGTTAAGATTTTATAATATCATGTCATGTTTGTGTGTGCACAGCAAATATTTTCTTATATAAACCTTTACAGTCTGCAGTCAATGAGGACCTGCTGATATCCAGTGTTGCTGGTGGGAGAGACTGGACCTTTGAAGCGGATGGTCACAAAACATGGCCCCGGATCAGAACCCTGGATCAGGAACCGTCGCTCTTCTTTCCCGAGTTGGAACCAGGACCCAACCACGAGGGACAGACTCCACCAACACACAGAACACACGCAGTGGACAGATGGACTGAACAACCTCAGTCCTGGTGGTCATCAGAGAGACAGAGGCTCCAGTCTGCAGCCCAGACCCTTCTCTTCACAGTCTCAGTGCAGGGATGAAGCAGGGCATGGGGCTGATAGGAACAGGAGGGTCTATCTCTATGATACAAACACTACAGTATCCATGATGAACAGAGCATGTCACCCTGGGGTTCAGCCTTCACAGAAAGTGGTGGGAGAACCCCCTGGTGGCAGTCTATCAGCAAGTCTGTCTCGTCCTTCAGGATCTCATCTAATGCCTGGTGAATGGGTTAATAGAAGGCCTGGGTCTGGACCAGAGTCTAGTCTTCCTCAGTTACCTCATGGTTATCCCACTAATACAGACAGGGTCAGCATGGGTGTTTACCACAAGTGGTACCTAGCCTATAACACAGCACATAATCCCAACAAAACCCAAACAATGGCAAGAGGTCAAGGAGGGAGCTCAAAGTTGAGTTTTACGCAGGGGATATCTGGGAACCAATTTTTGGCTGACATATTATAGTTATCATGTGAAGTGTCTTGGGGTGAGAGGGTAATTAAATTCACACCCTTCATTAGCTTGTTACTTGAAACAGGCTTGTGTAAATACCTGTTTTTAGAGAGACCGTAAACCGAGGCTAGAACAAGGATAGCTTAATATTTACCGTACTGAGGTGATGTAAATGGAATAAGTCATAATACTTTCTACACTATTCTTGTCAATACAGTTATTTTTAAAGAAGTCTGTGGTGAGCTTGAAATATACTGATCATAGTACATTTGATTTGTAATGTAACTAGCAGTACCGTAATTCAAAGAACAGCCCGCATATATTTTTCATTTAACCACACCCTTTCAGCAACGACGCCAACCAATAATATCCTTTCTCTTCTGTGTAAACAAAAGTGAACAGTGACTTAGAACAATTTCCACATTAGCGTTTTTATTGTTGTTATTTAGACGTTTATTAACACCCTGTAACTTAAAATATGACTAATTTAACTGCACAACTTCACATACTTACCCCCAGGTAGTGTTTAATTCACGTTGGAGACAGGACTTGGTTGATAGATGTTATCTAGGTAACGCTAGCTAGCGAACAATGGCTAACGTTAAATTTATGTTTTTTCACACTCAAATAGCCTCTATCATGGAGGTGCTAGCGAATGCAGCCGTGGAAGATATCTGCAAACTCGTAGACGACGATTATGCAGTGTTTCGTTTGGAAATAACCCAAAGCCAGAAAGAAAACCGGGTATTGCGGAGGAAACTACAGCTTCAGGAACAGAAGGTATCACGGGAGCGCTTCCTCTCCAGTCGTCCCAGAAATGTCAAGATCCTTGACAGATACAGAGAAATGGCTAGAGGTAGGCCCGTTCCCCTCTGCGCATGTTTGACTTCAGATGTGTTTACCACAGATATGGTTTACCAGAATTGGGTCTTGGTCAGTTTTGAGATAGTTTAGTAATCAAGGGAATTATTGCATACTAACAAATATCATATTCTAACCAGATTCTTTATTTAATGCATTTCCTATTATTTACTTAATGAAAATAATGTGATGCTTGGAACATAATACATTGATCAATAAATAATACATCAGGAAGTTATAGGAATTTTTACCTTACATCCTGGGCAATTCTAGACAGTGTCAATAGTGTACAATATACCGTTGAGCATTGATAGTAGTTAACCCAACCACCTCTTCTTCCCAATCGCTCTCTCAGGTGAAGGACATCTCACTGGAGGCCACAGGAGCTTTGTGAAGCCAGCGGGACACAATACATGGAGAGATGACCAACCGATCACTGTTGATGAGGGGAGTGGAACCTCAACCCAGCACGTTATCATGATAGAGGTTAGTGTAATAGTATTACATCAAAATTACAGTATATCAAATGTGGCCAGTTTATTTCAGAAAGGCTCACCGCAGCTATTCACTTGCTTACACGTACATCCTTATTTATCTGCCATAGGGGAGCTTGGAGACTTCCCAACGACATTGTAATCCAATTAAACTCATGTACCGGTAACAGGTTTGTGACAAATGTAAAGCATTTGTTAATGTTTATACAGCCATGTTTTAAAAACTAATTTACACAATAAGATAAAAATCCTGTAATGTACAATGCAGATATGGTCCTGCAAATGACCACTAGGGGGCAATGCAGTTCAGTATACCGCAGTCATGGCTACCAAACAGCACTCACCTCACTGCTGTCCCCCACCCACTCAGCAACGATGGTAGTTAATTCCGTTTTTTGGTTCTCTGCTGTGTGCCTCTCCACATATGGACTTGGTATTTTACTAAATAGGGCTACCTTCTGTATACCAGGGCTTTCCAACCCTGTTCCTGGAGAGCTACCTTCCTGTAGGTTTTCGCTCCAAACCTAATTGTAATTAACCTCATTCAGCTTATCAACCAGCTAATTATTAGAATTAGGTGTGCTATAGTACTGTTGTACAAACACCTACAGGATGGTAGCTGTCCAGGAACCGGGTTGGAGAGCCCTGCCTTAGAATGTAAATTGTCATAGTCGAGGCAATATCACCCTGACCCTCAACACAGGGGCCCCATAGGGGTGTGTGTGCGCGCTTAATCCCCTCCTGTACTCCCTGTTACCCACGACTGAGTGGCCACGCACAACTCTCAACACCGTCATCAAGTTTGCTGGCGACATGACGGTGATAAGCCTGATCACCAGCGACGATGAGAAAGCCTACAGGATGGAGGGCAGTGACGTGTGGTGCCAGGACAACAACCTCTCCATCAACGTCAGTAAGGCCAAGAGCATCAAGTTCCTCGGTGCCAAATCACTAAAGACTTAAAGTAGTCCACTCACGTGCATAGTAGTGAAGACTCTTTCCCCTCAGGAAGTTGAAAAGGTTTGGTATGGGCCCACAAATCCTCAGTTATAGGTACGCTTGTAATTGTTAAGGACTGGGGAGTTTTTCAGGATAAAAAAATAAATGGAATGGAGCTAAGCACAGTCAAAGTCCTAGAGGAAAACCTGGTTCAATGTGCTTTCCACCAGACACTGGGAGATGAATTCACCTTTCAGCAGGACAATAACCTAAAACACAAGGCCAAATCTACACTGGCGTTGCTTACCAAGAAGACAATGTTCCTGAGTGGCAGAGTTAGTTTTGACTTAAATCTGCTAGTAAATCTATGGTAAGACTTAAGTGTTGTCTAGCAATGATCAATAACCAACTTGACAGAGCTTTTAAAAGTAATAATGTGCAAATAGTGTACATTCCAGATGTGCAAGGCTCTTAGACTTACCTAGAAAGACTCACAGCTGTAAACTGCCAAAGGAGATTCTAACATGTATTGACTCAGTGATGTGAATACTTATGTAAATTAGATATTTTTAAAGGCACTGTTTGTCTAGATTTCTTTGGTTGCATGTTTTTATTTCACATGTGTGTAGTTCAGTCCTTGAGCTGTTCTGTGTTTTGTGTGGTCCCCAGGAAGAGTAGCTGCTGCTTCAGCAACAGCTAATGAGGATCCTAATAAAATACTATCTGCATTTACCCAATTGAGCTAATCATTAGCTAGATCCCAAATGTGATCTTTTTACTAGTTTGGATCATATAGAATTGTATTACCCAAAGAACGAGCATAAACACAGTGAATATAATGTAGGCTAGTGATGTGCGGGCAGTGCCCGTGGGAGTCCGACCGATATTGATTTGATTGGGCCGCCTAACAAAAGAGATCAAGGACAAAGGAGGGCTATTATTATTATGCATAATTTCTGACAATTTAAAACGGTGTAAAAAAAATTGTATTATATAATACCAGAGAGACTGTTATAACAAACAAAAAAGTGTAAAGCTTTTATTACAGCATGGCAAAGATTATAAAACAGGCAAATTGGTAAAATTGTTGCTTGAGACTTGGTGCTCACGGAATGATTAGGCTATTAATTAAACAAACACTCAAAGCAGGATCTGTATTATTTCTGTAGAAAGACAGTACCTGTCAAGTTTGGACACACCTACAAGTTTTTTTCCATTATTTTTACTATTTTCTACATTGTACAATAATACTGAAGACATCAAAACTATGAAATAACACATATATGGAATCATGTAGTAACCAAAAAAAGTGTTAAACAAATCACAACATATGAGATTCTTCAAATAGCCACCCTTTGCCTTGACATCTTTGCACACTATTGTCTCTCAACCAGCTTCATGAGGTAGTCACCTGGAATGCGTTTCAATTAACAGTTGTGCCTTCTTAAGCTAATTTGTCATTTCTTTCCTTCTTAATGCATTTGAGCCAATCAGTTGTGTTGTGACAAGGTAGGGGTGATAGCCATATTTGGTAGAAGACCAAGTGCATATTATGGCAAGAACAGCTCAAATAAGCAAAGAGAAACAACAGTCAATCTGGAAAGTTAGAGGAACTTTGAAAGTTTCTTAAAGTGCAGTCTCAAAAACCATCAAGTGCTATGAAGAAACTGGCTCTCATGAGGACTGCCACAGGCAAGGAAGGCCCAGAGTCACCTCTGCTGCAGAAGGTAAGTTCATTGGAGGTACCAGCCTCAGAAATTGCAGCCCAAATCAATTCTTCAGGAGATCAACATCAACCGTTCAGAGGAGAGAATCAGGCCTTTGTGGTCGAATTGCTGCAAAGAAACCACTACTAAAGGACACCAATAAGAAGAGACTTGCTTGGGCCAAGAAACACGAGCAATGGACATTAGACCGGTGGAAATCTCTCCTTTGGTCTGGAGTCCAAATTTGAGATGTTTGATTCCAAACGCCGTGTCTTTGTGAGACGCAGAGTAGGTGAATGGATGATATCCGCATGTGTGGTTCCCACCGTGAAGCATGGAGGTGGTGTGATGGTGCTTTGCTGGTGACACTGTCAGTGATTTATTTAGAATTCAAGGCACACTTAACCAGCATGGATACCACAGCATTCTGCAGCAATACGCCATCCCATCTGGTTTGCACTTAGTGGGACTATCATTTATTTTTCAACAGGACAATGACCCAACACACCTTCAGGCTGTGTAAGGGCTATTTGACCAAGACGGAGAGTGATGGAGTGCTGCATCAGATGACCTGGCCTCCACAATCATCCAACCTCAACCCAATTGAGATGGTTTGGGATGAGTTGGACCGCAGAGAGAAGGAAAAGCAGCCAACAAGTGCTCAGCATATGTGGAAGCATTCCAGGTTAAGCTGTTTGAGAGAATGCCAAGAATGTGCAAAGCTGTCAAGGCGAAGGGTAGCTACTTTGAAGAATATAAAATACAAAATAATATTTTGATTTGTTTAACACTTTTTTGGTGATTCCATGTGTTATTTCATAGTTTTGATGCATTCACTATTATTCTACATTGTAGAAAATAGTCAAACCAAAGAAAAACCCTTGAATGAGTAGGCGTGTTCAAACTTATGACTGGTACTGTATATGGATGATTCATAAAGCCAGGCACATTTAACAGTTAGGCTGTTGATTATAGACCTAATTAATTTAGTTTCCTCCCTCCTCACATTTCTTAGACGATTAAGTCAAGGGCTTTTTTCTCATCTCCTATCTCTGCCGCTGCCACATTGTTCTCAACACCAATATGCTGGTTAATTGAGCCATTATGCACATACAGTTGAAGTCGGACGTTTACATACACCTTTGCCAAATACATTTAAACAGTTTTTCACAATTCCTGACAATTAAATCCTTGTAAAAAGTCCGTCTTAGGATCACCACTTTATTTTAATGAAATGTCAGAATAATAGCACAGTGTTTTTCTTTCATCACATTCCCAGTGGGTCAGAAGTTTACATACATTGAATTAGTATTTGGTAGAATTGCCTTTAAATTGTTTACCTTGGGTCAAACATTTCAGGTAGCCAGCCTTCCACAAGCTTCCCACAATAAGTTGGGTGAATTTTGGCCCATTCCTCCTGACAGAGCTGAGTCAGGTTGGTAGGCCTCCTTGCTCGCACATGCTTTTTCAGTTCTGCCCACAAATTTTCTATGGGATTGAGGTCAGGGCTTTGTGATGGCCACTCCAATACCTTGACTTTGTTGTCCTTAAGCCATTTTGCCACAACTTTGAAAGTGTGCTTGGGGTCATTGTCCATTTGGAAGACAAATTTGCGACCAAGCTTTAACTTGAGATGTTGCTTCAATATATCCACATAATTTTCCTACCTTATGATGCCATCTATTTGGTGAAGTGCACCAGTCCCTCCTGCAGCAAAGCACCCCCACAACATGATGCTAAAACCCCTGTGCTTCACGGTTGGGTTAGGGTTCTTCGGCTTGCAAGCCTCCCCCTTTTTCCTCCAAGCATAACGATGGTCATTATGGCCAAACAGTTCTATTTTTGTTACATCAGACCAGAGGACATTTCTCCAAAAAGTATGATCTTTGTCCCTATGTGCAGTTGCAAACCGTAGTCAGACTTCTTTATGGCGGTTTTAGAGCAGTGGCTTCTTCCTTGCTGAGCAGCCTTTCAGGTTATGCCGATATTGGACTCGTTTTACTGTGGATATAGATACTTTTGTACCTGTTTCCTCCAGCATCTTCACAAGGTCCTTTGCTGTTATGGGATTGATTTGCACTTTTCGCACCAAAGTACGTTAATCTCTAGGAGACAGAACACGTCTCCTTCCTGAGCGATATGATGGCTACGTGGTCCCATGGTGTTTATACTTGCATTCTATTGTTTGTACAGATGAACGTGGTACCTTCAGGCGTTTGGAAATAGCTCCCAAGGATGAACCAGACTTGTGGAGGTCTATAATTTCTTGGCTCTTTTCTTTTGATTTTCCCATGATGTCAAGCAAAGAGACACTGAGTTTGAAGGTAGGCCTTGAAATACATCCACAGTTACACCTCCAATTGACTTTTGCCACATTTTGTTTCGTTATAGCCTTATTCTTAAATTGATTTTTTTTTTAAATCCTAAAAACCTCAGCACACATCGTGCCAAAGGAGATGGCAGCAGTTTTACAGGCTCCTAACCAATTGTGCTATTGTGTGTGTTTTTTGCAAGTTATTTTGTACATAATGTTTCTGCCACCGTCTCTTATGACTGAAAGGAGCTTCTGGATATCATAACAGCGATTACTCACCTGGTACTGGACAAATATTTTTTCTTTAACATGTCAGATGCAAAGGATTTACTTAAAACACCGAACATGGCCCAAATCCCCATCATTCGCATGAAGAAGAGATGGAGGTATAGGGGACGTAGGTCAGGGTTCCTTGTAAGAATCTGACAACGAGTGATTAATCCCCCGCCTACCATCAGTCCTATTAGCCAACGTGCAATCATTGGATAATTAACAAGATGAGCTCTGATCAAGACTATTCTACCCAAGGGACAATAACTAATATCTTATGTTTCACCGAGTCATGGTTGAACGACTGGGTTTTCCGGGCATTGGCAAGATAGAACAGCTGCCTCCAATAAGACAAGGGGTGTCGGTCTATTTGTCAATAACTGCTGGTGCACAAAATATAATATTAAGGAAGTCTTGAGGTTTTGCTCACCTGAGGTAGAGTATCATGATAAGCACTATTTCCCAAGAGAGTATCTATATTTTTCGTAGCGGTCTACTTACCACCACAAACCTGGCACTAAGACCACACTCAACAAGTTGTATATGGCCATAAGTAAACAAGAAAATGCTCATCCAGAGGGAGCACTCCTTGTGGCCAGGGACTTTAATGCAGGGAACCTTAAATCTGTTTTACCTCATTTCTAACAGCGTGTTACATGTGCAAACAGAGAGAGGAAAAAAAAAAAAATATAAAATCCTTCTCACCCCCCCCCTTAAAAGATTTAGATGCACTATTGTAAAGTGGCTGTTCCACTGGATGTCATAAGGTGAATGCACCAATTTGTAAGTCGCTCTGGATAAGAGCGTCTGCTAAATGACTTAAATGTAATGTAAATGTAAATCTATACTCGTGATTGCTGTTTACAAGCAAAAACTAAAAAACGGAAGTACCAGTGATTCGTTCAATATGGAAGTGGTCAGACGACGCAGATCCGTAACTTCTTATGGCTGCAATCCCGTTAACAGGAGCGATATGACAACAGCCAGTCAAAGTGCAGGGCGCCAATTTCAAAACATAAAAAATCTCATAATTAAAATTCCTCAAACATACATGTATCTCATAACATTTTAAAGCTAATCTCGTTAATCCCACCACAGTGTCCAATTTTCAAATGTGCTTTACAGCAAAAGCACCACAAACGATTATGTTAGGTCACCACATAACCACAGAAACACAGCAGTTTTTTCCAGCAAAAGATTTTCCAGACAGAGTCACAAAAACCACAAATAGAGATAAGATTAATCACTAACCTTTGATCATCTTCATCAGATGACACTCATGGGACTTCATGTTACACAATAGACATGTCAGATTTTTAAAAAGGCTTTTCGGCGAAAGCATAAGAAGCTATTATCTGATGATAGCACAACAGTCAACAAAGAGGGTAGCATATTTCAACCCTGCAGGCGCTACACAAAATGCAGAAATAAAATATGCATTACCTTTGGCGAGCTTCTTTTGTTGGCACTCCAATATGTCCCATAAACATCACAATTGGTCCTTTTGTTCAATTAATTCCGTCCATATATATATCCAAATGTCAATTTATAAAGCGCGTTTGATCCAGAAAAAAAAGCTTCCAAAATGCGCAACGTGACTACAAAATATTTCAAAAGTTGCCTATAAACTTTGCCAAAATATTTCAAACGACTTTTGTAATACAACTTTAGGTATTTTTAAACGTTAATAATCGATCAAATTGTAGACGGGTCTATCTGTGTTCAATACAGGAAGACAACAAACCATGCTACTTTTCACGTCTTGCACACTCTCAACAGTGTTACCCAGTTCCTAGATGGCCGTACTTCTTCATTGCACAAATGAATAACCTCAACCAAATGCAAAGACTGGTGAAATCCAGTGGAAGCGGTAGGAACTGAAAACCAGTTCCTAAGAAATATCGTTTGCCAACGAGAACTCACTGAACAGACAGGGACCTAAAAAAAAGAACATTCTGAACGGTTAGTCCTCTGGGTTTTGCCTGCTACATAAATTCTGTTATACTCAGACATGATTCAAACAGTTTTAGAAACTTCAGTGTGTTTTCTATCTAAATCTACTAATAATATGCATATCTTATATTCTTGGCATGAGTAGCAGGAAGTTGAAATTGGGCACGCTATTTATCCAAAAGTGAAAATGCTGCCCCCTATCCCAAAGATGTTACAGAAATACTCATCATAATCTGAGGCGGCGCTCAGAAGTAAAAATCACAAATCACGATGGCGTCAACATATACAAGAAATTACATTATAAATATTCCCTTACCTTTGATGATCTACATCAGAAAGCACTCCAGGAATCCCAGGCCCACAATAAATGTTTGTTTTGTTCGATAATATCCGTTATTTATGTCGAAATACCTTCTTTTGTTAGCGCGTTTGGTATACATATCCAAACAGTCATTCTGGTCAGTGTTACATCCGACAAAAACTTCAAAAAGTTATATTACAGGTCGAAGAAACATTTCAAACTAAGTACAGAATCAATCATTAGGATGTTAACATATAGCTTCAATAAAGTTCCAACCAGAGTATTCCTTCATGTCTTCATGAGCAATGGAACACAAGTGGGTACCATTAGGAATAACCGTGATCAGAAAATGGCTGCTTCTCAGACACCTGATACATTCTGCTCTCATTCACTCCCACAACAACGTGGAAGTCTCATTCAAATTTCTATTGATGGTTGACATCTAGTGGAGCCCCTAGGCAGTGCAAGATCATTAATATCTCAAGGGGATTTCATTGGGGACTCTGGTGAATGCATGCAAAGCTCAGATTTCTCACTTCCTGTTTTGATTTCTCCTCAGGATTTGCCTGCCATATGAGTTCTGTTATACTCACATACATCATTCAAACAGTTTTAGAAACTTTAGAGTGTTTTCTATCCAATACTAATAATAATATGCATATATTAGCAACTGAGACTGAGGAGCAGGCCATTTACTTTGGGCAACTTATTCATCCATGCTACTCAATACTGCCCCCCAGCCATAAGAAGTTAAGCTACAGGACTGTTTTGCTAGCTCAGACTTGAATATGTTCAGGGATTCTTCCGGCATTGAGGAGTACACCACATCAGTCGCTGGCTTCATCAATAAGTACATCTGACGTCATCCCTACAGTGACCGTACGTACATACCCCAACCAGAAGCCATGGATTACAGGCAACATCTGCATCCACTAAGTGGTACATCTGCCGCTTTCAAGGATTGGGACCCTAACCCGGACACTAAAGAAATTCTGCTATGCCATCCGACGAACCATCAAAAACGGCAAAGCATCAACACAGGAAGGACTAAAATCCTACTATACCGGCTTCGATGCTCGTCAGAGCTTGCAAACTATTACGGACAACAAAGGGAAGCACAGCCACGAGCCACTTGGAGGTAAGCATGAGAGCACCCGCTGTTCCGGACGACTGTGTGATCACACACTCCGTAGCCAATATGAGTAAGACCTTTAAACGGGTCAACAGTCAGAAGGCCACACATCCAGACGGATTACCAAGACATGTACTCCGAGCATGCGCTGACCAACTGGCAAGTCTTCACTGACATTTTCAACCTGTCCCTGACCGATTCTGTAATACCAACATGTTTCAAGCAGATCATCATAGTCCCTGTGCCCAAGAACACCAAGGTAACCTGCCTAAATGACTACCGACCTGTAGCACTCACATCTGTAGCCATGAAGTGCTTTGAAAGGCTGGTCATGGTCAACACCATCCCAGAGACCCTAGACCCCACTCCAATTTGCATACCGCACCAACAGATCCACAGATGACGCAATCTCCATTGCACTCCACACTGGCCTTTCCCACCTGGACAAAAGGAACACCTACATGATAATGCTTTCATTGACTACAGCTTAGCATTCAACACCTTAGAGTCCTCAAAGTTAATCTCTAAACTAAGGATTTTGGGATTAAACTCATCCCTCTGCAACTGGATCCTGGACTTCCTGACAGGCTGCCCCCAGGTGGTAAGTGTAGGTAACAACATATCTGCCACACTGATCCTCAACACGGGGGCCCCTCAGGGGTGCGTGCTGTACTCCCTGTTCACCCATGACTGCATGGTCAAGCACGACTCCAACACCATCATTAAGTTTGCTGACGACAACAGTCTGATCACCGACAATGATGAGACAGCCTACAGGGAGGAGGTCAGAGACAACATCTCCCTCAACGTGTTCAAGACAAAGGAGATGATCGTGGACTACAGGAAAAGGAGGGCCAAGCATGCCTCCATTCTCATCGACAGGACTGTAGTGGAGTAGGTTGAGAGCTTCAAGTTCCTTGGTGTCAACATCATATCTGATCTCACCCTATTCTGCATACACCAGACAGCGCTTCATAACCAATATACACTTACTAAATATACCTACACATGAAACACCTACTGTACACGTCAAAACAGTTGTCCAATTTGTCTGATGTTGACTTGACTTATCACAGCGGACTTATTTTTACCCACATCATTTATGTCCAACATGATTTATGTAACTACCATATAGGACTCACACGTAGTGGGGATGGGTAAACACTCCATGTTTATTATCTGTGTGTATGTACCGGAGGGAGTGTAATCTGTATCACCTCTCTCTTCCAGGAGGAGGAGGGTCCAGAGGGGGTGCTGGTGAAGGAGGAGGGGTGTGAGGAGGGTCTGGGGAACCCTAAGGGGACCATGGTCATGGAGGACAACCAGACTACACCTCCTCCTGAACTCACAGAAGAACCAGCTGAGCAGCACAGGACGACACACAGTCTCACTGAGGTGAGCCCACTGAAATACTGTCTGAATGGTTTTAGGTCAGGGCTCGTATCCACAAAGCCTCTGAGTAGGAGTGCTGATCTAGGATCAGTTTTGCCTTTTAGATCATAGTTTATTCATTATGTTGACAAGTCATTCAGCACTTCCACTTTGAGATGCTTTGTAGATGCGGGCTCAGGTCTAGATTAATTCTGTCTATTATCAAACCATTAAAGAGTGTCAAGTAAACCAATCAACTAACATATTTGCATAGCAATCCCTCATTGCCAAATCAGAAGATACTCCATAGCAGGGAGCAAATATATAATATTTTGGTAACACTTTACTTGACACCAAGCATCGTAACGTTATGACACGGTCATATCCATGTAATATGTCATAACAGCTGACATAACATGTCATATGGTCATAACACTATCATGACACATTTATTCAACTGTGTTTTGCCAAGTTTCTTTAAAAAAAAATTCAAACATCCTTTGTCATGTTTTTGTTTTAAGTAACTTGTAGAAAATACACTGACACGGTCATGAGGCATGACCATCGTGTGTCACTTTACTTGGACTAAGAAAAAACACTGACAAGAAGCTTTATGACCATCAAATAAGCCAGATAGGCCTATCATGTACATGCCCTTATGTCAGTCATCAGTCAAAAAGAGGGTGTCTTGTCCTGCTCCTGTATTCATCCCAGTCATCAGCAACAGCACATTGGGGAAGGTGCATGTCTGACATCAATGTGTGCGCAATTACAATAATAATTTAATTTGGCCAATTTCAGAAAATGTTCTAGGTAGGATTTGTGCGTTTTGACACTCGTATGTAGGTGCCATAACCAGCCATAAAATAATGCAATATGTCACAAGAGGTCTAAGTATGGGTTATGACCATAACTTGTCATGTCAGCTGTTATTAGATGACACGATTATGGCCGTGTTATGATGCTAGGTGTCAAGTAAAGTGTTAACCAGATTTCTGGATCCAACATCCTCTCACACTGTATCTCTTACAGTCAATAGACATGGAGGATGGGAAGCCTGATCTGCTGTTAGTCAAAGAGGAGACAATAGAAGATGGACCAGAGGACATTGATCTTCTGAGTGGACTAAATATGGGGGAGCAAGGTAAGGGAGAAATACATATAGCCTACATACAGTAATAGATCTTCAATGGAAATAGTGATGCGCCCGGCTATTATTTTTCTTAATTCAAAAAATGAAATCAATACAACTTATGTTTACATAAAAAAAACACATATTATAATGTATGAACTTGACAACAAACAAATCCATATGTAGCGTTGTCTTCCATATTTGTAAAGTGTATTTTCGAACCTCTTCCTGCAGGTGATTGGAGGGAGGCTAAAAGAGGAGACTGTGCGGCCATCTTCGATTCCCAGAACCAGACTGGTGCAGGCAAGGGCCGAGGGGATGACATCACTGAGCAGGCCAGGACCAGAGGCGAGGTCAGTGGATGGGACAGCGTCCTCAACTCTGGGCTGGGGAACAACACTGTTAACTACAACCAGAAACAGACAGTCGAACACAAAACACCAACTGAATTTAGTCTCCATGACAACAGACTGGCTGAGACCAGGGCGAGGTGTAGATTTGGTCTGCGGGGACAGGGAGGTGTCCGTATGCATCAAACGAGAACAGACACAGACTCTACTAGCGATGCTCCGTCCTGCTCCTATAGTTGTGATTCAGAGAGACTGATGGCACCTCAGGTTAACCCCCTAACGGGTGCTACCTTCAGCCTGCCTTATATAGGATCTATCAACTGGAACATGGACCCTGTGACAACACAGACACTACCTGGCCTTCATCCTCCTCACACTCTCCTAATGTTAAACCAGACCTCAGACGATACCAGTGTCTCAGCACTTAATAGCTACACAAGCCCATTAACAAATGACAGTAGTAGTAATGCCATCAGTAGATCTGGTAGCAAAGAGAAGCGCTTCCCGTGTTCATTCTGTGGGAAAGCCTTCAGTTTCCCCAAACACGTGGAGATCCACCAGAGGATGCACACGGGGGAGAAACCATTCAGCTGTAGCCAGTGTCACATGCGCTTTGCCCAGGCTGGCCACCTGAAGAGGCACCAGAGAGTCCACACAGGGGAGAAACCCTACAGCTGCCCCCAGTGTGAGAAGAGGTTCTCCCGCCAGCCCCAGCTGAAGAGGCACCTGAAGGTCCATACGGGAGAAAGGCCATTCGCCTGTACGCACTGTGGGAAGAGGTTCTCAGAGAGGAGCTCTCTCAGGATACACCAGCAGAAAATGCACACAGCCCATGTATAGAGTATAGTGACATGTAATGTAGTACTAGTTAGTTTGTAGTTCATTCTGTTGGTTTAGGATGTAGTAGGGAACTGGATGAGGTAGAATGAGTATGATGAGGCAGAGTAGATGATATGGTGATGGTGTCTGTACAAATGCTTCACTGATGAAGTGTGACAAACTTTGTCCCTTTCAGGTTGATGCTGGTGTTTTATAATAAGGAAATGATAGTGCCTTAATTAATGTTTACATTAAATAAAGAAGTCATGTGTAATGTTAACTTTTCCAACATTTATTTTATCAAAGCGAGGTTACCAGATTTACCGAAGTTATTCTACACTGAATAAAAATATAAGGAAATCAGTTAGGAAATCAGTTAATATAAATAAATGTTGTTAGTCCCTAATCTAAGGATTTCACATGACTAGGAATCAGTGTTGTGTTCTATACCACCTAAAGCGAGACCGATTCAAGACCGGAGAAAAAATTGAGTCCAATTCAACACCATGATTGTAATTTTGTCAATCTCCACCATTGTAAGAGTTCAAAATGTCCAGTATTTCTATGTTCATATTTCAGAAGAACATGTGGATTCTTTAGACATTCAGAAAAGGTGAAAAAATGCATGCAGAGGGAAAATAGAGCCACTCTACAAATTATTACTAACCCAAACAATGAAGATCTTCTACGCCTAAGGATCTCAAGCACTGAGATGCAGCGCCACTCGGGAGCCCCCGAGTATTTTTAACATATTTATAATGATAATACTAATTCTAATTACATTATATTCAATTATATTGATTTAATCTATTACTAAGTAAGCCATTGGCTAGGCCACCAGAAGCTAGACAGAAAGGATCTGCCATTCAACTACATTTTGGCGTGACAGTGGAATCAACCAATCACATATTGAATTTTAATGGGTGGGACTGTTTTTACAAAAAAACGTATGGAAACGTCTGCCTTCTCAAAGGCCAGCAGGTCACAGCAGAATAGGGAGCAGTAGTTCTCAGTCTAGCCAGCTATCTTTTGTTGTAGGCTAGTTTGCAGTGGCTGCAGCATTGTTATTGAAGATGTTGTTGCTAATTTGTTAGCTTCTCACTTATCAAGAATAACTTTCAACAAGAAGTTAAGTTTCAAATGATCATCAACTGGTGAGTGGGACAGTTTTTTATTGGAGCTCACTTACTTTTCTTAGCCATTTCTTTGAAAATAACTTCTGTGAAACATTGTTGCATTTAAACTTTAGTTCACCGGCTACTTTGTGTGTTAAATGTTTTTTGCAATGGGAAGTAGTAGTTGTACATTTCGATTAGGAAATGCTTTGCCTAATGGTTGTGTTTTTGTACTCTTATGATTGGGAACTACTAGCTTATTATGTCAGTGTGAATGGACTGCTTATCTTTAACATCATGCTGTGTGTGACTGCTGTCTTTCCATTGGCCCTATGTGGTGATGCCTGGAGAAGTGGGTATCCTCAACTTTTCCCAAACGGCCTGCCCAGCGGAGGCAAGGCACCCTATGTTTTCCTGTGGTTTTTAATTAGTATTCCTATATATTTTTCAGATTTGCACTCTCAATCACACTGTTTTTTTTTTAAACAGAAAAACAAAAATGTTATTTTCTTAGTCCACAACGATGCTTAAACCACATCCTGAGACCATTTTGTAGGTCTGGGAAAAAAGTATTTGAGGTGAGGAGTATTTTTAATAATAGTAATAACGTATTATTTTATCTGATTAGGTGGGCATGATGACTGAATTGTGCGTCAGAAATAGCCTACTAACCAAGAATTTTCCAATACCTGGTTTGCATACCCATTTACTTGTAGATCATAAGTTTAAACGTCTTTCCTTACCTACCCTACCGGCTACCGATGTCATTCTTCTGCGACCTGCTCCATGCCAAAACCAGTTGAGAGATGTACCCTCTTGCTGCCTGCAGACGATATCCTGCTGAAACTAGGCTGTGCGGCACACTTGTGAATATATTTCACATGCTTTGCGATTGTGTAGGCTACTTTGTGCATGATCTCTCTATTGTACTACATAACTGATATATCGTATACCTCCACTCCACTACTTTAATAGGCATCAATGGGGATTAAGAAGTGAGTATACGAAATGCCCAAAAGTGCACTCCTACATGAGTGCGCTGGTATTACCATTGCTGTCCTTTCAGCATCACAAACCTCTCACACACTGAAGGTCCAATAGGTTCGCCACTGAAGGCCTAGGTCCACTAGATCCGCCACTGCGCAAACATGTCTATAATAGATATATAAAGACTTCAGGTATTCTAGTTGATAGGTAATCAACTAGCTGGGTTGTTCCCCGGACCCTGTATGTAGGGACTTGTACAATGCTTGAACATGGCTATTGAACTTGACATTTGTGTCTGTCTTTATTCTTTAATCTAACATACCATGTTTCTGCAAGATATCAGGAGTGTCTCGAAAAACCACACGTTTGTTATTTTACAGTATAGGCGCAGTTACGTTCCATATGCGAACACACGCCGTTTCCTACTACTAATGTTCGTTTCCTACTACTACTGTCACACCACTGATCAACTCGTCGTTAGCATCACTACCTACCTCGATGGCAGAAGGCAAAGAGATCTATTCCATCACTATGGCAGTGAACATTCTGCCACCAAAACCCATGGTTCTCACAGGGGACTGGAATACTAATTGGGACAACTTCAGGGGTGAATTCGAGGACTATGCACTGGCGACCGGTCTACATGAAAAACCCAACGAGGTACAAGCGGTAACTGAGGAGTTTAATGGGCAGCGATTCCAGGCACATCTACCTGCACAATCTCCCCCACACAGCACAACAACAGGGTGATGGAAAGGCCATACTGGATGCATTGGATAACTACTTCAAACCCGCCAGGAACGTCATTTAGGAGCCGTTCGTTTTTGGAAGCTGCAAAACAGGAAGAGGGTGAGTCAGTAAACAACTTTGTAACCCGTTTGAGAGAAAGAGCCGCTACTTGTGAATATGGGGAATTGAAAGATTAACTGATTTGTGACAAAAATAGTACTGGGAATTGCAAATGAGGACATGCGCCGGCGTCTACTAAGAGAGATTGGCAGTTACTAATGTTAAGCCTTTGAAATGTGCCGCACTGCCGATGTCACTGATATGAGAATGAGAGCAATGGAAATCAAAACCCACCGCACTGACGTTGATACTGTTCACACTGTTGCCAGGCAAACATTCAGAAAAAAACAATTGAGGCAGAGTAATTCACCACAAACGGTGAATACAGACAGCCCATAGTATGCAAATACTGTGGAAATGCACACGCAAGAGACAAAGAGCACCGCCCTGCCTATGGAAAACCATGCAGAGCTTGTGGAACTAATAATCACTTTGCAAAAGTGTGTCTCAAAAGCAAAAGAAGGGTGAGTGAGGGCAAGATTCACTGTGTTGATGTCACTCAGTGTTCAGAACAGTGAAAGTGACATTTCCATGCATGAATCCATTGGGGCTGTATACTCAAGAGGGAAGAAATGGTTTGTGGCACTACGATTACACAACAAGTTGCAACAATGTCAACTGGATTCCGGTGCTATATGCAATGTAATGAGCGACAAAGACAAAAATCAACCTGGCACCTGACACACATCTCTTGCCCAGCGATATTAGACTAAAGCTGTACTCAGGAGAGCTAATGAGCTCTATGGGCATCTTTGAGACCCATAGCTGTAGTTTGAGATCGTGAAAACCAGTCAACATCCTCTCCTCTCACGCTCTACATGCGAACGCCCGGGATGGATGCAGTTCACCGTACCAAATGACCTGCACATCACGGAGCTTGTCCAGCAAGGACCCCTCAACTACTCAGCAGATATGACAATGTATTCAACGGGCTTGTTGAATCAGTACCTGGGGAACTACACTTTGAATTGGATGAGAGTGTCACTCTAGTCCAGTGTGCTCCTCGCAATGTGCCCATTAAAATGAAACTGGATGTGAAGGCACAGCTGGACAAGTATGAGGTCGATGGCCACATGACATCTGTGACTGAACCAACTGACTGGATCAGCAATATGGTCATCATAGTGGAAAAGCCTGAGAAGCTGAGGGTCTGCATCGACCCAAGCACTGAAACGCCCCCACTACATCATGCCGACACTGGAGGATGGCCTCTACAAGCTTCCCAAGGCCAGAATGTTCACCTTTGTGGACACCCGAGATGCATTCCTGCAATGCAAGCTGGACCAAGATGGCAGCTTCATGACGACCTTCTGGACCCCCTAGGGTCAGAAACGCTGGCTCAAGCTCCCGTTTGGTGTCTCCATGGCGCCTGAGGTGTATCAATGCAAGCAGCACGGGTTACTGGCTGTGCTCAAGGGCATTGAACCCATCGCTGATGATGTCCTGGTTGTAAGCTGTGGTGACACAGACAAAGAAACAGAACACGATCACAATGTGAAGTTCCTGGCACTGATGGAGTGCTGCCGATCAGTTAAGCTGCGCCTTGGCCTTAAGAAGCCACAGTTCAAGGTGAAAGATGTCCATTTCCATGGCCACATTCTGTTGGCCAAAGCCCTGAAGTTTTGGCCAACAGTCAGAGAGATCCTCGACATGCCAAACCCGTCTGATGCAAAAGGAGTGCAGCGTCTCATCGGTTTTGCAAAGTTCATATCATACCTATCAGCAGTCTGTGAGCATCTGCACCCACTGCTGGACAAAGACACACCATGGCACTGGCTACCCAAAAACAAGGCTCCGGTGCAGGATATCATTTCTGGCTTCATCCATGTCAGTGTTGCACTACTACGACGTTACGACGCCTGTCACAATCCAGAGTGACTCCAGCCAAAGTGGACTTGGATGCTGCCTTATGCAAGGCCATCCTGTTGCGTTTGCCTTGAGCGCTCACTCCACAAACAAAACTATGCACAAATTGAGAGAGTGCCACAGCATCGTCTTTCCTGCCAGCGCATCCATCACTACTCATATGGTCAAGAGCTGGTCACCTCTGAAACTGACCACAAACCACTCATTGCCATATTCATTAAATCTCTCAATGTGCCTAATAGGCTTCACAGCATGCTCCTGACTCTGCAAAACTACAGCCTGAAGGTTGTCTACAAGCCAGGACCAGAGATGTACATCAGTAACACCCTGAGCAGGGCAACAGCACAATGTACAGGCAGAGGCACTGCCTATCAGCGGCATGCCATCTGTTCTCTACAACAGGAACAACAAGATGTTCAACAGATCAATCAGGCAGACTACTTAAATGTCACAGATCACCTCTTAGCTCAGATCAGGCAACACACTGACAAGGACGAACACCTACAGTCACTGAAGTCCATTGTTCTCACAGGTTGGTCGTACTTGAAAGAGGAGACACATTTCGAGTTGAGATCAGTATGCAAAATGGCATCTTGTTTGGAGGTCAGAAGGCCAATATCCCCAAATCACTACATCCAGAGATGCTTACCCGTATACACTCCAGTTATGTTGGAGTTGACGCATGCTACCGCCAGGCACGCAAAACATTATACTGGCCAAACATGCAAGTAGAAATTAAAGACTCAGCAGCTGTACCATATGCAACGAGTATGTTCATGAACAGCAAAAGGAAACCATGATGTCGCACAAACTGCCCTCAAGGGGCTGGCAAAATGCATGGATTTATTCAGCCACAGACAAATAGACTATCATCGTTGATCACTACTCTGACTTTTGGGAAATGTAACTGCTCCCTGACTTGTCTGCAGAGACGGCCATAAAGCGCTGCAAGGCCAGCCTGACAAAGGCATCACGGACAATGGCCTACAATTCACTGCACAGTTCAAGCGTTTCGCCTCAGAATGGGAGTTTGACCACACATGACCACTCAAAGGCACCCAAAGGCAAATGGCAAGGCAGGGTCAGCTGTCAAGATTACAAAAAAACCTGTTACGCAAGGCCTTGCGTGACAGCAATGACCCCTGGAAAGCCATCTGAAAGTGGAGGAACACGCCCACTGAAAACATGGACAGCAGCGCAACGCCTTCTGTCCAGTTGTCTGAAGACTACCATCCCTGTAGCTAACAAGCTACTTGAGCCCTGTTTTATGGTTGGCATCACAGACAAACTGCAACACAGAAAGCAGCTCGCTAACTGCTTCTACGACCGCACTTCTTGAGACCTACCAGAGCTGGAGATGGGTGAAACGATAAGGATGAAACCGCTGCCGGGAGACCACATAGGACTTTTGAGGCTGGGCAAGTCTACAGAGTTGCGTGTCTACAGAGAGTTGCACCACGTTCAAACCTGGTGGATGTCGGTGGGTCCCTCCATCGTCGTAAATCGGGTCGATCTGCACGTAGGAAAGCAGACAACAAACCAGAACACACCATACACTCACCTAGAGGAACTGGATCACAGAATTGAGACATGAGTCAACTGAGGCTTCTACTCCACCAAGCTCTGCAGCTTGTGACCCTAACTCTACCCCTGTCAGAGCCCATACTTATTCTGGGTTGGTTGGCTGTGTAACTCGTCCTCTGTTATATATATATAAAAAACAGGAAGAGGACAACTGAAGTAAAAAGAAATGTAATGCATTTTCATTTGTTATGACTTGACTGTTAACTTAATGTTGTGCTGTTATGTTTGCACTTTCTATTGAAACAATAATGTTACAGTCTAGTTGATAGGTAATCAACTAGCTGGGCTGTTCCCCAGACCCCGTATGTAGGGACCTGTACAATGCTTGAACTTGACATTTGTGTCTGTCTTTAATCTAACATATCATACAGAAACAAACCTGTTTTATGCACTTACTGAATGGAAGCTGATTATTATGAATTTTGTACTCTGCTGGTCTCGAAGAAATTACAAGGCTTCACTGTCTGAGACAGAGTCAAGACTGAGTACAAATGTATCCGACACAGAGACAAGAAAACCACTCAAAATGTGGTCTCGAGACCGGTCTCGAGTACTACAACACTGCTAAGAATACAGATATGCATCTGTTGGTCACAGATACCTTAAAAAAGACTGGGCGTGGATCAGAAAACCAGTCACTATCTGGTGTGCCATCTGCCCAGTACAATTGAAACGGATTCATTCGTGAAGAGCATACTTCTCCAGCATGCCAGTGGCATCGAAGGTGAGCATTTGCCCACTGAAGTTAGGTTGAGACCCTGGTGAGGACGACGAGCACGCAGATGAGCTTCCCTTAGACGGCTTCTGACAGTTTGTGCAGAAATTCTTTGATTGTGCAAACCCACAGTTTCATCAGCTGTCCAGGTGACTGGTCTCAGATGAAACCACAGCTGAAGAAGCCAGATGTGTAGGTCCTGGGCTGGTGTGGTTACACGTGATCTGCTGATTAATAAATAAAAAAAAATTAAACTCCAGTGGCTCCATATTGATACTTTAATCACAGTGTTAGAGATGGGCTTAACTGTGGTTTACATTTTATTATAAAACTGGGTGGTTCGAGCCCTGAATGCTGAATGAACACCATGGTATATCAGACAGTATAACACGAGGATGACATCACTTATTTTTACTGTTCTAATTACATTGTAACCAGTTGATAATAGCAATAAGGCATGAAGGGGCATGTTATAGATTTTTTTTTCATGTTTCTGTGTATTCAGCAAGAGTTATATATCAACCTTTTATTTGCTCTTCTGTACAATTTGTGTTTACAGTCTGCGGTCCATGAGGACCTGCTGATGCCCAGTGTTGCTGACGGGAGAGACTGGACCTCTGAAGCACCTGGTCACAAACCCTGGCCCCGGATCAGAACCCTGGATCAGGAGCCGTTGCTCTTCCTTCCCAAGTCAGGACCAGGACCGAACCACGAAGGACCGAGACTCCACCACCACCACACCGAACACAACCAGTGGACAGGTGGACTGAACAACCTCAGTCCTGGTGGTCATCAGAGAGACAGAGGCTCCAGTCAGGAATCCAGTCTGCAGCCCAGACCCTTCTCTTCACAGTCTCAGTGCAGGGATGGAGCAGGACCTGGGGCTGATAGACCCTCCTGTTCCTACGATACAAACACCACAGTATCCATGATGAACAGAGCAGGTCACCCTGGGCTTCAGCCTTCACAGAGAGTGGTGGGAGACCCCCCTGGTGGTAGTCTATCAGCAAGTCTGTCTTCTCCTTCAGGATCTTGTCTAATGCCTGTTGAATGGGTTCATAGGAAGCCTGGGTCCAGCCTTCCTCAGCTACCTCATGGTTACCCCATGAATACAGACAGGGTCAGGATGGGACGGATTAGGACGGACGCCGACAAGCCGTATGCCTGCCCCACGTGTGGGAAGCGCTTCGCTGAGGCGAGCTATGTGAAGAAGCACCAGACCGTTCACACCAAGGAGAGGCCCTTCAAGTGCAAACTATGTTACAAGAGCTTCTCCTTCCTGAGTAACCTTATCAGACATAGGAGTGTCCACAATGGGGAGAAATTGTAGCAGTGTGGCTTGAGATGTACACAGGGAATATGAGAACCATTCTTTATCTGACATATTATAGTTATCATGTGAAGTGTCTTTGGGTAAGAGGGTAATTAACCACATACCCCTCATTAACCCTTTGTTAACTTGTCATTTGAAATAGGCTTGAGTAAATCTGTTTTTAGAGAGACAGTAAACCTTAGCTATAATAAGGATAGTTGAATATTAACCTTACTGAGGTGATGTAGATGGAATAAAGTAATTATTTTCTCTTCTATTCATGCTAACTCACTGTTCTTTCTAAAAGAGTCTGCACTCAGCTCGAAAGATAGCAATAATAGGAGATTTTGTGTAATGTACACTGAACAAAAATATGAATGCAACATGTTAAGTGTTGATCCCATTTTTCATGAGCTAAAAAACATGTTCCATATGCACAAAAAGCTTATTTCTCTAACATGTTGTCCACACATTTGTTTACATCCCTGTAAGTGAGCATTTCTACTTTGCCAAGAACATCCAATCCACCTGTCCAGTGGGGCATATCAAGAAGCTGATTATCATTATTTTCTATTCTGCTCTATTCTTGCAAACACACTGTTCTTTAGAGCTTGGGCCAGTAACCGAAAGTTTGTTGGATCGAATCCCCGAACTGACAAGGTAAAAAAAAATCTGTCCTTCTGCCCCTGAGCAAGGTAGTTAACCCACTGTTCCCTGAGCACGAAAGACGTGGATTTCGATTAAGACAGCCCCCAGCACCTTTCGGATTCAGACACATTTCAGTTAAAGGCATTAAGTTGTACAACTGAGTCGGTATCCCCCTTTCCCTTTGTAAAAAAAGTTTGTCACAAAACTTGGCGAGGCTTTCAAATTATGTAAACGCCGCGCACATATACATTCAATAATGACAAACCGTCCCTTTGCAAGTCAGACTGTTTAATAAACTTAATTTGAATTTACTCCGTGGTTTTCGTCCTTCTGTTGGTATACATTTTAGACAAAATATCAACAGGGCAGTGTTATTAACCCGACTTCAAAACACGGATCTTTGTGTGTGGCAATTAAGATTTATTTTGCCCGTGCACAATACGGAAGTACGTGCACACCGGACGTTTTCATGAAACTGAAGTTTGCAGGTGTTTACATGGTTTTGTGCACGTGCCAGGTGATCATAATTTAAAACGGCAGTAATGGTGCTCTAAAAATTCGGGTAAACAATACTTTCCTGTGGATAATTTGTCTCGAATTTCGAGCAATTGAAGGACAAACCGCACAGATCACCGGTGTAGAGTAAGTTCAAATGTAATTGTATTCAATATTCTTGCTTGTAAGGAACATTTGCACAATGTTACATTCGTTTCAGGCTGTATCTACCAATTGCATGGTGTATTATAGCCTAATGAAATCAGAAAATTAACAAGTCTGTTGTCATTATTTAGATTAGCGTCCCGGTGTTGTGCCGAAAATCTCCCCCTGACAGAACCCCCCCACCCCACACTCAATTCTTCATTGCTGCGACTTGGTTGCTATTTGACATTTCTGCACTTCACTCCGTTATCAGTTTAGCCTACATTTCACTTATCTTAGTAGCAGAAAGCATTTTTATTTGTGTCCTTCAAGGCAGCTGTCAGTGATCACGTTAGACTGCATTTGATTTGATTTTGTATGGAGGTTTGATCGCGGGGCAGGCACTAGTAATGTTCGCAGTTTTCGGTTTGGCTATTTGTTTCAAGTGTATTCGTCTATAAATATATATCTTTGCCATAATTCGTCATCTGTCCCATGTCTTATTCGACTAGTAGTTGTTCTGAAATGTTTATTGCTTGTCTACATTTTACTCCCCCCGTCTAATATAACACACATTTATTTCGGTTGCCTATCCTGACGTGAAGTTTGTTCTATAGAAACTATTTGACTCTGATGTGGGCCACAGAAAGTATTTGACTTTAGTGACAAAATTAAGGAGATTAATTTTGTCCCCTCAATCATTTTTGCAGCTTTGTATAATGTTAAAAATGATGTTTAAAAAAGTATAACTACTCAGTGGGTGACCCATCAGGAGTGGTGTGTAATAGGAGTGGGGTGTAATACATTATCAGACTCAGAACATGACATTAAAACCAGTCCAATAATGTTAATGAACAGTAACACATACCAGTTTTTAAAATAGAAAAAATAACAATCATTAGGAGTTAATAATCACCAATTACCATGTGAATAGTTTCACAACCTTGAAAAATGTTTTTGAAGGTGTCTGTTTATAACCAGTTTAATAAAATGTCAGAATTAATTAACAATAATAATTAACCTACTGAACAATAACTCATTAACCTGTTTATTTATTGTGTGTGTGTGTGCGTGGCCTATCAGTGGGAAAACTGGGGGTGTTTTTTTCAGTTTTATATGTTTATCGAACTCTGAGATGATGGTTGACAAGGCAATTCAGAGGTCATGCTGGCTGTCCAGTTTGTTTCTGTTTTTAGTTTTCAGCACGGCCATAGCAGAGAAGACACTTTCACACAGATAGGTACTGCTGAACGGTAGCATGATTCTAATTGCATGACAGGTGAGAGCAGGATACTCTCCCACTACGCTGCACCAGAACTTTGGCAGTGTCATTTCCCGGGACGTGCATGCTCAATCCGCGGTCAAATTACATCTCCACCAGCTGATCCTCTTTGTTGCTTGGCAGCGTGATTCTTCACATCTCCACTCGGGGTCCTGTACCCAATCGTATTGTCTCCTGTTCTCCTCCGGGAAGTAGTCTCAACTTTCCCTGCAGCTTAACAAGATGTTTAACAGTTTAACAGCAATCTCTGCTTGAAGCTCATAAAAGCGACCCAACACTTTACCCTTGGAAAGCCAGCGGACCTCTGCATGATAAAGCACCTGCTGGTGCTCGCCCCTCATATCCCTACAGAAGGCCTGGAAACACCAGCTTTTTGTGGAACTCTTTTTGATATAATTGACACACTTGATCACATCCTGGAGAGTGGTGTGGAGCTCATGAACCATGTCCTTCGCTGCCAATGCCTCCCTGTGTAGGAAACAGTGGTTCCACGTCACACTCAGTGCTCTCTCCAGTATCCGCTTTACTTCTCCGGAGTGCTTTCCCTTCATGGCAGCTTCCCCATCAGTGGTCACACTGACGCACCCATCCCAGGCCAGTCCCACAGAGCCCAGGTACATATCCATTGTGTTAAAGACAGTAGTGATGGTGGGCAAATCAGCACTAAAAAGGAACTGTTCCTCAAAGTTATTATCCCAGGCGTGTCTGACATAGACCATTAGAATTGCATGGTTAGCCACATCTGTGGATTTATCAATCTGCAGTGCGCAATGGCCATTTGCACTGATGCGCTCTGATGTCTGACATGTCCTGGAGTAGTTTAGTGTTATCCGCATAGCAATGATAGGAGAGACCATGTGAGAATATGAAGGAGGCGAGTGATTTGGTGTATACAGAGAAGAGGGCCTAGAACCGAGCAGTGGGGTACACCAGTAGTGAGAGTATGCGGTGCAGATACAGATCCTCTCCATGTCACCTGGCAAGAGTGGCCTGCCAGGTAAGATGCATTTCAAGAGTATACAGAGACTGAGACGCCCAGCCCTTAGAGGGTGGAGAGGAGGATCTGATGGTTCGCAGTGTCGAATGCAGAGGATAGATATAGGAGGATGAGAACAGAGGACAGCAGTGCGGAGAGCCTCCGTGACACAGAGGAGAGCAGTCTCGGTTGAGTGACCTGTCTAGAAGCTTGACTGGTTAGGGTCAAGAAGATTGTTCAGAGGGCGATAACGAGAGTTGGTCTGAGACAAGAAGATAGTGTCTTGTAATTGGAATATAAGGGAGGAAGTTATGTTGTGCAGAATGAAATGAGATTGGGGCATACGGGATTGAATCCTTCTTTGAAATGAATCGGGAAACATGGTACTGGAATGTGTGAAGGGTTGAACATGTATTATGATGTAGAAAGGGAGAGTTTATTTGATAGGGTTAGAGAGGTAGGTCTGAGATGGGGATTGGGTGGTATTTTTTTAGAGGGGGGGTAGTGAGGTTTGTAGGGAATTTTATTAGAAATTCAGAGTTATAGAATAGGAGTAGGGAGACCGTGACCGTCCTCACACTCCACTACGGTAGGTGGCGGTATATACACATTTCAGTTGGTTGCGATTCGCCAAATGAAAAGGTAAAGAAGAAGTAATTGGAAGTGAACATGACCAAGAACCATTTCCACGATAGCGTTTTTATTTAAATATTAACTCCACAGAACTCAAAATGACTAATTTAACTGCACAGCATCACATACCTGCTCCGGGTAGTCATTAATTCGTGTTGGAGACAGGACTTGGTTGATAGATGTTATCTAGGTAACTAAGCTATATAGCAGTTAATGTTAGCTAACAATGGCTAACTGTATGGTTTTTCACACACAAATAGCCTCCGTCATGGAGGTTCTAGCGAATGCAGCCGTGGCAGAGATATGTAAACTCGTAGACGACGACTATGCAGTGTTTCGTTTGGAAATTTCTCAAAGCCAGAAGGAAAACGGGGCATTACGGAGGAAACTCCAGCTACTGGAACTGAAGATGGCACGGGAGCGCGCAGAGAGGACAAGGCGAGAGCGCGTCCTCGCCAGTCCTCCCAGAAGTGTCAATATTCTCGACCGAGGATTGGCAAGAGGTACATTTTGCAGAAGGCTGAGGGGCGTGTCGCCCCGTTCCACTTTGTGCATGTGTCACTAGATGTGTTACACACATATGGTTAACCAGAATTGGGTCTTGGTCAGTTTTTGGACACTATACATTAATTGCCCTGATTTACTAACTGTCGATCTAGCACAGACACTTTCATATTTTAACCAGATTTTTGATTTACTGCCTTTTCTATTATTTACTAATTGAAAACAAATAGTATATAAAGAAGTTATACGAAGTGTTACCTAACATCCTTTCCAATTCTATACAGTGTCAATAGTGTACAATATATACTGTTGGGCAGTAACAGTACCTAACCTAACCACCACTTCCCCCAATCATTCTCAGGTAAAGGACATCTCACTGGAGGCCATAGGTGCTTTGTGAAGGCAGCGGGACACAACGCGTGGAGAGATGACCAACTCATATCTATAGATGAGGGGAGTGGAACCTCAACCAGGCACGTTATCATGATAGAGGTTAGTGTAATTGTGTTGCATTAAAAAGGAGAGTTTGTAAATCAAATGTGCAACATTTTTCAGAAGGGCTCCCCTCAGCTATTCACTTGCTTACATGGACTAATTTGTCTGCCATAGGGGAGCTTGTGAGACTTCCCTATGACATTGTTATCCAATTCAACTCATGTACCGGTAATAACCTCCTCTCTTCTTGTATCAGTCTGCAGAGGCTGCAGGTCCTGGGGTCAAGCAGGAGACGTCTGAAGGAGAGGAGGACCAAAGGCACAGCAGAGACATCCAGACTGGAGACCCTACCATCGCTCCAGCGCCGCCCAGGATCCAAAGCAGCATCACGGACGTCAGTGGAATGCCGAACGCCGTCCTCAAGTCAGAGACAAACACAGAGACTTTAACTGTACCACACAGGCTCTTACACACAGGATCTGACCACAGATCAGACCCAGTGGGGCTTGAGCGACTGGGCTGTCCTCCTGCTCCTGGCTCAGAGTATTTACCAGTATTTCACCAGAGCGAGAGGACGGTTAATTCCCATGGAGATGATGATGGTGACACGTTAGACACTGGTGGTGATTCATCTTGTTCTTACGCTACAGAGATGGACCCTGTCAACATATCCTTGGGTTTCGAGAGACATACTGATCTGTCTAGAGGGGACTGGAACCGGTACAGTAGTGGTGTATACTCTGAAGGGTGCCTAGATAAGAAAGGGGAGGTTATAGTGGTAGATGAGGTGAAAGTGGAGGGCAACGCTCCTCTGACATGGAATGCAGATGAGACTCACTTAGAAGGACACTCTCAAGGCAGAGATTTCTTAGATTACACGGAGAACTTAGAGACGACCCACTCCCCTCCACATGCTTTCAGGGATCGCAACCCAGTGTCCACGTCAATGGGGCCTTCCGATTCACACAGCCGGGTCCTTTTCGATCAAGTATTGAACTCAAACGACAGGGCTACAGCCCAGACTCAGGGAGGGCGAGTCACATCAGGCAATATCAAAGAGAAGCGATTCCTCTGCATGTTCTGTAACAAAGGCTTCAGCTGCCCCCAGAAGGTAGAGATCCACCAGAGGGTCCACACGGGGGTGAAACCATTCAGCTGTACCCAGTGTCACATGCGCTTTGCTGAGGCTGGCAGCCTGAAGAGGCACCAGAGGGTCCACACAGGAGAGAAACCCTTCAGCTGTACCCAGTGTCATATGTGCTTCTCCCACTCTTTCAGCCTGAAAAGACACCAAAGGGTCCACACAGGCGACAAATCATACAGCTGCCCTCAGTGTGAGAAGAGCTTCACCCACCAGAACCAGCTGAAGATGCACCTGAAGGTCCACATGAGAGAAAGGCCGTTTGCCTGTACGCACTGCGGGAAGAGGTTCTCAGAGAGGAGCTACCTCCGGATACACCAGCAGAAAAACCATTCCACTTTATAACATAGAAAGTACCCATTCCACTCGATAGCTTCTGACTTTTCGATCAAACCTTGCATTAAAGACAGATTAAATTTTCATTGCAGAAAAGATCCCCAGATGCATTTGGAATAATGACAGTAACAGATCTGTGTTGAATATTCCTGGGTAGAATATTGCATACAGACATTGTTTGATATATGACATGTACACCCCTCACATTTTTGTAAATATTTGAGTATATCTTTTCATGTGACAACACTGAAGAAATTACACTTTGCTACAATGTAAAGTAGCGTGTACAGCTTGTATAACAGTGTAAATTTGCTGTCCCCTCAAAATAACGCAACACACAGCCATTAATGTCTAAACCGCTGGCAACAAAAGTGGGCCCAAAGTGTCAATATTTTGTGTGGCCACCATCATTTTCCAGCACTGCCTTAACCCTCTCGGGCATGGAGTTCACCAGAGCTTCACAGGTTGCCACTGGAGTCCTCTTCCACTCCTCCATGACGACATCATGGAGCTGGTGGATGTTAGAGACATCGCACTCCTCCACCTTCTGTTTGAGGATGCCCCACAGATGCTCAATAGGGTTTAGGTCTGGAGACATGCTTGGCCAGTCCATCACCTTTACCCTCAGCTTCTTTAGCAAGGCAGTGGTCGTCTTGGAGGTGTGTTTGGGGTCGTTATCATGTTGGAATACTGCCCAGCGGCCCTAGTCTCCGAAGGGAGGGGATCATGCTCTGCTTCAGTATGTCACAGTACATGTTGGCATTCATGGTTCCCTCAATGAACTGTAGCTCCCCAGTGCCGGCAGCACTCATGCAGCCCCAGACCATGACACTCCCACCACCATGCTTGATTGTAGGCAAGACACACTTGCCTTTGTACTCATCACCTGGTTGCCGCCACACACGCTTGACACCATCTGAACCAAATAAGTTTATCTTGGTCTCATCAGACCACAGGACATGGTTCCAGTAATCTACAGTGGGGCAAAAAAGTATTTAGTCAGCCACCAATTGTGCAAGTTCTGACTTAAAAAGATGAGAGAGGCCTGAAATTTTCATCATAGGTACACTTCAACTATGACAGACAAAATGAGGGAAAAAATCCAGAAAATCACATTTTATGATTTTTTTAAATGAATTTATTTGCAAATTATGGTGGAAAATAAGCATTTGGTCAATAACAAAAGTTTATCTCAATACTTTGTTATATACGCTTTGTTGGCAATGACAGAGGTCAAACGTTTTCTGTAAGTCTTCACAAGGTTTTCACACACTGTTGCTGGTATTTTGACATTCCTCCATGCAGATCTCCTCTCGAGCAGTGATGTTTTGGGTCTGTTGCTGGGCAACACGGATTTTCAACTCCCTCCAAAGATTTTTTTTTGGGGGGGAGAGATGTGGTTTAGTGAGGAATGGGGCTGGGACAGGTCGGGTCACATTAAGGGAGAAGGAACAGTTTATTACCCACATCACTGAACTTCCTGCTTAGTAATAAAGATGTCATGTCTAGAGGAGACTTCACCTAAATTGGGGTATATATATTTGTGCTGGTGGGAACATGTCTGTCTGTTCAGCTGTCTGACCCATTGGGTGAATAAACTTGGTTTTAGCTTTAATAATCATCTGTGAGTTTTTACTCTGTTCATTTAGAACAGGCCTGGGCAACTCCAGTCCTCGGGGGCCTGATTGGTGTCACACTTTTGCCCCAGCCGCAGCTAACACACCTGACTCCAATAATCAACTAATCATGATATTCAGTTAATAAAAATGCAATTAGTTTAACATCAGGTGTGTTTGCTAGGGATGGGGGAAAAGTGTGACACCAATCAGGCCCATGAGGACTGGAATTGCCCAGGTCTGATTTAGAACCTAACAGTATATATTATGGTACTCATTAATATGTTACCTTGTAGGGATGAAATGGTTACCGTTTCACGATAAACCATGGTAAAACCATGGTAAAATTGGTAAATGGTAAAATTCCCAACGGTTGGTATTACCGTTTCAAATTATAATTATCATTAAATCAGTAAATACTGTCCAGCATCAACCAGCATCAACCAAAGTTAGCAACAGTCTGACATAGGCAACGTGCAACGTGGATTTTGATTTGTGTGAAAACATGGCGGGAGTCAGTGACAGCGCTCGAGAGATTTTTCAGCCTTCTAAGAGGACCAAATCTGAAGTGTGGTCGTATTTTGGGTTTAACAAGAGTGCTGAGGGAAACTTAATCGAAGATCGTCACCCTATCTGCAGAACATGCAAAAAACAACTTCAAATCTCTTGAGTCATCTTCGTGACCACCACCCGCTACTTTATAGCAAATGCAAGCTAAGTTAACTTTTAGCTCAATGCATGATGTGGTGACTTCGGAATGGGGGAAAATGTAATGGTTTGTCTGTGTAACTTGCTAATAGCTTGTCAATAATGTAAACTGAAGCTTTCAGTGTTACATCCTCTTTTAAAAACACTTCACGTTGTTCTGCTGCTGTATGTGTCGTGTGTCTGCAGACTCTATTCGTCCATTGCACACGATAACATGTTATGTAGTTTAGTTACCCAACCAACATATTTTGTGAAGTTAAAATCCGTCAGTCGTCGACTTGGTTGTAAAAGTGTTCCAACGAGAGAGACTATAGACTCCTATACAAGGCTCCTGTATTTGTCAATTGTTGGGCTCATTGCAATTACTGTCACTGTCTTCTTAAGACTCATTTGTATTTATGTAAATTGTGCATGGGGGTCATTGCATATACTCATGCAACACAGAAGATAATAGACTAGTGATGCACCAATATGACATTTTTTGGCGATACCGATATTTTCCTTGCCAAAAAAAAAAACAGTACCGATAACTGAAAAAAAAATGCGGCCTTTTTAAGCATTCTATTACAGTTAAATAGTTACACACACACACATGGACGCAGCGGTCCAAGGCACTGCATCTCATCTGCAAGAGGTGTCACTACAGTCCCTGGTTCGAATCCAGCCTGTATCACATCCGGACGTGATTGGGAGTCCCATAGTACGCCGCACAATTGGCCCAGCGCTGTCCGGGGTAGGCCTCCATTGTAAATAAGAATTTGTTTTTAACTGACTTGCCCAGTTAAAGGTTACACACACACCACACAGACCAAAAAGTTATTTTGTTGGCATTTACGTATGTCCCCATTAACGGTAAAACATAATCAAAACCTATTTATTTCACTACCTTGCTGTGCGGTTTTGTTTTTTCATTTGTTCAGTCATTTCATTCTCAACCAGGATTTCTATGGAACGCCGTTGGGGTCTTGGCATGTCAAAAAAGATACACGTTAAATAAGCTTGTTGACCAATCAGGACCTGAACACGACTGCATGTCACATAATAATTTAACGCTTTAATTCATTTTTACGTAGTTATTACACATTGATTACACTATCACTTGTATTTCATAAGTGTTGCAGGAATTAAATTACTCTGTTTTAACACCCAATTAAAATTAAACACTCTGTCAATTCATAAGGATTTGTAAGACCCTTATTTTATAGTAATGGACAGAGCCCAGTCTTAAAGTCAAACAGCAGATTTTATTCACGAGAGTACTGAACACGATACAGTTTACCACAGGTTATAAACTGAAAATGACGTCATTAGTTTTCGAACTGTCCCGTCTCTTCTCCCACCCTGGTACAAAGGCAGTATCTCAAGCCTTCCCACATCATCTCCCTACCAATTTAATATAATTTATGACTGAGCCAAGGTCTTCCTGTGTAGATAAGCATTCTAGCCAGTCTGAAGATATAGTTCATTCATTTCTACCAAGGAACAGACAGTCATTGTTCTAATTCTTGATTATATTTACACACATTGTATTCAGTACTAGGATTAAGAAAGAAAATTCATACATATACAGTAACATAATAGTATTCTGATTAGTCAGTCCTGATTGAAATGTATATATAATTAGTCATTATTGATAAAAATTCCCTTAACAATAAGTCACAACGATTCATCGATACGTATGCTATGATGCTGGTAAAGTTGTCCCGCGCGCCTACAGTGCTGGTCAAAACAAATCTAGCTAGCTCATGGAAGCAAAAAAATGTCTTCCACCAAAAACATATCAAAACTAAATCCGTTTCAGACACTCTAATGTGCTTGTCCTCTTGCTCAGTTGTGCACCGGGGCCTCCTTCTCCTCTTTCTATTCTGGTTAGAGACAGTTTGCGCTGTTCTGTGAAGGGAGTAGTACACAGCGTTGTATGAGATCTTCAGTTTCTTGGCAATTTCTCGCATGGAATAGCCATAATTTCCCAGTACAAGAATAGACTGACGAGTTTCAGAAGAATGTTCTTTGTTTCTGGCCATTTTGAGCCTGTAATCGAACCCACAAATGCTGATGCTCCAGATACTCAACTAGTCTAAAGATGGCCAATTGTATTGCTTCTTTAATCAAAACAGTTTTCAGATGTGCTAACGTAATTGCAAAAGGCTTTCTACTGATCAATTCCAAGACTGAATCCTAAGCCTGTACAACCAGGTTAAAGCTGATGTTGGAATTGTTTTGGCTCAAGGCACATGGTTTGCTGCAACTACTGACCTCTGGACCAGTGAAAGCAGGGGTTGTCTCAACCCTACATCAGCTTCACTATCCATTACCTCACCCCAGACTGGTAACTGGAATCAAACTGCCTGGAAACACAGTTCTTCCCAGAAGATCACTCAGCTCACAACATCAGGGAGTTTTTTGAGAATATGCTGGAAGAGTGGGGGATCAACAAGAAAGACCTGGTCTGCATAACCACAGACAACGCAACAAACATGATCAAGGCTTTTGAAGAGTTCCCAGATCTGTGGCTCAGGTGCTTTGCCCATAATTTGAACCTGGCCATCTGAGTTGACACAGCAGTCAAGGCCTGCCGTCATATGGTCCAAGGCTCCTCACAGAACCTGGATTTCTGCATAAATTGGTCATAATTTGATCTGATCTTTATCAAAGATCAAAGTCACAAAAGTCTGCTTAGTCTAACAACACACAAACTATTATACGTTTTCACGTCTTTATTGAACACACCATGTAAACATTCACAGTGCAGGGTGGAAAAAGTATGTGAACCCTTGGATTTAATAACTGGTTGACCCTCCTTTGGCAGCAATAACTTCAACCAAACGTTTTCTGTAGTTGCGGATCAGACCTGCACAACGGTCAGGAGGACTTTTGGACCATTCATCTTTACAAAACTGTTTCAGTTCAGCAATATTCTTGGGATGTTGGGTGTGAACTGCTCTCGAGATCATGCCACCGCATCTCAATCGGGTTGAGGTCAGGACTCCAGAAGACTTATTTTCTTCTGTTGAAGCCATTCTGTTGTTGATTTACTATTGTGTTTTGGGTCGTTGTCCTGTTGCATCACCCAACTTCTGTTGAGCTTCAATTGGTGGACAGATAGCCTTACATTCTCCCGCAAAATGTATTGATAAACATGGGAATTCATTTTTCCGTTGATGATAGCAAGCTGTCCAGGCCCTGAGGCAGCAAAGCAGCCCAAACCATGATGCTCCCTCCATCATACTTTAGTTGGGATGCGGTTTTGATGTTGGTGTGCTGTGCCTTTTTTTCTCAACACATAGTGTTGTGTTCCATCCAAACACCTCAAATGTAGTTTAATCTGTCCACATATTTTGCCAGTAGCATTGTGGAACATCCAGGTGCTCTTTTGCGAACTTCAGATGTGCAGCAATGTTTTTTTGGACAGAAGTGGCTTCTTCCGTGGTGTCCTCACATGAACACCATTCTTGTTAAGAGTTTTACGTATTGTAGACTCGTCAACAGAGATGTTAGCATGTTCCAGGGATTTCTGTAAGTTTTTTAGCTGACACTCTGGGATTCTTCTTAACCTCATTGAGCATTATGTGATGTGCTCTTTCAGTCATCTTTGCAGGAATGCCACTCCTAGGGAGAGTAGCAACAGTGCTGAACTTTCTCCATTTATAGACATTTTGTCTTACTGTGGACTGATGAACATCAAGGATTTTAGAGATACTTTTGTAACCCTTTCCAGCTTTATGCAAGTCAACAATTCTTTGTCTTAGGTCTTCTGAGATCTCTTTTGTTCAAGGCATGGCTCACATCAGGCAATGCTTCATGTGAATAGCAAACTCACATTTTGTGTGTGACTACCTGACATGATGACTCCTTGCTGTCCCCAGTCCACCTGACTGTGCTGCTGCTCCAGTTTCAACTGTCCTGCCTTATTATTATTCAACCATGCTGGTCATTTATGAACATTTGAACATCTTGGTCATGTTCTGTTATAATCTCTACCCGGCACAGCCAGAAGAGAACTGGCCACCCCACATAGCCTGGTTCCTCTCTAGGTTTCTTCCTAGGTTTTGGCCTTTCTAGGGAGTTTTTCCTAGCCACCGTGCTTTTACACCTGCATTGTTTGCTGTTTGGGGTTTTAGGCTGGGTTCTGTACAGCACTTTGAGATATCAGCTGATGTACGAAGGGCTATATAAATAAATTTGATTTGATTTGATTTTATATTGCAGGGCAGCTCTAACCAACATTTCCAATCTCATCTCATTGATTGGACTCCATGTTAGCTGACTCCTGACTCGTTATCTTATGGAGAAGTCATTAACTTAGGGGTTCACGTACTTTTTCCAACCTAATAATGTTTAAATTATGTATTCAATATAGTCAAGAAAAATACAATATTTTGTGTGTTATTAGTTTAAGCACACTGTTTGTGTGAACATTTTTTGACCAATTTATGCAGAAATCCAGGTAATTCCAAAGGGTTCACATACTTTTTCTTGCAACTGTAGCTACCGTAGGTAAAACTGACAGCTGTAAAACACAGCTAGTTAGCTAGATAGCTAAAATACAGACAATTGCTATCTGGATGCTTAACATGCTTTGCAGGACAACATGACATTCTTCTCGCCACTCCCGTCTCGGTCTTCTTCTAGGTTCAAACCCTTATGGTTACAGCAGCATTGATTTTCTCAAATTTCCAATGTTGTTTTTTATTTTATTTTTTAAATCAATGAAGACCACAAACCAGGAACTACTGCTGCTCGTAATCACATAATTCTACACAAGTATTGACAGATTCTCGCCGTTTAGACATGAATCTGTCCACGAGAGGTTACCCCACAAATACAGACAGGATCAGGATTGGCATTCACCATGAGAACATATAAGGAGAACCTAACCCATAACATAACACAATCCCAACAACACCCAAACAATGGCTTGAGGAGGGAGCTCAAAGACTCAGATGGTGGTTCCTGCTTCTACCTCCTCGAGTGTCATTGGGTCACAATGTGGGAGGCTGAGCGTTATGACGTACACCTGCCCCACGTGTGGGAAGCACTTTGCTAAGGCAAACTATGCCAACTGTAGCAAACATTGCCACTCAACAATTGACTTACTCAGCCACACACTCAAAGTTGGCTGTATTTATACTGAAATATGTCACCATGTCACTGTGTTCATCACATTTTTATATTTAAGTAATTTAGCACAGGGGTTCCCAAACTTTTTCACTCTGCCCCAACCCCCATCTCCCAGCATTGGGGAACATCCCCGCGCCTACCACATCTATTTCTATGGGTACAAGCACTGTTCATGACAGACTGTTCACACCCCTCTTGTTGGCGGAGAGAACATTTTGCCTCTTTAAAGCTAATTTTCTTGCAATTCTATATATTTTGCCATGTCTAATATGTATTTGTGAAATTTGAGTGACTCAAACATTACTACAAAATCTATGGGCTAAAAATTGTTAGCTGACCTGGCTTACTTGATCTGGACATTTCTGACAAGTTCTAAATAGCTGTCTAAGGTATGCAATGACTAACATGACAAGAGGAATACTGATGATGCACTACACAATTTGGAAATTTCACCTTGTGCATTCTACTATTACTAACTGAGCCCCACAGTTTAGGAACCACTGATTCAGCAGACGCTCTTATGAAGAGCGACTTACAGGATAAATTAGGGTCAAGTGCCTTGCTCAAAAGGGCACATCGACAGATCTTTTCTCCTAGTCTGCTCTGGGATTATTTTTGGTTACTGGTCCAACGCTCTTAACCGCTAGGCTACCTGGAACAACGACCAAAACATGCTCAAGTCAAGTCCCTCTTAACTGTTTTGTTATTTAAAAAAGAAAAGCTTGTGAACTCAGTTATCTAAATCTTTAATTTGTGGTTTGAGATCTTTACAAACAGTCCTTGACCTCAAGCTGTTTGCAGTAAATGGCATGAAGGCTTCAGGGCTTGTGATAACTGGGGTAAAATATTAAACATGAATGCATTTGCACCTCTACTTGATATTCCAAAATGACTTGTCACATTCTTTTAAAGGTCCAATGCTGCCATTTTTATCTAAATATCAAATCATTTCTGGGTAACAATTAGGTACCTTACTGTGCTTGTTTTTAAATTAAAACTGTCAAAAAGAGGCAAAGAACTTCTTAGAATTGATGACAAAAAGGGAGATGGTTTATTAAAGAAGAATGGTAGAACGTGTAAGCAGAGGGAGCTGAAAACAGGAGGAGAAATGGAAGTGAATGAGGGCGAAGTATCGGAGATGGTAGGTGTGAAGAAGTTCTCGGAGCCCGAAGCTTGCACCGAGGGTCAGGATAAAGATGAGTCTGTGACAGTAGGAGTGAAGTTTTTGGAAAAAGTGGACCCTTGCCTTTTGGCTGATCCATTTGTGATTTCAGGTTGGGTGAAAACAGTTTGTTCCTGTGGAATCAGTGAGAATAACCAGAAATTGTATTTTGATAATTGTTTGTGTTTCTGCTGGTCAGATGGATTAGGTGCTTTGTGTTAAACAAATTGGGGCAAGAGATGTGAATTGTTTTGCTCTCAAGAAAAGGGCACCATTGAAAGGAGTGATTACTGGGGTAGCGGTAAATGTGAAAGTTGACCAACTGAAGAGGAAGATTCCCGGTGTTTGTGATGCTCGTTGTTTAGTGCGACGCAGACAGGGTGGCGAGAGTGGTTAAATAGAAGAGTCATCGTCTATTCTTTTGAGTTGATTTTGAGTGTTTGCCCAACAAAGTGATGTTAGGATAAATAAGTTATCCTGTACGAGCTTTTGTGACGAATACATTCCGTTATTACAGATGTCAAGCTCATGGGCATGTGGCAGCAGTGTGTAGGCGGGAGGGTCCAAGGTGTGAGAAGTGTGCAGACGGGCATGAGACAAAGGAATGTGTAAATTCATCCCTTTACATTTGTGTGTATAAGGTAGTTGTGAATTTGTTTAGATTACTTGTTAGATATTACTGCATTGTCAGAACTAGAAGCACAAGCATTTCGCTACACTCACATTAACATCTGCTAACCATGTGTATGTGACCAATAACATTTGATTTTCATTGTTTGAAAATAATGTATGAGTGTTGGAGTGTGCCCCTGGCTATACATCAATAAAAATAAATAAAAATTGTACCTTCTGGTTTGCTTAATATAAGGAAGTTGAAATGGTTTATATTTTTACATTTACTTTTGATACTTAAGTACATTGTGCCCCTGGCTATCTGGCAATAATTACATTTTTTTTATACAATTGTGCCATCTGGTTTAATATAAGGAATTTGAAATTATTTATACTTTTACTCAAGTATGACCATTTAGTACTTTTTCCACCGCTGGATGTGGCTGGGGGTTATAGCATTTCTTTCACATGACCAATCAATTTAGACAAGTGTGTCTGGTTAAGCGTCATCTAATATTTCATTTTTTTTGTTGATCTGGACACTTTCTGTTTACCTGGAATTTTTCCTTATTGTAGGCACCTACCACTTTGTCTTCAGCACATGACCTCATGTGAATCCTTAAAAAGATGAGTGGGGCTGGCTTAAGAAGGGTGTGAACAATGCTGAATGGGTGTAGACAAAGGAGAGCTCTAGTAGGTACCAAAACATTCAAAGTCTGTTTTCTCAAAAGTGAGTTTACAAGTGTATCAACTTTCAAAGTAGAAATACTTTCCCATTGTTACTCAATGCTGTGTATGATACCATTTTGTAGCTCTGTATCTACCTTTATCCAATATAAAAATTCAAATTTTCTACATAAGACTGAATCCAGGTGGTGAGTCACATATGCTGAGGCAGTGAAGAAAGTAGAGGAAGATGGGTAAAGGGATCCTGAGAGGAGTGGTGTGAGTAATAGATCTGTACCAGTACAGAGGAATAAACCAATAAGTGATATGTTTCAGTAAGATTGGATTTTTGGCATTTATAGCAATGGTTATCAATTGTACTGCAGGGATGGAACGTAAGTCGCAGAAAATGGAGGTTGTGGTGGCAGCTGCAGAGGTATTTGTGAGTGCGAGACTTGACATCAGAAGAGTAACAGGGTGTGTTAAGTGGTGGTGTCCCATCCTTTCAGGATGTTGGCCTGAGGTAGGACTAAATAGATTTAAATAGTGGAGTTTTTTTTTGTTATTGTAGTGTTAGATGGTAGTGTATTTGTTGTATTATTATTATTATTAAACCATTTTTTTCAAGCGAAGTATAAGGGAGTTATACTCCAGTCTTGTAGGTGGCGGTAATGCAACATTTATTGGATGTCAACTGCCGTTAAACGTCATCGAAGAAGTAGTAGTAAACGGAAGTAAACAGTGACCAATAACCATTTCCACGTTAGCGGTTTTATTGTTATTTAGACGTTTATTACATCCTGGAACTCAACATATGACTAAGTTAACTGCACAGCATTACATACTTACCCCAGGTAGTATTTAACTCGCCTTGGAGACAGGACCTGGTTGATGCTAGGTAATGCTAGCTAGGTAGCCGCTAATGGCTAACTGTATGGTTTTTCACACTCAAATATCCTCCATCATGGAGGTGCTAGCTAATGCAGCCGTGGCAGAGATCTGTAAACTCGTAGACGACGACTATGCAGTGTTTCGTTTGGAAATGTCTCAAAGCCAGAAAGAAAACAGGGGATTGCGGAGGAAACTACAGCAACTGGAACTGAAGGTGTCACGGGAGCGCGCAGAGAGGACCATTAGAGAGCGGGTCCTCGCCAGTCGTCCCAGTAGTGTCAAGATCCTCGACCGATACAGAGGAATGGCAAGAGGTACATTTTGCATAAGTTGTCCCGTTCCCCTCTGCGCATGTGTTCAGATGTTACCCAGAATTGTGACTTGGTCAGTTTTTGGATAGTATCCAATATACGCTTTGGTTGTTTTAGAGTTTTTCCTGGTCAGGTAAAATTCTGTGTCCTATTCGTAGGCTATGACAAAAGATTGTTATAGATAGCTTCCCTTTTCATCTATGTCATGACTATAGGGCTTGGATTTTTTTGTCAGGTCATGTGAATTGGAAACACTCAGGACAGGTTTGAAAGTCTTCATTTAATATATTCAAACCTATTTCTTCTTCTGATTACAGTGCTCTTCGGAAATGATTCATTATGTTATCTTTATGTAAGGCAGGGTTACATTTAACACTATACACAGACTTTGTAACAGTTTTTGTAAGTCAAAAAACCACGAACTTTGTGTTGTCCTGGTCTCCATCCATCCCACCAGAAGTTGGTTTCCTGGCGCTCACTGTAGGAATTGATTGCCTGTAAAATCCATATATTCAATCAACTATTTCCTAAAGTTTAATTGAAAATAATACCCCCCTTTTCATTAAGTATATTTCATTGAATATGACTCATTCTATTGCACTCTATTCTAACCAAACCTGCATTACCAATTCATATCAGTAAGTTGGAACCGGTTCAGGGAACAGAAAACCGGAAAATAACGAAATTATATTTCATAGGTTTAAAAATGAACAGAAAGTAACTATATAATCGGGTACTTTTCTTAGGGTCGAACCGGTTCAGTAATTTATTTTGCTGGTCGGAACAGTGGAACGGAACAACAAAAAAATGGTTCTAAATGACTTCGGGTTCAACCCTTGGTCACGATGCACGTGACTAGCTCATTGAAAAAGACTGATGGCTGCCTGTCTCTATTTCTGTTATTGTGGTGCTAGAATCCATAAATTATCTCTTTCTGCATTAACTATCCATCTGTTATGGTTGGACAAATGTGTTCATAATGTCTGTGTAGAATGCTCTGTGGTTGAATTTGTAGTTTTTTAAAACTTTTAAGACAGGGGAATTTGCTCGGGGCTTGGAAGTGAGCATTTCACTGTAAGGTCTACATCTGTTGTATTCGGCGCAATTTGATTTGGAGTGTATCGGACTGGATTTTAAAAAAGGGCCTGCTTTTCTTCACTTGTAAAAATCAATATTAACGTTAGCTGCTGGCTGCATAAACATATCTAGCTAATGTTATCTAGCTATAGATTGGATCGTTGTACCTAGTTTTGGACAACGACTAAACTGCTTTTATTAACACATTGTTTTCCATGAAAATATGTGTTCGCTCTCTCTTGAGGCAGGCAGGAGAAGACTGTTTACACTAGATAACACAGCCACAAAGTCAGGTCCCACAGAACGTGCGCGAAGACAGGGGCGAATTTTTTATTTATTTTTTCCTTTATTTTACTAGGCAAGTCAGTTAAGAACAAATTCTTATTTTCAATGACGGCCTAGGAACAGTGGGTTAACTGCCTGTTCAGGGGCAGAACAACAGATTTTGTACCTCGTCAGCTCGGGGATTTGAACTTGCAACCTTCCGGTTACTAGTCCAACACTCTAACCACTAGGCTACCCTGCCGCCCCAAGTCAAACAATGTAGTGCTATCCGAAATCAAGTCCTAACCATTTTAACTTTCAACTTTAATGGGGGTAGGGCCGTCCCAATGATCCACGATAGCAAGGACAGCCAAACAACGAGGTCACAGAGTTTCTAAACCGAGACGCTACATTGCGAGACATCCGGGAACCCTTGCGAAGCAGACCAAACAGACCAGGCCGGGGTTTGAGAAGTCGATTAGAGAACAAAAACAACTTTAGATCAGAGTAGTGTCTTTGATTTGACAGCGCGAGACCACCGTTAGAACCGATGACATGTTTCTGTGCATGAGTAAAGCTAGCCAACGTTGCAATGACATCGCCTACAAGCGTGATTAGGGATTTCTATTGGAGAAACAGTTTCTGCCTATCTTCATACTGTACTGTCTTTGACGAGGTGCTGGTGCAACCAGACTAGTTTTTGAGAGGCGTGGTTGATGAGGCTCTGTAGGCTGTAGCTAGGCGACCACTGTGACTGACAAGTGAATCCACCTGTCACAGCAAGTGTGGGGGCTACCTCCTCACTAGACAAACGGGGGAAAATATGCTGAAATTGGGGGAGGTACTATGTAAGCTTGTCCAATAAGAAACGGCTGCTTTCTTTTCAGTTGAATTTTTTTTTCAATGACATAAACTAATGAATATGTCTGGTAAACGCATTTGTTGCTGCTGCTTGGAAGGTGTTAAAGTATTGGAGCAAATGCTGTCTCGCCACACGTTTTCAGGCGGGTCGGCTGGCCCTAGCCTTTTGGGGGCCCTATACAAAAGTTAAGGCAGAGGACATTTTAGAGTTAATTTCCTGCAATTCTACACATTTTGCCAGGGGGAGATATATAAAATGTTTTCAAGATGCATACTGCATACATACAAAATGCCTCCAGATTGCAAAGTGGTGTGTGCAGCGCTGATGAAGCCTGCCTTTCCGTTGTCACATTTTGTGGTTTACCTCATAACCTGGCTGGTGAGGGCCTTCAGAATGTATTCATACCCCTTGGCTTATTCCACATTTTGTTGTGTTACAGCATGAATTTAAAATTGGTGAGAAACAATTATAATTAAATCAATCTACACACTACCACATAATGACAAAATGAAAACATATTTTTAGAATTTTCTTTTGTTTCTGTACAATCTTCCTTCTTTTCACTCTTGTCATTTATATTAGTATTGTGGAGTAACTACAATGTTGTTGATCCATTCTCAGTTTTCTCCTATCACAGCCATTAAACTCTTAACTGTTTTAAAGTCACAGTTGGAGTCATGGTGAAATCCATAAGCGGTTTCCTTCCTCTCTGGCAACTGAGTTAGTAAGGACAACTGTATCTTTGTAGTGACTGGGTGTATTGATACACCATTCAAAGTGTAATTAATAACTTCGCCATGCTCAAAGGGATATTCAATGCCATTTTTTGTATATTGGTATTGGAAAACCTCCCTGGTCTTTGTGGTTGAATCTGTTTTAAATTCACTGCTCGACTGAGACCTTACACTTATCTGTATGTGTGGGGTACAGAGATGAGGTAGTCATTCAAAAATCATTTTAAACACTATTATTGCACACAGAGTGAGTCCATGCAACTTATTGTGATTTGTTAAGAAAATGTTTACTCCTGAACTTTTTTATGCTTGAATACTTATTACTTAACTTTTTATTGAATTTATGTGTGTGTGTGTGTGTATATACAGTGCCTTGCGAAAGTATTCGGCCCCCTTGAACTTTGCGACCTTTTGCCACATTTCAGGCTTCAAACATAAAGATATAAAACTGTATTTATTTGTGAAGAATCAACAACAAGTGGGACACAATCATGAAGTGGAACGACATTAATTGGATATTTCAAACTTTTTTAACAAATCAAAAACTGAAAAATTGGGCGTGCAAAATTATTCAGCCCCTTTACTTTCAGTGCAGCAAACTCTCTCCAGAAGTTCAGTGAGGATCTCTGAATGATCCAATGTTGACCTAAATGACTAATGATGATAAATACAATCCACCTGTGTGTAATCAAGTCTCCGTATAAATGCACCTGCACTGTGATAGTCTCAGAGGTCCGTTAAAAGCGCAGAGAGCATCATGAAGAACAAGGAACACACCAGGCCGGTCCGAGATACTGTTGTGAAGAAGTTTAAAGCCGGATTTGGATACAAAAAGATTTTCCAAGCTTTAAACATCCCAAGGAGCACTGTGCAAGCGATAATATTGACATGGAAGGAGTATCAGACCACTGCAAATCTACCAAGACCTGGCCATCCCTCTAAACTTTCAGCTCATACAAGGAGAAGACTGATCAGAGATGCAGCCAAGAGGCCCATGATCACTCTGGATGAACTGCAGAGATCTACAGCTGAGGTGGGAGACTCTGTCCATAGGACAACAATCAGTCGTATATTGCACAAATCTGGCCTTTATGGAAGAGTGGCAAGAAGAAAGCCATTTCTTAAAGATATCCATAAAAAGTGTTGTTTAAAGTTTGCCACAAGCCACCTGGGAGACACACCAAACATGTGGAAGAAGGTGCTCTGGTCAGATGAAACCAAAATTGAACTTTTTGGCAACAATGCAAAATGTTATGTTTGGCGTAAAAGCAACACAGCTCATCACCCTGAACACACCATCCCCACTGTCAAACATGGTGGTGGCAGCATCATGGTTTGGGCCTGCTTTTCTTCAGCAGGGACAGGGAAGATGGTTCAAATTGATGGGAAGATGGATGGAGCCAAATACAGGACCATTCTGGAAGAAAACCTGATGGAGTCTGCAAAAGACCTGAGACTGGGACGGAGATTTGTCTTCCAACAAGACAATGATCCAAAACATAAAGCAAAAGCTACAATGGAATGGTTCAAAAATAAACATATCCAGGTGTTAGAATGGCCAAGTCAAAGTCCAGACCTGAATCCAATCGAGAATCTGTGGAAAGAACTGAAAACTGCTGTTCACAAATGCTCTCCATCCAACCTCACTGAGCTCGAGCTGTTTTGCAAGGAGGAATGGGAAAAAATGTCAGTCTCTCGATGTGCAAAACTGATGGAGACATACCCCAAGCGACACAGCTGTAATCGCAGCAAAAGGTGGCGCTACAAAGTATTAACTTAAGGGGGCTGAATAATTTTGCACGCCCAATTTTTCAGTTTTTGATTTGTTAAAAAAGTTTGAAATATCCAATAAATGTCGTTCCACTTCATGATTGTGTCCCACTTGTTGTTGATTCACCACAAAAAAATACAGTTTTATATCTTTATGTTTGAAGCCTGAAATGTGGCAAAAGGTCGCAAAGTTCAAGGGGGCCGAATACTTTCGCAAGGCACTGTATATATATATATATATATATATATAATTATTTATTTTTAAACATAATTCCACTTTGACATTATGGGGTATTGTTTGTAGGCCAGTGACCCCCAAAGATCCACATTTAGTCAATTTTAAATTCAGGCTGTAACACAACAAAATGTGGAAAAAGTCCAGGGTTGTGTATACTTTCTCAAGGCACTCTATACTTTTTTTTGGGGGGGGCGGCACTAGTGGATGGCCTCCTAAGCAACTACTTATGTCACTTATGCCCTGGGCCGGGCCTGATGTAATAGTTCCCCTGATTACTTAGCTATCTTGCAAAAAAATATATATATTTACCAGGCAGGTCAAAATCATATTCTAACCAGATTCTTGAGTTACTGAATTTACTATTGTCATACTCAATAAAAAATTATGTGATGCATGGAACGCAATCAATCAATAAATAGTATATCAAGAAGTTATAAGAAGGGACATCCTTGCCACTTGTAGTCAGTGTCATGTGTACAATATAGCATTGAGCATTGACAGTAGCTAACCTAACCACCTCTTTTCCCCCAATCACTCTCTCAGGTGAAGGACATCTCACTGGAGGTCACAGGAGCTTTGTGAAGCCAGCGGGACACAACACATGGAGAGATGACCAACCAATCACTGGTGATGAGGGGAGTGGAACCTCAACCCAGCATGTTATCGTGATAGAGGTTTGTGTAATAGTATTACATCAAAATTACAGTTAATCAAATGTGGCCCATTTTAATTTCAGAAAGGCTGGCCTCAGCTATTCATTTATTTGCCATAGGGGACATTGAGACTTCAATACCACATTGTTATCGAATTCAACTCATGTACCGATAATAACCTTCTCTCTTCTTGTCAGTCTGTAGATGCAGAGGCTGCAGGTCCTGGGGTCAAGCAGCAGATGACTAAAGGAAAGAAGGACCCACAGCACAGCAGAGACATCCAGACCGAGGCAGTGGCTGGAGTGGTGCCCCCTGTGGCCACGGAGGTCCTCTCCGCTGTGCCCCAGGCCAGGACCATACGCAGCATCATGGAGGTCAGTGGAACGCCGAACGCCGTCCTCAAGTCAGAGACAGACACCGAGACATTAACTGTAACACACAGGCTTTTACACACAGGATCTGACCATAGATCAGACCCAGAGAGACTGGGGCTGTGGAGACTGGGCTGTCCTCCTGCTCCTGACTCAGAGTACCTACCGGTATTTCACCAGAACCAGAGGATGAGTCATTCCTGTGGAGATGGTGATGGTGACACGTTAGACACTGGTGGTGATGATGATCTGTCTTGTTCTTACACTACAGAGATGGACCCTGGCAACATATCCTTGGGTTTAGAGACACAGACTGATCTGCTTAGAGGGGAATGGAACCGGTACAGTAGTAGTGTATACTCTGATGGGTGCCTAGATAAGAAAGGTGAGGGTTCAGTCGTAGATGAGGTGACTGTGAAATTGGAGGGCGACGTTCCTCCCACATGGAAAGGTCACCTAGGAGACAGACACTCGCAGGGCAGAAATTTCTTAGATTACAGGGAAAGCTTAGAGACAAATCCAAATGTCGCCATCCACTCCCTTGTACAGACGTTCAAGGATCACGACCCAGTGTCCACTTCAATGGCACTTTCCGATTCTCACAGCCACATACTTTTCGATCAGGTATTGAACTCAAACGACAGGGCGAGAGCCCAGACTCAGGGAGGGGGAGCCACATCAGGCAATAGTAAAGAGAAACGGTTCCTCTGCATGTTCTGTAACAAAGGCTTCAGCTGCCCACAGAAGGTGGAGATCCACAAGAGGGTCCACACTGGAGAGAAACCCTACAGCTGTACCCAGTGTCATGTGTGCTTCGCTCAGGCTGGTGACCTGAAAAGGCACCAGAGGGTCCACTCAGGGGAAAAACCTTACAGCTGCCCCCAGTGTGAGAAGCGGTTCTCCCGCCAGGACCAGCTGAAGAGGCACCATATGGTCCATACGCGAGAGAGGCCGTTTGCCTGCACGCACTGCGGGAAGAGGTTTTCAGAGAGGAGCTACCTCAGGATACACCAGCAGAAAAAACATTCCACTCAATAGCTTCTGACGTTTACATCAAACCCTGCATTAAAGACAAATGTAAATTCTCACGATTGTCAGCAGAAAAATCCACAGATACATTTGGAATAACAAGAGTAACAGATTTCAGGGTTGAATATTCCCGGGTAGAATATTGCATCCAGACATTGTGTGATATATATATATATATATATATATATATATATATATATATATATATATATAGGCCTAAAAAGTATGTTACATATTGTGTTTGTACTGTGTAGGCTATATGATGTTCACAAATGTCTATTTCATTACTTCTAATTAAACTACAAAATGTTTTTACAATACATTTAATGAGAACATGTATGCAAGTTATCAATTTTGTTGAGACGTGTACATGTGGTTTTCATATGGTGTACTTAACTTATTTGTTTAATAAACATAAAATGGGACTTTTTTTATTCTGAGACTTTCATTGAGACTCCCTTTTTAGTATATATCACATCTGATATCACCCTATTCTGCATACACCCAACAGCGCTTTATAACCAATATACACTTAAATATAAATAAATATACTTACACACAAAGTATTTACACTTACTGTACAATTCAGAATAGGTTAGTTTGTCTGATGATGACTTTTGACTTATCTGACTCATTTACCCACAACATCATATTTATATCCACCATGATGGGTTTAACAACAATGAAGTCATTCTGTAACTACAGTATAGAACTCAAACGTAGTGGGGATGGGTAAACACTCCATGTTGAAAGTGTGTTTATCTGTGTGTACGTACCTGAGGGAGTGTATGTCTGTATCACCTGTCTCTACTAGGAGGAGGAGGGTCCAGAGGTGCTGCTGGTGAAGGAGGAGGGTCTGGGGAACCCTGAGGGAACCATGGTCATGGAGGACAACCAGACTACACCACCTCCTGAAACCACAGAGGAACTAGCTGAGCAGCATAGGACCACACACAGTCTCACTGAGGTGAGCCCACTGAACTACTGTCTGAATGGTATTAGGTCAGTGCTCGTATCCACAAAGCCTCTCAGAGTCGGAGTGCTGTTGTCTTATCAAACCATGAAAGTGTGTAAAGTAATCAAAAACTAACATGTTTGCATAGTACTCATAGCAATCCCTCATTGCCCAATCAGATGATACTCCACAGCAGGGTGCTCATATCAGATTTCTTGATCCAACATCCTCTCACTCTGTATCTCTTACAGTCAGTAGACATGGAGGATGGGAAGCCTGATCTGCTGCTGGTCAAAGAGGAGACAATAGAAGACGGACCAGAGAGCATTGACCTGCTGAGTGGACTAAAGATGGGGGAGCAAGGTAAGGGGGAAATAATTACAGCATAGAGCAACTTATGTTTGCATACAAAAACACACATCTTAACTTGACCAGGTAATTGACCAAAGAAAAATCCATATGTAGTGTTTTCTCTGACACGTTTGTAAAGTCTATCTTCTAACCTCCTTCTGCAGGTGGTTGGCTGGAGGCTAACAGAAGAGACTGGGTGGCCATCTTGGATTTCCAGACCCAGACGGGTGCAGCCAAGGGCCCAGGGGACAACATTACTGAGCAGGCGAGGACCAGAAGTGACATAGTGGAGGTCAGTGGATGGAACAGAGTCCTCAACTCTGGGCTGGGGAACAACACTGTTAATCACAACCAGAAAAAGACAGTCGAACACAAAACAACAACCGAACCTAGTCTCCATGACAGCAGATTGGCTGACAGCAGGGTGAGGTGTAGATTTCGTCTGCAGGGACAGGGAGGTGTCCGTGTGCGGGGGGGAGAGAACGTGTAACTGTGCTGACTGACTTGGTTATTTTTGTATTATTGCAGAGACCGAGTTTCCCTGAACTCAGTTGAACCAAAACATATTTCATTCTTGAATCAACACATATGGACATTGTTTCATAATAAACTCCAATGGCTCCATATTGTTAGGTACTTGACTGTGGTTAACATTTTATAATATCATGTCATGTTTCTGTGTGTACAGCAGTTTCTTATATAAACGTGTATGCTTTTCTATTAAATTTGTGTTTACAGTCTGCAGTCCATGAGGACCTGCTGATATCTGGTGTTGCTGACGTGAGAGACTGGACCTCTGAGGTGGGTGGTCACAAACCCTGGCCCCGGATCAAAACCCTGGATCTGGAGCCATCACTCTTCCTTCCCGAGTCGGAACTAGGACCCAACCGTGAGGGACAGAGACTCCACCACCACACAAAACACAACCAGTGGACAGGTGGACTGAACAACCTCAGTCCTGGTGGTCATCAGAGAGACAGAGGCTGCAGTCAGGGATCCAGTCTGCAGTCTGGGGCTGATAAAGATAGACCCTCCTGTTCCTATGATACAAACACCACAATATCCATGATGAACAGATCAGGTCACCCTGGGCTTCAGCCTTCACAGAGAGTGACGGGAGCCCCCCCTGGAGGTAGTCTACCAGCCAGTCGGTCTTCTCCTTCAGGGCCTCGTCCAATTCCTGGTGAATGGGTTCATAGAAGGTCTGGACCTGGGTCTAGCCTTCCTCAGCTACCTCATGGTTACCCCACCAATACAGACAGGGTCAGGATGGGTGTTCACCATAAGAGGTACCTAGCCTATAACACAGCACACAATCCCAACAACACCCAAACAATGTCTAGAGGTCAAGGAGGGAGCTCAAAAACTCTTGCTTCTACCTCTGGTGTCATTGGGTTACAATGTGGGAGGCCGAGCATTAGGATGGACGCCGACAAGCCATATGCCTGCCCCACGTGTGGGAAGCGCTTTGCTGAGGCAAGGTATGTGAAGCAGCACCAGACTGTTCACACCAAAGACAGCTTCAAGTGCAAATTATGTCACAAGAGCTTCTCCTTCCTGAGTAGCCTTATCAGACATAGGAGTGTCCACAATGGGGAGAAATCGTAGCAGTGTGGCTTAAGATGTACACAGGGGATGTCTTTATCTAACATATTATAGTTATCATGTGAAATGTCTAGGGATAAGAGGGTAATTAACCACATACCCCTCATTAACCGCTTTAACTTTTAATTTGAAACAGGCTTGCGTTAATACCTGATTTTAGAGAGATAGTAAACCTAGGCTAGAACAAGTATAGTTTAATATTCTCTGGTCTGTTGAAACCAAGATTGAACTCTTTGGCCTGAATGCCAAGCGTCACGTCTGGAGGACACCTGGCAGGGACTGGGAGACTAGTCAGGATCGAGGCAAAGATGAACGGAGCAAAGTGCAGAGCGATCCTTGATGAAAACCTGCTCCAGAGCACTCAGGACCCCTGGGGTGAAGGTTCATCTTCCAACAGGACCCTAAGCACACAGCCAAGGTAACGCAGGAGTGGCTTTGGGACAAGTCTGAATGTTCTTGAGTATCCAGCCAGAGCCCAGACTTGAACCCAATCAAACATTTCTGGAGAGACCTGAAAATAGCTGTGTAGCTACACTCCCCATCCAACCTGACAGAGCATGAGAGGATCTGCAGAGATGAATGGGAGAAACTCCCCAAATACAGGTGTGCCAAGCTTGTAGCGTTATACCCAAGAAGACTCAAGGCTGAAATCGCTTCCAAAGGTGCTTTAACAAAGTACTGAGTAAAGGCTCTGAATACTTGTGCAAATGTGATATTTCAGTTTTATATTTTTAATAAATTAGCAATAGTTTATAAAAACCTGTTTTTGCTTTGTTAATATGGGGCATTGTGTGTGTGGATTGATGAATGGAAAAAATGATCTAACACATTTTAGAATAAGGCTGTAATGTAACAAAATGTGGAAAAACAGGGCATTGTGGAGGAAACTACAGCTACTGGAACTGAAGGTGGCACGATAGCACATCCCCGCCAGTTGTCCCAGTACTGTCAAGATCCTCGACCGATACAGAGGAATGGCAAAAGGTACATTTTTGCAGAAGACCGAGGCTGCGGTGCCTGTTGCACCGTTCCCCTCTGTGCATGTGTGACTTTAGATTTCTTAACCACATAAGGGTCTTGGGAAGTTGGATAGTATGCAATAATTCACCAGATTAGTTAACTAGATATCTTGCACAAAGACACTATAATTTTCGAACCAGATTCTTGATTTACTGCATTTCCTATTATTTACTAATTGAAAATAATGTAATACATTGATCAATAAATAGTATATCAAGAAGTGATGAGAAGTGTTACCTTACAATAGTGTACAATATACCGTTGAGCATTGACAGTAGTTAACCTAACCACCTCTTTTACCCCAATCACTCTCAGCTGAAGGACATCTTATTGGAGGCCACAGGAGTTTGGGAAATCAGTGGGACACAATACATGCAGAGATGACCAACCAATCACTGTTGATGAGGTGAGTGGACCCTCAACCCAGCAAGTTATCGTGATAGAGGTTAGTGTAATAGTGTTGCATAAAATATGACAGTTACTTTGTAAATCAAATGTGGCCAGTTTTTCAGAAAGGCTCCCCTCAGCTTTTCATTTGTTTACATGTACATCCTTATCCATCTGCCACAGGGGAGTTTGTGAGACTTCCTCAAACCAAATCAAATGTTATTGGTCACATACATATTTAGCAGATGGTATTGCCGGTCTAGCGAAATGCTTGTGTTTCTAGCTCCAACAGTGCAGTAATATCTAACAATTTCACAACATATACACAATACACACAAGTCTAAGTAAAGGAATTGAATTAAGAATATATAAATCTATGGATGAGCAATGTCAGAGGGGCATAGACTAAGATACAGTAGAATAGAATACAGTATATACAGTTGAAGTCTGAAATTTACATACACCTTAGCCAAATACATTTAAACTCAGTTTTTCACAATTCCTGACATTTAATCCTCGTAAACCATTTCCTGTCTTAGGTCAGTTAGGATCACCACTTTATTTTAAGAATGTGAAATGTCAGAATAATAGTAGAGTGATTTATTTCAGCTTTTATTTCTTTCATCACATTCCCAGTGGGTAAGAAGTTTACATACACTCAATTAGTATTTGGTAGCATTGCCTTTAAATTGTTTAACTTGGGTCAAATGTTTTGGGGAAACTTCTACAAGCTTCCCACAATAAGTTGGGTGAATTTTGGCCCATTCTTCCTGACAGAGCTGGTATAACTGAGTCAGGTTTGTAGGCCTCCTTGCTCGTACACGCTTTTTCAGTTCTGCCCACAAATTGTCTATAGGATTGAGGTCAGGGCTTGAGGTCAGTCCATTTGGAACCAAGCTTTAACTTCTTGACTGATGTCTTGAGATGTTGCTTCAATATATCCACATAATTTTCCTACCTCATGATGCCATCTATTTTGTGAAGTGCACCAGACCCTCCTGCAGCAAAGCACCCCCACAACGTAATGCTGCCACCCCGTGCTTCACGGATGGGATGGTGTTCTTCGGCTTGCAAGTCTCCCAATTTTTCCTCCAAACGTAATGATGGTCATTATGGCCAAACAGTTCTATTTTTGTTTCATCAGACCAGAGGACATTTCTCCAAAAAGTACTATCTTTGTCCCCATCTGCAGTTGCAAACCGTAGTCTGGCTTTTTTATGGCGGTTTTGGAGCAGTGGCTTCTTCCTTGCTGAGCGGCCTTTCATGTTATGTCGATATAGAACTTGTTTTACTGTGGATATAGATACTTTTGTACCCGTTTCCTCCAGCATCTTCACAAGGTCCTTTGCTGTTGTTCTGGGATTGATTTGCACTTTTCGCACCAAAGTATGTTCATCTCTAGGAGACAGAACACGTCTCCTTCTTGGGTGGTATGACGGCTGCCTGGTCCCATGGTGTTTATACTTGCGTACTATTGTTTGTACAGATGAACATGGACCTTCAGGCATTTGGAAATTGCTCCCAAGGACGAACCAGACTTGTGGAGGTCTTGGCTGATTTCTTTTGATTTTCCCATGATGTCAAGCAAAGAGGCACTGAGTTTGAAGGTAGGCCTTGAAATACATCCACAGGTACACCTCCAATTGACTCAAATGATGTCAATTAGCCTATCAGAATCTTCTAAAGCCATGACATAATTTTCTGGAATTTTCCAAGCTGTTTAAAGGCACAGTCAACTTAGTGTATGTAAACTTCTGGAATTGGATACAGTGAATTATAAGTGAAATAATCTGTCTGTAAACAATTGTTGGAACAATTAATTGTGTCATGCACAAAGTAGATGTTCTAACCGACTTGCTAAAACTATAATTTGTTTACAAGAAATTTGTGGAGTGGTTGAAAAACGAGTTTAATGACTCGAACCTAAGTGTATGTAAACTTCCGACTTCAACTATACATGTGAGATGAGTAATGCAAAATATGCAAACATTGTTAAAGTGGCCAGTGATTTCAAGTCTATATAAATAGGCAGCAGCCTCTAATGTACTAGTACTAGTGATGGCTGTTTAAAAGTCTGATGGCCTTGAGATAGAACCTGTTTTTCAGTCTCTCGGTCCCAGACCGTACCATCCTGTGGAGAGCCCTGCGATTGCGGACGGTGCAGTTGCCGTACCAGGCGGTGATACAGCTTGACAGGATGCTCTCAATTGTGCATCTGTAAAAGTTTGTGAGGGATTTTTTCAGCCTCCTGAGGTTGAAGAGGTGCTGTTGCGCCGCCTTCACCAGACTGTCTGTGTGGGTGAACCTTTTCAGTGGTGTGTACGCCGAGGAACTTGAAGCTTTCCACCTTCTCCACTGCGGTCCTGTCGATGTGGATAGGAGGGTGCTCCCTCTGCTGTTTGCTGAAATCCACGATCATCTCTTTTGTATTCTTGACATTGAGTAAGAGGTTATTTTCCTTGCACCACACTCCCAGAGCCCTCACCTCCCAGTAGGCTGTCTCGCCGTTGTTGGTAATCAAGCCTACTACTGTTGTATCATCTGCAAACTTGATGAATGAGTTGGAGGCGTGTGTGGCCACGCAGTCATGGGTAGACAGTTAGTACAGGAGGGGGGCTGAGTACGCACCCTTGTAGGCCCCAGTGTTGAGGATCAGCGAAGTGGAGGTGCTGTTTCCTAACTTCACCACCTGGGTGTGGCCTGTCAAGCAGTCCAGGACACAGTTGCACAGGGCGGTGTTCAGACCCAGGGCCTCAAGCTTAATGATGAGCTTAGAGGGTACTATGGTGTTGAATGCTGAGCTATAGTCAATGAACAGCATTCTTACATACAGTGGGGCAAAAGAGTATTTACTCAGCCACCAATTGTGCAAGTTCTCCCACTTCAAAAGATGAGGCCTGTAATTTTCATCATAGGTACACTTCAACTATGACAGACAAAATGAGAAAACAAAATCCAGAAAATCACATTGTAGGATTTTTAATGAATTTATTTGCAAATTATGGTGGAAAATAAGTATTTGGTCACCTACAAACAAGCAAGATTTCTGTCTCTCACAGACCTGTAACTTCTTCTTTAAGAGGCTCCTCTGTCCTCCACAAGTTAACCGGAATTAATGGCACCTGTTTGAACTTGTTATCAGTATAAAAGACACCCGTCCACAACCTCAAACAGTCACACTCCAAACTCCACTATGGCCAAGACCAAAGAGCTGTCAAAGGACACCAGAAACAAAATTGTAGACCTGCACCAGGCTGGGAAGACTGAATCTGCAATAGGTAAGCAGCTTGGTTTGAAGAAATCAACTGTGGGAGCAATTATTAGGAAATGGCCATGGAGAAGGAGAGCCCACAAATTCTTATTTACAATGACGGCCTACTCTGGCCAAACCCGGACGACGCTGGGACAATTGTGCGCTGCCCTATGGGGCTCCCAATCACGGCCGAATGTGATACAGCCTGGATTCGAACCAGGTACTATAGTGACACCTTTTGCATTGAGATGCAGTGCCTTAGACCGCTAAGACACACTCTGAAGTCCTTGTACCTCAAGCTCTAAACCCTCAGAGGTAGTAATCACACCTGTGGGAAGAAGGGCATTCTTCTTACCAAACCACATTAACTTTGTTTTGGAGGTGTTCAGAACAAGGTTAAGGGTAGAGAAAGCTTGTTGGACTAAGAAAGCTTTGTTGTAGAGCATTTAACACATAATCCGGGGAGGGGCCAGCTGAGTATAAGACTGTATCATCTGCATATAAATGGATGAGAGAGCTTCCTACTCCCTAAGCTATGTTGTTGATGTAAATTGAGAAGAGCGTGGGGCCTACGATCGAGCCTTGGGGTACTCCCGTGGTGACAGGCAGTGGCTGAAACAACAGATCTTCTGACTTTATGCACTCGTTAACCTGGTTGGGATAGGGGGCAGCATTTTCACGTTTGGATGAAAAGCGTGCCCAGAGTAAACTGTCTGCTACTCAGGCCCAGTTGCTAATATATGCATATTATTGGTAGTTTTGGTAGAAAACACTCTGAAGTTTCTAAAACTGTTTGAATTATGTCTGTGAGTATAACAGAACACATATGGCAGGTGAAAACCTGAGAAAAAAACCGAGCGCTGTACTCAGATTATTTCATGGTTTGCTTTTTCCGTAAAGTTTTTTTGAAATCTGACACAGCGGTTCCATTAAGGAGAAGTATATCTTTAATTCCATGTATAACACTTCTATTTTCATCAACATTTATGATGAGTATTTCTGTAAATTGATGTGGCTCTATGCAAATTCGCCGGATGTTTTCAAAGCACAACATTACTGAACAATAATGCGCCAATGTAAACTGAGAATTTTGGATATAAATATAAACTTTATCGAACAAAACATACATGTATTGTGTAACATGAAGTCCTATGAGTGCCATCTGATGAAGATCATCAAAGGTTAGTGATTCATTTTATCTCTTTCTGCTTTTTGTGACTCCTCTCTTTGGCTGGAAAATGGATGTGTGTTTTTGTGACTAGGCTCTGACCTAACAATATGTTGTGCTTTTGCTGTAAAGCCTTTTTGAAATTGGACACGATGGGTAGATTAACAAGAAGTGAAGCTTTAATTTGGTGTTTTGCACTTGTGAATGTATGAAAGTAAAATATTTCTAAAGATTTTGAATTTTGCGCTCTGCCTTTTCAGCGGATGTGGTCGAGGGGTTCCGCTAGCCCTAACAAGTTAAGGTTGCAGTGACACATCCATAACCTGAGCGGAAACCTGATTGCATACCCGAGAGAATACCTTAGACATCACGAAAGCCAGTCAGTTGATTATTGACAAGTTTTTCTAACATTTTAATAAACAGGGCAAAATAGAAATAGGCCTATAACAGTTAGTATCAGCTTGATCTCCACCTTTAAATAAAGGACAAACTGTGGCTGCCTTCCAAGCAATGGGAACCTCCCCAGAAAGGAGAGACAGGCTTGGCGATGATAGGGGCAGCAACCTTAAAGAAGAAAGGGGAGCTCCTTTAGCACCACGGACTCAGTGACTGCCTGCAGGAAGAAACTTTGTAGCGGGACATCGGGGATATTCGCATTAGAAGGGATGGGAGATGAGGAAATGTTGGACGGGGAAGGAGGCAAGGCTGAGTCAAATAGGAATCCTGACTTAATGATGTGGTGATTAAAAGCTCAGCCATGTGCTTCTTGTCAGTAACAACCTCATCATCAACATTAAGGGACATAGGCAGCTGTGAGGAGGGTTTATTCTCCAGGTCTTTAACCGTTTTCCAGAACTTCTTGGGGTTAGACCCACAGAGAGATAACTGCTCCTTAAAGTAATGAACTTTGGCCTCCGAAAAGCCTGAGTGCACTTATTTTAAATTTGCCTGAACGATAGCCAGTCAGCCTGAGTATGCGTGTGCCAAGCCTTTCGCCAAATGCAATTCTTGAGGTGGAGTAACTCTGCAAAATCACAGTCGAACTAGGGGCTGAATCAAAAAAAAAAAAAAAAAAAAACCTGAACCTGTTTTTAATATTAATTTTCTTTATGGGGTGTATGTTTGTTAACAATACCACTGAAAATATCAAAAAAGAAGGTTGATTCATCTTCAACAGAGGGGATCAAGCTGATTCTATACCATTTTACAGAGGCCAGTTCATGAAGGAAGGCTTGCTCATGAAAGTTTTTTAGCAAGTGTCTATGACGAATCAGGACAGGTCGTTTCACTGAATAGCCATTTCAAACACAGGCTGCAAAACAGTGATCACTAATTACAGAAAACACCAGACTAATGCCTATCAGGATTATTTGTAAGGATAACATTGAGGAGCATAGCCTTTTCTGGGTGTTTGGAGTCATACCTTGTGGGATTGGTAATAATCTGAGAAAGATTTAGGGAGTCCCATTGCTTTAGGACTTGGTCAGGTGGTTTAAGCATGTCCCAGTTTAGGTCACCTAGCAGAAAAATGCAGACTTAGTGTAAGGGGCTAGGAGAGAGATTAGGGCAGGTAGGGTACAGGCCAGTGCCGATGGAGGACGATAGCACCCAGCAACAGTCAACCAAGAGCTATTTGAAAGTTGAATGCTTAAAACCAGCAAATCAAATTGTTCGGGGACAGACTTGGAGAGAACCGAGCACTGAAGGTGATCCTTGGTAAAGATTGCCACTCCCCCACTTTTGGAAGATCTGTCTTGCCGCAAAAGGTTATAACCAGAAAGGTTAACATCAGTATTCAAACACTCTACCGTAACCACGTCTCTGTACCAGTCAAAAGTTTGAACACACCTACTCATTCCAGCGTTTTTCTTTATTTGTACTATTTTCTACATTGTAGAAAGAATAGTGAAGAGATCAGAACTATGAAACAAGGCAGTCACCTGGGGGGGTACGATATTTGTGCGTCTAACTTTCACACATCGTTATTCACGATTCCTTCAGGATTATCTACATTAATGTATTAGTGTTTAGAAACATATTGTATTCTTATTTACAATAAAAGTGACTCCAAAATGACACATTATTTACCATTCATTTCTATTGGCCACAAAATAATCTAAAACACAAGAGAGAGAGAGACTATGTACAAAAAGTGCTGTAATTTCTAAACAGTTCACCCGATATGGATGAAAATACCCTCATATTAAAGCTGACAGTCTGCACAAAGGAAAACTCCACCCAAAAATTATATTTTGGTATTCGGAAAGTATTCAGACCACTTCACTTTTTCCACATTGTGTTACTGTACAACCTTATTCTAAAATTGAGGAGAAAAACATGTTTTATCCATCTATACACAATACTCCACTGGGGGGCAAGACATTTGAATTATTTAGCTCCCAAGAAAAGTGCTCCATTGAAAGGAGTGATTACTGGGGTAGATGTAAATTTTATTTATTGATTTATTTATTTCACCTTTATTTAACCAGGTAAGCAAGTTGAGAACAAGTTCTCATTTACAACTGCGACCTGGCCAAGATAAAGCAAAGCAGTTCGACACATACAACGACACAGAGTTACACATGGAGTAAAACAAACATACAGTCAATAATAAAAACAAGTCTATATACAATGTGAGCAAATTAGGTGAGAAGGGAGGTAAAGGCAAAAAAGGCCATGGTGGCAAAGTAAATACAATATAGCAAGTAAAACACTGGAATGGTAGTTTTGCAATGGAAGAATGTGCAAAGTAGAAATAAAAATAATGGGGTGCAAAGGAGCAAAATAAATAAATAAATTAAATACAGTTGGGAAAGAGGTAGTTGTTTGGGCTAAATTATAGGTGGGCTATGTACAGGTGCAGTAATCTGTAAGATGCTCTGACAGTTGGTGCTTAAAGCTAGTGAGGGAGATAAGTGTTTCCAATTTAAGAGATTTTTGTAGTTCGTTCCAGTCATTGGCAGCAGAGAACTGGAAGGAGAGGCGGCCAAAGAAAGAATTGGTTTTGGGGTGACTAGAGAGATATACCTGCTGGAGCGTGTGCTACAGGTGGGAGATGCTATGGTGACCAGCGAGCTGAGATAAGGGGGACTTTACCTAGCAGGGTCTTGTAGATGACATGGAGCCAGTGGGTTTGGCGACGAGTATGAAGCGAGGGCCAGCCAACGAGAGCGTACAGGTCGCAATGGTGGGTAGTATATGGGGCTTTGGTGACAAAACGGATAGCACTGTGATAGACTGCATCCAATTTGTTGAGTAGGGTATTGGAGGCTATTTTGTAAATGACATCGCCAAAGTCGAGGATTGGTAGGATGGTCAATTTTACAAGGGTATGTTTGGCAGCATGAGTGAAGGATGCTTTGTTGCGAAATAGGAAGCCAATTCTAGATTTAACTTTGGATTGGAGATGTTTGATATGGGTCTGGAAGGAGAGTTTACAGTCTAACCAGACACCTAAGTATTTGTAGTTGTCCACGTATTCTAAGTCAGAGCCGTCCAGAGTAGTGATGTTGGACAGGCGGGTAGGTGCAGGTAGCGATCGGTTGAAGAGCATGCATTTAGTTTTACTTGTATTTAAGAGCAATTGGAGGCCACGGAAGGAGAGTTGTATGGCATTGAAGCTTGCCTGGAGGGTTGTTAACACAGTGTCCAAAGAAGGGCCGGAAGTATACAGAATGGTGTCGTCTGCGTAAAGGTGGATCAGAGACTCACCAGCAGCAAGAGCGACCTCATTGATGTATACAGAGAAGAGAGTCGGTCCAAGAATTGAACCCTGTGGCACCCCCATAGAGACTGCCAGAGGTCCGGACAGCAGACCCTCCGATTTGACACACTGAACTCTATCAGAGAAGTAGTTGGTGAACCAGGCGAGGCAATCATTTGAGAAACCAAGGCTGTCGAGTCTGCCGATGAGGATGTGGTGGTTGACAGAGTCGAAAGCCTTGGCCAGATCAATGAATACGGCTGCACAGTAATGTTTCTTATCGATGGCGGTTAAGATATCGTTTAGGACCTTGAGCGTGGCTGAGGTGCACCCATGACCAGCTCTGAAACCAGATTGCATAGCAGAGAAGGTATGGTGAGATTCGAAATGGTCGGTAATCTGTTTGTTGACTTGGCTTTCGAAGACCTTGAAAGGCATGGTAGGATAGATATAGGTCTGTAGCAGTTTGGGTCAAGAGTGTCCCCCCCTTTGAAGAGGGGGATGACTGCAGCTGCTTTCCAATCTTTGGGAATCTCAGATGACACGAAAGAGAGGTTGAACAGGCTAGTAATAGGGGTGGCAACAATTTCGGCAGATAATTTTAGAAAGAAAGGGTCCAGATTGTCTAGCCCGGCTGATTTGTAGGGGTCCAGATTTTTCAGCTCTTTCAGAACTTCAGCTGAATGGATTTGGGAGAAGGAGAAATGGGGAAGGCTTGGGCGAGTTGCTGTTGGGGGTGCAGTGCTGTTGACCGGGGTAGGAGTTGCCAGGTGGAAAGCATGGCCAGCCGTAGAAAAATGCTTATTGAAATTCTCAATTATGGTGGATTTATCAGTGGTGACAGTGTTTCCTATCTTCAGAGCAGTGGGCAGCTGGGAGGAGGTGTTCTTATTCTCCATGGACTTTACAGTGTCCCAGAACTTTTTAGAGTTAGTGTTGCAGGAAGCAAATTTCTGCTTGAAAAAGCTAGCCTTGGCTTTTCTAACTGCCTGTGTATAACGGTTTCTAGCTTCCCTGAACAGCTGCATATCACGGGGCTGTTCGATGCTAATGCAGAACGCCATAGGATGTTTTTGTGTTGGTTAAGGGCAGTCAGGTCTGGGGAGAACCAAGGGCTATATCTGTTCCTGGTTCTAATTTTCTTGAATGGGGCATGTTTATTTAAGATTGTTAGGAAGGCATTTTTAAAAAATATCCAGGCATCCTCTACTGACGGGATGAGATCAATATCCTTCCAGGACACCCCGGCCAGGTCGATTAGAAAGGCCTGCTCGCTGAAGTGTTTCAGGGAACGTTTTACAGTGATGAGTGGAGGTCGTTTGACCGCTGACCCATTACGGATGCAGGCAATGAGGCAGTGATCGCTGAGATCTTGGTTGAAGACAGCAGAGGTGTATTTAGAGGGGAAGTTGGTTAGGATGATATCTATGAGGGTGCCCGTGTTTAAGGCTTTGGGGGTACCTGGTAGGTTCATTGATAATTTGTGTGAGATTGAGGGCATCAAGTTTAGATTGTAGGATGGCTGGGGTGTTAAGCATGTTCCAGTTTAGGTCGCCTAGCAGCACGAGCTCTGAAGATAGATGGGGGCAATCAGTTCACATATGGTGTCCAGAGCACAGCTGGGAGCAGAGGGTGGTCTATAGCAGGCGGCAACGGTGAGAGACTTGTTTTTAGAGAGGTGGATTTTAAAAGTAGAAGTTCAAATTGTGTGGGTACAGACCTGGATAGTAGGACAGAACTCTGCAGGCTATCTTTGCAGTAGATTGCAACACCGCCCCCTTTGGCAGTTCTATCTTGTCTGAAAATGTTGTAGTTTGGAATTAAAATTTCTGAATTTTGGTGGTCTTCCTAAGCCAGGATTCAGACACAGCTAGAACATCCGGGTTGGCAGAGTGTGCTAAAGCAGTGAAAAGAACAAACTTAGGGAGGAGGCTTCTAATGTTAACATGCATGAAACCAAGGCTATTACGGTTACAGAAGTCATCAAAAGAGAGCGCCTGGGGAATAGGAGTGGAGCTAGGCACTGCAGGGCCTGGATTCACCTCTACATCGCCAGAGGAACATAGGAGGAGAAGAATAAGGGTACGGCTAAAAGCAATAAGAATTGGTCGTCTAGAACAGAGAGTAAAAGGAGGTTTCTGGGGGCGATAAAATAGCATCAAGGTATAATGTACAGACAAAGGTATGGTAGGATGTGAATACAGTGGAGGTAAACCTAGGTATTGAGTGATGAAGAGAGAGATATTGTCTCTAGAAACATCATTGAAACCAGGAGATGTCATTGCATGTGTGGGTGGTGGAACTAATAAGTTGGATAAGGTATAGTGAGCAGGACTAGAGGCTCTACAGTGAAATAAGCCAATAAACACTAACCAGAACAGCAATGGACAAGACATATTGACATTAAGGAGAGGCATCCTTAGTCGAGTGATCAAAAGGGTCCAGGGAGTGGAGAGGTTGGTTTGGGGGTCACGGCGATTTAGACAGCTAGCCAGGACATCGGTAGCAAGCTAGCATAGGATGGAGGTCTGTTGTTAGCCACCTCTTGCGTTCCGTCAGTAGATTAGTGGAGTTCCGTGTTGTAGAGGGGATTAGTCCAAATCACACAACAACAAAAAATAAAAACAATAGATATAGTTATAGAGGCCCAAGAAGAAACATAATAATAATAAAAATAAATAAATTGTCCGATTGTCTATTCTGAGAGCATCCGGTAAGACAGCTAACGGTTAGCAGGCCGCAGATGGGCATTCAGGTAACGTCGCGACGGAGGAGCCAGCCGGATCTCCTTCGGGTAGATAACGTCGGCAGTCCAGTTGTGAAGGCCCGGAGGGGCTCCGTGTAGGCAGTAAAACGGGTCCGGATAGGTGACTGCAGCCCAGGAGTGATTGACGGAGCTCAGGAGTGGTTGACGGAGCTGGCTAGCTCCGGAGTAATTGATGTTTGCTCCGGAATCGACGAAAGCAGATAGACACACGGATAGCAGCCAGCTAGCTGTGAGATCCGGGAGTGAATGTCCAGAGAGCAGTTGAAATCCAGGGACATGGAGAGAAAAAAATCGGTCCGGTATGTTCCGTTCCGAGCCGCGCTGCGCCGTACAAAACTGGCGATAGATTTTCGAGTTAAAGGATAGCTGATGACCACAAACCGTGGTTAGCTGAATACGAACGAGTTGCCAGTAAATAAGCTAACTAGCTTCTGATTAGCTTCTGGCTAGCTTCTGGCTAGCTTCTTGGAGTTTCTGGCTAGCTGTAATGTAAAAGTTGACCAACTGAATGGGAAGATTCCCGGTGTTTGTGATGCTCGTTTTTTTTGGTGCGATGCAAACAGGGTGGCGAGAGTGGTGAAACAAAAGAGTCATTATCTGTTCTTTTAGAGTTTTGATGTTGAGTCTTTGCCCGACATAGTGATGTTAGAATATAAGTTATCCTGTAGGCGCTTTTGTGCCGAATACATTACGTTGTTACAGGTGTCAAGCTTATGGGCATGTGGCAGCAGTGTGTAGGAGGGAAGTTCATACAGTAGGTGTGAGAAGTGTGCAGAAGGGCATGAGACAAAGGAATGTGTAGTATTAGGGAAAGTAGTGGTATGTGTCAATTGTAGGGGTGCCCATGGGGCTGGGGATCAGAAATGCCCCGTGCGAGAGAGGCAGATTGAGGTTTCCAGGGTAGAGTAATGCAGAAGCTGTAATATGCTGAGGCAGTGAAGAAAGTAGAGGAAGATGGGTCAAGGGGGAGGGATCCTGAGAGGAGTGGTGTGAGTAGTACATATGTACCAGTAGAGGGATAGGCCAACAAGTGATATGTTTCAGTAAGAATAGATTTTTAACAATGGTTATCAACTGTACTGCAGGGATGGAATGTAAGTCACAGAAAATGGAGGTTGTGGTGGCAGCTGCAGAGGTATTTGTGAGTGGGAGACTTGACATCAGAAGAGTTACAGGGTGTGTTAAGTGGTGGTGTCCCATCCTTTCAGGTTGTTGGCCTGAGGTAGGATTAAATAGTGGAGTAGGGTGGTGTTAATATTTTTGTGAGTGTAGTGTCAGGGTATTTGTTTTATTGTTTAAAGCAAAGTATAAGGGAATTGCACTCCAGTCTAGTAGGTGGCGGAAATGCAACATATTGGATGCCAACCGCCGTTAAACCTCATCGAAGAAGAAATATCAGCGGGTACGTTGATATTTTGGCAACCTTTGCACTTCGACGCCAACCTATAACGTTTCTCTATGTAAAAGGAAGTGAACAGTGACTAAGAACAATTCCCACGCTAGCGTTTACTGTTGTGATTATTTTAACTACACAGCATCATATACCTACGCCATGTAGTCTTTAATTCGCGTTGGAGATAGGACTCGGTTGATAGACGTTATATAGGTAACGCAAACTGCTAACAATGGCTGACTATGGTTTTTCACACTCAAATAGCCTCCATCATGGAGGTGCTAGCGAATGCAGCCGTGGCAGAGATTTGTAAACTCGTAGACGACGACTATGCAGTGTTTCGTTTGGAAATTTCTGAAAGCCAGAAACAAAACAAGGCATTGCGGAGGAAATTACAGATTCAGGAACTGAAGGTGGCACGGGAGCGCGCAGACAGGACAATGCGAGAGCGCGTCCTCGACAGTCGTCCCAGTAGTGTCAAGATCCTCGACCAATTCAGAGGAATGGGAAGAGGTACTTCTCGCAAAAAGCGTAGACTGCGCGGCCTGTCGCTGTTCATAAATGCTGTAGCACAGAATTCGGTCTTGGTCAGATTTAGGATAGTATGCAATATTTTCGCTGAATACTTAGCTAACTTGCGCAAAGACACTCATATTCAAACCAGATTCTTGATTTACTCCATTTCCTATTTACTCAATGAAAACAATGTGATGCATGGAACATAACACATCAATGAATAGATAGTATATCAATAAGTTATGAGAAGTGTTACCTTGTATCCTTGCCAATTCTAGACAGTGTTTAAACTGTCAATAGTGTGAATATACTGTTGAGTATTGACAGTAGCTAATCTAACCACCTCTTCTCCCCAATCACTCTCAGGTGGCAGACATCTCACTGGAGGCCACAGGAGCTTTGTGAAGCCAGCGGGACACAATACATGGAGAGATGACCAACCAATCACTGTTCATGAGGGGAGTGGAACCTCAACCCAGCATTTTATCATGATAGAGGTTAGTTTAATAGTGTTGCATTACAAATTACAGTTACTTTGTAAATCAAATGTGTCCCGTTTGTTTCAGAAAGGCTCCCCTCAGCTATTCACTTCAGCTATCTGCCTTAGGGGAACTTGAGAGACTTCCCTACAACATTATCCAATACGCCATGGTTCCTTGTTTTGTAGATTGAAAATTTGCTTGAAATGTGTGTGTGTATATATATATATATTAAAATGTATGTGTTTCCAAGGTAATGTACTTACCATATGCCGGTTTTCAACGTATCTGACGACCAAGAAGAAGCATAAAGCCGAAACGTTAATCATTAAATGTTTAGCTTTTTTTTTTTTGTACTGGCTGGCAATGTTCAGTAAAAAAGGTCCAGTGTAATCTAATATAAAGGTTTTTATCGTCCTGTGAGTCCAACTTGAGCAGGCATGCTAACAGGGTTGCTGAGTTGTAGTTCAAATGAGACTTTAATAACTTATTCTTATTTGTTGAGTGTTAAATATTTAGATAAAAGGCATCTCAATACACAAATACGAATATAATTGTATCTTCAAAAAGTATTCACAGCTCTTGACTTTTTCCACATTTTGTTATGTTACTGCCTGAATTGAACATGTATTCAATTTAAATGTTGTCACTGATCTCCACACAATACCTCATAATGTCAAAGTGGAATTTTGTTTGTAGAACAATTTAGAAATGAATACAAAATGAAAATCTGAAATGTATTGAGTCACATTTTCAACCCTTTTGTTATGGCAAGTCTAAAGTTTAGGAGTACAAATCTGCTTAACAAATCGCATAATATGTTGCATGGACTTATTCTGTATTCAATAAGAGGTTAACATGATTTTTGAATAACTAGCCCATTTCTATACCCCACACATACAATTATCTGTAAGGTCCCTCAATTGAGCAGTGAATTTCAAGCAGATATTCAACCACAAAGACCAGGTAGGTTTTTCCATGCCTCGCAAAGAAGGGCACCTTTGAGCATGGTGAAGTAATTAATTAGGCTATAGATGGTGTATCAATACACCCAGTCACTACAAAGATACAGGCATCCTTCCTAACTCAGTTGCCGGAGAGGAATGAAATTGCTCAGGGTTTCACCATCAGGCCAATGGTGATTTTAAAACGGTTACAGAGTTTAATGGCTGTGATAGGAGAAATCTGGGGATGGCTCAACAACATTGTAGTTAGTCCACAATACTAACGTAAATGACTGAGTGAAAATAAGAAAGCCTATACAGAATAAAAATATAACAAAACATGCATCCTGTTTGCAATAAGGCACTTCGGAAAGTATTCAGACCTCTTGACTTTTTCCACATTTTGTTAGGTTACAGCCTTATTCTAAAATTGATTGAATCGGTTTTTCCCCCTCAGTCTACACACAATACCCCATAATGACAAAGCAAAAACAATTTCAGACATTTTTGCTAATTTATCAAATTTCAACTGATATGTAAATGTGATAAGTATTCAGACCCTTTACTCAGTACTTTGTTGAAGCACCTTTGGCAGCGATGACAGCTGTGAGTCTTCTCGGGTATGACGCTACAAGCTTGGCACACCTGTATTTGAGGAGTTTCTCACATTCCTCTCTGTAGTTCCTCTCAAGCTCTGTCAGGTTGGATGGGAACATTGCTGCACAGCTATTTTCAGTTCTCTCCAGAGATATTCGATCGGGTTCTGGCTGGGCCACTCAAGGACATTGAGACTTGTCCCGAAGCTACTCCTGTGTTGTCTTGGCTGTGTGCTTAGGGTTGTTGTCATGTTGGTAGGTGAACCTTCGCCCTAGTTGGAGGTCCTAAGCACTCTGGAGCAGGTTTTCATCAAGGATCTCTCTGTACTTTGCTCCGTTCATCTTTCCCTAGATCCTAACTACTCTCCCAGTCCCTGCCGCTGAAAAACATCCCCACAGCAAGATGCTGCCATCACCATGCTTCACCGTAAGGATGGTGCCAGGTTTCCTCTCAAAGTGACGCTTGGCATTCAGGCCAACAAGTTTAATCTTGGTTTCATCTGACCAGAGAATCTTGTTTCTCATGGTCTGAGCGTCGTTAGGTGCCTTTTGTCAAACTCCAAGTGGGCCTCCCTGACCAAGGCCCTTCTTCTCCAATTGCTCAGTTTTGCCCGGGCGGCCAACTCTTGGTGGTTGGACGAGTCTTGGTGGTTCCAAACTTCTTCCATTTAAGAATGATCGGGCCACTGTGTTCTTGGGGACCTTCAATGCTGCAGAAATGTTTTGGTACCCTTCCCCAGATCTGTGCCTCGACACAATCCTGTCTCCGAGCTCTACGGCAATTCCTTCAACTTCATTGCTTGATGTTTGCTCTGACATGCACTGTCAACTGTGGGACCTTCTATAGACAGGTGTGTGCCTTTCCAAATCATGTACAATCAATTTTATTTACTACAGGTGCACTCCAATCAAGTTATAGAAACATCAAGGATGATCAATGGAAACAGGATGCACCTGAACTCAATTTCGAGTCTCAAAGCAAAGAGTCTGAATACTTATGTAAATAAGGTATTTATAAAAACCTGTTCTCACTTTGTCATTATAGGGTATTGTGTGTAGATTGATGAAAAATGATTTTTTTTAAATACGGCTATAATGTAACAAAATGTGGAAAAAGTCAAGGGGTCGAAATACTTTCCGAAGGCACTGTAAATATGAAAAAAAAACTGTGGCAAAGAAATTAAAGCTTTCAATTCAGGACATAAAGTTATGTTTGGGGCAAACACACATCACTGAGTGCCGTTCATATTTTCAAGCATGGTGGTGGCTGCATCATGTTTTGGGTATGCTTGTCATCGGCAAAGACTAGGGAGTTTTTTAGGATAAAAGGTAACGGTATAGAGCTAAGCACAGGCAAAAACCTAGCGAAAAATCTGGTTCAGTCTGCTTTCCAACAGACAATGGGAGACAAATTCAGCTTTCAGCAGGACAATAACCTAAAACAAGGCCAAATATACATTGGAGTTGCTTAGCAAGATGACATTGAATGTTCCTAAGTGGCCTAGTTACTGTTTTGACTTAAATTGGCTTGAAAATCTATGGCAAGAATTGAAAATGGCTGTCTAGAAAGGATCAACAACCAGCTTGACAGCTTGAAGAATTAAAAAAAGAATAATGTGCAAATATTGTACAATCAATCCAGGTGTGCAAAGCTCTAATAGACTTACCCAGAAAGACTCACAGCTGTAACCGCTGACAAAGGTGATTCTAACATGTATTGTTTAATGGGTGTGAATACTTTTGTATATGAGATTTCTGTATTTCATTTTCAATAAATTTGCTAACATTTAAAAAAATATGTTTTCACTTTGTCATTATGGAGTATTGTGTTTTCAGTGGCTTGCAAAAGTATTCACCTCCCTTGGCATTTTTCCTATTTTGTTTCCTTACAACCTGGAATTAAAGTGGATTTTTGGGGGGTTTGTATCATTTGATTAACACAACAACACTTAAGATGCAAAATAGTTTTTATTGTTTAACAAATAAAGAAATAAGACAAAACTTGTGTGCATTACTATTCACCCCCACCCCCAAAGCTGCAAGTATCTTGGGGTATGTCTCTATAAGCTTGGCAGATCTAGCCACTGGGATCTTTGCCCATTCTTCAAGGAAAAACTGCTCCAGCTCCTTCAAGTTGGATGGGCTCTGCTGGTGTACAGCAATCTTTAAGTCATACCACAGATTCTCAATTGGATTGAGGTCTGGGTTTGACTAGGCCATTCCAAGACATGGAAATGTTTCCCCTTAAACCACTCGAGTGTTGCTTTAGTGTAACAGTCTTGCTTCCGTCCCTCTCCTCGCCCCAACCTGGGCTCGAACCAGGGACCCTCTGAACACAACAGCAGCCACCCTCGAAGCATCGTTACCCATTGCGCTACAAAAGCCGCGTGCTTGCAGAGCAAGGGGAACAACTACTTCAAGGTCTGGGTAAGTGACTTCACATCGGTTACACTCACCCCCCTTTTGACCTCATCCTTTTCCGCAGCAACCAGTGATCCGGGTCAACAGCATCAATGTAACAGTATTGCTTCCGTCCCTCTCGCCCCTACCTGGGCTCGAACCAGGGACCCTCTGCACACAGACAACAGTCACCCTCGAAGCATCGTTACCCATCGTGCCACAAAAGTCGCGGCCCTTGCAGAGCAAGGGGAACAACTACTTCAAGGTCTCGGAGCAAGTGACGTCACCGATTGAAACGCTATTAGCGCACACCACCACTAACCATTTCACATCAGTTACATTAGCAGCATGCTTAGGTTCATTGTCCTGCTGGAAGGTGAACCTCTGTCCCAGTCTCAAATCTCTGCAAGACTGTAACAGGTTTCCCTCAAGAATTAACCTGTATTTAGCACCACCCATAATTTCTTCAATTCTGACCAGTTTACCAGTCCCTGCCGGTGGAAAAACATCCCCACAGCATGATGCGGCTACCACCATGCTTCACTGTAGGGATGGTATTCTCGGGGTGATGAAAGGTGTTGGGTTTGCGCCATAAAGTGTTTTCCTTGATGGCCAAAAAGCTACATTTTAGTCTCATCTGACCAGAGTACCTTCTTCCATATGTTTGGGGAGTCTCCCACATGCTTTTTGGCAAACATCAAACATGTTTGCTTATTTTTTTCTTTAAGCAATGGCTTTTTTCTGCCCACTCTTCTGTAAAGCCCGGCTCTGTGGAGTGTACGGCTTAAAGTGGTCCTATGGACAGATACTCCAATCTCCGCTGTGTAGTTTTGCAGCTCCTTCAGGGTGATCTTTGGTGTCTTTGTTGTCTCTCTGATTAATGCCCTCCTTGCCTGGTCTGTGAATTTTGGTGGGGGGGCCCCCTCTTGGCAGGTTTGTTGTGCCATATTCTTTCCATTTTTTAATAATCGATTTAATGGTGCTCCTTGGGATGTTCAAAGTTTCTGATGTTTTTTTGTAACCCAACCCTGATCTGTACTTCTCCACAACTTTGTCCCTGACCTGTTTGGAGAGCTCTTTGGTCTTCATGGTGCCACTTGCTTAGTGGTGTTGCAGACTCTGGGGCCTTTCAGAACAGGTTTGTATATATACTGAGATCATGTGACAGATCATGTGCCAGATCATGTGCCACTTAGATTGCACATAGGTGGACTTTATTTAACTAATTATGTGACTTCTAAAGGTAATTGGTTGCACCAGATCTTATTTAGGGGCTTCATAGCAAAGGGGGTGAATAAATATGCACGCAGCACTTTTTATTTTTTTTGAAATAAGTTTTTTTTTTTTCACTTCACCAATTTGGACTATTTTGTGTATGTCCATTACATCAAATCCAAATCTATTTAAATTACAGGTTGTAATGCAACAAAATAGGAGAAATGCCAAGGGGGGTGAATCCTTTTCAAGGCACTGTAGTTGGGTGAGAAAAACAATCGATTTAATACATTTTGAATTCAGGCTGTAACACAACAAAATGTGGAATAAGTCAAGGGGTATAAATACTTTCTGAAGGCACTGTATATCTTATTTTTTCACCACATTTCCATGAATTTGAAATGCGTGAAGCCTATTAAAAACACGTACCTCTTGTGTCAGTCTGCAGAGGCTGCAGGTCCTGGGGTCAAGCAGGAGAGGTCTGAAGGAGGGGAGGACCCACGGCACAGCAGAGACATCCAGACTGGATCAGCGACTGGAGTGGCGCCCCCTGTAGCCACGGCGGAACCCAACACCACCCCAGCGCAGCCTAGGACCCAATGCAGCATCACGGAGGTCAGTGGAACGCCGAACGCCGCCCTCAAGTCAGAGACGGACACCGAGACTTTAACAGGGCTGGGACAACTGGGCTGTCCTCCTGCTCCCCGCTCAGAGAATTTACTTTACGGTAGCCCAAGGATGGTTCTATCCCATCAGGACTCAGGTGACTCGATACAGGCTGGCAATGATCCGTCTTGTTCATATGCTACAGAGATACCTGGTGACATGCCTGTGGGCTTAGATACACAGACTAATCCAATGAGAGGGGAAATGAACTTGTACAGTAGTAGTGTATACTCTGAAGGGCACCTAGAAAAGAAAGAGGTTATAGTGGTAGATGAGGTGAAAGTGGAGGGTGATGCACCTCTGACATGGAATGTAGACGAGACTCACTTAAGAGAAGGACACTCACTAGGCAACACCAGTGACTTAGACTACAATGTGGTGACCCACTCCCCTTTACTCACTTTCAGGGATCGTGACCCAGTGTCCACGTCGATGGCACCTTCTGATTCACACGGTCGCATCCTTTTCGATCAGGTATTGAACTCAAACAAAAGGAATAGAGCTAAGGGTCAGGGAGGGGGAGACATATCAGGCAATAGTAAAGAGAAACGGTTCCTCTGCATGTTCTGTAACAAAGCCTTCAGCTGCCCCCAGAAGGTGGAGATTCACCAGAGGGTCCACACAGGGGAGAAACCCTTCAGCTGTACCCAGTGTCACATGCGCTTCGCCCAGGCTTGCACCCTGAAGAGGCACCAAAGGGTCCACACGGGGGAGAAACCCTACAGCTGTACCCAGTGTCACATGCGCTTTGCCCAGGCTGGTAACCTGAAGATGCACCTGAAGGTCCACACGGGAGAAAGGTCTTCTGACATTTAGATAAAATCCTGCATTAAAGACTGATGAATTGTCATTGTTGTCAGCATAAAATATCCACAGATGCATTTGGAATACTGAGTAACATATTTCAGTGTTGAATATTCCTGGGTAGAATATTTCATCCAGTGTGATATATAAGCCTAAAAACTCTGTTACATGTTGTGTTTATACTGTGTAAGCTATATGTTGGTCACAAATGCCTATTTCATTTCTTCAATTCAACTTAATTTTTTCCACAAGAAAATGAATTCAATTTATCAAATTCATTCAGTTTTTTGTTGAGACGTGTGGTTTTCACATGGTGTATTTAACACTTGTTTCTGTTTAATAAACACAAAATGGGACTTTCATTGAGACTTTTAGTATACATCACATCTGATCTCACCCTATTCTTTATTAACACAATGTTTTATAACCAATATACACTTACTAAATATATCTAAGACTTGCCCCATAACATGAAGTAAAATGTTAATGTTTCAAACATGCATACTGCCTCCAGCTCACACTGCAAGTGGTGTGTGATGCACTGAATGGCGAATGGGAAGTGCGCTTCAATTACCAGTTGAGAATTAAAAACAGTATCTCTATGTAATAGTGACCAACACTTGCATGTGCGGTGCGCTTTTAACAGCGTTTTCCCGCTAATTGCATTACGGAAAGAAAATTCGCACACTACCTTGTGCACATTGCTGTGCTTTATGTGAAGAAATAATAGTTCATCAACATTTTAAGCTAAACGTTCTGATCTGTTGCATCAGCCTCATTGCTTTAAAAAAATGTTGATGTAGCCGAGGCCTACTGGTTGATTGACTTTGATCTTTCGTCCCACAACTGTCCCAGAGTCTGTTAGGAATAGGCTATTTCTTTCTCGCACAAAACAACAAGCTGACCAATAGAATAGGTACTCTTTTCTACTATTGGGGATAGTAGATTGACATAGGCTAGTGATAATGCGGTTTGACTTTTCTTCAGCCAACAAGAAGAGTATCAATGTGGACAGTTATTCTAACATCTTCAATGTGCGCATCGGAATTCGGTAAGACGGATGCACTTCTATTGAGCTGAATGACAAATGTCTGAAGTCTGAATAGTATTAGGTCAGAGCCCGAATCCACACAAAAAAGTGAGTGCTGACCTGCATCCGTTTTGCCTTTTAGATCATAATGAATAAGATTATATGTACAGATCCTAGATCAGCACTCCTACTCTGATACATGTTGTCTTATATGTGGGACCACGTCTTTTGAATTATCAAACCATTAAAGACTGCCAAGTAATCAAATCAACTAACATGTTTGCATAGTACTCATAGCAATCCCTCATTGCCCAATCAGAAGATGCTCCATATCAGATTTCTAAGTCCAACATCCTCTCACTCTGTATCTCTTACAGTCAGTAGACATAGAGGATGGGAAGCCTGATCTGCTGCTGGTCAAAGAAGAGACCGTAGAGGATGGACCAGAGAGCATTGATCTGCTGATTGGACTAAAGATGGGGGAGCAAGGTAAGGGAGAAATACTGTACATATAACCTACATACAGTAATAGATCTTCAATGGGAATAGTGATGCACCTGGCTATTGGGTTGTTCCACCAATTAGGTGGTTTTTGAGTAGTGTAACTTGGCGTAAAAAATAAAGAACACATATTCAATTGAATAAAAAAACACTTTTTCCCCATCTAAAAAAAAAGCCTATTAAGTACCAAATAAAGTAACATGGTTGACCATAACAGGGTTTAGAAATTCATCTTAAATCAGTCATGAATCCCCTTGTGAAGGGGAATGGTTGGCTAAACATGACTGTTACCATGGTTACTCCATGATAGTCTTAAATAAATAGTCTCTACAAGGCAGAATATTGAATAAAATTATATTAGAAATTTTCCCAAAAAATAGTATTTTTTTTAAAAATCAACATTTTGGCTTGTAGAGGTCTTGAGTGGAAACTTTCCTGATCCAAATGCACATTTCTGCCCGACATTGAATTACATAGAGCCTTCTTCAGCCTAGGGGAATGGACCCTTCTTATGTGCAACAGGAAGGGACAATTGAATGCAAGCTTCACAAAAAACAAAAATATTTCTAGCCTATCTATAGGTAACAGAGTTGATGTGTTAAGCTCGACCCATTCAGTTTCCCAACACAAAACACCAGAATATGTCCAAAAAGAGTAGAACCAGCTCACCTGATTTTACACTATGATTTCACGATTATATGTTCAATGTCTTTTGAAAATAATATTTTTTTACTGTAAAATTAGGGACATTAAAAAAAATGTTTACCTTAAAATGAATCACTAATCACAAATAATAATGAAGGAGCTCCCACATATGCTGAGCACTTGTTGGCTGCTTTTTCTTCACACTGCAGTACAACTCATCCCAAACCATCCCAATAGGGTTGAGGTCAGGTGATTGTAGAGGCCAGGTCATCTGATGCAGCACTCCATCATTCTCCTTCTTGGTCAAATAACCCTTACACAGCCTGGAGGTGTGTTTTGGGTCATTGTCCTGTTGAAAAACAAATAGTCCCACTAAGCGCAAACCAGCTTGGATGGTGTATTACTGCTGAATGCTTTAGTAGCCATGCTGGTTAAGTGTGCCTTGAATTCTAAATAAATCACTGACTGTCACCAGCAAAGCACCATCACACCACCTCCTCCATGCTGGGAACCACACAGGTGAAGATAATCCATTCACCTACTCTGCGTCTCACAAAGACAGTGGTTGGAACAAAAAACAAAACAAACAAAAAAATCGCCAATTTGGACTTATCAGACCAAAGGACAGATTTCCACTGGTCTAATGTTCATTGCTGGTGTTTCTTGGCCCAAGCAGGTCTTTTCTTCTAATTGGTGTCCTTTAGTAGTTGTTTCTTTGAACCAATTTGACCATGAATGCCTGATTCAATCTGTCTCCTCTGAACAGTTGATGTTGAGATGTGTCTGTTACTTGAACTCTGTGAAGCATTTATTTGGGCTGCAATCTGAGGTGCAGTTAACTCTAAAGAAACGTATCCTCTGCAGCAGAGGTAACTCTGGGTCTTCCTTTCTAGTTGCGGTCCTCATGAGTCAGTTTCATCATAGCTCGATGGTTTTTGCGACAGCACTTTAAGAAACTTTCAGAGTTATAGAAATGTTCCGCATCGACACAGCAGAGAGAAAGACTTTGGTGCACATATCTGGACCTATGTGATGTAGTACCAACTTTTCGGGGACCACTTTTGGCTCTTACGTGCTAGTTTCATAACTACTGGCTACAAATTATACAAAAGTACCAGAGAATCTCTTTAAAGAGTGGCCTATCGGGCCTCCCGAGTGGCGCAGTGGTCTAAGGCACAACATCGTAGTTGCAAGCTGTGCCACTAGAGATCCCGGTTCGAGTCCAGGCTCTGTCACCTGTCCGTACAGGGGTTGTAGTGATGAGACTAACTACCAATTGGCAACCACGAAAATGGTGAGAAAAACAGGTAATAGGAAAGAAAGAATAATAACTTAAAAGTTGCCAATCCACTTAAATCCAATATTTCACAAAAAAAAAGTCTTAAACTAGTCATATTTTGGTCATATGGCATCCTGATCAGAATAAGACCATTATATAACATCATAATGACATGTGCCTGTTGGTATGGAGTACTGTCTCATGTGGTCTCACCCTCTCAGGCCCCAGAGCTTTATCAGGGTGTTTGAGTGACTGGAGTGGGATTTTTTTTGTTTTTGTGGAATAATGTTATTTTCCCTATCCCCAATAATATCATGTCATTTTCTTTTGTCTATTTTCTTCACCCCATCCAGTTGGTGGCGGCAATATACCTTTTGCGTGAAATTCGCAACTAAACCTCACCTAAGAAGTAGTAAACGGAAGTAAGCGTTGACCAGTTAACATTTTCACATTAGCGTTTTTATTGTTGCCATTTAGACATTTATTAAACCCATGGAACTGAAAATATTACTAATTTAACTACATAGCATCACGTACTTGCCCCAGGTAGTCTTTGATTCGCGTTTGAGACAGGACTTGGTTAATGTTGTCTAGGTAAAGTTAGCTGCTAACGTTAGTTAACAATGGCTGACAGTGTGGTTTTTCACACTCAAATAGCCTCCATTATGGAGGTACTAGCGAATACAGCCGTGGCAGAGGTCTGTAAACTCGTAGATGACGACTATGCAGTGTTTCGTTTTGAAATAACTCAAAACCAGAAAGAAAACAGGGCGTTGCGAAGGAAACTACAGCTACTGGAACTGAAGGTGGCACGGGAGCGCGTCTTCGCCAGTCGTGTCAAGATTATTGACCAGTACAGAGGAATGGCAAGAGGTACATTTTTCAAGGCCCAGGCTGCGGGGGCTGCCCCGTTCCCCTTTGTGCATGTGTGTCTTTAGATGTGTTAATCAGAATTGTATCTTGGTACATTTTTGGATAGTTAGTATGCAATAATTCACCTGATTACTTAGCTACCTTTCCCGAAGACATAATAGGGTCGTCTGCCCCCAAAATGAGCTTAACCAAAACCATCACATTGTTTTAAGCGAGTAAATTATAGATAATGCAGTAAATCAAGAATCTGTTTATGATATTGGGTTGTTCCATTTGATTTCAGTCACTTTTTGACCACATCCCTTTTGATTTGAACGAAACTTTCTATACATATTTGCTCATGGTAGAAGTGGTCAGAAAGTATTTAGGAGATAGATGTGCTCAAAGTTGACGAGTTTTACATACCCTACCATGAAACATCCATGTCTAAATCACTGGAAAATTAAAGTGATGGAGTTGTATATAATGTAAAAGCTTACAAACAGGGTTGTCAAACTATTTAATACTTTATTTATTTTAAAACTTTTTTTTACCATTAACGTCAATTATCTAAAAAGGCTAAAAACAGCTACTTTCTCAGAACGGTTAATTTCTGACTACTTCTAATCATGGGCAAATGTGTATAAAAGTTTAGTCCAAATTAAAAGTTGTGCTGTCAAAATATAATTGAAATTAAATGGAAAGACATCTACAATATCATCTAACTTGATTTACTGCATTTTCCATTATTTACTAATTGAAAACAATGTGATGCATGGAACATAATCAATAGTATATCAAGAAGTTATATCCTTGCCAATTTTAGACCATGTCAATAGTGTATAATATACCTTGAAGCATTGACCGTAGCTAACCTAACCTCTTTTCCCCCAATTACTGTCTCGGGTGAAGGAGATCTCACTGGAGGCCACAGGAGCTTTGTGAAGCCAGCGGGACACAATACACTGATAGATGACCAACCAGTCACTGTTGATGAGGGGAGGGGAACCTCAACCCAGCACATTATCGTGATCGAGGTTAGTGTAATAGTATTGCATTAAATATTACAGTTACATTGTAAATCAAATGTGTCTGTTTATTTAAGTAAGGCTCCCCTCAGGTATTCACTGTACAACATGTACATTGAAAATGGCGCCGGAAAAGGCTGACGTTTTACATGTCCCCAACCGATAGTGTTTTTGTTAGTTTATTTGCGTGGTTTGTAACTTATTTTTTAAACTTATTTTGTACATATTGTTTCTTATGACCGAAAATAACTTCTGGACATCAGGACTGCGATTACTCACCACGGACTGGCAGAATCCTTTTTTTCCTTTGAGTCTGACTCAAATGATATACTGCTTTTTCAGGAACAGGCCCAGATCCCCGTGATTTGCGTGAAGAGGAGGCAGAGAAAAAGGAGCTAGAGGGCAGGCTGCCTTCAGAGAATTCTTAGATGATTGAATAAAGCCCCAATTCCTTCCATTCTGTTAGCAAACATGCAATCTTTGGAGAATAAAATCGATGACCCACGCGGAAGATTAAATGACCAACGGGACATTCAAAACTAATGTCATGGCTGAACGACGACACTATCCACATACAGCAAATCCCGCTATGCCCTCCAACGAACCATCAAACAAGCAAAGCGTCAATACAGGACTAAGATCGAATCATACTACACCGGCTCTGGCGCTAGTCAGATGTGGCAGGGCTTGCAAACCATTCGACTACAAAGGGAAGCACAGCCGAGAGCTGCCCAGTGACACAAGTCTACCAGACGAGCTAAACTACTTCTATGCTCGCTTCGAGCCAAATAACACTGGAACATGCATGAGAGCACTAGCTGTTCCGGAAGACAGTGTGTCACTCTCTCCGCAGCCGATGTGAGTAAGACCTTTAAACAGGTCAACATTCACAAGGCCGCAGGACCAGAGAGATTACCAGGATGTGTACTGCGAGTATGCGCTGACCAACTGGCAAGTGTCTTCACTGACATTTTCAACCTCTCCCTGTCCAAGTCTGTAATGCCAACATTTTAAGCAGACCACCATAGTGCTTGACCCAAGAACACTAAGGTAACCTGCCTAAATGACTTCCAACCCGTAGCACTCACGTCTGTAGCCATGAAGTACTTTGAAAAGGCTGGTCAAGGCTCACATCAGCACCATTATCCCAGAAACCCTAGACCCACTCCAATTTGCATACTGCCCCAACAGATCCACAGATGATGCAATCTCTGTTGCACTCCACACTTCCCTTTCCCACCTGGACAAAAGGAACACCTATTTGTGAAAATGCTATTCATTGACGACAGCTCAGTGTTCAACACCATAGTGCCATCAAAGCTCATCAATAAGCTAAGGACCCTGGGACTAAACACATCCCTCTGCAACTGTATTCTGGACTTCCTGACGGGCCGCCTCCAGGTGGTAAGGGTAGGCAACAACACATCAGCCACGCTGATCCTCCACATAGGGGCCCCTCAGGGGTGTGTGCTCAGTCCCCTCCTGTACTCCCTGTTCACTCATGATTGCACAGCCAGGCATGACACAACAGTGGTAGGCCTGATCACCGACAACGACGAGACAGCGTACAAGGAGGAGGTCAGAGACCTGGCCGTGTGGTGCCAGGACAACAACCTCTCCCTCAACATGAATAAGACAAAGGAGATGATTGTGGACTACAGGAAAAAGAGGACAGAGCACTCCCCCATTCTCATCGATGGGGCTGCAGTGGAGCAGCTTGAGATATTCAAGTTCCTTGGTGTCCACATCACCAACAAACTAACATGGTCCAAGCACACCAAGACAGTCGTGAAGAGGGCACGACAAAACCTATTCCCCCTCAGGGGACTTAAAAGATTTGGCATGGGTCCTCAGATCCTCAAAAGGTTCTACAGCTGCACAATCGAGAGCATCCTAACTGGTTGCATCACTGCCTGGTATGGCAACTGCTCGGCCTCCAACCGCAAGGCACTACAGAGGATAGTGTGAATGGACTAGTACATCACTGTGGCCAAGCTTTCCGCCATCCAGGACCTCTATACCAGACAGTGTCAGAGGAAGGCCCTAAAAATACTCCAGCCACCTCAGTCATAGACTTTTCTCTCTGCCTCCGCACGGCAAGCGGTACCGGAGCGCCAAGTCTATGTCCATAAGGCTCCTGAACATCTAATCAAATGGCTACCCAGACTATTTGAATTGCCCCCACCCCCCCTTCTCCCCCTCTCTTACACCGCTGCTACTCTCTTATCATTTATTCATAGTCACTTTAATAACTCTACCTACATGTACATATTACCTCAACTAACCAGTGCCCCCGCACATTGACTCTGTACCACCGGTACCCCTGTATATAGTCTCACTATTGTTATTATGCTGCTGCTCTTTAATGACTTGTTACTTTTATTTCTTAGGGGCTCGTAAGTAAGCATTAACTGTAAGGTCTACTACCCCTGTTGTGTTCGGCGCATGTGACTAATAAAATTTGATTTGACATCCTCATTTATCTGCCATAGGGGAACTTGTAAGACTCCCCTAGGACATTGTTATACAATTCAACTCATGTACTGGTAACAACCTCCTCTTCTTGTGTCAGTCTGCAGATGCAGGTTCTGGGGTCAAGCTGGAGAGGTCTGAAAGAGAGGAGGACCCATGGCATAGCAGAGACACCCAGACTCGAGCAGCTGTAGAGCCCCATGTAGCCACAAAGGACACCCCCACCATCGCCCCAGCACCGCCCAGGACCCGACGCAGAATCACGGAGGTCAGTGGAACGCAGAACGCCGTCCTCAAGTCAGACACCAAGACTTTAACCGTAACACACAGGCTCCTACACACTGGATCTGACCACAGATCAGACCCAGAGAGACTGGGGCTGGGGATACTGGGCTGTCCTCCTGCTCCTGGCTCAGAGTATTTACCTTACGGTAACCCAAACCCGAGGACTGCTCATTCCCTTCGGGATTCAGGTGATGCATTAGAGACTGGCAATGATCGGTCTTCTTCTTACGCTACAGAGATGGACCCTGGCATCATGCACTTGGGCTTAGAGACACAGACTGATCTGTCTAAAGGGGACTGGAACCCCTACCGTAGTAGTGTATACTCTGAAGAGTCCGAAGAAAGAAATAAGAAAGGGGAGGGTCTGGTCATAGATGAAGTCACTGTGAAAGTGGAGGGCGACGCTCCTCTGACATGGAATGTAGATAAGACTCACTTAGGAGGACACTCACAAGGCAGAGATTTCTTAAATTACAGGGAAAGCTTAGAGACAAATCCAAATGTCACAACCCACTCCCCTTTACACACGGTCAGGGATCATGAGTCAGTGTCCATGTCGATGGGACCTTCGAAGTCACAGGACCGCGTCCTTTTCGATCAGGTATTGAACTCAAAGGGCCAAAAGGCTAAGGCACGGGGTAGAGGAGCAACATCAGGCAAAAGTAAAGAGAAGCGGTTCTTATGCATGTTCTGTAACAAAGGCTTCAGCTGCCCCCAGAAGGTGGAGATCCACCAGAGGGTCCACACAGGGGAGAAACCCTTCGGATGTACCCAGTGTCATATGCGCTTCGCTGAGGCTGGCAACCTAAAGAAGCACCAGAGGGTCCACACAGGAGAGAAACCATTTGGCTGTACCCAGTGTCACATGCGCTTCGCCCAGGCTGGTCACCTGAAGAGACACCAGAGGGTCCACACAGGGGAGAAATAATACAGCTGGTCCCAGTGTGAGAACAGATTCTCCAGCCAGCACCAGCTGAAGATGCACCTGAAGGGCTACGCGGGTGAAAGGCGGTTCACCTCTACGCAATGCGGGAAGAGGTTGTCAGAGATGAGCTACCTCAGAATACACCAGTTGAAAAAATCATTCCACTATAGCCTCTGATGTTTAGATCAAACACTGCATTAAAGTTTAATTTTCATTATTGTCAGCAGAAAATCATTTGGAATAACCAGAGTAACAGATTTCAGTGTTGAGTATTCCTGTGTAGAATATTGCATCCAGACATTGTGTGATATACACTGAGTGTACAAAACATGAAGGATACCTGCTCTTTCCATGCCAGACTGACCAGGTGAATACAGGTGAAAGCTTTGATCGCTTATTGATGTCACTTTTTAAATACACTTCAATCAGTGTAGATGGAGGAGTAGAGAGGTTAAAGAAGGATTGTTAAAGCCTTGACACAAGATACATGTATGTGTGCCATTCAGAGGGTGACTGGGCAAGACAGAATATTTTTATATAATTAAGTGCCTTTGTAAGGTGTATGGTAGTACAGTCGGAGTCATTGAAACTCGTTTTTCAACCACTACACAAATTTCTTGTAAACAAACTATAGTTTTGGCAAGTCGGTTAGGACATCTCTTTTGTGCATGATACAAGTCATTTTTCCAACACTTGTGATACAGTGAAATAATCTGTAAACAATTCCAGTGGGTCAGAGGTTTACATACACTAAATTGACTGCCTTTTAACAGCTTGGAAAATTCCAGAAAATTATGTAATGGCTTTAGAAGCTTCTGATAGGTTAATTGAAATCATTTGAGTTAATTAGAGGTGTACCTGTGGATGTATTTCAAGGCCTACCTTCAAACTCAATGCCTCTTTGCTTGACATAATGGGAAAATCAAAAGAAATCAGCCAAGACCTCAGAAAACAAATTGTAGACCTTCACAAGTCTGGTTCATCCTTGGGAGCAATTTCCAAAGGCCTGAAGGTACCACGTTCATCTGTACAAATAATTGTACGCAAGTATACACACCATGGGACCACGGACGTGTTCTGTCTCTTAGAGATGAACGTACTTTTGTGCAAATCCATCCCAGAACAACAGCAAAGGACCTTGTGAAGCTGCTGGAGGAAACAGGTACAAACGTATCTATATCTACAGTAAAACGAATCCTATATCGACATAAACTGAAAGGCTGCTCAGCAAGGAAGGCACTGCTCCAAAACCACCGTAAAAAATCCAGACTATGGTTTGCAACGGCACATGGGGACAAAGATTGTACTTTTTGGAGAAATGTTCTCTGGTCTAATGAAACTAAAATAGAACTGTCTGGCCATAATGACCATCGTTATGTTTGGAGGAAAAATGTGGAGGCTTGCAAGCCGAAGAATACCATCCCAATCGTGAAGCACGGGGGTGGCAGCATCATGTTGTGGGAGTGCTTTGCTGCAGGAGGGACTGGTGCACTTCACAAAATAGATGGCATCATGAGGTAGGAAAATTATGTAGATATATTGAAGCAACATCTCAAGACATCATTCAGGAAGTAAATGCTTGGTTGCAAATGGGTCTTCCAAATGGAAAATGAATTAAGCATACTTCCAAAGTTGTGGCAACATGGCTTAAGGACAACAAAGACAAGGTATTGGAGTGGCCATCACAAAGTCCTGACCTCAATCCTATAGAAAATGTGTGGGCAGAACTGAAAAAGCATGTGCGAGCAAGGAGGCCTACAAACCTGACTCAGTTACACCAGCTCTGTCAGGAGGAATGGGCCAAAATTCACCCAACTTATTGTGGGAAGCTTGTGGAAGGCTACCCAAAACGTTTGACCCAAGTTAAACAATTTAAAGGCAATGCTACCAAATATTAATTGAGTGTAGGTAAACTTCTGACCCACTGGGAATGTGATGAAATAAATCATTATTTCTACTATTATTCTGACATTTCACATTCTTAAAATAAAGTGGTGATCCTAACTGGCCTAAAACAGGGAATGTTTACTAGGATTAAATGTCAGGAATTGTGAAAACTGAGTTTAAATGTGTTTGGCTAAGGTGTATGTAAACTTCCAACTTCAACTGTAGATGACAGGCGCACCGGTTTGTGTCAAGAACTGCAACGCTGCTGGATTTTTCACGCTCAACAGTTTTCTGTGTGTATCAAGCATGGTCCACCACCCAACGGACATCCAGCCAACTTGTAGGAAGAATTGGAGTCAACACGGGCCAGAATCCCTGTGGAAAGCCTTTGACATCTTGTAAAGTCCCTACCCCAACAAATTGATGCCGTTCCGAGGGCAAAAAAGGGAGGGGGTGCAACTCAATATTAGGAAGGTTTCAATGTTTTGTAAGTACTGCGTTTGATTCTAACATGTATTGACTCAGGGGTTGAATACTTATCTAATCAAGATAGTTTTATTTTTCATTTTTTACTTACAAATGTTACATTTTTCTTACACTTTTACAGAGTTTTGTGTAGATCCTTGGAGGGGAAAAAAAGGACAATTTAATCCATTTTAATTCCACTTTAACAACAAAATTTGGAAAAAGTAAAGATGATATTTTGTGTTTGTACTGTGTAGGCTAAATTATGTTCACAAATGCCTATTTCATTACTTCCATTCAACTTAATTTTTTTCCAAAGACACTTTTGTTGAGAAAATGAATGCAGTTTGTCAAGCAGATTTGTAGTGGAGACGTGCATGTTTGGTTTTCATATGGTGTATTTAAAATTAGTTTTGTTTAATAAAAACAATGGGACTTTTCATTCTAATACTTAAAAAAATACTTGACTCTCTTTAGTATACACTGCATCTTATCCTACCCTATTCTGTATACACTTGACAGCACATTGTAACCAATATACACCCATACACTAACAAACACCTACTGTACATTTCAAAATAGTTAAGTCTATTGATATTTATGTCCACCATGATGGGTTTAACAACAATGAAGTCATTCTGTAACTACAGTATAGGACTCAAACGTAGTGGGGATGGGTAAACACTCCATGTTGAAAGTGTGTTTATCTGTGTATACGTACCTGAGGGAGTGTATGTCTGTGTAATCTGTCTCTACTAGGAGGAGGAGGGTCCAGAGGTGCTGCTGGTGAAGGAGGAGGGTCTGGGGAACCCTGAGGGGACCATGGTCATGGAGGACAACCAGCCTACATCTCCTCCTAAACCCACAGAGGAACTAGCTGAGCAGCACAGGACCACACAGTCTCACTGAGGTGAGCCCACTGTGAACTACTGTCTGAATGGTATTAGGTCAGAGCTCGTATCCACAAAGCCTCTCAGAATCAGAGTGCTGTTGTCTTATCAAACCATGAAAGTGTGTAAAGTAATCAAAAACTAACATGTTTGCATAGTATTCATAGCAATCCCTCATTGCCCAATCAGATAATGCTTCATAGCAGGGTGCTCATATCAGATTTCTTGATCCAACATCCTCTCACTCTGTATCTCTTAGTCAGACATGGAGGATGGGAAGCCTGATCTGCTGCTGGTCAAAGAGGAGACAATAGAAGACGGACCAGAGAGCATTGACCTGCTGAGTGGACTAAAGATGGGGGAGCAAGGTAAGGGGGAAATAATTACAGCATAGAGCAACTTATGTTTGCATACAAAAACACACATCTTAACTTGACCAGGTAATTGACCAAAGAAAAATCCATATGTAGTGTTTTCTCTGACACGTTTGTAAAGTCTATCTTCTAACCTCCTTCTGCAGGTGGTTGGCCGGAGGGCAACAGATTAGACTGGGTGGCCAACTTGGATTCCAAGACTCAGACGGGTGCAGCCAAGGTCCCAGGGGACGACACCACCGAGCAGGCCAGGACCAGAGACCAGAGTTAATCTCCCAGTGTCTGGTGGAAAGCAGACTAAACCAGGATTTCCTCTAGGATTTTGCCTGTGCTTAGCTCCATTCTGTTTATTTTTTATCCTGAAAAACTCCTGTCCTTAATGATTACAAGCATACCCATAACATGATGCAGCTACCACTATGCTTGAATATCGGGAGAGTGGTACTCAGTAATGTGTTGTATTGGATTTGCCACAAACATAACACTTTGTATTCAGGACAAAAAGTTAATTGCTTTGCCACATTTTTTGCAGTATGACTTCAGTGCCTTGTTGCAAACAGGATGCATGTTTTATTTATATTCTGTACAGGCTTCCTCCTTTTCACTCTGCAATTAGGTTAGTATTGTGGACTAGCTACAATGTTGTTGATCCTTCCTCTGTTTTCTCCTATCATAGAGCCATTAAACTAACTGTTTTCAAGTCACCATGAGCCTCATGGTGAAATCCCTGAGCTGTTTCCTTCCTCTCCGGCAACTGAGTTAGGAAGTATGCCTAACTGTATTTTTGTAGTAACTGGGTGTATTGGTACACCATCTAAAGTGTAATTAATAACTTTATCATACTCACAAATCATGTTAAACCCTATTATTGCATACAGAGTGAGTCTATACAACTTGCTAAGCATATTTTGACTCCTGAACTTTAGGCTTGTCATAAAAAATCTAAATGTAATCAATTTTAAATTCAAGCTGTAACAACTAAATGTGGAAAGAGTCAAGAGGTGTGAATACTGTATTTTAAAGAAGTGAGCTCAGCTAACCTGTCAGGGGATGGGCAGAGGGAGAGAACGAGAGAGGAGCACCCTGGAGTGCTGGATATGAGGGAGGATGTAAATTATGCATTGAATGCACCATTTACCATGGCAGAGGTGAAGACAGCAATAGGCAAGGCTGGGTTAACTTCACCTGGGAAAGATGTTTGCTCTGTCATATTGGCCCATGTCCGCGATGAGGCGCTGGATAATGTATTGGATTGAGGTCAAAGCTTTGTGATGGCCACTCCAATACCTTGACTGTTGTCCTTAAGCCATTTTGCCACAACTTTGGAACCATGCTTGGGGTCATTGTCCATTTGGAAGACCCATTTGCGACCAAGCTTTATCTTCCTGACTGATGTCTTGAGATGTTGCGTCAATATATCCACATAATTTTCCTTGTTCATGATGCCATCTATTTTGTGAAGAGCACCAGTCCCTCCTGCAGCAAAGCACCACCACAACATGATGCTGCCACCCCTGTGCTTCTATTCAGTTCTAATTGTGTTTCATCAGACCAGAGGACATTTCTCCAAAAAGTACGGTCTTTGTCCCCATGTGCGGTTGCAAACCGTAGTCTTGGTTTTTTATGGCGGTTTTGGAATGGTGGCTCCTTCCTTGCTGAGCGGCCTTTCAGGTTATGTCGATATAGGACTAATTTTACTGTGGATATATTTAGATACTTTGGTACCTGTTTCCTCCAGCATCTTCACAAGGTCCTTTGCTGCTGTTCTGGGATTGATTTTCACTTTTTGCCCCACAGTACTTCATCTCTAGGAGACAGAACACGTCTCCTTCCTGAGCGGTATGACGGCTGCGTGGTCCCATGGTGTTTATACTTGAGTACTATTATTTGTACAGATGAACATGGTACCTTCAGGCGTTTGGAAATTGCTCCCAAGGGTGAACCAGACTTGTGAAGGTCTACAATTTTTTTTCTGAGGTCTTGGCTGATTTCTTTTGATTTTCCCATGATGTCAAGCAAAGAGGCACTGAGTTTGAAGGTAGGCCTTGAAATACATCCACAGGTACACCTCCAAATGACTCAAATGATGTCAATTAGGCTATCAGAAGCTTCTAAAGCCATGACATAATTTTCTGGAATTTTCCAAGCTGTTTAAAGGCACAGTCCACTTAGTGTATGTAAACGTCTGACCCACTGAAATTGTGATAGTGAAATAATCTGTCTGTAAACAATTTTTGCACAAAGTAGATGTCCTAACCGACTTGCCAAAACTATAGTTTGTAAACATGACATTTGTGGAGTGGTTGAAAAACAAGTTTTAATGACTCCAATCTAAGTGTATGTACACTTTTGACTTCAACTGTATGTAAGATTATGGAGAGACTTACTTCCTGGAGAACAGGGGGTTAATATTGCCACATCAGAGTGGGTTCAGGAAGGGGAACTATGGACCCAGTGCTCTGCTTAGAAGCAGAGGAGACTGTTGTAGCTGTCTTGTTTGATGTGGATGGCGTATGATATGGTAATCAAGCTTGACCTTATTGGTGTAGGAAGTAGAACGTTCAACTGTTTGGAAGGTCTATCCAGGTGAGGGTGGGGCAGCTACTTGGTGGATAATGGTAAACCACAGGGGAGCGTGATTAGTTGGGATGCACCGACATTACAATTTTGGCCGATAGCTGATATTTTCTTTACCAAAAAAACCAATACCGATAACCGATATTTCTAGTACATTTAAATAGTTTAAACACACACTAAAAAGTTATTCTGTTGGCATTTACGGATGTACCATTACCAGTATAACAATCAAAACCTATTTCTTTCACTTACTTGCTGTGCGGTTTTGATGTTTATTTATTCAGTCTTAACCAGGATTTCATCATACATGTCAAGCAGTGAAGTTTCAGCTCTCTTTGTCCGTGGCCTCTCTTCCTCGGTGCGCACTGTCACTGTTTCTATCTTGTCCAGCTGTGTCTGTAACATTTCACATAAACCCTGTGTCTTGTCTGCATCGAAGTAGCGGTCCTTGCATCGAGCATGGTGGCGAAACAGTAGAGGCTCAGAGAGAATCCCAACGAATCGCTTGTTCACAGCCTCTTGTAGAGTACTTTTGCAAGTTTTAACCCCGCGGTCTGTGTCGGCAGTTTCGTTGAGCAGGCGTTTCAATGCCGTGACAGAGGGTATCACGTCTGCTGCAGACGCTGTTGATGAGCTTATTTCTCGAGTCAGTTCGAATGTAGCTAGGAGTGTGTTCATGTTTCCAAGTTTCAAACATGTTCTCAAATGCCATTGAAATGGCAGCAGTGATATGAGAACCAGCACATTCTTGAGCATGCAATACGGCTTTCCTCAGTACGAAATTCTCGTTGACCCACTGCGCTATCAGACTCAGCATGTTCACTGGGCTGACAGCGCTGGTCCAAATTTCAGTCGTGAAGCTAATAGCAGTGACGCCCATAGCTTATGAATATGCGTTTCAACAATACTCTGTAACTCCGGTAAGGTAACATCTGAAAAATAGCGCATACTTGGTAGTGTGTACCGGGGCTTGAGTTGCTCGACCAGTCGACGAAAGCCAAAATCATCCACGACATTGTCAAGGGCAATGAATTCCAATATCTTGGCGATAATGGATTTCGCCTTTGAGTTGTCTCGCTGAAATGTTCTTACTCTTTCAAATGACTGCTCAACTTGAACTTTTTTAGTTGTTGGTGTTGCGCTGTATTTTTTGTGGCGTCATTACGTCATCTACCTACATTATATAGGTGTGCCGGTCAGCTTTGACATTGGTTTTGCACATCTGCGTTAAACTAGACACCGCCGCCGATGTTGGCATTTTTAGCTAATATCGTCCGATTCTGATATACTTACCAATGTATGTTGTGCATCCCTAGTGATTTGTCATCTTTTGTTCTCAATCAATATCAATTATGTTTACTCTCAGGTACAGCTGGATATTGGAAGGTCTTTATTTGCAGATGATGGGGCCTAATGGAAGAAATGTACCATTCACAGTCAGGATGTACAGGAAGCAGTCGTAGGGATTCAGATTCTCTGTAGAGAAGTCAAACAGTGTTCTTTACCATGAGGAAGGTGGGAGATGAGGTACGTCTGAGGTTGTATGGGAGAGACTGGGGGCCTTCAGGTTCCTAGGGATGTACTTTGACATAAGGCTGACCTGGGCAGAACACATTGAGAGAGTGGTGGGAAAATTCTATAGGTTCTGAATGTGATGCGCTGTCTGTAGCTTATGGTTCAGCAGCCAGGATATCACTGGAAAGATTAGAACAGGGCTCCGGGCAGCCGAGCGGAAATGGAGGAAAACTCGCCTCCCTGCGGACCTGGCATCCTTTCACTCCCTCCTCTCTACATTTTCCTCCTCTGTCTCTGCTGCTAAAGCCACTTTCTACCACTCTAAATTCCAAGCATCTGCCTCTAACCCTAGGAAGCTCTTTGCCACCTTCTCCTCCCTCTTGAATCCTCCTCCCCCCCCCTCCTCCCTCTCTGCAGATGACTTCGTCAACCATTTTGAAAAGAAGGTCGACGACATCCGATCCTCGTTTGCTAAGTCAAACGACACCGCTGGTTCTGCTCACACTGCCCTACCCTGTGCTCTGACCTCTTTCTCCCCTCTCTCTCCAGATGACATCTCGCGTCTTGTGACGGCCGGCCGCCCAACAACCTGCCCGCTTGACCCTATCCCCTCCTCTCTTCTCCAGACCATCTCCGGTGACCTTCTCCCTTACCTCACCTCGCTCATCAACTCATCCCTGACCGCTGGCTACGTCCCTCCCGTCTTCAAGAGAGCGAGAGTTGCACCCCTTCTGAAAAAACCTACACTCGATCCCTCCGATGTCAACAACTACAGACCAGTATCCCTTCTTTCTTTTCTCTCCAAAACTCTTGAACGTGCCGTCCTTGGCCAGCTCTCCCGCTATCTCTCTCAGAATGACCTTCTTGATCCAAATCAGTCAGGTTTCAAGACTAGTCATTCAACTGAGACTGCTCTTCTCTGTATCACGGAGGCGCTCCGCACTGCTAAAGCTAACTCTCTCTCCTCTGCTCTCATCCTTCTAGACCTATCGGCTGCCTTCGATACTGTGAACCATCAGATCCTCCTCTCCACCCTCTCCGAGTTGGGCATCTCCGGCGCGGCCCACGCTTGGATTGCGTCCTACCTGACAGGTCGCTCCTACCAGGTGGCGTGGCGAGAATCCGTCTCCTCACCACGTGCTCTCACCACTGGTGTCCCCAGGGCTCTGTTCTAGGCCCTCTCCTATTCTCGCTATACACCAAGTCACTTGGCTCTGTCATAACCTCACATGGTCTCTCCTATCATTGCTATGCAGACGACACACAATTAATCTTCTCCTTTCCCCCTTCTGACGACCAGGTGGCGAATCGCATCTCTGCATGTCTGGCAGACATATCAGTGTGGATGACGGATCATCACCTCAAGCTGAACCTCGGCAAGACGGAGCTGCTCTTCCTCCCGGGGAAGGACTGCCCGTTCCATGATCTCGCCATCACGGTTGACAACTCCATTGTGTCCTCGTCCCAGAGCGCTAAGAACCTTGGCGTGATCCTGGACAACACCCTGTCGTTCTCAAATAACATCAAGGCGGTGGCCCGTTCCTGTGGGTTCATGCTCTACAACATCTGCAGAGTACGACCCTGCCTCACACAGGAAGCGGCGCAGGTCCTAATCCAGGCACTTGTCATCTCCCGTCTGGATTACTGCAACTCGCTGTTGGCTGGGCTCCCTGCCTGTGCCATTAAACCCCTACAACTCATCCAGAACGCCGCAGCCCGTCTGGTGTACAACCTTCCCAAGTTCTCTCACGTCACCCCGCTCCTCCGCTCTCTCCACTGGCTTCCAGTTGAAGCTCGCATCCGCTACAAGACCATGGTGCTTGCCTACGGAGCTGTGAGGGGAACGGCACCTCAGTACCTCCAGGCTCTGATCAGGCCCTACACCCAAACAAGGGCACTGCGTTCATCCACCTCTGGCCTGCTCGCCTCCCTACCACTGAGGAAGTACAGTTCCCGCTCAGCCCAGTCAAAACTGTTCGCTGCTCTGGCCCCCCAATGGTGGAACAAACTCCCTCACGACGCCAGGACAGCGGAGTCAATCACCACCTTCCGGAGACACCTGAAACCCCACCTCTTTAAGGAATACCTAGGATAGGATAAAGTAATCCTTCTCACCCCCCCTTAAAAGACCTAGATGCACTATTGTAAAGTGGCTGTTCCACTGGATGTCATAAGGTGAAGGCACCAATTTGTAAGTCGCTCTGGATAAGAGCGTCTGCTAAATGACTTAAATGTAAATGTAAATGTAGATGTCATACAGGCGCAAGGACTCAGAATATGAAGCCAGACAGAGTAGTGGTGTGCGCTATCTCATTTCATCAGTACTCATAAGTCTGCAGTCCTTTAGCTCACGCAGCACCAGACAAAACCTGCTGTATGAGGTACTACAAACCCATCTCTCTTCTATAAACAGAGGAAAAGAATCGAATCAAATTTGATTTGTCACATGCTTTGTAAAGAATAGGTGTAGACCAACAGTGAAATGCTTACTTCTGGGTCCTTTTCCAACAATGCAGAGTTAAGATACAAAAATACAAAGTGACACAAATAATAAATACACAGTAAATAACAATACAGAGTAAAAAATAACATGGATATATATGGGGAGTACAAGTATTTAGTCAGTGCAAGAGAATTAGCACCAAAAAGGGTCAATGCGGGTAGTAAGGGTAGCTATTTAGCAGTCTTATGGCTTGGGGTTATAAGCTTGTTGGTCCCAGACTTGCTGCACTGGTACTGCTTGCCGTGCGGTAGCAGAGAGAACAGTCTATGACTTGGGTGACTGGAGTCTGAACCTTTTTTGGGCCTTCCTCTGACACTGCCTGGTATAGAGGTCCTGGATGGCAGGGAGCTTGGCCCCAGTGATGTACTGGGCCGTACTCACCACCCTCTGTAGTGCCTTGCGGTCGAGTGCCTTGCAGGTGCCGTACCAAGCCGTGTGCAGCCAGTCAAGATGCTCTCAAAAAGTTGGGGGCGGGAGAACGGCAGCATGAGAAAGATGATAGGAGGCCACCTTAAATAGACATAGGTTGGAACACAACCGGCTGAATAAGTAATTACATATCATAGGAAGGTGTGATTATTGCCAGGAAATATAAACAGTAGAACATGTGTTGATATAGTGCGGGCAGTATAAGCGGGAGAGAGATATTTGAGCATCTGCATTTGATTTTTTTTTAAATATATTTTACCAGGTAAGTTGACTGAGATGAGAGAGAATGGGATACAGGAATTAAGTGTAATGAGTCCATTGAGTAGAATATGAACATATACAGTATTCGTTTTTGTGTGTTGTTTTTATAAGGTAAACGGGCAGGCAGGCATTATTATGTTTCTCCCGGTCTCTGGCCCACACTCCACTCCAGCACAGTAGTAGGTGGCAGTAATGCACTAACAACATAGGATGCCAACTGCCCAAAAATACCACCGAAGAAGTAAACGGACGCGAACAGTGACCAAGAACAATTACCACTTTAGCGTTTTTATTGTTGTATTTAGACGTGTATTAACACACTGGAACTCAAAGTATGCCGATTTTTACTTCACGGCATCACATAATTACCTCAGGTAATCTGTAATTCGCGTTGGAAACAGGACTTGGTTCATATACCTATGTTATCTGGGTAACGCTTGCTAGCTGCTAACAATGGCTGACTGTATGGTTTTTCACACTCAAATAGCCTCCATTATGGAGGTGCTAGCGAATGCAGCCGTGGCAGAGATCTGTAAACTAGTAGATGACGACTATGCAGTGTTTCGTTTAGAAGTTACTCAAAGCCAGAAAGAAAACAGGGGATTGCGGAGGAAACTACAGCTACTGGAACTGAAGGTGGCACGGGAGCGCGCAGAGAGGACAATACGAGAGCGCGTCGTCGCCAGTCGTCCCAGTAGTGTCAAGATCCTCGACCGATACAGAGGAATGGCAAGAGGTACATTTTGCAGAAGGTTGAGGGGCTTGGCGCATTTGTTCAAATGTGTTATCCAGAATTGTGTCTTGGTCAGTGTTTGGCTAGTGTGCAATAATTCCCTTGGTTACTTCGCTATCTTGTACAATGTTTTATTTATTTTACCTTTATTTTACCAGGTAGGTCAATAAAGAACAAATTCTTCTTGCACAAAGACACTGTCAAATTCTAAACAGATACTTGATTTACTGAATTTCCTTTTGTCATACTCAATTAAAAGCATGTGATGCATGGAACATAATCAATCAATAAATGGCATATAAAGAAGTTATGACAAGTGCTACCTTACATCCTTGCCAATTGTAGACAGTGTCAAGTGTACAATATAGTATTGAGCATTGACAGTATGTGACTTAACCACTCCTTTTCCCCCAATCACTCCCTCAGGTGACGGACATCTCACTGGAGGCCACAGGAGCTTTGTGAAACCAGCGGGACACAACGCGTGGATAGATGACCAACCCATAGCTATAGATGAGGGGAGTGGAACCTCAACCCAGCATGTTATTGTGATAGAGGTTAGTGTCTTAATGTAACATAAAAAATTACAATACATTTAAATGTGTCCCATTTTATTTAAGATACACTCCCCTCAGCTATTCATATGCTTACATGTACATCCTTATTTATCTGCCATAGGGGAGCTTGTGAGACTTACATTTTAGTCATTTAGCAGACACTCTTATCCAGAGTGACTTCAAATCAAACTTTTTGTCACATCCCTCGAATACAACAAGACCTTACCGTGAAAAGCTTACTTACAAGCCCTTAACCAACAGTGCAGTTCAAGAAGAGTTAAGAAAATATTTACCAAATAAACTAAAGTAAAAAATAATAAAAATGAACACAACAATAACGAGTCTATATACAGGGTGTACCGAGTCAGTGTGCGGGGATACAGGTTAGTTGAGGTAATTTGTACATGTAGGTAGGGGTGAAGTGACTATGCATAGATATTAAACAGCGAGTAGCAGCAGTGTACAAAACAAATGTGGAGAGGTCAATGTAAATAGTCCAGGTAGCTATTTGATTAATTGTTAAGCAGTCTTATGGCTTAGGGGTAGAAGCTGTTAACCTTTCTGGCACAGGCTAGCGACCCACCTCGACAACATCCGGTGAAATTCAAATTACAGAAATAGAAATATTTAACATTCATGAAAATACAAGTGTGATACATCAAAATAGAGCTTAACTTGTTAATCCAGCCGCTGGGTCAGATTTCAAAAATACTTTACCACGAAAGCACACCATACGATTATCTGAGGACAGCGCCCCGCATACAAAAGCATGAAAAACATTTTTCAACCAGGCAGGTGCGCCACGAAAGTCAGAAATGGTGATATAATAAATGCCTTACCTTTTGATCTTCTTCTGTTGGCACTCCAAAAGGTCCCAGCTACATCACAAATTGTCCTTTTGTTCAATAATGTCCTTCTTTATATCCCCAAAAACTCAGTTTAGCTGGCGCGCTTCGTGCAATAATTCACCGGTCTTGCTCATATCGGCTACCAAGAGCGTTATCACACAGTCATCCAGAACAGCTGGTGCTAGGACCAAAAGGCTCCTTAACAGCTTCAGTGTTGCTTGCCTCGAGGCGAGCATAAAAGGCATTTAGCTCGTCTGCTAGGCTTGCGTCAGGAGCAATTAGAGTTCAACACCTTGCTCGGGGATTCGAACCAGCAACTTTTCAGTTACTTAGCCAACACTCTTAACCACTAAGCTACCTGCCGCCCCCAGACTTCCCTACGACATTGTTATGCAAACCTATTATGTATCGATAATAACCTCCTCTCTTCTTGTGTCAGTCTGCAGATGCAGAGGCTGCAGGTACTGGGGTCAATCAGGAGGGGACTGAAGGAAAGGACTCAAGACACAGAGACATCCAGACTGGAGCGCTCCCTGTAGCCACGGAGGACCGCGCCGCCACGCCCCAGCCCAGGACCTCCCGCAGCATCACGGAGGTCAGTAGAACGCTGAACGCCATCCTCAAGCCAGAGACCGACACAGAGACTTTAACTGTAACACACAGGCTTTTACACACACGATCTGATCCAGTTAGACTGGGGCCACTGGGCTGTCCTCTTGCTTCCGGCTCAGAGTATTTACTTTACAGTAACCCGAGCCCGAGGACTGTTCCTTCCCATCGGGACTCGGGTGACGCGTTAGGGACTGGCAACGATCCGTATTGTTCTTACACTACAGAGATGGACCCTGGCAACATGCCCTTGGGTTTAGAGACACAGACTGATCTGTTTAGAGGGGACTGGAACCAGTACAGTAGTAGTGTATACTCCGAAGGGTGCCTAGATAAGAAAAGTGAGGTTATAGACTGGTGACTGTGAAAATGGAGGGCGACGCTCCTCTGACATGGAATGTCGATGAGAATCACTGAGGAGGACACTCATAAGACAGAGATTTCTTAGATTATAGGGAAAGCTTAGATACAAATCCAAATGTCCCCACCTACTCCCCTTAACACAAGTTCAGGGATCACGACCCAGTGTCCACATTGATGGGACCTTCCAATTCACAGGGCCACATACTTTTCAATCAGGTATTGAAATCAAACGACAGGACGAGACCCTACACTCGGGGAGGGGCAAAAACATTCAGTCAATATTTAAGAGATGCGGTTCTTCTGCATGTTCTGTAACAAAGGCTTCAGCTGCCCCCCTCGCCTGTATGCTAAACTGTCTCCTACCTTCATCTACACTGATTGAAGTGGATTCAAAGTTGACATCAATAAGGGATCATAGCTTTCACCTGGTCAGTCTATGTCATGTGAAAAGCAGGTGTTAAGGTTTTTATACTCATTGTACATCACATCTGATGTCACCCTATTCTGCTTACACCCAACTGCACTTTATAACCAATATACACTTACTAAATATAGCTTTTACATACCTAACAAACACCTACTGTACACGTCAAAATAGTTTAGTCTGGTTTGGCTTTTGCTGATTCATATTTGCATTTTAACAGATGCTCTTATCCAGAGCGACTTACAGTAGTGAGTGTGCATACATTTGATCAGTTATCAGTTGTAGCCTTCATCTGCCTTTCCAGCCGTTTAGGAGATGGGACACCTTTATCCGCCTGGTCAGCCGTTTAGGAGTTGTGGCTTTGAAATTGGGAGATGTCCATCTCCAAGACTGGCTGCCCGCCAGGGTTTGAGAGCGCATTCTACCCAACATTTTCCCATTACACTGATTTACCCACAACATCATATTTATGTCCACTGTGATGGCATTAACAATGATGACGTCATTCTGTAAATACATTCTAGGATGGGTAAACACCATGCTGAAAGTGTTTATTATCTGTGTGTGTGTACCTGAGGGAGAGTATGTCTGTATCACCTGTCTCTTCCAGGAGGAGGAGGGTCCAGAGGTGCTGCTAGTCAAGGAGGAGGGGTGTGAGGAGGGTCTGGAAAACCCTGAGGGGAACATGGTCATGGAGGACAACGAGACTACACCTGAACCCACAGAGGAACCAGCTGAGCAGCACAGGAACACACACTGTATCACTGAGGTGAGCCCTCTGTAAACTACTGTGAATGGTATTAGGTCAAGGCCCATATCCAGAAAGCCTCAAGAGTAGGTGCGCTGATCTAGGATATCAACTTATTCATTATGATCTAAAAGGCAAAACTGATCCTAGAACAGCACTCTGAAACTCTTTGTGGATACTGACCCAGGTCTTGATTCATTTTGTCTTAAGTGTGGAACCATGCCTTTTGAATGATCAAACCATTAAAGAGTCAAGTAATCAAATCAACTAACATATTTACACAATACTCATAGCAATCCCTCTTTGCCCAATGACAAGTTGCTCCATAGCAGGGTGCTCATATCAGATGTCTTGATTCAACATCCTCTCGCTCTGTATTTCTTACAGTCAGTAGACATGGAGGATGGGAAGCCTGATCTGCTGCTAGTCAAAGAGGAGACAATAGAAGACGGACCAGAGAGCATGGATCTGCTGAGTGGACTAAAGATGGGGGAGCAAGGTAAGAGAGAAATACATATAGCCTACATACAGTAATAGATCTTCAGTGGGACTAGTGATGCACCTGGCTATTATTAAGTGTTCACAGCTAATCACTCCGAAGACACTGGGGCAGCCCATTCCTTCATTTTGGATGGTGTCTTGCCTTTGTCTGACACTTCAGCAACTGGTTACAGTTTGTTGGTTCTGTTGTCGTTGGAGTGAGGCCTAGCCTACCGGTGAAGTGGGTCTCATTCATTTTTTGGAAACGATTTTGCTCGAGGGAAGGTTTTGCCAAATCCTGTCGTAAGGAACCCGGAGTAGAGGCACCTGATGGGTTATCAGAAAATGACCCTAGCGTGTGCCGTTACACGTGCTATGTCTAAGAAAGTCGTCGGGAGCAAGGCTAGAGGATGTCAGCAATCCCACAATGGTCAATCTGTCCGAGATGTTTAGGGGTGATCCTGATTTCGCTAAACCTCCTGAGTTGACCTCTCCTTTGAAAACCTCAAAGATGAGCGAGTTTGCAGGACCACTGAAGGAAGAGAGGGTCCCTACAGTTGATACTTTAATGTATAGGAGGAAGCAGTTGGTTGCTGAACAGAGCAAAGATGTTTCTCTCTCCCCTCTTTTTGCTGAGATACATCCAGAGCAGGAGCTTGAAGTTTGTGTGGCTTACTTTGACAGAGATGGTGTTCTAATGAGGAAATTGAGTTCTTGCGCCACTTCTGGCCAGTACGATTGGCCCAGTGTTTCTCAAGTTGTCGTTCCAGTTACGCTTCGACAAGAGATACTGAGGTTGGTCATGATGGTAGTATGGCAGGCCATCTTGGGGGTCAACAAGACGTATGAAAATATCTTGCATAACTTCTTCTGGCCCGGTCTAAAACAGGACCTTGTGTCTTAAAGTAAATCCTGTTATGTTTGCCAGAGGATGGGTCAACTGAACCAAGCTGTGCCATTTGCACCTTTGCTGCCTTTTCCTGCTTTTGATTTGGTATTTGGTATTTCATTAGGATCCCCATTAGATGTTGCAAAAGCAGCAGCTACTCTTCCTGTGGGCCACACAAAACATGAAACAATACAGAACATTAATAGACAAGAACAGCTCAAGGATAGAACTACATACATTTTTTTTTAAAGGCACACGTAGCCTACATATCAATGCATACACACAAACTATCTAAGTCAAATAGGGGAGAGGCGTTGTGCTGTGAGGTGTTGCTTTTGAGGAGTTCCATGCAATACTGTCTGCTTTCTTGAATTTGTTCTGGATTTGGGGACTGTGAAAAAAAACTTGTTGGAATATCTGGTGGGGTAAGTGTCTGTGTGTAAATTGACTTTGCAAACAATTTGGGATTTAACACATTCATTTCACTTATAAAAAATAAGTGATGCAGTCACTCCTCAACTCTTAGCCAAGAGAGACTGGCATGCATAGTATTTATATCAGCCCTCTGATTACAATGAAGAGAGAGATGTGCCGCTCTGTTCTGGGCCAGATGCAGCTTAACTATGTCTTTCCTTGTTGCACTGGACCACACGACTGGACCATAATCAAAATTGGGCTAAACTAGAGCTTGCTTTTTGGAGTGTGGCGTCAAAAAAGCAGAGCGTCTCTTTATTTCGGGCAGACCTCTCCCCATCTTTACAACCATTGAATCTATATGTTTTGACCATGACCGTTTACAATCTAAGGTAACGCCAAGTAATTTAGTCTCCTCAACTTGTTCAACAGCCACACCATTCATTACCAGATTCAGCTGAGGTTTAGAACTTAGGGAATTATTTGTACCAAATACAATGCTCTTAGTTTTGGAGATGTTCAGGACCAGTTTAATACTGGCCACCCATTCCAAAACAGACTGCAACTCTTTAAGGGTTTCAGTGACTTCATTAGCTGTGGTTGCTGTGTATATGGTTCAATCATCAGCATACATGGACACACATGCTTTGTTTAATGCCAGTGGCAAGTCCTTGGTAAAAATAGAAAAGAGTAGAGAGCTGCCCTGTGGTACGCCACACTTTACATGTTTGACATTAGAGAAGCTTCCATTAAAGAATACCTTTTGATTCTATTATATATATAGCCATAACACATACGTTTTTTCAACAACAATAATATCAAAGGCTGCACTGAAGTCTAACAGTACAGCTCCCACAATCTTCTTATTATGAATTTCTTTCAACCAATCATCAGTAATTTGTGTCAGTGCAGTACATGTTGAGTGCCCTTCTCTATAAGCATGCTGAAAGTCTGTTGTTAATTTGTTTACAGAGAAGTAGCATTAACAGTTTACTAAGAGCTGGCAGCAAGCTTTTTGGCCTGCTGGCTTCCCTCCAGGCCTGAGGACAAAGACTTTCCTCTAGGCCCAGATTAAAGATATGACTGATATGAGTGGCTATAGAGTCAGCTACAAATCCTCAGTAGCTTTCCATCTAAGTTGTCAATGCCAGGAGATTTGTCATTATTGATTGATAACAATTTTTCCACCTCTCCCACACTAACTTTACAGAATTCAAACTGCAGTGCTTTTCTTTCATTATTATTTTTTTTATGCATGAATACAATGGCTCACTGTTCATTGTTGGCATTTCCCGCCTAAGTTTGCCCAATTTGACAATGAAGTAATCATTAAAATAATTGGAAACATCAAATGGTTTTGTGGTGAATAAGCCATCTGATTCGATGAAAGATGGAGTTGAATTTCTGCCCGTAATTTTCCATCATTCTTTATATTATTGATCTTGGCTTCATAATACAGTTTCTTCTTCTGTTGTATACATAATGTCTCAATTTGCAGTAAGTCAGATGTGCAGCCAGACTTATTAGTCACTCCTTTTGCCTTGTTTTTCAATTCCTCATCAATCCATGGAGCCTTAAGAGTTCTAACAGTCAGTTTCTTGACAGGTGCATGTTTCATTACGCTTTTTTGCCGACATTTACTGACACCGGCCATATTCAACGGGTGTTGTACACTTTAGCTTAATAAAATAAAGTCCCAGTATTTAAAGATGACCGCAATATACCGATACACTAACGCTGAAAACGTAAAAAATCTTAACATAAACCACAAGTCAATTTGACCCCAGAACTGGTTTATAGACTCAATACATTAAAGACTTTAACCTCACTAGGGTACGTGGGACGCTAGCGTCCCACCTGGCCAACATCCAGTGAAATTGCAGAGCGCCAAATTCAAAAACAGAAATACTCATTACAACAAGTCAAAAATAGCGATACGATTAATCACTTACCTTTTGATGATCGCATTCACAAGACTTCCATTTACTCAATAAATGTTTGTTTTGTTTGATAAAGTCCCTGTTTATATCCAAAAACTTTAGTAAAACTTCAGTAATCCACATGCTCAGACGCAGTCACAACAGGCAGATGAAAAATCCAAATAGTATCCGTAAAGTTCGTAGAAACATGTCAAACGATGTTTATAATCAACCCTCAGGTTGTTTTTAGCCTAAATAATCAATCATATTTCAACCGGACAATAGCGGATGAAACCAATATGATGGCTGGTTACGCAAAGAAAAGGGGTTGAGTTTGAATCAAAGATCGGGAAGACTGAGGGACAAAGGGGATTGGGTCTCTGTCGGACCTTGAGAAGCTATGCTACCGTAAATACAGAATCTTATGCATTCTAATAACCGCCTATTCGGAAAAGGAAAATGCAAGATATAAACACTCAGCAAAAAAAGAAACGTCCCTTTTTCAGGATCCTGTCTTTCAAAGATAATTCGTAAAAATCAAAATAACTTCACAGATCTTCATTGTAAAGGGTGTAAACACTGTTTCCCACGCGCTCCAGCAGGTGTATCTCACTGATCATCCCTAAAGCCAACACCTAATTTGGCCGCCTTTCGTTCCAGTTCTCTGCTGCCTGTGACTGGAACGAATTGCAAAAATCGCTGAAGTTGGAGACTTTCATCTCCCTCACCAACTTCAAACATCTGCTATCTGAGCAGCTAACCGATCGCTGCAGCTGTACATAGTCTATCGGTAAATAGCCCACCCATTTTTACCTACCTCATCCCCATACTGTTTTTATTTATTTACTTTTCTGCTCTTTTGCACACCAATATCTCTACCTGTACATGACCATCTGATCATTTATCACTCCAGTGTTAATCTGCAAAATTGTAATTATTCGCCTACCTCATGCCTTTTGCACACAATGTATATAGACTCCCCTTTTTTTTCTACTGTGTTACTGACTTGTTAATTGTTTACTCCATGTGTAACTCTGTGTTGTCTGTTCACACTGCTATGCTTTATCTTGGCCAGGTCGCAGTTGCAGATGAGAACTTGTTCTCAACTAGCCTACCTGGTTAAATAAAGGTGAAAAAAAAAGAAATAAAAAAATTTGTTCTATGAACCATAAACAATTAATGAACATGCACCCATGGAACCGTCGTTAAGACACGAACAGCTTACAGACGGTAGGAAATTAAGGTCACAGTTATGAAAACTTAGGACACTAAAGAGGCCTTTCTACTGACTCTGAAAAACACCAAAAGAAAGATGCCCACGGTCCCTGCTCATCTGCGGGAACGTGCCTTAGGCATGCTGCAAGGAGGCATGAGGGTTGCAGATGTGGCCAGGGCAATAAATTGCAATGTACGTACTGTGAGACGCCTAAGACAGCGCTACAGGGAGATAGGACGGACAGCTGATCGTCCTCACAGCGGCAGACCACGTGTAACAACACCTGCACAGGATCGGTACATCCAACATCACACCTGTGGGACAGGTACAGGATGGCAACAACAACTGCCCGAGTTACACCAGGAACGCACAATCCCTCCATCAGTGCTCAGACTTTTCACAATAGGCTGAGAGAGGCTGGACTGAGGACTTGTAGGCCTGTTGCAACAACATTGTCTATGGGCACAAACCCACTGTCACTGGACCAGACAGGACTGGAAATAAGTGCTCTTCACTGACGAGTCGCGGTTTTGTCTCACCAGGGGTGATGGTCGGACTCGCGTTTATCGTCTAAGGAATGAACGTCACACCGGGGCCTGTACTCTTGAGCGGGATCGATTTAGAGGTAGAGGGTCCGTCATGGTATATATGTTCATACAAATATTTACAAATGTTAAGTTTACTGAAAATAAAAGCAGTTGACAGTGAGAGGACATTTATTTTTTTGCTGAGTTTATTTACACTGATAGATGGGTCGAAGATGGAAGACTGGTTTGCCTAGCAGAGATCGCCCTTGTCCTTTGTAGAATCTTTCTGGTCGTAGTGTTGTAGAACGGATACGTTGAAGTACCCTGTCTTCTCATAGGATTATCTGTCCTTTCCTAGGCCACGTACGTCTTTAGTGAATAAGAGTTCAAAGTTCATACCAAGTTGCCATACTCAGCTCGTCCTGTATTCTGGCTGGTCTATTCGAAATTCATCCCTTCCAGCGTGGTGATCGTCACCTCCTTCACGTTGAAATAAGCCCTTTTAAACGTATGGACACCAGTCCTCACGCCTCACTAAAATTACATTTAATCTTTTCACAAATAGTTTCATATTTAAACATTTTAAATTACACAACAATTCCATGTGAATCTGATAACTAGAATGTGTGGCCTTTCCAAGATACAATTTATGTTGTCCTACCATCAGATATAATCCCCAGACAACAACTGATCTGACATCATATTCTTTAAGTACCAACGGACACTTTCAACTGGTTGGATTACACAAATATTGTACCTTTCCCCAACCTTTTGATGTTACCATATTCTCTCTATGTTAACAAAGGGCTTTCCAAGGGTCCATTCTGTAGGGTGGAGGGAAAAAGGGGAAAGTTATTTATGGGGGTCATAAACCTCATACAACAGGGCAACGTCATGACAATATTGAGATATAAACTTGGTAATGCTTTCACTGATTGCACATAAAGCAGCATTTCCCCAAGGATTTATTTTCAGCAGTGGTGGAAAGTTTGTGCGGGTGGGTCGTTTCTGTGGCCAGCAGTGCCATCTACGATCAAACATTTTAGAGGACCTCCTCTTGACTGCAGAGAACAATTTTGTTGCTTTAAAGCAAATTTACACATTTTGCCATGGAGCGGAGATAACATTATACAGTTTTAAAGCTAGTTTCCTGCCATTCTACACTTTGTCATTGCTGCTCGCAGCAGTTTACATACAAAAACACACATAATGTATGAACCTGACCAGGTAATATCCCCCAAAAACTCCCTATGTAGAGTTCTCTGCCATTTTTGTAACCTCTTCCTGCAGGTGATTGGCTGGAGGCTAACAGAGGAGACTGGACGGCCATCTTGAATTCCCAGACCCAGACCGGTGGAGCCAAGGGCTTACGGGACAACATCACTGAGCAGGCCAGGACCAGAGGCGACAAAGTGGAGGTCAGAGGCTAGGACAGCGTCCTTAACTCGGGGCTGCGGAACAACACTGTTAAAAACAACCAGAAACAGATAGTTGAACTTACTCTCCACAACAGACTGACTGAGCCCTGGGCTAGGCGTATATTTGGTCTGCGGGTACGGGGAGGTGTCTGTATGCGGCGGGAGAGACAGTCTCAGACGAAAGAATGTTGCGAACGACAGAGCAGCGGAAGGATTTAGAGTCGTCAGGCTAGGGCTGAACTGTGGTTACCATTTTATAATGTCATGTTTCTGTGTGTAGAGCAAATGGGTTCTTACATAAACCTATATGCTTTTCTGTTGAATTTGTGTTTACAGTCTGCTGTCCATGAGAGCCTGCTGTCATCCGGTGTTGCTGGTGGGAGAGACTGGGCCTCTGAGGTGTCTAGTCACAAAGCCTGGCCCCGGATCAGAACCCTGGATCAGCAGCCTTCGCTCTTCCTTCCCGAGTCGGAACCAGGACCCAACTACGAGGGACCGAGACTCCACCACCACACAGAACACAACCAGTGGACAGGTGGACTGAACAACCTCAGTCCTGGTGGCAATCAGAGAGACAGAGGCTCTAGTCAGGGATCCAGTCTGCAGCCCAGACCCTTCTCTTCACAGTCTCAGTGCAGGGATGTAGCAGGGCCTGGGGCTGATAGAGATAGACCCTCCTGTTCCTATGATACAAACACCACAGTGTCCATGATAAACAGTGCAGGTCTTCCTGGGCTTCAGCCTTCACAGAGAGTGGTGGGAGACCCCCCTGGTAGGAGTCTAACAGGAAGTCTTTCCTCTCCATCAGGAGCTCGTCTAATGCCTGGTGAATGGGTTCATAGAAGGTCTGGGTCTAGCCTTCCTCATTTACCTCATGGTTACCCTAGCAATACAGACAGAGTCAGGATGGGTGTTCAACACAAGCGCTTCCTAGCCTCTAACACATCACAAAATCCCAACAACACCCAAACAATGGCTAGAGGTCAAGGAGGGAGCTCAAAGACTAACCACCTGAGGCTGGCTCCTGCTTCTACCTCCTCTGGTGTCATTGGGAGGCCGAGCATTAGGACTGACGCCGACAAGCCATACACCTGCCCAACGTGTGGGAGGCGCTTTGCTAAAGCGAGCTATGTGAAGATGCACCAGACCGTTCACACCAAGGAGAAGCCCTTCAAGTGCAAACTATGTTACAAGAGCTTCTCCTTCCTGACTAACCTTATCAGACATAGGAGTGTCCACAATGGGGAAAAATCGTAGCAGTGTGGCCTGAGATGTACACAGGGGGTGTCAGGGTGACATATTATAGTTATGTGAAGTGTCTTTGGGTAAGAGAGTAATTAACCACATACCCCTCATTAACCCTTTGTTAACTTGTCTTTTGAAACAGGCTTGTGTAAACTGTTTTTAGAGAGAGAGTAAACCTGGGCTAGAACAAGGATAGTTGAATATTTACCTTACTAAGGTGATGTAGATGGAATAAAGTAATTGTATTATTTTCTACTGTGTTCTTCATAAACAAATCTGCTCTGAGCTTGAAAGATGGTGATCATGAATAGGAGATTTGATGTGTAATGTAATAAGCAATGGCGTATTTGAGAAGAACAGCATGCATACCCTTTTCATTTATCCACATCCTTTGAGCTATGACGCCAACCATTAAGTATGAGGCGTTATACGTGCCTATTCCTTGATTGTAATATTCAACTGATAAGGCAATGCCGCAATAGTGATATTTGGAAGAATTGAACCGCTCATGCAACGAGAACCGGAAGCACCGACTGCTAGCAGAGCAGAATGGATGATTGTAAGTAGAAACTTCAGTGCAAACTTGTTTGGAAGACTGTTGTGGGGGGCGCAGACTGCTATAGAAGGTTGACTGGAAGATAGCTACAGATTGTTAAACCAGATAATGTGATTGAACCAAAGATTTTTGGTATCCATTACTGGGAGTTACAGGTTAGGTACTGTTTGGTGTAGCACAGAATATTTTCTACCAACCCTAACTTCAAATTGTATTGGTCATATACACATATTTTGTGGGTGTAGCTAAATACTTATGTTCCTAGTTCCAACAGTGCTGTAGTATCTAAAAATGATTCACAACAATACTCATAAATCTAAAAGTAAAAGAATGGAATTAAGGAATAAATATTAGATAGAGCAATGTCGGAGTGGCATTGACTAAAATACAGTAGAATATAATACAGTATATACATGTGAGATGAATAAAGCAGTATTTAAACATTATTAAAGTGACTAGTGTCCCATTATTAAAGTTGCCAGTGATTCCAAGTCTGTATATAAGGCAGCAGCCTCTAAGGTGCAGGGTTGTGGAAGCCGGCTAGTGATGGAAATTTAACAGTCTGATGGCCTTAAGATAGAAGCTGTTTTTCAGTCTTTCGGGCCCAGCTTTGATGGACCTGTACTGATCTCACCTTCTGGATGATGGGGGGTGAACAGGCAGTGGCTCAGGTGGTTGATGTCCTTGATGATCTTTATGACCTTCTTGTGACATTGGGTGCTGTAGGTGTCCTGGAGGATGGGTTGTTTGGTCCCGGTAAAGCGTTGGGCAGACTGCACCACCCTCTGGAGAGCCTTGCGTTTGCGGGCAGTGCAGTTGCCATACCAGGATGTGATACAAGCCCGACAGGATGCTTTCAATTGTGCATCTGTAAAAATGTGTGAGGGTTTTAGGTGACGAGCCAAATTTCTTTAGCCTCCTGAGGTTGAAAAGGCTCTGTTGTGCCTAGTTCACCACACTGTCTGTGTGAGTGGTTTGTTTCAGCGATGTGTACGCCAAGGAACTTGAAGCTTTCCACCTTCTCCACTGCGGCCCTGTCGATGTAGATAGGGGGGGTGCACCTTCTGCTGTTTCCTGAAGTCCACAATAATCTCCTTTTGTTTTGTTGACGTTGAGTGAGAGGTTGTTTTCCTATAGTCAAACAGTATTCTTACATAGGTACTCCTCTTCTTCAGAGTGATGGCGATAGCATCGTCTGTAGATCTATTGGGGCGGTAAGCAAATTAAAGTGGGTCTTGGGTGGCAGGTAAGGTAATGGTGAAATGATCCTTGACTAGTTGCTCAAAGCACTTCACGATTACAGAGGTGAGTGCTACGGTGCGATAGTCATTTAGTTCAGTTACCTTAGCTTTCTTGGGAACTGGAAAAATGATGGCCATCTTGAAGTATGTGGGGACAGCATATTGGGATAGGGAGAGATTGAATATGCCCGTAAACACACCAGCCAGCTGGTCTGCGCATGCTCTGAGAACGCGGCTAGGGATGCCATCTGGACTGGCAGCCTTGCGAGGGTTAACACGTTTAAATGTTTTACTCACATCAGCCACGCAGAAGGAGAGCCCACATTCCTTGGTAGCGGGCCTCGTCGGTGGCACTGTGTTATTCTCAAAGCTTGCAAAGAATGTGTTTAGTCTGTCCGGAAGCAAGACGTCCGTCTCTGCGACGTGGCTGGTTTTCCTTTTGTTGTCCCTGCCACATACGTCTTGTGTCTGGGCCATTGAATTGAGACTCCGCTTCATCTCTATACTGACGTTTGGCTTGTTTGATTGCCTTGCGGAGTGAATAATTACACTGTTATATTCTGCCATATTACAAGTCGCCTTGTCATTGTTAAATGCGATGAATGCTACCATTTATCCACGGTTTCTGGTTAGGGTAGGTTTTAATAGTCAGTGGGTACTACATCTCCGAATACACTTGAACTCAGTCACCATATCTGCGTATGCGTCTAGATTATTTTCACATGCTACCCGGAACAAATCCCAGTGCATGTGGTCAAAACAATCCTGAAGCGTGGAATCCGATTGGTCAGACTAGTGTTGAATAGTACGACGCACGGGCACTTCCTGTTTTGAGTTTTTGCCTATAGGACGGGAGGAGCAAAATGGAACCGTGGTCAGATTTGCCGAAATGAGGGCGGGGGGAGTGCCTTGTAAGCATCCCGGATGTTTTAATAGCAATGGTCGAGAGTCTTAGTGGGACAGTCAATATGTTGATAGAAGTTTGGCAGTCTAGTCCTCAGATTTGATTTGTTAAAATCCCTAGCATCAATAAAGGCAGTGTCAGGATATGTGGTTTCCAGTTTGCATAAAGTCACCCTCTAAAAGAGCCTTACGGTCCGCGGCGGTGGAGTTGCCGTACCAGGCTGTGATGCAGCCCGACAGTATGCTCTCGATGGTGCTCCTGTAGAACACTGTGGGCCCTCGGGGACAGGCATAATTTCTTCAGCATCCTGAGATTGAAGAGCCACTGTTGTGCCTTCACTACGGTGTCTGTGTGGTTAGACCATTTCAGCTTCTCTGAGATGTGTGCGCAGAGGAATTTGAAGTTATTGACTGGCCCCATTGATGATGACGGGCATGTCCAGCCTGGTTCCCCCTGAAGTCCACAATGATCTCCTTTGTTTTGCTAATGTTGAGGGAGAGGGTGTTTACCTGGCACCACTCCGTCAGATTGCCTACCTCCTCTCTGTAGGCTCGTCGTTGATCAGGCCTACTACTGTCATGTCATCAGCTAACTTGGAGTTGGAACTGTGTCAGTCCATGCAGTCTTGGATATACAGGAGGGGACTAAGGACACCCTTGTGCGGCCCTCATGTTGAGGATCAGTAGCAAGGAGCTAATGTTGCCTACCTTCATCACCTGGGGGCCCGTCAGGATGTCCAGGACCCAGGTCCATATGGAGGAGTTCAGACCCAGGGCAGTGAGATTTTTAATGAGCTTATTGGCACTATGGTATTGAAGGCTGAACGTTAGTCAGTCGATGAACAGCATCCTCACATATCCATTCCTTTTGTCAAAGTGGGTAAGGGCAGTGTGCAGTGCAATGGCGATTACGTCGTCCTTGGATCTGTCAGGGCGGTGTGCGAATTGGAGAGGTCGAGTGTGTCGGGGAGGGAGTAGGTGATGTGGTCTTTGTTGTTACTTTCCCTTTCTTGGGCATGGGGATGATAGTGGACACATTGAAGCTGGTAGAAAGGGCTGTAATCATTGGTTGACGCGAGAAAGAAAAAAACAATGGCGGCGGCAACACGACCCACCATCGGATTACCAAAAATGTATAGAGTATAGAGGCCTGAGCTAGAGATTGAAAGTTTCAGCACATGGTCTGAGGGTGCGGCTTGAGATGCTGCCTGGGCCGGCAGCAATGCGAGGGTTAACACGTTTTGAAGGACTTACATCCATACTCAGTGGAGACTGTGTGTAGCTCATTGTGCTCGACTCTTGAGAAAAGGGTCTTTAGCTCGTCCGGTAGGGTTGGTGACCGTGATGTGGCTGGATTTCTTTTTGTAATCCGTGATCGTTAGGAGACCCTTTCACATACGCCTCATGTCCGACCCATTGAATTGCTCCTTCACTTTGTCCCTGTACTTGTTTCGCCATCTTGATCAATCTGTACTGTTAAACCAAACTATTGTTTTTTAAATCAATCGACGATTGTGCACCCCAATACATAGACATGCTTTTGAGTTATGTACCCAGTAGGTCCCTCACATTCTCTGGCACTGGCCTTTTTAACTATCCCAAATCCTAGGACCAAGACGCAGCTTTTAGTTCTATGCCCCCTGCCCCTGGAATAGCCTGCCAGAGAACCCGAGGGCGGCCGAAATTGTGGACATATTTGAGATCTTAAAACACACCTTTTTAGCTTTGCTTTTCCTTAGGGTGCTTTTTAGTCGTTCAGTTTTTGTTATTCTTTTGTTTTGTTATCCTCGCGTTTGTTGTGTAATAAATATCAGTTTTCATTTTCTAGGTTGTTTTTTTTCCTGTGAAGCTCAGTGCATCGCATTCATGTCTGAAATATGCTATATAAATAAAGCTTGATTTGATTCTAAAAGTCAAAAGTATTCCCACAGAACAATGAGACAAGATATTTCACTGGATGTATAAATGTGAAGCATCCACTTGGCGTTTCCACTCACTACCAAATATGGAAGGAAGCCCAGTGGCCGGCAGTGTGAGAAGATGGATGTTGGCAGACATTCTGCAAAATGTTCTCATCTATGAAACATTTGATCTCAATACAGTTTTCTGTTCCAAACATAGTGGAGGACTTAAGTATTGTAGTTGTTACCCTTTGCCAAAGTATTACAAATGGCATTGTTCAGGAGTGCAAGGGCAAATTGAGTTATTGTAGGCGTTCCCTAACGGTAATATGCAAATACATGCTGAACACGCCAGCTCGTGCTTGTTCTGCCCATTGGAAATGACAGTCCTGGATTAGTTATAAACATTTTTGGTAATCCGACGGTGGGTAGTGTTGCTGCCGCCATTATTTTTTTGCGTCAATAAGAGGTGACGAGGAGTTGAGTCTGTTTTCAGTATGCATGTTGAAGGGGGTGTGTCATCTACCATCATTCACTTCTGTAAGTTTACTCAAAAGATATGTGAACCATCCCTTCACCTTGTTTTGGTATAACATCTTTGGTCTGACAGACGTTTATAATGCATTGTATGACGTCAACAAACATGGCTTAGCATTAGCTCATCAGTACAACCTTCAAAGAAGTATTATACACGCAATTTATGCAAAAATCGAATGCATGATGTCACCAGTAAATTCATTAATTATTACCACACATACCATTTTCTGATGATTTATTGATACAAGTGGCACGTGCCAGCAGTCAATCACGTAACCTCTGACACCTAATCAGCCATTCAGTCTTGTTTATGTATGTAGCTAGTGGGCTAAGCTGTAGCATTAGCAATATCTTTCAAAAGGAGACAACTCACAAATGTGGAAATTCTGACAGTGAGTCTGAAAATCAGATTCTGATGGTGAGGATCTTCTTCCCATCCTTGTGGCCATTGATAACCCTAAATCTGAGGACCCCTTGCCCACCGACAAAGTCCCATGCCCCTCTGAAGATGCTGGTGGTGATGGAGGCAGACTGACGAAGATGAAGTACAAGAGGTCTGTTGTAGCTGGAAGGCCGCGAGCCATTTCACCACTCCTGGCACTGCTGTTTGCTTAGATGAGTCCCAGTCTGGAGTGCAAAGCCCCTTGCCATTGAGATGTCCATATCCTCTCCGCTGTCTATACAGCGGCATTGTTGGCCACAGGGAAGGTGGACCACCTGATGGGATCAAACCAGACTGAACTTGACTAACCTCAAAATGGGGGCAGTGGATAACAGACATGATAATCAGCTTTGTGGAATGTGCTCGGAAGACTACCAAGTGGTATAAGATCTTTTTCCATCTGATTGACACTGCTGTCCTCAATGGCCATATAGTTCACCACCAGATAACAGGTGAGATTATTGAACAAGGTTTTTTTTAGAATGAAATGGGAATGCAGTTCAAATCACTACATGAATATTGAAATATGGGTTATGCATATTAATAAGTTGTCAGTCTTTTCTTGCTGTTTTTTCCCCAAGCAAAACTGTAAAGGAGTGTCTGTTTAAACTGTATGTTGCTAGCATACAAAAGCTGGCCTCAATCGTCAGCGGCAAATAATGTTTGTGTGTGGCACAGAATAAAGAGGAATTATTACTAAATTACAATACAGCATCAGGATATAACAATAAAACAATTAAAGTAGTAACATAACCCTGCTATAAAAGTAATAAATTGCATTGACAAAATCACAAATATGAATAACAGTACCTGTTGAGCTCCACAAGGAGGCAGGGCCCAGCAGAGCTAAACTACACAGGCCATGAGGCCAGGGCAGCTTCAAAAGATACAACAGAAGCGAATACTTCTCCTTGTGGAGTGCAGCATTGTTTTACAAAGCTAATAGAAGAATGTAGCTAGTAACATAAGCACAATTGAGTAGAACACCATAAAGGTTAAGAAATTAAGTTCCTTGCGTGTCCACGGTTATAAAGGAATGCACACAGAATACATTATGCTCCATACATATATATACGGTGTGCTACAGTAGAAACGACAACACGATACACAAACTATAATGTAATAAGTCACTTACTTTGATAGAAACGCACACATGTCCAAAGTTATTATTTGTAAGGAAAACAACAATGAAGGTAATTCAGGCGTCAGGAGGAAAAAGTTAGCATTTCTTTTCTGACCGGAGATGCTCAAATGTCTGCATACGTGACCGGGGGAAACACTGAGAAAGTGCTTGGGCTCTCATCAAAGAGAGAAATTTGTCCGGTTCATCGTAGTGCCTCAAACGTAAATTCTCCAACACAGTGAAATGGGATACTTTATGTGAATTAATAAGGATTTGGAACACACCTCAATTCAAACTGTTTGAAAATCATTTGAAATTGACCAGTTGAAACACAGCCTATAGATAATTAGCAGGCAGCCTGGGTTAACTGTCCTGTTGCATAACAATCACATTTCGGAACACCAATTACGTTTCCATCCAAAAATGTGTAATTTTTTTGTATAAAGAACAATCACGACAGCTGTGATGGAAACACGGAAGTTTCAGTGTAATTTAAAAAAGTTTTAAAAAGGCAACAGATCATTTGTTCCTTCGACATGGAGGGATCTTTGTGTCGGTAAAATTAATAACACGGGAAATGCCGGTGAAAACGCCTTTATGTGCAAATAATTATATAACAACCAGCATATCTAAGTAAATTTGGAGTCACGCGATGATATGGTGTGTGGTCCTCCCACTATGACTTGAGAAACCATGCAGTTTATTAGGCTTCAGAGGAAATATGTTGTGAAAGTGCATGGTGATGAGCTTGATGCTGCAACATAATGATCGATAATTGACTGCCTTTTGACAAATATATTCACTGTTATCCATAATAATCTCATGTAGACTAGACAAGCCACAGCCTACCCGTATTGTATCTGCGAGCTGTTGGCTAGAGCGCAGGTGCCAAGGCCAGATTAGACACATTTGCTGTTTATGACAAAACTATCAGTAGAGTTGAAAATGCGATGGAAACACATTGAACTTTTATATTTTTATTTCGTACATGAAAACTTGAATCGAAAAAGTACATTTTGGGTGCACTACGTCATCACGCACTGATTTGATGGAAACATTTCTGGTGGGAAAATGTGCACATTGTTTTTATGCAGATTTGAGAATATTCGCATGAAAATCTGTTGCCAACTGGGATGGAAACCTAGCTAGTGAATGCATTCTGATATCACGCGCATAACCAAAAAAACTCACGCTGGGGGGGGTTAATGCAGCATTTGATGCAAATGTCAGAAGCTATTAAGTGAAATTATTTTCTATTTTACAGAGTGGAATGGTTTTTCTGCTGGTGTATCCTGAGGTAGCTCCTCTCTGAGAACCTCTTCCCGCAATGCCTACAGGCGAATGGCCTCTCTCCCGTGTGGACCTTCAGGTGCATCTTCAGGTTGCCAGCCAGGGCGAAGCGCATGTGACACTGGGTACAACTGTAGGGTTTCTCCCCTGTGTGGACCCTCTGGTGCCTCTTCAGGTCACCAGCCTGGGAGAACCTCTTCTCACACTGGGGGCAGCTGAAGGGTTTCTCCCCTGTGTGGACCCTCTGGTGCCTCTTCAGGTCACCAGCCTGGGCGAAGCTCATGTGACACTGGGTACAGCTGAAGGGTTTCACACCTGTGTGGACTCTCTGGTGGATCTCCACCTTCTGGGGGCAGCTGAAGCCTTTGTTACAGAACATGCAGAGGAACCGTTTCTCTTTACTATTGCCTGATGTTGCTCCCCGAGCCTTGGCCCTTTGGTCATTTGAGTTCAATACCTGATCGAAAAGAACGCAGCCTTGTGAATCAGAAGGTGTCGTCGACGTGGACACTGGGTCGTGATCCCTGAATGCGTGTAAAGGGGAGTGGGTGGCACCATTTCGATTTATCTCTAAGCTTCCCCTGTAATCTAAGAAAACTCTGCCCTGTGAGTGTCCATCTCCCAGGAGACTATCTGCACTCCATGTGGGAGGAGCGTCGCCCTCCACTTTCACCTCATCTACCACTATAGCCTCCCCTTTCTGATCTTGGCTCCCTTCAGAGTATACACTACTACTGTACCGGTTCCATTCCGCTCTAGACAGATCAGTCTGTGTCTCTAATCCCAAGGGCATGTTGCCAGGGCCCAACTCTGTATTGTAAGAACAAGACGGATCATTGACAGTCTCTGACGCATCACCCAAGTCCAGATGGGAATGAACCGTCCTCGGGCTTGGGTTACCGTAAAGTAAATACTCTGAGCCAGGTGCAGGACAGCCCAGTGGCCCCTGCCCCAGTCTCTCTGGGTCTGATCTGTGGTCAGATCCTGTGTGTAAGATCCTTTGTGTTACAGTTAAAGTCTCGTTGTCTGTCTCTGACTTGAGGACGGCGTTCGGCATTCCACTGACCTCCGTGATTCTGCGTTGGGTCGCGGCAGCAGTCGCAAGGTCCTCTGTGGCTACAGGTGGCGCCACTCCAGCCGCTGCTCCAGTCTGAATGTCTCTGCTGTGCCGTCGGTCCTCCTCTCCTTCAGTCCTCTCCTGCTTGACCAGAGACAATCCTTCAGGACCTGCAGCCTCTGCATCTGCATCCTGACACAAGAAGAGAGGAGGTTATTACCGGTACACGAGTAGAATTGGATAACAATGTATTGGGAAGTCTCACAAGCTCCCCTATGGCAGATAAATGAGGATGTAGATGTAAGCAAGTGAATAGCTGAGGGGAGCCTTTCTGAAATAAACGGGCCACATTTGATGTTTTATGTCACACTATGACAATAACATGCTGGGTTGAGGTTCCACTCGCCTCAATTGCTATGTTTTGGTCATCTCTCCACACGTTATGTCCCGCTGGCTTCACAAAGCTCCTGCCGCCTCCAGTGAGATGTCCTTCACCTGAGAGTGATTGGGGGAAAGGGTGTTTAGGTAATGCTCACGCTATATTGTACACTATTGACAGACACTGTGTCTGAATACCCATACTTGCGTCCTAAATAGTAGGCCGTAATGTGAAAATAAAACGTTTTATAGTATGTGAAATTTCTAAAATAGAGTATGCTTTAAATGCCAGGATGTTATACTCATTTTGGCTCTTCATCTTGTAGAATTCGCTGCACACTTCAGGAATTTTACAGCCACAGTGCATTGGAAGAGGGGGAATAGTGAAGCTTCTGCGGTAGTGTTCAAATCTAAGTAGTTTTTGTTTTCCTTGAAATGATTACGAATGTATCATCGTGATGTTACATCTTTGAAAACAGATCTGCTGTCTGCCGTGCCTTTCAATAGCGTGTGACTGCGGTCCGCAATTCGGGGCGTTCCTGCATGTGGGCATTGCAGGAACCCCCTTCTCCCCCCCTAGAGCATCCCATTGGACCCTGCATGAACGCCCCCCCATCGAGGATCCCATTGATATTCTGGATTTCCCCTGATTGTTTATGTAATTACAATGTTGGTCAAAAGGGAAATACATGTAGGCTAATTGACATAATTTAAATCAATTGGAGGTGTACCTGTGGATGTATTTCAAGGCCTACCTTCAAACTCAGTGCCTCTTTGCTTGACATCATGAGAATCAAAAGAAAATAACCAAAAACAACATTTTAGACCTCCACAAGTCTGGTTCATCCTTGGGAGAAATTTCCAAACGCCTGAAGGTACCACGTTCATCTGTACAAACAATAGTACGCAAGTATAAACACCATGGGACCACGCAGCCATCATACCGCTCTGGAAGGAGACTCGTTCTGTCTTCTAGAGATGAACGTACTTTAGTGCGAAAAGTGCGAATCAATCCCAGAACAGCAAAGGACCTTGTGAAGATGCTTGAGGAAGTATCTATATCTACAGTATCTATATCCACAGTCAAATTAGTCCTATATCGGCATAACCTGAAAGGTCGCTCAGCAAGGAAGAAGCCACTGCTCTAAAACCGCCATAAAAAAGCCAGACTACGGTTTGCAACTGCACATGGGGACAAAGATCGTACTTTTTGGAGAAATGTCCTCTGGTCTGATGAAACATAAATAGAACTGTTTGGTCATAATGACCATCGTTATATTTGGAGTTAAAAGGGGGACACCATCCCAATCGTGAAGCACAGGGGTGGCAGCATCATGTTGTGGGGGTGCTTTGCTGCAGGAGGGACTGGTGCACTTCACAAAATAGATGGCTTCATGAGGTAGGAAAATTATGTGGATATATTAAAGCAACATCTCAAGACATCATTCAGAAAGTTAAAGCTTGGTCACAAATGGGTCTTCCAAATGGACAATGACCCCAAGCTGTGGCAAAATGGCTTAAGTCAATGTATTGGAGTGGCCATCACAAAGCCCTGAGCTAAATCCTATAGAACATTTGTGGGCAGAACTGAAAAAGCATGTGCGAGCAAGGAGGCCTACAAACCTGACTAAGTTACACCAGCTTTGTCAGGAGGAATGGGCCAAAATTCACCCAACTTATTGTGGAAGGCTACCTGAAATGTTTGATCCAAGTTAAACAATTTAAAGGCAATAATACCAAATACTAATTGAGTGTATGTAAACTTCTGACCCACTGGGAATGTGATGAAAGCAATAAAAGCTGATATAAATCATTCTCTCTACTATTATTCTGACATGTCACATTCTTAAAATAAAAGTGGTGGTCCTAACTGACCTAAGACAGGGATTTTTTTTACTGGGATTAAATATCAAGAATTGTGAAAAACTGAGTTTAAATGTATTTGGCTAAAGCGTATGTAAACTTTTGACTTTAACTGTAACTACAGAATGTTAACAGCTACTTTGCTCATGTTTTGGTTAATGTTGTACTTCATCTTATAACTTTTCAGGATCTATGGGCAGGATCACCTGCATGAGCTGGAGGGGTCATCAGAAGAAAAAAAAGTTGGAGAAACATAAGCAAAAATAAATGATACGCTACTGTATGTTATCTTGACTAATAAGGTACCCCTGTTCTCTGAAAGCAACAATACTTTTCCATCTATTTCCTATGCTTCCTATGAACACCTACTCATTCAAGGGTTTTTCTTAATTTTTAAAAACTATTTTCTACATTGTAGAATAATTGTGAAGACATCAAAACTATGACAAAACACATATGGAATCATGTAGTAACCAAAAAAGTGTTAAAATATATTTTGATTTGTTTACATTTTAAATTCTTCAAAATAGCCACCCTTTGCCTTGACAGCTTTGCACACTCTTGGCATTCTCTCAACCAGCTTCATGGGGTAGTCCTGGAATGCATTTCAATTAACAGGAGTGCCTTCTTAAAAGTTAATTTGTGGAATTTCTTTACTTCTTACGCGTTTGAGCCAATCAGTTGTGTTGTGACAAGGTAGGGGTGAAATACAGAAGATAGCCCTATTTGGTAAAAGACCAAGTCCATATTATGGCAAGAACAGTTCAAATAAGCAAAGAGAAATGACAGTCCATTACTTTAAGACATTAAGGTCAGTCAATACGGAACATTTCAAGAACTTTGAAAGTTTCTTCAAGCGCAGTCGTAAATACCATCAAGCACCATGATGAAACTGGCTCTCATGAGGACCGCCACAGGAATGGAAGACCCAGAGTTACCTCTGCTGCAAAGGACAAGTTCATTAGAGTTACCAGCCTCAGAAATTGCAGCCCAAATAAATGCTTCAGAGTTCAAGTAACAGACACATCTCATCATTAACTGTCCAGAGGAGAGTGTGTGAATCAGGCCTTCATGGTCAAATTGCTGAAAATAAACCACTGCTAAAGGACACCAATAAGAAGAAGAGACTTGCTTGGGCCAAGAAACACGAGCAATGGACATTAGTTATATGTAAATGTGTCCTTTGGTCTGGAGTCCAAATGTGCGATTTGTGTCATGTCTTTGTGTTACGCGGTGTGGGTGAACGGTTGATCTCTGCATGTGTATTACCCACCATAAAGCATGGAGGAGGAGGTGTTATGGTGTGGGGGGCTTTGCTGGTGACACTGTCAGATCATTTTGAATTCAAGGCACACTTAACCAGCATGGCTACCACAGCATTCTGCAGCGATGCATCATCCCATCTGGTTTGGGCTTAGTGGGACTATCATTTGTTTTTCAACAGGACAAGGGCCCAACACACCTCCAGGCTGTGTAAGGGCTATTTGACCAAGAATGAGAGTGATGGAATGCTGCATCAGATGACCTGGCCTCCACAATCCCCCGACCTCAACCAAATTGAGTTTGTTTGTTATGAGTCGGACCGCAGAGTGAATGAAAAGCAGCCAACAAGTGCTCAGCATGTGGGAACTCCAAGACTGTTGGAAAAACATTCCAAGGGAAAGCTGGATGAGAGAATGCCAAGAGTGTGCAAAGCTGTCAAAGGCAAAGGGTAGCTAGAATTCAAATATATTTTGATTTGTTTAACACTTTTTTGGTTACTACATGATTACATATGTGTTATTTCATAGTTTGTCTTTACTACTATTCTACAATGTAGAAAATAGTAAAAAGAAAAACCCTTGAATGAGTAAGTGTTCTAAAACTTTCTACCGATAGTGTAAATGTGGAGACATATGTTAGAAAGGGGCAAGTATTCCAGAGAAATGTATCGCAATTAGCATAATCATTTACAGGGCTTTATATGTAGTATATTTGATGCTGAAAGCTTTCCCTTTCCATATTTTTCCAGGAATATGGAATCCGTGCTGACTCGGGAGGACACAGCCGCATCCTGGAAGTTGTATTCGGTGATGGATTTGGCGCTAGATGCATCCAGATGTGGATGCTGGAGAAGGTATGGCCATTTTAGAGGTCATTAATAAGATGTAGTTTTAGGTATTTTGTATCCATTTTATTTCATAGCTAGTATTTATTAATTTTGTACTGTTTTTGGTGAAATCTTTTTTTAAACCCAAAGTGGATCTCTGTTCTCATTGAAGTGTTTCTTGTTTGTTAGAAAATATTTGTACATCAACTGTTGGTGTGTTTTACTTTCAACATTTCTATTTATTTTTTTAATGCACTAGCACATCTGAGCCATTTTGTTGCAGGTGCATGGTAAACATTTGATACGTTTAAAGAAAAAAGAAACCCACGCACTCTCGCTAGTATCACTTTTTTTTTTATTGAAGAGTGTCGGGTTCTTGGCCTTTCACCTTTTTGCTCTACTAAACTAAATAAAATATCTTTGGTAGAATAATAATTTATTTAATTTCTATAGCTCTTTTCATTACAATCTCAAAGTGAATGAAATAAATGAAATAAATAGTCATAAGTATCCTAGCGATAGTTGCCTAGGTCATTCCAATGGAGGCCAAGTCTTTGAGTGAATGCTACTTATCTAGCTAACATTTGCCCAAAACATCAACACGCCGCTATAGTGAAAGGGCTTTTTCTTTTGTGTTTTCACTTTGTGAAACAAAAGGGGAAAGAAAACCACCCTTCTGATTTCCCTACACTCATTAAAACCCACCACCCCATTCCACTACTTTGAGCCTATTGTCTCCTACACCAGGCCGACACCCTGTAACTTTTTTACCAGTCTGAGCTCATTTTGTTTACAAGTTCCCAGTTGTCTTGAACGCACAAAAAGTAGTACGTTTCAGCCATGGCATACTGCATATTTTTTACTAAACAGTGCGTGCTAAATACTATGGAGACGATAAGTACATACTATGCAGTTTAAGTATGTAATATTCTAGTATTTGTACATGCCCAGAGTCTACAATTGACAAGGATGTAAGGTAATACTTCTCATAATTTCTTGATATAATATTTATTTCACATAGAAATGTGTTATAGATCTGTCACTCATTGAAAGCAAGTCTAAGAAGTGGTGGATCTGTTTTATGTTTCATTTCTATGCTTCCCATTCTTAAGTTGAGTTTTTGCATCTTTTGCTTTAAACAGCTGAAAATACAATAGTTTTGGTTATGGAAAATATATTTAACATCGGTTTAGATGGTACAATGATTCGACACAATGAATGCTTGTTTTGTCACAAACTGAAATTGGGCAAACTATTAGAATTTTAGCAACCAGGAAATGGCGGAGCGATTTCTGCATATTGCACCCTTAATTATCAGCAGATGTAAAACACATGGGAGTCTTCGTCAAAAGTCTGCGGTGAATTCTACTAGATGAAATGCCGACATGAGTATAACATACTAGCATTTGCTGTCCAGTGTAGCTCAGTTGGTAGAACATGGCACTTGTAACGCCAGGGTTGTGGGTTGGATTCCCACGGGCGTCCAGTACAAAAAAAAGTATAAATAAGTATGCACTCACTACAGTAAATCGTCAACAAAAATGGTAGGTTTAAATCAAACTCGATTTTTGAAAATGTACATACTAAAAACGTTCCTAAAATGCATATTCTGACATAATCTTTGTGCAAGAGTATTTTGTTCTTAATTGACCTGCCTGGTAAAATAATTGCATTTTTTCTTCTTCTCACCTATGTGAAATTAGCCACAACAGTGGAATTTGTGGATTGCCTTCATAATAAAAGTCCGCACTTGAAAGTGAAGGAAACGGATACATATATAATAATCATGCCATATTTGGACTAGCTATTGCTGAACAATATTCGAATGTAATATAAATGAAACAAAAGACAATTAATTTGAACCCCTTGTATTGGTGCCTAATTCTATGCACTGTACAGCCTTACCTATGGATTCTGGGTCCATGAAATGGGGTATCAGCCCACTCAGTGATGCCCACAAGACTTTACACACATATTAGTGGCATAGATTTTATTGCGAGATCTCACTGAAATTAGCCACATTGCAATATAAAATGAAATACATACAATAGGCTTTATAGTGAGGGGATTGTGTTAAAATAACTCATTATTGTATTTAGTTGAATTGATGACATTCTGACATTGTCAGAATGATAAAAAATGAAAAAAAACGTTGCACGATCTATTCCAAATATGCCATGACTCCATTATTTGTATCCATTTGCATCACTTTCAATGGTGGTCTTTTACTTTGAAGGCGAAATTAAAGTTCCACTAGTGTGGCTAATCCTTATTGTGGCTAGCTTAACATAGGTCAGTATTGCGTACTATTCAAAAACTAACCAAGACACAAGTATGAGTAACACATCTGAACACGTATGCAGAGGAGAACGGTGCAACAGCCCCGCACCCTCCACCTTCTGCAAAATGTACCTCTTGCCATTCCGCTGTATCGGTCGAGGATCTTGACACTACTGGGACGACTGGCGAGGACGCGCTCTCGTATTGTCCTCTCTGCGCGCTCCCGTGCCACCTTCAGTTCCAGTACCTGTAGTTTCCTCCGCAATCCCCTGTTTTCTTTCTGGCTTTGAGTTATTTCCAAACGAAACACTGCATACTCGTCGTCTACTATTTTACAGATCTCTGACACGGCTGCATTCGCTAGAACCTCCATAATGGAGGCTATTTGAGTGTGAAAAACCATACAGTTAGCCATCGTTAGGTTAGCGGCTAGCTAGCGTTACCTAGTCTTTACTTCCAACGCGAAGTAAAGACTAACTGCGGTACATTTATGATGCTCGTATTTTGAGTTCCAATGTGTTAATAAACGTCTAAATAACAACAAAAACGCTAACGTGGAAATTGTAGTTGTTCACTACACTACTTCTGTTTCTTCGGGATCATGGTGTTCGCACGTTGTTTGTGCATGCCGCCACCTACTGTGCGGGAGTGTGGGCGTTCACGTTAAATTGAGTGATGCCAAAAGGTTTGAGGGAAAGGAAAACAATTGTACCACCAAACTAGCCCTTCACCTATATACCACTAATTCATTAAAATAAACACCACCACCCCAGTCCACAACGTTGACCCTAACTGATCCTACACCAGGCCTACTATTTCATCCTTGTAACTCTCCTGCAGTAAAACCTTGTACACCCAAGTACTTCTTTGCAGCTGCCACCACAACATCTATTTTATGTGATTTAGGTTCCATTTCTGTGGTACAGTTGATAACCATGGCTATGAATACTAAGAAGCCAACCTTACTGAAGCACAAATTCCTATCACTGTATTGGCCAAGGCCTACTACTCACCCTTGACCCATCATCCTCTACGCTCTTCACTGCCTCAGCATACGACACCTTCTGTTCTACTCTGACTGGCAACCTCAACCAGTCTCTCTCGCACTAAGGCACTTCTGATCCCCAGCAACATGGGAACCCCCACAATTGATACTAACATTCCTTCGGGCCAATGCCCTCCTACACATTGCTGCTGCAACATGACCATAAGCTTGGCATCTGAAACACTTTAGTGGGTTCGGCTCAAAAGCTCTCACGGGATAACTGACATATTCTAACATGACTTTGTTAGGTAAAGACGCAAAACTCAAAAAGGACATGCAGTGTCAGCGTAGCACCAAACGGCAGTTGTCACAGACAAAGGTTTCTACTTGCACATCCTCATCTGCACATATCACTCCAGTGTAAATTGCTCAATTGTAATTACTTCGCCACTATTGGCCTATTTATTGCCTTACCTCCTTACTTCATTTGCACACACTGTATACAGATTTTTCTATTGTGTTATTGACTGTACGATTGTTTATGTGTAACTCTGCTGTTTTTTGTCGCACTGCTTTGCTTTATCTTGGCCAGGTCACAGTTGTAAATGAGAACTTGTTCTCAACTGGACTACCTGGTTAAATAAAGGTGAAATAAAAAAAATGTCAAAATACATTAATAATAATTAAACAGTCCTCACCTTGAATTTCAAATCACAACCTCTTGATTCACGGTACGCCAATCTTCCTGCTACATATCGGTTGATCAGAGTATTCTCATCATTGATTAGATGCCTTATATTGCTGAAATAAATACCTTTCAGTATAATTGTGTAATGTTGGTGGGGCATGTTAACCCGATTTAATGATACTGCTGAATCACTTTGAGATCTGTTCATGATTTCCTTGAGTGTACTTTAACAGAGCTGAGATTTACTTCAAAATGCATTCACCCTATTGCTTACAGCCTTACACCTATTAAGTTGTTTCAGCTCTCCACAAGTGCCTAGAGAGGGCAGGGTTTCTTTGCTGCTTGCATTTGCTGTTTGTTTTGGTTGTGTTTCAGATTATATTGTGCCCAGTACAAATTAATGGTAAATAATGTATTGCGTCATTTTGGAGTCACTTTTATTGTAAATAACAATAGAATGTTTCTAAACGCTTCTACATTTAATGTGGATGCTACCATGATTACAGATAGTCCTGAATTAATTGTGAATAATGATGAGTGGGAAAGTTACAAGTGCACACATATCATACCCCCAAGACATGCTAACCTCTCACCATTACAATAACAGGGGAGGTGAACATTTTAGGGGGTTATGATATTTGTGCATCTAACTCGAACTCATCATTATTCACAAATCATTCAGGATTATCCGTAATCATGGTAGCATCCACATGAATATTGAAGTGTTTAGAACATATTCTATTCTGATTTACAATAAAAGGTGACTCCAAAATTACACAATACATTGCTTACCAATAATTTCTATTGGGCAGAAAATTATCTGAAACACAACCCAAACAAACAGCAAATGCATCCAACATGTTTGTAAAGTCACAAGCTTAAAGTAATCATTGCACGCTAGGAATATGGGACCAAATACTACACTTTTGACTACTTTAATACACATACAGTTGAAGTCGGAAGTTTACATACACCTTAGCCAAATACATAATAATAATATATTCTTGACCAGCACAAAAACATCCTGTGGCGTACAGCATTAGCATCAAATAGCCCCCGTGATATGCAACATTTCAGGGAAGTTAGGAACCAATATACACAGGCAGTTAGGAAAGCGAAGGCTAGCTTTTTCAAACAGAAATTTGTATCCTGCAGCACAAACTCCAAAAAGTTCTGGGACACTGTAAAGTCCATGGAGAATAAGAGCACCTCCCAGCTTCCCACTGCACTGAGGCTAGGAAACACTGTCACCACCGATAAATCCACTATAATTGAGAATTTCAATAAGCAGTTTTCTACAGCTGGCCCTGCTTTCCACCTGGCCACCCCTGCCCTGGTCAACAGCCCTGCACCCCCACAGCAACTTGCCCAAGCCTCCCCATTTCTCCTTCACCCAAATCCAGATAGCTGATGTTCTGAAAGAGCTGCAAAATCTGGACCTCTACAAATCAGCAGGGCTAGACAATCTGGACCCTATCTTTCTAAAATGATCAGCCGAAATTGTTGCAACCCCTATTACTAGCCTGTTCAACCTCTCTTTCGTATCGTCTGAGATCCCCAAAGATTGGAAAGCTGCCGCAGTCATTCCCCTCTTCAAAGGGGGAGACACTCTAGACCCAAACTGCTACATACCTATATCTATCCTACCATGCCTTTCTAAGGTATTCGAAAGGCAAGTTAACAAACAGATCACCGACCATTCCGAATCCCACCGTACCTTCTCCGCTATGCAATCTGGTTTCCGAGCTAGTCATGGGTGCACCTCAGTCACACTCAAGGTCCTAAACGATATCATAACCATTATTGATAAGAGATAATACTGTGCAACTGTATTCATCGACCTGGCCAAGGCTTTCGACTCTGTCAATCACCACATTCTTATCGGCAGACTCAACAGCCTTGGTTTCTCAAATGACTGCCTCGCCTGGTTCACCAACTACTTCTCAGACAGAGTTCAGTGTGTCAAATCGGAGAGCCTGTTGTCCGGACCTATGGCAGTCTCTATGGGGATGCCACAGGGTTAAATTCTCGGGCCGACTCTTCTCTGTATACCTCAATGATGTCGCTCTTGCTATTGGTGATTCCCTGATCCACCTCTACGCAGACGACACCATTCTGTATACATCTGTCCCATCTATGGACACTGTGTTAACTAACCTCCAGACGAGCTTCAATGCCATACAACTCTCCTTCCGGGGCCTCCAACTGCTCTTAAATGCAAGTAAAACTAAATGCATGCTCTTCAACCGATCGCTGCCCGCACCTGCCCGCCCATCCAGCATCACTACTCTGGATGGTTCTGACCTAGAATATGTAGACAGCTACAAATACCTAGGTGTCTGGTTAGACTGTAAACTCTCATTCCAGACTCACATTATGCATCTCCAATCCAAAATTAAATCTAGAATCGTCTTCCGATTTCGCAACAAAGCATCGTTCACTCATGCTGCCAAACTTGCCCTCGTAAAACTGACAATCCTGCCGATTCTTGACTTTGGCGATGTCATTTACAAGATAGCCTTACTCAGCAAATTGGATGCAGTCTATCACAGTGCAATCCATTTTGTCACCAGAGCCCCATATACTACCTGCATCACTGCGACCTGTATGCTCTCGTTGGCTGGCCCTCGCTTCATATTCGTCGCCAAACCCACTGGCTCCAGGTCATCTATAAGCCTTTGCTAGGTAAAGCCCCGCCTTATCTCAGCTCACTGGTCACCATAGCAGCACCCACCCATAGCACGCGCTTCAGCAGGTATATTTCGCTGGTCACCCCCAAAGCCAATTCCGACGTTTGAACGTCATTCCTTCCAGTTCTCTGCTGCCAATGACTGGAACGAATTGCAAATTTCACTGAAGCTGGAGATCCATATCTCCCTCACTAACTTTAAGCACCAGCTCACAGATCACTGCACCTGTACATATCCTATCTGTAAATAGTTCATCCAACTACCTCATCCCCATACTGTTATTTTTTTTGTTGATACTTTATACCCCAGTATCTCTACTTGCACATTCATATTTTGCACATCTATCACTCCAGTGTTTAATTGATAAATTGTAATTATTTCACCACTATGGCCAATTTATTCCCTTATTTTACCTCATTTGCACACTGTATATATACTTTTTTCTCTATTGTGACTGTGTTTGTTTATTCCATGTGCAGCTCTGTTTTTTGTGTCGCACTGCTTTTCTTTACCTTGGCCAGGTGGCAGTTGTAAATGAGAACCTGTTCTCAACTAGCAGACCTGGTTAAATAAAAGGTCAAATAAAAACGTTTTTCACAATTCCTGACATTTAATCCCAGTAAATATTCCCTGTTTTATGTCCGTTAGGATCACCACTTTATTTTTTAGAATGTAAAATGTCAGAATAATAGTGGAGAGAATCTTTTATTTATTTCCCAGTGGGTCAGAAGTTTACATACACTCAATTAGTATTTGGTAGCATTGCCTTTAAATTGTTTAACTTGGGTCAAACGTTTCAGGTAGCCTTCCACAAGCTTCCCACAATAATTTGGATGAATTTTGGCACATTCCTCCTGACAGAGCTGAGTCAGGTTTGTAGGACTCCTTGCTCGAAACACGCTTTTTCAGTTCTGCCCACAACTTTGGAAGTATGCTTGCGGTCATTGTCCATTTGGAAGACCCATTTGCGACCAAGCTTTAACTTCCTGACTGATGTCTTGAGATGTTGCTTCAATATCCACATAATTTTCCATCTCATGATGCCATCTATTTTGTGAAGTGCACCAGTCCCTCCTGCAGCAAAGCACCCCTACAACATGATGCTGCCACCCCCGTGCTTCACGGTTGGGATGGTATTCTTTGGCTTGCAAGCCTCCTCCTTTTTCCTCCAAACATAACAATGGTCATTATGGCCAAACAGTTCTATTTTTGTTTCATCAGACCAGAGGACATTTCTCCAAAAAATATGATCTTTGTCCCCATGTGCAGTTGCAAACCGTAGTCTGGCTTTTTTATGGCAGTTTTGGACTAGTGGCTTCTTCCTTGCTGAGCGGCCTTTCAGGTTATGTCGACATAGGACTCGTTTTACTGTGGATATAGATACTTTTGTACCTGTTTCTCTAGCATCTTCACAAGGTCCTTTGCTGTTGTTCTGGGATTGATTTGCACTTTTCAGACACCAAAGTACGTTCATCTCTAGGAGACAGAACGCTTCTCCTTCCTGAGCGGTATAACGGCTGCGTGGTCCCATGGTGTTTATACTTGAGTACGATTGTTTGTACAGATGAACGTGGTACCTTCAGGCGTTTGGAAATTGCTCCCATGGATGAACCAGACTTGTGGAGGTCTACAATTTTGGCTGATTTCTTTTGATTTTCCCATGATGTCAAGCAATGAGGCACTGAGTTTGAAGGTACATCCACAGATACACCTCCAATTAACGGCAATTAGCCTATCAGAAGCTTCTAAAGCCATGACATCATTTTCTGGAATTTTACAAGCTGCTAAAAGGCACAGTCAACTTAGTGTATGTAAACTTCTGACCCACTGGAATTGTGTACAGTGAATTTTAAGTGAAATAATCTGTCTGTAAACAATTGTTTGAAAAATTACTTGTGTCATGCAAAGTAGATGTCCTAACCGACTTGCCAAAACTATAGTTTGTTGAAAAAATTGTTTTAATGACTCCAACCTAAGTGTTCTTAAACTTCCAACTTCAACTGTAAGTGAATTTGTCCCAATACGTTGGTCTCCTAAAATGGGAGGACTATGTACAAAAAGTACTGTAATTTCTAAACGTTTCCCTCAATATGGATGAAAATACCCTCAAATTAAAGGGGACAGTCTGCACTTAAACCTCAGACATTGTATCATTTCAAATCCAAAGTGCTGGATTACAGAGCCAGAACAACACAAAATGTGTCAGTCCCAATACTTTGAGCTCACTGTATACAATGTAGAACAAACATGTCATTGACAAACTAATTTTAATTTAATCAGATACGTCTGATGTAACTGTTGCCAAATAATGACATTAACATACACTGAGTGTCCAAAACATTAGGAACACCTTCCAAATATTGAGTTGCACCCCCTTTTGGACTCTCCATTCCACAGGGATGCTGGCCTGTTGACTTCAATGCTTCCCACAGTTGTGTCAAGTTGACTAGATGTTCTTTGGGTGGTGGATAATTCTTGAAGTAAACTGTTGAGTGTGAAAAACCCAGCAGCGTTGCAGTTTTTGACACAAACCAGTGCGTTTGGCACCTACTATCATAACCCGTTCAAAGGCACTTAAATATTTTGTCTTGCCCATTCACCCTCTGAATGGCAGTGGCACACCATCCATGTCTCAAGGCTTGAAAATCATTAATTAACCTGTCTCCTCCCCTTCATCTACACTGATTGAAGTGGATCTAGCAAGTGACATCAATAAGGGATCATAGTATTCACCTGGTCACTCTGTCATGGAAAGAGCAGGTGTTCCTAATGTTTTGTACACTGTGTATATACACTGCTCAAAAAAATAAAAGGGAACACTTCAACAACACAATGTAACTCCAAGTCAATCACACTTCTGTGAAATCAAACTGTCCACTTAGGAAGCAACACTGATTGACAATAAATGTCACATGCTGTTGTGCAAATGGAATAGACAACAGGTGGAAATTATAGGCATTTAGCAAGACACCCTCAATAAAGGAGTGGTTCTGCAGGTGGTGACCACAGACCACTTCTCAGTTCCTATGCTTCCTGGCTGATGTTTTGGTCACTTTTGAATGCTGGCAGTGCTGTCACTCTAGTGGTAGCATGAGACGGAGTCTACAATCCACACAAGTGGCTCAGGTAGTGCAGCTCATCCAGGATGGCACATCAATGCGAGATGTGGCAAGAAGGTTTGCTGTGTCTCTCAGCGTAGTGTCCAGAGCATGGAGGCGCTACCAGGAGACAGGCCAGTACATCAGGAGATGTGGAGGAGGCCGTAGGAGGGCAACAACCCAGCAGCAGGACCGCTACCTCCGCCTTTGTACAAGGAGGAGAAGGAGGAGCACTGCCAGAGCCCTGCAAAATGACCTCCAGCAGGCCACAAATGTGCATGTGTCTGCTCAAACGGTCAGAAACAGACTCCATGAGGGTGGTATGAGGGCCCGACGTCCACAGGTGGGGGTTGTGCTTACAGCCCAACACCGTGCAGGACGTTTGGCATTTGCCAGAGAACACCAAGATCGGCAAATTCGTGGCATTTCTTTGGGGGACAGCACAGCCCTCCATGTGCTCGCCAGAGGTAGCCTGACTGCCATTAGGTACCGAGATGAGATCCTCAGACCCCTTGTGAGACCATATGCTGGTGTGGTTGGCCCTGGGTTCCTCCTAATGCAAGACAATGCTAGACCTCATGTGGCTGGAGTGTGTCAGCAGTTCCTGCAAGAGGAAGGCATTGATGCTATGGACTGGCCCGCCCGTTCCCCAGACCTGAATCCAATTGAGCACATCTGGGACATCATGTCTCGCTCCATTGCACCACAGACTGTCCAGGAGTTGGCTGATGCTTTAGTCCAGGTCTGGGAGGAGATCCCTCAGGAGACCATCCGCTACCTCATCAGGAGCATGCCCAGGCGTTGTAGGGAGATCATACAGGCACGTGGAGGCCACACACACTACTGAGCCTCATTTTGACTTGTTTTAAGGACATTACATCAAAGTTGGATCAGCCTGTAGTGTGGTTTTCCACTTTAATTTTGAGTGTGACTCCAAATCCAGACCTCCATGGGTTGATAAATTTGATTTCCAGAGATAATTTGTGTGATTTTGTTGTCAGCACATTCAACTATGTAAAGAAAAAAGTATTTAATAAGAATATTTCATTCATTCAGATCTAGGATGTGTTATTTTAGTGTTTCCTTTATTTTTTTGAGCAGTGTATATATATGCTGTATCTATCACACAATGTCTGTATGCAATATTCTACCCTGGAATATTCAACACTGAAATCTGTTACTCGCATTATTCCAAATGCATCTGTGGATCTTTTCTGCTGACAACAATGAAAATGCATATTTTTCTTTAATGCAGGGTTTGAGCTAAACGTCAGAAGCTATCGAGTGGAATGGTTACTTTCTATGTTATAGAGTGGAATGGTTTTTCTCCTGGTGTATCCTGAGGTAGCTCCTCTCTGAGAACCTTTTCCCGCAGTGCGTACAGGCGAACGGCCTCTCTCCCGTGTGGACCTTCAGGTGCATCTTCAGGTGGTCCTGGCGGGAGAACCTCTTCTCACACTGGGGGCAGTTGTAGGGTTTCTCCCCTGTGTGGATCCTCTGGTGCCTCTTCAGGTCACCAGCCTGGGCAAAGTGCATGTGACACTGGGTACAACTGAAGGGTTTCTCCCCTGTGTGGAACCTCTGGTGGATCTCTACCTTCTGGGGGCAGCTGAAGCCTTTGTTACAGAACATGCAGAGGAACCGTTTTCCCTTACTACTGCCTGACGTTTCTCCCCCTCCCTGAGCCTGGGCTCTAGCCCTGTCGAAAAGGAAGCGGCCGTGTGAATCGGAAGGCCCCATAGATGTGGACACTGGGGCGCGATCCCGGAACATGTGTAAAGGAGAGTGGGTAGAGCCATTTGGATTTGTCTCTAACCTTTCCCTGTCATTTAAGAAATCTCTGCCCTGTAAGTGTCCATCTCCTAGGTGATGATTATCTGCATTCCATGTGGGTGGAACGTCACCCTCCACTTTCATAGTCACTTCATCTATGACCAGACCCTCCCCTTTCTCATCTAGGCGCCCTTCAGAGTATACACTACTACTGTACTGGTTCCAGTCCCGTCTAGAAAGATCAGTCTGTGTCTCTAAACCCAAGGGCATGTTTCCAGGGTCCATCTCTGTAGTGTAAAAACAAGACAGATCATCACCGCCAGTGGCTAACGCATCACCATCTCCATGGGAATTAACCGCCCTTTGGCTATGTTGAAATACCGGTAAATACTCTGAGCCAGGAGCAGGAGGACAGCCCGGTCTCCCCGGCCCCAGTCTCTCTGGGTCTGATCTGTGGTCAGATCCTGTGTGTAACAGCCTTTGTGTTACAGTTAAAGTCTTGATGTCTTTCTCTGACTTGAGGACTGCATTCGGCGTTCCACTGACCTCCGTGATTCTGCTTCGGGTCCAGAGATGCGCTGGGGTGATGGTATGGTCTACCGTGGCTACAGGGGGCGCTCCAGCTGCCGCTCCAGTCTGGATGTGCCTGCTGTGCCGTCGGTCCTCCTCTCCTTCAGACCTCTCCTGCTTGACCAGAGACAATCCTTCAGGACCTGCAGCCTCTGCATCTGTAGACTGACACAAGAAGAGAGGAGGTTATTACCGGTACATGAGCTGTATTGGATAACAATGTCTTGAAGTCTCATAAGCTCCCCTATGGCAGAAAAATGAGGATGTAAGCAAGTGAATAGCTGAGGGGAGCCTTCCTGAAATATCCCCCGAGATCCAGCAATACATTTTTGTCCTTTCTAATGAGTATTGGGCTTTTCAATGATATCACGTATGGGTGTGTCACCATTCTTTTTTCTTTATGGTTCTTCAAAATGGCTACCATCACAATTACAATTAACACATTTTATGGTAAGTGTGTGTAATTTTTGTGAGTTTAATATTCAAATTGTTTCTAGTAGGTAAATATCTAAGGAATAGTTTGAGTTTATGGCAGTTTAATAATTTTTTCATATTTAAATAAGATCTAAATAGTTCATATTTACTACCATTTACTAATGGCCACTACAGTGCACATACTCTACAATGAAATCTATAGACATTTCTTTTCACCCTAAACTCTTTTGTGATGCAAAAATATGAATAATTCCCTAAACTTTTTGTGCTGGGTTTCATGTAAGCAAGTGAATAGCTGAGGAGAGCCTTTCTGAAAATAAACTGGCCACATTTGATTTACAAACACATTTTTTATGCAACACTATTACACTAACCTCTATCATGATAACATGCTGGGTTGAGGTTCCACTCCCCTCATCTACAGCTATAGGTTGGTCATCTCTCCACACATTGTGTCCCGCTGGCTTCACAAAGCTCTTGTGGCCTCCAGTAAGATGTCCTTCACCTGAGAGAGTGATTGGGGGAAACGAGGTGGTAAGGTGAGCTACTGTCAATGCTCAACAGTATATTTATTGACACAGTCTAGAATTGGCTAGGATATAAGGTAACACTTGTCATAACTTCTTGATGTACTATTTATAAATGTATGTATTATGTTCCATGTATCACATCGTTTTCATTAAGTAAATAATAGGAAATGCAGTAAATAAAGAATCTGGTTAGAATATAGTTGTGTCTGCGTGCAAGATAGCGTGCAAGATAGCTAAGTAAAGATAGCTAAGTAATGCGGGGACGGGGTTGGGGAGTAACAGATTACATGTAACTGATAAAGAACAGCGCTGCCGTTTTCTCCTGACAAATTCAGCTATTTTTGCGTGGTTTTGGCGCTGATCTTAAAGCTACAATTGGTAACATTTTGGACGGCTCAACCAAATACAGGACATACTGCTAACCCCGGAACAGGCCCTAATCCCCAAGACTTGGAAAATACTGCTTAAGAGAGAAATAATCCGCCACTACTCTCCGTTCTATTGGCGAACGTATAATCACTGGAGAACAAACTGGATGAGCTCCGTTCGAGACTATCCTATCAACGGGACCTGAAGAACTGAAATATCCTATGTTTCTCGGATTCGTGGCTGAACAAGGATGGTTTTTCTATGCATCGTCAAGACCGTACGGCAGCATCGGATAAGGTTAGGGGGGAGGGGTGTGTTAACATCTGGTGTGCAATCTCTAATAATAAGGAAGTCTCAAGTTTCTGCTCGCTCAAGATAGAATACCTTATGATAAAATGTAGACCATACTATTTACCAAGAGAGTTTATATTTCCGTAGCTGTTTATTTACCACCACAAACCAAAGCTGGTACTAAGACAAGCTGTATAGGGCCATAAGCAAACAAGAAAATGCTCATCCAGAGGCGACACTTCTAGTGGCCAATGATTTTAATGTAGGGAAAGTGAAATCCATTTCTACCAGCAAGTCACCTGAGCAACTAAAGGAGAAAACTCTAGATCACCTTTACTCCACAACAAAGAAATGCATACAAATCTCTCCCTCGCCCTTCATTTGGAAAATCTGACCATAACTCTATCCTCTGCATTCCTGCTTACAAGAAAAACTCAAACAGGGAGTACAAGTGACGCGCTCAATAAGGAAGTGGTCCGATGAAGCGCATGCTAAGCTACAGGACTGTTTTGCTAGCACAGACTAGAATATGTTTTGGGATTCATCAAGTGGCATTGATGAGTTTACCACAGTCACCGGCTTCATTAATAAGTCTGGGATGATGTGAGCCCTGTTCATGACTGTGTTGGTGTGTGTGGACCATAATAGATCCTTTGTGATGTGGACACTGAGGAATGAAGCGCTTGACCTGCTCCACTACAGCCCTGTCGATGTGAATGGGGGCGTGCTCGGCCCTCCATTTCCTGTAGTCCACAATCAGCTCCTTTGTCCCTATAGGCTGTTTCATCGTCGTCTGTGATCAGGCCTACCAACATTGTGCTGTCAGCAAACTTGATGATAGTGTTGAGGTCGTGCACGGCCAATAACATCTATGTGAGAATGCTGTTCATTGACTAAAGCTCAGCGTTCAACACCATAGTGCCCTCCAAGCTCATCACTAAGCTAAGGACCCTGGGACTGAACACCTCCCTCTGCAACTGGATCCTGGAATTCCTGACGGGCCACCCTCAGGTGGTGAGGGCAGGCCACAACACATCTGCCACACTGACCCTCAACACGGGGGCCCCTCAGGGACTCCAACACTATCATCTGGTTTGCTGACAGCACAATCTTGGTAGGCCTGATCACCGACAACGATGAAACAGCCTATAGGGAGGTCAGAGACCTGGCAGTGTAGTACCACGACAACAACCTCTCCATGAACATCAGCAAGACAAAGGAGCTGATTGTGGACTAAAGGAAATGGAGGGCAGAGCACGCCCCCATTCACATGGACGGGTCTGTAGTGGAGCAGGTCGAGAGCTTCATTCCTCAGTGTCCACATCACTAAGGATCTATCATGGTCCACACACACCAACACAGCTGTGAAGAGGGCACGTCAACGCCTGTTCCCCCTAAGGAGGCTGAAAAGATTCTACAGCTGCACAATTGACAGCATCACCGCTTCGTATGGCTACAGCTTGGTATCCAACTGCAAGGCACTACAGAGGGTAGTGCGTAAGGCCCAATACATCACTCGGGCCAAGCCATCCAGGAACTCTATACCAGGCAGGAAGGCCCTAGAAATGGTCAAAGACTCCAGCCACCCAAGTCATGGACTGTTCTCTTGGCTACCGCACGGCAAGCGGTAACGATGCACCTAGTCTGGAACCAACAGGACCCTGGACAGCTTCTACCCACAAGCCATAAGACTGCTAAATAGTTCATCCGGGTAGCTATTTGGTTAAGCATCTGCATTGACCCTTTTTGCACTAACTTTTTGGACTCCTCATATACCCTGCTGCTCTTTATTATCCACCCTGTTGCCTAATCACGTTATTCCTAGTTATATGTACATATCTGCACATCGGCTAGGGACTGGTACCCATTGTATATAGAGAAGTTAGTTACTCATTGTGTATTTTATTAGGACTTTGCTATTATTTCTCTCTGCATTGTTGGGAAGGGCTTGTGAGAAAGCATTTCACTGTTAGTCTACACCTGTTGTTTACGAAACGTGACATTTTATTTGACAGCAGTGGTGTAGCCTACGGGCGATACGGATAACACTTAGGCTTATTATTGATGTCTACATAGCAATGTGATTCACACCTCTGCTGTGGTAGTTGTGGATGACTGTTCACAAATGTATAGGTGTATTTTACACCAATGATGGTTGAATTGAAGAAGTGTAGGCTAAGCTGCCTATCAATCATTGTTTATGCGACCCGTGGACAGCCAGTGAAAATGCGCTCTTTGCAACAGCTGCATAATGCCGATCCCAGCCTATGGAATACAACTTCCTCCCTTGTAAACTCCTCCGTGGTATTGTGATCCACTAATACTGGAAAAAAAACTAGTGTAAGCTAAGAAGACCACGAGTAGGTATTTTATTGCTCCGTCTAATTCAGGTTAAAAGTCCTAATGGACACACGCTTAAAATCTGCAAATGATCGAGATAGTGTCACCCATATAGAGATCCTATTAAAAAGTATTATAATTCCTAATTCTATGGTGTCAACAACAAAAACATTAGGCCTATAACAAATGTCGCATACATTTTTCATGTCATGCCAATAGTACTTTTTGGTACAGCTCAAAGTATGCCATTCAATGAGCAGCACTTTTTTTTACATTGTTTTGAAACAACGAGACCTCGATGACAAAAACAGAATAGGCTAATGAGTCCTTCATTTTTGGGTAAAACCATTAGACTTTGGTTTTTAATATAAATATACACTGAGTGTACAAAACATTAAGAACACCTGCGCTGTCTATGACAGACTGACCAGGTGAAAGCTATGATCCCTTACTGATGTCACTTGTTAAATCCACTTCAATCAGTGTAGGTGAAGAATGAGTTTTAAGCGTTGTGACATGGATTGTGTGTGTGCCATTCAGAGGTTGAATGGGCAAGACGAAGTATTTCAAGTGCATTTGAACAGGGTATGGTAGTAGGTGCCAGGCGCACCGGTTTGCGTCAAGAGCTGCGACACGTTTGGGGAGCATTGGAGTCAACATGGGCCAGCATCCCTGCGGAACCATTTCGACACCTTGTAACGTCCATGCACCGACGAATTGAAGCTTTTCTGATGAGGGTCGTTCGTGTTTTGTACACTCACTGTATACGAAAGCCACGCATCCTCGGCCTTTTGCAAAATGTACCTCTTTCTATTCCTCTGTATCGGTCGACGATCTTGACACTTCTGGGACGACTGGCGAAGACGCGCTCCCGTGCCACCTTCACTTCCAGTAGCTGTAGTTTCCTGCGCAATGCCATGTTCTCTTTCTGGCTTTGAGTTATTTCCAAACGAAACACTGCATAGTCGTCATCTACGAGTTTACATACCTCTGCCACGGCTGCATTCGCTAGTACCTCCATGATGGAGGCTATTTGAGTGTGAAACCCCATACAGTTAGCCATTGTTAGCAGCTAGCTAGCGTTACCTGGAACATCTATCATGTCCTGTCTCTAAAGCGAATTAAACACAAAATGTGGTAAGTATATGATGCTGCGCAGTTAAATGAGTCACGTTGAGTACCAGTGTTTAAGGAACTTATAAATAACAAAAACGCTAACGTAGAACTTGTTCACTGTTTACTTCCGTTTACAGAGCAAGATCTTATTGGCTGATGTCATAGCTCAAAGGGTGTGGTTAAATTGAAACGGGAACTGCTTATTACAATCTCCTATTCATGATCACTATCTTTCAAGCTGAGAGTACTTGTTTAGAAAGGACAGTGTGTTAGCAAGAATAGAGTGATGGAATAAAGTAATTATTTTCTAATCACCTCAGTAGGGTAAATATTAAACTGTCTTTGTTCTATCCGAAGTTCACTGTCTTTCTAAAAACAAGTATTTACTCAAGCCTGTTTCAAATGACAAGTTAAAAGGTTAATGCGGGGTATTAATTACCCTCTTACCAAGACACCCTGCATATATATCAAGCAACACCGCTATGATTTCTCCCCTTTGTGGACACTCCTGTGTCTGATAAGGCTAGTCAGGTAGGAGAAGTTCTTGTAAAAATAGTTTGCACTTGATGGGCCTCTCCTTGTGAACAGTCTGGTGCGTCTTCACATAGTTCGCATGAGCCGGCTTGTCTGCGTCCGTCCTAATACTCTGCCTCCCATGTTGTGACCAAATGACAGCAGAGGACATAGTCTGACCTCCCTCCTTGAGCCATTGTTTGGGTGTTGATGGGATTATCCACTGTGTTATAGGCTAGGTACCTCTTGTGGTGAATGTTCATCCTGACCCTGTCTGTATTTGTGGGGTAAATGAGGAAGGCTAGACCCAGGTCCAGGCTTTCTATGAACCCATTTACCTGGCAGTAGACAATAACCTGAAGGAGAAGACAGACTTGCTGATAGACCACCACCAGGGGGGTCTCCCACCACTCTCTGTGAAGGCTGAAGCCCAGGAAGACCTGCACTGTTCATCATGGACACTGTGGTGTTTGTATCATAGGAACAGGAGGGTCTATCTCTATCAGCCCCAGGTCCTGCTTCATCCCTGCACTGAGACTGTGAAGAGAAGGGTCTGGGCTGCAGACTGGATCCCTGACTGGAGTCTCTGTCTCTCTGATGACCACCAGGACTGAGGTTTTTCAGTCCACCTGTCCACTGGTTGTGATGGAGTCTCTGTCCCCCGTGGTTGGGTCCTGGTTCCGACTGGGGAAGGAAGAGTTACGGTTCCTGATCCATGGTCCTGATGCAGGGCCACCTCAAAAGGTCCAGTCTCTCCAACCAGTAACACCGGATATCAGCAGATCTTCATGGACTGGAGACTGCAAACAAAGATTATACAAAAAAGCATGAAAGCATTCTTTGCTGTACACACAGAAACATGACATGTTATAAAATGCTAACCACAGTCAAGTCCATCTAACACTGATTCAAGTACCTAACAATATGGAGCGATTGGAGTTTTTTTTTTTAAGTCTGAACTCTGAACTCTCAGTCTCTGCAATGATACAAAAATAAAGTCAGTTAGCACCGAGTCAATATAGTATTTTAGCATAACAATCACATTTATTGCACAAAATTATACGTGACAAGTAGAATAACTTTTCTCACTTCACCTTTTCTGTAAATATCAATCCAATTTACTTATAAAGCCCTAATTACGTCAGCTGATGTCACCAAGTGCTATACAGAAACCCAGCCTAAAATCCCAAACAATGCAGGTGTAGATGCACGGTGGCTAGGAAAAACTCCCTAGAAAGGCCGGAACTTAGGAAGAAACCTAGAGAGGAACCAGGCTATGGGGGGGTGGCCAGTCCTCTTCTGGCTGTGCCGAAGAGGAAGATAATATGTTGGCCTTGTATTGATAGAAAATCACTAGAAAAATAGATGAAAAAATAAGTAATTTCTGTATTGCCACAAGAGGTCTTAGAAAAGGTCAGATATTAAATGGAGGAAAGATATGGTACCTTCACTTTAATAGAATACTTTGGAAATGGTTCAACACTACATTACACACAGCTTCAATACTTCATGAATTAAGGCACTATCATTATCTCACTATAAAACACCTAAAGACATGAAGTTTGTCACTCTTCATCAGTGTAGCATTTTTACAGACACCATCACCATATCATCTACTCTGCCTTATCATACTCTATATTCTTTCCTCAGTTCACCTCATCCAGTTCCCTACTGCATCCAAAACCAACAGAACTACATATATTAATATACTCTATACATGGGCTGTGTGCATTTTCTGCTGGTGTATCCCGAGAGAGCTCCTCTCTAAGAACCTCTTCCCGCAGTGCGTACAGGCAAACGGCCTCTCTCCCGTGTGGACCTTCAGGTGCATCTTCAGCTGGGGCTGGCGAGAGAACCTCTTCTCACACTGGGGGCAGCTGTAGGATTTCTCCCCTGTGTGGACTCTCTGGTGCCTCTTCAGGTTGGAGGATTGAGAGAAACTGGCCCGGCACAGCTGGCAGCCAAATGGTTTCTCCCCCGTGTGCATCCTCTGGTGGATCTCCATCCTCTGGTGGATCTCCATCTGTTTGGGGAAACTGAAGGCTTTCCCACAGAACGAACACGGGAAGAGTTTCTCTTTGCCACTGGATCTACTGATAGCATTACTACTACTGTAATTTGTCAATGGGCTTGTGTTGCCATTTAGTGTTGAGGCACTGGCATTGTCTGAGGTCTGGTTTAACAGAAGAGTGTAAGGAGGACAAAGGCCAGGGAGTGTCTGTGTTGTCGCAGGGTCCATGTTCCAGTTACATTTACATTTACATTTAGGTCATTTAGCAGACGCTCTTATCCAGAGCGACTTACAAATTGGTGCATTCACCTTATGACATCCAGTGGAACAGTAGTGCATCTAAATCTTTTAAGGGGGAGGGGGGGTGAGAGGGATTACTTTATCCTATCCTAGGTATTCCTTAAAGAGGTGGGGTTTCAGGTGTCTCCGGAAGGTGGTGATTGACTCCGCTGTCCTGGCGTCGTGAGGGAGTTTGTTCCACCATTGGGGGGCCAGAGCAGCGAACAGTTTTGACTGGGCTGAGCGGGAACTGTACTTCCTCAGTGGTAGGGAGGCGAGCAGGCCAGAGGTGGATGAACGCAGTGCCCTTGTTTGGGTGTAGGGCCTGATCAGAGCCTGGAGGTACTGAGGTGCCGTTCCCCTCACAGCTCCGTAGGCAAGCACCATGGTCTTGTAGCGGATGCGAGCTTCAACTGGAAGCCAGTTGATAGATCTTATAGAACACAGGCTGAAGGCAGCACCTTTTAGGTGGTTAACCTGAGGTGCCATCTGTCTTTCTGAATCACAACTATAGGAGCAGGACGGAGAATAGCTAGCCAAGTCTATGTCTGTTCTCATACGGACACCTCCCTGTCCCCGCAGACCAAATCTATGCCTCGCCCTGGTGTCAGCCAGTCTGTTGTCATGGAGACTTAGTTCGGATGTTTTGTGTTCAACTGTCGGTTTCTGGTTGTGTTGAACACTGTTGTTCCCTAGCCCAGAGTTGAGGATGCTGTCCAATCCACTGGCCGCCACTATGTCGCCTCTGGTCCAGGCCGACTTGTTGATGTCGTTCCCTGGGCCCTTGGCTGTATCCGTCTGGGTCTGAGAATCCAAAATGGCCGACCAATCTCCACTGTTAGCCTCCAGCCAATCACCTACAGGAAGAGGTTACAAAATAGACTTTACAAACGTGGCAGAGAACTCAGGTACAAAATATTGGCACCTCTGATAAAGCAAAAACCCGGAACAGCAAAATAGCCCCATAACATCAAAGATCCACCACCATATTTTACAGTAGGTATGAGGTACTTTTTTTGCATATGCTTACATTTTTCAATACCAAATCCACCACTGGTGTACATGGCATAATAGCTTTATTTTCAAGTCACCTGACCGTAGCACAAGCCTGAAGTTTGATAAACTGCATTGGCACTTGGATTGAAACTGGTGCTATGAGGAGGAACGAGCCTTGTGTTGGAGTGACATTAGCTGTCGGGAAAAAAATGGGCTATATGCATATCTCTCTTACCTTGCTCCCCCATCTTTAGTCCACTCAGCAGATCAATGCTCTCTGGTCCATCCTCTATTGTCTCCTCTTTGACCAGCAGCAGATCAGGATTCCCATCCTCCATGTCTACTGACTGTTAGAGATACAGAGTGAGAGGATGTTGATTCAAGAAATTTGATATGAGCACCCTGCTATGGACATCTTCTGATTGGGCAATGAGGGATTGCTATGAGTACTATGCAAACATGTTAGTTAATTTGATTACGTGACATTATTTTAATGGTTTGATAATTCAAAGGCATGGTCCCATACTTTAGGCTAAATTAATCAAGACCGTATCCACAAAAAGTCTGAGTAGGAGGGCTTATCTTTCCATATAATACGGGCCCTGACGTAATAACATTCAGACAGTAGTTTATAGTGGGCTCATCTCAGTGAGACTATGTGTGGTCCTGTGCTGCTCAGCTGGTTCCTCTGTGGGCTCAGGAGGAGGTGTAGTCTGGTTGTCCTCCATGACCATGGTTCCCTCAGGGTTCCCCAGATCCTCCTCACACCCCTCCTCCTTCACCAGCAGCACCTCTGGACCCTCCTCCTCCTCCTGGAAGAGAGAAGTGATACAGATTACACTCCTTCAGATACGCATTTACATTTACATTTAAGTCATTTAGCAGACGCTCTTATCCAGAGCGACTTACAAATTGGTGCGTTCACCTTAAGACATCCAGTGGAACAGCCACTTTACAATAGTGCATCTAAATCTTTTAAGGGGGGGGTGAGAAGGATTACTTTATCCTATCCTAGGTATTCCTGAAAGAGGTGGGGTTTCAGGTGTCTCCGGAAGGTGGTGATTGACTCCGCTGTCCTGGCGTCGTGAGGGAGTTTGTTCCACCATTGGGGGGCCAGAGCAGCGAACAGTTTTGACTGGGCTGCGCGGGAACTGTACTTCCTCAGTGGTAGGGAGGCGAGCAGGCCAGAGGTGGATGAACGCAGTGCCCTTGTTTGGGTGTAGGGCCTGATCAGAGCCTGGAGGTACTGGAGGTATATACGCACACACAGATAATAAACACATTAAACATGGAGTGTTTACCCATCCCCACTACCTTTTGAGTAGTTACAAAATGGCTTCATTGTTGTTAAATCCATCATGGTGGACATGTGGGTAAATATGTGTCCGCTATTAGAACCTCTTCTCGCAGTGGGTACTGGCCAAACTGCATTTCTCCCCTGTGTGGACCCTCTGGTGGATCTCCACCTTCTGGGGGCAGCTGAAGCCTTTGTTACAGAAATGCAGAGGAACCGTTTCTCTTTACTATTGCCCGATGTGGTTCCCCCTCCCCGAGCCTGGGTTCTTGCACTGTTGTTTGAGTTCAATACTTGATCGAAAAGGACACCGATGTGGACACTGGGTCGCGATCCTTGAGCGTGTGTAAAGGGGAGTGGGTCGCAACATTTAGATTTGTCTCAACTTTACCTGTAATCTAAGAAATCGCTGCCCTGTAAGTATCCGTCTTCTAGGCAACTATCTGAATTCCATGTGGGAGGAATGTCGCCCTCCACTTTCAGTCACTTCATTTATGACCAGACCCTCCCCTATACACAACTAGTGTACTGGTTCCAGACCCCTCAGAACAGATCAATCTGTATCTCTAAACCAGATGTGGACTGGGATATGTTTCGTATTGCGTCAGATAACAACATTGACGAATACGCTGATTCGGTGTGCGAGTTCATTAGAACGTGCGTTGAAGATGTCGTTCCCATAGCAACGATTAAAACATTCCCTAACCAGTAACCGTGGATTGATGGCAGCATTCGCGTGAAACTGAAAGCGCAAACCACTGCTTTTAATCAGGGCAAGGTGTCTGGTAACATGACCGAATACAAACAGTGCAGCTATTCCCTCCGCAAGGCTATCAAACAAGCTAAGCGTCAGTACAGAGACAAAGTAGAATCTCAATTCAACGGCTCAGACACAAGAGGCATGTGGCAGGGTCTACAGTCAATCACGGACTACAGGAAGAAATCCAGCCCAGTCACGGACCAGGATGTCTTGCTCCCAGGCAGACTAAATAACTTTTTTGCCCGCTTTGAGGACAATACAGTGCCACTGACACGGCCTGCAACGAAAACATGCGGTCTCTCCTTCACTGCAGCCGAGGTGAGTAAGACATTTAAACGTGTTAACCCTCGCAAGGCTGCAGGCCCAGACGGCATCCCCAGCCGCGCCCTCAGAGCATGCGCAGACCAGCTGGCCGGTGTGTTTACGGACATATTCAATCAATCCCTATACCAGTCTGCTGTTCCCACATGCTTCAAGAGGGCCACCATTGTTCCTGTTCCCAAGAAAGCTAAGGTAACTGAGCTAAACGACTACCGCCCCGTAGCACTCACTTCGTCATCATGAAGTGCTTTGAGAGACTAGTCAAGGACCATATCACCTCCACCCTACCTGACACCCTAGACCCACTCCAATTTGCTTACCGCCCAAATAGGTCCACAGACGATGCAATCTCAACCACACTGCACACTGCCCTAACCCATCTGGACAAGAGGAATACCTATGTGAGAATGCTGTTCATCGACTACAGCTCGGCATTCAACACCATAGTACCCTCCAAGCTCGTCATCAAGCTCGAGACCCTGGGTCTCGACCCCGCCCTGTGCAACTGGGTACTGGACTTCCTGACGGGCCGCCCCAGGTGGTGAGGGTAGGCAACAACATCTCCTCCCCGCTGATCCTCAACACTGGGGCCCCACAAGGGTGCGTTCTGAGCCCTCTCCTGTACTCCCTGTTCACCCACGACTGCGTGGCCACGCACGCCTCCAACTCAATCATCAAGTTTGCGGACGACACAACAGTGGTAGGCTTGATTACCAACAACGACGAGACGGCCTACAGGGAGGTGAGGGCCCTCGGAGTGTGGTGTCAGGAAAATAACCTCACACTCAACGTCAACAAAACTAAGGAGATGATTGTGGACTTCAGGAAACAGCAGAGGGAACACCCCCCTATCCACATCGATGGAACAGTAGTGGAGAGGGTAGCAAGTTTTAAGTTCCTCGGCATACACATCACAGACAAACTGAATTGGTCCACTCACACAGACAGCATCGTGAAGAAGGCGCAGCAGCGCCTCTTCAACCTCAGGAGGCTGAAGAAATTCGGCTTGTCACCAAAAGCACTCACAAACTTCTACAGATGCACAATCGAGAGCATCCTGGCGGGCTGTATCACCGCCTGGTACGGCAACTGCTCCGCCCTCAACCGTAAGGCTCTCCAGAGGGTAGTGAGGTCTGCACAACGCATCACCGGGGCAAACTACCTGCCCTCCAGGACACCTACACCACCCGATGTTACAGGAAGGCCATAAAGATCATCAAGGACATCAACCACCGAGCCACTGCCTGTTCACCCCGCTATCATCCAGAAGGCGAGGTCAGTACAGGTGCATCAAAGCTGGGACCGAGAGACTGAAAAACAGCTTCTATCTCAAGGCCATCAGACTGTTAAACAGCCACCACTAACATTGAGTGGCTGCTGCCAACACACTGACACTGACTCAACTCCAGCCACTTTAATAATGGGAATTGATGGGAAATGATGTAAATATATCACTAGCCACTTTAAACAATGCTACCTTATATAATGTTACTTACCCTACATTATTCATCTCATATGCATACGTATATACTATACTCTATATCATCGACTGCATCCTTATGTAATACATGTATCACTAGCCACTTTAACTATGCCACTTTGTTTACATACTCATCTCATATGTATATACTGTACTCGATACCATCTACTGTATCTTGCCTATGCTGCTCTGTACCATCACTCATTCATATATCCTTATGTACATATTCTTTATCCCCTTACACTGTGTATAAGACAGTAGTTTAGGAATTGTTAGTTAGATTACTTGTTGGTTATTACTGCATTGTCGGAACTAGAAGCACAAGCATTTCGCTACACTCGCATTAACATCTGCTAACCATGTGTATGTGACATAAAATTTGATTTGATTTGGACTAAGTCATTATTATTCGAGTCACAAGCAAGTCACAACCTGCGAGTTTCACATGCTAACGTTTTAACATTTGTGGCACAAATCCCATTCAAGTCATGGGACAGATATTAGCATTTTTCCCGCATCATGTTCACATCTATAAGTGACTTTGTTGAGCTTTACAATCGTATGAGATACTTTTGGACATGATGTGTGAAAAATGCTAATATCGATGGCCTGTTTTGATTTTGAAAGTCTATACACAAATACCCCACCAATGTGGACTAGAGGCCACAAGCTTATTTTTGGAACAACACCCTATAGAGTCTCGGCCTAGCTCCTCATGTACCAGAAACCTAGCAGAGCTGTTACTCACAAATAACTTTTATGTTTAGAAGTGACTTTTTCCAACAAACCAAAATAACCACTATGGGGAGTTCGATGGCACCCAATTATGCCAATCTTTATATGGGAAGCTTAGAGCAGTGGTTCCCAACCAAGGGTACTGGGACCCCAGGGGGTACTTGGGCTATCCACAAGGGGTACTTGAGAAGACTCATGAGACCATAGACTTACTGGTAAAATGCACAAAAGGTGGTACTTCAGGGGTTCTCCAAGCAGAACAAAATTCAGTTGGTGGTACACCAACCAAAATGTTTGGGAACCACTGGCTTAGAGCATGATTACATTCCCAACCCTGAGTAAAATCCCTTTCTATCCAAACTATATCCATATTATATAGATGATATTGGTATTATTTGACGGGACTCCCAATGAACTTGAGATGTTCCATGAGTTTCTTAATAAGTCAAATGATCATTTTCATTTCACCGTGGACTTTGATTACTCTAGTGTCAGCTTCCTTGACATTCAGATCACTAAAGAAAATTATACACTCGTCACCAATCTATACAGGAAGTCCATAGTTAGAAAAAAAACTATTCTAAGAAGTGATTGTTTCCACCCCATTCCTCTAAAGAAAAGCCTCCCGATCAGTCAGTTTAACCCATAAATCTAAACCCTGTCTAATCCGGGAAGGGTGTGATTCTACGAAACTATATGGAATTGTTTTAAGAAGGCCATACCAAGGATCATTTAACTATTTGATTTTGAATTTTAAGTAGCCCCAAAAAATATGAAATGGTTTGATGAAAAGATAACAAAAATTGTTGGGCCTTACTGCTATTAGCTCACACAAACGCATTGAATAAGAGATTCACAACATTGTACAACAGTTCTAAAGGAAGTTAGTTCTGAAGTGTCTGTCCTATATCTGAGAGATATGAAACATTCTTTTTATTTGTTCACAAGTATTTAACCCCTTATTTTTGTCACCAAACAGTCTCCATATATACTGCCATTCACTTTTTCAAGTGGTACTGGGGGACCTTCAGACGGGTCCAATACCTTCAGACGGGTCTTGAGGCCTGTCGGCGTCCTAGAGCAAAACATGAGAGTTCCACCTTTCCACTGAGGGGTCATATTAGTGTGTAGCCCAAACGTTCAGCCCCTACAGACAGAAGTTGGCAGATTGGCTGTACCGACTTCAGACGAGTCCCAATATGCTTGTGGGGAGTCTAGTCAGGCTCGAGTCTAAAACTGCTCTAAACCAAAGGATATGTTGCCAGACATGGAGTACATTACTGTGAGTTCAGTTTGGAGCTGCAACAGATCAAAGTTGGTGTCATAGCTTTCCTCGAGACCACGAGCCTTTCATTGTCCTTGATTGTATACGTTTCTCCAGATCAGTGACTGAGAAGACTTGACTTTAGCTACAGTACTAGTCAAACGTTTGGACACACCTACTCATTCCAGGGTTTTTATTTATGGGTACTATTTTCTACAATGTAGAATAATTGTGAAGACATAAAAATGTATTTCCTTAATGCGTTTGAGCCAATCAGTTGTGTTATGACAAGGTAGGGGTGGTATATAGAAGATAGCCCTTTTTGGAAAAAGAACAAGTCCATATTATGACAAGAACAGCTCAAATAAGCAAAGAGAAATGACAGTCAACAATTACTTTAAGACAATAAGGTCAGTCATTCTGGAAAATTTGAAAGTTTCTTCAAGCGCAGTCGTAAATACCATCAAGCACCATGATGAAACTGGCTCTCATGAGGACCGCCACAGGAATGGAAGACCCAGAGTTACCTCTGCTGCAAAGGACAAGTTCATTAGAGTTACCAGCCTCAGAAATTGCAGCCCAAATAAATGCTTCACAGAGTTCAAGTAACAGACACATCTCAACATCAACTGTTCATAGGAGACTGCGTGAATCAGGCCTTCATGGTCGAATTGCTGCAAAGAAAAGCAGCCAACAAGTGCTCAGCATATGTAGGACATCCTTCAAGCATTCCAAGTGACTACCCCATGAAGCTGGTTGAGAGAATGCCAAGAGTGTGCAAAGCTGATTATTAATGCAAAGAGTGGCTACTTTGAAAAATATAAAATGTGTATTTGTTTAACACTTGGTTACTATATGATTCCATATGTGTTATTTCATAGTTTTGTCTTCGCTATTATTCTACAATGTAGAAAAAAGTGAAAATAAAGAAAAACCCTTGAATGAGTAGGTGTGTCCAAACTTTTGACTGGTACTGTATATTTCCCAGCTGAGGGAGAAGGTTGTCAATGATCCCAAGGTGTAGCTGTTGGTACCCCGCCCATAACGTCTCCATGCGTCTGTAGATTTTTTCCCTCTCGGTGGTGCTGCTTGTACAAACAGAACTGCATGCCAAATTCCCTGTTCTGCAAAATCCCAAATAGCACGTTGGAGTACTCAATGATGGAGTTGAAAAAATCTTAGTCAACTTTGCAGCACCTTGTGACATAACCAGGTTAAGCGTGTGCGCATAATAATGAATTAACTGAGCCTGTAGGATTTTTTAATTTGACCTTTGCGTCTACTCCGTTTAGACCAGAGACCATGACTGAGGCCACATCGTAACACTGTGCCGCTACTTAGGGAGTGGATCCATACTCATCCCCCCAAAAAACGAGAACCTGGGCTGCAACATCCGCTGCCCGCTTGTCCTCGGTGACATCATACTCATCAAATCTCTCCTTCACACCACCGTCGGTAGTTACATTGCTAATGTCTGTTGTCTCAACCCTAATGGTTATACAAGGTGTTCTTCTCACCACCTCCTTCATGGCATCTGCCATTACTTACATCTGCGACCGCTTGGATCAGGTCGTTCTGGATTTTGCTGGAAGTGCCAATGAACATGGTTACTGTAGCAAGATGCCAGTTTAGAGGGCTGTCATACTCAGCCAAAAAATCCAGCATCTCCAAGTAGTTCCCTCTTATTAGCCGATTATTTTTCCCTCATCATGTCCTCTGAATGCCAATTGTTGCATGCCCAGAAAACAGTACTTGACTTGTACTGAAATAGGTTTTGTGTGTCGGTACTGTTTATATTTAAGAGCAGGAGCTCAACAATACTTTTGAGCTAATGTTCTATAAGAGGTGCATGAGCTCTAGCAGGAGAAAAATGTAGGTGTCGGTACTCCGCCCCGGCGAGCTCCCGCCCAAGTCAAGCACTGCCAACAACACAACACAGTGTGATTGAAGTGCTTCAGAATCGCCCTGTTCTGCCTGACTATCTCCTTGTAAGAAAGAGTCTCTCTGCATTGGTTCTCGTTAAACTGAAGGTCTATTCTTGAGTCACCAAATGTTTTTGAGCTCACTGTAGTTCGCAGGTGTGAAGTTGAGTTTTGGTGGCACAGAGCTGACTTCGTAAAACTGACTAGGTCTTTGAAACCAGTACTGGCCCAGGTTGATATATTGTGGTACTGGAGAGTACAATGGTAAGGGTTGTCGTCGGGAGAAAGAGATGAGGACCAAAGCGCAGCGTGGTAAGTGTTCGTGATGATTTTTAATTAAAACTCAGAACACTAAACAATAAATGACAATGTGAATTTACAAAACCGAAACAGTACCGTGTGGCCCAAACACTCACACGGAAACAAACACCCACAAACCAAAAGTGAAACCCAGGCTACCTAAGTATGATTCTCAATCAGGGACAACAATTGACAGCTGCCTCTGATTGCGAACCATACTAGGCCGAACTCAAAAACCAACATAGAAAAACAAACAGACTGCCCACCCCAACTCACGCCCTGACCATAATAAAACAAAGTAACTAAGGTCAGAACGTGACAACAATCCCAGCAGTACAGCTTCTTGGTTTACTTACACCCAGTCATCCACGGTTAGCGCTCATAATTGTTAGCTTGAAAATACCTTTCAAATCACTTTCTTCGTTTTTGATTGGATTTTATTAGGATCCCCATTATCCGACGCTAATGGTTACAGCTAGCCTTACTGGGGTCCGACATATAACGAAAAAGACATTACAGACAAAATACTGTAGAATTTACATACATTTAAAAACATTAACGTGTGTGTGCATCTATCAGTTACACATACATGTCAGTACATACTCACAAGTAGGTCACATGGGGGAGAGGCATTGTGCCGTGAGGTGTTACTTTCTTTGTCTTTTTTAAACCATGTTTGCGGTTCACTTGCGCTATTCACTTGCACTCATGGCTCTGTATAATACTGTATGTTTCCTTGAATTTGTTCTGGACCTGGCAACTGTGAAAAGACCCCTGGTGGCATGTCTGGTGGGGTAAATGTGTGTGTCAGTGCTGTGTGTAAGTTGACTATGCAAAACATTTTGAATTTCCAACATGAATGTTTCTTATAAAAACAAGAAGTGACGCAACGCAGTCAGTCTTTCCTCAACTCTTAGCCAAGAGAGACTGGAATGCATAGTATTAATATTAGCCCTCTGATTACAATGAAGAGCAAGACGTGCCACTCTGTTCTGGGCCAGATGCAGCTTAACTATGTCTTTCCTTGCTGCACTCGACCACACGCCTGGAACATAATCAAAATTAGGCTAAACTAGAGCTTGCTTTTTGGAGTGTGGCGTCAAAAAAGCAGAGCGTCTCTTTATTACGGGCAGACCTCTCCCCATCTTTACAACCATTGAATCTATATGTTTTGACCATGACTGTTTATAATCTAAGGTAACGCCAAGTAATTGAGTCTCCTCCACTTGTTCAACAGCCACACCATTCATTACCAGATTCAGCTGAGGTCTAGATCTTAGGAAATGATTTGTACCAAATACAATGCTCTTAGTTTTAGAGATGTTCAGGACCAGATTATTACTGGCCACCCTTTCCAAAACAGACTGCAACTCTTTGTTAAGAGGTTTCAGTGACTTCATTAGCTGTGGTTGCTGATGTGTATATGGTTAAATCATGATACATGGAAACACATGCTTTGTTTAACGCCAGTGGCAGGTCACTGGTAAAAATAGAAAAGAGTAGAGGGCCTGGAGAGCTGCCCTGTGGTACACCACACTTTACATGTTTGACATTAGAGAAGTTTCCATTAAAGAAAACCCTTTGATTCTATTAGATATATAGCCATAACACAAGTTTTCTCAACAACAGGTTATGGTCAATAATATCAAAGGCTGCACTGAAATCTTACAGTACATTTCCCACTATCTTCTTATCAATTTTTTAAACTAATTATCAATCATTTGTGTCAGTGCAGTACATGTTGAGTGTCCTTCTCTATAAGCATGCTGAAAGTCTGCTGTTAATTTGTTTACAGAGAAATAGCATTGTATTTGGTCAAATTTTTCCAACAGTTTGCTAAGAGCTGACAGCAAGCTGATAGGTCTGCTGTTAGAACCAGTAAAGGCTGCTTTACCACTCTTGGGTAGCGGAATTACTTTGGCTTCCCTCCAGGCCTGAGGACAAAGACTTTCCTCTAAAGATATGACAGATAGGAGTGCCAATAGAGTCAGCTACCATCCTCAGTAGCTTCTTATCTAAGTTGTAGATGCCAGGAGGTTTGTCATTATTGATCGATAACCATTTTTCCACCTCTCCTACACTACCTTTACAAAATTCAAACTTGCTTTTCTTTCATTATTAGTTTTTTATGCATGAATACGGTGGCTCACTCTTCATTGTTGGCATTTCCTGCCTAAGTTTGCCCACTTTGCCAATGAAGTAATCATTAAATCAATTGGCAACATCAAATGGTTTTGTGATGAATAAGCCATCTGATTCGATGAAAGTTTAATTTGTATTTCTGTCCATAATTTCATTTGAAGTACTCCAAAGTATTTTTCCATCATTCTTCATATCATTGATCTTGGCTTCATAATACAGTCTTCTTTTTGTTGAGTTTAGTCACATTCATTTCTCAATTTGCAGTAAATCAGCCAGTCAGACTTATTAGCCACTCCCTTTGCACCATCTCTTTCAATCATACAGTTTTTCAATTCCTCATTAATCCATGGAGCCTGAACAGTTCTAACAGTCTGTTTCTTAACAGGTGCATGTTTATCAATAATTGGAAGAAGCAATATTATAAATGTATCAAGTGCATTGTCTGGATACTAATTATTAATCACATCAGACCAACACATATTTTTTAACATCATCCACATAAGAGTCACAGCAAAACATTTTGTATGATCTCTTATACACTATTTTAGGCCTAGCTTTTGGAACATTGGCTTTCCTGGATATAGCCACTATATTGTGATCACTGCATCCAATGGGTATGGATACAACTTTAGTACAAAGTTCTACAGTATTAGTAAAAATGTGATCGATACATGTGGATGATCTTGTTCCTGTAATGTTTGTAAACACCCTGGTAGGTTGATTAATAACCTGAACCAGATTACAGGCACTTGTTACAGTGAGAAGCTTCCTATTGAGTGGACAGCTTGATGAATACCAGTCGATATTCAGGTCTCCAAGAAAGTGCTGTCACAGTTACCAGCCCTTTCAAGCTTAACATCCTTATCATTTATCGCCCTCCAGGTTCCCTCGGAGAGTTCATCAATGAGCTTGATGCCTTGATAAGCTCCTTTCCTGAGGACGGCTCACCTCTCATAGTTCTGGGCGACTTTAACCTCCCCACGTCTACCTTTGACTCATTCCTCTCTGCCTCCTTCTTTCCACTCCTCTCCTCTTTTGACCTCACCCTCTCACCTTCCCCCCCTACTCACAAGGCAGGCAATACGCTCGACCTCATCTTTACTAGATGCTGTTCTTCCACTAACCTCATTGCAACTCCCCTCCAAGTATCCGACCACTACCTTGTATCCTTTTCCCTCTCGCTCTCATCCAACCCTTCCCACACTGCCCCTACTCGGATGGTATCGCGCCGTCCCAACCTTCGCTCTCTCTCCCCCGCTACTCTCTCCTCTTCCATCCTATCATCTCTTCCCTCCGCTCAAACCTTCTCCAACCCATCTCCTGATTCTGCCTCCTCAACCCTCCTCTCCTCCCTTTCTGCATCCTTTGACTCTCTATGTCCCCTATCCTCCAGGCCGGCTCGGTCCTCCCCTCCCGCTCCGTGGCTCGACGACTCATTGCGAGCTCACAGAACAGGGCTCCCGGGCAGCCGAGCGGAAATGGAGGAAAACTCGCCTCCCTGCGGACCTGGCATCCTTTCACTCCCTCCTCTCTACATTTTCCTCTTCTGTCTCTGCTGCTAAAGCCACTTTCTACCACTCTAAATTCCAAGCATCTGCCTCTAACCCTAGGAAGCTCTTTGCCACCTTCTCCTCCCTCCTGAATCCTCCTCCCCCTCCCCCTCCTCCCTCTCTGCAGATGACTTCGTCAACCATTTTGAAAAGAAGGTCGACGACATCCGATCCTCGTTTGCTAAGTCAAACGACACCGCTGGTTCTGCTCACACTGCCCTACCCTGTGCTCTGACCTCTTTCTCCCCTCTCTCTCCAGATGAAATCTCGCGTCTTGTGACGGCCGGCCCGCTTGACCCTATCACCTCCTCTCTTCTCCAGACCATTTCCGGAGACCTTCTCCCTTACCTCACCTCGCTCATCAACTCATCCCTGACCGCTGGCTACATCCCTTCCGTCTTCAAGAGAGCGAGAGTTGCACCCCTTCTGAAAAAACCTACACTCGATCCCTCCGATGTCAACAACTACAGACCAGTATCCCTTCTTTCTTTTCTCTCCAAAACTCTTGAACGTGCCGTCCTTGGCCAGCTCTCCCGCTATCTCTCTCAGAATGACCTTCTTGATCCAAATCAGTCAGGTTTCAAGACTAGTCATTCAACTGAGACTGCTCTTCTCTGTATCACGGAGGCGCTCCACACTGCTAAAGCTAACTCTCTCTCCTCTGCTCTCATCCTTCTAGACCTATCGGCTGCCTTCGATACTGTGAACCATCAGATCCTCCTCTCCACCCTCTCCGAGTTGGGCATCTCCGGCGCGGCCCACGCTTGGATTGCGTCCTACCTGACAGGTCGCTCCTACCAGGTGGCGTGGCGAGAATCTGTCTCCTCACCACGCGCTCTCACCACTGGTGTCCCCCAGGGCTCTGTTCTAGGCCCTCTCCTATTCTCGCTATACACCAAGTCACTTGGCTCTGTCATAACCTCACATGGTCTCTCCTATCATTGCTATGCAGACGACACACAATTAATCTTCTCCTTTCCCCCTTCTGATGACCAGGTGGCGAATCGCATCTCTGCATGTCTGGCAGACATATCAGTGTGGATGACGGATCACCACCTCAAGCTGAACCTCGGCAAGACGGAGCTGCTCTTCCTCCCGGGGAAGGACTGCCCGTTCCATGATCTCGCCATCACGGTTGACAACTCCATTGTGTCCTCCTCCCAGAGCGCTAAGAACCTTGGCGTGATCCTGGACAACACCCTGTCGTTCTCAACTAACATCAAGGCGGTGGCCCGTTCCTGTAGGTTCATGCTCTACAACATCCGCAGAGTACGACCCTGCCTCACACAGGAAGCGGCGCAGGTCCTAATCCAGGCACTTGTCATCTCCCGTCTGGATTACTGCAACTCGCTGTTGGCTGGGCTCCCTGCCTGTGCCATTAAACCCCTACAACTCATCCAGAACGCCGCAGCCCATCTGGTGTTCAACCTTCCCAAGTTCTCTCACGTCACCCCGCTCCTCCGCTCTCTCCACTGGCTTCCAGTTGAAGCTCGCATCCGCTACAAGACCATGGTGCTTGCCTACGGAGCTGTGAGGGGAACGGCACCTCACTACCTCCAGGCTCTGATCAGGCCCTACACCCAAACAAGGGCACTGCGTTCATCCACCTCTGGCCTGCTCGCCTCCCTACCACTGAGGAAGTACAGTTCCCGCTCAGCCCAGTCAAAACTGTTCGCTGCTCTGGCCCCCCAATGGTGGAACAAACTCCCTCACGACGCCAGGACAGCGGAGTCAATCACCACCTTCCGGAGACACCTGAAACCCCACCTCTTTAAGGAATACCTAGGATAGGATAAAGTAATCCTTCTCACCCCCCCCCTCTCCCTTAAAAGATTTAGATGCACTATTGTAAAGTGGCTGTTCCACTGTATGTCATAAGGTGAATGCACCAATTTGTAAGTCGCTCTGGATAAGAGCGTCTGCTAAATGACTTAAATGTAAATGTGTTCTTCGGCTTGCAAGCCTGCCCCTTTTCCCTCCAAACATAACTATGGTCATTACGGCCAAACAATTCTATTTTTGTTTCATCAGACCAGAGGACATTTCTCCAAAAAGTACGATCTTTGTCCCCATGTGCAGTTGCAAACCGTAGTCTGGCTTTTTTATGGTGATTTTGTAGCAGTGGCTTCTTCCTTGCTGAGCGGCCTTTCAGGTTATGACGACATAAGACTCGTTTTACTGTGGATATAGATACTTTTGTACCTGTTTCTTCCAGCAGCTTCACAAGATTCTTTGCTGTTGTTCTGGGATTGATTCCCACTTTTCGCACCAAAGTACGTTCATCTCTAGGAGACAGAACGCGTCTCCTTCCTGAGTGGTATGACGGCTGCGTGGTCCCATGGTGTTTATACTTGCGTACTATTGTTTGTACAGATGAACGTGGTAGCTTCAGGCATTTGGAAATTGCTCCCAAAGATGACCCAGACTACATTTTGTTTCTGATGTCTTGGCTGATTTCTTTTGATCATCCCATGATGTCAAGCAAAGAGGCACTGAGTTTGAAGGTAGGCCTTGAAATACATCCACAGGTACACCTCCAATCAGAAGCTTCTGAAGCCATGACACAGTCAGCTTAGTGTATGTAAACTTCTGACCCACTGGAATTGTGATACAGTGATACAGTGAATTATAAGTGAAATAATCTGTCTGTAAACAATTGTTGAATTTCTTTTTTGTCATGCACAAAGTAGATGTCCTAACTGACTTGCCAAAACTATAGTTTGTTAATATGAAATATGTGGAGTGCTTGAAAAACACATTTTAAAAACTCCAACCTAGGTGTATGTAAACTTTTGACTTCAACTGTATTTCCTTGTATTGTTATTGCTGTATCATCAAATGAATTATCTAAGTGAGTCTCAGAAATTGCTAATATATGAATGTTATCTGGCCTGGCTCTCTCATCCCTTCCAGGCCTCTGGGTGGTAGGGTGGAAAATAAGCCTGTCATAGCAGATGTAAGCAACGTCCCCACACTCTCTGGCAGCTTTCATGGCTGGGATAAGTTATTTCCTTTTCTGGCGCACAGCTTCAGGATCGTCCTTGTTGAGGAAGATATACATTCTTCTCAAGTTCTTGGCTCTTTCCAGAACAGCTACCTTGTCCTTGAACCTCAGGAACTTGACCATTATCCTGGGCCTGAGCCTGTCACCTGGGCCGGTGGTGGGTTTTCCAGTCCTGTGGGCTCGCCCCACCTCAATCTTCCTGTGGTCCATCTTCAAGATCATTCCCCTCACTTTGTCCTCAGACTCCATCCAGGTCTCATGGAGATTCTGCAATTTCGTCCACTAACCTTGATTGTCCCTCGAGGTAGTCTGATTTATCTGTAATTTTTATAATGGATTCACACACAGAACTGATGGCCTCTCTCAATGACTTACAGATTGCTGTCATCTTGCTGTTTTCCCTTTTTCAACTCGTCGAGCTGACCCTGGGAGAACTGCAAACTGTTCTTCAGGTCCTGGACCTCTCTGGTCAGGTCATCCATTATTTTATTAGTTGAATCCACCAGTATTAGGACAAAACACTTGAAGCTTTTTTCTTTTTGTTCATTTAAAAGATCTTTCATGTGTGATAGACACCACTGTCCTCAACAGTACTCCCACCGGCTTTGATCTTTGTCATGGTAGCTGGCAATGTAGGTTACGCTGTTACTCCTCGCAGTTCCATACAGGGCAGGTCACAGAGAAGATTGAAAACAAACAGCAGGGATCTAGACAGCCACAAACCCGAGAGAATCCGTGGTTCCAGCCACAATGGACAATCGCGTCGCAGGTTGTGTTCAAGCCCTCAAGAAAACCCAGCTAGCTGGATAGGCAGCTAGCTAGCAGCTAGGCTAGCTGCTACGCCAAATAGCTCCTCAGATCCGGCCTTGGTCGGCAGGATTACTGGAAAGAGACTAGAAGTTCCAGAAACTGATGCCAACTGTAGTGCGGTATTCAAACTAAAAAGTTAGCTAGCTACTGGTGACGGAAAGAGAAAGAAAACAGTTATCAGTTGAAGGTAACAGTATGCCACTGGGAGGACAGTAGCAGGTGACCCAACTGTAGTTTGTGACAACTAAGATTTCCCATTGTAGCCAATTTAATTTCAGAAATTCCAGTAGCGATTTTATATATTGAGTTTTAATCACTTAATAATTCAGGAAACTAAATGTAGCGATTTTATATACTGAGTTTTAATCACTTAATAATTCAGAAACTACATTTAAGTTACTTCTGAACTTTTAGTTGATCCTCTCTCCTCATGAGGGAGAGATAATATCATAAAGATGTGTGTTTATGGAAACAGAATTTCAATCCACAAGGTAATGTTTCTTAAAGATATCCTAAACTAAATATAAGTGTTTATTAGTCAGCAGGGGTCTGTACTTCAACATCATTGTGTTTTGATATATTTCTAATAAGGCCAAGAAATCAAAGCTTTTGTTTATGTAACATTTTGAGGATGGAAAATTATTGAAAATGTATTTATGCCTTCAAGCTCCTGTGAGCTTCACATATTGGTGCTCATGGATCCATGCAAGTCACACATGCCCAAGAGGCCCCGCAACCTGGTCGTCACTTGTTACCACGGATACATTGTAGAAATAGGATGGGGTTTATGACTGTATCTTATTAAAATGTGATTTTAAACCTAGCCACACTGCTAACTGTATGCCTGATCCTAACCGACATTAAGACCAAAAATCACATTTTGTTTTTAGAAATTGTTACGATATTGACTTTGTGATTGGGGTAACTAGTGGAAACGCCGCAAGTCAACCTCCGGCTTCTGCAAAATGTACGAACCTCTTGCCATTCCTCGGTATCGGACGAGAATCGCGCTCATGCATTGTCCTCTGCGAACTCACGTGACACCTTTAGTTCCAGTAGCTGTAGTTTCCGCCGCAATACCCTGTTTACTTTCTGGCTTTGAGACATTTTAAAACAAAACTGCATTGTCGTCTACGTGTTTACAGATCTCTGCCACAGCTGCATTCGCTAACACCTCCATAATAGAGTATTTGAGTGTGGAAAACCATAGCTGTTGGTATTGTTAACGAACATTAGCCAAGTCCTGTCTCCTACGAATTAAAAGGCTGCATATGGCAAGGACGTGATGCTGTGCAGTTAAATTAGTAATATTTCGAGTACCATGGTCTTAAAGTCTAAATAACAACAATAAAAACGCTAAGGTGAACATTGTTCTTGGTCACTTTACGTCCGTCTACACTGAAGATAAATAATGTTATTGGTTGGCATCATAGCTCAAAGGTGTATTTAAATTAAACATGTATGCGTGCTTTTCTTAGAAGTACGGTACTGCTTATTATGTTACACATCAAATCTTCTATGACAAGTACTGTATCTTTCAAGCTGAGAGCAGACTTGTTTATAAAGGACAGTGTGTCAGCAAGAATAGAGTAGAAAAGTAATATTACTTTATTCCATCTACATCACCTCAGTAAGGTAAATATCAAACTCCTTGTTCTAGCCTCGGTTTACGGTCTCTCTAAAAACAGGTATTTACTCAAGCCTGTTTCAAATTCCAAGTTAACGAGGGGCATGTGATTAATTATCCTCTTACCCCAAGACACTTCACACTATATTTAAGTATAGTTCCCAGATATCCCCAGCATACTTCTCAAGCCACACCGCTATGATTTTTCCCCTTTGTGGACACTCTTATGTCTGATAAGGCTAGTCAGGAAGGAGAAGCTCTTGTAACATAGTTTGCACTTGAAGGGCTTTTCCTTGGTGTGAACGGTCTGGTGCCTCTTCACATAATTTGCATCAGCGAAGCGCTTCCCACACGTGGGGCAGACATACGGCTTGTCAGCATCTGTCCTAATGCTCTGCCTTCCACGTTGTGACCCAATGACACCAGAGGAGGTAGACGCAGGTGCCACCACCCTCAGGTGGTTAGTCTTTGAGCTCCCTCCTTGACCTCTAGCCATTGTTTGGGTGTTGTTGGGATTGTGTGCTGTGTTATAAGCTAGGTAGCTCTTGTGATGAACACCCATTCTGACCCTGTCTGTATTGGTGGGGTAACCATGAGGTAACTGAGGAAGGCTAGACCCAGGTCCATGCTTTCTATTAACCCATTCACCAGGCATTAGATGTGTCCCTGAAGGAGAAGACAGACTTGCTGATAGACTACCACCAGAGGGGTCTCCCACCAGTCTCTGTGAAGGCTGAAGCCCAGGGTGACCTGCTCTGTTCATCACGGATACTGTGGTGTTTGTATCATAGGAACAGGAGGGTCTATCTCTATCAGCCCCAGGCCCTGCTCCATCCCTGCACTGAGACTGTGAAGAGAAGGGTCTGGTCTGCAGACTGGATCCCTGACTGGAGCCTTTGTTTCTTTGATAACCACCAGGACTGAGGTTGTTCAGTCCACCTGTCCACTGGTTTTGTTCTGTGTGGTGGTGTCTCTGTCCCTTGTGGTTCAGGCCTGGTTTTGAGCCGGGAAGGAAGAGCGACGGCTCCAGATCTAGGGTTCTGATCCGGGGCCAGGCTTTGTGACCAGCCACCTCAGAGGTCCAGTCTCTCCCGCAAGCAACACCAGATATCAACTGGTCCTCTGTAAACTGAACAGAAAAGCATAAAGGTTTATATAAGAAACTCTTTGCTGTACACACAGAAACATGACATTATATTATAAAATGTTAACCACAGTCAAACACATCTCGAACACTGATTGAAGTACCTAACAATATGGAGGCATTGGAGTTTATTATAAAAACATTTCCATATGTGTTGATTCAAGAATTAGTATTATGTTTTGGTTAGACTGAGAAGGGAAACTCAGTCCCTGCAATGATATATAGTCAGTCAACACAGAGTAAATTTTGTATTTAATTTAAACAAAATGGTCTTACACTCAACTTTGAGGTACAGTACTTTTATTGCACAAAATTATACGTGACAAGTAGAATAACTTTTCTCACTATGGTAACACTTTATATTTTCTGTAAATGTGGTACCCTCACAGTGATAAAATGTATTTTCGAATACTTTGGAAAATGTAAAACTACAAACACAGCTTCACCACTTCATGTCAAGTAAACATGAATTAAGGCACTAATTTCCTCATTATAAAACACCAGCATCAAAACAGGACAATTGTCACTTTTCATTAGTGAAAAGTTTTTACAGACACCATCACACCAACAACCATCACCATATAATTTACTCTACCTCATCATACTCATTGTTTCCTCAGTTCACCTCATCCAGTTCCATATACATCCAAAACCAATAGAATTAACTACAAACGACCTACTACTACATTACATGTCAGTATACTCTATACATGGGCCCTGTGCATTTTCTGCTGGTGTATCCTGAGGTAGCTCCTCTCTGAGAACCTCTTCCCACAGTGCATACAGGCGAACGGCCTCTCTCCCGTGTGGACCTTCAGGTGCATCTTCAGCTGGTGCTGGTGAGAGAACCTCTTCTCACACTGGGGGCAGCTGTAGGGTTTCTCCCCTGTGTGGACCCTCTGGTGCCTCTTCAGGCTGGACGATTGGGAGAAACTGCCCCGGCACAGGTGGCAAACAAATGGTTTCTCCCCCGTGTGAATCCTCTGGTGAATCTCCACCTGTTGGGGGAAACTGAAGGCTTTCCCACAGAAAGAACACGGGAAGCGCTTCTCTGTGGCGCAGCCACCTTTACTGATTCCGTCTCTACTTCTGTCATCTGTCAATTGGCTTGTGTAGCTATTTAGTGTTGAGGCACTGACATTGTCGGGGGTCTGGTTTAACATTTGGAAAGTGTGGGGAGGACGAAGGCCAGGAAGTGTCTGTGTTGTCACAGGATCCATGTTCCATTTGATAGATCCTATAGAAGGCAGGCTGAAGGCAGAACCTGTTAGGTGGTTAACCTGAGGTGCCATCAGTCTCTCTGAATCACAACTATAGGAGCAGGATGGAGCATCGCTAGCCAAGTCTGTGTCTGTTCTTTCAAGCCACATACCTCCCTGTCCCCGCAGACCAAATCGACGCCTCACTCTTGTCTCTGACAATCTGTTGTCTTGGAGACTAAGTTTGGTCGTCGTTGTTTTGTGTTTGACTGTCTGTTTCTGGTTAACAGTGTTGTTCCCCAGCCCAGAGTTGATGATGCTGTCCCATCCACTGACCTCCACTATGTCGCTACTGGTCCTGGCCTGCTCCGTGATGTTGTCCCCTGGAGCCTTGGCTGCACCGGTCGGGGTCTGGAAATCCAAGATGGCCACCCAGTCTCCTCTGTTATCCTCCAGCCAATCACCTGGAGGTTACAAAATAGACTACAAACATGGCACAGAAAACTGTACATATTAAGTTTTTTGTTGTTGTCAATTTCCTGGTGAAGTTCGTACATGTGTGGGTTTTAGTATGTAAACATACATTGTACTGATTTCATTTTATTGAATGAAGAGAAAATAATAGCCAGGCGTATCCCAATGAAGTAGCTATATCTATTATGTTCTGTATATTTAGGTCTCTCTTACCTTGCTCCCCAATCTTTAGTCCACTCAGCAGATCAATGCTCTCTGGTCCGTCTTCTATTGTCTCCTCTTTGACTATCAGCAGATCAGGCTTCCCATCCTCCATGTCTACTGACTGTAAGAGATACAGAGTGAGAGGATGTTGAATCAAGACATCTGATATGAGCACCGTGCTATGGAGCATCTTCTGATTGGGCAATGAGGGATTGATGTGATACTATGCAAACGTGTTATTTGAATTGATTATATGACACTCTAATGGTTTGATAATTGAAAGGCATGGTCCTACACGTAAGACAAAATGAATCAAGACCTGGGCCCTTATCCATAAAGAGTCTCAGAGTGGGAGTGCTGATTGAGGATTGGGTCCCTACTTGTCTATATAATCTTAGTCATTATGATCTAAAAGGCTAATTGAATCCTAGATCAGTACTCCTACTCTGAGAGGCTTTGTGGATCCGGGCACTGAACGAATACCATTCAGACAGTAGTTTACTATGAGCTTACCTCCGTGAGACTGTGTGTGTTCTTGTGCTGCTCAGCTGGTTCCTCTGTGGGTTCAGGAAGAGGTGTAGTCTGGTTGTCCTCCATGACGATGGTCCCCTCAGGGTTCCCCAGACCCTCCTCACACCCCTCCTCCTTCACCAGCAGCACCTCTGGACCCTCCTCCTCCTGGAAGAGACAGGTGATACAGATTACAGACATACACTCCCTCAGTTATGCACACACAGATAAAACACACTTTCAACATGGAGTGTTTACCCATCAACACTATTAGTCCTATACTGTAGTTACAGAATAACTTCATTGTTGTTAAACACATCATGGTGGACATAAATATGATGTTGTGGGTAAATATGAGTCAGCTATGATAAGTCATCATCAGACAAACCTGACTAAACTATTTTGACGTGTACAGTAGGTGTTAGTTCGTGTGTGGGTCTAGAGTCAATGAAAGTCTTCGAATGAAAAGTTCCGATTTTGTTTATTAAAACAACATGAAAACCACACATACACCTCAACAAAAAAATCTGCATGAACATGATAAACTGAATTCATTTTCTCATGAAGTGCCTTGTGACAATTTGAACATCATATAGCCTACACAGCACAAACAATATGAAAGACTTTGTAGTCTTATATACCACACAATCTGTGGATATTTTCTGCTGACAACATTTAAAATAAATGTTTTAAATTCATGTAGGGTTTGATCTTCATGTCAGAAGCTATCATGTGGAATGGTTACTTCATATGTTATAGAGTGGAATGGTTTTTCTGCTGGTGTATCCTGAGGTATCTCCTCTCTGAGAACCTCTTCCCGCAGTGATTACAGGCGAACGGCCTCTCTCCTGTGTGGACCTTCAGGTGCATCTTCAGGTGGTCCTGGCGGGAGAATCTCTTCTCACACTGGGTACAGCTGAAGGGTTTCTCTCCTGTGTGGACCCTCTGGTGCCTCTCTACTTTCTGGAGGCAGCTGAAGCCTTTGTTACAGAACATGCAGAGGAACCGTTTCTCTTTAATATTGCCTGATGTGGCTCCCCTTCTCTGAGCCTGGGCTCTAGCCCTGTCATTTGAGTTGGACGTGGATGTGGACACTGGGTTTCGATCCCTGAACGCATGTAAAGGGGAGCGGGTGGCAACATTTAGATCGGTCTCTAAGCTTTCCCTGTAATCTAAGAAATCTCTGCCCTGTGAGTGTCCATCTCCAAGGTGACTATCTGCATTCCATGTGGGAGGAGCATCGCCCTCTACTTTCACAGTCACTTCATCTACCACTATAACCTCCCCTTTCTTATCAAGGCAGCCTTCAGAGTATACACTACTACTGTAAGGGTTCCTGTCCCCTCTAGACAGAACCGTCTCTAAACCCAAGGGCATGTTACCAGGGTCCATTTTTGTAACGTAAGAATAAGACGGATCATCGCCGCCAGTGTCTAACACGTCACTATCACCATGGGAATGAACCATCTTCTGCCTATGGTGAAATACCGGTAAATACTCTGAGCAGGGAGCAGGAGGACAGCCCAGTCTCCCTAGCCCCAATCTCTCTGGGTCTGATCCTTTGTGTAAGAGCCTGTGTGTTACAGTTAAAGTCTTGGTCTCTGCCTCTGACTTGAGGACGGCGTTCAGCGTTCCACTGACCTCCGTGATGCTGCGTCGGGCGCTGGGCTGCGCTGGGGTGGTAGTGGGGTCCTCTGTGGCTACAGGGGGCGCTCCAGACGCTCCAGTCTGGATGTCTCTGCTGTGCCGTGGGTCCTCCTCTCCTTCAGACCTCTCCTGCTTGAACCCAGGACCTGCAGCCTCTGCATCTGCAGACTGACACAAGAAGATAATGTTGTAGGGAAGTCTCATAAGCTCCCCTATGGCAGATAAATGAGGATGTACATGTAAGCAAGTGAATAGCTGAGGGTAGCCTTTCTCAAACAAACAGGCTACATTTGATTTCCAAAGTAATTGTAATTTGTAATGCAACACTATTACACTAACCTCTATCATGATAATGTGCTGGGTTGAGGTTCCACTCCCCTCATCAACAGTGATTTGTTGACCATCTCTCCATGTATTGTGTCCCGCTGGCTTCACAATAGTCCTGTGGCCACCAGTGAGATGTCCTTCACCTGAGAGAGTGATTGGGGGCAAAGATGTAGTTAGCTACTGTCAATGCTATATTGTACACTTAACAATGTCTACAACTGGCAAGGATGTAACATAACTTCTTGATATACCATTTATTGCACTGATCAATGTATTATGCATCATATTGTTTTAATTGAGTAAATAATAGCCATGCAGTAAATCAATACATTTGTTTAGAATATTATATTGTCTATATATGCAAGATTACTAAGTAATCGGGTTAATTATTACATACAATCCAAAAACTGACCAATAACCAATTCTGGGTAATACAGCTTAACACAGACGGTAACTGCGTTATACATGATCCGCAGCTAAATGTACCTCTTGAAATTCCTCTGTATCGATCGAGGATCTTGACACCACTGGGACGACTGGCGAGGACGCGCTCTCGCATTGTCCTCTCTGCACGTTCCCGTGCCACCTTCAGTTCCAGTAGTTTCCTCCGCAATGTCCTGTTTTCTTTCCGGCTTTGAGTTATTTCCAAACGAAACACTGCATAGTCGTCGTCTACGAGTTTACAGATCTCTGCCACGGCTGCATTTGCTAGCACCTCCATGATGGAGGCTATTTGAGTGTGAAAAACCATACAGTTAGCCATTGTTAGCAGTTAGCTAGCGTTACGTAGAGAACATCTATCAACCAAGTCCCGTCTCTAGCGCGAATTAAACACTACATGGGGTAAGTATTCGATGCTGTGCAGTTAAATTAATCGTATTATGAGTTCCATGTTGTTAATAAACGTCTAAATACAAAAAACGCTAACGTGGAAATTGTTTCTTGGTCACTGTTCACTCCCGTTACTTCTTCGCATGCGTTTCCGGCAGGCTAGAAGCTTTGTTGCGTAGACTAATGCTGCTGCGTTTTACAGGATCGGAGTGTGAATTGCACATTTTGTCACAAAAAAAAGGGGGGGGAAGGGCAAATTAATTGCACCAGCTAACCCTACACATACACTGAGTGTACAACACATTAGGAACACCTTCCTTGTGCCCTCAGAACAGCCTCAATACGTCAGCCATGGACGGCAAGATGTTGAAAGTGTTCCACAGGGATGCTGTCCTATGTTGATTTCAATGCGTCCCACATTTGTGTCAAGTTCGCTGGATGTTTTTTGGGTGGTGGACCATTAATGATTACCACGGTTAACTGTTGAGTGTGAAAAATACAGCAGTGTTGTGGTTCTTGACACGAACCGGTGTGCCTGGCACCTACTACTATACCCCGTTCAGTTCACCCTCTGAATGGCACCCACACATGTCTCAAGGCTTAAAAATCCTTCTTTAACCTGTCTCCTCCCCTTCATCTACACTGATTATGTGGATTTAACAGGTGATATTATTACAGGATAATAGCTTTCATCTGGTCAGTCTGTCATGGAAAGGGAAGTGTCCTAATGTTTTGTACACTTAGTGTATATACCACTATACCCCAAAAATCCATTACTTGAACCCAACCAGATCCTACTTCAGGCCAACAGCCTGGGTGGATGGAACCCCTATCGCCTTCTCTTAAAACCCCCTGTAGATATTCTACGCTAAAAATCTATATTTTTTGGTGCAGTACAATTCAGTGCAGTACAATTAATAACCATAGCGCCCTACCTTACTGATACTCATCCTCTCTGGATCTCTCTATTCAGGCCTACTCACTGGGGGGGCTGCCAGTTGAATTACTCACCCTTGGGCTATCCTCTACTATCTTCACTGCCTCAGCATAAAAACTATCTCAACCTGTCTCTCTCTCACAGGGCACTTCTGATCCCCAGCTGCATGGGCGCCCCCACAGTTGACACAAAATACTTTCTCTATCCCAACTTTACACTCCCTATCTCCACACTTTTGCAACATGTCGGAATCCTTGGCACCAAAAGCACTGTAGTGGGTTCGGAACATAGGCCCTCACAGAATAGCAAATATTAACCTTACCAGGTAGAAACTCTGTGTCAAAGCTCAACAAGACAGACAGGGTATTCTGAGTCGCGCCATTGCCACAGGGTCTAAGTCTCAGCATCACAAACACCAGGAATATAATTTTTTCATTTGATCCACCTTTACTCTACGCCTCCCCATTGATCGCTCCTTTGAGAAAGCAAAGCACGACACAGGTTGATCCCAGAGGCGCGTGACGTGGTTCGCTCACTGTCTCTGGGCGGAGGAGGCAAAAAAATATATATATAACATTCCATCCAATATTTGACAGGTCACATTTTGTCCTTTTAAATAGCTTGAAACAACATGGTCCGGCCGAATAGCAGGGATCCACTTTTTCCAAAAAAGGTCACTCCTACCGGTCCAAAATCATCTCTGGTAGGATTCTCGTTAGAAGTCTCTACCACACCTGTTGCCGCAGGTACTTCATCCTGGTCAGGCTAATTCTTTTAACACCATTACCAGGTATATATTCGGAAGATGTAGGTTTGAGCCTGGTGCCTTCCCATTCTTCCGTGTCTGCGCCATGACTCAGAGAGAACTAGATAAATCAAGACACCCCATTTCTGTTTTAAATTGAAGAGAAAGGATCTTATTGGTTGGCATCATAGTTCAAAGGGTGTGGTTAAATGAAAAAGGTATGCACACTGTTCTTTGAAATACGCTACTTCTTATTACATTACACATCAAATCTCCTATGATCAGTATCTTTCAAGCTCAGAGCACACTCGTTTAGAAAAAATAAGGTAGAAAATAATAGAATGACTTTATTTCATCTACATCACCTCAATAAGGTAAATATTAATATGTCCTTGTTCTAAGCCTAGTTTTAGTCTCTAAAAACAGGTATTTACACGAGCCTGTTTCAAATTAAACGTTCGCAAAGGGTTAATGCTGGGTATGTGGTTGATTACCCTCTTACCTCAAGACACTTCACATGATAACTATAATATGTCAGATAAATATATATATTTTGTTTTACCTTTAACTTAAATTACCTAGAAATGCTTAACCTTCAATTTTTTTAATATTCCATACACTACCGGTCAAAAGTTTTAGAACATAATAGTGAAGACATCAAAACTATGAAATAACACATATGGAATCATATAGTAACCCAAAAAGTGTTAAACAAATCAAATAGCCACCCTTTGCCTTAATGACAACTTTGCATACTGTTGGCATTCTCTCAACCAGCTTCATGAGGTAGTCACCTGGAACACATTTCAATTAACAGGTGTGCCTTCATAAGTTAATTTGTGGAATTTCTTTCCTTCTTAATGCGTTTGAGCCAATTGGTTGTGTTGTGACATGGTAGGGGGGGGGGGGGGGGGGGCGGCGGCGTAGCGCGGCTCGGAACGGAACATACCGGACCGATTTTTCTCTCCATGTCCCTGGATTTCAACTGCTCTCTGGACATTCACTCCCGGATCTCACAGCTAGCTGGCTGCTATCCGTGTGTCTATCTGCTTTCGTCGATTCCGGAGCAAACATCAATTACTCCGGAGCTAGCCAGCTCCGTCAATCACTCCTGAGCTCCGTCAATCACTCCTGGGCTGCAGTCACCTATCCGGACCCGTTTTACTGCCTACGCGGAGCCCCACCGGACCTTCACAACTGGACTGCCGACGTTATCTACCCGAAGGAGATCCGGCTGGCTCCTCCGTCGCGACGTTACCTGAACGCCCATCTGCGGCCTGCTAACCGTTAGCTGTCTTACCGGCTTCTCTCAGAATAGACAATCGGACAATTTATTTATTTTTATTATTATTATGTTTCTTCTTGGGCCTCTATAACTATATATATTGTTTTTATTTTTTTGTTGTTGTGTGATTTGGACTAATCCCCTCTACAACACGGAACTCCACTAATCTACTGACGGAACGCAAGAGGTGGCTAACAACAGACCTCCATCCTATGCTAGCTTGCTACCGATGTCCTGGCTAGCTGTCTAAATCGCCGTGACCCCCAAACCAACCTCTCCACTCCCTGGACCCTTTTGATCACTCGACTAAGGATGCCTCTCCTTAATGTCAATATGTCTTGTCCATTGCTGTTCTGGTTAGTGTTTATTGGCTTATTTCACTGTAGAGCCTCTAGTCCTGCTCACTATACCTTATCCAACTTATTAGTTCCACCACCCACACATGCAATGACATCTCCTGGTTTCAATGATGTTTCTAGAGACAATATCTCTCTCTTCATCACTCAATACCTAGGTTTACCTCCACTGTATTCACATCCTACCATACCTTTGTCTGTACATTATACCTTGATGCTATTTTATCGCCCCCAGAAACCTCCTTTTACTCTCTGTTCTAGACGACCAATTCTTATTGCTTTTAGCCGTACCCTTATTCTTCTCCTCCTATGTTCCTCTGGCGATGTAGAGGTGAATCCAGGCCCTGCAGTGCCTAGCTCCACTCCTATTCCCCAGGCGCTCTCTTTTGATGACTTCTGTAACCGTAATAGCCTTGGTTTCATGCATGTTAACATTAGAAGCCTCCTCCCTAAGTTTGTTCTTTTCACTGCTTTAGCACACTCTGCCAACCCGGATGTTCTAGCTGTGTCTGAATCCTGGCTTAGGAAGACCACCAAAAATTCAGAAATTTTAATTCCAAACTACAACATTTTCAGACAAGATAGAACTGCCAAAGGGGGCGGTGTTGCAATCTACTGCAAAGATAGCCTGCAGAGTTCTGTCCTACTATCCAGGTCTGTACCCAAACAATTTGAACTTCTACTTTTAAAAATCCACCTCTCTAAAAACAAGTCTCTCACCGTTGCCGCCTGCTATAGACCACCCTCTGCCCCCAGCTGTGCTCTGGACACCATATGTGAACTGATTGCCCCCATCTATCTTCAGAGCTCGTGCTGCTAGGCGACCTAAACTGGAACATGCTTAACACCCCAGCCATCCTACAATCTAAACTTGATGCCCTCAATCTCACACAAATTATCAATGAACCTACCAGGTACCCCCAAAGCCTTAAACACAGGCACCCTCATAGATATCATCCTAACCAACTTCCCCTCTAAATACACCTCTGCTGTCTTCAACCAAGATCTCAGCGATCACTGCCTCATTGCCTGCATCCGTAATGGGTCAGCGATCAAACGACCTCCACTCATCACTGTAAAACGCTCCCTGAAACACTTCAGCGAGCAGGCCTTTCTAATCGACCTGGCCGGGGTGTCCTGGAAGGATATTGATCTCATCCCGTCAGTAGAGGATGCCTGGATATTTTTTTAAATGCCTTCCTAACAATCTTAAATAAACATGCCCCATTCAAGAAAATTAGAACCAGGAACAGATATAGCCCTTGGTTCTCCCCAGACCTGACTGCCCTTAACCAACACAAAAACATCCTATGGCGTTCTGCATTAGCATCGAACAGCCCCGTGATATGCAGCTGTTCAGGGAAGCTAGAAACCGTTATACACAGGCAGTTAGAAAAGCCAAGGCTAGCTTTTTCAAGCAGAAATTTGCTTCCTGCAACACTAACTCTAAAAAGTTCTGGGACACTGTAAAGTCCATGGAGAATAAGAACACCTCCTCCCAGCTGCCCACTGCACTGAAGATAGGAAACACTGTCACCACTGATAAATCCACCATAATTGAGAATTTCAATAAGCATTTTTCTACGGCTGGCCATGCTTTCCACCTGGCAACTCCTACCCCGGTCAACAGCACTGCACCCCCAACAGCAACTCGCCCAAGCCTTCCCATTTCTCCTTCTCCCAAATCCATTCAGCTGAAGTTCTGAAAGAGCTGAAAAATCTGGACCCCTACAAATCAGCCGGGCTAGACAATCTGGACCCTTTCTTTCTAAAATTATCTGCCGAAATTGTTGCCACCCCTATTACTAGCCTGTTCAACCTCTCTTTCGTGTCATCTGAGATTCCCAAAGATTGGAAAGCAGCTGCGGTCATCCCCCTCTTCAAAGGGGGGACACTCTTGACCCAAACTGCTACAGACCTATATCTATCCTACCATTCCTTTCTAAGGTCTTGAAAGCCAAGTCAACAAACAGATTACCGACCATTTCGAATCTCACCATACCTTCTCTGCTATGCAATCTGGTTTCAGAGCTGGTCATGGGTGCACCTCAGCCACGCTCAAGGTCCTAAACGATATCTTAACCGCCATCGATAAGAAACATTACTGTGCAGCCGTATTCATTGATCTGGCCAATGCTTTCGACTCTGTCAACCACCACATCCTCATCGGCAGACTCGACAGCCTTGGTTTCTCAAATGATTGCCTCGCCTGGTTCACCAACTACTTCTCTGATAGAGTTCAGTGTGTCAAATCGGAGGGTCTGCTGTCCGGACCTCTGGCAGTCTCTATGGGGTGCCACAGGGTTCAATTCTTGGACCGACTCTCTTCTCTGTATACATCAATGAGGTCGCTCTTGCTGCTGGTGAGTCTCTGATCCACCTCTACGCAGACGACACCATTCTGTATACTTCCGGCCCTTCTTTGGACACTGTGTTAACAACCCTCCAGGCAAGCTTCAATGCCATACAACTCTCCTTCCGTGGCCTCCAATTGCTCTTAAATACAAGTAAAACTAAATGCATGCTCTTCAACCGATCGCTATCTGCACCTACCCGCCTGTCCAACATCACTACTCTGGACGGCTCTGACTTAGAATACGTGGACAACTACAAATACTTAGGTGTCTGGTTAGACTGTAAACTCTCCTTCCAGACCCATATCAAACATCTCCAATCCAAAGTTAAATCTAGAATTGGCTTCCTATTTCGCAACAAAGCATCCTTCACTCATGCTGCCAAACATACCCTTGTAAAATTGACCATCCTACCAATCCTCGACTTTGGCGATGTCATTTACAAAATAGCCTCCAATACCCTACTCAACAAATTGGATGCAGTCTATCACAGTGCAATCCGTTTTGTCACCAAAGCCCCATATACTACCCACCATTGCGACCTGTACGCTCTCGTTGGCTGGCCCTCGCTTCATACTCGTCGCCAAACCCACTGGCTCCATGTCATCTACAAGACCCTGCTAGGTAAAGTCCCCCTTATCTCAGCTCGCTGGTCACCATAGCATCTCCCACCTGTAGCACACGCTCCAGCAGGTATATCTCTCTAGTCACCCCCAAAACCAATTCTTTCTTTGGCCGCCTCTCCTTCCAGTTCTCTGCTGCCAATGACTGGAACGAACTACAAAAATCTCTTAAATTGGAAACACTTATCTCCCTCACTAGCTTTAAGCACCAACTGTCAGAGCATCTTACAGATTACTGCACCTGTACATAGCCCACCTATAATTTAGCCCAAACAACTACCTCTTTCCCAACTGTATTTAATTAATTTATTTATTTTGCTCTTTTGCACCCCATTATTTTTATTTCTACTTTGCACATTCTTCCATTGCAAAACTACCATTCCAGTGTTTTACTTGCTATATTGTATTTACTTTGCCACCATGGCCTTTTTTGCCTTTACCTCCCTTCTCACCTAATTTGCTCACATTGTATATAGACTTTTTTTTTTTTTTTTACTGTATTATTGACTGTATGTTTGTTTTACTCCATGTGTAACTCTGTGTCGTTGTATGTGTCGAACTGCTTTGCTTTATCTTGGCCAGGTCGCAATTGTAAGTGAGAACTTGTTCTCAACTTGCTTACCTGGTTAAATAAAGGTGAAATAAATAAATAAAAAAATATTATGGCAAGAACAGCTTAAATAAGCAAAGAGAAACGACAGTCCATCATTCCTTTAAGAAATGAAGGTCAGTCAATATTTTATTTTTTATTTATTTAGCCTTTATTTAACCAGGAAAGGCTCATTGAGATTAAAATATATTTTTCAAGAGCGCCCTGGCCAAGATAGGCAGCACCAAGTCATTACAAAAACATTACAGACAGACAACATGAGAAACTACAAGTAATCTAGTAAAAACCATTGAATTCACGAGTATAAAACAGCAAATTAAAAACATTGACAGGTCAGGGAATCAGCCTCAAAATCCTACATCAGTGATTTAAAAACACCAATCGGGACAAGTTCTTCCAATATGGAACATTTCAAGAACTTTGAAAGTTTCTTCAAGTAGTCAAAAAAACCATCAGGCGCTATGATGAAACTGGCTCTCATGAGGACCGCCACAGGAATGGAAGACCCAGAGTTTCCTCTGCTGCAGAGGATAATGTCATTACAGTTACCAGCCTCAGAAATTGCAGCCCAAATAAATGCTTCACAGAGTTCAAGTAACAGACACATCTCAACATCAACTGTTCATGGACTGCATGGATCAGGCCTTCATGGTCGAATTGCTGCAAAGAAACCACTACTAAAAGACACCAATAAGAAGAAGAGCCTTGCATGGGCCAAGAAACACAAGCAATGGACATTAGACTGGTGGAAATTTGTCCTTTGGTCTGGAGTCCAAAGTTGAGATTTTTGGTTCCAACCCTGTGTCTTTTTGTTATGCAGTGTGGGTGAACGGTTGATCTCTGCATGTGTATTTCCCACCGTAAAGCATGGAGGAGGAGGCGTTATGGTGTGGGGGTGCTTTGCTGGTGACACTGTCAGTGATTTAACCAGTATGGCTACCACAGCATTCTGCAGCAATACACCATCCCATCTGGTTTGCGCTTAGTGGGACTATCATTTGTTTTTCAACAGGACAATGAACCAACACACCTCCAGGCTGTGTAAGGGCTATTTGACCAAGAAGGAGAGTGATGGAGTGCTGCATCAGATGACCTGGCCTCCACAATCACCCGACCTCATCCAAATTGATATGGTTTGGGATGAGTTGGACCGCAGTGAGTGAAGGACAGCAGCCAACAAGTGCTCAGCATATGTGGGAACTCCTTCAAGACTGTTGGAAGAGCATTCCAGGTGAAGCTGGTTGAGAGAATGCCAAGAGTGTGCAAAGCTGTCATCAAGGCAAAGGGTGGCTATTTGAAGAATCTCAAATATATTTTGATTTAGTTTCAAAAAATGTTTGATTACTACATGATTCCTTATGTGTTATTTCATAGTATTGATGTCTTCACTATTATTCTACAATGTAAAAAAAGAACTTGAATAAGTAGGTGTTCTAAAACTTTTGACCGGTAGTGTACGTTGTATCTTAGACCTACTTTACATCATCTGAGGTTTTTGTGTTGTGCCCACCAACGGTTGAGACAACATGCTCATGAATACGGGGGGGGGGCATTCACAGAGTGGACCTATTCCTTCAGACCACAGTAATTGAGTTGATACACCATTTGACATTTAAATTGAATAGAAATCAAATCCAATTTTATTGGTCACATTACACATGATTAGCAGATGTTATTGTGGGTGTAGTGAAATGCTTGTGCTTCTAGCTCCGACAGTGGAGTTATATCTAACAAGTATTATATAACAAATTACGCAACATATACCCAATACACACAAATCAAAGTAGGAATGAATTAAGACTATGTACATTAGGACGAGCAATGTCAGATCGGAACGGACTAAGATACAGTAGAATAGTACAGAATACAGTATATACATATGAGATGAGTAATACAAGATATGTAAACATTATTAAGTGACTAAGATACTGTATAATAGTATAGAATACAGTATATACATATGAGATTAGTAATACCAGATATGTTAACATTATTAAAGTCACTAGTGTTCCATTCCTTAAAGTGGCAAGTGATTTCTAGTCTATGCTTATTGGCAGCAGCCTCTAATGTGCTAGTGATGGCTGTTTAACAGTCTGATGGCCTTGATAGAAGCTGTTTTTCAGTCTCTCAGTCCCAGCTTTGATGCCCCTGTACTGACCCCGTCTTCTGGACGAAAGAATACACACCAAGATTTCTGAATTTGTGCATTGCTCATGCTTTCAAAATGTCGGAGCCCGGGGAAGACACGTTTCTGAGGTCAGCAGGACAATTATGAGATGGAGTTGTGTCGAGATGCCACTGGCCGCTAGCACAGCCGGGAGAAGAGGAATATTGGGACAGGGACACGGAAAGGTGTATTTCGGAGGAGGAAATGGAATGGAGGAGGAAAAAGAGGTCGACGAGAATGAGGAAAGCAACGGTTGCATATGATGAAGATGTAGATTTTAAAAAGGGAGATGGTGTCAAAGAAGACTTGGGTCACATACAAACAGAGTAAGATGAAGCATACGCCCCTGCCCCTCTTCTTACCAGAAAGATGTTTGTTTCTGTCTGCGCGATGCGTGGAAAAACCAGCTGGCGGAATCGGTGCAGCCAGCTGGTTTCTCCACACATCGCGCAGACAGAAACAAACATCTTTCTGGTAAGAAGAGGGGCTGGGGCGTATGCTTCATGGTTAACGTGACGTGATGTGATCATAACAACATACAGGTACTCAAGTCCTTCTGTTCACCTGATTTAGAATTCCTCACAATCAAATGTCGACCGCATTATCTACCAAGGGAATTCTCTTCGATTATAATCACAGCCGTATATATTCCCCCAAGCAGACACATCGATGGCTCTGAACAAACTTTATTTGACTCTTTGCAAACTGGAATGCATTTATCCAGAGACTGCATTCATTGTAGCTGGGGATTTTAACAAGGCTAATCTGAAAACAAGACTCCCTAAATGTTATCAGCATATCGATTGCGCAACCAGGGCTGGAAAAACCTTGGATCACTGCTATTCTAACTTCCGCGACGCATATAAGGCCCTGCCCCGCCCTCCTTTCGGAAAAGCTGACCACGACTCCATTTTGTTGATCCCTGCCTACAGACAGAAACTAAAACAAGAAGCTCCCGCGCTGAGGTCTGTTCAACGCTGGTCCGACCAATCTGATTCCACACTCCAAGACTGCTTCCATCACGTGGACTGGGATATGTTTCGTATTGCGTCAGACAACAACATTGATGAATACGCTGATTCGGTGAGCGAGTTCATTAGAACATGCGTTGAAGATGTCGTTCCCATAGCAACGATTAAAACATTCCCAAACCAGAAACCGTGCATTGATGGCAGCATTCGCGTGAAACTGAAAGCCCAAACCACTGCTTTTAATCAGGGCAAGGTGACCGGAAACATGACCGAATACAAACAGTGTAACTATTCCCTCCGCAAGGCAATCAAACAAGCTAAGCGTCAGTATAGAGACAAAGTAGAATCTCAATTCAACAGCTCAGACACAAGAGGTATGTGGCAGGGTCTACAGTCAATCACGGATTACAAAAAGAAAACCAGCCCAGTCACGGACCAGGATGTCTTGCTCCCAGGCAGACTAAATAACTTTTTTGCTCGCTTTGAGGACAATACAGTGCCACTGACACGGCCCGCAAACTAAAACATGCAGACTCTCCTTCACTGCAGCCAACGTGAGGAAAACATTTAAACGTGTTAACCCTCGCAAGGCTGCAGGCCCAGATGGCATCCCCAGCCGCGCCCTCAGAGCATGCGCAGACCAGCTGGCCGGTGTGTTTACGGACATATTCAATCAATCCCTATACCAGTCTGCTGTTCCCACATGCTTCAAGAGGGCCACCATTGTTCCTGTTCCCAAGAAAGCTAAGGTAACTGAGCTAAACGACTACCGCCCCGTAGCACTCACTTCCGTCATCACCTCCACCTCCACCTATCACCTCCACCCTACCTGACACCCTTGACCCACTCCAATTTGCTTACCGCCCAAATAGGTCCACAGACGATGCAATCTCAACCACACTGCACACTGCCCTAACCCATGTGGACAAGAGGAATAAGAGGAATACCTACGTGAGAATGCTGTTCATCGACTACAGCTCGGCATTTAACACCATAGTGCCCTCCAAGCTTGTCGTCAAGCTCGAGACCCTGGGTCTCGACCCCGCCCTGTGTAACTGGGTACTGGACTTCCTAACGGGCCGCCCCCAGGTGGTGAGGGTAGGCAACAACATTTCCACCCCGCTGATCCTCAACACTGGGGCCCCACAAGGGTGCGTTCTGAGCCCTCTCCTGTACTCCCTGTTCACCCACGACTGCGTGGCCATGCACGCCTCCAACTCAATCATCAAGTTTGGGGACGACACAACAGTGGTAGGCTTGATTACCAACAACGACGAGACGGCCTACAGGGAGGAGGTGAGGGCCCTCGGAGTGTGGTGTCAGGAAAATAACCTCACACTCAACGTCAACAAAACTAAGGAGATGATTGTGGACTTCAGGAAACAGCAGAGGGAACACCCCCCTATCCACATTGATGGAACAGTAGTGGAGAGGGTAGTAAGTTTTAAGTTCCTCGGCGTACACATCACAGACAAACTGAATTGGTCCACCCACAAAGACAGCATCGTGAAGAAGGCGCAGCAGCGCCTCTTCAACCTCAGGAGGCTGAAGAAATTCGGCTTGTCACCAAAAGCACTCACAAACTTCTACAGATGCACAATCGAGAGCATCCTGTCGGGCTGTATCACCGCCTGGTACGGCAACTGCTCCGCCCACAACCGTAAGGCTCTCCAGAGGGTAGTGAGGTCTGCACAACGCATCACCGGGGGCAAACGACCTGCCCTCCAGGACACCTACACCACCCGATGTCACAGGAAGACCATAAAGATCATCAAGGACAACAACCACCCGAGCCACTGCCTGTTCACCCCACTATCATCCAGAAGGCGAGGTCAGTACAGGTGCATCAAAGCAGGGACCGAGAGACTGAAAAACAGCTTCTATCTCAAGGCCATCAGACTGTTAAACAGCCACCACTAACATTGAGTGGCTGCTGCCAACACACTGACTCAACTCCAGCCACTTTAATAATGGGAATTGATGGGAAATGATGTAAAATATATCACTAGCCACTTTAAACAATGCTACCTAATATAATGTTTACATACCCTACATTATTCATCTCATATGTATATACTGTACTCTATATCATCTACTGCATCTTTATGTAATACATGTATCACTAGCCCCTTTAACTATGCCACTTTGTTTACATACTCATCTCATATGTATATACTGCACTCAATACCATCTACTGTATCTTGCCTATGCCGCTCTGTACCATCACTCATGCATATATCTTCATGTACATATTCTTTATCCCCTTACACTTGTCTATAAGGTAGTAGTTTTGGAATTGTTAGCTAGATTACTTGTTGGTTATTACTGCATTGTCGGAACTAGAAGCACAAGCATTTCGCTACACTCGCATTAACATCTGCTAACCATGTGTATGTGACAAATAAAATTGGATTTGATTTGAGATGTCCAACAGACCGAGTTCTGGAGGTGAAATGGAAGTGAATGAAGCCGAGTTAAGTGAGGTGGAAGGCGTGGTGAAGATCTCGGAGCACGAATCTGGCATCGATGGACATTATAAAGAAGAATCTGGTCCAGTAGGAGTGACATTTTTGGAGAAAGTGGATCCTTTTCGCGGATCCTTTTGTGGTTTCAAGATGGGTGGGAAAGGAGTTGGGTGCAGTTGAATCAGTGATAATAGCCTATAGTGGACTTGTGATATTTGTTTGTGTTTCTTCTGCCCAGGGGGAGTGGGCGCTCCGTGTAACGCAACTTGGGTCAAGATCTTTCGTGCTTTGCTCTTAGGAACAGGGCACTATTGAAAGGAGTGATTTCTGGGGTAGCGTTGAGTGTAGAGAAATTGAAGTTGAAGATTCCTGGTGTGACGCCCACCGTTTGGTGCGATGCAGACTCGGTGGTGAGCGTGGTGCAAGATGCAGACTCGGTGGTGAGCGTGGTGCAACAGAGGGGTCACTGTCAGTCCTTTTGAATCAGAGTCTTTACCCGACAAATTCATCTTAGGATGTATCAGTTATCCTGTTAGAGTTTTTTTTCTCCAAATCCACTACGTTGTTTTAGGTGCAACGTTTATGGTCATGTTACAGCAGTGTGTAGCAGGGAGATTCCTAGATGTGGGAAGTGTCCAGGAGGGCATGGGACAGAGAATTGTGTAGTTCCGGTGGATAAAGTTCTGTGCGTCAACTGTAGGGTGCACATGATTCTGGGGATCTGACGTGTCCAGTGCAAGAGAGGCACGTTGAGGAAGGTCAGAGTAGTGCAGAAGTTGTCATATGCTGAGGTAGTGAAGAAAGTAGAGGAGGATGGGTCAAGGGTGAGGGATCCTGAGAGGATCCCTGTGAGTAGTAGATCTGTGCCAGCACAGAGGGGTAGGCCAACGAGTGATATATGTTTCAGGAAGGCTGGCTTCTTAGCGTTCATAGCAATGGTTATCAACTAGCATAGCAGTGGTTATCATACCTCAGAAATGGAATGTAAATCACATTAAAAAAGATGTGGTGGTGGCAGCTGCAGAGGGGCACTTGGGTATGAGATTTGACTTTAGAAGAGTTACAGGGTTTTGATTTGGATTTTATTAGGATCTCTTTTAGTCCCCATTTGGACTAATCTTCCAAGAGTCCTAATACAAACACACTTTCACATATAACACACTATTACAAACATACATAATACACTAGCATAATGACCCAAGGGTGTGTTGAGTGATGGTGTCCCATCCTCACAGGCCGTTGGCATGGTGCAGGAGCAGATAGGGTCAAAGTAGTGGAATGGGGTAGTGGGTTTTTAATGATCCTAGAGAAGATTTGAACAAAACATCTGCTCCCACATCTGTGAACGTCACACAGAGCTCTAGCTTGGTTTCCTGAACTACTTCTTCGGTGGAGTTTAACTGCGGTTGGCATCCAGTATGTTGCATTACCACCCCCAACTGGACTATAGTATAAATCCATTATCCTTTAACACTAAACATACAAATATATATTTTACAGTTACAAGCAAGGTGAACTCTTATAGTAGTCATTTGATGATACTCTATTTAGAAAGCATACAGGTCATTTCAAGCCTTACTAATACAGTTTTGTTGACTAGGAAATGCATAATCAAAAATATTTCATATTTGTATTGTGTACTTGAGTTTGTGTTTTCCAAAAGGCACTACACCACAGCAATTTACAGTAATTTTTTGCAGAAATGTGTGATTTGAACCTTTCTTGGAGTATGCAGCATTACTAGTTATTGTTTATGGCCCTCATGATAAATTATTACTTTGTGGGATTACGTGGATTATTTAGTGACATTTCACTGGTTTTAACTTCTAATTACTACCACAAAGATGGCCACCGGTTCACCCACAGTCAAATGTCAACTTATGGTGATGTCTATTTTTATTGTCTGTATTTCTATGATTTCGCGAGTGGATTGCCCAACAATCACTCATATAGCAAAAGGTGTGTACATGAACAGAATTTGAATGTGAACATCTTCATCATCAAGTAACAATAGTCTGCTGACAGGTGACATTAGGCCATTGTTACTTTCATGTTGATGGGCTGTTTTTCTATGCTTATGTGAGGGGCTAATCTGTAAATCATTTATGACAAAGTAATCCTAATGCCAGCCATTTTGAGATGTGTCCCTTATCATAAAGTTGTTTCTCGTGTCCCTGTGACAGACTGTAATGCCTGTTCTGTCTGTGCCCATATATTTTGTTTGTCCACAGGTCTCACAAAGACTATTGATGCGCTCGCAAAACTTTGAGACTGCGAGGGAGTGAAGTACAGAAGAACAAGTGTCATCAACCACCTCTATTGGCCTTCATCAACCTCAGTCTGGCAAAGAAACAGTGCCAAAGTGGACATCAGCTGAAAATCACATACAAAACACCTACACCCATGACAATGCCCTCTACCCAAACTGTCTCCACGGAGCCCTTGAGGAACGCAAATGGCTAAAACCAGGTATGTATATCTTAAGTATGTTTATTAAGCTGTTTGTTTTCTATAATGTAATTTCAGCCTTACAAATCTCAATTTTGCTCAACAGGCACCAAGGCTGGGGAAACACTGCCTGCCATCATACTGAACACACGCCTCCTGAAAGATGAAGAAGATTAGCCCTCTATACCAGACCTTTGCAATTGAGGACTTCCACAGGCTGATTTAGATTTTTGCACCCAATAATTTGATTTATTCCTTCCCTGGCATGCTGTGCAGGTAACCATGCATATTTTTACATCTCTCTACATTTGTAGACTGTTGCTTGCTGCAATGCATTGGAACGAGAATGCCAACTGACCACCAGCAACAACTGCTGCAGGGGAGCTGAGATACGAGATACATTTCCCCAATGTTCAAGAAAGGGGAATATTCTGTCTCTTGTATTTGGGAAGTTCTATTTCATCCCGCCACAAATACTTTCAACCCAAATAAATACTGTTACAAATATAGACAGTACTGTACTTGTTTGAAACATATTTTTGGCTTGTATGCAGGGCCGGCCACTAAAATTGTTTAGTCGCCCCCCCTCGACGGCAGAGAAAAATGTACATTTTAATATACATTCCTGCAATTCTACTCGTTTTGCCATGGGTCTTAGAGAAAATGTTGCTGTTTTAAAGCACATTTTCTGCAGTTCTAAACATTTTTGCCATGGGGCGGAGAGAAAATGTAGCAATTTCCTGCAATTCTACCATTTTTTTCCATGATTTATTCAATGTTAATGATATACAGTTGAAGTCGGAAGTTTACATACACCTTAGCCAAATACATTTAAACTCAGTTTTTTCACAATTCCTAACATTTAATCCGAGTAAAAATTCCCTGTCTTAAGTCAGTTTGGATCAGCACTTTATTTTAAGAATTTGAAATGTCAGAATAATAGTAGAAATAATGATTTATTTCAGCTTTTATTTCTTTCATCACATTCCCATTAGGTCAGAAGTTTACATACTTCCCACAATAAATTGGGTGAATTTTGGCCATTTCCTCCTGACAGAGCTGGTGTAACTGAGTCAGGTTTGTAGGCCTCCTTGCTCACACATGCTTTTTCAGTTCTGCCCACAATATTCTATAGGATTGAGGTCAGGGCTTTGTGATGGCCACTCCAATAACTTGACTTTGTTGTCCTTAAAGCCATTTTGCCACAACTTTGGACGTATGCTCGGGGTCATTGTCCATTTGGAAGACCCATTTTTATTTTTATTTAACCAGGTAAGCTAGTTGAGAACAAGTTCTCATTTACAACTGCGACCTGGCCAAGATAAAGCAAAGCAGTGCGACAGAAACAACAACACAGAGTTACATGGAATAAACAAGCGTACAGTCAACACAGTAGAAAAAAAGAAAGTCTATATACAGTGTGTGCAAATTGCATGAGGAGGTATGGCAATAAATAGGCCATAGTAGCAAAGTAATTACAATTTAGCAGATTAACACTGGAGTGATAGATGAGCAGATGATGGTGTGTAAGTAGTGATACTGGTGTGCAAAAGAGCAGCAAAGTAAATAAAAACAATATGGGGATGAGGTAGGTAGATTGGGTGGGCTATTTACAGATGGACTATGTACAGCTGCAGCGATCGGTTAGCTGCTCAGATAGCTGATGTAAGTTTCCAGCTTCAGCGATTTTTGCAATTCATTCCAGTAAATTGCAGCAGAGAACTGGAAGGAAAGGCGGCCAAATTAGGTGTTGGCTTTGGGGATGAGTGTGTGTTGTCATCGTGACCAGTGAGCAAAGGCGGAGCTTTACCTAACATAGACTTGTAGATGACCTGGAGCCAGTGGGTATGGCGACGAATATGTAGCGAGGGCCAGCCGACTAGAGCATACAGGTCGCAGTGGTGTGTGGTATAAGGCGCTTTGGTAATAACACGGATGGCACTGTGATAGACTGCATCCAATTTGCTGAGTAGAGTATTGGAAGCTATTTTGTAGATGACATCGCCGAAGTTGAGGATCGGTAGGATAGTCAGTTTTAACAGGGTAAGTTTGGCGGCGTGAGTGAAGGAGGCTTTGTTGAGAAATAGAAAGACGATTCTAGATTAGATTTTGGATTGGATATGTTTGATATGAGTCTGGAGGAGAGTTTACAGTCTAGCCAGACACCTAGGTATTTGTAGTTGTCCACGTATTCTAGGTTAGAACCGTCCAGAGTAGTGATGCTAGTCGGGCGGGTGGGTGCGGGCAGTGAACGGTTGAAAAGCATGCATTTGGTTTTGCTAGCGTTTAAGAGCAGTTGGAGGCCGTGGAAGGAGTGTTGTATGGCACTGAAGCTCATTTGGAGGTTAGTTAACACAGTGTCCAAAGAAGGTGTCCAGATGTATACAGAATGGTGTAGTCTGCATATAGGTGGATCATGGAATCACCTGCAGCAAGAGCGACATCGTTGATATATACAGAGAAAAGAGTGTGGTGCCCCCATAGAGACTGCCAGAGGTCCAGACAACAGACTGCGAAGTAGTTGGTGAACCAGGCGAGGCAGTCATTTGAGAAACCAAGGCTATTGAGTCTGCCAATAAGAATACAGTGATTGACAGAGTCGAAAGCCTTGGCCAGGTCGATGAAGACGGCTGCACAGTACTGTCTTTTATCAATGGCGGTTATTTTTTTTCTACATTTATTTTACTAGGCAAGTCAGTTAAGAACAAATTCTTATTTACAATCACGGCCTAGGAGCAGTGGGTTAACTGCCTGTTCAGGGGCAGAACGACAGATTTGTACCTTGTCAGCTCGGGGGTTTGAACTTGCAACCTTCCGGTTACTAGTCCAACGCTCTAACCACTAGGCTACCCTGCCGCCTCAGTTATGATATTGTTTAGTACCTTGAGCTTGGCTGAGGTGCACCCGTGACCAGCTCGGAAACCGGATTGCACAGCGGAGAAGGTACGGTGGGATTCGAAATGGTCAGTGATCTGTTTATTAACTTGGCTTTCAAAGACTTTAGAAAGGCAGGGCAGGATGGATATAGGTCTGTAGCAGTTTGGGGGGGATGAAGAGGGGGATGACCGCGGCAGCTTTCCAATCTTTAAGGATCTCGGACAAAATGAGAGGTTGAACAGACTGGTAATTGGGGTTGCAATAATGGTGGCAGATAATTTTAGAAAGAAAGAGTCCAGATTGTCTAGCCCAGCTGATTTGTACGGTCCAGGTTTTGCAGCTCTTTCAGAACATCTGCGATCTGGATTTGGGTGAAGGAGAAGGAGGCTCGGGCAAGTAGATGCGAGGGGCTGTTTGCCAGGGTTGGGGTAGCCTGGAAAAAAGCATGGCCAGCCGTAGAGAAATTTTCGATGATCATGGATTCATCGGTGGTGACCGTGTCGTCTAGCCTCAGTGCAGTGGGTAGCTGGGAGGAGGTGTTCTTGTTCTCCATGGACTTTACAGTGTCCCAAAACTTTTTGGAGTTAGAGCTACAGGATGCAAATGTCTGTTTGAAAAAGCTAACCTTTGCTTTCCTGACTGACTGTGTGTATTGGTTCCTGACATCCCTGAACAGTTGCATATCGCGGGGACTATTCGATGCTATTGCAGTCCGCCACAGTATGTTTTTGTGCTGGTCAAGGGCAGTCAGGTCTGGAGTGAACCAAGGGCTATATCTGTTCTTAGTTCTAAATTTTTTGAAAGGGGCATGCTTATTTAAGATGGTGAGGAAATTACTTTTAAAGAACGACAAGGCATCCTTGACTGACGGGATGAGGTCAATATCCTTCCAGGATACCTGGGCCAGGTCTATTAGAAAGGCCTGCTCGCAGAAGTGTTTTAGGGAGCGTTTGACAGTGATGAGGTGTAGTCGTTTGACCGCGGACCCATAGCGGATGCAGGCAATGAGGCAGTGATCGTTGAGATCCTGATTGAAAACAGCAGAGGTGTATTTGGAGGGGAAGTTGGTCAGGATAATATCTATGACGGTGCCCATGTTTACGGATTTAGGGTTGTACCTGGTGGTTTCCTTGATAATTTGTGTGAGATTGAGGGCATCTAGCTTAGATTTTAGGACTGCTGGGGTGTTAAGCATATCCCAGTTTAGGTCACCTAACAGAACGAACTCTGAAAATGGATGGGGGGAAATCAATTCAGATATGGTGTCCAGGGTACAGCTATCACACCGCTCAGGAAGGAGATGCGTTCTGTCTTCTAAAGATGAATGTACTTTGGTGCGAGAAGTGCAAATCCATCCCAGAACAACAGAAAAGGACTATGTGAAGATGCTGGAGGAAACAGGTACAAAAGTATCTGTATCCACAGTAAAACAAGTCCTATATCGACATAACCTGAAAGGCCGCTCAACAAGGAAGAAGCCACTGCTCCAAAACCGCCATAAAAAAGCCTGACTAAGGTTTGCAACTGCACATGGGGACCAAGATTATACTTTTTGAAGAAATGTCCTCAGGTCTGATGAAACAAAAATATAGAACTGTTTGGCCATACTGACCATCGTTATGTTTGGAGGAAAAAGGGCGAGGCTTTCAAGCCGAACCACACCATCCCAAACGTGATGCACTCGGGTGGCAGCATCATGTTGTGGGGGTGCTTTGCTGCAGGAGGGACTGGTGCACTTCACAAAAAAGATGGCATTATGAGGGAGGAAAATTACGTGGATATATTGAAGCAACATCTCAAGACATCAGTCAGGAAGTTAAAGCTTGGTTGCAAATGGGTCTTCCAAATGGACAATGACCCCAAGCATACTTCCAAAGTTGTGGCAAAATTGAGGACAACAAAGTCAAGGTATTGGAGTGGCCATCACAAAGCCCTGACCACAATCCTATAGAACATTTGAGGGCAGAACTGAAAAAGCAAGTGCAAGCAAGGAGATCTACAAACCTGACTCAGTTACACAATTTCTTTACCATTTACTACGATTAAATGTCAGGAATTGTGAAAAACTGAGTTTGAATCTAGTGGGCTAAGGTGTATGTAAACTTCCGACTTCAACTGTATCACTCACTACACACTATTAATGGGCTATGGGCATTGTCTGAGACCTGGTTTAACAATAGGAGAGTGTGAAGAGCACAAAGGCCAGGGAGTGTCTGTGTTGTCACAGGGTCCATGTTCCAGTTGATAGATCCTATAGAAGGCAGACTGACTGAATCACAACTATAGGTGCATGATGGAGCATCGCTAGCTGAGTCTGTGTCAGTTCTCTCTGGCCGCATACCAAATCTACACCGCACCCTGGTTTCAGCCAGTCTGTTGTCTTGGAGAGTAAGTTCAGTTGTTGTTTTGGGTTCGACTGTCTGTTTCTGGTTGTGGTTAACAGTGTTGTTCCCCAGCTCAGAGTTGAGGACACCGTCCCATCCACTGACCTCCACTATGTCACCTGTGGTCCTGACCTGCTTGGTGATGTTGTTCCCTGGGACATTGGCTGCACCAGTCCAGGTCTGGGAATCCAAGATGACCACCCAGTCTTCTCTGTTAGCTTCCAGCCAACAAACATGGCAGCGAGAACTCTACATATGGAGTTTTAGTCAATTAACTGGTCAAGTTCGTACATTGTATTTTTATATGTAATTGATTTCATTTTATGAATTAAGAAAAATATAAAATAATAGCCAGGTGCATCACTATTCCCATTGAAGATATATTACTGCTTGTAGAAAATAAGTATTTATCCCTTACATTGCTCCCCCATCTTTAGTCCACTCAACAGATCAATGCTCTCTGGTCTGTCTTCTATTGTCTCCTCTTTGACTATCAGCAGATCAGGCTTCCCATCCTCCATGTCAACTGGCTGTAAGAGATAGAGTGAGAGGATGTTGAATCAAGACATCTGATATGAGCACCCTGCTATGGAGCATCTTCTGATTGGGCAATGAGGGATTGCTATAAGTACTTTGCAAACATGTTAGTTGATTTGTTACTTGACACTCTTTAATGGTTTGATCATTCAAAAGGCATGGTCCCACACTTTCAGGAGGAGGTGTAGTCTGGTTGTCCTCCATGACCATGGTCCCCCCAGGGTTCCCCAGACCTTCCTCACACCCCTCCTCCTACACCAGCAGCACCTCCAGACCCTCCTCCTCCTGGTAGAGACAGGTTATACATATTACACAGACATACACTCTCAGGTACATACTCACACACATACAGATAATAAATACACATTCAACATGGAGTGTTTACACATCCCCACTACGTTTGAGACCTATACTGTAGTTACAGAATGATTTCATCATTGTTATTCCCATCATGGTGGACATAAATATGATGTGGGTACATCAGAGTTACTTGAAAATGTTGGGTAGACTGGGCTCTGAAACCCTGGCGGGCAGCCAGACTAGGAGATTAACCATTTCAATTCCAAAGCCACAAGGCCAGGGAGATACAGGAGTCCCATCTCCCAAACAGCTGGAAAGGCAGATGAAGGCTGCAACTGATAACTGATGAAAATGCATACACCCACTGTTTTTATTTAACCTTTATTTAATTAGGCAAGTCAGTTAAGAACAAATTCTTATTTACAACGACAGCCTTGGAACAGTGGGTTAACTGCCTTGTTCAGGGGCAGAATGACAAATTTTTACCTTGTCAGCTCGGGGATTCAATCTTGCAACCGTTCGGTTACTAGTCCAACGCTCTAACCACTAGGCTACCTGCCGCCCTGTAAGTCACTCTGGATAAGAGCTCAAATCTAAATGTAAATATGAGTCAGCTATGTCATCTTCAGACAAACCTGGCTAAACTATTTTGACGTGTACAGTAGTGTGTGATAGAGCAGGGATGCTAAACCGAAATTGTAGACAAACCGACAATACCAATCACTTATCGCAGGCATTTGGCTGATAGGCTACTTATTGTAATGAACGATATGCCTATGAAATGTGAAGATTGAAATGAAATGAGTTTTCGAATGTGACTATGCATAGATAATAAACAGAGAGTAGCAGCAGCGTAAAAGTGGGTTCTGGGTAGCCCTCTGATGAGCTGTTCAGGAGTCATGGCTTACATTTACATTTACATTTAAGTCATTTAGCAGACGCTCTTATCCAGAGCGACTTACAAATTGGTGCGTTCACCTTAAGACATCCAGTGGAACAGCCACTTTACAATAGTGCATCTAAATCTTTTAAGGGGGGTGAGAAGGATTACTTTATCCTATCCTAGGTATTCCTGAAAGAGGTGGGGTTTCAGGTGTCTCCGGAAGGTGGTGATTGACTCCGCTGTCCTGGCGTCGTGAGGGAGTTTGTTCCACCATTGGGGGGCCAGAGCAGCGAACAGTTTTGACTGGGCTGCACGGGAACTGTACTTCCTCAGTGGTAGGGAGGCGAGCAGGCCAGAGGTGGATGAACGCAGTGCCCTTGTTTGGGTGTAGGGCCTGATCAGAGCCTGGAGGTACTGAGGTGCCGTTCCCCTCACAGCTCCGTAGGCAAGCACCATGGTCTTGTAGCGGATGCGAGCTTCAACTGGAAGCCAGTGGAGAGAGCGGAGGAGCGGGGTGACGTGAGAGAAACTTGGGAAGGTTGAACACCAGACGGGCTGCGGCGTTCTGGATGAGTTGTAGGGGTTTAATGGCACAGGCAGGGAGCCCAGCCAACAGCGAGTTGCAGTAATCCAGACGGGAGATGACAAGTGCCTGGATTAGGACCTGCGCTGCTTCCTGTGTGAGGCAGGGTCGTACTCTGCGGATGTTGTAGAGCATGAACCTACAAGAACGGGCCACCGCCTTGATGTTAGTTGAGAACGACAGGGTGTTGTCCAGGATCACGCCAAGGTTCTTAGCGCTCTGGGAGGAGGACACAATGGAGTTGTCAACCGTGATGGCGAGATCATGGAACGGGCAGTCCTTCCCCGGGAGGAAGAGCAGCTCCGTCTTGCCGAGGTTCAGCTTGAGGTGGTGATCCGTCATCCACACTGATATGTCTGCCAGACATGCAGAGATGCGATTCGCCACCTGGTCATCAGAAGGGGGAAAGGAGAAGATTAATTGGGTTGGGGGTAGAGGCTGTTGGTTAATGGGACAATTGATGGCTACAACCATTGAACCAATAGTAGTAGTTTAAATTATATATTTTTTAACTGTTGTGCACATTGTTATAAACGTATTGTTCTATTTATAGTAATCGCATCAATTCAGGCAATTTATCAGGATATGGATTTTTGTCCATAATGCCCAACTCTAATGTGTGGGTAAGTGTAGGTATATTTAGTAAGTGTATATTGGTTATAAAGAACTATCGGGAGTATGCAGAATAGTGAGTTCAGATGTGATGTATACTAGAGAGTCTCAATGAAAGTCTTGTAAAAAAAAAGTTGTGTTTATTAAACATTTAAAAAAGTGTTAAATACACCATACGAAAACCACACATACAGGTCTCAACTAAAAATCTGCCTGAACTTGATCAACTGCATTCACTTTCTCATTAAAGTAGTATGAAACAGGCATTTGTGAACGTATAGCGTACACAGTACAAACACAATATGTAACAGACTTTAGGCTCATACAGTATATGCCTTATGTATTCCACAATGGAACTTGCACTTCAACACAGTTGTAGAAATTGACCCACTCCTGCTGTTTACTTTGTGCATCTACTTTCTCACTGAGTCTAATGCAGGTTTTGATCTAAACATCATAAGCTATTGAGCGGAATGGTTACTTTCTAAGTTATGGAGTAGAATGTTTTTTCTGCTGGTGTATCCTGAGGTAGCTCCTCTCTGAGAACCTCTTCCCGCAGTGCGTACAGGTGAAAGGCCTTTCTCACACGTGGACCTTCAGGTGCATCTTCAGCTGCTGCTGTTGGGAGAACCTCTTCTCACACTGGGGGCAGCTGTAGGGTTTCTCCCCTGTGTGGACCCTCTGGTGCCTCTTCAGGTCTCCAGCCTGGGCGAAGCGCATGTGACACTGGGTACAGCTGAAGGGTTTTTCCCCCGTGTGGACCCTCTGGTGCCTCTTCAAGTTGCCAGCCTCGGTGAAGCGCATGTGACACTTGGTACAGCTGAAGGGCTTCTCCCCTGTGTGGACCCTCTGGTGGATCTCCACCTTCTGGGGGCAGCTGAAGCCTTTGTTACAGAACATGCAGAGGAACCGTTTCTCTTTACTATTGCCTGATGTGACTCGCCCTCCCTGAGCCTGGGCTCTCGCCCTGTCGTTTGAGTTCAATTCCTGATCGAAAAGGATGCTTGTGTGTGAATCTGAAGGTCCCATCGATGTGGACAGTAGGTCACAATCCCTGAACGCGTGTAAAGGGGAGTGGGTCGCGACATTAACATTCGTCTCTATACTTTCCCTGTAATCTAAGAAATCTCTGCCCTGTGAGTGTCCATCTCCTAGGTGACTATCTGCATTCCATGTGGGAGGAATGTCGCCCTCCACTTTCACAGTTACTTCATCTACGACCAGATTCTCCCCTTTCTTATCTAGGCACCCTTCAGAGTATATACTACTACTGTACTGGATCCAGTCCCCTCTAGACAGATCAGTCTGTGTCTCTAAACCCAAGGATATGTTGCCAGGGTCCATCTCTGTAGTGTAAGAACAAGACAGATCATCACCACCAGTGTCTAACGTGTCACCATCTCCACGGGAATGACCCATCCTCTGGTTCTGGTGAAATACCGGTAAATACTCTGACCCAGGAGCAGGAGGACAGCCCAGTCTCCCCGGCCCCAATCTCTCTGGGTCTGATCTGCGGTCAGATCCTGGGTGTAAGAGCCTGTGTGTTACAAGTAAAATCTTGGTGTCGGTCTCTGACTTGAGGACAGTGTTCAGCGTTCCATTGACCTCCGTGATGCTGCGTCGGATCCTGGGCTGCGCTGGGGAGGTGGAGTGGTCCTCCGTGGCTATAGGGGGCACTCCAGCCGCTCCAGTCTGGATGTCTCTGCTGTGCTGTGGGTCCTCCTCTCCTTCAGACCTCTCCTGCTTGACCCCAGGACCTGCATTCTCTGCATCTGCTGGCTGACACAAGAAGAGGGGAGGTTATTTAACTGGTACATGAGTTCAATTGGATAACAACGTCATAGGGAAGTCTCACAATCTCCTCTATGGCAGATAAATAAGGATGTACATGAATATCTGAGGGGAGCCTTTCTGAAATAAACTGGCCACATTTGATGTAACACTATTACACTAACCTCTATCCTGATAATGTGCTGGGTTGAGGTTCCACTCCCCTCATTAACAGGGATTGGTTGGTCATCTCTCCATGTATTGTGTCCCACTGGCTTCCTGTGACCTCCCGCGAGATGTCCTTCACCTGAGAAAATTATTGGGGGGAAAAGAGGTGGTTAGTTTAGATACTGTCAATGCTCAATGGTACATTTTACACTATTGACTGTTTTGACTGTCTAGAATTGGCAAGGATGTAAGGTAACACTTCTCATAACTTCTTGATATACTATTTATAGATTGATTGATTATGTTCCATGCATCACATTGTTTTAATTTAGTAAATAATTAGAAATACACTAAATCATGAATCTGGTTAGAATATGACATTGTGTCTTTGTGCAAGAAAGCTAAGTAATCAGGGGAATTATTGCATACTATCCAAAAACTGACCAACACCCAATTCTGGTTAACCATTATGTGGTTAACCAACCTGGTATCAGAGCATTTTGTAATATTCTGTATGTAATTCTGAGACACTTCATTTATTATGACATGTTACGTTTTGTATGGTATGTATTCATTTGTGGCTGTCCATCAGCCATTTCATATGACATTTTACAAATTACACGTTACGAATTTGCTAAACTTACAGTATGTTACGAATTTGCTAAAATGTATGAAATGTTATGAATTCTATCTAGGTGCCTAACGTTAGCTAGGCTAGGGGTTAAGTTCAGGAGTTAGGTTAAAGGGGTAACTTAGGGGAAGGGTTAGCTAACATGCTAAGTAGTTGCAAATTTGCTAAAAAGTAGTAAGTAGTTGAAAAGTAGCTAATTAGGTCAAATGCTAAAATTGTCCTTGAAGAAATTCAAACTCGCAACCTTTGGGTTTGCTAGACGTTTGCTTTATACGTCCCGACCATCGGTCTTATGTAACTATACCAAACATAACATTTCATACTAATTTTGAGTGTGTCGGATTTGCATTTACAATGTTACGTCTAGTCTATGAAACCAAGCTGGGATAATGCATCTCAAGTCACACATGCACAGAGGGGAACGGGTCGATAGACCCTGCAGCCTCGGACTTCTGCTAATTGTACCTCTTGCCATTCCTCTGTATCGATCGATGATCTTGCCACTACTGGGACGACTGGCGAGGACGCGCTCCCGTTCCAGTAGCTGTAGTTTCCTCCGCAACGCCCTGTTTTGTTTTTGGCTTTGAGAAATGTCCAAACGAAACACTGCATAGTCGTCGTCTACGAGTTTACAGATCTCTGCCACGGCTGCATTCGCTAGAACCTCCATAATGGAGGCTATTTGAGTGTGAAAAACCACACCGTTAAAATTAGCCATTGTTAGCAGCTAGCTAGCGAAGAGTTAACGTTAACTAGATAACAAACATCTATCAACCAAGTTCTGTCTCCAAAGCGAATTAAACACTACCTGGGGTAAGTATGTGATGCTGTGAAGGTTTTGAATTCCAGAATGTTAATAAACGTCTAAATAACAACAATAAAAACGCTAACGTGTATATTTGTCTTGGTCATTATTTACTTCCGTTTAATTCTTATTTGGTGGGGTTTTAGGGTGGACTACATCCAGACAAAAAAGGTGTATTGCCGCCTACTACTGGATTGGGGGAAAATTTTGAAAAAAAATCTACAAATCTTTCAAACTGACTTGCCTAGTTAAATAAAGGTTATATTAAATACCTTTTAAAAATCGTGTGGGTGTATACCAATCTCAACCACGAAAAAAGAAATACAAAACAAAACAGTAAGCCTCAGTTATTCAAAATACAGAGTACTGCTCAAGCCAGTACTCTGCGCAGAATATGCGAAATTGCCACGGGGGGTGAGGGGGACGTGTCCCTCCCGTTATTCAGAATCGGTTTATTTCCAAACATCTTATTCATCCATTTTGTTTTTAAGCATTAGATGACCTGGTGTTACGGTGCATTGATTATTTAGACAGTTTAAAGCCGTTATTTTTGTGTTTTTTTGCCCAAAGTTTACCTTTAAAGTAAGGGCCAGATCGACATTTACTGGAGGGAGGAAAAATAGGGGAGGGTTGTGTTTTTTTTTATTGGGCACAGGGAAGGGTAGTGCGTTTCCCCCCCTGGTTTACATTTACTCTTCTGATCGCATTTTCCCTATACAAATGGCTTGACTTACTTTTGATATAATGCTAATAATTTTATAAACGTTTGTGAGGGTCTGGTATGGTGGCTATTATTAAGCTTTAGCTACGGCAGGCCTATGATATGAAGGCAATGCGCCCCGGCATTCCAACTGACTCCGACAGTTGAACTTTAGGTGAGGTAGACTATTTCAGGCCTTCCAGAGTTACTCCTATAACTTAACAATATAATGCTGATCTTCATAAAAAGTATTTGGATCGAAAATGAACAAATGACCCTCCTTCTGTACGTCTATATGTGTATAGCAGTATGCCACCGGCATATCTCTATATATCTTGGATTAGACATAAGCTTCTCTTCCTTTATATATATATATATATATATATATATATATATATATATAAAAGGAATATATGTATGTATATATACAGTTGAAGTCAGAATTTTACATACACCTTAGCCAAATACATTTAAACTCATTTTTTCACAATTCCTGAAATTTAATCCTAGTAAAAATTCCCTGTCTTAGGTCAATTAGGATCACCACTTTATTTTAAGTATGTGAAATGTCAGAATAATAGTAGAGAACGATTTCTTTCAGCTTTTATTTCTTTCATCACATTCCCAGTGGGTCAGAAGTTGACATATACTCAATTAGTATTTGATAGCATTGCCTTTAAATTGTTTAACTTGGGTCAAACATTTTGAGTAGCCTTCCACAAGCTTCCCTCAATAAATTGGGTGAATTTTGACCCATTCCTCCTGACAGAGCTGGTGTAACTGAGTCAGGTTTGTAGGCCTCCTTGCTCACACAAGCTTTTTCCCACAAATGTTCTATAGGCTTGAGGTCAGGGCTTTGTGATTGCCACTCCAATACCTTGACTTTGTTGTCCTTAAGCCATTTTGCCACAACTTTGGAAGTATGCTTGGGGTCATTGTCCATTTGGAAGACCCACTTGCGACCAAGCTTTAACTTCCTGACTGATGTCTTGAGATGTTGCTTCAATATATCCACATAATTTTCCTCCCTCATAATGCCATATATTTTGTGAAGCACCCCCACAACATGATGCTGCCACCCCCGTGCTTCACGGTTGGGATGGTATTCTTCAGCTTGCAAGCCTCCCCCTTTTCCTCCAAACATAATGGTCATTACTGCCAAACAGTTCTATTTTTGTGTCATCAGACCAGAGGACATTTCTCCAAAAAGTACCATCTTTGTCCCCATGTGCAGTTGCAAACCATAGTCTGGCTTTTTTATGGCGGATTTGGAACAGTGGCTTCTTCCTTGCTGAGCGGCCTTTCAGGTTATGTCGATATAGGACACATTTTACTGTGGATATAGATACTTTTTTTACCCGTTTCCTCCAGGATCTTCACATGGTCCTTTGCTGCTGTTCTGGGATTGATTTGCACTTTTCGCACCAAAGTACGTTCATCTCTAGGAGACAGAACGCGTCTCCTTCCTAAGCGGCTGCGTGGTCCCATGGTGTTTATACTTTCGTACTATTGTTTGTGCAGATGAACGTGGTACCTTCAGGCATTTGGAAATTGCTCCCAAGGATGAACCAGACTTGTTGAGGTCTGCTGATTTATTTTGAATTTCTCATGATGTCAAGCAAAGAGGCACTGAGTTTGAAGGTAGGCCTTGAAATATATCCACAGGTACACCTCCAGTTGACTCAAATAACATCAATTAGCCTATCGGAAGCTTCTAAAGCTATGACATCATTTTCTGGAATTTTCCAAGCGTCGTGAGGGAGTTTGTTCCACCATTGGGGGGCCAGAGCAGCGAACAGTTTTGACTGGGCTGAGCGGGAACTGTACTTCCTCAGTGGTAGGGAGGCGAGCAGGCCAGAGGTGGATGAACGCAGTGCCCTTGTTTGGGTGTAGGGCCTGATCAGAGCCTGGAGGTACTGAGGTGCCGTTCCCCTCACAGCTCCGTAGGCAAGCACCATGGTCTTGTAGCGGATGCGAGCTTCAACTGGAAGCCAGTGGAGAGAGCGGAGGAGCGGGGTGACGTGAGAGAACTTGGGAAGGTTGAACACCAGACGGGCTGCGGCGTTCTGGATGAGTTGTAGGGGTTTAATGGCACAGGCAGGGAGCCCAGCCAACAGCGAGTTGCAGTGACAAATAAACTGACAAATAAAATCGATCAATCCAAACTGTGCAGTGGCCAATTGATTCATGGAAAGAGACATTGGTTACAAAACACCAAAAAGTTTCATGAGATTCAGAGATCGTCAAGCCAAGCCTTCGATACTGGGTAAGCCTACAAGGTAGGGAGGGATGTATTTTCTGTTTGTCGAGATTGACATAGTCTATTTATTGTGGTGTTGAAAACGCAATCCATGATATTTTAGTGCCTGAAATAGGTATGCTTTGTTTATTGGTTGTGTGGTGCATTGGCACAGAAACATGTTCATGGAAAATTTGTTGTATATATTCTTTATTCAATTATAAAAATGGCATCACAATATTGAAAATCAGATTTCCCCTAGCTGATTATTGACATATAATTACAATATGAGTGATTAATTAAAAAGTATATTTTCTTTGTTGGAATGGTGTGGGCATACCCTAACAACAGACACAGCCTGGATTCGAATCCAGGCTGTATCACAAACGGCCGTGATTGGGAGTCCCATAGGGACAATTGGTCCAGCGTCATCCGGGTTTGGCTGGTGTAGGTCTTCATTGTAAATAAGAATTTGTTCTTAACTGACTTGCCAAGTTAAATAAAGGTTCAATTAAAAAAATGTATTTTTTAAATGGTGTGGGTGTATACCAATCATGAAAAATATTCATTGATTTTTTTTAAATTCTGGGGGTTTGGAGGGGCCTTCCACTTATACTGTATTTTCAAAAATGTCAGCTAAATAATGGTTCCCAGATATCCCCTGTGTACATCTCAAGCCACACTGCTATGATTTCTCCCCGTTGTGGACACTCCTATGTCTGATGAGGTTACTCAGGAAGGAGAAGCTCTTGTAACATAATTTGCACTTGAAGGGCCTCTCCTTGGTGTGAACAGTCTGGTGCTCCTTCACATAGTTTGCTTTAGCAAAGCGCTTCCCACACGTGGGGCAGGTGTACGGCTTGTCATCGTCCGTCCTAATGCTCGGTCTCCCACGTTGTGACCCAATGACACCAGAGGAGGTAGAAGCAGGAGCCACCACTCTCAGGTGGTTAGTCTTTGAGCTCCCTCCTTGAGCCATTGTTTGGGTGTTGTTGGGATTATGTGCTGTGCTATAGGCTAGGTCCTTCTTGTGGTAAATGCCCATCCTGAACCTGTCTGTATTGGTGGGGTAACCATGAGGTAACTGAGGAAAGCTAGACCCAGGTCCAAGCTTTCTATGAACCCATTCACCAGGCATTAGACAAGACCCTGAAGGAGAAGACAGACCTGCTGATAGACTACCACCAGGGGGGTCTCCCACCACTCTCTGTGAAGGCTGAAGCCCAGGAAGACCTGCTCTGTTCATCATGGATACTGTGGTGTTTGTATCATAAGAACAGGAGGGTCTATCTTTATCAGCCCCAGGCCCTGCTACATCCCTGCACTGAGACTGTGAAGAGAAGGGTCTGGGCTGCAGACTGGATCCCTGACTGGAGCCTCTGTCTCTCTGATGACCACCAGGACTGAGGTTGTTCAGTCCACCTGTCCACTGGTTGTGTTCTGTGTGGTGGTGGAGTCTCTGTCCCTCGTGGTTGGGTCCCGTTTCCGACTCAGGAAGGAAGAGCGACAGATCCTGATCCAGAGTTCTGATCCGGGGCCAGGGTTTGTGATCAGCCACATCAGAGGTCCAGTCTCTCCCGCAAGCAACACCGGATATCAGCAGGTCCTCATGGACTGCAGACTGCAAACACAAATACAACAGAAAAGCTTAAAAGGTTTAAATAAGAAATGATTTCCTGTACACACAGAAACATGACATTATAAAATGTTTACCACAGTCAAGCCCATCTCTAACACTGTGATTCAAGTACCTAACAATATGGAGCCATTGGAGTTTATTATAAAATATGGCCATGTGTGTTGATTCAAGAATGAAGTATAATGTTTTGGTTTGACTGAGATAAGGGAAACACAGTCCCAGAATTTATATTTTGTTTTGTCAGTCAGAACAGAGTCAATTTTGTATTTAATTTCAACATGGTTTCAAATGGTCATACACTTACATAAAGAACTGAAGTAGGGGAGAGTGTTTGTTTCTAAGAAACCATACACAAAATGAATCATGTGACCAAATATTTAGGAAGAGGTCATCATTTCATGGTCCATGCTCTCTGATATCCCTTGGAAGTCCCAAATCTGATGTTACCCAATTGAAGTTGAAATTTAAAATGGGTGAGGTTAGGGTTTAGGGTAGGGAAGTCCAAAGGATTCCAGATAGCACTAACCATTATTTCATGGAGTCTGTGAAGGAAGACACCACATTGAAAAAGTGGTAAGAAAGCTAGCAAATTTTTGTTTGTTTTAATTGTTGTTGTAGTTTTCATGACGCTTGTATCTAAACCAAAGTAGATTGTTTTATACATTATTTGGGGTCTCTATAAGCTTCAACATGAGGCCCTAAACATGGCATGAAAGTGCATCCTTGGAGCTATTTGGGCTAATATAGTAAAAATGTATGCCTTGGGGTAAGTTGAGCCAATGGCCACCATACCCCATACAAATGATGATTACATTTAGTCAGTTTTATGCACAGTATTTTTGCAATGTGCAATGCATATAAACTCAAGATGTGTTTTTATTGTTACAGAGCAGACATCATCATGCCCTGTATGTACAAACGGAAAACAAGCAGGGGTCTAAACCCCAAGAACGTGAGAGAAGGGAATAAGTCCATTGGAGCGGCAGCAAGAGATGAACAAATAGACTGAATGACACCGAAGAGGTACATTGACAAAAAAATAACAACAAACATGGACCTGTGTGAAAGAGAGGCTATGATAGAGTAGCAGAGGCACCAATGTCTTATCTGATGACACGGAGTCTGAGCTTGCTAAACATATCAAGAAACTTGCGGACCGGTTTCATGGGCGTAGTAGGCTCAAATGCAGAGAACATGCCTACAAACTGGCACACCGAAACAACATCCCTGTCCAAGACAACTGGTCAAGAAATGGAAGGGTAAGTGATATCGAACAGACAGATCTACTGTATACATTTAAGATATACAATATACCAACCACATTCCGTTAATTAGAACTTTGACGACCACCACCATCACCCACTGTCACAGGAAACTATCACCGACTTACCCCAAGGCAGTTCAACTTACCCTGTCCCAAATGCTCAACTTACCACATACCTGAGGGAAGTTGTGCCAAGAGACCACTTTTATTTTTGGACAAGCTATGTTTTCAAAACTGTAATGTTTACATGAATTCTGATTATTTCCAGGGATACAGAACATCCTGAAATATATGTAGATATTTTTGTTAGAAAGAATACTATATTTCCCTTGACGTAGTAATGCTGATTGTAAAAAATGACCCAGAATACCCCACTCTCCCCTACTTTTATTGCACAAAACAATACCTGTGACTAGAATAACTTTTCTCACTATGGTAACACTTTCCATTTTCTGTAAATCTGGTACCCTCGCTCTGATAAAATGAATGTTAGAATACTTTGGAAAAGGTTAAACATTACACACATCTTCACTACTCCATGTCAAGTAAACATGAATTAAGGCAATATAATTTCCTTATTTTAAAACACTACCATCAAACAGCAGGTCAGGGTTGCCACCTTTCATCAGTTAAGCATTTTTAAAGACACACCAACCATCACCATATCATCTACTCTGTCCAATCATACAATACATTCAAAATCAACATAATTAGTTACAAAACAAAAAAAAACATAAAAAGTTACAAAACAAACAAGTACTACATAGAAAGATGTGGATTGTGGTGTAAGAGGATGACAGAGGCTCATCTAGTAGGAGACTGTTGCTGATTACTGCCCAGGTGTGGTGGCCTCCAGGCACTTACTGCTGCCGATGCATCACCCAGATGGGGGCTACACATTCGGTGGTGGATGTTCCAGCCTACCTACAGAGGAGGAAGGGGAGCTGTGAACTGCAGAGACAGATGTGCCTGATAAAGCTCCGGGCCTGTCTGACTGATGTGTCTCCCTCCCTGGCTGTACCATTGACGCTGCCTCCAATCAAGCTACACCTTTACTGAACTGCATCATCATCTAGCTGTGGAAGACCCTCTCCCATGAACTGCCAGCTCCCTTGTTTTTAAAAAGTAACAGATTATGTATGAAAAGCTCTATATACAGTTGAAGTCGGAAGTTTACATACACTTAGGTTGGAGTCATTAACATTTGTTTTCAACCACTCCACACATTTCTTGTTAACAAACTATAGTTTTGGCAAGTCGGTTAGGAGATCTACTTTGTGCATGACAAGTAATTTTTCCAAAAATTGTTTACAGACAGACTATTTCCCCTATCATTCACTGTATCACAATTCCAGAAGTTGACATACACTAAGTTGACTGTGCCTTTAAACAGTCTGGTTCATCCTTGGGAGCAATTTCCAAATGGCTGAAGGTACCACGTTCATCTGTACAAACAATAGTACGCAAGTATAAACACCATGGGACCACACAGTGATCATACTGCTCAGGAAGGAGATGTATTCTGTCTCCTAGAGATGAACGTACATGGTGAGAAAGGTGCGAATCAATCCCAGAACAACAGCAAAGGACCTTGTGAAGATGCTGGAGTAAACAGGCACAAAATGATGTATATCCACATTAAAACGAGACCTATATCGATAAAACCTAAAAGGCCACTCAGCAAGGAAGAAGCCACTGCTCCAAAACCGCCATAAAAAAGCCAGACTACGATTTGCAACTGCACATGGGGACAAAGATCATACTTTTTGGAGAAATGTCCTCTGGTCTGATGAAACAAAAATAGAACTGTTTTGCCATAATGACCATAGTTATGTTTGGAGGAAAAAGGGGCAGGCTTGCAAGTCGAAGAACACCATCCCAACCGCGAAGCACGGAGATGGCAGCATCATGTTGTGGGGGTGCTTTGCTGCAGGAGGGACTGGTGCAATTCACAAAATAGATGGCATTATGAAGATTTTTTAAAATTTTACCTCTATTTAACTAGGCAAGTCAGTTAAGAACAAATTCTTATTTTCAATGACGGCCTAGGAAGAGTGGGTTAACTGCTTGTTTAGGGGCAGAATGACAGATTTGTACCTTGTCAGCTCGGGGATATGAACTTGCAACCTTTCGGTTACTAGTCCAACGCTCTAACCACTAGGCTACCCTGGCGCCCCAAAATGAAAATTATGTGAATGAAAATTATGTGGATATATTGAAGCAACATCTCAAGACATAAGTTAAAGCTTGGTCACAAATGGGTCTTACAAATGGACAATGACCCCAAGCATACTTCCAAAGTTGTGGCAAAATGGCTTAAGGACAACAAAGTCAAGGTATTGGAGTGGCCATCACAAAGCCCTGACCTAAATCCCATAGAAAATGCGTGGGCATAACTGAAAAAGCGTGTGCGAGCAAGGAGGCCTACAAACCTGACTCAGTTACACCAGCTCTGTCAGGAGGAATGGGCCAAAATTCACCCAACTTATTGTGGGAAGCTTGTGGAAGGCTACCCAAGACGTTTGATCCAAGTTAAACAATTTAAAGGCAATCCTACCAAATACTAAAAGCTGAAATGAATCATTCTCTCCACTATTATTCTGACATTTCACATTCTTAAAATAAAGTGGTGATCCTAACTGCCCTAAGACAGGAATTTCTTACTAGGATTAAATGTCAGGAATTGTGAAAAACTGAGTTTAAATGTATTTGGCTAAGGTGTATGTAAACTTCCGACTTCAACTGTAAATAAATATATTATTATTATTACTATTCATGGGCCGTGTGCATTTTTTGCTGGTCTATGGTGAGGTAGCTCCTCTCTGAGAAATTCTTCCCAGTAGTGTGAACAGCCTTTCTCCCGTGTGGACTTTCAGGTGTATCTTCAGATGGTGCTGGTGGGAGAACCTCTTCTCACACTGGGAGCAGCTGTAGGATTTCTCCCCCCGTGTGGACTCTCTGGTGCCTCTTCAGGCTGGACAAATGGGAGAAACTGGCCCGGTAAAGATGGCAGTCAAACTATTTCTCCCATGTGCATCCTCTGGTGGATCTCCACCTGTTGGGCAAACGGAACTTTCCCACAGAACGAACACAGGAAGCGCTTCTCTTTGCCACTAGATCTACTGATGGCATTACTACTACTGTCATTTGTCAATGGGCTTGTGTAGCCATTTAGTGTTGAGGCACTGGCATTGTCTAAGGTCTGGTTTAACATAAGGGGAGTGTGAGGAGGATGAAGGCCAGGGAGTGTCTGTGTTGTCGCAGGGTCCATGTTCCAGTTGATAGATCCTATAGAAGGCAGGCTGAAGGCAGCACCTGTTAGGGGGTTAACCTGAGGCGCCTTCAGTCTCTCTGAATCACAACTATAGAAGCAGGACAACGCATTTCTAGCCCAGTCTGTGTCTGTTCTCTTTCATTGCATATGGACACCTCCCTGTCCTAGCAGACTAAATCTACACCTCACCCTGGTCTCAGCTAGTCTGTTGTCATGGAGACTAAGTTCGGTTGTTGTTTTGTGTTCGTCAGTCTGTTTCTGGTTGTGGTTAACAGTGTTGTTCCCCAGCCCAGAGATGAGGACGCTGTCCCATCCACTGACCTCCACTATGTCACCTCTGGTCCTGGCCTGCTCAGTGATATCGTCCCCTGGGCCCTTGGCTGCACCGGTCTGGGTCTGGGAATCCAAGACGGCTCCCCAGTCTCCTCTGTTTGCCTCCAGCCAATCACCTACAGGAAGAGGTTACAAAATAAGACTTTACAAACATGGCAGAGAAAACTCTACATGTGAAGTTTTTTTTTGTTAATTACCATGTCAAGTTCATACATTTTAATGTGTGTTTTTGTATGTAAACATAAGTTGTATTGATTTCATTTTATGAATGAGAAAAAAAAAAGAAAAAAAAATAGCCAGGCGCATCACTATTCCCATTGAATATCTATTACTGTATGTAGGCTATATGTATTTCTCTCTTACCTTGCTCCCCCATCTTTAGTCCACTCAGCAGGTCAATGTTCTCTGGTCCATCTTCTATTGTCTCCTCTTTGACTATCAACAGATCAGGCTTCCCATCCTCCATGTCTACTGACTGTAAGAGATACAGAGTGAGAGGATGTTGGATCAAGAAATCTGATATGAGCACCCTGCTATGGAGCATCTTCTGATGGTCAATGAGGGATTGCTATGAGTATAGTCTCGCATTGCCATAAGTTCAAAATCACATCGTTGTCACGCCTCCCTTGAAGGTCTGGATAATTTTTGTATTACAAAAATGGTTTGAATGGGCCACTTGCTCCCAGGGGCAAGATTCTGATTGGATGTTACAGTTCAAGAACCCTCGCCCAAAGCCCTGTTGAATGGGTGCTGTGTGTTGGGGTAGTGATAATGGAATTGATATGTTTACATGAATGATTAGAATATTCCACCCTGAAACCATATAATTGTATGAAATTGATTATAGTCAGTAAAATTATAATTAATGATGTGTGTAGTTTTAGTCAGAATTAGGGTAAAACAATATATCTGTACAATATATTGTTTATAGTATCTTAAACACAGACTGTCTGAGCAAAATTCAGTGCCAACCTGGCTAGGCTGGGAGATTGGGAGAGGGCAGGGAGTGCTTCTCACAGTCTCCCTAATCTTGGGGGAGGACAGGGAGTGCTTCTCACGGTCTCTCTAATCTTGGGGGAGGACAGGGAGTGCTTCTCACGGTCTCCCTAATCTTGGGGGAGGACAGGGAGTGCTTCTCACAGTCTCCCTAATCTTGGGGGAGGACAGGGAGTGCTTCTCACGGTCTCTCTAATCTTGGGGGAGGACAGGGAGTGCTTCTCACGGTCTCCCTAATCTTGGGGGAGGACAGGGAGTGCTTCTCACAGTCTCCCTAATCTTGGGAGAGGACAGGGAGTGCTTCTCACAGTCTCCCTAATCTTGGGGGAGGACAGGGAGTGCTTCTCACAGTCTCCCTAATCTTGGGGGAGGACAGGGAGTGCTTCTCACAGTCTCCCTAATCTTGGGGGAGGACAGGGAGTGCTTCTCACAGTCTCCCTAATCTTGGGGGAGGACAGGGAGTGCTTCTCACAGTCTCCCTAATCTCGGGGGAGGACAGGGAGTGCTTCTCACAGTCTCCCTAATCTTGGGGGAGGACAGGGAGTGCTTCTCACAGTCTCCCTAATCTTTGTAGGCTGGGTAGTGATACAGTATGTGCGTAGAATACCTACTGTTTGTGTGGAAGTATGTGCGCAGCTATAAAATATATGTTTTTGTATTCTTGACTTTAGAACGTTCTCGTGAATAAACTATACTAACCTTTTGCATAAACTGAGTCTTTGACTAATTATTATTAAGCCCATGGTCTTACAAACCTCTGGGATTGATCAAAGCTATTGATTGGTTTGTTATTATCATTGTGATTGAAAATTCTCCTGACAAGTAGGACACATTTTGTAGAGAGTTGTTGCGTATGCTGGTTTCAAGCGCTGGTTTTCAAGTTATCAAGTGTGGCCGACAGACTTGCGATTGATATTTATTGAAACTGAAAGTGGATTACGCTGGTAAAGTCAAACATCACAACACATTCTAAACTGCTCTGGTGACATACACACTTTTTGCCCAGTCGTCCACATGGCTACTGGCTGCGCTTTGCTACCACCGGAAATATCTTGAAGATTTCGCTACACTCGCATTAACATCTGCTAACCATGTGTATGTGACAAATAAAATTTGATTTGATTTGATTGCCCATTATTTTGTTTTTGTAAGGACCCAAAAAAACAGAGGCAGTGGGAGAACCTATTCAAGTAAGTAAATACGTTATGAAAATGTTTAAAAAAAATTATATATATATATATTATTACAGTACTACTAGTAGGTGACTTTGTAGGCTAACTCAACTGAGCTGCTATCTAGTTAGCTGAATTTACACCACTTTACATAAGTGGTCACCAACCTTTTTTGAAGTAAGATCACATTCGGAGTCTAAATGCAAGCCAAGATCTACCACAACATTAACCAATTAAAAACAGTACTGTAGCAATGAGGTTTGTGCAATAGGCTATAGGCCCAACACATTATCAATGCATATTGACTATGCTTATTAAATTGCCCTGCCAATGTTGTTCTTCTCAGACCATTTTAGGTTTATGATCACACTGTAATAGATCATTTGTTGTATTACTTGTGAGGCACAACTGAGTGAGCATAATTGTTTTTACTGGACTGATGGCCTGCATGTGACGGTCAGTCTGAGGGGAGGGAGCAGCGGTGAGGTTACCTGTCACCTAATTCACCCCCCCCCCCACTCTGCCTCCCTACACTGAGAAAAGGGGACACAGTCTTTCAGTTGATGGCAAAACCCATTTCTGCCACATGCACCAATTGATGTTGTTACTCGTATGACCAGAGAAAAGGAAATGCTCCTTCATATAAAAAAAGATCATCCACTAATAATAACAACACTAGCTCATCGGAACACTTTGCTGTACTCATTCAATGCAGCTGCAGTGCTAGTTATAGCAAGTGTTAATAACAGCGCTGAATAACTTAAACATGAACTTACTCATAAAAACAGTAGCTATTTTCTGTATCCATTGGGTCTGTAGTCGTGGTTTTAAACGTTTTGGGGTAACTTCCGGGTTGGAGCGAGCGGTCGCATCCGCACTCGGTCCGCAGGTAGTATTACATTTCATTACATTTCATTATAGTACAACGGTTTGATTTGTCTAATCTTAGCAATTTCTTCTTAGCTAGCTACATAGCCGTCTTTGTATCATAGATAATTGCGTAATTATCGTATTTCGTCGTCCTAACGCAGTCTACACTGCTATCTGCCCTGCAGCTAGCCATTTACATTTACATTTAAGTCATTTAGCAGACGCTCTTATCCAGAGCGACTTACAAATTGGTGCATTCACCTTATGACCTCCAGTGGAACAGTAGTGCATCTAAATCTTTTCAGGGGGAGGGGGGGTGAGAGGGATTACTTTATCCTATCCTAGGTATTCCTTAAAGAGGTGGGGTTTCAGGTGTCTCCGGAAGGTGGTGATTGACTCCGCTGTCCTGGCGTCGTGAGGGAGTTTGTTCCACCATTGGGGGCCAGAGCAGCGAACAGTTTTGACTGGGCTGAGCGGGAACTGTACTTCCTCAGTGGTAGGGAGGCGAGCAGGCCAGAGGTGGATGAACGCAGTGCCCTTGTTTGGGTGTAGGGCCTGATCAGAGCCTGGAGGTACTGAGGTGCCGTTCCCCTCACAGCTCCGTAGGCAAGCACCATGGTCTTGTAGCGGATGCGAGCTTCAACTGGAAGCCAGTGGAGGGAGCGGAGGAGCGGGGTGACGTGAGAGAACTTGGGAAGGTTGAACACCAGACGGGCTGCGGCGTTCTGGATGAGTTGTAGGGGTTTAATGGCACAGGCAGGGAGCCCAGCCAACAGCGAGTTGCAGTAATCCAGACGGGAGATGACAAGTGCCTGGATTAGGACCTGCGCCGCTTCCTGTGTGAGGCAGGGTCGTACTCTGCGGATGTTGTAGAGCATGAACCTACAGGAACGGGCCACCGCCTTGATGTTAGTTGAGAACGACAGGGTGTTGTCCAGGATCACGCCAAGGTTCTTAGCGCTCTGGGAGGAGGACACAATGGAGTTGTCAACCGTGATGGCGAGATCATGGAACGGGCAGTCCTTCCCGGGAGGAAGAGCAGCTCCGTCTTGCCGAGGTTCAGCTTGAGGTGGTGATCCGTCATCCACACGGATATGTCTGCCAGACATGCAGAGATGCGATTCGCCACCTGGTCATCAGAAGGGGAAAGGAGAAGATTAATTGTGTGTCGTCTGCATAGCAATGATAGGAGAGACCATGTGAGGTTATGACAGAGCCAAGTGACTTGGTGTATAGCGAGAATAGGAGAGGGCCTAGAACAGAGCCCTGGGGGACACCAGTGGTGAGAGCACGTGGTGTGGAGACGGATTCTCGCCACGCCACCTGGTAGGAGCGACCTGTCAGGTAGGACGCAATCAAGCGTGGGCCGCGCCGGAGATGCCCAACTCGGAGAGGGTGGAGAGGAGGATCTGATGGTTCACAGTATCGAAGGCAGCCGATAGGTCTAGAAGGATGAGAGCAGAGGAGAGAGAGTTAGCTTTAGCAGTGCGGAGCGCCTCCGTGATACAGAGAAGAGCAGTCTCAGTTGAATGACTAGTCTTGAAACCTGACTGATTTGGATCAAGAAGGTCATTCTGAGAGAGATAGCGGGAGAGCTGGCCAAGGACGGCACGTTCAAGAGTTTTGGAGAGAAAAGAAAGAAGGGATACTGGTCTGTAGTTGTTGACATCGGAGGGATCGAGTGTAGGTTTTTTCAGAAGGGGTGCAACTCTCGCTCTCTTGAAGACGGAAGGGACGTAGCCAGCGGTCAGGGATGAGTTGATGAGCGAGGTGAGGTAAGGGAGGAGGTCTCCGGAAATGGTCTGGAGAAGAGAGGAGGGGATAGGGTCAAGCGGGCAGGTTGTAGGGCGGCCGGCCGTCACAAGACGCGAGATTTCATCTGGAGAGAGAGGGAGAAAGAGGTCAGAGCACAGGGTAGGGCAGTGTGAGCAGAACCAGCGGTGTCGTTTGACTTAGCAAACGAGGATCGGATGTCGTCGACCTTCTTTTCAAAATGGTTGACGAAGTCATCTGCAGAGAGGGAGGAGGGGGGGGGGGGAGGAGGATTCAGGAGGGAGGAGAAGGTTGCAAAGAGCTTCCTAGGGTTAGAGGCAGATGCTTGGAATTTAGAGTGGTAGAAAGTGGCTTTAGCAGCAGAGAGAGAAGAGGAAAATGTAGAGAGGAGGGAGTGAAAGGATGTCAGGTCCGCAGGGAGGCGAGTCCACCGTCTACCGATTAGCAGCACAACTATTACACTCAACTGAACGACTTGATTAGTGTAGTGTTAGCTAGCTACATAGTTGTCTTTGCTGTCTTCGTATCCAAGATAATTGTGTAGTTTAGAGTGTGTAGTTTTAGAGTGATTATCTTAATTTACCGAGGTTAGCTAGCCAGCTATTTGTCGTCCTTAACGTAGGAGACACTGCTAGCTAGCCAACAGCTAGCCAACGTCTACCGAACAGAACTTCCGCACTCAACAACCCGGTCGCATTTCGCTTCGCTCCACAGGTAGTATCACATTTTTCATTTCATTTCATTACAGTACAACGGCTTGATTTGTTTGATCGTAGCTAGCTACATAGCTAGCTACATAGCCGTCTTTGTATCAAAGATAATTGTGTAGTCTAGAGCGATTTCCTAGGTTAGCTAGCCAGCTATTGTCGTTCTTTTAACGCAACGTAACGTAATCAACACTGCTAGCTAGCCAGCTAGCCCCGAATAGCAGCACAGTAGAAACTATTACACTCAACGGAACGACTTGATTAGTGTAGTGTCAACAACGCAGCCACTGCCAGCTAGCCTACATAGTCAACAACGCAGCCTCTGCCAGCTAGCCTACTTCAGCAGTACTGTATCATTTTAATCATTTTAGTCAATAAGATTCTTGCTACGTAAGCTTAACTTTCTGAACACTCGAGACGTGTAGTCCACTTGTCATTCCAATCTCCTTTGCATTAGCGTAGCCTCTTGTGTAGCCTGTCAACTATGTGTCTGTCTATCCCTGTTCTCTCCTCTCTGCACAGACCATACAAACGCTCCACACCGCGTGGCCGCGGCCACCTAATCTGGTGGTCCCAGCGCACACGACCCACGTGGAGTTCCAGGTCTCCGGTAACCTCTGGAACTGCCGATCTGCGGCCAACAAGGCAGAGTTCATCTCAGCCTATGCCTCCCTCAGTCCCTCGACTTCTTGGCACTGACGGAAACATGGATCACCACAGACAACACTGCTACTCCTACTGCTCTCTCTTCGTCTGCCCACGTGTTCTCGCACACCCGAGAGCTTCTGGTCAGCGGGGTGGTGGCACCGGGATCCTCATCTCTCCCAAGTGGTCATTCTCTCTTTCTCCCCTTACCCATCTGTCTATCGCCTCCTTTGAATTCCATGCTGTCACAGTTACCAGCCCTTTCAAGCTTAACATCCTTATCATTTATCGCCCTCCAGGTTCCCTCGGAGAGTTCATCAATGAGCTTGATGCCTTGATAAGCTCCTTTCCTGAGGACGGCTCACCTCTCACAGTTCTGGGCGACTTTAACCTCCCCACGTCTACCTTTGACTCATTCCTCTCTGCCTCCTTCTTTCCACTCCTCTCCTCTTTTGACCTCACCCTCTCACCTTCCCCCCCTACTCACAAGGCAGGAAATACGCTCGACCTCATCTTTACTAGATGCTGTTCTTCCACTAACCTCATTGCAACTCCCCTCCAAGTCTCCGACCACTACCTTGTATCCTTTTCCCTCTCGCTCTCATCCAACACTTCCCACACTGCCCCTACTCGGATGGTATCGCGCCGTCCCAACCTTCGCTCTCTCTCCCCCGCTACTCTCTCCTCTTCCCTCTGCTCAAACCTTCTCCAACCTATCTCCTGATTCTGCCTCCTCAACCCTCCTCTCCTCCCTTTCTGCATCCTTTGACTCTCTATGTCCCCTATCCTCCAGGCCGGCTCGGTCCTCCCCTCCCGCTCCGTGGCTCGACGACTCATTGCGAGCTCACAGAACAGGGAAATGGAGGAAAACTCGCCTCCCTGCGGACCTGGCATCCTTTCACTCCCTCCTCTCTACATTTTCCTCTTCTCTCTCTGCTGCTAAAGCCACTTTCTACCACTCTAAATTCCAAGCATCTGCCTCTAACCCTAGGAAGCTCTTTGCCACCTTCTCCTCCCTCCTGAATCCTCCCCCTCCTCCCTCTCTGCAGATGACTTCGTCAACCATTTTGAAAAGAAGGTCGACGACATCCGATCCTCGTTTGCTAAGTCAAACGACACCGCTGGTTCTGCTCACACTGCCCTACCCTGTGCTCTGACCTCTTTCTCCCCTCTCTCTCCAGATGAAATCTCGCGTCTTGTGACGGCCGGCCGCCCAACAACCTGCCCGCTTGACCCTATCCCCTCCTCTCTTCTCCAGACCATTTCCGGAGACCTTCTCCCTTACCTCACCTCGCTCATCAACTCATCCCTGACCGCTGGCTACGTCCCTTCCGTCTTCAAGAGAGCGAGAGTTGCACCCCTTCTGAAAAAACCTACACTCGATCCCTCCGATGTCAACAACTACAGACCAGTATCCCTTCTTTCTTTTCTCTCCAAAACTCTTGAACGTGCCGTCCTTGGCCAGCTCTCCCGCTATCTCTCTCAGAATGACCTTTTTGATCCATATCAGTCAGGTTTCAAGACTAGTCATTCAACTGAGACTGCTCTTCTCTGTATCACGGAGGCGCTCCGCACTGCTAAAGCTAACTCTCTCTCCTCTGCTCTCATCCTTCTAGACCTATCGGCTGCCTTCGATACTGTGAACCATCAGATCCTCCTCTCCACCCTCTCCGAGTTGGGCATCTCCGGCGCGGCCCACGCTTGGATTGCGTCCTACCTGACAGGTCGCTCCTACCAGGTGGCGTGGCGAGAATCCGTCTCCACACCACGTGCTCTCACCACTGGTGTCCCCCAGGGCTCTGTTCTAGGCCCTCTCCTATTCTCGCTATACACCAAGTCACTTGGCTCTGTCATAACCTCACATGGTCTCTCCTATCATTGCTATGCAGACGACACACAATTAATCTTCTCCTTTCCCCCTTCTGATGACCAGGTGGCGAATCGCATCTCTGCATGTCTGGCAGACATATCAGTGTGGATGACGGATCACCACCTCAAGCTGAACCTCGGCAAGACGGAGCTGCTCTTCCTCCCGGGAAGGACTGCCCGTTCCATGATCTCGCCATCACGGTTGACAACTCCATTGTGTCCTCCTCCCAGAGCGCTAAGAACCTTGGCGTGATCCTGGACAACACCCTGTCGTTCTCAACTAACATCAAGGCGGTGGCCCGTTCCTGTAGGTTCATGCTCTACAACATCCGCAGAGTACGACCCTGCCTCACACAGGAAGCGGCGCAGGTCCTAATCCAGGCACTTGTCATCTCCCGTCTGGATTACTGCAACTCGCTGTTGGCTGGGCTCCCTGCCTGTGCCATTAAACCCCTACAACTCATCCAGAACGCCGCAGCCCGTCTGGTGTTCAACCTTCCCAAGTTCTCTCACGTCACCCCGCTCCTCCGCTGGCTTCCAGTTGAAGCTCGCATCCGCTACAAGACCATGGTGCTTGCCTACGGAGCTGTGAGGGGAACGGCACCTCAGTACCTCCAGGCTCTGATCAGGCCCTACACCCAAACAAGGGCACTGCGTTCATCCACCTCTGGCCTGCTCGCCTCCCTACCACTGAGGAAGTACAGTTCCCACTCAGCCCAGTCAAAACTGTTCGCTGCTCTGGCCCCCCAATGGTGGAACAAACTCCCTCACGACACCAGGACAGCGGAGTCAATCACCACCTTCCGGGGACACCTGAAACCCCACCTCTTTAAGGAATACCTAGGATAGGATAAAGTAATCCCTCTCACCCCCCCCCCCCCCTTAAAAGATTTAGATGCACTACTGTTCCACTGGATGTCATAAGGTGAATGCACCAATTTGTAAGTCGCTCTGGATAAGAGCGTCTGCTAAATGACTTAAATGTAATGTAAATGTAATGTAAATGTTTTGAAAACCTCACAGTATCAACTTTGCTGTGCGTTCAACGTTTCTTTTTACAGTCTATGGCTCGAAGAAACTGTGCAAACACGCTGATCTGAGCTATCTGATTGGCCCGCGGTAAGCCTATAGGTGCACTTGTTTTAATCTACCTTCAGACACATGTAATGGTTCAAAATGGAAACACTTTGCCTTTCTGGCACAAGGGCTGCTGAATAAAGTGCACCTACTACCAACAGCGAAACAAATTTGAAAAAATATGCACGCAAGGCTTTATCGTTGTATTTTTTACATAAATGTTTGGTGATCCACATAGAATGCCTTGGAGAATGCCTTGGTGAGGTAAGTTTTTGTTTTTATTAATCCATTGCCACCCGGGTCTCTGGTGTAACTGCTAAACTGCTTACTGACTATACACAAACAAAGGGAAAGGGTGAGAGGAGAACGCATACAGTGGGGTAAAAAAGTATTTAGTCAGCCACCAATTATGCAAGTTCTCCCACTTAAAAAGATGAGAGAGGCCTGTAATTTTCACCATAGGTACACTTCAACTATGACAGACAAAATGAGAAAAAACATCCAGAAAATCACATTGTAGGATTTTTTATGAATTTATTTGCAAAATATGGTGGAAAATAAGTATTTGGTCACCTTCAAACAAGCAAGAGTTCTGGCTCTCACAGACCTGTAACTTCTTCTTTAAGAGGCTCCTCTGTCCTCTCGTTACCTGTATTAATGGCACCTGTTTGAACTTGTTATCAGTATAAAAGACACCTGTCCACAACCTCAAACAGTCACACTCCAAACTCCACTATGGCCAAGACGATAGAGCTGTCAAAGGACACCAGAAACAAAATTGTAGACCTGCACCAGGCTGGGAAGACTGAATCTGCAATAGGTACGCAGCTTAGTTTGAAGAAATCAACTGTGGGAGCAATTATTAGGAAATGAAAGACATACAAGACCACTGATAATCTCCCTCGATCTGGGTCTCCACGCAAGATCTCACCCCGTGGGGTCAAAATGATCACAAGAAACGGTGAGAAAAAAATCCCAGAACCACACGGGGGGACCTAGTGAATGACCTACAGAGAGCTGGGACCAAAGTAACAACGCCTACCATCAGTAACACACTACGCCGCCAGGGACTCAAATCCTGCAGTGCCAGACGTGTCCCCCCTGCTTAAGCCAGTATATGTCCAGGCCCGTCTGAAGTATGCTAGAGAGCATTTGGATGATCCATAAGAAGATTGGGAGAATGTCATATGGTCAGATGAAACCAAAATAAAGGTAAAATAAAAATATTTAACTAGGCAAGTCAGTTAAGAACAAATTCTTATTTTCAATGATGGCCTAGGAACAGTGGGTTAACTGCCTGTTCAGGGGCAGAACGACAGATTTGTACCTTGTCAGCTCGGGGGTTTGAACTTGCAACATTCCGGTTACTAGTCCACCGCTCTAAACACTAGGCTACCCTGCCGCCCCATATAACTTTTTGGTAAAAACTCAACTCGTCGTGTCGTGTTTGGAGGACAAAGAATGCTGAATTGCATCCAAAGAACACCATACCTACTGTGAAGCATGGGGGTGGAAACATCATGCTTTGGGGCTGTTTTTCTGCAAAGGGACCAGGACGACTGATCCTTTTAAAGGAAATAATGAATGGGGCCATGTATTGTGAGATTTTGAGTGAAAACCTCCTTCCATCAGCAAGGGCATTGAAGATGAAACGTGGCTGGGTCTTTCAGCATGACAATGATCCCAAACACACCGCCCGGGCAACGAAGGAGTGGCTTCGTAAGAAGCATTTCAAGGTCCTGGAGTGGCCTAGCCAGTCTCCAGATCTCAACACCATAGAAAATCTTTGGAGGGAGTTGAAAGTCTGTGTTGCCCAGCAACAGCCCCAAAACATCACTGCTCTAGAGGAGATCTGCATGGAGGAATGGGCCAAAATACCAGCAACAGTGTGTGAAAACCCTGTGAAGACTTACAGAAAACGTTTGACCTCTGCCAACAAAGGGCATATAACAAAGTATTGAGATAAACTTTTGTTATTGACCAAATACTTATTTTCCACCATAATTTGCAAATAAATTCATTAAAAATCCTACAATGTGATTTTCTGGATTTTTTTTCTTCTCATTTTGTCTGTCATAGTTGAAGTGTACCTATGATGAAAATTACAGGCCTCTCTCATATTTTTAAGTGGGAGAACTTTCACAATTAGTGGCTGACTAAATACTTTTTTGCCCCACTGTAGATGCGAGAAGGAATACAACGTGGCTGCTATGAAAGTGAAAAAAAACAGGAATAAACATACCTGAATTTGTCCAATAGAAACTCTCATTTGCAATTGTTGGACTTATGATTACACCCAAGATCAGCTAGATGTGTCACTGTCTGTCACTTCAATATTTTCTCTCGACCTGTGTGCGGCTACGTTGTAAACTTCAATTCATAGGCTAGGTTGAAACAACCTCATGATGGGTATAGGGGGAATTTTTGCATCACGTAGTAGCCTAAACCTATCGATGTTACATTGAACTGGGTGCTCATGAAAAAATATCGTCCTCCCTCATCATCAAAACCACTGACCACCACTGATATGGACCTAATACCATAAAGACAGTTCACAGTGGGCTCACCTCAGTGAGACTGTGTGTGGTCCTGTGCTGCTCAGCTGGTTCCTCAGTTGGTTCAGGTGTAGTCTGGTTGTCCTCCATGACCATGGTCCACTCAGGGTTCCCCAGACCCTCCTCACACCCCTCCTCCTTCACCAGGAGCACCTCTGGACCCTCCTCCTCCTGAAAGAGACAGGTGATACAGATTATTACACAGGCATACACTCCCTCAGGTAAGTACATACGTACCTACGTTTGAGTCCTATATTGTAGTTACAGAATTACTTTATTGTTCAGAAAGTATTCACACTCCATTACTTTTTCAAACGTTGTTGTTTTACAGCCTGCATTTGAAATTGATTAAATTTAGATTGGTTGTCACTGGCCTACACACAATACCCCATAATGTTAAAGTGGAATAATGTTTTTGGGAATGTTTACAGATTAATTAAAAATTAAAGGCTGAAATGTCTTGAATCAATAACTATTCAATCTATTTGTTATGGCAAGCCTAAATAAGTTCAGGAGTAACAATTTGCTTAACAAGTCACATAATGTGTTGCATGGACCCACTCCGTCTGCAATAATAGAGTTTAACATGAAATTTGATACCTCATCTCTGTACCTCACACATTCAATTATCTGTAAGGTCCCTCAGTCGAGCAGTGAATTTCAAACACAGATTCAACCACAAAGACCAAGGAGGTTTTCCAATGCCTCGCAAAAAAGAGCACCTATTGGTAGAGATTTAATATCTTTTTGAGCATGGTGAAGTTGTTAATTACACTTTGGATGGTGTATCAATACATGCAGTTACTACAAAGATACAGGAGTTCTTCCTAACTCAGTTGCCGGAGAGGAAGGAAACAGCTCAGGATTTCACCATAGTGACTTTAAAAGAGTTGAAGTTTAATGGCTGTGATAGGAGCAAACTGAGGATGGATCAACAATATTGTAGATACTCCACAATACTACGCTAATTAACAGAGTGAAAAGAAGGAAGACTGTACGGAATACAAATAGCAATTAACTTTCTGTCCTGAGTACAAAGTGTTATGTTTTGGTCAAATCCAAAATAACAGAGTATCACTCTCCATATTTTCAAGCATAGTGTTGGCTGCATCGTGCTATGGGTATGCTTATAATTGTTAAGGACTGGGTAGTTTTTTTAGGATAAAAAAATGTATTGAATGGAGTTAAGCACAACCCTAGTGGAAAACCTTGTTCAGTCTGCTTTCCACCAGACACTGGGAGATGAATTGACCTTTCAGCAGGACAATAACCTAAAACACAAGGCCAAATCTACACTGGAGTTGCTCACCAAGACAGTGAATGTTCCTGAGTGGCTGAGTTACAGCTTTGACATAAATCTACTTAAACATCTATGGCAAGACCTGAAAATGGTTGTCTAACAGAGATCAACAACCAATTTGACACAGTTTGAAGAATTTTGAAAATAATAATTGGAAAATGTTGCAAAATCCAAGTGTGAAAAGCTCTAAGAGACTTACCCAGAAAGACTCACAGCTGTAACCGCTTCTACAAAGTATTGATAAGGGGTGTGAATACTTATGTAAATGAGATATTTGTGTTTAATTTTCAATAAATTAGCAAACATTTATAAAAAAACATTTCACTTTGTCATTATTAGGATATTGTGTGTAGACGGGTGAGGAAAAAAAATAATTTAAACCCTTTTTCGAATTCAGGCTGTAACACAAAATGTGGAATATATCACGGGGTATGAATACTTTCTAAGGGCACTGTAAATATGATATTGTGGTTAAATATGATTGTGCTATGATAAGTCATCAGACAAACCTGACTAAACTATTTTGATGTGTACAGTTGTGGCCAAAAGTTTTGAGAATGACACAAATATTGATTTCCACAAAGTTTCCTGCTTCAGTGTCTTTAGATATTTTTGTCAGATGTTACTATGGAATATTGAAGTATAATTACAAGTATTTCATACGTGTCAAAGGCTTTTATTGACAATTACATGAAGTTGATGCAAAGAGTCAATATTTGCAAGACCTCTGCTATCCGCCCTGGCATGCTGTCAATTAACTTCTGGGCCACATCCTAACTGATGGCAATCCATTCTTGCATAATCAATGCTTGGAGTTTGTCAGAATTTGTGTGTTTTTGTTTGTCCACCGCCTCTTGAGGATTGACCAAAAGTTCTCAATGGGATTAAGGTCTGGGGAGTTTCCTGGCCATGGACCCAAAATATCAACGTTTTGTTCCCCGAGCCACTTAGTTATCCCTTTTGCCTTATGGCAAGGTGCTCCATCATGCTGGAAAAGGCATTGTTCGTCATCAAACTGTTCCTGGATGGTTGGGAGAAGTTGCTCTCAGAGGATGTGTTGGTACCATTCTTTATTAATGGTGTGGTGTAAGGCAAAATTGTGAGTAAGCCCACTCCCTTGGATGAGAAGCAACCCCACACATGAATGGTCTCAGGATGCTTTACTGTTGGCATGACACAGGACTGATGGTAGTGCTCACCTTGTCTTCTCAGGACAAGCTTTTTTCCGGATGTCCCAAACAATTGGAAAGGGGATTCATCAGAGAAAATGACTTTACCCCAGTCCTCAGCAGTCCAATCCCTGTACCTTTTGCAGAATATCAGTCTGTCCCTGATGTTTTTCCTGGAGAGAAGTTGCTTCTTTGCTGCCCTTCTTGACACCAGGCCATCCTCCAAAAGTCTTCGCCTCACTGTGTGTGCAGATGCACTCACACCTGCCTGCCGCCATTCCTGAGCAAGCTCTGTACTGGTGGTGCCCCGATCCCACAGCTGAATCAACTTTAGGAGACGGTCCTGGAGCTTGCTGGACTTTCTTCGGCACCCTGAAGCCTTCTTCACAACAATTGAACCGCTCTCCTTGAAGTTCTTGATTATCAGATAAATGGTTGATTTAGGTGCAATCTTACTGGCAGCAATATCCTTGCCTCTGAAGCCCTTATTGTGCAAAGCAATGATGACGGCACGTGTTTCCTTGCAGGTAACCATGGTTGACAGAGGAAGAACAATGATTCCAAGCACCACCCTCCTTTTGAAGCTTCCAGTCTGTTATTCGAACTCAATCAGCATGACAGAGTGATTAAATGTAAATGTAATCTCCAGCCTTGTCCTCGTCCACACTCACGAGGACGAGAGAATCACTGATATGATGTCAGCTGGTCCTTTTGTGGCAGGGCTGAAATGCAGTGGGGATTCAGTTCATTTGCATGGCAAAGAGGGACTTTTCAATTAATTCTAATACATCTGATCACTCTTCATAACATTCTGGAGTATATGCAAATTGCCATCATACAATCTTAGGCAGTTGACTTTGTGAAAATTCATATTTGTGTCATTCTCAAAACTTTTGGCCACGACTGTATAGTGGGTGTTTGTGTGTTGGTAACGTATTTATTTATATTTAAAATGTATATTGGTTATAATGCACTGTTGTGTGTATGCAGAGTAGGGTGAGATCAGATGTATACTATAGAGAGTCTCAATGAAAGTCTTGGGACTTTTCATTCTATGTTGTGTTTATTAAACATAAGTGTTAATCACACCATATGAAAACCTCACATTACACGTCTCAACAACAAAAAAATCATTGTGAACTTGATAAACAGTATTAATTTAAAAAATAAAGTAGTTCAATGGAAGTTATGAAATAGGCATTTGTGAACATCATATAGCCTACACAGTACAAACACAATATGTAAGACACTCATTAGGCGTATATATGCCTTATATATCACACAATGTGTTCTACCCAGGAAATTTCCACACTGAAATCTGTTTCAACACCGAAACTCTTGTTATTCCATGCATCTATGGGTCTTTTCAGCTGACAACAAACAAAATTAATCTTTGTCTTTAATGCAGGTTTTGATCTAAACATCAGAAGCTATTGAGTGGAATGGTTACTTTCTATATTACAGAGTGGGATGGTTTTTCTGCTGGTGTATCCTGAGGCATCTCCTCTCTGAAAAACTCTTCCCGCAATGCATACAGCCGAATGGCTTCTCTCCAGTGTGGACCTTCAGGTGCATCTTCAGCTGGTCCTGGCGAGAGAACCTCTTCTCACACTGTGGGCAGCTGTAGGGTTTCTCCCCTGTGTGGACTCTCTGATGCCTTTTCAGGTGGTGCTGGTGGGAGAACCTCTTCTCACACTGGGTACAGCTGAAGGGTTTCTCCCCTGTGTGAACCCTCTGATGGATCTCCACATTCTGGAGGCAGCTGAAGCCTTTGTGACAGAACATGCAGAGGAACCGTTTCTCTTTACTATTGCCTGATGTTGCTCCCCCTCCGCGAGCCTGGGCTTTAGCCCTGTCATTTGAGTTCAATAGCTGATCAAAAAGGACACGAACGTGTGAATCGGAAGGCTCTATCGACGTGGACACTGGGTCGCGTTCTCTGAACGCGTGTAAAGGGGAGTGGGTTGCGACATTTAGATTTGTCTCTAAGCTTTCCCTGTAGTCAAAGAAGTCACTGGTGTTACCCTGCGAGTGTCCTTCTCCTAAGTGAGTTTCATCTGCATTCCATGACAGAGAAACGTCGCTCTCCACTTTCACAGTCACTTCATCTACGACCAGACCCTCCCCTTTCTTATCTAGGCACCCTTCAGAGTTTACACTACTACTGTACCTGTGCCAGTCACCTTTCATTGGATTAGTCGGTGTATCTAAGCCCAAAGGCATGTCACCAGGTAACATCTCTGTAGCGTATGAACAGGACGGATCATTGCCAGTCTGTGACACGTCACCTGAGTCCTGATGGGACAGAACCGTCCTCGGGCTTGGGTTACCATAAAGTATATACTCTGAGCGGGGAGCAGGAGCACAGCTCAGTGATTCCAGCCCCGCTAAAGTCTCGGTGTCTGTCTCTGACTTGAGGGCGGCGTTCTGCGTTCCACTGACCTCCGTGATGCTGTGTCTGATCCTGGGCTGCGCTGGAGCGGTGGTGGGGTCCTCCGTGGCTACAGGGGGCGCCACTTCAGTTGCTGCTTCCACCTGGATGTTTCTGCTGTGACGTGGGTCCTCCTCTCCTTCAGACCTCTCCTGCTTGACCCCAGGACCTGCAGCCTCTGCATCTGCAGACTGACACAAGAAGAGAGGAGGTTATTATCGGTACATGAGTTGAATACCCTATGAATGTCCCGCCTACTTCCTGGTCGAGTCCCGTACGGTTCTTGAAAGGCAATCAAGCTTATACTATCAAATTCATGAAAATGCGGTCATAATATATACAATTAGATTTGTATATTTCATTTGCTCATACCCAATGTTTTTTATACAAATATTTGACGGTCAAGAAGTAAGACACATCGGCGAAAGTTAGAAAAGTCTAATTTAACGACAACTCAGCACCCTTGTTAGCATGGTTGCTCGAGTTTGAGGACGATAAAAACCTGTTAGTTACAACCAGTACTTTTTAACCCCTTAACCCTATTCTCAACCGGCTGGTAGAGCATGTTTTGACAATGGATTTAGCTGGATTTGAATTAAATCTTCACTAGAACTTTATTGGTCAACTCCCCCAGCATCAATTTACATCATTTGTATAATTTTGGGTTGCTACAGTTCCGTGTTGTGGCATTAACTTTGCCCACTCAGAGGGCTGTAAGAAAACAAAATATGAGTCACCAAAGATATGGGATTAAGGCAGGAATTACATTTGTGAGGGATTAATATTGTTCCATTCATGTTAGTAGATACCTTGAAGAGTAGGAATATGAAAATAAATAGTTAAAATGTAAAAAAGCTAACAAGCAAAACATTTTGTTTTGTGGTTGATATGTCAGTAAAAAGTACGGTGGCCTGAGATTGGTATACATTATATTTTTATTAAAAATGTTGCTGAAAAATATGATTGAATTGTTGACAACGCACTATAGTAGGCAACATGAATTGGTTAAACCACATTTCATGACCCATGGGGGTCCATTAATCAATATTCTTACTTAAGGTCGCCTATAAAATAATGCCTATAATAGTAATTTAAAAAACTAGTTTTCCATATATTCTCAAAATGTATTCTGAACATGGTGGAAGAACCTGGATCATTATTAATTTAATAAAACCATTTTGAGGGACATTGCACTACCTGAAAACATTTTAATATATACTGAACAAAAATGTAAACACAACATGTAAAGTGTTGGTCCCATGGTTCATGACCTGAAAAAAAAGATCCCAGAAATCTTTCATATGCACAAAAAGTTTATTTCTCTCAAATGTTTTATTACATCCCTGCTAGTGAGCATTTCTCCTTTGCCAAGATAATCCAGCCACCTAACAGGTGCGGCATATCAAGAAGCTGATTAAATTGCATGATCATTATACAGGTGCATCTTGTGCTGGAGACAATAAAGGGTGCTCTAAAAATGTGCAGTTTTGTCACACAACATAATATCAAAGATGTCTCAAGTTGAGGAAGGGTTCAATTGGCATGCTGACTGCAACAATATCCAGCAGAGCTGTTGCCAGAGAATGTAATGTTAATTTCTCCACCATAAGCCGCCTCCAACGTCATTTTAGAGAATTTTGAAACCGGCCTCACAACTGCAGACCACGTGCAACCACTGTGGTGGTTATTTCTTTATTATCAAATGAGGAGAGACAAATCATCAAATCATCAAATTATCACACAAGTCAAAGTTATACTTAAACTAAATCTTTATTCACATATTAATAAGGAAAGCATGTCACACCACACACTAGTGAATGATGTGAGTGCTCTGCAATAACTATGGCTGGTCGACACAACACTCGACTGTTGCGTTGAGAGCCCCAACACAAAGAATACAAATACCTTTTATAGCAAAGATACACCCTCTTAGTCTACATGACAAACAACAGAAGTGTGGAATGGGTCACAAGGTTAGGATTCGTACAAAGGAAATTAATCATTCACAGCAGACAGTATCTGCTGTAAAGATTGTTTTCCACACAATGAGAACAGAGTCATTATCCATACTCGTCATCTCCACCCTGGTACCTCCCAGTACACAAACGCCAACTCATGCTATGGAATGGGGTCATAAGGTCTTATCACCAAAGGCATCGTAAATCCAGTGTCAGCATTAAGCGCCAAAGGCCCAACTCTGTAGAACACACACAGATGAGTGTTCTAAGAACCCCTATTCTATTCCATAAAACAACCATTTGATGCAGTAACAGTATTATAACATAATATTGTAATTTTGCTCTCACACAACACCAGCCCAGGACCTACACATCCGGCTTCTTCACCTGCGGGATCGTCTGAGACCAGCAACCCAGACAGCTGATGAAACTGTGGGTTTGCACAACCAATTTCTGTACAAACTGTCAGAAACGGTCTCAGGGAAGCTCATCTGTGTGCTCTTCATCATCAGTAGGGTCTTGGCCTGACTGCAGTTCGGCGTTGTAACCGACTTCAGTGGGCAAATGCGTAACTTTGATGGCCACTGCCACGCTGGAAAAGAGTGCTCTTCACGGATGAATCCCAGTTTCAACTGTACCGGGCAGACGGCGTGTATGGCGTCGTCTGGGCTAGTGGTTTGCTGACGACAATGAACACAATTGCATTTTATCAATGGCAATTTGACTGATTTCCTTATATCAACAATAACTCAGTAAAATCTTTGAGACTATTGCAAGATGCGTTTATATTTTTGTTCAGTATATATCTTATATGAGCACATTTTCATGAATTTGATGCAAATTTGGAGAAAAATTTTAATGAATTAGATGCAAATTTGGAGCAAAGTCTTAGCCTACAAAACGAGGAACCTGGAAGTACCACTTTCATGGCGTATTGGATAACAATCTTGTAGGGAGGTCTCTCAAGCTCCCCATGGCAGATAAATAAAGACGTAAATGTAAGCAAGCGAATAGCCGAGGGGAGCCTTTCTGAAATAGACGGGCCACATTTCATTAACTGTAATGGTGTCTGGAGAAGTGGGTACATTCTAATTTTGAAAAGAAAAATCCCAAAACGGCCCACCAGGGGGATAGGCGCCCTGTGTGAAACATTATATAAAAAACAGTGACATTCAGTGAATTCGGAAAGTATTCAGACACCTTGACTTTTTCCACGTTTTGTTACATTACAGCCTTATTCTGAAATGTTTTTTCCCCCCCTCATCAACTTACACAATACCCTATAATGACCGCAAAAAAATATATTGTTTGCAAATTTATAAAAATAAACAAACAGTACCAATCAAACATTTGGACACACCTACTCATTCCAGGATTTTTCTTTATTTTTACTATTTTCTACATTGTGAAGACATCAAAACTATGAAATAACACATATGGTATCATGTAGTAACCAAAAAAGTGTTAAACACATCAAAATATATTTTATATTTGAGATTCTTCAAAGTAGCCACCCTTTGCCTTGATGACAGCTTTGCACACACTTGGCATTCTCTCAACCAGCTTCATGAGGTAGTCACCTGGAATGCATTGAAATTAACAGGTGTGCTTTGTTAAAAGTTAATTTGTGTAATTTCTTCCCTTTTTAATGAGTTTGAGCCAAGGTAGGGGTGGTATACAGAAGATTGCCCTATTTGGTAAAAGACCAAATCCATATTATGGCAAGAACAGCTCAAATAAGTAAAGAGAAATGACAGTTAATATATGAAGTTCAGTCAATACAGAACATTTGAAAGTTTCTTCAAGGGCAGTCGCAAAAAAAAAAAAAAAAGATCTCATGAGGACTGAGACAGGAAAGGAAGACCCAGAGTTACCTCTGCCGCAGAGGGTAAGTTCATTAGAGTTAACTGCACCTCAGATTGCAACCCAAATAAATGCTGCAAAGAAACCACTCCTAAAGGAAACTAAGAATAGACTTGCTTGGGCCAAGAAACACGAGAAATGGACATTAGACCGGTGGAAATCTGTCCATTGATCGAACAAGTCCAAACTTGAGATTTTTGGTTCCAACCGCCGTGTCTTTGTGAGACGCAGAGTAGGCGAACAGATGATCTCCACATGTGTTGCTTCCCACGGTGAAGCATGGAGGAAGAGGTGTGATGCTGCTTTGCTGGTGACACTGTCTGTGATTTATTTAGAATTCAAGGCAGACTTAACCAGCATGGCTACCACAGAATTCTGCAGCGATATGCAATCCCATCTGGTTTGCGCTTAGTGGGACGATAATTTGTTTTTCAACAGGACAATGACCCAACACACTACCAGGCTGTGTAAGGGCTATTTGACTAAGAGGAAGAGTGATGAGTGCTGCATAAGTTACCTAGCCTACACAATCACCTGACCTCAACCAAATTGAGATGGTTTAGAATGAGTTGGACTGCAGAGTGAAGGAAAAGCAGCCAACAAGTGCTCAGCATATGTGGTAACTCCTTCAAGACTGTTGGAAAAGCATTCCTGGTAAAGCTGGTTGAAAGAATGCCAAGTTTGGGCAAAGCTGTCATCAAGGCAAATGGTTGCTACTTTGAAGAATTTGTTTAACACTTTTTTGGTAACTACAGGATTCTATGTGTGTTATTTCATAGTTTTGAAGTCTTCACTAATATTCTACAATGTAGAAAATAGTACAAATAAAGAAAAACACTTGAATGAGTAGGTGTGTCCAAACTTTTGACTGGTACTGTAAGTATTCAAACCCTTTATTCAGTACTTTGTTGAAGAACCTTTAGCAGCGATTAGAGCCTATAGTCTTCTTGGGTATGACACTACAAGCTTGGCACACCTGTAATTGGAGAGTTCCTCCCATTCTTTTCTGCAGATCTTCTCAAGCTCTGTCAGGTTGGATGATGAGCATCGCTGCACAGCTATTTTCAGGTCTCTCAAGAGATTTTAGATCGGGTTCAGGTCCGGGCCACAAGTACATTCAGAGACTTGTCCCGAAGCCACTCCTGCAGTCTTGGCTGTGTGCTTAGCGTTGTTGTATTGTTAGAAGATGAACCTTTGCCCTAGTCTGAGGTCCAGAGCAGGTTTTCATCAAGGATCTCTCTGTACTTTGCTCTGTCATCTTTCCCTCAATCATGACTAGTATCCCAGTCCCTGCCTCTGAAAAACATCCCCACAGCATGATGCTGCCTCCACCATGCTTCACCGTATCAAAGGTGCCAGGTTTCCCTGTAGATGTGACACTTGGCATTCAGGCCAAAGAGTTCAATCTTGGTTTCATCAGACCAGAGAATCTTCTTTCTCACGGTTTGAGAGTCCTTTAATTGCCTTTTGGCAAACTCCAAGCGGGCTGTCATGTGCCTTTTACTGAGGAGTGGCTTCCGTCTGGCCACTCTACCATAAAGGACTGATTGGTGGAGTGCTGCAGAGATGGTTGTCTTTCTGGAAGGTTCTCCCATCTCCACAGAGGAACTCAGGAGCTCTGACAGAGTGAACATTGGGTTCTTGGTCACGTCCCTGACCAAGGCCTTTCTCCCCCAATTTCTCAGTTTGGCCGGATGGCCAGATCTAGGAAGTCTTGGTGGTTCCAAACTTCTTCCATTTAATTATAGAGGCCACTGTGTTCTTGGGGACCCTCAATGAAACAGAATTTTTTTGGTACTGTTCCCCAGATCGGTGCCTCGACACAATCCTGTCAGAGCTCTACGTACAATTCCTTCGACCTCATGGCTTGGTTTTTGCTCTAACATGTTCTATCAACTGTGGGACCTTACATAGACAGGTGTATGCCTTTCCAAATAATGTCCAATCAATTGAATTTACCACAGGTGGACCCCAATCAAGTTGTAGATACATTTCAAGGATGATCAATGGAAACAGGATGCACCTGAGCTCAATTTCGAGTCTGATAGCAAAGGGTCTGAATACTTATGAAAATAAGGTATGTTTTTTAAATATTTAATACATTTGCAAAAATGTCTAAAAACCTGTTTTCGCTTTGTCATTATGGGGTATTGTATGTGGTATTATTTAATCCATTTTAGAATAAGGCTGTAATGTAACAAAATGTGGAAAGGCAAGGGGTCTGAATATTTTCCAAATGTACTGTACACTCTGAATGACCTAAAATGATATACAGTGGCTTGCGAAAGTATTCACCCCCCCTTGACATTTTTCCTATTTTGTTGCCTTACAACCTGGAATAAAATTAGATTTTTTTGGGTGTTCATATTATTTGATTTACACAACATGCAAAATATTTTTTATTGTAAAACAAACAAGAAAAAATACAAACAAAATCAGAAACCTTGAGTGTGCATAACTATTCACCCCCCCTTCCAAAGTCAATACTTTGTAGAGCCACCCTTTGCAGCAATTACAGCTGCAAGTCTCTTGGGGTATGTCTCTATAAGCTTGGCACATCTAGCCACTGGGATTTCTGTCCATTATTCAAGGCAAAACTGCTCCAGCTCCTTCAAGTTGGATGGGTTCTGCTGGTGTACAGCAATCTTTAAGTCATACCACAGATTCTCAATTGGATTGAGGTCTGGGCTTGACTAGGCCATTCCAAGACATTTAAATGTTTCCCCTTAAATCACACGAGTGTTGCTTTAGCAGTATGCTTAGGGTCATTGTCCTGCAGGAAGGTGAACCTTCGTCCCAGTCTCATATCTCTGGAAGACTAACAGGTTTCCCTCAAGAATTTCCCTGTATTTAGTGCACGCCAACATTCCTTCAATTCTGACCAGTTTCCCAGTCCCTGCCGATGTTCTCGGGGTGATGAGAAGTGTTGGGTTTGCGCCAGACATAGCGTTTTCCTTGATGGCCAAAAAGCTACATTTTAGTCTCATCTAACCAGAGTACCATCTTCCATATGTTTGGGGAGTCTCCCACATGCCTTTTGGCAAACACCAAACGTGTTTGCTTGCCATGTCTTTTTCTGGTCACTCTTCCCTAAAGCCCAGTTCTGTGGAGTGAACGGCTTAAAGTGGTCCTATGGACAGATACTCCAATCTCCGCTGTGAAGCTTTGCAGCTCCTTCAGGGTTATCTTTGGTCTCTTTGTTGCCTCTCTGATTAATGCCCTCCTTGCCTGGTCCGTGAGTTTTGGTGGGCGGCCCTCTCTTGTGGTGCCATATTCGTTCCATTTTTTAATAATGGATTTAAATGGTGCTCCGCGGGATGTTCAAAGTATCAGATATTTTTTTAACCCAACCCTGATCTGTACTTCTCCACAACTTTGACCCTGACCTGTTTGGAGAGCTCCTTGGTCCTAGTGGTGCCACTTGCTTGGTCCACCTATATGCAATCTAACTAATTATCTGACTTCTGAAGGTAATTGGTTGCATTATATCTTATTTAGGGGATTAATAGCAAAGGGGGTGAATACATATGCCCACACCACTTTTCAGTATTTTTTACTTTTATTTTTTGAATTTTTTGAAACAAGTAATTTTTTTCATTTCACTTCACCAATTTGTCCATTATATGAAATCCAAATAAAAATACATTTAAATAGCTGATTATAATGCAACAAAATAGGAAAAAAGCCAAGGGGGGTGAATACTTTTGCAAGGCGGCAGGGTAGCCTAGTGGTTAGAGCGTTGGACTAGTAACCAGAAGGTTGTGAGTTCAAACCCCCGAGCTGAAAAGGTATAAATCTGTCGTTCTGCCCCTGAACAGGCAGTTAACCCACTGTTCCCAGGCCGTCATTGAAAATAAGAATGTGTTCTTAACTGACTTGCCTGGTTAAATAAAGGTTTAAAAAAAAAAAAAAAAAAAAAAAAAAAGGCACTGTATAACATATTAGTCTTTCACAGACAAGCTGTACTGTGCAAGTAGGCTAAACTGAGTCATACATTCACAGGTTTCAGACTTTTATTATTATGTTTTTTAAGGCTTTTGCTATCAAGGTCACAAGTTTTTAATGAAAAAAAACAAAAAAAACAAATTGGATGTAAATCCATAACAATGATTAAGCCACATCAGGAGAACATTTTTTAGGTCTGGGAAGAAAAAAGAAATATGTTTTAGTGTAGTTACCCTTTAATTCAAGTGCACAGGCACCTAAGCACTGTTGTTTGGTTAACAGTGTTTCTTTAGCAGGGGAGAACGCATGGGTGGGGCTTTTATTTGATATTTTTATGGTCTTATGGTTAGTTATCTTTTTACTTAAACACGCAAACACCATCAGATAGAATTCATCGCACGCAATGCACTGGGTTAGTCAGATTTGATCAAATATAACAGAACAGATGAACTGGAATGACATTCACTCTCACAGGCTGGGTTGCCAAAAATAACCAACTGAAAGCCACACCCCCAATAAGTGATGAATATGACTGCTTTGAGGCACAACACACTGTGCTATTATGGCTATATGCGCCTATATATATATGCCTATTTCATTTTTTTATTTATCAAACAATACAGCTCATAATCTAATGCTGTTATCAACCAACAAACCTATATTTTAGTTTTATTTAGCTTTAAAATGCTAACTTTTCTCAGTCTCGTGGCAAAATGTGTAGAATAGAATCGGGTGAGCTATAAAACTGCACATTTTCCCCTCTGCCCTATAGCAAAATGTGTTCAACTGCAGGAAATGTGCTTTAAAACTGCACATTTTTCTCTTTGCCCCATGGCAAAATATGCAGGAAAGTACATGCGCCGCCACCCCCCACAATCATAATTATTTTGGGGGGGCCCACACTAATTTCTGCAGGCCCACCCACCAATATCTGGCTACAGCACTGTTCTGTTGCACGAGATGGAGTTTTAAAATCAAAATGGCCACTGGATTGATGGAAATAATCATGATATCATTCTGAAAGGTAGGCTAGTTAACATTTAATTGAGACGGTTATTGGGAAAGCCTTTCCATCTACCAGAGTACGGTTAGGTCAGCATTAGCGTCGCTATATTTTTCCTGTTCCTTAATTGTTTGAAACCTGGACTTTTTACTTCATATTATGAGACATGTTTAACCTTGAATCAAAGTAGCCCATAGCCAAAAATCCCACCATAGAAACGTGGAGTCAATTATTTTATAAAGGCTTCCACATATGCTTTCTCCTGTTCTATTGGTTCTTTCTTTCTTTCTTTCATTGTCTAGCAGCCAAGGCATTATCCTTGTCATGTTAGAAACCGATGATAGTTGTTGCATCTTTAGATCTCCCCTCCCCTCTTTCATTTTAGAAAGGAGTTTTCCGCAAATTGCATTTTGGAACATCAGCCAATATTGCTGCACCCAAAATGTGAAGAAATAATAGTTTATCAACTTTTTAAGCTAAACATTCTGATCTGTTTCATCAACCTTATTAATTGATACGGCGTATACCTCCACTACACTACTTTGATACATATCAGTGGGGATTAACAAATGAGTATACACAATTCTCACTGAAAAATAAGTGGGCATATGGCGTATAGCCTCCACTACACCCCTGCTAACCTCTATCACAATAACGTGCTGGGTCGAGGTTCCGCTCCCCTCATCAACAGTGATTGGTTGGTCATCTCTCCATGTATTTTGTCCTGCTGCCTTCACAAAGCTCCTGTGGCCTCCAGTGAGATCTCCTTCACCTGAGAGTTATTGGGGAAAAGAGGTAGTTAGTTTAGTTACTGTCAATGCTTAACGGTACACTATTTACATTTTTGACACTGTCTAGAATTAGCAAGGATGTAAAGTAACACTTCTCATAACTTTCTATGCTATTTAGTGATCGATGTACACTGAACAAAAATATAAACGCAACATGTAAAGTGTTGGTCCCATGTTTCATGAGCTGAAATAAAATATCCCAGAAATGTTTCATATGCACAAAAAACATATTTCTCTCAAATTTGTTTACATCCGTTAGTGAGCATATCTCATTTGCCAAGATAATCCATCCACCTGACAGATGTGGCATCTCAAGAAGCTGATTAAAAAGCATGATCATTACACAGGTGCACCTTATGCTGGGGACAAAGTCGTTTTAGAGAATTTGGCCTCACAACCGCAGACCACGTGTAACCACACCAGCCTAGGACCTCCACATCCAGCTTCTTCACCTGTGGGATTGCCTGACATCAGCCACCCGGATAGCTGGTGAAATTGAGGAGTATTTCTGCCTGTAATAAAGCCCTTTTGAGGGGATTTTTAAATTTTTTATTCTGATTGGCTGGGCCTGGCTGCCATGTGGGTGGGCCATGGCTGCACCTCTGTCCAGCCATGTGAAATCTATAGATGTGGGCCTAATTTATTTATTCAAATTGACTGATTTCCTTATATGAACTGTAACTCAGTAAAATATTTGAAATGGTTGCGTTTATATTTTTGTTCACAATATTATGTTCCATTCATCACATTGTTTTAATTGAGAAAATAGGAAATTAAGTTAATCAAGAATTTGATTAGAATATTTTAGTGTTTTTGCGCAAGATAGCTAAGTAATCAGAATCATTATTTCATACTATCCAAAAACTGACCAAGACCCAATTTTATGTAACATATCTGAACGGGAGCGACAGGAACGAAACTATATATGAAAGGCGACATGCCGCGCAGCCTTGGCCTTCTGCGAAATATACCTTTTTCCATTCCTCTGTATCGGTCTAGGATCTTGACATTACTGGGACGACTAGCGTGGATGCGATCTCGCATTGTCCTGTCTGCGCGCTCCCTTGCTACCTTCAGTTCAAGTAGCTGTAGTTTCCTACGCAATCCCCTGTTTTCTTTCTGGCTTTGAGAAATTTCCAAACGAAACACTGCATAGTCGTCGTCTACGAGTTTACAGATCTCTGCCACGGCTGAATTTGCTAGCACTTCCATGATGGAGGCTATTTGAGTGTGAAAAACCATACAGTTAGCCATTGTTAGTTCAGCGTCACCTAAATAACATCTATCAACCAAGTCCTGTCTCCAACGCGAATTAAAGACTACATGTGATGCTGTGCAGCTAAATTTGTCATATTTGTTCGTCCCATGTTGTTAATTAACGCTAACGTGGAAATTGTTCTTGATCACTGTTCACTTCCGTTTAAACTGAAGAGAAAGGATGTTATTGGGTAACGTCATAGCTCAAAGGGTGTTTCTAAATGAAAAAAGTATGAGCGCTGTTTTTTTTTTTTTTTTAATAAGGTACCATTAAGAAATCTGTTCCCAAGTATTTCCACACATGATGGATAGAAACGTGATCCTATGAGAAAGGTTTTAAATAATTGTTTTAGTCGAAAATTATATCTGCTTGGGCTTCGTGTGGTCAATTTGCGTCATACAAATGATTTGTAATTATGTTCTGGCCCCCAACCACCAGCTCACGAAAAAAATCGGTTCAAATCAAAATTGGTCACATACACATACATGTTTAGCAGATGTTATTGCGAGTGTAGCGAAATGTTTGTGCTTCTAGTCCAAATAAAATTATTCCTTCATAAATTCCATCTTAAACAAACAAAAGTGCTACAACAAATCACATACAAAAGACAAGTCTACAGAGTGACTGAGACACAGACATATCTGTGTAATATCTAACATGTAATCTAACAATTCCACAACTACATAATACACATATCTAAGTAAAGGAATGGAAGAAGAATATGTAAATATATGGATGAGCAATGACAGAGCGGCATAGGCAAAATGCAATAGATGATATAAAATACAGTATATACATATGAGATGAGTAATGCAATATATGTGAACATTATTAAAGTGCCATTATTAAAGTGACTAGTGGCCAGTGATTCCTAGTTTATGCCTATAGGCAGCAGCCGCTAATGTGCTAGTGATGGCTGTTTAACAGTCTGATGGCCTTGATAGAAGCTGTTTTTCAGTCTCTCGGTCCCAGCTTTTTCCGCACCTGTACTGACCTCACTTTCTGCATAGTAGCAGGGTGAACAGGCAGTGGCTCGGGTGGTTGTTGTCCTTGATGATCTTTTTGGCCTTCCTGTGACATCGGGTGCTGTAGGTGTACTGGAGGGCAGGTAGTTTGCTCCCGGTGTTGTGTTGTGCAGACTGCACCACCCTCTGGAGAGCCTTGCGGTTGTGGGCAGTGCAAATGCCGTACCAGCCCGACAGGATGCTCTCAATTGTGCATCTGTAAAAGTTTGTGAGGGTTTTAGGTGACAAGACACATTTCTTCAGCCTCCTGAGGTTGAAGAGGCGCTATTGCGCCTTCTTCACCACACTGTCTGTGTGGGTGGACCATTTCAGTTTGTCCGTAATGTGTTCGCAGAGGAACTTAAAAACTGTCCACCTTCTCTACTGCTGTCCCATTGATATGGATAGGGGGGTGCTCCCTCTGCTATTTCCTGAAGTCCACCTTCATCTCCTTTGTTTTGTTGACGTTGAGTGAGAGTTTATTTTCCTGACACCACACTCTGAGTGTCTCCTCGTTGTTGGTAATCAAGCCTACTACTGTTGTGTCATCTGCAAACTTGATGATTGAGTTGGAGGCGTGCATGGCCTCCAACTCAAATGGCGCCAACGGAGACGGCTGCCTCGCTTCTAGTCCTTAGGAAACTTTGCGGTATTGTTTTTTTAATGTATTATTTCTTACATTGTTAGCCCAGAAAATCTTAAGTGTTATTACATACAGCCGGGAAGAACTATTGGATATCAGAGCAACGTCAACTAGGACCAGGAATACGACTTTCCCGAAGCAGAACCTTTGTCTGTACCACCCAGGGCATTTTAAGTGATTCCAGAGGCTGACACAAAACATAGCTGCCGGAGAAGAGGTAGATGGAGCGGTCTTCTTGTCAGACTTCGGATGCGCACACCACCCACCGCTCCCGAGTATGTTACTCGCTAATGTCCAGTTTCTAGATAATAAGGTTGCCAAAATTAGGGCAAGGGTTTCTTTTCAGAAAGACATCAGGGATTGTAACATACTCTGTTTCACGGAAACATGGCTCTCTCGGGATATGCTGTCGGAGTGCGTTGTGCGTTGCGCCGGCTGGAATAAACATCTCTCAGGACAGAAGAATGGCGGGGGTGTATGTTTCATGATTAATGGCTCATAGTCTAATTGTAACAACATACAGGAACTCAAGTCCTTTTGTTCACCTGACCTAGAATTCCTCACAATCAAATGCCGACCATATTATCTCCCAAGGGAATACTCTTCGATTATTGTCACAGCCGTGTATATCCCTCCTCAAGCCGATACCACAACGGCCCTTAAGGAACTTCACTGGACTTTATGCAAACTGGAAACCATATATCCTGAGGCTGAATTTATTATAGCTGGGAATTTTAACAAAGTAAATTTGAGAACAAGGCTACCTAAATTCTATCAGCATATTGACTGTAGTCTACTCTAACTTCCGCGATGCATACAAGGCCCTCCCCCACCCTCCTTTCGGCAAATCTGACCACGACTCCATTTTGCTCCTCCCTTCCTAGAGGCAGGAACTCTGTCGTGGAAATTTCCTGTATTTACCAAATCATGAGAGCAAACCACACACAAGTCAGAGTTATCATAAAGTCCATCTTTAATTATATGAGCTCCATCACAACCCTGTGACTCTCAGATCAATTCAGTGTCTATCAATGAATTCTCTGAGAGTCCTTACACATTGCAACTGAGATCCTTTATAGCAAAGACACACATAGCCAGACAGCATTGGCTATAAATTATCGTTCAGCTTTGTCTCCTAAACTATGTTCTCATCTCGCTCTCAGGACCATAAAACAAATCCTCATGAACAGGCATATATCAAATACACCCCTCCTGGACAAGATCACAGAGACACAGTGACTGGCACACAGACATTGTGGAGCCAAGAGATAATTGATTTAAAAGATTTGTTTACATATGAAGACAAGCTTGACCCCTCCCCTCTCTGCGGCCCAAGTAACTTACCCCATGACAGAGAACAGATAACTGCAACCGGCCAACAGTATTATACAAAAATAGACATTTTGATGAGAAGTAACTCACAAGCATATAATGAAAATAAAACATCTTATCTATGTTACCCAACTAATTCTGATTATTCCCCAACAACTCAAACAGGATGTACCTGTGCTAAGGACAATTCAACGCTGGTCTGACCAATCCACGCTTCAAGATTGTTTTGATCACGCGGACTGGGACATGTTCCGGGTAGCCTCAGAGAATAATATTGACGTATATACCGATTCGTTGAGTGAGTTTATAAGGAAGTGCATAGGAGATGTTATACCTACTGTGACTATTAAAACCTACCCTAATCAGAAACCGTGGATAGATGGCGGCATTCGTGCAGAACTGAAAGTGCAAACCACAGCATTTAACCGTGGAAAGGTGACTGAGAATATGGCCAAATACAAACAGTGTAGTTATTCCCTCCAAGGCAATCAAACAAGCGAAATGTCAGTATAGAGACTAAATGGAGTCACAAATCAAAGGCTCAGACATGAGACGTATGTGGCAGGTTCTACAGACCATCTAGTTGATGACCCCTACTGTTTATTACATTACATATCAAATTTCCTATTTGTGAAATGTCTAGAATATCATTCTATACTGTAGCCTTAAGATTTCACTTCACTGGAACTAAGAGACTTAGCTTGAACCATGAAAACATCATTAATCAAACTTGGAATCGGTCAGAAAAACGCCTCCAAGGCTGAAATCTAATCTAATAATCGAACAAGCAGCATAAAAACACACGTACCAATCGGAGTGTTCAGTGGCTCATTAAACATGTAAAGTGTGTTGTACCGCAGGGCAGCTCTCTTGGCCCTCTACTCTTTATTATTTTTACTAACGACCTACCACTGGCATTAAACAAAGCCTGTGTCTATGAACAGTACATTCGGAAAGTATTCAGACTTCTACACTTTTTCCACATTTTGTTATGTTACAGCCTTATTCTAAAATTGATTATGTAAACCATTTTCTTCATCAGTCTACACACAACATCCCATAATGACAAAGTGAAAACAGATTTTTAGATTTTTTTCAAATGTATTAAACATAAAAAGCAGATACATTATTTACATAAGTAATCAGACCCTTTGCAATGAGACTCAAAATTGAGTTCAGGTGCATCCTGTTTGTATTGATCATCCTTGATGTTTTTACAACTTGATTGGAGTCCAGCTGTGGTAAATTTAATTGATTGGACATGATTTCCATATTATCAAAGGAAATTGAAGGACAAACAGTACAGTTAGATAGCAATAAAAACAGTACCATAGAGGCACAGAATAAGTTAGAGGAAAAACAAAAATAAATGTTGGAACTTATTCAAGAAAGATCCAGTGTAAGATATTATAAAAATAAAGCGAACTGGATGGAATATGGGAAAAAATGCACAAAATTATTTTTCAACCTTCAACATAGAAATGCTATATTTTTGTTTCAGTCTCCTCCATCTCCACTAACCTAAGCTAATTGTATGGATTATTTTTCCTATTAATAATGTCAAATTAACATCTATACAGAAAGACTAATGTGAAGGCCAAATTACAGAGGAGAAACTTCTTGATGCAATTAAAGCCTTTAAGTCTGGGAAAACTCCAGGGCTAGATGGCATACCAGTGGAAGTATACAAAACTTTTTTTGATATACTCAGAGGACCATTATTAGCATGTTTTAACCACTCCTATATAAGTGGTAGATTATCGGACACGCAACAAAGTCTGATTTCATTATTACTGAAACAGGATCCAAGTGGTATAAATAAAGATCCAGTCCATTAGAAAAATTGGAGGCCTCTTACACTTCAGTGTTGTGATGCAAAAATTCTAGCTAAATGCTTGGCGCATAGAATTAAAAAGGTATTGTCAGATATTATTCATCCTAGTCAGACAGATTTTTACATGGACGATACATTGGAGATAATTTATTTATTTATTTTTTATTTATTTTACCTTTATTTAACCAGGCAAGTCAGTTAAGAACACATTCTTATTTTCAATGACGGCCTGGGAACAGTGGGTTAACTGCCTGTTCAGGGGCAGAACGACAGATTTGTACCTTGTCAACTCGGGGGTTTGAACTCGCAACCTTCCGGTTACTAGTCCAACGCTCTAACCACTAGGCTACGCTGCCGACAAGTACTGGAAACAATAGAATACTATGAAATATCGGGGAAACTAGGCCTGGTTTTCGTTGCTAATTTTGAAAAGGCTTTTGATAAAGTACGACTGGAGTTTATATATAAAATGCCGAGAATATTTCAAATTTGGAGAATCACTTATAAAATGGGTTAAAGTCAAACCCTAGGTGTAAAATAGTAAAAAAATGGCTACATCTCAGAAAGTTTTAAACTGTCAAGAGGAGTAAAACAAATTATGATATTACATATTGGATCACAAAAAAATTCAACTTTTACATTACCGTGTAGTTTACCAATAAAATAGTCTGAAGCGGATGTGGACATACTCGGTATACATATCCCAAAATAAAGAAATGATCTCACTTCAATCAATTTTTATAGAAAGTTAGCAAAAATAGATAAAATCTTGCTACCATGGAAAGGAAAATACCTGTTTAGTCATATCACAGTTTACCTATTTGCTTATGGTTTTGCCTACACCTAGTTTTTAAAAAATTATATGAACAAAAAATATTCAATTTTATTTGGAATGGCAAGCCAGACAAAATTAAAAGGGCCTATTTATATAACGAATATGATTTCGGAGGGCAGAAATGATTAAATATTAAAGCATTAGACCTCTCACTAAAGGTATCAGTCATACAAAAGTTATACTTAAATCCAAAATGGTTCTCTAGTAAATTAGTAAGAATGTCTCACCCATGTTCAAGAATGGCCTTTTTCCTTTTATTCAGATGACAACTGCTCACTTTCGGTTCTTTGAAAACAAAATCATTTCCAAAATATCGTTATTTTTTTAAACAAGCGTCGCGGACCACAATGTCTTGCTCCCAGACAAATTAAACAACTTCTTTGCTCGCTTTGAGGACAATACAGTGCCACTGACACGGCCCGCTAACAAAACCTGCGGGCTCTCCTTCACTGCAGCCAACGTGAGAAAAACATTTAAACGTGTTAACCCTCGCAAGGCTGCAGGCTCAGAAGACATCCCCAGCCGCGTCCTTAGAGCATGTGCAGACCAGCTGGCTGGTGTGTTTACGGACATATTTAATCAATCCTTATCCCAGTCTGCTGTTCCCACATGCTTCAAGAGGGCCACCATTGTTCCTGTTCCCAAGAAAGCTAAGGTAACTGAGCTAAATGACTACCGCCCCATAGCACTCACTTCCGTGCTTTGAGAGACTCGTCAAGGACCATATCACCTCCACCCTAGACCCACTCAAATTTGCTTACCGCCCCAATAGGTCCACAGACGATGCCATCGCAATCACACTGCCCTAACCCATCTGGACAAGAGGAATACCTATGTAAGAATGCTGTTCTTCGACTACAGGTCAGCATTTAACACCATAGTACCCTCCAAACTCGTCATTAAGCTCGAGACCCTGGGTCTCATCCCTGCCCTGTGCAACTGGGTCCTGGACTTCCTGACGGGCCGCCCCCAGGTGATGAGGGTAGGTAACATCATCTCGCCCCCGCTGATCCTCAACACTGGGGCCCCACAAGGGTGTGTTCTCAGCCCTCTCCTGATCTCCCTGTTCACCCATGACTGCATGGCCATGCACGCCTCCAACTCAATCATCAAGTTTGCAGATAGTGGTAGACTTGATTACCAACAACGACAAGACGGCCTACAGGGAGGAGGTGAGGGCACTCGGAGTGTGGTTTCAGGAAAATAACCTCACACTCAATGTCAACAAAACAAAGGAGATGATCGTGGACCCCCTATCCACATTGACGGGACAGTAGTGGAGAAGGTGGGAAGTTTTAAGTTCCTCTGCATACACATCACGGACAAACTGAAATGGTCCACCCACACAGACAGCATAGTGAAGAAGCAACACCTCTTCAACCTCAGGAGGCTTAAGAAATTTGGCTTGTTATCAAAAACCCTCATAAACCTTTACAGATGCACAATCGAGAGCATCCTGTCGGGCTGTATCACCTCCTGGTACGGCTCCGCCCACAGCCGCAAGGCTCTCCAGAGGGTAGTGAGGTCTGCACAACGCATCACCGGGGGCAAACTACCTGCCCTCCAGGACATCTACACCACCCGATGTCACAGGAAGGCCAAAAAGATCATCAAGGACAACAACTACCCGAGCCACTGCCTGTTCACCCCGCTATCATCCAGAAGGCGAGGTCAGTACAGGTGCATCAAAGCGGGGATCTAGAGACTGAAAAACAGCTTCTATCTCAAGGCCATCCGACTGTTAAACAGATATCACTAACATTGAGGGGCTGCTGCCAACATACTGACTCAACTCTAGCCACTTTAATAATGGAAAAATTGATGTAATAAATGTATCACTAGCCACTTTATATAATGTTTACATACTCTACATTACTCATCTCATATTTATATACTGTACTCTATACCATCTACTGCATCGGCCATCACTCATTCATGTATTTTTATGTACATATTCTTATTCATTCCTTTACACTTGTGTGTATAAGGTAGTTGTTGTGAAATTGTTAGATTAGATTACTTGTTAGATATTACTGCATGGTCGGAACTAGAAGCACAAGCATTTCGCTACACTCGCATTAACATCTGCTAATGTTGTAGTTTTTGTTACATATAGAGACAGATATGACACTATTGAGCAAAGATAGGTATACATTAGACCACAAACAGAAAGCGGACAGGAAACCAAAGATTAAACAGACATAAGTGTAATGGCCGAAGCCATACGTGCTTTACTGTGCATAAGGGTTTAGGGCAAAGAGGAGGAGGTGACCCTTAAATACATTATCTATTATGGAAGGAGCAGGACATCATTATAAAGATTAGATAGAGAGGGTAAAGGACATAAGTGCTTAGATTAAAGGCCATAAGTGCTTAGGGTAAGATAGATATACATTAATTTTAGGACACGAGAGGGTCCTGCCACCATTGTAATCTAATCAAGAGCGGATACAGGCGTTATTAGGCATGAACAAGCTGGAAGCCTGGACTGAAAGATAATGGTGGCCGATGACCTGAGGGAAGTTAACTTCATTAACATATGGAATGGACTCATATACTGTGTGTGTATAAATACAGAGCCAGTGCTCTGGGAAAGTGTGTGTTCCGCGGACATTCTAGGCTTCTGATATGTTTGTATTAAAAGCCTATATTGAATTCACAAGTTCTTGTAAGTGTTATATTTTGAAATGATTCTCCACGACACTAACCATGTGTATGTGACAAATCAAATTTGATTTGAAGTTGTTTGTAATTTCAGTTTAATCCACCTGAAAAGACAGAAAAAATACAAATATTGTGGTAAAACTCAAATATTTATTTTTTCAAATATACTAATTGATAAAAATGTATTTTTTGATAAAATCTTTAAAAAAGGTATAATTTTTGCAAATGTTATCATAAATAGGACTGGTGGAGTTATGTCACACATGCAGCTAACACAGACATATGGAAATGTCTGCTATACCCAAAATTACAACCAACTAATCGCCTCATTACCACAAAAATGGAAGAGGCAAGTGGAAGGGGGAAAAAGTAAGGAACTTGTCTGTCAGGCCCTGCATTAAAGACCAAAAATGGTTAAAGAAAACTGTGATAAATGAAAGTATATACCAATTTAATTTAAGGACCAAAAAATTGACAGCTGTGCCATGTAAATCGCAAAATAGTTGGGAAGAGATGTTCGATGTACCGATTCCATTGCACATGGTTTATGAATTGACACGCAAAACGATGCCAGATTCAAAACTTCAAATTTTTCAATTTAAATGATTATACAAAATTCTTGCAACCAATAGAATATTATATATATATGTGGGGGATACAATCTTCCCAGCTCTGCAGATTTTGCTGCGAGGAAGAAGAGATATTAGATCATTTATTTTGGTACTGTCCATATGTAGCTTGTTTTTGGTCACAGGTCCAGGAATGGCTGAAGAATTGCAACATTTACCTAGAACTAACTCTGTAGATAGCAATACTGGATGATTTGAAAAGTCATAGTCAATTGATCTAAAATAATTATTATATTATTGATTTTTTTATATTTTATTTACAATCTGTAGAAGCTATGAAAATAAAAAGGTTCAGTACTTTTGTGAAGCATCACAGCACAGTTGAAACATATATGGCAAATAGAAATCCAAAATGGATGGTGTTAAGAGATAGATGGGAGGGGTTGAATGGAGCTGAAGGGTGGGACTAATAACAACAAGATAACCAATGTAAAACATACAGGTCTGTAAAATAGGTTCAGAAATGTTGTTAAATCGCGTTACAAACCGGATGGACATCGGAAATAGAGGATAGATTAAAACAAACTAAATATAACTATTGTAAAATAGATATGTATATAATATGTATAAACTGAAGGTAGAAGCCTAAGTGTTATTGTTTCTTAGTTTACTCCAATTGGGGGAGGGGTGGTAGGGTTTGCGAGGAATAATAAAGGTATAGTCTAAAAAAAAGTGTGTTACCCAAAAATATGTGGGGGATTGGAAATGTTGCAGACAATTACATTGATGGAAGCAACAATCTATCCTCAATATTAAAGCTGATCCACCCCCTGAAAAAAAAAACACACACCTGTCTATATAAGGTACCACATGTCAGCGCAAGTGCATGTCAGCGCAAGAACCAAGTCATGAGGTCGAAAGAATAGTCTGTAGAGCTCCGAGACAGGATTGTGTTGAGGAACAGATCTGGGGAAGGGTTCCAAAAAATGAAGGTCATTGAAGGTCCCCAAGAACACAGTGGCCTCCATCATTCTTAAATTGAGGAAATTTGGAACCACCAAGACTATTCCTAGAGGTGGCTGCCCCGGCCAAACTGAGAAATCGGGGAGAAAGTCCTTGGTCAGGGACGTGACCAAGAATCCGATAGTCACTCTGTCAGAGCTCCAGAGTTCCTCTGTGGAGATGAGAGAACATTCCAGAAAGACAACCATCTCTGCAGCACTCCACCAATCAGGCCTTTATGGTAGAGTGGGCAGACGGAAGCCACTCCTCAGTAAAAGGCACATGACAGCCCGCTTGGAGTTTGCCAAAAGGCACCTAAAGGACTCTCAAACCGTGAGAAAGAAGATTCTCTGGTCTGATGAAACCAAGATTGAACTCTATGGCCTGAATGGCAAGCGTCACGTCTGGAGAAAACCTGGCACCTTCGATATGGTGAAGCACGGTGCTAGCAGCATCATGCTGTGGAGATGTTTTTCAGAGGCAGGGACTGGGAGACTAGTCATGGTCGAGGGAAAGATGACGGGGCAAAGTACTGAGAGTTCCTTGATGAAAACCTGCTCCAGAGCGCTCCGGACCTCAGACTGGGGTGAAGGTTCACCTTCCAACAGGACAACGACCCTAAGTACTACCAAGAAAAAGCAGGAGTGGCTTTGGTACAAATCTCTGAATGTCATTGAGTGGCCCAGCCAGAGACCGGACTTGAACCCGATCAAACATCTCTGAAGAGACATTGAAAATAGCTGTGCAGCGAAGCTCCCCATCCAACCTGACAGAACTTGAGAGGATCTGCAGAGAAGAATGGGAGAAACTCTCCAAAAACTGGTGTGCCAAGCTTGTAGCGTCATGCCCAAGAATACTCAAGGCTGTAATCGCTGCTAAAGGTGCTTCAACAAAGTACTGAGTAAAGGGTCTGAATATTTAAGTAAATGTGATATTTTTGTTTTTTCGAAAAAACTGTTTTTGCTTCGTCATTATGGGGTATTGTGAGTAAATTGATGAGGGGGGGAAAAACTATTTAATCAATTCTAGAATAAGGCTATAACGTAAGAAAATGTGGGGAAAATGAAGGGGTCTGAATACTTTCCGAATGCACTGTATACTGACTGTACCCTGATGATTCAACCTTATATGTGTCAGCAACCACAGCTAGGGAAATCACTGCAACCCTAAACAAAGAGTTGAAGTCCGTTTTAGAATAGGTGGCCAGTAATAAACTAGTCCTGAACATCTCTAAAACTAAGAGCATTATATTTGGTAAAAATCATTCCCTCAAATCATTTAAGTTCTATACATCAGCTGAATCTGATCATGAATAATGTGGCCGTTGAGCAAGTTGAGGAGACTAAATTACATGGTGTGACCTTGGAATTATAACAAAATAAAAACAAATGTACCAGGAAAAGATTGTAAACAATCATGGACAAAACATATTCATTGAGTGGTTGTAAAAATGGGGAGAGGTCTGTCCATGATAAAGAGATGCTTGGCTTTTTTGACACCACACTCCGCAAATAAAGGCTCTAGTTTTATCTTATCTTGATTATTGCCCAGTCAGGGCAAAGGACATAGGAAAAACTGAAGCTGGCCCAGAACAGAGTGGAATGTCTTGCTCGTCACTGTAATCAGAAGGCTAATATCAACACTATACATACCAGTCTCTCTTGGCTAAAAGTAGAGCAGAGACGGTTTCTTATGAAAAAAGGTGATGCAGTCAATGTGTTAAATTCCAAATCCTTTGCATTGTCAATTTACACACAGCTCTGACACACACACTTAGCCTACCAGACATGCCACTAGGGGACTTTTCACAGTTCCCAAATCCAGAACAAATCCAAGAAATGTACAGTATTATATATAGCCATGATTACATGGAACTCTCTTCCATCTGAAATTGCTCAAGTTTACAGCAAACCTGTTTTTAAAAAACAGATTAATGAACATCTCTCGGCACAGCACCTCTCCCCTATTTGACCTAGATTTTTTGTGTGTATGTACTCATTTGTAATCTGTGTGACGTTTTAAATGTATGTAGTTCTGTCCTTGAGCTGTTCTTGACTATTAATGTTCTTATTGTATCATGTTTTGTGTGCACCCCAGGAAGAGAACCTGATGCATTTGCAATAGTTAATGGGAATCCTAATAAAATACCAATACCAATGAATCTCAAGCCACACTGCTATGATTTCTCCCCATTGTGGACCTTCCCACTGTCCCACTGACCTTCCCAATAAGGATACTCAGGAAGGAGAAGCTCTTTTATTGCATGACATACGTATTTGATCACCTACCAACCAGTAAGAATTACGCCATGGATTAAAATCCTGCAGCGCACGCAAGGTCCCCCTGTTCAAGCCAGCGCATGTCCAGGCCTGTCTGAAGTTTGCCAATGACCATCTAGATGATCCAGAGGAGGAATGGGAGAAGGTCATGTGGTCTGATGAGACAAAAATAGAGCTTTTTGGTCTAAATTTCACTCGCCGTGTTTGGAGGAAGAAGACGGATGAGTACAACCCCAAGGAGACCATCCCAACCGTGAAGCATGGTGGTGGAAACACCCTTCTTTGGGGATGCTTTTCTGCAAAGGGGACAGGACGACTGCACCGTATTGAGGGGAGGATGGATGGGGCCATGTATCGCAAGATCTTGGCTAACAACCTCCTTCCCTCAGTAAGAGCATTGAAGATGGATCGTGGCTGGGTCTTCCAGCATGACAACGACCCGAAACACACAGCCAGGGCAACTAAGGAGTGGCTCCGTAAGAAGCATCTCAAGGTCCTGGAGTGGCCTAGCCAGTCTCCAGACCTGAACCCAATAGAACATCTTTGGAGGGAGCTGAAAGTCCGTATTGCCCAGCGACAGCCGAAACCTGAAGGATCTGGAGAAGGTATGTATGGAGGAGTGGGCCAAAATCCCTGCTGCAGTGTGTGCAAACCTGGTCAAGAATTACAGGAAACGTATGATCTCTGTAATTGCAAACGAAGGTTTCTGTACCAAATATTAAGCTCTGCTTTTCTGATGTATCAAATACTTATGTCATGCAATAAAATGCTAATTAATTACATAAAAATCATACAATGTGATTTTCTGGATTTTTGTTTTAGATTCCGTCTCTCACAGTTGAAGTGTACCTATGATAAAAAATTACAGACCTCTACATGCTTTGTAAGAAGGAAAACCTGCAAAATCGGCAGTGTATCAAATACTTGTTCTCCCCACTGTATATACATAGGTATGTGGACACCCTTCAAATTAGTGGATTCGGCTTTTTCAGCCACACCCGTTGCTGACAGGTGTATAACATTGAGCACACCGACATGCAATCTCCATAGACAAAAACGGGCAGTGGAATGGCCTTACTGAAGAGCTTAGTGACTTTCAACATGGCACTGTCATAGGATGCCACCTTTCCAACAAGTCAGTTTGTCAAATTTCTGCCATGCTAGGGCTGCCCCGGTCAACTGTAAGAGCTGTTATTATGAAGTGGAAACGTCTAGGAGCAACAAAGGCTCAGCCGTGAAGTGGTAGGCCACACAAGCTCACAGAACCGGACCGCCGAGTGCTGAAGAAACTAGCATGTAAAGATAGTTTGTCCTCGGTTGCAACACTCACTATCCAGTTCCAAACTGCCTCTGAAAGCAACGTCAGCACAAGAACTGTTCGTCTGGAGCTTCATGAAATGGGTTTCCATAGCCAAGCAGCCGCACACAAGCCTAAGATCATCATGCGCAATGCCAAGCGTCGGCTGGAGTGGTGTAAAGCTCGCCGGCATTGGACTCTGGAGCAGTGGAAACGCATTCTCTGGATTGATGAAACACGCTTCACCATCTGGAAGAACGACTTCACCATCTGGCAGTCCAATGGACGAATCTGGGTTTGGCGGATGCCACGAGAACGCTGCCTGCCCGAATGCATAGCGCCAACTGTAAAGTTTGGTGGAGGATGAAAAATGGTTTGGAGCTGTTTTTCATGATTTGGGCTAGGCCCTTAGTTCCAGTGTAGGGAAATGTTGATACAAGAACATTCTAGAAGATTCTGTGTGTCCAAGTTTGTGGCAACAGTTTGGGGAAGGTCCTTTCCTGTCTCAGCATGACAATGCCCCCGTGCACAAAGTGAGGTCCATACACAAATGGTTTGTTGAGATCGGTGTGGAAGAACTTGACTGGCCTGCACAGAACCATGACCTAAACCCCATCGTACACCTTTGAGATGAATTGGAATGACCGACTGCAAGCCAGGCCTAATCACTTAACAACAGTGCCAAGACAGTGCAAGACCCACAGCAATGTTCCAACATCTAGTGGAAAGCATTACTAGAAGAGTGCAGGATGTTATAGGAGCAAAGGGGAGACCATATAAATGTCCATGATTTTGGAATGAGATGTTCGACGAGAAGGTGTCCACATACTTTTGGCCATGTAGTGTTTGGCAGCTAAAGACTGGTTCCCAGATATCCCCTGCGTAAAACTCAAGCCACACTGCTATGATTTCTCTCCTTTGTGGACACTCCTATGTCTGGTAAGGTTAGTCAGGAAGGAGAAGCTCTTGTGACATAGTTTGCACTTGAAGGGCCTCTCCTTGGTGTGAACTGTCTGGTGCTTCTTCACATAGTTTGCCTCAGTAAAGCGCTTCCCACATGTGGGGCAGGCGTATGGCTTGTCTGCGTCTGTCCTAATGCTCAGCCTCCCACGTTGTGATCCGATGACACCAGAGGAGGTAGAAGCAGGAGCCATCGCCCCCAGGTGGTTAGTCTTTGAGCTCCCTCCTTGACCTCTAGTCATTGTTTGGGTGTTGTTGGGATTGTGTGCTGTGTTATAAGCTAGGTACATCTCGTGGGGAACGCCCATCCTGACCCTGTCTGTGTTGGTGGGGTAACCATGAGGTAACTGAGGAAGGCTAGATCCAGGTCCAGGCTTTCTATGAACCCAGTCACTAGGCATTAGACGAGACCCTGAAGAAGACAGACTTCCTGAAAGACTACCACCAGGAGGGTCGCCCACCACCCTCTTTGAAGGCTGAAGCCCAGCGTGACCTGCTCTGTTCATCATGGATACTGTGGTGTTTGTATCATAAGAACAGGAGGGTCTATCTCTATCAGCCACAGGCACTGCTCCATCCCTGCACTGAGACTGTGAAGAGAAGGGTCTGGTCTGCAGACTAGATTCCTGACTGGAGCCTCTGTCTCTCTGATGACCACCAGGACTGAGATTGTTCAGTCCACCTGTCCACTGGTTGTGTTCTGTGTATTGGTGGTGGTGGAGTCTCTGTCCCTCACGGTTGAGTCCTGGTTCCGACTCGGGAAGGAAGAGTGACGGCTCTTGATCCACTGTCCTGATTCGAGGCCAAGGTTTGTGACCTGCCGCCTCAGAGGTCCAGTCTCTTCCGCCAGCAACACCTGATATCAGCAGGTCTTCATGGACTGCAGACTGTGAACACAAATTGTACAGAAGAGAATATAAAGGTTTATATAAGAAACAATTTGCTGTACACACAGAAACATGACATGATATTATAAAATATCATGTTTAGCAACGGAGGCCAGAACAAATGGACGCTTTTCGCCGGCAGCTTTCATCAGTGGCACCCGCAGAACTTTTGTCACTACGAACATTTGAACTGAGTACACCCATTTCTCTTTCTATGATAAAACATTAACCATTAACCACAGTCAATAGAACAAGCTCCCCAAGGAGCGAAAAGATGCAGAAACTATTTACAGACAACGCCGATTTGGAAACAACTCCGGTTGAAACCAATGTACTACAGTCCTTGAAAAAAGAAATGATCAATGCTATAAGTTGTGCATGAATGGACAGTGTTTACTCCAACACATTGGTGCAGCTGGCTTCAAGGGTTAAGCGAGCAGTGTGTCAAGAAGCAGTGCGGCTTGGCAGGGTTGTGTTTCAGAGGACGCATGGCTCTCGACCTTCGCCTCTCCCGGATCCGTAGGGGAGTTGCAGTGATGGGACAAGACTAACGACCAATTGGATATCACAAAATTGTGGAGAAAAAAACAGTAAAAATCACACAAAATAATTTGTGCACAAATATCAGTGACCTTCCGGCTAGTATGCTCCAAATAAAATACCTTATCAAAGACAACCTACAGCTCAAAGGTAATGTCAAAACACTCACAACTATTGTTAATTCATTATCAAGTGACAATAACATGTTGAAATAAACATTATTTCTCTAGAGTCTAAGACTGGGGGGTTATTATTGTTCAAAGATGGTCACCATGGATTAGTAAGCTATTTGATTTTGAATTCGTAGGTCTAAAGAAATATATACAATACCAAAATCTAAATTTGGACACCTACTCTTTCAAGGGTTTTTTATTTATTTTTGCTATTTTCTACATTGTAGAATAATAGTGAAGACATCAAAACTATGAAATAACACACATGGAATCATGTAGTAACCAAAAAAGTGTTAAACAAATCAAAATATATTTTAGATTCTTCAAAGTAGCAACCTTTTCCCGAGATGACAGCTTTGCACACTCTTGGCATTCTCTCAACCAGCATCACCTGGAATGCTTTTCCAACCACCTTGAAGGAGTTACCACATATGCCGAGCACTTGTTGGCTGCTTTTCCGTCACTCTAACATCCAACTCATCCCAAACCATCTCAATTGGGTTGAGGTCAGGTGATTGTGTAGGCTAGGTCATCTGATGCAGCACTCATCACTCTCCTTCTTGGTCAAATAGCCCTTACACAGCCTGGAAATCCTGTTGAAAAACAAATGATAGTCCCACTAAGCGCAACCAGATGGGATTGTGTATAATGCAGAATGCTGTGGTAGCCTTGCTGGTTAAGTCTGATTGAATTCTAAATAAATCACAGACAGTGTCACCAGCAAAGCACCATCACACCACCACCTCCATGCTTCACGTTGGGAACCACACATGCGGAGATCATCTGTTCACCAACTAATTCAAAATAAGTTTTGAATTTTGGCCCATTCTTCCTGACAGAGCTGGTGTAACTGAGTCAGGTTTGTAGGCCTCCTTTTCTATAGGATTAAGGTCAGGGCTTTGTGATGGCCACTCCAATACCTTGTCCTTAAGCCATTTTGCCACTTTGGAAGTTTGGAAGTATGCTTGGGGTCATTGTCCATTTGGAAGACCCATTTACGACCAAGCTTTAACTGATGTCTTGAGATGTTGCTTCAATATATCCACATAATTTTCCTCCCTCATGATGCCATCTATTTTGTGAAGTGCACCAGTCCCTCCTGCAGCAAAGCACCCCACAACATGATGCTGTCACCCCCGTGCTTCATGGTTGGGATGGTGTTCTTCGGCTTGCAAGCCTCCCCCTTTTTCCTCCAAACACAACAATGGTCATTATGGCCAAACAGTTCTACATTTACATTTACATTTAAGTCATTTAGCAGACGCTCTTATCCAGAGCGACTTACAAATTGGTGGTTCTATATTTGTTTCATCAGACCAGAGGACATTTCTCCAAAAAGTACGATCTTTGTCCCCATGTGAGGTTGCAAACCGTAGTCTGGATTTTTTATGGCAGTTTTGGAGCAGTGGCTTGTTCCTGGTTGAGCGGCCTTTCAGGTTATGTCAATATAGGATTTGTTTCACTGTGGATATAGATACTTTTGTACCTGTTTCCTCCAGTATCTTCACAAGGTCCTTTGCTGCTGTTCTGGGATTGATTTGCACTTTTCGCACCAAAGTACGTTCATCTCTAGGAGACAGAACGCGTCTTCTTCCTGAGCGGTATGATGGCTGCATGGTCCCATGGAGTTTATACTTGTGTACTATTGTTTGTACAGATGAACGTGGTACCTTCAGGCGTTTGGAAATTGCTCCCAAGGACGAACCAGACTTGTGGAGGCCTATAAAGGTCTTGGCTGATTTATTTTGATTTTCCCATGATGTCAAGCAAAGAGGCACTGAGTTTGAAGGTAGGCCTTGAAATACATCCACAGGTAAACCTCCAATTGACTCAAATGATGTCAATTGGCCTATCAAAAGCTTCTAAAGTAATGACATCATTTTTTTGAATTTTCCAAGCTGTTTAAAGGCACAGTCAACTTAGTGTATGTAAACTTCTGACCCACTGGAATTGTGATACAGTGAATTATAAGTGATATAATCTGCCTGTAAACAATTGTTGGAAAAATTACTTGTCATGCACAAAGTAGATGTCCTAACCGACTTGTCAAAACTATAGTTTGTTAACAAGAAATTTGTGGAGTGGTTGAAAACAAGTTTTAATGACTCCAACCTAAGTGTATGTAAACTTCCGACTTCAACTGTATATAGCACTTTTCATACAGAATCTCTAACTTAAAAAAAAACAAGGGAGCTGGCAGTTCATGGGAGAGGGTCTTCCACAGGTAGATAATGATGATGCAGTTCAGTAAAGGTGTAGCTTGATTGGAGGCAGCGTCGATGGTACAGCCAGGGAGGGAGACACATCAGTCAGACAGGCCCAAAGCTTTATCAGGCACATCTGTCTCTGCAGTTCACAGCTCCTCTTCCTCCTCTGTAGGTAGGCTGGAACATCCACCACCGAATGTGTAGCCCCCATCTGGGTGATGCATCGGCAGCAGTAAGTGCCTGGAGGCCACCACACCTGGGCAGTAATCAGCAACAGTCTCCTACTAGACGAGCCTCTGTCATCCCCTCACACCACAATCCACATCTTTCTATGTAGTACTTGTTTGTTTTGCAGTTAATTATGTTGATTTTGGATGTGGTTGAGTGGTTGAAAAACAAGTTTTAATGACTCCAACCTAAGTGTATGTAAACTTCCGACTTCAACTGTAGGTGTGTCCAAACTTTTGACTGGTACTTTATATATTTGATCAAATACTGACTTTGGCCTTTAGTACCAAATCCAATAAAAACTTATTGAATAACACATTCATAAATGGAAAAAAGTTAAACAGTTAAAAAAATAAATCACAAGGAATAATGTTTTGGAGTGTCTGTCCTATATCTAGGAGATAAAAGAAAGCTCAGGAAATATTTGTGCTTTTCTTTTACACATATTTAACCTGTTTTTGGGGGTAGGTACAAAATGACCTCCATACTTCCATTCATTTTTTTAAAGCCAGTACTGGTTACATGCACATGAGTCCCGTGACACTTGTGGGGGTCGTTGAGCAAAACGGAGAACACCATCATGTTCGTGATAGACTCATCTTTCCATGTTAGTTTGTAGGTCAAACCACTCAGACGTGCCACAGCCATTATCGTGAGAAGACCGATTTTTCGGGATGTCTGACAAACACCAATGGAGCTTGGCCACCTTCCACCGCAGTTGCGGACGCAATGGATTGAGACGCAGACCATGCCAAAAAACAGATATCTAGCTTAAACTGAAAGATTTTGATGGGATTTTCAAAATTGTTACTTATGTTACTCTAGGTGGATTCATTAGACTTACAGTCCCATTCGATGAGAGAGAACCTGGTGTTCACAGGTATTTCTGAGAATAATGATGGAAAATACATTATACAAACAAAACTACATGTCCTAGCAGATGAGGTATCAAAAATCGCCACATCATGGCCAAATTCGGTTATTAGGCCTACAAAGAAAAGGTACCGGTTAAATCCAAGGGTAGACAATTACAAAGTACAAACTTTGGGCTTAATAACCAGTTTCCTAAAGAAAGAAATAACAGGTGGAAAATTCTCTACCCGATGCTTAAATATGGTCAATGATGCACACTGGTTGATGCAATGGTTGCTAAAATTCTAATAGTTTGCATAATTTCAGTTTGTGACAAAACAAGAAATCAGTGCAGAGCATCATTAGACCATCGAAACCAATGTGAAATATATTTTCAATAACCAAAAATATTATATTTTCAGCTGTTTGAAGCTGGTGCACAAAATCGAAAGTAAAAGACGCAAAAACAAAACTTAAGAACGGGAAGCATAGAAATTCACACAGAACATATCTACTGCTTCTTAGACTTGCTTTCAATAAGAATGACAGATCTGTAACGCACATTTCTATGTGAATTTGGTTGGGTCGCCCAAAATGTTACATATTGCAGCTTTAAAGAAATAGACAATGCTTGGTGCTTATATTGTTGTTGACAAGCTCTATATTAACTGCAAGCTATACCGAGATGAAAAAGTTACACCTTGGCTTTCTATGTGAATTTGGTCGGGTCACCCAAAAAGTTACATATTGCAGCTTAACAGAAATACAAAAAGCATCCTGTGAGGGATTGATCGCTGACGATGAACTACTAATGACAATTAACTAATTCCAAACGGGTAAATCTCCTGGCTTTGACGGTATACCAATTGAGGTGTAAGAGTTTTTATTTTTTACAGAAAACAAAGAACCTTTGTTCACCTGCTTAAATGTTTCATTTGAACAGGGGGAATGATCAACAACCCAAAGAGAGGGACTGATTACATTACCATTGAAGCAGGAAGCAAATGGCCATTATATAAGCTCTGTGCACCTCAAACTGAAGACCCCTCACTTTATGCTGTGACACCCATATTCTATCAAAATGTTTAGCACTTAGAATGACAAAAGTAATAAGCAAAATGACTGAAAGTGAGCAATCTGGCTTTATTTAGGGTCACTACATTAGGTGACAGTATTTTTCTGGAAACTATTGAACATTGTGAAATAGAAGAAAAGGCATATTTTCAAGCATGGTGATGGGCTGCATCATGTTATGAGTATTCTTGTCATCGGCAAGGACTAAGGAGTTTTTGACAAGATGGAATCTCATTTATATAGATGCCTTCAGTATTTTAACTTTGGTAAGTCATTTATTCAATCGTTTAAAGTCTTATATCAGAAACTGGTGAGTAAAGTAGTGAATATTGGGTATTTATTTATTTAGAGGGGTTCGATAAAGGGATCCAGTTTCACCTTATTTATTCTTATTAGCTATCGAGATGCTGGCCATCCCAATCAGGAACAATTCCAATATATACTCATCAAAAATATAAACACAACATGTAAAGCGTTGGTCCCATGTTTCATGAGCTGAAATAAAAGATCAGAGATGTTCCATACACAAGAAAAACGTATTTCTCTCTAGTGAATATTTCTCCTTTACCAAGATAATCCATCCACCTGACAGGTATGGTATATCAAGAAGCTGATTAAACAGCATGCTCGTTACACAGGTGCACCTTGTGCTGGGGACAATAAAAGACCACTCTAAAATGTGCAGTTTTGTCACACAATACCACCTCAAGTTTTGAAGGAGTGTGCAATTGGCATGCTGTCATCAGGAATGTCCACCATAGCTGTTGCCAGAGAATCTAATGTTAATTTCTCTACCTTAAGCCACCTCCAATGTCATTTTAGAGAATTTGGCAGTACGTCCAAGCAGCCTCACAACTGCAGACCACGTGTAACGACACCAGCCTAGGATCTCCACATATGGCTTCTTTGTCCTTCGGGATTGTCTTGCGTACCAATGAAGTGGAGCAATGGCCCAGTGGACATGCTTGGCATCCACATTCCAAAAGAAAGAAGGATCTTGTAAAGGAGAACTTAGATTTGAAACTAGCCAAGATTGACAAAATACTATTGCTGTGGAAAGGTAAAGCTTTGTCTTTTATATGGCAGAGTAACCTTGAAAAACACCTTCATTGCCTCTCAGTTGTGCTTCAGAAAGTATTCACACCCCTTTACTTTTTCTACATTTTGTTGTGTTACAGCCTGAATTTTGTGTCACTGGACTACATACATTACCCTATAATGTCAAAATGGAATAATGTTTTTTAGAAATGTTTACAAATGAATTAAAAGCTAAAATGTCTTTAGTCAATAAGTATTCAACCCCTTTGATATGACAAGCCTAAATAAGTTCAGGGGTAAAAATGTGCTTAACAAGTCACATAATACATTGCATGGGTTCTCTCGGTGTGCAATAAGTGTGTTTAGAATTACACAGATTTTATAATGACTACCTCATCCCTGTACCCCACACATACAATTATCTGTAAGGTCCCTCAGTTGAGCAGTGAATTTCAAACAAACACTGATTCAACCACAAAGACCAGGGAGGTTTTTCAATGCCTCGGAAAGAAGGGCACCTATTGGTAGATGGGAAAAATGTAAACAAGCAGACATTGAATATCCCTTTGGACATGGTGAAGTTATTAATTAAACTTTGGACGGTGTATCAATACACCCAGTCACTACAAAGACACAGGCATCTTTCCTAACTCAGTTGCCGGAGAGGAAGGAAACCGCACCATGAGGCCAATCATGGCCAATTTCACCATGAGGCCAATGGTGACTTTAAAACAGTTCAAGTTTAATGGCTGTGGTAGGAGAAAACTGAGGATGGATCAACAACATTTTAGTTACTCCACAATACTAACATAAATGACATAATTAAAATAATGAAGCCTGTACAGAATAAATATATTCCAAAACATGCAGCCTGTTTGCAATAAGGCACTTAAGTAAAACTGCAAAAAATGTGGCAAAGAAATTAACTTTATATACTGAATACAAAGTGTTATGTTTCAGGTAAGTCCAACACAACACATCACTGAATACCAGTCTTCATATTTTCAAGTATGGTGATGGGCTGCATCATGTTATGAGTATTCTTGTCATCGGCAAGGACTAAGGCGTTTTTTAGGATAAACAGAAACAGAATAGAGGCCAGGCAAAATCCTAGAGGAAAACCTGCTTCAGTCTGCATTCCAACAGACACTGGGAGATAAATTCAGCTTTCAGCAGGACAATAATCTCAAACACAAGGTCAAATACACACTGGAGTTGCTTACCAAGACATTTAATGTTCCTGAGTGGCCTCGTTACAGTTTTGACTTAAATCAGCTTGAAAATCTATGGCAAGACTTGAAAATGGCTGTCTATCTATGATCAACAGCCAACTTGACAGAGCTTGAAGAATTATTTTAATAATAATGTGCAAATATTGTATAATCCAGGTGTGCAAAACTCTTAAAGACTTATCCAGAGAGACTCACAGCTGTAATCGGTGCCAAAGGTGATTCTAACATGTATTGATTTACTTATGTAAATTAGATATTTAATTTTCAATAAATGTGCTAATAAATATTTCAAAAAACACTTTGCATTATGTCAAGGGGTATGAATACTTTCTGAAGGCACTGTATACCCATTCTTCAAATAATCAATAAAATATTTATTGCATACTGACAGCAGGAATGTCCCCAGGATCATTCAGAGCCATTACCCCCAGGAAAATTCAGAGCCAGATCATATGGTTGAATTCAAATACACTGATACATAAAATAAAAATTGGGAATGTGTTTCTGAAAAAGAGGATCTTATAATAAAACAAATATCATTGATAGTAATGGGAATTTTACACTGTGCACAATTGTATGGGAACATATTTACTATCAGGTACTGGCAGCAATTCAAACAGAATGGAAGAAAAAAGTTAAGGGAAAGAAAATAGAAACTGTTTGTAGATCTCATATTAAATCTCACAGATGGTTAACTGGAGATAAAGACAAGTACCATTTTCATTTGGGAAAACAACAAATTAGTTGCCTTCCCACACAAATTCAACTCTTAATGGGAAAAGCATGTATAGAACAACAACAGATATTTCTGGCTACTAACAAGATGTTACACATATTGGACATAGAAAAATCCTATTTCTACTGTTTTTGTCGTGTGGAAGTGCTGGATTTGTTACATATTTTCTGGTATTGCTCCATAGTTAACTTTTGGGCAAAGGTACAAGAGTGGTTACTCCCTGTTTTATACGATTTTGTTATTTTTCCACAAACAGTTATATTGAGTGCAGGGACAGATACAAAACAATATACAATCTATTGATTCTGCTGGGGAAGGTTTTCATTTTTAAAACTCAGAAAATATATGTTAGTCTTGGACTCTTTCAACCTAACTGTGAAACACTATTATACATTAGATTGCAAAAGAAATTGTGAGGTCTCCAGATTTTACTGATAAGTGGGACCAAATAACACGTCAAGGATGGGCCTGATTTCATATACAAAAGAAAGGTGCTCCTGATTGCCAGTCATATGACGATTCTATTTGTTTCATTTTTTTTTTTTTGTATTTGTGGTTGTTTGTATGTTTGCATGTGATTCCTGTTTATGTCCTTTTCTAGTTTAAGATAATTGCTTATTTTCTTTTGTGTGTCCACAACACCGAGGTAGTGGACTGAAGAGGGTGGGGTGGTCTGGCGGGTAGTCTGTGGGACCATGAAACTTTAGCTCCCACTTCCCTATTGTGGGATGGCTACTTGTAACATCTGTCAAAAAAATACAAGGAAAGAAAACCCGCCAAAATAATAATTATGTCTCCTTATATTTGTAAACTCAGCAAAAAAAGAAACATTCCTTTTTTCAGGATCCTGTCTTTCAAAGATAATTTGTAAAAATCCAAATAACTTCATAGATCTTCATTGTAAAGGGTTTAAACACTGTTTCCCATGCTTGTTCAATTAACTGTTATGACGTTGGCCTGGGGGTAGGTTTATGACAGTCATAAATACCTCTTCCCCCCTTTTTCCTCTCTCTACCCTACTGATGTTACATTTGCAAAACCCTTGGGTAACAGAGATTCTGGGAACATCTGAAGGTGGGGGGAAATGAACTATATATTCTGGTAATCCGACCAATTGAACATATGCGGTGGTACTTAATGAATATGATGTCAGTTCGGTTGTATCTGAGACATTCTCATCAATGATAAGATAAACTCTACAGTGGAAAGTCTATACATCAGTGTTATCGGATTCACATGGAATTGTTGTTCAATTTAAATGTTTGAATATTAAATTATTCGTGATGGGATGAAATGTGATTTAACTTCTAAAATGTGAGATTTGGGTTTTCATAAGATAGGGCTCTGCTCAATCAGTGGCCTGCCCCTGTGAAGGGACATGGGCTATAAAACTTTTCAACCCCCCCCTCCTCTCCCTTCCGTTCTGAGGACGACGGTCCGATGTCAGAATGGTTCAGATAATAACTACAGAACGAAGCCAACATCAGCGTGAGCTTTGGTTGCGAATGGTATGAACCTTCTGTTCTGAGGACGACGGTCCGATGTCAGAATGGTTCAGATAATAACTACAGAACGAAGCCAACATCAGCGTGAGCTTTGGTTGCGAATGGTATGAACTTTGAACTCTTATTCACTACAGCAGTGATACCTCCTAGCCGTTGAGTTAGCAACAGCCGCTGCAAACGAGGGTTAGGAAGGAACAGACAAGAGTATCCCGTCTACCACACAACAACGTTACTACAAAGTATTCAATTTACCAGCAGAGACATTCTTCAAGGGACAAAGGACTCGGTTGGACAACACTGCCTTCCATCTACCACCAACCTACCCCTGCGCAGCTCAGAGTAAATATTTATTGCATTTTCCTTTTCCAAATGGGCGGTAATTTAGATACTTTATTTACGATAGCACAGCTTCGCCCTTTGTTCCTCAATCTTTCCGCTCTTTCACTTTCACCCAGCCCCTTTTCCTTTGTGTAACAAGCTGTCATATCTGTTCCGCCCGCTAGGGACGTTTTCCTTTATGACGTAATTTGTAATCAAGTTATGATTTAATTATGTGTATGTGTAATTCTGTGTATTTAGTAAATAAATAATTAAACCCAATTTTGTATTGCTGATTCAACTTGTTAGCCAGGGTTCGTGTAGATAACTAAGAATTTACAACTTTCAGATGAGACTGAATTAAGATGACGATTAATATTGACTGCTATTGATGTAAAACATTACTAGGTTTTTAAGAGTTTATTCGGAAGATAACAGCTCTATAAATATTATTTTGTGGTGCCCGACTCACTAGTTAATTACATTTACATGATAAGCTCAATCAGGTAATATTAATAACGGAGAAATTATTTTATAGAATAGCATGTTATATCACTTAATCCGGCAAAGCCAAAGACACGACAGAACCATAAACAATTAATGAACATGCACCTGTGGAACGGTCATTAAGACACTAACAGCTTACAGACGGTAGGCAATTAAGGTCAAAGTTATGAAAACTTAGGACACTAGAGGCCTTTCTACTGACTCTGAAAAACACCAAAAGAAAGATGCCCAGGGTCCCTGCTCATCTGCGTGAACGTGCCTTAGGCATGCTGCAAGGAAGCATGAGAACAGCAGATGTGGCCAGGGCAATAAATTGCAATGTCCATACTGTGTGACTCCTAAGACAGAGCTACGGACGGACAGCTGATCGTCCTTGCAGTGGCAGACCACGTGTAACAACACCTGCACAGGATTGGTACATCCTAACATCACACCTGCGGGACAGGTACAGGATGGCAACAACAACTGCCTGAGTTACACCAGGAACTCACAATCCCTCCATCAGTGCTCAGACTGTTCGCAATAGGCTGAGAGAGGCTGGACTGAGAGCTTGTAGGCCTGTTGTAAGGCAGGTCGTCATCAGACATCATCGGCAAAAACGTCCCCCTATGGGCACAAAACCACCGTCACTGGACCAGACAGGACTGGCAAAAAGTGCTCTTCACTGACGAGTCGCGGTCTTGTCTCACCAGGGGTGATGGTCCGATTCACGTTTATCGTCAAAGGAATTAGCGTTACACCAAGGCCTGTACTCTGGAGCGGGATCGATTTGGAGGTGGAGGGTCCGTCATGGTCTGGGGCGGTGTGTCACAGCCTCATCGGACTGAGCTTGTTGTTATTGCAGGCAATCTCAACGCTGTGCGTTACAGGGAAGACCTCCTCCCTCATGTGGTAACCTTCCTGCAGTCTCATCCTGACATGACCCTCCAGCATGACAATGCCACCAGCCATACTGCTCGTTCTTTGCGTGATTTCCTGCAAGACAGGAATGTCAGTGTTCTGCCATGGCCAGCGAAGAGCCCGGATCTCAATCCCATTGAGCACGTCTGGGACCTGTTGGATCGGAGGGTGAGGGCTAGGGCCATTCCCCCCAAAAATGTAGAGGAACTTACAGGTTCCTTGGTGGAAGAGTGGGGTAACATCTCGGCATGAACTGGCAAATCTGGTGCAGTCCATGAGGAGGAGATGCACTGCAGTACTTAATGCAGCTGGTGGCCACACCAGATACTGACGGTTACTTTTGATTTTGATACCCCCCTTTGTTCAGGGACACATTATTCCATTTCTGTTAGTCATATGTCTGTGGAACTTGTTAAGTTTATGTCTCAGTTGTTGAATCTTATGTTCATACAAATCTGTACACATGTTAAGTTTGCTGAAAATAAACAGTTGACAGTGAGAGGACGTTTCTTTTTTTTGCTCAGTTTATAACAAATCGTTTAGTTCCTCTAAATGTGGGGAGGTGGGTAAAATAATAAATAAAGTCTAGCCCATCTCTAACACTGTGTTTTCAAGTACCTAACAATATGGAGCCAATGTCCATATGTGTTGATTAAAAAATGAAGTATAATATTTTGGTTCGACTGAGAAAGGAAACTCAGTCCCTAAAATAATACAAAAATAACCAAGTAGGTCAGCACAGTCAATATTGTATTTCATTTCAACAAAATGGTCATACACTAACATAACTTTGTAGTACAGTACTTTTATTGCACAAAACGATACGTGACAAGTATAAAACTATGGTAACACTTTACATTTGCGGTAAATCTGGTACACTCCCTTTGATAAATTCCTTTGAGAATACTCTGGAAAAGGTTCAACATTACATTACACACATTTTCACTACTTTACACCAGTGAAGAATTTTTACAGACACCTTCACACCAACCATCACCATATCCTTAAATCTGCCTTATCATACTCATTCTTTCCTGGTTCACTTCATTCAGTTCCTTACTACATCCAAAACCAAGAGAATGAATTACAAACTAACTAGTACTCCATTACATGTCAACACTACACACTATACATGGGCCGTATGCATTTTCTGCTGGTGTATCCTGAGGTAGCTCCTCTCTGAGAACCTCTTCCCACAGTGCGTACAGGCAAACGGCCTCTCTCCCGTGTGGACCTTCAGGTGCATCTTCAGCTGGTGCTGGTGGGAGAACCTCTTGTCACACTGGGGGCAGCTGTAGGGTTTCTCCCCTGTGTGGACCCTCTGGTGTCTCTTTAGATGACCAGCCTGGGCGAAGCGCATGTGACAATGGGTACAGCTGTAGGGTTTCTCCCCTGTGTGCATCCTCTGGTGGATCTCCACCTGTTTCGGGAAACTGAAGGCTTTCCCACAGAAAGAACATGGGAAGCGCTTCTCTTTTCCACCGGATCTACAGATAGCGTTACTAGTACTGTCATTTGTCATCGGGCTTATATAGCCATTTAGTGTTGAGGCACCGGCATTGTCTGAAGTCTGGTTTAACATAAGGTGAGTGTGAGGAGGACGAAGGCCAGGGAGTGCCTGTGTTGTCGCAGGGTCCATGTTCCAGTTGATAGATCCTATAGAAGGCAGGCTGAAGGCAGCACCCGTTAGGTGGTTAACCAGAGGCGTCATCAGTGTCTCTGAATCACAACTATAAGAGCAGGACGGAGCATCGCTAGCTGAGTCTGTGTCTGTTGTTCTCTCGCCCCGCATACAGACACCTCCCCGTCCCCGCAGACCAAATCTACACCTTGCCCTGGTCTCAGCCAGTCTGTTGTCATGGAGACTAAGTTTGGTTGTTTTGTGTTCGACTGTCTGTTTCTGGTTAACAGTGTTGTTCCCCAGCCCAGAGTTGAGGACGCTGTCCCATCCACTGACCTCCACTATGTCACCTCTGGTCCTGGCCTTCTCAGTGATGTCCCCTGGGCCCTTGGTTGCACTCGTCTGGTTCTGGGAATCCAAGATGGCCGCCCAGTCTCCCCTGTTAGCCTCCAGCCAACCACCTGCAAGAGGTTAGAAAATAGACTTGTTATTTTTTTAAATGTCACTTACCAGGTCAGGTTTATACATTATAATTTGTGTTTTTGTATGTAAACATAAGTTGTATTGATTTCATTTTTTGAATTAAGAAAAAATAGCCAGTTGCATCACTATTTCCATTGAAGATCTATTACTGTATGTAGGCTATATGTACACTGAGTATACAAAACATGCTCTTTCCATGACATTGAGATGACAGACTCAAAGGGAGGAGACAGGTTAAAGTATGATATTTAAGCCTTGAGACAATTGAGACATGGCTTGTTTATGTGTGTGCCATTTAGATGTTGAATGGGCAAGACAAAATATTTAAGTGGTTTTGAATGGGTTTGGTAGTAGGTGCCAGGCATAGGGCTGTTGCGGGGACCTTATGGTGACGATTCATGAAGGCAGTCAAATTCCATGTGACCGTATAGTCACAGTAATTAGGCTTCTCCAAGCTCTGATGCTGCTGCTGGTTATTAGCGACCTACCAAACTTGCTAACTGCCTGGTACTCAGCATTCTATTGTCCCACTAATCAGCAATATATTGTCCCTCTTCATAAGAACCCATGAGCTCATGTTGCGCAACATTTCAATAGGCTATGCAATTGCGCAAGAAAACAGAGTGATGGCCTCCTAAAAAGAGGAGGATCCCATCAGCTTCATATAGGCTAGGCCTACTATATTTATTTCTCAACTTCCCTTATATTAAGCACATTGCTTCTCTTTACAACAGGAGTATAGCCTACCTGGCTGAGATGAAAATTAACCACTGGGAAAAAACGTCCCGTATTCGCTATTTAAGTGCATAGATGACATGTATTTTTCCCCGCTGCCCCTGTTTCGATACAGGTGCATGATAATGGTTGATTCTAAATCAAAACAAATTTCACACATATTATTTAGAGACAAGATTAAATCAAGAATAGCCTATCACTTGTGAATTATAAACTCAGCAAAAAAATAAACGTCCCTTTTTCAGGACCCTGCATTTCAAAGACAATTTGTAAAAACCCAAATAACTTCACAGATCTTCATTGTAAAGGGTTTAAACACTGTTTCCCATGCTTGTTCAATGAACCATAAACAATTCATGAACATGCACCTGTGGAACGGTCGTCATGACACTAACAGCTTACAGACGGTAGGCAAGTAAGGTCACAGTTATTAAAACTTAGGACACTAACGAGGCCTTTCTACTGACTCTGAAAACACCAAAAGAAAGATGCCCAGGGTTCCTGCTCATCTGCGTAAACGTGTCTTAGGCATGCTGCAGCATGAGGAGGCATGAGGACTGCAGATGTGGCCAGGGCAATAAATTGCCATGTCTGTACTGTGAGACGCCTAAGACAGCGCTACAGGGAGACAGGACGGACAACTGATCGTCCTTGCAAGTGGCAGACCACGTGTAACAACACCTGCACAGGATCGGTACATCCGAACATCACACCTGCAGGACAGGTACTAGATGGCAACAACAACTGCCCAAGTTACACCAGGAACGCGCAATCCCTCCATCGGTGCTCAGACTGTCCACAATAGGCTGAGAGAGGCTGGACTGAGAGCTTGTAGGCCTGTTGTAAGGCAGGTCCTCACCAGTCATCACCGGCAGTAACATCGCCTATGGGCACAAACCCACCGTCGCTGGACCAGAACGGACTGGCAAAAAGTGAGGTTTTGTCTCACCAGGGGTGATGGTCCGATTCACGTTTGTCGTTGAAGGAATGAGCACTACACCGAAGGCCTGTACTCTGGAGTGGGATCGATTTGGAGGTGGAGGGTCCGTCATGGTCTGGGGCGGTGTGTCACAGCCTCATCGGACTGAGCTTGTTGTCATTGCAGGCAATCTCAACGCTGTGCGTTACAGGGAAGACATCTTTCTCCCTCATGTGGTACCCTTCCTGCAGGCTCATCCTGACATGACCCTCCAGCATGACAATGCCATCAGCCATACTGCTCGTTCTGTGCGTGATTTCCTGCAAGACAGGAATGTCAGTGTTCTGCCATGGCCAGCGAAGAGCTTGGATATCAATCCCATTGAGCACGTCTGGGACCTGTTGGATCGGAGGGTGAGGGCTAGGACCATTCCCCCCAGAAATGTCCGGAAACTTGCAGGTGCCTTGGTGGAAGAGTTGGTTAACATCTCACAGCAAGATCTGGCAAATCTGATGCAGTCCATGAGGAGGAGATGCACTGCAGTACTTAATGCAGCTGGTGGCCACACCGGATACTGACATTTACTTTTGATTTTGACCCCCCCTTTGTTCAGGGACACATTGTTCCATTTCTGTTAGTCACATGTCTGTGGAACTTGTTCAGTTTATGTCTCAGTTGTTGAATCTTATGCTCATACAAATATTTACATGTTCAGTTTGCTGAAAATAAACGCAGTTGACAGTGAGAGGGCGTTTTTTTTTCTTTGCTGAGTTTATATTATCACTTGTGTATGATGCCCAACATAAGAAACAATGCCTTTTTTTGGGGCGACTTTTTCTAATCATAGTCGCACACCTCATGTAACTTAGCCCATGGGCCTATATGTTTTATTAAGGTTTTTATCACAACTAAAATGTCCCAAAAAATTCTTAATATTAAGCACATTAATCCACTTTATAAGGGGTGTAGAGCCTAACAGGCAGCACGTGAGTTTCAAGTTTGGGGAAGATAATTTTCACCATAAAAATGCACCTTTATAATAAAAGCATTACATGCATAATTGCATTTGCGGTCATTTTTGATAATGGTGTTTTCCACTAATGGAACATTCGCGCTTATAGCCTACTACCATGAGCGCATTGTTGTGCTTATAATGTGAATAAATAGCCTAATAGTTTATCAACATTTTAAGCTAAACGTTATGATTTGTTGCATCAGCCATATTGCATAAAAAAGTTTTTTTATGCTAGTGGTTGTATTAATTTGGGATCTATCGCTTCCCACAACTGTCCCAGACTATGTTTGGAATATTTATTTCTCGTACAGAATAGAATAGGTCGACTTTTGTACTATGGAGGATAGTAGATTGACATAGGCTAGTGCTTTTGCTGTTCATTATGCCTACTTATTTTGTTGGCTGCCGAAAAGTAAATGTGGACAGTTCTTCCAATATCTTCAATATGCACCTCGGAAATGGATAAGGATGCACGCAGTTGCGTCCCCCAATGTGTCAGTCTTCACTTGTAGCCTGTGAGAAAGACCCGATCACGTGACAGAGCGAGCAGCACTCCGGGAGAAGGGCACAACTGCCACTGGCTGCAAAAGGCATGGATTGTTTTAGGGTGCATTACGGCCACACAAAGGGGATACCGCCGGGAAATTCTAGGCATTATCTAATGCTTGTCCAATTGTGAATGTGTGACTGATGTAGCGTGTACAGCGTGTGCAAAAAAAACAAAGCAGAGCTCATGCCTTTCAAGCAACTTTTTTCAAATCATCATTAGAGTCTCCTCATGCAGCCGTACAATGTATTAAAAATCAAAACATATAGCCCAACATTTGTAGAACAACTAAAGGGACATTAATAACTTTAAATTAAGCATATAGGAGTACCTATTTCTTTGTTAACCGCTTGTGCGCACTCTCAAACCGTTTGGAGAAAATATCCTTTATTCAATTGTATTCTTCATAGTATAAAATAATGCCACGGAATTCTAAGAAAACCTTGTCTGCTAAATGAACTAGTGTAGCCCACCGCCATTTGGTATAGCCAGATCAGGACATAACATAAGGACAATTCAGAGTATGCTGTTCTGTTCTTCTGAAATAGACTACATTTTCTTCATATCATGCTTCTTTAGAGCTGTCTAAAATAAATAATGAATTTATTGTGATGTGTAGGCTATATTAAATGGATTTATTAGACTTTTTCAAATGTAGATGTTCCAAAAGTCAACATCAGTGGCTTGTAGGCTATGTGTGGTAGCCAGGAGATGCTAAATGTGTTTGTTAATTAACGGTCAATAACTGTGAGGCCGATAGCTATTTGCCACCGGCTGATGGCACTTAGCCAGGCACACCGGTTTGTGTCAAGAACTGCAACGTTGCTAGGTATTTCACACTCAACAGTTTCCCGTGTGTATCAAGACTAGTCCACCCAAAGGACATCCAGCCAACTTGACAAAACCGTGGGAAGCATTGGATTCAACATGGGCCAGCATCCCTATGGAACGCTTTTGATACCTAGTAGAGTCCATGCCCCGACGAATTGAGGCTGTTCTAAGTGGGGAGGGTGCAACTCAATATTAGGCAGGTGTTCTTAATGTTTGGTACACTCAGTGTATTTCTCCCTTACCTTGCTCCCCCATCTTTAGTCTACTCAGCAGGTCAATACTCTCTGGTTCATCTTCTATTGTCTCCTCTTTGACAATCAGCAGATCAGGCTTCCCATCCTCCATGTCTACTGACTGTAAGAGATACAGAGTGAGAGGATGTTGGATCAAGAAATCTGATATGAGCACCCTGCTATGGAGCATCTTCTGATTGGGCAATGAGGGATTGCTATGAGTACTATGCAAACCTGTTAGTTGATTCGATTACTTGCCACTCTTTAATGGTTTGATAATTCAAAGGCATGGTCCCACAATTAATACACAATTAATCAAGAAAGACCTGGCTCCGTATCCACAAAGAGTCTCAGAGTAGAAGTGCTGACCGAGAATCAGGTCCCCACCCATCTACATAGCCTTATTCATTATGATCTAAAAGGCTAAACTGATCCTAGATCAGCACTCCTACTCTGAGAGGCTTTGTGGATACGGGCCCTAACCTAATACAATATAGACAGTAGTTTACAGTGGGCTTACCTCAGTGAAATTGTGTGTGGTCTTGTGCTGCTCAGTGGGTTCAGGAGGAGGTGTAGTCTGGTTGTCCTCTATGACCATGGTCCCCTCTGGGTTCCCCAGACCCTCCTCACACCCCTCCTCCTTCACCAGAAACACCTCTGGACCCTCCTCCTCCTGGAAGAGAGAGGTGATACAGATTACACAGACATACAGTCCCTCAGGTACATACACAAACAAGATAATAAACACACTTCACATGGAGGGGCCACACTTGCAAACATAAGCAAGCATTTAAAGTTAAACAGGTTCTCACGTACAAAATGCACAACAGCCAATTAAAATGTTTGTTTTACTTGTATGTGACAGAAAGCTAAATTGTAGCTGGTCCCATCAGATAGCATGGCACACATTTGCCCTTTGTTAACCTCACTAGGTGGCAGCGATTACATCCCAGCACAACTTCTGCAGACAAGTCGTATACATAGTTGGACGCGTTCATGGAAGCGTCCTTAGCAACAAGGCTGTCACGTGTATTTCATTGACTGGTCAAATTGCTCTTTGTGTAAAGTGCGTAGTCCGTGTAATTGTCGCAGATTGTGGCAAAGGGTTCGAATCTCACGAGTCGCCCCCCCCCCCCGCACACAAACACACTGCTATTGTCAAATAATAATGTTGCATAGGCTATATTACATGGACGTGTGCACCTAAATGTAGACCAACGTTTTATATGCATTTTCATAATCTCCTTTGTCACCTGTGCTATGAATTGTCTCAAGGCTTAAAAGTCCTTCTTCAACCTCTCCACCTCTTCATCTACACTGATTGAAGTGGATTTAACAAGTGATGTCAATAACAGATCATAGCTTTCATCTGGTCAGTCAATGTCATGGAAAGAGCAGGTGTTCTTAATGTTTTGTATACTCAGTGTATAATAAAGGGAGTCTCAATGAAAGTCAGAATAAAAAGGCCCATTTTGTGTTTATTAAACATAAACATGGGTTAAATACCCCATATGAAAACCACACATAGACATGTCTAAACCAAAACTATATTCACTTTCTCATTACAGAAGTGTCTTGGGAAAAATGTTTATTGTTGAATAGAAGTAATGAAATAGCCATTTGTAAACATTACATAACAAACACTATGTAAAATACTTTTCATACTTACATATCACACAATGTTTGGATGCAATATTCTAACGAGGAATATTCAACACTGAAATCTGTGACTCTCGTTATTCCAAATGCATCTGTGGATCTTTTCTGCTGATGTTTTAATTTTTTAAATTTTATTTATACAGGCTTTGATAAAAACGTCAGAAGATATCGAGTGGAATTGGTATGTTTCTATGTTACAGAGTGGAATGTTTTTTCTGCTGGTGTATCCTGAGGTAGCTCCTCTCTGAGAACCTCTTCCCACAGTGTGTACAGGCAAACGGCCTTTCTCCCGTGTGGACCTTCAAGTGCATCTTCAGTTGACCAGCCTGTGTGAAGCGCATGTGACACTGTGAACAGCTGTAAGGTTTCTCCCCTGTGTGGATCCTCTGGTGCCTCTTCAGGGTGTCCTGGCGAGAGAACCTCTTCTCACACTGGGTACAGCTGAAGGGTTTCTCCCCTGTGTGGACCCTCTGGTGCCTCTCCACCTTCTGGGAGCTGCTGAAGCCTTTGTTACAGAACATGCAGAGGAACCGTTTCTCTTTACTACTGCCTGATGTGGCTCCCCCTCCCTGAGCCTGGGCTCTAGCTCTGTCGTTTGAGTTCAATACCTGATCGAAAAGGACACAGCCGTGTGAATCGGAAGGTGCTATCAACGTGGACACTGGGTAGCGATCCTTGAACACGTGTAATGGGGAGTGGGTGGTGACATTTAGATTTGTCTCCAAGCTTTCCCTGTAATCTAAGAAATCTCTGCCCTGTGAGTGTCCGTCTCCGAGGAGATGATCTGCATTCCATGTGGGAGGAACGTCGCCCTCCACTTTTACAGTCACCTCATCTGCTAATATAACCTCCTCTTTCTTATCTAGGCACCCTTCAGAGTATACACTACTACTGCGCCGGTTCCAGTCCCCTCTAGACAGATTAATCTGTGTCTCTAAACCCAAGGGCATGTTGCCAGGGTCCATCTCTGTATTGTAAGAACAAGACGGATCATCACCGGCAGTGTCTAACGCGTCACCATCACCATCCCCATGGGAATTAACCGTCCTCTGGCTCTGGTGAAATACTGGTAAATATTCGGAGCCGGGAGCAAGAGGACTGCCCAGTTTACTCAGACCCAGTCTCTCTGGGTCTGATCTATGGTTAGATCCTTGGTGTAAGAGCCTGTGTGTTACAGTTAAAGTCTTGGTGTCTGTCTCTGACTTGAGGACGGCGTTCTGTGTTCCACTGACCTCCGTGATGCTGCATCGGGTCCTAGGTTGCGCTTGGTTGGTGGGGTCCTCCGTGGCTGCAGAGGGCGCTCCAGACTGAATGTCTCTGATGTTCCGTGGGTCCTCCTCTCCTTCAGACCTCTCCTGCTTGACCCCAGGACCTGCAGCCTCTGCATCTGCAGACTGACACAAGAACATAACAATATCGTCTCACAGGCTTCCTTATGGCAGATAAAAATGTTTTAAAAAGTTTTACCTTTATTTAACTGAGGATAAATGACGATGATACATGTAAGCAAGTGAATAGCTGAGGGGAGATTTTCTTTATTAAACAGGCCACATTTGATAACTGTAATTTTTATATAACACGATTACACTAACCTCTATCACCATAAAATTCTGCGATGTGGTTCCACTCCCCTCATCAACAGTGATTGGTTGGTCATCTCTCCATGTATTGTGTTCCGCTGGCTTCAGAAAGCTTCTGTGGCCTCCAGTGAGATGTCCTTCACCTGAGAGTGTGATTGGGGGATAAGAGGTGGTTAGGTTAGCTACTGTCAATGCTATATTGTACACGTTTGACCCTGTCCACAATTGGTAAGGATGTAAGGTAACACTTCTCATAACTTCTTGATATACTATGTATTGATTATGTTCCATGCATCTTATTGTTTTCATTTAGTAAATAATGGAAAATGCAGTAAATCAAAAATCTGGTTATAATATGATAATGTCTCTGCACGAGCTAAGTAATCGGGGGATTTATTGTATACGACCCAAAAACGGACAATTCTAGATAACATCTGAACACATATACAGAGGGGATCGGGGCGACAGGCACTGAACTATAAATGAACAGCGACAGGTCGCACAGCCTCTGCAAATTGTACCTCTTGAAATTCCTCTGTATCGGTCAAGGATCTTGACACTACTGGGACGACTGGCGAGGACGCGCTCTCGCATTGTCCTCTCTGCGCGCTCCCGTGCAACCTTCAGTTCCAGTAGTTTCCTCCGCAATGACCTGTTTTCTTTCTGGCTTTGATTTATTTCCAAACGAAACACTGCATAGTCGTCGTCTACGAGTTTACAGATCTCTGCCACGGCGGCATTCGCTAGCACCTCCATGATGGAGGCTATTTGAGTGTGAAAAACCATACAGTTAGCCATTTTTTGCTAACGTTAGCAGCTAGCTAGCTAGCGTTACCTAGATAACAGCTATCAACCAAGTCCTGTCTCCAACGTGAATTAAACACGATATGGGGTGTGATACGATGCAGTTAAATTAGTCATATTTTGAGTTCATGGCTGTTAATACACGTCTAAACAACAACAATAAAAACGATAACGTGGAAATGGTTTTTTCATAACTGCTCACTTCCGTTTACTTCTTCGTGTGAGTTTCCGGCAGACTATACGTTGTTTTGCGTATTTCCGCCTTTCACAGGGTTACTACAGCCACAAAGTCTAAATTGTCTATATCGTAAAAGTTCATTAAAATAAAAAAATAATAAGTGTGTGTGGGGTAAGGTGCCTAGGCATCAGGATATATAATAAACAGAGTAGCTGGAGCGTTATTTTATTAAACCTTTATTTTAACAGGGTAGAAATATTGTGCTCTGTATAATACAAAATAACCACGTATTGTTCACACAATTATTTTATAAATACAAAAAATAAAAAACACAGTCATGGGAAGCACAAATAAGTTTGCTAATCTTGTCAACAAAAACAAAAAAGTGGTTGGCAATATCAAAGGGTTTTGTTATGAATGAGCTATCAGCCTCAATGAAGGATGGAGCCGAATTAGCTTTAATGCCTAGAATTTTATTTAAGCACTCGAGATTTTATTATAATTAATAAATGATTTATCTTATTTCCATTGTATAGTTTCTTCTTGTTTTTGTGTTGCCAGGGTCCATCTCTGTGGCGAAAACAACTTCAGTGTCTAACGTGTCACCATCACCAATGGTTATGGGCCGTCCTCTGGCTCTGGTGATATACCAGGAGGACAGCCTAGTCTCCCCAGACCCAGTCTCTGTGGGTCTGATCTGTGATCAGATCCTGTGTAAAAGCCTGTGTGTTACAGTTAAAGCCTTGGGTGTCTGTCTCTGACTTGAGGAAGGCGATCGGCAGGTCCTGGGCTGCACTGGGGTGGTGGTGGGTTCCTCTGTGACTACAGGGGTCGCGCCAGCCTCTCCCGTCTGGATGTCTCTGCTGTGCCGCAGGTCCTCCCCTCCAGCTTGACCCCAGAACCTGTAGCCTTTGACACAAGAAGAGAGGAGGTTATTACCGGAACATGAGTACAATTGGATAACAATATCCTTGGGACGTTTCACAAGCTCCCCTATGGCAGATGTACATGTAAGAAAGTGAATAGCAGAGTGGAGCCTTTCTGGGGAAAAAAAATAATAGACCACATTTAATTTACAAAGTACTTGCAACAATATTACCCTGACCTCTATCATGTGCTGGGTTGAGGTTCCACTCCCCTCATCAACAGTGATTGGTTGGTCATCTCTCCATGTATTGTGTCCCGCTGGCTTCACAAAGCACCTATGGCCTCCAGTGAGATGTCCTTCACCTGAGAGTGTGATTGGGGGATAAGAGGTGGTTAGGTTAGCTATTGTCTGCTCAAAGGTATAGACCCCTTTTTGTGTTTGCAAACATTGCTGCACGAGGGCGATACGCGCAATTTGGTTGCAGAACACGGGGGAGTTATTATAGAAAGCCGCCCCCCAAAACATCTATTTACATGTTTCTTATTAATGTATTTCAAACTACTTTTGGATTATAATTGTATTTTAAGGCTCACATGAACGTCCTGCTTTGTGTCATCATTGCAAATCAACTGCATAATACTTTAAAAAAACACTTGGCCCAGTAAAATCTGAATGAGCGTTAGCATTCTAGCTAACAACTGCTACATCCAAAATATATATCGTACAAAGATCACAACCAAATATAATGTGGGTGACTGTTCCAGCAATAATCAAAACAACACTGTAAGCGTATGACATCCCCAAAATATATTGCTGTTGTTACAACAACCTATGAATGTTTCTTCGTGGAGCTGGGTGACCCGGGTGGCAGATTAATCTGCATCCAAAAATCACGCGCATCTGGTTAGAATATTCATGGTTGAGTAGGTTACTTTCTAAATGTAATCCGGTACCAGTTACCTGTCCAAAATTGTAAATAGTAACGTAACTTTTGGATCACCCAAACTCAGTAACGTAATCTGATTACTTTAGATTACTTTCCCCTTAAGTGGCTTTAGAAGAGGACAAAGATGTATATTACCAATTGAACAACATCTATTGCAGGATAAATCAATGTTAGAATTTACATTGCTGGCCATATATGGATGTTGTATTTTACTTTATGGGTTGGTTATGTAGGCTTCTTCTAACACATTGCTTTCGCCAGCATAATACTACGATTAGACTAAATCTTTACATTCAAAACCAAATTCTGTCAAATTTCCAGTCATTACAATTCATTCAATACCCCTTGATCTTTAAGAGTAGGACTTGGAATTATGGAAATATTAGATTAGCCTAAATGTTTTACCTGAGCATAATCCCAAAACAAAGGATTTATCTGTTTTTTATGATTTTGTTGTCATGGAGGACTGATTGGGCTCATAATTGATTCGTGATGAAAAATAAATGCTGCTCTTAGAATGGCATGCTTTGAGCACTACTGAAAAGTGCTATTTGTATGTGAAAAATGTATGCCATATGCTGCATTTGCTACAGGCCTATTGTTTACGTTTTTGTTAGTGATACTTAGATATTTCAATAATTTGCAGCTGTCAAAAGTGTGTGAGTTTGAGCAGACTGTATTTGCAAGCTGACGGCTAGAGTGCACGTGCCAAGACCAGAGTAAGAACATTTGCGATTTAACGCAACAGTTTGTGACAAAACTATCCGTAGAGTTGAAAATGGGATGGAAACACTTTGAACATTATATTTTTATTTGGTGTATTGAAACTTAAGCGAAAAATGCATCATCATGCACTGATTTTTATGTGAAACGAGTCTGTTTGGTGGAAACACACCCCTGGTGGTAAAATGCTCGTACCTTCTTTATGCAGATTTGAGAATATTCGCATGAAAATCTGCCACCAATTGGATGGAAACCTATCTATTGAGAAAAAAGAAAGGTCTCAAAAAAAAATTGCGCAAAACATCGTTTCTGAATTTTTAAGGAATCCTCAAAGTAATGATCTATTTTTTCAAAAGGAATCTGTAATCTGATTACAATATTTTTAGCTGGCAATGTAATGGATTAGGCTACAATTAGTATTTTTGTAATCCGTTACATGTGATCCGTTACTCCTCAACCTTGAATATTATACATGGTCTTTGTGCAAGATACACTACCTGACCAAAAGTATGTGGACACCTGCTTGCCGAACATCTTGGGAGAAAATCATGGGCATCCTATACAGTGCCAGTCAAAAGTTTGGACACACCTACTCATTCAAGGGTTTTCTTAATTTTTTTACTATTTTCTACATTGTAGAATAATAGTGAAGACATCAACTATGAAATAACACATATGGAATCATGTAGTAAACCAAAGAAATGTTAAACAAATCAAAATATATTTTATATTTGAGATTCTTAAAATAGCCACCCTTTGCATTGACGACAGCTTTGCACACTCTTGGCATATTCTCTCGACCAGCTTCATGATGTAGTCACCTGTAATGTATTTCGATTAACAGATGGGTCTTGTTTAGTGAATTTGTGGAATTTCTTTCCTTCTTAATGTATTTGAGCCAATCAGTTGTGTTGCGACAAGGTAGAGGTGGTATACAGAAGATGGTCTTTTACCAAATAGGGCTAGGTCCATATTATTGTAAGAACAGCTCAAATAAGCAATGAGAACGACAGTCCATCATTACTTTAAGACACGAAGGTAAGTCAATCTGGAAAATTTCAAGCACTTTGTGCAGTCGCAAAAACCATCAAGCGCTAGGATGAAACTGGCTCTCATTAGGACCGCTACAGGTAAGGAAGACCCAGAGTTACCTCTGCTGCCGAGGAGAAGTTCATTAGTTACCAGCCTCAGAAATTGCAGCCCAACTAAATGCTTCAGAGTTCAAGTAAGAGACACATCTCAATATCAACTATTCAGAGGACACTGTGTGAATCAGGCCTTCATGGTCGAATTGCTACAAAGAAACCACTACTATAGGACACCAATAATAAGAAGAGACTCGTTTGGGCCAAGAAAAACAAGCAATGGACATTATACCGGTGGAAATCTGTCCTTTGGTCTGATGAGTCCAAATTTGACCACTGTGTCTTTGTGAGACGCAGAGTTGGTGGACGGATGCTTCCGCATGTGATGGTGAAGGGATGCCTCCGCATGTGATGGTGAAGGGGTGCTTTGCTGGTGACACTGTCAGTGATTTATTTAGAATTCAAGGCAGACTTAACCAGCATGGCTACCACAGCATTCTGCAGCGATACACCATCCCATCTGGTTTGTGCTTAGTGGGACTATTATTTGTTTTTCAACAGGACAATGACCCAACACACCTCCAGGCTGTGTAATGGCTATTTGACAAAGAAGGAGAGTGATGGAGTGCTACATCAGATGACCTGGCCTCCACAATCACCTAACTTCAACCCAAATGAGGTGGTTTGGGATGAGTTGGAACGCAGAGTGAAGGAAAAGCAGCCAACAAGTGCTCAGCATATGTGGGAACTCCTTTAAGACGGTTGGAACATAATTGCAGGTGAAGCTGGTTGAGAGAATACCAAGAGTATGCAAAGCTGCCATCAAGGCAAAGAGTGGCTACTTTGAAGAATCTAAAATATACACTACCGTTCAAAAGTTTGTGGTCACATCGAAATGTCCCTATTTTTGAAAGAAAAGCACATTTTTTGTTCATTAAAATAAAATGAAATTGATCAGATATACAGCGTAGACATTGTTAGTGTTGTAAATTACTATTGTAGGAAACTGCAGTATTTTAGGGAATATCTACATAGGTGAACAGAGGCCCATTATCAGCAACCATCACTACTGTGTTCCAATGGCACGGTGTGTTAGCTAATCCAAGTTTATACTTTTAAAAGGCTAATTTATCATTAGAAAACACTTTTGCAATTATGTTAGCACAGCTGAAAACTGTTGTGCTTATTAAAGAAGCAATAAAACTGGCCATCTTTAGACTAGTTGAGTATCTGGAGTATCAGCATGTGGGTTCGATTACAGGCTGAAAATAACCAGAATCAAAGACTTTGTTCTGAAACTCGTCAGTCTATTCTTGTTCTGAGAAATTAAGGCTATTACATGCAAGATATTGCCAAAAATCTGAAGATCTCATACAACGCTGTGTACTACTCCCTTCACAGAACAGCGCAAACTGTCTCTAACCAGAATAGAAAGAGGAGTGGTAGGCCCCGGTGCACAACTGAGCAAGAGGACAAGTAAATTAGTGTCTAGTTTAAGAAACAGACGCTTCACAAGTCCTCAACTGGCAGCTTCATTAAATAGTACATGCAAAACTCCAGTCTCCACATCAACAGTGAAGAGGCGACTCCAGGATACTGGCCTTCTAGGCAGAGCTGCAAAGAAAAAAGCCATATCTCAGACTGGCCAATGAAAAGAAAAGATTAAGATGGAAAAAAGAACACAGACACTGGACAGAGGAACTCTGCCTAGAAGGCCAGCATCCCGGAGTCGTCTCATCACTGTTCATGTGGAGACTGGTGTTTTGCAGGTTCAAGTAAGAGACATCTCAATATCAACTGTTCAGAGGAGAGACTGTGTGAATCAGGCCTGCTGGAGTGGTGTAAAGCTTGCAGCCTTTGGACTCTGAAGCAGTGGAAACGCATTCTCTGGAGTGATGAATCAATCTTCACCATCTGGCAGTCCGAAGGACGAATTTTGGTTGGCGGATGCCAGGAAAATACTACCTGCCAGAGTGCATAGTGCCAAAAGTAAAGTTTGGTGGAGGAGGAATAATGGTCTGGGGCTGTTTTTCATGGTTTGGACTAGGCCCCATAGTTTCCATTGAAGGGAAATCTTAACGCTACAGCATTCAATGTAGTGGAGCAGGTTGAGAGCTTCAAGATCCTTGGTGTCCACATCACCAACGAACTATCATGGTCCAAACACACCAACAGTCGTGAAGAGGGCACGACAACATCTATTCCCCCTCAGGCGACTCAAAATATTTTGAAATGGGTCCTCAGATCCTCAAAACGTTCTACAGCTGCACCATCCTGACTGGTTGCATCACCGCCTGGCATGGCAACTGCTCGGCCTCCGACCGCAAGGTACTACAGAGGGTAGTACATACGGCCCAGTACATCACTCGGGCCAAACTTCCTGCCAGTACATCACTGGGGCCAGGACCTCTATACCAGGTGGTGTCAGAGGAAGGTCCTAAAAATTGCCAAAGTCTCCAGCAACCCTAGTCATAGACTGTTCTCTCTGCTACCGCAATGCAAGCGGTACCGGAGCACCAAGGTCCAAAAGGCTTCTTAACAGCTGCTACCCCTAAGTCATAAGACTCCTGCACATTTTGGAGAATATTCAGAGGTGGAAACTTTCCAAAACTTTCCATGACATTTTTTTTTGCATTGGGTATATTTTCCATATCAGATGGAGACAGAAACATAAACATTGTACCTTATCATAAGGAGACATAATTGCAAATGATTAAATGCTTCCAATATATATATATTTTTTAAAGTCATGAACTGAACTTAAATTAAACAAGTGGACTCTTCACATGGGATGATTTCACTGAACAACAAAAAAAGGGAATATTGAATGATCCCCAATGATCCATCACATCTCCCAAATACATCTGTAAAATTATAGTCTAGAAACTAAAGCTTTGGTTGTCTTCCTCTCAGGTTTCCATGTCTTCTCCCTGGACTTCCTCAATGTTCACCTCTTGAACATCAGACTCTGAGGCCTCATCTTTACTGTCACCTTTCAACCTTGTTGAGGATGGCTCGTTGTCAGGCTCAAAAAGCCTCAAATTTGCCACCAATTTTTCAACCCTTGTATTGGACAACCTGTTGCGTGCTTTGGTGTGTGTGTTCCCAAACAAGGACAGGTTGGGCCCTGAGGTGGCTGATGTTGATGGGATTTGGAGGATGATGGAGGCAACAGGGGAAAGAGCGTCAGATCCACAAAATCCCTTCCATCAGGTGGCTGATGAGATATGTTGGCACGACTGCCAAATTGCATCTCCATGCCAAAGCTCTTGCTTGAAAGGGTACTTCGCCAGACTGCCAAGAACCTTGCCCTCATCCAGGCCATGCTGGTATCTGCACCAGACAGGATGCTCTTGCCAGCATACTTGGGGTCCAAAATGTACGCTGCGGCGTGTATGGGCTTCAGGCAGAAGTCTTCTCGCTTTTTGATGCAACAGTGAAGTGGGCAGGGCAGTACGGATTTCTTCTCTTACAGGATGTTCAGTCCATACCGAGATATGGCAATTTCTTGGAAAGACTCCTTCTCCTCCAGGAGACTGTCAAACATGATGACAACACCACCCCAACGGGTGTTTCTGGGAAGCTTCAATGTGGTACCCTTATTCTTCTCACTTTGCTTGGTGAGGTAGATTGCTGCTACCTAACCATTTCCTTCGCTCTCTTGTAGAGTGTATCCATTGTTTTCAGTGCCATGATGTCCTTGAGGAGCAGATTCAATGCATGAGCAGCACAGACAATGGGTATGATGTGAGGGTAGGACTCCTCCACTTTACACCAAGCAGCCTTCATGTTCACAGCGTTGTCTGTCACCAGTGCAAATACCTTCTGTGGTCCAAGGTCATTGATGACTTCCTTCAACTCATCTGCAATGTAGAGACCGGTGTGTCTGTTGTCCCTTGTGTCTGTGCTCTTATAGAATACTGGTTGAGGGGTGGAGATGATGTAGTTGATTATTCCTTGCCCACGAACATTCAACCACCCATCAGACATGATTGCAATACAGTCTGCTTTCTCTATGATTTGCTTGACCTTTACTTGAACTCTGCATCCAGTAAATGAGTAGATAAAGCATGTCTCGTTGGAGGGGTGTATGCTGGGCAAAGAACATTCAGAAAAGTATTTCAATACACATTGCCTGTAAGCAATAGGGGCGGCAGGGTAGCCTAGTGGTTAGAGCGTTGGACTAGTAATCAGAAGGTTGCAAGTTCAAACCCCCGAGCTGTCGTTCTGCCCCTGAACAGGCAGTGCTTACAGGCAATGTGTATTGAAACACTGTTCCTAGGCCGTCATTGAAAATAAGAATTTGTTCTTAACTGACTTGCCTAGTTAAATAAAGGTAAAATAAAATTAAAATAAAAAGCATCAGAGGTGAACAAGTTGCATACACAGCTCGAGCAAGACATTCATCAGCATTTCTTTGACTACAATCCTCCATAGAGTAAAACAAAACTGCTGATTCCAGGAGGACCATGAGCTGTTACTATTGTGAAGGTGTCTGATTCATCATTTTCACCTTGAATAGAAGTAGAGGGACTTTTGTCAGAGGTTGTGAGTGCTAAGGGAACTTTATGCCAGATGATTCTGCATCTTTGTTGCATTCTTCACATTTGATTTGGCACAGTATTTGCAAATGTACACAGCTTTTCCTTCTACATTAGCTGCAGTCTCCACACATCAGATAGTGCCTAATATAATGTTTACATGCCCTACATTATTCATCTCATATGTATACGTATATACTGTACTCTATATCATCTACTGCATCTTTATGTAATACATGTATCACTAGCCACTTTAACTATGCCACTTTGTTAACATACTCATCTCATATGTATATACTGTACTCGATACCATCTACTGTATCTTGCCTATGCCGCTCTGTACCATCACTCATTCATATATCTTTATGTATATATTCTTTATCCCCCTACACTTGTGTGTATAAGACCGTAGTTTTGGAATTGTTAGTTAGATTACTTGGTTATTACTGCATTGTCGGAACTAGAAGCACAAGCATTTCGCTACACTCGCATTAACATCTGCTAACCATGTGTATGTGACAAATAAAATTTGATTTGATTTGATGGCATTTTCCTGTAAAGATTAGAAAGAAAAAAATAATACAATTCCATGTAGAGATAAATAATTAAGCAGTTAGATTAAACAACTCCTTTGTAAGATAAATGTTTTAAATGAAACATGTATGGAAAGAGGCGAATTAACACTCCTCATTTAGCAGGCTCAAGCAACCCACATGGTAGCAAAAACTAACTAGCAGAAATTGTTCACAAGTTAGAAATGATTTAAACACACTTTGCTGTAGGCTACTATTTACTAGTTAACAAAAAAAGTATGTATGTCATAGAATATATTCACCCCACCCATTATTATAATTGAAACGTACCAGAAAGCATGTAGTCCTTGGCTCAGACAGTGTAGTAGTGTGGCCTCAATAGCATCTCATTAGTTAATGATTTGAAACTTGATAGAGCAGTCTGACTGAGAGGTGGTAGGCAGCAGCAGGCTTGTAAGCATTCATTCAAACTTTACTGCGTTTGCCAGCAGCTCTTAGCAATGCTTTATCACAGCGCTGTTTATGACTTCAAGCCTATAAACTCCTGAGATTCGGTTGGCAATACTAAAGTGCCTATTAGAACATCCAATAGTCAAAGGTATATGAAATACAAATTATATAAAGAGAAATAGTCTGTCATAATTCCTATAACTACAACCTAAAAATTCTTAACTGGAATATTGAGGCGGCAGGGTAGCCTAGTGGTTAGAGCTTTGGACTAGTAACCGGAAGGTTGCAAGTTCAAATCCCCGAGCTGACAAGGAACAAATCTGTCTTTCTGCGCCTGAACAGGCAGTTAACCCACTGTTCCTAGGCCGTCATTGTTCTTAACTGACTTGCCTAGTTAAAAAAAAAAAAAAAAAGGGAATTTTTAACCACCAGCTTTCATATGTTCTGAGCAAGGTACTTAAACGTTATCTTTTTTACATGGCACATATTGCACCTTTACTTTCTTCTCCAACACTGTGTTTTTGCATTATGTAGAGCAAATTGAGCATGTTTCATTATTTATTTGAGACTAAATCAATTATATTTACAGTTGAAGTCAGAAGTTTACATAGACTTAGGTTGGAGGCATTAATACTTGTTTTTCCACCACGCAACAAATGTTTTGTTAACAAACTATAGTTTTGGCAAGTCGGTTGGGACATCTACTTTGTGCATGACAAGTAATTTGTCCAACAGTTGTTTCACAATTCCAGTGAGTCAGAAGTTTACATTCACTAAGTTGACTGTGCCTTTAAACAGCTTGGAAAATTCCAGAAAATGATTTCATGGCTTTAGAAGTTTCTGATAGGCTAATTGACATGATTTGAGTCAATTGGAGGTGTACCTGTGGATATATTTCAAGGCCTACCTTCAAACCCAGTGCCTCTTTGCTTGACATCATGGGAAAATCCAAATAATTCAGCCAAGTCCTCAGAAAAAAAATTGTAGACCTTCACAAGTCTGGTTCATCCTTGGGAGCAATTTCCAAACGCCTGAAGGTACCACGTTCATCTGTACAAACAATAGTACACAAGTATGAACACCATGGGACCACGCAGCCGTCACACCGCTCAGGAAGGAGACGCGTTCTGTCTCCTAGAGATTAACGTACTTTGGTGCGAAAAGTGCAAATCAATCCCTGAACAACAGCAAAGGACATTGTGAAGATGCTGGAGGAAACAGGTACAAAAGTATCTATGTCCCCAGTAAAACAAGTCTTATATCGACATATCCTGAAAGGCCGCTCAACAAGGAAGAAGCCACTGCTCCAAAACCACCATTAAAAAAGCCAGACTACGGTTTGCAACTGCACATGGGGACAAAGATCGTACTTTTTGGTCCTCTGATCTGATGAAACAAAAATAGAACTGTTTGGCCATAATACCCATTGTTTTGTTTGGAGGAAAAGGGGGAGGCTTGCAAGCCAAAGAACACCATCCCAATCGTGAAGCATGGGGGTGGCAGCATCATGTTTTGGGGGTGCTTTGCTGCAGGAGGGACTAGTGCACTTCACAAAATAGATGGCTTCATGAGGGAGGAAATTATGTGGATACATTGAAGCAACAGCTCAAGACATCAGTCCGGAAGTTAAAGCTTGGTCGCAAATGTTCCAAATGGACAATGACTCCAAGCATACTTCCAAAGTTGTGGAAAAATGGCTTAAGGACAACAAAGTCAAGGTATTGGAGTGGCCATCACAGCCCTGACCTCAATCCTATAGAAAATGTGTGGGCAGAACTGAAAAAGCGTGTGCGAGCAAGGCCTACAAACCTGACTCAGTTACACCAGCTCTGTCAGGAGGAATGGGCCAAAATTCACCCAACTTATTGTGGGAAGCTTGTGGAAGGCTACCCACAATGTTTGACCCAAGTTAAACAATTTAAAGGAAATCCTGCCAAATACTAATTGAGTGTATGTAAACTTCTGATCCACTGGGAATGTGATGAAAGAAATAAAAGCTGAAATAATTCATTCTCTCTACTATTATTCTGACATTTCACATTCTTAAAATAAAGTGGTGATCCTAACTGACCTAAGACAGGGAATTTTTACTTGGATTAAATGTCTGGAATTGTGAAAAACTGAGTTTAAATGTATTTGGCTAAGGTGTATGTAAACTTCCGACCTCAACTGTATATTATAGGAAAGTAAAAGTGTTAATTGTTCATTCAGTATTGTTGTAATTGTCATTATTACAAATAAATATATAATATAAAAAATACATTGAAAAAATATATATTTCAGAAATTGGCCGATTAAACGGTATCAGCTTTTTTTGGGTCCTCCAATAATCGGTATCGGCATAGAAAAATCATAATCAGTACCCGACCTCACTAATGATCGTGGCTGAATGGAAGCAAGTCCCCGCAGGAATGTTTCAACATCTAGTGGAAAGCCCTCCCAGAAGAGTGGAGGCTGTTATTTATTTAACCCTTATTTTACCTGGTAAGTTTACTGAGAACACATTCTCATTTACAGCATCAACCTGGGGAATAATTACAGGGGAGAGGAGGGGGGATGACTGAGCCAATTGTAAGCTGAGGATGATTAGGTGGCCATGATGGTATGAAGGCCAGATTGGGAATTTAGCCAGGACACCGGGGTTAACACCCCTACTCTTACGATAAGTGCCATGGGATATTTAGTGACCACAGAGAGTCAGGACACCCGTTCAACGTCCCATCCGAAAGACAGCACCCAACAGAGGGCAATGCCTAAGGCAGTGGAAAGGGTGCTCCTGCTGGCCACTTCCAGCAGCATCTGCTCTCCCATCCAGGTGTAACGGATGTGAAACGGCTAGCTAGTTAGTGGTGGTGCGCGCTAATTAGCGTTTCAATCGGTGACGTCACTTGCTCTGAGACCTTGAAGTAGTGGTTCCCCTTGCTCTGCAAGGGCCACAGCTTTTGTGGAGCGATGGGTAACGATGCTTCGTGGGTGACGGTTGTTGATGTGTGCAGAGGGTCCCTGGTTCGCGCCCGGGTATGGGCGAGGGGACGGTCTAAAGTTATACTGTTACACAGGGACAGACCAGGAGCAACCTTTCTTAGCTTCAGAAGCAAGCCAGCCGTGGGATACATTGAACATTAAAGCGCCAATCAGTAGTTGAAACAAAGTGAAGTCCCCTCACCTGTTTCTGTAAAAAGCTGAGGAATGGGGTTAGAAAAATGTAACCGCTCTCTAATTCATAGACAAAGCTATGGATGCAAGGACTGACCATCCAAAGGACTGACCATCGATGATATCACAATTCTAGTTTTAACTATATTTTGAGGCTATATAGTGTTTGTTAACATTTACTTTGTTTACAAATATTGGAGTAAAACAAATGCCTATTTTGGGTTCTGATGGGGTTAGACAGTTTGAACTAAGCTCATGAGGCAAAGGGGGACCAACTCCATATTAAATGCCCATGTTTTTGGAATGAGATGTTCGAGGAGCAGGTGTCCACATACTTTTGGTCATGTAGTGTAGTAATCTGGCGAAATATTGCATACTATCCAAAAACTGACCAACACCCAATTCTGGGTAACACATCTGAACACATGTGCAGAGGGGCACGGGGAACCGGGCAAAGGGACTAAGCTATATGAAGAGGGGAACCGGGCAACTGTGTTTGAAATTGCGCGCGGCTTGAAATCCAAATAAGGTAATGTTACTGCTTATTACATTACACAACAAAGCGCCGATCAGTAGTTGAAACAAATCCCCTCCCCTGTTTCTGTAAAAAGCTGAGGGATTTAGTTTTCTCTATTAAGCAGCGAATCGGTGTCTGAGGCCGAGTCTTCTCTTGTCTCTACTCCTCCCGTTACGGGGTCTGAGACGCCGAAGCCTCACACCATTAGCTCTGACAAATTGAAAACCCTAGTCATTGGCGACTCCATTACCCGCAGTATTAGACTTCAAAAGAATCACCCAGCGATCATACGCTATTTACCAGGGGACAGGGCGACCAAAGTTCGGGCTAATCTGAAGATGGTGCTGGCTAAAGCTAAAACTGGCGAGTGTAGAGAGTATAGAGATAGTTATCCACGTCGGCACCAACGATGTTAGGATGAAACAGTCAGAGGTCACCAAGCGCAACATAGCTTCAGCGTGTAAATCAGCTAGAAAGATGTGTCGGCATTGAGTAATTGTCTCTGGCCCCCTACCAGTTAGGGGGAGTGATGAGCTCCACAGCAGAGTCTCATAACTCAATCACTGGTTGAAAACTGTTTCCTGCCCCTCCCAAAAGATATAATATGTAGATAATTGGCCCTCTTTCTGGGACTCACCCACAAACAGGACCAAGCCTGGCCTGCTGAGGAGTGACGGACTCCATCCTAGCTGGAGGGGTGCTCTTATCTTATCTACCAACATAACTCCTCTTGCTCCACAATGAAATAGGGTGTAGGCCAGGCATCAGGCTATTAGCCAGCCTGCCAGTTTAGTGGAGTCTGCCACTAGCACAGTCAGTGTAGTCAGCTCAGCTATCCCCATTGAGACCTGTCTGTGCTTCGACTTAGGTTGGGCAAAACTAAACATGGCGGTGTTCGCTTTAGCAATCTCACTAGGATAAAGACCTCCTCCATTCCTGCCATTATTGAAAGAGATCGTGATACCTCACATCTCAAAATAGGGCTACTTCATGTTAGATCCCTCACTTCAAAGGCAGTTATAGTCAATTAACTAATCACTGATCATAATCTTGATGTGATTGGCCTGACTGAAACATGGCTTAAGCCTGATAAATTTACTGTGTTAAATGAGGCCTCACCACCTGGTTACACTAGTGACCATATCCCCCGTGCATCCCGCAGAGGTGTTGCTAACATTTACGATAGCAAATTTCAATTTCAATTTATTTATTTATTTTCATCTTTGGAGCTTCTAGTCGTGAAATCTATGCAGCCTACTCAATCACTTTTTTTTTTTATAGCTACTGTTTTACAGGCCTCCTGGGCCATATACAGCGTTCCTCACTGAGTTCCCTGAATTCCTATCGGACCTTGTAGTCAGCAGATAATATTCACATTTTTGGTGATTTTAATATTCACATGGAAAAGTCCACAGACCCACTCCAAAAGGCTTTCAGAGCCATCATCGACTCAGTGGGTTTTGTCCAACATGTCTCTGGACCTACTCACTGTCACAGTCATACTCTGGACCTAGTTTTGTCCCATGGAATAAATGTTGTGGATCTTAATGTTTTTCCTCATAATCCTGGACTATCGGGCAACCATTTTATTACGTTTGCAATCACAACAAATAATCTGCTCAGACCCCAACCAAGGAGCATCAAAAGTCGTGCTATAAATTCTCAGACAACACAAAGATTCCTTGATGCCCTTCCAGACTCCCTCTGCCTACCCAAGGACATCAGAGGGCAAAAATCAGTTAACCACCTAACTGAGGAACTCAATTTAACCTTACGCAATAACCTAGATGCAGTTGCACCCTTAAAAACTAGAAACATTTGTCATAAGAAACTAGCTCCCTGGTATACAGAAAATACTCGAGCTCTGAAGCAAGCTTCCAGAAAATTGGAACGGAAATGGCGCCACACCGAACTGGAAGTCTTCCGACTAGCTTGGAAAGACAGTACCGTGGAGTATCGAAGAGCCCTCACTGCTGCTCGATCATCCTATTTTTCCAATTTAATTGAGGAAAATAAGAACAATCCGAAAAAATGTTTTGAAAAAGCAGCATTCCCCAAGTGAGGATGGCTTTCACTTCAGCAGTAATAAATTCATGAACTTCTTTGAGGAAAATATCATGATCATTAGAAAGCAAATTACGGACTCCTCTTTAAATCTGCGTATTCCTCCAAAGCTCAGTCTGCACAACTCTGCCAGGACCTAGGATCAAGAGAGACACTCAAGTGTTTTAGTACTATATCTCTTGACACAATGATGAAAATAATCATGGCCTCTAAACCTTCAAGCTGCATACTGGACCCTATTCCAACTAAACTACTGAAAGAGCTGCTTCCTGTGCTTAGCCCTCCTATGTTGAACATAATAAACGGCTCTCTATCCACCGGATGTGTACCAAACTCACGAAAAGTGGCAGTAATAAAGCCTCTCTTGAAAAAGCCAAACCGTGACCCAGAAAATATAAAAAACTATTGGCCTATATCAAATCTTCCATTCCTCTCAAATCAAATGAATCATTTGCGCATAGGCCTAACACTGTGTGCACATTGCGAAAATGTGACAAAATAATAGTTCAGCAACATTGTAAGATAAACATTCTAGATCTGTTCCATCAGCCTTATTGACACAGGGTATACCTCCACTACACTACTTTGATATGCATCGTGGGGATTAAGAAGTGAGTATACTAATTGCCCACTGGCGTTCTGCCCACCTCCAGAATGCCACTGCTCTTACTCCAGGTCACTTCACATGATAGCTAAAGTATGGTCCCCTGTGTACATCGTCACATTTTTATTGATTTAACTAGGCAAGTCAGTTAAGAACAAATTCTTATTTACAATGACTGCCTACCCCGGCCAAATCCTAACCTGGACGACGCTCGGCCAATTGTGCGCCGCCGTATGGGCCTCCCAATCACGGCCGGTTGTGATAGAGCCTGGAATCAAACCAGGGTCTGTAGTGATGCCTCTAGCACTGAGATGCAGTGCTTTAGACCGCTGCGCCACTCGGGAGCCCTCTCTAGCCACACTGCTCCGATTTCTCCATATTGTGGACACTCCTATGTCTGATAAGGCTACTCCGGAAGGAGAAGCTCTTGTAACATAGTTTGCACTTGAAGGGCCTCTCCTTGGTGTGAACGGTCTGGTGCTCCTTCACATAGTTTGCCTCAGCGAAGCGCTTCCCACATGTAGAGCAGGCGTAAAGCTTGTCAGCGTCTGTCCTAACGCTCGGCCTCCCACGTTGTGACCCAATGACACCAGAGGAGGTAGAAGCAGGAGCGACCACCCTCAGGTGGTTCGTCTTTGAGCTCCCTCCTTGACCTCTAGCCATTGTTTGGGTGTTGTTGGGATTGTGTGCTGTGTTATAGGCTAGGTACCTCTTGTGGTGAACGCCCATCCTGACCTTGTCTGTATTAGTGGGGTAACCATGAGGTAACTGAGGAAGGCTAGACCCAGGGCCAGGCTTTCTATGAACCCAGTCACCAGGTATTAGAGGAGACTCTGAAGGAGAAGACAGATTTCCTGATAGACTACCTCCAGGGGGGTCTCCCACCACTCTCTGTGAAGGCTGAAGCCCAGGGTGACCTGCTCTGTTCATTGTGGATACTGTGGTGTTTGTATCATAGGAACAGGAGGGTCTATCTCTATCAGCCCCAGGCCCTGCTTCATCCCTGCACTGAGACTGTGAAGAGAAGGGTCTGGGCTGCAGACTGGATCCCTGACTGGAGCCTCTATCTCTCTGATGACCACCAGGACTGAGGTTGTTCAGTCCACTTGTCCACTGGTTGTGTTTTGTGTGGTGGTGGAGTCTCTGTCCCTCGTGGTTCGGTCCTTGTTCCGACTCTGGAAGGAAGAGTGATGGCCCCTGATCTATGGTTCTGATCCGGGGCCATGGTTTGTGACCAGCCACCTCAGAGGTCCAGTATTTCCAGCCAGCAACACCGGATATCAGCAGGTCCTCATGGACTGCAGACTTTAAACACAAATTGAACAGAAAAGTATAACGTTTTACATAAGAAACTTTGCGGTACACACAAAAATATGACATTATAAAATGTTTACCACAGTCTAGCCCATATCAAACACTGTGATTCAAGTACCTACATTTTTTAATTTTACCTTTATTTAACTAGGCAAGTCAGTTAAGAACAAATTCTTATTTTCAATGACGGCCTAGGAACAGTGGGTTAACTGCCTGTTCAGGGGCAGAACGACAGATTTGTACCTTGTCAGCTCGGGGATTTGAACTTGGAGCCATTGGAGTGTATTATAAATACATAAATATAAATAATGTCCACATGTGTTGATTAAAAAAAATGTATAATGTTTTGTTTCACTGAGATAAGGGAAACTCAGTCGCTGCAATTATTTAAAAAAATTGTCTCTCAATTCTGTAATTCAGTTCAACAAAATAAATGGTCATACAGTTAAATCTAGAACCTTCACTTTGATAGAATACATTTTTAAATATTTTGAGGGACAAATGTAATAAGACACTTGGTATTTCACTATAAACCACAGCATCAAACAGGACAAGGTTTTAACTTTTCATCAGTGAAGCATTTTTACAGACACCATCACCATATCATCTACTCTGCCTCATCATACACATTATTTCCTCACTTCCCTACTACATACAAAACCAACAGAATTAATTACAAACTAACTAATACTATATTACATGTCACTATACATGGGCCGTGTGCATTTTCTGCTGGTGTATCCTGAGATAGCTCCTCTCTGAGAACCTCTTCCTGCAGTGTGTACAGGCGAACGGCCTCTCTCCCTTGTGGACCTTCAGGTGGATCTTCAGATGGTGCTGGTGGGAGAACCTCTTCTCACAGTGGGGGCAGCTGTAGGATTTCTCCCCTGTGTGGACCCTCTGGTGCATCTTCAGGTTGGATGTGTCTGGTAAACTGGCCCGGCACAGGTGGCACCCGAATGGTTTCTCCCCCTTGTCCATCCTCTGGTGGATCTCCACCTGCTTGGGGAAACTGAAGGCTTTCCCACAGAACGAACACAGGATGCGCTTCTCCTTGCCACTATATTTGCTGATAGCACTACTACTGTAATTTGTCAATGGGCTTGTCTGAGGTGTGAGGAGGATGAAGGCCAGGGAGTGTCTGTGTTGTTGCAGGGTCCATGTTCCAGTTGATAGATCCTATAGAAGGCAGGCTGAAGGCAGCACCTGTTATGGGGTTAACCTGAGGCACCATCAGTCTCTCTGAATCACAACTATAGGAGCAGGATGGAGCATCGCTAGCCGAGTCTGTGTCTGTTCTCTTCCGCTGCATATGGACACCTCCCTGTCTCTGCAGACCAAATCTACACCTCGCCCTGTTCTCAGCTAATCTGTTGTCATGGAGACTAAGTTTGGTTGTTGTTTTGTGTTCGTCAGTCTGTTTCTGGTTGTGGTTAACAGTGTTGTTCCCCAGCCCAGAGTTGAGGACGCTGTCCCATCCACTGACCTCCACTATGTTGCCTTTGGTCCCGGCTTGCTCGGTGATGTTGTCCCCTGGGCCCTTGGCTGCACCCGTATGGTAATCCAATATGGCCTCCCAGTCGCCTCTGTTATCCTCCAGCCAACCACCTCCAGGAAGAGTTTAGAAAATAGACTTTACAAACATGGCAGAGAACTCTGGATTTTTTTGTCATCAATAATAGCCAGGTGCATCACTATTCCCATTGAAGATCTATTACTGTATGTAGGCTATATGTATTTCTCCCTTACCTTGCTCCCCCATCTTTAGTCCACTCAGCAGGTCAATGCTCTCTGGTCTGTCTTCTATTGTCTCCTCTTTGACCAGCAGCAGATCAGGCTTCCCATCCTCCATGTCTACTGACTGTAAGAGATACAGAGTGAGAGGATGTTGGATCAAGAAATCTGATTTGAATACCCTGCTATGGAGCATCTTCTGATTGGACAATGAGTAATTAATCAAGACCTGGCCCTTATCCATACCTCAGTGAGACTGTGTGTGGTCCTGTGCTGCTCAGCTGGTTCCTCTGTGGGTTCAGGAGGAGGTGTAGTCTGGTTGTCCTCCATGACCATGGTCCCCTCAGGCTTCCCCAGACCCTCCTCCTTCACCAGCAGCACCTCTGGACCCTCCTCCTCCTGGAAGAGACAGGTGATACAGATTACACAGACATACACTCCCTCAGGTATGTACACACAGATAATAAACACAATTTCAACATGGAGTATTTACCCATCCCCACTACGTTTGAGTCCTGTACTGTAGTTACAGAATGACTTCATTGTTGTTAAACCCATCATGGTGGACATAAATGTGTTGTGGGTAAATATGAGTCAGCTATAAGTCAAAAGTCAGACAAACCTGACTAAACTATTTTGATGTACAGTAGGTGTTAGTTATGTGGGTATTTGTAGGTATATTTAGTAAGTGTATATTGGTTATGAAGTGCTGTCGGGTGTATGCAGAATAGGGTGAGATCAGATTTACTAAAGAGAGTCTCAATGAAAGTCTTATAATGAAAAGTCCCATTTTGTGTTTATTAACCATAAACAAGTTTGAAATATACCATATGAAAACCACACATACGTCTTAAAAAAAAATTCTGCATTCATTTTCTCATTAAAAGTGTCTTGGGAAAAAAATTGTAATTGAATGGAAGCAGTGAAATATGCATTTGTGAACATCATATACAGTACAAACACAATATATAGCAGACTTTGTAGGCTTATACAGTGGGGCAAAAAAGTATTTAGTCAGCCACCAATTGTGCAAGTTCTTCCACTTAAAGATGAGGCCTGTAACTTTCATCATAGGTACACTTCAACTATGACAGACAAAATGAGAAAAAAAAATCCAGAAAATCACATTGTAGTATTTTTAATGAATTTATTTGCAAATGATTTTTTTTTCTTCTCATTTTGTCTGTCATAGTTGAAGTGTACCTATGATGAAAATTACAGGCCTCATCTTTTTAAGTGGGAGAACTTGCACAATTGGTGGCTGACTAAATACTTTTTTGCCCCACTGTATATGCATTATATATCACACAATGTCTGGATGCAATATTCTACTGAGGAATATTCAACACTGAAATCTGTAACTCTCGTTATACCAAATGAATCCGTGGGTCTTTTCTGCTGACAACAATAAATTAATCTTTGTCTTTAATGCAGGGTTTCATCTAAATATCATCTAAATATCAGAAGCTATCGAGTGGAATGGTTACTTTTCATGTTATAGAGTGGAATGTTTTTTCTGCTGGTGTATCCTGAGGTAGCTCCTCTCTGAGAACCTCTTCCCGCAGTGCGTACAGGCAAACGGCCTTTCTCCCGTGTGGACCTTCAGGTGCGTCTTCAGCTGGTGCTGGCGAGAGAACCTCTTCTCACACTGGGGGCAGCTGTAGGGCTTCTCCCCTGTGTGGACCCTCTGGTGCCTCTTCAGGCTGCAGGCCTGGGCGAAGCGCATGTGACACTGGGGACAGCTGAATGGTTTCTCCCCTGTGTGGACCCTCCGGTGGATCTCCACCTTCTGGGGGCAGCTGAAGCCTTTGTTACAGAACATGCAGAGGAACCTCTTTTCTTTACTATTGCCTGATGTGGCTCCCCCTCCCTGAACCTGGGCTTTAGTCGTGTCGTTTGAGTTCAATACCTGATCGAAAAGGACGAGGCTATGTGAATCGGAAGGCCCCATCGAAGTGGACTCTGGGTCGTGATCCTTGAACGTGTGTAAAAGGGAGTGGGTGGCAACATTTAGATTTGTCTGTAAATTTCCCCTGTAATCAAATAAATCTCTGCCCTGTGAGTTTCCGTCCCCTAGGTGACTATCTGCATTCCATGTAGGAGGAACGTCACCCTCCACTTTCACAGTCACTTCATCTACAATCAGACCCTCCCCTTTCTTATCTAGGCACCCTTCAGAGTATACACTACTACTGTACCGGTTCCAGTCCCCTCTAGACAGATCAGTCTGTGTCTCTAAACCCAAGGGCATGTTGCCAGGGTCCATCTCTGTAGTGTAAGAACAAGACGGATCATCACCGCCAGTGTCGAACGCGTCACCATGACCACTTGAATGAACCGTCCTCTGGCTTTGGTGAAACACTGGTAAACACTCTGAGCCGGGGGCAGGAGGACAGCACAGTCTCCCAAACCCGCGTCTCTCTGGGTTTGATCTGTGGTCAGCTCCTGTGTGTACAGTTAAAGTCTTGGTGTCTGACTCTGACTTGAGGATGGAGTTCGGCGTTCCACTGACCTCCGTGATGAGGCATTGTGTCCTGGACTGCACTGGGGTGGTGGTGGGGTCCTCATTGGCTACAGGGGGCGCTCCAGACTGGATGTCTCTGTTGTGCAGTGGGTCCTCCACTCCTTCAAACCTCTCCAGCTTGACCCCAGGACCTGCAGCCTCTTTATCTGCAGACTGACACAATAAGAGGGGTTATTAACAGTACTTCGTAGGGAAGTCTCACAAGTTCCCCTATGACAGGTAAATGAGGATGTACTGTACATGTCAGCAAGTGAATAACTGAGGGGAGCCCTACTGAAATAAACAGGCACATTTGATTTACAAAGTAACTCTCATTCTTTATGCACCACTAACCTCGATCCCAATAAAGTACTGGGTTGAGGTTACACTCCCTTCATCAACAGTGATCGGTTGGTCATCTCTCCATGTATTGTGTCCCGCTGGCTTCACAAAGCTCCTGTGGCCTCCAGTGAGATGTCCTTCACCTGAGAGTGGGGGGAAAGTGGTGGTTAGGTTAAATACTGTAAATGCTCAAGGCTACATTGTACAGTCGTGGCCAAAAGTTTTGAGAATGACACCAATATTCATTTTCAAAGTTTGCTGCTTCAGTGTCTTTAGATATTTTTGTCAGATGTTACTATGGAATACTGAAGTATAATTACATGCATTTCATAAGTGTCAAAGGCTTTTATTGACAATTACATGAAGTTGATGCAAAGAGTCAATATTTGCAGTGCTGACCCTACTTTTTCAAGACCTATGCAATTCGCCCTGGCATGCTGTCAATTATCTTCTGGGCAACATACTGACTGATGGCAGCCCATTCTTGCATAATCAATGCTTGGAGTTTGTCAGAATTTGTGGGTTTTTGTTTGTCTACCCGCCTCTTCAGGAACGACCACAAGTTCTCAATGGGATTAAGGTCTGGGGAGTTTCCTCGCCATGGACACAAAATATTGATATTTTGTTCCCCAGGCCACTTTTGCCTAATGGCAAGGTGCTCCATCATGCTGGAAAAGGAATTGTTCATCACCAAACTGTTCCTGGATGGTTGGGAGAAGTTGCTCTTGGAGGATGTGTTGGTACCAAGCATTTTTTTCCGGACACCCCAAACAATTTGAAAGGGGATTCATCAGAGAAAATTACTTTACTCCAGTTCTCAGCAGTCCAATCCCTGTACCTTTTGCTAAATATCAGTCTGTCCCTGATGTTTTTCCTGGAGAAAAGTGGCTTCTTTGCTGCCCTCCAAAAGTCTTCGCCTCACTGTGCGTGCAGATGCACGCACACCTGCCTGCTGCCATTCCTGAGCAAGCTCTGTACTGGTGGTGACCCGATCCTGCAGCTGAATCAACTTTAGGAGACAGTCCTGGCGCTTGTTAGACTTTCTTGGGTGCCCTGAAGCCTTCTTCACAACAATTGAACTGCTCTCCTTGAAGATCCGATAAATGATTGATTTGGGTGCAATCTTACTGGCAGCAATATCCTTGCCTGTGAAGCCCTTTTTCTGCAAAGCAATGATGACAGCACATGTTTCCTTGCAGGTAACCACAGTTGACAGAGGAAGAACAATGATTCTAAGCACCACCCTCCTTTTGATGCTTCCGGTCTGTTATTTTAACTCAGTCAGCATGACAGAGTGATCTCCAACCTTGTCCTTGTCAACACTCACACCTGTGTCAACGAGAGAATCACTGACATGATGTCAGCTGGTCCTTTTGTGGCAGGGCTGAAATGCAGTGGAAATGTTTTTGGGGGATTCAGTTTATTTGCATGGCAAAGAGGGACTTTGCAATTAATTGCAATTCATCTGATCACTCTTCATGACATTCTGGAGTATATGCAAATTGCCATCAGACAAACTGAGACAGCAGACTGAAAATTAATATTTGTGTCATTCTCAAAACTTTTGGCCACGGCTGTACACTATTGTCACTGTCAACAATTGGCAAGAATGTAAGGTAAACATGTCTCATAAATAAATAGTATATCAATAAGTTATCAATATACTATATGTTCCATGCATCACATTGTTTTCATTGAGTAAATAATAAGAAATGCAGTAAAACAATAATCTGGTTATAATATGATTGTGTATTTGCACATTGTAGCTAAATAATTTGGGGAACTATCCCCCCCAAAATCCTAGACCCAATTATGGGTGCAGAGGGGAAAGGGGGACGGGCCGCAAAGTCTCGGCCTGCTGCTAAATGTACTGTACCTCTTGCCATTCCTCTGTATCGATCGAGGATCTTGACACTACTGGGACGACTGGCGAGGCCGCGCTCTCGCGTTGTCCTCTCTGCGCGCTCCCGTGCCACTTTCATTTCCAGTAGTTTCCTCCGCAATGCCATGTTTTCTTTCTGGCTTTGAGTTATTTCCAAACGAAACACTGCATAGTCGTCGTCTACGAGTTTACAGATTTCTGCCACGGCTGCATTCGCTAGCACCTCCATGATGGAGGCTATTTGAGTGTGAAAAACCATACAGCTAGACATTGTTAGCTAACGTTAGCAGCTAACTAGCGTTACCTAGATAACATGTATCAACCTGTCTCCAACGCAAATTAAACACTACATGGGGTAAATATGTGGCGCTGTGCAGTTAAATTAGTCATATTTTGAGTTACAGGGTGTTAATAAAGGTTTCAGTAACAACAATAAAAACGCAAACTTGGAAATTCTTCTTGGTCACGTCTTTGTGTGATTTTCCAGCAGACGAGACGCTGTGTTGCGTATTGCTGCTTGTCACAGGTCGGAGTGTGAATTACACTTTTGTAACAAAAAAGAGTTGTTAAAAAGGGAAGTGAAAAGTAAATCGCACCACCATCTAACCCTACACATATACACCACTACACCCCAAAAACCAACCACCCCTATCCCCACTACTTTAGCCCTATCAGATCCTACTCCAGGAGAACAGTCTGGGTGGAACATAATTCTCTTTAAAGTGGTCCTGTGGACAGATACTCCAATCTCCGCTGTGGAGCTTTGCAGCTCCTTCGGGGTTATATTTGGTGTCTTTGTTGTCTCTCTGATTAGTGCCATCCTTGCCTGGTCTGTGAGTTTTGGTGGGCGACCTTCTCTTGGCAGGTTTGTCATGGTGCCATATTCTTTCAATTTTTTATAATGATGTATAGGTGCTCCATGGGATGTTCAACGTTTCTGATATATTTTTTTATAACCCAACGCTGATCTGTACTTCTCCACAACCTTGTCCCTGACCTGTTTGGAGAGCTCCTTGGTCTTCATGGTGCCCCTTGCTTAGTGGTATTGCAGACTCTGGGGCCTTTCAGAACAGGTGTATATATACTGAGATCATGTGTCAGATCGTGTGACACTTAGATTGCACACAGGTGGACTTTATTTAACTAATTATGTTACTTCTGAAGGTAATTGGTTGTACCAGATCTTATTTAGGGGCTTCATAGCAAAGGGGGTGAATACATATGCACAGACCACTTTTCCGTTTTTTAGAAAAATGTCCTTTTTTTTCATTTCATTTCACTTCACCAATTTGGACTATTTTGCGTATGTCCATTACATGAAATCCAAATAAAAATGCATTAAAATTACAGGTTGTAATGCAGCAAAATAGGAAAAACGCCAAGGGTGATGAATACTTTTGCAAGGCACTGTGTTTGTTTTTTAAACAGCTGCATGCTTTTCTCCAGCAACAAAACAAAAGCTGATTCAAAGGTGGCATGGTAGATTCCAAAAAGACTATCAACGAGGGGAGGACACTTCCTTTGGACTACTAACGAATTTATATCTCCTCGGCCACTTATCGGAGGTCGGGAAGACACACCCGGGTGGAGGGTGGTTGGAAGAGCGCGCTTGTTTGAAAAGGAAAAGCGGCACGATAGCTTTTGATGAAGAACATCAAGACGAAACAGATGCTTTATAAGTGGGATACCCTGTTGAGAAATACATCCCGAGGGGTTCGTGCTGACTGCACGAGATTGTGACAGCCGGTTAAAATTGCGTCCCTTGACAAGGTAAGAACAATATGTATGTCAGTAGAAGTGCAATATTATCATAAGGAGATGTATACTTGGAATATGGAGGGGGGAAGGAGAGGCAGAGGAGGTCTGAGAGGAAGATGGTGAGGCTTGAGTTGGTTAAAAATGATTGGGAAAGGGAGATGGTTTGTTAAAGAAGAATGGTAGAAAGTGTAAGTAGAGTGAGCTGAAGACAGGAGGAGAAGTGGAAGTGAATGAGGGCGAAGTATTGGAGGTGGTCGGTGTGGGGAAGTTCTCTGAGCCCGAGGCTAGCACTGAGGGTCAGGATATTGATGAATCTGTGACCGTAGGAGTGAAGTTTGGAAAAAGTGGACCCTTTTGGCTGATCCATTTGTGGTTTCAGGTGGGTGAAAAGAGTTTGGTGCTGTGGAATCGGTGAGGGAAACTAGAAGTGGTCTTGTGATAATTGTTTGTGTTTCTGCTGGTCAGGAAAGTAGTGGTATGTGTTACCTGTAGGGGTGCCTATGGGGCTTGAGATCAGAAATGTCCAGTGCGAGAGGCAGGTTGAGGTTTCCAGGGTTAGAGTAGTGCAGAAGTTGTCATATGCTGCTGGGCTGAATTGAATGTGAGGCTGGGCTGGCTGAGGCAGTGAAGAAAGTAGAGGAAGATGGGTCAAGGAGGAGGGATCCTGAGAGGAGTGGTGTGAGTAGAATATCTGTACCAGTAGAGGGATAGGACAGCAAGTGACATATATGTTTCAGTAAGATTGGATTTACAGCAATGATCATCAATCGTACTGCAGGGATGGAATGTAAAGTTGCAGAAAATTGAGGTTGTGGTGGCAGCTGCAAAGAGGTAGCTGACATCAGAGTTAATGGTTGTGTTAAGTGGTGGTGTCAGGTTGTTGGCCTGAGGTAGGACTACATAGATTTAAATAGTGGGGTTGTGGGTTGTGTTATGGGTTGTGTTATTTTTTTGTGAGTGTCGTGTTAGATGGTAGGGCATTTGTTTTTATTTTTTCCAAGCAAAGTATACGGGAGGTGTACTCCAGTCTAGTAGGTGGCGGTAATGCAACATGCCAACCCCCATTAAACCTCAAAGAAGACCACTTATCGGTTTCCGGTTCACGGAGGACATACTTTTTTTCTCAAATACGGAAAGGCCAATGAATAGATTTGATGTGTAACGTAATAAGCAATACCGTATTTCAAAGAACAGCGCGCATATACTTTTTATTTAGCCGCACCATTTGAGCTGACTTCAACCAATAACATCTGTGTAAACGCAAGTAAACAATGATCAAGAACCATTTCCACGTTAGCATTTTTGTTGGAATTTAGACTTTTATTAACACCCTGGAACTTATAACTGCACAACATCACTCCAGGTAGAATTTAAATCGCGTTGGAGACGGGACTTACTTGATAGATGTTATCTAGGTAACGCTAGCTAGCTGTTAACGTTAGCTAACAATGGCTAACTGTATGGGTTTTCACACTCAAATAGCCTCCATCATGGAGCTGCTAGCGAATTCAGCCGTGACCGAGATCTGTAAACTCGTAGACGACGACTATGCAGTGTTTCGTTTGGAAATAAATCAAAGCCAGAAAGAAAACAGGGTATTGCGTAGGAAACTACAGCTACTGGAACTGAAGGTGGCACGGGAGCGCGTCCTCGCCATTCGTCCCAGTAGTGTCAAGATCCTCGATCGATACAGAGGAATGGCAAGAGGTACATTTTGCAGAAGGCTGTGGGTCATGTCTAGAAGGGATGTCATCCCGCTAATGTCAAAAGTTGAGTCGGTGAGAATTTTGGGATTTTAGCTTGTACTTTTCTTAACCTTAACGTAACGTAGCAGGTTATTATAGTTAGGTTAAGTATCCTATATTGCTGCGTAAAGTCTGCTAACCTGATACGGAAAGTGACTTCTGACATTAGCTGCATCCCACCTAGTCAAAATCTACACTACGCGGACAATACCTAATTTAACCACCTCCAATAACTATTAGGTGAAGGACATCCCACTGGAGGCCACATGAGCTTTGTGAACCCAGCGGGACACAACACGTGGAGAGATGACCAACCCATAGCTGTTGAGGGGAGTGGAACCTCAACCCAGCATGTTATTGTGATAGAGGTTAGTGTCATAGTATTACATCAAAATTGGAGTACATCAAATGTGGCCTGTTTACTTCAGAAAGGCTACCCTCAGCTATTCATTTGCTTACATGTACATCCTTATCTCCCATAGGGGTGCTGTGAGCCTTCCCTACAACATTGTTATCCAATTCAAATCATGTACAGATAATAATCTCTTCTTGTGTCAGTCTGCAGAGGCTGCAGGTCCTGGGGTAAAGCAGGAGAGGGCTGAAGGGGAGAACCCAAGACACAACAGAGACATCCAGACTGGCGCAGAGGCTGGAGTGACGCCCCCAGTAGTGATGGGTGACTGCCCCACCGTCACCATGCCCCAGGCCAGGACCCAACGCAACACCAGGGAGGTCAGTGGAACGGCGAACACCGTCCTCAAGTCAGATGCACTCAGAGACTTTAACTGTAACACACAGGCTCTTACACGCAGGATCTAACCACAGATCAGACCCAGAGAGATGGGGGGGGGGGCTGAACTCTTGCTCCTGGCTCAGAGTATTTACAGGTATTTCAGCAGAGCCAGAGGATGGTTAATTGGGGATACTGATGTTTTAGACATTGGCAGCCATTATCCGTCTTGTTCTTACGCTACAGAGATGGACCCTGGCGACATGCCATTTGGTTTAGACACAAACTGATCTGTCTAGAGGGGACTGGAACCTGTACAGTAGTAGTGTATACTCTGAAGGGTGCCTAGATAGGAAAGGGCAGGGTCTGGTTGTAGATGAAGTGACTGAAAGCGGAGTGTGACGTTCCTCCCACATGGAATGCAGATAGTCACCTAGGAGACAGACTCTCACAGAGCAGACATTTCTTAGTTTACAGGGAAAGCTTAGACAAATCCAAGTGTCACGACCCACTCCCCTTTCCACACGTTCAGGGATTGTGACCCAATTTCCTCATCGATGGGGCCTTCTGATTCAAATGTCCTTTTCAATCAGGTATTGAACTCAAAGGGCCAAGTTGTGGGGAGGGGGCGCAACATCAGTCAATATTAAAGACAAACGTTCCTCTGCATGTTCTTTCATGGGGTCCACAGGGGATAGAAGCCGTTCGCCTGTACACACTGCAGGAAGAGGTTCTAAGAGAGGAGCTACCTAAGGACACACCAGCAGAAAAAAATCCCATTCTAGAACATAAAGTAACCATTCCACTCGATAGCTTCTGACGTTTAGATCAAACCCTGCATTAAAGACAAAGATGTATTGTGATTGTTGTCAGCTTAAAACATCCTATCCTCGGATGCATTTGATGCATACTGAAGATGGCGCCGGCGGGTAGGGCTGCTGTCTTATCGGCTCTTAACCCACCATGCTATTTTGCTTTTTTTTGTTGCGTTGTTTGCAACTTGTTTTGTACATAATGTTGCTGCTACCGTCTCTTATGACCGAAAAGAGCTTCTGGACATTTGAACTGGGATTACTCACCTCATATTGGACAAGGCCTTCTTCAATGAGTCAGATGTGAGGGATATACAATGGACACCCGACCAGGTCCAGATCCCCATGATTCGCTGGCAAAGTAAACAGGTTTCGCAGAAAGAGATCAGGCTGGCTTGTGAGGATAAGGTGACGAGTGGCTAATCTGCCCTTGCCTTCTGTACTGCTAGCTAATGTTCAATCGCTGGAAAATAAATGGGACAAACTGAAAGCGCGTATATCCAACCAACGGGACATTAACTGTAACATCTTATTGTACAATGAGGCGTGGCTGAACGACGACAGTAAGAATATACACCTGGCGGGTTATACGCTATCGACAGAACCGCAGCCTCTGGTAAGACACAGGGCGGGGGCCTATGCATATTTGTAACAATAGCTGGTGCACAATATCTAAGGAAGTCTCAGGGTTTTGCTCACCTGAGAGTGTGGTCTACAGCTTATCATGAGATACTCTCTAGGTAGATAGAGTTCATCTGTAGCGCTCTACTAGAGGTCGACCGATTTATGATTTTTCAACGCCGATTATTGGAGGACCAAAAAAAGCCAATACCGATTAATCGGCTGATATTTTTTTTTTTTTACATTTATTTGTAATAATGACATTTACAACAATACTGAATGAACACTTATTTTAACTTAATATAAATCAATAAAATCAATTTAGCCTCAAATAAATAATGAAACATGTTCAATTTGGTTTAAATAATGTAAAATCAAAGTGTTGGAGAAGAAAGTAAAAGTGCAATATGTGCCATGTAAGAAAGCTAACATTTAAATTCCTTGCTCCGAACACGAGAACATATGAAAGCTGGTGGTTCCTTTTAACATGAGTCTTCAATATTCCCAGGTAAGAAGTTTTAGGTTGTAGTTATTATAGGACTATTTCTCTCTCTACCATTTGTTTTTCATTAACCTTTGACTATTGGATGTTCTTATAGGCACTTCAGTGTTGCCAGTGTAACAGTATAGCTTCCGTTCCTCTCCTCGCTCCTACCTGGGCTCGAACAAGGAACACAAAGACAACAGCCACCCTCGAAGCAGCGTTACCCATGCAGAGCAAGGGGAACAACTACTCCAAGTCTCAGAGCGAGTGACGTTTGAAACGCTATTAGCGCGCACCCCGCTAACTAACTAGCTATTTCACATTGGTTACACCAGCCTAATCTCGGGAGTTGATAGGCTTGAAGTCATAAACAGCTGCTGGCAAACGCACGAAAGTGCTGTTTGAATGAATGCTTATGAGCCTGTTGCTGCCTACCATCACTGTCAGACTGCTCTATCAAATCATAGACGAGACGTTTATTCTTTCAGTGAAATACGGAACCGTTCCGTATTTTATCTAACGGGTGGCATCCATAAGTCTAAAAATTCCTGTTGCATTGCACAACCTTCAATGTTATGTCATAATTATGTAAAATTCTGGCAAATTAGGCAGCCCAAACTGTTGCATATACACTGACTCTGCGTGCAATGAACGCAAGAGAAGTGACACAATTTCACCTGGTTAATATTGCCTGCTAACCTGGATTTCCTTTAGCTAAATATGCAGGTTTAAAAATATATACTTCTGTGTATTGATTTTAAGGCATTGATGTTTATAGTTAGGTACACATTGGAGCAACGATACGCACCGCATCGATTATATCGATTATTAACACAGGACATGCTAGATAAACTAGTAATATCATCAACCATGTGTAGTTAACTAGTGATTATGATTGTTTGTTATAAGAAGTTTAATGCTGGCTAGCAACTTACCTTGGCTTATTGCATTCGCGTAACAGGCAGTCTCCTCGTGGAGTGCAATGTAATCTGGTGGTTAGAGCGTTGGACTAGTTAACTGTAAGGTTGCAAGATTGAATCCCTCGAGCTGACAAGGTAAAAATCTGTCTTTCTGCCCCTGAACGTAGCAGTTAACCCACCGTTCCTAGGCCGTCATTGAAAATAAGAATGTGTTCTTAACTGACTTGTTAGTTAAATAAAGGTGTAAAAAAAACTTTTTTTTTAAACTGCAAAACCGGTGTCCAAAAATACAGATTTCCTATTATGAAAACGTGAAATAGGCCCTAATTAATCGGCCATTCCGATTAATCGGTCGACCTCTACTGTCTACATACCACCACAGACCGACGTTGGCATTAAAACAGCACTCAATGAGCTGTATTCCGCCATAAGCAAACAGGAAAACGTTCATTCAGAGGTGGCGCTCCTAGTGGCTGGGGACTTTAATGCAGGGAAACTTAAATCAGTTTTACCTATCTATCAGCATGTTAAATGTGGAACCAGAGGGAAATATTTTCTAGACCACCTTTACTCCACACACAGAGACTCACACTTACAAAGCTCGCCCTCCATTTGGCAAATCTGACCTTAACTCTATCCTCCTGATCCTGCTTACAAGCAAAAATTAAAACAAGATGCACCTGTGACTCAGTCTGTAAAAAAGTGGTCAGATGAAGCAGATGCTAAACTACAGGACTGTTTTGCTAGCACAGACTGAAATATGTTCCGGGATTCTTCCGATGGCATTGAAGTGTACACCACATCAGTCACTGGCTTTATCAATAACGTCGTCCTCACATTAACTGTACGTACATACCCAACCAGAAGCCATGGATTACAGGCAACATTCACACTGAGCTAAAGGGTAGAGCTGCCGCTTTCAAGGAGCAGGACTCTAACCCGGAAGCTTATAAGAAATCCTGCTATTCCCTCCGACAAACCATCACAGGCAAAGCGTCAATACAGGACTAAGATCGAATCGTACTACACCGGCTCCGATGCTCGTCAGATGTGGCAGGGCCTGCAAACTATTAAACTACAAAGGGAAGCACAGTCGAGTGCTGCCCAGTGATACGAGCCTACCAGACGAGCTAAATAACTTCTATGCTCACGTCGAGGCAAGTAACACTGAAACATGCATGAGAGCATCAGCTGTTCCGGAAGACTGTGTGATCACACTCTCCGCAGCCGATGTAAGACCTTTAAACGGGTTAACATTCATAAGGCTGCTGGGCCAGGCGGATTACCAGGACGTGTAATCCGAGCATGCGCTGACCAATTGGCAAGTGTCTTCACTGACATTTTCAACCTCTCCCTGTCTGAGCCTGTAATACCAACATATTTTAACTTCTTGATGCACCCATCCCGTTAGCGGGATCATTTTCGTCAACATCCTCTGAATTGCAGAGCGCCAAATTAAATTACAAAAAAATATTCAATTTTCATGAAATCATAAGTGCAATATAGCAAAACACAGTTTAGCTTGTTAATCCACCTGGCGTGTCAGATTTCAAAAAAGCTTTTCGGCGAAAGCATACCAAGCGTTTATGTAAGGACATCTCTCTCAGCATACAAAACATTACAAACAGCTAGCAACCAAGTAGATTGGTCACGAAAGTCAGAAAAGTAATAAAATGAATTGCTTACCTTTTGATCTTCGGATGTTTGCACTCACGAGACTCCCAGTTAAACAATAAATGTTCCTTTTGTTCCATAAAGATTATTTTTATATCCACAACACCTCCATTTGGTTGGTGTATTATGTTCAGAAATCCACAGGCTCGAGTGGTCACGACGGAGCAGACAAATTCCAAATAGTATCCGTAAAGTTCATAGAAACATGTCAAACATTTTTTTTATAATCAATCCTCAGGTTGTTTTAAAAATATATAATCGATAATATTTCAACCGGGACTGTAGCTTCTTCAATAGGAGAGAGAGAGAGAGAAAATGTCTGCTCCAAGCTGTTGCGCATGCAAAACGCTGCTGGCACCCAGCCATACAATGACTCTGTGATCTTTCTCGCTCAGTTTCAGGCTTTTATTTTGAAAAATATGTCTAAAGACTGTTCACAGCATGTGGAAGCCATAGGAAAAGGAATCTGGTTGATATCCCTTTTAAATGGAGAGACGGCCGGCAATGGAACAGAGCTTTCAGGAAAAACAGCATTTTCGGGTTGGGTTTTCCTCAGGTTTTTGCCTGTAATATCAGTTCTGTTATACTCACAGACAATATTTTGACAGTTTTGGAAACTTTAGAGTTTTCTATCCTAATCTGACAATTATATGCATAATCTAGATTCTGGGCCTGAGAAATAGGCAGTTTCATTTGGGTACATTTTTCATCCAAACATCAAAATACTGCCCCCTACACTCAACAGGTTAAGCAGACAACCATAGTCCCTGTGCTCAAGAACACGAAGGTAACCTGTCTAAATGACTACCGACCTGTAGCACTCACGTCTGCAGTCATGAAATGCTTTGAAAGGCTGGTCATGGCTCACATCAACACCATTATCCCAGAAACCCTAGACCCACACCAATTTGCATACCGCACCAACAGATCCACAGATGATGTAATCTCTATTGCACTCCACACTGCCCTCTCCCACCTGGAAAAAAGGATCACCTACGTGAGAATGCTATTCATTGACTACAGCTCAGTGTTCAACACCATAGTGCCCTCAAATCTCATCACTAATCTAAAGACCCTGGAACTAAACACTCCCTCTGCAACTGGATCCTGGACTTCCTGACGGGTCACCCTCAGGTGGTAAAGGTAGGCAACAAATCTGCTACGCTGATCCTCAACACGGGGGCCCCTCAGGGGTGTGTGCTCAGTCCCCTCCTGTACTCCCTGTTCACTCATGACTGCACAGCCAGGCACGACTCCAACACCATCAAGTTTGCTGATGACACAACAGTGGTAGGCCTGATCACTGACAATGATGAGAAAGCCTGTAGGGAGGAGGTCAGAGACCTGACCGTGTGGTGCAAGGACAACAACCTCTCCCTCAATGTGATCAAGACAAAGGAGATGATTGTGGACTATAGGAAAAGGAGGACCGAGCATGCCCCCATTCTCATCGACGGGGCTGTAGTGGAGCAGGTTGAGAGCTTCAAGTTCCTTGGTTTTCACATCACCAACAAACTAACATGGTCCAAGCATACCATGACAGTTGTGAAGCGGGCACAACAAAACCTATTCCCCCTCAAGAGACTGCTTCTACAGCTGCACCATCGAGAGCATCCTGTCTGGTTGCATCACTGCCTGGTATGGCAACTGCTCGGCCTCCGACCGCAAGGCACTACAGAGGATCGTGCGTATGGCCCAGTACATCAGAGGCCAAGCTACCTGCCATCCAGGACCTCTACCAGGCGGTGTCAGAGGAAAGCCCCAAAAATACTCCAGCCACCCAAGTCATAGACTGTTCTTTCTGCTACCGCACGGCAAGCGGTACCGGAGCGCCAAGTCTAGGTCCAAGAGGCTTCTAAATAGCTTCTACCTCCAAGCCATAAGACTCCTGAACAGCTAATGAAATGGCCACCCAGACTATTTGCATTGCCCCCACCCTCTTCTACGCTGCTACTCTGTTATTATGTATGCATGGTCACTAACTTTACCTACATGCACATAATTCCCTCACCGGTGACCCCCGCACATTGACTCTGTACTGGTACCCCCTGTATATAGCCCTGCTATTATTTACTGCTGCTCTTTATTTGTTATTCTTATCTTATTTTTTAGGGATTTACTTAATGTCATTGTTGGTTAAGTAATCATTTCACTGTAAGGTCTACACATGTTGTATTCGGCGCATGAGACAAATAACATTTGATTTGCAATTACGAGAGTAAAAGATTTCAGTGTTGAAGATTCCCGTAAAAGTATTGCATCCAGACACTGATATACAGGTGAAGTCGCAGATTTACATACACCTTAGCCAAATACATTTAAACTCAGTTTTTCCACAATTCCTGACATTTAATCCTAGTAAAAAATCCATGTCTTAGATTAGTTAGGATCACCACGTTATTTTAAGAATGTGAAATGTCAGAATAATAGTAGAGTGATTTCTTTTTATTTCTTTCATCACATTCCCAGTGGGTCAGAAGTTTACGTACACTCAATTAGTATTTGGTAGCATTGCCTTTTTAAATTGTTTAACTTGGGTCAAATGTTTCAGGTAGTCTTCCACAAGCTTCCCACAATAAATTGGGTGAATTTTGTTCCATTTCTCCTGACAGAGCTGGTGTAGATTATAACAGAACATGGCCAAGATGTTCATAAATGACCAGCATGGTCAAATAATAATAATCACAGGCAGAACAGTTTAAACTGGAGCAGCAGTACGGCCAGGTGGACTCGGGACAGCAAGGAGTCATCATGCCGGGGTAGTCCTGAGGCATGGTCCTAGGGCTCAGGTCCTCCGAGAGAGAGAAAGAAATTAGAGAATTAGAGAGAGCATACTTAAATTCACACAGGACACCGGATAGGACAGAATTACTCCAGATATAACAAACTGACCCTAGCCCCCCGACACATAAACTACTGCAGCATAAATACTGGAGGCTGAGTCGGGAGGGGTCAGGAGACACTGTGGCCCCATCCGATGATACCCCCGGACAGGGCCAAACAGGAAGGATATAACCCCACCCACTTTGCCAAAGCACAGCCCCCACACCAACTTGTCCATTTGGAAGACCCATTTGTGATCAAGCTTTAACTTCCTGCCTTTATGATGCCATCTATTTTGTGAAGTGCACCACTCCCTCCTGCAGCAAAGCACCCCCACAACATGATGTTGCCACCCCCGTACTTCACATTTGGGATGCTGTTCTTTGGCTTGCAAGCCTCCCCCTTCTTCCTCCAAACATAACGATGGTCATTATGGCCAAACATTTCTATTTTTGTTTCATCAGACCGGAGGACATTTCTCCAAGAAGTACAATCTCTGTCCCTATGTGCAGTTGCAAACCGTAGTCTGGTTTCTTTTAATGGTGGGTTTTGGAGCAGTGGCTTCTTCCTTGCTGAGCGGTCTTTCAGGTTTTGTCGATTTATAGGACTCGTGTTATTGTGGATATAGATACTTTTGTACCTGTTTTCTCCAGCATCTTCATAAAGTCATTTGCTGTTCTGGGATTGATAAGTACGTTCATCTCTAGGAGACAGAACGCGTTTCCTTCCTGAGCGGTATGACGGCTGCGTGGTCCCGTGGTGTTTATACCTGCGTACTATTGTTTGTACATATGAACATAGTACCTTTAGGCATTTGAAAATTGCTCCCAAGTATGAACCAGACTAGTGGAGGTCTTCAATTTGTTTTCTGAGGTCTTTGCTGATTTCTTTTGATTTTCCTATGATGTCAAGCAAAGAGGCACTGAGTTTGAAGCTAGGCCTTGAAATACATCCACAGTTACACCAAATTCTAATTGAGTGTATGTAAACTTCTGACCCACTGGGAATGTGACAAAATAAATAAAAGCTGAAATAAATTATTATCTCTACTATTATTCTGACATTTCATGTTCTTAAAATAAAGTGGTGATCCTAACTGACCTAAGACGTGGAATTTTTACTAGGATTAAAATTGTGAAACTGAGTTAATGTATTTTGCTAATGTGTACAGTGGGGCAAACAAGTATTTAGTCAGCCACCAATTGTGCAAGTTCTATACTTGTTTTCCACCATAATTTGCAAATAAATTCATTAAAAATCCTACAATGTGATTTTCTGGATATTTTTTCCTCATTTTGTCTGTCATAGTTGAAGTGTACCTATGATGAAAATTACAGGCCTCATCTTTTTAAGTGGGAGGACTTGCACAATTGGTGGCTGACTAAATACTTTTTTGCCCCACTGTATATACTTAATCTATGGCAAGAACTGAAAATGGTTTTCTAGCAATGATCAACAACCAATTTGACAGCTTGAAAATGTTAGAAAAGTATAAATGGGCAAATATTCCACAATCCAGGTGTGGAAAGTTCTTCGACTTACCCAGAAATACTCCGTTGTAATTGCTGCCAAAGGTGCTTCTACAAAGTATTGACTCACGGGTGTGAAATTTCCTTTTCAATAAATTTGCAAAAATGTCAACATCTTTTCACTTGATCATTATGGGATAGTGTGTGTAGGTGGATGAGAGAGAAATCCATTGAATTCAGGCTGTAACGCAACAATGTGAAATCAGTCAAGGTGTATAAATACTTTCATTGGCATTGTATAAGCCTAAAACGTCTGTTACATAGTGTTTGTACTGAGTAGGCTATATGATAACAAATGCCTATTTCATTACTTCCATTGAACTACTTTTTTTTTTTTTCATGCACTTTTTTTGAATGAGGAAATGTGTGCAGTTCAAGTTCATGCAGATTTTTTTTTAAACGTGTATGTTCAATAGAATAAAATCTAATTTTGTGTTAGACTTGCTTGAGGCTCTCTTTAGTATACGTACATCTGATCTCACCCTATTCTGTGTACACACAATAGCGCTTTATAAGCAAATATACACTTACTAAATATACCTACACATACTAACACCTACTGTACACGTCAAAATTGTTTACGTAGTGGGGATGGGTAAACCCTCCTGAAAGTGTGTTTTATTATCTGTGTGTGTTTGTACCTGAGGGAGTGTGTCTGTAATCTGTATCACCTCTCTTCCAGGAGGAGGAGGTTCCAGAGGTGCTGCTGGTGAAGGAGGAGGAGGGGTGTGAGGAGGGTCTGGGGAACCCTGAGGGGAACATGGTCGTGGAGGACAACCAGACTACACCTCCTCCTGAACCCACAGAGGAACCAGCTGAGCAGCACAGGACCACACACAGTCTCACTGAGGTGAGCCCACTGTGAACTACTGTCTGAATGGTATTCGGTCAGGGCCTGAATCCACACAACCTCAGAGCAGGAGTACTGATCTAGCATCAGTTTTGCCTTTTAGATCATAACGAACAAGATTTATATGGAAAGATATATGGACCATGCCTTCGAATTATCAAACTATTAAAGAATGTCAAGTAATCAAATTAACTAACATGTTTGCATTGTACTCATAGCAATCCCTCATAGCTCCATAGCAGGGTGCTCATATCAGATTTCTGGATCCAACATCCTCTCACACTGTATCTCTTACAGTCAGTAGACATGGAGGATGGGAACCCTGATCTGCTGCTGGTCAAAGAGGAGACAATAGAAGATGGACCAGAGAGCATTGATCTGCTGAATGGACTAAAGATGGGGGAGCAAGGTAAGGGAGTAATACATAAAACCTACATACAGTAATAGTTATTCAATGGAAATAGTGACGCTTCTGGCTATATATTTTTTTTCTTCAATAAAGGAAATCAATACAATTTATGTTAAATACAAAAACACAATATATAAACCTGACAAAACAAAACACGTGGAGTTTTTTAGTCGTGTTTATAAAGTATATTTTCTAACTTTTTCCTGCAGGTGATTGGCTGGAGGCTAACAGAGGAGACTGGGTGGATATCTTGGATTCCCAGATCCAGACCGGTGCAGCCAAAGGCCCAGGGGACAACTTTACTGAGCAGGCCAGGACCAGAGGTGACATAGTGGAGGTCAGTGGATGGGACAGTGTCCTCAACTCTGGGCTGGGGAACAACACTGTCAACCAGAAACAGACAGTCGAACACAAAACAACAACCAAACTGGAACACAAAATAACATCCGGATTTAGTCTCCATGACAACAGATTGGCTGCGACCAGGACGAAGCATAGATTTGGTCCGCGGGGACGGGGAGGTGTCAGTATGCAGCTGGAGAGAACAGACACAGACTCTGCTAGCGATGCTCCGTCCTGCTCCTATAGTTGTGATTCAGAGAGACTGATGGCGCCTCAGGTTAATCCCCTACCAGGTGCTGCCTTCAGCCTGCCTTCTATAGGATCTATCAACTGGAACATGGACCCTGCAACAACACAGACACTCCCTGGCCTTCATCCTCACATTCCCCTAATGTTAAATCAGACCTCAGACAATGCCAGTGCCTCAACACTAAATGGATACACAAGCCCTTTGACAAATGACAGTAGTTGTGACGCTATCAGCAGATCCGGTGGAAAAGAGAAGCACTTCCCGTGTTCTTTCTGTGGGAAAGCCTTCAGTTTCCCCAAACAGTTGGAGATCCACCAGAGGATGCACACGGGGGAGAAACCATTCGGCTGCCATCTTTGCCGGGTGAGTTTCTCCCAGTTGTCCAACCTGAAGAGGCACCAGAGGGTCCACACAGGGGAGAAACCCTACAGCTGCCCCGAGTGTCACATGCGCTTCACCCAAGCTGGCAGCCTGAAGAGGCACCTGAAGGTCCACACGGGAGAACGGCTGTTCGCCTGTACGCACTGCGGGAAGAGGTTCTCAGAGAGGAGCTATCTCAGGATACACCAGCAGAAAAACCATTCCACTCTATAGAATAGACATAATTCCACTTAATTGTTTTACATTTAGATCAAGCTTTGCATTTAAGACAATGTTCATTGTTGTCAGCCAAAAAGATCCACAGGTGCGCTTTGAATAATGAGGTTAACAGATTTCAGTGTTGAACATTCCTGGGTAGAATATTGCATCCTGACATTGTGTGATATATAGAGCATATATAAAAAGTATGTTACATATTGTGTTTGTACTGAGTAGGTTATGAGGTTCACAAATTCCTATTCCATTACATCCATAGAACGACACATTTTTAATGAGAAAATGAATGCAGTTTATCAAGTTCATGCCGATTTTTGTTGACATGTATATGTGTGATTTTCATATGGTGTATTTGACACCTTGTTTAATAAACACAAAATGGGACTTTTCATTGTGAGTCTTCAGTATTCATCACATCTGATCTCACCCTATTCTGCAAACACCAATACAACCTTCAAAGGGCCCGATTCAATCAAATCCACTTTAGGCAACATCTACATAGCTGATGTTTTGAGGTGTCGGAGGTGGAACTGAAGGTAGCACTGTCAAATCCACAAGCAGCTCCAGGCATTATACCTAAAGCGGACATTGCCATTGGCTGCACAAGTCTCATTAAGAGAGATCCCATGCAGCCTTTACAATTTTGAACAATGGAATTTGAGATGTAATCTATACCCTGATTAGGCCTCGTTTGAATGATTTTCAATTTGAGCGTCACTATTTCTGTACAGCATACACTTTCTCATTCTGAACTTCTAACGCGAGTGGGACGGGTGTAGCTTCGTGACAATGATCACGAGCTGCTGGTCACCGATTTGACAATTCCGCCACCAAAACAGCTATTGCAGGTGTCTGCTATAGCCTATTAATGATTGCTCCTATTGAATCCAAGCCTTAATATACCTACACATGCTAACAAACACCTCCTGTACACATCAAAATATTTGGCAGGTTTGTCTGACTTTTGACTTATAGCTGACTCATATTTACCTACGACACATTTATGTCCACCATGATGGGTTTAACAATTAAGTAATTTTGTAACTACAGTATAGGACTCAAACATAGTGGGGATGGGTAAACACTTCGGGGCCATACTTTTGAACATTAGGAAAAAGTAGAAGTTCAAGGTTAAGCATCAGCCAATTAAAATCATTGATGTAGTCACGCGTGATCAAAAGCTACATGTTAGCTGTTCCCATTACATAACCTTGCACATTTAGCCCTATGATAACCTCACCAGGTGGCTGATTATTTCCTGTAACAAATTATGTATCAGCCAATTAAAACCCTTGGACTTGTTCACGGAAGCTTCATCAGAGAAGTACAACAGCACATACTGATAATCAAAGCAACTACATCAAGTGTATTTCACTGACTGGTCAAATTGCTCTTTGTATAGAGTGCCTAGCTCCATGTAACTGTGGCAAGGGTTCGAATCTCACGTTTTCTCTCCCCCCCTGAAATGTAAAATGACATTTATTGTGTGTTGAAAGGACGTAGCCTACAGCCAACCGTTTGAAAATTAAGATCAAGAATGAATTTAATAAGGAGCTACCTCTTTCTTCAGCCTTGTAGACAAACACACTAAAAATGCTTCACTGATGAAGAGTGACAAACTTTGTCCCTTTAGGTTGTTGCTGGTGTTTTATAGTCAGATAATGATAGTGCCTTAATTCATGTTTACTTGACATGAAGTAGTGAATATGTGTGTACTGTAATGTTGAACCTTTTCAAAGGTATTCTAAAATAAATGTTATCAAAGTGAGGGTACCAGATTTACAGAAAATGGTTACCATAGTGAGAAGTTATTCTACTTTCACATGTATCGCAATAAAAGTACTGTACTTCAAAGTTGAGTGTATGACCATTTAAAAAAAATTTAATACAAAATTGACCCTGTGCTGACAGACATTATTTAAAAAAAATCATTACAGGGACTGAGTTTCCTTTATCTCAGTCTAACCAAAATATACTTAATTCTTCAATCAACACATATGGAACGTTTGTATAATGACCTCCAATGGCTCCATATTGTTTAGTGTTAGAGATGGGCTTGACTGTGGTTATTTTATAATGTCATGTTTCTGTGTGTACAGCAAAGAGTTTATTTCATAAACCTTTATGCTTTTCTGTTCAATTAGTGTTTATAGTCTGCAGTTCATGAGGACCTGCTGATATCCAGTGTTGCTTGCAGGAGAAAGTGGACCTCCTGAAGCGGCTGGTCACAACCTGGCCCCGGATCAGAACTCTGGATCAGGAGCCGTCGCTCTTCCTTCCCGAGTTGCAACTAGGACCCGACCACGAGGGACAGAGACTCCACCACCACCACACAGAACACAACCAGTGGACAGGTGGACTGAACAACAGTCCTGGTGGTCATCAGAGAGACAGAGGCTCCAGTCAGGGATCCAGTCTGCAGCCCAGACCCTTCTCTTCACAGTCTCAGTGCAGGGATGAAGCAGGGCCTGGGGCTGATAGACCCTCCTGTTCCTATGATACAAACACCAGTGCCCATGATTAAAAAATCAGGTCACCCTGGGCTTCAGCCTCCACAGAGAGTCTATCTCAAGTCTGTCATCTCCTTCAGGATCTTGTTTAATGCCTGCTGACTGGGTTCATAGAAGGTCTGGGTCTGGGTCTAGACTTCCTCAGTTACCTCATGGTTACCCCACCAATACAGACAGGGGCAGGATGGGCGTTCACCACAAGAGGTACCTAGCCCGCTCTCTAAGCAGAATCTCTCCCACTGGGTTGTGGAGGCTATCTCCCTGGCATATAGCAGCAAGGGTTACCTACTGTAGTGTGGTACCAACTCCACTAGGGGTCTGGCAGCGTGTTGGGCGTTGTTTAAAGGGTTGACTGTAGGAGATATTTGTGCTGTGGCGAGTTGGGCATCACCACACACTTTTGTGAGGTTTTATCGCTTGGATGTCACTGCTCCGTGTTTAGCCCACAGCATGCTTACTGCGGAGACAGCCGTTTGGACTCGCACCACCCGTTACTGGGCTCTGTGAAGAGTGGTATTAAATTGAAGGAATGAGTCCGAGCTTTACGCTTATCACCTATGGAAGGCGGGACTGCCAGCGAGGAGTGGATTTCAGACCCTTCGATCATAGTATGTTATACCTTGTTTCCCTCCTTCAGGGAACAGTAGTCATAACGTTACATTTGCTATTCTGTTAGGGCCCTCAACAGAGCTTTAGTGATAGATTACCACAGTTCGAGTGGGGCAGAAAGTTTCCTATGCTGAGGCAGTAAAGAGAGGATGGAGGTGAGTAATTTGACAGGGAGCCCCCTAGTGAGTAGGTCTGAAGAGAGAGATCCAGAGAGGATGATTTTTAGTAAGGTAGGATTTGAGTTTATTGCTATGGTTATTAAATGTACTGCACTGATGGAGCATAAATCCCAGGAAATAGATGTGGTAGTGACAGCAGCAGAGACATTGTTGGGTGTAAGAGTTTAGCGCAGAAGATCAACAGGGGGGTTAACCTCTCTGTGCACGGAACCCGGTAGCGGGATAAAATTCGACAACATACGGTGATCGCTACATAAATAGTCATATTAAACATTCATGAAAATACAAGTGTCTCACATGTTTCGAAAGCCTAGAATCTTGCTAATCCAACTGCGTTGTCAGATTTTAAAAAGGATTTACTGTGAAAGAATACGTTGCGATTATCTGAGGATAGAGCCCCATAAAAAACAACTATTTCAACCAGCACAGGCGTAACAAAATCACAAACTGCAATAAAATAAATTGTTTACCTTTGACGATCTTCCTCTGTTTGCAATCCCAATGCTCATTGTTACAATTGTTTTTTCGTTTGATAAAATCCATTTTTATAGCCTTACACGAAACATTTTGTGAACCGCTTGTGTTGTGAATTCCGTCTGATTCCATTTTTGACGACACATTCGAGGTAAATACACACACAGAACATGTATTTTCCAGTCTTTGGTTTCATTGCAATCAACTGGTTTGTTTGTAACACAACTAAGCCTGATGGGTCATTTCGCGGGACGTATTGAAGACAAGTAATGACATTGTGCACCAATGATTTGCCCGCTGTTTCGTTGATTGACTGTATTTTAACCCAATGACTACTGATCGTCTTGAAATCTAGCTGGGTAGATAGCCAATGAGCTGAGGTAAACGGCAATATGTAATGTTTATGTGTTGGAAGACCAACCCATGTAGTAAACTCCGGCGTAAAGAGGTTTATTCGCCATTGACGATTCATACCGGAAGGAGCAACGCTCCTGTTTATATATCAATCAGTATGGCAACTAAGTCAGGAAAAGCTCAATCTAAGTCTAGATATACAGATGTACACACAATTTTAGAAGAAATTGATAGAGGACGATTCATTTAGCGATTCCCAAATGGAGGAATATTTTTTGAACGGAGAGGACATCGTTTTGGACTGGTAAGATCTTCTCATGCTAATGCCGTTGTTTGAAATTAATAATATAAAATATTATTTGTGAAATGAAATAGCCTATTTGAGGCTGTTGAGGGGAGGGCAGGCCCACAACAATGGCCAAAGGGAAATGGAGACAGTAGATACAGCTGGTCTGTTGTAATATAATAAAGACAGATCTAGCTGGTCTGTCATAATATAATAGAGACAGTAGATCTAGCAGGTCTATAATAATATATTCAACCTTATGTTCCCTGTACTCTATATCTGTTTATTATACCTGTTGATACAGGGCTCATATGTGAAACTATTCTAACTGAACATTTTCTTTCACAGTGACACTGACTCCAACTGGGAGCCCCCAGTGCCAAGGTGTCCATCCCCCGCTGAAGCTGGTTCATCCAGCTCCTGCCACAAGTGGTGTTCATCTGCCCAAATGTATTTCTGCAGGCATGGATGTGCTATGGCACCTGGCATCAGCAGCATAATATTGTGTAGAGGACTGAGGGTCTTCCAAATATTGAAAGTGTTATTTTGTAAATGTGTATTTTTTTTCTTCATGTTTTTTCTATAAAATAAAATAAAATGGGGGGGGGGGGGTGTTAGAATACCATTTTGGATTTTTGTATATAGTTATTCCATTCAAAATGTATAACTTCACCAATTTGGCCACTTGGGTACATTTGGGCTACTTGTGTGGGACACCTGGGTGACTTCATGATAAATGTCATGTAGCACACTCATTTTGGAAGTTATCATTCTGAAACTTTGCACAAGTACGGTTGCCCTCTTATGTTTTTCACTGAAATTGTCCCCATCATCCTATCTGAATGTTTGTTTTATCTTGTTCATTTTAAAGATGATACAACAATAAAAAGAAAACGTATGTTTTTTTCAAACCAGATCTATTGTGTTATATTCTCCTACATTCAATTCACATTTACACAAACTTCAGAGTGTTTTCTTTCAAATGGTACCAAGAATATGCATACCCTTGGTTCTGTGCCTGAGCTCCAGGCAGTTAGATTTGGGTATGTCTTCAGGCGGAAATTGAAAAAAGTAGCTCTAAGAGGTTAAGCCGTACACTCCACAGAGCTGGGCTTTACGGAAGAGTGGCAAGAAAAACGCCATTGCTTAAAGAAAAAAATAAGCAAATAAGTTTGGCTTTCACCAAAAGGAACTTGGGAGGCACCCCAAACATATGGAAGAAGGTACTCTGGTCAGCTGAGACTAAAATGTAGCTTTTTGGCCATCAAGGAAAACGCTACGTCTGGCACAAACTCAACACCTCCCATCACCCCGAGAACACTATCCCCACAGTGAAGCATGGTGGTGGCAGCATCATGTTGTGGGGATGTTTTTCATCGGCAGGGACTGGGAAACTGGTCCGAATTGAAGGAATGATGGATGGTGCTAAATACAGGGAAATGCTTGAGGGAAACCGGTTTCAGTCTTCCAGAGATTTGAGACTGGGACAGAGGTTCACCTTCCAGCAAGACAATGACCCTAAGCACACTGCTAAAGCAACACTCGAGTGGTTTAAGGGGAAATATTTAAATGTCTTGGAATGGCCTAGTCAAAGCCCAGACCTCCATCCAAATGGGAATCTGTGGTATGACTTAAAGATTGCTGTACACCAGTGGAACCCATCCAACTTGAAGGAGCTAGAGCAGTTTTGCCTTAAAGAATGGGCAAAAATACCAGTGGCTAGATGTGCCAAACTTATAGAGACATACCCCAAAATACGTGCAGCTGTAATTGCTGCAAAAGGTGGCTCTACAAAGTATTAACTTTGGGGCGGGTTGAATAGCTATGCACACTCAAGTTCTGCTTTTTGTCTTATTTCTTGTTTGTTTCAAATATTGTGCATCTTCAAAGGGGTTGGCATGTTGTTTAAAGCAAATGATACAAACACCTAAAGAAAAATCCATTTTAATTCCAGGTTGTAAGGCAACAAAATGGAAAAAATGCCAAGGGGGATGAATACTTTTGCAAGTCACTGTATGTTACTTATGTTTTATCTATAACATTTCTTGCACAACTAACTTAATTATCACTTTACACATTTATTTTGGGATCAAGCCCTAAACATTATTTGCCTCATGACCTGCGAATATGGAGAAGCAGTCTCATTTCATTCAAGCGCATTTTCATCCACATTCCCTCTCCTCGATTACCTTTGACCTTTTTCAAAAGGAGGCCGGAGGAGAGAAGACTCCGGAGTCCATGATCAGTATTTCCGTAAATGACCTAAAAGGAATGGTTGGCAAGGACAGAGACCTATAGGTTTGAAGGAAGCCAAGGAGACTAAGGCCAATTTGAATTCAAAATGATAAACAAGCAAATACAAAATCAACACATCAAAAGGACAACATGATATCTCATTTATTAACAAATTTGCTCACCTATTTATTTAGTACAAAACTAACTACTGTTCAGTCCTGGTAGTTAATTGCACTCACCTGGTGTCCTAGGTCTAAATTAGTCCCTTATTAGGAGAAGATGAAACCCAGAAGGGTTTTGGCCCTCCAGGACTGACATTGAACAGCGCTGAGGGACTTAGTAATCCAAAAAACCCTCTTACCGCAAGACACTTCACATGATAACTATAATATGTCAGCTAAAGAATGGTTCCCAGACATCCCCTGTATACATCTTAAGCCACAGTCATAAGGCTATGACTTCTCCTCATTGTGGACACTCCTATGTTTGATAAGGTTACTCTGAAAGGAGAAGCTCTTGTAACACAGCTTGCACATGAAGGGCCTCTCCTTGGTGTGAACAGTCTGGTGCTGCTTCACATAGTTCGCATGAGCGAAGCGCTTTCCACATGTGGGGCAGGCATACGGCTTGTCAGCGTCCGTCTTAATGCTCGGCCTACCACGTTGTGACCCAATGACACCAGATGAGGTAGAGGGAGAAGTAGGAGCCAACTTCGAGCTACCTCCTTGAGCCAACTTCGAGCTACCTCCTCTAGCCATTGTTTGGGTGTTGTTGGGATTGTGTGCTGTGTTATAGGCTAGGTACCTCTCATGGTGAACACCTATCCTGACCCTGTCTCCATTCGTGGGGTTACCATGAGGCAGCTGAGGAAGGCTAGGTCCAGGTCCAGGCCTTCTATGAACCCAGTCACCAGACATTAGATGAGACCCTGAAGGAGAAGACCGACTTCCTGAAAGATTACCACCAGGGCGGTCTCCCACCACTCTCTGTGAAGGCTGAAGCCCAGGGTGACCTGCTCTATTCATCATGGATACTATGGTGTTTGCATCATATGAAAAGGAGGATTTCTCTCTATCAGCCCCAGGCCCTGCTTCATCCCTGCACTGAGACTGTGAAGAGAAGGTTCTGGGCTGCAGACTGGATCCCTGACTGGAACCTCCGTCTCTCTGATGACCACCAGGACTGAGGTTGTTCAGTCCACCTGTCCACTGGTTGTGTTCTGTGTGGTGGTGGAGTCTCTCAAACTCGCGTTTAGGTCCTGGTTCTGACTCAGAAAGGAAGAGGGAAGGCTCCTGGTTCAGGATCCTGATCCGGGGCCAGGTTTGGTGATCAGCCGCTTCAGAGGTCCACTCTCCCCCACCAGTAACACTGGATATCAGCAGATCTTCTTCGACTGCAGACTGCAAAAAAAGATTGTACAGAAAAGCTTAAAGGTTTATATAAAAAACTCTTTGCTGTACACACAGAAACATGACATGATATTATAAACTGTTAACCACAGCCAAGCCCATCTCTAATACTGTGATATAAGTACCTTAACAATTTGGAGCCATTGGAGTGTATTATTAAAACAATTCCATGTGTGTTGATTTAAGAATGAAGTATAATGTTTTGGTTTGACTGAGATAAGAGAAACTGAGTCCCTAAAAATACAAATAAAAAATCAGGTTAGCAGTCAATTCTGTATTTAATTTCAACGGAATAGCCATAAGCTCACATAACTTTGAAGTACATTAACTTTATCGCACAAAACGATACGTGACAAGTAAAATATATTTTCTCACTGTTAATGTAACCAGGTAGAAGTTTGGGGTCAGACCCCGACCCTACTTGGTATCGGAAAATTAAAGGGAAACAGTATGGCAGTCTGCAGTCTCTCTTACTTGGCCAACACTGTCCGCGCTTTGCTAAAAAGCGTGTTATTCAAGCAGTGTTGCGCGCTGTTAGACAATGGTCATCGGTCAGATATTCTTGCTTCACGGTGAGCTACAACCGACAGACGGGGATACAGTGTGTGTGTGTGTGTGAGAACATTACGTTGACTATTGTAATGCAGATTAGTTACTGTCGCTATTCATAAATGAAGTACATGACATGCTCCATTTCTCTGATAATGTGTAACTAGCCCGTTTGAGTCATTCCGTGTGGGTTACAGATAAGAAACGGTATGTTACTTTTTGCTGATTGTATTGATTTTTGTGAAAGCTCAGACACACCGGTAGGATTGTCAAACGTTTGCCTGCCGACAGTACCTCTGAACAGTGTCGACAGCCAGTACCAGACCATGGCCAAATGTTTAGCTATCGTTAGCGTATTCGCTAGCTAGCACAATATAGCTAGCTAAGGACACTGCACTAACACAGGTAGCTGTTTCATGGAAACTAATCCATTTTGCTTCCATTACTAGCTATAGTGGTTAGGTTGCTGGGAGGAAGTATTTATTGTTGTATGCATTGCGTCTGTGCACTTAGCTAGCTAACGTTAACATCCAATAGCTTACACTGCATATGAAGTGTGACTGGCTCATGACACTGCATATGAAGTGTGACTGGCTCATGACATTTAACCGTGGATGTAGAGAAAATGCCCTATTTCCCCCACTTTTGTTGTCAGTCCTTTTATTCCCCCAGTTCGTGCTCTCGGATTGGCTCAAAGTCAAGTTGTTGGCCAATGACGAGCATTATGATTCTTCAAGTAGAAACCGCAGGTTCGTCGCTACCGGTTCGGCACGCAGCAGGTACCACTTTTGTTCTTGCAAGAGAAGGAACGACCTCCCACTGTGATAAGTACCTATCTGCAGTGAGATTCTCAGTGCATTTCATGCAAAACCAATTGCATTTTCATCTTTAAACCATGCATTGTAGCCATGCTGTATTTCTTACATTGTGTTCCGTATTTGGTTTCAGATTTGGCCTTTGTTAGACCTGAATAGCTATATGAGCTTCTGATAGGCTACTAGAACTATGCATTAGGCATTTTACCAAAATAATGTGAACCTGATCTGCTCCTATACAGACCCATTTATACAGTATCTTCCTCTTGTATACAGTATCTTCCTCTTTTGTCTTAAACAATTTTTTATAAAAAGGGAAACTGGGTTGTGCCTCTGAGGGAGAACCTGAGTACATTCTCGATATTAGACTTTTCTGTACCTTCGCTTTAATAAATACAATTTAGAATACTTTGGAAAAGGTTCATTACACACATCTTCACTACTTTGTCAAGTAAACATGACACTTAATCGGTGAAACATTTTTACAGACATCACACCAACCATCACCATATCTACTCGGCCTCATCATACTCATTCCTTCCTCAGTTCACCTCAACCAGTTCCCTACTACATCCACAATCAACAGAATTAACAACAAACTAACTAGTACTACATTGCATGTCACTATACTCTATACATGGGCCGTGTGCATTTTCTGCTGGTGTATCCTGAGGTAGCTCCTCTCCGAGAACCTCTTCCCGCAGTGCGATCAGCTTCTCTCCCGTGTGGACCTTTGGGTGATTCTTCAGCTGGTGCTGGCAGGAGAACCTCTTCTCACACTGGGGTGCAGCTGTAGGATTTCTCCGCTGCCACATCTGGACAAGTGTGAAACATTGGCCTGGCACAGATGGCAGCCGAACGGTTTGTTCCCCGTGTGCAGGTATTCCCAAACTGGGGTACTCCAAATAAAAATGTGATTCACATTTAAAATTTTCTTCACATTTTCAAACCGTAAATGTATATTTTCCAACGGGGCTATACATTTGGATAAGGTTTATTTCCTGCCCGAGTAGCCTCGTTTTCACTGCGAAATAACAACACAATGTCAACTACAGGTAGCCTAGTCAAATAATTAACGTCCAATCACATTAACCGTTACCTTCTCACGGGATGTCTTCACTCTTGCACAGACATTTAGAAACGAAACATGACAATTTGATTGAGAATAAAGATGACATGTATAAAAGGAACAGATGCATTAATAAGGGGCTAGAAGCATCTTATACGGTGAGCTACTGAGTGGCTAGGACAGGCAAGCTCCATACTATTGTGGAGGACTTAAATCTTCCTGCTCCGCAGATATGGCTGGGACAATGCTGGGGGGAAAGGCCCAAAAAACTATACAGACAATGCATTCCTCAAACAATTGTTTCACGACACATCAGTGACATGGCAGGAGATGTTTTGAAACAATTACTGCTTCGCTTACAAGTCAGTGAATTATGTGTACCTGACATGATGACTCCTTGCTGTCCCCAGTCCACCTGGCCATGCTGCTGCTCCAGTTTCAACTGACCTGACCCCTAGGACCATGTCCCAGGACTACCTGACATGATGACTCCTTGCTGTCCCCAGTCCACCTGGCCATGCTGCTGCTCCAGTTTCAACTGTTCTGCCTTACTATTATTCAACCATGCTGGTCATTTATGAACATTTGAACATCTTGGCCTTGTTCTGTTATAATCTCCACCCGGCACAGCCAGAAGAGGACTGGCCACCCCACATAGCCTGGTTCCTCTCTAGGTTTCTTCCTAGGTTTTGGCCTTTCTAGGGAGTTTTTCCTAGCCACCGTGCTTCTACACCTGCATTGCTTGCTGTTTGGGGTTTTAGGCTGGGTTTCTGTACAGCACTTTGAGATATCAGCTGATGTACGAAGGGCTATAGAAATAAATTTGATTTGATTTTGATTTGATTTTGGACACTACAGTGAAAATGGTTAACTTTGTTAAAGCAAGGCTCCTGAACTCTCGTGTATTTTCTGCACTATGCAATGATATTGGTAGCAACCATGTAACGCTTTTACAACATACAGAAGTGCGCTGGTTATCAAGGGGTAAAGTATTGACACTTTTTTTTATTGAGAGACCAGCTTAAAGTTCTTTACTGACCATAATTTTCACTTGTCTGACCGCTTACATGATGACGAGTTTCTCACATGACTGGCCTATGATGTTTTTTCTCACCTGAATCTAGGATTACAGATACTCTCCGCAACTATATTCAATGTGACAAAATTGAGGCTATAATTAAGAAGTTGGAGCTCTTTTCTGTCTGCATTAACAAGGACAACACACAGGTCTTTCCATCATTGTATGATTTTTGTTGTGTGCAAATGAACTCAAGCTTACGCACAATGTCATATGTGATATAGCGAAGCACCTGAGTGAGCTGGGTGTGCAACTACGCAGGTACTTTCCCAAAGGGGATGACACAAACAACTGGAATCGTTATCCCTTTTATGCCCTGCCTCCAGTCAACTTACTGATATCTGAACAAGAGAGCCTCATCAAAATTGCACAAGCGGTTCTGTGAAAATCAAATTTAAATCAGAAGCCACTGCCAGATTTCTGGATAAGGCGTTTCTTCTCAGAGTTTCTTGCCTTGGAAAATCGGGCTGTTAAGACACTGATGCCCTTTGCAACCACATACCTATGTGAGAGTGGATTCTCGGCCCTCACTAGCATGAAAACTAAATACAGGCACAGACTGTTTGTGGAAAATGATTTAAGACTCAGACTCTCTCCAATACACCCAACATTGCAGAGTTATGTGCATCCACTCAAGCACACACTTCTCAATTAACCTGTGGCGAGTTATTCACAATTTTTGATGAACAAATAAGGTTTTATATGTAAGATGGCTAAATAAAGAGCAAAATGATTTATTATTATTTGTGCCCTGGTCATATAAGAACTCTTTGTCACTTCCCACAAGCTGGGTTGTGACAAACTCACACTCATTCTTATGTTTAATAAAAGTATCATATAATCTGTGTGGCAGGTTTACAATGATGGCAAAAAAACATTTGAGAGTGCACTGACCCTGGTGCTAAAGGGGGTACGCAGCTGGAATGTTTGAAGGAGTATGGGACTATAACAAGTTTGGGAAACGTTGCTCTGGTGGATCTCCACCTGTTTGGGGAAACTGAAGGCTTTCCCACAGAATGAACACGGGAAGCGCTTCTCTTTGCCACCGGATCTACTGATAGCGTTACTACTACTGTCATTTGTCAATGGGCTTGTGTAGCCATTTAGTGTTGAGCCACTGGCATTGTCTGAGGTCTGGTTTAACATTAGGAGAGTGTGAGGAGGACGAAGGCCAGGCAGTGTCTGATGTCACAGGGTCCATGTTCCAGTTGATAGATCCTATAGAAGGCAGGCTGTAGGCCGCACCTGTTAGGGGGTTAACGTGAGGCACCATCAGTCTCTCTGAATCACAACTATAGGAGCAGGAAGGAGCATCGCTAGCCAAGTCTGTGCCTGTTCTCTCCTGCTGCATACTGACACCTCCCCGTCCCCGCAGACCAAATCTATGTCTCCTCGTCCCCACAGTCAGTTGTTAAGTACGGATGTTGTTTTGTTTTTCGACTGCGTTTCTGGTTGTGGTTAATATGTTATTCCCTAGCCTGAGTTGAGGACGCAGTCCCATCCACTGACCTCCACTATGTCACCTCTGGTCCTGACCTGCTCAGTGATGTCGTCCCCTGGGCTCTTGGCTGCACCGGTCAGGGTCTGGGAATCCAAGATGGTTGCCCAGTCTCCTCTATTAGCCTCCAGCCAACCACCTGCAGGAAGAGGTTAGAAAACTCACTTCATTTTGGTAAATTAACTGGTCAAGTTCAGCCATTATAATGTGTTTTTGTATGTAGACATACATTCTATTGATTTTATTTTATGAATGAGGAACAAAATAGCCTGGCGCATCAATTTTCCTTTTGAAGATCTGTTACTGTATGTAGACTATAGGCATTGTCTTACGTCAGATAGTGAGACGATTACTCCAGGACTGATGAGGGATGGGCCTTGCATAGAAGCGATGCCAGCTGTTGGAAGACTATGGGTTATATGTATTTCATTCTTACCTTGCTCCCCCATCTTTAGTCCACTTTGCAGGTCAATGCTCTCTGGTCCGTCTTCTATCGTCTCCTCTTTGACCAGCAGCAGGTCAGGCTTCCCATCCTCCATGTCTTCTGACTGTAAGAGATACAGTGAGAGGATGTTGGATCAGAAATCTGATATGAGCACCCTGCTATGGAGCATCGTCTGATTGGGGTATGAGTACTATGCAACATTTAGTTAATTTGTTACTATGCAAAAGTATTAGTTGATTTGATTACTTTACACTCTTTAATGGTTTGATAATTCAAAGGCATGGTCCCACACTTAAGACAAAATGAATCAAGACCTGGCCCCGTATCCACAAAGAGTGCTGATCTAGGATCTTTCCATATAATCTCATTCATTACGATCTAAAAGGCAAAACTGATCAAAGATTAGCCCTCCTACTCAGAGTCTTTGTGGATTTGGGCCCTGACCTAATATAATTCAGACAGTAGTTTACAGAGGGCTCACCTCAGTGAGACTGTGTGTGTTCCTGTGCTGCTCAGCTGGTTCCTCTGTGGGTTCAAGAGGAGGTGTAGTCTCGTTGTCCTCCATGACCATGGTCCCCTCAGGGTTCCCCAGACTCTCCTCACACCCCTCCTCCTTCACCAGCAGCACCTCTGAACCCTCCTGGAAGAGACAGGTGATACAGATTAGACATACCCTCAGGCACGTACACACACACAGACACTTTCACCATGGAGTATTAACCCATCCCCACTACGTCTGAGTCCTATACTGTAGTTACATTGTTGTTACAGAATGACTTCATTGTTGTTAAACCCATCATGGTGGATATAAATATGATGTTGTGGGTAAAATAGTCAGCTAGTCAAAAGTCATCAGACAAACCTGACTAAACTATTTTGACGTGAACAGTAGGCGTTTCTTAGTATGTAGGTATGTGTTGGTATATTGGTTATAAAGCACTGTCAGGTGTATGCAAAATAGGGTGAGATTAGATGTGATGTATACTAAAGAGTCTCAATGAAAGTCTTGGAATGAAAAGTCACATTATGTGTTTATTAACCATAAACAAGCTTTAAATACACCAGATGAAAACCACGCATACACACGTCTCAACTAGAAATCAACATGAACTTGATGAACTGCATTCTTTTTCTCATTAAAAGTGTCTCGGGATAAAAAGTAGTTGGAAGTAATGAAATAGGCATTTGTGAACATCATATAGCCTACTCAGTACAAACACAATATGTAACAGACTTTTTATGCTATACTGTTTGTCATTTTACCTTTACATGTTTAAGTAATTTAGCACACTCTTATTCAGAGCGACTTACAGGAGAAATTAGGGTTAAGTGCCTTGCTCAAGGGCACACAGATTTTTCTTAGATTTGAACCAGCCAACTTCCGGTTACTGGCCCAAAGCTCTTAACCGCTAGGCTACCTGCTGTCCTCTAAATGTGACTTATATATTCCACAATGTCTGGGTCTTGCATTTCAACACGCTTGTTTGTTGTGGAAATTGATCCATTACTGCAGTTTACTTTGTGCATGCATCTACTACAGTGCCTTCAGAAAGTATTCAGACCGCTTGACCTTCTCCACATTTTGTTACGTTACAGCCTTATTCTAAAATTGATTAAATAAAAATCTAATCTAATGACAAAGTGAAAAAGATTACATTTAAAAAAACATATTTACATAAGTATTCAGACTATTTGCTATGAGACTCGAAATTGAGCTCTGGTGCATCCTGTTTTCATTGAGCATCCTTGATGTTTCTACAACGTGATTGAAGTCCACCTGTGGTAAATTCAATTGATTCGAGATGATTTGAAAAGGCATACACCTGTCTATATAAGGTCCCACAGTTGACAGTGCATGTCAGAGAAAAACACAAGCCATGAGGTCGAAGGAATTGTCTGTAGAGTTCTGAGACAGGATTGTGTCAAGGCACAGATCTTGGAAAGGGTACCAAAACATTTCTGCAGCATTGAAAGTCCAAGAACACAGTGACCTCCATCATTCTTAAATGGAAGACTTTTGGAACCACCAAGACTCTTTCTAGAGCTGGCCAAAAGGCCAAACTGAACAATCGGGGGAGGAGGGCCTTGGTCAGGGAGGTGACCAAGAACCCGATGGTCACTCTGACAGAGCTCCAGAGTTCCTCTGTGGAGAAGGGAGAACCTTCCAGATGGACAACCATCTCTGCAGCCACTCCTCAGTAAAAGGCACAACAGCGCGCTTAATTTGCCAAAAGGTACCTAAAGACTCTCAGACCATGAGAAACAAGATTCTCTGGTTTGATGAAACCAAGATTCAACTCTTTGGCCTGAATGCCAAGCATCATGTCTGGAGGAAGCCTGGCACCATCATGCTGTGTTTTTTTTGTTTTCAGTGGCAGGGACTGGGAGACTAGTCAGGATTGAGGCAAAGCTGAACGGAGCGAAGTACAGAGATATTCTTGATGAAAAACCTGCTCCAGCGCGCTCAGGACCTCAGACTGGGGCGAAGTTTCACCTTCCAGCAGTACAACGACCCTAAGCACACAGCCAAGACAACGCAGTGTCCTTGAGTGGACTTGAACCCGATCGAACATCTGAAGACCTGAAAATAGCTGTGCAGCAATGCTCCCCATCCAACCTGAAAGCTAGAGAGGATCTGCAGAGAAGAATGTGAGAAACTCCCAAAATACAGGTGTGCCAAGCTTGTAGAGTCATACCCAAAAAGACCCGATGCTGTAATTGATGCCAAAGGTGCTGAGTAAAGGGTCTGAATACTTAAGTAAATGTCATATTTTTATTTTTAATAAATTTGCAAAAATTTCAAAACCTGTTTTTGCTTTGTCATTATGGGGTATTGTGTGTCCATTTGATGGGGGGGGGACTATTTAACCAATTTCAGAATATGGCTGTAACCTAAAGAAATGTGGAAAAAGTCAAGGGGTCTGAATACTTTCCGAAGGCACTGTACGTCATCTTGCTGAATCTACCTTCAATACAGGGTTTAATCTAAATATCAGAAGCTATCGAGTGGAATGATTACTTTCTATGTTATGGAGTGGAATGGTTTTTTTGCAGGTGTATCTTGAGGTAGCTCCTCTCTGAGAACCTCTTCCCGCAGTGCGTACAGGCAAACGGCCTCTCTCCTGTGTGGATCTTCAGGTGCATCTTTAGATGGTCCTGGCGAGAGAACCTCTTCTCACACTGGGGGCAGCTGTAGGGTTTCTCCCCTGTGTGGACCCTCTTGTGCCTTTTCAGGGTGCCAGCCTCAGTGAAGCGCATGTGACACTGGGTGCAGCTGAACCGTTTCTCTTTACTATTGCTTGATGTGGCGCCCCCTCCCTGAGCCTGGGCTCTAGCCCTGTCATTTGGGTTCAAACACTGATCGAAAAGGACGTGGCTGTCTGAATCGGAAGGAACCATCGATGTGGACACTGGGTCGTGATCCCTAAACAAGTGTAAAGGAGAGTGAGTCGCAACATTTGGAAATGTCTCTAAGTTTTCCCTGTAATCTAAGAAATCTCTGCCCTGTGAGTGTCCATCTCCTAGGTTACTATCTGCATTCCATGTGGGGGCAACGTCACCCTCCAATTTCACAGTCACTTCATCTACGACTAGACCCTCCCCTTTCTTATCTCGGCACCCTTCGGAGTACACACTACTACTGTACCGGTTCCAGTCCCCTCTAGACAGATCAGTCTGTGTCTCTAAACACAAGGGCATGTTGCCAGGGTCCATCTCTGTAGTGTAAGAACAAGACGGATCATCACTGCCAGAGTCTAACGATTCACCATGACCACTTGAATGAACCGTCCTCTGGCTTTGGTGAAATACTGGTAAACACTCTGAGCCGGGGGCAGGAGGACAGCCCAGTCTCCGCACCCCCAGTCTCTCTGGTTCTGATATGTGGCCAGAACCTGTGTGTAAGAGCCTGTGTGTTACAGTTAACGTCTTGGTTTCTGTCGCTGACTTGAGAACGACGTTCTGCGTTCCACTGACCTCCGTGATGCTGTGTCGGGTCCTGGGCTGTGTTGGGGTGGTAGTGGGATTTTCCATGGCTACAGGAGGCGCACCAGACTCTCCAGTCTGGATGTCTCTGCTGTGCCGTGTGTCCTTCTGTCCCTCAGTCCTCTCCTGCTTGACTCCAGGACCTGCAGCCTCTGCATCTGCAGACTGACAAGAAAAGTGGTTATTATCAGTACAATGGTTGAATTGGATAACAATGTCAAAGAGAAGTCTCACAAGCTCCCCAATGGCAGATAAATGAGGATGTACATGTAAGCAAGTGAATAGCTGGGGACACTTTTGATTTACAAAGTAACACATTTTTAATGCAACACTATTCCACTAACCTCTATCACGATAACATGCTGGGTTGAGGTTCCACTCCCCTCATCAACAGTGATTGGTTGTTCATCTGTCCATGTGCTGTGTCCTGCTGGCTTCACAAAGCTCCTGTGGCCTTCAGTGAGATGTACTTCACCTGAGAGAGTGATTGGGGGAAAATAGGTTGTTAGATTAGCTACTGTCTGCTCAACAGTGTAGACCCCTTTCTGTGTTTGCAAACATTGCCGCACGAGGGCGAAGTGTACAATTTTGTTGCAGAACTCAGGGGAGTTAAACGAGTCCATAGCATATATATAAATATTTAAAAATGTATCTTCAATAGCTCTTAAACAAAGTGTGCCAAGCCTGCCCCAAAAAGTGGATTTTTATCCATCCTCCCCTGATTTAGAACACATTTTCATATTCATGACACACTTTGTTCAGGAGTTAGTCTCGGTACCAGTCTTAGCTAACATTCCAGTCCTGTCATTTTCCAAAGAGACTGGGCGTTTGGCAATTTCAACATTCATTATGCAGACGGATTTACTGCAAGGTTGCTGATTGTTAGTTGACAGCATCAATATTTTCCATGACAACGCTCTGACATAAGACAATGCCTGCTGCGGTAATTCCCTTGTGAGAAGGCAGTGTCAATGCAAGATCATGTTGTTCAAAGATGACTCCGTCATGAGAGAGAGATATAACGATAGAAAAAAATATTAGCCTACAAGATTCAAATCGAGCTGCATTTGATTTAATAAGAGGAAAGTTATGCAGAACTGGCACCTGTCTTCATTCCTTGCACTGGCTGGTCATCATGACTTGCTTACATTTTTACAATCTTATGCTCATTTCAGTTCTATTTGTTCCTCCTCACTTATACTTTTTTGAATGGACATTAGGAAAAACAGCTCAATGCAGACCAGCGAAGTCTTGAAACTGGAGTAGCCCCGCCAAGCCACGGCAGCTGGGCTTCGCCGATTAGTTATGGTACGCAAAAAGGACCAGCCATACTGTCTGTGTGAACTACAGGGCTCTAAATTAGCATATTGTTAAGGATGCATATCCACTTCCTCGTATCCAAAACACTCTAGATACCCTGTCGACGGCCAAATGGTTTAGCACTTTGGACTTAACGTCAGGCTACTGGCAGGTAGAACTTATTCCCAGCGACGGTAAGGTGGCCGCTTTCTGCAGCAGGAAGGGCCTCTGAGTGAAATGTGATGCCTTTAGGGCTCTGCAACGCACCAGCGACGTTTCAATGTTTAATGGACCGCGTCCTGGCCAGAATACAATGAGAGACTGGCGGCAGGTAGCCTAGTGGTTAGAGCATTGGGCCAGTAACCGAAAGGTTGCTGGATCGATTCCCCGAGCTGACAAGGTAAAAATCTGTCGTTCTGCCCCTGAACAAGGCAGTTGGCCTACTGGGGAACAGTGGGTTGTCATTGTAAATAAGAATTTGCTTAGTTATACTATTAAATGTTTTATCTCGATGACATCATCCTGGGAAGGGATGTCATGGAGACGCGCTAACGCCTGGCACAAGTGTTTAATCGGCTAAGCCAAACCAACCTGAAATTGAAACCCTCCAAGTGCTGTCTCTTCTGCCGACAGAAGAGACATCGTTTCTGAACACAGCATCGCCATAGATCCCCCAAAAATTCTGAAAGTCCAAGAATGGCCCCAGCCTACCTGCGTTTCAGAAGTCTTGTCAGTTCGTCAGCCTGGCCTCGTACTACCGACGTTTTGTCAAAGATTTTGCTGCTGCATGAGCTTACAAAGAAGCATGCTCGTTTCCAGTGGACACCAGAGTGCCAGGAGGCGTTAAAAAAAATGAAAGCTACTCACCACCGCGCCCGTCTTGGGCTATCCACTCAACAGTGGCGACCTCATCCTCGATACAGACGCCAGCAATTTCGGCATTGGAGGTGTCTTGTCCCAGTGAGGAATGCATTCTAGAGTACGGGAGTCAGCGGCTGTCCTCCACCGAGCAAAACTATTGTATCACACGGAGGGAGCTACTGGTAGTAGTGGAGTTTACTACACACTTCCGTCAATACCTGCTTGGAAGACCCTTCATCGTGCGCACCAACCACAGCAGCCTTCGGTGGCTCATAAGGATGAAGGAACCAGAAGGTCAACTGGCGAGGTCGCTCGAGAAGCTTGGAGTATAACTTCAAGGTCATACATCATGCAGGATGCCACCACAAATGCTGACATCCTGTCCAGGAGGCGCTGCCGCCAAACCCCTGCACTATACAGGACCCTACCCAAAATAATGACCGTTTCAGGTACCAGGAAGTGCTGTCTGACCTCAGCCCCAGCATAGCTGATAATGCTGTGGAAGCTACTTTTATGGAGCTCTGCTCAGTGGGGGTAGGAGACCCCAGCCTATAGCCTGCACTCCCTAAAGCTTCTGGAGCTGCCTTCAACGTGGAGTCGGGTCATCGGGACAGTGAAGATGACATGTCGGACGTGGAAATGATTAGCCTCACTGTTCTGTTCCATGGACTGACATGGGCCCCGTGAAGAGATAGCTCGAGGAAGGTCAGGAACGGCCATCGTGGGGGGCCTGTGTCGCCAGTCGGGCCATTGACTGAGGCATATAGGAGCCAGTGGAAGAGACTATGTCAAGAACTCTTATGAGACTATGTCTCATTTCTCTTATGGTGCTTCTACTGTACCGAAGGCGCAGTGTTTTACCCACAGATACTCCTACCTCGTGTGTTCGGGACAGACATCAAGAAGCAGATGCATGACGGCCCAGTAGGTGGTCACATTGGCGTGGAATGCACAAATGCCCGGCTGCAGACAAGACACTACTGGTACCGAAATAGAGAGGATGTCAAACTATGGTGTCGTACATGTACCAGCCGTGCCACTAAAGCCAGACCTTCGAGGAAGCCCCAAGCACCTAGGGGCACTGTCCGCTTGGGAGTACCTAAGGAGAGGATCACCATTGATCTAATGAGCCCCATGAACGAGACAGAATGCTACAATCGCTACTTATTGGTTGTTCAAGACTAGGGTTGCACATTTTGGGGAATATTTAGAGGTGAAAACTTTGTGGGAATTAACAGAAATATTTGAAAATTAATACCATTTAAATGTAGATGTTTTTTTTTACATTGGATATATTTACGATATCATATGGAGACAAACAAACCTTTTACCTTATAATTAGACATAATTGCAAATGATTAAATCCTTCCAATAGAAATAAAAAAAACATTTTAGACATCCTAAATCAACTATTTATCGGATCATCAAGAACTTCAAGGAGAGCGGTTAAATTGTTGTGAAGAAGGCTTCAGGGCGCCCAAGAAAGTCCAGCAAGTGCCAGGACCGTCTCCTAATGTTGATTCAGCTTCGGGATCGGGACACCACCAGTACAGAGCTTGCTCAGGAATGGCAGCAGGCAGGTGTGAGTGCATCTGCACGCACAATGAGGCGAAGACTTTTGGAGGATGGCCTGGTGTCAAGAAGGGCAGCAAAGAAGCCACTTCTCTCCAGGAAAAACATCCGGGACAGACTGATATTTAGAAAAAGGTACAGGGATTGGACTGCTGAGGACTGGGGTAAAGTCATTTTCTCTGATGAATCCCCTTTTCGATTGTTTGGGGCATCCGGAAAAAAGCTTGTCCGGAGAAGACAAGGTGAGCGCTACCATCAGTCCTGTGTCATGCCAACAGTAAAGCATCCTGTGACCATTCATGTGTGGGGTTGCTTCTCAGCCAAGGGTGTGGGCTCACTCACAATTTTGCCTAAGAACACAGCCATGAATAAAGAATGGTACCAACACATCCTCCGAGAGCAACTTCTCCCAACCATTCAGGAACAGTTTGGTGAAGAACAATGCCTTTTCTAGCATGATGGAGCACCTTGCCATAAGGCAAAAGTGATAATTAAGTGGCTCGGGGAACAAAACATCGATATTTTGGGTCCATGGCCAGGAAACTCCCCAGACCTTAATCCCATTGAGAACTTGTGGTCAATCCTCAAGAGGCAGGTGGACAAACAAAAACCCACAAATTCTGACAAACTCCAAGCATTGATTATGCAAGAATGGGCTGCCATCAGTCAGGATGTGGCCCAGAAGTTTAATTGACAGCATGCCAGGGCGGATTGCAGAGGTCTTGACAAAGAAGGCTCAACACTGCAAATATTGACTCTTTGCATCAACTTCATGTAATTGTCAATAAAAGCCTTTGACACTTATGAAATGCTTGTAATTATACTTCAGTATTCCATAGTAACATCTGACAAAAATATCTAAAGACATTGAAGCAGCAAACTTTGTGGAAATTAATATTTGTGTCATTCTCAAAACGTTTGGCCACTACTGTAGATATATAGTTTGGTCACTTATTGAGCAATTCAAAAATCTCTCTCTATATATACACATCAATATCCACAGTACCAGTCAAGCGTTTGGACACACCTACTCATTCCAGGGTTTCTTTATTTGTACTATTTTCTCATTTGTAGAATAATAGTGAAGACAAACTTTTAAATGTATTTATGGAATAATGTAGTTACCAAAAAAGTGTTAAACAAATCAATATGTATTTTATATTTGAGATTCTTCAAAGTAGCCATCCTTTGCCTTGACAGCTTTGCACACTCTTGGCATTCTCCCAACCAGCTTCATGAAGTAGTCACCTGGAATGCATTCCAATAAACAGGTGTGCCTTGTTTAGTTAATTTGTATAATTTCCCTTAATGCAGTTGAGCCAATCACTTGTGTTGTGACAAGGGAGGGGGGTATACAAAAGATAGCCCTATTTGGTAAAAAGACCAAATCCATATTATGGCAAGAACAACTCAAATAAGCAAAGAGAAACAGTCCATCATTACTTTAAGACATGAAAGTCAGTCAATAAGGAACATTTCCAGAACTTTGAAGGTTTCTTTAAGAGCAGTCGCAAAAACCATTAAGCGCTATGATGAAACTGGTTCGCATGAGGACCGCCACAGGAACGGAAGACCCAGAGTTACCTCTGCTGCAGAGGATAAGTTCATTGGAGTTACCAGCCTCAGAAATTGCAGCCCAAATAAATACTTAACAGAGTTCAAGAGGAGACTGAGTGAATCAGGCCTTCATGGTCGAATTGCTGCAAAGAAACCACTACTAAAGGACACCAATAATAAGAAGAGACTTGCTTGGGCCAAGAAACACAAGCAACGGACCAGTGGAAATCTGTGCTTTGGTCTGATGAGTCCAAATGTTAGATTTTGGTTTCCAACCGCCGTATCTTTGTGAGACGCAGAGTAGGTGAACGGATGATCTCACCATGTGTGGTTCCCACCATGAAGCATGGAGGAGATTTGATGGTGTGGTGGTGTTTGGCTGGTGAAATTTATCTGATTTATTTAGAATGTAGAATTATTTAGAATTCAAGGCACACTTAACCAGCATGGCTACCACAGCATCATGCAGTGATACGCCATCCCATTTGGTTTGTGCTTAGTGGGACTATCATTTGTTTTTCAACAGGACAATGACCTAAAACACACCTCCAGGCTGTGTAAGGGCTATTTGACCAAGAAGGAGAGTGATGGGGTGCTGCATCAGATGACCTGGCCTCCACAATCAACTGACCTCAACCCAATTGAGATGGTTTGGGATGAGTTGTACCGCAGAGTGAAGGAAAAGCAGCCAACAAGTGCTCAGCATATGTGGGAACTCCTTCAAGAAGGTTGGAAAAGCATTCCAGGAGAAGCTGGTTGAGAGAATGCCAAGAGTGTGCAAAGCTGTCAAGGCAAAGGATGAATCTCAAATATAAAAAATATTTTCATTTAACACTTTTTAGTTACTATATGATTCCATATGTGTTATTTCTTAGTTTGTCTTCACTATTATTCTACAATGTAGAAAATAGTAAAAATAAAGAAACCCTGGAATGAGTAGCTGTGTCCAAACTTTTAACTGGTACAGTATATTTGACGAAAGAAGCACCTTGCTCTTGCTTGCTGGATAAAAAAAATAGGCTATAGCGTTCACAGTGAATTGGCGGGGAGATTTGAATGGCGAGAGCTTTTCAGGTGTGATGTGATCACATTGGCTGGTGGTAATGGGAAATCCTCTCTTCTCCAGGCACCCAATGTTTATGTTTACAATCAAATGTATTATGTCAGAATGTCCAAATTTAGAATGCTTCTCATGAAATGTATTGAAAATGAAATACAGAAACGTCCTCTCACTGTCAGCTGTGTTTATTTTCAGAAAACTTAACATGTGTAAATATTAGAGATCGACAGATTAATCGGAAATCAGTAATTTTGGACGCCGATTTTGTTTTGTTTTGTTTTACACCTTTTATTTCATCTTTATTTAAGTAGGCAAGTCAGTTAAGAACACATTCTTATTTTCAATGACTGCCTAGGAACGGTGGGTTAACTGCCTTGTTAAGGGGCAGAACGACAGACTTTTACCTTGTCAGCTCAGGGATTCAATCTTGCAACCTTACGGTTAACTAGTCCAACGCTCTAACCACCTGCCTCACGGGGAGCACACCTGTTACGGGAATGCAGTAAGAAGCCAAGGTAAGTTGCTAGCTAGCATTAAACTTAATCATAATCACTAGTTATAACTACACATGGTTGATGATATTACTAGTTTATCTAGCGTGTCCTGCGTTGCATATAATCGATGCAGTGCGCACTCACGAAAAAGGACTGTCGTTGCTCCAACGTGTACCTAACCATAAACACCAATGCCTTTCTTAAAAGCAATACACAGAAGTATATATTTTTAAACTGCATATTTAGCTCAAAGAAATCCAGGTTAGCAGGCAATATTAACCAGGTGAAATTGTGTCACTTCTCTTGCGTTCATTGCACGCAGAGTCAATGGCTCATTGCGAACTAATTTGCCATAATTTTACGTAATTATAACATAACATTGAAGGTTGTGCAAAGTAACAGGAATATTTAGACTGATGGATGCCACCCGTTAGATAAAATACGTAACGGTTCCGTATTTCACTGAAAGAATAAACGTCTTGTTTTCGAGATGATAGTTTCTTGATTCAATCATATTAATGACCTAAGGCTCGCATTTGTGTGTGTTATTATGTTATAATTAAGTCTATGATTTGATAGAGCAGTGTGACTGAGCGATGGTAGGCACCAGCAGGCTCATAAGCATTAATTCAAACAGCACTTTCATGCGTTTTGCCAGCAGCTCTGCTGTTTATGACTTCAAGCCTATCAATTCCCGAGATTAGGCTGGTGTAACGATGTGATGTGAAATGGCTAGCTAGTTAGCGGGGTGCGCGCTAATAGCGTTTCAAACGTCACTCGCTCTGAGACTTGGAGTAGTTGTTCCCCTTGCTCTGCATGGGTAACGCTGCTTCGAGGGTGGCTGTTGTCGTTGTGTTCCTGGTTCGAGCCCAGGTAGGAGCGAGGAGAGGTACGGAAGCTATACTGTTACACTGGCAATACTGAAGTCCCTATAAGAACAACCAATAGTCAAAGGTATATGAAATACAAATGGCATAGAGAGAAATGTTCCTATAATTTCAATAATAACTACAACCTAAAACTTCTTACCTGGGAATATTGAAGACTCATGTTAAAATGAACCACCAGCTTTCATATGTTCTCATGTTCTGAGCAAGGAACTTAAACATTAGCTTTCTTACATGGCACATATTGCACTTACTTTCTTCTCCAACACTTTGTTTTTGCATTATTTAAACCAAATTGAACATGTTTCATTATTTGAGGCTAAATTGATTTTATTGATGTATTAAGTTAAAATAAGTGTTCATTCAGTATTGTTGTAATTGTCATTATTACAAATACATTTATAAAAAATATATATATATATAAAACATTTTTTTATCATAATCGGTCGACCACTAGTAAATATTTGTATGAACATAACAAGATTCAACAACTGAGACACAAACTGAACAAGTTCCAAAGACATGTGATACAGTGTCCCCGAACAAAGGGGGGGTCAAAATCAAAAGTAACAGTCAGTATCTGGTGTGGCCACCAGCTGCATTAAGTACTGCAGTGCATCTCCTCCTCATGGACTGCACCAGATTTGCCCGTTCTTGCTGTGCGATGTTACCCCACTCTTCCACCAAGGCACCGGCAAGTTCCCAGACATTTCTGGGGGGAATGACCCTATGAGGGAAGGGTACCACATGAGGGAGGAGGATGTCTTCCCTGTAAGGCACAGCGTTGAGATTGCCTGCAATGACAACAAGCTCAGTCCGATGATGCTGTGACACACCGCCCCAGACCACGACGGACCCTCCACCTCAATTGATCCCGCTCCAGAGTACAGGCCTCGGTGTAACGCTTATTCCTCCGACGATAAACCCAAATCTGACCATCACCCCTGATGAGACAAAAAACACGGCTCTTCAGTAAAGAGGACTTTTTGCCAGTCCTGTCTGGTCCAGCGACGGTGGGTTTGTGCCCGTAGGCGACGTTGCTGCCGGTGATGACTGGTGAGGACCTGCCTTACAACAGGCCTACAAGCTCTCAGTCCAGCCTCTCTCAGCCTATTGTGGATAGTCTGAGCACTGATGGAGGGATTGTGCGTTCCTGGTGTAACTTGGGCAGTTGTTGTTGCCATCCTGTACCTGTCCCGCAGGTGTGATGTTCGGATGTACCGATCATGTGTAGGTGTTGTTACACGTGGTCTGCCACTGCGAGGATGATCAGCTGTCCATCCTGTCTCCCTGTAGCGCTGTCTTTGTCGTCTCACAGTACAGACATTGCAATTTATTGCCTCGGCCACATCTGCAGTCCTCATGCCTCCTTGCAGCATGCCTAAGGCACATTCACGCAGATGAGCAGGGACCCTGGGCATCTTTCTTTTGGTGTTTTTCAGAGTCAGTAAAGGCCTCTTTAGTGTCCCAGGTTTTCATAACGGTGACCTTAATTGCCTACCGTCTGTAAGCTGTTAGTGTCTTAACGACCGTTCCACAGGTGCATGTTCATTAATTGTTTATGGTTCATTGAACAAGCATGGGAAACAGCATTTAAACCCTTTACAATGAAGATCTGTGAATTTATTTGGATTTTTAATTGTTGAGTTTATCTAATTTACATAAGTATTCACACCCCTGAGTCAATACATATTATCACCTTTGGCAGTGATTACAGATGTAAGTCTTTCTGGATTAGTCTAAGAGCTTTGCACACGTGGATTGTACAATTTTTACACTTTATTTTGTATTATTCACGCTCTGTCAAGGTGCCCTTCATTGCGAGGCATTGGAAAACCTCATTGGTCTTTTGAAATTCACTGCTCAACTGAGGGACCTTTAGATAATTATTTATGGGGTACAGAGATGAGGTAGTCATCCAAAAAGCATGTTTAACACTTATTGCACACAGTGAGTCCATGCAATTTATTAAGAAAATGTGGAAACAGTTAAGGGGTGTCAATACTGAAGGCACTGTAACTATGGAAAAATGCTATTTATAATGCTATTTATAATGAATGCTATTTAAGAACTATTGAAGACTGAAATACGTAAATTATAATAATTCAACAACGAATAAAAGTGGTGGATATTTCTCCATCTTCTGATTCAAAATATTATTGTCTTAGTCATGGCACGCTTTGTTTAATCCGAAATCGTATTATCTCATGTTTGGTAGCTATTGACGAGAGAAAATATACACCGAATTCCCAATATAAAAGAAATGTGTTCTCGGTCAGTTTTGAGATTGTCTAGAATTGGCAAGGATGTAAACTAACAACTTTCTGCAAGACATCCAAGTAATCACATCAGATTAATTATTGCATACAATCCAAACACATGCGCAGAGGGGAACGGGGCTAAATGTACCTCTTGCCATTCCTCTGTATCGGTCGAGGATCTTGACACTTCTGGGACGGCTGCCGAGGACACGCTCTCGCATTGTCCTCTCTGCGCGCTCCCGTGACACCTTCAGTTCCAGTAGCTGTAGTTTCCTCCGCAATGTCCTGTTTTCTTTCTGGCTTTGAGTTATTTCTAAACGACACACTGCATAGTCGTCGTCTACGAGTTTACAGATCTCTGCCACGGCTGCGTTTGCTAGCACCTCCATGATGGAGGCTATTTGAGTGTGAAAAACCATAACGTTACCATTACAGTTAGCCATTGTTAGTTAACCTTAGCAGCTAGCTAGCGTTACCTAAATAACACATCAATTAACCAAGTGCTGTCCCTAACGCGAATTAAAGACTGCCTGTGGTAGGTAGGTGTTGCTATGAAATTATATTTGTCTTATTTTGAGTTAATAAATGTCGAAATAACTATAAAACCGCTAAGGTAGTCTTGGTCACTGCTCACTTCCGTTTACTAGTTTTTCTTCGTGTAGTTTTCCGGCAGACTAGACGTTTTGTTGTGTATTGCTGCCTTACACAGGTCGGGGCGTGTATTGCACATTTCGTTTACAAAAAAGGGAAATAAGAAATTGCACAACCACCCAACAAATACAGTTCCTTTAGAAAGTATTCACACCCCTTGACTTTTTCCACAATTTGTTTTTAGTCTTCATTTTTAAATTAATAACATTTAGATTTTTTTTTTACACTGGCCTACATACAAAATCCCATAACCTTTAACGTGGAATTATGTTTTAATATTTTTTTTCCACAAATTATTTAAATGAAAAGATGAAATGTCTAAAGTCAATAAGTATTCAACCCTTTGTTATGGCAAGCCTAAATAAGTTCAGGAGTAAAAATTTGCTTAACAAGTCAGAGTGACTCCGTGCAATTTGTGTGCAATCATGTTAAACATGATTTTTGAATAACTACCTCATCTCTGTACCCCACACATACAATTATCTGTAATGTCCCTCCGTCGAGCAGTGACTTTCAAACACAAATTCAACCACAAAGACTAGGGAGGTAATCCAATGCCTTGCAAAGAAGGGCACTTATTGGTAGCTGGTTGAGAAGAAAAAAATACCTTGAATATACCTTTGAGTATGGGGAAGTTATTAATTACACTTTGGATGGTGTATCAATACACTCAGTCACTACAAAAACACGTGTCCTTCCTAACTCAGTTGCCGGAGAGGAAGAAAACCGCCCAGGGATTTCAACATGAGGCCAATGGTGATTTTAAAACAGTTAGAGTTTAATGGGTGCAAGATGAATAACTGAAGATGGATCGACAACATTGTAGTTACTCTACAATACTAACCTAAATGACAGAGTGAAAAGAAGTAAGCCTGTACAGAATACAAATATGTTTGGAATAAGGCACCAAAGTAAAACTGCAAAAAAATGTTGCAAAGAAATTAACTTTTTGTCCTGAATACAAAGCGTTATGTTTGGGGCATATCTAACACAGCACATCACTGAGTACCACCTCTTCATATTTTCAAGCATGGTGGTGGCTGCATCATGCTATGGATATGCTTGTCATCGGCAAGGACTAGGGATAAAAATAAATGGAATAGAGCAATACAGGTATGCAATGCTCTGAGACTTACCCATAAAGACTCACATTTCCCATTCCCATTACAAACATTTATTAATTGCTTTTTTTCTGGCTACTCTTCCATAAAGTCCAGCTCTTTGGAGTGTATGGCTTAAAGTGGTCCTATGGACAGATACTCCAATCTCCGCTGTGGAGCTATGCAGCTCCTTCAGGGTTATCTTTGGTCTCTTTGTTGCCTCTCTGATTAATGCCTTCCTTGCCTGGTCCGTGAATTTTGTTGGGTGGCCCTCTCTTGGCAGGTTTGTTTTTAATAATGGATTTAATGGTGATGTTCAAAGTTTCTGATATTTTTTTATAACCCAACCCTGATCTGTACTTCTCCACAACTTTGTCCCTGACCTGTTTGGAGAGATCCTTGGTCTTTATGGTGCTTAGTGGTGTTGCAGACTCTGGGGCCTTTCAGAACAGTTGTGTATACATACTGAGATCATGTGACAGATCATGTGACAGTTAGATTGCACACAGGTGGACTTTATTTAACTCATTATGTGACTTCTGAAGGTAATTGGTTGCACCAGATCTTATTTAGGGACTTCATAGCAAAGGAGGTGAATACATATGCACAAACCACTTTTCCATTTTTTTTTCTTCGATTGATCGCCCTAACATTTGTCACCTCAATCTCCATGACCCTTATAGGACACTCCAGGAACTCGGGATCATGATTCCCACCACAATTGCAACACCGTCATCCTTCTACATACCGTTCTTCAGTATACTCCATCTGTCTGCACACACTTGAAACATGGCCAAATCCTTTACAATTCTTGCACTGCAAAGGTTTGGGGACGAAAGCTCTTACAGCGTGTCCTACATAACCGAGCTTCACGTGCGTCGGTATTTGCTCTGAATCAAAAAACAACAGGACCGACAGACGATGTTTCTACATTCACCCAGTGGGTCAGACGCCAGGCACCATGTACTGCCATGTTGTGTTGTCATGTTGTGTTGCTACCATGCTGTGTTGTTGTCTTAGGTCTTTCTTTGTGTAGTGTTGTGGTTGCTCTCTTGTCATGTGTTTTTTTTCCTACATTTTGTCCACACAGAAGACCTTTTTGCCTTTTGGTAGGCCGTCATTGTAAATAAGAATTTGTTCTTAACAGACTTTCCTAGTTAAACAAATAAAATATGACTCCTTTGACAGGTGCTCTACTCCGAAGTTCAAAACAAAAAAAACTTGTGTCCGGATTCTTGTGAGGCTCACTGCAATCTTCCTCTGTTCTTCAGATATTCAATTAATCAAAGTAAGACCACTCCTGCTTGCTCTGACAGACTTTTCCCAAGAGCATACTTCAACATTTTCGACACCTTAGATGGGTCTCCCACATATACTGTACATCCTTACTCAACAAATGCATCCCAACAAGAAGCGATTCATTATCATTCATACACGTATCCTCCACTCCAATTTTAGACAATTCACTTTTTGTTCCAGTTTTCAATACTACTTGTCTATTTAGAACATTAGTCTTCACCAACTTCGCTTGACGCTCTGCTTGATTTCAACTCAGCATCCACTTACACCATCTTTCGTGCCCAACAAAAAACATCCCACCATTTTCTCCCACTGTTTACTTCCGTTTACACTGAAGAGAAGGATGTTATTGGTTGGCATCATAGCTCAAAGTGTGAAATGAAAAAGGTATGCTGTTCTTTGAAATACATTACTGCTTACTACATTACACATCAAATCTCCTATGATCAGTATCTTTCAAGTTGAGAGCAGATTTGTTTAGAAAGAACATTGTGTTAGCAAGAATAGAGTAGAAAATAATAAAATGGCTTTATTCCATCTACATCACCTCAGTAAGGTAAATATTAAACTGTCCTTGTGTTAGCCTAGGTTTACTGTCTCTCTAAAAACATGTATTTACTCAAGTCTGTTTCAAATGACAAGTTAATGAGGAGTATGTGGTTAAAAACATTCTTACCCCAAGGTACTAAACATAACTAAACTAAACTCAGCAAAAAAAGAAACGTCCTCTCACTGTCAATTGCGTTTATTTTCAGCAAACTTACAAATATTTACACATGTTACGAACATGACAGGATTCAACAACTGAGACATAAACTGAACCAGTTCCACAGACATGTGACTAATAGAAATGGAATAATGTGTCTCTGAACAAAGGGGGGGTCAAAATCAAAAGTAACAGTCAGTATCTGGTGTGGCCACCAGCTGCATTAAGTACTGCAGTGCATCTCCTCTTCATGGACTGCACCAGATTTGCCCGTTCTTGCTGTGAGATGTTACCCCACTCTTCCACCAAGGCACCTGCAAGTTCCCAGACATTTCTGGGGGGAATGGCCCTAGCCCTCACCCTCCGATCTAACAGGTCCCAGATGTGCTCAATGGGATTGTGTTAAGGGGTTTTTATGAATAATGACTAAATGATGTATACATTTAAATCAGAACTATAACTAAACATAATACTAATATGTTACTGTATGGATGTATGAGTCTTATTATAATCATAATACTGACTGTAATGTGTGTAGTTTTCGTCAAGAATTAGAACAAGGACTTTCTGTTCCTTGTTAGAAACGAATGGAGCTATCGTCAGACTGGTTGGAATGCTGTGTTCCTTACATGACATCCTGTCTCTACCCAGGGAGGGGAGAGACCTTGGGCTAGTAGTAGATTGTTTAACAGGTGGCAGACAATGTGGGAAGGCTTGTGAACTATATTGCCATTGTATCGGAGAGAAGGAGGAGCAGCATTCAAAACGCTATAACGAAATGTGATGTATATAAACCAATGTACATTGTATTATATTCAGTACTCTCGAGAATAAACGCTATTGATTGATTTTGAGACTGGTCTCTGTCCATTTTATGCAAATGAGTATCTTACAAATTCTTAGAAATGGGCAGAGTGTTTTAATGGAATTGGTTGATGAACATATAGGAATGAAATTCCTTTAAAAGATTGAGATCCGGGCTCTTCGCTGGCCATGGCAGAACACTGACATTCCTGTCTTGCAGGAAATCACACACAGAACGAGCAGTATGGCTGATGGCATTGTCATGCTGGAGGGTCATGTCAGGATGAGCCTGCAGGAAGGGTACCAGATGAGGGAGAAGGATGTCTTCCTTGTAACGCACAGCGTTGAGATTGCCTGCAATGACAACAAGCTCAGTCCGATGATGCTGTGACACACCGTTCCAGACCATGACGGACCCTCCACCTCCAAATCGATCTCGCTTCAGAGTACAGGCCTCAGTGTAATGCTCATTCCTTCGACGATAAACGTGAATCCGACCATCACCCCTGGTGAGACATCGTTAAAAGAGCATTTTTTTGCCAGTCCTGTCTGGTCCAGCGGGTTTGTGCCCATAGGCGACGTTGTTGCCGGTGATGTCTGATGAGAACCAGCCTTACAACAGGCCTACAAGTCCTCAGTCCAGCCTCTCTCAGCCTATTGTGGAGAGTCTGAGCACTGATGGGGGGGATTGTGCGTTCCTGGTGTAACTCAGGCAGTTGCTGTTGCCATCCTGTACCTGTCCCGCAGGTGTGATGTTTGGATGTACTGATCCTGTGCAGGTGTTGTTACACGTGGTCTGCCACTGTGAGGACGATCAGCCAGCTGTCCGTCCTGTCTCCCTGTAGCGCCGTCTTAGGCGTCTCACAGTATGGACATCGCAATTTATTGCCCTGGTCACATCTGCAATCCTCATGCCTCCTTGCAGCATGCCCAAGGCATGTTCACACAGATGAGTAGGGACACTGGGCATCTTTCTTTTGGTGTTTTTCAGAGTCAGTAGAAAGGCCTCTTTAGTGTCCCAAGTTTTCATAACTGTGACCTTAATTGCCTACCGTGTAAGCAGTTAGTGTCCTAATGACCGTTCCACAGGTGCATGTTCATTAATTGTTTATGGTTCATTTGAACAAGCATGGGAAACAGTGTTTAAACCCTTCACAATGATCTGTGAGGTTATTTGGATTTTTACAAATGATCTTTGAAAGACATGGTCCTGAAAAAGGGACATTTCTTTTTTTGAGGAGTTGATAATATGTCAGCTAAAGAATGGTTCTCAGATATTCCCAGTGTGCATCTCAAGCTACACTGCTAACATTTCTCCCCGTTGTGGACACTCCTATGTCAGGTAAGGTTACTCTGGAAAGAGAAGATATTGTAACATAGTTTGCACTTAAGTGCCTCTCCTTAGTGTGAATGGTCTGGTGCTCCTTCAAATAGTTTGCCCTAGCAAAGCGCTTCCTACATGTGGGGCAGGAGTACCGCTTGATGCTCGGCCTCCCACGTAGATAAACTGCATTTATTTTCTCATTAAAAGTCTCTTGGGATTTTTTTTTATTTGATTGGAAGTAATGAAACAGGCATTTGTAAACATCATATAACCTACACAGTACAAACACAAAATGCAACATACTTTTTTTGTTACAGCCTGAATTTAAAATAGTTCAATTCAGATTTTGTCACCGGCCTACACACAATAACCCATAATGTCAAAGTGGAATTATGTTTTTCGACATGTTTACAAATGAATGAAAAATGAAAATCAAATGTCTTGAGTCTGTATTCAACCCATTTGCTATGGAAAGCCTAAATAAGTTCAGGAGTGAAAATGTGCTTAATAAGTCACATAAGCTGCATGGACTCATCACTCTGTGTGCAATAATAGTGTTTAACATGATTTTTGAATGACTACCTCATCTCTGTACCCCAAAAATATCTAATTATCTTTAAGCACCCTCAGTCGAGCAGTGAATTTCAAACACAGATTCAAACACAAAGACCAGGGAGGTTTTCCAATGCCTCGCAAAGAAGGGAACCTTTTGGTAGATGGGGGGGGGGGAAAAAGCAGACATTAAATGCCCCTTTGAACATGAAGTTAATAATTACACTTTGGCTGGTGTAGCAATACACCCAGTCACTACAAAAATACAGACATCTTTCCTAACTCAGTTGCCAGAGAGGAAGGAAACCGCTCAGGGAGTTTAATGGCTCTGATAGGATGAATCAACAACATTGTAATTACTCCACAATAACCTAATTGACAGAGTGAAAAGAAGGAAGCCTGTACAGAATACAAATATTTCAAAACATGCATCATGTTTGCAATAAGGTACCAAAGTAAAACTGCAAAAAATGTGCCGATGAAATTAACTTTTTGTCCTGAATACAAAGCGTTATATTTGGGCCAAATCCAACAACACATCACTGAGTACCACTCTTCATATTTTCAAGCATGGTGGTGGCTGCATCATGTTATGAGTATTATTGTCATCAGCAAGGACTAAGGATACGTTTTAGGATAAACAGAAACGGAATAGAGCTACGCACAGGCAAAATCCTAGCAGAAAACCTGGTTCAGTCTGCTTTCCATCAGACACTGGGAGACAACTTCACCTTTCAGCAGGACAATAACCTAAAACACAAGGCAAAAATTATAATGGAGTTGCTTACCAAGACAAAATTGAATGTTCCTGAGTGGCCTAGATACAGTTTTGACTTAAATATGGCAAGACTTAAATGTCTATCTAGCAATGATCAACAACCAACTTGACAGAGCTTGAAGAATTTGTAAAATAATGTGCAAATATTGTACATTCCAGGTGTCATGCTCTTAGAGACATACTCAGAAAGACTCACAGCTGTAATCACTGCCTAAGGTGATTCTAACATGTATTGAGTCAGGGGTGTGAATACTGAAGTAAATTTGGCTAGTTATATATTTAATCTTTAATACATTTCTAAAAACATGTTCACTTTGTCTTTATGGGGTATTGTGTGTAGACTGAGATTTAAAAAAAATATTTAATACATTTTTAATTCAGGCTGTATTAAACTAAATGTGGAATAAGTAAAGGGGTATGAATAGTTTATGAAGGCACTGTATGCGCCTTATACCGTGTATATCAAATGTCTGGATGCAATATTCAACACTGAAATCTGTTACTCAGGGTTTGATCTAAACATCAGAAGCTATCGAGTAGAATTGTAATTTTCTATGTTATAGAATGGAATGTTTTTTCTGCTGGTGTATGCTGGGATAGCTCCTCTCTGAGAACCTCTTCTCGCAGTGCGTGCAGGCGAACAAACCGCTTTTCTCCCACGTGGACCTTCAGGTGCACATTTAGCTGGTACTGGCGTGAGAACCTCTTCTCACACTGGGGACAGCTGTAGGGTTTCTCCCCTGTGTGGACCCTCATGTGCCTCCTCAGGTCACCAGCCTGGGCGAAGCGCATGTGACACTGGGTACAGCTGAACGGTTTCACCCCTGTGTGGACCCTCTGGTGTTTCTTCACATAGTTCACCTCAGCAAAGCGCTTCCCACACGTGGGGCAGGCATATAGCTTGTCTGGGTCCGTCCTCATGCTCGGCCTCCCACATTGTGATCCAATGACAGCAGAGGAGGTAGAGGCAGGCGCCACCACCATCAGGTGGTTAGTCTTTGAGCTCCTTCCTTGACCTCTAGCCATTGTTTGGCTGTTGTTGGAATTGTGTGCTGTGTTATAGCATAAGTACCTCTTGTGGAGAACACCCATCCTGACCCGGTCTGTATTGGTGGGGTAACCATGAGGTAACTGAGGAAGGCTAGACCCAGGTCCAGGCTTTCTATGAACCCATTCACCAGTCATTAGACAAGACCCTGAAGGAGAAGACCGACTTGCTGATAGACTACCACCAGGGAGGGCTCCTGTCACTCTCTGTGAAGGCTGAAGCCCAGGGTGACCTGCTCTGTTCATCATGGATGCTGTGCTGTTTGTATCATAGGAACAGGAGGGTCTCTCTCTATCAGCCGCAGGCCCTGCTTCATCCCTGCACTGAGACTGTGAAGAGAAGGGTCTGGGCTGCAGACTGGATCCCTGACTGGAGCCTCTGTCTCTCTGATGACCACCAGGACTAAAGTTGTTCAGTCCACATGTCCACTGGTTGTGTTCTACGTGATGGTTGAGTCTTTGTTCCTCGTGGTTCCGTCTTGAATCTGAATCAGGAAGGAATAGTGACGGCTCTTGATCCACTGTCCTGATCCGGGGCCAGGGTTTGTGACCAGCCGCCTCAGAGGTCCAGTCTCTCCTACCAGCAACACCTGATATCAGCAGGTCCTCATGGACTGCAGACTGTAAACACAAATTGAACAGAAGATAATATAAAGGTTTATATAAGGAACGCTTTGCTGTACACACAGAAACATGACATTATAAAATGTTAACCAGTCAACCCTCTCTCTAACACTGTGATTAACATACTTAACAATACAGACCCCTTGGAGTTTATTATAAATAACAAATGTCCATATCTGTTGACTCAAGAATGAAGTATAATGTTTTGGTTCCACTGAGATAAGGGAAACTCAGACCCTGCAATGATACAAAAATAACCAAATCAGTCAGTACAGTTTTTATTTACTTTCAACAAAATGGTCATACAGTCATAACATGAAGTACAGTACTTTTATTGCACAAAACGATACATGACAAGTAGAATAACTTTTCTCACTATGGTAACACTTGACCTTTTCTGTAAATATGGTACCCTCGCTTTGATAAAATTACATTTTAGAATACTTTGGAAAAGGTTCAACATTACGTTACACGGATCTAATCTATTTTGTCAAGTAAATTAAGGCACTATCATTATCCCACTATAAAACACCAGTATCAACCTATAGGGACATAGTTGTCACTTCAACGGTGAAGCATTTTTACAGACACAATCACACCAACCATCACCATATCATATATTTTGCCTTATCACACTCATTCCCTCAATTCACCTCATCCAGTTCCCTGCTACATCCCAAACCAACAGAGTGAACTACAAACACACTAACTAGTAATTTATGATATGTTACAATACTCTATACATGGGCTGTGTGTATTTTCTGTTGGTGTATCCTGAGGTTGCTCCTCTCTGAGAACCTCTTCCCGCAATGCGTACAGGCGAATGGCCTCTCTCCCGTGTGGACCTTCAGGTGCCTCTTCAGCTGGTGCTGGTGGGAGAACCTCCTCTCACACTGGGGACAGCTGTAGGGTTTCTCCCCTGTGTGGACCATATGGTGCCTCTTTAGGTTGAACGAGTGTGAGAAACTGGCCTGGCACAGATGGCAGCTGAATGATTTCTCTCCCGTGTGCATCCTCTGGTGGATCTCCACCTCTATGGGGAAACTGAAGGACTTCTCACAGAACGAGCACGGGAAGCGCTTCTCTTTGGCGCTGTCACCTTTACTGATTCCGTCTCTACTACTGGCATTTGTCAATGGGCTTGTGTAGGTATTTAGTGTTGAGGCACTGGCATTGTCTGAGGTCTGGTTTAACAGGAGAGTGTGAGGAGGATGAAGGCCAGGGAGTGTCTGAGTTGTCGCAGGGTCCATGTTCCAGTTGATAGATCCTATAGAAGGCAGGCTGAAGGCTGCACCTGTTAGGGGGTTAACCTGAGGCGCCATCAGTCTCTCTGAATCACAACTATAGGAGCAGGATGGAGCATCGCTAGCCGAGTCTGTTCTCTCCCTCCACATACGGTCACCTCCCTGTCCCTGCAGAACAAATCTACGCCTCGGCCTGGTCTCAGACAGTTTGCGGTCATGGAGACTAAGATCGGATGTTGTTTTGTGTTTGACTGTCTGTTTCTGTTTGTGGTTAACAGTATTGTACCGCAGCTCAGAGTTGAGGACGCTGTCCCATCCACTGACCTCCACTATGTCGCCTATGGTCCTGGCTTGCTCAGTGATGTCGTCCCCAGGGCCTTTGGCTGCACCTGTCTGGGTCTGGGAATCCAAGTTGACCACCCAGTCTCCTCTGTTAGCCTCCAGCCAACCACCTGCAGGAAGAGGTTAGAAAATAGACTTTACAAACATGGCAGAGAACTCTAGTTTCAAGTTTATACATTATAATGTGTGTTTTTGGATGGAAACATAGGTTGTATTAATTTCATTTTATGAATGATAAAAATTCAGACACCAATTCCCAGGTGAAACACTATTCCCATTGAAGATCTATTACTTTATGTATTTCTTCCTTACCTTGCTCCCCCATCGTTAGTCCACTCAGCAGATCAATGCTCTCTGGTCCGTCCTCTATTGTCTCCTCTTTGACTAGCAGCAGATCAGGCTTCCATTCCTCCATGTCAACTGACTTTAAGAGATAGAGAGAGAGCATGTTGCATCCAGAAATCTGATATGAGCACCCTGCTATGAAGCATCTTCTGATTGGGCAATGAGTGATTGCTATGAATACTATGCAACTGTATTAGTTTATTTGATTCCTTGACAGTCTTTAATGGTTTGATAATTCAAAAGTTATGGTCCCACACAAATTTAATCAAGACCTGGGCCCGTATCTATAAAGAGTCTCAGAGTAGGATTGCTGATCTAGGATCTTTCCAAATAATTATATTCGTTATGATCTAAAAGGCAAAACTGATCCTAGATCAGCACTCCTACTCTGAGAGGCTTTGTGGATACAGATCCTGACCTAATATCATTCAGACAGTAGTTCACAGTGGGCTCACCTCAGTGAGACTGTGTGTGGTCCTGTGCTGCTCAGCTGGTTCCTCTGCGGGTTCAGGAGGAGGTGTAGTCTGGTTGTCCTCCATGACCATGTTCCCCTCAGGCTTCCACAGACCTTCCTCACACCCCTCCCCCTTCACCAGCAGCACCTCTGGACCCTCCTCCTCCTGGAAGAGACAGGTGATACAGATTACACAGACATACACTCCCTCAGGTACATACACACATGTAATAAATACACTTTCAACATGTGAGGAGCCATACTTGTGAACATGGATTATTTCCTGTAACAATTTCCGTATCAGCCTAATAAAAATCATAAAGAGCAACTGCCAATAAAAAGCAACTAATCCCATTGAAAATGGACTATGTGGCATTTAAGTCACAAACATGTACTATTGTGTCAAAATTAACTACAAAGTGAAAATAGGACAATCAGCCTAGTCAAAAACGGAGTTTGGAACCCAGTGCTTCACAACGAGTGAATGAAGTTTGGTTTTGGATTACAATTATGTCAACAAATCATCCCCAATTTTGCCAAGCACCACGTGCAAATCGCCGTTTCTGACTGAAAAGCCCTAACGTTATATGGGTTGACCATGGCTCCACACAGTTATACGGTTTACATGGCCTGTCGAAGGAACCTAGTATGCGGAAAGGCGGTTGGAGTTCGCCAGTCCCCTCTGCACCACCAGTATAGTAACGCTAGATTGGTGTGCAACGTTCGGTGGTGGTGATTATAACCAGATACTGTAATATGACCTCTGGCATAATTTCGCTAACGCCGTTATTGGTTAGCTATCTTTTGATAAAGCGAAGTAGTCTAGTTAGCGTTTTAGCATAGCTAGCTAGATAACTATTCTCATTTCAATGTAGTTAGGTGGTAGCTCATACTGCTGGTTATATAACGTTATCATTTGACAAATCGGATTTGTAAGTTAGTTAGTAGCTCATACAAGTGTATTCTGTACGTTATTTAAGGGCAAAACAAAATAATGAATGCAACTATGGTGGTCGTTAACTCATGCCTGAGTCTAATACGATTAACTTGGAGCAACAACCCGCAATGGCGTCCCTGGCCTGAATCCAATATAGAGATACAGTCAGTCTACATCTATACAGCATATCATTAGGGTTTCCACAGCCACAATCGATTATATCGTTATTAAAAAAGGTCGTTATTAATTTAAGGTGACGTTTAAAATCACATCTTAATAAGTTAAATTGTAGAAATCGGCATGGTTTATGACTTTGTGGCAACTAGTGACGACCTAGAATTAGCTTGACCATAGTTACTGCCCTGATGACAGACGGCTTCATCGACAACGGTAATGTGTGTTATATGAAAAGTTGTATAAAAATTTAAAAACACGGTTTGTTAAACTAGTAGGTGAATTACACAGTCAAGTAGTACAGTCATTTTGGTTGTGAAGTGCATTATCAAAAATATTTGTACTTTCTTTATAAAAAAATGCAATTTACCACTTGGCTTTCTATTGTATAACGCTGTCACAGGCCCTCCCAGTCAACACCACCTCATAAAATAAGGAAGTCCATTTTTTGAGGATCGCTTGCAGCAGTTGTTACAGAGATGTTCCGTTTGCTGCCAAACATGCAACATAGAGAAGACCAACAAGGGGACCCTTAACATCACGCAGACATGCCCTCGCTGTGAGCATTCCTATAAATTGAACAGGGAGGACGCTTGAATCAGGTTGGTGACATTTGACCTGGTCAAAGGTCTAAACAGATGAGTTTTGTTCCAATTCACCTTCATAACCAAGCCTGGTGGAACCAGCCTGATCGCTGCGTTGCCATTCTATTGCAGCGAGCAGTTTGGTTCCACCATGCAAGTCATAACCATAATGTGATCAGTGCTTTGTGTGTGTGTGTTACCGGCCAAACACAAACAGGGTCCATTCCCATCAACACCATACAACACCACCATACACGCAGTCTATCACAGTGCCATCCATTTTGTCACCAAAGCCCCATATACTACCCACCACTGTGACCTGTATGCTCTCGTTGGCTGGCCCTTGCTACATATTCGTCGCCTAACCCACGGGCTCCAGGTCATCTATAAGTCTTTGCTAGGTAAAGCTCCGCCTTATCTCAGCTCACTGGTCACCAAAGCAACACCCAACCATAGCACGCGCTCCAGCAGGTACAGTTGAAGTCGGAAGTTTACATACACCATAGCCAAATACATTTAAACTCAGTTTCACAATTCCTGACATTTAATCCTAGTAAAAATTCCCTGTCTTAGGTCAGTTAGAATCACCACTTTATTTTATAAATGTGAAATGTCAGAATAATAGTGATTTATTTCAGCTTTTATTTATTTCATCACATTCCCAGTGGGTCAGAAGTTTACATACACTCAATTAGTATTTGGTAGCATTTCCTTTAAATTGTTTAACTTGGGTCAAACGTTTTGAGTAGCCTTCCACAAGCTTCCTACAATAAGTTGGGTGAATTTTGGCCCATTCCTCCTGACAGAGCTGGTGTAACTGAGTCAGGTTTGTAGGCCTCCTTGCTCGCACGTGCTTTTTCAGTTCTGCCCACAAATTTTCTATGGGATTGAGGTCAGGGCTTTGTGATGGCCACTCTAATGCCTTGACTTTGTTGTCCTTAAGCCATTTTGCCACAACATTGGAAGTATGCTTGGTGTCATTGTCCATTTGGAAGACCCATTTGCGACCAAGCTTTAACTTCCTGACTGATGTCTTGATGTTGCTTCAATATATCCACATAATTTCCTGACTCATGATGCCATCTATTTTGTGAAGTGCACCAGTCCCTCATGCAGCAAAGCACCCCCACAACATGATGCTGCCACCCCCGTGATTCACGGTTGGGATGGTGTTCTTCGGTTTGCAAGCCTCCCCATCTTTCCTCCAAACATAACGATGGTCAAACAGTTCCATTTTTGTTTCATCAGACCAGAGGACATTTCTCCAACAAGTACGATCTTTGTCCCCATGTGCAGTTGCAAACCGTAGTCTGGCTTTTTTATGGTGGGTATGGAGCAGTGGCTTCTTCCTTGCTGAGCGGCCTTTCAGGTTATGTCGATTATAGGACTTGTTTTTACTGTGGATATAGATCCTTTCGTACCTGTTCCTTCCAGCATCTTCACAAGGTTATTTGCTGCTGTTCTGGGATTGATTTGCACTTTTCGCACCAAAGTACGTTCATCTGTAGGAGACAGAACGCTTCTCCTTCCTGAGCGGTATGACGACTGCGTGGTCCCAAGTATACTTGCATACTATTTGTTTGTACAGATGAACGTAGTACCTTCAGGCGTTTGGAAATTCCTCCCAAGGATGAACCAGAGTTGTGAAGGTCCACAATTTGTTTTCTGAGGTCTTGGCTGATTTCATTTGATTTTCCCATGATGTCAAGCAAAGAGGCACTGAGTTTGAAGGTAGGCCTTGAAATACATCCACAGGTACAAATGTCAATTAGCCTATCAGAAGCTTCTAAAGCCAAGACATAATTTTCTGGAATTTTCCAAGCTGTTTAAAGGCACAGTCAACTTCTGACCCACTGGAATTGTGTCTGTAAACAATTGTTGAAAAAATGACTTGTGTCATGCACAAAGTAGATTTCCTAACCGACTTGCCAAAACTATAGTTTGTTAACAAGACATTTGTGGAGTGGTTGAAAAACGAGTTTTAATGACTCCAACCTAAGTGTATGTAAACTTCCGACTTCAACTGTATATTTCACTGGCCATCCCCAAAGCCAACACCTCCTTTGGCTGCCTTTCCTTCCAGTTCTCTGAAGCCAATGACTGGAACAAATTCCAAAAATCACTGAAGTTGGAGACTTATATCCCTCTCACTAACTTTTAAGCGTCAGCTGTCAGAGCAGCTTACCGATCGCTGCAGCTGTACACAGCCCAATCAACTACCTACCTAATCCCCATATTTGTTTTTGTTTTTCTGCTCTTTTGCACATCCTCATCTGCACATATCACTCCAGTGTAAATTGATCAATTGTAATTACTTCGCCACTATTGGCCTATTTATTGCATTACCTCCTTACTTCATTTGCACACACTGTATACAGACTTTTATATTGTGTTACTGACTGTACATTTGTTTATCCCATGTGTAACTCTTTTGTCGCACTGCTTTGCTTTATCTTGGCCAGGTTACAGTTGTAAATGAGAACTTGTTCTCAACTGGCCTACCTAGTTAAATAAAGGTGAAATAAAAAATTCCAGGGTTTTTTAAGCTATGAAAAAACACATGGAATTGTGTAGTAACCCCCCCCCGCTCCACAAAAACCCACAAAAAAAAAACCAACAAGTGTTAAACAAATCAAAACCGATATTATATTTGAGATTCTTCAAAGTAGCCACCCTTTGCCTTGACAACTTTGCACACTCTTGGCATTCTCTCAACCATTCTCTCATGAGGTAGCCACCTGGAATGCTTTTCAATTAACAGGTGTGTCTTGTTCAAAGGTAATGTGTGGAATTTCAATCCTTCTTAATGAATTTGAGAATATCAGTTGTATTGTGACAAGGTAGGGGTGGTATACAGAAGATAGCGCTATTTGGTAAAAGACCTTAAGAACGTTTCTTCATATGCAGTCGCAAAACCCATCAGGCGCTATGATGAAACTGGCTCTCATGTGGACCGCCATAGGAAAGGAAGACCGATAGTTACCTCTGCTGCAGAGGATAAATTCATTAGAATTAACTGCACCTCAAATAAATGCTTCATACAGTTAAAGTAACAGACACATCTCAACACATCAACTGTTCAGAGGAGACTGTGTGAATCAGGCCATCATGAACTCTGCATGTGTAGTTCCCACCGTGAAGTATGGAGGAGATTTGATGGTGTGGGGGTGCTTTGCTGGTGAAACTGTCTGATTTATTTAGAATTCAAAGCACACTTAACCAGCATGGCTACCACAGCATTCTGCAGCGATATGCTATCCCATCTGGTTTGCGCTTAGTCCCACCATCATTTGTTTTTTAACAGGACAATGACCCAACACACCTCCAGGCTGTGTAAGGGCTATTTGAACAAGGAGGAGAGTGGATGGAGTGCTGCATCAGATGACATGGCATCCACAATCACCCGACCTCAACCCAATTGAGATGGTTTGGGATGAGTTGGATGGCAGAGTGAAGGAAAAGCAGCCAACAAGTGCTCAGCATATGTGGGAACTCCTTCCAGACTGTTGGAAAAGCATTCTCATGAAGCTGGTTGAGAGAATGCCAAGAGTGTGCAAAGCTGTCATCAAGGCTACTTTGAGGTTAAACACAAAATGGGACTTTTCATTCTATTGAACATAAAAACGTTTTAAATACACCATTAAAAATGAAATGGGCATTTGTTATCATGTAGCCTACTCAGTACAAACACTATGTAACAACAGACTTTTTAGGCTTATATGTGACATACTGTATCATGCAATATTCTAACCAGGAAAATTCAACACTGAAATCTGTTCATCTCATTATTCCAAATGCATCTGTGGACAACAATGAAAATTAATCTGTCTTTTTAACGCAGGGTTTGATCTAAACGTAATAAGCTATAAAGTAGAATGGTTTCCATTTTATAGAGTGGAATGTTTTTTCTGCTGGTGTATCCCGAGGTAGGTCCTCTCTGAGAACCTCTTCCCACAATACATATAGGCAAACGGCCTTTCTCCCGTGTGGACCTTCAGGTGCCTCTTCAGGCTGCCAATCTGGGTGAAGCACATGTGACACTGTAGGGTTTCTCCCCTGTGTGGAACCTCTGGTGGATCTCCACCTTCTGGGAGCAGCTGAAGCCTTTGTTACAGAACATGCAGAGGAACCGTTTCTCTCTACTATTGCCTGATGTGGCTCCCCCTCCAGGAGGCTGGCCTCTAGCCCTTTCGTTTGAGTTTAATACTTGATTGAAAAGGATGCTGCCTTTTGAATCGGAAGGCCCCATTGACGTGGACTCTGGGTCGTGATCCCTAAACAAGTGTAAAGGGGAGTGGGTTGCGACAATTGGATTTGTCTCTAAGCTTCCCCTGTAATCTAAGAAATCTCTTCCCTGTGAGTGTCCGTCTCCTAGGTGACTATCTGGATTCCATGTGGGAGGAACGTCGCCCTCCACTTTCACATCTACGACCAGACCCTCCCCTTTCTTATCTAGGCACCCTTCAGAGTATACACTACTACTGTACTGGTTCCAGTCCCCTCTGTGGACAGATCAGTCTTTCTCTCTAAACCCATGGGCATGTTGCCAGGGTCCATCTCTGTAGTGTAAGAACAAGACGGATCATCACCACCAGTGTCTAACACGTCACTATCACCATGGAAATTAACCATCCTCTGGCTATGGTGAAATAGCGGTATATACTCTGAGCAGGAGGACAGCCCTGGGTCTGACCTGTCATCAGATCCTGTGTGTAAAAGCCTGTGTGTTACAGTTAGTCTTGGTGTCTGTCTCTGACTTGAGGATGGCGTTCCACTGACCTCCGTGATACTGCATTGGGTCCTGAGCTGCGCTGGGGTGTTGGTGGGGTCCTCCGTGGCTACAAGGGGCGCTCCATCTGCCCCAGTCTGGATGTCTCTGCTGTGTCGTTGGTCCTCCTCTCCTTCAGACCTCTCCTGTTTGACCCCAGGACCTGCAGGCTCTGCATCTGCAGACTGACAAGACGAGGTTATTACCGGTCCATTAGTTGAGTTGTCGTAGGGTCTCTCAAGCTCCCCTAAGGCAGATAAATTAGGATGTACATGTAAGCAAGTGAATAGCTGAGGGGAGCCTTTCTGAAATAAACTGGCCACATTTGATTTACAAAAGGAACTGTAATTCAATGTTAAACTTAACACTAACCTCTATCATGATAACGTGCTGGGTTGAGGTTCCACTCCCCTCATCAACAGTGATTGGTTGGTCATCTCTCCATGTATTGTGTCCTGCTGGTTTCACAGAGATCCTGTGGCCTCCAGTGAGATGTCCTTCACCTGAGAGTGATTGAGGGTTAAAGAGGTGGTTAGGTTAACTACTGTCAATGCTCAACGGTATATTGTACATTATTTACACTGTCTAGAATTGGCCAGGAAGTAAGGTAACACTTCTCATAACTTCTTGAATACTATTTATTGATTGATGTATTATGTTCCATGCATCACATTGTTTTCATTTAGCAAATAATAAGAAATGCAGTAAATCAAGAATTGGGTTAGAATATGATAGTGTCTTTGTGCTAGATAGCTAAGTAATTAGGGGAATTATTGCATACTATCCAAAAACTGACCAAGATCCAATTTTGGATAAAACACCTGAACACATGTGCAGGGGAGCTACAGACTAACACCGGATAATGTGATTTAACCAAAACATTTAGCTATCTATTGTACTAGTAGTTACAGGTGTGGCTAAACAAACTAGTATCTGCCAATACCTATCTTCATCCTCAATTTGTGGAAACATGAGTCTCATAAAATGTCTGTCCAGTTGCAGGGGGTCTGTTTGAATTTAGAAAATGCTCTGTTTAGTAATATCATTTTTGGGGTCCATAAAATAATCCAACAATGTTCAATCCTGTCTTTTTCAAATATTCTCACTGGTCAGTTTGTTTTGAATGACCCAGCGGAGTTTGGGACCTTTCCATTGGTCCTTAAATTAATCTCCACATACCAGGGGCACCTGCCAAGTAAAATTAACTCCACCATTGATTGAGACAGATGAGTCTACCCCAAACGGTCTATCATAATGACAGACACCGGTCTCGGTTACTTAATGGACCAAACATTTGATTGAATTTGGAAAATGTAGAGTTTTTAAAATAAAACGGACCCCCTTCAACTGGACACATTTTATTACTCATTTTTCCCCAAATCGAGGACGAAGATAACCTCACCTGGTATTGGCGATTCTAATGGTCCTAAAATCTTTGGTCAAATCACATTCATTATCTGGTGTTACAATCTGTAGCTAGTGCAGATGGTGAACGGGGAGCTAGGCACTGTGCTATATACTAGGGGCGACAGGCAGCGCACCTTCGTCCTCCTTCAAAATGTACCTCTTGTTATTCCTCTGTATCGATCGAGGATCTTGACACCACTGGGACGACTGGCGAGGGCGCGCTCTCGGATTGTCCTCTCTGCGCGCTCCCGTGCCACCTTCAGTTCCAGTAGTTTCCTCCGCAATGACCTGTTTTCTTTCTGGCTTTGAGTTATTTCCAAACGAAACACTGCATAGTCATCGTCTACGAGTTTACAGATCTCTGCCACGGCTGCATTCGCTAGCACCTCCATGACGGAGGCTATTTGAGTGTGAAAAACCATACAGTTAGCCATTGTTAGCAGCTAGCTAGCGTTATCTAGATAACATCTATCAACCACTCCGTCGCCAACGCGAATTAAAGATGACCTGGGATACGTATGTGATGCGGTGCAGTTAAATATGTCATATTTTGAGTTCCAGGGTGTTAACAATCGTCTAAATCACAACAATAAAAACGTTAATGTGGACGTTATTTTTACCACTGTGAAGCAGGCAATAAGAACTAGCTAAATACTTCCAGGTCACAGATTTTTGGAATCCTTCAGAATAAGAGTATTTTCCTGTTACTTTGTAAATTAATAATTAGGGCGAAAATAACATTGTGCAGAAATGTTCATATTTTATACTAGTTATCATACAACCTGATTGTATTTTTTATGTTTTCAATCTTAAATGGGCACCAATGTTTTTTGTGTGTGTACTCCTATATTTTATTGCACCTTACATCATTTTCTGTATGCATTTAAAGGGGGATCATTTTGGCACTTTAGTTTCAAATCCACGGGAGTTTACACCCAGAGGAATTTGCTGCTCATTTTGAGGCCAATCAGCTTAAATCCATTTTTTTTTCCCGTATTGGACATATTACACAATTGTTGGTCCCGCTTTAAATGATCGGCTTCTTAAAGCCCTACATGTTAAAAAAGCATCTATAACCATATGCCATTCTTTATAAAGGGTTCAAAAATGTGGCATAACCGTGTGATAATCACCAATGTCAAATATGATATAAACATGTGCTTTATGAAGGGTGACATGTTGTGCTGAAGGAGGGCATATGCTCTAATGTGATGTCATGTTACACCTAATCTCGTTCCAGGCACTTCTGCCCTAATGTGTGGAAGGTCTGGTGGACCAACGCATCAAACTTGACCTTCATTAGTTAGGGTTAGGTTTAAAATCACATTTTAAGAAAATCTATTCTGGAAATGGGTAGGGTTTAGCCATAATTATGACTGACTGTTTAGTGATGATGACAAACTTTATACTCAGGTCACTCCTATAGAATTCTATGGTCACGCCCACTAAGGCGAACTTTGAATGGTTGATATAGTACGTGCAATAGCCTGGGGACAACGTTACACCAAGAAACACTTACCTTGACAAAAGCCCCCAGCATAAAGACATTAAGTGTCTTTCTTCTGGAACCAAGTTACATGTTCCTCAATACAGAAATCTGCACACAACAAAAACGAGCCATACAGCGCGGTGCTGGGCCCAGTCAGGTCTTTGACACATTCACCCACTCCCCCACTGAAAGATCAGTCACAAAATGTTGGCAACATTGTAACAGGTTGTAATCAAGCCCTGGTCTCCAGCATGGGAACAGAAAATGAATACATGGTGCAGTAGTCTCAGGTTGGACTACTCCAAATCTTCTTGGTTCTGACACGCACACAAACTTTGCAGGTCCATCAACCCATTTTAAATTCCTCTCACACTATACAATAACCCGTGGCTCATGAGAGAACCTTCGTAAAATCAGCAGAGTGTAAATAACCTACTTCCTGACACTTACAGTGCCTTGCGAAAGTATTCGGCCCCCTTGAACTTTGCGACCTTTTGCCACATTTCAGGCTTCAAACATAAAGATATAAAACTATTTTTTTGTGAAGAATCAACAACAAGTGGGACACAATCATGAAGTGGAACGACATTTATTGGATATTTCAAACTTTTTTAACAAATCAAAAACTGAAAAATTGGGCGTGCAAAATTATTCAGCCCCCTTAAGTTAATACTTTGTAGCGCCACCTTTTGCTGCGATTACAGCTGTAAGTCGCTTGGGGTATGTCTCTATCCGTTTTGCACATCGAGAGACTGACATTTTTTCAGACAAAGCAAAAACAGCTTTAGCATATTTTATTTTAAATAAACTGATCACATTTACATAAGTATTCAGACCCTTTACTCAGTACTTTGTTGAAGCACCTTTGGCAGCGATTACAGCCTCGAGTCTTCTTGGCTATGACACTACAAGCTTGGCACACCTGTATTTGGGGAGTTTCTCCCATTCTCTGCATATCCTCTCAAGCTCTCAGGTTGGATGGGGAGTGTTGCCGCACAGCTATTTTCAGGTTTCCAGAGATGTTCGAACGGGTTCAAATCTGTGCTCTTGCTTGGCCACTCAAGGACATTCAGAGACTTGTCCCGAAGCCACTCATGTGTTGTCTTGGCTGTGGGCTTAGGGTCATTGTCCTGTTGGAAGGTAAACCTTTTCCCAAATCTGAGGTCCTGAGAGCTCTGGAGCAGGGTTTCATCAAGGAACTCTCTGTACTTTGCTCCGTTTATTTTTCCCTTGATCCTGACTACTCTCCCAGTCCCTGAAGCTGAAAAACATCTCCACAGGATGATGCTGCCACCACCATTCTTCACCGTAGAGATGGTGCCAGGTTTCCTCCAGACACAACGCTTGGCATTCAGGCCAAAGAGTTCAATCTTGGTTTCATCAGACCAGAGAATTTTCTTACTCATGGTTTGAGAGTCCTTTAGGTGTCTTTTGGCAAAATACAAGTGGGCTGTCATGTGCTTCTTTACTGGGGCGTGTCTTCCGTCTGGCCACTCTACCATAAAAGCCTGACTGGTGGAGGGCTGCAGAGATGGTTGTCTTTCTGGAAGGTTCTCCCATCTCCACAGAGGAATTCTGGAGCTCTGTCAGAGTGACTATCAGGGTTCTTGGTCACCTCCCTGACCAAGGCCCTTCTCCACCGATTTCTCAGTTTGGCTGAACGGCCAGCTCTAGGAAGAGCCTTGGTGGTTCCATACTTCTTCCATTTAAGAATGATGGAGGCCACCTTCAATGATGTAGACATTTTTGGTACCCTTCTCCAGATCTGTGCCTTGACATAATCCTGTCTAGTAGCTCTACGGACAATTCCTTCGACCTCATGGCTTGGTTTTTGCTCTGACATGTATTGTCAACTGTGGGATCTTATATAGACAGGTGTGTGCCCTTTTCAAATCCTGAACAATCAATTGAATTTGCCACAGGTGGACTCCAAGTTGAAGAAGCATCTCAAAGATGTTCAATGGAAACAGGATAAACCTGAGCTCATAGCAAAGGGGCTGAATACTTTTGTAAATAAGGTATCTGGTTTATATTTGTAATAACTTAGCAAAAATGTATTAACCTGTTTTTGCTTTGTCATTATGGGGTATTGTGTGTAGATTGAGGAAACATTTATTTAATCCATTTTAGAATAAGGCTGTAACGTAGCAAAATGTGGGAAAAGTCTCAAGAAAGAGGTTGGGCCATCCTAGAAAAGTTTTAGTGTAATATAGTGTGTCAAATTTAGCAGATACTTTTATCCAAAGCGACTTAGTCATGCATGAATACATTTCTACATATGGGTGGTGCCAGGAATCGAACCCAATATCCTGCCGTTGCAGTGCACTAGCAAGATGCATGACAGGGTTATAAATGCTTTGTGAAGCCTCTATGATTTAAGGCATTTATTAAGCACATGTTAGTGGGTTATGTCAAATTTATAAAGCATGACATAGGGTAATAGATTTGTAGTACATTTATGTAGGCTTTATAAGCTGAAAGTCATTTAAAGCGGGGGCCAATTTTCTGTACGTGTTGTCAGAGTATTTTATTTAACCTTTTTTTGCATGGAGGACATAGAGACCTAGGTCTCCTTTTCAAATGCGCCCTGTATAATACAACAAATATACACATTTATTTATTTACAGGACCAGTCAAAAGTTTGGACACACCTTCTCATTCCAGGGTTTTTCTTTATTTTTACTACTTTCTACATTGTAGAATAGTGAAGACAAACTATGGAATCATTTAGTAACCAAAAAAAAGTGTTAAACAAATCAAAATATATTTTGTATTTGAGATTCTTCAAAGTAGCCACCCTTTGCCTTGACAGCTTTTCACACTCTTGGCATTCTCTCGACCAGCTTCATGATGTAGTCACCTGGAATGCATTTAAATTAACAGGTATGCCTTGTTAAAAGTTCATTTGTGACATTTCTTTCCTTAATGCGTTTGAGCTAATCAGTTGTGTTGTGACAAGGTAGGGGTGGTATACAGAAGATGGACTTGGTATTTTACCAAATAGGGCTATCTCAAATAAGCAAAGAGAAACAGTCTGTCATTACTTTAAAATAAAGGTCAGTCAAACCTGGAAAATTTCAAGAACTTTGAACGTTTTCAAGACCCAGTGTTACCTCTGTTGCAGAGTGTGCTGCCATCCTGTTAGAAGGTAACTCAAGGGCAGAATACAGAGGATAAGTTCATTAGTTACCAGCCTCAGAAATTCCAGCCCAAATAAATGCTTCAGAGTTCAAGTAACAGACACCTTTCAACATCAACTGTTCAGAGGAGACTGTGTGAATCAGGCCTTCATGGTCGAATTGCTGAAAATAAACCACTACTAAAGGACACCAATAAGAAGACTTGCATGGGCCAAGAAACACGAGCAATGGACATTAGACTGGTGGTCCAAATTTGAGATTATTGGCTCCTACCGCCGTGTCTGTGAACGGATGATCTCTGCATGTGTAGTTCCCACTGGAGCATGGAGGAAGTGGTGTGATTTATTTAGAATTCAAACCACCCTTAACCAGCATGGCTACCACAGCATTCTGCTACGATACGCCATCCCATCTGGTTTGTGCTTAGGAGGGACTATCATTTATTTTTCAACAGGACAATGACCCAACACACCTCCAGGCTGTGTAAGGGCTATTTGACCAAGGAGGAGAGTGGATGGAGTACTGCATCAGATGACCTGGCCTCCACAATCACCTGACCTCTAACCAATTGAGATGGTTTGGGATGAGCTGGACCGTAGAGTGAAGGAAAAGCAGCCAACAAGTGCTCAGCTTATGTGGGAAGTCCTTCAAGACTGTTGGAAAAGCATTCTAGGTGAAGCTGGTTGAAAGAATGCCAAAGCTGTCATCAAGGCAGAGGGCAGCTACTTTGATTTGTTTACCACTTTCTGGGTTACTGTGTGTGTGTGTGTGTGTGTGTGTGTGTGTGTGTGTGCCTTATATCACACAATGTCTGGATGAATTATTCTACCCAGCAATATTCAACACGGAAATCTATATATGCCTTCAGGAGAATGGCCTCTCTCCCGTGTGGATCTTCAGGTGCATCTTCAGCTGGTGCTGGCGGGAGAACCTCTTCTCACACAGCTGGCAGCAGAAGGGTTTCTCCCCTGTGTGGACCCTCTGGTGCCTCTTCAAGTCACCAGCCTGGGCAAAGCGCATTTGACACTGGGTACAGCTGAAGGGTTTCACCCCTGTGTGGACCCTCTGGTGCCTCTTCAGGTGGCCAGCCTGGGCAAAGCGCATGTGACACTGGGTACAGCTAAAGGGTTTCACCCCTGTGTGGATCCTCTGGTGGATCTCTACCTTCTGGGAGCAACTGAAGCCTTTGTTACAGAACATGCAGAGGAACCGTTTCTCTTTACTACTGCCTGATGTGGCTCCCTTTCCCTGAGTCTGGACTCTAGCCCTGTCGTTTGAGTTCAATACCTGATCGAAAAGGACGCGGCCTTGTAAATCGGAAGGCGCCATCGACGTGGACACTGGGCCACGATCCCTGAGCGCGTGTAAAGGGGAGTGGGTCGGGACATTTAGATTGGTCTTTAAACTGTAATCTAAGAAATCTCTGCCCTGTGAGAATCCATCTCCTAGGTGACAAGCTGCATTCCATGTGGGAGGAAAGTCGCCCTCCACTTTTACAGTCACTTCATCTTCGACCAGACCTTCCCCTTTCTTATCTAGGCACCCCTCAGAGTATACACTACTACTGTATCGGTTCCAGTCCCCTCTAGACGGATCAGCCTGTCTCTCTAAACCCATGGATATGTTGCCAGGATCCATCTCTGTAGGGTAAGAGAAAGATAGATAATTGCCAGTTTCTAACGCGTCACCTGAGACCCGATGGGAATGAACCAGGCTTCGGTTACCATAAAGTAAATACTCTGAGCCGGGAGCAGGAGGACAGCCCAGTCTCCCCAGTCCCAGACTCTCTGGGTCTGACCTGTCGTCAGATCCTGTGTGTAAAGGCCTGTGTGTTACAGTTAAAGTCTTGGTGTCCGTCTCTGACTTGAGGACGGCGTTCAGCGTTCCACTGACCTCCGTCATGCTGCGTCGGGAGCTGGGCTGCACTAGGGTGGTGGCGGGGTCCTCCATGGCTACAGCTGCACCCGACTGAATGTCTCTGCTGTGCCGTGGGTCCTCCTCTCCTTCAGTCCTCTCCTGCTTGACCCCAGGACCTGCAGCCGTGGCATCTGCAGACTGACACAAGAAGAGAGGAAGTTATTACCGGCACAGGAGTTGAATTGGATAACAATGGAAGGAAGTCTCACAAGCTCAACTATGGCAGAATAATATGTATGTACACGTAAGCAAGTGAGTAGCTGAGGGGAGCCTTTCTGAAATAAACAGTCCACATTTGATGTACTGTAATACTGTAATACTGTAATACTACACTAACCTCTATCACGATAACATGCTCAGTTGAGGTTCCACTCCCCTCATCAACAGTGATTGGTTGATCATCGCTCCATGTATTGTGTCCTGCTGGCTTCACAAAGCTCCTGTGGCCTCCAGTGAGATGTCCTTCACCTGAAAGAGCGATTGGGGGGGAAAGAGGTGGTTAGGTACTGTCAAGTCTCAATGCTATATATTGCACACACTATTGACAGTTTTGATACTGTCTAGAATTGGCAAGGATGGAAGGTAACACTTTGCATAACTTATTGATATACTATGTATTGATCGATTTATATTGCATGCATCATTATTTTCAATTAGTAAATAATAGTAAATGCAGTAAATCAATATGTTTAGAATATGATTGTGTTTTTGTGCAAGATGGCTAAGTAATTAGGGGAATTATTGCATACTATCCAAAAACAGACCAAGACCCATTTCTGGTTAACGCCTTTAAAGTCACACATGCGCAGAGGAGAGTAGTCTCGGCCTAATGCTAAATGTACCTCTTGCCATTCCTCTATATCGGTCGAGGATCTTGACACTTCTGGGACGACTGGCGACGACGCGCTGTTGCATTGTCCTCTCTGCGCGCTCCCGTGCCACCTTCAGTTCCAGTAGCTGTAGTTTTCTCCTCAATGTCCTGTTTTCTTTTCGGCTTTGAGTTATTTCCAAACGAAACACTGCATAGTCGTCGTCTACAAGTTTACATATATCTGCCACGGCTGCACTCGCTAACACCTCCATAATGGAGGCTATTTGAGTGTGAAAAACCATAACGTTACAGTTAGCCATTGTTAGCTAACGTTAGCAGCTAGCTATCGTTTCCTAGATAGGTCCTGACTCCAACGCGAATTATGTGATTATGTGCCTTTAAATTAGTCATATTTTGATTTCCAGTGTGTTAATAAACGACTAAAAACACTAACGTGGAAACTGTCCTTTGTCACGTCCGTTTACGTCTTATTCTTTGGTGTCATGGCGTTCACACATTTTGTTTGTGCATCCCGCCACCTACTGTGCGGTAGTGTGTTGTCGATCACCTAACATTTTGTGATACAAAAATAAAAAGGAAAACATTGCACCACCAACTAATCCTACACCTATATACCAATATTTAATTTTAAAAATCCCATTCCACTATTTTGACCCTAACTGATCCTACACTAGGCCAGCGGCCTGGGAGGACAGGAGGGATTCTCATTCAACACACCTAACTCTTCTGCTGTAAAACAGTACAACCAAGTATTTCAATGCAGCTGCCACCACAGCATCTATTCTTTTATGTTCCAATTCTGCGGTACAGTTGATAACCGTGGCAATGAATGCTAAGAAGCCAACCTCATTGAAGCACATTCATATCACTCTGTATTGGCCAAGGCCTACTACTCACCCTTGACCCATCATCCTCGACTCTCTTCCCTGCCTCAACATATGACACTTTCTGTCCTACTTTGACCCTGGCAACCTCAACCGGTCTTTCTTGCACCAGGCACTTCTGATTTACAGCAACATGGGCACCCCCACAATTGACCGCTTCTTTTCCCACCAATACTACATATTTGTTTCGCCCATGACCACCTGCACACTTCACATCTCGGTATCTCCATTCTACACACCGCTGCAACCATAAGCTTAGCATCTGAAACACCTTAGTGGGTTCCAGTGGTGCTACCCTACAGAGTGCTGTTGAGGCTACTGTAACATTCATTGCAAAACAGCATTTGAATCAGTTCTTTGGTGATATGAATATATTTAGTATAGTTTAATCTAAAAACTTTTTAAATGTTTCAATATTTACATTTTTAAGAATTTCACTGAATTTAATTAGGACATTCACAGCCCTGATGGACATTCCTGCAGTAAGCATGCCAATTGCACGCTCCCTCAAAACATGACATTATTGTGTTGTGTGACAAAACACATTTTATTGTCCCTAGCACAATGTACACTTGTGTAATTGATCACGCTTTTTAATCAGCTTCTTGATCTGCCACACCTGTCAGGTGGCTGGATTACGTTGGCAAATGAGTTGTAAACACATTTGTTCGTCAACATGTTGCGTTTAGATTTTTGTTCAGTATACAGTACCAGTCAAAAGTTTGGACACACATACTCATTCGATTTTCTACATTGTATAATAATAGTTGAGACATCAAAACTATGAAATAACACATGGAATCATGTAGTAACCAAAAAGTGTTTAACAAATCAAAATATATTATATTTTTGAGTTTCTTCAAAGTAGTCACCCTTTGCCTTGATGACAGCTTTGCACACTCTTGGCGTTCTCTCAACCAGCTTCACCTGAAATGCTTTTCCAACCGTCTTTGAAGGAGTTCCCACATATGCTGAGCACTTGTTGGCTGCTTTTCCTTAACTCTGCGCTCGAACTCATCCCAAACCATCTCAATTGGGTTGAGGTCGGGTGATTGTGGAGGCCAGTTCATCTGATGCAGCACTCCATCAATCTCCTCCTTGGTCAAATAGCCCTTACACAGCCTGGAGGTGGTGTGTCATTGTCCTGTTGGGGGGTAAAAAATTATAGTCCCACTAAGCACAAACCAGATGGGATGGCGTATCGCTGCAGAATGCTGAGGTAGCCATGCTGGTTAAGTGTGCCTTGAATTCTAAATAAATCACTGACCGTACCACCAGCAAAGCACCCCCACACATGATTCCATACGTGTTATTTCATAGTTTTGAGGTCTTCACTGTTCATCTACAATGAGGAAAATAGTAAAAATAAAGAAAAACCCTGGAATGATTAGGTGTCCAAACTTTTGACATACATATACAGTTGAAGTCAGAAGTTTACATACACTTAGATTGGAGTCATTAAAACTTGTTTTTCAACCACTCCACAAAATTGTTAACAAACTATAGTTTTGGCAAGTCGGTTAGGCCATCTACTTTGTGCATGACAAGTAATTTTTCCAACAATTGTTCACAGACAAATTATTTTATGGATTGTAAACTGACTCAAATGATGTCAATTAGCCCATCAGAAGCTTCTGAAGCCATGACATAATTTTCTGGAATTTTCCAAGCTGTTTAAAGGCACAGTCAACTTAGTGTATGTAAACTTCTGACCCACTTGAATTGTGAAACAATTGTTGGAAAAATTACTTGTGTCATGCACAAAGTAGATGTCCTAACCAACTTGCCAAAACTATAGTTAGTTATCAAGAAATGGTTGAAAAAGTGGTTTTAATGACTCCAACCTAAGTGGATGTCAATTCCAACTTCAACTGTATTATACATGAAGTGTGAAACATTACGTGAGGATTATATAGAGATGCAATCAATGTGATGTGAGGGGAGATTCTCCATATAATCAATAAAAGGTTGCAAAATTCTGTAAAATGTCTCCAAATTATTCCTCAAGCATTAAGTCATTTTCTTCAGTGGGATACAACTGTTAACTTCCGATAGCCACATTGCAACTGGTTTCTTGGCATTCGCTAGCAATTTTTCTGTTAGCTTTATAGTATGGCTTTGCCTAAGATTGGTGTTAGTAAAGTTACCCAGTAGACAGACCTCAGGGTCTAAAGGGAATACAGTCCTATGAATTGAGGATATGGTATCGCATAGCCCCTGCCAGAAACTGTGTAGTTTTGAACACTGCCAAGTGGAATGGAGGAATGTTCCTTCATCTGAGCCACATCTAAAACACAGGGAGGAGCTATCAGGGAGCTGATGGAGGAAATTCAACTGGATCAGTCTGTACCTGGAGTTCAATGTGGATGTAACACCACCCCTGCATAGGTCACTCCATTGTCCCTCACCAAGATTAATATCCAGATCTTTTTCCCATCTAAAATCGCGGTTTATCTAGGTCAGGCAGTGGTAGTCCTGACATAAGAGCATCGTAAACACGGGAAATGGTCTTAAACAATGGTTGGTCTGCTTGGCAGAGTAGTTCAATAGGTAGTTGTCGGTAACTAAAGAAGTCCTTGTTAGACAGGTGGTATATCTGTTTCAGCTGTTCGAAGGACATAAGAATTCCCTCCTCATAACAATGTTCCAGAAGAGTGATACCCTTATCAGACCATGGTCTAAAGTTACTATTCTGTAAAAACATAGGAATCTATCGATTGCTCCATAGAGAGGTTTTAGGGGAAAGAAATCCCTTGTCTGAATGTGTATTTAAAGGGTTGTCTGTGATAATCTTTACAAACTATGTCCCATTTGTAAAACAATCCTGCCCCAGTGTCCTCGTGTCCTCAAACTGTTCAACGTTCAACCATGAGGGAGAAGGACCATTGTCAAACCTCTGAGCCAGAAATCTAGACTGCGCAGCCCAGTAATATATTCTGAAATTGGGGAGGTTTAAGCCCCCCTTGACCGTAATCAAGGGCCAGTTTGTCCAGGCTAACCCTCTGGGTTTTGCCGTGCCAGATAAACCATCTGGTCAGCTTGTCGAGAGAGGAAAATAATGCTGCGGGCACAGGGATAGGGAGAGATTGAAACAAGTATAGAAATCTGGGCAGGACATTCATTTTAATTACATTAATTCTACCCAGTAGAGTGAGAGGTAAATCCATCCATTTACACAGGTCACCCTCCACCTTTTGCAACAAGCTGGCCAGATTGAGTTTATATAGGTTGTTCAGGTTACCATCCACCATTATGCACAAATATATGAAGCCCATAGGCGAGCATCTAAAAGGAAACTTATGCTTGATGGTATGGAGATCAAAGACAGACAACGGTAAGATTTCGCTTTTATCAAAATTGACCTTATATCCAGAGAAATAACTATAAAGGGTTCTGTAAGTGAGAGAGGGAATGTTCTGGGTTTGTTAGAAATAAGATGAGGTCGTCCGCAAAAAGTGATAATTTATGGGTATGGGGGCCCACCTCAAAGTCATGTATGTCAGGGCACGTTCTAATGGCCTCAGCCAACGGTTCGATGGCGAGGGTGAAGAGGTGGGGGCTAATTGGGCAATCTTGTCTGTTCCCCCTATAGAGAGGTAAAGAGGAGGAAGTAATCCCATTGATGCAATCCTGGCTTTAGGATATTTGTAGAGTGATTTGATCAAATTTACAAACACGGTGCCGAAACCAAACTTTTCCAAGACGCGAAAGAGATATGGCCATTCGACCCGATCAAAAGCCTTTTCCGGCGTCAAGGAAGACTGCGACAGTAGGTATTTTTGTTTTTGTCAGCAGGGTGAATTATATTTTAAAAACAGGATCATCTTAATTATGAAGCCAGTCTGATCTGGGTTGACCAACAGGGGGAGACATGACTCCCATCTCTTAGATATCATCTTGGTGACCAGGTTACAATCTGTATTAAAGGAGAGAGATTGGTCTTTAGGAGGCGTACTTTAGCAGGTTTTTCCTATTTCTTGTGAATTACTGTAATCACAGATTGAGAGAAAGTTGTCCTCCCAGGCTTTTATAAGTACCTCCATAAGGTAGGGTACCAACAGCTCCCTAAATTCGTTATATAACTCTGGAGGGAAGCCATCCTCCCCAGGAGATTTATTAGAAGGTAAATATTTAATGGCCTCCAACAATTCAGACTGAGAACTGTTCACTCAGGCTCTCTCGGTCTTCCTCTGACAGGCATGTGAGGTTGAGAGAGGAGAGAAGAGAGTTGATCTCTGAAAGATCATAGCTTGATTGGGACGTGTCGAGGTCCTCGTCATATTTCTTAAGTATCATTAATTTCAGTAGGGTCGAATGATATCTCATTAGTAAGAGTTTCTATTGCATTAATTGTCCTCTTACTTTCCTCTGCTCTCAGTTGCCATGCCAATACTTGGTGTGCTTTCTCTCCAAACTCGTAGTAATGCTGTTTTGATTTAGTGATGGCCCTCTCAGCTTGATATGTGTTCAGAGTATTATATCTAAATTTTTAATTGACCAAAAGCCTGTATAGATCTTTAGTCGGGCCTCTTTGGTAGGTTCTCTCTAGCGCAGAGATTTCAGATAAAAGGACATTCAGTTCCGCACCGTGTTTTCTCTTCGACCCTTTAGTATAGGAAATGATTTGTCCCCTCAGATAGGCTTTCAATGCATCCCAAAGACTGAAACTGTCAGGAGTGGAGGGTTTGTTTTTCAAAGTAAAAATATTGATCTGCTCTTTGCTGAATGCACAAACTTCAGGAGTGTAGAATATAGTCTCCATCTATATGCTCCATTTACCTTGGTGGGAATGGAGATTGATAATACCAGAGGAGAAGGGTCACGAAGCAATCTAGGGAGATAATCGGTATCTAACACTATGAAACAGTTGGGTTGATAGCGAAAAGTTGTGTGTGTGTGTGAATAAAAACAATAGTCCCTATCCTGTGGGTGCATCGGTCTCCAGATGACTAGTAAATTGAGATCCTTCATGAATGACCAGGTGAGCTTGGTGGCTTTGATAAGAGGTGAGGGTTTATCAGATGACCTGTCAAGAACTGTATCTAAACAAAAATGTAAATCTCCTCCAGCCAGTAGCCATCCTGGTGGTGCTTGAGCAACCTGAAGGAAGACATTCTGAATAAACATATGGTCATCGAAGTCAGGAGCATAAATATTCAATAGACTGAATACATATGCACCAAAACAAACCTGCCTGAGGGATCAGATATGGTGTTGCTGCGTTTACTTATCAAAATTGCAGTTCCTCTTCCTGCTTTGGAGTTAAAAGACGACGCAAAAACTTGTCCTACCCAATCCCTCTTTCATTTATTGTGTAAAAGCAGCAGACTCAAACTAACATTGAAAAACAAGTCACATTATTAAACAAAACAATGTAAATAACCAAGAAACACAAGGAAAAAGTCTCACTTTGTAGACTTTATGTAAATTAGACAAACTTTTATGCCTGTGCGCAGCGCCTCCAAAAATGAATCTATCAGAGTAGTGCACAAAGCTCCCCAGCCAGGCAGTGTTGCATCGCGAGGTGGGATATAGATTCGCATTTCTTTTAGCAGATATGAAACAAAACGACAAAAGTACTTTGAAAACAGCCACCGCAGCATTTTTCTGCTATAAAGCAACTCACATTTGCTCATACTTGACTTTTGACCTATTTTTATTTGCAAATGAGAATGTAATGCTGAATGTAGAGCCCTGCAGATTGACCACCCGCCCAAGTGGCTAGTGAAATAGACATTCGGCTGGTATTAATTGTATGCCCTGCCCAAGACACTTCACGTGATAACTAATAATATGTCAGATAAAGAATGGTTGCAAGATATCCCCTGTGTACATCTCAAGTCACACTGCTATGATTTCTCCCAATTGGGGACAATCCTGTCTGATAAGGTTAGTCAGGAAGTAAAAGCTCTTGTAACATAGTTTGCACATGAAGGGCTTCTCCTTGGTGTGAACGGTCTGGTGCATCTTTACATACAGTGGGGCAAAAAAATATTTAGTCAGCCACCAATTGTGCAAGTTCTACCACTTAAAAAGATGAGGCCTGTAATTTATCATCCGTAGCCGAATCTGTGTCTGTTCTCTCCTGCCGCATCTGGACACCTCCCCGTCCCCCGCAGACCAAATCTATGCCTCTCCCAGGTCTCAGCCAGTCTGTTGTCATAGAGACCAGTCCAGGTGTTGATTCTTGCACAACTGTGTTTCTGGTTATTTAAAATTGTTGTTCCCTAGCCCAGTGTTGAGGACGCTGTCCCATCAACTGACCTCCACTATGTCGCCTCTGATCCTGGCCTGCTCAGTGATGATGTCCAGTGGGACCTTGGCTCCACTGGTTTGGGTCTGGGAATCCAAGATGGCCGCCCAGTCTCCTCTGTTAGCCTCCAGCCAACCACCTGTAGGAGGAGGTTACAAAATAGACTTTACAAACATGGCAGAGAAAACTCTACATATGGAACTTGTGAGTCAATTACCTGGTCAAGTTCATACATTATAAATTGAGGGACTACTATGAGTACTATGCAAACTTGTTAGTTGATTTGATTACCTGACACTTTTTAATGGTTTGAAAATTCAAAAGGCATGGTCCCACACTTCAGACAAAATGAATAAAGACCAGGCGCCGTATCCACAAAGAGTCTCAAAGTAGGAAATTGCCAGCAGCCCTGCATAGGGCTACCAGCCATAACATCATCTGGCTCAGAGGATCTTCCCTTGGCGACGAGACCATTCCCCAAACAATTTAATGAAATGTCATATTGCATTCTGTCGCTGTTGTTCATTCAGCCTGTACTTGATTGAAGTCTTGTTGACCTCCATGACCATGTTCCCCAAGACCCTCCTCACACCCGCATCTGCTCTGGACCCTCCTTCACCAGCAGCACCTCTGGACCCTCCTCCTCCTGGAAGAGAGGTGACACAGATTACACAGACATACACTCCCTCAGATAATAAAACACACTTTCAACATGGAGTGTTTACCCATCCCCACTACTTTTCAGTCCTATACTGTTACAGAACTTTGTTGTTGTTAAACCCATCATGATGGACATAAATATATATATATATATATATATATTTATCTGCTATGATGTCATCATCAGACAAACCTGGCTAAACTATTTTGACGTGTACAGTGGGTGTTTGTTAGTGTGTGGGTATGTGTAGGTATATTTAGTAAGTGTATATTGGTTATGAAGAGCTGTTGTATGTATGCAGAACAGGGTGAGATCAGATGTGATGTATACTAAAGTCTTAGAATAAAAATTACCATTTTGTTTTTAAACATAAACAAGAGTTAATTGCACCATATGAAAACCACATGTCTCTCTGCGTACCTGGCAAACATCTCAGCTTGTATGTTGGCCCACAACCTCGACAAGACGGAGCTGCTCTTCCTCTCTGGGAAAGCCTGCCTGCTCCAAGACCTCTCCATCATGGATGATAACTCCACGGTGTCCCCTCCCAGAGTGCAAAGAACCTTGGCGTGACCCTGGACAACACCCTGTCATTCTCTGCAAACATCAAAGCAGTGACTCGCTCCTACAGGTTCATGCTCTACAACAACCCTACCTCACACAGGAAGTGTCGCAGGTCCTAATCCAGGCTCTTTTCATCTCCCATCTAGACTACTGCAACTCTCTGTTGGGGCGGCAGGGTAGCCTAAAGGTTAGAGCGTTGGACTAGTAACCGGAAGGTTGCAAGTTCAAATCCCCGAGCTGACAAAGTACAAATTAAAGCTGACGGCTGTTCCTAGGCAGTCAATGAAAATAAGAATTGGTTCTTAATTGACTTGCCTAGTTAAATAAAGGTAAAATAAAAAAAATATTAAAAAAGCCCTGCAACTTATCTAGAACGCTGCCCGTTTGGTGTTCAACCTTCCTAAATTCTCCCATTTCACCCCCTCCTCCACACACTCCACTGGCTTCAAATCAAAGCTCACATCCACTATAAGACCAAGGTGCTTGCCTACGGAGCAGCACGGGGATTTGCCCCTCCCTACCTTCAGGCTATGCTCAAACCCTACACCCCAACCAGAGTACTGCCACCTTTGGCCTCTTGGCAGTCCCACGCCTACAGGTAGGTCAACTCTAGCTCAGCCCAGTGAAAGCTCTTCTCGGTCCTGGCAACCCAGGACTTAAATGTATCCCACGTCTTTTCTTACTAGCACTGACTTTGCGGATACCTACTTTATTGAGGGAAAATGTACCCATTACAATGAGTGTCTACTAAATTACTAAAATGTCAAATGTACTATCTCAACTAAACATCTGGATGAATTTGATTAACTATAAAATATTTTTCAGTTTATCAGAAGTAATGAAATAGGAATTTGTGAACATTATATAACCTACACAGTTAAGCATAATATGTAACATACTTTTTAGGCTTAAATATGCCTTATACACGGAGTATTACAAACATTAGGAACACCTTCCTAATATTGAGTTGCAACTAGAGGTCGACCGATTAATCGGAATGGCCGATTAATTAGGGCCGATTTCAAGTTTTCATAACAATCGGAAATCGGTATTCGGTGGGTTAACTGCCTCGTTCAGAGGCAGAACGACAGATTTTTACCTTGGCAGCTCGGGGGATTCAATCTTGCAACCTTACAGTTAACTAGTCCAACGCTCAAACCACCTGCCTCTCACTGCACTCCACGAGGAGACTGCCTATTACGCGAATGCAGTAAGCCAAGGTAAGTTGCTAGCTAGCATTAAACTTATCTTATAAAAAACAATCAATCAATCATAATCACTAGTTAACTACACATGGTTGATGATATTACTAGTTTATCTAGCGTGTCCTGCGTTGCATATAATCAATGCGGTGTGTATCGTTGCTTCAATGTGTACCTAACCATAAACATCAATACCTTTCTTAAAATTAATACACAGAAGTATATATTTTTAAACGTGCATATTTAGCTAAAAGAACACCAGGTTAGCAGGCAATATAAACCAGGTGAAATTGTGTCAATTCTCTTGCATTCATTGCACGCAGAGTCAGTGTATATGCAACAGTTTGGGCCGCCTAATTTGCCAGAATTTTGCGAAATTATGACATAACATTATTTAGATTTATGGATGCCACCCGTTAGATAAAATACAGAACGGTTCCGCATTTCAATAAACGTCTTGTTTTCGAGATGATAGTTTCCGGATTCGACCATATTAATGACCTAAGGCTCGTATTTCTGTGTGTTATCATGTTATAACTAAGTCTATGATTTGATAGAGCAGTCTGACTGAGCGATGGTAGGCACCAGCAGGCTCGTAAGCATTCATTCAAACAGCACTTTAGTGCATTTGCCAGCAGCTGTTTATGACTTCAAGCCTATCAACTCCCGAGATTAGGCTGGTGTAACCGATGTGAAATGGCTAGCTAGTTAGCGGGGTGCGCGCTAATAGCGTTTCAAACGTCACTCGCTCTGAGACTTGGAGTGGTTGTTCCCCTTGCTCTGCATGGGCCGCGGCTTTTGTGGAGCGATGGGTAACGCTGCTTCGGGGGTGGCTGTTGTCATTGTGTTCCTGGTTCCTCGAGCCCAGGTAGGAGCGAGGAGAGGGACGGAAGCTATACTGTTACACTGGCAATACTGAAGTGCCTATAAGAACATCCAATAGTCAAAGGTTAATGAAATACAAATGGTATAGAGAGAAATAGTCCTATAATTCCTATAATAACTACAACCTAAAACTTCTTACCTGGGAATATTGAAGACTCATGTTAAAAGGAACCACCAGCTTTCATTTGTTCTCATGTTCTGCGCAAGGAACTTAAACGTTAGCTTTTTTACATGGCACATATTGCACTTTTACTTTCTTCTCCAACACTTTGTTTTTGCATTATTTAAACCAAATTGAACATGTTTCATTATTTTGTTGAGGCTAAATAGATTTTATTGATGTATTATATTAAGTTAAAATAAGTGTTCATTCAGTATTGTTGTAATTCATTATTACAAATACATTTTTTTATTTTTTTTATTTTAAATCGTCCGATTAATTGGTATTGGCTTTTTTTGGTCCTCCAATAATCGGTATCGGTGTTGAAAAATCATAATCGGTCGACCTCTAGTTGCAACCCCCCCTTTGCCTTCAGAACAGCCTCAATTAATCAGGGCATGGACACTACAAGGTATCAATATTATTTAAAAGGGATGCTGGCCCATGTTGACTACAATGCTTCCCACAGTTGTGTCAAGTTGGTTGGATGTCCTTTTGGTGTCTGACCATTATTAATACGCACTGGAAATTGTTGATCGTGAAAAACCCAACAGTGGTGCAATTCTCAACATAAACCGGTGCGCCTGTCACCTACTACCATAACCCGTTCAAAGGCTCTTAAATGTTGCCCATTCACCCTCTGAATGGCCCACATACACAATCCATGTCTCAATTGTCCCAAGGTTTAAAAATCCTTGTTTAACCCGTCTCCTCCCCTTCATCTACACTGATTGAAGTGGATTTAATAAGTGACATCAATAAGGGATCAAAGTCTTCAGCTAGTCAGTCTGTCACGGAAGAGCAGAGGTTCTTAATGTTTTGTATACTCCGTGTATATCACACTGGATGCAATATTCTACCCAGGAATATTGAACACTGAAATCGGTTACTCTCGTTATTCCAAATGAATCTGTGGGTCTTTTCTGTTGACAACAATTACAATTCATCTGTATTTAATGCAGGGTTTGATCTAAAGTCAGATGGTATCGAGTGGAATGGTGACTTTCTATGTTATAGAGTAGAATGGTTTTTCTCCTGGTGTATCCTGAGGTAGCTTCTCTCTGAGAACCTCTTCCTGCAGTGTGCACAGGCGAACGGCCTTTCTCCCGTGTGGACCTTCAGGTGCCTCTTCAGCTGGTGCTGGCGGGAGAACCTCTTCTCACACTGGGGGCAGCTGTATGGTTTCTCCCCTGTGTGGACCATCTGGTGCCTCTTCAGATCACCAGCCTGGGCGAAGCACATGTAACACTGGGTACAGCTGAAGGGTTTCTCCCCTGTGTGGACCCTCTGGTGGATCTCCACCTTCTGGGGGCAGCTGAAGCCTTTGTTACAGAACATGCAGAGGAACCGTTTCTCTTTACTATTGCCTGATGTTGCTCCCCCTCCCTGAGCCTGGCCTCTAACCCTGTCGATTGAGTTCAAAACCTGATCGAAAAGGACGTGGCCATGTGAATCAGGAGGCCCCATCGACGTAGATACTGGGTCGCGATCCCTGAGCGTGTGTAAAGGTGAGTGGGTGACAAAATGTTGATTTGTCTCTGAACTTCCCCTGTAATCTAAGAAATCTCTGCCCTGTGAGTGTCCGACTCCTAGGCGACTATCTGCATTCCATGTGGGAGGAGCGTGGCCCTCCACTTTCACCTCATCTACCACTATAACCTCCCCTTTCTTATCTAGGCACCCTTCAGAGTATACAGTACTACTGTACTGGTTCCAGTCCCCTCTAGACAGATCAGTCTGTGTCTCTAAACCCAAGGTCATGTCGTCAGGGTCCATCTCTGTAGCGTAAGAACAAGACAGATCAACCCCAGTGTCTAAAGCGTCATCATCACCATGGGAATGAACCGTCCTCTGGCTCTGATGAAATACCGGTAAGTACTCTGAGCCGGGAGCGGGAGCAGGAGGACAGATCAGTGGCACCAGTCTCTCTGGGTCAGATCCTGGGTGTAAGAGCCTGTGTGTTACAGTTGAAGTCTCTGTGTCTGTTTCTGACTTCAGGGTGGCTTTCGGCGGTCCACTGACCTCTGTGATGCTGCGTCGTGTCCTGGGCGGCGCTGGGGCGATGGTGGGGTCCTTTGTGGCTACAGGATGAGCTCCAGTCTGGATGTCGCTTCTTTGCCGTGTTTCCACCTCTCCTTCAGTCTTCTCCAGCTTGACCCCAGGACCTGTAGCCTCTGCATCTGCAGACTGACCAAAATATAGGAGGTTATTACCGTTACATGAGTAGAATTGGATAACAATGTCGTAGGGAAGTCTCACAACACAAGCTCCCCTATGTCAGATAAATTAGGATGCAAGTGAATAGCTGAGTGGAGCCTTTCTGAATTAAACAGGAAACATTTGATTACAAAGTAACTGTAATTTTTTATGCAACACTATTAAACTAACCTCTATCACGATAACGTGCTGGGTTGAGGTTCCACTACCCTCATCAACAGTGATCGGTTGGTCATCTCTCCATGTATGGTGTACCGCTGGCTTCACAAAGCTCCTGTGGCCTCCAGTGAGATTTCCTTCACCTGAGAGTGTGATTGGGGGAAAATAGGTCTTTAGCTACTGTCAATGCTCAACTGTATATTATACACTATTTACAGTTTTAATACTGTCTAGAATTGGCATGGATGTAAGGTAACACTTCTCATTACTTATTGATATACTATTTACAGGTCACTAGATTGTGCCATGCATCACATTGTTTTCACTACGTGAACAGGAAATGCAGCAAAAAAAAAGTTGTTAGAATAAGATAACTAAGTAATCAGGGGAATTATTGTATACTATTCAAAAACTGACCAAGACCCAGTTCTGGGTAACATCTGAACAAATGTGCAGAGGTGAACGGGGCGACAGGCACTGAGCTACATATTTGAATGGAAAAATGTACCTCTTGACATTCCTCTGTATCCGTCGACGATCTTGACACTACTGGGACGACTGACGAGGACGCGCTCTCGTGCCACCTTCAGTTCCAAAAGATGCAGTTTCCTCCGCAATGCCCCGTTTTCTTTCTGGCTTTGAGAAATTTCCAAACGAAACACTGCATAGTCGTCTTCTACGAGTTTACAGATATCTGCCACGGCTGCATTCGCTAGCACCTCCAAGATCGAGGCAATTTGAGTGTGAAAAACCATACAGTTATCCATTGTTAGCACCTAGCTAGCTAGGGTTACCTAGATAACATCTGTCAACCAAGTCCTGTCTCCAACGCGAATTAAACAATACCCGGGGTACGTATGCGATGCTGTGCAGTTAAACGTCATATTTTGAGTCCTATGATGTTAAGAAAAGGTCTAAATAAAAACCGTAAAAACGCTAACGTGGAAATTGTTGTTGGCCACTGTTCATTTCCGTTTAAACTATGATGCCAACCAATAACACCCTCTCTCTTCAGTGTAAAGGGTGTGGCTAAATGAAAAGTTTGTGCGCGCTGCTCTTTGAAATACGGTACTGTTTATGTAAACTACCAGTGTTTCCCAAACCTGGTCCTCGAGTACCCCAACTGTACACATTTTTATTGTAGCCCCGGACAAACACACCCCGTTCAATTTATTGAGGGTTTGATGATTAGTTGACAAGTTGAATCAGGTGTGCTTGTCCAGGGGTACTCGAGGAACAGGGTTGGGAAACACTGCAACAGTAGGAGATACATAACAATAACAGATATAGATGAACGTTTATAGAGGAGCACAAACAAATATCTGATTAGCGGTAACTCCCTACTTACTACCCAGTGACATTGGAAGGGCTATAGGGAAAAGGGCCACAGTAGGGGTTGTTGACAGTTACTGTAGGTCCAACAGAGGAAAGTGGAGGGTGCAATTTGTTTATCATAAAACAAGCAGTCTTTTTTTTTTTAAAGTTGACGTTCCTAAACAGACTTCCCACAGTCACTGACACCTGTCATTCAATGGGCATCACACGTAATGAGTCCAAACTTTTCACAGAAACGGGACATAACTTCCAATATATACAGAAAACGGGAGAACGTCTTAACAGTTTCGCTGCTCTCAAAAGTGATATTTCATAAAACATTATATGCCGCTGGCGAAATCGATACCATAGCCAACATGAGTTACCACTGCTGGGCGATTTTGGAAGTTTGGCGCACATTATTATTCTTTATAATTCATCCACTTGACAGGTGTGGCATATCAAGAAGCGGAGTAGTATTTCTTCCTTCTACGAACTGTCACTCAGTAAAAATCTTAGACATTTTTGCATGTTGCGTTTATATTTTTAGGATATACTGAACAAAAACATAAACGCAACATGCAACAATTTCAAATATTCTACTGAGTTACAGTTTATATTAAATAGATTCATTAGGTCATGTGAAATCTATGGATTTCACATGATATATATATTGGTGACATATTGGTGAATGCCGAATCCTTAAAGACAAACTTATTTAAAAACTTCGTTGGGCCTTATGAAAAGCCTACATTATTTAATAATTTACTTAGGCATTTTTGGCAATAGGATAAGCTTTCAAATGATGCCCACCTGACCCAGATTGCGATCTATAATGAACTGTTTTTGGATTGCGTAAACAGTGATGTGGTAGTGGGGATTTAGGGGATGTGTTCCAAGCTTCAGTTACTCAATGGCAAAGCAAAAATAAATAAATGCATTTAATAATTGAAAGCTCTTTCCTTTAGTCATAAGATTTCATTAGACAGATGCTGCAGAAAGTACAGTCAATGTAAAATGCACATAAAATCCAGTGTAATGTTTGGATTCAGTCAGGTATACCGCGGTGTCCTCACCTTTGGTCTGCATTTCCCCATAATCTTCAGTGTTCCCTTTCAATTACTACCATGGTTATGCATATGCGTCTAATATATCTTCTGCTAGAAATAGTTCCATTTATCGCCAAACATTTACATGCGCACTACTATCCCGTTATTTTTCGAAGATACTCAATTATTCTGTTTTTGAGTTGAGGCATATAAATATCACGTCCCGTTTACAATATCCCGGATAAACTCGTATCCCGATTATGAGAAATCCGGCTATGGTTTATGTTGATGCTAGACGGGATACAGTGGCATGTAAAATCTTATGCCGTTTAATGTTTTTTTTCGCGGTCTGCCAGGCCGAGTTTCACATAGTAGGCTGTCATGGGTGTTGTGTGATTTTTTCATCTGCTTGTCTACAGTTAGATACATGAAGCTTCCCTTGCCATGACTTGTTACCTTAGAAGACTAAATAAAACTATACTCACCAGAATAATGGCATAAATCGAATGAATGCATCACTGTTAGCCTAGGTTAATATAGTTGACACCGGTAAAGTTGTCTTTTCGACTTCAGCTTCGCTCGCGGAGCAAGGGGGTTTAGGGACCTGTGGAGAAAACTCAATTCCAAAATAGTGGAAAGATTGTGCCTGTGCAAAATGTCATCAGTAAAGTGGTTTTGTTTTGAGCCCCACATTTTTTTGCTAAAAATAAACAGGGTTGAATGTTATTTTGGCATTAATTCATGTCACATATCAGTTCATTTTTTATTTTACATTGTTTGCAAGAAGAAAAAAAAAGAGTTAATAAAGCCCACATACAAACATGGTCTCTTTTTTTTGCTTTCTTGAGCAAGGCAGCTCCAAAATGCAGGTGTTTCAGCCTAGCTCAGTACTTTCTGTGGTGGTGGGGCAGCCAGCTGAAAATATGGAGCGTAGGGGTTGGTAATGTTCTCTAGTTGCGCCATGATTGGCTCGTGTTCTGTCACTCATGGACACTACATCACGGGCAAATCTTAGGGTGGAGCTCGAAAATTCAATCCCCTTAGGTGCTGCCATAGAGTTACATTAGAAGTGCCCAGTTACATGACAATGCCCCTCTGCTTTGTGCAGAGGGGCATTGTCATGCTGAAACAGGAATGGGCCTTCCCCAAACTGTTGCCACAAAGTTGGAAGCACAGAATCATCAGCACCAGACAATTATTCCTCCTCCACCAAACTTTACAGTTTGAACTATGCATTTGGGCAGGTAGCATTCTCCCTGCATCCACCAAACCCAGATTCATCCATTGGACTGCCAAGCGTTTCCACTGCTCCAAGAGTCCAATGGCGGCGAGCTTTACACCACTCCAGCTGACGCTTGGCATTGCGCATAGTGATCTTAGGCTTGTGTGCAGCTGCTCAGCCATGGAATCTCATTTCATGGCGCTCCCGATGAACAGTATTTGTGCTGACATTCCTTCCAGAGGCAGTTTGGAACTCGTGGTGATTGTTGCAACCAAGGACTGACAATTTAAGCGCTACGGGCTTCAGCACTCGCCGCTCCTGTTTTCTGAGCTTGTGTGGCCTACCACGTCGTGGCTGAGCCGTTGTTGCTCGTGGCTGAAATTTGATGAACTGACTTGTTGGAAAGGCATCCTATGATGGTGCCACGTTGAAAGTTCCTGAGCTCTTCAGTACGGGCCATTCTACTGCCAATGTTTGTCTATGGAGATTGCATGGCTGTGTGCTCGATTGTATACAATTGGCTGAAATAGCTGAATCCACTAGTTTGAAGGGGTGTCCACATAGCTTTGGTCATGTAGTGTTTGTCAACTAAAGAATGGTTCCCAGATATCCCCTGCGTACATCTCACACACTTCTATGATTTCTTCCCATTGTGGACACTCCTATGTCTGATAAGGTTATTCTGGAAGGAGAAGCTCTTGTAACACAGCTTACACTTGAAGGGCCTCTCCTTAGTGTGAACAGTCTGGTGCTTCTTCACATAGTTCGCCTCAGCAAAGCGCTTCCCACACGTGAGGCAGGCGTACGGCTTGTCGGCGTCTGTCCTAATGCTCGGCCTTACACGTTGTGACCCAATGACACCAGAGGAGGTAGAAGCAGGAGCCACCACCCTCAGGTGGTTAGTCTTTGAGCTCCCTCCTTGACCTCTAGCCATTGTTTGGGTGTTGTTGGGATTGTGTGCTGTGTTATAGGCTAGGTACTTCTCGTGGTGAACGTCCATCCTGACCCTGTCTGTATTGGTGGGGTAACCATGAGGTAACTGAGGAAGGCTAGACCCAGATCCAGAACTTCTATGAACCCAGTCACCAGGCATTAGACGAGACTCTGAAGACAGACTTCCTGAAAGACTACCACAAGGAGCATCTCCCACCACGCTCTGAGAAGGCTGAAGCCCAGGGTGACCGGATCTTTTCATCATGGATACTGTGGTGTTTGTATCATAGGAACAGGAGGGTCTATCTCTATCAGCACCAGGCCCTGCTCCATCCCTGCACTGAGACTGTGAAGAGAAGGGTCTGGGCTGCAGACTGGAGTCTCTGCCTCTCTGATGACCACCAGGACTGGGGTTGTTCAGTCCACCTGTCCACTGGTTGTGTTCTGTGTGGTGGTGGAGTCTCTGTCCCTCACGGTTGGGTCCTAGTTGCGACTCGGGAAGGAAGAGCAACGGCTCCTGATCCAGGGTTCTGATCCGTGGCCAGGGTTTGTGACCAGCCGCTGCAGAGGTCCAGCCTTCCCGTCAGCAACATCGGACATCAGCTGGTCTTCATGGAATGCAGACTGTGAAGACAAATTGAACAGAAAAGCATAAAGGTTTATATAAGAAACTATTTGCTGTACACACAAACATGACATGATATTATAAAATGTTAACCACAGTCAAGCCCATCTCGAACACTGTGATTCAAGTACCTAACAATATGGAGTCATTGGAGTAAAAAAAAAAAAAAAAAAAAAAATTTTTTAAAATGTAATGTCAACGTGTTGATTCAATAATTAAGTATAATGTTTTGGTTCGATTGAGATAAGGGAAACTCAGCCCCTGCAATGATACAAAAATAACCAAGTCAGTCAGTACAGAGTCCATTTTGTATTTAACTTCAACAAAATGGTCATACACAAAAAATGTTACAGCACTTTTATTACACAAAACGATATGTGAAGTAGAATAACTATTCTCACTATGGCAACACTTCTGTAAATCTGCTACCTTCACTTTGATAAAGTTAATTTTAGAATACCTTGGAAAAGGTTCAACATGACATTACCCACAGCTTCACTACTTTATGTAAAGTAAACATGAATTAAAGAGCCAATGCAGCTGTTTTTATCTCCGTATCTAATCATTTCTGAGTAACAATTAAGCACCTTACTGACTTTTTTCAATTCAACTGGTAAAAAGAAACAAAAATAGCTTCTTAGCAAAGAGCAATTTCTCAAGGAAGAATTTAGCTGGGACTGTCTGGGAGTGGTCTGAGTGGGGACAAACTAACTGTTATTGGCAGAGAGGTTTGGAACTATCTTATTGGTCTATTAACTAGTTTGCCACCAGGCAGGGACAAAACTCTACCCCAACAAAACAGGCAGAAATTTCAGGTGGGCTTTTCAAACAGCTCTTACACTAAAAGGGTATTATAATTTTTACAATTTCACAGTATTGTTCTAACATCAATGAGAAAATACATCTACATCTCTCATGTTTTTGATTGCACTGAGCCTTTAAGGCAGGATCATTTCCCCATTATAAAATATAAACCTATAGGGACACAGATTGTCACCTTTCATCAGTGAAGCATTTTTACAGGCATCACACCAACCATCACCATACCTTCTACTCTGCTTCATGATACTAATTCTTTCCTCAGTTCACCTCATCCAGTTCCCCACTACATCTAAAACAACAGAATTAACTACAAACAAACGAGTACTACATTACATGTCACTATACTCTAGGCCGTGTTAATTTTCTTGTGGTGTATCCTGAGTAGGGTTGCAAAGGGTCGGGAAACTTTCCGTTAAATTTCCTGAAATTTTCCATGGATAGTTAAGCCCTGGAATTTGGGAAATGTTGCTTAAATTCATCAAATAAGTTAGCTTATAACAGTGAACCTTTTGTTGTGGGATACACAAGGTAATTCTAGGTCTTGTGGCATATTTTGGTTAAACAATCCCCAATTCAATGGAATTGCAACCCTCTGCATGCCCAGTGCATTCTTCCATCACATGTACAGCTGATTCTCAAGATCTTGCACACTAATGAGACACTATTGAGTCCACTCTACTACACTGTCTGAGCCAAGGACTACATGCTTTCTGGTAAGTTTCGAATACAATACTGGGTGGAGTGAAATATATTTTACATGACATACATGACCTTTTGTTAACTAGTAAATAGTAGCCTACAGCAAAGTGTGTTTAAATCATTTCTAACTTGTTAACAATTTCTGCTAGTTATTGGGGTGGTGTTGTCATCATGTTTGACAGTCTCCTGGAGGGGAAGGAGTCTCTTCAAGAAATGTCCATATCACAGTCTGCCGATATTGGACATGGTTCACTGACTTTTGGGTTCGGAAACCGACTTCCTATTATCAAAGATGGCAAATGGACATAACATCCTGATTTGGTACTTTCAATACTTATGTATGGCAGTTGGACATTTCTTATGCCATTTGGACATGGTTTACTGACTTTTGACTTCCTATGATTATATAATGCAAATGGACAAAACATAGGCGTTATGGATAAACTCAATAAAATAAGACAAAGGTATGTTTCACACGGTTGTTATATATGTATAATTGACAAAAGAATTTAACATTTTTCTGAAAAAAGGTCCAGAAAGGAATTATTATTTTTTTTTTTTAGAGGTGGTTGTACTTTAGATTTTTTGCTTACATTTTCAAAATTTGACCTGTGGGTCTTGACTTTGTGTCCATTTTCAATTTGAAAATCTACGGTGGAGCGCACTCGCCATCTTTGGGATTTTTGTTGTATAACACTAGGCATTTGCCATATGCCACTTGCCATAAGGTTTGGATGATCTGCCGTCTATTTCAGTGGTATTTGCGATTGTGTATATGTTTCGTCCATTACCAATATGTTGCCATTCATTTTTGTCCATTTCATGGGGGGTTTCCCTTACTATAGTAAAATAACTGTAGTATATACTATAGTAATGAATGTAGTGCTTTTGCAGACTGTAGTATGCTGTAGTATTTACGGAAGTGTTTTTGCGGATATTACTGTAGCATTTACTATAGTGTTTTTGTTTTATTATCTTTGACATAAACCTGTCGGTAGGTAGAACTGGGGTCTGAACTGATAGTTAAACGCTTCTGCTCTTTTCGATAACCTTTAGGGAACACAGTGCCTTCGGAAAGTAGTCATATCCCTTGACTTTTTTCAATTTTTTTTCAGGTTACAGCCTTTTTCTGACATTTATTAAATAGTTTTTTCCTCCTCATCAATCTACACAACAATTCCCCATAATGAGAAAGCAAAAACTGTTTTTTTACATTCTCTATTTTTTTTGCATATGCTTAGCTCGATTCTGTTTATTTTTATCCCAAAAAACTCCCTAGTCTTTGCGGATGACAAGCAAATCTATAACATGATGCAGCTACCACCATGCTTGAAAATATTTAGAGTGATACTCAGTAATGTGTTGTGTTACATTTGCATCAAACATAACACTTTGTATTGAGGACATAAAATGAATTTCTTTGCCACATTTTTTGCAGTTTTACTTTAGTGCCTTATTGCAAACAGGATGCATGTTTTGGAATATTTTTTATTCTGTACAGGGTTCCTTCTTTTCACTCTGTCATTTAAGTTAGTATTGTGGAGTAACTACAATCTTGTTGATACATCCTCAGTTTTCTCCTATCATAGCCATTAAAATCATTAACTGTTTTGAAGTCACCATTGGCCTAATGGTGAAATCCCTAAGCAGTTTCCTTCCTATCCTGCAACTGAGTCTGTATCTTTGTCGTGACTGGGTGTATTGATACACCATCCAAAGGGATATTAATTGTCTGCTTTTGTTATTTTTTACCCATCTACCAATAGGAGCCCTTCTTTGCAAGGCATTGGAAAACCTCCCTGGTCTTTGTGGATGACTTTGTGTTTGAAATCCACTGCTCGACTAAGGGACCTTACAGATAATTGTATGTGTGGAGTACAGATGAAGTAGTCATTCAAAAATCATGTTAAACACTATTATTGCACACAGAGTGAGTCCATGCAACTTATTATGTGACTTGTTAAGCAAATGTTTACTCCTGAACTTATTTAGACTTGCCATAACAAAGGGGTTGAATACATACTGATTTAAAACATTTCAGCTTTTAAATTAGATTTCTTTTGTGTGTGGGGGGGGTACTTTTTACCCCTTTTCTCCCTAATTTTCATCATATCCAATTGATAGTTACAGTGTTGTCCCATCGCTGCAACTCCCGTGTGGAGTCTGGAGAGGCAAAAGTAGAGAGCCACGTGTCCGCGAAACACGACCCCGCCAAGCCGCACTGCTTCTTGACACACTGCTCGCTAATTCCAGAAGCCAGCTGCACCAATGTGTCGGAGGAAACACCATACAGCTGGCGACCGAGGTGACTGTGAATGCACCCGGCCGCCACATGGAGGAGTCGCTTGAGCGTGATTGGACAAAGACATCCCAGCCGGCCAAACCCTCCCCTTACCCAGACGACGCTGGGCCGGGATCGATCCTGGATCTGCAGTGCCTTAGACTGCTGCGCCACTCGGGAGGCCCTTTAATTTTGTATCAATTTCTAAACATTTCTAAAAACATAATTCCACTTTGACATTATGGGGTATTGTGGGTAGATCAGTGAATGAATCTAAATGAATCAATTTTAAATTCAAGCTATAACAACAAAATATGGAAAATGTCAAGGGGTGTGAATACTTTCTGAAGGCACTCTACTAGAATTATAAAACTGTAGTGTTTTTGCAGGCATTAGTGGTTTTTGGGTGGGAAAGTATGTACTACAGTATACTACAACATTCTATAGTAAAGCACCTCACGATTGAGGAAACTACAGTGTGTAGTATAGTATTCTACAGTATACTACAGTTTAATACAGAAATCTATACTAAGTATTTTAGTATTCTATAACTGTAGTCTTTTTTCATTTGGGGCTCAGTCAGTCTGTTGACTAAATTCAGTTGTTGTTTTGTGTTCGACTGTCTGTTTCTGATTGTGGCTAACAGTGTTGTTCTCCAGCCCAGAGTTGAGGAATCTGTCCCATCCACTGACCTCCACTATCTCGCCCTGCTCAGTGATATGGTCCCCTGAGCCTTTGGCTGCGCCCGGCTGGGAATCCAAGATGTCCGCCCAGTCTCCCTTGTTAGGCTCCAGCCAACCAACTGCAGGAAGAGGTTACAAAATAGACATTTACAAACATGGCAGAGAACTCTAAATATGGCGTTTAAGTCGATTACCTGTACAACTCTGGTTCATCCTTGGGAGCAATTTTCAAAAGCCTGAAGGTACCACATTAATCTGTACAAACAATATTATGCAAGTATAAACACCATGCTCCAAAACCAGCGTAAAAAAGCCAGACTACGGTTTGCAACTGCACATGGGGACAAAGATTGTACTTTTTGGAGAAATGTCCTCTGGTCTGATGAAACAATAATAGAACTGTATGGCCATAATGACCATCGTTTTGTTTCGAGGAAAAAGAGTAAGGCTTGCAAGCCGAAGAACACCATCCTAACCGTGAAGCATGGGTGTAGCAGCATCATGTTGTGGGGGTGCTGGGATGCAGGAGGGACTGGTGCAATTCACAAAATGGATGGCATCAAGAGGAAGGAAAATGATGTGGATATATTGAAGCAAAATCTCAAGATATCAGTCAGGAAGTTAAAACTTGGTCACAAATGGGTCTTCCAAATGGACAATGACCCCAAGCATACTTCCAAAGTTGTGGCAAAATGGCTTAAGGAAAACAAGGTCAAGGTATTGGAGTGGCCATCCCAAAGCCCTGACCTCAATCCTATAGAACATTTGTGGGCAAAACTGAAAAAGCATGTGCGAGCAAGGAGGCCTACAAACCTGACTCAGTTACACCAGCTCTGTCAGGAGGAATGGGCCAAAATTCACCCAACTTATTGTGGGAAGCTTGTGGAAGGCTACCCAAAATGTTTGTCCCAAGTGAAACAATTTAAAGGCAATGCTACCAAATACGAATTGAGTGTATGTAAACTTCTGACCCACTGGGAATGTGATGAAAGAAATAAAAGCTGAAATGAATCACTCTCTCCACTATTATTCTGACATTTCAGATTCTTAAAATAAAGTGGTGATCCTAACTGACCTAAAACAGGGAATTAGGATTAAATGTCAGGAATTGTAAAAAACTGAGTTTAAATGCATTTGGCTAATGTGTATGTAAACTTCCGACTTCAACTTTATGTGTGTTTTGTATGTAAACATAAGATGTATTGATTTTATTTTATGAATGAAGAAAACATAGCCAGGCGCATCACTATTTCCACTCAAGATCTATTACTGTATGTAGGCTATATGTAGAGAGGCGAGTGTAGAGAGTATAGAGATATTGTTATCCACGTAGGCACCAACAATGTTAGGATGAAACAGTCAGAGGTCACCAAGTGCAACATAGCTTCAGCGTGTAAATCAGCTTTAAAGATGTGTCGGCATCGAGTAATTGTCTCTGGCCCCCTCCCAGTTAGGGGGAGTGATGAGCTCTACAGCAGTCTCACAACTCAATCGCTGGTTGAAAACTGTTTTCTGCCCCTCCCAAAAGATAGAATTTGTAGATAATTGGCCCTCTTTCTGGGACTCGCCCACAAACAGGACCAAGCCCGACCTGCTGAGGAGTGACGGACTCCATCCTAGCTGGAGGGGTGCTCTCATCTTATCTACCAACATAGACAGGGCTCTAACTCCTCTAGCTCCACAATGAAATAGGGTGCAGGCCAGGCAGCAGGCTGTTAGCCAGCCTGCCAGCTTAGTGGAGTCTGCCACTAGCACAGTCAGTGTAGTCAGCTCAGCTATCCCCATTGAGACTGTGTCTGTGCCTCGACCTGGGGTGGGCAAAACTAAACATGGCGGTGTTCGCTTCAGCAATCTCACTAGGATAAAGACCTCCTCCATTCCTGCCATTATTGAAAGAGATCGTGATACCTCACATCTCAAAATAGGGCTACTTAATGTTAGATCCCTTACTTCAAAGGCAATTATAATCAATGAACTAATCACTGATCATAATCTTGATGTGATTGGCCTGACTGAAACATGGCTTAAGCCTGATGAATTTACTGTGTTAAATGAGGCCTCGCCTCCTGGTTACATTAGTGACCATCTCCCCCGTGCATCCCGCAAAGGCGGAGGTGTTGCTAACATTTACCATAGCAAATTTCAATTTACAAAAAAAAAAAGAAGAAATTTTCGTCTTTTGAGCTTCTAGTCATGAAATCCATGCAGCCTACTCAATCACTTTTTATAGCTACTGGTTAAAGGCCTCCTGGGCCATATACAGCATTCCTCATTGAGTTCCCTGAATTCCTATCGGACCTTGTAGTCATAGCAGATAATATTCTAATTTTTGGTGACTTTAATATTCACATGGAAAAGTCCACAGACCCACTCCAAAAGGCTTTCGGAGCCATCATCGACTTGGGTTTTCAACATGTCTCTGGACCTACTCACTGTCACAGTCATACTCTGGACCTAGTTTTGTCCCATGGAATAAATGTTGTGGATCTGAATGTTTTTTCTCATAATCCTGGACTATCGGACCACCATTTTATTACGTTTGCAATTGTAACAAATAATCTACTCAGACCCCAACCAAGGAGCATCAAAAGTAGTGCTATAAATTCACAGACAACACAAAGATTCCTTGATGCCCTTCCAGACTCCCTCTGCCTACCCAAGGCAGTCAGATGACAAAAATCAGTTAACCACCTAACTGAGGAACTCAATTTAACCTTGCGCAATACCCTAGATGCAGTTGCACCCTAAAAACTAGAAACATTTGTCATAAGAAACTAGCTCCCTGGTATATAGAAAATACCCGAGCTCTGAAGCAAGCTTCCAGAAAATTGTAACGGAAATGGCGCCACACCAAACTGGAAGTCTTCCGACTAGCTTGGAAAGACAGTACCGTGCAGTATCGAAGAGCCCTTACTGTTGCTCAATCATCCTATTTTTCCAACTTAATTGAGGAAAATAAGAACAATCCGAAATGTATTTTTGATACGGTCGCAAAGCTAACTAAAATGCAGCATTCCCCAAGTGAGGATGGCTTTCACTTCAGCAGTAATAAACTCATGAACTTCTTTGAGGAAAAGATTATTAGAAAGAAAATTACGGACTCCTCTTTAAACCTGCGTATTCCTTTAAAGCTCAGTTGTTCTGAGTTTGCACAACTCTGCCAGGACCTAGGATCAAGAGAGACACTCAAGTGTTTTAGTACTATATCTCTTGACACAATGATGAAAAAAATAATGGCCTCTAAACCTTCAAGCTGCATACTGGACTCTATTCCAAATAAACTACTGAAAGAGCTGCTTCCTGTGCTTGGCCCTCCTATGTTGAACATAATAAACGTCTCTCCATCCACCGGATGTGAACCAAACGCACTAAAAGTGGCAGTAATAAAGCCTCTCTTGAAAAAGCCAAACCTTGACCCAGAAAATATAAAAAACTATTGGCCTATATCAATTCTTCCATTCCTCTCAAAAATTTTAGAAAAGGCTGTTGCGCAGCAACTCACTGCCTTCCTGAAGAAAAACAATGTATACGAAATGCTTCAGTCTGGTTTTAGACCCCATCATAGCACTGAGACTGCACTTGTGAAGGTAGTCAATGACCTTTTAATGGCATCAGACCGAGGCTCTGCATCTGTCCTCGTGCTCCTAGACCTTAGTGCTGCTTTGGATACCATCGATCACCACATTCTTTTGGAGAGATTGGAAACCCAAATTGGTCTCCACGGACAAGTTCTGGTCTGGTTTAGATCTTATCTGTCGGAAAGATATCAGTTTGTCTCTGAATGGTTTGTCCTCTGACAAATCAACTGTAAATTTCGGTGTTCCTCAAGGTTCCGTTTTAGGACCACTATTGTTTTCACTATATATTTTACCTCTTGGGGATGTCATTCGAGAACATAATGTTAACTTTCACTGCTATGCGGATGACACACAGCTGTACATATCAATGAAACATTGTGAAGCCCCAAAATTGCCCTCGCTAGAAGCCTGTGTTTCAGACATAAGGAAGTGGATGACTGCAAACTTTCTACTTTTAAACTCGGACAAAACAGAGATGCTTGTTCTAGGTCCCAAGAAACAAAGAGATCTTCTGTTGAATCTGACAATTACTCTTAATGGTTGTACAGTTGTCTCAAATAAAACTGTGAAGGAACTCGGCGTTACTCTGGTCCCTGATCTATAATTTTGACGAACATATCAAGACTGTTTCAAGGACAGCTTTTTTCCATCTACGTAACATTGCAAAAATCTGAAACTTTCTGTCCAAAAATTAATCCATGCTTTTGTTACTTCTTGGTTAGACTACTGCAATGCTCTACTTTCCGGCTACACGATAAAGCACTAAATAAACTTCAGTTAGTGCTAAATACGGCTGCTAGAATCCTGACTAGAACCAAACAAAATGGATCATATTACTCCAGTGCTAGCCTCTCTACACTGGTCGGTCACACGCTACGGTCACAAGACGCAGGCCTCCTAATTGTCCCTAGAATTTCTAAGCAAACAGCTGGAGGAAGGTTTTTATCATACAGAGCTCCATTTTTATGGTATGGTCTGCCTACCCATGTGAGAGATGCAGACTCGGTCTCAACCTTTAAGTCTTTACTGAAGACTCATCTCTTCAAATAAACTACTCTCATTGGGTCATATGATTTGAGTGTAGTCTGGCCCAGGAGTGTGAAAGTGAACGGAAAGGCTCTGGAGCAACGAACCGCCCTTGCCCTCTCTGCCTGGCCGGTTCCCCTCTTTCCACTGGGATTCTCTGCCTCAAACCCTATTACAGGGGCTGAGTCACTGGCTTACTGGTGCTCTTTCATGCCGTCCCTAGGAGGGGTGCGTCACTTGAGTGGGTTGAGTCACTGATGTGATCTTCCTGTCTGGGTTGGCGACCCCCCTTGGGTTGTGCCGTGGCGGAGATCTTTGTGGGCCATACTCGGCCTTGCCTCAGGATGGTAAGTTGGTGGTTGAAGATATCCCTCTAGTGGTGTGGGGGCTGTGCTTTGGCAAAGTGGGTGGGGTTATAACCTTCCTGTTTGGCCCTGTCCGGCAGTATCATCGGATGGGGCCACATTGTCTCCTGACCCCTCCTGTCTCAACCTCCAGTATTTATGCTGCATTAGTTTATGTGTCGGGGGGCTAGGGTCAGTTTGTTATATCTGGAGTACTTCTGTCTTCTCCGGTGTCCTGTGTGAATTTAAGTATGCTCTCTCTAATTCTCTCTTTCTCTCTCGGAGGACCTGAGCCGTAGGACCATGCCTCAGGACTACCTGGCATGATGACTCCTTGCTGTCCCCAGTCCACCTGGCCGTGCTGCTGCTCCAGTTTCAACTGTTCTGCCTGCGGCTATGGCATCCTGACCTGTTCACCGGACGTGCTACCTGTCCCAGACCTATTATTTGACCATGCTGGTCATTTACGAACATTTGAACATCTTGGCCATGTTCTGTTATAATCTCCACCCGGCACAGCCAGAAGAGGACTGTCCACCCCTCATAGCCTGGTTCCTCTCTAGGTTTCTTCCTAGGTTTTGGCCTTTCTAGGGAGTTTTTACTAGCCAACGTACTTCAACACCTGCATTGCTTGCTGTTTGGGGTTTTAGGCTGAGTTTCTGTACAGCACTTTGAGATATCAGCTGATGTACGATGGGCTATATAAGTAAATTTGATTTGGATATGCATTTCTCCCTTACCTTGCTCCCCCATTTTTAGTCCACTCAGCAGGTCAATGCTCTCTGGTTCATCTTCTATTGTCTCCACTTTGACTATCAGCAGATCAGGCTTCCCATCCTCCATGTCTACTGACTGTAAGAGATACAGAGTGAGAGGATGTTGGATCAAGAAATCTGATATGAGCACCCTGCTATAGAGCATCTTCTGAATGGGCAATGAGGGACTGCTATGAGTACAATGCAAACATGTTAGTTGATTTGATAATGTGACACTCTTTAAAGAGATGAATCAGATGAACTTGTGGATACCATTATTGTCTCTGTGTCCAGTATGCAGGCAGTTAAGAGGTCATTTGGCGAACCAAAGCTAACTAGCTTGCTAGCTGTGCCCGAAGACTTCCAGTGTTTGCCTTTAATTAAGCTAGTTAGCACTCGTTCACAAAATTACCTCTGATTTATCAAAACCTTAAAGGGAAGTTAAAGGCATGGTCCCACACTTAAAACAAAATGAATCAAGACCTGGGCCCTTATTCACAAATAGTAGGAGTGTTGATCTAGGATCTTTCCAAATAGTCTTATTCATTATGATCTAAAAGGCTAAACGGATCCTAGATCAGCACTCCTACTCTGAGGTTTTGTGGATACAGGCCCTGACATAATACCATTCAGACAGTAGTTCATAGTGGACTCACCTCAGTGAGACTGTGTGTGGTCCTGTGCTGCTCAGTTGGTTCCTCTGTGGGTTCAGGGGGAGGTGTAGTCTGGTTGTCCTCCATGACCATGGTCCTCTCAGGGTTCACCAGACCCTCCTCCTTCACCAGAAGCACTTCCTCCTCCTGGAAGAGACAGGTGATACAGATTACACAGACATACACTCCCTCAGGTATGTACACACAGATAACAAACACACTTTCAACATGGAGTGTTTACCCATCCCCACTACGTTTGAGTCCTATACTGTAGTTACAGAATGACTTTGTTGTTAACCCCATCATGGTGGACATAAATATGATGTGGGTAAATATGAGTCAGCTATGATAAGTCAAGTCAGATAGACCTGACTAAACCATTTTGACGTGTACAGTAGAGGTTTGTTAGTGTGTGAGTACATAGTAATATTTAGTAAGTCTATAATGGTTATAAAGCACTGTTTGGTGTATGCAGAATAGGGTGAGATCAGATGTGATGTACACTAAAGAGTCCAACTTGTCTCCTCCATCTACACTGATTGAAGTGTATTTAACATGTGACGTCAATAAGGGATCATAGCTTTCACCTGGTCAAGTCTGATCCCTTATTGATGTCACTTGTTTCAATCAGTGTAGATGAAGGGGAGGAGACAGCATAGGCAGCATTTTATGCTCTGAGACAACTGACATATGGATTGTGTTTATGTGCCATTCAGAAGGTGAATGGGCAAGACAAAAGATTGAAGTGCCTTTGAACAGGGTATGATAATAGGTGGCAGGCGCACCAGTTTGTGTGAAGAACTGCAACGCTGCTCGGTTTGTCACGCTCCAGTTTCCCGTATGAATAAAAAAATGCAGGTACGTACACACAGAAACACTTTCAACATGGAGTGTTTACCCATCCCCACTACGTTTGAGTCCTGTACTGTAGTTACAGATTGACTTCATTGTTGTTAAACCAATCATGGTGGACATAAATATGTTGTGGGTAAAAATAAGTCAGCTATGATAAGTCAAACAAACTTGACTAAACTATTTTGACATGTACAGTAGGTGTTAGTGTAGGTATATTTAGTAAGTGTATATTGGTAGCCAAGAGTTAAGTCACAATTGCCCATAAAAATTTATGAAAAATAAACTTTAAATAAATAAATTTAACGTTAGCATTAGGTTTAAAATCACATTTTAAGAGAAATTGTAGAAATAGGTGGGGTTTAGCCATAACTCTGACTTTGACTTAACCAAAAATAAACATTTCATCACCAGTTATGAAGCAGAATAGGGTGATATCAGATCTGATGTATATTAAAGAGTCTCATTGACAGTCTTAGAATGAAAAGTCCCATTTTGTGTTTATTAAACAAACAAGTTTTAAATACACCATGTGAAAACCACATATACCTCAACTAAAAATCTGCATGAACTTGATGAACTGCATCCATTTTCTCATTCAAAGAGTCTTGGGATAAAAATTAAGCAGTTGAATTTAAGTAATGAAATATGCATTTGTGAACATCATATAGCCTATACAGTACAAACACAATTTGTAACAGACTTTAGGCTTACAGTGCATTCAAAAAGTATTCAGACCCCTTTACTTTTTCCACTTTGTTACAGCCTTCTAAAATTAATGAAATAGTTTAGTTTCTCATCAATCTACACACAATACCCTATAACAACAAATAAAAAAAACAGAAATGTTTGCAAATGTATATTTAAAAAACAAAATCACATTTACATTAGTATTCAGACCCTTTACTCAGTAGATTGTTGAAGCACCTTTGGCAGTGATTACAGCCTCGAGTCTTCTTGGGTATGACGATACAAGCCTGGCACACGTGTATTTGAGGAGTTTCTCCCATTCTTCTCTGCTGATCCTCTCAAGCTCTGTCAGGTTGGATGGGGATTGTTGCTGCACAGCTATTTTCAGGTCTCTCCAGAGATGTTAGATCAGATTCAAGTCCGGGCTCTGGCTGTTCCACTCCGATACATTCAGACTTGTCCCGAAGCCACTGCATTGTCTTGGCTGTGGGCTTAGGATCCTTGTCCTGTTGGAAGGTGCACCTTCGCCTGAGTCTAAGCACTCTGTAGCAGGTTTTCATCAAGGATCTCTCTGTACTCGGCTCCGTTCATCTTTCCCACAATCCTGACTAGTCTCCCAGTTTCTGCCGCTGAAAAACTACCCCACACCACCAGGCTTCACCATAGGGGTGGTGCCAGGTTTCCTCCAGACGTGACGCTTGGCATTCAGGCCAGAGTTCAATCTTGGTTTCATCGGACCGGAGAATCTTGTTTCTCATGGTCAGAGTCCTTTAGGTGCCTTTTTGGCAAACTCCAAACGGGTTGTCATGTGCCTTTTTTACTGAGGAGTGGCTTCGGTCTGGCCACTCAACCATAAAGGCCTGATGGGTGGAGAGCTCAATTTCGAGTCTCATTGCAAAGGGTCTGAATACTTTTGTAAATAAGGTTTCTGTTATTTATTTTTAATACATTTGCTAAAAATTCTTAACCTGTTTTTGCTTTGTCATTATGCGTTTGTGTGTAGATTGATTTGTTCTTATTTAATCAATTTTAGGAAAAGCTGTAAAGTAACAAAATGTAGAAAAAGTCAAGGGTCTGAATACTTTCCGAATGCACTGTATATGCCTTTTATTTTACAATGTCTGGAAGCAATATATACTGAAATCTGTTACCCTTGTTATTACAAATGCATCTGTGGGTCTTTTTAGCTGACAATGAAAACTAATCTTTGTGTTTAATGCTTGGTTTGACATAAACATCAGAAGCTGTTGAATGGAATGGTTACTTTCTATGTCATTGAGTGGAATGTTTTTTCTGGTGGTGTATCCGGAGGTAGCTCCTCTCTGAGAAACTCTTCCTGCAGTGCGTACAGGCGAACAACCTCTCTCCCGTGTGGACCTTCAGGTGAATCTTCAGCTGGTGCTGGCGTGAGAACCTCTTCTCACACTGGGGGCAGCTGAAGGGTTTCTCCCCTGTGTGGACCCTCTGGTGCCTCTTCAGGTCACCAGCCTGAGCGAAGTGCATTTGACAATGCGTACAGCTGAAGGGTTTCACCCCTGTGTGGACCCTCTGGTGCCTCTTCAGGTTGCCAGCCACGGAAAAGTGCATATGACACTGGGTACAGCTGAAGGGTTTTACCCCTGTATGGACCCTCTGGTGGATCTCCACCTTCTGGAGGCAGCTGAAGCCTTTGTTACAGAACATGCAGAGGAACCGTTTCTCTTTAACATTGCCGGATGAGGCTCCCCCTCCCTGAGCCTGGGCTCTAGCCCGGTCATTTGAGTTCAACAGCTGATTGGAAAGGACATGGCTGTGTGATGCGGAAGGTGCCATCGACGTGGACCATGGATTGCGATCCCTGAACGTGTGTAAAGGGGAGAGGGTGGCAACATTTACAGTTGTCTCTAAGCTTCCCCTATAATCTAAGAAATCTCTGCCATGTGAGTGTCCGTCTCCTAGGTGACTATCTGCATTCAATAGGGGAGAAGCGTAGCCCTCCACTTTTACAGTCACCTCATCTACCACTATGACCTCCCCTTTCTTATCTAGGCACCCTTCAGAGTATACACTACTAGTGTACTGGTTCCAGTCCCCTCTAGACAGATCAGTTTGTGTCTCTAAACCCAAGGATATGTTGCCAGGGTCCATCTCTGTTGCGTAAGAACAACATGGAACATCCCTGTCAGTGTCTAACGAGTCACCATCACCACGAGAATTAATCTGGCACTGGTGAAATACCGGTAAATAGTCTGAGCCGGGAGCAGGAGGACAGCCCAGTCTCTCTGGGTCTGATCTGTGGTCAGATCCTTTGTGTAAGAACCTTTGTGTTACTGTTAATATCTCGGTGTCCATCTCTGACTTGAGGATGGGCTTCGGCGTTCCACTGACCTCTGTGATGCTGCGTTGGGTCCAGGCCTGGGGTGAGGCAGTGGTGGCGAGGTCCTCGGTGGCTACAAGGTGCTTTCCAGCCGCACCAGTCTGGATGTCTCTGCTGTGCCTTGGGTCCTCCTCTCCTTCAGACCTCTCCTGCTTGACCCCAGGACCTGCAGCCTCTGCAGACTGACATAAAAAGAAGGGAGGTTATTACACAAGTAGAATTGGATAACAATGTCATTGGGAAGTCTCCAAGCTCCCCTATGACAGATAAATATGGATGTACATGTAAGCAAGTGAATAGATGAGGGGTGCCTTTCTGAAATAAACTGGCCACATTTGATGTACTGTAATGTTGATGTAATACTATTACACTAACCTCTATCACGATAACGTGCTGGGTTGAGGTTCCACTCCCCTCATCAACAGTGATTGGTTGGTCATCGCTCCATGTATTGTGTCCCACTTGCTTCACAAAGCTCCTGTGGCCTCCAGTGAGATCTGAGAGAGTGATTGGGGGGGAAAAATGTGGTTAGTGTAGGTACTGTCAATGCTCATCTGTATATTGTACATTATTGACAATTTTGTCTAGAAAATGGAGGATCTCAAGGATGTAAGGTAAGACTTCACATAACTACTTGATATACTATTTATAGAATGATTTTGTTCCATGCATTATATCGTTTAGAATATGATAGTGTCTATCTGCAAGTTACCTATGTAATCAGAATGATTGCCTACTATCCAAATAATGATCAAGACCGAATTCCGGTTAACACATTTTGGGGCTCCCGAGTGGCGCACAGGTCGAAGGCACTGCATCTCAGTGCATGAAGCGTCACTGCAGACACCCTGGTTAGAGCATTTGTTCATAACTGACTTGCCTAGCTAAATAAAGGTAAAAAAAAAAATTAAACATCGAAAGTTACACATGCCCAGATGTGAACGATGAGACCGGTCCACAGCCCCCGCCTTCTACAAAATGTACCTCTTGCCATTCCTCTGTATCGGTCGAGGATCTTGGGACGACTCGTGAGGACGCGGTCCCGTGCCACCTTAAGTTCCAGTAGCTGTAGTTTTCTCCTCAATGTCCTGTTTTCTTTCTGGCTTTGAGTTATTTCCAAACGAAACACTGCATAGTCGTCGTCTACGAGTTTACAGACCTCTGCCACGGCTGCATTCGCTAGCACCTCCATGATGGAGGCTATTTGAGTGTGAACAGCAATACAGTTAGCCATTGTTACCAGCTAGCTAGTTAACGTCCGCGTTACCTAGATAACATCTGTCAACCAAGTCCTGTCTCAAACGCGAATTAAACACTATATGCGGTAAGTGGGTGATGCCGTGGAGTTCAATGGGGCATATTGAGTTCCAGGGTGTTAATAAACGTCTAAATAACAACAAAAACCGCTAACGTGTACATTTTTCCTGTTCACTTCCGTTTACGCTTCTTCTTCAGTGGTCTTTAAATGTCGGTTGGCAACCAACTTTACAGATGCATCTCCGCCACCGACTGGAGTGTTGACAGGGAAGGTCTGAAGTTTAACCCCACCCAATTAAACCCTTCTACCTAAGGAAACGGAATATATAATTTAATACAATATATCACCTTAAGGTTCTTAAATTCAATTAAACTTGACTCCTCAATACCATTATTCCGGGGCGGCAGCGTAGCCTAGTGGTTAGAGCGTTGGACTAGTAACCGGAAGGTTGCAAGTTCAAACCCCCGAGCTGACAAGGTACAAATCTGTCGTTCTGCCCCTGAACAGGCAGTTAACCCACTGTTCCTAGGCCGCCATTGAAAATAAGAATTTGTTCTTAACTGACTTGCCTAGTTAAATAAAGGTAAAAAATATATATATTTTAAAAAAATACTAATAACAAACTGTCCATTTCCCTCTCATTTCGCTGGCTTTGAAATAGAACGTGTTCTACTGTCTCCATCTCCCTCTGCCTGTGAACTAACTTCCCAGTTGGATGTTTCCCGACTAATTTCAAAGTGCTGTTGAGCCTGATGAGTCTCAGCCTTGTGATTACATCTTCATCCCTTCTCTCTGGACCTGAGGACCTCCCTGCCTCCACCTTTTCCTGGATCCTGACAGGTGTCTTTCCCTTCCTTTTCCACAACCCTTACCATGTATCTATTTATTTTTACCACTGTTATTATTAATCCCTTAGTCTCTGTTTTACTTAAGAGAGCAGATCTTATTGGTTGGTGTCATAGCTCAAAGGGTGTGGTTAAATTAAAAAGGTATGCACAATGTTTTTTTTTTTTAAATATAGTACTACTTATAGTATTACATTACACATCAAATCTCCTATGATCAGTATCTTTCAAACTGACAGCAGATTTGTTTAAAAAGAAGTGTGTTAGCAAGAATAGAGTAGAAAATAATACAATGATTTTATTCCATCAACATCACATCAGTAAGGTAAATATTAAACTGTCCTTGTTCTAGCCAAGATACGGACTCTCTAAAAACAGGTACTTACACAAGCCTGTTTTAAATGACAAGTTAATGAGTGTGTGGGTAATTACCATACTATAAATGATAGGCCTTCTGTGCTCTTTTTCTACATGCCTCTAGTGCGCATCCCTCATTTCTGAAGGGATTACCGTTCACACAATTTCTGAGACTGAAGTGCATTCGTACTAGTAAAACATATGTTGAAAATTAGGCTATGAAAATGTAGACGGCTTGAGGCCTGTCCATACCCTAAAGAATGGCTTGATGATGCTCTCAGTAGAGTACATATCCTTGATGAGACCTCAACCAGAAGGGATAAAAGATAGATGCATTTAAAAAAATCTTTACCACTACATATTATCCTTTTAATGACATCACATCGAGGGAGCCATTAAGTAACATTGGAATGTCCTCATGTCTGATCCTGTTTGCCAAAAGATTTTCTCTGATCCTCTCTTCTCACTGGACTATCAGGGACTTCATTGTTCGGGCTGACACTTAGGCACTCTTTTATTTATTTCCTCTTTTTTGACAGGGTTCCACTGGTGTACAGCAATCTTTAAGTCATACCACAGATTCTCAATTGGATTGAGTTCTGGGCTTCGACTAGGCCATTCTAAGACATTTAAATGTTTCCCCTTAAACCACTCGAGTGTTGCTTTAGCAGTATGCTTAGAGTCATTGTCCTGCTAGAAGGTGAACCTCGGTCCCAGTCTCAAATCTCTGGAACATTTAAAACAGGTTTCCCTCAAGAATGTCCCTGTATTTAGCGCCATACTTCAATTCTGACCAGTTTCCCAGTCCCTGCCGATGGAAAAACATCCCCACAGCATGATGCTGCCACCTCCATGCTTCCCTGGGATGGTGTTCTCGGGGTGATGAGAAGTGTTGGGACATAGCGTTTTCCTTGCTGGCCAAAAAGCTACATTTTAGTCTCATCTGACCAGAGTACCTTCGTCCATATGTTTGGGGAGTCTCCCACATGCCTTTTGGCGAACGCCAAACGTTTGCTTATTTTCTTCTGGCCACTCTCCGGTAGCTCTGTGGAGTGTACGGATTAAAGTGGTCCTATGGACAGATACTCCAATCTCAGCTGTGGAGCTATGCAGTTCCTTCAGGGTTATCTTTGGTCTCTTTGTTGCCTCTCTGATTAATGCCCTCCTTGCCTGGTCTGTGGGTTTTGGTGGGCGGCCCTCTCTTGGCAGGTTTGTTGTGGTGCCCTATTCTTTCCATTTTTTAATAATGGATTTAATGGTGCTCTGTGGGATGTTCAAAGTTTCTGATATTTTTTTATAACCCAAGAGCTCCTTGGTCTTCATAGTACCGCTTGCTTGGTGTTGCCCCTTGCTGAGTGGTGTTGCAGACTCTGGGGCCTTTCAGAACAGGTGTATGCATGTATGTATGTATGTATGTATGTATGTATGTATATATATATACACATACATACAGATATTGCACAGAGGTGGACTTTATTTAACTTATGTTAAATAAATTATGTGACTTCTGAAGGTAAATTGGTTGCACCAGATCTTAATTAGGGATAGATAGCAAAGGGGGTGAATACATATGCACGCACCACTTTTCAGTTTTCATTTTTCAGATAAAAAAAAAAAAAAGTTATTTTTTAAATTTCACTTCACCAATTTGGCCTATTTTGTGTATGTCCATTACATGAAATCCAAATAAAAATACATTTAAATTACAGGTTGTAATGCAACAAAATAGGAAAAACACCAAGGGGGTTGAATACTTTTGCAAGGCACTGTATAGTCTCGCTATTGTTAATTTACTGCTGCTCTTTAATTATTTGTTACTTTTAATTCAAACTGCATTGTTGGTTAGTTGCTCGTAAGTAAGCGTTTAACTGTAAGGTCTACACCGGTTGTATTCGGCACATGCCGTTTTTCGTCTACAGATGAAATAAGTAATGATGAACTTCACAGGGTGGTGAAAGTGCACGGTGATGAGCTCGACGCTCCTTCCAATTAAATATCGACGTCGTATTCTAGTGAAATGCTGATCGACGCTTGGCTTCTGTTTGAAAAATAAAAAGAATCTCCCTATTATGCATAATAATCCTACCTGCACTGTATCTGCCAGCTGTTGGCTAGAGCTCATGTGCCAAGAGCACAGTGGGGACATTCGCAATAACGCTACATTTGTTGTGATAAAACCATCATTAGAGTTGAACATGCAATAAGAAACCCATTTAATTGAAGACAAAATTAATCAAGTCCTGGTTCTGTATCCACAAAGCGATTCAGAGTAAGAGTGCTGATTGAGGACCAGGTCCCCACCTGTCTACATAGTCTTATTCGTGATTATCTAAAAGGCAAAACTGATCCAAGAACAGCACTCCTACTCTGAGAGGCTTTGTAGATACGGGCCCTGAAATAATACCATTCAGACAGTAGTTTAGTGGGCTCACCTCAGTGAGACTGTGTGTGGTCCTGTGCTGCTCAGTTGGTTCCTCTGTGGGTTCAGGAGGAGGTGTAGTCTGGTTGTCCTCCATGACCATGGTCCTCTCAGGGTTCCCCAGACCCTCCTCACACCCCTCCTCATTCACCAGCAGCACCTCCTGACCCTCCTCCTGGAAGAGACAGGTGATACAGATTACACAGACATGCACTCACTCAGGTACATACACAGACAATAATCACACTTTCAACATGGAGTGTTTACCCATCCCCACTATGTTTGAGTCCTATACTGTAGTTACAGAATTACTTCATTGTTGTTAAACCCATTGTGGTGGACATAAATATGATTCAGCTATGAGTCAAAAGTCAAAAGTTAGACAAACCTGACAACTATTTTAACGTGTACAATAGGTGTTAGTGTGTGGGTAGGTGTAGGTATATTTAGTAAGTGTATATTGATTCGAAAGCGTGAGATCAGATGTGATGTGTACTAAAGAGAGTCTCAATGAAAGCCTTAGAATGAAAATTCCCATTTTGTGTTTATACACCATATGAAAACCAGACATACACATATCTCAACTACAAATCTGCATTAAGTGTCTTGGGAAAATGTGTGAACATCATATAGCCTACACAGTACAAACACTATGTTACGCCATAGATATATTATGCAATAATCTACCCAGAAATATTCAACACAAATCTGTTACTCTCTTATGCTCAGATGTATCTGTTGATCTTTTCTGCTGACAACAATGAACATTCATCTTAGTCTTTAATGCAGAGTTTGATCTAAACGTCAGAAGCTATTGAGTGGAATGGTTACTTTCTATGTTATAGAGTGGCATGGTGTTTCTGCTGGTGCATCCTGAGGTAGGTCCTCTCTGAAAACCTCTTCCCACAGTGAGTACAGGCAAATGGCTTCTCTCCCGTGTGGACCTTCAGGTGCATCTTCAGCTGATCCTGACGGGAGAACCTCTTCTCACACTGGGGACAGCTGTAGGGTTTCTCCCCTGTGTGGACCCTCTCGTGCCTCTTCAGGTCACCAGCCTGGGTGAAGCGCATGTGACACTGGGTACATTTGAAGGGTTTTACACCTGTGTGGAACCGCTGGTGCCTCTTCAGGTTGCCAGCATGGGCGAAGCGCATGTGACACTGGGTACAGATGAAGGGTTTCACCCCTGTGTGGACCCTCTGATGGATCTCCACCTTCTGTGGGCAGCTAAAGCCTTTGTTACAGAACATGCAGAAGAACTGCTTCTCTTTACCGCCCGTTGTTGCTCCCTCTCCCCACGGCTTGGCCCTTTGGTCGTTTGAGTTCAATACCGGATCGAAAAGGATGCAGCCTTGTGAATCGGAAGGTGCCATCGACATGGACACTGGGTGTAAAGGGGAGTGGGTTGGGACATTTAGATTTGTCTCTAAGCTTTCCCTGTAGTCTAAGAAATCACTGGAGTTGCCCTGCGAGTGTCCTTCTCTGAAGTGAGTCTCGTCTGCATTCCATGTCAGAGGAGCCTCGCCCTCCACTTTCACAGTCATCTCATCTATGACCAGACCCTCTCCTTTCTTATCTAGGCACCCTTCAGAGTGTGCACTACTACTGTACCGGTTCCAGGCCCCTCTCATTGGATTAGTCTGTGTATCTAAGCCAACTGGCATGTCACCAGGTATCTCTGTAGTGTATGAACAGGACGGATCATTGCCAGTCTGTAACGTGTCACCCGAGTTCTGATGGGACAGAACAGTCCTCGGGTTACCGTAATGGAAATATTCTGAGCGGGGAGCAGGACAGCCCAGCCCTGTTTTAGTCTTGGTGTCCGTCTCGGACTTGAGGACGGCGTTCGGCGTTCCACTGACCTCCGTGATGCTGCGTCTAGTCATGGGTAGCACTGTGGCAGTGGTGGGGTACTCCATGGCTACAGGGTGAGCTCCAGTCTGGATGTCTCTGCTGTGCCATGGTTCCTCCTCTGCTTCAGTCTTCTCCTGCTTGACCCCAGGACTTGCAGCCTCTGCATCTGCAGACTCTGCATCTGCTGACTGACAAGAGAGGTTATTAACGGTACAGGAGTAGAATTGGATAACAATGTCATAGGGAAGTACATTTTTTTTTTACCAAGTTTGTATTTGCTTTGTCTTTTTTTTGGAGGGGGGGGTACAATATTCATTTAAATTTACACAGTTTATACAACATGTATCTGTAGGCAAAAACAGAGAAATTATCATATTGATCACACAGATTTTGTAATAATAAAATTGGTGTAAAGAAGAGAGTAAGAGTAACATAAGAGAGTAAGAGTAACATAAGAGGTGGTCCTACACCCCCAACTCATCATCCCATTTAGACATCTTCACGGGTCCAAAATGTTATGAAATGGACCTGGGACTTTCTTGCTGAGCAGCCTTCCAGGTTATTTTTCTATTTCACCTTTATTTAACCAGGTAGGCAAGTTGAGAACAAGTTCTCATTTACAATTGCCACCTGGCAAAGATAAAGCAAAACAGTTCGACACATACAACAACACAGAGTTTACACATGGAGTAAAACAAACACACAGTTAATAATACAGTAGAAAAATAAGTCTATATACAATGTGAGCAAATGAGGTGAGATAAGGGAGGTAAAGGCAAAAAAAAAGGCCATGGTGGAGAAGTAAATACAATATAGCAAGTAAAACACTGGAATGGTAGATATGCAGTGGAAGAATGTGCAAAGTAGAGATAGAAACAATGGGGTGAAAAGGAACTAAATAAATAAATACAGTAGAGGAAGAGGTAGCTGTTTGGGATAAATTATAGATGGGCTATATACAGGTGCAGTAATATGTGAGCTGCTCTGACAGCTGGTGCTTAAAGCTAGTGAGGGAGATAAGTGTTTCCAGTTTCAGAGATTTGTGTAGTTCGTTCCAGTCATTGGCAGCAGAGAACTGGAAGGAGAGGCGGCCAAAGGAGGAATTGGTTTTGGGGGTGACCAGAGAGATATACCTGCTGGAGCGCGTGCTAAAGGTGGGTGCTGCTATGGTGACCAGCGAGCTCAGATAAGGGGGGACTTTACCTAGCAGGGTCTTGTAGAAGACCTGGAGCCAGTGGGTTTGTGACGAGTATGAAGCAAGGGCAGGTCGCAGTGGTGGGTAGTATATGGGGCTTTGGTGACAAAACGGATGGCACTGTGACAGACTGCATCCAATTTATTGAGTAGGGTATTGGAGGCTATTTTGTAAATGACATCGCTGAAGTCGAGGATCGGTAGGATGGTCAGTTTTACAAGGGTATGTTTGGCAGCATGAGTGAAGGATGCTTTGTTGTGAAATAGGAAGCCAATTCTAGATTGAACTTTGGATTGGAGATGTTTGATGTGAGTCTGGAAGGAGAGTTTACAGTCTAACCAGACTGTCAAACCAGACCAGATGTTGGACGGGTGGGTAGGTTGTCGATATAGGACTCGTTTTTACTGTGGATATAGATACTTTTGTACCTGTTTCCTCCAGCATCTTCAAAAGGTCCTTTGCTGTTGTTCTGGGATTGCTTTGCAATTTTCACACCAAGTTATGTTAATCTCTAGGAGACAGAACGCGTCTCCTTCCTGAGCGGTATGACGGCCGCATGGTCCGATGGTGTTGAAACTTGCGTGATATTGTTTGTACAGATGACCGTGGTACCTTCAGGCGTTTGAAAATTGCTCCCAAGGATGAACCAGAGTTGTGGAGGTCTACAATTTGTTCCTGAGGTCTTGGCTGATTTCATTTGATTTTCCCATAACTTCAAGCAAAGAGGCACTGCGTTTGAAGGTAGGCCTTGAAATACATCCACAAGCACACCTCCAATTGACTCAAATGATGTCAATAAGCCCATCAGAAGCTTCCATGACATCATTTGTGGAATTTTCCAAGCTGTTTAAAGGCACAGTCAGCGTAGTGTGTGTAATCTTCTGACCCACTGTAATTGTGATACAGTGAATTAATTATGTACAAGTGAAATAATTTATGTAAATAATTGTTGGAAAAATTACTTGTGTCATGCACAAAGTAGATGTCCTAACCGACTTGCCAAAACTATAGTTTGTTAACAAGAAATTTGTGGAGTGGTTGAAAAACAAGTTAATGACTCCAACCTATTCTGACTTCAACTAAACATACAACTGTACAAATTACCCCAAACATTTGAACAGCAGTTCTATATATACATACACACACACACACACATACATATATACACTGCTCAAAAAAATAAAGGGAACACTAAAATAACACATCCTAGATCTGAATGAATGAAATATTCTTATTAAATACTTTTTTCTTTACATAGTTGAATGTGATGACAACAAAATCACACAAAAATTATCAATGGAAATCAAATTTATCAACCCATGGAGGTCTGGATTTGGAGTCACACTCAAAATTAAAGTGGAAGACCACACTACAGGCTGATCCAACTGATGTAATGTCCTTAAAACAAGTCAAAATGAGGCTCAGTAGTGTGTGTGGCCTCCACGTGCCTGTATGACCTCCCTACAACGCCTGGGCATGCTCCTGATGAGGTGGTGGATGGTCTCCTGAGGGATCTCCTCCCAGACCTGGACTAAAGCATCCGCCAACTCCTGGACAGTCTGTGGTGCAACGTTGGTGGATGGAGCGAGACATGATGTCCCAGATGTGCTCAATTGGATTCAGGTCTGGGGAAAGGGCGGGCCAGTCCATAGCATCAATGCCTTCCTCTTCCAGGAACTGCTGACACACTCCAGCCACATGAGGTCTAGCATTGTCTTGCATTAGGAGGAACCCAGGGCCAACCGCACCAGCATATGGTCTCACAAGGGGTCTGAGGATCTCATCTCGGTACCTAATGGCAGTCAGGCTATCTCTGGCGAGCACATGGAGGGCTGTGCGGCCCCCCAAAGAAATGCCACCCAACACCATGACTGACTGACCCACCGCCAAACCGGTCATGCTGGAGGATGTTGCAGGCAGCAGAACGTTCTCCACGGCGTCTCCAGACTCTGTCACGTCTGTCATGTGCTCAGTGTGAACCTGCTTTCATCTGTGAAGAGCACAGGGCGCCAGTGGCGAATTTGCCAATCTTGGTGTTCTCTGGCAAATGCCAAATGTCTTGCACGGTGTTGGGCTGTAAGCACAACCCCCACCTGTGGACGTCGGGCCCTCATGCCACCCTCATGGAGTCTGTTTCTGACCGTTTGAGCAGACACATGCACATTTGTGGCCTGCTGGAGGTCATTTTGCAGGGCTCTGGCAGTGCTCCTCCTCCTGCTCCTCCTTGCACAAAGGCAGAGGTAGCGGTCCTGCTGCTGGGTTGTTGCCCTCCTACGGCCTCCTCCACGTCTCCTGATGTACTGGCCTTTCTCCTGGTATCGCCTCCATGCTCTGGACACTACGCTGACAGACACAGCATTGATGTGCCATCCTGGATGAGCTGCACTACCTGAGTCACTTGTGTGGGTTGTAGACTCCGTCTCATGCTACCACTAGAGTGAAAGCACCGCCAGCATTCAAAAGTGACCAAAACATCAGCCAGGAAGCATAGGAACTGAGAAGTGGTCACCCCCTGCAGAACCACTCCTTTATTGGGGGTGTCTTGCTAATTGCCTATAATTTCCACCGGTTGTCTATTCCATTTGCACAACAGCATGTGAAATTTGTCAATCAGTGTTGCTTCCTAAGTGGACAGTTTGATTTCACAGAAGTATGATTGACTTGGGAGTTATATTGTGTTGTTTAAGTGTTCCCTTTATTTTTTTGAGCAGTGTATATATAAAATGTGTTTTTTAATACATTTTCCTTTATTCTATTTTGCAGCAGCACTGCCTGCCAGCAGTAATAGTCTCTTATTGATTGAGAGATTCAAGGAGCTATCATCGTTAAGTAATATAGTAGATTCAACGCATTTAATATTTACATTCATGAACTTTATCCCAGAAGCATTTAACTGCAGGGTACTCCCACATCATATGGAGGATGAGGGGAGCCTTTCTGAAATAAACAGGCAACATTTGATTTACAAAGTAACTGTAATGTGTTATGCAACACTATTAAACTAACCTTGATCACAATAACTTGCTGGGTTGAGGTTCCACTCCCCTCATCAACAGTGATTGGTTGGTCTTCTCTCCATGTATTGTGACCTGTTAGCTTCACAAAGCTCCTGTGGCCTGCAGTGAGATGTCCTTCACCTGAGAGAGTGGTTAGGGGTAAAGAGGTGGTTAGGTTAAGTACTGTCAATGTTCAACACTATATTATACACTATTGACACGGTCTAGAATTGGCTAGGGTGTAAGGTAACACTTTTCATCACGTCATACTATTTATTGATTGACATGTTATATGCATCAAATTGTTTTCATTGAGTAAATAATATGAAATGCAGTACATCAAGGATCTGATATTGTGTCTTTATGCAAGATAGCTAAGTAATCAGGGGAATTATTGCAAACTATCAATCTGACCAAGGCTCAATTCTGGGTAACACATCTCAACACATGTGCAGAACGGAACGGGTGACAGGTACTGAACTATACATGAAAACCAACAAACCGCGCAGCATCGGCCTTCTCCAAACTGTACCTCTTTCCACTCCTCTGTATCGGTCGAGGATCTTTACACTACTGGGACTAGCGAGGCCGCGCTCCCGTGACACTTTCAGTTCCAGCAGCTGTAGTTTCCTCCGCAATGCCCTGTTTTCTCTCTGGCTTTGAGTTATTTCCAAACGAAACACTGCATAGTCGTCGTCTACGACTTTACAGATCTCTGCCACGGCTGCATTCGCTAGAACCTCCACGATGGAGGCTATCTGAGTGTGAAAAACCATACTGTTCACGTTAGCCATTTTCAGCGAACCTTAGTTAGCAGCTAACTTAGCTAGCTATCAACCAAGGCCCGTCTCCAACGTGAATTAAACACTACCTTAGGCAAGTATGTGATACTGTCCAGGTAAATGAGTCATATTGAGTTCCACGGTGTTAATAAAAGTATAAATAACAACAATAAAAACGCCAACGGGGAAATCGTCACTGTTCGCTTCCGTTTACACTGAAGAGAAAGGATCTTATTTGTTGGCGTCATACTGTATTTCAAAGGGTTTGGTTAAATGGAAAGGAATGCGCGCTGTTGTTTGAAACACGGTAATTCTTATTACATTATATTACACATAACATATCCTATGAACATTATCTTTCAAGCTGAGAGCAGACGTGTTTATAAAGAACACTACAGTGTCCGAATACCCGTACGTAGTATACGAAAAAAACAACGTTTAATAGTATGTGAAATTTCGAAAATATACCGCGTTCATATTCTATTCGGAACAAGGAAAATCTTGTTCCGAATGTCCGATCTTCTGATTTGATGAACGCCTAGAAAAACAACCGGTTAGCAATTCGGAAATATCCGAGATTTGTAGTTCCGACTAAGACATGAACGCAGCATTAGTAAACTAAACGTTTCACCTAATGCGTGATTTAACTCCCGCAAATCGTTCATTTTGGTACAGGTGTCAATTTATCTGATTATCAGTTGTTGTCAAACACGTGAGTGAAAAATATCAGTGAATTATACTAGATCAAACGCTGAAATTGGTATGCAGTAGAAGTATTTTATACTAGTATGGGTATTCGTACAACGCCACTGTGTTAGCATTAATAATAGAGTACAGAAGAATAGAATGACTGACTTAATTCCATTTATACTGAACAAAAATATAAACGCAACATGTAAAGTATTGGTTTCATGAGCATATATATTGTATATTGTATATATAAGTATTTGTTTCATGAGCATGAGGTTTCATGAGATAAAAGATCCCAGAAATGTTCTTTCTGCACAAAAAGCTTAATTTGAGAGACATTTGTGCACAAATGTGTTTACATCCCTGTTAGTAAGCATGTCGCCTTTTCCAAGATAATCCATCCATTTTACAGGTGTGGCATATCAAGAAGCTGATTAAACAGCATGATCATTACACAGTTTCACCTTGTGCTGGGGACAATAAAGGACCACTCTAAATTGTACAGTTTTGTCACACAACACAATGCCACAGATGTCTCAAGTTTTGAAGGAGCATGCAATTGGCATGCTGACTGCAGGAAGGTCCACCAGAGCTGTTGCCAGAAAATGTCATGTTAATTTCTCTACCATTAGCCACCTCCAACGGAGTTTTAGAGAATTTGGCAGTACGTCCAACCCCACCTCACAACCGCAGACCATGTGTAAACGTGACGGTGCAGCCAGCTGGTTTCTTCATGCATCATGCCGACAGAAACAAGCATCTTTCTGGTAAGAAAGGGTATGGGTATGAGGGTATGCCTTATGATTAACGAGATGTGGTGTGATCATAACAACATACAGAACCTCAAGTCCTTCTGTTCACCTGACTTAGAATTCCTCACAATTTTTTTGTTGACCGCATTATCTACCAAGGGAATTCTCTTCGATTATAATCACAGCCGTATATATTCCCCCCCAAGCAGACACATCGATGAATGAACTTTATTTGACTGTATGTAAACTGGAAACCACATATCCTGAGGCTGCATTCATTGTAGCTGGGGATTTTAACAAGGCTAATCTGAAAACAAGACTCCCTAAATTCTATCAGCATATCGATTGCGCAACCAGGGCTGGTAAAACCCTGGATCATTGTTATTTTAACTTCCGCGACGCAAAAAAGGCCCTCCCCCGCCCTCCTTTCAGAAAAGCTGACCACGACTCCATTTGGTTGCCTCCAGCCTACAGACAGAGACTAAAACAAGAAGTTCCCGCGCTCAGGTCTGTTCAACGCTGGTCCGACCAATCTGATTCCACGCTTCAAGACTGCTTCGATCACGTGGATTGGGATATGTTCCGCATTGCGTCCAACAACAACATTGACGAAAACGCTGATTCGGTGAGCGAGTTCATTAGAAAGTGCATTGAAGATGTTATACCCACAGCAACTATTAAAACATTCCCAAACCAGAAACCGTGGATTGATGGCAGCATTCGCTCGAAAATGAAAGCGCAAACCACTGCTTTTAACCATGGCAAGGTGACCAGAAACATGACCGAAACAAGCTAAGGTAACTGAGCTAAACGACTACCGCCCGACTTCCGTCATCATGAAGTGCCTTGAGAGGTGTTAGGGAGGTGTTCAGTCCCAGCAACACTGGATATCAGCAGTTCCTCATCAACTGCAGTCCGTGAACACAAATTTAAAGAAGAGCATATAAAGGTTTATTTAATCAAATCTAAGTTTAATGGTGGCTGACACAGTTTATTGGATGTTATAGTTACTAGCTAAATGCTTGTTACCAGCTCCTAACAGCTCAGTACAATGTCAAACAGATCATCTGTACAAACAATAGTACACAAGTATAAACACCATGGGACCATGCAGCCGTCATACCGCTCAGGAAGGAGACGCGTTCTGTCTCCTAGAGATGAAAATACTTTGGATCGAAAAGTGCAAATCAATCTCAGAACAACAACAAAGGACCATGTGAAGATGCTGGAGGAAACAGGTACAAAAGTATCTATATCCACAGTAAAACGAGTCCTATAGCGACATAACCTGAAAGGCCGCTCAGCAAGGAAGAAGCAACTGCTCCAAAACCGCCATTAAAAAAAGCCAGACTATGGTTTGCAACTGCACATGGGGACAAATATTGTACTTTTTGGAGAAATGTCCTCTGGTCTGATGAAATAAAAATGGAACTGTATGGCCATAATGACCATCGTTATGTTTGGAGGAAAAAGGGGGCGGCTTGCAAGCCGAAGAACACCATCCCAACCGTGAATCACGGGGGTGGCAGCATCATGTTGTGGGGCGCTTTGCTGCAGGAGGGACTGGTGCACTTCACAATATAGATGGCATCACGAGGAGGTAAAGTAATGTGGATATATTGAAGCAACATCCCAAGGCATCAGTCAGGAAGTTAAAGCTTGGTCGCAAATGGGTTTTCCAAATGGACAATGACCCCAAGCATACTTCCAAAGTTGTGGCAAAATGGCTTAAGGCCAACAAAGTCAAGGTATTGGAGTGGCCATCACAAAGCCCTGACCTCAATCCTCTAGAAAATGTATGGGCAGAACTGAAAATGTCTGTGCGAGCAAGGAGGCCTACAAACCTGACTCAGTTACACCAGCTCTGTCAGGAGGAATGGGCCAAAATTCACCCAAATTATTGTGGAAAGCTTCTGGAAGGCTACCCAAAACATTTGACCCAAGTGAAACAATTTAAAAACAATGCTACCAAATGCTAATTGAGTGTATGTAAACTACTGACCCACTGGGAATGTGATGAAAGAAATAAAAGCTTACATAAATCATTCTCTCCACTATTATTCTGACATTTCACATTCTTAAAATAAAGTGGTGATCCTAACTGACCTAAGACAGGGAATGTTTACAAGGATTAAATGTCAGGAATTGTGAAAAACTGAGTTTAAATGTATTTGGCTAAGGTGTATGTAAACCTCCGACTTCAACTGTACATGGGACAACAGCGTTGACTGTGTTTGTGAGTATGGGTGTATGAATGTGTGCAGAGTCTGTGTGTGTGTGTGTGTGTGTGAGAGAGAAAAAGAGCTTGTGTGTGTGTATTTTATGTGAGTGATTGGGAGTATGTGTGCAAAAAAGTTTATTCGGTGCAGGACAGAGTACTGGACAGGCAGACTGCTAGTGACGGCTGTTCAACAGCTTGGTGTTAGAAGCCATCACGGAGCCTATTGGTTCTGGCTCTGATGCCCCTGTACCATCTGCCAGACGGTAGTAGAGTGAACAGTCCATGGCTCGGTTGGCTGAGGTCCCTAATGATCTTCTTGGCCTTCCATCGACACAGAGTGGTATAAATGACCTGGAGGGCCAGAGGCGTGCGTTGGGCTGACCACACCACTCTCTGAAGAGTCATGTGGTTGAGGGTGGTGCAGTTACTGTACCAGGTGGTCCTCACCAACTGCGGTCAGCCTGTCAGGAAGTCCAGGACCAAGTTACACAGGGATGAGTTCAAGGTGACGAGCTTTGAGGGCACTACAGTGTTGAAAGCTGAGCTGTAGTCAGTATTCCTCTTGTTCAGGTGGGATAGGGCAGTTTTTCTAGTGCGATGGCGATTGCGTCATCTGTGAATCTGTTGGGGCAGTAAGGTTGTGGTGATATGGCCCTTGACTAGCCTCTCTAAGCACTTCATGGTGACAGAAGTGAATGCTATGGGGCGATAGTCATTTAGTTCAGTTACCTTGGCTTGCTTGGGTACAAGAATAATGGTGGAATAATTGAAGCATGTGGGGACGGCAGACAAGGATAGAGACAGATTGAATATGTCTGTTAAACTCCAGCCAGCTGGTCTGCACATGCTCTGAGGACGCGGCTTGGGATGCCGTCTGGCTGTCAGCCATTTAAGAGTTAACAGTCCCTGCCACGTGCTTCTTGTGTCCTAGCCGATGAATTGCAACTACACTTTGTCCCTGTTCTGACTTTTTGCTTCTTTGATTGCTATACGGAGTTTGAAGCTGGTCTGTTTGTACTCATCCATGTTCCGGGTCACCTTACTGGGGTTGAATGTGGTGGTTCGCGGTTTCAGTTTTGCGCAAATACTGCCATCTATCCCTGGTTTTTGGTATGTTAGAAACTCTTTGCTGTACACACAGAAACATGACATGATATTAAAAAAAATGTTAACAACGGTCAAGCTATCTCTAACACTGAATCAAGTACCTAACATTTTAGCACCATCTGAGTTTATTATTTAAAAAATTAGCATATGTGTTGATTCAATAATTACGTATTACGTTTTTTGTTCGACTGAGACAAGGGAAACTCAGTCCCTGCAATGATACAAAAATAACTAAGTCAGTCAGCACAGAGTCAATTTTGTATTTAATGTCAACAAGATGGTCATACACTCACATAACGTGACGTTCAGTACTTGTATTGCACAAAACGATACATGATACGTTTCACTAACACTTGACCTTAATGTAAATCTGGTAGCCTCACTTTAATAGAATACATGTTTGAATACTTTGGAAAAGGTTCAACATTACACACATCTTCACTACTTTATGTCAAGTAAATGTGAATTAAGGCACTCATTATCTCGCAATAAAACACAAGTATCAACCTAATGGGACATGCAGTCAGGGTTGGACCCATCAATTAAGCAATTTTACAGACACCAAAACACCAACCATCACCATATCTACTCTGCCTCATCACACTCATTCTTTCCTCAGTTCACCTCATCCAGTTCCCTATACATCCAAAACCAACAGAATTAACTACAAACTAGCTAGTACTACTACATGTTACTATAAACTATTCATAGGCCGTGTGCATTTCCTGTTGGTGTATCCTGAGGTAGCTTCTCTCTGAGAACCTCTTCCCACAGTGCGTACAGGCGAATGGTCTTTCTCCCATGTGGACCTTCAGGTACATCTTCAGCTGGTGCTGGTGGGAGAACCTCTTCTCACACTGGGGAAGCTGTAGGATTTCTCCCCTGTGTGGACCCTCTGGTGCCTTTTCAGGTTGAATGAGTGTGAGAAACTAGCCTGGCACACATGGCAGCTGAACGGTTTCTCCCCCGTGTGCATCCTCTGGTGCCTCTTCAGGTTGGAAGAGTCGGAGAAACTAGCCTGGCACAGGTGGCAGCTGAATGGTTTCTCCCCCGTGTGCATCCTCTGGTGGATTTCCACCTGTTTGGGGAAACTGAAGGCTTTCCCACAGAATGAGCACGGAAAGCGCTTCTCTTTTCCACCGGATCTACTGATAGAGTTACTACTGCTGTCATTTGTCAATGGGCTTCTGTAGCCATTTAGTGTTGAGGCACTGGCATTGTCTGAGGTCTGGTTTAACATTAGGAGAGTGTGAGGAGGATGAAGGCCAGGAAGTGTCTCTGTTGTCGGAGGGTCCATGTTCCAGTTGATAGATCCTATAGAAGGCAGGCTGAAGGTAGCACCTGGCGCCATCGGTATCTCTGAATCACAACTATAGGAGCAGGACGGAGCATCGCTAGCCGAGTCTGTTCTCTCCCGCCGCATACTGACACCTCCCCGTCCCTGCGGACCAAATCTACGCCTCGCCCTTGTCTCAACCAGTCTGTTGTCATGGAGATTAAGTTTGTTTGTTGTTTTGTGTTCAACTGTCTGTTTCTGGTTGTGGTTAACAGCGTTGTTCCCCAGCCCAGAGTTGAAGACGCTGTCCCATCCACTGACCTCCACTATGTCGCCTCTGGTCCTGGCCTGCTCAGTGATGTCGTCCCCTGGGCCTTTGGCTGCACCAGTCTGGGTCTGGAAATCTAAGATGGTTGCCCAGTCTCCTCTGTTAGCCTCCAGCCAACCACCTGCAGGAAGAGGTTACAAAATAGACTTCACAAACAGGGCAGAGAATTCTACCATTCTCCATATCTAGAGTTTTGAGTCAATTACCTGGTGAAGTTCATACATTATAATGTGTGTGTTTTGGTAACTAAAAATACATTGTATTGATTTAATTTTATGAATGAAGAAAAAAAAGAAAGAATAGTAACCAGGTGCATCACTATTCCCATTGAAGCTCTATTACTGTATGTAGGTTATATGTATTTCTCCCTTACCTTGATCCCCCATCTTTAGTCCACTCAGCAGATCAATACTCACTGGTCCGTCTTCTATTGTCTCCTCTTTGACTATCAGCAGATCAGGCTTCCCATCCTCCATGTCTACTGACTGTAAGAGATACAGAGTGAGAGGATGTTGGATCAAGAAATCTGATATGAGAACCCTGCTATGGAGCATCTTCTGATTGGGCAATGATGGATTGCTATGAGTATTATGCAAACATGTTAGTTGATTTTATTACTTGACACTCTAATGATTTGATCATTCAAGAGGCATGGTCCCGCACTTAAGACAACGAATCAAGACCTGGGCCAGTATCCACAAAGAGTCTGAGTAGAAGTGCTGATCTAGGATCAGTTTAGCCTTTTAGATCATAATGAATAAAATTATATCTTAGATCAGCACTCCTGCTCCGAGACACTTTGTGGATACAGGCTCTGACCTAATACCATTCGGACAGTAGTTCACAGTGGGCTCACCTCATTGAGACTCTGTGTGGTCCTGTGCTGCTCAGCTGGTTCCTCTGTGGGTTCAGGAGGTGTAGTCTGGTTGTCCTCCATGACCATGGTCCTCTCAGGGTTCCCCAGACCCTCCTCCTTCACCAGCAGCACCTCTAGACCCTCCTCCTCCTGGAAGAGACAGGTGATACAGTTTACACAGACTTACACTCCCTCAGCTACGTACACACAGATAATAAACAGACTTTCAACATGGAGTGTTTACCCATCCCCACTATGTTTGAGTCCTATACAATTTCACAAAGTCAAATTCCTGTACATGCAAATGTAACTGCAAAATTATTGGCACCCTTGATAAATATCAGGGAAAATACTATAGTTTATCAAGAGTGTCAATAATTTAGGACCCCATTCTATATGCCTTATATACAGTATATATAATGAAGTAGTTGAATGGAAGTAATGAAACACATCATACACAGTACAAACTCAATATGTAACAGACTTTTTAGGCTTATATATCACACAATGTCTGGATGCAATATTCTACCCAGGAACATTCAACACTGATTCTGTTACTGTCTTTATTACAAATGAATGTCAATTTTTTTCTGCTGACACCAATTAACATTTATCTTTGTCTTTAATGCAGGGTTTGATCTAAACGTCAGAAGCTATCGAGTGGAATGGTTACTTTCTATAGCTAGGTATCCATTCAATTGATGACAGATTTTCAAGAAAATATGTGGATGTTCCCACCAATGGTATGTTTCCAGACTTGTTGCAGATAAAATTCAGTGCTTGATGACGTAGTGCACACAAAACATACTTTTTCGCTTAAGTTTTCATGTACAGAATAAACATCAAAAGTTCAATATTTCCATTCAATGTTTCCATCACCTTTTCAACTCTACCGTTTTGTCACAAACTATTGCGTTAAATAGCAAATGTACCTACTCTGGTCTTGGTACCTGCGCTCTAGCCAACAGCTCGCAGATACAGTGGAGGTAGGCTATCCACATTATGAGATTATTATGGCAACGAACAAGAATATTTATATTTGTCCATCACAGCTGCCATGATTTTCATCTGTGGATGGAAACGTGTTTAATGCTATAGAGTGGAATGGTTTTTATGGTGGTGTATCCTGAGGTAACACCTCTCTGAGAACCTCTTCCCGCAGTGCGTACCACCGAATGGCCTTTCTCCTGTGTGGACCATCTGGTGCCTCTTCAGGTGGTGCTGGTGGGAGAACATCTTCTCACACTGGGGGCAGCTGTAGGATTTCTCCTGTGTGGACCATCTGGTGCCTCTTCAGATGGCCAGCTTGGGTAAAGCGCATATGACACTGGGTACAGATGAAGGATTTCACCACTGTTTGGTTCCTATACACTACCAGTCCTCTCTTGACAGGTCAGTCTGTGTCTCTAAACCCAAGGGCATGTTGTCAGGGTCCCAATGGGATTGAATCGTCCTCATGCTCGGGTTACCGTAAAGTAAATACTCTGAGCCAGGAACAGGAAAGCCCAGTCTCTGTGGTCAGACCCTGTGTGCAAGAGCCTTTGTGTTTAAAGTCTCTGTGTCTGTCTCTGACTTGAAGACTGTGTTCTGAATTCTACTGACCTCTGTGATGCTGCGGCAGGGCCTGGGTTGGGGCGTGGCGGCGCGGTTCTCCGTGGCAACAGGGGGCACTCCAATCTCGATGTCTCTTCTGTGTTGTGGGACCTCTCCTTCAGACCTCTCCTGCTTGACCCCAGGACCTGCAGCTTCTCCATCTGCAGACTGAGACAAGAGAGGAGGTTAATATCGTTACATGAGGTGAATTGGATAACAATGTCATAGGGAAGTCTCACAAACTCCCCTATGGCAGATAAATGAGGATGTACATGACTGAATAGCTGAGGGGAGCTTTTCTGAAATTAATTAATGGGCCACATTTGACGTACTGTAATTTTTCATGTTACACTATGCCACTAACCTCTATCATGATAACATGCTGGGTGGAGGTTCCACTTCCCTCATCTATAGCTGGCTTCACAAAGCTCCTGTGGCCTCTAGTGAGATGTCCTTCACCTGAGAGAGTGATTGGGGGAAAAGAGATGGTTAGGTTAGGTACTGTCAATGCTCAACTCTATATTGTACACTATTGACATTCTCTACAACTATGTAAAGTTCATGATGCCGTTGACCTTAAAGGGCTCCAGGACCAAAGATCCACCACCATACTTTACAGTAGGGCATGGGGTTATTTTCTGCTCATGCATTCTCATTTCAATGACAAACCCACCACATTCTCATTTCAATGACAAACCCACCACATTCTCATTTCGATGACAAACCCACCACATTCTCATTTCAATGACAAACCCACCACATTCTCATTTCAATGACAAACCCACCACATTCTCATTTCGATGACAAACCCACCACATTCTCATTTCAATGACAAACCCACCACATTCTCATTTCAATGACAAACCCACCACATTCTAATTTCAATGACAAACCCACCACATTCTCATTTCGATGACAAACCCGCCACTGGTGTGCGTGGCCATAGAACTCTATTTCATGTTATTCAACAAATGATTCTGATTAATAATCCTGTAATACACAATTAATTGGCATTTACAGCCTGAAACAAATTCTTGCAAAATTGTGTAAATGTACCTACTATACATTTAAACTTACTCTAGCAGCTGTGAAATTTGAGACAAAATATAGACTGGAAAGTATTGTTTACCCAACTTTTCAGAGAGCTGGTAGGTATATGGTTCAGTTTGGCACTGAGGTAAAATTAGTTTTATACTGGATATTTGTTTTTCATCGTCAATAGCTATTGAACCAAGCATGCCAGGACAATGAAAATGGTATATTCTGAATCAGGGGAGGATTGAGAACAATCCAGTTACTACCAGTTGATATTACAGTTTCAATAAATGAATCTTAAATGGAGCTTGCTTTTTAAATGACTGAATATATACGGGGCAATTTAGCAATTCGGACTTCATCTCTAATGGTTATGATAAATTAGGCATTGTTGCAATCTGTTGGCATATAGATAAATGCACACATTTTTTCCAGTGCGGGCCTTGTGTCCCCCATTGGACTACTCTGAAAAAAAGCATGCGAGTACTCCAACAGTCAAAAAATGTCAATGCCCATCCCATTTAGTTTCAGGCTGTATATATCAATTCATTGTGTATTACAGCCTGAGTAAAATGACAAGCAACAAATGTAAATGCCTGGAGTTTGCTACATTGCATTGGCACTTGGAATGGAACCGGTGCTTTGGTCAGGTGAAATTAAAATAGAGCCTATTAATGCCTATTCGGTAATCTGGCCCTGGATGTAAGGTAACACTTCGCATAACTTGTTAATACACTATTTATTGATTGATTGATTATGTTCCATGCATCACTTTTTAAAAATCGAGTATGAGGAAATTCAATAAAGAATCTTTGTGCAATTAGAATTTGTTCTTAATTGACCTGGCTGGTTAAATAAAAATATATGTGAAAGATAGCCTTGTAATCAGGGGAAGTATGGTATACTATCCAAAAACTGATAAAGACCCAATTCTGTAACACATCTGAACACATGCGCAGAGGGGAATGGGGCGACAGGGCCCGCAGCCTTCTGCAGAATGTACCTCTTGTCATTCCTCTGTATCGGTCGAGGATCTTGACACTACTGGGACGACTGGCGAGGACGCGCTCTCTCGTTGTCATCTCTTCCCGCTCCCGTGCCACCTTCAGATCCAGTAGCTCTAGTTTCCTCCGCAATGCCCTGTTTTCCTTCTGGCTTTGAGTTATTTCCAAACGAAACACTGCATAGTCGTCGTCTACGAGTTTACAGATATCTGCCACGGCTGCATTGGCTAGCTCCTCCATGATGGAGGCTATTTGAGTGTGAAAAACCATATAGTCAGCCATTGTTAGCAGTTAGCTAGATAACACCATATATGAACCAATTCCTGTCTCCAGCGCGAATTAAAGACTACCTGGGGTAAGTGTGTGATGCTGTAAAGTTAATTAATCATATTTTGTGTTCCAGGGTGTTAATAAACGTCTAGATCACAATAACAACGATAACAACGAAATCGTTCTAGGTCCTTGTTCCCTTCCGTTTACTTAAGAGAAATGATCTTATTGGTTGGCGTCATAGCTAGAAGGGTGTAGTTAAATGAAAAAGGCATGCGTGCTGTTCTTTGAAATACGGTATTGCTTATTACATTACATCAAATCTCCTATGATCAGTTTAAAAAAAAGCTGTGAGCAGACGTGTTTATAAAGAACATTATTGTGTTAGCAAGAATAGAGTAGAAAATAAGTAAAACATATGTTGAAAAACACATGTTGAAAATTAGGCTATGAAAATGTAGACAGCTTGAGGCCCGTCCATACCCTAAAGAATGGCTTGATGATGCTCTCAGTAGAGTACATATCCTTGATGAGACCTCAACCAGAAGGGATAAAAGATAAAGATGTTTAAAAATGCATCTTTACACTACATATCACATCAAGGGAGCCATTAAGTAACATTGGAATGTCCTCATGTCTGATCCTGTTTGCCAAAATATTTCCTCTGACCTACCTCTCTTCTCACTGCAGGGCAGGGACTATCAGGGACTTCATTGTTCGGGCTGACACTTAGGGGGCCCCCCCCATTAAAAAAATAATAAAATAACGAACGACTGAACAAGGTTAACCGTTTCTACCACTGCCGTAGGTGTGCGACATATAGGGACTGTCCTTGTTATAGTCTGATCAACTCAGTGGCCTTATGGTTAGTGTCTGCCCTGAGATTGGAAGGTTGTGAGTTCAATCCCTGGCCGAGTCATACCAAAGACTGTAAAACGGGCCCTGATGCGTCTCCGCTTGGCACTCAGCATTAAGGAGCTAGATTTGGGCTAGGGCCCTGCAATAGGGGGTGTACTTGTACATCAGAAACAGGAGATGAGCCAAGGTTTGTGAAAGGCTACTTACTTGTTATAGCCTGTGTTTACCATCTCTCTAAAAGTATTCACAGTATTCAGACCCTTAGCTCAGGTATATCCCGTTTCCATTTATTACGGATCCCCATTAGTTCCTGCCAAGACAGCAGCTACTCTTCCTGGGGTCTGGAAAAATTAAGGAGGTTATATAATTTTACATTACAATACATTCATTACAGAATTCACAATACACTGTGTGTCCTCGGGCCCGTGTAGCTATTACTCTGTAGTACTGTGCGCCTCCCAGTCTGTTCTGGACTTGGGGACTGTGAAGAGACCTCTGGTGGCATGTCTTGTGGGGTATGCATGGGTGTCCGAGCTGTGCACTTGTATTTTAAAACAGACAAAAACAAGGAAGGAAGTCAATCTCTCTTTCACTTTGAGCCCTGAAAGATTGACATGCATGTCATTAATGTTAGCTCTCTGTGTACTTTTAAGGGCCAGCCGTGCTGCCCTGTTCTGAGCCAACTGCAAAAGTCATTCTGTGGAACCTGATTGGCTGTTTTTTGGAGTCTTTTAAATGCTAAAATCAGTTTTCAGATGTTCCAAGCTAGCCCTCCTGATGTCGTTTGACCCCACATGGACTACGACAGTGTCAGCTACCGGCATCTGTAGTAGAACATTCGGAAGCAGCCTTGTGATGTTCTGTACTCGTGCTCCTGGGTTGCACAGGGTTTTTGCCTTGGGAACCGAGATGTTTCCCATCATAGAGCTGCTTATGATGACAGCTGGCGATGTCAAATGGGCAGGTCTCTCAGGCATCCTCACGGTTTGATGAGGGTGGGAGCCCCCGAGGATCTGAACCCGAGGTAGATGCCACCGGAGAGGGAGACAGAACAGAGGACAAAGACATAGGTACCTCCGGATCCGATCTTGAATGGCAAACCCCCAAAGAAGGCGTCGCTGGAACCTCTGGATCCAGGGCGGCAAAGCTGTGTCGTGTCCGGGATCAACATCTCAAAGGAGACCCATTTCTAGAGGATGCTGTCTTTGACTTCCACGGCAAGTAACGTATCTCCATGGCTGGTTGGTTGGGTCGAGAACAGTTCCGTTCTCCAGGGAAGGGGGAGAACCCTTCAGGATGGAACCCCGCTGAGCACCGGCCAGTCGGTTGGGGAGAGCCAACAGGAATTGTCCGTAGTGCTCCGAGACAGGATTGTGTCGAGGCACAGATCTGGGAAGGGTACCAAAAAATGTCTGCAGCATTGAAGGTCCCCAAGAACAGTGGCCTCCATAATTCTTAAATGGGAGAAGTTTGGAACCACCAAGACTCTTCCTAGAGCTGGCCACCTGGCCAAACAGAGTAATCAGTGGAGAACCTGAGGTGACCAAGAACCTGATGGTCACTCTGACAGAGCTCCAGAGTTCCTCTGTGGAGATGGGAGAAACTTCCAGAAGGACAACCATCTCTGCAGCACTCCACCAATCAGGCCTTTATGGTAGAGTGGCCAGACGGATGCCACTCCTCAGTAAAAGTCACAGAACAGCCCGCTTGGAGTTTACCAAAAAACACCTAAGACCATGAGAAACAAGATTCTCTGGTCAGATGAAACCAAGATTGAACTCTTTGACCTGAATGCCAAGCGTCACGTCTGGGCGAAACCTGGCACCATCCCCACTGTGAAGAATGGTGGCGGCAGCATCATGCTGTGGGAATGTGTTTCAGGGACTGGGAGACTAGTCAGGAGAGGGAAAGATGAACGGAGCAAAGTACAGAGATCCTTGATGAAAACCTGCTCCAGAGCGCTCAGGACCTCCGACTGGGGCGAAGGTTCACCTTCCAGCAGGACAACGATCCTAAGTACACAGCCAAGACAACGCAGGAGTGGCTTCGGGACAAGTTTCTGAATGTCCTTGTGGCCCAGCCAGAGCCCAGATTTGAACCCGATCGAACATCTCTGGTGAGACCTGAAAATAGCTGTGCAGCGACGCTCCCCATCCAACCTGACAGCGCTTGAGAGGATCTACAGAGAAGAATGGGAGAGACTCCCCAAATACAGATGTGCCAAGCTTGCAGCGTCATACCCAAGAAGACTCGAGGCTGTAATCGCTGCCAAAGATGCTTCAACAAAGTACTGAGTAAAGGGTCTGAATACTTATCACATTTACATATTTCTGTTTTTTATTCTTAATAAACGTGCAAAAATGCAAAAACCTGTTTTTGCTTTGTCATTATGGGGTATTGTGTGTAGATTGAGAGGGAAAAAACATTTAATCAATTTTAGAATAAAGCTGTAACTCAACAAAATGTGTAAAGTCAAGGGGTCTGAATATTTTCTGAATGCACTGTAAATGTAAATCAATTATAATTTTTACAGTTTCGATTTGGTTTGTCATTTTAATGTATTTGGAATTTGTTTACCCTCCACCCCCAAAAAAATATATAGAAGAAAGTGATATAACAAATGACAACTCTTTCCTCCTGATCTCTTCTCTCTTACGGGGCAGGTCCCAGCTGGGGAGGGTGGTCACTATCTGACCAATCGTTGACTGTGTGATGAGAGAGGTGTGTAAGGCCTCGCTGCTCATTTTCTGGGACTCGACAGCTTCGTCCGTGTGTTGTGGGTGGTGACAACAGCCTCATATGGCTTAGGAGGGCAGGGTAACTCATCTGAGCAACATTTGAGCAGATGTGATATATACTAAAGAGTCTCAATTAATGAAAAGCCGCATTTTGTGAATATTAAACATACATTTTAAATACACCATATAAAACCACACATACGTCTCAACTAAAAATCAGAATGAACATGATAAACTGCATTCATTTTCTCATTAAAAGTGTCTTGGGAAAAACATTAGGTAGTTGAACATCATATCCTACACAGTACAAACACCATGAAACCGACTTTTTAGGCTTATATCATGTCTGGATGCAATGTTCTACCCAGGAGTATTCAACACTGAAATCTGTTATTCCAAATGTATGTGTGGAGCTTTTCTGCTGACACCAATTAACATTTCTCTTTGTCTTTAATGCAGGGTTTGATCTAAACGTCAGAAGCTATCGAGTGGAATGGTTCATTTCTAGGTCAATCCGTGGAATGTTTTTTCTGCTGGTGTATCCTCGGAGTACCTCTTCCCGTAGTGCATACAGGCAAATGGCCTTTCCCCCGTGTGGACTTAAGTGCATGTTCAGTTGGTGCTGGTGGGAGAACCTCTTCTCACACTTGAGGGTTGCTGTAGGATTTCTCCCCTGTGTGGACCCTCTGGTGCCTCTTCAGGTTGCCAGCCTGGGTGAAGCGCATATGACACTGGGTACAGCTGCATGATTTCTCCCCTGTGTGGACCCTCTGGTGGATCTCCACCTTCTGGGAGCTGTTGAAGCCTTTGTTACAGAACATGCAGAGGAACCGTTTCTCTTTGCTATTGCCTGATGTGGCTCCCCATCCCCGAGCCTGGACTCTAGCCCTGTCGTTTGAGTTCAATACCTGATCGAAAAGGTATTGTGAATCGGAAGGTGACATCGGCGTGGACAGTGGGTCGTGATCCCTGAGCGTGTGTAAAGGGGAGTGGGTTGCAACAGTTAGATTTGTCTCTAAGCTTTCCCTGCAGTCTAAGAAGTCACTGGTGTTGCCCTGTGAATGGCCTTCTCCTAAGTGAGTCTAGTCTGCATTCCATGTCAGAGGAGGGTCGCTCTCCACTTTCACAGTCACCTCATCTATCACTATAACCTCCCCTTTCTTATCTAGGCACCCTTCAGGGTATACACTACTACTGTACCGGTTCCAGTCCCCTCTCATTGGATTAGTCTGTGTATCTAAGATGACTGGCATGTCACCAGGTATCATCTCTGTAGCGTATGAACAGGACGGATCATTGCCAGTCTGTAATGTGTCACTTAAGTCCTGATGGGACAGATCCATCCTCGGGCTTAGGTTACCATCAAGTAAATATTCTGAGCGGAGAGCAGGAGGACAGCCCAATCGCCCCAGACCTGTTAAATTCTTGGTGTCTGTCTCTGACTTGAGGGTGGCATCCAGTGTTCCACCAACCTCCGTGATGCTGCGTCGGGTCCTGGGTGCGGCTGGGGAAGTGGTGGGGTCCTCCATGGCTACAGGAGGCACTCCAGTTTGGATGTGCCGTGGGTCATCCTTTCCTTCAGAACTCTCCTGCTTGACCCCAGGACCTGCAGCATCTGCAGCCTAACACAAGAGGGGAGGTTATTGACAGTATTGAGTAGAATTGGGTGACAATGCCGTAGAGAAGTCACACAAGCTCCGCTATGGCAGATAAATGATGTACATGTAAGCAAGTGAATAGCTGAGTGGAGCCTTTCTGAAATGTACTGTTATTTTGACTATTACACTAACCTCTATCACAATAACATGCTGGGTTGAGGTTCCACTCCCCTCATCAACAGTGATTGGTTGGTCATCTCTCCATGTATTGTGTCCTGCTGGCTTCACAAAGCTCACGTGGCCTCCAGTGAGATGTAAGTCACCCGAGAGAGTTATTGGTGGAAAAGAAGTGGTTAGGTTAGCTACTGTCAATGCTCAACGTTATATTGCAAGACAGATAAGTAATCAGGTGAATTAGGCTATCCAAAAACTAACCAAGACCCAATTCTGGCTAACACAAAGGCACATGTGCAGAGGGTAACGGGGCAACAGGCCACGCAGCCTCATGCAAAATGTACCTCTTGTCACTCCTCTGTATCGGTCGAGGATCTTGACACTACTGGGACGACTGGCGAGGACGCGCTCTCGCGCCACCTTCTTCAGTTCCAGTAACTGTAGTTTCCTCCGTAATGCCCCGTTTTCTTTCTGGCTTTGAGTTATTTCCAAACGAAACACTGCATAGTCGTCGTCTACGAGTTTACAAATCTCTGCCACGGCTGCATTCGCTAGCACCTCCATAATGGAGGCTATTTGAGTGTGAAAAACCACAGCCATCGTTAGGTTAACTTTCGCAACTAGCTAGCGTTACCTAGATAACATATCAACCAAGTCCTGTCTCCAATGCGAATAAAATAATATCTGGGGGTAAGTGTGCGATGCTGTGTAGATAAATTAATAATATTTTGAGTTACAGGGTGTTAATAAAACGTCTAAATGACAACAAAATCGCAAACGTGGAAATAGTTTTTGGTCACGGCTCGCTTCGGTTTACGTTTGAGGTTTTTGTCGGCGAACTACACCAAAATCGTGTATTACGGCCACCTACTGTGTGGGGTCATAACTGGGAGTTAAAGGAATAGTATATGCAAATTATATTTGGTTCAAATTACCCTTAGCTATCTTGAGTTGTGTCTTAAGGCTCATGGTGACAGAATCCACAATAATCACATGTTTTACATATGGCTAGAGCCTGGAGTTAGCATATTATAGGGTGTACACCCACTAAACGCTCTCTGGTTTTGAAATTTCACTTATGTTATAAAATACGTTTTACCAATACTTATGATTCTTCATGTTCTAACTTGCTCAGTGGGGTCTCTAACGTATCATTAACATTATATCCAAAAAGTAATATTTCGTAACCTAATTACGTCCAATAATAAGCAGCGCGCTCTGTTGATAGAGCAGTGCAGCTTATTTTTACCGCGGGTCGTAAAAAACTAAATTAACATGACACGAGCTGAATTAAATGTAAAACGCTTTGAAAATAAAATGCTTGCGGTATGCTCAGTGCTCTGTTGACATTTCAGAGTAATGCTGGTTGTTCTGAGCAATCTTTCAAAATTACACACTTCACAATAAGAAAAGCGTATACTAAAATATGAAAATACTACATGTCATGTCTCAAAATCAATCTATCTTACCTCTATATTATTTTATGTCCTCCGGATTCGAAAAGAAAGATAAGTTCGACAGGTGAGCCTGTCAGTTTGTCACAATTCTCGCACAGCATCATAGCTGGCACAATACTATTTCAAATATATTTTTAGCACTTTTTTCTCTGGCCGCAAAACACTTCAAGTTGGTGGAGTTAGCAGGGATTTTTTTGTAACGTGCATACTGTTGGAATTTGGTTAATCAGAACTGGAGCTATTTCCTTATCGAGCCACAGCACAGAGCTTCTCGATCTACCAGTGAGGACGTCATCTACCTTGGGCAGGCACTCCGGCGCGGACTACTTTCCAGATGTCACAAAACTGACAGGTAAACGCAGGAAGTATCAGGGCATTCTACAATTATACTTTTATTGCATAAAATAACTACCTTACGGTTTTATCGCTATCAAACCCTATTTTGAAGTGTTAGAAATTGCGACTTGCAGTGTAGCTTTGCGAACATCGGTTTGGCTGTTTCTAAACTGAAATGTGTGTGTGTGTGCATCATCGTAAGAGGTCTGCCTACGGGTCCCGACAGAGATCATTGCGGCGCGGTCGGCATTTTTCATACTGCGGGTGGGAGCCGGTGGTCATAAAACAACTTTGGGATGAAAATATTTCTGTCGTATTTCTGCTTTGCAATGCGTTAGCCTAGTCCTACCTATTGTATTAAAAGTACATATTTGTCACATTATTCACACTCGGAATTCGCTGCTTCAATTTCAATAGCCTACCTGTCCTAGTTGGGCTTGCCTCGTATACTGGACACAAATATGCACGCAACATGTCGGTCCCATGTTTAATGAGCTGAAATAAAACGTCCCAGACATTTTCCATATGCTAAAATGTAGTGCACAAATTTGTTTACATCCCTATTTGTAAGCATTTCTCCTTTGCCACGCACCTGACTGTGGCATATCAATAAACTGATTAAACAGCGTGATCATTACACAGGTGCAACTTGTGCTGGGGAAAATAAAAGTCGACCTTAAAATGTGCAGTTGTCACTCCACACAATGCCACTGATTTATCAAGTTTTGAGGGAGTGTGCAATTGGTATGCTGACTGCAGGAATGTCCAACAGAGCTGTTGCCAGAGAATGTAATGTTAATTTCTCGAGCATAAGCCGCCTCCAACATCATTTTAGAGAATTCGGCCGTATGCCCAACCGGCCTCACAACCGCAGACCACGTGTATCCAGGCTCCCCAGTGGGTGGGCCAAAGCCCGCCCATGGCTGCGCCAATGTAAAATCCATAGATTAAGGCATAATTCATTTATTTCAATCGACTGATTTTCTTCTATGAACTGTAACTCAATAAAATATTTGAAATTGTTGCATGTTGCGTTTATATTTTTGTGTGGTCTCATTGACATAGAGTAGGCTGCCTATGCATAGAGGGAGAATCACGTGGTATTTATATTTCCAAGGAAAGTAATTTAAATATGATTAGACTATAGTTTACTACAGTGTCTGTAAATAAATATTGATCATGGAAAGCCCTCAACCAACGTGAGTCGAGGTGCAATCAAAAAATGTGATAACAATTGAAAAGGAAAAGGCGCGCACAGGCTACCATGGGGAGTGAGCGTTGTACCTTTTCGTTTTCAATAAATATTGATTAGGCTACCAATGTATCTGTCTGCCTGCACATCGTCGTCCTAAAATGTAGACTATATGCAAAACCTAGCTCAAGAGAAAGTGCAAGTGTCCGCTGCCATCATTCTTGCTGCTGCTTCAAGTTCAGTAGCCATACGTGTGAGATCAGGTACACGTGTAATACAATAGAGCAGATGTACTTTTTAAATATGATTAGGCTATAGTTTACTACATTGCGTATAAATCAATATTGATTACCCATATTTGTCTCCGACTGAAATCCGTCCCACTCCTAAAAAGTATGCTATAAAACGTATCTCAAGAGAAATTGCAAGTCTCTCCAACTCTGCTCTCTTAAAAACTACGTTTGGATGGAAGTTTAATAAGTAGGGTAATGTTAACTAGCTGGCCTAGTGCATCGTCTCCCATGAAAGGAAGTTAGGCTAGTTAGCAAGTATTTTAGCCAGGTAGCCTAGGACAACAGAAACGTAAAGTGTGTACTGTATAACAGTCATAGACCGTTTAGGCAACATTAAAGAAGATGGCGGCATTGGCGATTCTTTTCAAGTAGGGTGAGTCAAGGCACGCACGCACAGAAAACGGTAATTTTCCGTGATTCTAAATCAATAGTTGTTTAGAAGTCCGACAATGTCGGAAACATTTACTTGCTTGACCAGCATGGTCATGTGTTTTAACTTCACCGGATATATGTTACTCTCCAGTTTTGTGATGAAACAAAGGTGTGGTTGAATTTATTCTGCCACTGTGTCTTCTTATTGTCTCGGCCTTATGCCTTGACACTGTGATATATAGGCCTATGAACTAACAGGTTATAGAGCAGACAACGCAATCATCACACGGGTTGTAATATGGCTCCCCCCCCCTGGATTGGCTTCCCTGTTGATTTTACCCAAGCACAGCTACTGCAATTCAGGAAGTGATTCGATTTTGAAAAAAACATTTAACTTTGACTTAACTTATCCATTTGAGTTTATTAAGAAGTATATAAAAGGCTCTCACAGAATAGTACACATATCCCAGCTGCACTCGGGTAGGGAGACACTCCACATAAAAATCCCAATAACAGACTAAATCTTCTCCTTCATGCCATTTACCACAAGATTCATTCTTCAGTAGAGCAATGTCGACTTCTTCCAAGACTCCAAAAATGACTCCTTTGACAGGTAACACATCAATGCAAGATAGACTATATTCATATTTTCTGATCAGTAGAAACACACTAAATGGAAACGGATTCACCAAGTCTGGCATATATTGTTTTTCCAAAAACCGCAGTCTTACCAGATACAATGGGGATATGATCAAAACTAGACATTTTCAAACAAAAGTTTTTCTCCTAATCCAATTCTTTTGGACAAAAGTCCAGTCATCTTTTTCTCCACCGCCATTCGATTTCAGTTCCACATCTGCTTCCGCCATGTCGCCTAGCCACACCCACTTCCGTTACACCGAAGAGAAAGTATCTTATTGGTTGGCGTCATAGCTCAAAGGGTGTGGTTAAATGAAAGTGATGTATGCTGTTCTTTGAAATGCGGTACTGCTTATTACGCTACACATCAAATCTCCTATGATCAGTATCTTTCAAGCAGAGAGCAGACTAGTTTAGAAAAAAGTGTGTGAGAATATATAATAATATCACTTTATTCCATCTACATCACCTCAGTAAGGTAAAAATTAAACTGTCCTTATTCTAACCTAGTCTCTCTAAAAACAGGCACACAAGCCTATTTTAAATGACAAGTTAACAAAGTGTAATGAATGTTATATGGTTAATTACCCTCTTAGCCCAAGACACTTCACATGATGACTATAATATAACAGCTAAAGAATAGTTTCAAGATATCCCTTGTATATATCTCAAGCCACACTGCTACAATTTCTCCCCATAATAAGGCTACTCAGGAATGAGAAGATCTTGTAATATAGCTTGCACTTGAAAGGCCTCCTTAGTGTGAATGTTCTGGTGCTGCTTCATATATTTAGTCTTAGCGAAGTGCTTCCCACACCTGGGGCAGGCGTATGTCTTGTCAGCATCTGTCCTCATGCTCGGCCTCGCGCGTTGTAATCCAATGACACCAGAGGAGGCACGAGCCACCACCCTCAGATGGTTAGTCTTTGAGCTCCCTCCTTGACCTCTAGCCATTGTTTGGGTATTGTTGGGATTGTGTGCTGTGTTACAGGCTAGGTACCTCTTGTGAACACCAATCCTGACCCAGTCTATTAGTGGGGTAACCATGAGGTAACTGAGGAAGGCTAGACCCAGGTCCAGGCTTTCTATGAGCCCAGGCATTAGACAGGACCCTGAAGGAGAAGACACACTTTTTGTTTTTGTCTGTTTTTTAAAAGTGAGATATTGTATGAAAAGCGCTAAATAAAATAATTATTCCTTTAACACTCACTATATGTTGTCCGTGTGCATTTTCTGCTGGTGTATCCTGAGATAACTCCTCTCCGAGAACACTCTTTCCCCAGTGCGTACAGACCTTTCTCCCATGTGGACCTTCAGGTGTATCTTCAGATGGTGCTGGTGGGAGAACCTCTTCTCACACTGGGGGCAGCTGTAAGGCTTCTCCCCAGTGTGAACCCTCTGGTGCCTCTTCAGGTTGGACAACTGGGAGAAACTGGCCCGGCAAAGATGACAGCTGAATGGTTTCTCCCCCGTGTGCCTCCTCTGGTGGATCTCCACCTGTTTGGGGAAACTGAAGGCTTTCCCACAGAATGAACACGGGAAGCGCTTCTCTTTGCCACCAGATCTGCTGATAGCGTTACTACTACTGTCATTTGTCAATGGGCTTGTGTAGCCATTTAGTGTTGAGCCACTGGCATTGTCTGAGGTCTGGTTTAACATTAGGAGACTGTGAGGAGGACAAATGCCAGGGAGTGTCTGTGTTGTCGCAAGGTCCATGTTCCAGTTGATAGATCCTACAGAAGGCAGACTGAAGGCTGCACCTGTTAGGGGGTTAACCTGAGGCACCATTAGTCTCTCTGAATCACAACTATAGGAGCAGGACGGAGCATCGCTAGCCGAGTCTGTGTCTGTTCTGTCCCGCCGCATAAGGACACCTCCCGGTCCCTCCAGACCAAATCTACACCTTGCCCTGGTCTCAGCCAGTCTATTGTCATGGAGACTGAGTTTGGTTGTTGTTTTGTGTTCGACTGTCTGTTTCTGGTTTTGGTTCAAGGTGTTGTTCCCCACTCCAGAGTTGAGGACACTGTCCCATCCACTGATCTCCACTATGTCGCCTCTGGTCCTGGCCTGCTCAGTGATGTTGTCCCCTGAGCCCTTGGGTGCACCAGTCTGGGTCTGGGAATCCAAGATGGCAGCCCAGTCTCCTCTGTTAGCCTCCAGCCAACCACCTGCAGGAAGAGGTTACAAAATAGACTTTACAAACATGGCAGAGAGAACTCTACATTTTGTCAATTACCTGGTGAAGTTCATACATTATAATGTGTGTTTTTGTATGTAAACATAAGTTGTATTGATTTCATTTTATGAATGAAGAAAAATCTAAAATAGGCAGGTGCATAACTATTCCCATTGAAGATCTATTACTGTATGTAGGTTTTATGTATTTCTCCCTTACCTTGCGCCCCCATCTTTAGTCCACTCAGCAGATCAATGATCTCTGGTCCTTCTTCTATTGTCTCCTCTTTGACCAGCAGCAGGTCAGGCTTCCCATCCTCCATGTCTACTGACTGTAAGAGATACAGAGTGAGAGGATGTTGGATCAAGAAATCTGATATGAGCACCCTGCTATGAAGCATCTTCTGATTGGGCAATGAGGGATTACTATGAGTACTATGCAAGCATGTTAGTTGATGTGACTACCTGACACTCTTTAATGGTTTGATACTTCAAAGGCATGATCCCTCACTTAAAACAAAATTAATAAAGACCAGGGGCCATATCAACAAAGTCTCAGAGTAAAAAATTGGTCATAAGTGCTGAGAATAGATACATTTTACTCTTATGGGTAAAAATAAAAGCTATGCTTGAAGCCTCTTTAGTCATCTAGATGCCCGATATTTAGGAAACCTCTTGAGCTGTCCTAACCAGTTAAGAGTTACCAGCAGGTGTCTTGATTATAGAAAAAGGCAGCGAGTCAGTGGTTCTGGTGCCATAGACAGGAAATTGCTTTAGAGTTGTTGAAATAATGTTTTGATATTTCTAAATGATCAATCCAGAAATAATCTAGACCTACATGCATAGTATTTCTTACGCGTTTGACAATGATTTCACAAGGTCTAAATCACATATGTCTAAATACTAACACTTGCTCTTTCCATGACAGACTGACCAAGTGAAAGATATGACCGTTATTGACGTCACTTCTTAAATCCACTTCAATCATTGTAGTTGAAGGGGAGGAGACAGGTAAAACAAAAATTAAGCCATGGATTGTGTGCCATTCAGAGGGTGAATGGGCAAGACAAAATATTGAAGTGCCTTTTGAAGGGGTATAATTTGATAAATACAGTTTCCTGTCTGTATCAAGAATGGTCCACCACCAAAAGGACATCCAGCCAACTTGACACAACTGAGGGAAGCATTGGAGTCAACATGGGCCAGCATCCCTATGGAACACTTTTGATACCTTGTAGTCCAGGCCCTAACAAATTGAGGATGTTCTGAAGGAAAAACTCAATATTAGGGAGTTGTTCTTAATGTTTTGTACACTCAGTGTATTTTTTTTACATTCGATTATTTCATGAATCGACTTCATGTTATTTCAAGGGAATAACACATTGTTGTTAAAATGCCTAAATTGGTCATGCCTATAAATTGAGCAATTGAAAGCATCTAGGGGCTATGTTAACTTTTTAATTGTGTAAAGATTAAACCTTTCAACGTTTTATGCAACATCGGCAAGTATCTTGATGCCTATTCCTTTGCGGTAACTCAAACTTTCGTGATTTCCACCTGAGAAACTTTTATGAGTTGATTTTACTCCTGGCCCAGAGTTTGTCTGAGCAGTGTCATCCTAAAACCTTCTCTGAGCTGGGAGCTTTTTATTGTCTGAAAACAGGTTGACAGAGGAATCCTAAGACCCTTTCTGAGACACTTTGTGGATAAGGGTCCAGAGTCTCAGAGTGGAAGTGCTAATCGAGGATCAGGGGCCGTAGTTATCAAGCGTCTCAGAATTACTCATAGGAATCGACTGTGACCTAATTTACACACTGCTCAGAATAGGACCTAAAAAGGTAGTTATTACGTCTCTCCCCTCCCCTCTCAGCGATGAGTAGGGGTTAATTTTATGAGTTGATCTCAGCACGTTTTTACGACATGAGAAGAGCCGTTAAGTGAAAGTGTGATGACGTTTTGTATTTTTGGGGTTCGAAAAAGGGCACACTGAGGATATTCCACATTTCCAAAAACAAGACTGATACAATTAAGCAACATTAATATCAAACCAATTGCAGGGCTAGCAACATTGTTTGTTTTGTAGGCTATTAGATATCTTGTTATTGCCAAACGTAAATACTCATAAAATATAATCATAATGGTGTCGGCTAATTGTAACATTGGCTATTAGTCCTATTTAGGTTAAATATTACGCACAGGCACACCGACGCATGACATTTTGCCACTGTGGTGAGAGAAAGAGGCTCATCTAACTCATCCAATTAGTTTGATAGAAAATGATTAACATCTGTCTCACATTACCCTCTTTACATAGAACTACCAATCCCTTTGACATTTTCTAGCTTTTTTTCTAGCATGTTTTTAAACATGTCATTATGCGGCATGCGATCATGGAAATAAAACTGGCGGGATGAGGAAAGTATTTTACTTGCAGAGCAAGATGAGAAATACAAAATTATTATCAAGGGCCATATCTGAAACAAACAGCACATTTCATTTTTCTATAAGGACTCCTGACGAATGTGAACAAGGCTGGTATACCATCCTATCAAAATGTAGGTTGGAGATTTCCATTTCCCTTCACCTAAATTCAGTTGCTATGTTATGCACGCTGTAAAGTAGACTATTTTGTTGTCTAATGGGTATTGTCTGCATTCAGGAGGTGGCCCTCCACGTAAACACCTCAGTGCCCTAGCGGAATGTGTTTAACTACCTGAAGGGCTCAAAAGTGAACATCTCGAGCATTGGCGATTAGCAAAACGCTGCGCTGTTGAGGGTCACCGATCAGCACAATAGGATTTAAGCTTACTGTTGAATTTCAAAACACTTTTCACATTTATATTTTGAACAAATTGTTTGCGGAAAAACTTATCACACACTAAATGTGTTTGATGGATCGATCGCAGGAAAAGCGCAGTGTAACGAGTGCGCTGAGAATCGGAACGCAAGTTCAGGGAGTGAGTGTTTTAATAAATAAAACCAACACAAACAACGCACGGACATGAAAACAGAGTCAATAACACCCGAAGAAAGAACCAAGGGAGGTGATAGATATAGGGAAGATAATCAAGGAGGTGATGGAGTCCAGGTGAGTGTCATGAGCCGCAGGTGCGCGAGACGATTGTGACAGGTGTGCGGAATAATCAGCAGCCTGATGACCTAGAGGCCGGAGAGGGAGTATATGTGACAAGCAGGAATAGGCATTTTGTAGGCTACAGTCCAAGCTATAGCTTGTAATGGTGCGACTGCTGTCGCCACCCAAAGATGATCCAATTTGAATAAACGCTTGCGCATTGATGTGAATCTCATTTAGCTATTTGCCACTTATGGATTGTGGTTGTTGTGGATGGCTGTTCACAGATCTGTGTATTTGAACCCAATAATGGTTGAATTCAAGACGTTTAAGCTGCCTATCAATCATTGTTTTTGAAACCAGTAGACAGCCAGTGAGAAAATGCGCTCTTGCAACAGCTGCAAAGTGTGGATCCCAGCCTATGGAATACAATTGGGGCATATATTGCTCAATCTAATTCATGCTGATGAAATAAATAAATCCATAGGCCTAATGGACATATGCTCAAACTTGCACACTTTTGATAGACTTAAAGGGGCAATCTGTAGTTGCTACGTCATTTTTTGAACTTTCAATTGATATATATAGATATCCATTTATTCTTAAAGATTATCACTTATAAATGCCTCATGAGCTTGGTTCAACTGTCAGACTCCATGAAAAGCCCAAATATAAGCTTGTTTTTCTCCAATGTTTGCAAACATTGTAAATGTAAACAAACACTATAGCCTCATAACATGGTTAAAACAATTTTGATATCATCGATGGTCAGTCCTTGCATCTGTAGCTCTGTCTATTATTCTGACAGTGGTTATATTTCTCCAGGCCCATCCCGCAGCTTTTTTTTTTACCAAACCAGAGGCGGGGCACCCATTTTGTCATTGTTCTGTGGATTTGCCCTTTAAACAGCTGCATATTATCAAGGAATCAAAGTGTCACCAACAAAAATTTAAACAATAGGCCAATAGCAAATGCAGCATAAGGCATTAATTTTTCACATGTAAATATAACTTTTCAGTAGGGCTCAAAGCATAACATTCCATGAGCACAGCTTTTAATTTTTCAACTCAAATCAATGAGCCCAATCAGTCCTCCATGACAACAAAATCAAACATAGTAGGGCTGGCTAATAAGTCCTTATTTTTGGGGTTATGCTCAGGTAAAACAATTTGGCAAATCTATACTTCCATATTTCAAGTCCTATTCTTGAAGATTAAGGGGTATAACATTTATTGGAATGACTGTAATTCTGATAGACTTTGGTTTTTAATGTAAAGATATCATTTAATTGTATTATTATATGTAGTAGTAGAAAGCGGTGGGTTAGAAGAAGCCTACATAACCAATCCGTAAAGTAAAATTTCACATCCATATATGGCCAGATATGTAAACTTTAACATTGATTTATCCTGCAATAGATGTGGTTCAATTGCTAACATACATTGTTGTCTTCATCTATTAACTCTTAAGGGGAAAGTAATCTAAAAGTAACTGTGTGTAATCAGATTACGTTACTGAGTTTGGGTAATCCAAAAATTACGTTACTGATTACAATTTTGGACAGGTAACTAGTAACTAACGGATTACATTTAGAAAGTAACCTACCCAACCCTGCATATCTGTATGATGCTCTCCCATTCCAATAGCTTAATGTTCTGTAGCTAGATATTGGGTTCTACGAGACCATTCTCCTGCGCTGACAAAACGGCAAAACGAAGTGTGGAGATTGTTATGCGAGCCTACTTAAAGTGAAGGTTGGTAAAGTGCTGGTGGAAAAGCGTTCCCTGTCCACCTATGGCACTGGGGCTTGCATCATCATCGCCATAGTCACTGTTGTCATCGTCAGTTTCAGATTGTCCATCGTTGGGAGGTAGATGGATGAGCCGTAGTTTGCAGATGTCGTGACGGCCGGCCGCCCTACAACCTGCCCGCTTGACCCTATCCCCTCCTCTCTTCTCCAGACCATTTCCGGAGACCTCCTCCCTTACCTCACCTCGCTCATCAACTCATCCCTGACCGCTGGCTACGTCCCTTCCGTCTTCAAGAGAGCGAGAGTTGCACCCCTTCTGAAAAAACCTACACTCGATCCCTCCGATGTCAACAACTACAGACCAGTATCCCTTCTTTCTTTTCTCTCCAAAACTCTTGAACGTGCCGTCCTTGGCCAGCTCTCCCGCTATCTCTCTCAGAATGACCTTCTTGATCCAAATCAGTCAGGTTTCAAGACTAGTCATTCAACTGAGACTGCTCTTCTCTTCACGGAGGCGCTCCGCACTGCTAAAGCTAACTCTCTCTCCTCTGCTCTCATCCTTCTAGACCTATCGGCTGCCTTCGATACTGTGAACCATCAGATCCTCCTCTCCACCCTCTCCGAGTTGGGCATCTCCCGGCGCGGCCCACGCTTGGATTGCGTCCTACCTGACAGGTCGCTCCTACCAGGTGGCGTGGCGAGAATCCGTCTCCACACCACGTGCTCTCACCACTGGTGTCCCCCAGGGCTCTGTTCTAGGCCCTCTCCTATTCTCGCTATACACCAAGTCACTTGGCTCTGTCATAACCTCATGGTCTCTCCTATCATTGCTATGCAGACGACACACAATTAATCTTCTCCTTTCCCCCTTCTGATGACCAGGTGGCGAATCGCATCTCTGCATGTCTGGCAGACATATCCGTGTGGATGACGGATCACCACCTCAAGCTGAACCTCGGCAAGACGGAGCTGCTCTTCCTCCCGGGGAAGGACTGCCCGTTCCATGATCTCGCCATCACGGTTGACAACTCCATTGTGTCCTCCTCCCAGAGCGCTAAGAACCTTGGCGTGATCCTGGACAACACCCTGTCGTTCTCAACTAACATCAAGGCGGTGGCCCGTTCCTGTAGGTTCATGCTCTACAACATCCGCAGAGTACGACCCTGCCTCACACAGGAAGCGGCGCAGGTCCTAATCCAGGCACTTGTCATCTCCCGTCTGGATTACTGCAACTCGCTGTTGGCTGGGCTCCCTGCCTGTGCCATTAAACCCCTACAACTCATCCAGAACGCCGCAGCCCGTCTGGTGTTCAACCTTCCCAAGTTCTCTCACGTCACCCCGCTCCTCCGCTCCCTCCACTGGCTTCCAGTTGAAGCTCGCATCCGCTAAAGACCATGGTGCTTGCCTACGGAGCTGTGAGGGGAACGGCACCTCAGTACCTCCAGGCTCTGATCAGGCCCTACACCCAAACAAGGGCACTGCGTTCATCCACCTCTGGCCTGCTCGCCTCCCTACCACTGAGGAAGTACAGTTCCCGCTCAGCCCAGTCAAAACTGTTCGCTGCTCTGGCCCCCCAATGGTGGAACAAACTCCCTCACGACGCCAGGACAGCGGAGTCAATCACCACCTTCCGGAGACACCTGAAACCCCACCTCTTTAAGGAATACCTAGGATAGGATAAAGTAATCCCTCTCACCCCCCCTCCCCCTGAAAAGATTTAGATGCACTACTGTTCCACTGGAGGTCATAAGGTGAATGCACCAATTTGTAAGTCGCTCTGGATAAGAGCGTCTGCTAAATGACTTAAATGTAAATGTAAATGTAAGAAGACATTATTATGCGACAGACCATCCTTGCTTGGGCTGTGACGCACCTCTCCATGCAGAACATGAAATCTCCTCTTCCACTGGCCTATTCCCCTTTCTACCAGGCTCCGTGTGATCCCTCAGATAAAACAATATTTACATGTCATTTTAGGTGGATTAATATTTTAATTACACTGAGATAAAGCCCACTGTATTATGTAGCCCATAAATTAAATGTTTGGCCTATTGCCTCACCTGTTATAATTGAGCTGAGCCCCGGGGAGAGGACGTAGAAAAGGGGTTTAGCAGCCACCTTATCTGGGGGTACCCCTTGTCACCAAGAAAGTGACATCCAAGGGAACAACATTGCGCTCAAACAGCATGTTGAGGCCGCTCTCACTGAGCACTCTGGAGTCGTGAAGACCCAGGCCAGTTGGCTACAACATCAAGAATCTTATAGTCTGCATTAAAAAAAACACTTTGGTGTTAATACTGTGGTACCGCTTTCGATTGATGAATGTGTCCTCATCCATGGAGGGCAATGGTTTTGATGTGGGCATAATCAATGACGCCAAAAACTCCCGGGAAACCAGTGAATTGGATGACGGCAGCATGTTTTTTTTAATAATCTGGCGTAGAGTGGTGGGAAAATGAACCTTTGATTTGAGGTGCTTTAAGTGCCATCTGGGTTTGACGGTCTGTGATGGACCCAAATCATCACTGTTACACTGTTGCCAAGAAGGGTAAGGTGGCAACTTCTGGCAACTCCTAACCGGTTAAGACCCCTATTGAGCTCTCTTAAATACACCCTGAGATATGAGTACTTTTAAGTCATAGGAATGTTGATAACATGCGTAAAAGTAGGACCAAATTTGTGTCACAGAATTTTCAGGCAGTTAGATAACTACGGGCCCTTGTCCCCACCTGTCTACATAGTGTTATTATGATCTCAAAGGCAAAACTGATCCTAGATCGGCACTCCTACTCAGAGGCTTTGTGGATACGGGCCCTGACCTAACACCATTCAGACAGTAGTTTACAGTTGGCTCACCTCAGTGAGACTGTATGTGGTCCTGTGCTGCTCAGTTGGTTCCTCTGTGGTTTCAGGAGGAGGTGTAGTCTGGTTGTCCTCCATGACCATGGTCCCCTCAGGGTTCCCCAGACTCTCCTCACACCCCTCCTCCTTCACCAGCTGCACCTCTGGACCCTCCTCCTCCTCCTGGAAGTGACAGGTGATACAGATTACACCGACAAAGTCTCCCTCAGGAGACACACAGTCGCACACACGTATAATAAACACACACACTTTCAACATGTTGGGGCCATACTTACGAACATTAGAAAAGGTTTAAGTTCAAGGTTAAGTTTAAGCAACAGCCAATTAAAATCATTGACGTAGTGGCACGTGAGCAAAGGCTACATGTTATCTGTTCCCATTACAGTGGGGCAAAAAAGTATTTAGTCAGCCACCAATTGTGCAAGTTCTCCCACTTAAAAAGATGAGAGAGACCTGTAATTTTCATCATAGGTACACTTCAACTATGACAGACAAAATGAGAGAAAAAATCCAGAAAATCACATTGTAGGATGTTTTATGAATTTATGGTGGAAAATAAGTATTTTGGTCAATAACAAAAGTTTCTCAATACTTTGTTATATACCCTTTGTTGGCAATGACAGAGGTCAAACATTTTCTGTAAGTCTTCACAAGGTTTTCACACACTGCTGCTGGTATTTTGGCCCATTCCTCCATGCAGATCTCCTCTAGAGCAGTGATGTTTTGGGGCTGTTGCTGGGCAACACGGACTTTCAACTCCCTCCAAAGATTTTCTATGGGGTTGAGATCTGGAGACTGGCTAGGCCACTCCAGGACCTTGAAATGCTTCTTACGAAACCACTCCTTCATTGCCCGTGTGGTGTGTTTGGGATCATTGTCATGCTGAAAGACCCAGCCACGTTTCATCTTCAATGCCCTTGCTGATGGAAGGAGGTTTTCACTCAAAATCTCACGATACATGGCCCTTCATTCATTCTTCAGATCAGTTGTCCTGGTCCCTTTGCAGAAAAACAGCCCCAAAGCATGATGTTTCCACCCCCATGCTTCACAGTAGGTATGGTGTTCTTTGGATGCAACTCAGCATTCTTTGTCCTCCAAACACGACGAGTTGAGTTTTTACCAAAAAGTTATTTGGTTTCATCTGACCATATGACATTCTCCCAATCTTCTTCTGGGCCATCCAAATGCTCTCTAGCAAACTTCAGACGGGCCTGGACATGTACTGGCTTAAGCAGGGGGACACGTCTGGCACTGCAGGATTTGAGTCCCTGGCGCCATAGTGTGTTACTGATGGTAGGCTTTTTTACTTTGGTCCCAGCTCTCTGCAGGTCATTCACTAGGTCCCCCCGTGTGGTTCTGGGATTTTTGCTAACCATTCTTGTGATCATTTTGACCCCACGGGGTGAGATCTTGCGTGGAGCCCCAGATCGAGGGAGATTGTCAGTGGTCTTGTGTGGTTCTGGGATTTTTGCTAACCATTCTTGTGATCATTTTGACCCCACGGGGTGAGATCTTGCGTGGAGCCCCAGATCGAGGGAGATTGTCAGTGGTCTTGTAGGTCTTCCATTTCCTAATAATTGCTCCCACAGTTGATTTCTTCAAACCAAGCTGCTTACCTATTGCAGATTCAGTCTTCCCAGCCTGGTGCAGGTCTACAATTTTTTTTTCTGGTGTCCTTTGACAGCTCTTTGGTCTTGGCCATAGTGGAGTTTGGAGTGTGACTGTTTGAGGTTGTGGACAGGTGTCTTTTATACTGATAACAAGTTCAAACAGGTGCCATTAATACACGTAACGAGTGGAGGACAGAGGAGCCTCTTAAAGAAGAAGTTACAGGTCTGTGAGAGCCAGAAATCTTGCTTGTTTGTAGGTGACCAAATACTTATTTTCCACAATAATTTGCTAATTTTGTCTGTCATAGTTGAAGTGTATCTATGATGAAAATTACAGGCCTCTCGTCTTTTTAAGTGGGAGAACTTGCACAATTGGTGGCTGACTAAATGCTTTTTTGCCCCACTGTACATAAGCTTGCAGATTTAGCCCTATGATAACCTACTAACCTCATCAGGTGGTCGTTTAAACTTAACCTTGAACTTTTCTCATTTTTGAAAGTATGGCCCGGAGAGTTACCCATCCCAACTACGTTTGAGTCCTATACTGTAGTTACAGAATGACTTCATTGTTGTTACAGAATGACTTCATTGTTGTTAAACCCATCATGGTGGACATAAATAGGATAATGTGGGTAAAATAATAAGTCAACTATGATTAGTTAAGTCAGCATCAGTAGGTGTTTGTTAGTGTAATAGACTACAGGGTGTTTGTTGTTTAATAGACTACAGATCGTTTGTTAGACTAACAAACATCCTGAAGTCTGTTACACTAACAGACTACATGGTGTGTTAGTCTAATAGATTACAGGGTGTTTGTTAGTCTAATAGACTGCAGGGTGTTTGTTGGTCTAATAGACTACAGGGTGTTTGTTGGTCTAATAGACTGCAGGGTGTTTGTTGGTCTAATAGACTACAGGGTGTTTGTTGGTCTAATAGACTATGGGGTGTTTGTTGGTCTAATAGACTACGGGGTGTTGGTTGGTCTATTAGACTACGGGGTGTTTGTTGGTCTAATAGACTACGGGGTGTTTGTTGGTCTAATAGACTACGGGGTGTTTGTTGGTCTAATAGACTACGGGGTGTTTGTTGGTCTAATAGACTACGGGGTGTTTGTTGGTCTAATAGATTACAGGGTGTTTGTTGGTCTAATAGACTGCAGGATGTTTGTTGGTCTAATAGACTACGGAGTGTTTGTTGGTCTAATAGACTACGGAGTGTTTGTTGGTCTAATAGACTGCAGGGTGTTTGTTGGTCTAATAGACTGCAGGATGTTTGTTGGTCTAATAGACTACAGGGTGTTTGTTGGTCTAATAGACTGCAGGATGTTTGTTGGTCTAATAGACTACGGAGTGTTTGTTGGTCTAATAGACTACGGGGTGTTTGTTGGTCTAATGGACTACGGGGTGTTTGTTGGTCTAATGGACTACGGGGTGTTTGTTGGTCTAATGGACTACGGGGTGTTTGTTGGTCTAATGGACTACGGGGTGTTTGTTAGTGTGTAGGTATATTTAGTAAGTGTATAATGGTTATAAAGCACTGTTGGGTGTATGCAGAATAGGGTGTGATCAGATGTGATGTATATTAAAGAGAGTCTCAATGAAAGTCTTAGAATGAAAAGTCCCATTTTGTGTTTACTAAATATAAACAAGGTTTAAATACACCATATGAAAACCACACGCCTCAACAAAAGATCTGCATGAAGTTGATAAACTGCATACATTTTTCTAATTAATTACTTTTTAAAAAAGTAGTTGAATGGAAGTAATGAAATGGGCATTTGTGAACATCATATAGCCTACAAAGTACAAACACAATATGTTACAGACTTTTTAGGCTCATATCACACAATGTCTGGATGCAATATTCTATTCAGGAATATTCAACACTGAAATCTGTTACTCTCATTCTTCCAAATACATCAGTGGATATTTTCTGCGGACAATACATCTTTGTCTTTAATGCAGGGTTTGATCTAAACTTAAACTATACATTGGAATGGTTTATTTTGTGGAATGGTTTTTCTGCTGGTGTATCCTGAGGATGCTCCTCTCTGAGAACCTCTTCCCGCAGTGTGTACAGGTGAACAGCCTTTCTCCTGTGTGGACCTTCAGGTGCCTCTTCAGGCTGCTAGCCTGGGTGAAGTGGATGTGACACTGTGGGCAGCTGTAGGGTTTCTCCCCTGTGTGGACCCTGTGGTGCCTCTTCAGGTCACCAGCCTGTGTGAAGCGCATGGGACACTGGGTACAGCTGTAGGGTTTCTCCCCTGTGTGGACCCTCTGGTGGATCTCCACTGTCTGGGGGCAGCTGAAGCCTTTCTTACAGAACATGCAGAGGAACCGTTTCTCTTTACTACTGCCTGATGTGGCTTCCCCTCTCTGAGCCTGAGCTCTAGCCTTGTCGTTTGAGTTCAATACCTGATCGAAAAGGATGCGGCTGTGTAAATCAGAATGCCCCATCAACGTGGACACTGGGTTGTGATCCCTAAACGCAGGTAAAGGGGAGTGGGTTGTGACATTTGGATTTGTCTCTAAGCTTTCTCTGTAATCTATGAAACCTCTCCCCTGTGAGTTTTTGTCTCCTAGGTGACTATCTGCATTCCATGTGGGAGGAATGTCGCCCTCCACTTTCACAGTCACTTCATCTACGACCAGACCCTCCCCTTTTTTATCTAGGCACCCTTCAGAAAATACACTATTACTGTACCGGTTCCAGTCCCCTGTAGACAGATCAGTCTGTGTCTCTAAACCCAAGGATATGTTGCCAGGGTCCATCTCTGTAGTGTAAGAACAAGATGGATCATTACCAGTCTCTAACACGTCACCTGAGTCCGGATGGGAATGAACCATCCTCATGCTCGAGTTACCGTGAAGTAAATACTCTGAGCCGGGAGCAGGACAGCCCAGTGGCCCCAGTCTCTCTGGGTCTGATCTGTGGTCAGATCCTGTGTGTAAGAGCCTTTGTGTTACAGTTAAAGTCTCTGTGTCGGTCTCTGACTTGAGGACGGCGTTCGGCGTTCCACTGACCTCCGTGATGCTGCATCGGGTCCTGGGCTGGGGCACGGCAGTGGTAAGGCCCTCAGTGTCTACAGGGGGCGTCACTCCAACCGCTGCTACAGTCTGGATGTCTCTGCTGTGTTGTGGCTCTCGTTCAGACCTCTCATGCTTGACCCCAGGACCTGCAGACTGATACAAGAACAGAGGTTATAATTCATGAGTAGAATCGGTAGGGATGTAACTATTCAACCAAAATGCATCGGTCCCAATTAAAATGTTTCAGATACAATTGCATTGGTCCGCACCCATTGGTCGGTCAACGCGTCGGTCAGAAAGTCCATTCAAACATTACAAATCGCAGATTCACTAACATGTTACTGTCTTTCTACCTTACCATACCTCCTCTTTTGTCACAACCGATGCGTCCTCTCTTCAGTGTCGAACTAAGAATGTACCCGTGTTGGCAGTCATTGGTCTACAAGTCAGCTTGCATGCCGAACAACCCCAGGAAATATCAGTAGCCTAGTTAAGCTGCTGAACGGGGGCTTACAATAGATCTGCGTTTCGATTGTTCAGGTTCACCATCAGCAATAGTTTTGGTAGTTTTGCTTCAAACAATCAGTGTATATGGTCATTTTTAGATATACTGGGTGAAGTTAACCATTTCAGAACGAGGACAGCAATCTGGCACACTGCATTTGTTTTTGAGATGGGGGGTGAAAGCCAATTAATTTATAGCACAACTTTGGATATGTCATAGCTAATTTGTAAACGATCAATATTGATACATTACGAGCTCAAACACTTAATCTGCAAACATGACAAGTTCATTAGTGGGTGATGGTAATTTCAGAACCAAAGTGGGGAGACAAAAACAGGCTACATTGACCCCCCCCCAATCTGATAGTGGTAAATACCTAGTCTCCCTTATGGCTCAGATCAGGTGCCTAGGACATAGATAATAGACATACATCCTTTACATACACTAGTGATGCAGGGGTTGGCTCATTACCCGTAGTCCCCACGGGTGTATCCGTGTGGATGAAGAGAGGGTGGGTGGTGGTCGGGTTAAATACTTTTATATCTGTAGGCTGCATCAGCCTGGTCTCACAGACTAGACGAAACATGGTAAACGTAAATCCGGGACACTCAAATTAGAATGGTATGTTACGTTTGGTATGGTTACATGAGAGACTGCAAATGCACAGTTAGGGACCGTCAGCATCATAAAAGCTGATAGTATTTCAACCACATAAAATATGCATCCAAGCCAAACTGAAATCTTATCAGAAACATGTTGGATCGTTTTCACAGCTTTCTATTTCCTTACAAACTGTCATATGAAAGATTGTGCAAAATTTCCATTTTTATTTTATACATTGCACTTTCTCCCAGAAAGCAGCAGAGATGACAGAAAGCAGTCCACATTCTATTATTTATTGACATTATGCTGGTGAGCAAGGGTTTATTCAGTCTTCTAGGGTAGCATATGTTGACAGAAGAGAAGCTGCATGTATCTAATTATAGACAAGTTGATTAACAAAATAGCCAAAATGTCGGAAATTATAAGCAGAAACATATTTAAATGAGTCAAAAGATTCCTGCACCACCTGTCCAAAAATCTTTTTAAATATATTTTTTTTACCTCTTTCTCCCCCAATTTCGTGGTATCCAATTGTTAGAAGCTACTATCTTGTCTCATCGCTACAACTCCCGTACGGGCTCGGGAGAGACGAAGGTTGAAAGTCATGCGTCCTCCAATACTTAACCCAACCTACCCACACTGCTTCTTAACACAGCGCACATGCAACCTGGACGCCAGCCTCACCAATGTGTCGGAGGAAACACTGTGCACCTGGCTACCCCGGTTAGCGAGCCACAGGAGTCGCTGGTGCGCGATGAGACAAGGACATCCCTACCGGCCAAGCCCTCCCTAACTCGGACGACGCTAGGCCAATTGTGCGTCACCCCACGGACCTCCAGGTCGCGGGCGGTTACGACAGAGCCTGGGCGCGAACCCAGAGTCTCTGGTGGCACAGCTGGCGCTGCAGTACAGCGCCCTTAACCACTGCGCCACCCGGGAGGCCCCTGTCCAAAAATCTTCCCGCCATCTTTGACTGTAGACTACAGCGCATTTTCTATATTAGCGGGTTAGGGTCGGGTCTCAGAATTGAACTTTATCACATATAGTTGGGCAGTTGCAGATGGGTTATTAGCAATTGTGGATGGGTGAACCACTAACACACCATAGACATACATAATGTAGACACACACACAGTCAGCTCCAGCTCATGAGCTCCATCAGCAGCAGATTTGAATTTAGAATGGAAAATGAATGTGTTTATGCAACAAATGTTTGTGCATCGAACCGAATCACATCGAATTGTTCTCTAATCAAACCGATTCGCATCGATTATTTTTAAGCTAAAACTAGGGCCGGGACAATACTGGAATCGCGATACTCGTTAGTATCATGGCAAGGAAACAAAACATGAAGCGGATTTAACTTCTTTAGGAAGACAGACCTAATGTTGGAAACGAACCTCATTATGTTGTCATCCAGAGTCACATGTATTGATTTGCCAAGTTATAGCACATAAAATGTTATATAAAACAGGTTTTTAAAGGACAATTTATTTGCCTAATTCGTGTTTTCATTTTTGTCCGTCCCAGCTCTAAAACATATCTTTCCTGTATCGTAACAGAGCGTGTATTTACAGTGCCTTTGAAAAATGATTTGCCCCTTTGTGATACTCTATTTTTGCATATTTTTGATACTTAATTATCAGATCTTCAACCAAAACCTAATATTAGATAAAGGGAACCTGAGTTTATAAATAAATATTTTTTTATTAAACCTATTTTATTGCTTTTAAAATGTTATGCAACACCCAATTCCCCTATGTGAAACAGTTATTGCCTCCTTACATTCAATAACTGGTTGTGCCACCTTTAGCTGCAATGACCAACCAAATTCTTCCTGTAGTTGTTGATCAACCTCTCACTCGCTGTGGAGGAATTTTGGCCAACTCTTGTACGCTTTAACTCAGCGACATTTGTGGGTTTTCAAGCATGAACTGCTCGTTTCAAGTCCTGCCACCACATCTCAATTGGGATTAGGTCTGGACTTTGACTAGGCCATTCCAAAACTTTAAATGTGTTGCTTTTTAACCATTTTCATGTAGACTTTATTGTGTGTTTTGGATCATTGTCTTGCTGCATGACCCAGCTGCACTTCAGCTTCAGCTCACAGACGGCTGGCCTGACATTCTCCTGTAGAATTCTCTGATACAGATCAGAATTCATGGTTCCTTCTATTAAGGCATGTCGTCCAGGTCCTGAGGCAGCAAAGTATCCCCACCTCACAAGGCTTTCTCTCTCTCCAAATTGAGACCTTGAAACTGAGATACCTCGGTGGTTCCCATATTCTGGGCGTATTGCCAAGTTGAGGAACAGTGATAGTGATGATTCCTCCATACATGATCAGCCAGTCATCTGCATGAACCTTTCCAATTAGTTAGTAGAAAGTAGCCTTGATTCGATACTTTGTAGCATTGATTTGATGCATAAACATAACACTTCCCTCACAGTGTAATGACCTGTCCCAAAATTAATATAGTTGGTTCACTTTGATATTTCAAACTGCATGTCCTGATCGCGTCTGGTGTGGATGGACAAAATCAACATGCGCGCGAAGGCTCACACGTGTGGCCGGTGTAGTCAGCATGTAAGAATTGGATAACAATGTCATAGGGAAGTCTCACAAACTCTGCATTGGCAGATAAATAAGGATGTACATGCAAGTGAATAGCTGAGGGGAGCCTTTCTGAAATAAACGGGACACATTTGCAAGACTATTACACTAACCTCTATCATGATAGGGTGCTGGGTTGAGATTCCACTCCCCTCATCAACAGTGATTGATTGGTCATCTCTCCATGTATTGTGTCCCGCTGGTTTAACAAAGCTCCTGTGGCCTCCAGTGAGATGTCCTTCACCTGAGAGAGTGATTGGAGGAAAAGAGGTGGTTAGGTTAGTGGTATATTGTACACTATTGATGCTGTCAACAATTGGCAAGGATGTACGGTAACACTTCTTATAACTTCTTGATATACTATGTATTGATTATGTTCCATGCATCACATTGTTTTCAATGAGTATATAACAGGAAATGTAGTACATTAAGAATCTGGTTAGGATATGATAGTGTCTTTGCGTAAGATATCTAGTTAAGTAATCTGGGGAATTATTATATACTATCCAACACCCAATTCTGGTTAACCATATACAGTATGTGGTTAACAAATCTAAAGTCACACATGCGTAGAGCGGAACCGGGCGACAGGCCTCGCAGCTTCGGCATTCTGCAAAATGTACCTCTTCCCATTCCTCTGTATCGGTCGAGGATCTTGACACTTCTGGGACGACTTGCGAGGATGCGCTCCCGTGACCCCTTTAGTTCCAGTAGCTGTAGTTTCCTCCGCAGAGCCCGGTTTTCTTTCTGGCTTTGAGTTATTTCCAAACGAAACACTGTATAGTCGTCGTCTACGAGTTTACAGATCTCTGACACGGCTGCATTCGCTAGCACCTCCATAATGGAGGCTATTTGAGTGTGAAAAACCATACAGTTAGCCATTGTTAGCTAAGCAGCTAGCTAGCGTTACCTTGATAACATATCAAGCAAGTCCTGTCTCAAACGCGAATTAAACACTACATGGGGTATATATATACTGTTATACAGTTAAATTATTCATATTTTGAATTCCAGGGTGTCAATAAACGTCTAAAGTAAAACTCTAACGATGAAATTGATATTGGTAACTGTTTACACCAGCACCTTGTCGCAACACCAAAAAGTACTTCCGGGTCACAGGTTTTCGGCAAATTTCCCAAATAAATTTTCCCCATGTAATAGAAAAGTATCAATAACCTATATTTATTCATGATATGTGAAACGTAATTGTCTAAACATTAACAATGATTCATATTTGATCATATTTAAGTGATATTTGAATGTTTTATTGGGGTTTTAAACATGTTCCAAGGTCAAATAAGTCCCCCCAATGCAATACAATATACATTAAATACATATTGGCTTTTAGAGAGAACTATTCTAGGTGCTGAAGTAAAAGTGGGGTTGAGATTACTCACCAGGGTCTGTAGAAGCTATATGGTGTTATTTCATGTCCAGCAACACTTTCTACTCCACCCACACAATTGGTCCCAATGCAATGCACTATAGGCCTTCAATTACATATTGGCATAAAGAGACAACTTCTAGGTGTTGAAGTAAAAGTGGGGTTGGGATTACTCACTAAAGTCTGTAGAGTCTATATATGGTGTTATTTCATGGAGGGCTGAGGTCTATATGCCAGCAACACTCTACTCCACCCACTCCATTGGTCCCAATGCAATACAATATAGGCACACACTTTCAACATGGCGTCCCGTGTGGCTCAGTTGGTAGAGCATGGTGCTTGCAACGCCAGGGTTGTGGGTTCGATTCCCACGGGGGACCAGTATAAAAAAGGTATGAAAATGTATGCACTCACTACTGTAAGTCACTCTGGATAAGAGCGTCTGCCAAATGGCTACAAAAAAACACTGTTTACCCATCCCCACCTTGTTTCAAATCAAGTTGTATTTGATGCTCACTTACAAGTCCTTAACCAACAATGAAAAGTTAAGAAATATATTTTCCAAGTAAAAAAGAAAAGAGCAAAAACAAGAGAGGCTATATACAAGGGGTACTGGTACCAAGTCAATGTGCATGGGTACAGTTTTGTCACGGTAATTGAGGTAAATATGTACTTGTAGGTAGGTGTATATTGACTGCATAAATAATAACCACTGAGTATCAGCAGAATCGTAAAAAGGGGGGCGGGGTCAATGCAAATAGTCCGAGTAGCCATTTTGATTAGCTGTTCAGCAGGCTTATGGCTTGGGGGTAGAAGCTGTTAAGAAGCCTTTTGGACTGAGACTTGGCACTCCGGTACCGCTTGCTGTGTGTTAGCATAGAGAACAGTCTATGACTAGGGTGGCTGGAGTACTTTGAATTTTTTAGGGCCTTCATCTGACACCGCCTGGTATAGAGGTCCTGGCCCCAGTGATGTACTGGGCTGTACGCAATCCCCTCTGTAGAGCCTTGCAGTTGCCATACCAGGCGGTGATGCAACCAGTTAGGACGCTTTCGATGGTACAGCTTGTAACTCCCTTCAGTAACCACGAGCACAACCGTTCCTTGATTTTAACTGGCGGCTTTATTCTGTAGTTTTAGTCAGAATTATCACCTTCCGTGAGAACTATAAAGTAAATGAAAAATACAGTTAAGCACACTCTTACAACCTTATCTTACGAGTGACTTATTAGCTTGGTATAACTCTGAAGTGCTTACATACATAACAGTTTAACCGGCGTTATAACGGGTTCAGATTAAACACATGAATAAAGGAACAAATACCTCATTGGCTGCTTATTACAGAAGGGAGGAAATCAAACTTCACACTTATTATTCCTGGCATGAATTCACACTTCATCCTAACATACACTCTTCAACCTTTATGAACTACACCCGATGACATGAAAACTTAGCTAACGCAGCGCAGGATTGCCTTCCCTCCAAAAGTGCGTTGCTACAATAAGGATCCCCGTTACAACAGTATTAGCTACGTAGTTCCGCTTGTATTATCATTTCCCCCGCACAGCGGAAACATAAACAATTCAAACAAAAGACAACGACATAACCTGTAAGTCTAACTGTCAGTTACACTCCCACCAATCACCGGTGATTTCTGTGAAAGGTGTCTGCAGGTTTCTTGATCGGCTTCCAGGAGGGTGACTGTCTTATGGATGGGCCTCTCCAGATAGGTGGGTTTGGTGATGCGTTTACCTCTCTCATCTAGGGTTGAGTCGCTGATCAGTAACTTGAATCTTCTCACCCGGCCATCCTGTCCCGGGTACACTTCTGTAACCTTTGCCAATTTCCACTGGTTGCGTGGTGCAGTATCATCTTGCAAAATGACAATGTCATTAATCCTTGCGTTTCTTCTGTCTTTACTCCATTTCTGTCTGTGTTGGAGGTTTAATTCGTTGAATATGGTTAGCTACAAAGACGTGGAATCTTCTGGCTTCATTGTTGATGTAGCCAAGAACTACCTTCGAGTCTGTCCAGAAGTATTCCTGTAGACCTTGTATCTCTAGCTCCTTTTGAGCATGTCACTTGTTCGAACAGCTACCACCGCTGCTGAAAGTTCCAGTCGTGGTATGATCGTAACCTTGGAAGGGGCGACTCTCGACTTCGCCATAACTAGGGAGCAATGAACTTCTCCTGTGGTGCTGATTGTTCTGAGGTATGAGCACTCTCCATAACCTGAGGTACTAGCGTCGGAGAAGTGATGGAGCTCATAACTCTGCACCTCCTTGAAACTTGATGGCAAATAGCTTCGTTGGATCCTTACTTCAGACAAGTTGTGTAGACCTTGGAGCCAGAATTCCCACTGGGAACGTAGGTCATCTGGAAGGGGGTCATCCCAGTCGATTTTGTCACGACACATCCGCTGCAAGATCTGCTTCCCCGCCAGGACAAAGGGTGCCACAAACCCAAGCGGATCATATACAGAGGCTACTGTAGACAACACTCCTCTTCTTGTGAGTGGGCGTTCCTTGACAACTACTCTAAACTGGAACTCGTCTGATGCGACACACCACAGTACACCAAGCGCTCTCTCCATGTGTGGTTCACCCAGAGCCATATCCAGGTCTTTGGCACCCTTGGCACGTTCTTCCTTGGGAATTGTGGCTATAACTTCCTTGCTGTTAGAGATAAACTTGTGCAACCGAAGTTTGCCGATGCTGCAAAGCTCTCTTGCTTCTTTCACCAGCTGGGCCGCTTCAGCTTCAGACGATACGCTCGTCAACCCATCATCAACATAAAAGTTCCTTTCTATGAACTGGATAGACTTCTCGCTGAAGCTTCCTCGTCCTTCGGCAGCAAGATGCCAGCTAGCCTACCTCAGCAGTACTGTATCATTTTAATCATTTTAGTCAATTAGATTCTTGCTACGTAAGCTTAACTTTCTGAACATTCGAGACGTGTAGTCCACTTGTCATTCCAATCTCCTTTGCATTAGCGTAGCCTCTTCTCTAGCCTGTCAACTATGTGTCTGTCTATCCCTGTTCTCTCCTCTCTGCACAGACCATACAAACGCTCCACACCGCGTGGCCGCGGCCACCCTAATCTGGTGGTCCCAGCGCGCACGACCCACGTGGAGTTCCAGGTCTCCGGTAGCCTCTGGAACTGCCGATCTGCGGCCAACAAGGCAGAGTTCATCTCAGCCTATGCCTCCCTCCAGTCCCTCGACTTCTTGGCACTGACGGAAACATGGATCACCACAGACAACACCGCTACTCCTACTGCTCTCTCTTCGTCCGCCCACGTGTTCTCGCACACCCCGAGAGCTTCTGGTCAGCGGGGTGGTGGCACCGGGATCCTCATCTCTCCCAAGTGGTCATTCTCTCTTTCTCCCCTTACCCATCTGTCTATCGCCTCCTTTGAAATCCATGCTGTCACAGTTACCAGCCCTTTCAAGCTTAACATCCTTATCATTTATCGCCCTCCAGGTTCCCTCGGAGAGTTCATCAATGAGCTTGATGCCTTGATAAGCTCCTTTCCTGAGGACGGCTCACCTCTCACAGTTCTGGGCGACTTTAACCTCCCCACGTCTACCTTTGACTCATTCCTCTCTGCCTCCTTCTTTCCACTCCTCTCCTCTTTTGACCTCACCCTCTCACCTTCCCCCCCTACTCACAAGGCAGGCAATACGCTCGACCTCATCTTTACTAGATGCTGTTCTTCCACTAACCTCATTGCAACTCCCCTCCAAGTCTCCGACCACTACCTTGTATCCTTTTCAAATCAAATCAAATCAAATTTATTTATATAGCCCTTCGTACATCAGCTGATATCTCAAAGTGCTGTACAGAAACCCAGCCTAAAACCCCAAACAGCAAACAATGCAGGTGTAAAAGCACGGTGGCTAGGAAAAACTCCCTAGAAAGGCCAAAACCTAGGAAGAAACCTAGAGAGGAACCAGGCTATGTGGGGTGGCCAGTCCTCTTCTGGCTGTGCCGGGTAGAGATTATAACAGAACATGACCAAGATGTTCATAAATGACCAGCATGGTCGAATAATAATAAGGCAGAACAGTTGAAACTGGAGCAGCAGCACAGTCAGGTGGACTGGGGACAGCAAGGAGTCATCATGTCAGGTAGTCCTGGGGCACGGTCCTAGGGCTCAGGTCCTCCGAGAGAGAGAGAAAGAAAGAGAGAATTAGAGAGAGCATATGTGGGGTGGCCAGTCCTCTTCTGGCTGTGCCGGGTGGAGATTATAACAGAACGTGGCCAAGATGTTCAAATGTTCATAAATGACCAGCATGGTTGAATAATAGTAAGGCAGAACAGTTTAAACTGGAGCAGCAGCATGGCCAGGTGGACTGGGGACAGCAAGGAGTCATCATGTCAGGTAGTCCTGGGGCATGGTCCTAGGGCTCAGGTCCTCCGAGAGAGAGAAAGAAAGAGAGAAGGAGAGAATTAGAGAACGCACACTTAGATTCACACAGGACACCGAATAGGACAGGAGAAGTACTCCAGATATAACAAACTGACCCTAGCCCCGACACATAAACTAATGCAGCATAAATACTGGAGGCTGAGACAGGAGGGGTCAGGAGACACTGTGGCCCCATCCGAGGACACCCCACTGGACAGGGCCAAACAGGAAGGATATAACCCCACCCACTTTGCCAAAGCACAGCCCCCACACCACTAGAGGGATATCTTCAACCACCAACTTACCATCCTGAGACAAGGCCGAGTATAGCCCACAAAGATCTCCGCCACGGCACAACCCAAGGGGGGCGCCAACCCAGACAGGCCGACCACAACAGTGAATCAACCCACCCAGGTGACCTGAGAGAGCCCCAGTAAGCCAGTGACTCAGCCCCCGTAACAGGGTAGAGGCAGAGAATCCCAGTGGAAAGAGGGGAATCGGCCAGGCAGAGACAGCAAGGGCGGTTCTTGCTCCAGAGCCTTTCCGTTCACCTTCCCACTCCTGGGCCAGACTACACTCAATCATATGACCCACTGAAGAGATGAGTCTTCAGTAAAGACTTAAAGGTTGAGACCGAGTTTGCGTCTCTGACATGGGTAGGCAGACCGTTCCATAAAAATGGAGCTCTATCCCTGCCTCCAGCTGTTTGCTTAGAAATTCTAGGACAATTAGGAGGCCTCTCTTGTGACCCGTACGTGTAGGTATGTACCTCAGAGAGATAGGTAGGAGCAAGCCCATGTAATGCTTTGTAGGTTAGCAGTAAAACCTTGAAATCAGCCCTTGCTTTGACAGGAAGCCAGTGTAGAGAGGCTAGCACTGGAGTAATATGATCAAATTTTTGGTTCTAGTCAGGATTCTAGCAGCCTATTCAGCACTAACTGAAGTTTATTTAGTGCTTTATCCGGGGTAGCCGGAAAATAGAGCATTGCTGTCTAACCTAGAAGTGACAAAAGCATGGATTAATTTTTCTCCATCATTTTTGGACAGAAAGTTTCTGATTTTTGCAATGTTACGTAGATGGAAAAAAAGCTGTCCTCGAAATGGTCTTGATATGTTCTTCAAAAGAGAGATCAGGGTCCAGAGTAACCAAGGTCCTTCACAGTTTTATTTGAGACGACTGTACAACCATTAAGATTAATTGTCAGATTCAACAGAAGATCTCTTTGTTTCTTGGGACCTAGAACAAGCATCTCTGTTTTGTCCGAGTTTAATAGTAGAAAGTTTGCAGCCATCCACTTCCTTATGTCTGAAACACATGCTCTAGCGAGGGCAATTTTGGGGCACCATGTTTCATTGAAATGTACTGTGTGTCATCACATAGCAGTGAAAGTTTACATTATGTTTTCGAATAACATCCCCAAGAGGTAAAATATATAGTGAAAACAATAGTGGTCCTAAAACAGAACCTTGAGGAACACCGAAATTTACAGTTGATTTGTCAGAGGACAAACCATTCACAGAGACAAACTGATATCTTTCCGACAGATATCTTTCCGATTTTCCCTCTCGCTCTCATCCAACACTTCCCACACTGCCCTTACTCGGATGGTATCGCGCCGTCCCAACCTTCGCTCTCTCTCCCCCGCTACTCTCTCCTCTTCCATCCTATCATCTCTTCCCTCTGCTCAAACCTTCTCCAACCTATCTCCTGATTCTGCCTCCTCAACCCTCCTCTCCTCCCTTTCTGCATCCTTTGACTCTCTATGTCCCCTATCCTCCAGGCCGGCTCGGTCCTCCCTCCCGCTCCGTAGGCTCGACGACTCATTGCGAGCTCACAGAACAGGGCTCCGGGCAGCCGAGCGGAAATGGAGAAAACTTCGCCTCCCTGCGGACCTGGCATCCTTTCACTCCCTCCTCTCTACATTTTCCTCCTCTGTCTCTGCTGCTAAAGCCACTTTCTACCACTCTAAATTCCAAGCATCTGCCTCTAACCCTAGGAAGCTCTTTGCCACCTTCTCCTCCCTCCTGAATCCTCCTCCCCCTCCCCCTCCTCCCTCTCTGCAGATGACTTCGTCAACCATTTTGAAAAGAAGGTCAACGACATCCGATCCTCGTTTGCTAAGTCAAACGACACCGCTGGTTCTGCTCACTGCCCTACCCTGTGCTCTGACCTCTTTCTCCCCTCTCTCTCCAGATGACATCTCGCGTCTTGTGACGGCCGGCCGCCCAACAACCTGCCCGCTTGACCCTATCCCTCCTCTCTTCTCAGACCATTTCCGGTGACCTTCTCCCTTACCTCACCTCGCTCATCAACTCATCCCTGACCGCTGGCTACGTCCCTCCCGTCTTCAAGAGAGCGAGAGTTGCACCCCTTCTGAAAAAAACCTACACTCGATCCCTCCGATGTCAACAACTACAGACCAGTATCCCTTCTTTCTTTTCTCTCCAAAACTCTTGAACGTGCCGTCCTTGGCCAGCTCTCCCGCTATCTCTCTCAGAATGACCTTCTTGATCCAAATCAGTCAGGTTTCAAGACTAGTCATTCAACTGAGACTGCTCTTCTCTGTATCACGGAGGCACTCCGCACTGCTAAAGCTAACTCTCTCTCCTCTGCTCTCATCCTTCTAGACCTATCGGCTGCCTTCGATACTGTGAACCAGCAGATCATCCTCTCCACCCTCTCTGAGTTGGGCATCTCCGGCGCGGCCCATGCTTGGATTGCGTCCTACCTGACAGGTCGCTCCTACCAGGTGGCGTGGCGAGAATCTGTCTCCTCACCACGCGCTCTCACCACTGGTGTCCCCCAGGGCTCTGTTCTAGGCCCTCTCCTATTCTCGCTATACACCAAGTCACTTGGCTCTGTCATAACCTCACATGGTCTCTCCTATCATTGCTATGCAGACGACACACAATTAATCTTCTCCTTTCCCCCCTCAGATGACCAGGTGGCGAATCGCATCTCTGCATGTCTGGCAGACATATCAGTGTGGATGACGGATCACCACCTCAAGCTGAACCTCGGCAAGACGGAGCTGCTCTTCCTCCCGGGGAAGGACTGCCCGTTCCATGATCTCGCCATCACGGTTGACAACTCCATCGTGTCCTCCTCCCAGAGCGCTAAGAACCTTGGCGTGATCCTGGACAACACCCTGTCGTTCTCAACTAACATCAAGGCGGTGGCCCGTTCCTGTAGGTTCATGCTCTACAACATCCGCAGAGTACGACCCTGCCTCACACAGGAAGCGGCGCAGGTCCTAATCCAGGCACTTGTCATCTCCCGTCTGGATTACTGCAACTCGCTGTTGGCTGGGCTCCCTGCCTGTGCCATTAAACCCCTACAACTCATCCAGAACGCCGCAGCCCGTCTGGTGTTCAACCTTCCCAAGTTCTCTCACGTCACCCCGCTCCTCCGCTCTCTCCACTGGCTTCCAGTTGAAGCTCGCATCCGCTACAAGACCATGGTGCTTGCCTACGGAGCTATGAGGGGAACGGCACCTCAGTACCTCCAGGCTCTGATCAGGCCCTACACCCAAACAAGGGCACTGCGTTCATCCACCTCTGGCCTGCTCGCCTCCCTACCACTGAGGAAGTACAGTTCCCGCTCAGCCCAGTCAAAACTGTTCGCTGCTCTGGCCCCCCAATGGTGGAACAAACTCCCTCACGACGCCAGGACAGCGGAGTCAATCACCACCTTCCGGAGACACCTGAAACCCCACCTCTTTAAGGAATACCTAGGATAGGATAAAGTAATCCTTCTTACCCTCCCCCCCCTAAAAGATTTAGATGCACTATTGTAAAGTGGCTGTTCCACTGGATGTCATAAGGTGAAAGCACCAATTTGTAAGTCGCTCTGGATAAGAGCGTCTGCTAAATGACTTAAATGTAAATGTAAATGTTTGAGACCATAGTTGGCGCAACCAGGAGATGAAGCTGCGCCGAACAAGTGGACCTTCATACGATACACTGAGGGTTGAGACTCTAGATCTCCGTTCTCCCACCAAAGGAACCATAGATAATCTTGGTCTTCTGCTTTCACATGAAACTGGTGGAACATGCACTCTACGTCACACATGATTGCAACTGGACCCTTACGAAAACGACAAAGGATGCCCAGCAATGTGTTTGTCAACTCTGGACCGGTAAGGAGATGGTCATTCAAGGACGTCTCTCGAAACTTAGCTGAGCAGTCAAAGACGACTCGTATTTTCCCAGGCTTTTGTGGGTGATAAACCCCATGGTGCGGGATGTACCATGCTAGATGCTTGTTAATTTCCTCTTTAGAGACCTTCTCAGCATCTCCACAAGCTATAGACTCTTCCATGAATGCTGTGTAGTCCTTGTAGTACTGCTTGTCTCTCCTTAGCCTCCTTTCCAGGCACTTGAGTCGGTGAACTGCACATGTTTTATTGTTCGGCAGATTGGGTCTTTCTTCCTTAAACGGCAGCGGCATCTCATAATGTCCATAGTCCTTACGTCTGATGCCCTCTTTCATTTTCTTCAGGAACCGGATATCCTCTTGAGATATGAGGTCCTCTTCTGCAGCTCTCTTGTTGAAGTCAGATTCAAGCGTCTTGATAATGTCCAGTGTTGTGATTACCTCTCTTACATGTGTTCTACAAACATAGTGTACTTGATTTGTGAGGTTGGAAGAAGATTGAAGGCTTGGCATCACCTGTCTAAAGATAACCCGATGACTCACTCCAATAGGGTCGCCATAGTCGATACGTGGATTTCCATAGCCGACTATGCTCCAGCCAAGATCTGTTCTCTGAGCAAAAGGCTGATTTCCCTTACCAGACACAATTTCTCTTGGAAGGAGAGCCTGGGAGCAGTTGTAGCCAATTAAGAGACCGACATCACAGCTCTGTTGAGGAGCAATCTCCTCTGCAATGTGTTCAAGATGAGACCATGCTCTTGCAGTCTCTGGAGTAGGAATATGATCTCTGTTTGCAGGAATAAACTCTCTCGAGTAGGTTGTTGGCAGAGGGATTTTCTTCTCCAAGTAAAACCCTCTAACCTGCAAACCAGACAGCTTCTGGCAGGGCACAATAGTATTTCTTGAAGCCATTGTAGAGAGTTTCAGTTGGACTGGCTCCTTCCTTGTATTGAGAGCCTTTGTTGTCTCTTCAAGGATAAAAGTGGTGTCGCTCTGGGTGTCAAGAAGTGCATACACAAGAACTTCACGATCTGGCTCACTTGTGGTTGACACCCATACTGGAATGATTGTGGAGGTGTGAGTGTTAATGTCCCTTACGACTCTGTTAGATATGGCCTCACTTGATGCTCTTGTCCCCTTATCTCGTGGGGGCTCTGTCTTCCTATCCCTTAACCTTTCTTTAGTACGATCTTCGTGCAGGCAGGATGGATGCCTCCTCTGACACGTGTCACAGGTGTTCCTGTTATCACAATCTTTCGATCGATGCCCAGGCCTTAAACAGCCAAAGCACAATTTATTCTCTTGAACAAACTTCTGTCGCTCTGCGGTGGGCTTATCCATGAACTTCCAGCATTTGTGGAGACTGTGACCTGACTTCTCACAGAATACACAACTAGTAACAGTATCTTTCTCATCAGAGTTAGTTGCTAATACCCTTGCTCCGGGGTTTTGAATCCTTGGCGTCTTAAGTTTCCCATCTTCACTTGGGATCAAAGCATGAAGGGATGTTACAGGATTGCAAGCAATCTTGGCTTCTCTCGTGAGAAACTTCACAAACTGACTGAAGCTAGGAAAGATCTCCGTTTCTTCTAAGATGTCTGTGACCTTTCTATTCCATCTTGAAGTTAGCCAATCTGGAAGTTTAGCGAGGATCTTTTGGTTTTCATTACAGTCATTAAGCACCTCCAGGCCCTTATTCTGAGACATAGCAGCTTCACAGCTGCGAAGAAAGTCTACAAGGTCTCTAAGTTCAAGACTGTCCTTGGATCCTATCTTAGGCCATGCATTGAGCTTATCTCTGAAAGACTTGGCGATGAAGAATTTGTTTCCGTACCTTTCTTCAAGAATGGTCCAAGCAGCATGGTAGGCTGATTCTGTTCCTAACATAAAGTAACTTTCGATGGCTTTCTTGGCAGGCCCACCGACATATTTTCTTAAGTAATATATCTTCTCAGTTGTTCGTATGTTCTTCCTGTCTATCAGAGTCTGAAAAGAGACCTTCCAGTCAGTGTACGAGAGAGGCTCTCCATTGAATGTTACTGGTTCTGGTATGGGAGGCGGCTTTCACTGATTGATTCCGCTAGTAACCTGAACATGGTCTTGGTGCCATCTTCTTGCTGTGTGCTTGTCACAACATGTTGTGGTGAGAGACTGTGAAATGAGCCACTTCTGTGCATGACTTCTTTCACAGATTTGCAGTTAGAGAGTAGTTCTCTCTTCTCGTCCTCTGAGTTTTCATCTTGCTCATACACTTGCATTCGCGCCTTGGCAGCATTTAGTTTCTTGAGCACTTCTAGGCGCTCTAACTCTCTACGCTTGTCTTCTAGTGTCCTTCGTCTGGCAGCATTTTCTACCTCTAACTTGACTCGCAGCCTAGCTTCTTCTAAGCTGCGTTTCACAGCCTCAGCTTCTTGCTCCGCTGTCCTCTTCTTATCTTCATCTTCGAGTCGCTGAAGCTCTTCTAGTTGGCGTTCTTGCTTAACCATTACTTCTAAAGCTGCTTGGTTAGCAGCAACTTCCGCCGCAGCCTCTTGTCTCTTGACAGATGACACGCTTGAGCGTCTGGAGTTGACCTTTGAGTTGCTTTGAGACTGGGAGGAAGCACTTGAGGGCTGATAGTTGAGACTTGACTTATGTGAGAGTTCGGACATGCACAAGGAATTGCTGTCCTTCCAGTGCAACTCTATCTGGTTACTTTGACCTTCTTCCCTGCCTTTTAAATGACACCTTACAGTCTTGATAATAGACATTGTAACTGCTTCACAAGTATCAACTCTGCGTCGTATATCGTTGTCGGGAATGTCGATTTGACGCAAATTTACATAGACAAGGTTTAGCTCTGTAGAGGTATGGCTAATCTTGTTTAAGAGGTCTTCTAGTAGGTCTTCAGAGCAACAGCCTGTCAGTGACAGTTTTGCTTCCTTTACCAGAGCCTTCCACTTCTCATAGCTGACCCTGAAACGATGTTCGAGCTGTCTCCACCTTTCGTCGCGCAGTTCTCTGCCCTTTTCAGTTAACCTGCGGACCCTCTCACCTTTTCGTGGCTCTTGTTGTGCTATCTCATTAGCAGCCTCTGTATCATCATTCACTGGCCGAAGTGACTCCACACCAGTCTGGGCCTCTTCCTGCTGTTCTGTTTGTTCTGATGAAGGCTCGAAGTTTGCGAGGTGATGCTGCAGCTGCTCAACTTGACCCACCCCATCTCTATCACCTTTAGTGAAACTACCTCTTTCTGACATTCTAAATCAAGTCAAATCAATTCTAGCTAAGGTTTGGATAAGTGAGTAGGTAATTTAAAGCTCAGTACGTGGTATAAACATGTATAATGCTGGTAACAAAGGCTTGAACAAACACCTTACCAAACAATTACACTATTAACTTACAGGTGAAAATATAATTAATAGGTGTACGCTGACCCTTAATGTTTGTGACTATATATTTTTAGTAAGTATCAAATAATATTTTTCAATAATACACATACCAGCGATACATTAAGATAGAAAGAGCAAATGCATAATACAAGAGTCTTTATGAAATAGACAACTATCTCCAGTCCTTACGAATTGTAATCTTAAAGTCTCTTATTAGCTGTTCACAAGGCTAGGACCACCGTCAAACACCTTGACTTGTACTTGTGTGTCTGACTTTCCTGTTAGTCTTGACCTTATGTTGCCTCACGATGCTTCCTTATGTGGAGATGTTCTTCTTAGTTTGCAGGTAGGTGCAAAACTCTTATCTGGCAGATGACAGAGTCTACCAGGATTTGGGAATCTTGTAGACGTTTTACAGCTGGATGAGATTCTTCTTTCTCTCTTGCTCGTGAAGAGCATTGAGTTCTCACTGTAACTCCCTTCAGTAACCACGAGCACAACCGTTCCTTGATTTTAACTGGCGGCTTTATTCTGTAGTTTTAGTCAGAATTATCACCTTCCGTGAGAACTATAAAGTAAATGAAAAATACAGTCAAGCACACTCTTACAACCTTATCTTACGAGTGACTTATTAGCTTGGTATAACTCTGAAGTGCTTACATACATAACAGTTTAACCGGCGTTATAACGGGTTCAGATTAAACACATGAATAAAGGAACAAATACCTCATTGGCTGCTTATTACAGAAGGGAGGAAATCAAACTTCACACTTATTATTCCTGGCATGAATTCACACTTCATCCTAACATACACTCTTCAACCTTTATGAACTACACCCGATGACATGAAAACTTAGCTAACGCAGCGCAGGATTGCCTTCCCTCCAAAAGTGCGTTGCTACAATAAGGATCCCCGTTACAACAGTATTAGCTACGTAGTTCCGCTTGTATTATCATTTCCCCCGCACAGCGGACACATAAACAATTCAAACAAAAGACAACGACATAACCTGTAAGTTTAACTGTCAGTTACACAGCTGTAGACATTTTTGAGGATCTGAGGACCCATGCCAAATATTTTCAGTCTCCTGAGGAGGAATAGGTTTTGTTGTGCCCTCTTCACGACTGTCTTGGAATGTTTGGACCATGATAGTTTGTTGATGTGGACACCAAGGAACTTGAAGCTCTCTCCATGACAGCCCCGTCGATGAGAATGGGGGCATGCTCGGCCCTCCTTTTCCTGTAGTCCAAGATCATGTCCACAATCCCTGCCAGGTCTCTGACCTCCTCCCTTTTGAGTCCTTTACTGTAGTTACAGAATTACTTAAATGGTTGTTAAACCCATCATGGTGGACAAAAACAAGTCAGCAATGATAAGTCAAATCATCTGACAAACCTGACCTAAGGTATTTTGATATGTATAGTAGCTGCTTTTTAATGTGTGGGTCGTTAAAAATAAAAAACTTTTATTTAACTAGGCAAGTCCGTTAAGAACAAATGATTATTTACAATGACGACCTACCCCGGGCAAACCCGGACGACACTGGGCCAATTGTGCGCTGCCCTATGGGACTCCCAATCACAGCCGGATGTGATCCAGCCTGGATTCAAACCAGGTACTGCAGTGACGCCTCTTGCACTAAAGAGTCTCAATGAAAGTCTCAGAATGAAAAGTCCCATTTTGTGTTTATTAAACAAGCAAGTGTTAAATACACCATATGAAAACCACACATACACATGTCTCAACTAAAACACAGCATGAACTTGAACTGAATACATATTTCTTGGGAAAATTTGTGAACACCATATAGCACAAACAAAATGAAATACATTTTAGGCTTATATATATATATATATAAATAAATAACACGTCTGGATGCAATATTCTACCCAGGTATATTCAACACTGAAATGTGTTACTCTCTCTTAAATTTCTGCTGACAACAATGAAAATTAATCTTTGTCTTTAATACAGGGTAACTTTCTATTTATAGAGTGGAATGTTTTTTCTGCTGGTGTATCCTGAGGTAGCTCCTCTCTGTGAACCTCTTCCCGCAGTGCGTACAGGCAAACTGCCTTTCTCCCGTGTGGACCTTCAGGTGCATCTTCAGGTGACCAGCCTGGGCAAAGCGCATGTGACACTGGGTACAGCTGAACGGTTTCTCCCCTGTGTGGACCCTCTGGTGCCTTTTCAGGTGGTCCTGGCGGGAGAACCTCTTCTCACACTGGGTACAGCTGAAGGGTTTCTCCCCTGTGTGGACCCTCTGGTGGATCTCCACCTTTTGGAGGCAGCTGAATCCTTTGTGACAGAACATGCAGAGGAACCGTTTCTCTTTAATATTGCCTGATGTGGCTCCCCCTCCCTGAGCCTGGGCTCCAGCCCTGTTGTTTGAGTTCAATACCTGATCGAAAAGGATGTGGCCGTGTGAATCGGAAGGTCCCATCGACGTGGACACCAGGTCGCAATCCATGAGTGCGTGTAAAGGGGAGTGGGTCGTGACATTTGGATTAGTCTCTAAGCTTTCCCTGTAATCTAAGAAATCTCTGCCCTGTGAGTGTCCGTCTCCTTGGTGACTAACTGCATTCCATGTGGGTGGAACATCCCCCTCGACTTTCACAGTCACTTCATCTACCACTATAACCTCCCCTTTCTTATCTAGGCACCCTTCAGAGCATGCACTACTACTGTACTGGTTCCAGTCCCATTTCGACTGATCAGTCGGTCTCTTTAAACCCAAGGGTATGTTGCCAGGGTCCATCTCTGTAGCGTAAGAACAAGACGGATCATCAACTTCAGTGTCTAATGTGTCACCATCTCCACGGGAATTAACCATCTTCTGGATTTGGTGAAATACCGGTAAATACTCTGAGCCGGGAACAGGAGGACAGCCCAGTCTCCTCAGCCCCAGTGTCTCTGGGTCTGACCTGTGGTCAGATCCTGTGTGTACAGTTAAAGTCTTGGTCTCTGACTTGAGGACAGCGTTCGGCATTCCACTGACCTCCGTGATGCTGCATCGGGTCCTGGGCTGTGCTGGGGCAGTGGTGGGGTCATCTGTGGCTACAGGGGGCGCTCCAGCTACTCTAGTCTGGATGTCTTTACCGTGCCATGGGTCCTCCACTCCTTCAGAGCTCTCCCGCTTGACCCCAGGACCTGCAGCCTCTGCAACTGCAGACTGACACAAGAAGAGGGGGTTATTACCAGTACATGAGTAGAATTTGATAAATATGTTGTAAGGAAGTCTCACAAGCTCCCCTATGGCAGATAAATTAGGATTTAAGAAAGTGAAAGCGGAGGAGAGCCTTTCTGAAATAAATTGACATATTTCATCTACAAAGTAACACATTTTTATGCAACACTATTACACTAACCTCTATCACAATAACTTGCTGGGTTGAGGTTCCACTCCCGTCATCAATAGTGATTGGTTGGTCATCTCTCCATGTATTGTGTGCTGCTGGCTTCACAAAGCTCCTGTGGCCTCCAGTGAGATGTCCTTCACCTGAGAGTGATTGCGGGTTAACTCAGTCCTCAAGACCCCAAGGGGTGCACGTTTTGGGTTTTGCCCTAACACTACACAGTAAATTCAAATAATAAACTAATCATCAAGCTTTGATCATTGTGTAGTATTAGGGCAAAACCCAAAACGTGCACCCCGAGGACTGAGTTTGGGAAACCCTGGGTTAGCTACAGTTAATGCGCAATGGTATATTATACACCATTGACAGTCTACAATTGGTAAGGATGTAAGGATGCATCAATGTTTTCATTGACTAAATAATAGGCAATTCAGTAAGTCAATAATTGTTAGAATATGATAGTGTATTTGCACAAGATAGCTAAGTAATCAGGGGAATTATTGCATACAATCCAAAAACTGACCAAGACCCAATTCTGGGTAACACATCTGAATAAATGTGCATAGGGCAACGGGGCTCCGCAGCCTTCTGCAAAATGTACCTCTTGCCATTCCTCTGTATCGGTCGAGGATCTTGACACTACTGGCGAGGACGCGCTCTCGTGCTGTCCTCTCTGCGCGCTCCCGTGCCACCTTCAGTTCCAGTAGTTTCTTCCGTAATGACCTGTTTTCTTTCTGGCTTTGAGTTATTTCCAAACGAAACACTGCATAGTCGTCGTCTACGAGTTTACAGATCTCTGCCACGGCTGCATTCGCTAGCACCTCCATGATGGAGGCTATTTGTGTGTGAAAAACCATACCGTTAGAGTTAGCCATTGTTAGCAGCTAGCTAGCGTTATCTAGACAACATCTATCAACCAAGTCCGGTTTCTAACGCGAATCAAAAACTACATGGGTTAAGTATGTGAGGCTGTGCAGTTAAGTCATATTTTGAGTTCCAGGGTGGTAATACACATCTAAATATTAACAATAAAAACGCTAATGTGGAAATTGTTCTTGGTCACTGTTCACTTCCGTCCGTCTTAGTCTTCTATGATATCATGGCGGTCCGCAAACAAACGTTTAATGTAAATGCCGCCACCTACTGTGCAGGAGTGTGCGATCAATCATGGTCAACCTAATTCTGCCCTACTAAGAAAAAAATAACTGGGGGAAAAATGGCCTACTAACCCTCCCAGGCCATTAAACTGTATCTATATCATGCTGAAACAATCCACCCGTAGAATAATTCAGCATGTCTACAACCATTTCAACAGTAACATCTGTTAACCACAACTATTTTGCCGTATCCACAATAATATTCAGCCTGTCATTTCTGCTTTCCACAACCGGATTCGTGTTTTAAATTCATAGCTTTAATTGGTAAGGACAACTTTTTTTCAATGCCAAAACGTCCGTTGACAGAGAACATTCATGAGCGCAAGATTTCTGAACAGGTCTCGAAAACATGCCAGGACCAGCCCCGACATCAAGTCCACTTACTGTAGTACAGGAGCAGCCTTGGGAGCTCCATCATTCCGCACTGAAGTCACACCAATCTGTTTTACATCCTCTGCATACGAACCATCATGACTGATTCTGAGCCTCTCGCTGCATCTGGCATCCACCAAATGGGAGGGAGGGGGCGACATCATAACAAGATAAATAAATCAAAAACCCATCCGACTCCTTCAATCCTAGTCCAAATCACATCTTTACACAGGCTCCGGGGTTTGAAAGCGGAACGTTCACCGACAGGATTACTTGTAATGTCTCTGCTGTAAAATACCGGAGTCCCAAAAAACGTTAGGCAGCACTCAATGATCCCTATTTTCTCCGATTTTCTTTGTTTGCTGCGCTGTGCAGTTTATAACCATTGCAAGTCACCGTTTTTAACATGCATCGTGTAAGGATCTCTCTGTTGGCGAGGAACATTCACTGGTGTCTCTAATCGAACTACCATTGTTTCTTCAACGTTACTACCTTATCTTATATTTTCCACATTGTAGAATAATAGTGAAGACATTAAAACTATGAAACAACACATATGGAATCATATCGTTACCAAAAGTGTTAACCAAATCAAAATATATTTGAGATTCTTCAACTAGCCACATTTAGCCTTTGACAGCTTTGCACACTCTTGGCATTCTCTCAATAAGCTTCATGAGGTAGTCACCTGGAATGCATTTCAATTAACAGGTGTGCCTTCTTAAAAGTGAATTGTTGGATGTTCTTTCCTTTCTAATGCGTTTGAGCCAATCAGTTGTGTTGTGACAAGGTAGGGGTGGTATACAGAAGATAGCCCTATTTGGTAAAAGACCAAGTCCATATTATGGCAAGAACAGCTCAAATAAGCAGAGAATCATCATTACTCTAAGACACGAAGGTCAGTCAATACAGAAAATGTAAGAACTTTGAAAGTTTCTTCAAGTACAGTCACAAAAACCAAGCGCTAAGATGAAACTGGCTCTCATGAGTGAACCACAGGAATGGAAGACTAAGTTCATTAGTTACCAACCTCAGAAATTGTAGTCCAAATAAATGCTTCACAGAGTTCACGTAACAGACATCTCAATATCAGCTGTTCAGAGGATACTGTGAATCAGGCCTTCATGGTCAAATTGCTGCAAAGTAACCACTGCTAAAGGACACCAATAAGAAGAAGAGACTTGCTTGGGCCAAGAAACACGAGCAATGGACATTAGACAAGTGGAAATATTTCCTTTGGTCTGGAGTCCAAATTTGAGATTTTTGGACCCAACCGCCATGTCTTTGTGAGAAGCGGTGTGGGTGAACGGATGATCTCTGCATGTGTATTTCCCACCGTAAAGCATGGAGGAGGTGGTGTAATGGCGTGGGGGTGCTTTGCTGGTGACACTGTCAGTGATTTATTTAGAATTCAAGGCACACTTAACCAGCATGGCTACCATAGCATTCTGCAGCAATACACCATCCCATCTGGTTTGGGCTTAGTGGGGCTATCATTTGTTTTTCAACAGGACAATGACCCAAAACACACCTCCGGGCTGTGTAAGAGCTATTTGACCAAGAAGGAGAGTGATGGAGTGCTGCATCAGATGATTTGGCCTCCACAATCACCCGACCTCAACCCAATTGAGATGGTTTGGGATGAGTTGGACCGCAGAGTGAAGGAGAAGCAGCCAACAAGTGCTCAGCATATGTGGGAACTCCTTCCAGACTGTTGGAAAAGCATTCCAGATGAATCTGGTTGAGAGAATGCCAAGAGTGTGCAAAGCTGTCAAGGCAAAGGGTGGCTGCTTTGAAGAATCTAAAATATATTTAGATTTGTTAAACTTTTTTTGGTTACTACATGATTCCATAGGTGTTATTTTGATGTCTTCACTATTATTAAGAAAAAAAATCCATGAATGGGTAGGTGTCCAAACTTTTGACTGATAGTGTACTTCAGTCTCTACCTCACACTTCCCATCTGGGTGTTTCCTCACTAACAATAACCCATTTCCCTATCCACAATGACCCAACCTCAGCCTTGTCAACAGCACCCCACCCCTCATTTCACTCCCCAGATACCCACTGACCTTCCTCACAGAATTCTAGATGAATGGTACCACCATATCTACCTCCTCCCTCTTCAGAGCTGCTTTCGCTACCTTATCCGCTGCCTTATTTCTCCCTACTCCAACATGAGCTGGAACCACAGAAAACCAACCTTAATCTCTTTCTGCCCCACCCTATAAAGTGGCAACAGCTCTATTATCAGGTCTGGGTGTTCCTTTGACTTACTTCCTTCCCTTCTCTCAGCGCAACCAGGCTAGTAGTAGAGTCTGAACACACAATTACCCGTTTAGGCCCCACTTCTTCCTCCCATCCCAATCCCCACACGTCAAACCTCCTATTCATGATCTTTCAAGCGGCCGTCACCAGTTTCCACAGTCATAATTATGGCTAAACCCCTATTTCTACAATTTATCTTAACCCCAATGCTAACTTTCTGCCTATCCCTAAAGTTAAATTAGAAAATAAATTTGTTTTCAGGAATTTTTACAATATAGCACTTTCTTTTTACTTTAACTGTGGAACCTAGTGGAAACCCTTTAAAGCTCGGTCCTTGCCCTATAGGTTCGTAGGAAGCCAACGAAACTAAGGTCATGTTTAATTCTTAATGATAAGTTAATTTTATTTGCTTTTTTTTAAATCAAAAGGACAACATGATATCTCATTTATTAAAATATTTGATCACCTATTTTTCTGTTGTTGTACATAAATGAACAGATCCCACCTGACTATGCCAAATAATGTGTTTTAAAAAGGGGTTATAAAACATATTGTTATGAATAGAACATAGGCAAAACCAAGTTCAGAGGTGAAATAGTGATACACTTCAATGTCAGTGTTTCGGCTAGCACACCAAAACAACAAGTCTGTATCATGTGAGTGTACCCAGATGCTCAACTAAGGGACCTAGTAATCCCCAAAAGTCTTACCCCCAGTACACTTCACATTATAAATAAAATATTTCAGCTAAAGAATAGCTACAATTTCTCCCCATTGTGGGCACAGCTATGTCTGATGAGGTAACTCAGGAAGGAGAAGCTCTTGTAACATAGTTTGCACTTGAAAGGCCTCTCCTTGGTGTGAATGTTCTGATGCTGTTTCATATATTTAGTCTTAGCAAAGCGCTTCCCACACGTGGGGCAGGCGTACGGCTTGTCGGCATCCGTCCTAATGCCCGGCCTTCCACATTGTGACCCAATGACAGAGGAGGTAGAAGCAGGCGCCACCGCCGTCAGGTGGTTAGTCTTTGAGCTCCCTCCTTGACCTCTAGTCATTGTTTGGGTGTTGCTGGGATTGTGTGCTGTGCTATAGGCTAGGTGCTTCTTGTGGTAAACGCCCATCCTGAACCTGTCTGCATTGGTGGGGTAACCTTGAGGTAACTGAGGAAAGCTAGACCCAGGCTTTCTATGAACCCAGTCACCAGACATTAAATGAGATCCTGAAGGAGAAGACAGACTTGCTGATAGACTACCACCAGGGGGGTCTCCCACCACTCTCTGTGAAGGCTGAAGTCCAGGGTGACCATCTCTGTTCATCATGGATACTGTGGTGTTTGTATCATAGGAATAGGAGGGTCTATCTCTATCAGCCCCAGGCCCTGCTTCATCTCTGCACTGAGACTGTGAAGAGAAGGGTCTGGGCTGCAGACTGGATCCCTGACTGGAGCCTCTGTCTCTCTGATGACCACCAGGACTGAGGTTGTTCAGTCCATCTGTCCACTGGTTGTGTTCTGTGTGGTGGTGGAGTCTCTGTCTCTTGCAGTTGGGTCCTGGTTCCGATTCAGGAAGGAATAGTGACGGCTCCTGATCCATGGTTCTCATCCGGGGCCAGGGTTTGTGACCAGCCGCTTTGGAGGTCCAGTCTCTCCCACCAGTAACACTGGATATCAGCAGGTCTTCATGGACTGCAGACTGCAAACATAAATTGTACAGAAGAGCATGTGAAGGTTTATATAAGAAACTTTACTGTACACACAGAAACATGACACAATATTATAAAATGTTAAACACAGTCAAGCCTCTCTAAAAAACTGTGATTCAAGTACCTAACAATATGGAGCCATTGGAATGATTAAAAAAATAACCAAATTCAACAAAATAGCATTAGTCACATCTATTCCACAAAAGGACACGTGACAAGTAGAATAACTTTTCTCACTATGGTAACACTTTACATTTTCTTTAAATTTGATAAAATGTATTTTAGAAAACTCTGGAAAAGGTTCAAAATTACATTATGTAAACATGACACTTTTTAGGACACCAGCCATCAACATATCATCTACTCTCTCTCATCATTCTTAACTCAATTCATCTCATCCAGTTCCCTATGCATCCATAACCAACATAATTAACTGCAAACTAGCTAGTACTACATTACATCTCACTATACTCTATACATGGGCCGTGTGCATTTTCTTCTGGTGTATCATGAGGTAGCTCCTCTCTGAGAACCTCTACCTCCAGTGAGTACAGGTGAACAGCATTTCTCCCGTGAGGACCTTCAGGTGCATCTTCAGCTGGTCCTGACGGGAGAACCTCTTCTCACACTGGGGGCAGTTGAAGGGTATTCTCCCTTGTGTGCATCCTCTGGTGGATCTGCAGGCTTTCCCCAGAACGAACACTGGAAGAGCTTCTCTTTGCCACCAGATCTACTGATAGCATTACTACTACTGTCATTTGTCAATAGGCTTGTGTAGCTTTTTAGTGTTGAGGCTCTGGTATTGTCTGAGGTCTGGTTTAACATTAGGAGAGTGTGAGTAGGATGAAGGCCAGGTAGTGTCTGTGTTGTCACAGGGTCCATGTTCCAGTTGATAGATCCTATAGAAGGCAGGCTGAAGGCAGAACCTGTTAGGGGTTAACCTGAGGCACCATTAGTCTCCCTGAATCACAACTATAGGAGCAGGACGGAGCATCGCTAGCAGTCTGTGTCTGTTCTCTCCTGTTCTCATACGGACACCTCCCCGTCCCCGCAGACCAAATCTACGCCTCGCCCTGGTCTCAGCCAGTCTGTTGTCATGGATACTAAGTTTGGTTGTTTTGTGTTCGACTGTCTGTTTCTGGTTGTGGTTAACAGTGTTGTTCCCCAGCCCATAGTTGAGGACGCTGTACCATCCACTGACCTCCACTATGTCGCCTCTGGTCCTGTCCTGCTCAGTGATGTCGTCCCCTGGGCCCTTGGCTGCACCAGTCTGGGTCTGGGAATCCAAGACGGCTCCCCAGTCTCCTCTGTTAGCCTCCAGCCAATCACCTACAGGAAGAGGTTACAAAATATAATTTTTAACATGGCAGAGAAAAATCTACATATGTTTTCGTCAATTACCAGGTCAAGTTCATACATTATAACGTGTGGTTTTGTATGTAAACATAAGTTGTATTGATTTTATGAATTAAGAAATAATAGCCAGGTGCATCACTATTCCCATTAAAGATCTATTACTGTATGTAGGCTATATGTATTTCCCTCTTACCTTGCTCCCCCATCTTTAGTCCACTCAGCAGGTCAATGCTCTTTGGTACATCTTCTATTGTCTCCTCTTTGACCAACAGCAGATCAGGCTTTCCATCCTCCATGTCTACTGACTGTAAGAGATACAGAGTGAGAGGATGTTGGATCAAGAAATCTGATATGAGGACCCTGCTATGGAGCATCTTCTGATGTATTGATATGAGCACCATGCAAACATGATAGTTGATTTGATTACTTGACACTCTAATGGTTTGATCATTCAAAAGGCATGGTCCCACACTTACGACAAATTTAATCAAGACCTGGGCCCGTAGCCACAAAGAGTCATTGATCTAAAAGGCTAAACTGATCCTAGTTCAGCACTCCTACTCTGAGAGGCTTTGTGGATACGGGCCCTGACCTAATACCATTCAGACAGTAGTTCACAGTGGGCTCACCTCAGTGAGACTGTGTGTGGTCCTGTGCTGTTCAGCTGGTTCCTCTGTGGGTTCAGGAGGAGGTGTAGTCTGGTTGTCCTCCATGACCATGGTCCCCTCAGGGTTTCCCAGACCCTCCTCACACCCCTCCTCCTTCACCAGCAGAACCTCTGTGCTGTACTTCCGGCGCCGACAGAGATGGCCGCCTCGCTTCGCGTTCCTAGGAAACTATGCAGTTTTTTGTTTTTTTTACGTGTTATTTCTTACATTAGTACCCCAGGTCATCTTAGGTTTCATTACATACAGTCGAGAAGAACTACTGAATATAAGATCAGCGTCAACTCACCATCAGTACGACCAAGAATATGTTTTTCGCGACGCGGATCCTGTGTTCTGCCTTTCAAACAGGACAACGGAATGGATCCCATGCAGCGACCCAAAAAAACGACTCCGAAAAAGAGGGAAACGAGGCGGTCTTCTGGTCAGACTCCGGAGACGGGCACATCGTGCACCACTCCCTAGTATTCTTCTCGCCAATGTCCAGTCTCTTGACAACAAGGTTGATGAAATCCGAGCAAGGGTAGCATTCCAGAGGGACATCAGAGACTGTAACGTTCTTTGCTTCACGGAAACATGGCTCACTGGAGAGACGCTATCGGAGGCGGTGCAGCCAGCGGGTTTCTCCAAGCATCGCGCCGACAGGAACAAACATCTTTCTGGTAAGAAGAGGGGCGGGGCGTATGCCTTATGGCTAATGAGACATGGTGTGATGAAAGAAACATACAGGAACTCAAATCCTTCTGTTCACCTGATTTAGAATTCCTCACAATCAAATGTAGACCGCATTATCTACCAAGAGAATTCTCTTCGATTATAATCACAGCCGTATATATCCCCCCCAAGCAGGCACATCGATGGCTCTGAACGAACTTTATTTGACTCTTTGCAAACTGGAATCCATTTATCCGGAGGCTGCATTCATTGTAGCTGGGGATTTTAACAAGGTTAATCTGAAAACAAGACTCCCTAAATTTGATCAGCATATCGATTGCGCAACCAGGGGTGGAAAAACCTTGGATAATTGTCACTCTAACTTCCGCGACGCATATAAGGCCCCGCCCCGCCCCCCTTTCGGAAAAGCTGACCACGACTCCATTTTGTTGATCCCTGCCTACAGACAGAAACTAAAACAAGAGGCTCCCACGCTGAGGTCTGTCCAACGCTGGTCCGACCAAGCTGACTCCACACTCCAAGACTGCTTCCATCACGTGGACTGGGATATGTTTCGTATTGCGTCAGATAACAATATTGACGAATACGCTGATTCGGTGTGCGAGTTCATTAGAACGTGCGTTGAAGATGTCGTTCCCATAGCAACGATTAAAACATTCCCTAACCAGAAACCGTGGATTGATGGCAGCATTCGCGTGAAACTGAAAGTGCGAACCACTGCTTTTAATCAGGGCAAGGTGACTGGTAACATGACCGAATACAAACAGTGCAGCTATTCCCTCCGCAAGGCTATCAAACAAGCTAAGCGTCAGTACAGAGACAAAGTAGAATCTCAATTCAACGGCTCAGACACAAGAGGCATGTGGCAGGGTCTACAGTCAATCACGGACTACAAGAAGAAATCCAGCCCAGTCACGGACCAGGATGTCTTGCTCCCAGGCAGACTAAATAACTTTTTTGCCCGCTTTGAGGACAATACAGTGCCACTGACACGGCCTGCAATGAAAACATGCGGACTCTCCTTCACTGCAGCCGAGGTGTGTAAGACATTTAAACGTGTTAACCCTCGCAAGGCTGCAGGCCCAGACGGCATCCCCAGCCGCACCCTCAGAGCATGCGCAGTCCAGCTGGCCGGTGTGTTTACGGACATATTCAATCAATCCCTATACCAGTCTGCTGTTCCCACATGCTTCAAGAGGGCCACCATTGTTCCTGTTCCCAAGAAAGCTAAGGTAACTGAGCTAAATGACTACCGCCCCGTAGCACTCACTTCCGTCATCATGAAGTGCTTTGAGAGACTAGTCAAGGACCATATCACCTCCACCCTACCTGACACCCTAGACCCACTCCAATTTGCTTACCGCCCAAATAGGTCCACAGACGATGCAATCTCAACCACACTGCACACTGCCCTAACCCATCTGGACAAGAGGAATACCTATGTGAGAATGCTGTTCATCGACTACAGCTCGGCATTCAACACCATAGTACCCTCCAAGATCGTCATCAAGCTCGAGACCCTGGGTCTCGACCCCGCCCTGTGCAACTGGGTACTGGACTTCCTGACGGGCCGCCCCCAGGTGGTGAGGGTAGGCAACAACATCTCCTCCCCGCTGATCCTCAACACTGGGGCCCCACAAGGGTGCGTTCTGAGCCCTCTCCTGTACTCCCTGTTCACCCACGACTGCGTGGCCACGCACGCCTCCAACTCAATCATCAAGTTTGCGGACGACACAACAGTGGTAGGCTTGATTACCAACAACGACGAGGCGGCCTACAGGGAGGAGGTGAGGGCCCTCGGAGTGTGGTGTCAGGAAAATAACCTCACACTCAACGTCAACAAAACTAAGGAGATGATTGTGGACTTCAGGAAACAGCAGAGGGAACACCCCTATCCACATCGATGGAACAGTAGTGGAGAGGGTAGCAAGTTTAAGTTCCTCGGCATACACATCACAGACAAACTGAATTGGTCCACTCACACAGACAGCATCGTGAAGAAGGCGCAGCAGCGCCTCTTCAACCTCAGGAGGCTGAAGAAATTCGGCTTGTCACCAAAAGCACTCACAAACTTCTACAGATGCACAATGGAGAGCATCCTGGCGGGCTGTATCACCGCCTGGTACGGCAACTGCTCCGCCCTCAACCGTAAGGCTCTCCAGAGGGTAGTGAGGTCTGCACAACGCATCACCGGGGGCAAACTACCTGCCCTCCAGGACACCTACACCACCCGATGTCACAGGAAGGCCATAAAGATCATCAAGGACAACAACCACCCGAGCCACTGCCTGTTCACCCCGCTATCATCCAGAAGGCGAGGTCAGTACAGGTGCATCAAAGCTGGGACCGAGAGACTGAAAAACAGCTTCTATCTCAAGGCCATCAGACTGTTAAACAGCCACCACTAACATTGAGTGGCTGCTGCCAACACACTGACACTGACAATGACTCAACTCCAGCCACTTTAATAATGGGAATTGATGGGAAGTGATGTAAATATATCACTAGCCACTTTAAACAATGCTACCTTATATAATGTTACTTACCCTACATTATTCATCTCATATGCATACGTATATACTGTACTCTATATCATCGACTGCATCCTTATGTAATACATGTATCACTAGCCACTTTAACTATGCCACTTTGTTTACATACTCATCTCATATGTATATACTGTACTCGATACCATCTACTGTATCTTGCCTATGCTGCTCTGTACCATCACTCATTCATATATCCTTATGTACATATTCTTTATCCCCTTACACTGTGTATAAGACAGTAGTTTTGGAATTGTTAGTTAGATTACTTGTTGGTTATTACTGCATTGTCGGAACTAGAAGCACAAGCATTTCGCTACACACACATTAACATCTGCTAACCATGTGTATGTGACAAATACAATTTGATTTGATTTAATTTGATTTGGACCCTCCTCCTCCTGGAAGAGACGGGTGATACAGACATGTACTCCCTCAGGTACGTAAACACAGGTAATGAAAACACTTTCAACGTGGAGTGTTTAACCATCCCCACTACATTTGAGTCCTATACTGTAGTTACAGAATGATTTCACTGTTGTTAAACCCATCATGGTGGACATACATAGAAATATGTTGTGGGTAAAAATAAGTCCCCTATGATAAGTCAAGACAAACCTGACTATTTTGACATGTACAGTAGGTGTCTGTGTGTAGGTAGGTATATTTAGTAAGTGTATAATGGTTATAAAGCGCTATCAGAATATGCAGAATATCGTGATATTAGATGTGATGTATACTAAAGAGAGTCTCAATGAAAGTCTTAGAATGAAAAGTCCCATTTAGGTGTTTATTGAACATAAACAAGTTTTAAACACACCATATGAAAACCACACGTCTCAACTGAAAAACTGCATTTTCTCATTAAAAATATCTTGGGGGAAAGAATATAGTAGTTGAATGGAAGTAATAAAATAGGCATTTATGAACATCATATCCTACAACGGTGTTTCCCAACTCAAGTCCCCCAACAGAACCCATTTTTATTGTAGCACTGGACAATGAGGTGTGTTCGTCCGCGGCTACAACGAAAATGTGTACTTTTGGGAGACTTGAGGACTGGAGTTGGTAAACACTGGCCTATACAGTACAAACACTATATGTAATTGACTTTAGGCTTATATATCCTACAATGTCTGGGCCTTGCACTTCAACACTCTTAGTTGTTATGGAAATTGACCCGCTGTTTACTTTTTGCATCTACATCATCTCGCTGAGTCTATCTAAGCCTCAGAAGCTATCGAGTGAAATGGTTACTTTGTTATAGAGTGGAATGGTTTTTCTGCTGGTGTATGCTGAGGCATCTCCTCTCTGAGAACCTCTTCCTGCAGTGCGTACAGGTGAACGGTTTCTCTCCCGTGTGGACCCTCTGGTGCCTCTTCAGGTGACCAGCCTGGGTGAAGCGCATGTGACACTGGGTACAGCTGTAGGGTTTCTCCCCTGTGTGGACTCTCTGATGCCTCTTTAGGGCGCCAGACTGGGTGAAGCACATGTGACACTGGGTACAGCTGTAGGGTTTCACCCCTGTGTGGACCCTCTGGTGGATCTCCACATTCTGGGAGCAGCTGAATCGTTTGTTACAAAACATGCAGAGGAACCGTTTCTCTTTACTATATCCTGATGTGGCTCCCCCTCCCTGAGTCTGGGCTGTAGCCCTGTCATTTGAGTTCAATACCTGATCGAAAAGGACGCGGCCGTGTGACTCGGAAGGCCCCATTGACGTGGACACTGGGTCACGATCCCTGAACGCGGGTAAAGAGGAGTGGGTTGGGACATTTAGATTTGTCTCTAAGCTTTCCCTGTAGTCTAAGAAGTCACTGGTGCTGCCCTGAGAGTGTCCTCCTAAGTGAGTCTTATCTACATTCCATGTCAGAGGAGCGTCGCCCTCCACTTTCACAGTGACCTCATTTACAACCAGACACTCTCCTTTCTTATCTAGGCACCCTTCAGAGTATAGATTACTACTGTACCGGTTCCAGTCCCCTCTAGACAGATCAGTCTGTCTCTCTAAACTCAAGGGCATGTTGCCAGAGTCTATCTCTGTAGCGTAAGAACAAGACGGATCATTGCCTCCAGTGTCTAACGAGTCACCATCACCAAGGGAATGAACAGTCCTCTGGTGAAATAGCGGGAAATACTCTGAGCCAGGAGCAGGAGGACAGCCCAGTCTCCTCAGACAAAGTCTCTCTGGGTCTGATCTGTCGTCAGATCCTGTGTGTAAGAGGCTGTGTGTTACAGTTAAAGTCTCAGTGTCTGTCTCGGACTTGAGGACGGCGTTCGGCATTCCACTGACCTCCGTGATGCTGCGTCGGGTCCTGGGCTGCGGTGCGGCGGCAGTGAGGTCCTCCGTGGCTTCAGGCAGTGCTGCAGTCTGGAGGTCCTCCTCTCCTACAGACCTCTCCTGCTTGACCCCAGGACCTGCAGCCTCTATATCTGCAGCCTGACACAAGAAGTGAGGTTATTATTACCGGTGTCCAGTTGAATTGTATAACAATGTCATAGGGAAGTCTCACAAGCTCCCTTATGGCAGATAAATACGGATGTACATGTAAGCAAGTGAATAGCTGAGGGGGGCCTTTTTGAAATAAACTGGCCACATTTGATGTACTGTAATTTTGATGTAATACTATTACACTAACCTCTATCACAATAATGTGCTCGGTTGAGGTTCCACTCCCCTCATCAACAGTGATTGTTTGGTCATCTCTCCATGTATTGTGTCCCGCTGGCTTCACAAAGCTCCTGTGGCCTCCAGTGAGATGTCCTTCACCTGAGAGAGTGATTGAGGGAAAGAGGTACGTACTGGTTAGGTACGGTCAACCCTATATTGTACACTTTTGACATTGTCTACAATTGGTAAGGATGTAAAGTAACACTTCTCATAACTTCATGATATACTATTTATAGATTGATATGTTTCATGCATCACATTGTTTTCCTTGAGTAAATCAATAATCTGGTTAGAATATGATAGTGCGTCTTTGACAGCTAAATAATCAGCGGAATTATTTCATACTATCCAGAAACTGACCAAGACCCAATTCTGGTTAACACATCTAAAGTTACACATGCTGAGGAGAACAGGGCTATAGGCCCCACAGCCTCTGTCATATAGTCCAATCAATATGTGCCAAACTTTAGGTGATATGTTCACTTTTTCATAAAAGCATGTAACTTGGTACATTTTGGGGCCCTGAATATGTTCAGATATGGAGCCATCGCAAAAACGACAATTTGTCATTCAGCCGTAACTAAATGTATTTTGCATCATATCTTCTGAATCAAACATGATAAACACAGAAAAGGTGACGTCTACACCTATGTTACAATGACGCCCAGTACAACATCATAAATAGTTCAGTTTATTATCTAATGGAGGATTACCATGGTAAGCCATGGGAAGAAATCCACTGAAAATTGCAGATTCTGACAACATACACAATATAATATTTCCGTGGCATACAGAGCCATAGTTGTCTGCTGCAGTGTTCTTGCCCCTGGTTGTGAATGTGGATACTGTGTGACCCCTGTGAATTCACGGAACACAAGAAGATCCTTTGATTTGTCTGGGCCCAGGGATTTCATGGGCACGTATGCATCTCAATTGCTTGGCGGTTCCAAATGCCACCCACCACTCAAATTATTACTTCAGAAAATAACATTTCCATTTAGGAGCACTTCACAATTCTCCTTAACGACTAACATTAAAGATATCAATCAAGTTCATTTTGAGACGTTCAAGAAGAACGAAACAGAACATTTGAAAATCTCCCAATAAATTCTGCTTTGTATTTGTTGATTGACGTCCAGCCCCAGACTCATTTATATAGCCCTTTTCACAACAACTACTGTCAGAGTGCTTCACAACAGCCTGACACAATGTGGCAAGAGGAGAAAAAAGTTAAGATGGAAGGAACTTCCTTTAGATGTACCGGGTTGAAGGTTGGAGTGCAAGTGTCCATCTAGGTCAAACCAGTTGTCAATTTAGACGAGAGTATACAGTATGTGTCCATTTATACAGTTGTTAATTTAGGCAAGATTCATGGCATGGATGACGCACTTACTCAATCCACTTCCTCCTCACTGGGACATAAGCCCATAATGAGTCAAAACTGGGCATTCTGAGAATGTCTCTTGAAGTGTTGTGTGAAATTTTGGCAACTGGTCTTCTTGTATAACGTACTGTTGTGTATTTTATTCGGGGCCAGAAGATGCAGCAGATTCTCGAGACAACCACTGCTGAAAGACTACATCCGTTTTCAAGTGGTTCTTGACAACATGGGAACATTCCAAACCATACAACAGAACAAATTTGACATTGCTGTTGTATTATAGGTGGAAATTTGTTTTGAGGCAGTTCTGCTCAGACCTACAAATGTGATGAGTTGGACAAATGCACAATGAGAGGTTATTGTCTAGACCAGTGTTTCCCAACCCTATTCCTTGAGTACCCCAACAGTACACATTTGTTTTGTAACCCTGGACAAGCCACCTGATTCAAGTTGTCAACTGTTATATAAATAATCCAATATCAAGCATTACTAGCAGACCAACGCTCTGGTTAAACCGGGTGCCCTCAGTTAACTCTGGGCGCAGTGCCCTCAGTCAAGTCTAGAGCCTGTGTGCAATAACATAATTATCCTCGCACAAAACAGTTCAAGGGAAGGACACACAGCTGCCATCACGCAAATATACTCCCCTGTAAAACTACAAAGAGCATCCTGCAACACTAACGAGTTTAGAGTGCCAAACTATCTCACTGACATTGAACCCTTCATGCACTCCTGCATAAACAGGAAACACCTGCGCCTAAAGCAGACACTGCCAGTTTCCCCTATCTTACGTTCCTTGACACACAAACATCTCATGAAACAACGCACACTCACACTCCACCCCCCCTACTGGTCGGGTGACGTGAGCAGAGGACTCTGCTATGCACCAATGGGGCGCCTGCTCTGGCTAGAGCAGGCCCGCCTCCAACTCTTCAGGACCAGTCAGAAGACCAACACGACGAGACTCCACCTACATTATTCTGTGTATACATTCTGTTGTAAACTCTGGCGAGGCAGCCTAATTATTCTGACTCCTCACAGAGTCGCATTGCTTAGGTCCGTGCACGATAAACGGCAGGACAGCGTCGTTGTTTTGCATTCCCTCTCCAGTATGAAACACCAACACAACTAATCATCAAGCCCTAAAATGAGCTGAATGTGTGTTTGTCCAGGGCAACTACAACTAAAAGTTAAACAGATTATAGTACTAATTTTCAAATGGCTTATTTTTTCACTTAAATTAACTAGGCTACTTTTCACTTTGCTAGTCAGAAAAAAAGTTGCCGAGCCCTCTCCCGGTAGAATAAACTATATGCAACTTCTAGCTTTCTATTGATTGGACAGGCACCTGTCAGTCAAAGTAAGCAATGACAAGGAAACACTGCCGGTTTGACAGTCTGCTGTCTGTCCCTCCTTCCGGTTCCCGAGTCTGTGGGTTGCGTGCGCTGTTGTTGCAGTCAGAGCCGAAGTGAGAGGATTTACTCCTTCCAAAATCTTTTCGCTTGAGATGAGCCCTTTTTTTGTATGGAGATCGATGAGTGTCGAATTATATGAGGCTTATTTGATCGATTAGAAGTTTCGTAATGTTTAGGCTGTTACAAAATGTACTGATAAGTGGATGCTCATGGCATTCCGGCAACTTTGACGAAAAACAACTTCATTATGCCTGTTGGTCACACGTATCTGCCCTCTCATTGGCTAGAATGGTCCCACCTGACCTCGCCTACCTTCCATCATTGAGGACATGTATTTCCATTATTAGAGCGGCCACTCAAATATCTTGTCAGTATAATAGATCATCTTTGACGTAGTCCAATTTATTTACACGAAGGGAGAGAGCGTGATGCTCCTTCCTCGTCGCTGTGAGTGCATTTGCACGTCCCATACGTGGTAATGATGAGTCGAGATCCACTTAACCCATTGTTTTCTGGCACATTTTTAAATATTTGTTATATAACTCATACAACGTCTTTTTGTCCATGATATCGCATCTGGACAAATAAACTAAAGATCGTGTTCGTATTGTCGATATGAAGTCCATCAGGACATGCCAGACAGTGACGTTAAACAATTTTTAAATGTTTACATTTATAATATTTTTGACCAGAGTGAGGCTCTCTCTCTGATTGTTCCTGTAGTGATGAGGATTCTTCATTGAATGTTTTCATAATTTATCTGCAAATAATCGCCAAAATGCCGACCAGTATGCAAATTAGGGAGCCATATGAACGGCTCTGACCGATACGATTCGGTAAGCTACCGACAAGCCAGAATTTAATTGAGCATCTGTTCTGTTTATTTTAGGGACCCATTTTGTAATTTGAAAAAAAGTGCCCATCACACAATTTGTTTGATTTTAAATGGAACCTTTAATTTAAGATAATTTGGGCTATTTACTTCATTGGCTGACTACTTTTTCTATTTTGGCTGACTACTCCATGTGCTTGTGGAAAACACTGCTAGAGATTTTCCAGCTGGGAGAAGAGGGTCCACTCCATATTTCTGGATTTGTATGATGTGGTTTTGGTCATGATCCGGTCAAGGGTAATAAGGAATAGAACAGGAGATTAGAGTGAGCTCTGTCTCACTCCAAACTGCACAGGAAATGGCTGTAGAAAGTCTACACCTCATGGATTTCTTCACATTTTGTGTTACAAAGTGGGATTCAAATTGATTTGTATTTTTTTGGGGTCAACAATCTACACAATACTTTTTTTTAAATGAATGAAAAATAAACACTAATATACCTTGATTAGATAATTATTCCTCCCGAGTCAGCTGTGGGTCTTCTTTGGTTTGCACACCTGTATTGTACAATATTTGTTCATTCTTCTTTCTTTCATATATCTTTTTTAATCAAGCTCAGTCTTGCCATAGATTTTCAAGCAGATTTAAGTAATTCACTGTATTCTCGGTAAGCAACTCCCATGTAGATTTGGCATTCTGTTTTTGGTTATTGTCCTGCAGAAAGGTGAATTCCTCTCCCAGTGTCTGGTCTTTGCCGATGTCAAGCATATCCATACTATGATGCAGCCACCACAATGCTTGAAAATAAGGAGGCAATTACTCAGTGATGTGTTGTTGGATTTGCCCCAAACATAAGGCTATGCAATTAGGCCTAAAAGTGCATTCCTTTGCAGTATTACTTTAGTGCCTTGTTGCATGTTTATAAATATTTTTATTCTGTATATTTCTATTCTTTTCACTCATTATTTAGGTCATTATTGTGGTCACTACAATGTTGATCCATCCTGTTCTCCAATCATAGCCATTTAACTCAGTAGCTGTTTTAAAAAAAATCACCAATGGCTTCATGGTGACATCTCTAAGCAGTTTTCTTTCTGTCCTGCAGCTCAGGTCAGAAGGATGACTGCACCTTTGTCTGGAGGATTTAATATATAATCCACAGCCTACATTATTAACTTGACCATGCTTAATTAAGGACATATTCAATGTCTGATTTGTCATTGTTACCCATCTACCAATCCCTGTCCTCCTTTATGAGGCTTTCGAAAAGCTACCTGGTCTTTGTAGTTGAATCTGTGCTTGAAAGTCAATGCTTGACTGAGGGACCTTACATATGTTGTATGTTTATTTGTACTATTTTCTACATTGTAGAATAACAGTGAAGACATCAAAACTATGAAATAACACATGGAATCGTGTAGTAACCAAAAAGGTGTTAAACAAATCTTTGCCTTTCACAGCTTTGCACACTCCCGGCATTCTCTCAACCAGCATCAGGTAGTCACCTGGAATGCATTTCAATTAACAGGTGTGCCTTGTTAATTTGTGGAGTTTCTTTACACCTTAAGTTTGAGCCAATTAGTTTTTCTGTGATAAGGTAGGGGTGGTATACAGAAGATGGTCTTTTACCAAATAGGTCCATATTATGCCAAGAACAGCTCAAATAAACAAAGAGAAAGGACAGTCCATTATTACTTTAAGACATGAAGGTCAGTCAAACCGGACATTTCAAGAACTTTGAAATTTCTTCAATCCATCCCATCTGGTTTGCGCTTAGTGGGACTATCATTTGTTTTTCAACAGGACAATGACCCAAAACACACCTCCAGGCTGTGTAAGAGCTATTTGCCCAAGGAGGAGAGTGATGGAGTGCTGCATCAGATGATCTGGCCTCCACAATCACCCGACCTCAACCCAATTAAGATGGTTTGGGATGAGTTGGACAGTTGAATGAAGGAAAAGCATCCAACAAGTGCTCAGCATATGTAGAGCATTGGAAAAGCATTTCTCATGAAGCTGGTTGAGAGAAAGCCAAGAGTGTGCAAAAGTTCTCATCAAAGGGTGGCTACTTTGAAGAATATAAAATATAATTTATTTGTTTAACACTTTTTTGGTTACTACATGATTCCATATGTGTTGTTTCATAGTTTTGAGGTCCTCCCTATTATTCTAGAAAATAGTCAAAATAAAAACCTTTGAATGAGCAGGTATCCAAACTTTTGGCTGGTACTGTGTGTGTGTATATATATATAAACTCAGGAAAAAAATACACATCCCTTTTTCAGGACCCTGTCTTTCAAAGATAATTAGTAAAAATCTAAATAACTTCACTGTAAAGGGTTTTAACACTCTTTCCCATGCTTGTTCAATGAACCATAAACAATTAACGACCATGCACCTGTGGAACGGTCGTTAAGACACTAACAGTTTACAGATGGAATAGCAAAAATGAGGTTTGAGGTTGTGCATGGCATCCTTGTAGTCATTGACCATCAAAACATAAGGGTGGGTATACATAAACTTTTCTGTAGTATTATGTTTGATATTGTAGATGACACAAAACACATTATTTGGTTATGGCGGAATGGAAAAAAAGCCTCCATGTTGAGTTTTTTTTGTTTTACGATGGTTCCATGTGTTCAGGGCCACAAACTGTACTTGTGTGCCAACGGTGTGTTTGTAAAGCTCTGGCGGAGGAGCTGGGTTCATCAGAGCGTTCTGACCTCACAACTGCAGTCAAGCACCTAATCTAACTGTCTAAAGTTGGCTAGTTACTTCCAGACACGAGAGAACACCTCACTCTGACCATTTTACTCGCCCTATCAGAGCTGGCTGTTTTCATGTTATGTATAGCGTTGGTGACAAACTGCGCACGCAACAATTTAATTACGTTTTTTTTGCCGACGTTTACTGACACCGGTCATATTTAACAGGTGTTTCGCGTTCGTAAATTAAGCAGTTATTTGGGCTCTCTGGCACAGACGAAAGTGCTCTGAAATCGGAGTAGATAGGCAGCGTGAATTTAGGAACGCACCCTTGTAAGTGTAACGTTCTCATGAAAAAGTAACAATTTCTACATATTGCCAGGGCTATTCTGCAAAAATGTACCTTTTGCTGTTACTCTGTATCGGTCGAGTATCTTGACACTTCTGGGGCTGGCGAGGACGCGTTCCCGTGACACCTTCATTTCCAGTAGCTGTAGTTTCCTCTTCAATGCCCTGTTTTCTTTCTGACTTTGAGTTATTTCCAAACGAAACACTTCATAATCGTCGTCTACGACTTTACAGATCTCCGCCACGGCTGCATTCGCTAGAACCTCCATGATTGAGGCTATTTGAGTGTGAAAAACCACACAGTTCGAGTTAGCCATTGTTAGCAGCAGGCTAACATGAACGTTACCTAGATAGCATTGTTGGTGTTCACATACTGGAGAGGGAGTGCAAAACAACGACGCTGGACAGAGTGGAATCAGGTGTAGCAAAAAGGCAGTTTATTTAAAGTCAGAGATATCTTGTCCTGCAGTTAAGCGTGCACGGACCTAAGCATATGGCTCTGTGAGGAGTCAGCTAATTAGGCTGCTTAGACAAGAGTTTTGCAGCAGAATGTATACACAGAATAATGTAGGTGGAGTCTCGTCGTGTTGGTCTTCTGACTGGTCTTGAAGAGTTGGAGGCGGGCCTGCTCTAGCCAGAGCAGGAGCCCCATTGGTGCACAGCAGAGTCCCCTGCTCTTGGCACCCGACCAGTAGAGGGGGATGGAGTGTGAGTATGCGTGCTCATGAAATGTCAAGGAAGCGTGAGATAAGGGGAACTGGCAGTTTCTGCGTTAGGCTAAGGTGTTTCCTGTTTTTGCAGGAGTGCATGCAGGGATCAATGTCAGTGAAATAGTTTGGCACTCTAAGCTCGTTAGTGTTGCAGGATGTTCTTTGTAGTTTGCAGGGGAGTATATTTTGAGTGATGGTAGCCATGTGTCCTTCCCTTGAGCTGTTTTGTGCGAGGATAATCATGTTATTGCACGTAGGCTCTGAACTTGACTGAGGACACTGGGCCCAGAGTTATCTGAGGACATCCGGTTTAACCAGAGCGTTGGCCAGCTAGTAATGCTTAATATTATGAATACTGTTATATACAGCATCTATCAGTCAAGTCCTATCTCCAAATCGACTACATGGGATAAGTATGTTATGCTGTACAATTAAAAGAGTCATATTACGAGTTCCATTGTTGTATAAATAAAAACGCTAACGTGTTCTTGATTCCTGTTTACTTCTTCTTCTTTGGAGTTGGCGGTTGGCATCCAGTATGTTGCATTACCTCCCCCAACTGGACTATAATATAAATCCATTATACTTTGTGATATAAAATAAATTGGGGAAGACAAAGAAAAAGACAAACAATAAATATATATAAAAAGAAACACCCAACTAACCCTACATTCATTAAAAACCCACTACCACATTCCACTACTTTGACGCTATCTGCTCCTGATACACCAAAGTGTAATGAATAACTTCACCATGGTCAAAGGGATATTAAATGTCTGCTTTAAAAAATATACACTGCTCAAAAAAATAAAGGGAACACTTAAACAACACAATGTAACTCCAAGTCAATCACACTTCTGTGAAATCAAACTGTCCATTTAGGAAGCAACACTGATTGACAATACATTTCACATGCTGTTGTGCAAATGGAATAGACAACATGTGGAAATTATAGGAAATTAGCAAGACACCCCCAATAAAGGAGTGGTTCTGCAGGGGGTGACCACAGACCACTTCTCAGTTCCTATGCTTCCTGGCTGATGTTTTGGTCACTTTTGAATGCTGGCGGTGCTTTCACTCTAGTGGTAGCATGAGACGGAGTCTACAACCCACACAAGTGGCTCAGGCAGTGCAGCTCATCCAGGATGGCACATCAATGCGAGCTGTGGCAAGGTTTGCTGTGTCTGTCAACGTAGTGTCCAGAGCATGGAGTCGCTACCAGGAGACAGGCCAGTACACCAGGAGACGTGGAGGAGGCCGTAGGAGGGCAACAACCCAGCAGCAGGACCGCTACCTCTGCCTTTGTGCAAGGAGGAGCAGGAGGAGCACTGCCAGAGCCCTGCAAAATGACCTCCAGCAGGCCACAAATGTGCATGTGTCTGCTCAAACGGTCAGAAACAGCCTCCATGAGGGCCCGACATCCACAGGTGGGGGTTGTGCTTACAGCCCAACACCGTGCAGGACATTTGGCATTTTCCAGAGAACACCAAGATTGGCAAATTCGCCACTGGTGCCCTGTGCTCTTCACAGGTGAAAGCAGGTTCACGCTTAGCACATGACAGACGTGACATAGTCTGGAGACGCGTGGAGAACGTTCTGCTGCCTGCAACATCCTCCAGCATGACCGGTTTGGCGGTGGGTCAGTCATGGTGTGGGGTGGCATTTCTTTGGGGGGCTGCACAGCCCTCCATGTGCTCGCCAGAGGTAGCCTGACTGCCATTAGGTACCAAGATGAGATCCTCAGACCCCTTGTGAGACCAAATGCTGGTTCGGTTGGCCCTGGGTTCCTCCTAATGCAAGACAATGCTAGACCTCATGTGGCTGGAGTGTGTCAGCAGTTCCTGCAAGAGGAAGGCATTGATGCTATGGACTGGCCCACCCGTTCCCCAGACCTGAATCCAATTGAGCACATCTGGGACATCATGTCTCGCTCCATCCACCAACGCCACGTTGCACCACAGACTGTCCAGGAGTTGGCGGATGCTTTAGTCCAGGTCTGGGAGGAGATCCCTCATGAGACCATCCGCCACCTCATCAGGAGCATGCCCAGGCGTTGTAGGGAGGTCATACAGGCACGTGGAGGCCACACACACTACTGAGCCTCATTTGGACCTGTTTTAAGGATATTACATCAAAGTTGGATCAGCCTTTAGTGTGGTTTTCCACTTTAATTTTGAGTGTGACTCAAAATCCAGACCTCCATGGGTTGATAGATTTGATTTCCATTGATAATTTTTGTGTGATTTTGTTGTCAGCACATTCAACTATGTAAAGAAAAAAGTATTTCATAAGAATATTTCATTCATTCAGATCTAGGATGTGTTATTTTAGTGTTCCCTTTACCTATAGATGCCCTTCTTTGCGAGGCATTGGAAACCCTCCCTTGTCTTTGTGGTTGAATCTGTGTTTGAAATTCACTGTTAAATGCAGCAAGAGGGAGAAACGGTCTAGAATACTTTTGGGCTCCTGAGTGGTGCAGCGGTCTACGGCACTGCATCTCAGTGCTAGAGGCGTCACTACAGACCCTGGTTCGATTCCAGGCTGTATCCCAACCGGACGTGATTGGGAGTCCCATAGGGCGGCGCACAATTGGCACAGGGTCTAATTTTCTGAAGTCAGATTTGGCTGTAAAGGCTAGCATAAGGGACAAGAAATAGCTAGCTACAATCAAACAATCAAATGTATTTAAAAAGCCCTTTTTACATCAGCAAATGTCAGTGCTATACAGAAACCCAGCCTGAAAACCCCAAATAACAAGCAATGCAGATGTAGAAGCACAATGAGGTTCATTTTGAGAAAAGACAGCTAACCTTGTTAGCTACCTAGGTATAACTAACTAGCTAGCTAATAACTAGTTTAATTTATCTCACGATTATAAAGCAAACAAAATGTTGATTAAAAACAGCATATTATTGACCTAAAAAGTTAGCTTTGTTAGCCCAGTCTCTATAATATCTAGAGTCAGGGTCCAGGATTGCCTATAGAAAGTATTCGCACCCCTTGACTTTTTCCACATTTTGTTGTTACAGCCTGAATTGAAAATGCATTAAATATAGTGTTTTTGTCACTGGCCTACACACAATACCCCATAATGTCAAAGTGGAATTATGTTTGACATTTTTACTAATTAATTAGTAATTAGTATTCTACCCCTTTGTTATGGCAAGTCTAAATAAGTTCAGCAATAGAGTTTAACATGATTTTTTTATGACTCTGTACCACACACATGCAATTATCTATAAAGGTCCATCAGTGAATTTCAAACACAGATTCAACCACAAAGACCAGGGAGGTATTCCAATGCCTCGCAAAGAAAGTCACCTATAGCCGTTTCAATTGTTGTCGTTTTCAATTGTTGTCGCAGACACTGAATATCCCTTTGAGTATTAAGTTATTCATTACATTTTGGATGGTGTATCAATACACACTCACTACAAAGATACTGGCGTCCTTCCTAACTCAGTTGCCAGAGAGGAAGGAAACCGCTCAGGGATTCAATAATGAGGCCAGTCGTGACTTTAATAGTTAGAGTTTAATGGCTGTGACAGGAGAAAATTGAGGATGGCTCAAGAAAGTTGTAGATACTCCACAATACTAACCTAATTGACAGAGTGAAAATAAGGAAGCCTCTACAGAATAACACAATTCCAATACATGCATCCTGTTTGCAACAAGGCACTAAAGTAATACTGTAAAAAATGTGGTAAAGAAATTAACTTTTTGCCCTGAATACAAAGTGTTATGTTTGGGGCAAATCCAATACAACACATTACTGAGTACCACTCACCATATTTTCAAGCATAATGGTGGCTGCATCATGTTATGGGTATGCTTGTAATGGTTAAGGACTGTGGTGTTTTTCAGGATAAAAGAGAAATGGAAGTTAAGAGTTAAGTACAGGCAAAATCCTAGAGGAAAACCTGGTACAGTATGCTTTCCTCCAGACACCGGGAAATTAATTCACCTTTCAGCAGGACAATAACCTAAATCACAAGGCAAAATATACACTTACCAAGACAACAAATGTTAAATCAGCTTGAAAATCTATGGCAAGAGATGAAAATGGCTGTCTAGCAATAATCAACAACCAACTTGACAGAGCTTGAAGAATTTTTAAAATAATAATGTGCAAATATTGTACAATCCATGTACACAAAGCTCTTAGAGAATTACCCAGAAAGACTCACAGATGTAAACACTGCCAAATGTGATTATAACATGTATTGACTCAGGATTGTGAATTGTTCGTAAATTAGATAACTGTATTCCATTTTCAACAAATTTGCAAACATTTCTAAAAACATGTTGCGATGGGTGAGAGACATTTTTTTTAATCAAGTTTGAATTCAGGCTGTAACACAACAAAATGTGGAACAAGCCAAGGGGTATGAATCATTTCTGAAGACACTGTATTTCCAGCCTCCAAACATGGAAATGGAAAGAGACATTTATACTACTGTCCACACAAGTCTCTGTGTCAGCCATTCATCTCTGCCTTGGAAAAATATCAGTGCTCTCGTCGAACCACATTGCATTTTGTTATACCACTTGTTTTCAAGTCCATTCGCAAATTGTTCATGCCTCTGATATGTGGTAGCCTAATGAAAAATAAAGGTATAATAGTCAAAAGTTTTTTTTACATTTTGTTTTAATTATTGTGATAGGTTCATGTTTTACAGGTACGGCGTAACCTCACTATTTATTTTGCTGGGACGCCGTCAGGACCGCCTTACTTTCAATCCTGATTACATGTCACTATACAAGGGCCGCGTGCATTTTCTGCTGGTGTATCCTGAGGTAGCTCCTCTCTGAGAACCTCTTCCCGCAGTGTGTACAGACAAACGGCCTTTCTCCCGTGTGGACCTTCAGGTGCATCTTCAGCTGGTCCTGGCGGGAGAACCTCTTCTCGCACTGGGGGCAGCTGAACGGTTTCTCCCCTGTATGGACCATCTGGTGCCTCTTCAGGTGGTCCTGGCGGGAGAACCTCTTCTCACACTGGGTACAGCTGAAGGGGTTCTCCCCTGTGTGGACCCTCTGGTGGATCTCCACCTTCTGCAGGCACCTGAAGCCTTTGTTACAGAACATGCAGAAGAATCGTTTCTCTTTACTATTGCCTGATGTGACTCCTCCTCCCTGAGCCTGGGCTCTAGCCCTGTTGTTTGAGTTCAATACCTGATCGAAATGGACACGGCCGTGTGAATCTGAAGGCCCCATCGACGTGGACACTGGATTGCGATCCCTGAACGCGTGTAAAGGAGAATTGGTTGTGACATTTAGATTTGTCTCTAAGCTTCCCCTGTAATCTAAGAAATCTCTGCCCTGCGAGTGTCCGTCTCCAAGGTGACTATCTGCATTCCATGTGGGAGGAGCATCGCCCTCTACTTTCACAGTCACCTCATCTACCACTATAACCTCCCCTTTCTTATCTAGGCACCCTTCGGAGTATATACTACTACTGTACCGGTTCCAGTCCCCTCTAGACAGATCAGTCTGGGTCTCTAAACCTAAGGATATGTTGCCAGGGACCATCTCTGTATCATAAGAACAAGACAGATCATCAACCCCAGTGTCTAACACGTCACCATCTCCACGGGAATGAACCGTCCTCTGGCTCTGATGAAATACTGGTAAGTAATCTGAGCCAGGAGCAGGAGGACAGACAAGTGGCCCCAGCACCAGTCTCTCTGGGTCTGATCTGTGGTCTGATCTGTGGTCAGACCCTGTGTGTAAGAGCCGGTGTGTTACAGTTAAAGTCTCGGCATCCGTCTCTGACTTGAGGGTGGCGTTCAGCATTCCACTGACCCCCGGGATGCTGCAACGGGTCCTAGACTGGGGCGCGGCGGTCAGGTCCTCTGTGGTTACAGGGGGCGCCACTCCAGCCGCTGCTCCAATCTGGATGTCTCTGCTGTGCTGTGGGTCCACCTCTCCTTCAGACCTCTCCTGCTTGACCCCAGGACCTGCAGCCTCCGCATCTACAGACTGACACAAGAACAGAGGAGGTTATAATCGGTACAATGGTTGAATTGGATGACAATGTCGTAGGGAAGTCTCACAAACTTCCCTAGGGCAGATACATATTGTTGTGAGCCAGTGAATAGCTGAGGGGAGCATTTCTGAAATGAACAAGTCACATTTGATGTACTGTAATTTTTTGTTACACTACTACACTAACCTCTATCACGATAACATGCTGGGTTGAGGTTCCACTCCCCTCATCTATAGATATGGGTTGGTCATTTCTCCATCCATTGTGTCCCGCTGGCTTTACAACATTCCTGTGGCCTCCAGTGAGATGTCCTTCACCTAAGAGAGTGATTGGGGGAAAGGGGTGGTTAAATTAAATCATGTGAATGCTCAAAGCTATATTATACGCTATTTACAGTCTACAATTGGCAGGAATGTAAGGTAACACTTCTCATAACTTGTTGACATACTATTTATTGATTATGTTCCATCCGTCACATTATTTTTAAAAGTAAGATAATAGTACATTCAGTAAATCAAGAATCTGGTTATAATATGAGTGTCTTTGTGCAATAAGAATTTGTTCTGAATTTGCCTGCCTCGTGAAATAAAAGTAAAATACAACAATGCGTAAGATAGCCAAGTAATCAGGGGAAGTATTGCATACTATCAAAAACTGAGCAAGACACAATTCCAGGTAACACTTATAAACGCATGCGAACCGGGTTCGAGAGCCCCCGCAGCCTTGGCCTTCTGCAAAATATACCTCTTGCAATTCCTCTGTATCGCTCTCGCATTGTCCTCTCTGCGCGCTCCCGTGCTACCTTCAGTTCCAGTAGCTGTAGTTTCCTCCTCAATGTCCTGTTTTCTTTCTGGCTTTGCGTTATTTCCAAACGAAACACTGCATAGTCGTCGTCTACGAGTTTACTGATCTCTGCCACGGCTGAATTCGCTAGAACCTCCATGATGGAGGCTATTTGAGTGTGAAAAACCATACAGTTAGCCATTGTTAGTTACCGTTAGCAGCTAACTAGCGTTGCCTAGATAACGTCAATCAACCAAGTCCTGTCTCCAACGCGAATTAAAGACTACATGGGGTAAATATGTGATGCTGTGCAGTTAAATTAGTAGTACTTTTAATTCACTTGGTGTTAATAAACGTAAAAATAGCAACAATAAAAACGCTAACGTAGAAATTGTTCTTGGTCATTGTTTCCTGTAGAGAAAGGATGTTATTGGTTAGGGTCATAGTGCAAATGGTGTGGCTAAATAAAAAGGTATGCGCTCTGTTCTTTGCAATACGGTACCAGAGATACTGGATATAATGACGAGATGCTTGTATCCCCGTCCTAACAGTGGGATTCGTTGTCCACAGAGCTGAACGGCAGACCGTCAAGCACCAGCCTTAACACGGAACCCAAACCGGCTGCGCGCGTGCACCATCGTGCATAAATGTATTTTGTCCCCCCACCAAACGCAATCACGACATGCAGGTTCAAATATCAAAACGAACTCGGAACCAATTACATTAATTTGGGGACAGGTGGAAAAGCTTTAAACATGTATGGCATTTAGCTAGCTAGCTTGCACATGCTAGCTAATTTGTCCTATTTAGCTAGCTTGCTGTTGCTAGCTAATTTGTCCTGGGATATAAACATTGAGTTGTTATTTTACCTGAAATGCACAAGGTCCTCTACTCTGACAATTAATACACACATAAAACGGTCATCCAAATCGTTTCTAGTCATCTCTCCTCCTTCCAGGGTTTTTCATCTTTGAACTTATATGGTGATTGGCATCTAAACCTTCATAGGATTACCACGATGACCGGCAAAACAGTTAGTCTTTCAATCATCCACGTGGGTATAACCAATGAGGAGATGGCATGTGGGTACCTGCTTCTATAAACCAATGAGGAGTTGGGAGAGGCAGGACTTGCAGTGCGATCTGTGTCAGAAATGTAATTTTAGCCCTTAGCAACATAGTTGCTTGTTGGCACGCGCGAGCAGTGGGGGTGCAATAATTGAATAACATGGATTTCTAAATGTATTTTGCAACGCGACGTGTCCGGTCTGGTCAGCATGTAATACCCTGACTACATCACTCACGCACGTGTTGCAAAATAAATAAGATAAGGCGAAGCTTTACCTAACAAAGACTTATAGATGACCTGGAGCCAATGGGTCTGGCGACTAATATGTAGCGAGGGCCAGCCGATTGGAGCATACAGGTCACAGTGGTGGGTGGTATATAGGGCTTTGGTGACAACGGATGGCACTGTGATAGACTGCATCCAGTTTGCTGAGTAGTGTTGAAGGCTATTTTGTAAATGACATCGCTGAAGTCGAGGATGGGTAGGATAGTCAGTTTCCATCCCAGAGCTAGCGCATCTAATTCAACTTGTCAACTAATCATCAAGCCCTTGACTAGGTGAATCATTTGAAATAGTTCATGGCTAAAACATTGAAACATCTGGGGTAGAGGTCGACCGATTAATCGGAATGGCCCGATTAATTAGGGCCAATTTCAAGTTTTCATAACAATCGGAAATCTGTATTTTTGGGCGCCGATTTTTTTTAAATGTTTTTTTTTTTACACCTTTATTTAACTAGGCAAGTCAGTTAAGAACACATTCTTATTTTCAATAACGGCCTAGGAACGGGGCAGAACGACAGATTTTTACCTCGTCAGCTTGGGGGATCCAATCTTGCAACCTTACAGTTAACTAGACCAACGCTCTAACCACCTGATTACATTGTACTCCACGAGGAGCCTGGCTGTTACGCGAATGCAGTAAGCCAAGGTAAGTTGCTAGCTAGCATTAAACTTATCTTATATGGTTTAGAGAGAAATAGTCGACGCGTTATCCCGTGTAAATCTCACTAGGATAAGGTAACGTTTGTCAACATACTTTCATCTTAATCCACTCTACAAAAAATGATCTTCGCTTATATTTAGCCAATATTGATCAGAGTTACCTTGTCCTATGGATATCTACACAGTTATAAAATTGGCAAGGTGGTGTAAACCTACACAAAACACAGACCTTATTTTAAGGGAATCTAAAAATATCCTATGGAATAAATTAATGAAGGAACCGCTTTTCAGATTTTGAAGGTGTCATGGGAATTATGACTTTCACTTTGGTAGTCAATTCTTACCATGCCCATTATTAAAATAGTATTTCCTGCGTATAGAAATTACAGTTTTTGTTTTCAACATTCATCACAGGTAACTTAAACTCTATTTTTATTCAAACAGTTGAGAGTATTTGTCTCCTAAGCAGACTCTTCAGTATCATTGTCACTTCAGAGCTGTGTGTGTGTGTTTTACAGATGGCAGAGAAAAGCAGAGCACCAGTGTGGGACTATTACATGGAATTGGCACCTGGGAAAGCAAGGTGTCTTATTTGTGATAAAGATGTAAGCATGGGGTCAGCAACGGTTAATCAAAAAATACCACCAACCTGTGGAATCACCTTAAGAACACCCATCCAAAAGCCCATAATATGTATTATATTAAGTTAAAATAAAAGTGTTCATTCAGTATTGTTGCAATTGTAATTATTACAAAAATGTGTGTGTGTATATATATATATATATATAAAAAGAGCATTTTTTTTAAATGGCCGATTAATCGGTAGCGGCCTTTTTTTTGTCCTCCAATAATCGGTATCGGCGTTGAAAAATCATAATCGGTCGACCTCTAATCTGGGGCTCCCTGAGAGGTTTGAGAACCACTGGGCTAACCTAACCAGGTAAATCTTCAGACCCTAGTTGGAGGGTAGTAATAAATCAGCTGTAAAACGGTTTTATATGAGCTATGATGGGACCAGATTGTTTCTAATCAAGTCATATGGTTTAAAAAAAATAGGCATCTGCGATTGGACAATAGAAGTAACAGGGCTGAGTTTGCTTTAAGCAGTGTGGCATTGTGTCGGCATTTGCATCTGTAGTTAAAAAGTTACTCACACAGTATGTCATCACTATTGTGTTGATTGATTCCAGGCAATAACTTTGGATTGATAAGGTCTAGACAATTCACCCGAAGTTTGAATATAAACTAAATTTGATCACATTCACATTTTTTCTTAACACAAATAAATAGGCCTATTTTAGGCTAGAAATTCATAGCTTAAGATATAAATACACATTATCGCTTTGTTTCCCCTGGCAGGAGGGGATCAGAGCCTATAGGCTTCTCTAGGCTACCTGAAGCTGTGGCTGTTATCAGTAGGCTACAGTTGATCAGACTGAAACACAGATTAATTGTGCACAAGTTGTCAAATCATGAAGCATATCAGTGTAAACAACAGTACTTTGTCCCTATTTTCAATGCTTTTCTGTCTATTTTTTATCACACTGAATCAAAAGTGTTGTGGCATATGCCAGCTCACCACACGTTTGCAGACTATGCCTATTTTTGCAACACGGATAGATGCTACAAATGAATAAACATATTCAATATATATGTTCTATACTATCTCGAGATGTAGAGTTAATATCTTGACATTTTGAGACAGTATACATTTGGTATTTTTTGGGGGTGGCGGGAATGGGCTTCCAAACCTTTCTGCCACTCGATGAGTCATGTACAATTGGCAGCATCATGTTTTACTGGACTTACACTGCCGTTCAAAAGTTTGGAGTCACTTAAAAATGTCCTTGTTTTTTAAGAAAAGCACATTTTTGGTCCCTTAAAAGAACATCAAATTGATCAGAAATACTGTGTAGGCATTGCTAATGTTGTAAATCACTATTGTAGCTGGAAATGGCAGATTTTTAATGGAATATCTACATACAGTTGAGGTTAGAAGTTTACATACACTTAGGTTGGAGTGATTAAAACTTGTTTTTCAACCACCACAAATTTCTTGTTAAAATTTGTTAGGGCTAGGGGTTCTGCTAGATATTTTCTAGAAATATTTAACTTTCATACATTCACAAGTGCAATAAACCAAATTAAAGCTTAACTTCCTGTTAATCTACCCATCGTGTCCGATTTCAAAAAGGCTTTACAGCGAAAGCACACCATATGATTATGTTAGGTCAGAGCCTAGTCACAAAAACACATACAGCAAAATTCCAGCCAAAGAGAGGAGTCACAAAAAGCAGAAATATAGATAAAATTAATCACTAACCTTTGATGATCTTCATCAGATGATACTCATAGGACTTCATGTTACACAATACATGTATGTTCTGTTCGATAAAGTTCATATTTATTTCCAAAAATCTCAGTTTACATTGGCGCGTTATGTTTAGTAATGTTGTGCCTCGAAAACATCCGGCGAATTTGCAGAGAGCCACGTCAATTTACAGAAATACTCATAACAGCAATGCCAACTGAATATGTTTGTGTGTGTATATGCATGTGTACAAACACCTGCACGGCATCATTTTCAGGCAAACCGGCATTAGCTGTAAAAACACTGCCCCTCAGTGTCATTCAAACATACTTTTTATTATGTTTTATTTGGACTTTATTTTTTACTTTTATCTTTGACCATCATTCTATCTCCCGCACAGAAACTCCCACTTGTCCCCAATTCCACATCCCAACCCTCAGCCCATCGCACCTATCTCTGATGGCCACCCTCTTCGGATTTCTACGCAACATATATCTTTCAACTGTGCTGTAATGTTTAACGTACAATTTCAATCTATCTAACCGAATAGAATCCACAGATTGCGAGTTGAAGATAAATACTTCAATTGACCGACCCAGTATTAGTAATTGACCGACCCGGTCTCTCCAGATCTCCTAACAGTTCTATTTCTAGGGTCAATTTTAGATCGATGTTATGCATTTTCAGCCATTCCTGAACCTGAGACCAGAAACAGGCTACCTGAGGGCAATACCAAAATAAATGGTCAATTGATTATGTATCCTCATAACAAAATCTGCAGAACTTTGATGATTTTATGCCCTAAATATTCAACATTTTGTTGGTGGCAAGAATTCTATATAATAATTTTACCTGAAAAACATGAAGTCTTGAATCTTCTGCTGTTTTCTATAACAACTCATACACCCTGTACCATGGAATCGGTACATCAAACATCTCAAACTATTTTGCAATCTGTATGGCACAATTATCAACATCCTGGTCCTCAAATGAAACTGGTATACTTTCCTATTTATGCTATTTTTATTCCTCTGCCAGTTTTGAATCTTTATATTGGGCAGACAGACCAGTTCCCTACCTCCTCCTGCTGCCACCCGCCTCCTCCGTTTTTGGGCTAATGCTGTAATCAATTGGTAGTACTCGTGGATTGAGTAGACCTTCCCGTACAATTCTGATAACTCCATGAAGGACATAACTCTACCATTCCAATTTACAATATCACTTAAGAACAAAATACCCTTTTCAAACATCTTTCCCATAAATACAGGTATTTTATCAACCAGCACATTTGAGTTCAGCCATAATATTTGTTCTATCTTTTCAGGGGGATGAAAATGACATTGTAGCCAGCTCTGCAATGCTTGTTTGAATAGGAGAGATACTTTGAAAAAAGTATCATTTTCATTTAATAGAAAATGAAACATGGCAATCTGCACAAAGGCAAAAAGGCGATTTTTAAACAATGGATGAGCTTTTCTTAGTAATCTACTTGAGAACCATTTAGGCTTCAAGTAAAACTTTTGAATAGGTGAAGCTTTTGGAGAGGTTTAGTGCTTTTATATTTAATCATCTCAACCCACCCAATTCATATTCATTATATAGACAGGCATGCTTTATTTTGTCTAGTTTAGCGTCCCAGATAAAGCTAAATATATTTTGTTCATATGATTTGAAAAACTAATCCTCAGGAGTAGGCAGCTACATAAGTAAGTGAGTAAAATGAGACATGACAAAGGAGTTAAACAGGGCAATTTTTCCATAGACAGGTATTTACCTCTCCATGGTTGCAGGATCTTGTCTATTTTTACAAGTTTTCAATTGAAATTCATTGTGGAGAGCTTATTTATATATTTTGTGATATGACTACCAAGTATGTCTACTTCACCATCAGCCCATTTTATAGGTAAAGGGTAATGTAACAGTTGTATTTTTTAAAGATCCAATACATAATATTGTACACTTATCATAATTAGGTTTTAGTACAGAAAAAGAGTACAGAAAAGTTATCTAGCTCTTCAACGAGACATTGCAGGGATCTAGCTTGCGGACTTAATATAAAACTTGAGTAATCTTTTTTTTTTAAACCTTGGATTTCCTCTAATGTTGTTATTGGATTTGATTTTAATAGCTAGCATTTCGATGGTCATGACGAGTAGATATGGTGATAGCAGACACTCTTGTTTAACTCCTCTTGACAATTCAAAACTCTGAGAAGTAGCCCATATTTACTATTTTACACCTGGGGTGCTATACATAATTTTTACACATTTTATAAGAGAATCACCAAATTGAAAAATATCCAGGCATTTATAAATAAAATCCAGTCTTTATCAAATGCCTTTTCAAAATCCGCTATAAATACCAGGCCTGGTTTCTTAGATGTTTCATGATGCTCTATTATTTCTAGTAGTTGTCGTATATTATCTCCAATGTATCATCCATGTAAAAAACCTGTCTGATCAGGATGAACAATACCTGGTAAAAAAAACAAGTTTAATTCTGAGTGCTATGCATTTCGCTAGTATTTTTGCATCACAACATTGAAGTGTAAGGGGCCTCCAGTTTTCTAGATAGACTGGGTCTTTATATTTGCCATCTGGGTCTTGTTTTAATAATAGAGAAATCAGACCTTCCTGCTGAGTACCTGACAGACTACCATTTCTATAGGAGTAGTTAAAACAATCTAACAATGGAGCTTTTAGTATATCAAAAAAGGCTTGATATACCTCTACCGGTATGCCATCAAGCCCTGGGGTTTTTCCAGACTGAAAGGATTTAATAGCCTCAAAAAGTTCTTCCTCTGTAATTTGGCCTTCGCAGGGATTTTTCTGTACATTTGTTCATTTTCCATTTTTTATATTATTTGGAAAGATTTCCTTTCCGTAATCTTCATTTAGTGGGATAGGGTGGGACGGAAAAGAGAACATCTGCCTAAAATAATTAGCTTCCTCTTTTAAAATATCATTTGAAGAATCACAATGACTCAGTCTTCAGTAACGAGTTTCTGCAAATGATTTTTGTTAGCATTCCTGTATTGGAGATTCAAGAAGAAATGTGTGCATTTTTCTCCATATTCCATCCAGTTTGCTTTATTTTTGTAATAGATCACATTAGATCATTCTTGAATAAGTTCCTCGAGTTCATTTTGTTTTTCCTCCAACTTAGTTTGTATCTCTGTAGTATTGTTTTTATTGCTATCTACCTGTACTATTAGTTCATGGATTTCCCTTGTTAGTCTTGTCTTGTTAGTCCAGAAACGTATTTTTTTTATTATTGATGAATATTGAATTGAATGACTCCTGAAGGTACATTTAAAGGTATCCCAAACAATAAGGGGATTTGCTGAACCTATATTATACTGGAAAAATTCAGTTATAAATTATTTTGTCTTAGTTAAAAAATAAGTTGTCCTCCAGTAAACTTTGATTAAATTTCCAATATCCCCGTCCAAGTGGAAAATATATTAGAGTTGTGTGAATGCCAATTAGATGATGATCCGATCGCATTCTATCTCCTATTAACACTTTTTAAACTTTTGATGCAAGAGAGAAAGATACAAGAATGTAGTCAAGATGACTAGCTTGATTAAGTCTCCTCCATCGGGGTTTTTTAGTCTCCAAATATCCACTATTTCTAATGTGTCCATGGTATGTGGGATTTCCTTAAGGGCATGGCGGTGATAGTTTTGTAGAGTGATCACCTTTACGGTCCATTTAGGTACTTAACACTGTGTTATAGTCTCCTACCATATGCTTGTTTTTATTGTTCCCCTCTAATCAGAGACCGATTTAGCACACCAAGTGGGTCCAATTAAGTATCCGGTAGAACAAAACCAGCAGACTCCTGACCTCGTAGGGTAAGAGTTGAATACCCCTGATCTACAGCCTCCACAATCATCATCGTTGCCACGTTTCTATAGAGGGAGAATTGACTGGTACATCGTGGTAGGAACTGAACTGAGATAATTGAGTGCGCTCAAATGTTATTTTCTATTCATTTTTTACTAACCTAATTGGCACAGTGAAAAGAAGGATGCCTGTACAGAATAAAAAAACATGCATCCTGTTTGCAACAAGGCACTAAAGTAATACTGCAAAAGATATGGCAAACCAATTCACTTTTTTCCTTTTAAAACAGAGGTATGTTTGGGGAAAATCCAATACAATACATTACTGGGTACCACTGTCCATATTTTCAAGCATAGTGGTGGCTGCATCATGTTATGGGTATGCTTGTAATTGATAAGGACTAAAAGAGAAACGGAAGTTAAGAGTTAAGTACAGGCTGCATCATGTTCTAGATATATTTATTTGATCATTTAAAACACAATACAACCACATGTGGATAATGCATTTAAAATCATTGAGGATGACACAAAAAAGTTTGAAAATGTATTTCCATTGTCGTCCTCTTAAATAAATGTCTCAAACAATTTTACTAACATAACATGGCCTACACAGTAGACCTAGCCTACTAGGAATACTTGGGTTACAGATTTAATAATGAATACATTTTTTGAACTTTTGCAGTGCTTTTCGAAGACTCTCAAAGCGTATAAAAAGTAAAACAAACAAAAAATGTAAATGATGGAGATTAAAAGCCTCAGGCAGCATGGGATGAAGTTGAGGCAGTTTGGGCTTTAGTGTCAGTGGAAAGGCAGTGGAGGGGGCATCGATGGGACAGACACGGTGAAACAAAGACAGTCTGAAGAAACAGGCCCAGAGCTCTTCAACAGCCTACCGCACCTCACCTCACCTCTGGTCAATCATTCCATTGGAGCGGCTTCTCTGGTACTCCATTGCCAGGAATGTAGCACCCACCTGGTTGATGCCACGGCTGCTGAAAAGCACACAAAAAGCCACCGCATCTTGGCAGTGGTTAGGAGCATTCCCTGAACTTCCTCTGTTACTTCTGGACACAGCATACAGTCCTTGTTGTAATATTTCCGAACAGATTAAACAAAAAGTCACATTATTTGAATCCAAACAGCCAGCTAGCTAGCTATCAAGCCAAAATACTTTTCATCGCGATCCTGCAACTCTGAGAGTCAAGACCATATGATATAGTGATCAAACCCTAGAACAGCCAAAACAAAAATAAATATAAAAATGAAGAAAAAAAATATGTACAATATTCACAGAACTCTCTTCCTAGGCTTATGGGTATGCTTGTAATTGTCAAGGACTGGGGAGTTTATCAGGAGAAAAAATAACAGAATGTTGTCTAGCTATGATCAACAACCAACTTGACAGATCTTGAAGAATTTTGAGAAGAATAAATGGGCAAATGTTGCACAATCCAGGTGTGGCATGCGCTTAGAGACTTACCCATAACTATAATTGCTGCCAAAGGTGATTCTAACATGTATTGACTCAGGAGGTTGAATACTAATCTAATAAAGATAGTGTTATTTTTCTTTTTTTAAAACAAATTTTAGTAAAAAAAAAATCACTTTAACATGTTTTTTTGTGTAGATCATTGACAAAAAAATCACAATTAAATTAATTTTAATCCCACTTTGTAACAACAAAATGTGTAAAAAGCCAAGGGTTGTGTATACTGTATTTATGGCACTGTATATATATATATATATATATATATGGGTATGCTTATATATATATATATATCTTATACTGTATATTACACAATGCCTGGATGCAAAATTCTACCCAGGAATATTAAACGCTGAAATCTGTTACTCTCGTGATTCTCAATGCATCTGTGGGTCTTTTTTGTTGACAGCAATGAAAATTCAAGTTTGTCTTTAAAACAGGGTTTGATCTAAACTATCGAGTGGAATGGTTACTTTCTTTGTTATACAGTGGAACGGTTTTTCTGCTGGTGTATCGTGAGGCAGCTCCTCTCTGAGAACCTCTTCCCGCAGTGCGTACAGGTAAAGGGTCTCTCTCCTGTGTAGACCTTCAGGTCCATCTTAAGCTGGTGCTGGCGTGAGAACCTCTTCGCACAGCTAAATGGTTTCTCCCCTGTGTGGACCCTCTGGTGCCTCTTCAAGCTGCCAGCCTGGGCAAAGTGCATGATGACTCCTTGCTGTCCCCAGTCCATCTGACTGTGCTGCTGCTCCAGTTTCAACTGTTCTGCCTTATTATTATTCGACCATGCTGGTCATTTATGAACATTTGAACATCTTGGCCATGTTCTGTTATAATCTCTACCCGGCACAGCCAGAAGAGGACTGGCCACCCCACATAGCCTGGTTCCTCTCTAGGTTTCTTCCTAGGTTTTGGCCTTTCTAGGGAGTTTTTCCTAGCCACCGTGCTTTTACACCTGCATTGCTTGCTGTTTGGGGTTTTAGGCTTGGTTTCTGTACAGCACTTTGAGATATCAGCTGATGTACGAAGGGCTATATAAATAAATTTGATTTGATTTGACACTGGATACAGCTAAAGGCTTTCACCCCTGTGTGGACCCTCTGGTGCCTCTTCAGGTTGCCAGCCATGGCAAAGTCCATGTGACACTGGGTACAGCTGAAGGATTTCTCCCCTGTGTGAACTCCTTGGTGGATCTCCACCTTCTGCGAGCAACTGAAGCCTTTGTTACAGAACATGCAGAGCATCCGTTTCTCTTTAATATTGCCTGATGTTGCTCCCCCTCCCTGAGCCTGCTCTCTAGCCCTGTAATTTGAGTTCAATACCTGATCGAAAAGGACGTGGCCATGTGAATCAGAAGGCCCCATCGACGTAGACACTGGGTCGCGATCCCTGGACGTGTGTAAAATATATTTCGATTTGTCTATGCGCATTCCATGTGGAAGGAACGTCACCCTCCACTTTCACAGTCACATCATCTACGATCAGACCCTCCCCTTTCTTATCTAGGCACCCTTCAGAGTATACACTACTACTGTACCGGTTCAAGTCACCTCTAGATGGATCAGTGTGTGTCTTTAAACCCAAGGGCATGCCAGGGTCCATCTCTGTGGTATAAGAACAAGACGGATCATTGCCAGTCTCGTCACCGAAATCTCGATGGGAATGAACTTTCCTCAGGCTTGTGCTATTGTAAAGTAAATACTCTGAGCTGGGAGCAGGACAGCCCAGTTGGTGAGTAAATACCTTCGTGTTACAGTTAAAGTTTTTGTGTCTGTCTCTAGAGGGGGTAGTCCATCCTCTCCAGTCTGGATGTCTCTGCTGTGCCGTGGGTCCTCTTCTCCTTCAGACCTCTTCTGCTTGACCCCAGGACCTGCAGCCTCTGCATATGCATACTGACATAAGAAGAGAGGAGGTTATTACCAGTACATGAGTTGAATTGGATAACAATGTCGTAGGGAAGTCTCACAAGCTCCACTATGGCAGATAAGAGGATGTACATGTAAGACAGTGAATAGCTGAGGGGAGCCTTCCTGAAATAAACTGGCCACATTTGATTTACAAAGTAACACATTTTAATGTAACACTATTCCACTAACCTCTATCACAATAATGTGCTGGGTTGAGGTTCCACTCCCCTCATCAACAGTGATTGGTTGGTCATCTCTCCATGTATTGTGTTCCACTGGCTTCACAAAGCTCCTGTGGCCTCCAGTGAGATGTCTTTCACCTGAGAAAATTATTGGGGAAAAAGAGATGGTTAGGTCAGCTACTGTCAATGGTACATTTTACACTGTTTACAGTTTTGACACTGTCTAGAAATTGCAAGGATGTAAGGTAACACTTCTTATAACTTATTGATATACTATTTATTGATTGATGTATTATGTTCCATTGCATCACTTTGTTTTCATTCAGTAAATAATAGGAAATGCCATAAATCAAGAATCTGATTCAAATATGCTAATGTCTTTGTGCAAGATATTAATCAGGCGAATTATTGCATATATTCCTAAAACTGACCAAGACTCAATTCTGGTTAACACATCTGATCACATGCTAAGTTGAACGGGGCGACAGGCCGTGCAGCCTCCGCCTTCTTCAAAATGTACCTCTTGCCATTCCTCTGTATCGGTCGAGGATCTTGACACTACTGGCGAGGACGCGCTCCCGTGCCACCTTCAGTTCCAGGTGTTTCCTCCGCAATGCCCTGTTTTCTTTCTGGCTTTGAGTTATTTCGAAACGAAACACTACATAGTCGTCGTCTACGAGTTTACAGATCTCTTCCACTGCAGCATTTGCTAGCACCTTCATGATGGAGGATATTTGAGTGTGAAAAACCATACAGTCAGCCATTGTTAGCTAACGTTAGCAGTTAGCTAGGGTTACATAGATAACATCATCAACCAAGTCCTTAACCCGAATTAGACACGATATGTGTTAAGTATGTGACGCTGTGCAGTTAAATTGGTCATTTTAAGTTTCAGGGTTTAAATAAACGTCTAAATAACAACAAAAACACTAACGTAGAAATTGTTCTTGGTCACTTCACTTCCGTTTATTTATTTTTCTTCATGCAAGTTTCCAGCAGACTAGACGGTGTACTGCGAATTGCTGTTTCTCTCAGGTCGTAATGCGAATTAATAAGAGCCTCACACCAGTAGGTGCAGGCCGGTGGAATAGAGAAACGACAACAGCTTCCTTGTTATTTCGCTGTGCCTATCATTTGAGCTCAAAATTGTTATAAGCGAAAATGCGGTTACCCAACTCAGTCAGCTCACAGAAAAATGTCCTCCTATCCTCAGCATACCACCAACAATATAACAGGACATACTTCAATCTCTACCTTGCCACATTCCCATCTGGGTGTTTCCTCACTAACAATAACCCATTTCCCAATCCACAATGACCCAACCTCAGCCTTGTCAACAAAACTGCATCCCTCCTTTCACTCCCCAGATACCTATTGACCTTCCTCACAGAATTCTGGATAGAGAAAAACTGCCTTCCTCTCTCTCCCACTCACCTTGCCACTCCTGGGTCAATCCCTCTGCTGTGATGCTCCTACACCCCCCCTAATGGGACCACCACTTCTACCTCCTCCCTCTTCAGAGCTGCCTTCGCTACCTTATCTCCTGCCTCATTTCCCCCAACCCCAACATGAGCTGGGACCACTGTTCCCTTAATTTCTGGGGGGCACTGAAGACATTTCAGTTCGTGGGGATGGAAACTTGAATGTTGTGAGAATTTAGTGCATTTGCAGTGAACATCAATGCCGTACCTGCTTTAAGTTGCAGTTTTAGACTATTAAATCGGCTGTTGTGGCTATTTGAACATAATGTGCTCCTATCAGTGGCCTTCCAACAAAACCAATGTTGCAATAACATTTTCACATGGAAATAGCTTTTGATTTTTATGATATTTGAATTTATTATGGATCCCAATTAGCTGCTGCCTCTTCCTAGGGTCCAGCAAAATGAAGGCAGTTATACAATTAAAAAAACATTATAATACATTCATAACAGATTTCACAACACACTAAGTGTGTGCCCTCAGGCCTCTACTCCACTACCACATATCTACAACACAAAATCCATGTGTACGTGTGTGTGTAGTGCGTATGTTATCATGTGTGTATGTGTTTATGGCGGCAGGTAGCCTAGTGGTTAGCGCGTTGGGCTTGTAACCGAAAGGTTGCAAGATCAAGTCCCAGAGCTGACAAGGATCTGTTGTTCTGCCTTTGAACAAGGCAGTTATTAACCCACTGTTCCTAGGCCCCCCCCCAAAAAACATGTGTGCCCATGTCTCTTCGCTGTCCCATAAGGTGTATTCCTATCTGTTTTTTTAAATCAAATTTTACTTTTCGCATCAGTTCCTTGATGTAGACAGAGTTCAGTAGTCATGGCTCTATGTAGTACTGTGTGCCTCCCATAGTCTGTTCTGGACTTGGGGATTGTGAAGAAATCTCTGGTGGCATGTCTTGTGAGGTAGGCATGGGTGTCCGAGCTGTGTGCCAGTAGTTCAAACAGACAGCTCGATGCATTCAACATGTGTAACGGTTTTCTTGTGTCGAAGGAGAGGCGGACCAAAACGCAGTTTTGTTATTATTCATGGTTCTTTAATAAAGAAACTATACATGAATAGACTAACAAAACCAAGAAATGTGAAAAACCAAAACAGCCCTATCTGGTACAAACACAGAGACAGGAACAATCACCCACCAAAACCCAACACCAAACAGGCTACCTAAATATGGTTCCCAATCAGAGACAATGACTAACACCTGCCTCTGATTGAGAACCATATCAGGCCAAACATAGAAATAGACAAACTAGACATGTAACATAGAATGCCCACTCAGATCACACCCTGACCAAACAAAACATAGAAACATACAAAGCAAACTATGGTCAGGGTGTGACAGTACCCCTCCCCCAAGGTGCGGACTCCGGCCGCAAAACCTGAACCTATTGGGGAGGGTCTGGGTGGGCATCTGTCCGCGGTGGCGGCTCTGGTGCTGGACGTGGCCCCCACTTCACCATAGTCTTAGTCCACCCCATTGTCCGCTTCCGTGGCCTCCTAACCACGGCGACCCTTCTAAATGACCCCACTGGACAGAGGGGCAGCTCGGGACAGACTGGCGGCACTGGCAGCTCCTTGCAGACTGGCGGCACTGGCGGCTCCTTGCAGACTGGCGGCTCCTTGCAGACTGGCGGCACTGGTGGTGCTGGGCAGACTGGCGACTCTGATGGCGCTGGGCAGACGGGAAGCTCCGGCAACGCTGGAGAGGAAGGCTCTGGCAGCGCTGGACTGAGTAGCTCTGGCGCCTCTGGAATGAGGGGCTCTAGCGCCTCTGGACTGAGGGGCGGGAGCTCTGGCAGTGCCAAACAGGCGGGAGACTCCGGCTGCGCTGGAGAGGAGGAATGCTCCGGCAGCGCTGAACAGGCGGGAGACTCCGGCAGCGCTGGAGAGGAGGAAGGCTGCGGTAGCGCTGGACAGGCGGGGCGCACTGGTGGTACTGGGCCGAGGACACGCACAGGAAGCCTGGTGCGGGGAGCTGCCACCGGAGGGCTGGTGTGTGGAGGTGGCACAGGATGGACCGGACCGTGAAGGCGTACTGGAGATCTTGAAAGCAGGGCTGGCACCAACCGCCCTGGCTGGATCTTCACCCTAGCCCGGCAGATGTGGGAAGCTGGAATGTAGCGCACCGGGCTAAGCACGCGTACTGGGGACAACGTGCGAACCACCGCATAACACGGTGCCTGACAAGTGCCACGCCCGCCACGGTTAGCACTGCTAGGAGCACTGTAGTGCTGAGATGGCACAGGACGTGCAAGGCTAGGGAGATGCACAGGAGGCCTGGTGCGTGAGGCTGGCACAGTCTTCACCAGACAACTAGCACGCACCTCAGAATGAGTATGGAGAGCTGACCCAGGTGCCATTAAATCCCTGACACGCTCCGTCGGGCGAAAGTCGTGCCTCACGCACCAAACCAGCAACTCCCTCATAGCTCTCTCCTCCAATTTCCCCATTAACTCCTTCACAGTCTCTGCTTCGCTCACCTCCAACACCAGCTCTGATTCTGATCTCCTCCTTGGCTCCTAACGATAAACAGGGGGAGTTGGCTCAGGTCTGACTCCTGACTCTGCCACACTCTCCCTGTGCCCCCTCCCCAATACATTTTTGGGGCTGACTCTCGGGCTTCCGTCCGCGCCGCCGTGCTTGTCTCTCCAACTCCATTCTCCTATACCCCTCTTCGCACTGCTCCAGCGAATCCCAGGCGGGCTCCGGCACTCTCCCTGGGTCGACCGCCCACCTGTCTATTTCCTCCCAAGTCGTATAATCCAGACTTTGTTGCTCCTGCTGCCGCTGCCTGTCACCCCGCCACTTGGTCCTATTGTGGTGGGTGATTCTGTAACGGTTTTCTTGTGTCGAAGGAGAGGCGGACCAAAACGCAGCGTGGTTATTATTCATGGTTCTTTAATAAAGAAACTATACATGAATAGACTAACAAAACCAAGAAATGTGAAAAACCAAAACAGCCCTATCTGGTGCAAACACAGAGACAGGAATAATCACCCACCAAAACCCAACACCAAACAGGCTACCTAAATATGGTTCCCAATCAGAGACAATGACTAACACCTGCCTCTGATTGAGAACCATATCAGGCCAAACATAGAAATAGTCAAACTAGACATGTAACATAGAATGCCCACTCAGATCACACCCTGACCAAACAAAACATAGAAACATACAAAGCAAACTATGGTCAGGGTGTGACAACATGTCAATACCTCTCACAAATACAAGTAGTGAATGAAGTCAATCTCTCCTCCACTTTGAGTGAGATTGACATGCATATTATTAATGTTAGCTCTCTGTGTACATGCAAGGGCCCGCCATGCTGCAATGTTCTGAGCCAATATAGCCTACATTAGCCTATGTGGTGTTTTTTTTTTTTAACTAGACCTACAAGGACATTTTATTGATCTGACAGTATTTTTAATGTAGAGATTCCGGTAAAAATCTTTGTTTCCTACCAATTATTATTGGATTATTCACCATGGTAACCAGTTAGTATAAAAACAGAATTAGCAGTTATTTCTCGGTTTTCAGTCAGCTTTCGTGGAGACCAGACTGTTTTTCCTTTGCAGGGATATTTGTACGTTTTTGACCAAATGTAAGTCAGAACAAATACTTATTTCACTTTTATAATATTCCTGTTGTTATATGTAAAAACAAGTCATTTGTGTGTAGTGGGGGAACTTTCTTCACCAGTTCTCTTGCCATTTTGTACTATTATGTGATTAGCCTATTCAAGTTGGTTTAGCTCATGTTAATTCTCCTGTGAGGGATTATGGTGTGTTATTTTTCTCTTATTGTAAATTGTGTCTAGAGATTGCTGACACTACTGAATACACAATATGTTTGGTTATTGAAAAGGTATTTCACAGCGGTTTAGATGGTACAATGATTCTCTACACTATACATTGCTTGTTTTGTCACCGAAACTGAAACTAGGAGAACTATTAGAATTTTAGCAACCAGTAAATGGCAGTGCGATTTCTGCATATTGCATTGTAACATTGTTTATTGAATTTACATTGTAGTAATTTTATATTTTATCCTGTTTCCCCCCCACAGACCACATGTATACACGGTTTCATCATTAAAACACCTTGACTAGGCTTCTGTGTCTCATCACTCTTTGACCAGAGTGCAGTCCGGTATTCGTTTACTCTGTGCCTAACCACACATTAGACTTATTTATCTCAGCCTCATGGCAAAATGTGAACAAAAACATGAGATGAGCTATAAAACAGCAACAACATTTTTTTGTATCTATGCCTCATGACAAAATGTGTAGAATAGCATTATAAAACTGCACATTTTTCTCTCTGCACCATGACAAAATGTGTTAAAATGGAGTAAGTTAACTGATTCTCCCCAATCCCCCCGAGGTTTGTGTCCCTGGGCCCCAAATGCATAGTCCGGTCCTATGCTTGTGGGCTACCAATCAATAGAATTCTACTCCTATGTGCTCTGCCAACAATACAATCACAGACTCAATCTGGCAAAGTTATATTTGTTTTGTTGCATTGAAAGGGCTCTGATATTATGTTGAAGATATCCCTCTAGTGGTGTGGGGGCTGTGCTTTGGCAAAGTGGGTGGGGTTGTATCCTGCCTGTTTGGCCCCGTCCGGGGGTATCGTCGGACGGGGCGGGGCCACAGTGTCTCCCGACCCCTCCAGTCTCAGCCTCCAGTATTTATGCTGCAGTAGTTTGTGTCGGGGGTCTAGGGTCAGTCTGTTATATCTGGAGTATTTATCCTGTCTTATCTGGTGTCCTGTGTGAATTTAAGTATGCTCCCTCTAATTCTAATTCTCTCTCTTTCTCTTTTCTCCCTGAGGACCTGAGCCCCAGTACCATGCCTTAGGACTACCTGGCCCGATGACTCTTTGCTGTCCCCAGTCCACCTGGTCGTGCTGCTGCTCCAGTTTCAACTGTTCTGCCTGCGGCTATGGAACCTTGACCCGTTCACTGGACGTGCTACCTGTCCCACACCTGCTGTTTTCGACTCTCTCTCTACCGTACCTGCTGACTCTAGCGCTGACTAATCGGCTATGAAAAGCCAACTAACATTTACTCCTGAGGTGCTGACCTGTTGCACCCTCTACAACCACTGTGATTATTATTATTATTTGACCCTGCTGGTCATCTATGAATATTTGAACATCTTGGACCTCTCAAAGCCTGGTTTCTTCCTAGGTTCCTGCCTTTCTAGAGTTTTTCCTAGCCACCGTGCTTCTACATCTGCATTGTTTGCTGTTTGGGGTTTTAGGCTGGGTTTCTGTATAGCACTTTGTGACATCGGTTGATGTTAAAAGGGCTTTATAAATACATTTGATTGATTGATCTGTAAGGTCCCTCAATCGAGTAGTGAATTTCAAGCACAGATTCAACCATGAAGACCAGGGAGGTTTTTTCAATGCCTTGCAAAGAAGGGCACCTATTGGTAGAATTGTAAAATAAAAAAGCAGTCGCTGAATATCTCTTTGAGCACGATGAAGTTATTAACTACACTTTGGATGGTGCATCAATACACCCAGACACGACAATGAAACAGGCGTCCTTCCTAACTCAGGTGCCGGAGAGGAAGGAAACTGCCCTGGGATTTAACCATGAGGCCAATGGTGATTTTAAAACAGTTAAGAGTTTAATGGTTGTGATAGGAGAAAACAGAGGATGGATCAACAACATTGTAGTTACTCCATAATATTAACCTAAATGACAGAGCGAAAAGAAGAAAGCTTGTACAGAAAAATATATATATTCCAAAACATGCACCCTGTTTGCAACATGGCACTTCAGTAATAAACTTTGCCCTGAATACAAAGCGTTTTGTTTGGGGCAAATCAAACACAACATATCACTGAGTACCACTATTTTCAAGCATAGTGGTGGCTGCATCATGTTATGGGTATGCTTGTCATTGGCAAGGACTAGGGAGTTTTTTGGGTGGAAAATAAAGTAGTTGAATGGAAGTAATGAAATAGGCATTTGTGATCCCTTATTGATGTAACTTGTTAAATCTACATCAATCAGTGTAGATGAAGGGAAGGAAAACAGTTAAAGAAGAAATTTTAAGCCTCGAGGCAATTGAGACAGGGAATGAGCAAGACAAAATATTTAGGTGCCTTTAAATGGGGTATGTAGGTGCACTGGTTTGTGTCAAGAACGGCAACGCTGATGTGTTTGTCTGTGTGTATCAAGAATGGTCCACCACAAAAAAACTTGACACAAATGTGGGCCAGCATCCCTGTGAAATGCTTTCGACATCTTGTAAAGTCCATGTCCCGACGAATTGTGTCTGTGCTGAGGGCAAAAGGGGTTGGTACAACTCATTATTAGGAAGGTGTTCTTAAAGTTTCATACACTCAGTGTATATCACACAATGCCTGGATGCAATATTCAACACTGAAATCTGTTACACTCATCATTCCAAAAGAATCTGTGGATCTTTTCCACTGACAACAATACCAATTTCTCTTTGCGCAGGGTTTCATCTAAACTTCAGAGGATATCGAGTGGAATAGTTACTTTCTATGTTAAAGAGTGGAATGGTTTTTCTGCTGGTGTATACTGAGGTAGCTCCTCTCTGAGAAGCTCTTCCCGCAGTGTGTACAGGCAAACTGCTTTTCTCCCGTGTGGACCTTCAGGTGCATCTTCAGGTTGCCAGCCAGGGCGAAGCGCATGTCACACTGGGTACAGCTGAAGGGTTTCTCCCCTGTGTGGACCCTCTGGTGCCTCTTCAGGTCACCAGCCTGGGAGAACCTCTTCTCACACTGGGGGCAGCTGAATGGTTTCTCCCCTGTGTGGACCCTCTGATGTCTCTTCAGGTTGCCAGCCAGGGCGAAGCGCATGTGACACTGGGTACAGCTGAAGGGTTTCTCCCCAGTGTGGACCCTCTGGTGAATTTCCACCTTCTGAGGGCAGCTGAAGCCTTTGTTACAGAACATGCAACGGAACCGTTTCTCTTTACTATTGCTTGATGTTGTTCCCCCTCCCTGAGCCTGGGCTCTAGCCGTGTCGTTTGAGTTCAAAACCTGATCGAAAAAGACGCTGCCGTGTGAATCGGAAGGCCCCATCGAAGTGGACACTGGGTCGCGATCCCTGAACGTGTGTAAAGGGGAGTGGGTGGCGACATTTAGATTTGTCTTTAAGCTTCCCCTGTAATCTAAGAAATCTCTGCCCTGTGAGTTTCCTTCTCCTAAGTGAGTCTCGTCTACATTCCATGCCAGAAGAGCGTCCCCCTCCACTTTCACAGTCACCTCATCTACGACCAGACACTCCCCTTTCTCATCTTGGCACCCTTTAGAGTATACACTACTACTGTACTGGTTCCAGTCTCCTCTAGACAGATCAGTCTGTGTCTCTAAACCCAAGGGCATGTTGCCAGGGTCCATCTCTGTAGAGTAAGAACAAGACGGATCATTGCCAGTCTCTAACGTGTTACCAGAGTCCCGATGGGAATGAACCGTCCTCGGTCTCGGGTTACCGCAAAGTAAATACTCTGATCCAGGAGCAAGTGGACAGCCCAGTCTCCCCAGCTCCTGTCTCTCTGGGTCTAGCCTGTGGTCAGATCTTGTGTGTAAAAGCCTTTGTGTTACAGTTAAAGTCTTGGTGTCTGTCTCTGACTTGAGGGTGGCGTTCGGCGTTCCACTGACCTCCGTGATGCTGCATTGCGTCCTGGGCTGGGGCACGGTGGTGGATAAGTGATCCGTGGCTACAGGGGGCACTAGTACAGCCGCTGCTCCAGTCTGGATGTCTCTGCTGTGTTGTGGGTCCTCCTCTCCTTCAAACCTCTCCTGCTTGACCAGTGATGATCCTCCAGGAGCTGCAGCCTCTACATCTGCAGACTGACACATGAAGAGATGAGGTTATTACCGGCACATGAGTTGAATTGGATAACAAGTAACTGTAATTATTTGTAATGCAGCACAATTACATTAACCTCTATCAAGAGTAGGTGCTGGGTTGAGGTTCCGCTCCCATCATCAACAGTGATTGGTTGGTCATCTCTCCATGTGTTGTGTCCCGCTGGCTTCACAAAGCTCCTGTGGCCTCCAGTGAGATGCCCTTCACCTGAGAGAGTGATTGGAGGAAAATAAAAGAGGTGGTTAGGTTAGCTACTGTCAATGCTCAACACTATATTGTAACACTATTAATACTGTCTACCATTGGCAAGGATGTAAGGTAACACTCATAACTTCTTGATATACTATTTATTGATCGCTGTATTATGTTCGATGCATCACATTGTTTTCATTGAGTAAATAATAGTAAATCAAGAATCTTGTTAGAACATGATAGTATGCAAAAATTCCTCTTATTATCTATCTAAAAACTGACCAAGACCCAATTCTGGGTAATACATCTACACAGGTGCATAGCGGAACGGGGCGAAAGGCAATGCGCTACAAATGAAGGGCAGCCTCGGCCTTCTGCAAAATGTACCTCTTGCCATTCCTCTGTATCGGTCGAGGATCTTGACACTACTGGGACGACTGGCGAGGACGCGCTCTCGTAATGTCTTCTCTGCGCGCTCCCGTGCCACCTTAACTTCCAGTAGTTTCCTCCGCAATGCCCTGTTTTCTTTCTGGCTTTGAGTTATTTCTAAACGAAACACTGCATAGTCGTCGTCTACGATTTTACAGATCTCTGCCACGGCTGAATTCGCTAGCACCTCCATGATGGAGGCTATTTGAGTGTGAAAAATCATACAGTTAGAGTTAGCCATTGTTAGCAGTTAACTAGCGTCACCTAGATAACATCTATCAACCAAGTCCTGTAACCAACGCAAATTAAACACAACATGCGGTAAACATGTGATACTTTGCAGTTAAATTAGTCAGACTTTGAGTTCCAGGGTGTTAATAAACGTTTAAATAACAACAATAAAAAGGCTAACGTGTTAATTATTCTTGGTCACTGTTCGTGTCCATTAACTTCTTCGTGTGTGTTTCCCACAGACTAGACACTGTATTGGGGTTTGCTGCATTCCACAGGTCGGGGTGTGAATTGCACATTTTGTTATAAAAACAAATACAAATGGGAAAAGGGAAATGGAAAAATAGATTTCAACACCATCTAACCTTACACATTAGAGGTCTTCTCATATCCTGAAATTGAGATCTGAACCGAATTGGATCTGTGAAATTCCCATCCAACACCTACAGGACCCAGTAACTTTTTGAAAATCAATTCCAATTTGAATCCGAGGTGGGTCGACCCAAACTATGTCAGAGATGAGGGTGAATCAGAATGGGTCTGGTCTGTATCGGACCCAAATGGTATCGCACCCAAATGGATGCAAAATATATATTTAAAAATCAGTTGTATTGCTATGCAAGCCAGCAGAGTCGTTTTGACTGAACACCTGTGTGTAATCTAACTCGGGAAGTGTAGTTTGGTCTGATGGAGGCCCCCATAGCTGTATGGATCTGTGCTAGAGTAAGTGAACCTTTCTTGCTTGTGAAAGGTAAGGACCATGTTTTTCGAAAGCCATATCACAAGTGATGATGTTGAAACAGCGTCAGCAGGATTGTAGTTCACATGAGGCAGTCCATGCCTGAAAACTGTAGGGAGAAGATTGAATGCGGCCTTGAGTTTTCGAGAGCTAGTAGACAGTGAAAGTTAGCGTTTCACAAGTATTTGGGGGGCGTCAGAGTCAATTATATAATTACAGGCTATAGGTTATAGGCATCCTTGAAGAGGATTTTGAATGAGAATGTTGTATATGTCTGGATGTTCTATATGTGGGGGGAGTGCATTCTAGAGGCTGGGTGCACAGCAGCCCGGGCACCCATAGTGGAGAGGTAAATCGGGGGGGGTGAGCGGGGGCATAGGCTAGGAGAAGGTCAGAGAGGTGGGTGGGTGCCAGGTTGTGGGTGGGGAGGAGTGTCTTAAAGTTAATATGGAATTACACAGGAGTCAGTGTGGATTGGTGTGATGTGTTCTGTTGATCTGGTGCAGCAGAGTTCTGGACCAGTGGAAGTCTGTTGGTGAGTTTGGGTGGGAGGGTGTTGTAATAGTGATGAGGGTTTTGGTGCTGGAGTGTGACAGTGAGGAGAGGAGCCTGGAGATATTGCGGAGGTGAAAGAATGCTGTCCTGGCGATGGTTTTTATCTGGGGTTGAATGAGAGGGAACTGTCCAGGAGGCGTTTGACTTGTGTTGGCAGAGCCCCAGGAAACCATCTATAGCGGAAGTTGTGCTGTTTTGGAGAGAGTGGATTTGTAGCAGATGAGCTTGACCTCTGTCTTGTTACTGGTAAGTTTTAGGTTCATAATCATCCAGCTCCCAATGTCTTGAAGGCAGCTGATGTAGGAGGGAGGGGAGTGGGGGGTTTGGTGGAGAGGTAGAGTTGGGTGTCATCAGCATAGCAGAAGTGAACTTGATCTGTGATATTTCAGTTGCACAAACTGGTGAGGTAGGAGAAAAAACAACCAACACCCATGACACCAAGACCAGCCAGACATTCCATGAGGAGTGGACGGGAGAGGGACGGGAGAGGGTATCGAAGGCTGTACTCTGGTGGATGAGAATCAGGATGGATAGCAGTCCTGAGTCAGCTGCACGAAGGAGGTCGTTGGTGATTTTTGACCAGGGCTGTTTCAGTGCTGTGTTTGGAGCGGAAACCGTAATGGAATGGTTTGTGAAGGTTATTGAAGTTGAGTGGCCACAATAAGGTTTGAGATGGGAACAAAGTTGTTCAGGACATCGGGGTCAGCGGTCAGCTTTTTGAGGATGGAGGGTATGATGCCAGTGGTGAAGGAGGAGTTTATTATGCCAGTGAGGACGGGAGGGAAGTACTGAACTTGTGCCGCTGTTCGGGGGAGGGGTCTGCAGGGAAGTTTTCAGGAGGCTGAAGTAGGTGGTTCACTGTGGAGAAGATACATTTTTTGTTTTTACCAGAGTTGATGATGTCGGAGTAGTAAGATGTTCTTGCAGCTGAGAGGGCGTTCTTTTATGTTTTAACAGGTGATCTGTGTATGCTTGAGAAGGACGTACCAGACCAGTCCTCTTGCAGCCGTCCACTGGCTTTTAACTGGCGTAGCTTGGCGGCGTACCAGGGAGCAGTGGGTGAAGGAGACTGAGCAGGTTTTGAGGGGAGCGAGGGAATCCAGGGAGGAGGAAAGGCAGTCATTGCAGTTAGTGATGAAGGGACTGGGAATAAGGACTGGGGTATGTATTAATAGCAGCGCTATGTTGGTTGATTTAGTGGTCTCAAACCAGTCAGCTTATTAACATTATGGACAAATATAGACCCATTGCAATTATTGACAATGAAAGAGGTAGGAATGTTGTTCCTTTGTCATATAATTGCTACATTTACTATCAATATAGCATTAAATATAATTTTCCAGATTGTATTTTGGCAATTATTTTTCACAATGTGAATATTTGGTCACGACTGAGACAACCTGGTTCGATTTGGATTTGGCAAAACCCGTGGCCTACACGGTACAAACACAATATGTAACAGGCTTTTTTAGGCTTATACAATGCCTTGCAAAAGTATTCATACCACAAGGATTTCTTCACATTGTTTTGTGTTACAAAGTGTGATTAAAATGGATTTAATTGTCATTTTTTGTCAACAATCAGCAATAAAATCCTTCCCCAGTCTCTGGTGTAAAGACTGAAGCAGTATTTTGCCAGTGCTTAACTGTATCCGTTTCTTTTTATCCTGAAAAACTTTTAGCCAATGTCAAGCATTCCCATACCATGATGCAGCCACCACCTTTTTGAAAATAAGGAGGCAGTTACTCAGTGATGGGTTGTGTGGATTTGCCCCAAACATAAGGCTTTGCGTTCATGCCAAAAAGTATATTCCTTTTTTGCAGCCTTGTTGCATACAAGATGCATGTTTTGGAATAATCCTATTCTGTATATTTGTGTTCTTCTTTTCACACTATCATTTAATTGATTGTGGAGTCATTACAATGTTGTTGAACCATCCTCAGTTTTCTCCCATCACATTCATTGAACTCTGTTTTAAAATGACCAATTGCCTAATGGTGAAATCCCTGAGCAGTTTCATGTCCTGCAGTTACCTCTGTCCCCCAGTCCTCAGTTCAGCAGGACGGCTGTATCTTTAATGTGTCTGGGTGGTTTAATACATAATCCACAGCATCATGACTAATTTAACCATGATATTCAATGTCTGATTTGTTATTATCTACCAATCACTGCCCTTCCTTACGAGCCTTTCGAAAAGCTCTGTGGTCTTTGTAGTCAAATCTGTGCTTGAAATTCAATATTTGCCTGGGAGACAGAGGAAAGGTTTGTCATTCTTAAATCATGTCAACCCCTAATATTTCACACAGAGTGAGTCAATGCATCTTATTATGTGATTTGTTAAGCCAAATTTGACTCCTGAACTAATTTAGGCTTGCCTGAAAAAAGGGTCTGAATACTTATGCAACAACTATATTTTTGATATTTTTATTGATCTTGTAAAAGTCTTTGACAGAGTATTTTGAGTAGATTGTTGACACAAATTATATTTGAATCAATTTTAATCCCACTTTGTAACACAATAAAATGTGAAGAAATCCAAGGGGTCTGAATACATTTGCAAGGCACTGTATACCGTGCATTCGGAAAGTATTCAGACCCCTTGACTTTTCCACATTTTGATACGTTACAGCCTTTTTCTAAAATTGATTTAAATAGTTGTTTCCCCTCATCAATCGACACACAATACCCCACAATGACAAAGCGGAAACAGGTTTTACATTTTACAGTTGGCATGTATTGCCACGGTGGAGGCACTACAGGAGTCTTGGTGGTGGAGGGGCTATGTACTGGCAGGGGAAGACTTACATGCAGTGCCTTTGGAAAGTATTCAGACCCCTTGACTTTTCCACATTTTGTTACGTTACAGCTTTATTCTAAAATGCATAAAATAAAATAAATCCTCAGCAATCTACACACAATAACCCATAATGACAAAGCGAGAACAGGTTTTTATTAATGTTAGCAAAAAACAGACTCCTTATTTCCGTATTCAGACCCTTTGCTATGAGACTTGAAATTGAGCTCTGGTGCATCTTGTTTCCATTTATCATCTTAGAGATGTTTCTACAACTTGATTGGAGTTCACCTGTGGCGAATTCAACTGATTGGACATGATTTGGAAAGGCACACACCTGTCTATGTAAGGTCCCACAGTTGACAGGGCATGTCAGAGCAAAAACCAAGACATGAGGTCATAGGAATTGTCTGTAAAGCTTTGAGTCAGGATTGTGTCAAAGCACACATCTAGGAAAGGGTACCAAAAAAAAAGTTTGGAACCACCAAGACACTAACTAGAGCTGGCTGCACAGACAATCTAAGCAAACGGGGGAGAAGGGCCTTGGTCAGGGAGGTGACCAAGAACCCGATGGTCACTCTGACAGCTCTAGAGTTCCTCCTGTGAAGATGGGAAAACATTCCAGAAGGACAACCATCTCTGCAGCACTCCACCACTCAGGCCTTTATGGTAGAGTGGCCAGACGGAAGCCACTCCTCAGTAAAAGGCACATGACACTCCGCTTGGAATTTGCCAAAAGGCACCTAAAGACTCAGACGATGAGAAACAAGATTCTCTGGTCTGATGAAACTAAGATTGAACTCTGGCCTGAATGCCAAGCGTCACGTCTGGGGGAAACCTGGCACCATCCCTACGGTGAAGCATGGTTGCGGCAGCATCATGCTGTGGGGATGCTTTTCAGCGGCAGGGGCTGGGAGACTAGTCAGGATCGAGGAAAAGATGAACAGAGCAAAGCACAGAAAGATGCTTGATGATAACCTGCTCCAGAGCGCTCAGGACCTCAGACTGGGGCGAAGGTTCACCTTCCAACAAGACAACGAACCTAAGCACACAGCCAAGACAACGCAGGAGTGGGTTCGGGACAAGTCTCTGAATGTCCTTGAGTGGAACAGCCAGAGCCCAGACTTGAATGAAATCGAACATCTCTGGAGAGACCTGAAAATAGCTGTGGAGCAACGTGCCCCATCCAACCTGACAGAGCTTGAGAGGATCTGCAGAGAAGAAGAAACTCCCCAAATACAGGTGTGCCAAGCTTGTAGTGTCATACTCGATGCTGTAATCGCTGCCAAAGGTGCTTCAACAAAGTACTGAGTAAAGGGTCTGAATACTTTTGTAAATGTGATATTTCCGTTTTTTATTTGATTTAAAGTAGCAAAAATGTCTAAACCTGGTTTTGCTTTGTGATTATGAGGTATTGTGTGTAGATTGACGAGGAAAAAAAACAATTTAATCAATTTTAGGATAAGGCTGTAATGTAACAAAATGTGGAACAAGTCAAGAGGTCTGAATATTTTCTCAAAACGGCCTTTCTCTGTTCTTCTTTGATGTCAGAAAATAAATACCAGTTGCGGTCTCACTCCGATTTACTTTAAATGATTCCTAAAATCAGAACAGATCACTCCGTGGTCTTGGAATTCTCTCCAGACCAGCTTGAAACTACACAATCTTGTTTCCTTGGAGTTTAAACGTTTGGTTGACTCACATGTTACTGAGGAATGCGATTGTCATTAGGACTTGATACGGTGGTACATATGATTGATTTAAAAAAAGAAATATGACGTTTGTATGTTTCTGAAATTGAAATGTATGTTTGTGATTTTAAAACTTTTTTTTTTAAATGATGTCTAAGTTCTTATCTGATATTTGTCTCAAACACTGTTCCCCCCTGCTGCTGTCTTGGTTGGACCAGGTCTCTCTTAAAAAATAGATTTTTACCTCAATGAGAATAACCTGGATAAATAAAGGTTGAAAACAATATATGCAGTACCAGTCAAAAGTGTGGACACCGCCTCAATCTGGCCTCCACAATCACCCGACCTCAACCCAATTGAGATGGTTTGGGATGAGTTGGACCGCAGAGTGAAGGAAAAGCAGCCAACAAGTGCTCAGTATATGTGGGAACTCCTTCAAGACTGTTGGAACAGCATTCCAGGTGAAGCTGGTTGAGCGAATACCAATAGTGTGCAAAGCTGTCAAAGGCAAAGGGTGGCTACTTTGAAGAATCTTAAATATATTTTGATTTGTTTAACACTTTTGGTTACTCCATGATTCCATGTGTGTTATTTAATCGTTTGTCTAAACTATTATTCTACAATGTAGAAAATAGTACAAATAAAGAAAAACCCTGGAATGAGTAGGTGTGTCCAAACTTTTGACTGGTACTGTATATATCGTTTTTATTTTCTAGAATCGTAACATTACTTGCTACAATGATGATGGTGGGATATTTTCTCCCAGCAGTTTCAATTCAGCTAACGTTAGCTAGCTACATGTTGACAGCTAGCTAATGGCATTTATATTAACTTCATCAGATGGTTAACTATCGAATATATTTGTTTTCCCCATCTAAAGCGGTCTTATGAAGCTAGCCAGTTGATAAGTTGGTATGAATGACAGAGGCCAGCTTGCAGCTGTCAAATTAGTTTGAAATGTACCATTGTTAAACGGTCATGCCTTTTCACAAAAAAAATCTATCTACATGAATAAAATACATGACTACCTTCAAGTAGTTTTATTGTAGTACTTCAGGCAGAGTAAAGTTACTTTGCAGAAATGAATTATCTTTTAACTACTTCCTGAGATGTGATTGATAGAACAATTCAGCCAATGGTTGCAGCAATAGGCGGCTGTGGTTTTGGTTGATTGGTCAGGAGTAAAAGGTCCTGCCCCCAAAGCTGCGCAAACCAGTTTTATTTTGTATTATGAATCTCTCTACAAATGTACTAAACGTTCTACAAGCTCAAGACTCTCCTGGTAATGTGACAACAGTGACAGAACTCTGCATGCGTGCAGATAAACAATCTGCAAGTGTATTTTGATTCACACAGAATATTCATAGTCGTAGTAAATGGACTTGTAATAATTCTGAAAATAAATGATGCTTGCAAATCTTATTGAATGTATTCAAGTTACATTGACATTTCATGCATTATGATACAAGCTTTAGAAATTAAATGACATATTTCTGAATGTACTTGCAATTACGAATTTCCTGCGACAACGACATTTAAAATAGAAAATCACAGGGTTCTGTAAGTATTATCTCATTCTCTTATAGGAATGTGCGACAGGGAATGTGCGACAGGGATTGCGCAATATAATAACGACGGCCTTCTGCAAAATGTACTTCTTGCCCTTCCTCTGTATCAGTCGAGGATCTGGGCCTGGGACGACTGGCTAGGACACTCTCGCATTGTCCTCTCTGCACGCTCCCCCTGCGACCTTTAGTTCTAGTAGCTATCGTTTCCTCCGCGATGCCCCGTTTTCTTTCTGGCATTGATTATTTCCAAACGAAACACTCCATTGTCATCGTCTACGAGTTTACAGATCTGTCATGGCTGCATTCGCTAGCAATTCCATAATGGAGGCTATTTGAGTGTGAAAAACCATACAGTTAACCATTGTTAATTAACCATTACTTGTTGTAAGAGGAGACGGGCTCTCACACTCACTATTACTATGTATATACACAGAAGACGGAGGCTTAAGCTTTGTCTTTTCTCTATTAGATTTGATCAACTCCTGCATCCTCTCTCCTCAGTCCTCTCTGGCCTCCTTTTGAAAAAGGTCAAAGGTAATCGAGGAGAGGCAGTGAGGAGAGGACAGGGAAAGTGGACATCACACTTTAATAGAAAAACAACATTGGATGTTCTAAGTCCATAACAATGCTTAAACCACATGAGACCACTTCTGAGGTCTGGGAAAATCTATGAAATGTTGGTTTTTGAGTGTAGTTACCCTTTAATTGAAGCGCACAGGCACCTAGCACTGTTTGATTAGTGGCATTTCTGTAGCACATGAGAGGAGTTTGCAAAACAAATGTCCACTGAATTGAAGCACATAATCATTCTGCCAGGTAGTGTCACGAACTGGCTCGAAGTCCATAACAAAAAGGGAGATGGTAGAGATTAGGAAAAACAAAAATATATTTATTAACTGAAGTAACGTAAATACAATTAACAACGGTGTGTGTAGTCAGTAATCAGTAGTGTAAGTGAGTGGTTGCGTGCATTAATGTGATAATGAGGGGTGTTGAAAGGTGCCAAAGCGAACAAACAAAACGGCCACAAAATGCCACAACCAAAATCTAACAGTGTGTCTCCATGGAGAGCGTCTCCTCAATGAATGTGGAAGAGGTGTATTTATCCCGGGACACAACCCAGCCCAGGTGTCCCATTTTGCTGACGACTCTCCCGGCTCCGCCCACCGACATCCTATTAAGAAAAACGAGAACAAAGAGAAAGAATTCGGCAGACAGAGTGGAAGGGTCGTCACAGTAGGCATAGGCTACTTTGTAGCTAGTTAACATTCGGCAGACAGAGTGGAAGGGTCGTCACAGTAGGCATAGGCTACTTTGTAGCTAGTTAACATTTGGTTGTACTCTTGGATTGAGCAGACCTTCCCATACAATTCTGATTACTCCATGAAGGACATAACTCTACCATTCCAATTTACAATATAATTTAAGAACAAAACACCCTTTTCAATCATCTTTCCCATAAATACAGGTATTTTATCAACCAGCACATTTGAGTTCAGCCATAATATTTGTTGTAATATTTGTTCTATCCTTTTAGGGGGATGCAATTGACATTGTAGCCAATTAATTAAGAAAAACAAAAGCAAAGAGAAAGAATTCGGCAGACAGAATGGGGGGGGGGTCGTCACAAATGAGACATGGCAATCTGCACAAAGGCAAAAAGGCGATTTTTAAACAATGGATGAGCTTTTCTTAGTAATCTACTTGAGAACCATTTAGGGTTCAAATAAAACTTTTGAATAAGTGAAACTTTGAGAGGTTTAGTGCTTTTATATTTAATCATCTCAACCAACCCAATTCATATTCATTATATAGATAGGCACATTTTATTTTGTCTGCTTTAACATCCCAGATAAAGCGAAATATTTTTTGCTCATATGATTTGAAAAACGAATCATCAGGAGTAGACAGCGTCATAAGTAAGTGAGTAAACTGAGATATGACTAAGGAGTTAAACAGGGAAATTGCTCCATAAATAGACAGGTATTTACCTCTCCATGGTTGCAGGATCTTGTCTATTTTTTCTAAGTTTTCAATTGAAATTCATTGTGGAGAGCTTATTTATATATTTTCTGATATGAATACCCAGTATGTCTACTTCACTATCAGCCCATTTTATAGGTAAAATGCAGGGGCATGTAAAAGTTGTATTTTTTAAAGATTCAATACGTAATATTGTACACTTATCATAATTTGGTTTTAGTACAGAAAAAGAGTACAGAAAAGTTATCTAGCTCTTCAATGAGACATTGCAGGGATCTAGCTTGCAGACTTAATATAAAACTTGAGTCATTGGCATACATGGACACCTTTGTGTTTAAGCCTTGGATTTCTAATCCTCTAATGTTGTTATTGTATCTGATTTCAATAGCTAGCATTTCAATGGCCATAACGAATAGATATGGTGACAGCGGACACCCTTGTTTTACTCCTCTTGACAATTCAAAACTCTAAGAAGTAGCCGTTATTTACTATTTTACACCTGCAGTTGCTACACATTTTTTTTTACCCATTTTACAGGAGAATTACCAAAATTGAAAAAATATAGGCATTTATAAATAAATCCAGTCTTTATCAAATAACTTTTCAAAATCCTCTATAAATACTATCCCTGGCTTTTGTTTCATGATGTTCTATTATTTCTAGTAGTTGTCATATTGTATTTATTGTCCATGTAGAAAACCTGTCCGATCAGGATGAACAATACTTGGTAAAACCATTTTAATTCTGAGTGCTATGCATTTCGCTACTATTTTTGCATCACAACATTGAAGTGTCAGGGGCCTCCAGTTTTTTAGATCGACTGGGTCTTGTTTTAATAATAGAGAAATCAGACCTTCCGGCTGAGTACCTGACAGACTACCATTTCTATAGGAGTAGTTAAAAATCGAACAATGGTGCTATGATTAGATTAAAAAAACACATGATATACTTCTACCGGTATGCCATCAAGCCCTGGGGTTTTCCAAGACTGAAAGGATTTAATAGCCTCAAAGTTCTCCCTCTGTAATTTGGCCTTCGCACTGATCTTTCTGTACATTTGTTCATTTTCCATTTTTTAAATATTATTTGGAAAGAATTCCTTACCATAATCTTAATTCAGTGGGATAGGGTGGGATGGAAAAGAGAACATCTGCCTAAAATAATTAGCTTCCTCTTTTAAAATATAATTCGGAGAATCATATATGACTTCGTCTTCAGTAACGAGTTTCTGAAAATTATTTTTGTTAGCGTTCCTGTATTGGAGATTCAGGAAGAATTTTGTGCATTTTTCTCCATATTCCATCCAGTTTGCTTTATTTTTGTAATAGATCATATTAGATCAATCTTGAATAAGGTTCTCAAGTTCTTTTTGTTTTTCCCCTAACTTATTTTGTATCTCTGTACTATTGCTTTTATTGCTATCTACCTGAAATTTTAGTTCATGGAATTCCCTTGTCTTGTTTCTTTAGACAGAAACCTCTTATTTTTATTGATGAATATTGAATTGAATGACCTCTGAATGTACATTTAAAGGTATCCCAAACAATAAGGGGAGTTGCTGAACCTATATTATACTAGAAAAAAATTGGTTATAAATGATTTTGTCTTAGTTAAAAATAAGTTGTCCTCCAGTAAACTTTGATTAAATTTCCAATATCCCCGTCCACATGGAAAATTATGTGAATGTTATGTGAATGCCAATTAGATGATCCAATCGCATTCTGTCTCCTATTAAAACTTTTTAAACCTTTGATGAAAGAGACAAAGTAGTCAGGATGACTAGCTTGATTAAGTCTCCTCCATGTATATCTCACTAGATCAGGGTTTTTTAGTCTCCAAATATCCACTATTTCTAATGTGCCCATAATATTTGTGATTTCCTTAAGGGCACGGTGATGGTAGTTTGTAGAGTGATTACCTTTACGGTCCATTGAGGTACTTAACACTGTGTTATAGTCTCCTACCATAATGATTAGATAATTTATTGCCTGTAAATTCAATAAATTGGTATTCATGTTTTCGAAGAAGTATGGATCATCCTGATTTGGACCATATAGATTAATGAGCCAAATCTCTTTTTTGTCCACTTTCATATTCAAAAGGATCCACCTTCCTTGCGAATGATTCCCGACTATTTGCACATTCAGATTGAAATGTTTGTTAATTAATATCATCACACCCTTCAAGTTCCTTTGTCCATGACAGAAAATTATTTCACCACCCCATTCCTTTTTCCACGCAACTTCATCTAAGGATGTAGAGTGAGTTTCCTGTAAACAGTATATGTTATATTCCTTTTCTTTTTGCCATGTAAAGACGGATCTTTTTTAAATAATCTGCTAAACTACAGTGCCTTGCGAAAGTATTCGGCCCCCTTGAACTTTGAGACCTTTTGCCACATTCCAGGCTTCAAACATAAAGATACAAAACTGTATTTTTTTGTGAAGAATCAACAACAAGTGGGACACAATCATGAAGTGCGACATTTATTGGATATTTCAAACTTTTTTAACAAATCAAAAACTGAAAAATTGGGCGTGCAAAATTATTCAGCCCCCTTAAGTTAATACTTTGTAGCGCCACCTTTTGCTGCGATTACAGCTGTAAGTCGCTTGGGGTATGTCTCTATCAGTTTTGCACATCGAGAGACTGAAATTTTTTCCCATTCCTCCTTGCAAAACAGCTCGAGCTCAGTGAGGTTGGATGGAGAGCATTTGTGAACAGCAGTTTTCAGTTCTTTCCACAGATTCTCGATTGGATTCAGGTCTGGACTTTGACTTGGCCATTCTAACACCTGGATATGTTTATTTTTTAACCATTCCATTGTAGATTTTGCTTTATGTTTTGGATCATTGTCTTGTTGGAAGACAAATCTCCATCCCAGTCTCATGTCTTTTGCAGACTCCATCAGGTTTTCTTCCAGAATGGTCCTGTATTTGGCTCCATCCATCTTCCCATCAATTTTAACCATCTTCCCTGTCCCTGCTGAAGAAAAGCAGGCCCAAACCATGATGCTGCCACCACCATGTTTGACAGTGGGGATGGTGTGTTCAGGGAGATGAGCTGTGTTGCTTTTACACCAAACATAACGTTTAGCATTGTTGCCAAAAAGTTCCATTTTGGTTTCATCTGACCAGAGCACCTTCTTCCACATGTTTGGTGTGTCTCCCAGGTGGCTTGTGGCAAACTTTAAACGACACTTTTTATGGATATCTTTAATAAATGGCTTTCTTCTTGCCACTCTTCCATAAAGGCCAGATTTGTGCAATATACGACTGATTGTTGTCCTATGGACAGTCTCCCACCTCAGCTGTAGATCTCTGCAGTTCATCCAGAGTGATCATGGGCCTCTTTTCTGCATCTTTGATCAGTCTTCTCCTTGTATGAGCTGAAAGTTTAGAGGGACGGCCAGGTCTTGGTAGATTTGCAGTGGTCTGATACTCCTTCCATTTCAATATTATCGCTTGCACCGTGCTCCTTGGGATGTTTAAAGCTTGGGAAATCTTTTTGTATCCAAATCCGGCTTTAAACTTCTTCACAACAGTATCTCGGACCTGCCTGGTGTGTTCCTTGTTCTTCGTGATGCTCTCTGCGCTTTTAACGGACCTCTGAGTCTATCACAGTGCAGGTGCATTTATACGGAGACTTGATTACACACAGGTGGATTGTATTTATCATCATTAGTCATTTAGGTCAACATTGGATTATTCAGAGATCCTCACTGAACTTCTGGAGAGAGTTTGCTGCACTGAAAGTAAAGGGGCTGAATAATTTTACACGCCCAATTTTTCAGTTTTTGATGTTAAAAAAGTTTGAAATATCCAATAAATGTCGTTCCACTTCATGATTGTGTCCCACTTGTTGTTGATTCTTCACAAAAAAATACAGTTTTATATCTTTATGTTTGAAGCCTGAAATGTGGCAAAAGGTCGCAAAGTTCAAGGGGGGCGAATACTTTCGCAAGGCACTGTATTACAATTATAACTGGCTATACTTATTTTACCTCTTACCATAACTAGATACTATTCTCAGTCTAAATTGACCATAATTAGTGCTTGTAAAGTTACTGCCATCAGAGGTATTATGACGGTCAAAACTAGAGCTTTCATATGTCTGATATTTAGAATTCAAGAAATAGGTTCTAGCAATATTTATTTTATTCCCTTGCCTGTTTGCCTGTGAGCCAATACCACAGATGTTAGAAAATTGAAACAAGATATTATGTGTGTAGTAAATCTGAGTAGGTTGATGTGTATGATATTGGATGTAATTTATGATGTGTGTACAATGTCTGTATAAGAGTAAGACTATAATGTGTGAAGTCCAAATAAATAATAACTCTGCCAATTTGCATGGTTGAGTGTCTGTGTGTAACATGTAGTGTGTATAGCCTTAATATTAATGATGATAATTGTAATCCATATCACCATCATAGTTGCATCATAATTACCTTTAACATGACTGAAAAACACATCCCAGCATTTACATAGCAATTGACATCTCTTTCATGATCATGTGAAACCTTGCATTACTCTAGAGACGGCTTCACTACAGTACAAATGTATTTCGTACAATAAGCTATTATTCCCCAATGCCCCAATTCTGATATCTTCCCCTTGCTTGTTGTAAACATCTATAAACTTGTAGACAAATACATTTAAAAAATATACAAAGAATAAACACATTAAATTATAAAACAGTTTGACAAGAGGGAGAAGAGAAAAGAGGGTGAGAAGTGAGCGAGATTAGGTGTGTGTGTATGTATGTATGTATGTATAAGTCCATATGTGTAAGCAAGCTTGTAATTGAGTACGTGTGTGTTCATATCCACTTCATAATGTTCAGATATTTTTACAGTTCCCATACCTTCTTTTCTTTCGTAACCTGAAGTCCCTGTAGAATTTAGTACAGCCATGGTGTTATGGAGCTGTCTCGGAATAGCTGTCCATCTATAAAGAGTTTGTCCATAATGATAAAGACACACTTACCCTTCTCCCTTTGTTGTTTTTGTACTGGATGCAGTCTCTTACGAGATTCGTTTATCTCCCTTGGAAATTGGTCATTGAGACCGAATTTGGTCCCTTTAAGCTCCCTTCCCCTGCTTTTGATCAGCTCCTTTTGTTGGTAGTGTTCAAATTATGCGATGATTGGTCGGGGACCCATGGTCTTGTCGCTCTAAGCTCCAAGTCTGTGTACTCGGTGGAAGGCCACCTTGTTTACAGTCTCTATAGGAAGTTTCAAGGCGGATTGCATGAATTCTCTGGATTATTCGATGGGTCCTCAGGAATCCTAGAAAAAAAAAATTCACGCATGCTACGACTTTGTTTGTCTAGTAGCGACTCCATCACCCTGTTTTCCCTGAATCGACAATCCTTGTTGGAATCGTGGATTTTTACCTTGGCTGTGAGTGTCTTGTTTTCTCTTTGGAGCGTAATAATTTCACTCTGGCTAAACTACAAACTCCCCCTCAGCCCTGCTACCTCCTCACACAACCTTTCCAGGGTTGCATGGATTCCAGCCAGAGCACTAGCCTCTATTTCAACGGTAAGCAAATCGTCCGTGTCTGTAGATTAATCTGTTTTTCTTTTTTGTTGTTGTTATTTTGTGAGGTAGTCGGACCTTTCCATGATGGAGTATGTTGTTCCTCCATTGCGTAAAGCTGTTGGTAATTGTCGATTTCCCTCAGGATCTCCTTAGTATCCAGGTTGGCTCTTTACTGCAACCAGTTGATTTACATAAAGATAACAAGTATTTCCCACAACGACGACTGGTGTCTGTAGTACAGCCACCTAGCACTCGCGGAACACACGCAAAGGAACACAAACTTGCAGTCCCAGCCTTAACGGCTAACCGCATCGTGGAATCCTTAGCAACAAAACTTTAGTTCTGGTTAAAATTTGTTTAATTAAAATGTTTTAACATAAACAACGAACCGAGTGTAGACAGTACAATGTTCTGTTGCGCGCTCTGATGACGTATCTGATTACGAACAGTACTGTTCCTATTTTCCTATCCCCTAATTGTTTGAAACATGGACGTTTTGTCATATGAGGCATGTCTTACCTTGATTTAAAGTAACACAGCCAACATCCCACCATATAAACAGGGAGTCAATGCACACTGAAAAACAAGTGGGTATAGGTGTATAACTGCATATACCCTACACTACTGCAAAGGACGGACTTTTGCCCAAATAAGAAAAGCCCACGGAGAACTAGACAAATCAAGACACACCACTTCCGTTTAACACTGAAAAGAAAGGATCTCATTGGTTGCCGTCAAAGCTCAAAGGGTGTGGCTAAATTAAAAAGGTACGCTGTTCTTTGTTCTTATAATACATGTCAAATCTGCTATGATCAGTATCTTTCAAGCTGTGAGCAATTTGTTTAGAAAGAACAGTGTTAACAAGAATAGAGTAGAAAGTTATAGAACAACTTTATTCCATCATCACCTCAGCAAGGTACATTTTCAACTGTTCTTGTTTTAGCCTAGGTTTATGGTCCTCTAAAAACATGTATTTACGCAAGCCTGTTTCAAATGACAAGTTAACAAAGGGTTAATAAGGGGTATGTGGTTAATTACCCTCTTACCCCAAGACACTTCACAATATAACCATGTCAGCTAAAGAATGGTTTCCTGACATCCCCTGTGTACATCTCAAGCCACACTGCTACGATTTCTCCCCATTGTGGACACTCCTATGTCTGATGAGGTTACTCCGGAAGGGGAAGCTCTTGTAACATAGTTTGCACTTGAAAGGCCTCTCCTTGGTGTGAACGGTCTGATGCTCCTTCAAATAGTTTGCCCTAGTAAAGTGCTTCCCACATGTGGCGCAGCTGTACGGCTTGTCGCAGTCAGTCCTAATATTCGGCCTCCCACGTTGTGACCCAATGACACCAGAGGAGGTAGAAGCAGGAGTTTTTGAGCTCCCTCCTTGACCACTTGCCATTGTTTGGGTGTTGCTGGGATTGTGTGCTATGTTATAGGCTAAATACTTCTCGTGGTGAATGCCCATCCTGACCCGGTCTGTATTGGTGGGGTAACCATGAGGTAACTGAGGAAGGCTAGACCCAGGTCCAGGATTTCTATGAACCCAGTCACTAGGCAATAGACAAGACCCTGAAGGAGAAGACAAACTTGCTGATAGACTACCACCAGGGGGGTCTCCCACCACTCTCTGTGAAGACTGAAGCCCAGGGTGACCTGCTCTGTTCATCATGGATACTGTGGTGTTTTTATCATAGGAACAGGAGGGTCTATCTCTATCAGCCCCAGGCCCTGCTTCATCCTTGCACTGAGACTGTGAAGAGAAGGGTCGGGGCTGCAGACTGGATCCCTGACTGGAGCCTCCGTCTCTCTGATGACCACCAGGACTGAGGTTGTTCAGTCCACCTGTCCACTGGTTGTGTTCTGTGTGGTGGTGGAGTCTCTGTCCCTCGCGGTTCGGTTCTGGTTCTGACTCGGGGAGGAAGAGCGACGGCTCCTGATCCAGGATCCTGATCAGGGGCCAGGTTTTGTGACACGCCGCTTCAGAGGTCCAGTCTCTCCCGTCAGCAACACTGGGCATCAGCAGGTCCTCATGGACCGCAGACTGTAAACACAAATTGTACAGAAGAGCAAATAAAGGTTATATAAAATAAACTCTTTATTGTAGACACAGAAACATGACATGATATTACAAAATATTAACCACAGTCAAGCCCATCTCTAAACACTGTGATTCAAGTACCCAACAATATGGAGCCAGTGGAGTTTATTATAAAAAATTGCCATATTAAGTATAATGGAAACTCAGTCCCTGCAATGATACAAAAATAACCAAGTCAGTCAACACATTGTTAACTTTGACCATTTTGTTGAAATTAAATACAAACACTCACATAAGTACTTTGCATGTGTGTGATGCGTCTAGTGCCGTAGTGTAGTGGTAGTTAGTGATTGCCGCCTGCCTGCTTGTTGCTTGCTACTTTATGCTTTCAGCTACTGCCGCTGGCTAACCCCAAGCAACTCTGTGTAGCAAAAGGAGGAGCCATGTGCAGTGCATTCAAAAAGTATTCAGACCCCTTTCCTTTCTCCACATTTAGTTATTTTACAGCCTTATTTTAAATGGATTAAATAAATAAAAGTCCTCATCAGTCTATACACACTACGCCATGATGACGAAGCCAAAACAGATTTCTAGAAATGTTTGCACATTTATAAAAAACAAAAACAGAAATACCTTATTTACATAAGTATTCAGACCATTTGCTATGGCACTCAAAATTGAGCTCAGTGGCATCCTGTTTCCATTGATCATCCATGAGATGTTTCTACAACTTAATTTGAGTCCACCTGTGGTAAATTCAATTGCTCGGACATGATTGGGAAAGGCACACATCTGTCTATATAAGGTCCCACAGTTGACAGGGCATGTCAGAACAAAAAAAAAGCCATGAGGTCGAAGAAATTCTCCATAAAGCTCAGAAACAGGATTGTGTCGAGGCACAGATCTGGGCAAGGGTGCTCAAAAAATGTCTGCAGCATTGAAGGTTCTGACTCAGAGCAAAGACCAAACCACAAGAACCCTCTATGCTGATGACTGTGCCCTACTTGCACACACAGAGGCAGACCTCCAGTATTTATCAGACAACTTTGATAAAGCTTGGGAAAAAACTGGAATCATCAACCATCGCCCTGTCCAACTCAGTGGTCTCCAGCATCCACCTAAGTGGAACCGAGCTCCAGAATGTAGCCCACTTCACATATCTGGGGAGCACCATCTCCAAGGACGGCTCACTTGACCAATAAATAACTAGCAGAATTCAGAAAGCAAGCCAGTCATTGGGAAGGCTGAGGAACAGGATAACACCATCACTCTTTCCACAAAAGTGAACATCTACAATGTGGTAGTCATCATAACTCTGTTGTATGGCTGTGAAACTTGAACCCTGTACAGTCGCCACTTCAAACAGTTGGAAATATTCCATACACAATCTCTGAGATCAATTATGGGTATCCGGTGGCAAGTCAAGGTCTCCAACCTGGAGATACTGCAGAAAGCGAACAGCACCAGAATTGAGGCTACCAAAAACACAACCTCAAGTTCTGCAATATCCAGCCCAGCCAACTCACAGACATTTCCTCTACCCGATCCATCTGGCACTCAAACGCTCACCGAGGTAGACAACTTTGAGCGGGACAGAAACAACTATCTGCAGCCAGAGAAAAGCGTCATACTCGCACAACCACGCTCACGACACCACCAAAAGCACGTCTGTCCCTCATGCTTCAGTCTGCTCTTCAAAACTGACTCCTGAGCAACTCAAGAGCCCACAACAGAAATGACATCCACGAGTCGTCATCGTCGAAACCGACGGACTACTAGAGAGATAAGGGAAATTCAGTCCCTGCAATGATACAAAAATAGCCAAGGCAGCCGACATCTAGTTAACGTTGTATTTAACAAAATGGTCACACATACTCACATAACATGAAGTATAGTACTTTTATTGCACAGAATGATATGTGACAAGTAGAATAACTTTTGTCACTATGGTAACACTTGACCTTTTCTGTAAATCTGGTGCCCTCGCTTTGATAAAATTAAATTTTAGAATACTTAGGAAAAGGTTCAACATTACAGTACACACATCTTTACTACTCCATGTCAAGTAAACATTAATTAAGGCACGATCATTATCTGACTATAAAACACCAGTATCAAACTAAGGTTGTCACTATTTTTACAGACACCATCACACCAACCATCACCATATAATCTACTCTGCCTCATCATCATAATAATACATTATATTTGGCAGATGCCTTTCAGGGAAATCTTACATTAAAAGTAGGCCTACATTAAATAAAGTGCTGTACGAAAGATCATAAAATCAAGTGCATCAATCCAATTAATATTTAAATAAAGGACCAGATGAAACAGGTCAGATAAAAAGAGGGAGGAATTGGGTAGAGGATACGAATACGGTTTAGGGTAAGGTTTTATGTTTAAGGGGTAGGATTGGGAATAGGATACGGACCCGGTTTTGGGTGCGGGTTAGGGGGACACATACAGTGCATTAGGAAAGTATTCAGAACTTTTGACATTTTCCACATTTTCTAAAACGTTACAGCCTTATTCTAAAATTGATTCAATTGTTTTTTCCCCTCATCAATCTACACACAATACCCCATAATGACAAAGGCAAAACAGGTTTGTAATTTTTTTGCAAATAAAAAATAAGTAACAGAAATATTCCCTTTACATAAGTATTCAGACCCTTTACTCAGTACTTGGTTGAAGCACCTTTGGCAGCGATTATAGCCTCAAGTCTTGGGTATGACGCTACAAGCTTGGCACACCTGTATTTGGGGAATTTCTCCCATTCTTCTCTGCAGATCTTCGCAAGCTCTGTCAGGTTGGATGGGGAGCGTCACTGCAAAGCTATTTTCAGGTCTCTTTCAGGTCTCTTCAAAGATGTTCGATCAGGTTGAAGTCCGGGCTCTGGCTGGGCCCCTCAAGGACATTCAGAGACTTGTCCCAAAGGCACTCCTGTGTTGTCTTGGCTGTGTGCTTAGGGTCGTTGTCCTGTTGGAAGGTTTACCTTTGCCTCAGTCCTGAGTGCTTTCGATCAGGTTTTCATCTAGGATCTCTCTGTACTTCGCTCTGTTCATATTTCCCCACAGCACGATGCTGACACCACCATGCTTCACCGTAGGGACGGTTCCAGGTTTCCTCCATATGTGACGCTTGGCATTTAGGCCAAAGAGTTTACTCTTGGTTTCATCAGACCAGAGACTCTTGTTTCTCGTGGTCTGAGAGTCCTTTTCGGTGCCTTTTGGCAAACTCCAAGCAGGCTGTCATGTGCCTTTTTACTGAAGATAAGCTCTGGCCAGTCTACCATAAAGGCCTGATTGGTGGAGTGCTGCAGAGATGGTATCCTTCTGTAATGTTCTCCCATCTCCACAGAGGAACTCTGGAGCTCTGTCAGAGTGACCATCAGGTTCTTGGTCACCTCCCTGACCAAGGCTCTTCTCCCCTGATTGCTCAGTTTGCCCTGGCGGCCAGCTCTATGAAGGGTCTTGGTGGTTCCAAACTTCTTCTATTTAAGAACGATGGAGGCCACTGTGTTCTTGGGGAACTTCAATGCTGCAGAAATGTTTTGGTACCCTTCCCCAGATCTGTGCCTGGAAGCAATCTTGTCTACCAACAATTCCTTTGACCTCATGGCTTGGTTTTTGCTCTGACATGCACCGTCAACTGTGGGACCTTACATAGACAGGTGTGTGCCTTTCCAAATCATGTCCAATCAATTGATTTGACGAGGTGGACTCCAATCAAGTTGTGGAAACATGTCAAGGATGATCAATGGAAACAGGATCCACCTGAGCACAATTTCAAGTCTCCTAGCAATGGGTCTGAATACTTATGTAAATGTGTTATTTTTAATTATAATGCACAAAAAAATCTCACCCATCTACACACAATAACCCATAATGACAGTGACAAAAAAGTGACATTTTTGCTAAATGTATTAAAAATGAAGTACAGAAATGTAATTTACATAAGTATTCACACCCCCGAGTCAATGCTTTGTAGAAGCACCTTTGGCAAAGATTACAGCTGTGAGTGTTTCTGGGTAAGTCTTTCAGAGCTTTTCACACCTGGACTGTGCAACATTTGCCAATTATTCTTTTCAAAATACTTCAAACTCTGTCAAATTCAGGGCTTGCCATAGACTTTCAAGTAGGAACATTCATTTTCCACTCAGGAACATTCATTGTCTTCTTGGTAAGTAATGCCAGTGTAGATTTAGCCTTGTTTTAGGTCATTGTCCTGCAGAAAGTTGTCTGGTGGAAAGCAGACTGAACCAGGTTTTCCTCTAGGACTTTGCCTGTGCTTAGCTCTATTCCGTTTATTTTTATCCTGAAACTCCCCGGTCCTTCACGATTACAAGCATACCCATAACATGATGCAGCCACCACAATGCTTGAAAATATGGCGAGTGGTACTCAATAATGTACTGTATTGGATTTGCCCCAAACACAACAGTTTGTATTATGCAGTATTACTTTAATGCTTTGTTGCAAACAGGATGCATGTTATGGAATATTTGGATTCTGTACAGGCTTCCATCTTCTCACTCTGTCTATTAGGTTAGTATTGTGGAGTAACTACAATGTTGTTGATCCATCCTCTGGTTTTTCTTATCACAGCCATTAAACTCTGTAACTGTTATAAAGTCACCATTGGCTTCATGGTGAAATTCCCGAGAGGTATCCTCCCTCTACGGCAACTGAGTTAGGAAGGACGCATGTATCTTTGTAGTGACTGGGTGTATTGATACACCATCCAAAGTGTAATTAATAACTTCCTCATGCTCAAAGGGATATTCAACGTCTACTTTAAAAAAATGTTTTTTTTACCCATCTGTCAATAGCTGCTCTTCTTTGTGAGGCATTGGAAAACCTCCCCACTATTTGTGGTTGAATCTGTGTTTGAAATTCACTGCACGGCTGAAGGACCTTACAATTTTCTGTATGTGTGGAGTACAGAGATGAGCTGGCCATTAAAAAAATCAAGGTATTATGTGACTTGTTAAGCGACTGTTTACTCTTGAACTCACAGTTGAAGTCAGAGGTTTACATACACCTTAGCCAAATACATTTAAACTCAGTTTGTCACAATTCCTGACATTTAATCCTAGTAGGAATTCTTAGGTCTTAGGTCAGTTAGGGTAACCACTATTTTAAGAATGTGAAATGTCAGAATAATAGTAGAGAGTGATTTATTTCAGCTTTTATTTATTTCATCACATTCCCAGTGGGTCAGAAGTTTACATACACTCAATTAGTATTTGGGAGCATTGCCTTTAAATTGTTTAACTTGGGTCAAACATTTCAGGAAGCCTTCCACAAGCTTCCCACAATAAGTTGGGTGAATTTTGGCCCATGCCTCCTGACAGATGGTGTAACTGAGTCAGGTTTGTAGGACTCCTTGCTCGCAAACGCTTTTTCAGTTCTGCCCACAAGTTTTCTAGAGGATGGAGGTCAGGGCTTTGTGATGGCCACTCTAATACCTTGACTGTGTTGTCCTTAAGCCATTTTGCCACAACGTTGAAGTATGCTTGGGGTCATTGTCCATTTGGAAGACCCATTTGTGACCAAGCTTTAACTTCCTGACTGATGTCTTGAGATGTTGCTTCAATATATCTACATAATTTTCCTTCCTCATGATGCCATCTATTTTGTGAAGTGCACCAGTCCCTCCTGCAGCAAAGCACCCCACAACATGATGCTGCCACCAGAGCCCCAGAGTGAATGAGAGGAGGAGGAGGGCGGCGGAGGGAAGTAGCATGATGAGCGAGTGCCTGTTTTTTCTAAATGTTTTCCATGTGTGATTTTTGTAAATAGTAGATCCTTGTTATGTTAAAGTCTTTAGGAATACACTGTTTGTACATATTTATACCGTGCTTCACGGTTGGGATGGTGTTATTCGGCTTGCAAGCCTCCCCCTTTTTCCTCCAAACATAACGATGGTCATTATGGCCAAAAAGTTATATTTTTGTTTCATCAGGCCTGAGGACAAAAAGTACAATCTTTGTCCCCATGTGCAGTTGCAAACCTAGTCTGTTTTTTTTATGGCGGTTTTGGAGCAGTGGTTTCTTCCTTGCTGAGCGGCCTTTCAGGTTATGTCGATATAGGACTCGTTTTACTGTGGATATAGATACTTTGTACCTGTTTCCTCCAGCATCTTCACAAGATCCTTTGCTGTTGTTTTGGGATTGATTTGCAATTTCCCCACCGAAGTACGTTCATCTCTAGGAGACAGAACACGTCTCCTTCCGGGTTGGAGCGAGCGGTCGCATCCGCACTTCGGTCCGCAGGTAGTATAACTTTTCATTACATTTCATTATAGTACAACGGTTTGATTTGTCTAATCTTAGCAATTTCTTCTTAGCTAGCTACATAGCCGTTATTGTATCAAAGATAATTGCGTAATTATCGTATTTCGTCGTCCTAACGTAGTCTACACTGCTATCTGCCCAGCAGCTAGCCAGCTAGCAAACGTCCACCGTCTACCGAATAGCAGCACTGTAGAAACTATTACACTCAACTGAACGACTTGATTAGTGTAGTGTTAGCTAGCTACATAGTTGTTTTTGCTGTCTTCGTATCCAAGATAATTGTGTAGTTTAGAGTGTGTAGTTTTAGAGTGATTATCTTAATTTATCGAGGTTAGCTAGCCAGCTATTTGTCGTCCTTAACGTAGGAGACACTGCTAGCTAGCCAACAGCTAGCCAACGTCTACCGAATAGAACTTCCGCACTCAACAACCCGGTCGCATTCCGCTTCGCTCCACAGGTAGTATCACATTTTCATTTCATTTCATTACAGTACAACGGTTTGATTTGTTTGATCGTAGCTAGCTACATAGCCGTCTTTGTATCAAAGATAATTGTGTAGTCTAGAGCGATTTTCTAGGTTAGCTAGCCAGCTATTGTCGTTCTTTTAACGCAACGTAATCAACACTGCTAGCTAGCCAGCTAGCCCCCGAATAGCAGCACTGTAGAAACTATTACACTCAACGGAACGACTTGATTAGTGTAGTGTCAACAACGCAGCCACTGCCAGCTAGCCTACAAAGTCAACAACGCAGCCACTGCCAGCTAGCCTACTTCAGCAGTACTGTATCATTTTAATCATTTTAGTCAATAAGATTCTTGCTACGTAAGCTTAACTTTCTGAACATTCGAGACGTGTAGTCCACTTGTCATTCCAATCTCCTTTGCATTAGCGTAGCCTCTTCTGTAGCCTGTCAACTATGTGTCTGTCTATCCCTGTTCTCTCCTCTCTGCACAGACCATACAAACGCTCCACACCGCGTGGCCGCGGCCACCCTAATCTGGTGGTCCCAGCGCGCACGACCCACGTGGAGTTCCAGGTCTCCGGTAGCCTCTGGAACTGCCGATCTGCAGCCAACAAGGCAGAGTTCATCTCAGCCTATGCCTCCCTCCAGTCCCTCGACTTCTTGGCACTGACGGAAACATGGATCACCACAGATAACACTGCTACTCCTACTGCTCTCTCTTCGTCCGCCCACGTGTTCTCGCACACCCCGAGAGCTTCTGGTCAGCGGGGTGGTGGCACCGGGATCCTCATCTCTCCCAAGTGGTCATTCTCTCTTTCTCCCCTTACCCATCTGTCTATCGCCTCCTTTGAATTCCATGCTGTCACAGTTACCAGCCCATTCAAGCTTAACATCCTTATCATTTATCGCCCTCCAGGTTCCCTCGGAGAGCTCCTTTCCTGAGGACGGCTCACCTCTCACAGTTCTGGGCGACTTTAACCTCCCCACGTCTACCTTTGACTCATTCCTCTCTGCCTCCTTCTTTCCACTCCTCTCCTCTTTTGACCTCACCCTCTCACCTTCCCCCCCTACTCACAAGGCAGGCAATACGCTCGACCTCATCTTTACTAGATGCTGTTCTTCCACTAACCTCATTGCAACTCCCCTCCAAGTCTCCGACCACTACCTTGTATCCTTTTCCCTCTCGCTCTCATCCAACACTTCCCACACTGCCCCTACTCGGATGGTATCGCGCCGTCCCAACCTTCGCTCTCTCTCCCCCGCTACTCTCTCCTCTTCCATCCTATCATCTCTTCCCTCTGCTCAAACCTTCTCCAACCTATCTCCTGATTCTGCCTCCTCAACCCTCCTCTCCTCCCTTTCTGCATCCTTCGACTCTCTATGTCCCCTATCCTCCAGGCCGGCTCGGTCCTCCCCTCCCGCTCCGTGGCTCAACGACTCATTGCGAGCTCACAGAACAGGGCTCCGGTAGCCTCTGGAACTGCCGATCTGCAGCCAACAAGGCAGAGTTCATCTCAGCCTATGCCTCCCTCCAGTCCCTCGACTTCTTGGCACTGACGGAAACATGGATCACCACAGATAACACTGCTACTCCTACTGCTCTCTCTTCGTCCGCCCACGTGTTCTCGCACACCCCGAGAGCTTCTGGTCAGCGGGGTGGTGGCACCGGGATCCTCATCTCTCCCAAGTGGTCATTCTCTCTTTCTCCCTTACCCATCTGTCTATCGCCTCCTTTGAATTCCATGCTGTCACAGTTACCAGCCCATTCAAGCTTAACATCCTTATCATTTATCGCCCTCCAGGTTCCCTCGGAGAGCTCCTTTCCTGAGGACGGCTCACCTCTCACAGTTCTGGGCGACTTTAACCTCCCCACGTCTACCTTTGACTCATTCCTCTCTGCCTCCTTCTTTCCACTCCTCTCCTCTTTGACCTCACCCTCTCACCTTCCCCCTACTCACAAGGCAGGCAATACGCTCGACCTCATCTTTACTAGATGCTGTTCTTCCACTAACCTCATTGCAACTCCCCTCCAAGTCTCCGACCACTACCTTGTATCCTTTTCCCTCTCGCTCTCATCCAACACTTCCCACACTGCCCCTACTCGGATGGTATCGCGCCGTCCCAACCTTCGCTCTCTCTCCCCGCTACTCTCTCCTCTTCCATCCTATCATCTCTTCCCTCTGCTCAAACCTTCTCCAACCTATCTCCTGATTCTGCCTCCTCAACCCTCCTCTCCTCCCTTTCTGCATCCTTCGACTCTCTATGTCCCCTATCCTCCAGGCCGGCTCGGTCCTCCCCTCCCGCTCCGTGGCTCAACGACTCATTGCGAGCTCACAGAACAGGGCTCCGGGCAGCCGAGCGGAAATGGAGGAAAACTCGCCTCCCTGCGGACCTGGCATCCTTTCACTCCCTCCTCTCTACATTTTCCTCTTCTCTCTCTGCTGCTAAAGCCACTTTCTACCACTCTAATATTCCAAGCATCTGCCTCTAACCCTAGGAAGCTCTTTGCCACCTTCTCCTCCCTCCTGAATCCTCCCCCCCCCCTCCCTCTCTGCAGATGACTTCGTCAACCATTTTGAAAAGAAGGTCGACGACATCCGATCCTCGTTTGCTAAGTCAAACGACACCGCTGGTTCTGCTCACACTGCCCTACCCTGTGCTCTGACCTCTTTCTCCCCTCTCTCTCCAGATGAAATCTCGCGTCTTGTGACGGCCGGCCGCCCAACAACCTGCCCGCTTGACCCTATCCCCTCCTCTCTTCTCCAGACCATTTCCGGAGACCTTCACCCTTACCTCACCTCGCTCATCAACTCATCCCTGACCGCTGGCTACGTCCCTTCCGTCTTCAAGAGAGCAAGAGTTGCACCCCTTCTGAAAAAACCTACACTCGATCCCTCCGATGTCAACAACTACAGACCAGTATCCCTCCTTTCTTTTCTCTCAAACTCTTGAACGTGCCGTCCTTGGCCAGCTCTCCCGCTATCTCTCTCAGAATGACCTTCTTGATCCAAATCAGTCAGGTTTCAAGACTAGTCATTCAACTGAGACTGCTCTTCTCTGTATCACGGAGGCGCTCCGCACTGCTAAAGCTAACTCTCTCTCCTCTGCTCTCATCCTTCTAGACCTATCGGCTGCCTTCGATACTGTGAACCATCAGATCCTCCTCTCCACCCTCTCCGAGTTGGTCATCTCCGGCGCGGCCCACGCTTGGATTGCGTCCTACCTGACAGGTCGCTCCTACCAGGTGGCGTGGCGAGAATCTGTCTCCTCACCACGTGCTCTCACCACTGGTGTCCCCCAGGGCTCTGTTCTAGGCCCTCTCCTATTCTCGCTATACACCAAGTCACTTGGCTCTGTCATAACCTCACATGGTCTCTCCTATCATTGCTATGCAGACGACACACAATTAATCTTCTCCTTTCCCCCTTCTGATGACCAGGTGGCGAATCGCATCTCTGCATGTCTGGCAGACATATCAGTGTGGATGACGGATCACCACCTCAAGCTGAACCTCGGCAAGACGGAGCTGCTCTTCCTCCCGGGGAAGGACTGCCCGTTCCATGATCTCGCCATCACGGTTGACAACTCCATTGTGTCCTCCTCCCAGAGCGCTAAGAACCTTGGCGTGATCCTGGACAACACCCTGTCGTTCTCAAATAACATCAAGGCGGTGGCCCGTTCCTGTAGGTTCATGCTCTACAAAATCCGCAGAGTACGACCCTGCCTCACACAGGAAGCGGCGCAGGTCCTAATCCAGGCACTTGTCATCTCCCGTCTGGATTACTGCAACTCGCTGTTGGCTGGGCTCCCTGCCTGTGCCATTAAACCCCTACAACTCATCCAGAACGCCGCAGCCCGTCTGGTGTTCAACCTTCCCAAGTTCTCTCACGTCACCCCGCTCCTCCGCTCTCTCCACTGGCTTCCAGTTGAAGCTCGCATCCGCTACAAGACCATGGTGCTTGCCTACGGAGCTGTGAGGGGAACGGCACCTCAGTACCTCCAGGCTCTGATCAGGCCCTACACCCAAACAAGGGCACTGCGTTCATCCACCTCTGGCCTGCTCGCCTCCCTACCACTGAGGAAGTACAGTTCTCGCTCAGCCCAGTCAAAACTGTTCGCTGCTCTGGCCCCCCAATGGTGGAACAAACTCCCTCACGACGCCAGGACAGCGGAGTCAATCACCACCTTCCGGAGACACCTGAAACCCCACCTCTTTAAGGAATACCTAGGATAGGATAAAGTAATCCTTCTCACCCCCCTTAAAAGATTTAGATGCACTATTGTAAAGTGGCTGTTCCACTGGATGTCATAAGGTGAATGCACCAATTTGTAAGTCGCTCTGGATAAGAGCGTCTGCTAAATGACTTAAATGTAATGTAAATGTAATGACGGCTGTGTGGTCGTGGTTTGTACAGATGAACGTGGTACCTTCAGGCATTTAGAAATTGCTCCCAAGGATGAACCAGACTTGTGGAGGTCGACAATTTTTTTCTGAGGTCTTGGCTGATTTCTTTTGATTTTCCCATGATGTCGAGCAAAGAGGCACTGAGTTTGAAGGTAGGCCTTGAAATACAAATTATGTCAATTAGCCTATCAGAAGCTTCTAAAGCCATGACATCCTTTTCTGGAATTTTCCAATCTGTTTAAAGGCAGTCAACTTAGTGTATGTAAACTTCTGACCCACTGGTATTGTGATACAGTGAATTATAAGTGAAATAGTCTGTCTGTAAACAATTGTTGGAAAAATGACTTGTGTCATGCACAAAGTAGATGTCCTAACTGACTTGCCAAAACTATAGTTTGTTAACAAGAAATTTGTGGAGTGGTTGAAAAACGAGTTAATGACTCCAACCGAAGTGTATGTAAACTTCCGACTTCAACTGTATTTAGGCTTGACATAACAAAGGGGTTGAATACTTAATTCCACTTTGACATTATGGGGTATTGTATCTGGAGGCCAATGTAATTGTGTAACACAACAAAAATGTGGAAAAAGTCAAGGGGTGTTAACTGAATACTTTCAAGGCACTGTAGCTATACTTAGAGGACACGGGGGTCGGGGGGTTAAGTAGGACAGAGTCAATGACAGACCACAGGTAATAGGTTATAGGCATCCTTGAAGAGATGTGTTTTTAGGAGGTTTTTGAATGAGAATACTGTGTCTGCATATTGTATGTGTGGGGGGGGGGAGTGCATTCCAGAGCCTGAGGCAGAGCAGTTGAAGGTTCAGGCAACCATGGTGGAGAGGCGGCAGGTAGCCTAGCGTTTAAGAGTATTGGGCCATTAACCGAAAATGTCGTTGGTTCGAATCCTTCAGCAGACTAGTTGAAAAATCTGTCTATGAGCGAGGAACTTAACCCTAATTGCTCCAGTATTGCCGTCAATAATGGCTGATCCCTGGCTGTGACCTCACTCTCCCAGGGTGTCTCAGATATATAAAAAAAAAAACATATTTCCATTTCACATCTAACACTCACACTGGTTAACCACTAATACATGCAGTGTAACAGGACAAATATAAGCACCCCCTATTTGACCTGTGAATGGGGGGTGACATGGAAACCAGCAGAGGAGGAGCAGAAGGGGCACGTGCTGGGTGAAGGTCAGAGAGGTAGGTGGGTGCCAGGTTGTGGGGTGCTTTGTAGGTGTCGGTCTTAAAGGTAATACGGGATTGCACAGGGAGCCAGTGTGGATTGATGAGGATTGGTGTGATGTGATCGGTTGATCTGGTGCAGGTGAGGATTCTGGCAGCAGAGTTCTGGACCAGTTGAAGTCGGTTGGTGAGTTTGGGAGGCAGAGTGTTGCAATAGTCCAAACGGGAAGTGATGAGGGCATGGATGAGGGTTTCGGTCCAGAGTGACACTGAGGCTTTTGACTTGTGTTGACAGAGGGACCGGGAAACTATCTATGGGGATGCGGAGGTTATACTGGTGTAAGTAGGTGGTGGTGGATGTCATGGATTTTCAGGAACTTGTTGCACTGTTCAGGGGAGGAGTCTGCAGGGAAGCTGTCAGGAGGCTGAAGTAGGCGGTTCGCTGTGGAGAAGGGGACTTTTTGGTTGTTTTTACCAGAGTTGATGAGGTCGGAGTAGTAAGATGTTCTTGCAGCGAGCGGGAGAAACTGGCATGGCACAGATAGCAGCCGAATGATTTCTCCCCCATGTGTAGCCTTTGGTGGAGCTCCACCTGTTTAGGGAAACTGAAGACTTTCCCACGGGAACCGCTTCTCTTTTCCACCAGATCTACTGACAGTGTTACTACTACTGTCATTTGTCAATGGACTTGTGTATCCATTTTGTGTTGAGGCACTGGCATTGTCTGAGGTCTGGTTTAACATTAGGTGTGTGAGGAGAACGAAGGCCAGGTAGTGTCTGTGATGTCACAGGGTCCATGTTCCAGTTGATAGATCCTATAGAAGGCAGGCTGAAGGCAGCACCTGTTAGGGGGTTAACCTGAGACACCATCAGTCTCTCTGAATCACAACTATAGGAGCAGGATGGAACATCGCTAGCAGAGTCTGTGTCTGTTCTCTCCTGCCGCATATGGACACCTCCCCGTCCCTGCAGACCAAATCTAAACCTCGTCCTGGTCTCAGCCAGTCTGTTTCATGGAGACTAAGTTCAGACGTGGTTTTGTGTTCTACTGTCTGTTTCTGGTTGTGGTTAACAGTGTTGTTCCCCAGCCCAAAGTTGAGGACGCTGTCCCATCCACTGACCTCCACTATGTTGTCCCGCGGGACCTTGGCTGCACCTGTCTGGGTCTGGGAATCCAAGATGGCCGCCCAGTCTCCTCTGTCATCCTCCAACCAACCACCTGCAGAAAGAGGTTATAAAATAAACATGACAGAGAAAACTTTACATGTTTTTTTTGTTAATTACCTGGTCAAGTTCATACATTGTGTTTTTTTTATGTAAACATAAAATTGTATTGATTTCATTTTATGTAAGTGCACCACTATTCCCATTTAAGTATATCTATTATGTTCTGTATACGTATGTCTCTCTTACCTTGCTCCCCCATCTTTATTCCACTCAGCAGGTCAATGCTCTCTGGTCCATCTTCTATTGTCTCCTCTTTGACCAGCAGCAGATCAGGCTTCCCATCCTCCATGTCTACTGACTGTAAGAGATACAGAGTGAGAGGATGTTGGATCAAGAATTAGGGATTGCTATGAGTACTATGCAAACGTGTTAGTTGATTTGATTATTTGACACACTTTAATGGTTTGATAATTCAAAGACATGGTCCCACACTTAAGACAAAATGAATCAAGACCTGGGCCCGTATCTACTGTTGGGTTTTGAGAATGTGAAATATACTTATTCATGTCACTGATGTCACTGATACCATTCAGACAGTAGTTTACAGTGGGCTCACCTCAGTGAGACTGTATGTGGTCCTGTGCTGCTCAGCTGGTGCCTCTGTGGGTTCAGGAGGAGGTGTCGTCTGGTTGTCCTCCATGACCATGGTCCCCTCAGGGTTCCCCAGACCCTCCTCACACCCCTCCTCCTTCACCAGCAGCACCTCTGGACTCTCCTCCTCCTGGAAGAGACAGGTGATACAGACATACTCTCCCTCAGGTACACACACACAGATAATAAACAGACTTTCAACATGGAGTGTTTACCCATCCCCACTATGTTTGAGTCCTATACTGTAGTTACATAATGACTTCATTGTTAAACCCATCATGGTGGACATAAGATGTTGTGGTGTACATTTTGACGTGTACAGTAGGTGTTTGTTAGTGTGTGGATATATTTTTTTATTTTTAAGTGTATATTGGTTATATAGCGCTGTCATGTATATGCAGACTGAGATCAGATGTGATGCATACTAAATAGAGTCTCAATGAAAGTCTGAATAAAACATCCCATTTTGTGTTCATTAAACAAAAAAGTTTTAAATGACACCATATGAAAACCACACATACCCGTCTCAACAAAAAATGTGCATGAACTTGATAAACTGTAGGGGCTGTGGTATATGGAGGGGGTGGTATATGGCCAATATACCACGGCTAAGGGCTGTTCTTAGGCACGATGCAACGCGGAATGCTAGGACACATATATGCTTACGAGCCTGCTGGTGCCTACCAAAGCTCAGTCAGACTGCTCTATCAAATCATAGACTAAATTATAACATGATAACACACAGAAATACGAGCCTTAGGTCATTAATATGGTCGAATCCGGAAACGATCATCTCGAAAACAAGACGTTTATTCTTTCAGTGAAATACGGAACCGTTCCGTATTTTATCTAACGGGTGGCATTCATAAATCTAAATATTCCTGTTACATTGTACAACCTTCAATGTTATGTCATAATTACGTAAAATTCTGGCAAATTAGGCGGCCCAAACTGTTGCTTATACACTGACTCTGCGTGCAATGAACGCAAGAGAAGTGACACAATTTCACCTGGTTAATATTGCCTGCTAACCTGAATTTCTTTTAGCAAAATATGCAGGTTTAAAAATATATACTTCTGTGGATTGATTTTAAGAAAGGCATTGATGTTTATGGTTAGGTACATATTGGAGCAACGATACGCACCACATCGATTATATGCAATGCAGGACACGCTAGATAAACTACTAATATCATCAACCATGTGTAGTTAATTTGTGATTATGATTGATTGTTTTTTTATAAGATAAGTTTGATGCTAGCTAGCAACTTACTTTGGCTTACTGCATTTGCGTAACAGGCAGTCTCCTCGTGGAGTGCAATGAGAGGCAGGTGGTTAGATTGTTGGACTAGTTAACTGTAAGGTTGCAAGATTGAATCCCCCGAGCTGACAAGGTAAAAATCTGTCGTTCTGCCCCTGAACGAGGCAGTTTAACCCACCGTTCCTAGGCCGTCATTGAAAATAAGAATGTGTTCTTAACTGACTTGCCTAGTTAAATAAAGATGAAATAAAGGTGTAAAAAAACAAACATTCGGTGGCCAAATCGGTGTCCAAAAATAACGATTTCCGATTGTTATGAAAACTTGAAATCAGCCCTAATTAATCGGCCATTCCGATTAATCGGTCGACCTCTAGACTGTACTGATAAATGCATAGATCTGAATATCTTGACACAACAGATGAGAAATGAAAATAATGCTGTTGAACCACCAAATCTGAAACAAATTGTATGGGGGTGGCAGGGATGTTGGGGAGGACCAGAAAGTTAATCATAATTCTTTTTTTTAAATACATTTTTTGGTTACCATGCTATTTCAACGGCAATACATTCTGTTATGCAGCATAATGAAACATTTCATTTCCAATTTTGGGAGGAAGTTGCGAAAACTTTGCAATGGCGGATTGGAAAACTGTTTGTCACTAAACGTAGTGTCAAATCTTAGTCATATTTGGGACAAGAATAGAGGTCATATTTATACATTCTATTGCTAGTGACAAGGTGAAATTACACAAAATGGTAGAAACAGTGAATGTATATGAGGCCCAGCTACAAAACCTACTGTCTGTAGAGAGTTTAAATGAGGGAATGTCAACTGCTCAGAGAAGACCCTCAGGCTGCCAACTTAATTTGCAAAATGTACACACTTTTGAGGATAAAGAGGTCTCCAAGAGTGTCAGTGGTGCAGCCACCCAAGACACCCAAGATATTGGGAAAGAATACTACCACAGAGACAAAGTTGTAGTAGAGGTTTATCAGATGAGGAAATCGTAGTGGTGGGCACCAATATCGATAATTTTATATAATATCAATACCATTTGATATTTATTTGAGTGAGGCATATCGTGATATTTGTTTATTCTTCCTTTGAACCTACACTGTTCTCTAAAGAAAGCACACGTGACTGTTCCTGCATGAACAAAACCCTCTCACTGCTTAGCATACTTTTAAAAAAACTAACACTGAAACAGGCTGCCTAGCATACTTAATTGCCTGCTGATGGACCGTCAATTGTGGATGTCAGTGTGTGAACAGGCTGTGGCTCGGGTAGTAGTTGTCCTTTTTGGCATTCCTGTGACATCGGGTGCTGTAGGTGTCATGGAGGGCAGGTAGTTTGCCCCCGGTGATGCGTTGTGCAGACCGCACCACCCTCTGGAGAGCCTTGCGGTTGAGGGCGGTGCCGTTTCCAGTACCAGGGTGTGATACAGCCCGACAGGATGCTCTCAATTGTGCATCTGTAAAAGTTGTTGAGTGTTTTAGGTGACAAGCCAAATTTCTTTAGCCTCCTGAGGTTGAAGAGGTGCTGTTGCGCCTTCTTCACCACACTGTCTGTGTGAGTGGACCATTTCAGTTTGTCTGTGATGTGTACGCTGAGGAACTTAAAACGTTCCACCTTTCCACTGCTGTTCCTTCAATGTGGATAGGGGGGTGCTCCCTCTGCTGTTTCCTGAAGTCCACGATCACCTCCTGTGTTTTGTTGACGTTGAGTAAGAGTTGTTTTCCTGACACCACACTCCCGAGTGCACTCACCTCCTCCATGTAGGCTGTCTCTTCTTTGTTGGTAATCAAGCCCACTACTATTGTGTCGTCTGCAAACTTGGTGATTAAGTTGGAGGCGTGCATGGCCATGCAGTTACCTTGTCCTTGTACTGGCATTTCACATGTTTGATTGTCTTGCGGAGGGAATAGCTACACTGTTTATATTCAGACATATTCCCAGACCTCTTTCCATGGTTAAATGCAGTGGATCGCGCTTTCAGTTTTGTGCAATGCCACCATCAATCCACAGTTTCTGTTTAGGGTAGGTTTTAATAGTCACAGTGGGTACCACATCTCCAATGCACCTTTTTATAAACGCACTCACTGAGTCAGCGTATAGGTCGATGTTGTTCTCGGAGGCTGACCAGAACATATTCCAGTCTGCGTGATCAAAACAAACTTGAAGCGTTGCTTCCAATTGGTCGGACCAGCGTTGAATGGTTCTCGTCACTGGTACATCCTGTTTGAGTTTCTGCCTATAAGACGGAAGGAGCAAGATGGTGCCGTGGTCAGATTTGCCAAAGGGACGGCGTGGGAGGGCTTTGTATGCATCACGGAAACTAGAATAGCAGTGGTCGAGGGTATTGAGCATGCGTGTAGCACAGTCAATATGCTGGAAGAATTTAGGTAGACTTGTTCTCAAATTTGCTTTGATAAAATCCCCAGCTACAATAAATGCAGCCTTAGGATGTATGGTTTCCAGTTTGCATTTTGTCCAGTGAAGTTCCTTGATGGCCATCTTGGCGTCTGCTTGAGGGTGAATGTACACAGCTGTGACTATAACTGACGAGAATTCTCTTGGTAGGTAAAATGGCCGGCACTTGATTGTACGGAATTCTGGATCGGGTGAACAGAAGGACTTGGGGCATCGGAAGGTGGTTTCTACAGAACATACTGAGTACTCCCAACCTGAATTTTACCTCTGCACATAGAATAGTTTATTTCTCTATAAGCCAATATGTAATTTATAGGCCTACAGTGTATTGCATTGGGACCAATAGAGTAGGTGGAGGAGGAAGTGTTCCTGTATATAGACCTCAGTCCCCCATGAAATAACACCATATATAGATTCTGTTTTAAATCCACATTTAATATCACTTAAATATGCACAAATATGAATCATTGTTAATGTTAAGACAATTATTTTTCATATCATCATTTAGAAAAATGTTGAAGTACTTTTTAGTGTTCCTGATGAGACGCTAATAGACGAGAGGAGGTTTAACAAGCTCCCCTATGGCAGATACATTAGGATGTACATGTATGCAAATTAATAGCTATGTGGAGCCTTTCTGAAATAAAACGGGCCAAATTTGATGTACTGTAACTTTTAATGCAACACTATTACACTAACCTCTATCACAATAACATGCTGGGTTGAGGTTCCACTCCCCTCATCAACAGTGATTGGTTGGTCATCTCTCCATGTATTGTGTCCCGCTGGCTTCGCAAAGCTCCTGTGGCCTCCAGTGAGATGTCCTTCACCTGAGAAAATGATTGGGTAAAAGGGGTGGTTAAATTATGTACTGTCAATGCTCAATTGTATGGTGTACATTATTGACACTGTCTACAATTGGCAAGGATGTAAAGTAACACTTCTTATGACTTCTTGATATACTATTTATTGATTGATTATGTTCCATGCATCACATTCTTTTTGAGTATGATAATAGGACATTCAGTAAATCAATAATCTACTTGGAATATGATCTTGTCTTTGTGCAAGAATAATTTGTTCATAATTGGCCTGCCTAGTAAAACAAACAAAGCTCAAATAAAAAAGTTGTGGATGATAGGTAAGTAATAAGGGGAAGTATTGCATACTATCCAAGACCAAATTCTGGACAACACATCTGAACACACACGCGCAGAGGAGAACCGGGCGACAGGCTCCGAAGCATCGGCCTTCTGCAAAATGTACCTCTTGCCATTCCTCTGTATCGATCGAGGATCTTGACACTACTGGGACGACTGGCGAGGGCGCGCTCTCGAATTGTCCTTTCTGCGCGCTCCCGTGCCACCTTCAGTTCCATTAGCTGAAGTTTCCTCCGCAATGCCCTGTTTTCTTTCTGGCTTTGAGTTATTTCCAAACGAAACACTGCATAGTCGTCGTCTACGAGTTTACAGATATCTGCCACGGCTGAATTCGCTAGCACCTCCATGATGGAGGCTATTTGAGAGTGAAAAACCATACAGTTAGCCATTGTTATTTTTTAGCTAACGTTAGCTGGCTAGCGTTACCTATATAACGTCTGTCAACCAAGTCCTGTAACCAACGCGAATTAAATACAACATCGGGTAAGCATGTGATGCTGTGCAGTTAAATTAGTCATATTTTGAGTTCCCTCGTGTTAATAAACGTCTAAAATAACAATAAAAACGCTGACGTGGAAGTGCTTCTTGGTCATTGTTTACTTCCGTTTACGCTCTTCTTTATTTGCGTTTCCAGCAGACTAGATGCTGTATTGCTGCCTTTCTCAGGTCAGAGTGCGAATTACACATTTCAATACACTACATGACCAAAAGTATTTGGACACCTGCTCGTGGAACATCTCATTCCAAAACTTTGGGCATTAATATGGAGTTGGTCCCCAGTTGTATCTATAACAGCCTCCACTTTTCTGTGAAGGCTTTCCACTAGATGTTGGAACATTGCTGCAGGGAATTGCTTCCATTCAGCCAGAAGTGCATTAGTGAAGTCAGGCACTGATGTTGGACAATTAGGCCTCCAATTCATCCCTAAGGTGTTTGATGGGGTTGAGGTCAGGGCTCTGCAGGCCAGTCAAGTTCCTCCACACCGATCTCGACAAACCATTTCTGTATCGACCTCGCTTTGTGCATGGGGGCATTATCATGCCGAAACAGGAAAAGGCCTTCCCAAAAACTGTTGCCACAAAGTTGGAAGCACAGAATTGTCTAGTATGCTGTAGCGTTAAGATTTCCCTTCACTGGAACTAAGGGGCCTAGCCCAAACCATTAAAATCATCCCCAGACCATTATTCCCACCTCCACCAAATTTTACAGTTAGCACTATGCATTGGAACAGGTAGCATTCTCCTGGCATCTGCCAAACCCATATTGACACTAGAAATGATGGTTGTTTTTAAATGGCCTGAGGGGCAGTTGACTTTTAACAAATCACATACTCAGTTACATAGACTCACTTGGTTAAATAACAGGGGTTGACATGATTTTTGAATGACTACACCTTCCGCTGTCCCCCATACATACAACATCTGCAAGGTCCCTCAGTCAAGTAAAGCACAGATTCAACTACAAAGACCAGGGAGCTTTTCAAAAGCCTTAAAGAAAGGCTGTGGTTTGTAGATGGGTAACAATAACAAATCAGACATTGAACATCTATTTAATTAAGCATGCTTAAGTTAATTTCCGTACAAAAAAAGATTTGCAGTTTTGAAACTACAGTAAAAGTGCAATTACTGCAGTTGACTGGTATTTTGGACACAGTAATTGAAGAATAACTTAATTATATTAAGTTATACTGCACTCTAACAGCAGTTGCATTGCAAAATTACTGCAGTAAAAAAACAAGTATTTTGGTCGCAGTATTTGCAGCATACTGCAGTTATACTGCACTCTGACTGCAATATTTTTTTGTAAGGGTTATGCTGTGGATGATGTATTAAACCACTCAAACATATCAAAGATGCAGTTGTCCTTCTCCACTGATCTGCAGGAAAGGAAGGAAACTGCTCCGGGATGTCACCATGAGGCCATTGGTGATTTTAAAACAGCTACGGAGTTCAATGGCTGTGATAGAAGAAAACTTAGGATGGATCAACAACATTGTAGTGACTCCACAATAATGACCTAAATGACAGAGTGAAAAGAATACAAATATATATATTTTTCTCCAAAACATGCATCCTGTATGCAACAAGGCACAACAGTAATAGTGCTCTTTTTGCTTACAAATCCAACACATCACTGAGTAACCGCCTCCTTATTTTCAAGCGTTGTGGTGACTGCATCATGGTATGGGTATGCTGGACATAGGCAAAAACAGGGTTTTTCAGGATGAAAAGAAACGGGATGGAGCTAGGCACAGGAATTTTGGGGGGGTGGCCTGCTTGTCACCAGACACTGGGAGAGGAATTTACCTTTCAGCAGGACAATAATCTACAACACAAGGCCAAATCTACATTGGAGTTGGTTACCATGAAGACAGGGAATGTTCCTGAGTGGCAAGTTACAGTTTTGAATGAAATCTGCTTGGAAATGTACAGTAAGACTTAAATGGCGGTCTAGCCATGATCCTCTACTCCTTGACAGAGCTTGCAGAACTTAGAAAATAATAATGGGCAAATATTGCACAATCCAGGTGTGCAAAGCCCTTACAGGCTTACCCAATAAGACTCACAGCTGTAATCACTGACTCGGGGGGGGGGGGGGGGGGGATACTTATCTAATCAAGGTATATTTGTTTTTTTATTTTTCACTAAACTTTCAAAAGTGTTAGAATTATTCTACCACTTTGACAGCATACGTCGTGTAGATCATTGACTAAAAAAGTACAATTCAGCCTCCCGAGTGGCGCAGTGGTCTAAGGCACTGCATCACAGTGCTAGCTGTGCAACTAGAGATTCTGGGTTTGTGTCCAGGCTGTCGCAGCCGGCCGCAACCGGGAGACCCATGGGGCGGCGCACAATTGGCCCAGCGTCGTCCAGGTTAGGGGAGGATTTGGCCGGCAGGGATATCCTTGTCCCATCGCGCACTACTGACTCCTGTGGTGGGCCCGAGAGCAGTGCACGCTGACACGGTTGCCAGGTGTATGGTGTTTCCTCCGACATATTGGTGCGGCTGGCTTCCGGGTTAAGTGGGCATTGTGTCAAGAATGCCCACTTGGTTGGGTTGTGTTTCGGAGGACACATGGCTCTCGACCTTCGTCTCACCTGAGTCCGTACGGGAGTTGCAGAGATGAGACAAGACTAACTACTACCAATTGGATACCACGAAAAAAAAAAAAAAAAAAAAGACAATTCAATCCATTTTAATCATACTTTATTAGAAAATTTGAAGAAGAAATCAAAGGGGTGAATAAAAGTCTTCATGAAAAGTCCCATTATATGTTTATTAAACATAAACATGATTTAAATACAGAATATGAAAACCACATAAACACGTCACAACTAAAAGTCTGCATGAACTTGATATTGCATTCATTTTCTCAAAGTGTTTTTGGGAAAAAATTTGGTGGTTGAAGATATCCCTCTAGTGGTGTGGGGGCTGTGCTTTGGCAAAGTGGGTGGGGTTATATCCTTCCTGTTTGGCCCTGTCCGGGGGTGTCCTCGGATGGGGCCACAGTGTCTCCTGTCTCAGCCTCCAGTATTTATGCTGCAGTAGTTTATGTGTCGGGGGGCTAGGGTCAGTTTGTTATATCTGGAGTACTTCTCCTGTCCTATTCGGTGTCCTGTGTGAATCTAAGTGTGCGTTCTCTAATTCTCTCCTTCTTTCTCTCGGAGGACCTGAGCCCTAGGACCGTGCCCCAGGACTACCTGTCATGATGACTCCTTGCTGTCCCCAGTCCACCTGACTGTGCTGCTGCTCCAGTTTCAACTGTTCTGCCTTATTATTATTCGACCATGCTGGCCATTTATGAACATTTGAACATCTTGGCCATGTTCTGTTATAATCTCCACCCGGCACAGCCAGAAGAGGACTGGCCACCCCACATAGCCTGGTTCCTCTCTAGGTTTCTTCCTAGGTTTTGGCCTTTCTAGGGAGTTTTTCCTAGCCACCGTGCTTCTACACCTGCATTGCTTGCTGTTTGGGGTTTTAGGCTGGGTTTCTGTACAGCACTTTGAGATATCAGCTGATGTACGAAGGGCTATATAAATAAATGTGATTTGATTTGAAAAAATTAAGTAGTTGAATGGAAATAATGAAATAGGCATTTATGAACATTATATATCCTCCACAGTACAAACCCACTATGTAACAGACTTTTTAGGCTTGTATATATTGTGATATACATTGTCACATTGTGATATACACTGCTCAAAAAAATAAAGGGAACACTTAAACAACACAATGTAACTCCAAGTCAATCACACTTCTGTGAAATCAAACTGTCCACTTAGGAAGCAACACTGATGGACAATAAATTTCACATGCCGTTGTGCAAATGGAATAGACAACAGGTGAAAATTATAGGCATTTAGCAAGACACCCCCAATAAAGGAGTGGTTCTACAGGTGGGGACCACAGACCACTTCTCAGTTCCTATGCTTCCTGGCTGATGTTTTGGTTACTTTTTTTTTTTTTTTTTTTTGAATGCTGGCGGTGCTCTCACTCTAGTGGTAGCATGAGACGGAGTCTACAACCCACACAAGTGGCTCAGGTAGTGCAGCTCATCCAGGATGGCACATCAATGCGAGATGTGGCAAGAAGGTTTGCTGTGTCTGTCAACGTAGTGTCCAGAGCATGGAGGCGCTACCAGGAGACAGGCCAGTACATCAGGAGACGTGGAGGAGGCCGTAGGAGGGCAACAACCCAGCAGCAGGACCGCTACCTCCGCCTTTGTGCAAGGAGGAGCAGTGCCAGAGCCCTGCAAAATGACCTCCAGCAGGCCACAAATGTGCATGTGTCTGCTCAAACGGTCAGAAACAGCCTCCATGAGGGTGGTATGAGGGCCCGAAATCCACAGGTGGGGGTTGTGCTTACAGCCCAACACCGTGCAGGACGTTTGGCATTTGCCAGAGAACACCAAGATTGGCAAATTCGCCACTGGCGCCCTGTGCTCTTCACAGATGAAAGCAGGTTCACACTGAGCACAAGTGACAGACGTGACAGTCTGGAGATGCTGTGGAGAACGTTCTGCTGCCTGCAACATCCTCCAGCATGACCGGTTTGGCGGTGGGTCAGTCATGGTGTGGGGTGGCATTTCTTTGGGGGGCCGCACAGCCCTCCATGTGCTCACCAGAGGTAGCCTGACTGCCATCAGGTACCGAGATGAGATCCTCAGACCCCTTGTGAGACCATATGCTGGTGCGGTTGGCCCTGGGTTCCTCCTAATGCAAGACAATGCTAGACCTCATGTGGCTGGAGTGTGTCAGCAGTTCCTGCAAGAGGAAGGCATTGATGCTATGGACTGGCCCGCCCGTTTCCCAGACCTGAATCCAATTGAGCACATCTGGGACATCATGTCTCGCTCCATCCACCAACAGACTGTCCAGGAGTTGGCGGATGCTTTAGTCCAGGTCTGGGAGGAGATCCCTCGGGAGACCATCCGCCACCTCATCAGGAGCATGTCCAGGCGTTGTAGGGAGGTCATACAGGCACGTGGAGGCCAAACACACTACTGAGCCTCATTTTGACTTGTTTTAAGGACATAACATCAAAGTTGGATCCGCCTGTAGTGTGGTTTTCCACTTTAATTTTGAGTGTGACTCCAAATCCAGACCTCCATGGGTTGATAAATTTGATTTCCATTGATAATTTTTGTGTGATTTTGTTGTCAGCACATTCAACTATGTGAAGAAAAAAGTATTTAATAAAAATATTTAATTCATTCAGATCTAGGATGTGTTATTTTAGTGTTCCCTTTATTTTTTTGAGCAGTGTATATATCACAATGTCTGGATGCAATATTCTACCGAGGAACATTCAACACTGAAATCTGTTACTCTTGTTATTCCAAATGCATCTGTGAATCTTTTCTGATGGCGACAATGAAAATTAATCTTTGTCTTTAATGCAGGGTTTGATCTAAATGTCAGAAGCTATCAAGTGGAATGGTTATTTTCTATGTTATAGAGTGGAATGGTTTTTCTGCTGGTGTGTCCTAAGGTAGCTCCTCTCTGAGAACCTTTTCCCGCAGTGTGTACAGGCGAATGGCCTTTCTCCCGTGTGGACCTTCAGGTGCATCTTCAGCTGGTCCTGGCGGGAGAACCTCTTCTCACACTGGGGGCAGCTATAGGGTTTCTCCCCTGTGTGGACCCTCTGGTGCCTCTTCAGGTGGTGCTGGTGGGAGAACCTCTTCTCACACTGGGTACAGCTGAAGGATTTCTCCCCTGTGTGGACCCTCTGGTGACTCTCCACCTTCTGGAGGCAACTGAAGCCTTTGTGACAGAACATGCAGAGGAACCGTTTCTCTTTACTATTGCCCGATGTGGCTCGCCCTCCCTGAGCCTGGGCTCTAGCCCTGTCGTTTGAGTTCAATACCTGATCGAAAAGGACGCGGCCATGTGAATTGGAAGGCCCCATTGACGTAGACACTGTGTCGTGATCCCTGAACGCATGTAAAGGGGAGTGGGTTGCGACATTTGAATTAGTCTCTAAGCTTTCCCTGTAGTCTAAGAAGTCACTGGTGTTGCCCTGCGAGTGTCCTCCTAAGTGAGTTTCGTTTGCATTCCATGTCAGAGGAGTGTCGTTCTCCACTTTCACAATCATGTCATCTAAGACTATAACCTCCCGTTTCTTATTTAGGCACCCTTCAGAGAATACACTACTACTGTACCGGTTCCAGTCACCTCTCATTGGATTAGTCGGTGTATCTAAGTCCACAGATGTGTCACCAGGTATCATCTCCGTCTCTGTCGCGTATGAACAGGACGGATCATTGCCAGTCTGTAATGCATCACCTGAGTCCTGATGGGATAGAACCGGGCTCGGGTTACCGTAAAGTAAATTCTCAGAGCTGGGAGCAGGAGGACAGCCCAGTTGCCCCAGCCCCATTAACGTCTCTGTGTCGGTCTCTGACTTGAGTACGGTGTTCGGCGTTCCACTGACCTCCGTGATGCTACGTCGGGTCCTGTGCTGCGCTGGGGAAATGGTGGAATCATCCGTGGCTACAGGGGGCGCTCCAGTCTGGATGTCTCTGCTGTGTCGCGGGTCATCCTCTCCTTCAGACCTCTCCAGCTTGACCCCAGGACCAGCAGCTTCTGCATCTGCAGACTGATAAGAAGCGAGGAGGTTATTACCAGTACATGAGTAGAATTTTATAAATATGTTGTGAGGAAGTCTCACAAGCTCCACTATGGCAGATAAATGATGATGTACAAGTAAGCAAGTGAATTCCTGAGGGAAGCCTTTCTGAAATAAATTAGCCACATTTGACTTACAAAGTAACTGTAATTTGTAATGCAACACTATTACACTGACCTCTATCATGATAACATGCTGGGTTGAGATTCCACTCCCCTCATCAACAGTGATTGGTTGGTCATCTCTCCATGTATTGTGTCCTGCTGGCTTCACAGAGATCCTGTGGCCTCCAGTGAGATGTCCTTCACCTGAGAGTGATTGGAGGAAAAGAGGTGGTTATTTGAGCTACTGTCAATGCTATTCACAGTTTTGACACTGTCTACAATTGGCAAGGATGTAAGGTAACACTTCTCATAACATCATGATATACTATTTATTGACTGATGTATTATGTTACATGCATCATACTGTTTTCATTGAGTAAATAATAGGAAATGCAGTTAATCAAGAATATGGTTAGAATATGAAATTGTGTCTATCGTAAGGTAGCTAAATAAATAATCAGGGGAATTATTGCATTCAAGCCAAAAAACTGATCAAGACGCATCTGAACACATGTGCAGAGGGGAACGTGGCGACAGGTACTGAACATGTTATGCTAAATGTACCTCTTGCCATTCCTCTGTATCGGTCCAAGATCTTGACACTACTCGTAGTACTCCCTGGGACGATGCGCTCTCGCATCATTGTCCTCTCTGCGCGCTCCCGTGCCACCTTCATTTCCAGTAACTGTAGTTTCCTCCTCAGTGCCCCGTTTTCTTTCTGGCTTTGAGTTATTTCCAAACGAAACACTGCATAGTCGTCGTCTACGAGTTTACAGATGTCTGCCACGGCTGCATTCGCTAGCACCTCCATAATGGAGGCTATTTGAGTGTGAAAAACCATACAGTTAGCCATTGTTAGCGTTAACCGCTAGCTAGCTTTACTTATATAAAACCTATAATTTAAGTCCTGTTTCCAACGCAATTAAACACTAACTTGGGTAAGGATGTGATGCTGTGCAGTTAATTTAGTCATATGTTGAGTTCTAGGGTGTTAATAAACGTCTAAATACAACAATAAAACGCTAACTTGGAAATTATTGTTCACTTCCGTTTACGATTTTTTCTTGGTGTGGTTTTCCGGCAGACAACATCTTTTTAATTCCGGTTGGCATCCAATATTAACGTTGCATTACCGCCATCAACTGGACTGGAGTATAAATGGGAAAAGTTCAAAGGAAAAACCTTGCCAACTAACCCAACATTCATTAAAAACCCACCTCCCATTCCACTATGTTGACCCTATCTGATCCTACACCACGCCGACAGCCTGAGAGGACAGAACACTACCATTCAACACACCGTGTAACTCTTCTGTAGTAAATTATCCTAATCCCAAGCACTTCTCTGCAGCTGCCACCACAACACCTATTTTCTGTCATTTACATTCCATTCCTGCGGTACAGTTGATAACCATGGAATTGAACATTGAAAAGCCAACCGTACCTTTCATTCGTAGGCCTATTGCTCTGTTCTGGCAAAAGTCTACTACTCAACGGGAGCCTCTTAGGATCCCTCACGCTTGACCCATCTTCACTGCCTCAGCAAACAACACCTTCTGACTGGATACTTTGTTGCCTTATGCTGCCCTTCACAGGTCGGAGTGTTAAATACACATTTTGTTCACGGGCCTGGGTGGATGGAACCTTTTCTCTCAAAATTCCCTGAAGTTCTTCTGCACTAACATCTCTGACACCCAAAATCTTCCCTGCAGCTGCTACTACAAAATCAATCTTCAGGGATTTCCGTTACGTCTTTGCTGTACAATTAATGACCATAGCAATAAACACCAAGAAGCCAACTTTACTAAAGCACAAACTGTTGGGGTCACTCTGTACTGGCTTACTACTCACAGGAATCCTCTCAGGCTCCCTCACCCTTAGCCCTCCATCCTCTACTTTCCTCACTGCCTCAGCATATGACACTTTCTTCACTGCTCTATACCTGGCAACCTCAACCTGTCTCACTCGCACAGGACATTTCTGATCCCCATCAACATGGGCACCCCAACAATTGACACACACTCCTTTATCCCACTGTAGGGGGTTCAGGACAAAAGCTCTCACCGGATAACTTACATATCCTAACATTACTTTATCAGGTAATAACTCTGTATCAGAACTAAGTACCAACAGGGTCACTTCAGCCATGCGTTCTCCACCCGGTCTGCATCACACCAAATGGTGCGCCCCTTTACACTGAAGAGAAAGAATCTTATTGGTTGGCATCATAAGGTACATTTGAGTCATTTAGCAGATAATCTTATACAGAGAGACCTACAGTGAGTACATTCATCTTCAGATAGCTAGGTAGGACAACCACATATCTCAGTCATAGTAAGTCCATTTTTCCTCAACAAAGAAGCTATCAGTAAATTCAATAGGTACTGCTTATTACATTCACATAACATCTCCTATGATCAGTATCTTTCAAGTTGAATGCAGACTTGTTTAGAAAGAACAGTGTGTTAGCAAGAATAGAGTAGAAATTAATGGCGGGCCGTTCCATTTGATTTCAATGACTTTTTTGGTATGGTGGGATATGCAAAATGGATCAACTTTAAGCACCTCTATCACCTCTATCAAATGTTTTGGCAATCAGGTCCAAAAAGTCCCTTTCTGACCACTTCTACCATGTGTAAAGATGTATAGAAAGCTTCATTCAAATCAAAAAGGGGTGCAGTTAAAAAGTGATTGAAATCAGATGGAACGACCCACGAATGACTGTTCCATCTACATCACCTCAGTAAGGTAAGTATTCAACTGTCCTTGTTCTAGCCGAAGTTGACCGTCTCTCTAAAAACATTTACTCAAGCCTGTTTCAAATGACATGTTAGCAAAGGGTTAATGAGGGGTATGTGGTTAATTACCCTTTTTTACCCCAAGACACTTCACATGATAACTATAATATGTCAGCTAAAGAATATCAGATATCCCCTTTGTAAATCAAATCAAATGTATGGGTCACATACACATGGTAAGCAGATGATATTGCGAGTGTAGTGAAATACTTGTGCTTCTAGTTCCGACTGCAGCAATATCTAACAAGTAATGTCTAACAATTCCACAACAAATACCTAATACACACAAAGTAAAGGAATGGAATAAGAATATATAGATATATGGACGAGCAATATCAGAGCGCATAGGCTAAGATGCAATAGATAGTGTAGAATACAGTATATACACTACCGTTCAAAAGTTTGGTGTCACTTAGAAATGTCCTTGTTTTCCATGAAAACATACATGAAATGAGTTGCACAATGAATAGGAAATATAGTCAAGACGTTAACAAGGTTATAAATAATGATTTTTAATTGAAATAATAATTGTGTCCTTCAAACTTTGCTTTCGTCAAAGAATCCTCCATTTGCAGCAATTACAGCCCTGCAGACCTTTGCCATTCCAGTTGTCAATTTGTTAAGGTAATCTGAAGAGATTTCATCCCATGCTTCCTGAAGCACCTCCCACAAATTGGATTGGCTTGATGGCACTTCTTACGTACCATACAGTCAAGCTGCTCCCACAACAGCTCAATAGGGTTGAGATCCGGGACTGTGCTGGCCACTCCATTATAGACAGAATACCAGCTGGCTGCTTCTTCCCTAAATAGTTATTGCATAGTTTGGAGCTGTGCTTTGGATCATTGTCCTGTTGCAGAAGGAAATTGGCTCCAATTAAGCACCATCCACAGGGTATGGCATGGTGTTGCAAAATGGAGTGGTAGCCTTCCTTCTTCAAGATCCCTTTTACCCTGTACAAATCTCCCACTTTACTACCACCAAAGCACCCCCAGACCATCACATTGCCTCCACCATGCTTGACAGATGGTGTCAAGCACTCCTCCAGCATCTTTTCATTTTTTCTGCATCTCACAAATGGTCTTTGTGATATGAACACCTCAAACATAGATTAGTCTGTCCATAACACTTTTTTTCAATCTTCCTCTGTCCAGTGTCTGTGTTATTTTGCCCATCTTAATCTTTTCTTTTTATTGGCCAGTCTGAGATATGACTTTTTCTTTGCAACTCTGCCTAGAAGGCCAGCATCCCGGAGTCGCCTCTTCACTGTTGACGTTGAGGCTGGTGTTTTGCGGGTACTATTTCATGATTCTGCCAGTTGAGGACTTGTGAGGCATCTGTTTCTCAAACTAGACACTCTAATGTACTTGTCCTCTTGCTCAGTTGTACTCCGGGGCCTCCCACTCCTCTTTCTATTCTATTTAGAGCCAGTTTGTGCTGTTCTGTGAAGAGAGTAGTACACAGCATTGTACAAGATCTTCAGTTTCTTGGCAATTTCTCGCATGGAATTTCTCAGAACAAGAATAGACTGACACGTTTCAGAAGAAAGCTCTTTGTTTCTGACTAATTTGAGTCTGTATAATCGAACCCACAAATGCTGATACTCCAGATACTCAACTAGTCTAAAGAAGGCCAGTTTTATTGCTTCTTTAATCAGGACAACAGTTTTCAGCTGTGCTAACATAATTGCAAGAGGTTTTTCTAATAATCAATTAGTCTTTTAAAATGATAAACTTGGATTAGCTAACACAACATGCCATTGGAACACAGGAGTGATGTTTGCTGAGAATGGGCCTCTGTACGCATATGTAGATATTCCATAAAAAATCTGCCATTTCCAGCTACAATAGTCATTTACAACATTAACAATGTCTACACTGTATTTCTGACCAATTTGATGTTATTTTAATGGGCATTTTTAAAAAACATTTTCTTTCAAACAAGGACATTTCTAAGTGACCGCAAACTTTTGAACAGTAGTAATGCAAGATACGTAAACATTATTAAAGTAACTAGTGTTCCATTTATTAATGTGGGCAATGGTTTCAAGTATGTATGTAGGCAGCAGCATCTCAAAGCTCAAACCACACTGCTATGATTTCTCCCCATTGTGGAGACTCCTGAAGGGATCTTCCTTTCCTGTAGCGGTCCTCATGAGAGCCAGTTTCATCATGGTGCCTTTATGGTTTTTGCGACTGCACTTGAAGAAACTTTTAAAGTTCTTGAAATGTTCCTGATTGACTGACTTCATGTCTAAAAGTAATGATTAACTGTCATTGCTCTTTACTTATTTGAGCTGTTCTTGCCATAATATGGACTTGGTCTTTTACCAAATAGGGCTATCTTATCTATACCAACCCTACCTTGTCAAAACACAACGGATTGGCTCAAAAGCATTAAGAAGGAAAGAAATTCAAAAAATTAACAAGGAACACCTGTTAATTGAAATGCATCCCAGGTGACTACCTCATGAAGCTGGTTGAGAGAATGCCAAGAGTGTGCAAAGCTGCCATCAAGGCAAAGGGTAGCTACTTTGAAGAATCTCAAATATATTTTGATTTGTTTAACACTTTTCTGTTTGCTACATGTTTCCATATGTGTTATTTCATAGTTTTGATGTCTTCACTGTTATTCTACAATGTAGAAAACAGTACAAATAAAGAAAAACCCTTGAATGAGTAGGTTTTTTCAAACTTTCGACTGGTACTGTGTATATATACACTGTTCAAAAAAATAAAGGGAACACTTAAACAACACAATGTAACTACAAGTCAATCACACTTCTGTGAAATCAAACTGTCCACTTAGGAAGCAACACTGATTGACAGTAAATTTCACATGCTGTTGTGCAAATGGAATAGACAACAGGTGGAAATTATAGGCAATTAGCAAGACACCCCCAATAAAGGAGTGGTTCTGCAGGTGGTAACCACAGACCACTTCTCAGTTCCTATGCTTCCTGGCTGATGTTTTGGTCACTTTTGAATGCTGGCGGTGCTTTCACTCTAGTGGTAGCATGAGACGGAGTCTACAACCCACACAAGTGGCTCAGGCAGTGCAGCTCATCCAGGATGGCACATCAATGAGAGCTGTGGCAAGGTTTGCTGTGTCTGTCAGCGTAGTGTCCAGAGCATGGAAGCGCTACCAGGAGACAGGCTAGTACATCAGGAGACGTGGAGGAGGCCGTAGGAGGGCAACAACCCAGCAGCAGGACCGCTACCTCCGCCTTTGTGCAAGGAGGAGCAGGAGGAGCACTGCCAGAGCCCTGCAAAATGACCTCCAGCAGGCCACAAATGTACATGTGTCTGCTCAAACGGTCAGAAACAGACTCCATGAGGGTGGTATGAGGGCCCGACGTCCACAGGTGGGGGTTGTGCTTACAGCCCAACACCGTGCAGGACGTTTGGCATTTGCCAGAGAACACCAAGATTGGCAAATTCGCCACTGGTGCCCTGTGCTCTTCACGGATGAAAGCAGGTTCACACTGAGCACGTGACAGACGTGACAGTCTGGAGACGCTGTGGAGAACTTTCTGCTGCCTGCAACATCCTCCAGCATGACCGGTTTGGCGGTGGGTCAGTCATGGTGTGGGGTGGCATTTCTTTGGGGGGCCGCACAGCCCTCCATGTGCTCACCAGAGGTAGCCTGACTGCCATCAGGTACCGAGATGAGATCCTCAGACCCCTTGTGAGACCATATGCTGGTGCGGTTGGCCCTGGGTTCCTCCTAATGCAAGACAATGCTAGACCTCATGTGGCTGGAGTGTGTCAGCAGTTCCTGCAAGAGGAAGGCATTGATGCTATGGACTGGCCCACCCGTTCCCCAGACCTGAATCCAATTGAGCACATCTGGGACATCATGTCTCGCTCCATCCACCAACGCCACGTTGCACCACAGACTGTCCAGGAGTTGGCGGATGCTTTAGTCCAGGTCTGGGAGGAGAGCCCTCAGGAGACCATCCGCCACCTCATCAGGAGCATGCCCAGGCATTGTAGGGAGGTCATACAGGCACGTGGAGGCCACACACACTACTGAGCCTCATTTTGACTTGTTTTAAGGACATTACATCAAAGTTGGATCCGCCTGTAGTGTGGTTTTCCACTTTAATTTTGAGTGTGACTCCAAATCCAGACCTCCATGGGTTGATAAATTTGATTTCCATTGATAATTTTTGTGTGATTTTGTTGTCAGCACATTCAACTATGTAAAGAAAAAAGTATTTAATAAAATAATATTTCTGCTAAATGACTTAAATGTAAATGTAAATGTTCATTCATTCAGATCTAGGATGTGTTATTTTAGTGTTCCCTTTATTTTTTTGAGCAGTGTATATATATATATATATATACACACAGTGGGGCAAAAACGTATTTAGTCAGCCACCAATTGTGCAAGTTCTCCCACTTAAAAAGATGAGAGAGGCCTGTAATTTTCATCATAGTACACTTCAACTATGACAACTATAAAATTAGAAAAAAAATCCAGAAAATCACATAGTAGGATTTTTTATGAATTTATTTGCAAATTATGGTGGAAAATAAGTATTTGGTCAATAACAAAAGTTTATCTCAATACTTTGTTATATACCCTTTGTTGGCAATGACAGAGGTCAAACGTTTTCTGTAAGTCTTCACAAGGTTTTCACACACTGTTTCTGGTATTTTGGCCCATTCCCCCATGCAGATCTCCTCTAGAGCAGTGATGTTTTGGGGCTGTTGCTGGGCAACACAGACTTTCAACTCCCTCCAAAGATTTTCTATGGGGTTGAGATCTGGAGACTGGCTAGGCCACTCCAGGACCTTGAAATGCTTCTTACGAAGCCACTCCTTCGTTGCCCGGGCGGTGTGTTTGGGATCATTGTCATGCTGAAAGACCCAGCCACATTTCATCTTCAATGCCCTTGCTGATGGTAGGCTTTGTTACTTTGGTCCCAGCTCTCTGCAGGTCATTCACTAGGTCCCCCCGTGTGGTTCTGGGATTTTTGCTCACTGTTCTTTGTGATCATTTTGACCCCACGTTGTGAGATCTTGCGTGGAGCCCCAGATCGAGGGAGATTATCAGTGGTCTTGTATGTCTTCCATTTCCTAATAATTGCTCCCACAGTTGATTTCTTCAAACCAAGCTGCTTACCTATTGCAGATTCAGTCTTCCAAGCCTGGTGCAGGTCTACAATTTTGTTTCTGGTGTCCTTTGACAGCTCTTTGGTCTTGGCCATAGTGGAGTTTGGAGTGTGACTGTTTGAGGTTGTGGACAGGTGTCTTTTATACTGATAACAAGTTAAAACAGGTGCCATTAATACAGGTAACGAGTGGAGGACAGAGGAGACTCTTAAAGAAGAAGTTACAGGTCTGTGAGAGCCAGAAATCTTGCTTGTTTGTAGGTGACCAAATACTTATTTTCCACCATAATTTGCAAATTAATTAATTAAAAATCCTACAATGTGATTTTCTGGATTTTTTTCCCTCATTTTGTCCGTCATAGTTGAAGTGTACCTATGATGAAAATTACAGGCCTCTCTCATGTTTTTAAGTGGGAGAACTTGCACAATTGGTGGCTGACTAAATACTTTTTTGCCCCACTGTATATACAGTTGAAGTCGAAAGATTACATACACTTATGTTGGAGTCTTTAAACTCGTTTTTCAACCACTCCACAAGTTTCTTCTCAACAAACTATAATTTTGGCAAGTCGGTTAGGGCATCTACTTTTTGCACGACACAAGTCATTTTCCAACAATTGTTTACAGACAGATTATTTCACTTATAATTCACTGTATCACAATTCCAGTGGGTTTACATACATTAAGTTGACGGTGCCTTTAAACAGCTTGGAAATATCCAGAAAATGTCATGGCTTTAGAAGCTTCTGATAGGCTAATTGACATAATTTGAGTCAATTGGAGGTGTACCTGTGGATGTATTTCAAGGCCTACCTTCAAACGCAGGGCCGCTTTGCTTGACAACATGGGAAAATCAAAATAAATCAGCCAAAAAATTGTAGACCACCACAAGCCTGGTTCATCCTTGGGAGCAATTTCCAAACGCCTGAAGGTACCACGTTCATCTGTACAAACAATAGTACGCAAGTATAAACACCATGGGACCACACAGCCGTGACGTGTTTCGTCTCCTAGAGATGAACGTACTTTGGTGCGAAAAGCGAAAATCAATCCCAGAACAATAGCAAAGGACCTTGTGAAGATGCTGGAGGAAACAGGTACAAAAGTATCTATATCCACAGTAAAACGAGTCCTATATCGACATAACCTGAAAGGTCGCCCAGCAAGGAAGAAGACACTCCTCCAAAACCGCCATAAAAAAGCCAGACTAGGTTTGCAACTGCACACGGGGACAAAGATTGTACTTTTTGGAGAAATGTCCTCTGGTCTGATGAAAAAAAAAAAGAACTGTTTGGCCATAATGACCATTGTTATGTTTGGAGGAAAAAGGGGGAGGCTTGCAAGCCAAAGAACACCATCCCAACTGTGAAGCATGGGGATGGAAGCATCATGCTGTGAGGGTGCTTTGCTGCAGGAGGGACTGGTGCACTTCACAAAATAGATGGCATCATGAGGGAAGGAAAATTACGTGGATATATCGAAGCAACATCTCAAGGCATCAGTCCCGAAGTTAAAGCTTGGTCGCACATGCGTTTTCCAAATGGACAATGACCCCAAGCATACTTCCAAAGTTGTGGCAAAATGGCTTAAGGACAACAAAGTCAAGGTATTGGAGTGGCCATCACAAAGCCCTGACCTCAATCCTATAGAAAAATTGTGGGCAGAACTGAAAAAGCTTGTGTGAGCAAGGAGGCCTACAAACCTGACTAAGTTACATAAGCTCTGTCATAAGGAATCTGACAAAATTCACCAAACTTATTGTGGGAAGCTTGTGGAAGGCTACCAGAAATATTTGACCCAAGTTAAACAATTTAAAGGCAATGCTACCAAATATTTATTGACTGTAAGTAAACTTCTGACCCACTGGGAATGTGATGAAAGAAATAAAAGCTGAAATAAATCTGAATGCACAGAGATACCATGACGAGATCGTGAGGTCCATTGTCGTGCCATTCATCCGCTGCTATCACCTCATATTTCAGCATGATAATGCACGGCCCTATGTCGCAAGGATCTGTACACAATTCCTGGAAGCTGGAAATTTCAGTTTTTGCATGGCCTGCATATTCACCAGACATGTCACCCATTGAGCATGTTTGGGATGCTCTGGATCAATGTGTACGGCAGCGTGTTCCAGTTCGTTTGCCGTTAGCTATCTCTTTTAAAATAGTTTTAAAATATTGTTGCATTTAAACTTTAGATCACCTGTTAATGTGATGAACAAGATAAAACATGTTTGCAATGGGAAGTAGGCCTAATAGCAGATTTGTTCATTTCATTTTGGAAATTAAATGGTTGTGCTTCTGTATTGTTATGATTTCATGGCACCTACTGGAGTGAATGGGTTGCTTATTCTTTTAACATTAGGGACTGTACGTTATTTATAAATGAGATTTACCTGGAGAAAATCGGACCTCAAATGAAAATGGATGGCCCTCCCTTCAGTAAAATATATTTTTACCCGACCCACCCTGAATGCCTGAAAAAAAACAAGTGACTCTCCCCTATACCCAAAATAATAATTAAAAGATGAAGTGGGTAGCAGAGAACATGCCTACCGTTTTACCAGGGATTAACACCGGTAACGGGATCCCAGAACTGTGCCGGCACCACTCTTCACATTTCCAGGAAAAAGACCTGGGAAATTACAAGCCAGAATGTGAAATAAAATTATATTTACAGTTACTTTAGTTGTACATGCTTTTGGTAGCTGGAGGTGGAGATAGGGTATACACAAGAAAGTGTTGTTTACCCGACTTTTTGCAATGACGGTAGGTTCTATCGCTTGACGCATTGCACAATATGTTAACAATAGCCGAATGTCGTCAACCGGAGCACCCTTCCTCTCAATAAACTGGAAGTGTTTGCTGTTCGGTCTATAGATCGGTTAGGGTCACCCATATTGTGCAAGTGTTTGTCAGGTGTGAATTGCATCAGTAATGAAAATAAAAACTGGAAATACAAACCGATATAAAGACCAGCGTACTGAATGTCGAGTTGATAATACTGCAATGACCTGACTAGATCATAAAGGAACAATTGTCCAGACAGAGGGTTGAGTTTACGAATTGACGGTTTATTAAACTAACTTTACACAGGCTACTGTTTGGCCGTAGCCCACGCCAAATAAATTAAAGACAACCCACAAGCCAATCGTGACCTTCTCTTGTGAAGCCCAGACGTAAGAGTGAGAACAAAGGCTAAACCTGGGCTTAATTTCCAATGCTCCATCCCCCTGCCCAACCCCCCTCCACGCCACTCCGCCAACCGCCAGGATGCCCGGCATCAGAACATTTCAGGCATTCCCGTGATTGGCAGATAGCAGGTTGATTGGCACGTCGGACTCCGCGAACACTGGGTACTGGTAAGTACAACACAACCACCTACTAGCCTAACACATAACACACAGCTGTCTGTGCGGGTCGATCCAATACTTCCCTGTGGATATTTTGAATCAGATTACCTCCGACATATGGACAAACTCAGCGGACAACAGGTAAAGTAAATTGAAAGGAAGTCTGTACAACATTCCGCCTTGTAATGGGTCTGTTCAGGAATGCTGAGCCTACATGTTAGAGACCAGTGCGTAAGTATTTCACTCTTGGGTTCTAAAAGAGGCAACCATACTGCTAACCTTATGCCTAACTCTAACCTACATTTTTGTTTTCATGAACTTCCACGATATAGGCAATCTTTACTTTGTGGCTGTATCATTTAGTGGAAACCCTTTCCAAGCTCAGCGCAGTCAGTAAGTGACCTAAAAACGAATGACTGGCTAGATCCCATCTGTGGAAAGGACAGAAACCTAGAGGTTAGAAGGAAGCCAGGGAGACTTAGGCCATTTTAATTCTAAATTATAAACAAGCAAATCAAAATCAACACATCAAAAGGACAACATGAATTCTCATTTATTAACAGATTTGATCACCTAATTATAGCACATAAAGGAACAGGTACCACCTGACTATATCAAATCATGTTTTTGGCGGGGGTGTTATAGCCTGAGTACCAGTCTCTTTAACTAACATTCCACTCCTGCCATTTTCAAAAATGAACATTCTATCATGAGCTGGAGGTTAACAGATGAGTGGATCCTGATTAGATAACCCTCACAGCTTTCCTCCAATCACAAATATTATCTAAATATTGGAACTGTCGCTTTTTACCCCCACAGAACACGCTGGTATCCGGTTGCTAAGCAATCGTTATTTGTTTGTCCAGAAGTAACCAGTCTGCTAAATTGTTAGCTCAAATCTAAACTCTCAAACTAAATACATACTGTAATTCCAGCCACAAAGCCTATTGCATAGCGAACAGCAACATTTTAGATTTTGACGTTATATTTCTATTTGAGGCTCCACATGTCGTGGGAAATATTAATTTTATTTCCAACAACCAATGAGCAACTCCGCTGTAAATCCAACTGCATATTATTGAACGTTGAGATTGCAGAAAGGCCAAACTCCTGCCATTTTCAAATATGAAAATTCTACAATGATCTGGAGGTTAATAACAGAGGACTTGATCCTGATTTGTTGAAACGTCAGAAAGGCCAGTCTCTTTGGCAATGACATGGAGTGAAAAGTTAGCTAAAAAGACTGGTACACAGACTAGGCGTGTTATAAAAACGAGGGACATTATATTTGTTATGAATAGAATTTAGACAAAACTAAATTCAGAGGGTGAATATAGGGTGTGTTCGTACGTAAACTCAGAGCATTGGCAAATTGTCCGTTCCTCAATTCTGCTCGCACACTGGGACACGTTGATCCGTGCGTCTGACTTCACAACGGCAGTGGCTGAAGTTGGCTAGCTTGCTAGCTACTTCCAGAAACAAATAAGATAACACCTCACTCTGACCATTTTATTTGCAATAGCAGAGCTGATTAGGCTGTTTTCATGTTATCTGAAGCGTTGGTGACTGTAACTGTGCTGCTGGCAACAATTTAATGACGTTTTTTTTTATGTTTACTGACACCAGTCATTAAATCGGAGTAGATAGCCATAGTGAGTTTACGTACGAACTGATAGTACGAACTGATAGTGTTACAGCTTTATTTACTATGTCAACACACCAAACAAGTATGTATCGTGTGAGCGTACCCAGGACACTTCACATGATAACTGGAATATTTCAGCTAAAGAATAGGTCCCAGACATCCCCTATATAGCCTACATCTCAAGCCACACTACTATGATTTCTCCCCATTGTGGACACTCCTATGTCTGATGAGGTTACTAAGGAAGGAAAACCTCTTGTAACACAGCTTACACATGAAGGGCCTCTCCTTGGTGTGAACAGTCTGGTGCTGCTTCACATAGTTCACCTTAGCAAAACGCTTCCCACACGTGGGACAGGCATACGGCTTGTCAGCGTCTGTCCTAACACTCGGCCTACCACATTGTGACCCAATGACACCAGAGGTAGAAGCAGGAGCCACCACCCCCAGGTGGTTGGTCTTTGAGCTCCTACCTTGACCTCTAGTCATTGTTTGGGTGTTGTTGGGATTGTGTGCTGTGTTATAGGCTAGGTACCTCTTGTGATGAACACCCATTCTGACCCTGTCTGTATTGGTGGGGTAACCATGAGGTAACTGAGGAAGGCTAGACCCAGGTCCAAGCTTTCTATGAACCCAGTCACCAGGCATTAGACAAGACCCTGAAGGAGAAGACACACTTGCTGATAGACTACCACCAGGGGGGTCTCCCACCACTCTCTGTGAAGGCTGAAGCCCAGGGTGACCTGCTCTGTTCATCATGGATACTGTGGTGTTTGTATCATAGGAACAGGAGGGTCTATCTCTATCAGCCCCAGGCCCTGCTTCATCCCTGCACTGAGACTGTGAAGAGAAGGGTCTGGGCTGCAGACTGGATTCCTGACTGGAGCCTATGTCTCTCTGATGACCACCAGGACTGAGGTTGTTCAGTCCACCTGTCCACTGGTTGTGTTCGGTGTGGTGGTGGTGGAGTCTCGGTCCTTCGTGGTTCGGTCCTGGTCCTGACTTGGGAAGGAAGAGAAATGGCTCCTGGTCCAGGGTTCTGATCCGTGGCCAGGGTTTGTGACCAGGTGCTTCAGAGGTCCAGTCTCTCCCGTCAGCAACACCGGATATCAGCAGGTCTTCATGGACTGCAGACTGTAAACACATATTGTACAGAAGAACATAAAGGTTTATATAAGAAGCTCTTTGCTGTACACAGAAAAACATGACATGAAATGATTAAATGTTAAGCACAGTCTAGCCATCTAACACTGTGATTCAAGTACCTAACAATATGGAGCCATTTGAGTTTATTATAAATAAATAATGTGTGTTGATTCAAGAATGAAGTATGAAGTTTTGGTTCCACAGAACAAAAGGAGAAACTAAAGGCGTTCCCTTTCCTACTGTCATTTATCAATGGTCTTGTGAAGCCATTTAGTGTTGAGGCACTGGCATTGTCTGAGGTCTGGTTTAACATTAGGGGAGTGTGAGGAGGATGAAGGCCAGGAAGTGTCTGATGTCACAGGGTCCATGTTCCAGTTGATAGATCCAGCTGAAGGCAGCACCTGTTAGGTGGTTAACCTGAGGTGCCATCAGTGTCTCTGAATCACAACTATAGGAGCAGGACGGAGCATCGCTTGCAGAGTCTGTGTCTGTTCTCTCCCCCTGCATACAGACACACCTAAAATCGACACCTCACCCAGTCTGTTGTCAGTTTGGTTGTTTTGAGTTCGACCGTCTGTTTCTGATTGTGGTTAACAGTGTTGTTCCCCAGCCCAGAGTTGAGGACGCTGTCCCTTCCCACTGACCTCCACTATGTCACCTCTGGTCCTGGCCTGCTCAGTGATGTCATCCCCCGGGCCCTTGGCTGCACCAGTCTGGGTCTGGGAATCCAAGATGGTCACCCAGTCTCCTCTGTTAGCTTCCAGCCAACCACCTGCAGGAAGAGGTTGCAAAATAGACTTTACATATGTTTTTTTTTTGTCAATTACCTGGTCAAGTACACACATTATAATGTGTGTTTTTGTATGTAAACATAAGCTGTATTGATAAAAACATTTGAATGAAGAAAATTAAGAAATAAAACAATAGCCAGGTGCATCACTATTCCCATTGAATATCTATTACTGTATGTAGGCTACATGTATTTCTCTCTTACCTTGCTCCCCCATCTTTAGTCCACTCAGCAGGTTAATGCTCTCTGGTCCATCTTCTACTGTCTCCTCTTTGACCAGCAGCAGATCAGGCTTCCCATCCTCCATGTCTACTGACTGTAAGAGATACAGAGTGAGAGGATGTTGGATCAAGAAATCTGATAGGAGCATCATGCTGTGGAGCATCTTCTGATTGGACAATGAAGGATTGCTATAAATACTATCCAAACATGTTAGTTGATTTGATTAGTTGACACTAATACTTGGATGATTCAAAGGCATGATACCACAGCTCTCCTCTGAGACACTTTGTGGATACAGGCCCTGACTTAATACCATTCAGACAGTTTACAGTGGGCTCACCTCAGTGAGACTGTGTGTGGTCCTGTACTGCTCAGCTGGCTCCTCTGTCGGTCCAGGAGTAGGAGTAGTCTGGTTGTCCTCCATGACCATGGTCCCCTCGGGGTTCCCCAGACCCTCCTCACAACCCTCCTCCTTCACCAGCAGCACCTCTGGACCCTCCTCCTCCTGGAAGAGACAGGTGATACAGATTACACAGACATACACTCCCTCAGGTACGTACACACAGATAACACACTTTCAACATGGAGTGTTTACCCATCCCCACTACGTTTGAGTCCTATACTGTAGTTACAGAATGACTTCATTGTTGTTAAACCCATCATGGTGGACATAAATATAATGCTGTGGGTTAAAATAAGTCAGCTATGTTAAGTCAAAAGACATCAGACAAACCTTACAAAACTATTTTTGTGTACAGTAGGTGTTTGTTAGTGTGTGGGAATGTGTAGGTATATTTACTAAGTGTTTATTGGTTATAAAGTGCTGTTAGTGTATGCAGCATAGGGTGTGTTCAGTCGTTTACTAAAGGGAGTTTCAATGAAAAGTCCCATTTTGTGTTTATTAACCCTTTTACACGGCCTACAGAGCCTCCAGAAAGTAGTCATTTTCCACAATTTGTTGTATTACAGCCTGAATGCAAAATGTATCAAATGTAGATTTTTTTTTGTCACTGGCCTACATACAAATACCCCATAATGTCAAAGTGGAATTATGTTTTTAGAAATTCTTACAGAATTAATAAAGAATGAAAAGCTGAAATGTCTTGAGTAAATAAGTATTTAACCACTTTGTTATGGCAAGCCTAAATAAGTTAATGAGTTCACATTTGCTTAATTAACAAGTCACATAAGTTGCATAGACTCTGTATGTAAACATGATTCTCAGTACCCCACAGGTTTTCCAATGACTCGCAAAGAAGGGCACCTATTGGTAGATAGGTAAAAAAAAGCAGACATTGAATATCCTTTTGAACATGGTGAATTTATTAAATTACACTTTGGATAGTGTATAAATACACCCAGTCACTCCAAAGATACAGGCGTCCTTCCTAACTCAGTTGCCGGGGAGGAAGGAATCCTCTCGGGATTTCACCATGAGGCCAATGGTGCCTTTAAAAACAGTTGGAGTTTAATGGCTGTGATAGGAGAAAACTGAGGATGGATGAACAACATTGTAGTTACTCCACAGTACTAACCTAATTGACAGAGTGAAAAGAAGGAAGTCTGCAAAGAATAAAAAATATTCCAAAACATGCATGCTGTTTGCAACAAGGCAGTAAAGTAATACTGCAAAAAATGTGTCAAAGCAATTTGCTTTTTGTCCTGAATACAAAGTGTTATGTTTGGGGCAAATCCTGTACAACACATTACCAAGTACCACTCTATATTTTCAAGCATAGTGGTGGCTGCATCATGTTGTGGGTATGCTTGCCATCACTAAGGACTGTGGAGCTTAGCACAGGCAAGTGCCTAGTTTCCACCAGATACTGGGAGATTAATTCACCTTTCAACAGGACAACAACCTAAAGCATAATGCCAAATCTACACTGGAGTTCCTTACCAAAAAGACAGTGAATGTTCCCGAGTGCCTGAGTTACAGTTTTGTAAATCTACTTGAAAATCTATGTCAAAGCCTGAAAATGCATGTCTAGCAAAGATCAACAACCAATTTGACAGAGCTTCAAAAATAAAATGGGAAAATGTTGCACGATCCAGTTGTTGAAAGCTCTTAGAAAATGACCCAGAAAGACTCAAAGCTGCAATCACTGCAATCACTTGCTTCCACAAAGTATTGACTCAAGGGTGTGAATACATATGTAAATGAGTTATGTTTGTATTTCATTTAATACATTTGCTAACATTTTGGAAAACATGTCACTTTGTCATTATGGGGTATTGTGTGTAGATGGGTGAGAAAAAAAATATATTTTGAATTCAAGCTGTAACAACAAAATGTGGAATAAGTCGAGGGGTATGAATACTTTCTGAAGGCACTGTATAATGATAGGGCTAAATTGAAATGTTTCTTACAGAAGAAATATGAAATGCATAAGCATGGTAGCAATTGAAAGGGAACAGTTTTGAGATTATGGAAACTGTTGTGTCCAAAGTAGAGGACACAACAGTTCATCTAACACAATACTGAATCGCAACATTCCACTGTTGATTTGATGTGCATTTTACATTTACTGAACTTTTCACCGCATTTGTTGATAACGAAATCAATAAATACTCTTGATTCATTCAGTAACATGACAAGAATATTCCTGGAAAATGTGGGGTAGATGCAACGTAAGGCAGAAAAATGACAAGGGTTTGAGTGAGAGGACTAACTGGTGTCTCCAAGTGGCAATACACCTCTCCAAAGTGTGCACAGTTCCTAAGTAATTTCAATGCATTTGTATGACTCAAAGAACAGTCTCCAACTACAAGGTGATTTTTTTGTTGCTCTCCTAGCTGTGCCGTTGAGGAACTGCAGCAAGCATACTTGTTGTCGCAATCCAAAACCGGACCATTTTAAAATGGCAATCTGGATGAGGTGGGCATCATTTGAAAGCTTGTTCTATTGCCAACATCATTAGCTAAATTATAAAATACGACATTACAGTGTTAGGCTTTCACAAGACAATTCAGAGAAACAGATGGTCATTTTGGTGAGCATAGAAAGGAGTCATGAGTGCATTCAGGCGCGTGTTCCGTGGCTAATAGACTCATTATGTTCAGAACAGGTTCTGACACCATGTCATCTTGTAACTGAACATCAAACGTAGGGATCATAAACATTGACACTGTAAACAGTGTACAAGACATTTGGAAAGCCTTCCTACTGTTGAGTTTGCAACCCCTTTTGCCCTCAGAACAGCCTCAATTCGTCTGTGCATGGACTCTGCAAGGTGCCAAGCGTTCCACAGGGATGCTGGCTCATGTTGACTCCAATGCTCCCCACAGTTGTGTCAAGTTGGTTGGATCTCCTTTGGGTGGTGGACCATTCTTGATACACAAGGGAAACTGTTGAGCGTGAAAAACCCAGCAGCGTTGCAGTTCTTGACACACTCAAACGGGTGCTCCGGGCACCTACCATACACTTGTGTATTTAAATATTTTGTCTTGCCTATTCACCTTCTGAATGACACACAAACATAATCCAAGTCTCAAGGCTTTTCAAATCCTTCTTTAACCTCCTTCATCTACACTGATTGAAGTCGATTTAACAATAAGGAATCAAAGCTTTCACCTGGTCGGTCTGTCATTGACAGTGTTCCTAACGTTTTCACACTGTGTATATGACATGAGTTTTATCATATGGAAATGTGAAGTGCACATTTTGACTTATGAGTGTTTGGTTTGCTTGTATGAAGTCAAAGCTGTATTTATTATAATCCTTAACATCTCATCTTTCAAAATACATAGAGTCCTCTTAATTTTCAGCATTTCCTTCATTCAGACAACAACAAAAAGTTGCACAATTAGTGGGAGGGATGGGTGCAACTTGTCACGTGTTGTGCTCAAGTTCAGAACAGCTGTCAGTCAAAACCCATACAGAGCCTGAGCACTGACGTCATTTATTGTATGTTACTGTACAGACACTGTCGTTACAATTTAGGTGCTTATCAGTGCCCAAATCTGCCACTTTCAACCCGTATGTATACAGGTACATAAACAAGTGTTAAATACACCATATGAAAACCACACATACACATCTCAACAAAGAAAAATCTACATGAATTTTCTCATTAAGTGTCGTGGGAAAAAATGGTAGTAGTTGAATGGAAGTAATGAAACATCATATATCCTACACAGTACAAACACTACATGTAACAGACTTTTAAGGCTTATTTATATATGCCTTAGAAATCACACAATGTTTGGATGCAATATTCTACTAAGGAATATTCAACAGTAAAATCTGTTAGTCTTGTCATTCCAAATGCATCTGTGGATATGTTCTGTTGACAACAATAACAATTCAGCTTTGTCTTTAATGCAGGTTTTTGATCTAAATGTCAGAAGCTACAGTATCAAGTAGAAATGGTTACGGTCTTTGTCAGGGTTGATACAACTAGGCACCACACCTGATCAACTAAGCTAATTGATCAGTGATTGCCTAAATTCAACACACCTGGGCTTCCAGGTCAGTTAAATCAAAAAATGAAGTGCCTATAGCCCTCCAGGACCAGGGTTGCCTACCCCTGTTCTATGTTATAGAGTGGAATGTTTTTTCTGCTGGTGTACCCTGAGGTAGCTACGCAAACAGCCTTTCGTCCATGTGGATCTTCAGGTGCATCTTCAGCTGGTCCTGGCGGGAGAACCTCTTCTCACACTGGGGGCACCTAAAGGGTTTCTCCCCTGTGTGGACCCTCTGGTGCCTCTTCAGGTCACCAGCCTGGGCAAAGCGCATGTGACACTGGGTACATTTGAAGGGTTTCTCCCCTGTGTGGACCCTCAGGTGTCTCTTCAGGGTGCCAGCTTGGGCAAAGTGCATGTGACACTGGGTACAGATGAACGGTTTCTCACCTGTGTGGACCCTCTGATGTATCTCCGACTTCTGGGTGCAGCTGAAGCCTTTGTTACAGAACTTGTAGAGGAACCGTTTATCTTTAATACTGCCTGATGTTGCTCCCCCTCCCGGAGCCTGGGCTCTAGCCCTGTCGTTTGAGTTCAATATCTGATCGAAACGGACACGGTTGTTTGAATCCAAAGGCCCCATCGATGTGGACACTGGGTCGTGACCGCTGAATGCGTGTAAAGGGGAGTGGGTCGCGACATTTGGATTTGTCTCTAAACTTTCCCTGTTTTCTAAGAAATCTCTGCCCTGTGAGTGTCCGTCTCCTATGTGACTATCTGCATTCCATGTGGGAGGAGCGTCGCCCTCCACTTTCACAGTCACTTTATCTACGACCAGACCCTTTACGCACCCTTCAGAGTATACACTACTAGTGTACTGGTTCCAGTCCTCTCTAGACAGATCAGTGTGTGTCTCTAAACCCAAGGGCATGTTGCCAGGGTCCATCCCTGTAGCGTAAGAACAAGACGGATCATTGCCAGTCTCTAACACGTCACCTAAGTGGTTACCGTAAAGTAAATACTCTGAGCCGGGAGCAGGACAGCCCAGTGGCCCCAGTCTCTCTGGGTCTGATCTGTGGTCAGATCCTGTGTGCAAAAGCCTTTGTGTTATAGTTAAAGTCTCTGTGTCGGTCTCTGACTTGAGGACGGCGTTCAGCGTTCCACTGACCTCCGTGATGCTGCGTCGCGTCCTGGGCTGCGCTGGGGCGGTGGTAGAGTCCTCCGTGGCTACAGGGGATGCTACTCCAGCCGCTGCTCCAGTCTGGATGTCTCTGCTGTGTTGTAGCTCCTTTCCTTCGGACCTCTCCTGCTTGACCCCAGGACCTACAGCCTCTGCATCTGCAGACTTGACACAAGAAGGCTGCGTTTAGACAGCAGCCCAATTCTGATCTTTTTTTCCCCTTTAATTGGACTTTTGACCAATGAGATCAGCTAGGAAAAAGATCTGATGTGATTGGTCAAAAGACAACAATGACAATGTCGTAGGGATGTCTCACAAGCTCCCTTATGGGTCGTTCCATTTGATTTCAATTACTTTTTGACCGCACTACCTTTTGATTTGAATGAAACTTTCCATGGTAGAAGTGGTCAGAAAGTGACTTTTTGGACCTGAGTGCCAAAACATTCAGGAGATAGAGGTGCCCAAAGTTGACCCATTTTGCTTTCCCCACCATACCATGAGACATCCATGTCTTAATCACTGGAAAAGATAAACGGTTGAGTTTGATATCATTTAAAAGCTTTACAAACAGGGTTGTCTATTTTTTTAATATCTTGAACATTTTTAATGTTTTCCTTTAACACCAAATATCTAAAAAAACTTTTCTTGCATACGTTGTAGCTTAGACTATTTTACATCATCTAAGATGTTTGTGTTGTGCCTGTCATCAGTTGAGGCACAGCATGCTCTTGAAAACAGGGTGGAGGGTGTCATGTTTTCTGACTGATAAATGTACTAAAATGGAAATACAATTTCAACTTTCAATTGGTACCAAAAAGATGGTTGACGGTCCATAACAATTGGACCGTCAACCATAACAAGAGAATTTTGACTTGAATGGGAATATAAGATGTTTTATATTATACTGTGAATCATCCATAGGAAACCTATTGAAATCATAGAAATATAGATGACAGAATAGATATTCTTACTTAAGTTGACATTCAACTGTGAATCGACCGGCGGCTATCTTTGTGGTAGTAATTGGAGGTTTAAATGCCCACGCCAGTAGAACAACTTTTTAGAGCTGAAAGATGATGGCCACAGCCTACCCATGATTTTGCACAACGATTTAAGTCAATAAGTCATCGTTTTAGTCAAAGTATGATATATTTGGGCTTGTAGTGACATCTGAGCTGCCCACTTTGTGCAAATCCGTGTGAATGCGGTGTGTTTTCCTATGATATGACATACAAATGCTTTTCAAACTACGTTTCATTTCAAGGCTGGTTTTATTTGAATGTTACCACCCACCAGCATGGCATTGTTCCTTAATCAGAAACAGCTGCAAGATTATTCAAATTAATTATTTGCCACTGAGATGAGACAAACAGCCTTGTGTCTGTATTACCATTTTATAAATGGTATAATTGCGTGATATGATAGCATTATGCCAACCCGTCGCCGCAAAATGAATGGTTTTGACCACTAACACGATGGGCCTAAAATGAACACCCGCATAGGCGGGTGGTCAGGCTCAACAGTGGGAGCATTTCACTTGCGTTTGTGAATAAAAACGGTAAAGTATGATCACATTTATAGTAAAATAAATGCTGCAGTAGCTGTTTTCAAATTACTTCCTCTGTTTTGTTTCATAGCTGGTACATTAAAATCGCACAAAGTCAAAGAACTACAAATGCTATATAGCCTATTCCACCTCGTCCTTCCTGGCTGGAAGCTGTGCCCACGTTTAGAGCTGAGTGAAATTTACATTTTTAGAAAAGCTGTAGACAAAAGTCAACTGAAATGAGACTTTGTCCTTGTGTTTCTTGGCTATTTAAATTATTTTGTTCACAAGCTAGTTTGTCAATGAACAAAGTCATTGTAGCCTATACTTTCACTTCCCATGAGAACCATGAGCACGAGCTGACTTGGCTTTGCTATAGCAGCAGCCGAAGCATACCAGCAGCCTACCTAGCTACCAAAGGTTGCAACGTGTCCATAACAATGTAGAAAAACGCATAACAGCTATCGTTCAATAGTTATTCATATTACCAGAGTTTCATCTTATTATTTCTAACTATTTCTATAGCGGATTTGTGGCCACAATTTATGGAAGATGACAAAACTTTGGAGATGACAAAGTCAAAGATAGGCCAGTGGTTTCCATCTGTGGCAATATTTTCCCTAATTCAGCTCCAGAACCAGACACAGAGCCAGCTGGCTAATATTTTGAATATGGTGTAGTAAGAAAACAAAAAACAGCATCAACAAATAACATTAGCTAGCTAGATAAGTTTAGCATGCTAGGTAGCTACACTGACAGTGCCCTATTTGTCAGTGCCCCAGCCTGTCATTTTAATGAAGTAGCCTTTGTAATTTTTCGGAGGTGGAACTTAAATGTGCATTTCCTCTTTAGGACAGGAAATTACGTCAAAATAGTGGTAGCAACTTCTAATTAAAATGTCAAGGGTGTACCAGCTAAATTGCAGTGGTCTGAATGGATAGGTCAATTCTATTAATTATATTTCTAGAATTCAAATGACACCTGCCATGTTTTCAAGAGTATGCTGTGTCTCAACTGATGGCGTGCACAACACAAACACAGCCAATTATGTAAATTAGGGTCTAAATTGAATTACCACCCTGCATGTAAAGCTTTAAAATTATATCATACTCCACTGTCATTTTTTCCCCAGTAGTAAAGACATGGATGTCCCATGGTATGGTGGGGTATGCAAAATGGGTCAACTTTGGGTCAACTATCTCCTGAATGTGTATGGAAAGTGCTGTTCAAATCAAAAAGGGGTGCAGTCAGAAAGTGATTGAAATCAAATGGAACGATGTAAGCAAGTGAATAGCCGAGGGGAGTGTTTCTGAAGAAGAAAGGAAATCAGGACACATTTGATTTACAAAGTAACTAATTGTTAATGCAACACTATTCCACTAACCTCTATCACAATAATATGCTGGGTTGAGGTTCCACTCCCCTCATCAACAGTGATTGGTTGGTCATCTCTCCATGTATTGTGTCCCGCTGGCTTCGCCAAGCCCCTGTGGCCTCCAGTGAGATGTCCTTCACCTGAGACAGTGATTGAGGGAAAAGAGGTGGTTAGGTTAGCTACTTTCAATGCTATATTGTACACTGTGGACACGGTCTAGAATTGGCAAGGATGTAAGGTAACACTTCTCATAACTTCTTGACATACTATTTATAGGTCAACTGATTATGTTCAATGCATCAAATTGAAAATGCAGAAAATCTGGTTAGAATATTATATTGTGTCTTTGGTGTTTCAAGGCAATCAGACTGCTAAACAGGAATCACTAACTCAGAGAGGCTGCTGCCTACATTGAGACCCAATCACTGGCCACTTTAATGAATGGATCACTAATCACTTTATACAATGCCACTCTAAATAATGCCACTTGAATAATGTTTACATATCTTACATTACTCATATCACATGTATATACTGTATTTTATACCATCTATTGCACCTTGCCTTTGCTGCTCATCCATATACTTACATGTACATATTCTCAGTTTAGCCCTTTAGATGTGTGTATTAGGTAGTTGTTGGAGAATTGTTAGATTACTTGTTAGATATTACTGCACTGTCGGAACTAGAAGCACAAGCATTTCGCTACGCTCGCATTAACATCTGCTAACCATGTGTGTGACAAATAAAAATGGATTTGTGCAAAATATTGAAGTTGCATATTATCCAACAAATGACCAAGACCCAATTCTGGTTAACCATAATGTGGTTAATAAAACAGTTAACCATGATGTGGTTAACGCATCTAAAGTCACGCGCGCAAAGGAGGATAGGAGGATGGGGACACGGTCCCGCAGCCTCAGCGTTCTGCTAAATGTACCTTTTGCCATTCCTCTGTATCGGTCGAGGATCTTGACACTACTGGGACGACTGGCGAGGACGCGCTCTGCGCGCTCCCGTGCCATCTTCAGTTCCAGTAGCTGTAGTTTCCTCCGCATTGCCCTGTTTTCTTTCTGGCTTTGAGACATTTCCAAACGGATCACTGCATAGTCATCGTCTACGAGTTTACAGATCTCCGCCACGGCTGCATTCGCTAGCACCTCCATGATGGAGGCTATTTGAGTGTGATAAACCATACAGTTAGCCATTGTTAGCTCCTTGCTAGCGTTAACTAGATAACATATATTAAGTCCTGTCTCCAACGTGAATTAAACACCACCTGGGGGGTAAGTATGTTATGCCGTGCAGTTAAATTAGTAATATTTTGAGTTACATGGTGTTGATGAATGTCTAAATAACAAAAATAAAAACGTTGAAGTGGAACTTGTACTCCGTCAGTGTTCACTTCCGTTTACATTGAAGAGAAAGGATCTTATTGGCGTGGGTCATAGCTCAAAGGGTGTGGTTAAATGAAACGGGTATGATGGCAGCGCGCTGTTCTTTGAAATGCGGTACTGTATTAAGTTAGCTACACATTCAGGGCTTTATTTTCGGCTGGCGCAAACACAGCTTTTTGACCAAAACCGGCTCCAAAAGATTGGCTGCTTCGTGGGCAAAGGGGTGAACCTATCAAAATAAGTACATCCATTTTTACATACCGTTAGTCAAATATCACATCACTAAGTGTAACCGATGTGAAATGGCTAGCTAGTTAGCGCTGGTGCGCGCTAATAGCGTTTCAATCGGTGACGTCACTTGCTCTGAGACCGTGAAGTAATCGTTCCCCTTGCTCTGCAAGGGCCCCTGCTTTTGTGGAGCGATGGGTAACGATGCTTCGAGGGTGGCTGGTTCGAGCCCAGGTTATACTGTTACATAAGGAATTAACATGGTCCACACACACCAACAGTGGTGTTGACAATACAACGCCTCTTCCCCTTCAGGAACCTGAATAGATTTGGCAGATTCTCAAAGTTCTACAGCTGCACCAGTGAAAGCAACTTAACTGCCAGCAACTAATTGGTCTCCGACTGCAAGGCCATGACACACAATTTATCTGGTTCAAGTCCGGCTGGGCCACTCAAGGACATTGAGACTTGTTCCGAACCACTCCTGCGTTGTGGCTAAGTAAAGACGTGTTCCGAGGCCTCTCCACTAAGGGCCAATATTTGGGGCGGCAGGGTAGCCTAGTGGTTAGAGTGTTGGACTAGTAACCGAAAGGTTGCAAGTTCAAATCCCCGAGCTGACAAGGTACAAATCTGTCGTTCTGCCCCTGAACAGGCAGTTAACCCACTGTTCCTAGGCCGTCATTGAAAATAAGAATTTGTTCTTAACTGACTTGCCTAGTTAAATAAAGGTAAAAAAATACAAGAATTTTCACTCAACTCGATCCTTTTCGGCATCGAGAGAGACAATGAGTGCATGGTCATTAATTCTGCCACGGTGGTTTATGATATTCAGAGCATGTCTCACATTGTCCGTTCCAAATCTGCAAGCAAGTGTCTTGGTGACTATTTTAACATCAACTCCTAGAAAACTGATACTGTTGAAATCGGAGGTTTACATACACTTAGGTTGGAGTCATTAAAACTTGTTCTTCAACCACTCCCCAAATTTCTTGATAACAAACTAGTTTTGGCAAGTCGGTTAGGACATCTACTTTATGCATGACGCAAGTAATTTTTACAATTGTTTAAGGCATTGCCTTAATAGTTTCCCTAACTAGTTCCCGAACTAGTTTCCCTCATCTGATCTAGTGGGCAAGGTTATCTTATTCAGTCATTTTGTTGTTCGATCTTGTACATTGTGAAGTATAAAGAGATTTATAGAAGTCGCAAAACGTATTCTTGATAAGAAATAGAGCCATTTGCCATTCTTAGAATTAATAGAGCTTTCATTTTGTTAATTTTTAAGTTGGTGTGCAAGTAGATGGCTCGGACGGTTACCAAACTCATATTTTTGCTTGGTACATTTTTATTTTATTTATTTGACATGTTTTGTATGCTCTACATAGTTTGGCCTCAGCACAAGCTAGTGAATTCTAGTTTGCCTGGGTTGGTTGTTAATGAAGAAGTTCTAAATGCTTTACTTCAGCCTCCATTTTTTCCCTATTTTCAATTCTAAGCTTCTTGATCAGAGAGGCTTGGGAAATGATATGACCCATTTTGGTTGCTTTAACAGCTTCCCAGATAGTTGCAGCTGAGACAGGAGAGAGTTGGTTGTTGAGCCAGTGATGTGATAATTTATCACAGAGCAGAATCCTTCATTGTTAAACAGAGACGTATGAAGTCTCCAATATCTCATTTTGGGAATTGTTTTGCCAATTTCAATATCTATATACACTGGGGCATGGTCGGAAATTACTATAGAATCAATAGCACATGACTGGACAACAAGAGGGCATGAAAAATAGTCCAATCTAGAATATGAATGATGGGGTCTCGAGTAGAAAGTATAGTCTCTGACATTAGGATTTAGCTCTCTCCATACGTCTACTAAACCACATAAATCACAAATGTTTGGAGATTGGAGCAGTTGATGATTTATCCAATTTACCCAAAGTACAATTAAAATACATACACCCGGCTGCCAAACTCTTTTTGGCAGGATTAATGTCCTTCCTCGGCTAAATTATTTATTCCAAAATATCCCCTGCCATCTAAGTCATTTTTTCAGGAGAATCTGGATACAGGGCAATCGGTGACCAGAGTGATGTTTGGAATCTACAGGTACCTCCTTGCATCCTTCCAAGTTAAGAGTGTATTGTAAAATTGTCAGATAAGGAGTATTGGACTTCTGGACTGGAAGTTGAAGAGTATTGCTGACCTCATGCCTTTTTATTTACTCAGGACACTCTTAAATTGTTCCCACCAATAAAAACTGAGTTTGACTTACACAACAAATATTTTTTTAAGTACCTACAACTGAGACACTTCAGAGGGTCAGAAGAAAGTCGAACTACATTTTCAAATGACTGAAGTTGAAAAACTATTTACAAATCCTACTATTCGGAGAGGTTTAATCTCTGACATATTCTATTTTATCGAACAGAAGTGCCTCATTGAGACATGTTTGGGAGAGACATTGGACATGCATTTGGTGAGGAAGAATGGGCTTCTATCTGCGAAAGGGTTTACCCCAAATGCACCTCCATAAGCATACGAGATACATTTCTGCCTTTTTGTATAAGATTTTGCTCTTTATTCATGTTATTGTACTTAGTCTGTGTGGTGCACTCTTGTCTGTGTAACCCCTGTTAAAAGAAAATAACATTCTAATAGAAAGATGATTACAAAACAATAACCAAGTCAGTCAGCGTGAAGTACAGTACTTTAATTACATAAAATAGTTAATGGTATTGAAAAAAACATTCCATGCCCATTTCCAAATGCCCCAGTATACCGCCCAAGCCTACACTTAGGTACTTGACATTGAGATAAAGGCCCAATGCAGCCGTTTAAGATGAATACACTAATTGTAAGTAACTCTGGATAAGAGTGTCTGTATAATTACTTTCTCACTAAACCCTACCTTTTCTATAATATGGTACCCTCGCTTGGATAAAATGAATTTTAGAATACCTTGGAAATTCTTACATCTTCACTACTTTGTCAAGTAAATTAAGGCATTATCTCACTATAAAACACCAACCTAAAGAAACAGGTACTCATATGCTTAATTTAGAGTTATTTAAGTAAATGTGATATACATTAAGGCTGCATGGTGCAACTAATGAGGGTTTGAAAAGGAATGTGCATGAAAGGCATGAGCTCTGCTTTAATTTTTTGTGTGCAGGATGTACACATTTTAGCTGCCTCAATTACAATTTGGCAAGCACTTGATAATGCCTCGAATTTCCCAGGGGCATACCCTTTGTGTTGCTGTAATGCCTCCTGAAAAAAAAACATGCCTTCAGCCATTGGCCGTTGTGCCCTTGGGCTGGAAATAATTCCCTTCTCCTGGTTGGGTGCTGTGGCGGATGAATCAGAATGTATCCCTTTGGACTCTGGTGTTGGCAGTTGCACTTCTTACCTCAGCTGGGGCTCAGTCACTTGGGGCCCAGAGAGGGGAGAGGTCAGGCTTGTCTTTTACACGTTTCTGGTGCTATGCAGAATATCAGAAAGGGAAGAGGACAGGATGGAACATTGTCTTCATATGTGAATGTGTCTTCCTATTCTTAAACCATGTGAAGGGATGGCGTGATTAATGGGGTACCAATTACTTGTCTCCAATGTCTGTGCGCCCTCCTTTGGCATTGGGGGGAGGTGTATGGAACCATTGTATGTCCTCTCTGATGTTGTACTTATCCTGGGATAATATATGACCTAGAGACTCACTCCCCTCAGTGAGCTTGTCCAGGAGTGGTGTCAAGGGGTTTTACTTGAGATGGGAGTATCTAGAGTTGACAATTGAGTTATGCCATTGGATGAGTTGGTGTTTTTGTTCTATACCGTACCAGGAAGATACCGTTCCAGTTTGGAGTAGGAGGACCAGACACTGGTCTGTACAATAAACTGTTGACACAGCAGTTGCTGTCTGCTATGTATTATAGATACCTTTCACATAAATCTTAACCTTGTGACCATTCTATGTATCGGTTGTGCGTCATGTAGGTCGAGAGGGGTGTATCTTGGCTATAAAAGATCTTTGTACTTTTGTGTTGTCACTCAATGGTTCATTAGAAATAGGGATTCATTGAAAGTCAATGCTATTGCAAAGCTCTTATTATTAAAGATGTAGTTTAAGTATAACTCTGTGTGAAGTTTGTTTCTCCTCATTTGGTAATACAGAAATTAACAACCACAGTGCTCTGAAGTGGCTCTCAGTCACGTGATCGGGTCTTTCTCACAGGCTACAAGTGGAGACCGACACATCGGGGACGCAACTGTGCATGTCCTTATTCAATTTCAAGGCGCATATTGAAGATATTGGAAGAACTGTCTACATTTACTTTGTCAGCCAACGAACAGCAAAAGCACTGGCCTATGTAAATCTACTATTCCCCCATAGTACAAAAGTTGACCCATTCTATTCTGCGAAAAATAAATATTCCAAACAGTCTGGGACAGTTGTGGGATGCAATAGATCCCAAATTAATATAGCTACTAGTGTCAATTTTATTTTATTTTTTTAAGCAATGTGGCTGACAAAAAAGATCAGAACAATTAGCTTAAAATGTTGATAACCTAAGGCCTTTTCTTCACATTATAAGCGCAGAAATGCACACACAGCAGTTGGCTAAGCGTGAATACTCCATTAGCGGGAAAACATTCTCATAGCAAATGCGATTATGCACCTTTTATTAACGGTGCATTTTAGAATCTTGACACTCACGCGCTGTGTATGTATGCCAGTTAGGCTCTACACCCCTTGTAACGTGGATTAATATGCATAATTTTAAGAAGTTATTTTGCCACTTTAGTTGTGAATCAAACCTTATCCAAGCCTATGGGCTAGGCTACATGAGGTGTGACTATGATTCGAAAAAGTCGCAAAAAAAAGGAATACGCATCATTCACAAGTCAAACACTATCCATCAGTCTATTCTTGATTTAATCAGATTTTTACATATGCTAAATAATGTGTGTGAAATTAGTTTTGATTTGGAATGGACCATTATCATGCACCCGTCTTAAAACAGGAGCAAAAGAATAGCTAATGGTAGCTGCTTTTCCCGTGGTTCATTTTCATGCCAGCCAGGTAGGCTATACTCCTGTTGTAAAGAGAAGCAATGTGCTTAATATTAGGAAAGTTAAGAAATATAGTAGGCCTAGCCTATAGAAAGCTGATGGCATCCTCTTTTTAATAGAGGCCATCACACTCTCATGCAATTGCATAGCCTATAGAAATGTTGCGCAACATAAGCTCATGAAGTGTTTGATTCGATTTTCAATGACATTCGCATTGCTGTCCGAGTGATAAGAGGGACAATCGAATGCTGAGCACCAGGCAGTTTAGCAAGTTTGGTAGGCTACTAATGATCAGAAGCCAAATTACCATGACAAAATGGTCACTTGGAATTTGACTGCTGTAATGACTCGTGACTGCAACTAACAGCCCTACACCCACCTGGTGTCCCAGGTCTAAATCAGTGCCTGATTAGAGGAGAACAAGTAAAAAATGCAATGGAACTGGGTTCCAGGTCAAGAGTTGAGTTTGAGGGCTATACACTATACATGGGCCGTGTGCATTTTCTGCTGGTGTATCCTGAAGTACCTTCTCTCTGAGAACTTCTTCCTTCCCACAGTGCGTACAGGTGAATGGCCTCTCTCTCGTGTGGATCTTCAGATGAATCTTCAGCTGATGCTGGTGGGAGAACCTCTTCTCACACTGGGGAAGCTGTAGGATTTCTCCCCTCTGTGGACTCTCTGGTGTCTCTTCAGGTTGGACGAGTGTGAAAAACTGGCCCGGCACATGTGGCAGCCGAATGGTTTCTCCCCTGTGTGGACCCTCTGGTGCCTCTTCAGGCTGGACAAATGTGAAAAACTGGCCCGGCACTGGTGGCAGCCAAAAGGTTTCTCTCCCGTGTGAATCCTCTGGTGGATCTCCACCTGTTTGGGGAAACTGAAGGCTTTCCCACAGAACGAACACGGGAAGCGCTTCTCTTTGCCACTAGATCTACTGATAGCGTTACTACTACTGTCATTTGTCAATGGGCTTCTGTAGCCATTTAGTGTTGAGCCACTGGCATTGTCTGAGGTCTGGTTTAACAGGAGAGTGTGAGGAGGATGAAGGCCAGGTAGTGTCTGTGTTGTGGCAGGTTCCATGTTCCAGTTGATAGATCCTATAGAAGGCAGGCTGAAGGCAGCACCTGTTAGGGGGTTAATCTGAGACACCATCAGTCTCTCTGAATCACAACTATAGGAGCAGGACGGAGCATCGCTAGCAGAGTCTGTGTCTGTTCTCTCCTGCCGCATACGGACACTTCCTCGTCCCCGCGGACCAAATCTACGCCTCACCCTGGTCTCAGCCAGTCTGTTGTCACGGAGACTAAGTTCGGATGTTGTTTTGTGTTCGACTGCCTGTTTCTGGTTTACAGTGTTCCTCAGCCCAGAGTTGAGGACGTTGTCCAATCCACTGACCTCCACTATGTTGTCTCTGGTCCTGGCCTGCTCGGTGATGTTGTCCCCTGGGTCCTTGGCTGCACTCATCTGAGTCTGGGAATCCAAGATGGCCACCCAGTCACCTCTGTTAGCCTCCAGCCAACCACCTGTTAGAAGAGGTTAGAAAATAGACTTTACAAACATGGCAGAGAAGTCAACATTTTGGAGATGTTCAGTTTATGCGTTTCAAATTGTATCCAGGTGCATCACTATTCCCATTGAAGATCTATTACTGTATGTAGGCTATATGTATTTCTCCCTTACCTTGCTCCCCCATCTTTAGTCCACTCAGCAGATCAATGATCTCTGGTCCGTCTTCTATTGTCTCCTCTTTGACCAGTAGCAGATCAGGCTTCCCATCCTCCATGTCTTCTGACTGTAAGAGATACAGAGTGAGAGGATGTTGGATCAAGAAATCTGATATGAGCACCTTGCTATGGGGCATCTTCTGATTGGGCATTGAGGGATTTCTATGAGTACTATGCAAATGTGTTAATTTGATTACTTGACACAAGACCGTATCCACAAAGCGTCTCAGCGTAAGAGTGCTGATCTAATATCAGGTCCCCATCTGTCTACATAGCTTTATTCATTATAATAAAAATGCTCCTAGATCAGCTCTCCTGCTCTGAGAGGCTTTGTGGATACGGGCCCCGACCTAATACCATTCAGACAGTAGTTCAGTGGGCTCACCTCAGTGAGACTGTGTGTGGTCCTGTGCTGCTCAGCTAGTTTCTCTGTGGGTTCAGGAGGTGGTGTAGTCTGGTTGTCCTCCATGACCATGGTCCCCTCAGGGTTCCCCAGACCCTCCTCACACCCCTCCTCCTTCACCAGCAGCACCTCTGGACCCTCCTCCTCCTGAAAGAGACAGGTAATACAGATAACACAGACGGACATACACTCCCTCAGGTATGTACACACAGATAAATCACACTTTCAACATGGAGTGTTTACCCATCTCCACTATGTTTGAATCCTATACTGTAGTTACAGAATTACTTCATTGTTGTTAAGGGTTCGTACCCTTTTTAAAAATATATATATTTTCCTTAAATGACATACCAAAATCTAGCTGCCTGTAGCTCAGGACATGCATATTGTTGATACCATTTGAAAGGAAACACTGAAGTTTGTGGAAATGTGAAATTAATGTAGGAGAACATAACATTAAATCTAGTAAAAAAATGTTTTTGTTCCATCTTTGAAATGCAAGAGAACGTCCATACTTTCAGTTAGGAGTCTAGGTGTAATTTAGATTTTGGTCACCAGATGACAGCAGTATGTACAAAGTTTCAGACTGATCCAGTGAAGAATTCAATTACCGCACCAGGTCTGCCAGGAGTTTGTCCAAATGTACCAAATAGGTCAATTGATACATTTAAGTACATCACTATAGAGAACATACAAAATGCAAAAAGTATGTTTACACAGGAATGTCATAAATGATGGATCATTAACTTTCACTCATCTAGATGACCGGGCAGGGTGGGTGTGGAGCCAGAGACAGCAGTTGGGTCAAACTGTAGACCAAGTTCCTACGTTAACATAAAAATTAATTTTATCAAACAAAACTGCTACATTTTCTCTGGGACCCTCGGGATGAAAAATCAGAGCAAGATTACAAAATGTAATTACCTTCATAGGTGAATATCAAACCAGTTGCCATGATAAGTGTTTTGTTGTGCACTCGCCTCAAAAAATAGCATGGTATTTTTTCACTAATAGCTACTGTTAATTGGAAACAGCAGTTAGATTAACAAGAATTTAAGCTTTCTGCCCATATAAGACATGTCTATGTCCCCGGAGAGTTGGCTGTTGTATACAACGTAATTGTAGTCACATTAACGCACTTTGGGGACACCGATTCCGTATAGGTTAAACCCATCATGGTGGACGTAAATATGAGTCAGCAATGATAAGTCATCAGACAAACCTGACTAAACTACTTGTGTACTCTAGGTGTTTAGCTTCATAGTTTGTTCTCCATATAATTAAAAAAAATAGGGAGCCAAATTTGTTTTCACCACTTATTTCCATGACTGATCAAAATAAGTGTTCTCTCTTGTCCCTCTGCAACGACTTATGGTGAGATCTGTTTGGACCATGGAATCGCAATAAAAATCTATATTTAATCATATCGGCACATTGTATCATGAGGTCCCTGGCTATTCCCAGCCCTAATTGGTTATAAAGTGCGTTTGTGTGTATGCAGAATAGGGTGAGAGCAGATGTGATGTATACTAAACAATCTCACTGAAAAGTCCCATTTTGTGTTTATTCAACATAAACAAGTTTTAAATACACGGGTACACACACACGGGTCTCTCTGCATACCTGGCAGACATCTCAGCTTGGATGTCGGCCCACCACCTCAAGCTCAACAAGATGGAGCTGCTCTTCCTCCCAGGGAAGACCTGCCAGCTCCAAGACCACATCACGGTTGATTGACAACTCCATGGAGTGCAAAGAACATCAAAGCAGGGACCTGCTGCAACTATGATATGTGGTTGTCTCACCCAGCGATCTTAAGATGAATGCACTGCTTTTAAGTCGCTCTGGATAAGATCTGCTAAATAACTTAATGTAAAATCTGCATGAACTTGATAAACTGCATTCATTTTCTCATTAAAAGTGTCTTAGGAAAAAATAAAGTAGTTGAATGGAAGTAATGAAATAGGCATTTGTGAATCAAATAGCCTACACAGTAGAATCACTAGGTAACATACTTTTTAGGCTTATATATCATATCGGGTTGCAATATTCTATTCAGGAATATTCAACACTGAAATCTGTTACACTCATTATTGCAAATGCGTCTGGATATTTTCTGCTGTCAATAAATTAATCTTTATATTTAATGCAGTGTTTGATCTAAACAGCAGAAGCTATTGAGTAGAATGGTTACTTTCTATGTTAGAGTGGAATGGTTTTTCTGCTGGTGTATTCTGAGGCTCCTCTGAGAATCTCCCATGTGGACCTTCAGGTGCATCTTCAGGTCACCAGCCTGGGAAAACCTCTTCTCACACTGAGGGCAGCTGAAGGGTTTCTCCCCTGTGTGGACCCTCTGGTGGATCTCCACATTCTGGAGGCAGCTGAAGCCTTTGTTACAGAACATGCAGAGGAACCGTTTCTCTTTACGATTGCCTGATGTTGCTCCCCGAGCCTTGGGCCTTTGGTCCTTTGAATTCAATACCTGATCGAAAAGGACGCGGCCGTGTGAATCCGAAGGTGACATTGACGTGGATACTGGGTTGTGATCCCCGAACGTCTGTAAAGGGGAGTGGGTGGCGACATTTGTCTTTAAGCTTCCCCTGTAATCTAAGAAATCTTTGCCTTGTGAGTGTCCTTCTCCTAAATGAGTGTTGTCTACATTCCATGTCAGATGAGCGTTGCCCTCCACTTTCACATCATTGACAACAACTTCCCCTTTCTTATCTAGACACCCTTCAGAGTATACACTACTACTGTACTGGTTCCAGTCCCCTCTAGACAGATCAGTGTGTGTCTCTAAACCCAAGGTCATGTTGTCAGGGTCCATCTCTGTAGCGTAAGAACAAGACTGATCACTGCCAATCTCTAATGCGCCACCGGAGTCCCGATGGGAATGAACCATCCTCGGACTTGGGTTACCATAAAGTAAATACTCTGAACTGGGAGCAGGGGAACAGCCCAGTGGCTCCAGTCTGTCTGTGTGTGTTACAGTTAAAGTCTCGGTGTCTGTCTCCGACTTGAGGACGGCGTTTGCCGGTCCACTGACCTCCATGATGCTGCGTCGTGTCCTAGGCTTGGGCGCAGCAGCGGTGTGTAGGTCTTCCGTGGCTACAGGGGGCGCTTTTCCAGTGGTTTCTACTGTCTGGATGTCTCTGCTGTGTCGTGGGTCCTCCACTCCTTCAGACCTCTCCTGCTTGACCCCAGGACCTCTAGCCTCTGCAGCCTGACGAGAGGTTTATTACCGGCATATGAGTTGAATTAGTTAATGTCGTAGTGAACTCACAAGCTCTCATGACAGAAAAATAAGGATGAACATGAATAGCTGAGGAGAGCCTTTCTGAAATAAACTGGCCACATTTGATGTACTGTAATTTTGATGTAATACTATTACACTAACCTCTATCACGATAACGTGCTGGGTTGAGGTTCTACTCCCCTCATCAATAGTGATTGGTTGGTCATCTCTCCATGTATTGTGTCCCACTGGCTTCACAGAGCTCCTGTGGCCTCCAGTGAGATGTCCATCACCTGAGACAATGATTGAGGGAAAAGTGGTTGTTAGGTTAGCTACTCTCAATGCTCAACAGTATATTGTACACTAATGACAGTATACATTTGGCAAGGATGTAAGGTAGCACTTCTAAAAACTTCATACACTATTGATTATGTTCCATGCATCATATTATTTTGAAAGTATGACAATAGGAAATGTGGTTAGAATATGATATTGTCTTCATTGACCTGCCTAGTAAAATAAAACAAATTGTGCAAGATAGCTAAGTAAATCAGGGTAAGTATTGCACACTATCCAAACATTAACCATAGACTTAGATAGACGTCCCATTATGGGTCAGTGAGAGCATGGGAAATGCCATTGTAGTACAGACTGAGATATGTTCCCGGATTCATCCAATAGCATTGAGGAGATTACCAATAAGTGCATAGATGACGTCGTCCCCAAAGTGACCATATGAACGTATCCAAACCAAAACCAATGGATTTCCAGCAATAGCAGCACTGTGCTCAAGTTAGAGCTAAAGTATCTATATCCACAGTAAAACGAGTCCTATATTGACATAACCTGAAAGGCCGCTCAGCACGGAAGAGGCCGCTGCTCCAAAACCGCCATAAAATGTCAGACTACGGTTTGCAACTGCACATGGGGACAAAGATGGTACTTTTTTCTTATTAAACAAAAATATAACTGTTTGGCTATATTGACCATTGTTATGTTTGGAGGAAAAGGGGGAGGGTTGCAAGCAAAATAACACCATCCCAACCGTGAATCACGGGGGTGGCAGACTGTTGTGGGGGTGCTTTGCTGCAGGAGGGACTGGTGCACTCACAAAATAGATGGCATCATGAGGTAAGAAAATTGTGTGGATATATTGAAGTAGCATCTCAAGACATCAGTTAGGAAATTAAAGCTTGATCGCAAATGGGTCTTCCAAATGGACAATGACCCCAAGCATACTCTAAAGTTGTGGCAAAATGGCTTGAGGAAGCTTGTGGAAGGCTACCCAGAACATTTGACCCAAGTTAAACCATTTAAAGGCAATGCTACCAAATACTAATTGAATGTATGTAAACTTCTGACCCCCTGGGAATGTGATGAAAGAAATAAAAGCTGAAATCGCTCTACTATTATTCTGACATTTCACATTCTTAAAATAAAGTGGTGATCCTAACTGGCCTAATACAGGGCATTTTTACTGGGATTAAATGTCAGGAATTGTGAAACTGAGTATTTGGCTAAGGTGTATGAACTTCCAACTTCAACTGTATGTAAGAATGCTGTTCATTGACTACAGCTCAGCCTTCAACACCATAGTACCCTCCAAGCTCATCATGTAGCTCGGGGCCCTGGATCTGAAACCCGCCCTGTGTAACTGGTTCCTAGTGTTAGATGGGCTGCCCCCAGGTGGTGAAGGTAGGCAACAACACCACCACTACGCTGATCCTCAACAGAGGGGCCCCACAAGGGTGCATGCTGTGCCCCCTCCTGTACTCCCTGTTTACCCATAACTGCATGGCCACTCAAGCCTCCAACTCAATCATCAAGTTTGCAGATGACAAACCAGCAGTAGGCCTGATCACCAACAACAACGAGACAGCCTACAGGGAGGAGGTGAGGGCCCTGGCGTAGAGGTGCCAAGAAAATAACCTCTCCCTCAACAAAACTAAGGACCTTATCGTGGACTTCAGGAGACAGCAGAGGGAGCATGCCCCCATCGACATCCATGGGGCCGCAGTGGAGAAGGTGAAAAGCTTCAAGTTCCTCGGCGTACATGTCACTGACAAACTGAAATGGTCTACCCACACAGACAGTGTGGTGAAGAAGGTGCAACAGCGCCTCTTCAACCTCAGGAGGCTGAAGAAATTTGGCTTGGCTAAGATCCTCAAACTTTTACGAAAGCACAAATGAGAGCATCCTGTTGGGGTGTATCACAGCCTGGTACAGCAACTGCACTGCCCGCAACCGCAGGGCTCTCCAGAGGATGGTGTGGTCAGCCCAACGTATCACCGGGAGCACACTACCTGCCCTTCAGGACATCTACAGCACCCGGTGTCACAGAAGGCCAAGAATTTCATCAAGGACATCAGCCACTCGAACAACGGCTTGTTCACCCACTATCATCCAGACTGCGAGGTCAGTACAGGTGCATCAAAGCTTGGACCAAGAGACAGAAGCAGTTTCAATCTCAAGGCCATCAGACTACTAAATAGCCATCACTAGCCAGCCTCCATGTAGTACCCTGCCCTGAACTTAGTCACGGTCACTAGCCGGCTACCACCCGGTTACTCATCCCTACATCTTAGAGGCTGCTGCCCTATGTACACAGACATGGAACACTGGTCACTTTAAATGTTTACATACTGTTTTTCATATCTATAGTGTATTCTAGTCAAGTTCATCCTATTCAACTATTGCTGTACATGTACTATTCTAGCCACGTATTCTTCAGATATTCTATCCACATACTGTCCATAATATCTATACATCTCATCACATACATACATATATACACTGAACAAAAATATAAAAACGCAACATATGAAAGTGTTGGTCATGTTTCATGAGCTGAAAAAAACTAAAACAAATGTTCCATACACACCAAAAGCTTATTTCTCTCAATGCTGTTTACATCCCTGTTACTATCTCTTTTGCAAAAACAATCCATCCACCTGACAGGTGTGGCAAATCAAGAAGCTGATGAAACAGCATGATTACACAGGTGCACCTTGTGCTGGGGACAATTAAAAGGCCCCTCTAAAATGTGCAGTTTTGAATCCAGCCCAGGATTCCACATCCGGCCTCTTTACCCGGACAGCTGATGAAACCCTTGCCTTGATGACAGCTTTGCACACTCTTGGCATTTTCTCAAATCAGCTTCACCTGGAATGCTTTTCCAACAGTCTTGAAGGAGTTCCCACATATGCTGAGCACTTGTTGGCTACTTTTCCTTCACTTAACTCATCCGTAAACATTTCAATTGGGTTGAGGTCGGGTGATTGTGGAAGCCAAGTCATCTGATGCAGCACTCCATCACTCTCCTTCTTGGTCAAATAGCGCTTTCACAGCCTGGAGGTGTGTTTTGGATCATTGTCCTGTTGAAAAGCAAAATGATAGTCCCACTAAGCGCAAACCAGGTAGGATGGTGTATCACTGCAGAATGCTATAGTAGCCATGCTGGTTAAGTGTGCCTTGAATTCTAAATTTTAAAAAAATCAGACTGTCACCAGCAAAGCACCCCCAAACCACCTCCTCCGTGCTTCACGGTGGGAACCACACATGCTGAGAATCTGTTCACCTACTCTCCGCATCACAAAGGCACTTAGGTTGGAACAAAAAAATCTAATTTGGACTCAGACTAAAGGACAGCTTTCTTCAGGTATAATGTCCATTGCTGGTGTTTTCCTTGGGCCAAGCAAGTCTCTTCCTGTTATTGGTGTCCTCTAGTAATGGCGTCTTTGCAGAAATGTGACCACGAAAGCCGGATTCAGTGTCTCCTCTGAACAGTTGATGTTGAGATGTGTTTGTTACTTGAACTCTGAAGCATTTATTTGGGCTGCCATTTCTGAGGCTGGTAACTCTAATGAGCTTATGAGCTTATGAGCTTATGAGCTTATGAGCTCTAATGAGCTTATGAGCTTAAGTAACTCTGGGTCTTTCTTTCCTGTGGCGGTCCTCATGAGAGCCAGTTTCATCATAGTGCTTGATGCTTTTTGTGACTGCATTTGAATAAACCTTAAGTTCTTAATTTTCCGTATTGGCTGACCTTCATGTCTTAAAGTAATAATGGACTGTTTCTATTTGCTTATTTGAGCTGTTCTTGCCACAATATGGACTTGGTATTTTACCAAATAGGGCTATTTTCTGTATACCACACCTACCTTGTCACAACACATCTGATTGGCTCAAAACACATTAAGAAGCAAAGAAATTCCACAAATTAACTTAACAAGGAACACCTGTTAATTGAAATGCATTCCAGGTGACTACCTCATGAAGCTGGTTGAGAGAATGCCAAGAGTGTGAAAAGCTGTCAATGCAAAAAAGGTGGCTACTTTGAAGAAAATCAAATTAAAATATTTTGATTTAGCTTTTTTGGTTACTACATGATTCCATGTGTTATTTCATAGTTTTGATGTCTTCACTGTTATTCTACAATAGTACAAATAAAGAAAAACCCTGGAATGAGGTGTCCAAAATTTTTACTGGTACTGTATAAATCAAATCAAATTTTATTTGTCACACACACATGGTTAGCAGATGTTAATGCGAGTGTAGCGAAATGCTTGTGCTTCTAGTTCCGACAATGCAGTAATAACCAACAAGTAATCTAGCTAACAATTCCAAAACTACTACCTTATAGACACAAGTGTAAGGGGATAAAGAATATGTACATAAAGATATATGAATGAGTGATGGTACAGAGCGGCATAGGCAAGATACAGTAGATGGTATTGAGTGCAGTATATACATATGAGATGAGTATGTAAACAAAGTGGCATAGATAAAGTGGCTAGTGATACATGTATTACATAAAGATGCAGTAGATGATAGAGTACAGTATATACGTTACATATGAGATGAATAATGTAGGGTATGTAAACATTATATTAGGTAGCATTGTTTAAAGTGGCTAGTGATATATTTTACATCATTTCCCATTATTAAAGTGGCTGGAGTTGAGTCAGTGTGTTGGCAGCAGCCACTCAATGTTAGTGGTGGCTGTTTAACAGTCTGATGGCCTTGAGATAGAAGCTGTTTTTCAGTCTCTCGGTCCCAGCTTTGATGCACCTGTACTGACCTCGCCTTCTGGATGATAGCGGGGTGAACAGGCAGTGGCTCGGGTGGTTGTTGTCCTTGATGATCTTTATGGCCTTCCTGTGACATCGGGTGGTGTAAGTGTCCTGGAGGGCAGGTAGTTTGCCCCCGGTATATATATTCATACTCCGGACTCCAACATTGCACGTCCTTATACACTGCTCAAAAAAATAAAAGGGAACACTTAAACAACACAATGTAACTACAAGTCAATCACACTTCTGTGAAATCAAACTTTCCACTTAGGAAGCAACACTGATTGACAAATTTCACATGCTGTTGTGCAAATGAAATAGACAACAGGTGGAAATTATAGGCAATTAGCAAGACACCCCCAATAAAGGAGTGGTTCTGCAGGTGGGGACCACAGACCACTTCTCAGTTCCTATGCGTCCTGGCTGATGTTTTGGTTACTTTTGAATGCTGGCAGTGCTTTCACTCTAGTGGTAGCATGAGACGGAGTCTACAACCCACACAAGTGGCTCAGGTAGTGCAGCTCATCCAGGATGGCACATCAATGTGAGCTGTGGCAAGAAGGTTTGCTGTGTCTGTCAGCATAGTGTCCAGAGCATGTAGGCGCTACCAGGAGACAGGCCAGTACATCAGGAGACGTGGAGGCCGCCATAGGAGGGCAACAACCCAGCCGCAGGACCGCTACCTCCGCCTTTGTGCAAGGAGGAGCACTGCCAGAGCCCTGCAAAATGACCTCCAGCAGGCCACAAATGTGCATGTGTCTGCTCAAACGGTCAGAAACAGACTCCATGAGGGTGGTATGAGGGCCCGACGTCCACAGGTGGGGGTTGTGCTTACAGCCCAACACCGTGCAGGACGTTTGGCATTTGCCAGAGAACACCAAGATTGGCAAATTCGCCACTGGTGCCCTGTGCTCTTCACAGATGAAAGCAGGTTCACACTGAGCACGTGAGTCTGGAGACGCCGTGGAGAACGTTCTGCTGCCTGCAACATCCTCCAGCATGACCGGTTTGGCGGTGGGTCAGTCATGGTGTGGGGTGGCATTTCTTTTGGGGGCCGCACAGCCCTCCATGTGCTCGCCAGAGGTAGCCTGACTGCCATTAGGTACCGAATTGAGATCCTCAGACCCCTTGTGAGACCATATGCTGGTGCGGTTGGCCCTGGGTTCCTCCTAATGCAAGACAATGCTAGACCTCATGTGGCTGGAGTGTGTCAGCAGCTCCTGCAAGAGGAAGCCATTGATGCTATGGACTGGTCCACCCGTTCCCCAGACCTGAATCCAATTGAGCACATCTGGGACATCATGTCTCGCTCCATCCACCAACGCCACGTTGCACCACAGACTGTCCAGGAGTTGGCGGATGCTTTAGTCCAGGACTGGGAGGAGATCCCTCAGGAGACCATCCGCCACCTCATCAGGAGCATGCCCAGGCATTGTAGGGAGGTCATACATGCACGTGGAGGCCACACACACTACTGAGCCTCATTTTGACTTGTTTGAAGGACATTACATCAAAGTTGGATCAGCCTGTAGTGTGGTTTTCCACTTTAATTTTGAGTGTGACTCCAAATCCAGACCTCCATGGGTTGATAAATTTGATTTCCATTGATAATTTGTGTGATTTTGTTGTCAGCACATTCAACTATGTAATGAAAAAAGTATTCAATAAGAATATTTCCTTCATTCAGATCTAGGATGTGTTATTTTAGTGTTCCCTTTCTTTTTTTGAGCAGTGTATTTCTTAATTCCATTATTTTACTTTTAGATTAGTATGTATTGTTAGATATTACTGTTGGAGCTAGGAATACAAGCCTGCAATAACATCTGCTAAACCTGTGTATGTGATCAATAAGATTTGATCTCAACGTTTCAAACCGACCACAATTGTCCCTGTTCCCAAGAACTCCAAGGTAACCTGCCTAAATGACTATGGTCCCGCGGCACTCACATCTGTAATTATGAGTGCTTTGAAAGGCTGGACATGACATATCAACACCATCAACCCAGATACCCTGGACACACTCCAATTCGCATACCGCCCCAACAGATCCACAGATGACGCAATCTCAATTGCACTTCACACTGCTCTCTCCCAAGAGGGGAAATAACAATGTGAGAATGCTGTTCATAGACTACAGCTCAGTGTTCAATGACAAAGTCCTCTCCAAGCTCGGGACCCTGCGACTGAACACCCCTCTCTGAAACTGGATCCTAGACTGCCTGGCCGGCCCTTGGTGGTGAGGGTAGGCAACAACACCTTCGCCACGCTGACCCTCAACATGGGGGCCACCCAGGTGTGTGCTTAGTCCCTTCCTTTAAACCCTGTTCACGTACAACTGCACGGCCACGCACAACTCCAATACCAACTTCACATTTGCTGACGACGCGACAGTGGTAGGCCGGCGATGAGACAGCTTACAGGGTGGAGATCAAAGACCTCGCACACATTCACATACACTACAAACCCACACATTATATACTGCTGCTAATCTGTAATTTATTTTACGCTTATTATCTATCCTGATACCTAGTCACATTACCCTGCCTTTATGTACATAACTACCTCAAATACCTCGTAGCCCTGCACAGTGATACCCAGACAGGTTACAGGGGCTATAAAGCTGAAGCATCCGTTTAGAACGTTTTCCCACCACCAAATATGGTAGTGAGAGGAAGTCCAGTCGCGGGTAGTGGGAAAGGATGAAACTAGGTGAAACTGGGCTGACATTCTGCACATTTTCTCATAGATGAAATGTCTTCTCTCAATTTTCTGTACCCAAAACTACAATATTTTACAAACACAGTGCACTAAGTTTTATAGACTTGATTCTTTGCTAAAGTTTTTTAAAAAAGCATTGTTTAGAAGGAGTGCAACGTCATTGAGTTTGTGCACATGCACATTTTAGAGGAGGCGCAGCGGTCTAAGGCACAAGAGGCAATTGTGCGCCACCCTATGAGAGTCCCATAGGGTGGCGCACAATTGGCCCAGCGTCGTCCGGGTTTGGCCGTCATTGTAAATAAAAATGTGTTCTTAACTGGCTTGCCTAGTTAAATAAAGGTTAAATAAAAACAAAAAATATACATACTACAACGTGCCAATAGTATCTTGCTAGGTATTGCTTGGCCCACCTCCTTGCTTGTTCTGCCCACTATGCTTCACTTGTTCCCACTGTAAAACGACATCTTATCTTTGGTTAGTTATAAATATGTTTGGTGATATGGTACTGATACTCTATGTACATAGCGTCAATCTTGTATTTTATTCCTCGTGTTACAATTTGTATTTTGCTTCTTCTTTTTTTACTCTGTCATTGGGAAGCACTTGTAAGCATGTATTTCACAGTAAAGTCTACACCTGTTGTATTCGGTGCATGTGACAAATACAATTTGATTGAAGGCCATCTCCATTTTGAAATAGTCAATTTTTTCCCCTACTACTTCTATGAATTGGCAAACAAACTGAAAGCTTGCATACTGCCACCTGTATTGTGTTGTTTGAACAGGTATAAAGCCAAAGTTGGCGATTTACTGGCACCTGCAGTTATGGAATTTTTACTCATGAGTATAATTCATTGGCTAGTCAAAGATACCTGAATGGAATAATGTGATCCTTCCTTAACTCATGAAGTCCCACCCAGTTTACTGCTTCAAAACGGTGAAAGTACTCAATGGCGCTGCTCATGCTAACAAGCTTTTGAGTCCACTATCATTCTCTAGGACCAAGACACAATTGTGGGTAACACATCTGAACACATGCGTAGAGGGGAACGGGGCGATGGGCCCCGCAGCCTCTGCCTTCTGCAAAATGTACCTCTTGCCATTCCTCTGTATCGATCGAGGATCTTGACACTACTGGGACGACGCTCCCGTGCCACCTTCAGTTCCAGCATCTGTAGTTTCCTCCGCAATCCCCGGTTTTCTTTTTGGCTCTGAGTTATTTCCAAACGAAACACTGCATAGTCGTCGTCTATGAGTTTACAGACCTCTGCCACGGCTGCATTCGCTAACACCTCCATAATGGAGGCTATTTGAGTGTGAAAAACTACACAGTTAGCCATGTTAGCTAACGTTAACTACGAAGTTAGCCAGCTAGCGTTACCTAGAAAAATAACATCGAGTACTGTCTCCAACGTGAATTAAAGACTCCCTGAGGTAAATATGTGACGCTGTGCAGTTAAACGAGTTTGAGTTCCAGGGTGTTAATAAACCTCAAAATAACAACAAACACGCTAACGTGGAAATTGTTATCACTTAACTTCCCTTTACACAGAAGATAAATTATATTATTGGTTGTCGTCATAGCTCTAAAGGCGTGGTTAAATGTAACATTCATGCGCACTGTTCTCTGAAATACGGTACTACTTATTACATTACACATCAACTCTCCTATGATCATGTCCGAATACCAACACAAGCGTACTATATACTTAATTAAACTGCATACTAATTTCGGCATTTGATTTAGTAGAATTCACTCTTTTCCGACCGTATTTTTGTATTTTCACCCCCAGACATTATTTCTTAGAGGTCTTAATGATGTATGTTAACGTGTAAATGTGAATATGAATTATGCCCCCATTTCAGATTACTCGTTTTACGTTTTTCTTGCGCTGTACCCAATGATTTATGAAAGCTTGCTTGGTAGGTCGAAGTCCTTATTGTGGTTTTACAGACGTGTTTAATATGTTTTATTTCCACACTTTATTTGAATATTTATGAAATGCACATTGTTATATTTGGTATCGCTAATTTGTTTTCCCTCGACTCCAAACCTATTAGATGCGTGAAACGGATGTGGGTGGGGCTGTGTCTACATAAGGGTGCTAATTTAAACAACTCACAAAAGCTCTGAAGGCCGTGAGGGCGACACTTAAAGCTTATTAAAGAGCAGTGTTACTTTCAAGAGCTGTGTGTGGGTTTCTTCTTTTTCTCATGTTTGGTATAGCCCTTCGTTCACTCCAGATTTGACTGCCCTTGACCAGCACAAAAACACCCTGTGGCGTACTGCACTAGCATTGAATAGCCTCCGCGATATTCAACTTTTCGAGGAAGTCAGGAACCAATACACACAGTCAGTTAGGAAAGCTAAGGCCAGCATTTTCAAACAGAAATGTGCACCTTTGCAGCAATAATTCCCAAATGTTTTGGAACACTAAAGTCCATGGAGAATAAGAGTACCTCCTCCCAGCTGCCCACTGCACTGAGGCTATCCCCACCCTGGCCAACAACTCTGCATCCTGCAGCAACTGGTCCAAGGCCCTTCTCCTTTACCCAAATCCTGACAGCTGATGTTCTGAAAGAGCTGCAAAATCTGGATCCCTACGAATCAGCTGGGCTAGACAATCTGGACCCTCTTTTCCAAAAAATTATCTGTCCGCCATTGTTGCAACCCCTATTAATACTCTGTTCAACCTCTCTTTTGTATCGTCTGAGATTCCTAAAGATTGGAAAGGGGGAGACACTCTAGACCCAAACTGTTACAGACCTATATCCATCCTGCCCTGCCTTTTTTAAAGTCTTTGGAAAGCCAAGTGAACTAACAGATCACCGACAATTTCAAAACCCGCCGTACCTTCTCTGCTTTGCAATCTGGTTTCCGAGCTGGTCACGGGTGCACCTCAGCCACACTCAAGGTCCTTAATCGATATCATAACCGCCATCGATAAGAGACAGTACTGTGCAGCCATCTTCATTGACCTGGACAAGGCTTTAGACTCTGTCAATCACCGTATTCTTATCGTCAGACTCAACGGCCTTGGTTTCTCTAATGACTGCTTCGCCTGGTTCACTAACTATTTCTCAGATAGAGTTCAGTGTGTCAAGTCGGAGGGCCTGTTGTCCGGACCTCTGGCAGTCTCTATGGGGGTGCCACAGGGTTAAATTCTCAGGCCGACTCTTTTCTCTGTATATATCAATGATGTCGCTCTTGCTGTGGGTGATTCTTTGATCCACCTCTACGCAGACAACACCATTCTGTATACATCTGGCACTTCTTTGGACACTGTGTTATTAACAAACCTCCAAACAAGCTTCAACGTCATACAACACTCCTTCCGTGGCCTCCAACTGCTCTTAAAGGCTAGTAAAATTAAATGCATGCTCTTCAACCGATCGCTGCCCGCACCTGCCCGCCCGGCTAGCATCACTACTCTGGAAGGTTCTGACCTAGAATATGTGGACAACTATAAATACCTAGGTGTCTGGCTAGACTATATAAACTCCTTCCAGACTCAAATTAAGCACTATTGGCCTATTTATTGCCATACCTCCTTACTTCATTTGCACACATCGTTTACAGATTTTTATATTGTGTTATTGACTGTACGTTTGTTTATCACGTGTTACTCTGTGTTGTGGTTTTTGTCGCACTGCTTTGCTTTATCTTGGCCAGGTTACAGATGGAAATGTGAACTTGTTCTCAACTGGCCTACCTGGTTAAATAAAGGTGAAATAAAAGTATGCTTACAGTGCATTCGGAAAGTATTCACTTTTTCCGCATTTTGTTATGTTACAGCCTACATTTTTATACATTTTCACCTTTACATAAGTATTCATACCCTTTACTCAGTACTTTATTAATGGACCTTTGGCTGCGATTACAGCCTCAAGTCTTCTTAGGTATGCATAAAGCTTGGCCCACCATTTTTGGGGAGTTTCTCCCATTTTTCTCTGCAGATCCTCTCAATTTCTGTCAGGTTTGATGGGGAGCGTCGCTGCACAGCTATTTTCAGGTCTCTCCAGAGATGTTCGATCGGGTTCAAGTCCGGGCCCAAGGACATTCAGAGACTTGTCCCGAAGCCACTTTTTTGGCTGTGTGCTTAGGGCCGTTGACCTCTTGGAAGGTAAACCTTCGCCCCAGTCTGAGGTCCTGAGTGCGCTGGAGCAGGTTTTCATCAAGGATATCTCTGTACTTTGCTCCGTTCATCTTTCACTTGATCCTGAAAAACAACCCCACAGCACGATGCTGCCACCACAATGCTTCACTGTAGGGGTGGTGCCAGGTTTCCTCCAGACGTGACACTTGGCATTCAGGCCAAAGAGTTTCATCAGACCAGAGAATCTTGTGTCTGAGAGTCCTTTAGGTGGCCGGGGTAGGCCGTCATTGGGGACGTTCAATGCTTTTGGTACCCTTCCCCAGATCTGTGCCTTGACACAATCTTGTCCCGGAGGTCTATGGACAATTCCTATAACCTCATGGCTTGGTTTTTGCTCTGGCATCCACACTGTCACACTGGGACCTTTATATAGACAGGTGTGTGCCTTTCCAAATCATGTCCAATCAAATGAATTTACCACAGGTGGACTCCAATCAAGTTGTAGAAAAATAGTAAGGATGATCAATGGAAACAGGATGCACCTGAGCTCAATTTTGAGTCTCAGTATTCAGACCTTTTGTAATATGTTTTGAAGAATACAATTTTAAAAACATTTTTCTAAAAACCTGTTTTTGCCTTGTCATTATGGGGAATTGTGTGTAGATTGAGTTAAAAAATAATTTAATCAATTTTAGAATAAGGCTGTAACAAAATTAGGAAAAGGGAAGGGGTCTGAATATTTTCCGAATGCACTGTATAACTTTAGATGGAGCTGAATTTGTCTATGATCTTCAAAGCATTTGGGAGGGATTGAGATACATTGTCTAGATTAAGTAAGATATCATTGGCATATGCAATTATGTGATACATAGAATTGAGAGATATTGGTGTAATTTCATTTGATTGTCAAATTGCGGGGGCTAGCCAGCTAGCCCCCGAATAGCAGCATTGTAGAAACTTCACACTCAACGGAACGACTTGATTAGGGTAGTGTCAACAACGCAGCTAGCCTACCTCAGCAGTACTGTATAATTTTAATCATTTTAGTCAATTAGATTCTTGCTACGTAAGCTTAACTTTCTGAACATTTGAGACGTGTAGTCCACTTGTCATTCCAATCTCCTCTGCATTAGCGTAGCCTCTTCTCTAGCCTGTCAACTATGTGTCTGTCTATCCCTGTTCTCTCCTCTCTGCACAGACCATACAAACGCTCCACACCGCATGGCCGCGGCCACCCTAATCTGGTGGTCCCAGCGCGCACGACCCACGTGGAGTTCCAGGTCTCCGGTAGCCTCTGGAACTGCCGATCTGCGGCCAACAAGGCAGAGTTCATCTCAGCCTATGCCTCCCTCCAGTCCCTCGACTTCTTGGCACTGACGGAAACATGGATCACCACAGACAACACCGCTACTCCTACTGCTCTCTCTTCGTCCGCCCACGTGCTCTCGCACACCCCGAGAGCTTTTGGTCAGCGGGGTGGTGGCACCGGGATCCTCATCTCTCCCAAGTGGTCATTCTCTCTTTCTCCCCTTACCCATCTGTCTATCGCCTCCTTTGAATTCCATGCTGTCACAGTTACCAGCCCTTTCAAGCTTAACATCCTTATCATTTATCGCCCTCCAGGTTCCCTCGGAGAGTTCATCAATGAGCTTGATGCCTTGATAAGCTCCTTTCCTGAGGACGGCTCACCTCTCACAGTTCTGGGCGACTTTAACCTCCCCACGTCTACCTTTAACTCAATCCTCTCTGCCTCCTTCTTTCCACTCCTCTCCTCTTTTGACCTCACCCTCTCACCTTCCCCCCCTACTCACAAGGCAGGCAATACGCTCGACCTCATCTTTACTAGATGCTGTTCTTCCACTAACCTCATTGCAACTCCCTCCAAGTCTCCGACCACTACCTTGTATCCTTTTCCCTCTCGCTCTCATCCAACACTTCCCACACTGCCCCTACTCGGATGGTATCGCGCCGTCCCAACCTTCGCTCTCTCTCCCCCCGCTACTCTCTCCTCTTCCATCCTATCATCTCTTCCCTCTGCTCAAACCTTCTCCAACCTATCTCCTGATTCTGCCTCCTCAACACTCCTCTCCTCCCTTTCTGCATCCTTTGACTCTCTATGTCCCCTATCCTCCAGGACGGCTCGGTCCTCCCCTCCCGCTCCGTGGCTCGACGACTCATTGCGAGCTCACAGAACAGGGCTCCGGGCAGCCGAGCGGAAATGGAGGAAAACTCGCCTCCCTGCGGACCTGGCATCCTTTCACTCCCTCCTCTCTACATTTTCCTCCTCTGTCTCTGCTGCTAAAGCCACTTTCTACCACTCTAAATTTCAAGCATCTGCCTCTAACCCTAGGAAGCTCTTTGCCACCTTCTCCTCCCTCTTGAATCCTCCTCCCCCTCCCCCCTCCTCCCTCTCTGCAGATGACTTCGTCAACCATTTTGAAAAGAAGGTCGACGACATCCGATCCTCGTTTGCTAAGTCAAACGACACCGCTGGTTCTGCTCACACTGCCCTACCCTGTGCTCTGACCTCTTTCTCCCCTCTCTCTCCAGATGACATCTCGCGTCTTGTGACGGCCGGCCGCCCAACAACCTGCCCGCTTGACCCTATCCCCTCCTCTCTTCTCCAGACCATCTCCGGTGACCTTCTCCCTTACCTCACCTCGCTCATCAACTCATCCCTGACCGCTGGCTACGTCCCTCCCGTCTTCAAGAGAGCGAGAGTTGCACCCCTTCTGAAAAAACCTACACTCGATCCCTCCGATGTCAACAACTACAGACCAGTATCCCTTCTTTCTTTTCTCTCCAAAACTCTTGAACGTGCCGTCCTTGGCCAGCTCTCCCGCTATCTCTCTCAGAATGACCTTCTTGATCCAAATCAGTCAGGTTTCAAGACTAGTCATTCAACTGAGACTGCTCTTCTCTGTATCACGGAGGCACTCCGCACTGCTAAAGCTAACTCTCTCTCCTCTGCTCTCATCCTTCTAGACCTATCGGCTGCCTTCGATACTGTGAACCATCAGATCCTCCTCTCCACCCTCTCCGAGTTGGGCATCTCCGGCGCGGCCCACGCTTGGATTGCGTCCTACCTGACAGGTCGCTCCTACCAGGTGGCGTGGCGAGAATCTGTCTCCTCACCACGCGCTCTCACCACTGGTGTCCCCCAGGGCTCTGTTCTAGGCCCTCTCCTATTCTCGCTATACACCAAGTCACTTGGCTCTGTCATAACCTCACATGGTCTCTCCTATCATTGCTATGCAGACGACACACAATTAATCTTCTCCTTTCCCCCTCTGATGACCAGGTGGCGAATCGCATCTCTGCATGTCTGGCAGACATATCAGTGTGGATGACGGATCACCACCTCAAGCTGAACCTCGGCAAGACGGAGCTGCTCTTCCTCCCGGGGAAGGACTGCCCGTTCCATGATCTCGCCATCACGGTTGACAACTCCATCGTGTCCTCCTCCCAGAGCGCTAAGAACCTTGGCGTGATCCTGGACAACACCCTGTCGTTCTCAACTAACATCAAGGCAGTGGCCCGTTCCTGTAGGTTCATGCTCTACAACATCCGCAGAGTACGACCCTGCCTCACACAGGAAGCGGCGCAGGTCCTAATCCAGGCACTTGTCATCTCCCGTCTGGATTACTGCAACTCGCTGTTGGCTGGGCTCCCTGCCAGTGCCATTAAACCCCTACAACTCATCCAGAACGCCGCAGCCCGTCTGGTGTTCAACCTTCCCAAGTTCTCTCACGTCACCCCGCTCCTCACCCCGCTCCTCCGCTCTCTCCACTGGCTTCCAGTTGAAGCTCGCATCCGCTACAAGACCATGGTGCTTGCCTACGGAGCTGTGAGGGGAACGGCACCTCAGTACCTCCAGGCTCTGATCAGGCCCTACACCCAAACAAGGGCACTGCGTTCATCCACCTCTGGCCTGCTCGCCTCCCTACCACTGAGGAAGTACAGTTCCCGCTCAGCCCAGTCAAAACTGTTCGCTGCTCTGGCCCCCCAATGGTGGAACAAACTCCCTCACTACGCCAGGACAGCGGAGTCAATCACCACCTTCCGGAGACACCTGAAACCCCACCTCTTTAAGGAATACCTAGGATAGGATAAAGTAATCCTTCTCAAATGGAAAAAAATGGAAAAAAAAAATGAACCCTTAAAAGACCTAGATGCACTATTATAAAGTGGCTGTTCCACTGGATGTCATAAGGTGAAAGCACCAATTTGTAAGTCGCTCTGGATAAGAGCGTCTGCTAAATGACTTAAATGTAAATGTAATGTAATGCCTGAGCCAGGAGCTCCATAGAAGAAAATAGCAGAGGTGAGATGGGATCACCTGTCTGCTACTTCTAGCTTTTCTGAACGGAACAGAGCAGGTATTGCCTGTTATTACTATGGCTGAGGGAATGGCATATAGTATTTTAATCATATTAATGAAATTGGACCCAAGTCCCATATGTTCCAAAACCGACCCAAGATATGACCATTCTATTCTATCAAAAGCTTTTTCTGTGTCGAAAAATAGAACTGCCCAAGGAGCTTTGCTTTCTGATAAAGCATTTAAGATATGTGATGGATGACGGTGGTTATCTGAGTATAATAGTTTTTTTTAAAACCTGCTTTGGTCCGGATGTATCAATTTGGGTAAGAAAGTTGAGACTGTATGACAGAATTTAAAACAAAAAAATTGTCAGTGTGTATCAAAGATGGTGGCGATGGTAAGAACATTTGGTGACGTCCTTACCTTTTTTTTCCAATAAAAGCTCAATTAGCGTTGCATTTACATCCCTTCCAAATGACCCATTGTGAACTGCTGTGTTAATCATTTCAAGTAACAGTGGACCTAATTGGTTACAAAATTAATAGACCTCAGGAGGAATACCGTCCCAACCAGGTGATTTGCCTTTCTTCATGTTATCCAATGCCCTTTTGAGTTCATGGAGAGAGATTTTTTTATTTTGTCTTTACTTAACTAGGCAAGTCAGATAAGAACAAATTCTTATTTACAATGACGGCCTACCCCGGCCATCTGACTTTGTTATGTCAGCGCCTAGTCACAGAAAAACACAGCCATTTTCCAGCCAAAGAGAGGAGTCACAAAAAGCAGAAATAGAGAAAATTAATCACTAACCTTTGATGATATTCATCAGATGGCACTCATAAAACTTCATGGTACACAATACATGTATGTTTTGTTTGATAAAGTTCATATTTATATCCAAAAATCTCAGTTTACATTGGCGCGTTATGTTCAGTAATGTTTTGCCTCCAAAACATCCAGTGATTTTGCAGAGAGCCATATCAATTTATCAAAAATACTCATCATAAATGTTGATGAAAATACAAGTGTTATGCATGGAATTAAAGATATACTACTCCTTAATGCAACTGCTGTGTCAGATTTAAAAAAAGCTTTACAGCGAAAGCACACCATGGAATAATCTGAGTAAAGCGCTCAGAGACCAAAACAAGCCATACAGATACCCGCCATGTTGTGTAGTCAACAGAAGTCAGAAATAGCATTATAAATATTAACTTACCTTTGATGATCTTCATCGGAATGCACTCCCAGGAATCCCAGTTCCACAATAAATGTTTGTTTTGGTCGATAAAGTCCATAATTTATGTCCAAATGTCTCCTTTTTGTACGAGCGAGCACTAGGTCCAGACGAAAAGTCAAAACAGTTCCATTACAGTTCGTAGAAACATGTCAAACGATGTATAGAATCAATCTTTAGGATGTTTTTATCATAAATCTTCAATAATGTTTCAACCGGACAATTCCTTTGTCTTTAGAAATGAAAAGGAACAGAGCTCACTCTCATGGCCGCGCGCCTGACTTAGCTCATGGCATTCTGCCAGACTCCTTAGTCAATCAGCTCTTAGTCTCTCCCCCTTCACAGTAGAATCCTGAAACAAGGTCCTAAAGACTGTTGACATCTAGTGAAAGCCTTAGGAAGTGCAATCGGACCAAATGTACACTATCTTGGATAGGCAAAGACTTAAACCTACAAACCTCAGATTTCCCACTTCCTGGATGGATTTTCTCTCAGGTTTTTGCCTGCCATATGAGTTATGTTATATTCACATACATCATTCAAACAGTTTTAGAAACTTCAGAGTGTTTTCTATCCAAATCTACTAATAATATGCATATCTTACCTTCTGGGCCTGAGTAGCGGGCAGTTTACGCTGGGCAAATGTGAAATGTGAAAATAGCGCCGCCAGCCATAAGAAGTTAAAGAAAATAAGAGTAGATAACAGTACAAAATCAATTCAGGAGAATGTTTTCTGCCTGTTTGAATAGAAAGTGTACTATTTTGCCTTATGGTTATGAGCTCGGCAGGCATCAATGAGGTGGTAATCAGAGAGTATATGTTGGAAAACCTTGGTTGCCTGTGGATTGTAGTCGGTCTTATTAGATTTTCCCTGCATGTCCAAGTATTGCATTCATGTCTGTCCCTATAACCAGTTGGAATTAAGTTAATTCTAAAAATTTGCTGTTCAGAGAATTTAAAAAAACTTAGGATCATATGAATTTGGAGCATACACATTAATAAATGAAATGTTCTTACCGTTATGGATACATTTAAGGAAAGTGATTCTGCCTTCTTGGTCTTCTCCTTTAGCAAGGATGGTGATTTTGAGTTTGAAACGATATGATTACACCCTTAGTTTTGTTTGGGGCTGATGAAAAAGCAGCCAAATGGTTCTCTATTAATACGCGTGTCTTTTTGGTGCAGGTGTATTTCTTGGAGCATTGCAATATCAATATGTTTTTTTTTTTGCTAGGATAGCTGGAACGTTTGATCAAACTATTAAGGACTTTCAAGTTCCATGAGAGAATAGCTAATGTTGCCATTGTTTTTGTAAAATGTAATTATCTTTTCTACTGATAAGCTCATGGATGTAAAATAAAAAGCAGGCCTCACAGGGAAACCAACCCATTGTCCCCAGTCCCCTCTTCTCCCTAGCCCCCAGCCCTCCCTCCTCGACTGTCCAACTACTGGCTGAACCCTATGTCACCGGCCACTAACAACATACAGTACCAGTCAAAAGTTTGGACACACCTACTCATTCCAGGGTTTTTCTTTAGTTTGACTATTTTCTACATCGTAGAATAATAGTGAAGACATCAAAACTATGAAATAACACATGGAATCATGTGGTAAGCAAAAAAGTGTTAAACAAATCTAAATATGTTTTATATTTGAGATTCTTCAAAGTAGCCATCCATTACCTTGATGACAGCGTCGCATTCTCTCAACCAGCTTCATGAGTCACAAGTCACCTGGAATGCATTTCATTTAAGGTGTGCCTTCTTAACTGTTAATTTGTGGAATTTCTTATTGCGTTTGAGCCAAACAGTTGTGTTGTGACAAGGTAGGGGTGGTATACAGGGGATTGCCTTATTTGGTCAAATACCATGTCCATATTATGGCAAGAACAGCTCAAATAAGCAAAGAGAAACGACAGTCCATCATTACTTCAAGACATGAAGGTTAGTCAAACCTGGAACATTTCAAGAACTTTGAATGTTTCTTCAGGTGCAGTCGCAAAAACCATTTAAGCGCTATGATGAAACTCAGAGTTACCACTGCTGCAGAGGATAAATTCATTAGAGTTACCAGCCTCAGAAATTGCAACAAAAATAAATGCTTTAGAGTTAAAATAAGACATCTCAACATCAACTGTTCAGAGAAGAATGTGTGAATCAGGCCTTCATGGCAGAGTTACTGCAAAGAAACCACTACTAAAGGACACCAATAAGAAGAAGAGACTTGCTTGGGCCAAGGAACACGAGCAATGGACATTAGACCAAATGTCCATTGGAGATGGACCAAATTGGAGATTTCTGGTTCCAACCGCTGTGTCTTTGTGAGAATCAGAGTAGATGAACTGATGTGTGGTTCCCATCGTGAAGCATGGAGGAGGTGGTGTGGGGTTGCTTTTCTAGTGACACTGTCTGATTTATTTAGAATTCAAGACACACAACCAGCATGGCTACCACAGCATTCTGCAACGATACGCCATCCCATCTGGTTTGGGAGGGAGCTGCTGGGATGGTTAACAGTTTGTAAATTACAGGAGACAGGGACTCTATCCCCCTCCAGTATGAACAAAAGGAAGGAATGAAAAACGGTGTGGATGAAATACTGTAACTTGGAAAGTATATCCCCTTTATCTGTCAAGTTTCTATCCAATACATTGTGCATATATGAAAAATTAGGAAAGTATTTTTAAGATATGAATGTGATTTTAGGAGTCATAAGAGAACTTGCGATCATATCCTTTACAAAAAAGTAGCCACGCCCCGAGTGAGGTCAGAGAGCGTGTCAGGCTGATGGAACCATCCGTTTCGACCAGAGTGAATAAAAGAACTGGCTACGAATGAACATTTCAGACCAGAAGATTGCCAGGTTGCAGCTGTGCATGTGGTCTGAATCCTGAACCTTGAATAATCAACACGAGGTGTAGGCGACAAGCTGATCTCCCAGACAGTCACTTGTATGGCTGATTAGCTGTCGTAAGTCAGATAGAGAAAAGTGAATATAAGTGGGACCATCCTACTCTTCAAACCATCCCATCTTACTAAGAGTCTCAAATCACTGTATTCTCCTACCATCACCAATTGGAACCGTCGACATGGCTGGCTATCTTCCAGAGTGAACAACAGTAGAAGAGACGGGTCCAGACCCATTCGGACTATCAGCGCCTTACAAGCGTGCCGCTGAAAGGCCAACCCACATCCTGGTTCCAACAGAGATAAACGGCGGTCAAGGGCACTCACACGTAAATACATTCATGATTTCTTATTCCAAACGGGCGGCGGTTCGTGTGCAAAGTATACGATTAATGTGAGAATAGTTCTAAAATGTAACAATGATAAGTGTCCCACGTCCCCATCTCTGTAACAAGCTGTCATATTGTTATCAGTCATCTAGGGACCTGTTTCCATCGTATTATGTTTCTAGTCAATAATCTACACCTTGTGTGTTTATCCTGTTAATATTTAGTTAGCTCGTAAATAAATAATTAAACCAATTTGTGTAGTACTGAAGCATGAGTAAGGCTGTTTTTTTTGCAGATGCATGAGGTTACGACTGTTAAGAATGACATAAGAGGTTATGATTTAATAAGTTGACTGTTTATGGATGTGACAGGTATATACAGTTGAAGTCGGACATTTACATACACCTTAGCCAAATACATTTAAACTCGGTTTTTCACAATTCCTGACATTTAATCCTATTAAAAATGCCCTGTTTTAGGTCAATCAGGATCACCACTTTATTTTAAGAATGTGAAAAGTCAGAATAATAGTAGAGTGATTTATTTAAGCTTTTATTTCTTTCATCACATTCCCAGTGGGTCAAAAGTTGACATACACTCAATTAGTATTTGGTAGCATTGCCTTTAAATTGTTTAACTTGGGTCAAACTGTTTGGTTAGCCTTCCACAAGCTTCCCACAATAAGTTGGGTGAATTTTGGCCCATTCCTCCTGACAGAGCTGGTGTAACTGAGTCAGGTTTGTAGGCCTCCTTGCTCGCACACGCTTTTTCAGTTCTGCCCACAAATGTTCTCTGGGATTTAGGTCAGGCATCTGTGAGGGCCACTCCAATACCTTGACTTTGTTGTCCTTAAGCCATTTTGCCACAACTTTGGAAGTATGCTTGGGGTGATTGTCCATTTGGAAGACCCATTTGCGACCAAGCTTTAACTTCCTGACTGAAGTTGCTTTAATATATCCACATAATGTTCCTCCCTCATGATGTAATCTATTTTGTGAAGTGCACCAGTCCCTCCTGCAGCAAAGCATCCCCCACAAAATGATGGTGTCACCCCCGTGCTTCAGTTAGGATGGTGTTCTTCGGCTTGCAAGCCTCCCCCTTTTTCCTCCAAGCATAATGATGGTCATTATGGCCAAACAGTTCTATTATTGTTTCATCAGACCAGAGGACATTTCTCCATAAAGTACGATCTTTGTCCCCACATGCAGTTGCAAACCGTAGTCCGGCTTTTTTTATGGTGGTTTTGGAGCAGTGTCTTCTTCCTTGCTGAGTGACCTTTCAGGTTATGTCGATATAGGAACTTTTGTACCCGTTTCCTTCAGCATCTTCACAAGGTCCTTTGCTGTTGTTCTAGGATTGATTTGCACTTTTCGCACCAAAGTACGTTCATCTCTAGGAGACAGAACTTCTCTCCTTCCTGAGCGGTATGATGGCTGCATGGTCCCATGGTGTTTATACTTGCATACTATTATTTGTACAGATGAATGTGGTACCTTCAGGCGTTTGGAAATTGCTCCCAAGGATGAACCAGACTTGTGGGAGTTTACAATTTTTTTCTGAGTTCTTGGCTGATTTCTTTTGATTTTCCCATGATGTCAAGCCAAAGAGGCACTGAGTTTGAAGGTAGGCCTTGAAATACAGCCACAGGTACACCTCCAATTGACTCAGATTATGTCAATTAGCCTATCAGAAGCTTCTAAAGTCATGACATAATTTTCTGGAATTTTCCAAGCTGTTTAGAGGCACAGTCAACTTAGTGTATGTAAACTTCTGACCCACTGGAATTGTGATAGTGAATTATAAGTGAAATAATCTGCCTGTAAACAATTGTTGGAAAATGACTTGTGTCATGCACAAAGTAGATGTCCTAACCGACTTGCCAAAACTATAGTTTATTAACAAGACATTTGTGGAGTGGTTGAAAAAAGAGTTTTAATAACTCCAACATAAGTGTATGTAAACTTCCGACTTCAACTGTACCGTAGAGTTTAATTCGGGAGATGGTACCTCTTTAAACAACCTCTTCCGTGCAAGTAAAGGTAGACCTACCAATTAGTTACTGATAACAATTGCATTTATGAATGTATGTGATTTATAAAACAGGTTGTTTTGATCCTGGATGCTGGGCGTTATAGCACCACAATCCCCGCATTCCACTGGTAATGCTGGTTAACAGTTCCATTCGATTTATCAAAGCACAGCCAGTCAATTTATAAACGTAATCTCCCCTGGAAAAAAAGTATATATAAAATTTTAAAAAGTAGTTCCCCATGCTACTAGCATAGCATTTGGCTCAGTACAGCAGGGGCTAATGCGTGTTCATAGTTTGTCATTTCAGCTGCTTGATGTGATTGTGTGTATTTTGCTGGCTAGCTAGCAAGCAAAGGATAAGTAACATTAGCCTACATATCCTCCATAACTAGCTAACGTTATACTTTTGACTTGACAGTTAGCTGGGTTTTGCCTATTTAACAAATCTTTCTTTGATGGAGTTATTTTTGCCCATTTATAAGTGATTATTTATTGACGTTCTTGTCGTCATTGAACCTCTGCTTGCTAGCAATGATTTGTTTAGCATAGCGACGTGGAATGAATAGAATGGGTCAAAACATCCCAAAATAATTAACAACCAACCTGTTTGGCTAGCAACTTCATAACTAACAACAGGCTTTTGCCGGGACTACATCATCTGTTGGAAGGATGAAATTAAACAAATTTACTTTATGTATTTTTATTTTACTCAAATTTACACTTAATGAAAACATGTTGGCAACCATTTTATAAATGCAATAAGGCCCTCGAACACGAGGATTATCGTGTGCCCTAAGGTCAGAGAGACAGACAGACAGCAAAGTTTATACAAATCTCTGCCAAATGCTAGTCTAAAAGAAAGGGGAGATAATGTCTAGATGCTTATAAAATTGCCTGGCTGGGCTGATGAAACAGTGGATTGTGCAGTCAGATGGAACAGTAAATAGGCATTTCAACATCATGGCCTTAGCCGGTGGTATCTTGTGAAATAGACACGGGCTGGAACGTGGTTTTAACCAATCAGCATCCAGGATTAGACCCACCCCTTGTTTAATTAAACAATAAAGCATGAGAACGATTACCATGTGCTAACTCCCGACTAAGCAATAATTGGTTAAAACCGCTTTCCAGCCCGTGTCTATTTCACTGTAATTCTTTTACCAAACTTTGCATCTGCCCTGTTCCTCAAGTAAATGTGTTTCAGTAAAATTGTCAGGCAATTGTTAAAAGTAGACTTCTGCATATAGGTATATGGTTTGTTAAACTTGGCAATCAATGGTTTTTGCTTGGCATACATTTTAAAGTGAAAAAGTGCATCTCAGCATTTATGCTGCAATAGTTTGTGTCAGGGGTCTAGGGTCAGTCTGTTATATCTGGAGTATTTCTCCTGTCTTATCCGGTGTGAGCCAGCCCTGTTGTGCTGCTGCTCCAGTGTCATCTGTTCTGCCTGCGGCTATGGAACCCTGACCTGTTCACCGGACGTGCTACCTTGTCCCGGACCTGCTGTTTTCGACTCTCTCTATCGCATCTGCTGTCTATAACTCTGAATGCTCGGCTAAGAAGATTTACTCCTGAGGTGCTGACCTGTTGCACCCTCTAAAACCACTGTGATTATCATTATTTGACCCTGCTGGTCATCTATGAACATTTGAACATCTTGGCCATGTACTGCTATAATCTCAACACGGCCCAGCCAGAAGAGGACCCCTCAAAGACTGGTTTCTTCCTAGGTTCCTGCCTTTCTAGGGAGTGTTTCCTAGCCACTGTGCTTCAACATCTGCATTGCTTGCCGTTTGGGGTTTTAGGCTGGGTTTCTGTATAAGCACTTTGTGACATCGGCTGATGTATAAAGGGCTTTATAAATATATACATTTGATTGATTGATTATCAGCGTCACTCTGTTACCATGGAATTGCACACTACATACATGTTCACTACTTCATGTCAAGTAAACATGAATTAAGGCACTATCATCATCTCACTATAAAACACCAGTATCAAACAGGACAAAGTTGACACTTCATCGGTGAAGCATTTTTACAGACACCATCACCATATCATCTATTCTGCTTCATCATACTCATTCTTTCCTCAGTTCACCTCATCCAGTTCCCTACTACATCCAAAACCAACAGAATTAACTACAAACTAACTAGTAGTAATACATGTCACTACTAACGAGTACTAATACATGTCACTATACTCTATTCATGGGCCGTGTGCATTTCCTGTTGGTGTATCCTGAGGTACCTCCTCTCTGAGAACCTCTTCCTGCAGTGCGTACAGACAAACGTCCTCTCTCCCTTGTGGAACTTCAGACGCATCTTCAGCTGGTGCTGGTGGGAGAACTTATTCTCACACTGGGGCAGCTGTAGAATTTCTCCCCTGTGTGGACCCTCTGGTGCCTCTTTAGGTTGGACGAGTGGGAGAAACTAGCCTGGCACAGGTGGCAGCCGAATGGTTTCTCCCCCATGTGCAACCTCTGGTGGATCTCCACCTGTTTGGGGAAACTGAAGGCTTTCCCACAGAATGAACACGGGAAGCGCTTCTCTTTGGCGCCGCCACCTTTACTGATGCCGTCTCCACTACGGTCAATTGTTAATGGGCTTGTGTAGCCATTTAACTTTGAGGCACTGGCATTGTCTGAGGTCTGGTTTAACAGGAGAGTGTGAGGAGGATGAAGGCCAGGGAGTGTCTGTGTTGTTGCAGGGTCCATGATCCAATTGATAGATCCTATAGAAGGCAGGCTGAAGGCATCACCTGTTAGGGGGTTAACCTGAGGTGCCATCAGTATCTCTGAATCACAACTATAGGAGCAAGACGGAGCATCGCTAGCAGAGTCTGTTCTCTCCAGCTGCATACTGACACCTCCTCGTCCCCGCAGACCAAATCTATGCTTCGTCCTGGTCGCAGCCAATCTGTTGTCATGGAGACTAAATCCGGATTTTATTTTGTGTTTGACTGTCCGTTTCCGGTTGTGGTTAACAGTGTTGTTCCCCAGCCCAGAGTTGAGGACGCTGTCCCATCCACTGATGTCATCACCTGGGACATTGTCTGCACTGGTCTGGGAATCCAAGATGGCCACCCAGTCTCCTTTGTTAGCCTCCAGCCAACCACCTGCAGGAAGAGGTTACAAAATAGTTTTAAAAAATAAGGAAACCAATATATAGAGTTCTATGGACAAAATAATAGCCAGGTGCATCACTATTCCCATTGAAGATCTATTACTGTATGTAGGCTATATGTATTTCTCTCTTACCTTGCTCCCCCATCTTTAGTCCACTCAGCAGATCAATGCTCTCTGGTCCGTCTTCTATTGTCTCCTGTTTGACCAGCAGCAGATCAGGCTTCCCATCCTCCATGTCTACTGACTGCAATAGTAAAGGTTGGCTTTAGTTGGCACTATTTGGGTTGGGTGTAGCATTGAAAGGCATGTATGCAGACAAAACGTATGTATTTGGATCCCCATCAGTTTTTGCGGAAGCAGCAGCTACTCTTCCTGGGGTCCACAAAAAACACAAAGGAAGACAAGTAACAAAACACTTATACAGTGATAGACAAGGACAGTCACACAAATGTAAAATTCAATATAAACAATACAACAACAAAATGGTGTGTCTGTATGTGTGTCGCCACGGTCCACGCCGGTCAATGAGATGCTTGAGTAATTGGAGGTGGGAGTACCATGCGATCATGGCTCCAGTATAATACTGCGGATTGCCGTGAATTCGTTTTACACTTGGACTGAAGAGACCTGTGGTGGCATGCCTTGTGGGGTATGTATGGGTGTGTGAGCTGAATGTTATTTGATTATGCAATCTGGAATTTTCATCACAGTAATTTTCTCTCTCGTCAACCCTTTAGGGCTCCCAAGTGGCGCAGCGGTCTAAGGCATTGCATCTCAGTGCTAGAGGCATCACTACAGACCCTGGTCCGATCCCGGGCTGTATCACAACCGGCCGTGATCGGGATTCCCATAGGAACGGCGCACAATTGGCCCATTGTCATCCGGGTTGGGAGGGTTTGGCCGTCATTGTAAATAAGAATTTGTTCTTAACTGACTTATATAACATTTCAAAAATAAAACCCTCAACCATGAAAGACTGGCATGCATGTTGTTGACGTTAGTTCTGTACGTGCAGTTAAGGGCGAGGTGTGCTGCTCTGTTTTGAGCCAGCTGCAGCTTTGCTACGTCTTTCTTTGCTGCACTTGACCATTTTACCAGACAGTAATCAGAACCGTAACAGTTGATTTTACAGTACAGTTGATTTGTGTCAAAAACACAACAGACATTCCCCTCCCCATCTTCACACCATAAGAATGTCCGAAAGTAATTTAGCCATTCATTGTAGTCATAGCGATCTGTAGAGTTGCTATTTACGCAAGTTTTTGTGTGTCAATTAACTTGTGACATTCCTGGATTACTCATTATACCAATATAGTCAGATTTAATCAAGAAATGCAATAGTCAGTTGAAAAAATGTTGAGTGCAGGACTGTTAATATCTGCCTGTGTTGGCAAAATCACTACATATCCCATCGAGCCGAGCGGGGGGAGGTTGCCCGTTGTCACAGTTCCAAGACCAGTCAGAAACGTCCAGCTGATGATGATGATGATGCTGGTTGATCTCAAAACTGAACTTGCATCCACGTTAAGTAGCAATGATATCCTTTACCATCGTGCTGTTTTGTCACTCTCAACGGATCATTAGAAAATGGTGAATCGTTGAAAGTCATTGCTATTGCAAAGCTCTTAATATTAAAGATGTCGTTTAAGTATAACTGACTTGTGGGATAAGTTTGTCTCTCCTAATTTGATAATACAGAAATAAACCACCACCGTACTCAACAAAACAATACATCATTTAAGTTAACCCCAGCTAATTTCTTAGTCACATGATTGTATCACTAGCAAAGGAGTTTTGAAGTTGAGGGTGTAGTATTTATGAAGTTTGGCATAGTTCAGCTAGCCAGCTAATCTAGCCCACTGAGGTATAAGAACAGTTTAGCCAGGGATAACGAGCTCGGGTCTAGTGCGCATGTGCACCATCTGGGCCCACATGCACACTAGGCTAATTAAGGAGACAGATTGTAGTTTGTATGCCCTTTTATTTTTTATTTTACCTTTATTTTACTAGGCAAGTCAGTTAAGAACAAATTCTTATTTTCAATGACGGCCTAGGAACAGTGGGTTAACTGCCTGTTCAGGGGCAGAACGACAGATTTTGTACCTTGTCAGCTCGGGGATTTGAACCTGCAACCTTTCGGTTACTAGTCCAATGCTCTAACCACTAGGCTACCCTGCTGATTAGTCATTGAAATGATTGGCAATATCGAAAGGTTTTGTTATAAATGACCCATCAAAATGAACAATGGAGAAGAATTTGGGATTTCTGCCCTTGATATCATTTTAAGGTACTCAAGTTTTTTTTCCATTGCGTTTCATGTAATTGATCTAGGTTTGGTAACAATTTCATTTTTTGTTAAGTTTTGTAAAAAAATATATATCTACATTTACAGTATGTCAACCAATCATCTGAGCCTGACTTTTTTTGCCACCTTTCTGCATAATTTATTTGAACTAGTGTTGTCACTATACCAACATTTTACAAATGATACATTACCAGGCCAAGTATCGCAATACCATGATGGGGAAGGGGGGAAAAAATCAGTGGTTTAGCATCCTGTGCATCGGTTCACATTTTTCAAAAATATCTTAAAACATGTCACTGAAATTCATAATGAATGAACTTAACCTCACAGTGTATAATAGACTACTGCATAGAATGGCTGATTTGCTCATATTTGCAAAGGCCTACCTGTGATTTAGCTGGAGGAATGGGAGGAAGGAATACACTGTACATACAGAGGAACGGACGCACAGGAAGAGCGGACAGAGAGAAGCAGGTGAGTGAGGGCTGGTAGGGGAGGAGGCTGGCTGATGTGATATGCCCATGAAAGTGAAGTGGACATTATTGGAACTGCTTATGCAAGACACTGTGCAATAATAGTGTTTCACATTTTTATTTTTAATGACTGTGTCATCTCTGTACCCCACACATACAATTATCTGTAAGGTCCCTCAGTCAAACAGTGAATTTCAAACAGATTCAACCACAAAGACCAGGGAGATATTCCAATGCCTCACAAAGAACCTGTTGAAAGATGGGTATACATTTTTTTTAAAGCAAACATTGAATATCCCTTTGAGCATGGGGAAGTTATTAATTACACTTTAGATGGTGTATCAATACACCCAGTCACTACAAGATACATATGTATCTTAGATAGATACATATCCTCTCTACATTTTCCTCTTCTGTCTCTGCTGCTAAAGCCACTTTCTACCACTCTAAAGTCCAAGCATCTGCCTCTAACCCTAGGAAGCTCTTTGCCACCTTCTCCTCCCTCCTGAATCCTCCTCCCCCTCCCCCCCCTCCTCCCTCTCTGCAGATGACTTCGTCAACCATTTTGAAAAGAAGGTCGACGACATCCGATCCTCGTTTGCTAAGTCAAACGACACCGCTGGTTCTGCTCACACTGCCCTACCCTGTGCTCTGACCTCTTTCTCCCCTCTCTCTCCAGATGAAATCTCGCGTCTTGTGACGGCCGGCCGCCCAACAACCTGCCCGCTTGACCCTATTCCCTCCTCTCTTCTCCAGACCATTTCCGGAGACCTTCTCCCTTACCTCACCTCGCTCATCAACTCATCCCTGACCGCTGGCTACGTCCCTTCTGTCTTCAAGAGAGCGAGAGTTGCACCCTTCTGAAAAAACCTACACTCGATCCCTCCGATGTCAACAACTACAGACCAGTATCCCTTCTTTCTTTTCTCTCCAAAACTCTTGAACGTGCCGTCCTTGGCCAGCTCTCCCGCTATCTCTCTCAGAATGACCTTCTTGATCCAAATCAGTCAGGTTTCAAGACTAGTCATTCAACTGAGACTGCTCTTCTCTGTATCACGGAGGCCCTCCGCACTGCTAAAGCTAACTCTCTCTCCTCTGCTCTCATCCTTCTAGACCTATCGGCTGCCTTCGATACTGTGAACCATCAGATCCTCCTCTCCACCCTCTCCGAGTTGGGCATCTCCGGCGCGGCCCACGCTTGGATTGCGTCCTACCTGACAGGTCGCTCCTACCAGGTGGCGTGGCGAGAATCTGTCTCCTCACCACGCGCTCTCACCACTGGCGTCCCCAGGGCTCTGTTCTAGGCCCTCTCCTATTCTCGCTATACACCAAGTCACTTGGCTCTGTCATAACCTCACATGGTCTCTCCTATCATTGCTATGCAGACGATACACAATTAATCTTCTCCTTTCCCCCTTCTGATGACCAGGTGGCGAATCGCATCTCTGCATGTCTGGCAGACATATCAGTGTGGATGACGGATCACCACCTCAAGCTGAACCTCGGCAAGACGGAGCTGCTCTTCCTCCCGGGAAGGACTGCCCGTTCCATGATCTCGCCATCACGGTTGACAACTCCATTGTGTCCTCCTCCCAGAGCGCTAAGAACCTTGGCGTGATCCTGGACAACACCCTGTCGTTCTCAACTAACATCAAGGCGGTGGCCCGTTCTTGTAGGTTCATGCTCTACAACATCCGCAGAGTACGACCCTGCCTCACACAGGAAGCGGCGCAGGTCCTAATCCAGGCACTTGTCATCTCCCGTCTGGATTACTGCAACTCGCTGTTGGCTGGGCTCCCTGCCTGTGCCATTAAACCCCTACAACTCATCCAGAACGCCGCAGCCCGTCTGGTGTTCAACCTTCCCAAGTTCTCTCACGTCACCCCGCTCCTCCGCTCTCTCCACTGGCTTCCAGTTGAAGCTCGCATCCGCTACAAGACCATGGTGCTTGCCTACGGAGCTGTGAGGGGAACGGCACCTCAGTACCTCCAGGCTCTGATCAGGCCCTACACCCAAACAAGGGCTCTGCGTTCATCCACCTCTGGCCTGCTCGCCTCCCTACCACTGAGGAAGTACAGTTCCCGCGCAGCCCAGTCAAAACTGTTCGCTGCTCTGGCCCCCAATGGTGGAACAAACTCCCTCACGACGCCAGGACAGCGGAGTCAATCACCACCTTCCGGAGACACCTGAAACCCCACCTCTTTCAGGAATACCTAGGATAGGATAAAGTAATCCTTCTCACCCCCCTTAAAAGATTTAGATGCACTATTGTAAAGTGGCTGTTCCACTGGATGTCTTAAGGTGAACGCACCAATTTGTAAGTCGCTCTGGATAAGAGCGTCTGCTAAATGACTTAAATGTAAATGTAAATGTAAATATGTTCTTCCTAACTCAGTTGCCGGAGAAGAAGGAAACGACTCAGGTATGTAACCACGAGGCCAATGGTGACTTTAAAACAACAACATTGTAGTTACTCCACAATACTAACCTAATTGACAGTGAAAAGAAAGAAACATGTACAGAATAATAAATATTCCAAAACATGCATCCTGTTTGAAACAAAGCACTAAATAAATACTCTTAGAGACTTATCCAGAAAGACGCACAGCTATAATCTCTGCCAAAAGTGCTTCTACAAAGTATTGACTCAGGGGTGTGAATAGTTCTGTAAATTAGTTATTTCCGTATTTCATCTTCAATACATTTGCAAAAAATGTCTAAAAACATGTTTTCTTTTTGTCGTTATGGGATAGTGTGTGTACATGGGTGAGATTTTTTTTTATTTAATCCATTTTGAATTCAGGGTGTAACAACAAAATGTGGAATAGGTCAATAGGTATTAATACTGTCTGGAGGCACTGTAATTAATATGCATGCATTGCGCACTGATGACGTCACTCTGCAAGCACTCAGGGGTGTGCCATTGCCACAACTGTTGACCAGGCTGTTAGAGCTGCAATCTGACCTTGATGCCTACAGAGAGACCTGGTTGATTTAAAATGTGTAATTAATTGTGGGCAAGACTAAATACATGTTCTCTAATTCTCACAATTTTTCAGATGGACTACATTTCATTGGGTTCCCGCCTATAAATAGCTGGGCATTTTGATTGACAGAGATTGAACGTTTAAAGAAAGTTATAGATGAGCTAGTTAAAAAGATAAGATTGAAAGTGGGATTCTTTTTTAGAAATAGATCTTTCCTTTCCCTAAATAGCAGAAAGCAGATTGCACAGTCAACTTTCCTGACAGTTCTTGACTTTGGTGCCACCATTTACAAGATTGCAGCAGCCACTAGTTTTAAACCTTCAGATGCTGTCTACTATAGCTCCATTCGTTTTATCACAGGTGACAGTTTTAATATACACCTCTGCATCCTGTATCAAATTGGCTGGTCCTCATTAAAGTCTCATGGATCACTTCATTACTCATTTTTGTTTACAAAGCTCAACTACACAAACTTCCAACTTAACTAACTTTGTTGTTAAAGTATAAAAACATGAGATAACCAACCCTGTGAATGGGTTTGAGTAACTCTTGAGGTTCCTTTGGTCTCCCTCGAACTAGGTAAATCCACTTTTTGTTTTAATGAAACTTGAACCAACTACAAAATATATTACAATTGGATGTTCTGGTGCCACTCTGTCTACATAGCTTTATTCATTATAATCTAAAAGGCTAAACTGATCCTAGCTATCCTGCTCTGAGGGGCTTTGTGGATACGAGCCATGACATAAACATGCAGACGGAAGTTTACAGAGGGCTCACCTCATTGAGACTGTGTGTGGTCCTGTGCTACTCAGCTGGTTCCTCTGTGGGTTCAGGAGGAGGTGAAGTCTGGTTGTCCTCCATGACCATGGTCCCCTCAGGGTTCCCCACTCTCCTCACACCCCTCCTCCTTCACCAGCAGCACCTCTGGACCCTCCTCCTCCTGGAAGAGACAGGTGATACAGATTACTACACAGACATACACTCCCTCAGTTATGCACACACAGATAAAACACACTTTCAACATGGAGTGTTCACCCATCCCCTCTACGTTTGAGTCCTATACTGTAGTTACAGAATTACTTAATTATTGTTAAAACCATCATGGTGGACATAAATATGTTGTGGGTAAAAACAAGTCAGCTATAAGTCAAAAGTAGCCAACAGACAAACCTGCCTAAACTATTTTGACGTGTATAGTAGGTGTTTGTTAGTGTGTAGGTATATTTAGTAAGTGTATAATGGTTATAAAGCGCTGTCAGTGTATGCAGAATAGGGTGAGATCAGATGTGATTCATACTAAAGAGAATCTCAATGAAAGTCTGCATGAAAAGTCCCATTTTGTGTTTATTAAAACACACAAGTTTTAAATACACCATATGAAAACCACACATACACACGTCTCAACTAGAAATCTGCATGATAAACTCCATTCATTTCCTAATTAAAAGTTTCTTGGGAAAGAAATTAAGTAGTTGAATGGAAGTAATGAAATAGGCATTTGTGAACACACAGTACAAACACAATACATAACATACTTTTTAGGCTTATATATGCCTAGGGCTGGGCAATATGGCTTAAAAACCAGCTCGAATCTTTCAAACCTTTGGTTCATTGATCTCAATTTTCTAAAGTTCTCTTTAAATAATCTTTGTTGCACAATTAACGTTTAATACAATTAATTTCAAACAGTCATAAATAAATCAGGGCTTGTAAAATTATACCTACTGTAGGCTAAATTACATGCCTTCCACAACCATAAGACCCACTAATAATGTAATTAGTTTATTAAAATAGTTTAAACTGCTTTTTTTGTTGTTGCAATAATCACTGATCTAGCTTTCAAGTCCATGAAAATGCCATTTTTGATAACCTTTTACCAGAACTATCCACATTCACTAATAATGACTAGTCTCTTGTAGCAGGCATTATAGAAAATGAACACAGGTCTCATAAACAATCTCTCAAGCACAAGCCCACGTGCTAGTGAGTAGCCAGCTAATATTTAGATTTAAAGTCTAGCCAACTTCAAATCCAAGTTTATTGGTTAACTGGGATCTATTTGCTTGCTACCAAGGTTGAACTGTTGTGATGGCACCCTCCTGTCCATCTCCAACTGTTTGAACAACAGCCTGTTCACTTTGATTAGATGTTGAAATCAAGTGGGTTACCTGCATAAGAAGATGCTTATTTCTCAGAATGAGAACAAATTGCCAATTCCTTTTTTAATGCTCATTGCACATTTATAAAACACACTGTGGCTAAAATACTGCTAGCAGTACATGGTAACACAATGCCGAGCACACGACAGAACTGAATTTTCCACAATCATGTTCATTGATACTCTCGTTTTAGTAGGATCTGCTCTGTCTACAATTTTGAGAGAAAAAAAATGGGTATAGTCAGAAAGGTTAAGTTATCTATCATCGTTGTTGTGAGTGGCATCGGAGGGGCTTGGTGTCTGTGTAGGAGTGGGAAGGTGCACAGTGCACACAGCCAGAAGGAGCGAAGGACACGAGAACAAAAAGACAGTGCCTTCAGAAAGTATTCACACCGCTTGACTTTTTCCACCTTTTGTTGTGTTACAGCCTGAACGTTAAGACTGTGTGTCACTGGCCTACACACAATACCCCATAATGTCAAAGTGAAATTGTTTTTAGAAATGTTTACAAATGTATTAAAAATGAATAGCTGAAATGTCTTGAGTCAATAAGTATTCAACCTCTTTGTTATGGCAAGCCTAAATAAGTTCAGGAGTAAAAATGTGCTTAACAAGTAATGTTGTAAATTTGATATCTGTATTTGCAAAAATGTCTAAAAACATGTTTTCACTTTTTCATTATGGGGTGTTGTGTAGATGGTCGAGATTTATTATTTTATTTCAGGCTGTAACAAAATATGGAATAAGTTAATGGGTATGAATACTTTCTGAAGGCACTGTAGAACGCAAAAAAATATCTAAAATAAAAACTAAATTTTTGCGATACATGCATTTGAACCTCTTAAACCTCTTAAAACAGGAATTTGAATCTCCCAGCCCTATATATATATCACACAATGTCTGGATGCAATATTCTACACTGAAATCTGTAACTCTCGTAATACCAAATGCGTCTGTGGATATTTTTCGTGACGAAAACAATGACAGTTCATCTTTGTCTTTAATGCAGGGTTTGATACAACCGTCAGAAGCTATTGAGTGGAATGGTTGCTTTCTAAGTTATAGAGTGGAATGTTTTTTCTGCTGGTGTATCCTGAGGTAGCTCCTCTCGGAGAACCTCTCCCCGCAGTGAGTACAGGCGAATGGCCTTTCTCCCCTGTGGACCTTCAGGTGCATCTTCAGCTGGCGTAAGAATCTCTTCTGACAACGGGGTCAGCTGTATTATTTCTCCCCTGTGTGGACCCTCTGGTGTCTCTTCAGGTGACCAGCCTGAGCAAAGGCCATGTGACACTGGGTACAGCTGAAGGGTTTCTCCCCTGTGTGGACCCTCTGGTGCCTCTTCAGGTCACCAGCTTGAGCGAAGGCCATGGGGCACTGGGTACAGCTGAAGGGTTTCACCCCTGTGTGGACCCTCTGGTGGATCTCCACCTTCTGGGGGCAGCTGAAGCCTTTGTTACAGAACATGCAGAGGAAACGTTTCTCTTTACTTTTGCCTAATGTTGCTCCTCCACCCCGAGCCTGGTCTCTAGCTCTGTAATTTGAGTTCAATCCCTTATCAAAAAGGACGAGGCGGTGTGGATCAGTAGGCCCTATCGATCTGGACACTGGGTTGCGATCCCTGAACGTATGTAAAGGGGAGTGGGTAGCGACATTTGCACTTGTCTCTAAGCTTTCCCTGTAATCTAAGAAATCTCTGTCCTGTGTGAGTCCATCTCCAAGGTGACTATCTGCATTCCATGTGGGAGGAACGTCGCCCTCCACTTTCACAGTCACTTCATCTACCACTATAACCTCCCCTTTCTCATCTAGGCACCCTTCAGAGTATACACTACTACTGTACCGGTTCCAGTCCCCTCTAGACAGATTAGTCTGTCTCTCTAAATCCAAGGGCATGTTGTCAGGGTCCATCTCTGTAGCGTAAGAACAAGACGGACCATCACCTCCAGTGTCTAACGAGTCACCATCACCATGGGAATGAACAGTCCTCTGGCTCTGGTGAAATACAGGTAAATACTCTGAGTCAGGAGGACAGCCCAGTCTCCCCAGGCCCAGTCTCTCTGGGTCTGATCTGTGGTCAGATCCTCTGTGTAATTGTATTTGTGTTACAGTTAAAGTCTTGGTTTCTGTCTCTGACTTGAGGACGTCGCTCGGCATTCCACTGACCTCCGTGATGCTGTGTCGGGTCCTGGGCTGCGTAGTGGTGGGGTTTTCTGTGGCTACAGGGGGCGCTCCAGCCACTCCATTCTGGATGTCTCTACTGTGCCATGGGTCCTGCTTTCCTTCAGACCTCTCCTGCTTGACCCCAGGACCTGCAGCCTCTGTAGACTGACACCAGAAGATTGGAGGTTAAAAACGGTACATGAGTTAAGTTGGATAACGTCATGTCATAAGGAAGTCTCACAAGCTCCCCTATGGCAGATAAATGAGGATGTACATGTAAGCAAGTGAATATATGAGGGGAGCCTTTCTGGAATAAACTGGTCACATGTGATGCACTGTAATTTAATGTAACACTATTACACTAACCTCTATCACGATAACGTTCTGGATTGAGGTTCCACTCCCCTCATCAACAGTGATTGGTTGGTCATCTCTGCATTTATTGTGTCCCGCTGGCTTCACAAAGCTCTTGTGGCCTCCAGTGAGATATCTTTCACCTGAGAGAATGATTGGGGGAAAAGAAGAGGTTTATGTACCGTCAATGGTCAACAGTATATTGTACACTATTGACACTGTCGTCTAGAATTGGCAAGGATGTAAGGTATCCCTTATTGATATATTTATTGATCGGTGTATTATATTCCATGCATAACATTGTTTTCATTGAGTAAATAGAAAACGCAGTAAATCAAGAATCTGTTTAGAATATGATATTATGTCTTTGCACAAGATAGCTTACTTATCAGGGGAATTATTTCACACCATCCAACAACTGACCAAGACCCAATTCTGGATAATACATCTGAACACAGAGCGGAATGGGGCGACAGTCAATGAGCTATATATGAACAGCGACAGTCAATGAACTATTTATGAACTGCGACAGTCAATGAGCTATATATTAACAACGACAGTCACTGAGCTATATGGACCGTGACAGGCTGCTCAGCTTCGGCCTTCGGCAAAATGTACCTCTTGCCATTCTTCTGTGTCGGTCAAGGATCTTGACACTACTGGGACTAGCAACGGCGCGCTCCCGTGCCACCTTCAGTTCCAGTAGTTGTAGTTTCCTTTGCAATGACCTGTTTTCTTTCTGGCTTTGAGTCATTTCCAAACGAAACACTGCATAGTCGTCATCTACGAGTTTACAGATCTCTACCACAGCTGCGTTCGCTAGCACCTCCATGATGGATGCTATTTGTGTGTGAAAAACCATACAGTTAGCCATTGTTAGCTAGCGTAACGCTACTTAGCAACTAGTTCGCGTTACATAGATAGCATCCATCAACCAAGTCCTGTCTTCAACGCAAATTAAATACTAGATGGGGTACGTATGTGATGCTGTGCAGTTAAATTAGTGATATTTTGGGTTCCATGATGTTAATAAACGTATTCATAACAACAATAAAACCTCTAACGTGTAAATTGTTCATGGTCACTGTTCACTTCCGTTTACTTCTTCTTCTCTGGTATAGTGCCAGTCGGTTTTAAATAGAACGTTGTGGGCACCGCCCGCCTATGGTGAAAACAACCTGTGGTTCCCTTGGTTACCTAAATGCCTCACAGCAAAAACTTGACATTTTTCACACGGAATTTTGTTGTCTGCTTGTTTTAGTCCATTACAAAACTAAATTTAAGAAAACTACAACATGTCTAAAGATTACATTGCCAGCTCATAAGCATTCTCACTATTTAAAAAAACGTAATATTGTTCTTCACTCAAGCCCCTTTTCATGAAGGCGCTAACGTTAGCCACGGGAGTGCTAGCTAGTTACCAACCTTAACATTAAACTAGCCAAGACCAACAACACACTATAAAGCTACAAGTAATGTGTGGAGTTACAAACGGACTATCCAAAAACGAGTTAATTGTCTTACCCCCCTTATAATTTCCTTAATTTTGTCACTAGAGTCAAATACTTTCCGTGGCACACATCTATAGAACAAACTCCACATCGGGATAGGCAGCGGAAATTAATAATTGATGTATGTGTGTTATATTAAACATAGAGGAAGGAGTAAAATGTAGGCAAGCGATAAACATTTCAGAACAACTACTAGTCGAATAAAACATGGGAGAGATGACGAATTTTGGCAAAGAGATTTATTCACAGAAGAATACACTTGAAACAAATAGCCAAACTGAAAACTGCAGACATTACTAGTGCCTCCCCCGGGAGTAAACCGCCATATTTTTATTTATTTTTAAATTAAACGCAGCCTGACATGATCATTGATAGCTGCCTTGAAGGACACAAGTAAAAAATGCTTTCTGCTACTAAGATCAGTGAAATGTAAGCTAAACTGACAACGGAGTGAAGAGCAGAAATTTCAACTAGCAAGCAAGTCGCAGCAATGAATTATTGAGTGTGGGGTGGGGGGGATCCTGTCATTGGGAGATTTTCTGCACAACACCGGCCCGCTCATTAGGCAGCCGCCTAGAGCGGCAGTTTAAAAGCCGCATTTTCAGTGCTAAACTGACCAAGACGCAACTCCAACAACACATAACACCTCACATTATTCCGCCCCAAAACAGTGATAACTTCTCTCAACCAGTGGCATGCGGCCTATTTAGGTGGGCGCTGATGCCGCCCCATGATAAGCAGTGCCCACTTTGCCAAAGGCAGGGGTGCAAGATATTATTTAGCTTGTCAATGCCCAGCACGCCTCTCCACCAACGCCCCATCAAATGAATTGAACATAAATGATGTAGCCTACGGTTGAAAGAGTAGTAGCCTATGTGGTTTTTCTGTAGCCTATACAATAGCATGGATATCAAATGTATTACAATGTCATGAGAAAGACACTTTTAAATCATTAACTTATTAACCAGGAGAGAGTGGAGGAGAAAGTCAACTAAAATGACACAGGGGCAGACAGCTTTGGAATGGCTAAGGCATCATGAAAAAGAAGTGGACAACCATTGGTGCTGAAACGTGCTGCACAACATAATAGCAGCACAAAACATGGTATAAACATTAATGGGCACAGACAACAGCACAAAGGGCAAGAAGTTAGAGACAACAATACACACAAAGCAGCCACAACTGTCAGTAAGAGTGTCCATGATTGAGTCTTTGAATGAAGAGATGGAGATAAAACGGTCCAGTTTGAGTGTTTGTTGCAGCTCATTCCAGTCGCTAGCTGCAGCGAACTGAAAAGAGAAGCGACCCAGGGATGTGTGTGCTTTGGGGACCTTTAATAGAATGTGATTGGCAGAACGGGTGTTGTATGTGGAGGATGAGGGCTGCTGTAGGTATCTCAGATAGGGGGGAGTGAGGCCTAAGAGGGTTTTATAAAAAAGCACCAACCAGTAGGTCTTGCAATGGGTATACAGAGATGAACAGTTTACAGAGTAGTATAGAGTACAGTGATGTGTCCAATAAGGAGCATTGGTGGCAAATCTGATGGCAACTGGTAAAGAACATCTAGCCGTTCAAGCACCCTTACTGTACCTGCCAATCTATAAATTACGTCTCCGAAGTCTAGCATGGATAGGATGGTCATCTGAATCAGGGTTAGTTTGGCAGCTGGGGTGAAAGAGGAGCAATTACGATAGAGGAAACTAAGTCTAGATTTAACCTTAGCCTGCAGCTTTGAAATATGCTGAGAGAAGGACAGTGTACCATCTAGCCATACTTCCAAGTACTTGTATGAGGTGACTACCTCAAGCTCTAAACCCTCAGAGGTAGTAATCACACCGGTGGGGAGAGGGGCATTGTTCTTACCAAACCACATGACCTTTGTTTTGGAGGTGTTCAGAACAAGGTTAAGGGTAGAGAGTATAAGACTGTATCATCTGCATATAAACAGATGAGAGCGCTTCCTACTGCTTGAGCAATGTTGTTAATGTAAATTGAGAAGGGCGTGGCACCTAGGATCGAGCCTTAGGGTACTCCCTTGGTGACAGGCAGTGGCTGAGACAGCAGATGTTATGACTTTATACACTGCACTCTTTGAGAGAGGTAGTGTTGTGGAATATTGACTCAGAAATATACCACTTTTCCTAGAACCTGTGAATTCAAAATAGACTTTAATTTCAATGAAACAAAGCCGAGCCCTTCCATGGAAAGACTACATTCTCATATTATAGAGTCCTGCCTTTATAGGATTCTGTCTTTGCATAACATATAGAGTCCCCTCCCTCTATATGAAAATAGCTTTCCTTGATCTTTCTTCATTATTATCTTCTCATCTCAGTTCTTGCTTGTTAACGCCCACATCTGACAGCTGTATATATGTTCCATTCCTTATATAGCCTTTCTGTCTTAGCTCTTCAAACTGGACAGTCTAAATATTGCCTAAGTTCTGCCTGCTAATATTGGAGTCCTGCACTAGATGACATAATTTCTACATGCCAATGTAATTATTGGCTTGATGTTTTCTCAGCATAGCAACTGCACCAAGTTACATAGTTTGTAATTGACAAAAATAAGCAGATACAACAAGAAAATTGCATTTGAAAAAGGGTAATGTTTTTTTGAAATTATTAAATTGATTTAGTTTCTCACTCATCTACACACAATATCCCATAATGACTGTATCTTATTTACATAAGTATTCACACCTCTTTGCTATGACATTCCAGAGACAGAGTCGGTAAACAAGATTTTTTTGTAGTAGATTCCATCAATGTAATTGTCTGCATCATTTCCAATCCCCCATATATTTGTGTATGTATATATATATATATATATATATATATATAGACAAAAAATATATTTATACACAGTACCCATCAAAAGTTTGGACACGCCTACACATTCTCTGGTTTTTCTTTATTTTTTAAAACTATTTTCTACATTGTAGAATAATAGTGAAGACATAAAAACTATTAAATAACACATATGGAATCCTGTAGTAACCAAAAAGGTGTTACACAAATCAAAATATATTTTATATTTGAGATTCTTCAAAGTAGCCACCCTTTGCCTTGACGACAGCTTTGCTTTGCATTAAAAATAATAATAAAAGACAAATAAAAAACCTAGAACGCTAGCTAGCTAGTAACAGGCAGCATATTGCTTTACAAGCATCATTTAACATTGACTAGCTTTGGTAATTAAATCATATCTAACACATGACATATAAACTCAGAACTTTAATATCCACAACAATGCTTACCTTTGTCAGTCACAGTGCACATTGTGGTAGCAAGGTAAAGTAGGAGCTGGCTCGCCAGGTGAAAAACATTTTAAATCAATGTTATGAATATAAAATCAAATGAAAGATTATTGGAGTCAGCCATATTGATATCATCTGAAGAAAATTCAAAATTGCAATGGCTCTGTCAGTTGAAGGCTTGACAGTGTTTCTTTTCAAAATAAACATAACTACTTTTACCATGTTTCATAAGTGGCAGGTAGGCTATACATCAATAGCTGCATAATTTATTTTCAACAACTCAATGATCTAACTTTTGCATGCAAACCCCACTTTGGGATCCTAATGCTAAGGTACCAGAGGTCAATAGACAACATTATCATCAGGATGAATGATCACATTTGTATGTTAACAAGGAATTTGTGTAGTGTGGTTGAAAAATGAGTTTTAACGACTCCAACCTAAGTGTATGTAAACTTCCGACTTCAACTGTACCTTAAATGAAATAAACATCCCTCTCTCTCTCTCCCCCCATTTATTTGGAGCTGCATATATATTTATGGCAATCCTCACTCGCTCAGGGATGCAAACTGGTGAGGGCCGAAAAAGGTGACAGTTTTTTTTTGCACTGAAACATGCAAAAAAAATCCCTGCAAGGGGGAAATGCAGGTTTGAACTCATTTAACAACAATGAATTTTCATGATCAGTCTGTGTGTAAAATAAAAAGTCGTTAATGTGAACCTAACTCACAGCTAAAAAATGTAAAGAAAGCAATCCAATGTTATGTGTTGCCTAGACTTTACTGCAAATGACACTCACGTCTTGAGGAAAAAAACATACACTAATATTGCAGTTAGCAATGACAGCCTTTATAATAGAACGCGTGTGACCACACACATCTAAATATTGCATTTGTGAAAAAAACATCTTAAAGTAGAAATATAATAATTGATCTCTTTCAGGCAGAGTAACACCTGGCATACCCCTTTTTATCCACTGTATTGAAAAAGTGAGAAAGAAGGAAAGTGTGTGGTGATCCTTTCAATTCTATAGTGGCTTACAGCATGAATGATTCATGGGGCCCAGGCCTGGTAAAAATGTTAGACAAAAAGTAATCTATGATGAAAATTAAAACGTATAAACATAATCAGATCAGGCATCTCTACCCAACCATCCCTTTTGTACCCCCCCCCCAGAAAATAACTGAACTGTATAAAATCATGCATGGAAAAATCTTCAGCATACCGTAACATTTACATTTACATTTAAGTCATTTAGCAGACGCTCTTATCCAGAGCGACTTACAAATTGGTGCGTTCACCTTAAGACATCCAGTGGAACAGCCACTTTACAATAGTGCATCTAAATCTTTTAAGGGGGGTGAGAAGGATTACTTTATCCTATCCTAGGTATTCCTGAAAGAGGTGGGGTTTCAGGTGTCTCCGGAAGGTGGTGATTGACTCCGCTGTCCTGGCGTCGTGAGGGAGTTTGTTCCACCATTGGGGGGCCAGAGCAGCGAACAGTTTTGACTGGGCTGCGCGGGAACTGTACTTCCTCAGTGGTAGGGAGGCGAGCAGGCCAGAGGTGGATGAACGCAGTGCCCTTGTTTGGGTGTAGGGCCTGATCAGAGCCTGGAGGTACTGAGGTGCCGTTCCCCTCACAGCTCCGTAGGCAAGCACCATGGTCTTGTAGCGGATGCGAGCTTCAACTGGAAGCCAGTGGAGAGAGCGGAGGAGCGGGGTGACGTGAGAGAACTTGGGAAGGTTGAACACCAGACGGGCTGCGGCGTTCTGGATGAGTTGTAGGGGTTTAATGGCACAGGCAGGGAGCCCAGCCAACAGCGAGTTGCAGTAATCCAGACGGGAGATGACAAGTGCCTGGATTAGGACCTGCGCTGCTTCCTGTGTGAGGCAGGGTCGTACTCTGCGGATGTTGTAGAGCATGAACCTACAAGAACGGGCCACCGCCTTGATGTTAGTTGAGAACGACAGGGTGTTGTCCAGGATCACGCCAAGGTTCTTAGCGCTCTGAGAGGAGGACACAATGGAGTTGTCAACCGTGATGGCGAGATCATGGAACGGGCAGTCCTTCCCGGGAGGAAGAGCAGCTCCGTCTTGCCGAGGTTCAGCTTGAGGTGGTGATCCGTCATCCACACTGATATGTCTGCCAGACATGCAGAGATGCGATTCGCCATCTGGTCATCAGAAGGGGAAAGGAGAAGATTAATTGTGTGTCGTCTGCATAGCAATGATAGGAGAGACCATGTGAGGTTATGACAGAGCCAAGTGACTTGGTGTATAGCGAGAATAGGAGAGGGCCTAGAACAGAGCCCTGGGGGACGCCAGTGGTGAGAGCGCGTGGTGAGGAGACAGATTCTCGCCACGCCACCTGGTAGGAGCGACCTGTCAGGTAGGACGCAATCCAAGCGTGGGCCGCGCCGGAGATGCCCAACTCGGAGAGGGTGGAGAGGAGGATCTGATGGTTCACAGTATCGAAGGCAGCCGATAGGTCTAGAAGGATGAGAGCAGAGGAGAGAGAGTTAGCTTTAGCAGTGCGGAGGGCCTCCGTGATACAGAGAAGAGCAGTCTCAGTTGAATGACTAGTCTTGAAACCTGACTGATTTGGATCAAGAAGGTCATTCTGAGAGAGATAGCGGGAGAGCTGGCCAAGGACGGCACGTTCAAGAGTTTTGGAGAGAAAAGAAAGAAGGGATACTGGTCTGTAGTTGTTGACATCGGAGGGATCGAGTGTAGGTTTCTTCAGAAGGGGTGCAACTCTCGCTCTCTTGAAAACAGAAGGGACGTAGCCAGCGGTCAGGGATGAGTTGATGAGCGAGGTGAGGTAAGGGAGAAGGTCTCCGGAAATGGTCTGGAGAAGAGAGGAGGGAATAGGGTCAAGCGGGCAGGTTGTTGGGCGGCCGGCCGTCACAAGACGCGAGATTTCAACTGGAGAGAGAGAGGAGAAAGAGGTCAGAGCACAGGGTAGGGCAGTGTGAGCAGAACCAGCGGTGCCGTTTGACTTAGCAAACGAGGATCGGATGTCGTCGACCTTCTTTTCAAAATGGTTGACGAAGTCATCTGCAGAGAGGGAGGAGGGGGGGAGGGGGAGGAGGATTCAGGAGGGAGGAGAAGGTGGCAAAGAGCTTCCTAGGGTTAGAGGCAGATGCTTGGACTTTAGAGTGGTAGAAAGTGGCTTTAGCAGCAGAGACAGAAGAGGAAAATGTAGAGAGGAGGGAGTGAAAGGATGCCAGGTCCGCAGGGAGGCGAGTTTTCCTCCATTTCCGCTCGGCTGCCCGGAGCCCTGTTCTGTGAGCTCGCAATGAGTCGTCGAGCCACGGAGCAGGAGGGGAGGACCGAGCCGGCCTGGAGGATAGGGGACATAGAGAATCAAGGGATGCAGAAAGGGAGGAGAGGAGGGTTGAGGAGGTCAGAATCAGGAGATAGGTTGGAGAAGGTTTGAGCAGAGGGAAGAGATGATAGGATGGAAGAGGAGAGAGTAGCGGGGGAGAGAGAGCGAAGATTGGGACGGCGCGATACCATCCGAGTAGGGGCAGTGTGGGAAGTGTTGGATGAGAGCAAGAGGGAAAAGGATACAAGGTAGTGTAACAACAGCTACAGGTATAGACAGTCAGCTGCAGAAACAAATCCAGACAGAAATGTATAAAAACAGAGCACTTGTAGAAAGGATTTTGGATGTGACACTGTACTTAGCATCTAGGAATCTGCCCTTCTGGGGGAAATCACTCAGTCTTGATGATGTGCATAATGGACATTACCTAGGCTTACTGGAACTGTTGTCAAATTATGACCCGCTATTACGTGAGCACTTACAGAAAGTCAGAGGCAAAAAGAAAAGAGCACGACTGACTCATTACCTCAGCTCTGAGAGCCAAAACGAGTTCATAGGAATATGTGGTCAAAGGGTTTTGAAAACAATACTTTATGAAAGAGAAGATGCAATCTATTACTCGGTTATATGTGATGCAACTCCAGACATTTCCCATACTGAGCAAAATGTATTATTGGTGAGATACAGTTGAAGTCGGAAGTTTACATACACTTAGGTTAGAGTCATTAAAACTAGTTTTTCAACTACTCCACACATTTCTTGTTAACAAACTATAGTTTTGGCAAGTCAGTTAGGACATCTACTTTGGGCATGACAAGTAATTTTTCCAACAACTGTTTACAGACAGATTATTTAACTTATAATTCACTGTATCACAATTCCAGTGGGTTAGAAGTTTATATATACTCAGTTGACTATGCCTTTAAACAGCTTGCAAAATTCCAGAAAATGATTTCATGGCTTTAGAAGCTTCTGATAGACTAATTGACATCGTTTGAGTCAAATGGAGGTGTACCTGTGAATGTATTTCAAGGCCTACCTTCAAACTCAGTGCCTCTTTGCTTGACATCATGGGAAAATCAAAAGAAATCAGCCAAGACCTCAGAAACAAATTGTAAACTCCCACAAGTCTGGTTCATCCTTGGGAGCAATTTCCAAATGCCTGAAGGTACCACATTCATCTGTACAAACAATAGTATGCAAGTATAAACTGCGTCCGTCATACCGCTCAGGAAGGAGACGCGTTCTGTCTCCTAGAGATGAACGTACTTTGGTGCGAAAAGTGCAAATCAATCCCAGAACAACAGCAAAGGACCTTGTGAAGATGCTGGAGGAAACAGGTACAAAGTATCTATATCCACAGTAAAACGAGTCCTATATCGACATAACCTGAAAGGCCGTTCAGCTATGAAGAAGCCACTGCTCCAAAACCACCATAAAAAAAAGCCAGACTACGGTTTTCAACTACACATGGGGACAAAGATTGTACTTTTTGGGGAAATTACCTCTGGTCTGATGAAACAAAAATAGAACTGTTTGGCCATAATGACCATTGTTATGTTTGGAGAGAAAAGGGGGAGGCTTGCAAGCCGAAGAACACCATCCCAACCGTGAAGCACAGGGGTGGCAGCATCATGTTGTGGTGATGCTTTGCTGCAGGAGGGACTGGTGCACTTCACAAAATAGATGGCAGCATGAGGAAGAAAGTGGATATATTGAAGCAACATCTCAAGACATCAGTCAGGAAGTTAAAGCTTGGTTGTAAATGGGTATTCCAACTGGACAATGACCCCAAGCATACTTCCAAAGTTGTGGCAAAATGGCTTAAGGACAACAAAGTCAAGGTATTGGAGTGGCCATCACAAAGCCTTGACCTCAATCCCATAGAAAATTTGTGGACAGAACTGAAAAAGCATGTGCGAGCAAGGAGGCCTACAAACCTGACTCAGTTACACCAGCTCTGTCAGGAGGAATGGGCCAAAATTCACCCAACTTATTGTGGGAAGCTTGTGGAAGGCTACCCAAAACGTTTGACCCAAGTTAAACAATTTAAAGGCAATGCTACCAAATACTAATTGACTGTATGTAAACTTCTGACCCACTGGGAATGTGATGAAAGAAATGAAAGCTCAAATAAATCATTCTCTCTACTATTATTCTGGCATTTCACATTAAAATAAAGTGGTGATCCTAACTGACAATGCCAGTAACAGTTGCTGGAGGTGAACGTGCCTTCAGTAAGCTGAAACTTATAAAGAACTATCTAAGATCTACAATGTGCCAAGACAGGTTGAACAGCCTTGTCATCCTTTCAATTGAAAACCAGTTGGCTAGAAAAAAAAATCTTTAAAGACATTATGAATCAGTTTGCTCACAAGAAGGCTTGATGCTGGGCTCTTGGTGCAGTATAACCTCCCTGTTTACAGGGAACAAACACAAGGGCAAATACCTTAACCTGTTCGACCCAAGCCTGCCCGGGGATGGGCAAAATACTGTTTCAGAGTATGTTCTGCTATGGTTTATCTCCTGTTGAACTTACTCAGGAATGCTCACATAATGTCTTGACAAAACAGTTGCCGTTTCACAGATGCATGTTCTCTGTAGGCACCACATTTATGCCTGCAGTCCAGGTAGTTCAGGATTTATTTTTATTTTGGGTATGTTATTTAGGCATATATTTAGGAATTATGCATAGGGCAGAAGAGGGTTAGCCTTGTTTATAAGTATTGGTAATAAATTATTTAATCTGAAACATGGATCATTGGTATTTTTTTCATTCAAATGGACAATACCATATAAAAAATGTCACCAATTGTGTAGTTATTTATAATAATGTATCATAAAAATCTCATGACACTGACAGCTTTTGTTAACGTTAAGAACCAGAAATGTTTGCAATAGTGTTAATATAGGCAAAGGATGAAGGTGGAAACAAGAATCTGCATAATTGTAGTATGGAGCAGCAGAAGCTTATAATTAGTACATTTAATAACACATATTGTTCAGTATGTTATTTCAATCTGAAATATTCTGATCTCTATGTTAGGGGTCAGTAGTTTTTTTTCTCCACGGGGCCCCTACCTGTATGCAGCAGAGGTTGCAGGAGACTGATGGAAAGCATGGTCTGTCTGCACCGCGAGCTATCACTTTGGCGGGCTTCCTGCAGGAGTGCATGTTGACCACTGGGTAGCCCCTTTCTTCCTCACAAATATCTTCATAAGTTCACGAGAATATGTTACATTTTCATCACACAACATTTAAGGCAGTGCGAAGTTACAGCTATCTTCAGACATATATCCAGTGGCCACCCAAACTAGGACTATCTGAACACCATGCGGCTTTACCCTATTGTTCTGACAAAGATACGTCCGTAGTATGTCAATAGATTGCTAAACTGTATATATGCATAACTTTTATATGGATAATTTAAACATAGGTCTGGCCTACTCTGTTTTTACCATGCAAAACCTGAGAAAATTAAACAAGTGCTCTCTTGAGACTAATCTGGATATGCTGCCCGCCTTTGAGCACTAATGCTGATGACTGGTCATTGGACAACAATCAAGCCATGCAACATTTTGGTTCTGAAGCATTGATTAGCATTGAGGCTCTGCATCTGTCCTCGTACTCGTAGACCTTAGTGCTGCTTTTGATACCATCGATCACCACATTCTTTTGGAAACCCAAATTGGTCTACACGGACAAGTTCTGGCCTGGTTTAGATCTTATCTATCGGAAAGATATCAGTTTGTCTCTGTGGATGGTTTGTCCTCTGACAAAACTGTAAATTTCGGTGTTCCCCAAGGTTCCATTTTAGGACCACTATTGTTTTCACTATATATTTTACCTCTTGGTGGTGTCATTCGGAAACATAATGTTAACATTCACTGCTATGCGGATGACACACAGCTGTACATTTCAATGAAACATGGTGAAGCCCCAAAATTGCCCTCGCTGGAAGCCTGTGTTTCAGACATAAGGAAGTGGATGGCTGCAAATTTTCGACTTTTAAACTCGGACAAAACTTAGATGCTTGTTCTAGGTCCCAAGAAACAAAGAGATCTTCTGTTGAATCTGACAATTAATCTTGGAGGTTGTACAGTCGTCTCAAATAAAACTGTGAAGGACCTCGGCGTTACACTGAACCCTGATCTCTCTTTTGGCGAACATATCAAGACTGTTTCAAGGACAGCTTTTTTACATCTACGTAACATTGCAAAAATCTGAAACTTTCTGTCCAAAAATGATGCAGAATAACTAATCCATGCTTTTGTCACTTATAGGTTAGATTACTGCAATGCTCTACTTTCCGGTTACCCGTATAAAGCACAAAATAAACTTCAGGTAGTGCTAAACATGGCTGCTAGAATCTTGACTAGAACCAAAAAATTTGATCATATTACTCCAGTGCTAGCCTCTCTACACTGGCTTCCTGTTAAGGCAAGGGCTGATTTCAAGGTTTTACTGCTAACCTACAAAGCATTACATGGGCTTGCTCCTACCTATCTCTCTGATTTGGTCCTGCCGTACATACCTACACGTACGCTATGGTCACCAGACGCAGGCCTCCTAACTGTCCCTATAATTTCTAAGCAAACAACTAGAGGCAGGGCTTTCTCCTATAGAGCTCCATTTTTTATGGAATGGTCTGCCTACCCATGTGAGAGACGCAGACTCGGGCTCAACCTTAGTCTTTATTGAAGACTCATCTCTTCAATAAGTCCTATGATTGAGTGTAGTCTGGCCCAGGAGTGTGAAGGTAAACGGAAAGGCACTGGAGCAACGATCCACCCTTGCTGTCTCTGCCTGGCCGGTTCCCCTCTCTTCACTGGGATTCTCTGTCTGTAACCCTATTACAGGGGCTGAGTCACTGGCTTACTGGTGCTCTTCCATGCCATCCCTAGGAGGGGTGCATCACTTGAGTGGGTTGAGTCACTTACGTGATCTTCCTGTCTGGGTTGGCGCCCCCACTTGGGTTGTGCCCTGGCGAAGATCTTTGTGGGCTATACTCGGCCTTGTCTCAGGATGGTAAGTTGGTGGTTGAAGCTTTCCCTCAAGTGGTGTGGGGGCCTGTCCAAGGGTATCGTCGGATGGGGCCACAGTGTCTCCCAACCCCTCCTGTCTCAGCCTCCATTATTTATGCTGCAGTAGTTTGTGTCGGGGGGCTAGGGTCAGTCTGTTATATCTGGAGTATTTCTCCTCTTATCCAGTGTCCTGTGTGCATTTAAGTATGCTCTCTCTAATTCTCTCTTTCTTTCTCTCTCACTCAGGGGACCTGAGCCCTAGGACCATGCCTCAGGACTACCTGGCCTAATGACTCCTTGCTGTCCCGCTGCTCCAGTTTCAACTGTTCTGCCTCCAGCTATGGAACCCTGACCTGTTTACCAGACGTGCTACATGTCCCAGACCTGCTGTTTTCAACTCTCTAGAGACAGCAGGAGTGGTAGAGATGCTATGAAATGCCAACTGACATTTACTCCTGAGGTGCTGACCTGTTGCACTCTCGACAACCACTGTGATTATTATTATTTGACCCTGCTGGTCATCTATGAACATTTGAACATCTTGGCCATGTTCTGTTATAATCTCCACCCGGCACAGCCAGAAGAGGAACGGCCACCCCACATAGCCTAGTTCCTCTCTAGGTTTCTTCCTAGGTTCTGGCCTTTCTAGGGAGTTTTTCCTAGCCACCATGCCTCTTCACCTGCATTGCTTGCTGTTTGGGGTTTTAGGCTGGGTTTCTGTATAGCACTTTTATATATCAGCTGATGTAAGAAGGGCTTTATAAATACATTTAATTTGATTTGATTTCTTTGACAATAATTTGGTGGCTTACTGTATGTTAGAAACCAGAGAGAATAGGCAAAGGTATAAAATACAAATGTTATGTATATGTTGCCAATTAAAATATTTATTAAGAATTTTCCTTCCTGTCTCTTTGTAGAGACTGGGTGTATTAATACACCATCAAAAGTGTAATTAATAACTTCCCCATGCTGAAAGCGATATTCAATGTCTGCTTTTTAAATGTTTTACCCATCTACCAATAGGTTCCCTTCTTTCAGAGGCATTGGAAAACCTCCTAATCTTTGTGGTTTAATCTGTGTTTGAAATTCACTGCCCGACTGAGGGACATTACAGATAACTGTATGTGTTGGGTATAGAGAGGTACTAATTCAAAAATCATGTTAAACACTATTATTGCATAGAGTGAGTCCATGCAACTTATGTGACTTGTTAAGCAAATGTTTACTCCTGAAATTATTTTGGCTTGCCATAACAAAGGGGTTGAATACTAATTGACTCAAGACTTTCATTTTGTAAAAATTTCTAAATACAAAATTCCACTTTGACATCATGGGGAAGTGTGTAGGCCAGTGACAAGAAAACTCCATTTAATCCATTTTAAATTCAGCCTTTAACACAACAAAATATGGAAAAAGTAAAAGGGGTCTGAATACTTACTGAAGGCGCTGTAAAGATGATGTTGTGGATAAAAATAAGTCAGCTATGATAAGTCAAAAGTCGTCATCAGACAAACCTGACTGAACTATTTTGAAGTGAAGCGTAGGTGTTTGTTAGTGTGTATGTGTGTGTATGTGTAGGTATATTTAGTAAGTCTATAATGGTTATAAAGCGCTGTTGGGTGTAAGACTGAATGACCAAACATTACACATCAACAAGTCTTAAATACACCACACCAACATGCTTTGAACAAAAAATCTGCATGAACTTGATGAATTGCATTAATTTTCTTATTAAAAGTGTCAAAACAATAGTTGAATGGAAGTAATGAAACAGGCATTTGTGAACATCATATAGCTTATAGTACAAACACAATATGCAACATACTTTTTAGGCTTACAGTGCCTTCGGAAAGTATTCAGACCCCTTGACCCCATAATGACAAAGCGAAAACATTTTTTTTGAAATTTTTGCTAATTTATTAAAAATAAAAACTGAAATATCACATTTACATAAGTATTCAGACGCTTTACTCAGGACTTTGTTGAAGCATCTTTGGCAGCAATTACAGCCTAGAGTCTTCTTGGGTATGCCACTACAAGCATGGCACACCGTATTTGGGGATTTTCTCCCATTCTTCTCTGCAGATCCTCTCAAGCTCTGTCAGGTTGGATGGGGAGTGTTGCTGCACAGCTATTTTCAGGTCTCTACAGAGATGATCGATCGGGTTCAAGTCCGGGCTCTGGCTGGGCCACTCAAGGACATTGAGACTTGTCCCTATGCCACTCCTGCGTTGTCTTGGCTGTGTGCTTAGGGTCGTTGACCTGTTGGAAGGTGCCCCAGTCTGAGGTCCTGAGCACTTTGGAGTAGGTTTTCATCAAGGATCTCTCTGTACTTTGCTCCAGTCATCTTTGCCTCGATCCTGACTAGTCTCCCAGTTCCTTCCGCTGAAAAACACCCCCAAAGCATGCTGCCACCACCATGCTTCACTGTACAGATGGTGCCAGGTTTCCTCCAGACATGACACTTGGCATTCAGGCCAAAATAGTTCAATTTTGATTTCATCAGACCAGATAATCTTGTTTCTGGTCGGAGAGTCTTTAGGCGCCTTTTGGCAAACTCAAAGCGGGCTGTCATGTGCCTTTTACTGAAGAGTGGCTTCCGATGGCCATTCTACCATAAAGGCCTGATTGGTGGAGTGCTGCAGAGATGGTTGTCCTTCTGGAAGGTTCTCCCATCTCCACAAAGGAACTCTATAGCTCTGTCAGTGACCATCATGTTTTTGGTCATATCCCAGACCAAGGCCCTTCTCCTCAAGTTGGCCAGGCAGCCAGCACCAGGAAGAGTCTTGGTGGTTCTAAACTTCTTCATTTAATAAGGATGGAGGACACTGTGTTCTTGGAGACCTTCAATGCTGCAGAAATGTTTTGGTACCCTTCCCCAGATCTGCGCCTCGACATAATCCTGTCTTGGAGCTCTACAGACAAATCCTTCGACCTCATGGCTTGGTTTTTGCTCTGACATGCTCTGTCAACTGTGTGACCTTATACAGACAGGTGTGTGCCTTGCCAAATCATGTCCAATCAATTTACTTTACCATAGGTGGACTCCAATCAAGTTGTAGAACTTGATGATTAATTGAAACAGGATGCACCTGAGCTCAATTTCCCATAGCAAAGGGTCTGAATACTTATGTAAATAAGGTATTTCTGTTTTCGCATTATGGGGTATTGTGTGTAGTTTGCTGAGGATTTTTTATTTATTTAATCCATTATAGAATAAGGCAGTAATAAAACAAAATGTGGAAAAAGTCAAGGGGTCTGAATACTTTCCAAAAGCAGGGTATATGCCTTATATATCACACAATGTCTGGATGCAATATTCTACTCAGGAATATTCAACACTGAAATCTGTAACTCTCATATACCAAATGCACCCGTGGGTCTTTTCGGTTGACAACAATAAATGCATCTTTGTCTTTAATGCAGAGTTTGACATAAACTTCAGAAGCTATCGAGTAGAATGGTTACTTTCTACGTTATAGAGTGGAATGTTTTTTCTGCTGGTGTATTTTGAGGTAACTCCTCTCGGAGAAACTTTTCCCGCAGTGCGTACAGGCAAACGACCTCTCTCCCGTGTGGACCTTCAGGTGCATCTTCAAATGGTGCTGGTGGGAGAACCTTTTCTCACACTGGGGGCAGCTGTAGGGTTTCTCCCCTGTGTGGACCCTCTGGTGCCTTTTCAGGCTGGAGGAGTGAGAGAAACTAGCCCGGCACAGGTGGCAGCCGAATGGTTTCTCCCCTGTGTGGACCCTCTGGTGCCTCTTCAGGTCACCAGTCTGGGCAAAGCGCATATGACACTGGGTACAGCTGAAAGGTTTTTCCCCTGTGTGGACCCTCTGGTGGATCTCCACCTTCTGGAGGCAGCTGAAGCCTTTGTTACAGAACATGCAGAGGAACCGTTTCTCTTTACTATTTTCTGATGTGGCTTCCTCTCCCTGAGCCTGGACTCTAGCCCTGTCGTTTAAGTTCAATTTCTGATCAAAAAGAACACGGCTGTGTGAATCGGAAGGCCCCATTGACGTGGACACTAGGTCGCGATCCCTGAATGCGTGTAAAGTGGAGTGGGTCGCGACAAGTGAATTTGTCTCTAAGCTTTCCCTGTAATCTAAGAAATCTCTGCCCTGTGAGTGTCCGTCTCCAAGGTGACCATCTCCAATCCATGTGGGAGGAACGTCGCCCTCCACTTTCACAGTCAATTCATCTACGACCAGACCCTCCCCTTTCTTATCTAGGCCCCCTTCAGAGTATACACTACTACTGTACTGATTCCAGTGTCCTCTAGACAAATCAGCCTGGGTCTCTAAACCCAAGAGCATGTTGTCAGGGTCCATGTCTGTAGCGTAAGAACAAGACGGATCCTCACTGCCATTGTCTAACGTGTCACGATCACCATCTCCACACGAATGATCCTTCCTCTGGCTCTGATGAAATACTGGTAAGTACTCTGAGCCAGGAGCCGGAGGACAGCCCAGTGGCCCCAGCCTTTCTGGGTCTGACCTGTGGTCAGATCCTGTGTGTAAAAGCCTTTTTGTTACAGTTAAAGTCTCTTTGTCTGTCTCTGACTTGAGGACGGCGTTCGCCGTTCCACTGAATTCCGTGATGCTGCATCTGGTCCTGGGCTGGGGCATGGGGGTGTTGGATTGGTCCCCTGTGGCTCCAGTCTGGATGTCTCTGCTGTGCCGTGGGTCCTCTTCTCCTTCAGTCCTCTCCTGCTTGACCAGAGACGATCCTCCAGGACCTGCAGCCTCTCCATCTGCAGACTGACACAAGAAGAGAGGACGTTATTACCGGTGCATGAGTTGAATTGGATAATTATCTCAGGTGATGAGATAATGGGCATAATACCAACCCAGAGATGGTGCTAGTGGGGCACCTATTTAGGATAGATAAACGGGTGCATTATGACGGTCTGATTAGGATGTTTTGAGCTGTAACGTGTAACACCTGTAACGTGTTAGTTGTTTTCAATTTTCCCTGTCACCTGCTCTGCCTGAAACTGCGAGGAGTAACAGCCTAACATACGTTGCTAGCTACCCTGACAAAGACCAAAGCCGACGGGAGTACCATTGAGGACAGTGCCAGTGGTGTCTCTACAAAAAGAGACCAACAAGCAGTTGTTACAACAACAAGAAAATAGCTTCAAGTGTTTTGTCCAAATACTGGTGGATTCTACTTATAAAAGAATGGACGACCTGACCAGAGGTCCAGGACAGTTTGCAGTTCTCCCAGGATCAGCTCGACGAGTTGAAACATGAGAACGGTAAGATGACAGGAATCTGTAAGTCATTGAGAGAGGACATCAATTCTGTGTGTAAATCCATGATAACAATGACAGATAAATCAGAATATTTCGAGAAATGCTTCTGTTGCTGTATATATTCAGAGCCATATCCCTGTAATGCTTAGAGAAGATATTATGTCAAGTGTTATTGAAGTGTTGTGGGTGCAGGTTCACTTGGCACATCTAACGCCTTTTCTTTTGGGGTGTTGCTATAGGCCACCAAGTGCTAACAGTCAGTATCTAAATAATACATGTGAAATGCTTGATAGTGTATGTGATGTAAACAGAGAGGTCTACTTTCTTGGGGACCTGAATATTGACTGGTTTTCATCAAGCTGTCCACTCAAGTGGAAGCTTCTTACTGTAACCAGTGCCTGTAATCTGGTTCAGGATATTAATCAACCTACCCGGGTGTTTACAACCACTACAGGAACAAGATGTGGGGCAGGTAGCCTAGTGGTTAGAGCGTTAGAATAGTAACCGAAAGGTTGCAATATCGAATTCCTGAGCTGACAAGGTAAAAATCTGTCGTTCTGCACCTGAACAAGGCAGTTAACCCACTGTTCCTAGGCCCTCATTGAAAATAAGAATCTGTTCTTAACTGACTTGCCTAGTTAAATAAAATGTCAAATAAAAAATCCACATGTATCAATAACATTTTTATTAATGCTGTAGAACTTTGTTCTAATTGGATGCAGTGATCCCACTGGATGCAGTGATCACAATATAGTGCCTATATCCAGGAAAGACTAAGTTCCAACAGCTGGTCATACAAAAGATTTTGCTGTGACTCTTATGTGGATGATGTTAAAAATATTTGTTGGTCTGATGTGATTAATGAGGAGCTTCCAGATGTGGCACTTGATGAATTCATGAAACTGCTTCTTCCAATTATTGATAAACATGCACCTGTTAACTTCATAGGGCTCAAATCCTGTTAACGGGATCGATTTGACAACAGCCAGTGAATTGCAGGGTACCAAATTCAAACAGAAATCTCACAATTAAAATTCCTCAAACATACAAGTATTATACACCATTTTAAAGATAAACTTCTTGTTACCACAGTGTCCAATTTCAAAAAGGCTTTACGACGAAAGCATACCATGCGATTATGTTAGGTCTGCGCCTAGTCACAAAAAACATACAGCCATTTTCCAGCCAAAGAGAGGAGTCACAAAAAGCACAAATATACCTAAATGAATCACTAACCTTTGATGATCTTTATCTGATGGCACTCATAGGACTTCATGTTACACAATACATGTATGTTTTGTTCGATAAAGTCCATATTTATATCCAAAAATCTGTTTACATTGGTGTGTTATGTTCAGTAATGTTTTGCCTCCAAAACATCCGGTGAATTTGCAGAGAACCACATAATTTACAGAAATACTCATCATAAACTTTGATGAAAGATACAAGTGTTTTACATAGGATTAAAGATAAACTTCTACTTAATGCAACCGCTGTGTCAGATTTCAAAAAAGCATAGTCAAATTACACACCGCTCTGACACACACACTTATCCCACCAGACATGTCACAAGGGGTCTTTTCATAGTCCCCAAATCCAAAACAAATTCAAGAAAATGTACAGTATTATATAGAGCCCTTATTGCATGGAACTTCCTTCCATCTCATATTGCTCAACCAAACAGCAAACCTGGTTTCAAAAAACAGATAAAGCAACACCTGGCGGCACAAATTCTCTCCCCTATTTGACCTAGATAGTTCCTTTTGAAAAATGTATGTAGTTCTGTCCTTGAGATGTTCTTGTCTAATGATGTTATGTCATTCTGTATTATGTTTCATGTTTTTTTGGACCCCAGGAAGAGTAGCTGCTGTTTTTGCAACAGCGAATGGAGATCCTAATAAAACAACAAATACCAAAAGGATTATGCTTCGACCTTATCTAACACAGTGTCAGATAATTGAACCCAAAGCCAAGCCCTACGGAAAACATAAAAGGTATGTGGACGATGTAATCACTGTCGGATAAACGCAAACAAGTGGAACAGATGAGCGAGGAAAAAGAGCCTGCAATATCTCTCAGTCAAATTCCCGGTGCCTAGCGCCATGGACATGAAAGGCGATTTGTATCGAAACTGTCTGTTTTTCCGTGATCAGTGGGAGAATTATGAAATCGCTACGGGCTTAGATAAATAAATAAAAATACCTGCATGTGCGAGTGGCAACACTGCCCAGTATTAATGGAAGACAGTGTCATATACTTCAGCGTCACCTAGGTCTGTGGGAAGAGGATTGGAACAATTCAAAGAAAATCCTTGACGTTTTACAAAGATGTTTTGAACCTACTCGTAATGGGATTTATGAAAGATTCATGTGAACACACTCAAGCAGAGTTGTCGGGTCAATATGTTGTGAGGCTGCATCAATTGTCTGATTCATGTGATTTCAGTGCAATGAGAGACTAAATGATCAGAGACAGACTTGTGACTGGCTGTAAAGATAACAGGGTAAGAGAAAGTACGCTGCGCAAACTTACACTGACTAAAGCCATAGAGCATTACCAAATACCTATGATGGGGACTTTATCACGTTGCACACTGATCCCAAGCCTTTTGAGGTCATCTTCAAAAAACCTCTTCTGTCTGCCCCGTAGCAACTACAAAGGATGACGCTAAAGCTTCAGTGTTATCAACTTCAGGTAGTATACAAGAAAGGAGTAGAGCTTCACATTGCAGCTTTCTTGTCTTGAGCAGCACTACTAACAGCTAGTCACAGGAAATAACGGACAAATGAGACTGTACATGCTCTACAGGCTGAGGTTGAAGATGTGAACCATGCTACTGATCACAACATCTCCCCGTAGACATGGGATGCTATCCAAAGCTCATTCAGCAGAGGACAAGACTTCTCGAACGCTTCAGTCTTCTATCCTAAGAGGCTGGCCGGACACAAGAAGGAGTACGCCCATCCTGGTAAGGGACTGCTGGACATACAGAGACAAACAATGCAGGAAGAGGTCGTAGACAAAAGACGACAGGGTGGTAGTGCCAGAAACTCTTCAGCCGATGATTCTCTCTCGTATCCAAATCATCAAAATCAAATCAAATCAAATTTTATTTGTCACATACACATGGTTAGCAGATGTTAATGCGAGTGTAGCGAAATGCTTGTGCTTCTAGTTCCGACAATGCAGTGATAACCAACAAGTAATCTAACTAACAATTCCAAAACTACTGTCTTATACACAGTGTAAGGGGATAAGGAATATGTACATAAGGATATATGAATGAGTGATGGTACAGAGCAGCATACAGTAGATGGTATCGAGTACAGTATATACATATGAGATGAGTATGTAGACAAAGTAAACAAAGTGGCATAGTTAAAGTGGCTAGTGACATAAGAATGCAGTCGATGATCTAGAGTACAGTATATACATATGCATATGAGATGAATAATGTAGGGTAAGTAACATTATATAAGGTAGCATTGTTTAAAGTGGCTAGTGATATATTTACATCATTTCCCATCAATTCCCATTATTAAAGTGGCTGGAGTTGGGTCAATGACAGTGTGTTGGCAGCAGCCACTCAATGTTAGTGGTGGCTGTTTAACAGTCTGATGGCCTTGAGATAGAAGCTGTTTTTCAGTCTCTCGGTCCCAGCTTTGATGCACCTGTACTGACCTCGCCTTCTGGATGATAGCGGGGTGTCCAAGCAGGGCACTCAGGGATCGAAGCCAGTCTCAGGAAAGCCAGAGACTCAGTATTCTAAATTAAAACATTTTGTGGCTGTGTGCAGCATATGGAATGATAATCGACCTAAGCAGCAAAAGGAAACCCTGCAGCCAAATGATTTACCAGCATGTCCCTGGTCTAAAGTGGGAATGGATCTGTTCACAGTAAGAGTGTTCCTTTCCTGATTATAGTGGACTACTATTACCATTTCTGGGAGGTGGAGAAAGTGATTGACACAACAGCCACTTGCATCATCGATTGTTGTAAGCAGGAGTTTATCAGATAAGGTGTAGTTACGGATAATAAGCCCCAGTTCACGAGTCACGACTTTGCTTTGTTTGCAAAAGCCTGGGAGATCCATCATGTGTCCTCCTCATCCTACCACAGTCAGAGTAATGGTAAGGCTGAGTCAGCAGTGAAAATAGCAAAGACTCATCACAAAGGCTATACAGAAAGGCAGAGATGTGTGGCAAGCCATTTAGGCGTGGAGAAATACTCCCACAGAGGTCTTTGGCAGCGGTCCTGTACGTCGCTTAATGTCTAGACGCACTCGCTCTCTGTTGACAACAGCTCCCAAGCTCCTCACACCTAAGGTCATTAGGGATGTTCAGGCACACACGCGTGCACGTCAGGACAAGTCAAAACATCACTATGACCAGCATGCAAAAAAATCTGCCTGTAATAAAACAAGGCCAAACTGTCAGAGTACTCCTGTCACCTCAAGCCAGAGATGCCATATGGAGTCTTGGCACATGCATAGGGCACATCAGCGCAAGGTCATATGAAGTGGAAGTAAAGGGCCGAAAGAATAGAAGGAACTGGAGGGGCATACGCCCAGTTCAGGAGAGCATAGGGCACAGGAGGGCCACATGGGAAGACTGTGAATATCACCTGGATGGTGTGGGCAGGACACATAATGAGGAGATGGGGAATAACCCACCAGGGCAGTTATCTCTGCCGACCGTTCCTCCACAATTTCAGGAGGATGTGGAAGATGAAGAAGAGGCCCTGAGGCTCCCAGAAGTGCCCAATATGCTACCAGTGCGCCACACTAGGACAAGAAAATTAAAAAGGTGTTGATAATGTAAATAGATATTTTCACTGTGGTATTAAAATGGTATGAAGTGCTCGAGCGAATTCTATATGAAAAGGAAGATGTTAAGACAATGGGCATTAACACCAACCCAGAGATGGCGCTAGGATAGATAACATTTTATTGGTCACAAACACATGGTTAGCATATGTTATTGCGGATTGTGGCGAAATGCTTGTGCTTCTAGTTCCGAAAGTGCAGCAATATCTAACAAGTAATATCTAACAATTCCACAACAAATACCAAATACACACAAATCTAAGTAAGGAATGGAATAAAAATATATAAATATGAATGAGCAAATGTCACAGCGGCATAGGCTCAGCTGGATAGTATAGAACACAGTACACACATATGAGATGAGTAATGCAAGATAGAATGTTGTGACCTGTAACATGTAATACCTGAGTAAAGGATTATTCTTGCATCTTATCTCACTCGCCGGCGTGAGTTATTCACACACACATATTAACCGTAGGCAAGTCTCACAAGTATACAAGTGAAAAGCTGAGGGGAGCCTTTCTGAAATAAACAGGCCACATTTGAGTTACAAAGCAACTGTAATTTTTGGTGTAACTCTATTACACTAACCTCTATCACGATAACATGCTGGTTTGAGGTTCCACTCCCCTCATCAACAGTGATTGGTTGGTCATCTCTCCATGTATTGTGTCCCGCTGGTTTAACAAAGCTCCTGTGGCCTCCAGTGAGATGTCCTTCACCTGAGAGAGTGATTGGAGGAAAAGAGGTGGTTAGGTTAGCAGTATATTGTACACTATTGACGCTGTCTACAATTGGCAAGGATGTAAGGTAACATTAATTATAACTTATTGATATACTATTTATTGTTTGATGTATTATGTTCCATGCTTCACATTGTTTTCAATTAGTAAATAATAGGAAAAGCAGTAAATCAATCATCTGGTTACAATATGATATTGTGTCTTTGTGCAAGATAGCCAATTAATCAAGGAAATTATTGCATTCTATCCAAACACTGACCAAGATCCAATTATGGGTAACACATTTGAACACACGTGCAGAAGGGAACGGGGCGACAGGCACTGAGCTATATATGAACCGCGACCTTCTCCGCAGCCTTCTGCAAAATGTACCTCTTGCCATTCCTCTGTATCGGTCGAGGATCTTGACACTTCTGGGACGACTGGCGAGGACGCGCTCTCGCATTGTCCTCTCTGCGCGCTCCCGTGACACCTTCATTTCCAGCAGTTTCCTCCGTAATACCCTGTTTTCTTTCTGGCTTTGAGTTATTTCCAAACGAAATACTGCATAGTCGTCGTCTACGACTTTACAGATCTCTGCCACGGCTGCATTCGCTAGAACCTCCATAATGGAGGCTATTTGAGTGTGAAAAACCATACAGTTAGCCATTGTTAGCAGCTAGCGTAACCTATATAATATCTACCAACCAAGTCCTGTCTTTAACACGAATTAAATAATACATTGGGTATGTGATGCTCTGCAGTTAAATTAGCCATATTTTGAGTTCCATGGTGTTTATAAATGTCTAAATAACAAGAATGAAAAAACGCTCATGTGTAAATTGTTCTTGGTCATTGTTTACTTCCGTATACACTGAAGAGAAAGGGCGTTATTAGTTGGCGTCAACGTTAGGGTCTCTTCTTCGTGCAGCTTTCCAGCAGACTAGACGCTGTGTTGCTTATTGCTGCCTTTTGCAGGTCGGAGTGCGGATAGAACCTTTTTGGTAAAAGAAAAAGGAATGGGAAAATCATACAAGTTACCGTTGGTTCTACATTGATAAAGTTTTATCGTACAGTTATTGGTCCCCTCTCCATGTCAAACAGTTGGATTCATTATTAAGGGGGTAAGGTGAAATCACCTTAACTCATGATATTCTCTTACCTAATTTAAATAAGTATCAACATCGGAAAAGGCTAGTTTGCAGAGGGACGTGGTTTATATAGCTAGATCGCTACTCTACTGGTGCCAAAATTTGACAGGGTGTCAGCAAAATATAATTAAAAGTTTACACCATTCATCTACGGCAAAGATACTTCTATGTTTCCCTTTTGGGCTGTGCCTGGTGTTAGCGAGTTACTGGCTAGCTAGGTCTTCAGCCAGCATGGAACAAAAGGGTCGTTCAAAACTCCAACGCAGTTGTCAGGTCAACACACCCGTCAGTGCTGCTGTGAACTGCATCACAAGAGACATGCCAAACGGAAGATTTATATATATATTTTAATTAGCTTAGTTTGAGATGATTTTACTGCAACTGCATCCAAGTTGCTTGATATAGGCATTTCAAAGAGATGCCAGTCAAGGCAAGCTATATGAATATAAGCTGCCCACACACCCAACCTGTCTTTTCTAACTTCCTGGTAGTTAGTCATGAGAAAAAAAAGTATGTTTCAGAATGACTGTTCAGGACCTTTAAATTACACCACCATTTAACCCTGCACCTATACACTATCCCCAAAACCCCACCACCCCATCCCACTACTTTGGCCCTAAGAGATCCTACATCACGCCATCAGCATTGGAGGATGGTACCCCTTCTCTCAAAACTCCCTGGACATTTTCTGCACTAAAAATCTCTCACATCCCAAAATTTCTGCTACTACCACATCTATCTTCTGTGATTTCTGCTCCATCAGTGCAGTGCGGTTGATCACCATGGCTATAAAAGCAATAAATCCAACCTGACAAAATCTAATTTTCTCTGGATCTCTCTCTTCAGGCCTACTCACTAGGGGGCTCCCAGTCGAATCACTCACCCTCTACTCTCTTCCCTGCCTCAGCATAGGAAATGTTCCTCCCTAATCGAACTCTGGCAATCTCAATTTGTCTCTGAGGGCACTTCGGATCCCCAGCTGCATGGGCACAGTTGACAAACAATGCTTTCTCTATCACAACTGTACACTCCCTTTGACTATTCCCTCCTACACATTTCTCACATTGTGGGATCTCCCTTCTACACCTAGCTGCAACATGTCTGAATCTTTAGCACCTAAAGCACCGTAGCGGGCTCGGAACATAGGCCCTCACAGAATAGCAAATCTAACCTGACCTTATCAGGTAGGAACTCTGTGTCAAAGCTCAACAAGACAGACAGGGTATTCTCAGTCTCACCATTGCCACCGGGTCTACAGTACGTCTCACCAAACGGCAGGCGTCACAAACACCAGGAATATTATTTTTCATTTGATCCACCTCTACACTCAACACTACCCCACTGATCACCCCTTTGAGCGGTGCCCTGTTCCGGAGAGGAAAGCATGGCACAGGTTGGGCCCCGGAGCAGCGAAGCACCCGCTTCCTCTGGGCAGAGGATGCATAAACAAATCTAAACAATTCCACTTCTTGAAACTTTCACAGATGTAACTGTTCCAGTTTGTCCTTTACCCAGCTTGACACAATGTATGGGTCGGACAAAAAGCAGGAATCCACTCTTTCCAAAAATCTCACTCCCACTGGTCCAAAATCTTTTCCGGTAGGATTCACAGGGCAAATATTGGAAGTCTCTACCACACCTGTCACCGCAGGTAGGCCCACTTCATCCTGATCTACATCGCCACTGCCCACCGATTCCATTTTGAGATCCTCAAGAGAGCAAGAAGACCTAAAGACAAGATTGTGTACTCCGGAGATGGTCTGAACTTAACACCATTCTTAAGCTTTCGCGTCATCACACCTCCCATGCTGTTCTTTGAAATATGGTTCTGCCTATTACATTACACATCAGACTTTCTATTCATGATCGCGATCTTTCAAGCTCAGAGAAGACTTTAGAAAAATGTCCCTAAATTACCTAAAAAATAATGGCTAACTAGATCCCAAATCTGTGGAAAGGACGGAAACCTATAGGTTCTAACTTCAAAGGAAGCCAATGAAACTAAGACCACTTTAATCGTAAATGATAAACAAGAAAACAAAAAGTCAACATATCAAAAGGACAACATTAATTTTGATTTATTAACAGATTTGATCACCTATTTATAGTACATAAAGGAACAGGTACCACCTGATTATGTCAAATGTTTTGGGGGAGTGGGTGTTATAAAGAAGGACATTATGTTTGTTATGAATAGAACATAGACAAAGATAAATTCATAGGGGGATTATAGTTACACTTCTATGACAGTATTTTGGCTATGCCAGCACACCAAACTACAAGTCTATCATCTGAGAATGTGAGCCCAGCCAGATGCTCAACTGAGGGATTCAGTCATCACCAAAAAACCCTCTTATCCCAGATCACTTCACATGATAACTATAATATGTCAGCTAAAGAATGGTTCCCAGATATCCCCTGTGTACATCTCAAGCCCCACTGCTACGATTTCTCCCCGTTGTGAATACTCCGATGTCTGATAAGGTTACTCAGGAAGGAGAAGCTCTTGTAACATAGTTTGCACTTGAAGGGCCTCTCCTTGGTGTGAACGGTCTGGTGCCTCTTCACATAAGTCGCCTCAGTGAAGCGCTTCCCACACGTGGGGCAGGCATACGGCTTGTCGGAGTCCGTCTTAATGCTCGACTTCCCATGTTGTGACCCAATGACGTCAGAGGAGGTAGAAGCAGGAGTCACCACCCTCAGGTGGTTAGTCTTTGAGCTCCCTCCTTGACCTCTAGTCATTGTTTGGGTGTTGTTGGGATTGTGTGTTGTGTTATAGGCTAAGTACCTCTTGTGGTGAATGCCCATCCTGACCTTGTCTGTACTGGTGGGGTAACCATGAGGTAACTGAGGAAGGCTAGACCCAGGTCCAGGTCTTCTATGAACCCATTCACCGGGCATTAGATGAGATTCTGAAGGAGAAACATACTTCCTGAAAGACTACCACCAGGGGGGTCTCCCACCACTCTCCATGAAGGCTGAAGCCCAGGGTGACCTGTTCTGTTCATCATGGATACTATGGTGTTTGTATCATAGGAACAGGAGGGTCTATCTCTATCACCCCCAGGCCCTGCTTCACCCCTGCACTGAGACTGTGAAGAGAAGGGTCTGGGCTGCAGACTGGATCCCTGACTGGAGCCTCTGTCTCTCTGATGACCACCAGGGCTGAGCTTGTTCAGTCCACCTGTCCACTGGTTCTGTTCTGTGTGGTGGAGTCTCTGTCCCTCGTGGTTCGGTCCTGGTTCCGACTTGGGAAGGAAGCGTGACGGCTCATGGTGCGACGGCTCCTGATCCAGGGTCCTGATCAGGGGCCAGGGTTTGTGACCAGCTGCTTCAGAGGTCCAGTCTCTCCCACCAGCAACACCGGATAACAGCCGGTCCTCATGGACTACAGGCTGTAAGAAAAAATTGAAGAGAAAAGCATAAAGTTTCATATACGAACATTTTTGCTGTACACAATATTATAAAATGTTAACCACAGTCAAGCCCATCTCTAACACTGTGATTTAAGTACCTAACAATATGGAGCCATTGGAGTTTATTATGAAAATTGTCCCTGTGTGTTGATTCAAGAATTAAGTATAATGTTTTGGTTCGACTGACATAAGGGAAACTCAGTCCCTGCAATGATACATACAAAAATAACCAAGTCAGTCAGCACAGAGTCAATGTTGTATTTAATTTTAACAAAATGTTCATACACTCACATAACGTGAAGTACAGTAGTTTTATTGCACAAAACGACACGTGACAAGTAGAATAACTCATTATGGTAACATTATGGTTTACCTTTTGTGTAAATCTGGTACCATTGCATTACACACATCTTCATGTCAAGTAGACATGAATTAAAGCACTATAATTTCCTAATTAAAACACCTGCATCAAACAACAGGACAAGGTTCTCAATTTTCGTCAGTGAAGCATTTTTACATCATCACACCAACCATCACCATATCATCTACTCTGCCTTATCATACTCATTCTTTCCTCAGTTGACCTTAACCAGTTCCCTAATACATCTAAAACAATGGCAGAGTAGATGAAACACAGACAATGCACGAGCATTGTCTGAGGTCTGGTTTATTATGAGTGTGAGGAGGATGAAAGTCAGGAAGTGACTGTGTTGTCGCAGGGTCCATGTTCCAGTTGATAGATCCCATAGAAGGCAGGCTGAAGGCAGCATATGTTAGGGGGTTAACCTGAGGCATCATCAGTCTCTCTGAATCACAACTATAGGAGCAGGACGGAGCATCGCTAGCTGAGTCTGTGTCTGTTCTCTCCCTCGGCATACTGGCACCTCCCCGTCCCTGCGGTCGAAATCTACACCTTGCCCTGCTCTCAGCAAGTCTGTTATCATGTAGACTAAGTTCAGTTCTTCTTTTGTGTTCGACTGTATGTTTCTAGTTGTGGTTAACAGTGTTGTTCCCCAGTCCAGAGTTGAGGACGCTGTCCCATCCACTGACCTCCACTATGTTGCCTCTGGTCCTGTCCTGCTCAGTGATGTCATCCTCTGGGCCCTTGGCTGCACCAGTCTGGGAATCCAAGATGGCCGCCCAGTCTCCTCTGTTAGCCCCCAGCCAACCACCTGCAGGAAGAGGTTACAAAATACTTTACAAACATGGCAGAGAGAATTCTACATATAGAGTTCTACATTTTTTGGGGAAATTACCTGGTCAAGTTCATACATTATTTTTTAAATGTAAACATAAGTTGTATTGATTTCATTTTAAATTAAGAAATAAATGATATCCAGGAAGATCTATTACTGTATGTAGGCTATATGTATTTCTCCCTTACCTTGCTCCCCCATCTTTAGTCCACTCAGCAGGTCAATGCTCTCTGGTCCGTCTTCTATTGTCTCCTCTTTGACTAGCAGCAGATCAGGCTTCCCATCCTCCATGTCTACTGACTGTAAGAGATACAGAGTGAGAGGATGTTGGATTAAGAAATCTGATATGAGCACCCTGTTATGGAGCATCTTCTGATTGGGCAATGAGGGATTGCTATGACTACTGTGAAAACATGTTAGATGATTTGATTACTTAACACTCTAATGGTTTGATAATTGAAAGACATGGTCCCACACTTAAGACAGAATTGATCAAGACCAGGGGCAGTATCCACAAAGAGTCTCAGAGTAGAAGTGCTGATCGAGGATCAGGTCCCCACCTGTCTACTGATAGCTAGCACTGCAGTGCATAAACTGTGGTGAGTAGTTGACTCAAAGAGAGCGAAAGACAATAGTGTAATGATTTTCGACAAATTCATTTCTTCAAAAATTAAGGAGAAGCAAGAGAGAGAGTCATTGTTTTCACTTTTAGTTTCACTTACTTAGCAAATGCAGCTGGCTATTTTAGCCAACAAACACCCGGCTCAAACAGAGGGATACTATGTTAGCTAGCTGGCTATGACTATCTAACACAACACTGGAACTTTTCAAAGTCTAGGTAAGCTTTTGGATTTATTAATCCATTGCCACCGGGGTTTCTGGTGTAACTGCTAAACTGCTTACTGACTATACACTAATGTTACTGCATGATTGTAGCGTGTTTACTAACGCATTAGTTCTATTAGCTATGTTGACTAGGATGTTACTTTAGCTAACATGGGGACAACGATGTAGGCTGTGTGTAGCGGTTATGACATGGTTTGGAAAGTTTTCTTTGTCTGGTCACATACAGGTGATGTGTTGTGAATTGAAGTCCACAAACTAAAACAAAAGGTGAGAGGAGGAGAGTTTGAAAGTGAACTGTGTTTACGCGTCATCAGGGTGTATTCATTTCACAGATTTCTGTTGAAAAACGTTTCTTAAACGAAAGCAAGCGAAACAGGGGGGGGAACGGCACTGACCGCCACTGGTCTACATAGTCTTATTCATTATGATCTAAAAGGCTAAACTGATCCTAGATCAGCACTCCTCTGAGAGGCTTTGTGGATACAGATCCTGACCTAATACCATACAGACAGCAGTTTACAGTTGGCTCACCTCAGTGAGACTGTGTGTGGTCCTGTGCTGCTCAGCTGGTTCCTCTGTGGGTTCAGGAGGAGGTGTAGTCTGGTTGTCCTCCATGACCATGGTCCCATCAGCATTCCCCAGACCCTCCTCACACCTCTCCTCCTTCACCAACAGCAACTCTGGACCCTCCTCCTCCTGGAACAGATTACACAGGCATACACTCCCTCAGGTACATACATACACATAGATAATAAAACACACTTTAAAAATATTTTATTTTATCCCTTTTTTCTCTCCAATTTTGTGGTATCCAATTGGTAGTTACAGTCTTGTCTCATCGCTGCAACTCACGTACGGACTCGGTAGAGGCGAAGGTCGAGAGCCGTGCGTCCTCTGAAACACAACCCAATCAAGCCGCACTGCTTCTTGACACAATGCCCACTTAACCCGGAAGCCAGCCGCACCAATGTGTCGGAGGAAACACAGTACACCTCAAATCAAATCAGATTTTAGCAGACGTTAATGCGAGTGTAGCGAAATGCTTGTGCTTCTAGTTTCGACAGTGCAGTAATATCTAACAAGTAATCTAACAATTCCCCAACAAGTATCTAATACACACAAATCTAAAGGGGTGAATGAGAATATATAAGTATATGGATGAGCGATGGCCGAGCGGCATAGGCAAGATGCAGTAGATGGTATAAAATACAGAATATTCATGTGACATGAGTAATATAATATATGTAATCAATATTAAACTGGCATAATTTAATAAAGTGCCATTGTTTAATGTGACTAGTGATCCATTTATTCAAGTGTCCAGTGATAGGTTCTCAATGTAGGCAGCAGCCTCTCTGAGTTAGTGATCGATGTTTAGCAGTCTCACGGCCTTGAGTTAGAAGCTGTTTTTCAATCTCTCGGTCCCAGCTTTGATACACCTGTACTGACCTCGCCTTCTGGATGATAGCGGTGCAGTTGCCGTACCAGGCTGTGATACCCGACAGGATGCTCTCGATTGTGTATCTGGGTTTTGGGTGACAAGCCAAATTTCTTCGACTCCTGAGGTTAAAGTAGCGCTGTTGCGCCTTCTTCACCACACTGTCGTCCGTGTCAGTGTGCACTGCGCCCGGCCCGCCACAGGAGTCGCTAGTGCACGATGGGACAAGGACATCCCTGCCGGCCAAATCCTCCCCTAACACAGACGGCGCTGGGCCAACTGTGCGCCGCCCCATGGGTCTCCTGGTCGCGGCCGGCTGCGACAGAGCCTGGAATCGAACCCAGAATCTCTAGTGACACAGGTAGACCACTGTGCCACCCGGAAGGCCCTTAAAACATGGAGTGTTTACCCATCCCCACTCAGTTTGAATCCTATACTATAGTTCCATTATGACTTCATTGTTGTTAAACCCATCATGGTGGACATAAATATGATGTTGTGGGCAAAAACAAGTCAGCTATGATAAGTCAACAGTCATCATCAGACAAACCTGACTAAATTATTTTGACATGTACAGTATGTGTTTGTTAGTGTGTGGGTATGTGTAGGTGTATTTACTAAATGTTTATTGTTGATAAGGGTCATTCTATGAAATGAGTGCCTTTGGCATCCCTTTTAAGTAGAAATTGTGCACAAATATTACATTTTAAGTGGCTTTTAAAATAGACCACATGGGTTCGTTACATTAAATTAAGTGCCCTTCAGTAGACCACATTAGACCACATGCAAAATTCTATAAATCAGATGTTTAATATGAATAAAGACTTCTTGGAAGATTTTAACCCACTTAACCCCAACACTTCTTCAAGTTTTCACCATCATTTTAAAGCCATAGTTATATTGTTGCTTTCACCAAGTCATTTCTGAAGATTTTTATTTATTTAATGTTATTAGTGATTCATTTTAAACCTGTTAAACTCTGAGCGATTGTTTTGGGGCCTGTACAGGGCCCGGTGAGTGTGGGGGTCAAACATGTATTTTTATCTGAAAATAGAAAGTGACATATCATTTGAAAGCTACAGGCCCTGTCTGTTTTGAAATCTAACTCAAATCTTACTGCTGGCAATAGTATAAGAATCTCCCCCCATAAAGTCCATAAATCATGGGCTATGGACATATTAATTGAGTATGCAGTGTAGCTCAAGTTACCAAAAGTGTAAACATTTAATATGAGTGGAAAGGGTACACCCTGATGGTCATTGTAAAGCAATGCATTTCCTTCACCATCTACATTACCTTGTATGCATCCTCCACATGCTCCGTTTATCTTGCTCATCGTTTACATAAGTATTCAGACCCTTTGCTAAGAGACTCGAAATTGAGCTCAGGTGCATCGTGTTTCCCTTGATCATCTTTGATGTTTCTACAACTTGATTGGAGTCCACCTGTGGTAAATTCAATTGATTGGACATGATTTGGAAAGGCACACACCTGTCTATATAAGGTCCCACAGTTGACAGTGCATGTCAGAGCAAAAACCAAGCCATGAGGTCAAAGGAATTGTCTGTAGAGCTCCGAGACAGGATTGTGTTGAAGCACAGATCAGATCGGAAGCCACTCCTCAGTAAAAAGGCACATGACAGCACGCTTGGAGTGTTCCAAAAGGCACCTAAAGGATTTTCAGACCATGAGAAACAAGATACTCTGGTCTGATAAAAAAAAAAATTCAATTATTTGGCCTGAATGCAAATCGTCATGTCTGGAGGCACCATCCCTATGGTGAAGCCTGGTGGTGGCAACATCATGCTGTGGGGATATTTTTCAGTGGCAGAGACTGGGAGACTAGTCAGGATTGAGGAAAAGATGAACTGAGCAAAGTATAGAGAGCGGCCAAGCCAAAGCCCGGACTTGAACCCGATCTAACATTTCTAGAAAGACGTTCCCCATCCAACCTGACAGAGCTTGAGAGGATCTGCAGAGAAGAATGGGAGAAACTCCCCAAATACATGTGTGCCAAGCTTGTAGCGTCAAACCCAAGAAGACTCGAGGCTGAAATCACTACCAAAGGTGCTTCAGCAAAGTACTGAGTAAAGAGCCTGAATACTTATGTAAATGTGATATCAATTTCAATGATTTGTTTATTTTTTGCAAACATTTCTAATAACCTGTTTTTGTTTTGTCATTATGGGGTATTGTGTGTAGATTGATGAAGGGGAAAAAACTATTTAATACATTTTATAAAAAGGCTGTAACGTAACAAAATGTAGAAAAAGTTAAGGGGTCTGAATATTTTCCGAATGCACTGTATATCATTCTTGTAAGACGAGAAATTAAGGTATTACATTTTGCGCAAGCCATTCACTTTCAAAATGGCTGTGTTCCAATGGGAATTTGTGAATGTTTAGTGCACCAGCATTAATTAGGTAAAAGAACCGATTAAAAAAATTACATTTTCTTTTTTTGGGGGGGGGGCAGCAGTAATTGGTGTAAATTTCAGTTTTTGTGGTCTGCTGTATCTTGGACTCTGTAGTAGTCTATTGTTTCTGACACCTTGATCTTAATCCCACAGTTCTTACCTTTCTGTCTCTGCAGTGAAAGAACAAGACAGATCATCAATGCCAGTGTCTAACGCGTCACCATCACCAAAATAATAAACTGCCCTTTGGCTCTGGTGAAATACCGGTAAATACTCTGAGCTGGGAGCAGGAGGACAGCCCAGTCTCCCCAGACCCAGTCTCTCAGTGTGCAAGATCCTTTGTGTTACAATTAAATTCTGTCTCTGACTTGAGGACAGCGTTCGGCGTTCCCACTGACCTCTGTGATGCTGTGTTGGGTCCTGGGCAGGGGTGCGGCGGAGATTAGGTCCTCCATGGCTTCAGGGGGCGCTCCAGCCTCTCCAGTCTGGACGTCTCTTCTGTGTCTTGGGTCCTCCTCTCCTTCCGGCCTCTCCTGCAGAACCACAGGACCTGCAGCCCCTGCAGACTGACACAAGAAGAAAGAGGGTTATTCCGGTACATAAATAGAATTGGATAACAATGTCGTATGGAAGTCTTACAAGCTCCCCTATGGATGATAACTTAGGATGTACATGTAAGCTAATGAATAGCTGAGGGGAGACTGAAATAAATTTGACACATTAAGTACTGTAATTTTTTTATGTTACACTATGACACTAACCTCTATCACGATAACATGCTGGGTTGAGGTTCCACTCCCCTCATCTATTGTTATGGGTTGATCATCTCTCCACGTATTTTGTCCTGCTGGCTTTGCAAAGGTCCTGTGGCCTCCTGTGAGATGTCCTTCACCTAAGAGAGTGATTGGGGGGAAAAGGGGTGGTTAAGTTAGGTACTGTCAATGCTCAACTCTATATTGTACACTATCGACATTAACCACGTTTCCATCCACAGTTTTCATACAAGTAAAGTCATACTGCAAGGTTCCACAACTGGTGGCTAGTGGGCCAAATTTGGCTTTGGTTTTGTGGCCCTTAAAGTTTTCTGAGCAAAATGTTTCTATTTTTTCCATTGTTGGACATAAGACTAAAAACACAAGGAAATCAGTTCCAATTCATTTTAATTTAAGAAATCTGTTCCCATGTATTCCCATGAAGAATAGAAAGACAGGCGATCGTATACGTAAGCCAGGTTTAAAATGATTATGTTTTAGTCTAACATTATATCTGTTTGTGCTTCTTGCAGTCTACAAATTATTTGTAATTATTTTTTGGTCCCCTGACCACCTACTCAATGAAAAAAATAGGTCTGTGGCTGAATCTAGTTGATGATCCCTGTCATCCCATATAAAAAGAAATCACGACAGCTGTGATGAAAACAGGAAGTTTCTGTACAATTTTTAAAATGCTGATAGATCATTTGTTTGCTCGACATGGTGGGATCTTTGTGTGTTGGTAAAATTAATTATGCAAGAAATGGTGGGGGAAATATTGATATAACCAATCACGTGATTATATGGTGTGTGGCCCTCCCACTATGACTCGGGAAACCATGCAGTTTATTAGGCTACAGATGAAATAAATGATGATGAACTTCATAGGGTGGTGAAAGTGGACGGTGATCTTGATGCTCATTTCCAATAAATATCGAGGGTCTTATTCTGGTGACATGATGATCGATGCTGGACTGCCGTTTGACAAATAAAATTATTCCCGCTTTTATCCATAATAATCTCATTATGTAGACCAGCCTACCCTCAATGTATCTGAGAGCTGTTGGATAGAGCACACGTACCAAGACCAGAGTAGGTACATTTGCTATTTAACGCAACAGTTGTGACAAAACTACCCGTGGAGTTGAAAATGTGATGGAAACACATTAACCTTTTATTCGGTTCATAAAAATTTAAACTAGAAAGTAAATTGTGTGCGCACTAAATCATCACGCACTGATTCTTATCCACGAGTCAAATTTTGTAATAGTCGCATGAAAAACGGTCGCCAATTGGATGGAAACCTAGCTAGTAAAATGTATTATGCTAGCAGTGGTGGAGAAAGTACTCAATTGTTATACTTGAGTAAAAGTAAAGATTACTTAATAGAAAATGACTCAAGTAAAAGTCACCCAGTGAAATACTTGAGTAAAAGTCTAAAAGTATCTGGTTTTGGTACACTCACCAAAAATATAAATGCAACATGTAAAGAGTTGGTCCCATGTTTCATGGGCTGACAAAAAAAATCCCAGAAATGCTTCATATGCACAAAAAAAGTATTTCTCTCAAATGTGTTGATTAGCTAAAATTGTCTGTGGTGATATTCGTACTTGCAACCTTTACGTTGCAAGACGTTTGCATTATACACCCACCCTACTTTTGTTTTTGCCTTAAGTAACCATCTGTCTTATGTAAATGTAACAGATCATACTGTATTAAACAAAAACAAATGCAACATGTAAAGTGTTGCTCCCATGTTAAAAAAGCTGAAATAAAGGATCCAAGAAATGTTCCATATGCAAAAAAAGCTTATTTCTCAATTTTTGCACACATTTATTTACATCCCTGTTAGTGAGCATTTCTCCTTTGCCAAGATAATCCATGCAACTGACAGGTGTGGCATATCAAGAAGCTGATTAAACAGCATGACCATTACACAGGTGCACCTAATGCTGGGGACATTAAAAGGCCACTAAAATATGCAGTTTTGTCACAACACAATGCCACAGATGTCTCAAGTTTTCAGGCAGTGTGCAATTTGTATGCTTACTGCAGGAATGTCCACCAGAGAATTTAATGTTAATTTCTCTACCATAAGCTGTCCTCCAACGACATTTTAGAGAATTTGGAAGTATGTCCAACCGACCTCACAACCGAAGACCATGTGTAACCACGCCAGCACAGGACCTGCACATCCGGCTTCTTCACCTGCGGGATGGTTTCTGCACAAACTGTTAGAAACCATCTCAGGGAAGCTCATACGCGTGCTCGTCGTCCTCACCAGGGTCTTGACCTGACTGCAATTAGGCATTGTAACAGACGTCAGTGGGCAAATGCACACCTGCACGCTGTAGAAGTGTGCTCCTCAAGGATGAATCCCAGTTCAACTGGGCAGATGACTGACAGAATGTATGATGTCCTGCTGGCGAGCGCTTTGCTGATGTCAACGTTGTAAACAGAGTGCCCCAGTGGTGCCCCCCTAGCACTACACAGCTGATTTAAATACCCAACTCATCATCAAGCTTTGACTATTTGAATCAGCTGTTTAGCGCTAGGGCAAAAAAAACTAAACATGCACCCACAGGGCCCCAGAACCAAGTTTGTGAAACCCTGGGCTGCACCCACCAAGAGTAGGCACATTTGCTATTTAATGAAAGTACATTTTGTGTGTACCATATCATCACGCACTGATTTTTATCAGCAAGAAGTCCGTTTGGTGGACACATAACAGTAGCTACATTTCCATCCAATTGGTTTAAGATTTTCATGCAAATATTCTGGAGTCCGCAAAAAGTAAATGCGTATTTTCCCACAGGTGGAATGTTTCCACCAAATGATCTTGTCGTGGATACAAATCTGTGCGTAATAAGTGCACACAATGTACTTTTTCACACGTTTAAGTTTTCATGTTCTGAATAGAAATCTAACGTTAAATATGTTTACATCACATTTTCAACTCTACCAATAGTTTTGTCACAGAAACTTTAGCTTTAAATAGTACATTTGCCTACTCTGGTCTTGGTACGTGCGCTCTAGCCAACACAGATATAGTGCGAGAATATTTGTATTTGTCAAACAGCAGGCACGCATCGATCATCACGTCACCAGAATAAGACCCTCGATATTTATTGTAAAGCAGCATCAAGCTCATCACCGTGCACTTTCACCACCCAGTGAATTTATTTCATCTGTAGCCTAATAAACTGCATGGTTTCCTGAGTTCTAGTGGGAGAACCACACCATATCCTTGCGTGACTCCAAGTTTACTTGGATATGATGGTATATTATGTTTTTATTATATATTATTATATCAATATCTGCGCATAATTAACTTTACCGACACAAAAAGATCCCACCATGTCAAACGAACAAATGATCTGTTGGCATTTATATAATTGTTCTATAATTGTTCTGACACTTCATGTTTCCATCGCAGAAGTTATTGTTTTTTATTTGTAATTTATGGTAGACCTATGACTTTAATCTCATAAAAACTGGATGCAAACAATATCGTGTTGGAAAAATGCGCATATTTTCTTTATGTCTATTTATGAATATTTGCATGAAAATCTGTCGCTAATTGGATGGAAACCTTGTCTACAATTGACAAGGATGTAAGGTATCACTTTTAACTTCTTGGTATACTATTTATTCATTGATTATGTTCCATGCATCGCATTATTTAAAGTGAGTGTGATTATTGGAATTTCAGGGGAACGGGGAGACCGCTCCCTGCAAAATGTACCTCTTGCCATTCCTCTGTATCGGTCGAGGACACTACTGGGACGACTGGCGAGCACGCGCTCCTGCGTTGTCTTCTCTGCGCGCTCCCGTGCCACATTCATTTCCAGTATATGTAGTTTCCTCTGCAATGCCCTGTTTTCTTTCTGGCTTTGAGTTATTTCCAAACGAAAAACCGCATAGTCGTCGTCTATGAGTTTACATATATCTGCCACGGCTGAATTCGCTAGCATCTCCATGATGGAGGCTATTTGAGTGTGAAAAACCATAAAGTTAGCCATTGTTAGCTAACGTTAGCAGCTAGCTAGTGTATAACGTGTATCAGTCCTGTCTCCAACGCGAATTAAAGACTACATGGGGTAAGCATGTGAAGCTGTGCAGTTAAATTAATCATATATTTAGTTCCATGGTGTTTAATAAAGGTCTAAAGAACAACAATAAAACCGCTAACATGGGAAATTGTTCTTGGTCATTATTTACTACCGTTAATACTGAAGAGAAAGGATGTTATTGGGTGTCGTCATAGCTCAGAGGGCGTGACTAAATAGTGCGCTGTTCTTATCTCGGGTTCAACACAACTGGGATCTCAAAAAAATACGAGGTCAAATCATGACGTCAGTGATTTTCATGTAGGAAAGTCGGAGCCATAGAAAGTGGGCCGAGTTCACGAGTTGGAATTCGGAGTTGGATGACCGTTCGAACCGATTTTTCCCAGTCAGGCTCGTTTTTTCGAATGCTGATTTTTCCCAGTTGTTTTGAACGCGTTAAAATCGGGGTTCCCAGTTTTGAACGCGGCATAAGAACCACTGTACTGCTTATGTCATTCAGAGAGGACGAGGCGAGGCGAGAGGTTTTACTCCACCCAAAATCTGTCCACGAAAATAAGCCCATGAAGTGAGGAATTTTTGTATGGTGGTCAATCAGTCGAACTTGGTCAACAACAATGTAATTTCTAATGTGCTACATGAGACTTATTTGATCTATCTGATTGAATAGAAGTAATGTTTAGGACGGTTAGGTTGTTATGAATGCACTGATATAAGTAGACGCACATGGCATTTAGGCAACTTTGAAAAAAAACCTTTATATCAGAGTTGTGCCTGTTGTCATAGAGATAGAGGACTCATGGATATAACCGATTTTACCATGAACATTGCCATTGAGGGCTTTCACAATTTTAAAGTAATCAACTGGGTTGGGAGCAATCAGCTAATAAAGACATTTACTACTTTAAAATGGAGATAGGCTGGGAGCTGTCACAGATACAAGGAGGAATATCTATCTCCTACCCTATCTAGCTCTATGGCATGTTTTTCACAAGCCTATCTTTCCTCTCATTGGCTGGAATAGTCCCACCGGATCTCGCCTCCTCCTGGCTGCCTTCCACCTTTGAGGACATGTATTTCTATTGTTAAAGTGGTCACTTGCCTATCTTGTCAATATAATAGATAATCTTTGTTAAATTACACCAGAGATGGAAGAGAAAGCAGACATCCGACTCAGTCATGCCTAGGTAGGATACAGCTAACTGTTTTCCTAAACGTAACCTAATTCTTCTAACCTGCTATGTTAATTATCCTAACTTTCTGCATAAGTTCTCCTAAACCTGCTACGAAAAGTACATTTTGACAAAAGCTGTGCCCTTCTAGACAACCATCCCACTCCCTCATTGTCAATGTAAGTCAATGAAGTAGGCCAGACCCAGATGCTATCGCATTGGTGTCTATGGGAGCCACCCCATTAAGTAGACAGTAGCAACCATTTTCTTCAATGTCAAACTGCCTGAGTGAGTTTGTCAAGCATCTTTGATTACACCTCAACCTATTCATGATCAGTATCTTTCAGGCTCAGAGCTCACTTGCTTAGAAAAAGTATAATAAATGGCATAAAAGAATGGGTTATTAAGGTGTTAAAGAAGAGGGACATTCTATTTGTTATGAGTAGAACATAGGCAAAACCAGGGGGGAATATAGTGTTTACTCGTCAATGACAGTGTTTCAGCTATGCCAGCACTCCAAACAACGTGTGAGAATGTGAGCATATCCAGATGCTCAACTGAGGGATTTAGTAATCACAAAAACACTCTTAATCCAAGACACTTCACATGATAACTATAAAACTAAAGAATGGTTCCCAGATATCCCCTGTGTAAAACTTAAGCCACACTGCTACGATTTCTCCCCTTTGTGGACTCCTATGCCTGATAAGGTTACTCAGGTGGAAGGAGAAACTCTTGTAATAGTTTTCACTTGAAGGGCCTCTTCTTGGTGTGACCGGTCTGATGCTGCTTCACATATTTCACCTTAGCAAAGCACTTCCCACACGTGGGCAGGTGTTCAGCTTGTCAGCGTCCTTGCTAATACTCGGCCTCCCACGTTGTGACCCAATGACCCCAGAGGAGGCAGAAGCAGGAGCCACCTGTCTTTGAGCTCCCTCCTTGAACTCTCGCCGTTGTGATTGTGTGCTGTGTTATAGGCCAGGTAACTCCCGTCCTGACCCTGTCTGTATTCATGGGGTAACCATGAGGCAGCTGAGGAAGGCTAGACCCAGGTCCAGGCCTTCTATGAACAAAGTCACCAGGCATTAGATGAGATCCTGAAGGAGAAGACAAACTTGCTGATAGACTACCGCCAGGAGGGATCTCCTACCTCGCTCTGTGAAGGCTGAAGCCCAGGGTGACCTGCTCTGTTCATTATGGATACTGTGGTGTTTGTATCATAGGAACAGGAGGGTATATCTCTATCAGGCCCTGCTTCATCCCTGCACTGAGACTGCGAAGAGAAGGGTCTGGGTTGCAGACTGGATCCCTGACTGGAGCCTCGGTCAGGGAGGTGTTTCTTACAGAAGAAATATGAAAAGCATGTGCATAAGCATGGTAGCAATTAAAAGGGGAACAGTTAGGAGCTCATAGGAACATTCTCAGACCAAAGTTGAGGACACAACATTCCACGTGACACAATACTGAATCCAAAAATTACACTGTTTTTACATTTACTGCACTTTTCACCGCATTTGTTGATAACGACGTCTGAAAATACTATGGATGCGTTCATTAACATGACAATAATATTCCTGGGAAATGTGGGGTAGGTGCAACATAAGACCAAAAAATGACAAGGTTTTAAGTGAGAGGACTAACTGGTGACTCCAAACTGCCACACACCTCTCCAAAGTGTGCACTATTCCTAAGTCATTTCAATGCACTTTTATGACACAAAGTCTTCAACTATAAGGTGCTGTTTCCAGCTCTCCCAGTTGTGCTGTTGAGGAACTAGAGCAGGAGACTTGTGGTTGTTTTGTTTGGAACACAGCCCTGCATCCCTGACATCACACAATTACTGTTGTTTATGCTGGATTAGGTGGGCATCATTTGAAAGCTTATTCTATTGCTAACATGACTAGCTAAGTTATAAGATGCGATCTTAGTGTTAAGGTTTCACAGGGCAATTCAGAGAAACAGGTTGTAATTGTATAGAAATAGAAAGGAGTCGTGTGCATTCAGGTGTGTGTTTTGTGGCAAATATTCTTCACAAAAAAAAGTTTGAAAAGTGCAGTAAATGTAAAAACAGTGTAATTTTTGGATTCAGTATTGTGTCACATGGAATATTGTGTCTTCAACTTTGGTCTGAGAATGTTTCTATGAGGGAGAAAAAAATGGGTAAACAACAACAACAACAAAAAAAGATAAGCAAAGGCTGTACAGTAAAATGCTGTAAATGACATCAGAGCTTAGGCTCAGCGCTTCACAGCTCTGGATGGGTTTTGACTGATAGCCATTCTGAATTTGAGCACCACACGTGACAAGAAGTTGCCCCCATCCCTCCCGCTAATTGGGCAACTTTTTCAGATGTTTGGTTTTCTGAGGGGAGTGGTGTGAATTAAGAGGACTCGATGTATTCTGAAAGATGAGACGTTGAGGATTATAATAAATAAAATAAAATACAATTTTATTTGTCACATACACATGGTTAGCAGATGTTAGTGCGAGTGTAGCGAAATGCTTGTGCTTCTAGTTCCGACAATGCAGTAATAACCAACAAGTAATCTAGCTAACAATTCCAAAACTACTACCTTATAGACACAAGTGTAAGGGGATAAAGAATATGTACATAAAGATATATGAATGAGTGATGGTACAGAGCGGCATAGGCAAGATACAGTAGATGGTATTGAGTGCAGTATATACATATGAGATGAGTATGTAAACAAAGTGGCATAGTTAAAGTGGCTAGTGATACATGTATTACATAAGGATGCAGTAGATGATATAGAGTACAGTATATACGTATACATATGAGATGAATAATGTAGGGTATATAAACATTATATTAGGTAGCATTGTTTAAAGTGGCTAGTGATATATTTTACATAATTTCCCATCAATTCCCATTATTAAAGTGGCTGGAGTTGAGTCAGTGTGTTGGCAGCAGCCACTCAATGTTAGTGGTGGCTGTTTAACAGTCTGATGGCCTTGAGATAGAAGCTGTTTTTCAGTCTCTCGGTCCCAGCTTTGATGCACCTGTACTGACCTCGCCTTCTGGATGATAGCGGGGTGAACAGGCAGTGGCTCGGGTGGTTGTTGTCCTTGTTGATCTTTATGGCCTTCCTGTGACATCGGGTGGTGTAGGTGTCCTGGAGGGCAGGTAGTTTGCCCCCGGTGATGCGTTGTGCAGACCTCACTACCCTCTGGAGAGCCTTACGGTTGTGGGCGGAGCAGTTGCCGTACCAGGCGGTGATACAGCCCGACAGGATGCTCTCGATTGTGCATCTGTAGGAGTTTGTGAGTGCTTTTGGTGACAAGCCGAATTTCTTCAGCCTCCTGAGGTTGAAGAGGCGCTGCTGCGCCTTCTTCACGATGCTGTCTGTGTGGGTGGACCAATTCAGTTTGTCTGTGATGTGTACGCCGAGGAACTTAAAACTTACTACCCTCTCCACTACTGTTCCATCGATGTGGATAGGGGGTTCTCCCTCTGCTGTTTCCTGAAGTCCACAATCATCTCCTTAGTTTTGTTGACGTTGAGTGTGAGGTTATTTTCCTGACACCACACTCCGAGGGCCCTCACCTCCTCCCTGTAGGCCGTCTCGTCGTTGTTGGTAATCAAGCCTACCACTGTTGTGTCGTCCGCAAACTTGATGAAATACCGTTTTGATGTCATACTATCAAGTCAAAAACCTGTGAGTCCAAATGTGCAATTCACATTTCCATATCAAAATAATGTCATAAACACAGTCAACATTTATGATCACTATGTTTGATGTACATTTACTAGATGACATGGCATCATACTCTGGGTTGTTCTGAACAGAATGACTCCTTTCGCTGGGACAATTGTGCGCCGCCCTAAGGGATTCCCAGTCAAAGCCGGTTGTGACACAGCCTGGGATCGAAATCCGGGTCTGTAGTGACGCCTCAAGCACTGCGATGCAGTGCCTTAGACAGCTGCACCACTCAGGAGGCCCCCAAATCTGCCATTTTCAACCCATATATGGGTACAAGATTTAAGGGTTATGACACTAACATTATCCCGCTATAAAACTCCAGTATAAACCTAAAAGGGACATAGTTGTCACTCTTCATCAGTGAAGCATTTTTACAGACACCATCACACCAACCATCACCATATCATCTACTCTGTCTCATCATACTCATTCTTTCTTCAGTTCACCTCATCCAGTTCCTTATACATCCAAACCAACAGCACTAACTACAAACAAACTAACTAGTAATACATTACATGTTTAGTTTATTAGGATCCCCACTAGCTACTACACATGCATCAGCTACTCTTCCTGGGGTCCACATACAACGTAAAAATATACATGACAATGTACAGAACAGTAATAGACAAGAACAACATAAGATATTAATTCAATTCTAAATAAAGAGATAGTGTCTTCAGGAAGTATTCCCGTTGCCTTTTTCCACATTGTTACGTTACAGCCTTATTCTGAAATGGATTCAAATGTATTTTTTTCTCTCATCAATCTACACACAATAACTCATAATGACAAAGCAAAAATAGTGTTTGACATTTTTGTTAATTTATTTTAAAAATTAAAAAATGAAATCATATTTATATAAGTATTCAGACACTTTACTGAGTACTTTGTTGAAGCCCCTTTGGCAGCGATTACAGCATTGAGTTATCTTGGGTATGACGCTACAAGCTTGCCACACCTGTATTTGGGAAGTTTCTCCCATTCTTCTCTGCAGATCCTCTCAAGCTCTGTCAGGTTGGATGGGGAGCGTTGCTGCTAAGCTATTTTCAAGTTTCTCCAGAGATGTTCGATCAGGTTCAAGTCCGGGCTCTGGCTGGACCACTCAAGGACATTCAGAGACTTGTCCCGAAGCCAGTCCTACGTTATCTTGACTGTGTGCTTTGGGTTTAAATTATATATATTTTTTCTCACTTTTATTTAACCCGGTAGGCTAGTTGAGAAAAAGTTCTCATTTGCAACTGCGACCTGACAAAGATAAAGCAAAGCAATTCGACACATACAACAGCACAGAGTTACACATGGAATAAACAAACATACAATCAATAACACAGTAGAAAAATCTATATACAGCATGTGCAAATGAGGTAGGATAAGAGAGGTAAGGCAATAAATAGGCCATTGTGGCGAAGTAATTACAATATGGCAATTAAACACTGGAATGGTAGGGTGTGCAGAAGATGCATGTGCAAGTAGATACTGGGGTGCAAAGGAGCAAGATAAATAAATAAATAAATACAGTATGGGGATGAGGTAGTATTGGATGGGCAATTTCCAGATGAGCTATGTACAGGTGCAGTGATCTGTGAGCTGCTTTGACAGCTGGTGCTTAAAGCTAGTGAGGGAGACATGAGTCTCCAGCTTCAGAGATTTTTGCAGTTCGTTCCAGTCATTGGCAGCAGAGAACTGGAAGGAGAGGGAGCCAAAGGAAGAATTGGCTTTGGGGGTGACCAGTGAGATATACCTGCTGGAGCACGTGCTACGGGTGGGTGCTGCTATGGTGACCAGTGAGCTGAGATAAGACGGGGCTTTACCTAGCAGAGACTTGTAGATGACCTGGAGCCAGTGGGTTTGGCGACAAGTATGAAGCGAGGGCCAGCCAACGAGAGCATACAGCATACCCAATGGTGGGTAGTATATGGGGCTTTGGTGACAAAACGGATGGCACTGTGATAGACTGCATCCAATTTGTTGAGTAGAGTGTTGGAGGCTATTTTGTAAATGACATCGCCGAAGTCGAGGATCAGTAGGATGGTCAGTTTTACGAGGGTATGTTTGGAAGCATGACTGAAGGATGCTTTGTTGCGAAATAGGAAGCTGATTCTAGATTTAATTTTGGATTGGAGATGTTTAATGTGAATCTGGAAGGACAGTTTGCAGTCTAACCAAACACCTAGGTATTTGTAGTTGTCCACATATTCTAAGTCAGAACCGTCCTGTCACGTCTTCTGCCGAACTCGAAGCCTCTCCTTGTTCGGGCGGTGCTCGGCCTTTGACGTCACCGGTCTTCCAGCCGTCATTGATCCATTTTTCATTCTCCATTGGTTTTGTCTTCCTACACACCTGGTCTCAATCCCATTCATTACCTGTTGTGTATTTAACCCTCTGTTTCCCCTCATGTCTTTGTCAGAGATGGTTTGTTATTCAGTGTTGTGTTGGTGCGCGACGGGTCCTCGTACCACTTTGTTTATTGTTACATTTAGTGTTTGGAGTATGTTTCGTTTATTGTTATTAAATAACTCCACTCAGTTTGATTCTCCTGAGCCTGACTTCCCTGCCACCTATACACACGACTCTGACACGTCCAGAGTAGTGATGATGGACGGGTGGGCAGCGAACGGTGGAAGAGCATGCATTTAAGAGCAGTTGGAGGCCATGGAAGGAGGGTTGTTGTCCTGTTGGAAGGTAAACCTTCACCCCAGTCTAATGTCCCGATCGCTCTGGAGCAGATTTTCATCAAGGATCTCTTTGCGCCATACATCTTTACCTCGATTCTGACTAGTCTCCCAGTCCCTGCCGCTGAAAAACATCACCACAGCATGATGTTGCCACCACGCTTCACAGTAGGGATGGCGCCAGGTTACCTCAGCTTGGCATTCAGGCCAATCTTGGTTTCATCAGACCAATGAATTTTGTTTCTCATGGTCTGAGTGTCTTTAAGTGCCTTTTGGCAAACTCCAAGCGGGCTGTCATGTGCTTTTTACTGAGGAGTGGCTTCTGTCTGGCCACTCTACCATGAAGGCCTGATTGGTGGAGTGCTGCAGAGATGGTTGTCCTTCTGGAATGTTCTCCCATCTCCACAGAGGAACTCTACAGCTTTGTCAGAGTGACCATCAGGTTCTTGGTCACCTCCCTGACCAAGGCCCTTCTCCCCGAATTCATTTTTTAAAAACCTTTATTTAACTAGGCAAGTCAGTTAAGAACAAATTATTATTTACAATGACGGCCTACCGTCAGGAGCAGAACGACAGATTTTTACATTGTCAGCTCGGGGATTCGATCCAGCAACCTTTCGGTTACTGTCCCAACGCTATAACCACTAGGCTACCTGCCTCCCCAAAAGTGTTGGTTACACGGGGAACCATCTTTCCACAATTGCTCAGTTTGGCCGAGTGGCCAGCTCTAGGAAGAGTCATGGTGGTTACAAACTTCTTCCATTTAAGAATGATGGAGATCACTGTGTTCTTGTGGACCTTCAATGCTGCAGAAATGTTTCGGTACCCTTCCCCAGATCTGTGCCTCAACACAATCCTGTCTCGGAGGTCTACGAACAATTTCTTCAACCTCATAGCTTGGTTTTTGCTCTGCCACGCACTGTCAACCATAGGACCTTATATAGACAGGTGTGTGCCCTTTCAAATCAATCAGGTGAATTTACCACAGGTGGACTCCAATAAAGTTGTAGAAACATCTCAAGGATGATCAATGGAAACAGGATGCACCTGAGCTCAATTTCGAGTCTCATAGCAAAGGGTCTGAATACTTATGTAAATAAGGTATTTATTTAATACATTTGCAAAAAAATCTAAAAACCTCACTTTGTCATTATGGGGTATTGTGTGTAGGTTGCTGGGGATTTAAAATGTTTTTTAAATCCATTTTAGTATAAGGCTGTAACGTAACAATGTGGAAAAGGTCAAGGGGTCTGAATACTTTCTGAAGGCACTCTATAAAAAAGCCACCAAGAGACAACAAAAATACACACTATTCAAATATACATATTCTTATATACAGTACAGTTAAATTGGATTTTTAGAAAGAGGAGAAGCTCTGTGATACAAGATGTTTTTAATCTGTTTTTTAAAGCATTCCACGATGACATGGCTCTACACATAACTGAGCAACGCATGAAATCTGTTTTTGGTTTGGGTACCGTGAAGAAACCCATAGTGGCGTGTCTGGTGGGATATGTATGTCTAGAAGAGAAGTAGTCAATTTCCTCTCAACCCTCAACCATGAAAAACTCATGTATGTTGTTGATGTTAGTTCTGTGTGCGCAGTTAAGGGCAAGGCGTCATGCTTTGTTTTGAGCCAGCTGCAGTTTTGAAGGTCATTCTTTACTGCACCTGACCATATTACCTGACAGTGTCACATCTGCTCCTGCAACGCCCTCTACTGCTCATCATGTGGTGCCTTGACCTACCGCCTCCCCAAGTGCTCTTTCCTCTCTCTCTCTGTGTGTGTGTGTGTGTGTGTGAGTGTGATTGTGTGGGCGGAGACAGGTGTGCTGGAGTCAGAGCAGATCCCCACCAGCTGCAACCTGTTCCATTACCAAGACCTCTACTAATACTCAGCTCTGCCACTTCCACGCTGCCAGATCATAATCTCTGCTCAGTCAGTTTACGTTTCTAGCCGTTTGTTACTATTCAGATCCTGTTGTGCCCGTTTTCCTTGCCTAACGCTGTTTTCCTCTCTGCTACAGTTCTGCCCGCTCTGACTCTGGTCCCAGTCCCACATCTCGTCATCCTGCTACTCTGTCCTGGATTCCGCACTCTACTACTTCCTTGGATTTCCCTCCGGACCTGCTTACCCTTTCCCAACCCCACTCGCTCCAGCCTCAGCCTCCGCACCTGGTTTCCAGCAACACGCCCGAGCTTCCCCTGACCTGCACTCCATCTCTCCCTTGTTTCAATAAATACCTTGGTTACTTTATCCCAGTCTTCTCGTCTGAGTCTGCTCTTGGGTTCCCCTGTTCCACTCCGCATAACAGACAGTAATCAAGATGGGACAAGATCAAAGCCTGAACAAATGGTACAGTTAATCTTTGTGTCAAACGCAGAACATGTTTTTATAACAGACATACCTCTACCCATCTTAACAACACATTTGACAATACGACTTGACCATCCAATGTTACTCCTAGGAGTTCAGCTTCTTCAACTTGTCCAATGGTCGCACCCTTTATGCACAACTCCAGTTGAGGTTTAGGTCTAAGAGAATGCTTTTGGTTTAAGATGTATTTAAGACCAGTTTATTGTTAATTACCCATTCTGACACTAACTATAACACCTTGCTAAGAGTCTCAGTGAGCTCATGTGTAGAGTGTGCAATGTGTAGAGTGCTGATGTGTAGAGTGTGCAATCATCAGTATACATAGTCATTTTTGCCTCTTGTAAAACAAGTGACAAATAATTTGTAAAAATAGAGAAGAATAACGGCCCAAGGGAACTGCCTTGAGGGACACCGCACTGTACATATCTGATTTTAGAGAAGCTTCCGTTGAGTTCAATTGGATAAGTAACTCTCCAACCATGTGATGGCAGGTGATGTAAAGCCATAACAAGTTTGTTTTTTCAATAACAAATTATTATCAATAACATCAAATGCTGCACTGAAATCTAATACAATATCAACTACCATCTTATTATCCATTTATTTTAGCCAATTCTCAGTAATCTGAGTCACTGCAGTACAAGTTGAGTGCCCTTCCCTAAACGCATGCTGAAAGTCACTAGTTAACTTGTTCTTTAAAGAATATACTGAACAAAAATATAAACGTAACATGTTAAGTGTTGGTCCCATTTTTCATGAGCTGGAAAAAAAGACCCCAGAAATGTTCCATACGCAGAAAAAGCTTATTTCTCTCAAATTTTGTGCTAAAATTGGTTTACATTTCTGTTAGTGCGCATGTCTTTTTTTCCAAGATAATCAATCCACCTGACAGGTGTGGCATATCAAGAAGCTGATTAAACATCATGATCATTACACAGGTGCACCTTGTGCTGGGGATAATAGGCCACTCACACAACACAATGCCACCAATGTCTCAAGTTTTACAGGAAGCGTGCAATTGACATGCTGACTGCAGGAATGTCCACCAGAGCTGTTTCCAGATAATTTAATGTTTGTTTCTCTAAAAACGACGGAGGTGGTTTATGGTAAAGAATTTTGCAGTATGTCCAACTTGCCTCACAACCGCAGACCACGTGTAACCACACGAGCCCAGGACCTCCACATCTGGCTTCTTCACCTGCGGGTTGGTCTGAGACCAGCCACCTGGACAGATGATTAAAACTGTGAGTTTGCACAACTGAAGAATTTCTGCACTAATTGTCAGAAACCATCTCAGGGAAGCTCATCTGCATGCTTGTTGACCTGACTGCAGTTCGGCCTCGTAACTGACTTCAGTGGGCAAATGCTCACCTCCGCGATTGACCACTGGCACCTAAGAGAAGAGTGCTCTTCACGGATTAATCCTGGTTTCAACTGTACCGGGCAGATGGCAGACAGCGTGTATGGCGTCATGTGGGCGAGCGGTTAGCTGATGTCAACATTGTGAACAGAGTCTCCAATTAGGGTGTAATCAGCCAACAATGTCTCTGGATTTTCCCTCAGCAGATTTAGTTTGTGATGTTGTTTATAATGTTCAGAGTTTTTTTTTCTGCTGGTCGATCAAATGGAATATGCCAAGCTCCTGCTACTGTTGCCATTGCTATTTTTAGAATTTGAGTATTGGTGCATGTCAGTGGAGGCTGGTGAGAGGAGCTATATGAGGACAGGCTCATTGTAATGGCTGGAATGGAATGAAAGGATGTTTGATACCGTTCCATGAATGCTATTCCAGCCATTACAATGAGCCTGTCCTGATATTTATTTATTTTATTTTTTATTATTTGACCTTTATTTAACCAGGTAGGCCAGTTGAAGACACGTTCTCATTTACAACTGCGACCTGGCTAAGGTAAAGCAAAGCATTGTGACAAAAACAACAACACAGAGCTACACATGGGATAAACAAACGTACAGTCAATAACACAAAACAATCTATGTACAGTGTGTGCAAATGTAGTGAGATTTTAGCATTCATTTAGCATTAATACTGGAGCGATAGATGTGCAAGTAGGGATAATGGGGTGCAAAATAGCAAAATTAATTAGTAACAATATGGGGATGAGGTAGTTGGGTGTGCTATTTACAGATGGGCTGTGTAAAGGTACAGTGATCAGTAAGCTGCTCTGACAGCTGATGCTTACAGTTGGGAGTTGGAGATATAAGTTTCCAGCTTCAATGATTTTTGCAATTCGTTCCAGTCATTGACAGCAGAGAACTTGAAAGAAAGGGTGCCAAAGAGGTGTTGGCTTTGGGGATGAGCAGTGAAATTTACCTGCTGGAGCGCGTGCTACGGGTGGGTGTTGCTATGGTGATCAGTGAGCTGATATAAGGCAGGGCTTCAACAGGGCTTTGGCAACGAATATGTAGCGAGGTTCAGCCAACAAGAGCATACAGGTCACAGTGGTGGGTAGTATATGGGGCTATGATGACAAAACGGATGGCACTGTGATAGACTACCTCCAATTTGCTGAGTAGAGTGTTGGAGGCTGCAGAGAAGGTATGTTGGGATTCGAAATGGTTGTCTTACGAAGACTTTAGAAGGCATTTCAGTATGAATATAGGTCTATAACAGTTTTGGCCTAGAGTGTCTCAACCCTTTGAAGAGGGTGATGACCGCGGCAGCTTTCCAATCTTTAGGGATCTCAGACGATATGAAAGAGGTTAGACAGGCTAGTAATAGGGGTTGCAACAATTTTGGCAGATAATTTTAGAAAGAGAGGGTCCAGATTGTCTAGCCCAGCTGATTTGCAGGGATCCAGATTTTGCAGGTCTTTCAGAACATCAGCTGTCTGGATTTGGGCGAAGGAGAAGCGGGGGGGACTTGGGCAAGTTTCTGCGGGGGTGCAGCGTAGTTGGCCGGGGTAGGGGTAGCCAGGTGGAAAGCATGGCCAGCCGTAGAGAAATGCTTATTGAAATGATCGATTATCGTAGATTTATCGGTGGTGACAGTGTTTGCGAGCCTCAGTGCAGTGGGCCGCTGGGAGGAGGTGCTTTTAATCTCCATGGACTTTACAGTGTCCCAAAACTTTTAGGAATTAGTGCTACAGGATGCACATTTCTGTTTGAAAAAGCTAGCCTTAGCTTACCTTAGGATGTTTTTGTGCTGGTCAAGGGCAGTCAAGTATGGGGTGAACCAAGGGCTATATCTGTTCTTAGTTCTACATTTTTTGAATGGGGCATGCTCATTTAAGATCGTGAGGAAAGCACTTTAAAGAGCAATCCTTCCAGGATACCCGGGCCAGATCGATTAGAAAGGCCTGCTCACTGAAGTGTTTTAGGGATATCTATGATATCCTACCTCTCCTTTGTGTGTGTTTTTGTTTGTTTGTTGACTTTCCAATGCCTTGTACCGTCTTTCCTTTAGAAATCCTCCAGAAATCCTCCAAATCAATTACTTTTTTCTGTTGGTTTTATCCTCTATTTCTCCTCATCGTTCTTCTCGTTGTCCTGATGCACTAGTCCCTCAATCCTGCCCTTATTGCTTCTTGCCAGATGATCAAGATGACTTAGTAGACTAGCTAGCCTTTAGAGCCAGGTTGATCAATCTCTCTCAAAATCTCAAAATCAAACAATGTTCTCAAAGGAAAAACATCTACTAATATCTCCAGATGTGGAGAACACAGCACTACATTTAAACAAAATACAAAATAATTGAACAAAAATAATACAATTGTATGAATAGCTCTCCCTAACTGCTGCTGCTCAGTTACATGGTGATGTCACTATACTCTATACATGGGCCGTGTGCATTTTCTGCTGGTGTATCATGAGGCAGCTCCTCTCTGAGAACCTCTTCCCGCACTGCGTACAGGCAAACGGACTCTCTCCTGTGTGGACCTTCAGGTGCATCTTCAGCCGGTGCTGGTGGGAGAACCTCTTCTCACACTGGGGGCAGCTGTATGGTTTCTCCCCTGTGTGTACCCTTTGGTGCCTCTTCAGGTTGAATGAGTGGGAAAAACTGGCCCGGCACAGGTGGCAGCCAAATGGTTTCTCCCCGGTGTGCATCCTCTGGTGCCTCTTCAGACTGGATGAGTGTGAAAAACTGGCCTGGCAAAGGTGGCAGCTGAATGGTTTCTCACCCGTGTGCATCCTCTGGTGGATCTCCACCTGTTTGGGGAAACTGAAGGCTTTCCCACAGAATAAACATGGGAAGCGCTTCTCTTCGCCACTGGATCTACTGATAGCGTTACTACTACTACTGTCATTTGTCACCGGGCTTGTGTATCCATTTAGTGTTGAGGCACTGGCATTGTCTGAGGTCTGATTTAACATTAGGGGAATGTGAGGATGAAGGCCAGGGAGTGTCTGTGTTGTTGCAGGGTCCATGTTCCAGTTGATAGATCCTATAGAAGGCAGGCTGAAGGCAGCACCTGTTAGGGGGTTAATCTGAGACGCCATCAGTCTCTCTGAATCACAACTATAGGAGCAGGACGGAGCTTCGCTAGCAGAGTCTGTGTCTGTTCTCTCCTGCCGCATACGGACACCTCCCCGTCCCCGCAGACCAAATCTAAACCTCGTCCTGGTCTCAGCCAGTCTGTTGTCATGGAGACTAAGTTTGGATGTTGTTTTGTTTTTGACTGTCTGTTTCTGGTTGTGGTTAACAGTGTTGTTCCCCAGCCCAGAGATGAGGACGCTGTCCCATCCACTGACCTCCGCTTGGCCATTGGCTGCACCCTTCTGGGTCTGGGAATCCAAGATGGCCGCCCAGTCTCCTCTGTTATCCTCCAGCCAACCACCTGCAGGAAGAGGTTAGAAAGTAGACATTCGTTTTTTTTAAGTGAATCACCTGGTCAAGTTAATTTATTATGTGTGCCTTTGTATTTAAACATAAGTTGTACTGATTTAATTTTATGAATGAAGAAAAAACCATTGCCGGTTGTATCACTATTCCCATTGAAGATCTATTACTGTATGTAGGCTACATGCATTGCCTTACGTCAGATAGTGAGATGATTTCAGCTGCGCTGATGAGGGATGAGCGTTGCGTAGAAGTGATGCCACCTCTCGGAAGACAATGGGCTATATGTATTTGTCCTTTACCTTGCTCCCCCATCTTTAGTCCACTCAGCAGATTAATGCTCTCTGGTCCGTCTTCTATTGTCTCCTCTTTGACCAGCAGCAGATCAGGCTTCCCATCCTCCATGTCTACTGACTGTAAGAGATACAGAGTGAGAGGATGTTGGATCAAGAAATCTGATATGAGCACCCTGCTATGGAGCATCTTCTGATTGGACAATGAGGGATTGATATGAGTATTGTGTAAACATGTTAGTTGATTTGATTACTTGACACTCTTTAATGGTTAGATCATTCAAAGGCATGGTCCCCACACTTGGTAACCCCTTACATTTGTTGAAATTGGCCTATATGGTTAGGCCCAAATTTAAACGTTTCTAACAGAATAACTATACAAAGCATATGTGCATTACCATGGTAGCAATTGAAAGAGAACACTTTGGAGATTATATGGAAATTATAAAACCAAACGTAAGGACATAACAGTTCACCTGACACAAGATTGAATCCAAACATGACACGGTTGATTTTATGTTCATTTTACATTTACTCTACTTTTCACAGCATTTGTCAATAAGAAATCTGAAAATACTCTGGATACATTCAGTAACATAATAAGAATATTCATTGAAACGTTGGAGTAGGTGCATGATAAGAAAAAACTATTAAACTAGGGTTTTAGTGAGAGATCTAACTGGTGTCTCCAAGTGGACACACACCTCTCCAAACTGTGCACAGTTCGTCATTTCAATGCCATTTTATTACTCAAGGAAAAAGCCTTCAACTACACTACATGGTCAAAAGGATGTGAACAACCTTTGAAATTCGTGGACTCGGCTATTTCAGCCACACCCATTGCTGACAGGTGTATAAAATCGAGCACACAGACATGCAATCTCCATAGACAAACATTGGCAGTAGAATGGCCTTACTGAAGAGCTCAGTGACTTTCAACGTGGCACCATCATGGAATGCCACCTTTACAACAAGCAAGTTTGTAAAATTTCTGCCCTGCTAGATCCCCCGGTCAACTGTAAGTGCGGTTTGTTTTATTTATTTATAAAACTAAGTTCAGGGGGTAGATCAGCTTTATTATTGCAGATAGATTCTAGCTTCCATCAATGTAATTGTCTGCATAATTTCCAATTCGCCCATATATATTTGTTTAAATATATATACACTAATGGTCAAAAGTTTTAGAACACCTGCTCATTCAAGGGTTTTTCTTTATTTTTACTATTTTCTACTTGTAGAATAGTAGTGAAGACATCAAAAGTATGAAATAACACACATGGACTCATGTACTTACCACAAAAGTGTTTTAAACAAATCAAAATAAATGTTAAATGTGAGATTTTTCAAATAGCCACCCATTGCCTTGATGACAGCTTTGCACACTCTTGGCATTCTCTCAACCAGCTTCATGAGGTAGCCACCTGGAAGCATTTCAATTAACAGGTGTGCCTTGTTACAACTTAATTTGAGGAAATGATTTATTTCTTAATGTGTATAAGCCAATCAGTTCTGTTGTGACAAGGTAGGGGTGTTATACAGATATTAGACCTATTTGGTAAAAGACCAAGTTCAAATTATGGCAAGAACAGCTCAAACAAGCAAAGAGAAACGACAGTCCATCATTACTTTAGGAAATAACGGTCAGTCAATATGGACAATTTCAAGAACTTTGAAAGTTTCTTCAAGTGCAGTCGCAAAAACCATCAAGCGCTATGATGAAACTGTCTCTCACGAGGACCTCTACAGGAAAGGAAGACCCAGAGTTACCTCTGCTGCAGAAGATAAGTTCATTAGAGTTACCAGCCTCAGAAATTGCAGCCAAATAAATGCTTCACAGAGTTCAAGTAACAGACACATCAACTGTTCAGAGAGACTGAGAATCAGGCCTTCATAGTCAAATTGCTGCAAAGAAACCACTACTAAAGGACACCAAGAAGAAAAAGAGACTTGCTTGGGCCAAGAAACAAGAGCAATGGACATTAGACCGGTGGAAATCTGTCCTTTGGTCTGATGAGTCAAAATTTGGGATTTTTGGTTCCAACCGCAGTGCCTTTGTGAGATGCAGAGTAGGTGAACGGATGATCTCCGCATATGTGGTTCCCACTGTGAAGAATGGAGGAGGTGTGATGGTGCTTTGCTGGTGACATCGTCTGATTTATTTAGATTTCAAGGCACACTTAACCAGCATGGCTAACAGCATTCTCCAGAGATATGCCATCACATCTGGTTTGCGCTTAGTGGGACTATCATTTGTTTTTCAACAGGACAATGACCCAACACACCTCCAAGCTGTGTAATGGCTATTTGACCAAGAAGGAGAGTTATGGAGTGCTGCATCAGATGACCTGGCCTCCACAATCACTAGACCTCAACCGAATTGAGATGGTTAGGGATGAGTTGGACCACAGAGTGAAGGAAAAGCAGCCAACTAGTGCTCAGCATATGTGGGAACTCCTCCAAGACTGTTGAAAAAGCATTCCAGGTGAAGCTGGTTGAGAGAATGCCAAGAGTGTGCAAAGCTGTCATCAAGGCAAAGGGTGGCTACTTTGAAGAATATAAAATATTTTTGGGTTACTACATTATTCCATATGTGTTAATTCATAGTTTGTCTTTACTCTTATTAGAATATAGTAAAAATAAAGAAAAACCCTTGAATTAGTAGGTGTATCCAAACTTTTGACTGGTGCTGTAAATACAGTTGAAGTCCGAAGTTTACATACACCTTAGCCAAATACATTTAAACTCAGTTTTTCACAATACCTGACATTTTATCCTAGTAAAAATTCCCTGGATCACCACTTTAATTTAAGAATGTGAAATGTCAGAATAATAGTAGAGAGAATTGTTCAGCTTTTAATTCTTTCATCACATTCCCAGTGGGTTAGAAGTTTACATACACTCGATTAGTATTTGGTAGCATTGCCTTTAAATTGGGTCAAATGTTTCAGGCAGCCATCCACAAGCTTCCCACAGTAAGTTGGGTGAATTTTGGCCCATTCCTCCTGACAGAGCTGGTGTAACTGAGTCAGGTTTGTAGGCCTCCTTGCTCGCACACGCTTTATCAGTTCTGCACACAAATTTTCTATAGGATTGAGGTCAGGGCTTTGATGGCCACTCCAATACCTTGACTTTGTTGACCTTAAGCCATTTTGCTGCAACTTTGGAAGTATTGTTGAGGTCATTGTTCATTTGGAAGACCCATTTACGACCAAGCTTTAACTTCCTGACTGAGGTCTTAAGATGTTGCTTCAATATATCCACATAATTTTCCTACCTCATGATGCCATCTATTTTGTATAAGTGCACCAGTCCCTCCTGCAGCAAAGCACCCCACAACATGATGCTGCCACCTCGTGCTTCACGGTTGGGATGGTGTTCTTCGGCTTGCAAGCCTCCCCTTTTTCCTGATGGTCATTATGGCCAAACAGTTATATTTTTGTTTAATCAAAACAGAGGACATTTCTCCATAAAGCACGATCTTTGTCCCCATGTGCAGTTGCAAACCGTAGTCTGGCTTTTTTATGGCGGTTTTGGAAAAGTGGCTTCTTCCTTGCTGAGCGCCCTTTCAGGTTATGTCGATATAGGACTCATTTTACTGTGGATATAGATACTTTGTACCTGTTTCCTCCAGCATCTTCACAAGGTCCTTTACTGTTGTTCTGGGAATGATTTGCACTTTTCGCACCATAGTACGTTCATCTCTAGGAGACAGAACGCGTCTCCTTTCTGAGTGGTATGACAGCTGCGTGGTTTGTAAACAATTGTTGGAAAAATTACTTGTGTCATGCACAAAGTAGATGTCCTAACCGACTTGCCAAAACTATAATTTTTTTCACATTTTGCTACATTACAGCCTTATTCTAAAATGTATGAAATTATTTGTTTTGCCTAATCAATCTACACACAATACTCCAAAGTGACAAAGCGAAAACAGGTTGACATTTTGCTATGAGACTTGAAATTGAGCTCAGGTGCATCCTATTTCCAATTATCATCCTTGAGATGTTTCTACAACTTGATTGGAGTGCACTTGTGGTAAATTAAATTGATTGGACATGATTTGGAAAGGCACACACCTGTCTATTTAAAAGGTCCCACAGTTGACAGTGTATTTCAGAGCAAAAACCAAATCATGAGGTCGAAGAAATTGTCCGTAGAGCTCAGAGACAGGATTGTGTCAAGGCCAGACCTGGGCGAAGGGTACCAAAAAATATCTACAGCATTGAAGGTCCCCAAAAACACAGTGGCCTCCATCATAATTTTTTACCCTTTTTTCTCCCCAGTTTTTGTGGTATCCAATTGATAGTTACGGTCTTGTCTCATCGCTGAAACTCCCGTAAGGACTTGGGAGAGGCAAAGGCCGAGAGCCGTGCATCCTCCGAAACACAACCCAGCCAAGCCGCACTGCTTCTTGACACAATGCCCACTTAACCCAGAAGCCAGCCTTGCCAACGTGTCGGAGGAAACGCTGTACACCTGGCGACTGTGTCAGTGTGCCCGGCACGCCACAGGAGTCGCTAATGTGCGATGGAACAAGGACATCCCGGACGGCCAAACCCTCCCCTAACCCGGACGACCCTGGGCCAATTGTGCGCTGCTCCATGGGTCTCCCGGTCGCGGCTGGCTGCAAGAGAGCCTGGACACAAACCCAGAATGGCACAGCTAGCACTCCGATGCAGCGCCTTAGACCACTGCGCCACTCAGGAGGCCCGGCCTCCATCATTCTTAAATGGAAGAAGTTTGGAACCACCAAGAATCGTCCTAAAGCTAGCTGTCCAGCCAAACTGAGCAATCAGGGAGAAGGGCCTTGGTCAGGGAGGTGACCAAGAACCCAACGGTCACTCTGACAGAGCTCCAGAGAACCTCTGTGGAGATGGGAGAACCTTCCAGAAGAACAACCATCTCTGCAGCACTCCACCAATCAGACCTTTATGGTAGAGTGGCCAGACTGAATCCACTCCCCAGTAAAAGGCACATGACAGCCCGCTTAGAGTTTGGAAACCTGGCACCATCCCTACAGTGAAGCATGGTGGTAGCAGCATCATGCTGTGGGGATGTTTTTCAGTGGTGGGGACTGGGAGACTAACCAGGATCGAGGGAAAGATGAACGGAGCAGAGTACAGAGAGATCCTTGTTGAAAACCTGCTCCAGAGCGCACTGGACCTCAGACTGTGGTGAAGGTTCACCTTCCAACAGGACAACAAATCAAATGTTATTTGTCACAAATGCGCCGAATACCACAGGTGTAGACCTTACAGTGAAATGCTTACTGACAAGCCCTTAGCCCTTAACCAACAATGCTGTAAGAAGTTAAGAAAATAAAAAAGTAAAGTAAAACAATTAGATAAGTAAAACATTTAAAATAAAAGTAACACATAATTAAACAGCAGCAGTAAAATAACAATAGCGAGTTTGTATTTTGATTTATTTTGATTTCACCAGGTAGGCAAGTTGAGAACAAGTTCTTATTTACAATTGCGACCTGGTCAAGAAAAAGCAAAGCAGTTCGACACATAGAACAACACAGAGTTACACATGGAGTAAAACAAACATACAGTCAATAATACAGTAGAAAAATAAGTCTATACAATGTGAGCAAATGAGGTGAGATAAGGGAGGTAAAGGCAAAAAAAAGGCCATGGTGGCGAGGTAAATACAAATATAAATTAAGTAAAACACTGGAATGGTAGATTTGCAGTGGAAGAATGTGCAAAGTAGAAATAGATATGATGGGGTGCAAAGGAGCAAAATGAATAAATAAATAAATAAATACAGTAGGGGAATTGGTAGTTGTTTAGACTAAATTATAGATGGGCTATGTACAGGTGCAGTAATCTGTGAGCTGCTCTGACAGATGGTGCTTAAAGCTAGTGAGGGAGATAAGTGTTTCCAGTTTCAGAGATTTTTGTAGTTCGTTCCAGTCATTGGCAGCAGAGAACTGGAAGGAGAGGCGGCCAAAGGAAGAATTCGCTTTGGGGGTGACCAGAGAGATATACCTGCTGGAGCGCGTGCTACAGGTGGGTGCTGCTATGGTGACCAGCGAGCTGAGATAAGGGGGGACTTTACCTAGCAGGGTCTTGTAGATGACCTGGAGCCAGTGGGTTTGACGACGAGTATGAAGCGAGGGCAGGTCGCCGTGGTGGGTAGTATATGGGGCTTTGGTGACAAAACGGATGGCACTGTGACAGACTGCATCCAATTTATTGAGTAGGGTATTGGAGGCTATTTTGTAAATGACATCGCCGAAGTCGAGGATCGGTAGGATGGTCAGTTTTACGAGGGTATGTTTGGCAGCATGAGTGAAGGATGCTTTGTTGTGAAATAGGAAGCCAATTCTAGATGTAACTTTGGATTGGAGATGTTTGATAGTTGAGCAACCCTAAGCACACAGCCAAGACAACGCAGGAGTGGCTTCTGGTCAAGTCTCTGAATTACCTTGAGTGGCCCAGCCAGAGCCTGGACTTGAACCCGATCGAACATCTCTGGAGAGACCTGAAAATAGCTGTGCAGCAACGCAGAGAAGAATGGGATTAACTCCCCAAATACAGGTGTGCCAAGCTTATAGCGTCATACCCAAGAAGACTTGAGGCTGTAATCGTGGTGCTTCAACAAAGTACTGAGTAAAGAGTCTGAATACTTATGTAAATGTGATATTTCAGTTTTGTACTTGTAATACATTTACAAAAATATCTAAAAACCTGTTTTTGCTTCGACATTATGGGGTATTATGTGTAGATTGATGAGGGAAAAAATAAATGTAATCATTTTTAGAATAAGGCTGTAACGTAAGAAAATGTGGAAAAAGTCAAGGGGTCTGAATACTTTCCGAATACCACCACCATGCACACAAATACATACACACACATATACACACACACACATACAGTCGAAGTTGGAAGTTTACATAAAATTAGGTTGGAGTCATTAAAACTTTCTGTGTAACAAACTATAGTTTTGGCAAGTCAGTTAGGACAACTACTTTGTGCATGACACAAGTCATTTTTCCAACAATTGTTTACAGACAGATTATTTCACTGTATCACAATTCCAGTGGGTCAGAAGTTTACATACACTAAGTTGACTGTGCCTTTAAACATCTTGGAAAATTCCAGAAAATTATGTCATGGCTTTAGAAGCTTCTCATAGGATAATTGACATCATTTGAGTAAATTGGAGGTGTACCTGTGGATGATGTATTTCAAGGCCTACCTTCAAACTCCGTGCCAAAATTCCCCCAACTTATTGTGGGAAGCTCGTGGAAGGCTACCCAAAACATTTGACCCAAGTTAAACAATTTAAAGGCAATGCTACCAAATGCTAATCGAGTGTATGTAAACTTCTGAGCCACTGGGAATGTGATGAAAGAAATAAAAGCGGAAATAAATCATTCTCTCTACTATTATTCTGACATTTCACATTCTTAAAATAAAGTGGTGATCCTAGCTGACCTAAAACAGGGATTTTTTACTAGGATTAAATGTCAGGAATTGTGAAAAACTGATCTTAAATGTAGTTGGCTAAGGTGTATGTAAACTTCGGACTTCAACTGCACATATAAAATACATATACACATCTTTGAAAATGTGTTTTTCTTTATTAATTTCCACTAACCCGACCACCCCTCCCCTAATTGGCGTAAACTATTGAATAACAACATTTTGGCTTCTACTTCCAGTTTATACATACAAAAACTGCAAGAGATACTGTTGCATGTAGGTCTAGATCATTTATGGATTGTTCATTTAGAATTTCTTTTAACCACTCCAAAGTCTCCAAAGCAATTGCATGTGGTGCAGGAACCACTGAAATGCTGCTTTTTTCTATTATCAAGACACCTGCTGGTAACTTTTAGCTGGTTAGGACACCTCATGATGTCTCCTAAATACTCTGTCAACTAGGTATGTCTCTTATCACTAAAGAGGCTTCACACATAGCTTTTATTTTTACCCATCAGAGTAGGAGTAAAAATGTATCTATCTACTCTATCTACTTATGACAAATGTTCTACTCTTAGAGGCTTTGTGGATACAGGCCCTGATGTATACGAAATTGTCTCAATGAAAGTCTTCGAATGAAAAGTCACATTTTTGTGTTTATTAAACATAAACTATTTTTAAATACACCATAAGAAAACCACACATACACATCTCAACAAAAAAATCGTCATGAACTTGATAAAGTGCATTCCTTTCTCATTAACCCTTTACACTTGTGGACATAGGCCTATATGGAAAAGGTCATATTGAAATGTTTCCTATAGAATAAATATAAAAAGTATATGCATTACCATGGTAACAGTTCAAAGGGGACACTTTATGTATTTATTTATTTAATTGGGCCTTTATTTAACTCAGAAAGTCAATTAAGAACAAAATCTTATTTACAATGATGGCCTAGGAACAGTTGGTTAACTGCCTTGCTCAGGGTCTGAATGACAGATTTTTAACTTGTCAGCTCGGGGATTCGAATTAGCAACCTTTTGGTTAATGGCCCAACGCTCTAACCACTAGGATACCTGGCGCCCCACCTGTCTGATCACTTCTCCATAATCTCCAAAGGTGAGGACACAACAGTTCATCTGATAAGACTGAATCCAAACAGAACACTTGATTTTATGTGCATTTCACTTTTACTGGATTTTGCCGCATTTGTTGATAACGAAATCTCAAAGTACTCTGGATGTATTCAGTAACATGAAAATAATTTTATTGGAAAATTACAAGGGTTTGAGTGAGAGGCCTAACTGGTGTCTCCAAGTGGCCACACACCTCTCCAAACTGTGCAGTTCCCACATAATTTCAATGCACTTTTATGATTCAAGGAAAGAGCCTTCAAATATAAGCTGCTTTTTGAGCTCTCCTAGCTTCGAAGTTGAGGAACTGAAGCAAGCACACTTTTTATTTTACACAGCCCTGTATTCCCACCATAACACAATTACCATTGTTGTTTAAGCAATGCAAAATGTTCCATTATAAATCTCAATCTGGGTCAGGTGGGCATCATTTTAAAGCTTGTTCTATTTCCAACATGACTCACTAAGTTAGAAAATATGATCTTAGTGTATTCTTCTTTTTTTGGGTAGGCACAAAACTACCTCCATACTTCCATTCATTGTTTTAAATCGGCACCGATTACCTGTGATACTTGTGGGGTCGTAGAGCAAAACGGAGAACATTGTGTTTGAGAGAGACCCATCTTTCCATAGTAATATTAGTTTTGTACGCCAAACCGTTCGGACGCTACAGACGTTTTTGTGAGACGTCCGATTTTCGGGCCGTAACTGACTCCTTTTTTATATGTATAAAAAAAAATGTGCCCCCCTTTTTCTCCCCAATTATGGTATCCAATTGTTAGTAGTTACTATCTTGTCTCATCGCTACAACTCCCGTACGGGCTCGGGAGAGACGAAGGTCGAAAGCCATGCGTCCTCCGAAACACAACCCAACCAAGCCGCACTGCTACTTAACACAGCGCGCATCCAACCCAGAAGCCAGCCGCACCAATGTGTCGGAGGAAACACTGTGCACCTGGCGACCTGGTTAGCGTGCACTGCGCCCGGCCCGCCACAGGAGTCGCTGGTGCGAGATGAGACAAGGATATCCCTACCTGCCAAACTCTCCCTAACCCGGACAACGCTAGGCCAATTGTACGTCGCCCCATGGACCTCCCGGTCGCGGCCGACTGCGACAGAGCCTGGGCTCGAACCCAGAGTCTCTGGTGGCACAGCTAGCACTTCGATGCAGTACCTTAGACCACTGCGCCACCCGGGAGGCTATGACTCCATTCTAATGCGATCGGTTTGTCTAAAGTGCGTGGTCAAAGCCTAACACTGTAAGATCGTATTTTAGAATTTAGCAAGTCATGTTGGAAATATAATATGCTTTCAAATGATGCCCACCTGACCCAGATTGAGATTTATAATGGAACGTTTTTGAATTGCTTAAATGCCTTATATGTCACATTGTCTCGATGCAATATTCTACCCAGAAAAATTCAAAACTGAAATCTGTTACTTTCGTTATTCCAAATGCATCTGTGGATCTTTTCTGCTGACTACAATTCAAATGAATTGTCTTTAATGTAGGATTTAATCTAAAAGTCAGACGCTATCGAGTGGAATTATTACTTTTATAAAGAGTGGAATGGTTTTTCAGCTGGTGTATCCTAAGGTAGCTCCTCTCTGAGAACCTCTTCCTGCAGTGCGTAGGAGGCCTCTACCCCGTGTGGAACTTCAGGTGCATCTTCAGCTGATTCTGGCGGGAGAACTTCTTTTCACACTGGGGGCAGCTGAAGGGTTTCTCACCTGTGTGGACCCTCTGGTGCCTCTTCATGTGACCAGCCTGGGTGAAGCACATGTGACACTGGGTACAGCTGAAGGGTTTCACCCCTGTGTGGACCCTCTGGTGCCTATTCAGGTTGGAGGAGTGTGAGAAACTAGCCTGGCAAAGGTGGCAGCTGAATGGTTTCTCCCCTGTGTGCATCCTCTGGTGGATCTCCACCTGTTTAGGGAAACTGAAGGCTTTCCCACAGAACGAACATGGGAAGCGCTTCTCTTTGTCACCGGATCTGCTGACAGCATTACTACCACTACTGTCATTTGTCAATGGGCTTGTGTAGCCATTTAGTGTTGAGGCACTGGCATTGTCTGAGGTCTGGTTTAACATAAGGAGAGTGTGAGGAGGATGAAGGCCAGGAAGTGTCTGTGTTGTCGCAGGGTCCATGTTCCAGTTGATAGATCCTATAGAAGGCAGGCTGAAGGCAGTACCTGTTGGGGGGTTAACCTGAGGTGCCATCAGTGTCTCTGAATCACAACTATAGGAGCAGGACGGAACATCGCTAGCAGAGTCTGTGTCTGTTCTCTCCTGCCGCATATGGACACCTCCCTGTCCCTGCAGACCAAATCTAAACCTCGTCCTGGTCTCAGCCTGTCTGTTGTCATGGAGACTAAGTTTGGTTGTTGTTTTGAGTTCGACCGTCTGTTTCTGGTTGTGGTTAACAGTGTTGTTCCCCAGCCCAGAGTTGAGGACGCTGTCCCATCCACTGACCTCCACTATGTCGCCTCTGGTCCTGGCCTGCTCAGTGATGTCGTCCCCTGGGCCCTTGGCTGCACTAGTCTGGGAATCCAAGATGGCCGCCCAATCTCCTTTTTTAGCCCCCAGCCAACCACCTGCAGGAAGAGGTTACAAAATAGACTTTACAAAAATGGCAGAGAAAACTCTACATATGGAGTTTTGTCTGACATTGTAATGTCTTTAAAACAATAGCCAGGTGCAACACTATTCCCATTGAAGATCTATTACTGTATGTAGGCTATATGTATTTCTCTCTTACCTTGCTCCCCCATCTTTAGTCCACTCAGCAGATCAATGCTCTCTGGTTCATCCTCTATTGTCTCCTCTTTGACCAGCAGAAGATCAGGCTTCCCATCCTCCATGTCTACTGACTGTTAGAGATACAGAGTGAGAGGATGTGGGATTTAAAAAATGCAAATGTGTTAGTTAATTTGATTACTTGACACTCTTTAATGGTTTGATAATTGAAAGACATGGTCCCACACTTAAGACAGAATTTATCAAGACCAGGGGCCATATCCATAAAGATTCTCAGAGTAGAAGTGCTGATCAAGGATCAGCTCCCCACCAACTCATTCATTATGATCTGTGATCAGCCGTGAGACACTTTGTGGATACAGGCCCTGACCTAATACCATTCAGACAGTAGTTCACAGTGGGCTAACCTCAGTGAGACTGTGTGTGGTCCTGTGCTGTTCAGCTAGTTCCTCTGTGGGTTCAGGAGGAGGTGTAGTCTGGTTGTCCTCCATGACCATGGTCCCCTCAGGGTTCCCCAGACCCTCCTCACACCCCTCCTCCTTCACCAGCAGCATCTCTGGACCCTCCTCCTGGAAGAGACCGGTAATACAGATTACACAGACATACACTCCCTCAGGTACGTACACACAGATAATAAACAGACTTTCAACATGGAGTGTTTACCCATCTCCACTACGTTTGAGTCCTATACTGTAGTTACAGAATGACTTCATTGTTGTTAAACCCGTCATGGTGGATAAAAACAAGTCAGTTGTGGGTAAAAACAAGTCAGTTATGACAAGTCAAAAGTCATCATCAGACAAACCTGACTAAACTATGAGGTGTACAGTAGGTGTTAGTTATGTGGGTATGTGTAGGTATATTTAGTAAGTGTATAATGGTTATAAAGCGCTGATGTGTGTATGTAGAATAGGGTGAGATCAGATGTGATTGTGTACAAAAGAGAGTCTCAATGAAAGCCTCAATGAAAAGTCCCATTTTGTGTTTATTAAACATAAACAAGTTTTAAATACACCATATGAAAACCACACATACACGTCTCAACAAATAATCTGCATGAACTTGATAATGTGTATTCAGTTGAATGGAAGTAATGAACTAGGTATGTGTGAATATCATGTATCCTACAACAGTGTTTCCCAACTCCAGTCCTCATGTCCCCCAACAGAACACATTTTTATTGTAGCACTGGACAAGCACACCTTTAATGTTTTTATTTAACCTTTATTTAACTAGGCAAGTCAGTTAAGAACAAATTCTTATTTTCAATGACGACCTAGGACCAGTGGGTTAACCTGCCTTGTTTAGGAGCAAAACAACAGTTTTTTCAGCTCGGGGATTCGTTCTTGCAACCTTTCGGTTACTTGTCCAACGCTCTAACCACTAGGCTACCTGATTCAACTTGTCAACTCATCATCAAGCCCTCTGAGTTGAATGAGGTGTGTTTGTCCGGGGCTACAACTCCAGACTTGAGGACTGGAGTTGGTAAAAACTTGCTTACACAGTACAAACACTATGTAACAAACTGTTTAGGCTGACACTATATATGCCTTATGCAGTGCCTTCAGAAAGGATTTATACCCCTTGACTTATTCCACATTTTGTTGTGTTACAGCCTGAATTCAAAAAATATTTTATTCCTCGCCCGTCTACACACAATACCCCATAATGACAAAGTGAAAATATGTTTTCAGAAAGTTTTGCAAATGCATTGAAAATGAAATACAGAAATATGAAGTTTACATAAGTTTTCACACTCCTGAGTCAATATATCATAGAATCACACTCGGCAGCGAGTCTTTCTGGGTAAATCTTGAATAGCTTTGCACACCTGGATTGTACAATATTTGCACATCATTCAAGCTCTGTCAAGTTGATCATTGTTAGAAAGCCATTTTCAAGTCTTGTCATAGAATTTTCAAGCCGATTTAAGTCAAAACTGTAACTATAGGCCACTCAGGAACATTCAATGTCGTCTTGGTAAGCAACCAGTGTATATTTGGCCTTGTGTTTGAGGTTATTGTCCTGCTGAAAGATGAATTTGTCTCCCAGTGTCTGTTGGAAAGCAGATGGACACAGGTTTTCATCTAGAATTTTGCCTGTGCTTAGCTCTATTATTTTTATGATAAAAAAAAAATAATAATAATTCTAGTCCTCACTGTTGACAAGCACACCCATAACATGATGCAGCCACCACCATGCTTGAAAATATGAAGAGTGGCACATGTTGTGTTGGATTTGCCCCAAACATAACACTTTATTCAGGACATAAAGTTAATTTCTTAGCCACATCTTTTTCAGTTTTACTTGTGCCATATTGCAAACAGGATGCAAGTTTTGGAATATTCTTATTCTGTACAGGCGTCCTTCTTTTCACTATGTTAATTAGATTAGTATTGTGGAGTAACTACAATGTTATTGATCCATCCTGAGTTTTCTCCTATCACAGCCATTGAACTCTGTAACTATTTTAAAGTCACAATTGGCCTCATGGTGAAATCCCCGAGTAGTTTCCTTACTCTCCGGCAAATAAGTTAGGAAGGACACCTGTATCTTTGTAGTGACTGGGTGTATTCATACACCCTCCAATGTGTAATTAATAACTTCACCATGCTCAAAGGGATATTTCAATGTACAGCATTTTTATATTTTTTAGGTGTTCTTCTTTGTGCGACATTGCAAAACCTCCCTGGTCTTTGTGGTTGAATTTGTGTTTTCACTGCTCAACTGAGGGACCTTACAATTATCTGTATGTGTGGGGTACAGAGATGAGGTAGTCATTCAAGAAATCATGTTAAACACTATTATTGCAGACAGAGTAAGTCCATGCAACTTATTATGTAACTTGTTAAGCAAATGTTTACTCCTGAACTTGTTTAGGCTTGCCATAACAAAAGGGGTTGATTACTTAATGATATTTCAGCTTAGAATGTTTTATTCATTTGTAAAAATCATAATTCCACTTTCACATTATGGGTTATTGTGTGTAGGCCAGTGACACAAAATGTGGAAAAAGTCCAGGGGTTTGAATACTTTCTGAAGTTACTGTATTTCCCACAATCCCTGGGCCTTGCACTTCAACGCTCTTAGTTGTAGAAATTAACCCACTACTGCTGTTTACTTTTTGCATCTACATCATCTCGATGAGTGTTCCTTTAATGCAGGGACTGATCTAAATGTCAGAAGCTATCAAGTGGTATGGTTACTTTCTATGTTAAGGAGTGGAATGGTTTTTTTGCAGGTGTATCCGGAGGTAGCTCCTCTGTGAGAACTTCTTCAAGCAGTGATTACAGGTGAATGGCCTCTCTCCCGTGTGGACCCTTTGGTGCCTCTTCAGGTCACCAGCCTGAGCGAAGCACATGTGACACTGGGTACAGCTGAAGGGTTTCACCCCTGTGTGGACCCTCTGGTGCCGCTTCAGGGTTCCAGCCTGGGCGAAGCGCATGTGACACTGGGTACAGCTGAACGGTTTCTCCCCTGTGTGGACCCTCTGGTGGATCTCCACATTCTGGAGGCACCTGAAGCCTTTGTTACAGAACATGCAGAGGAACCGTTTCTCTTTAATATTGCCTGATGTGACTCCTCCTCCCTGAGCCTGGACTCTAGCCCTGTTGTTTGAGTTCAATACCTGATCGAAAAGGATGCGGTTTTGTGAATCGGAAGGCCCCAATGACGTGGACACGGGGTCACGATCCCCGAAAGCGTGTAAAGAGGAGTGGGTCGCAACATTCAGATTTGTCTCTAAGCTTTCACTGTAGTCTAAGAAGTCACTGGTGTTGCCCTGCAAGTGTCCTTCTCCTAAGTGAGTCTTGTCGGCATTCCATGTCAGAGGAGGGTCGCTCTCCACTTTCACAGTCACCTCATCTACGACGAGACCCTCCCCTTTCTTGTCTAGGCACCCTTCAGTGTATACACTACTACTGTACCGGTTCCAGTCCCGTCTAAACAGATCAGTCTGTGTCTCTAAACCCAAGGGCATGTTGCCAGGGTCCGTTGCTGTAGTGTAAGAACAAGACAGATCATCACCACCAGTGTCTAATGTGTCACCATCTCCACGGGAATTAACCATCCTCTGGTTCTGATGTAATACCGGTAAATACTCTGAGCCAGGAGGAGGAGGACAGCCCAGTCTCCCCAGCACCATTCTCTCTGGGTCTGATCTTTGGTCAGATCCTGTGTGTAAAAGCCTGTGTGTCACAGTTAAAGTCTCTGTGTCGGTCTCTGACTTGAGGACGTTGTTCGGCGTTCCACTGACCTCCATGATGCTGCGTCGGGTCTTGGGCTGGGGTGTGGCGGCGAGGTCCTCCGTGGATTCAGGGGGCGCTCCAATATGGATGTCTCTGCTGTGCTGTGGGTCCTCCTCTCCTTCAGACTTCTCCTGCTTGACCCCAGGACCTGCAGCCTCTGCATCTGCAGCCTGACAAGAAGAGAGGAGGTTGTTACCAGTAACTAGTTGAATTGGATAAAAATGTCATAGGGAAGTCTCACAAGCTCCTCTATGGCAGATACATAAGGATGTACATGTAAGACAGTGAATAGCCTTTCTGAAAAACGGGACACATTTGATTTACAAAGTAACATTTTTTATGCAACTCTATTCCACTAACCTCAATCAAGATAATGTGCTGGGTTGAGGTTCCAATTTCCTCATCAACAGTGATCGGTTGGTCATCTCTCCATGTATTGTGTTCCCCTGGCTTCACAAAGCTCCTGTGGCTTCCAGTGAGATGTCCTTCACCTAAAAAAAATGATTGGGGGGAAAGAGGTGGATAGATTAGCTACTGTCAATGCTCAATGGTATTTTGTAAAATAAAAAAATTAAATGTTTTTAAATGTTTTATTCCATTTTTTTTTATGTGTATAATATATATATATTGTGGACGGACCACTAGAGGGCAGGCTGGGCTCATGGATAGTTGCCCAACAGAGCCTGGGAGACAAGGTAACCAGAGTCAATTAAGCACAGCTGACGGTACTAATGAGATACTCTCCTTCCCCTATAAAAGAGAGAATGGAACCAGAAGAGTGGGGGGGAAACTATCTCTGGAAGATGGCCACCGAGAGAGAGAAGCTGTGCTGAAAGAACCACTAAGACGGTGACAAAACCGTGATTTATGTTTGTTGTAGTTTAAAGATTATCCTATTGTGTTCTTGTTTCATCTGGAGAAGAAGATGTGTGTTTTTCCTTGGAAGATTTTTCATTGATTATGTTTGAATGTTTTTGTTGACAAAATACTCTCAATAGAGAACCGTGTTCAATCAGAAAAACCTTTTTCCTGACTCGTTTATTCCACCTTCCCGCTTTAGAGTGACGCCTAATTACTTGGTACGCTCACATTGGTGGAGGATGCGGGCATTAGGTGGACGAGTGACACAAGGATAAGTGAGTAAATCAAGATTCTTCCAGTAGACCCGGAGGAACCATTCAAGAACAATGGATAACACCCTACTACAACAATTGATCACGGCACAGCAGACAACCATAGAACTCCTGCAACAACAGCTGAACCGACTAGAAGAACCTAGAGTTAAGCCAAGAGCGGCTGCTCACGCCATCTTACCTCGTCTCTCCAAGGAGGATGATATTGAGGCCTTCCTCATGACCTTCGAAAGGACGGCCACCTTGGAAGAGTGGCCGCCCACAGAATGGGCGAGCGCATTAGCCCCTCTTTTGACCGGGGTGGCTCAGGAAGCCTATTTTGACCTGGATTCCCACGAAGCTGCGGACTATGGGCGACTAAAAACCGAGATCCTGTCCCGGTACCAGCTGACTGCCAGAGATAGGGCTGTAAAGTTCCATCAATGGACCTATACAGCTGATCAACCCGTCCGTGCCCAGATCTTCGCCTTAATACGACTGACGAAACAGTGGCTAGAACCTGGAAAGGGAGTAGGACATGTGATAGAGACTCTCGTAGTGGACAAGATATTGAGAGAATTACCCAGTGACTTAAAAGGGTTGTGGGGCAAGCCAACCCGTTGTCAGCCGACGACATAGCTCAGGCGGTGGAAACATGTCGGTCTACAGGGAGTTGTTAAAAGTGACAAGGAGGAACGGAAGGAGTCTTGCAATCCCGTACCACGACTCACCCCGGCGCGCTCGCCACCGAACGTCCAAGCCCCTCCCGGAGGTGGGAGAAGTCAGCCACCACACAGCAGGGTCGGTGTTATAAATGTCAGTCTCCCAACCATTATGCCCCACAATGTCCTAGCAAGGATGAGCCCATGGTCACGGAGTCATCACTGCCTACCCCCACATCCCGTTTTGAGGGGGCAGGATCAACACTGTTGGTTAGCAGAGATAGCCCCAGCCTCAGAGATTCCGGTGCAAGTCGAAGGACAAGATGTGGTAGCTATTCTCGACTCGGGAAGTATGGTTACGTTAGTAGAGGAGCGGATGGTGACCTCCGCAACACTGCTACCAGACAAAGTAGCCGTATCCTGTATCCATGGAGACACCCACTATTACCCCACTGTGAATCTGCCTATTCTCACTCCAAAAGGAAGGTGTACAGTCAGGGCCGGGAAAGTGCCGCAGCTGAAGGTGCCATTATTGATCGGGAGAGACTGTCCCTTATATAAGGAGCTTCGGCAGATGACGTTATGCACGGGAAGAAGGGGGACAGGAAAGAAGAGAAAATCCAAGCCCGAGGTAGTAGTCCTACAAGGAGACGTAGCCGCGTCCTCGTCCTCTGCAGCAGAGGAAGAAATAGCGACCCAACGTTTACGACAGATATTCCAAGAAACCACCGATGAAGACACATGTGAAGGGCTATACACAACGCAGGAAGGAAGGAGCAACCAGGCGTTAAGGGATATATTTGAAGCTCCATCCGAGGAGGGAACCTGGAAGGATTCTCCTCGGTCACCCCTGATGGGGATGTGGAACAACCTCCACATCCCTCTACCGAGGTCGACCTGCCCCAGGAATTAAAGGGACAGTTCGGCACCTCGCAGCATAGAGACCCAGACCTAAGGGAGGCCATGAGGAAGGTGAAGGTGATCGACGGGAGGAACGTCGACGGATCAGGTGAGCCCCCTCTTCCTTACTATGCAATCAGGCGGGGTCTCTTATACTGGGTCGTACGACGAAGGGGGGAAAACCAGGAATTACTACTGGTGCCTAGGCCATACAGAGATACAGTTCTACAGTTAGCCCATTCCCACGTCCTAGGAGGACACCTGGCACGAGACAAGACTATTGACAGAATCATGCAGAGATTCTATTGGCCCCGGGTCACCCGGGATGTGGCCAGGTATTGTAGGACGTGTGATCAATGTCAACGTACAGCCCCACGGCCACACCTACGTAACCCTTGATTCCTCTCCCCATCATAGAGACTCCCTTTGAACGCATAGCTATGGACCTCGTAGGACCCCTCCCAAAATCTGCCAGAGGACACGAGTACATCCTAGTGGTTATAGATTACGCTACCAAGTTCCCGGAGGCCATACCCCTGCGTAACATGTCGTCAAAGGGAATTGCCAAGGAGTTATTCCTGATGTTCTCTCGTGTGGGCCTCCCCAAGACTATCTTGACTGATCAAGGAACCCGTTCATGTCCCGGTTGATGAAGGACTTGTGTCGGTTATATCAGGTTCAACAGATACGTACAAGCATATTCCACCCTCAAACAGACGGGTTGTGTGAACGCTTGAACAAAACGATAAAAAGCATGTTGAGAAGGGTGGTGTCCCGAGATGGGAAAAACTGGGACATGCTTCTCCCACACTTAATGTTTGCCCTGCGAGAAGTACCCCAGGCATCCACTGGATTCTCTCCGTTTGAATTGCTCTATGGCAGACCCTGTCGAGGAATCCTCGACTTAGCCAAGGAGACCTGGGAGACCCAACCATGCCCATTTCGATCCACAATAGAACACGTTACCCTGATGAGAGACCGCCTGTCAGCAGTGTGGCCCATAGTCAAGGAGCATATGGAGAAGGCCCAAAGGACCCAAGGCCGGGCCTATGATAAGTCTGCGACCCCCGTGAGTTCACCGTGGGAGAGAAAGTGATGGTGCTTGTGCCCACGGCCGAACATCGCTTGCTGGCGCAGTGGAGGGGCCCTACGAGGTAATGAAAAGGGTCTCACCGGTCAATTACCTCATCAGGCAACCTGACAGGAGGAAGAAGGTCCAAATCTATCACATAAACCTGCTGAAGACATACCATGGACGAGAGGAGGAGGTGGCTTTGATGGCCCTGGAGGGCAAAGGAAAAGAGGAGGCTCTACCACAGGTGCGCCGTGGCCAAACTCTCCTACCGGAGCAGTCAAGACAGCTAGACAAGCTGATTATGAACTTCGGTCGAATATTCTCTCCATTCCCAGGACAAACAGATGTCCTGTTCCACCATATCCACACTGAACCCGGCAAGAAGGTGCATATCCGCCCTTACAGGATTCCTGAGGCTCGCAGAGTCATCGCTAAGAAAGAGGTGAGGGAGATGTTGAGGATGGGCGTGATCGAGCCCTCAACGAGTGAGTGGTCCAGTCCCATAGTCCTGGTCCCCAAATCCGATGGTAGTATGAGACTCTGCAACGACTTTAGGGGCGTGAATGCCATCTCTACATTCGATGCGTATCCCATGCCCCGCGTGGATGAACTCTTGGAGCGCTTAGGAAAGGCCAAGTTCATCACTACCCTGGATTTGACGAAGGGATATTGGCAAGTGCCGGTGGCTCCGGAGGATCGCCCAAAGACTGCCTTCGCCACTCCAGAGGGGCTTTTCCAGTATGTGAGGATGCCCTTCGGACTGCACGGTGCCGCTGCAACCTTCCAACGCCTCATGGATGCCATTCTACGGCCCCATCAAGAGTATGCAGCGGCGTACATAGACGATGTGGTCATCCACAGCGAGGACTGGGATAGTCACCTCCTGCGATTACGGGCGGTGCTCGTGAGTTTGGAAGCCACAGGGTTGACAGCCAATCCAAATAAATGCTGCCTGGGTTTGTCCGAAGCGGAATACCTGGGGTACACCGTGGGGAATGGGAAAATACGCCCACAGGCAGAGAAGACCAGGGCAATTCGTGACTGGCCTCGACCCCGGACCAAGCGAGACGTTCGGGCCTTCTTAGGGATAACAGGATATTATCGCCGTTTTATCCCGGGATATGCAACCATTGCCAACCCCCTCACAAACCTCATCAGGAAAAACCTGCCAAACCAGGTAGAGTGGAAAGACGAGACGGAAGAGGCCTTTCAATTGTTAAAAGATGGCCTGTGTTCTGATCCCGTTCTACAGGCTCCGGACTTCTCACAAGAGTTCATTGTGCAGGTCGACGCCTCGGATACAGGGCTCGGGGCCGTACTAGCTCAGGGTAAAGGTGAAGCAGAGAAGCCGATTCTCTTCATTAGTAGGAAACTCAGCGATCGGGAACAGAGGTATGCGACCGTAGAGAAAGAGGCCTTAGCCATCAAGTGGGCCCTCGATTATCTCCGGTACTACCTACTGGGTCGGAGGTTTGCATTAGTTACTGACCATGCGCCCCTCACGTGGATGGCTGGTAAGAGAAACAATAACAACAGAATAGCCAGATGGTTTTTGTCTTTACAACCATTCTCTTTCCATGTCATCCACAGGGCCGGATCGAGGAACGGGAATGCAGACGCGCTGTCCCGACGCGACCAAGACGGTGCGTCTGGCGCCCGACCCTCCGGTTCGGTCCTGGGGGGGAAGGTATGTGGACGGACCACTAGAGGGCAGGCTGGGCTCATGGATAGTTGCCCAACAGAGCCTGGGAGACAAGGTAACCAGAGTCAATTAAGCACAGCTGACGGTACTAATGAGATACTCTCCTTCCCCTATAAAAGAGAGAATGGAACCAGAAGAGTGGGGGGGAAACTATCTCTGGAAGATGGCCACCGAGAGAGAGAAGCTGTGCTGAAAGAACCACTAAGACGGTGACAAAACCGTGATTTATGTTTGTTGTAGTTTAAAGATTATCCTATTGTGTTCTTGTTTCATCTGGAGAAGAAGATGTGTGTTTTTCCTTGGAAGATTTTTCATTGATTATGTTTGAATGTTTTTGTTGACAAAATACTCTCAATAGAGAACCGTGTTCAATCAGAAAAACCTTTTTCCTGACTCGTTTATTCCACCTTCCCGCTTTAGAGTGACGCCTAATTACTTGGTACGCTCACAATATATATCACACACACTTTTTTTTAGAATATACCTTTATTATTCCCCGCAAACCCTACCACTCCTCCCCCAATTGGAGTAAACTAATCAACAATAACACTTACGCTTCTACCTTCAGTTTATACATACTATACACATTTTCAGACAATCTATTTTACAATAGTTATATTTTGTTTGTTTTTAGTCCTGGCCTTCCTCCATTTCTGATGTCCATCCAGTTTGTAACTTTGCTATTTGACAACATTTCTGAACCTATATACATTTTACAGACCCCGTATGTTCTACATTTGTTACCTTGTTGTTATTAGTCCCACCCTTCAGCTCAATTCAACCCCTCCCATTTATCTCTTAACACCATCCATTTTGTATTTGTATTTGCCATATATTTTTCAACTGTGCTGTGATGCTTCACAAAAGTACTGAACCTTTCTATTCTCATAGCTTCTACAGATTGTAAATAAAAAAATAAAATTGCTAAAATAATTATTGATCCAATAATTTGAAAAGACTGACTTTTCAAATCACCCAGTATTGCTCTCTGCAGCGTTAGTTCTAGGTAAATGTTGCAATTCTTCCGCCATTCCTGGACCTGTGACCAAAAACGAGCTACATATGGACAGTACCAAAATAAAAGATCTAAGGACTCTGCCTCCTCGCAGCAAAATCTGCAGAGCTGGGAAGATTGTATCTCCCATATATATATATATATATATATGGGGATATATATAATATTCTATTGGTTGCAAGAATTTGGTATAATCATTTAAATTTTAAAATGTGAAGTTCCAGCGTCATTTTGCGTGTCAATTCATAGACCATGTGCCATGGAATCGGTATATCGAAAATGTCTTCCCAACTATTTTGCAATTTATATGGCACAGCTGTACTTTTTTTTTGTTCCTTAAATTAACCTATTTTTATTTATCACCATTTTCTTTAACTTTTGGTCTTTAATGCAGGGCCTGACAGACAAGTTCCTTACTTTTTCCCCCTTCCACTTGCCTCTTCCATTTTTGTGGTAATGCTGGTTGGTTGGTTGTAATTTTGGGTAGAGCAGACATTCCCATATGTCTGTGTTAGCTGCATGTGTGACATAACTCCACCAGTCCTATTTATGATATAATTACCAAAAACTATACCTTAAAAAAAAAAAAAAATGTATAAAAAAATACGTTGTTTCAAAAAAATCAATTAGTATATTTGAGTTTAACCACAATATTTGTTGTATTATTTGTTCAGTCTTTTCAGGTGGATTAAACAAAAATTGCAAAAAACTTTCTAAGGCTTGTTTAAAAAATAACAATATATTGGAGATTATTTCGTTTTCAAATAACCAAAAGTGAGCAGTTGTAATCTGAATAAAGGGAAAAAGGCCATTCTTGAACATGGGGTGAGACATTCTTACTAATTTACTAGAGAACCATTTCGGATTTAAGTATAACTTTTGTATGACTGATGCATTTAGTGAGAGGTCTAATGCTTTAATATTTAATCATTCCTGCCCTCTGAATTCACATTCACTATATAAATAGGCCCTTTTAATTTTGTCTGGCTTGCCATTCCAAATAAAATGGAAACTTTTTTGTTCATATAATTAAAAAAGCAGGTTAGGTGTAGGAAAAACCACAAGCAAATAGGTAAACTGTGATATGACTAAAGAGTTCATCAGGGCGATTTTTCCACAAATAAGTATTTTCCTTTCCATAGTAGCAAGATATTATCTATTTTTGCTAACTGTGTATAAAAATGTATTGGAGTGAGATCATTTCTTTCTTTCGGGATATGTCTACCGAGTATGTCCACATCCGCGTCAGACCCTTTTATTGGTAAACTACGCAGTAATGTAAAAGTTGATTTTTTTTAGTGATCCAATACGTAATATAGTAGACCTACCATAATTTGGTTTTAATCCAGAGGTTAGAAAAAATATCTAGATCCTCTGAGGCTGTGGAGGGATTCTAATTGTGGTTTTAAAAGAAACATGAATCAGTGTACAATGACACCTTTACTTTTAAGCCATGGATTTCTCATCCCTTAATATTATTGTTGGATCAAAATTTTTCAGCTAACATTTCAATGGTAATAATAAATAGATATGCCAATAGTGGACAACCTTGTTTTTCTCCTCTTGACGGTTTAAAACTTTGATGTAGCCATTATTTACTATTTTACACCTAGGGTTACTATATATAACTAACTCATTTTTTTTAAGAGGTTCTCCAAAATTGAAATATTGTAGGCATTTATATATAAACTCCAGTTATACTTTATCAAAAGCCTTTTCAAAGTCAGCGATGAAAACCAGGCTTGGTTTCTCTGATATTTCATAGTATTCTATTGTTTCCAGTACTGGTCTTATATTATCTCCAATGTATCATCAATGTAAAAAACCTGTCTGATTAGGATGAATATCTGACAATACCTTTTTAATTATATGCGCCAAGCATTTAGCTAGAATTTTTTCATCACAACACTGAAGTGTAAGAGGCCTCAATTTTTACTGGATTTTTATATGTACACCACTTGGATCCTGTTTCAGTAATAATGAAATCAGACCTTGTTGCGTGTCCGATAATCTACCGTTTATATAGGAGTTGTTAAAACATGCTAATAATGGTCCTCTGAGTATATAAAAAAAAGTCTGGTATACCTCCACTGGTATGCCATCCAGCCCTGGAGTTTTCCCGGACTGAAATCCTTTAATTGCATCATGATGTTCCTCCTCTGTAATTTGGCCTTCACATGAGTCTTTTTGTACAGATTAATTTTACATGATTAATTTTACATTATTAATAGGAAAGAAATCCATACAATTAGCTTCGGTTAGTGGAGATGGAAGAGACTGAAACGAAAACATATGCTTAAAGTATTTACTTCCTCTTTCAAAATATTGTTTCGGTGAATCATGAGTGACTCCATTTGTAATAAGTTTCAATAAAAAAAAAAACATTGGTCGAATTTCTGTTGAAGACTGAAAAATTATTTTGGTGCATTTTCCCCCATATTCCATCCAGTTCGCTTTATTTTTATAAAATATTACACTGGATCTCTTGAATAAGTTCCTTAATTTCTTTTACAGTTTTTGCCATCTGTCTGTACTGTTAGTCCTTCAATTTCCGTTGTTAATATGGACTCTTGACCTTTTGTTTTATAGATGAGTACTAAATTGCCAATATATTTTGTACAATATTGCCACTGTCTAGAATTGGTAAGGATCTAAGGTAACACTTCTCATAACTTCTTGATATAATATTTATTGATTGATTTATTATGTTACATGCATCACATTGTTTTCATTGAGTAAATACTAAGAAATACAGTAAATCAAGAATATGGTTAGAACATGATATTATGTCTTTGCGCAAGAAAGCTAAGTAATCAGGGGAATTATTGCATATTATCCAAAAATGGGCGCCAAACCCAATTCTGGTTAACCATATATGTGGTTAACACATCTAAAATCATGAGCAGAGGAGAACAGGGCAACAGGGTTACTATACATAACTTTAACTTTTTCAAAAAAAAATTGTATATATATATTTTTTAAAATCGGTTCTCCAAAATTGAAATATTCTAGGCATTTATATATAAACTCCAGTCGTACTTTATCAAAAGCCTTTTCAAAGTCAGCTATGAAAACCAGGCCCCGCAGCCTCTGCCTTCTCGTCCAGGCAATGTGTCAAGTTTTTGGCGACAAAAGCATGAAACTTGGTACACTTGTACAATTTGGTTCCTTGGTTCCTTCACATTTTCAGATACGGAGGCGTCGCAAAAACGCCTCTTGGCGGCCGCGGCAGCCATTTTCCATTCCGCCATAACCAAGTAATGTATTTTGCATCATATCTTCAGAATCAAACATGATAACACAGAATAGGTGATGTATACCCCCGTGTTTTGATGGTCAATGATTACAATGATACCATGCACATCATCACAAATGCCCCCTGGCTGCCGTGGAGGCCATTATGCTATTATGCCATTACTGGACAATGTATTTTCCATCATATCGTCTGAACCAAACATGATAACACAGGAAAGGTCTACCCTGTCATAACGTGACCTTTTTGGGTGAGGACCATAGCCCTCTCTCTCCCACCACAGGTTTGATGGTCATAAATACCTAAAACTCTTTACCCCCCTCAGCCAAAATGAAGGTTGAGAATCCCTTTGTTACCACAGAGAAAGACTGCAGTATGGTAACGTCAAAAGGTTGAATAATTTAACAGTATTTCTTTATTCCAATCAGTTGGAGTGGTCCATGGACACTTAAGGAACAGTCATGTCAAGTTTGTTTCATTTGGTGACCTCATGAAGGACAGGAGACACACATTACTGTTTCTTTGTCTGTATACACTTCTCAATTATGGGGTTTACATCTGAATGTTGTATAAAATAAATGATTCAGTATAGGAATACTTTTGAAAAGATGAAAAGTGATGTTAGCCTTCTAAATGAGTATGGGTTTTCATATAAAGTTTTAACTAGTCAGTGACCACACCCCGTGAGCACAGACATTTACATCGGCATCATGGAACGCCCCCTTTTCTACTCTAATATAAAAGCCACTTCCATTTTTTTTTTTACATTAGTCAAGATAACGCCGGGATGGGGTCGCCACATTTAAATGGCTACTACTCTCTAGAGACCAAAACATGCTGGTGTGAAGTGGTTTAAACTACAACTCTACAAAAGGACAAGACTAGAGAACGTGGAGATCATCCCCACGCTGAAATTGTGAAAATCTACAAACTAAAGACCAATTATTCGGGCTGCAGCTGTTTCAATACTTTAGTCTGGTAAACGCATCCAATCTAAGAACATCTCGAATGGAACTCTGACGTATCCATTATAACAACCTACAACCACGAAAGACCTTGGGACTTCTGGGGAACGCAACCAGAGACTCTCTGATGAACTATTATCCAGCAGACGGACCGGCAATCACAGAGAGGGCCAACAAAGGCATACACTTGTAAATATGTAAATTGCTATTTATTTTCTAATGAGCGGCTGTTCATGTTCAAAATAGTGCATGTTCATTTACATGAGTGTAGTTATGAACTGTATTACAGTGGTTCCACTGAGTTTCCCGCTCTTGAGCTTTCCCCACCGCTTTCCTTTGTCTACCAAGCCGTCATATCGGTTTCGTCCGCTAGGGACTTTTCCTTGTGTTATGTTAGTAACCAATGTATGACCTATTTTGTGTGCGTTTATGTAATTCTGTGATTGATATGAAATAAATAATTTAGCCAATTTGTATATTGCTGATTCATGATTTGATTCTAGAGTTCATGCAGATATCTAAGGGTTTGCGACATTCAGGAATGAGACTGATGAGGTAACAATACATTAATAGAAGACTGTAATCGATAAGATAATAAAATATCTGAAGAGTTATAGTCGGGAAATTGAAACTCTATAAACATTTTCCCGTGGTGCCCCGAATTCCTAGTTAATTACTATCTCGTGATTTGTTTAATTACGGAATAATTACACATAGAGAATTGATTTGATAATATTACAGTCTTCACATTTAATGACAGCAAAAGCTACGACTACCCCTATGTTTTGATGGTCAAGGATTACAATGGTGCCATGTACAACATCATAAATAGTTCAGATTATTATATAATGGTGAACTTTGTAAACCCTGTAAGTAACCTTGTGTAAATTCATGGAACACAAGGGCCTTTGATTTGTCTGGACCCAGGAACCTGGAGATTTCATGGGCACGTATGTGCTTGTCAGTCCCAAATATCAACCACCACTCCTAAAATTATATTTCAGAAGAGAAAGTGCTCCATTTTGGAGTTTTTTTTTTTTTTCCCCCAGTCAAGATAACATCAATCAAGTTCATTTTGAGATGTTCATTTAGAAAGGAACAAATTCTAAATTTTAAAAAGTATTACTATACTTACATATTTGCATGACACCCGAAGTCAACAGGATAAAAAAAATCAATAATCATATATTAAATAAGTATATAAAAGCACACTAAACAGACTAATCATGGAGAACACTAAACATGATGAGACTAGCCAGGGACGTGAACTAGACAGAAGATAAAAGCTAAGACAACAGAGAATCCAGGTAAGCCTGTGTGAAGAAGTGTGTTAGTGTGGACCTGAATATGTGCATGGATTGTGAGGTTGACATGGAGAGGGAGTTCCAGCGTTGGGGAGCTGCACTGCTAAAAGTCTGGTCTCACATGGAGCAGAGCCTGGTGCGAGGAAGGGTAAGGAGGCAAGTGTCAGAGGAGTGAAGTGAACAGGTGGGAGAGAAGGGGTGCAGGTGGTCAGTAAGGTATGTGGGCGCCAGTCCATTGAGTGCTTTGTAGGTGAGCATGAGCAATTTGAAGATGATCCTGTATTGAACTTGGAGATAGTGGAGTTTGAAGAGGGTGGGATGATGTAGTCCCCAAGGTCTCGCGTGTCGAGGACTCTCAACTGCATTTTTTACATGTTGAAGTCTGTCCAGTGTTTTGGTGGGGAGTCCGTAGTGAATGGCGCTGCAGTAGTCAAAGAGTGACAAAAACAAGTGTGAATGAGGGTTTCAGCGCCTCTACAATCTTTAAGGCCACCGACTGAAGCAAACTAAACCTGCATTTAAATGCTCACCTTGGCAGAGCAATTCAAAATAAAAATTTGTCAATAATATTTTCAGCAGAGATATTTGTCACTAGTGCTCATTATTCTTTATCTGGAGTTAATGTATTCTGCGTTTTGTGTTTGTTCCCAAAGGCTGTTCCATCTACAAGTGCAACCTTGGTTTCAGGGTGCAGGCTCACTTCCATTGTTTTTGCGAGTCTTTGTTTTTGAATAAGAATCAGTTCCTCCAACACTTGAATAAAAGCCATGGGACACAACCCACCAGGGGGAGAGGCAGGGACATCACACACTCAAGCCTTTTTGCTTGACATCATGGGAAAATCAAAATAAATCAGCTAAGACATCAGGAAAAAATGTGTAGACCTCCACAAGTCTGATTCATCCTTGGGAGCAATTTCCAAATGACTGAAGGTACCACGTTCATCTGTACAAACAATAGTACGCAAGTATGAACACCATGGGACCATGTAGCCGTCATACTGCTCAGGAAGGAGAAGCGTTCTGTCTCCTAGAGATGAACGTACAATGGTGCGAATAGTGCAAATCCATCCCAGAACAACAGCAAAGGACCTTGTGAAGATTTTTTGTGAAGAGTTGAAGCTCGCATCCGCTACAAGACCATGGTGCTTGCCTACGGAGCTGTGAGGGGAACGGCACCTCAGTACCTCCAGGCTCTGATCAGGCCCTACACCCAAACAAGGGCACTGCGTTCATCCACCTCTGGCCTGCTCGCCTCCCTACCACTGAGGAAGTACAGTTCCCGCGCAGCCCAGTCAAAACTGTTCGCTGCTCTGGCCCCCCAATGGTGGAACAAACTCCCTCACGACGCCAGGACAGCGGAGTCAATCACCACCTTCCGGAGACACCTGAAACCCCACCTCTTTCAGGAATACCTAGGATAGGATAAAGTAATCCTTCTCACCCCCTCCCCCCTTAAAAGATTTAGATGCACTATTGTAAAGTGGCTGTTCCACTGGATGTCTTAAGGTGAACGCACCAATTTGTAAGTCGCTCTGGATAAGAGCGTCTGCTAAATGACTTAAATGTAATGTAATGTAAATGAAGATGCTGGAGAAAACAAATGCAAAAGTTTCTATATCCACAGTAAAACGAGTCCTATATCAATATAACCTGAAAGGCCGCTCAGCAAGGAAGAAGCCACTGCTTCAAAGCCGCCATAAAAAAGCCAGACTACGGGTTGCAACTGCACATGGGGACAAAGATGGTACTTTTTGAAGAATTGTCCTCTGGTCTGATGAAACAAAAATGGAACTGTTTGGCCATAATGACCATTTATGTTTGGAGGAAAAGGGGGAACGCTTGCAAGCCGAAGAACGTCATCCCAACCACGAAGCACGGGGGTGGCAGCATCATGTTGTGGGGGTGCTTTGCTGCAGGAGGGTCTGGTGCACTTCACAAAATAGATGGCATAATAAGAAAGTAAAATTATATGGATATATTGAAGCAACATCTCAAGACATCAATCAGGAAGTTAAAGCTTGGTTGCAAATGTGTCTTCCAAATGGACAATGACACCAAGCATACTTCCAAAGTTGTGGAAAAATGGCTTAAGGACAACAAAGTCAAGGTATTGGAGTGGCCATCACAAAGCTCTGACCTCAATCCCATAGAAAATGTGTGGGCAGAACTGAAAAAGTGTGTGCGAGCAAGGAGGCCTTACAAACCTAACTAAGTTTCACCAGCTCTGTCAGGAGGAATGGGCCAAAATTCCCCCAACTTATTGTGGGAAGCTTGTGGAAGGCTACCCGAAACGTTTGACCCAAGTTAAACAATTTAAAGGCAAAGCTACCAAATACTAATTGAGTGTATGTCAACTTCTGACCCACCGGGAATTTAATGAAAGAAATAAAAGCTGAAATAAATCACTCTACTATTATTCTGACATTTCACATTCTTAAAATAAAGTGGCCTAAGACAATTAATTTTTACTAGGATTAAATGTCAGGAATTGTGAAAAACTGAGTTGAAATGTATTTGGCTAAGGTGTATGTAAACTTCCGACTTCAACTGTAAAAACTAGCAAACGGTAGTACGCCCCAAAGGCAACATGAAATAAACTGGAAAAATCTGTCCAAGCATGTATTAAGTAAGTACTCAGGATTTCACAGTTGGGATGTCACTTTAACTTCAAACCTGCCCAGCCAGTTCCTGGATCCAACGAAGGAAAATTGATTATTTGCTGTTGTCAAAACAATGCACGGTTCAAGTGTGCCTTTTCACATACAGAGAAAGGAGGAGGCACATGAAGTGTTCTGTGAGTCACTTCAATGCCCGTCTAACCATGAACTAGCACAACAATCAAGTGTTATTTTCTTTCAAATAGTTAGTGGCCTATTGTACATTACAGTGGAAAGTGAAAACATGATGGAAGATGTTTTGTCGGAGATGGTAGAAAATAAATGGTTTGGAGAAAAAAATGTCTGAGTGTCTGAAGCTCAATAAGAACAACAATAACAAGCCTATATACAGGGGGCACCGGTACCAAGTCAGGGTGCAGGGGTACAGGCTAGTTGAGGTAATCTGTACTTGTAGGTGGGGGCGAAGTGACTATGCATAGGTAACAAACAAACAGCGAGTAATAGCAGTGTGCAAGGGGGAGGGGGGGGGGGGGGGGTCAATGTAAATTGTCCGGTGGCGATTTTTATGAATTGTTCAGCAGTCTAATGGCTTGGGGGTAGAAGCTGTTGAGGAGCCTTTTGGTCCTAGACGGCAAGCGCTCCGGTACCGCTTGCTGTGTGGTAGCATAGAAAACAGTCTATAACTTGGGTCTCTGACAATTTTTAGGGCTTTCCTCTGACACCGCCTATTATATAGGTCCTGGATGGCAGGAAGCTTGGCCCCAGTGATGTACTGGGCCGTTTGCACTACCCTCTGTAGCACCTTACGGTCAGATGCCGAGCAGTTGCCATAACAGGAGGTGATGCAACCGGTCAGGATGCTCTCGATGGTGCAGCTGTAGAACATTTTGAGGATCTGGGGGCCCATGCCAAATCTTTTCAGTCTCATGAGGGGGGAAAGGGTTTTGTCGTGCCCTCTTCACAACTGTCTTGGTATGTTTGGACCATGATAGTTAGTTGGTGATGTGGACACCAAGGAACTTGAAACTCTCGACTCGCTCTACTACAGCCCCGTCGATGTTAATAGGGGCCTGTTCGGCATGCCTTTTCCTGTAGTCCACGATCAGCTCCTTTGTCCTGCTCACATTGAGAGAGAGGTTGTAGTCCTGGCACCACACTGCCAGTTCTCTGACCTCCTCCCTATAGGCCATCTCATTGTTGTCGGTGATCAGGCCACTGTTGTGTCGTCAGCAAACTTAATGATGGTGTTGGAGTCGTGTTTGGCCACGCAGTCGTGGGTGAACAGGGAGTACAGGACCACTGAGGGGCCCCACTTTTGAGGATCAGCGTGGCGGACGTGTTGTTGCCTACTCTAACCACCTGGGGGCGGCCCGTCAGGAAGTCCAGGATCCAGTTGCAAAGGGAGGTGTTTAGTCCCACTGTCCTTAGCTTAGAGATGAGCTTCGTGGGCACTATGGTGTTGAACGCTGAACTGTAGTTGAACAGCATTCTCACATAGGTGTTCCTTTTGTCCAGGTGAGAAAGAGCGGTGTGGAGTGCGATTGAGATTGCATCATCTGTGGATCTGTTGGGGCGGTATGCAAATTGGAGTGGGCCTAGGGTGTCCGGGAGGATGCTGCTGATGTGAGCCATGGCCGGCCTTTCAAAGCACTTCATGGCTACCAACGTGAATGCCACGGGGCGGTAATCATTTAGGCAGGTTACCTTCGCTTCCTTGGGCACAGGGACTATGGTGGTCTGCTAGTAGGTATTAAAGACTCCGTCAGGGAGAGGTTGAAAATGTCAGTGAAGACACTTGCCAGTTGGTCCGTGCATGCTTTTGAGTAATGGTAATCCATCTGGCCCAGCGGCTTTGTGAATATTTAAAGGTTTTGTTCACATCGGCTACCGAGAGCGTTTTCACACAGCCATCCAGAACAGCTGGTGCTCTCGTGCATGCTTCAGTGTTGCTTTCCTCAAAGTGAGCATAAAAGGTATTTAGCTCGTCTGGTAGGCTCGCGTCACTGGGCAGCTCGCATCTGGGTTTCCCTTTGTGGTCCGCAATAGTTTTCAAGCCCTGCCAGATCCGACGAGCGTGAGAGCCGGTGTAGTAGGATTCAATATTCATCTTGTGTTGTTGCTTTGCTTGTTTGATGGTTCGTCTGAGGGCATAGCGGGATTTTTTACAAGTGTCCTGATTAGTCTCCCGCTCCTTGAAAGTGACAGCTTTAGCCTTTAGCTCAATGCGCTTGTTGTCTGTAATCCATGGCTTCTGGTTGGGATATGTACATACAGTCACTGTGGGGACGATGTCATCGATGCACTTATTGATGAAGCCGATGACTGAGGTGGTGTATTCCTCAATGCCATTGGATGGAACATATTCCAGTCTGTGCAAGCAAAACAGTCCTGTAATGTAGTATCCATGTCATCTGACCACTTGCTTATTGAGCGAGTCACTGGTATTTCCTTAGAATTGTGGTCTGATTTGCCAAATGGAGGGCGGGGGAGAGCTTTGTATGCATCTCTGTGTGTGGAGTAAAGATGGTCTAGGATTTTTTTTCCCCTGGTTGCACATGTGACATGCTGGTAAAAATTTGGTAAAACTGATTTAATCCCGCCTGCATTAATTAAAGTCCCTGGCCACTAGGAGCGCCGCTTCTGGGTGAGCATTTTCTTGTTTGCTTATGGCCTTATAGCATTGGTTGAGAGCGATCTTAGTGGCAGCTTCGCTTTGTGGTGGTGAATAGACGGCTACGAATAATACAGATGAGAACTCTCTTGGTAGATAGTGTGGTCGACAGCTTATCATAAGGTACTCTACCTCAGGCGAGCAATACCTCGAGACTTCTATTAAACATCGTGCACTAGCTGTTCTTGACAAAAAAGACACACACCCACACCCCTCGTCTTACCAGACGTAGTGTCTCTGTTCTGCTGGTGCATAAAAAATCTAGCCAGCTCTATATTGTCTGTTTCTTCGTTCTTTGCACGTTAGCAAGGAGAATGGAAGGCATTGGGAGTTTACTCGCTCGCCTCCGGCTTCTCAGAAGGATCCCTGATCTGCGTCCCTTTTTCCGGCGTCTTTTCTTCACGCAAAAAGCGTGGATATGGGCCTGTTCCAGTGAAAGCAGGATATCCTTCTCTTCGGACTCGTTAAAGGAAAAAGTTTATTCAAGTCCGCGGTGAGTAATTACTTTTCTGATGTCCAGAAGTTATTTTGGGTCATAAGAGATGGTAGCAGCAAAATTATGTACAAAAATAAGTTACACAAAACGCAAATTATTATATATTTTTTTAAATTGCACAATTGGTTGGGAGAACGTAAAACATCAGCCATGTTCTTCGGTGCCATCTTCATATTTTTTTAAATTGCTACAAAAACACAACAGGGAAGACTGTAATATTTACTGTTTACTCTTGTATAAATACTGTAGTGAAAAAAAAACAGTAGTATATAGTATAGTAATTAGTATTTTTGTGGATTGTTGTATACTGTAGTCATTTTGCGGACTGTAATATACTGTAGTATTTACTGTCATTGCCGAAGTATTTACTCGTGTTTTTGTTTTTATTATCTTTGACATAAAAGTGGCTTTCTCCTTGAGGAAACCTACTGAAGAAATACTAAAAGAGCACATTTCACAGACCTGTAGGTAGGACTGGGGTCTGAACAGATTTTGTATAACCTGTATGGAACAATATGGTCTATATTCGGCATGTAGGTTTCTCACTTATGGGTGGAACCGAGTGGGATATGGGGAGGGTATATGCAAATTAAATACTGTAGTATTTACTATAGTAAAAAAAAGTGTTGTGTTTTTGCAGACATTATTGTTCTATTTACTGCAGTGTTTTTTTGGCGAATAATACTATAGCATTCTACAGTATACTACAATATTTTATAGTACGTAATACACATGATTGAGGGATACTACTGTGTGTATACTAAAGTTTACTATAGAAGTCTATTCTAAGTGTGGGCGGCAGGTAGCCTAATGTTTAGAGCGTTGGGCCAGTAACCAAAAGGTTGCTGGATCGAATCCCCGAACCGACAAGGTAAAAATATGTTGCTCTGCACCTGAACAAGGCAGTCAACCCACTGTTCCCCGGTAGGCTGTCATTGTAAATAAGAATGTGTTCTTAAATGGACTTGCCTAGTTAAATAAAAGGTTAAATAAAAATAAATACAATATTTTAAAAAGGTACTGTACAGTAAACTGTAGTATTTTTTCATGTGGGCAGACACCTGTCTCCATGCTTCACTTCAAGGAGCTTTGTGACAACACATGCAACTTATCTTGTGCTTCATGTGGACACTATCCTCCTATTGTGATTATGGATCTTGGCTGATTAGTCATTAAGATATTAAATAACTTAAAATTGTCTGTTAAATTCAGTGCACCAGAATGTCCCATTTAAGTTTGAAATCTCTATTTCCTGTTTTAAGTATGTGTGTGTCTCTCTCTCTTTCTGTCAGGTGGTAGGCTTTGGAGAGGAGAACAACCAGGCAGAGCAGCTGTGGCCCCAACCCCAGCCCTACAGAGGGGGAAAGAGGACTAAGGCCCCTAAGACCTCCACTTTATCCTACAGAGTAGTGTCCAAGCTGACCTTCCCACCTCGCCCATGCTGGCCAACGTTCATTGACGACATCCACGCATTCTCCTCCTCCCTCACCCTCTACCCCTACCACAAAATCCTCAAGATTGGTTCCGTACATTGGTTCCGCATAGCAGGAGGCAATTAGTCAGCCAGGCCGGAACGCAGTGCAGTGGTGTCTTCAGGAGCTAAACTCATCTCTGCCCCGTCTCCTTTCTCCACGGCCAAAACTATATTGTTTGAGAGCGCTTTGGTTTGTCCTTTTGTTCTCACCCGTCCCTGATTGATTGAATAGCATGAATAATCTTTGCTGTGAATGGTAAGGGAAGAGAAGAGAAGAGGGATTCTATCATCGCTATCATGTATCTTCATTATTTTTGTTGAAGAAGCATTGAGTGTATTTTAAAAATGGACATTAGGGTTAACAAAAAGACATGTTCATACTAAGATTTTGTGGATCGAAAAAGTGAGGTTTGTTTGTCATAGCGGTAAGATACATTATTGATACAGTGTCAGTATGTGACAGATTTCTGATTAGTTTTTTAGGTATTGTTGTAACTTTGATTCTGTTTTAGAGAGGCAAAAGGGAAAACCTCGCAGTTACTGAAGGTTTAACATTTCAGCCCTACTGCTGCCTTTAAAACCACTAGACTGGCATGTTTATAGCTATAACCTGTTATCATCATCATCTTTAAGTGTAAATATTTACTTGTGCAGAAACTGGTATCAGGCTTATTTTTCTCATATGAACCCAATTGTCTACACTGCAAGAGAAATACAATTGCTAAAATTGTCATGGCATATCATACCACTGTTCTACATGATTAATAACGGAATGTCCTCATCAATTTATCAAGAATTATGATACGTTTCCACTGAGTTCATTTTAATGTGTTTGTTTTTGTCATTTTCAGTACCTCAAACGGATTATTTCGGACATACACATCATTGTAAGTTTTCTATACATACATTTTGGAAAAATGTATTGCTTAAATATACGTGATTGTGATCAAACGCGATGGTGTCCTGAGATAATCGGTGTTTTTTCTATGAATTTGTTTTCTACTTCTGTAGTCATAAAATAACGAATTCAGGGAAAGAAAATAGATGTAGAATCATCCTTAATCCCTACCACATACAAGTAGATGGCGATAGTACTGGTTTTGTTGACAGGCTAGTTTTAGTCACAGGTCATACTTTAGGGCTGCAGCTGGATAGTATTGAAATGTTCAGGGCCCCAAATTGTACAAGTGTTGCAAATTATATGCTTTGTGAAAAAGTGAAAATAATTTTCATACATCGCCGGGATTATTCTGCTAAATGTACCTCTTGCCATTCCTCTGTATGCGTCGACGAGCTTGACACTTCTGGGACTGGTGTAGACGCGCTCTCGCATTGTCCTCTCTGCGCGCTCCCGTGACACCTTCAGTTCCAGAAGCTGTAGTTTCCTCCTTAATGTCCTGTTTTCTTTCTGGCTTTGAGTTATTTCCAAACGAAACACTGCATAGTCGTCGTCTACGAGTTTGCAGACCTCTGCCACGGCTGCATTCGCTAACACCTCCATAATTGAGGCTATTTGAGTGTGAAAAACCATATCGTTAGCCATTGTTAGTTAACCCTTAGCAGCTAGTAAGCGTTACCTAGATAACATTTAACAACCAAGTCCTGTTTCCAACGCGAATTAAAGACTACACTGGGTAAGTATGTGATGCTGTGCAGTTAAACGAGTCATATTTAGAGTTCCATGGTGTCAAAAACCGTATAAATAACAAAAATAAAAACTGTAACGTGGAAATCTCCTTGGTCACAGTTTACTTCCGTTTACACGGAGGTGAAAGGATGTTGTAGCTCAGGGGTGTGGTTAAATGAAAAGCGTTTGCGCGATGTTCTTTTAAATACGGTACTGCTTGTGACATTACACATTCATCAGTATATATTTCAAGATCAGAGCAGACTTGAGGCTTAGGAGATCTGATTCATCAGCTAACATCACTTTTGGGGAATTCTGAAGCATTTATGTAATCAAAACGTTCACAAAGGATTCATAAAGGTTATGTTACCTGACAGATGATATCTCATAGAACAAAACGTAAAATATATCCTAAACTTGTCTTAACCTCAGACCTTATTTTCACCAGAGTGACATGCTCTGTTCATCATGGATACTGTGGTGTTTGTATCATAGGAACAGGAGGGTCTATCTCTATCAGGCCCTGCTCCATCCCTGCACTGAGACTGTGAAGAGAAGGGTCTGGGCTGCAGACTGGATCCCTGACTGGAGCCTCTGTCCTGGTGGTCATCAGAGAGACCGAGGTTGTTCAGTCCACCTGTCGACTGGTTGTGTTCTGTGTGGTGGTTGTGGTGGAGTCTCTGTCCCTCACGGTTGGGTCCTGGTTCCGATTCCGGAAGGAAGACCGACGGCTCCTGATCCAAGGTGGCTGGGTTTGTGACCTCAGAGGTCCAATCTCTCCCACCAGTAACACTAGATATCAGCAGGTCCTGATGGACTGCAAACTGTAAACACAAATTGTACAGGAAAGCATAAAGGTTTATATTAGAAACATGAAACATGATATTATTAAATGTTAACCACAGTCAAGCCCATCTCTAACACTGTGATTCAAGTACCTAACAATATGGAGTATGGAGCCATTGGAGTTTAATAAAGAAACATGTCCATATGTGTTGATTTAAGAATGAAGTATAATGTTTTGGTTCGACTGAGAGAAGGGAAACTCAGTCCCTAAAATTATGAACAACAAAAAAGAATGTTGATTTTGTATTTAATTTCAACAAAATGGTTACACTCACATAACATGAAGTACAGTACTTTTATTGCACAAAATTATATGTGACAAAAATAACTTTTGTCACTATTGTAACACTTTACCTTTTCTGTAAATCTGGTACCCTCGCTTTGATAAAATGTATTTTAGAATACTTTGGATAAGGTTCAACATTACATTACACACAGCTTCACTAATTCATGTCAAGTAAACATGAATTAAGGCACTATCATCTCATTATAAAACACCAGCATCAAACAGGACAAGGTTGACTCTTCATCAGTGAATTATTTTTACAGACACCATCACACCAACCATCACCATATCATCTACTCTGTCTCATCATACTCATTCTTTCCTCAATTCACCTCATCCAGTTCTATATACATCCAAAACCAACAGAATTAACTACAAACTAACTAGTACTACATTACATGTCACTATACTCTGTACATGGGCCTTGTGCATTTTCTGCTGGTGTATCCGGAGGTAGCTCCTCTCTGAGAACCTCTTCCCTCAGTGAGTACAAGTAAACAACCTCTCTCCTGTGTGGACCTTCGGGGGCATCGTCACCTGATGTTGAACCTCTTCCCACACTGGGGCCAGCTGTAGGATTTCCCCTCTGTGTGGACCCTCTGGTGCCTCTTCAGGTTGGACAAGTGGGAGAAACTGACCTGGCACAGGTGGCAGCCAATTGATTTCTTCCCCATGTGCATCCTCCAACAGTTTGAGAAAATTGAACACGGGAAGCGCTTCTCTTTGGTGCTGCCACCTTCACTGATTCCGCCTCTACTACTGTTATTTGTCAAAGGGCTTGTGTAGCTACTTAGCGTTGAGGCACTGGCATTATCTGAGGTCTGGTTTAACATTAGGAGTATGTGAGGATGATGAAGGACAGGGAGTGTCTGTGTTGTCACAGGGTCCATGTTCCAGTTAATAGATCCTATAGAAGACAGCACCTGTTATGGGTTAAAACCTCTTCCTGCAGATGGTTGGCGGGAGGCTAAGATGCGTCGGCCATCTTTTGTCTACTCAGCAGGTCAATGTTCTCTGGTCCATCTTCTATTGTCTCATCTTTGACCAGCAGCAGATCAGGCTTCCCATCCTGCATGTCTTCTGACTGTAAGAGATACAGCGTGAGAGGATGTTGAATCAAGACATCTGATATGAGCACCCTGCTTTGGAGCATCTTCTGATTGGGCAATGAGGGATTGCTATGAGTACAATGCAAACATGTTAGTTGATTTGATACTATTCAAACATGTTAGTTGATTTGATTACTTGACACTTTAATGGTTTGATAATTCAAAGACATGGTACCACACTTAATGCAAAATGATTCAAGACCTGGGACTGTATCCAAAAAGTGTCTCTGAGTAGAAGTCCTGATTGAAGACCAGGTCTCCACCTGTCTAGATGATCAAAAAACAAATAAAGCAACACCTTATGGCATGACGCCTACCTCATGTGACCTACTTGTTGTGTGTATGTACTGATAGATGCACACACATACATTACATGTTAATGTTTTTAAATGTATGTAAATTGTAGTCTTTTTTGTTATGGGCTCCCGAGTGGCGCAGCGGTCTAAGGCACTGCATCTCCGTGCTTGAGGCGTCACTACAGACATCCTGGTTCGATTCCAGGCTGTATCACAACCGGCCGTGATTGGGAGTCCCATAGTTTTGGGGCACTCCTGAGAGTTCCTCAAGTACACCAGTTGAAAACCACTGCTATGGACTACAAGGCAGGGGAACCCTAACCATATTTTCATCCCTGTTCTACGGGAGAACATGGTTCCAGGGCTCACTGTGAAACCCTCTCAGCCCTTTTTAGGTTCTGAGATGTGTTTTTCCTCTACATGGCAAAGATAACTTGGTACTGTTATGGAGAACCCTCTCCATTTAACTAGAGATCAGTCAGTATAATAATGATTTACTTTACTTTCTAGGTCTTAGAGAAGAAGGGGGATGGGACAGCACCCTCACCAAGGCGCCAGAGCCCCAAACAGCTATCTGGTACACTCTAATCCACATAGCTTCAGATTTTCCTCGTTCCGAATTTACTGCGATTGGTTCACGCAACCGGGCCTCTGCCTACCCATTTTACAGGAGTTAGCATACCAAATGTATGTGGACACCTGCTCGTAGAACATCTCATTCCAAAATCATGGGCATTAATATGGAGTTGGTCCACCTTTGCTGCTATAACAGCCTCCACTCTTCTTGGAAGGCTTTCCACTACATGTTAGAACATTGCAGTGGGAACTTGCTTCCATTCAGTCACTGGAGCATTAGGGAGGTTGGGCACTGATGTTGACCGATTAGGCCTGGCTTGCAGTCGGCGTTCCAATTCATCCCAAAGTTGTTCAATGGGGTTCAGGTTAGGGCTCTGTGCAGGCCAGTCAAGTTCTTCCACACACATCCAACAAACCGAGATGAATTTGTCTGACTTTCCACTGCTCCAGAGTCTAATGGCGCCCATCTTTACACCACTCCAGCTGACGCTTGGCATTGCGCATGGTGATCTTAAGCTTGTGTGCGGCTGCTCAGCCATGGAAACCTATTTAATGAAGCTCCTGACAAACAGTTATTGTGCTGACGTTGCTTCCAAAGGTCGTTTGGAACTCGGTATTGAGTGTTGCAACCGAGGACAGACATGCTACGGCCATTAACAGTCGGCAGTCCCGTTTTGTGAGCTTGTGTGGCCTACCACTTTGCGGCTGAGCCGTTGTTTATCCTAGACATTTACACTTCACAATAAAAGCACTTCAAATTGGCCGGGCAGCTCTAGCAGGGCAGAAATTTGACGAACTGACTGAAAGCCACTGAGCTCTTCAGTAAGGCCATTCTACTGTCAATGTTTGTCTATGGAGATTGCATGGCGGTGTGCTCGATTTTATACACCTGTCAGCAACAAGTATTGCTGAAATAGACAAATCGACCAATATGAAGAGGTGTCTACATACACTATATATGCAAAAGTATCTTCGCTCTTGACAACCCTCCTCCATGGAGCAGGGCCAAGACATACCAGTTACTAATGTTGGATCCTGTGTTTTACAATATAGCCATTACCATATATATGATTGAATATTATTTGCTGTTGGCTTGTGTGGATGTATGTATGTGTTATGCAACATAGCTGACTTGAAACATTGTTAAAAGCTTCAGGGCCATGGGCCTTTCTCATGATGGAAAAAAGACAGGAACTGTACAATGAGTTAGGGGTGGCACATTCAGAGCGTGGTGTTGCGAGAACAAGCGATCTTTTGTTAGATAACAGGAGCCAGGTGCGAGATAACAGTATGGAGCATGAGAGCCTGGATGTTCTTCACATCTATCAACAGAAGCGCCAAGAGGCGGGGACCCGCCTGAGCGCCTGCAATAGGCTGAGCAGATTTAAACCACGCCCAGTCTCTACTGTGATAGGCCAACAGACGTGTTGGAACTGTCTATCACAGTATAAAGAATACTGTTTTACATACGTCTTGTCAGTTCTCTGTTCTGCCCTGCGTGGTATTACAGTGAGCCCGTATATACGAAAGTTGCATTTGCCATTTATTACTTAGCTAATAAAAAATACATCGTAAAAAATCGGTGACTCATTGTTATATTTATCCTGATACCAGATTTGAATTTACGCAACCCTAACACTAAGCAGTCGTTTCCTTTTTCCTCCGGCAATACTGCCTGACGTCTTAGGTCAGCCGCTGGCTGCTCTGTCCCGAGAAAGCCTGCTTCCCGCATCTATCTGGACTGACTTGCTGCAGCCTGGTAGAAGCAATGACCCTGTGAGGGCCCTGGGAGACCCCATACCGGTGACCACGCCATCTGGGGTAAGAGCTGACACACCCATGAAAATAGGGTGATGTCGTATGCTTTTCCTCTTATGTTGCCTACCCTCCTTTTCCCATATAAACGGAGCAAGGTAATAGTGCCTCCCCCTCATCTTCGAGCCCCTCGATGACCAGTGACTTTCCAGTCGGGAGCTACACCCTGCTCACGACCAGTCCTGGCAGCTATCGTCATTCAGGGTTTTTACCAAAGAGATCAAAGCAATTTTCTTACCTCACCCAGATGCTTTAGCCCTCAGGGCATAGCCAGTAATAAAATGTTTAAAAAGGAAGTAAGGGCCAGCGACTTGGAAGAGAGTGCACACTCTCTGTTTTACAGTTGTTGAGTTTAGTGGTATGACTATCTATTTAGTGGTATGACTAAACAGATTGTTCCTTCCTACACTGTTTCCCATGGTCTTATGTTCCCTGCAGGACTTTTCTGGATGGAGAGATGGTTTGTTAAGGTCCTCTAGTCGCTTTTATCGGCTTGCCAAGGTACGAACAGTAATAGAGTTTATCCGTAACTGTTATGTCGTTTCTAGGGGGGCACGTTGCTAACTTAGTCATCCTGGGACATGTCTATTGTGTTTAAGATACTTTGTGGTGTCCTTAAGTGAGTGTATGGACTGTGCTCTACCAGACACTGTTTGCACCTGTATAATGCCCAGGGTCTTTCAGGTTAATGTACTTAACCCCATCCTTTGGCCCAGGTCGACATTTTCTCATTGTCGACAGCTTGGAGCCTATGGCTTTTCGCCTGTCACCTTCCCCAGAAGGGTGTCCCCATCATTGTCCAGTATGCGCATTGCACATCTACTTGGATTGAACGAGAGCTCATTCTAGGGTGTTGTGCTTTTCGCTCATTGGGCTGCCACCCGCGAAAGGACTTTCTCTCTTCAACGGTATCCTGCCGGGACTATTATATTGATTTATAATGGTGAGGGTGACAGTCATTTTGTTGGTGCTTACTCCCTTAGTTTCAGAGCCTCTGAGGGTTGCTGATGTTAAGACTACCCTGGCTAGGCCTCCCGAGTGGTGCAATGGTCTAAGCCACTGAATCACAGTGCTAGCTGTGCCACTAGAGATTCTGGGTTCAAGTCCAGGCTATGTCACAGCCGGCCGCGACCGAGAGACCCATAGGGCGGCGCACAATTGGGAGGGTTTGGCCGGCAGGGATGTTCTTGTCCCATCGCACACTAGCAACTCCTGTGGCGGGCAGGGCACAGTGCACACTGACACGGTCGCCAGGTGTACAGTGTTTCCTCCGACACATTGGTGCGGCTGGCTTCCGGGTTAAGTGGGCATTGTGTCAAGAAGCAGTGCGGCTTGGTTGGGTTGTTTCGGAGGATGCACAGCTCTCGTCTTTCCCGAGTCCATACGGGAGTGGCAGCGATGAGACAAGACTGTAACTACCAATTGGATACCACGAAATTGGGGAGAAAAAGGGGTAAAAAAAAACAAACAAGCATTTGAAAGACCTTAAGGTTACTTTCATAACCCTGCTTCCCTGATAATATGAGTGAGATGTAATATCGCATTTCCCTGCTCGCAAAGGCGGAAGAGAAGCATGCTTGTGAATGGGTGGAAGAATGGCTCCTTATAAAGGAGGTTAGGACCTCACCTCATTCGCAACTATACCTGTCTGTCTCCAACAGACACTTTTGATAGGTCCTTCCAAGAGTATTGGTGATCCTGACGAATCCCCATATGTGATATCGAAACAAGTATTTGAAAGAGAACCGGGTTTATGAAAGTAACCTTAAGTTATAACACTTTGTCGGTGTATGCATAATAGGGCGAGGTCAGATGTGATGTGTAATGGGAATTTTAATGTTTGTGCTTTTCTTATAACACATTTCTGTATTCTATTCATGTGCTGTTCTATAAACCAATTTCTGTGCTCATGCAAGTGGTTGACTGAACAATTCCTCCTCTTATCAGGAGCTGCAATTTGGCAGTACGCCCAGACCTTGTTTTGAGAACAAACTAAAGATGTCTCAGCATAGAGAGGAGAAGCTTCGTGAGGTATTGGTCTGTCACGTTATGAAACAGTAATGATTAATTAATTATGCTAAAATAACTTGTCTGTGTATGTAAGGCAACTGCTGGGTCTGCCCAGGGAGAGCTCCTGATTGACATGTGTACTGTGGTTCACTGAGTTGGTTGAAACCTCTCCAGCACTGACAGTAAACAATGATTCATTTGATTGTCCCTGTGTAAGAATTTTTCCACAAAAGATGTATATTAAACCGTCTCAATGAGTCTTAGAATGAAAAGTTCCATTTTGTGTTTATTTAACATAAACAAGTTAAATACAACATATGAAAACAACACAAAACTCCATAAACTGCATAAATTCTCATTAAAAGTGTCTTGGGAAAAAAATAAGTAGTTGAGTAATGAAATAGGCATTTGAGAACATCATAAAGCCTTCACAGTACAACCACAATATGTAACAGACTGGGGACCAGCTCCCCGTCATCCAGGACCTCTGTATCAGGCGGTGTCAAAAGAAGGCCCAAAATATGAAAGATGGTGCCGTACTGTATTGTATGGTTGCCATCTTGCAAGCTCCAACTTCATTTTGCTATTTTGTGATTCTTTTGGCGTTAATCGTTACATTTTTGCACTAAATGTATTCACTATCATTTCTTATGATTGACAAGAACTTCTGAACATCAGATTGGCAGTTATTAACCTCAATTCCGGACTTCGACTCATCTGCCCAGGGTTCTTTGTGTACCTAAGACACAATCTTCGGGCTAGAGGGATGAGAGCGGGCGAAGGAAAAACCGGCCACCACTTCCTTCGATTCTATTGGCCAGTCACTTGATAATAAGATGGATGACCTCCGATCATGGATTTGCTACCAACGAAACTCTCGTAACTGCAATATTCTCTTTTTCTGAAACATGGCTTTCAGACAAGATATTCCCCCTACCCAACTTCTATCAACACTTGTCCTTTGCCACTCGTGGCGATAAAGTCCTAGACCACTGTTACTCAACCCACAAGCAAGCATACAAGGCCCTCCCTCGTCTCCCCTTCTGCAAATCAGATGATAACTCTACACTCCTGCTCCTGCTTCCTGTTTACAAACAGAAGCTCAAACAGGAAGTACCTGTGATGCGCTCTGTAGATTTTCCCGGTCAGAGGAATAAGGCAACCCCACAGAGTTACACACACTAAATAACTTATTTCCAGAGGACATATGAGATGGATGTGCTTTTCTGTCCCTGCAATACATCAGTCTTGTCCACTTGAAGAGAGACTAAGAAGGCTCTGACCTGAGCAGGCAGAAGGACTGTCAGGTGTCCTGCCCCCTAGCAACCTATTGGTGGCCTGGTAGCAGAGGTCACTGGGAGTTTGGGGGAGACAGTTTATGATCCCCAAGTCTCTCTGGCACAGTCTGGGGGATGGGTTGGAGTTAGAAAACTCACAGGAAGGGAATTCTGTAACAGCCACCAATAAATATGGGTAACATATTTACAGAAAGAAGGATTGACAAGTAGTGTCAACAAAGTCAGCTGGGAGCCCTCCTCGACCAGCTATGTTCCGCCACCCCCATGTCGCCCTCTGTCAGTGGCAAGTAAGGAGTGCTTACTTAGCCACACAAGGAGACTATATGACTGTAGTGTCGCTTTAATGACTTGTGATTGGCCAACAAGCTACATCCGCCACTCTGCATAGGCTATTCCAGTTGAGCAGTATTATTAACTTTTTATCCACAATCTCTGCCCATCGCAGTTATAATCGACTGTGAAGCCATTAGGCCTATATATTCGTTTGGGTTCACAGTGCGGACCGAACCGAGGTGTACGAATACAATACCATTACAGCCCCACTGGATTGTAATCGCTGCCGTTTTACGGGCTCCTGACCAATTCAGCTATTTTGTGTTTTTCTTTGAGCTGATCTTACCTTTTTTAGTACATAATGTTTCCGCCATTATTTCCTATGATCTAAAATAGTTTTCTGGGCATCAGAACAGCGATCACTAACCTTGATTTTGATGAAGATTTCTACTTCAATGAGTCGGCGGCGCGGGACATATTGCTTACACCTGACCTGGCCATAATCCCAGAGATTTAGAGGAGAAAGAGGCGGCGGCGTAAGCCAGGCTGACTTGCGGGCACCCTGATGTGCGTCGACGAGTGAATAAACCGCATCCGCTCTCCGTTCTATTGGCGGACATACAATCACTGGAGTACAAACTGGATGAGCTCTGTTCGAGTCTATCATATCAACGGGACCTGAATAACTGTAATATCCTATGTTTCTCTGAGTCGTGGCTAAACAAGGACATGGATAATATACATCTGGCTGGTTTTTCTATGCATCGGCAGGACAGAGCAGCAGCTTCGGGTAAACTTAGGGGGGAGATGTGTCTTTGTTAACAACAGCTGGTGCGCAATCTCTAATATTAAGGAAATCTCAAGATGCTGCTAGCCTGAGCTAGAATACCTCATGATAAGCTGTAGAACATACTATTTACTAAGAGAATTTCCATCTATATTTTTCGTAGCTGTCTATTTAATAGCACAAACCGATACAAACTGTATAGGGCCATAAGCAAACAAGAAAATGCTCATCCAGAAGCGGCGCTCCTAGTGGCCAGTGATTTTAATGATGTGAAACTGACATCCGTTTTACCTAATGCAACTAGAGGCGAAAAAAACCTCTAGATCAGCTTTACGCCACACACAGAAACACAAACCTCACCCTCCATTTGGAAAATCTGACCATTACTCTCTATCCTCCTGATTCCTGCACACAAGAAAAAACTCAAAACGGGAAGTACAAGTGCAAGTGGTACTGGAAGTGGTACGATGAAGGTAATGCTAACCTACAGGACTGTTTGAAGAATTTACCACATTGATCACCAGCTTCATAAATAAGTGCATTTACAATGTCGTCCCCACAGTGACCGTACGTGCAGATCCCAACAAGGAGGGTAGGCAACAACACATCTGCCACACTGATCTCAACACGGGGGCCCCTCAGGGGTGCGTGCTCAGTCCCCTCCTTTACTCTCTGTTCACCCACAACTACCGTGCACTACTCCAACACCCTCATTAAGTTTGCTGACGACACGACGGTGGTACACCTGATCACCGATGACAAGGAGGCAGCCTATAGGGAGGAGGTCATAGACCTTGCAGTGTCGTGCCAGGACAACAACTTCTCCCTCAATGTCGGCAAGACAAAGGAGCTGATCGTGGACTACAGGAAACGGATTGCCGAGCAAGCCCCGATTCACATCGACTGGGTTGTAGTGGAGCAGGTCGAGAGCTTCAAGTTTCTCGGTGTCCAAATCACTAAGGATCTATCATGGTCCAAACACACCAACACAGTTGTGAAGAGGGCACGACAATGCCTCTTCACCCTCAGGAGGATGAAAAGATTTGGCATGGACCTCTCAGATCCTCAAAGTTCTACAGCTGCACCATTGAGAGCATCTTGACTGGCTGCCTCACCGCTTGGTATGGCAATGGGTATTATGTTTTTAGAAATGTTTACAAATTATAGAAAAATTAAAAGTTTAAATGTCTTGAGTCAATAAGTATTCAACCATTTTGTTATGGCAAGCCTAGATAAGTTCAGGACAAATAAATGTGCTTAACAAGTCACATAATACGGACACTGTGTGCAATAATAGTGTTTAACATGATTTTTAAATGACTACCCCATCTCTGTGCCCCACACATAATTATCTGTAAGGCCTAGTACCTAACTATATGTACATAGCTACTTCCATTACCTCGTACCCCTGCACATCGACTCGGTGCTGCTACTCCCTGTAGCCATGTTATTTTTACTCGTTATTGTTAATTTGTCTATTTTTTACACTAATTACTTTATAAAAATGCATCTTTAACTCTGCATTGGATAAGGATCCGTAAGTATTTAATTGTTAGTCTACACCTGTTGTTTATGAAGCATGTAACAAATACAATTTAATTGGACTTTTTAGGCTTAAATATGCCTTATATCACACACTGTCTGGATGCAATATTCTACCCAGGAATATTCAACACGGATTCTGTTACTGACGTTATTCCAAACGCATCTGTCGATCTTTTCTGCAGACAACAATGAAAATTAATCTTAGTCTTAATGCAGGGTTTGATCTAAACGTCAGAAGCTATCGAGTGGAATGGTTACTTTCTATGCTCAAAATTGGAATGTTTTTTCTGCTGGTGTATCCTGAGGTAGCTCAGTGCGTACAAGCAAACAGCTTTTCTCCCGTGTGGACCTTCAGGTGCATCTTGAGCTGGTCCTGTCGGGAGAACCTCTTCTCACAGTGGGGACAGCTATAGGGTTTCTCCCCTGTGTGGACCCTCTGGTGCCTCTTCAGGTGCCCAGCCTGGGCGAAGCGCATATTACACTGGGTACAGCTGAAGGGTTTCACCCCTGTGTGGACCCTCTGGTGCCTCTTCAGGTCACCAGCCTGGACGAAGCGCATATGACACTGGGTACACCTGAAGCGTTTCTCCCCTGTGTGGATCCTCTGGTGGATCTTCACTTTCTGGGGGCAGCTGAAGCCTTTGTTACAGAACATGCAGAGGAACCGTTTCTCTTTAACATTGCCTGATGTGGCTGCCCCTCCCTGAGCCTGGGCTGTAGCCCTGTCATTTGAGTTCAATACCTGATCAAAAAGGCAGTTGTGTGAATCGGAAGGCCCCATCGATGTGGACACGAGGTCACGATCTCTGAGCGCGAGTAAAGGGGAGTGGGTTGTGACATTTGGATTAGTTTCTAAACATTCCCTGTAATCTAAGAAATCTCTTCCCTGTGAGTGTCCGTCTCCTAGGTGACTATCTGCATTCCATGTGGGAGGAACGTCGCCCTCCACTTTCACAGTCACCTCATCTACCACTATGACCTCTCCTTTCTTATCTAGGCACCCTTCAGAGTGTACACGACTACTGTACCGGTTCCAGTCCCCTCTAGACAGATCAGTCTGTGTCTCTAAACCCAAGGGCATGTTGTCAGGGTCCATCTCTGTAGCGTAAGAACAAGACGGATCACTGCCAGTCTCTAATGCGTCACCTGAGTCCCGATGGGAATGAACCATCCTCGGATTTGGGTTACCGTAAAGTAAATACTCTGAACTGGGAGCCGGAGGACAGCCCAGTGGCCTCAGCCCCAGTCTCTCTGGGTCAGATCCTGTGTGTAAGAGCCTTTGTGTTACAGTTAAAGTCTCTGTGTCGGTCTCTGACTTGACGACGGCGTTCAGCGTTCCATTGACCTCCGTGATGATGCGTTGGGTCCTGGGCTGCACCGCGGTCACGTGGTCCTCCGTGGTAACAAGGGGTGCAACTACAGCCGCTTCTCCAGTCTGGATGTCTCTGCTGTGTTGTGGGTCCTCCCCTTCAGTCCTCTCCTGCTTGACCAGAGACGATCCTCCAGAACCTGCCACCACAACGTCTGCTGACTGACACAAGAAGAGAGGAGGTTATTACAGGTACATGAGTTGAATTGGATAACAACATCACAGGGAAGTCGCACAAGCTCCGTTATCGCCAATAAATGAGGATGTACCACAGAGATCGATAGGACTCTAGTGCCCAAAATCCTGTTTTAGCATGGGCAAATCTATTGAGGACGTACATCGATGCCGATTATGGCCGATTACATTGCAATCCACGAGGAAACTGCGTGGCAGGCTGACCAACTGTTACGAGAGTGCAGCATCAAAAGGACCTGGTGGCTGCAAGGAGCCAAGGTAAGTTGCTAGCTAGCATTAAATGTATCTTATAAAACAAAAAATCAATCTTAACATAATCACTAGTTAACTACACATGGCTGATGATATTACTAGTTTAACTAGCTTGTCCTGCATTGCATATAATCAATGCGGTGTCTGTTAATTTATCATCGAATCACAGCCTACTTCAACTTCACCAAACGGGTGATGATTTCATAAAAGCGCATTCGCGGAAAAAGCACAATCATTGCACCAATGTACCTAACATCAATGCCTTTCTTAAAATCAATACACAAGTATATATTTTTAAACCTGCATATTTAGTTTAAAAAAATTAATGTTAGCAGGCAATATTAACTAGGGAAATTGTGTCAATTCTCTTGCGTTCAGTGCAAGCAGAGTCAGGGTATGACTATGTACTGTGTGAAGACCATTTCTTCCTAACGAAGACCATAATTAATTTGCCAGAATTTTACATAATTACGACATAACATTGAAGGTTGTGCAATGTAACAGCAATATTTAGACTTAGGGTTGCCACCCGTACGATAAAATACGGAACGGTTCCATATTTCACTGAAAGAATAAACATTTTGTTTTCGAAATGATAGTTTCCGGACCATTTGACCTAAGGCTCGTATTTCTGTGTGTTTATTATATTATAATTAATTCTGATTTAATATTTGATAGAGCAGTCTGACTGAGCGGTGGTAGGCAGCAGCAGGCTCCTAAGCATTCATTCAATCAGCACTTTCTTGCGTTTGCCAGCAGCTCTCAGCAATGCTTGATGCACAGCGCTGCTTATGATTTCAAGCCTATCAACTCCTGAGATTAGCCTGGCAATACTATAGTGCCTATAAGAACATCCAATAGTCAAAAGCTATATGAAATATAAATGGTATAGAGAGAAATAGTCCTATAATTCCTATAATAACTACAACCTAAAACTTCTTAACTGGGAATATTGAAGATTCACGTTAAAAGGAACCACTAGCTTTCAAATGTTCTCATCTTCTGAGCAAGGAACTTATACGTTAGCTTTTTTACATGGCACATATTGCACTTACTTTCTTCTCCAACACTGTGTTTTTGCATTATTTAAACCAAACTGGCTCTAACCAGAATAGAAAGAGGAGTGGGAGGCCCCGATACGAAACTGAGCAAGAGGACAAGTACATTAGTGTCTAGTTTGAGAAACAGACGCCTCACAAGTCCTCAACTGGCAGCTTCATTAAATAGCACCCGCAGAACAGCAGTCTCAACGTCAACAGTGGAGAGGCGACTAAAGGATGCTGGCCGTATATAATTTTCAATAATTTTACTAACATTTCTAAAAACATGTTTTCACTTTGTCATTATAAGGTATTGTGTGTAGATGGGTGAGAGAAAAAAGCAATTGAATCCATTTTGAATTAAGGGTATAACACAACAAAAGGTGTAATAAGTCAAGGGGTATGAATCCTTTCTGACACACTATTATGCTTACGTCTATCGTAATGATGTGCTGGGTTGAGGTTCCTCTCCCCTCATCAAAGGTGATTGGTTGGTCATCTCTCCATGTATTGTGTCCCGCTGGCTTCCCAAAGCTCCTGTAGCGTCCAGTGAGATGTCCTTCACCTGAGAGAGTGATTGAGGGGTGCTTAGGTTAGCTATCGTCAATGCTCAACGGTATATTGTACACTACTGACAATGTCTAGAATTGTCAAGGATGTTAGGTAACACTTTTAGTAACTTCTTGCAAGATCGCTATGTAATCAGAGGAATTATTGCATACTATCCAAACACATACAGGGAGGGACCGGGCAAAATGTACCTCTTGCCATTCCTCTATATCGGTCGAGGATCTTGACACTTCTGGGACGACTGGCGATGATGCGCTCTCGCATTGTCCTCTCTGCGCGCTCCCGTGACACCTTCAGTTCCAGTAGCTGAAGTTTCCTCTTCAATGCGCCGTTTTCTTTCTGGCTTTGACTTATTTCCAAACGAAACACTGCATAGTCGTCGTCTACTAGTTTACAGATCTCTGCCACTGCTGCATTCGCTAGCACCTCCACAATGGAGGCTATTTGAGTGTGAAAAATCATAACGTTACGGTTACAATTAGCCAACGTTAGCAGCGTTACCTAGATAACATCTATCAACCCCAAGTCCTGTCTCCAACGCAAATTAAATACTACCTGAGGTAAGTATGCTATGCTGTACGGTTCGATTGGTCATATTTTGAGGTCCAGGGTGTTAATAAACGTCTAAATGACGATGCTAACTTGGAAATTGTTTGTTGTCGCTGTTCACTTCCGCTTACACTGAATAGAGAGGATCGTATTGGCATAAGTCATAGGTCAAAGGGTGTGGTGAAATACAATAAAAAATTATGCGTGCTGTTCTTTGAACTACGGTACTGCTTATTACGTTACACATAAATTCAACTACGGTCAATATCTTTTAAGCTCATGTTTAGAAATAATACTGTGTTAGTAAGAGTACAAAATAATATTACTTTATTCAGCTCAGTAAGGTAAATATTAAACTGTCCTTGATATAGCTTGGGTTTACTGTCTATATAAAAACAGCTAGTTACACAATCCTGTTTCAAATTACAATTTAACAAAGGGTTTAACGAGGGGTATGTGGTTAATTACCCTCACCCCAAGACACATGATAACTATACTATGTCAGATAAATAATGGTTCCCTTTGTACATCTCAGCCACTTGTGGACACTCCTAGGTCTGATTAGGTAACTCATTAAGGAGAAGCTCTTGTAACATAAATTGCACTTGATTTGCCTTTCCTTGGTGTGAACGATCTGGTGCCTCTTCACATAAGTCGCCTCCGTGAAGCGCTTATCCGCATCTGTCCTAACGCACGGCTTCCCACGTTGTGACCCAATGACACCAGAGGAGGTAGAAGCAGGAGTCACCACCCTCAGGTGGTTAGTCTTTGAGCTCCCTCCTTGACCTCTAGCCATTGTTTGGGTATCGTTAGGATTGTGTGCTGTGGTATAGGCTAGGTACCTCTTGTGGTGAATGCCCATCCGAACACAATCTCTATTAATGGGGTAAAAATAAGGTAACCGAGGAAGGCTAGACCTAGGTCCAACTCTAGGCTTCTTATGAACTCAGTTACTAGGCATTAAATGAGATCCTGAAGGAGAAGATACTTCTTGAAAGACTACCACTAGGGGGGTCTCCCACCACTCTCTGTGAAGGCTAAAGCCCAGGGTGACCTGCTCTGTTCATCATGGATACTGTGGTGTTTGTATCATAGGAACAGGAGGGTCTATCTCTATCAGCCCCAGGCCCTGCTTCATCTCTGCACTGAGACTGTGAAGAGAAGGGTCTGGGCTGCAGACTGGATCCCTGACTGGAGTCTCTGTCTCTCTGATGACCAACCGGACTGAGGTTGTTCAGTCCACCTGTCCACTGGTTGTGTTCTGTGTGGTGGTGGGGTCTCTGTCCCTCGTGGTTCGGTCCTGGTTCCAACTCGGGAAGGAAGAGTAATGGCTCCTGATCCGGGGCCAGGGTATGCGACCTTCAGAGGTCCAGTCAATCCCACCAGCAACACTGGATATCAGCAGGTCTTCATGGACTGCAGACTGCAAACAAAGATTGTACAGAAAAGCATAACGGTTTATAAGAATCATGTTTCCTTATAAACCTTTTTACCAAGACAAGTAAATGTATTGACTAGATTATTAGTCACATGCACAGGTGTAATTGATGGATGTAATAGCAGGGTACTGTGAAATTCTCCAACAGTGCAGGTCAATGGGGGGGGGGGGGCTGTAGTGTGTCCATGGGTGGGCAGTGGGTAGGAAATCCAGGGTGTGTGTGGGGGGTAGCTGCCTAGTGGTGACTATTCAGCAGCCTGATGGTCTGGGTGAAGAAGCTATCAGCCAGTCTGACAGTTTTTGCCATACTGCCCACGTCTGAGTGATGGAAGCGTGGCGAAGGGCATGGCTTGGGTGGCTGAGGTCCTTGATGATCTTCTTGGCCTTCCTGCAACACTTGGTGTTGTAGGTATTCTGGAGGACAGGCAATGTGAACCCAATGTTGTGCTCAGCTAAGCGTACCACCTTCTGTAGAGCCTTGCAGTCAGCGGTGGTGGAGTTGCCGTACCAGGCTGTGATGCAGCCCGACAATATGCTCTCAATGGTGCTCCTGTAGAACACTTCAAGGACCCTCTGGGACAGACAGAATTTCTTCAGCCGCCTGAGGTTAAAGAGTCGCTGTCTTGCTTTCTTTACCAGTGTCTGTGTGGTTTGACCATTTCAGCTTCTCGGAGATGTGCACGCCGAGGAACTTAACATTTTTGACCGTCTCCACGGTAGTCCCATTGATGATGGGGGTGTGTCCAGCCTGGCTCCTCCTGAAGTCCACAATGAGCTCCTTTGTTTTGCTGATGTTGAGGGAGAGGTTGATACCTGGCATCACACCATCAGAGTGCCTACCTCTATTGTAGGCCATCTCATCATTGTTGGTAATCAGGCCTACTACTGTCGTGTCGTCAACAAACTTGATGATGCAGTTGGAACTGTGCCACGCAGTAGTGGGTATAGAGGTAGTACAGGAGGGGGCTGAGACGCACCCTTGTGGGGCCCCCGTGTTAATTATCAGTGTGATGTATGTGTTGTCTACCCTCACCACCTGGGGGCGGCCTGTCAGGAAGTCCAGGATCCAGTTGCAGGGGAAGGTGTTCAGTCACCCCATACCCGGAGTACAGTGGCTTGTAAAAGTATTCACCCCCTTAGCATTTTTCCTATTTTGTTGCCTTACAACCTGGAATTCAAATTGATTTTTTTGGGGGGGGTTTGTATCATTTGATTTACACAACATGCCTACCACTTTGAAGATACAAAATCTTTTTTTATTGTGAAACAAACAAGAAATAATACCAAAAAAATGGATAACTTGAGTGTGCACAACTATTCACCCCAGCAATTATAGCTGCAAGTCTCTTGGGGTATGGCACATCTAGCCACCGGGATCTTTGCCCCTTCTTCAAGGAAAAGCTGCTCCAGCTCCTTCAAGTTGGATGGGTTCTGCTGGTGTACAGCAATCTTTAAGTCATAGCACAGATTCTCAATTGGATTGAGGTCTGGGCTTTAACTAGGCCATTCCAAGACATTAAATGTTTCCCCTTAAACCACTCGAGTGTTGCTTTAGCAGTATGCTTAGGGTCATTGTACTGCTGGAAGATGAACCTCTGTCCCAGTCTCAAATCTCTGGAAGACTGAAACAGATTTCCCTCCAGAATTTCCCTGTATTCCTTAAATTCTGACCAGTTTCCCAGTCCCTGCCGATGGGAAAAACATCCCCACAGTGAAGCATGGTGGTGGCAGCACCATGCTTTGGGGATGTTGTTCTCGGGGTGATGAGAGCTGTTGGGTTTGCACCAGACATCACGTTTTCCTTGATGGCCAAAAAGCTACATTTTAGTCTCATCTGACCAGAGTACCTTTGTCCATATGTTTGGGGAGTCTCCCACATGCCTTTTGGCGAACACCAAATGTGTTTGCTTATTTTTTTCTTTAATTAAGCAATGCCTTTTTTTTATGGCCACTCTTCTGTTAAGTCCAGCTCTGTTGAGTGTACGGCTTAAAGTGGTCCTATGGACAGATACTCCAATATCCGCTGTGGAGCAATGCAGCGCCTTCGGGGTTAGCTTTGGTCTCTTTGTTGCCTCTCTGATTAATGCCTCCTTGCCTGGTCTGTGAGTTTTGGTGGATGGCCCTCTCTTGGCAGGTTTGTTGTGGTGACATATTCTTTCCACTTTTTAATAATGGATTTGTGGGATGTTCAAAGTTTCTGATATTTTTTTTTATAACCCAACCCTGATCTGTACTTCTCCACAACTTTGTCCCTGACCTGTTTGGAGAGCTCCTTGGTCTTCATGGTGCCCCTTGCTTAGTGGTGTTGCAGAATCTGGGGCCTTTCAGAACAGGTGTATATATACTGAGATCATGTGACACTTAGATTGCACACAGGTATTCTTTATTTAACTAATTATGTGACTTCTGAATGTAATTGGTTGCACCAGATCTTGTTTAGGGGCTTCATAGCAAAGGGGATGAATACATATACACTCACCACTTTTCCGTATTTAAAAAATATCTATATTTTTTGAAACAAGGTATTTTTTTTAATTTCACTTCACCAATTTGGACTATTGTGTATGTCCATTACATGAAATCCAAATAAAAATCAATTTCAATTACAGGTTGTAATGCAACAAAATAGGAAAAACGCCAAGGGGATGAATACTTTTGCAAGACCACTTCTTTTTCGACAAGATATGTTTTCAAAAATGTCATGTTTAAATAAATTCAGATTATTTCCAGGGACACACAACATCCTGAAATATACTGAACAAAAATATAAATGCAACATGCAACAATTTCATAAAGTTACAGTTCATATAAGGAAATCAGTCAATTGAAAAATTCATTAGGCCCTAATCTATGGATTTCACATGACAGGAAATACAGATGTTTGGTCACGGATACCTTCACGGTATCTCTTTGTATTCAAATTGCCATCAATAAAATGCAATTGTGTTGTTGTCCGTAGCTTATGCCTGCTCATACCATAACCCCACCGCCACCATGGGGCACTCTGTTCACAACATTGACATTAGAAACCGCTTGCCCACAGGACGCTGTACACGTGGTCTGCGGTTGCGAGGCCGGTTGGACATTCTGCCAAATTCACAAAAACAACAGAGGCAGCTTACGGTATAGAAATTAACATTCAATGGCAACAGCTCTGGTAGACATTCCTGCAGTCAGCATGCCAATTACACGCTCCCTAAAAAATTGAGACATCTGTGGCATTGTGTTGTGTGACAACCCCTTTATCTCTCAATTTCAATTACGATCTTGTCTCATCGCTGCAACTCCCCAACGGGCTAGGGAGAGGAGATAGTCGAGTCATGCGTCCCCTGAAACATGTTTTATTTCAACTCATGAAACATGAGAACAACACATTTACATGTTGCATTTATATTTTTCTTCAGTGTATATGTCGATATTTGTTAGAAAGAATACTATATTTGCCTTGACAGAGTGATGCTGAATGTAAAACATGGTTAAACTTACTCTACCCCCTCCCTACTTGAAAAAACGATATATGACAAGTAGAATAACTCCTCACTGTTGTCACGATATCTTTTCTGTACATCTGGTACCCTCGCTTTGATAAAATACATTTTAGAATACTCTGTAAAAGGTTCATCTTCACTACTCTGCCTCAACACTCATTATTTCCTCAGTTCACTTCATCCAGTTCCCTAATACATCCAAAATCATCAGAATTAAATACAAACAAACTAGTACTACATTACATGTCACTATACTCTATACATGGGTGGTGTGCATTTTCTGTTGGTGTATCCTGAGGTAGCTCCTCTCTGAGAACCTCTTACAGCAGTGCCTACGGCCTCTCTCCCATGTGGACCTTCAGGTGATTCTTCAGATGGTGTCGGTGGGAGAATCTCTTCTCACACTGGGGGCAGCTGTACGGTTTCTCCCCTGTGTGGACTCTCTGGTGTCTCTTCAGGTTGGACGAGTCAGAGAAACTGGCCCTGCACAGGTGGCAGCCAAACGGTTTTGTGTGCATCCTCTGGTGGATCTCCACCTGTTTTGGGAAACTGAAGGCTATCCCACAGAATGGACACGGAAAGCGCTTCTCTTTGCCACTGGATCTACTGACACCGTTACCACTACTGTCATTTGTCAATGGTCTTGTGTAGCCATTTAGTGTTGAGGCACTGGCATTGTCTGAGGTCTGGTTTAACATTAGAGGAGTGTGAGGAGGATGAAGGCCAGGGAGTGTTTGTGTTGTCGCAGAGTCCATGTTCCAGTTGATAGATCCTATAGAAGGCAGGCTGAAGGCAGCAACTGTTAGGGGGTTAAGCTGAGGCACCATCAGTGTCTCTGAATCACAACTATAGGAGCAGGACGGAGCATCGCTAGCCGAGTCTGTGGCTGTTCTGTCCTGCCTCATACCAATACCTCCCCGTCCCCACTGACAAGATCTACGCCTCGTCCTGGTCTCAGCCAGTCTGTTGTCATGGAGACTAAGTTTGGTTGTTGTTTTGTGTTCAACTGTCTGTTTCTGGTTGTGGTTAACAGTGTTGTTCCCCAGCCCAGAGTTGAGGACGCTGTACCATCCACTGGATTCCACTATGTCACCTCTGGTCCTGCCCTGCTCATTGATGTTGTCCCCTGAGCTCTTGGCTGCACCGGTCTGGGAATCCAAGATGGCCGCCCAGTCTCCACTTTTAGCGTCCATCCAACCACCTGTATGTTTTTGTATATAAACATAAGTTGTATTGATTTAATTTTTATAAATGAAGAAAAATATAAAATAATAGCCAGGTGCATCACTATTCCCAATATTTCTCTCTTACCTTGCTCCCCCATCTTTAGTCCACTCAGCAGGTCAATGCTCTCTGGTTCATCTTCTATGGTCTCCTCTTTGACCAGCAGCAGATCAGGGTTCCCATCCTCCATGTCTACTGACTGTAAGAGATACAGGGTGAGAGGATGTTGGACCAAGAAATGCAAACGTGTTAATTTATTTGATTACTTGACACTCTTTAATCGTTTGATAATTCAAAGGCATGGTCCCACACTTAAGAATAATTAATGAAGACCTGGGCCCGTATCCACAAAGAGTCTCAGAGTAGGAATGCTGATACAGGAACCCCTGACCTAATACCATCAGACAGTAGTTCACAGTGGGCTCACCTCAGTGAGACTGTGTGTGGTCCTGTGCTGCTCAGCTGGTTCCTCTGTGGGTTCAGGAGGAGGTGTAGTCTGGTTGCCCTCCATGACCATGATCCCCTCAGGGTTCCCCAGACCCTCCTCACACCCCTCCTCCTTCACCAGCAGCATCTCTGGACCCTCCTCCTCCTGGAAGAGACAGGTGATAGATTATACAGACATACACTCCCTCGGGTACGTACGTACACACAGATAATGGAAGCACTTTCAACATGGAGTGTTTACCCATCCCCACTACATTTGAGTCCTACACTGTAGTTACAGAATGACTTCATTGTTTTTAAACCCATCATGGTGGACATAAATGTGGGTTAAAATAAGTCAGCTATGATAAGCCAAAAGTCAGACAAACCTGACTAAACTATTCTGATGTGTGTAGTAGGTGTTTGTTAGTGTGTAGGTACATTTAAGTGTATATTGGTTATTTTTTTTATTTCACCTTTATTTAACCAGGTAGGCAAGTTGAGAACAAGTTCTCATTTACAATTGCGACCTGGCCAAGATAAAGCAAAGCAGTTCGACAGATACGACACAGAGTTACACATGGAGTAAAACAAACATACAGTCAATAATACAGTATAAACAAGTCTATATACGATGTGAGCAAATGAGGTGAGAAGGGAGGTAAAGGCAAAAAAGGCCATGGTGGCAAAGTAAATACAATATAGCAAGTAAAACACTGGAATGGTAGTTTTGCAATGGAAGAATGTGCAAAGTAGAAATTAAAATAATGGGGTACAAAGGAGCAAAATAAATAAAATACAGTTGGGAAAGAGGTAGTTGTTTGGGCTAAATTATAGGTGGGCTATGTACAGGTGCAGTAATCTGTGAGCTGCTCTGACAGTTGGTGCTTAAAGCTAGTGAGGGAGATAAGTGTTTCCAGTTTCAGAGATTTTTGTAGTTTGTTCCAGTCATTGGCAGCAGAGAACTGGAAGGAGAGGCGGCCAAAGGAGGAATTGGTTTTGGGGGTGACAAGAGAGATATACCTGCTGGAGCGTGTGCTACAGGTGGGAGATGCTATGGTGACCAGCGAGCTGAGATAAGGGGGGACTTTACCTAGCAGGGTCTTGTAGATGACATGGAGCCAGTGGGTTTGGCGACGAGTATGAGGCGAGGGCCAGCCAACGAGAGCGTACAGGTTGCAATGGTGGGTAGTATATGGGGCTTTGGTGACAAAACGGATTGCACTGTGATAGACTGCATCCAATTTGTTGAGTAGGGTATTGGAGGCTATTTTGTAAATGACATCGCCAAAGTCGAGGATTGGTAGGATGGTCAGTTTTACAAGGGTATGTTTGGCAGCATGAGTGAAGGATACTTTGTTGCGAAATAGGAAGCCAATTCTAGATTTAACTTTGGATTGGAGATGTTTGATATGGGTCTGGAAGGAGAGTTTGCAGTCTAACCAGACACCTAAGTATTTGTAGTTGTCCACGTATTCTAAGTCAGAGCCGTCCAGAGTAGTGATGTTGGACAGGCGGGTAGGTGCAGGTAGCGATCGGTTGAAGAGCATGCATTTAGTTTTACTTGTATTTAAGAGCAATTGGAGGCCACGGAAGGAGAGTTGTATGGCATTGAAGCTTGCCTGGAGGGTTGTTAACACAGTGTCCAAAGAAGGGCCAGAAGTATACAGAATGGTGTCGTCTGCGTAGAGGTGGATCAGAGACTCACCAGCAGCAAGAGCGACCTCATTGATGTATACAGTGAAGAGAGTCGGTCCAAGAATTGAACCCTGTGGCACCCCCATAGAGACTACCAGAGGTCCGGACAGCAGACCCTCCGATTTGACACACTGAACTCTATCAGAGAAGTAGTTGGTGAACCAGGCGAGGCAATCATTTGAGAAACCAAGGCTGTCGAGCCTGCCGATGAGGATGTGGTGATTGACAGAGTCGAAAGCCTTGGCCAGATCAATGAATACGGCTGCACAGTAATGTTTCTTATCGATGGTGGATAAGATATCGTTTAGGACCTTGAGCGTGGCTGAGGTGCACCCATGACCAGCTCTGAAACCAGATTGCATAGCAGAGAAGGTATGGTGAGATTCGAAATGGTCGGTAATCTGTTTGTTGACTTGGCTTTCGAAGACCTTAGAAAGGCATGGTAGGATAGATATAGGTCTGTAGCAGTTTGGGTCAAGAGTGTCCCCCCCTTTGAAGAGGGGGATGACCGCAGCTGCTTTCCAATCTTTGGGAATCTCAGACGACACGAAAGAGAGGTTGAACAGGTTATGAAGCGCTGTCAGCTGTATGCAGAATAGGGTGAGATCACATGTGATGGACACTAAAGAGTTTATGAAAGTCTTTAACTTGCCTCCTCCACTTCATCAATACTGATTGAAGTGTATTTAACATGTGACGTCAATCATAGCGTTCACCTGGCCAGTCTGATCTCTTATTGACGTCACTTGTTTCAATCCTTTTCAATCAGTGTAGATGATGGGGAGGAGACAGGTTAAAGAAGGAATTTTATGCTCTGAGACAACTGAGACATGGATAGTGTGTGTGTGCCGTGCCATTCAGTGTGAATAGGCAAGACAAAATACTTAAGTGCCTTTGAACGGTGTATGACAGTAGGTGCCAGGCGCACCTGTTTAAGTGTGTCAAGAACTGCAATGCTGCTCGGTTTTTCATGCTCAACAGTTTTCCATGTGTATCAAGAATGGTCCACCACCAAAAGGACATCCGGCCAACTTGACACAACTGTGGGAAGCCTGGAGTCAACATGGGCCAGCATCCCTGTGGAACGCTTTCGACACCTTGTAGAGTCCATGTCCAGACAAATTGAGGCTGCTCTGAGGGCAAAAGGGGGTGCAAAGGTGTTCCTAATGTTTTATATACTCAGTGTATATCACACAATACCTGGATGCAACATTTTAACCATGAATCTTCAACACTGAAATCGTAGTTTTCTGCTGACAACAATGAAAAATGTAGTTCAATACCTAAATGAAGACGACAGGGCTGTGTGAATCGGAAGGTACTGTCGTGTCTTTACTATCATTAAACTGAAGATATAGTTTTCATCAAAGATTCTCTGTCATTAGTATTAAGCCATCAACTGATTAATAATGTAAATGTAATTAACTAGGAAGTCAGGGCACCAAGGAAAAATATTCAGATTACAAAGTTATAATTTCCTAAAATAACTTTTCAGATATTTTATCTGATCAATTAGTCTTCGAATTAATGAATAAATTGTTGGTTACCTGCACGAACCCAGTCTTCACTATGAGTCATCCATACATCAATTGTCTTAAATCATTTATTTATTACTAACTAACTAATTCACAGAAATGCATAAACAAACAGTAAATATGGTTACAAGAAATGATAGGAGAATGTGCCCTAGTGTGCTAAACCGGCATGGCGGCTTGTTAGACAAAAGGGGAAGTGGGGGTCGACTAAGAAGTCACTACAGAGTGATAATTATAACAATTGAAATGCTAATCCTTTGCACATGAACGCTCACTCATTCGGGAACAATTGCAATCAATATATATATTTACGCTTAATGTGTCGTCTTGATCGCTGGTGAAAAGTTTGTTTCTTTTGTAGAATTGTCCGTCTCTCTCTCTCTCTCTCTCTCTCTCTCTCTGTCGTGGTTATAGTGGATAGTTCAGAGTGACATTCATTCGTTTTCGTTATAGAATGAATGTTTCGGCGGTTGCCGTTCTTCAAGTTCAATGATACCGAATTCCTAGCTGCAGACTAGTAATTAATATCAAAGACTTGTTCTTATTCTGTCGGTATCGATAGTCTAAGAGTTTAACCACGTGGTATGGTTAAAAGATTCAGCAATGGTCCAAAACCTTTGTCCTCCCCTAATGGAGAAAAATATGGTCTGGTGATAATTTCTCAAAGTTGGGTTTTATTCGGAATGGCAGAAAAGGGCTGTCCCAGGATGTCTGACCCTAACTGGGCTCAGGGGCGGTCCTCTGATTTAGTCAACTCAAAAAGGGGATTGGAGTTTTCCTTCATTAAACAGTCCAAAATCACATTGTAAAATTGTGTAAACAGTATCATACTCACTCATTCATCTTATACAACAATGAGATAAACAGCGTTATGGTAATGTGGCCACACCGTCTCCCATGAGCTTTCCCAAGTTGTGACAAAGGGACCAGTTCGTAGCTGGATTCTTCACCAATCTTTTATACTTTCTCCGGAACATGAAATTTGTTCGTACCTCAAGTTCTGTGAGGTGGAAGAAGAAATTCCTTTGTGCTCCATGAAAATCTACTCTCTCTATACTGTGTGTCCATGAGGAGATCCTCAGGAATTTACAATGTCTCTCTGACCATAGCAGCCTAGTTGAAGGAGGCAAGGGGAGGCAGGGAGAGGGGGATGGGGCTTGCTATACCCAAAGAGGCCAACGTCATGACAGTACCATCGACGTGGACACTGGGTCTCGATCCCTGCCGCTACACATTTTGCGATGGGGTGGAGAGAAGATTTTGCAATTGTATAACTCATTTCATGCAATTCTACTCATTTTGCCGTAGGATGGAGAGAAATGTTCGCAGTTTTTAATATGATATCCGATTGAGTGTGACTAACAAAATCAATGGGGGCCCCATGGATGGTAATTTGACCATGATAGCTACACGTTTACATAGCTGGCTGGAGTAATTTACCAATCTTAGTCCACTCTTAAAAATGTTAGCTGACATTGGCTGATTGAGCGGCTGCAGGTGACTGACATAAGAGAAACTGCTGATGCACAACCAAATTTCGAAATTGCATCTTGTGTATTCTAAATCGCAACATTAAGTTGAAACCCAGACTGAGTTACCATTTTTTTTATTTTATTTATCCGTTTTTGGAAATTGATATGTGGGCTGGCAGTTGCCCATCTTTGCTCTAAACATAAGGATATGTTGCCAGGGTCCATCTTTGTAGTGGCAGAACAAGACAGATCGTCACCATCTCCATGGGAATGAACTGTCCTCTGGCTCTGGTGAAATACCAGTAAATACTCTGAGCCAGGAGCAGGAGGACAGCCCAGTCTCCCCAGCACTATTCTCTCTGGGTCTGAAGTGTGGTCAGATGCTGTGTGTAAGAGCCTGTGTGTTAAAGTTAGTCTCTGGGTCTGTCTCGAGGATGGCGTTGGACTGACCTCTGTGATGCTGCGTCTGGTACTGGCCTGGGGTGCGGCGGCGAGGTCTTTCCTAACTACAGGGGGCGCTGCTCCTGCCGCTGCTCCAGTCTGGATGTCTCTGCTGTGCTGTGGGTCCTCCTCTCCTTCAGACCTCTCCTGCTTGACCCCAGGACCTGCAGCCTCTGCATATGCAGACTGACACAAGAAGAGAGGACGTTATTATCGGTACATGAGTTGAATTGTATAACAATGTCATAGGGAAGTCTCACAAGCTCCCTTATGGCAGATGGATGTCATAAGGTGAATGCACCAATTTGTAAGTCGCTCTGGATAAGAGCGTCTGCTAAATGACTTTAAATGTAAATGTAAATAAATAAGGATGTACATGTAAGCAAGTGAATAGCTGAGGGGAGCTTTTTTTAAACAAACATGCCACATTTGCTGTACTTAAATGTTTTGTCACACTATGACACTAACCTCTATCATGATAACGTGCCTGGTTGAGGTTCCACTCCCCTCATCTATAGATATGGGTTGGTCATCTCTCCACGCATTGTGTCCCGCTGGCTTCACAAAGCTCCTGTGGCCTCCAGTGAGTTGTCCTTCATGTAAGAGAGTAATTGGGGGGAAAAGGGGTGGTTAAGTTATGTACTACAAATGCTCAACAGTATATTGTACACGATTGGCCGTCTACAATTGGCAAGGATGTAAGGTAACACTTGTCATAACTTCTTGATATTATATTTATCGATCAATGCATTGTTCCATGCATCACATTCTTTAATTGTATAAAGTAATATGAAATTCAGTAAATCAAGAATCTGGTTAGAATAGTGTTTGTCTTTGTGCAAGAGTAATTTGTTCTTAATTGATCTGCCTACTGGTAAAATACAAAACAATTGTGCAAAATCGCTTAGTAATCAGGAGAAGTATTGCATACTATCCCAAAACTGACCGAGACCCAGTTCTGGGTAACACATCGGAACGTAAGTGCTGAAGGGAACCGGGCGACAGGCCCCGCAGTCTTCTGCAAAATGTACCTCTTGCCATTCCTCTGTATCGGTCGAGGATCTTGACACTACTGGGACGACTGGCGAGGACGCGCTCTCTCGTTGTCCTCTCTGCGCGCTCCCGTGCCATCTTCAGTTCCAGTAGCTGTAGTTTCCTCCGCAATGCCCTGTTTTCTTTCTGGCTTTGAGTTATTTCCAAACGAAACACTGCATAGTCGTCGTCTACGAGTTTACAGATATCTCCCACGGCTGCATTCGCTAGAACCTCCATAATGGAGGCTATTTGAGTGTGAAAAACCATACAGTTAGCCATTGTTAGCAGGTAAAGTAGCTAGCCTTACCTAGATAACGCCTATCAACCAAGTCCTGTCTCCAACGCAAATGAACGACTACATGGGGTAAGTTATGTGTTGCGGGGCAGTTAAATTAGTCAAATTTTGAGTTCCATGTCGTTAATAAACGTATATCAATTAAAAACAATGTATTGTGTTCTTGGTCACTGTTTACTTTCGTTGCACTGAAGAGAAATGATCTTATTGGTTGGCGTCATAGCTCAAAGGGTGTGGCAAAATAAACAAATGTATGCGCGTTGTTCATTGACATACGGTAATGCTTATTACGTTACACATCAAACCTATTCACGATTAGTATATTTCAAGGGGTCTTCACTAGCGTACACAGCTTCAGTCATAATTATGGTTAAAAGCTGCCTATTTCTCTTAACATTTCATTTGAAACCTAACCACAACGCTAACATTATACCTAACCTTAAATTAAGACTAAAAAGCAAGTTTTTAGGCATTTTTATAATAGCCAATTTTGACTTTGTGGCTGTGGAATCTAGTGAAAGCCCTTTCAAGCTCAGAGCAGTAAATTACCTTTAAAAGAATGGCTGGCAAGATCCTATCGGTGGCAAGAACAGGAACCTATTGGTTCGAAGGAAATGTTTAATTCTAAATGATAAACAAGCAAAGAAGTCAGCGTATAAAAAGGACATGATTTGTTATTAACATTTTATCACCTATTATGGGGGGGGGCTTTTGGGTGTTTTAAATGGGTGTTTTATACTGTTTAATGAAACTTCAACCAAAAGATGGAATATAGTGGTCACTCTGAATGCAGTGGTTGACATAACGAATGAAAAAGGCAGGGAGGGGTTATTGTGACAGGGTAGGAACCAGTGTTTCCCATTGAACCCTAATTAATGTTACATTAAATGTTTTCTCTTACTGTAGCTTGGATGTAGATAAAATATGTATGCTTTGCCTATTACTCTGATTTAGAATATACCGTTGCACAAGCATGCTGACCTAGGCATACACCAGGTATCAGGCTGGTGTATAGCGAGATAGCTACGTTAGCCCTGACTAAGTACATTTCGCTAGCGATTAGCATTAGCTAAAACGATTTATTTTAGCCACAGCTTGCTAATAAAATACACAATAACTGTTTGCAGTTGTAATATTTGTGTTGTGGAGATATTACCAGGCAGGAGACGGGAGTATAGTTAGTTTTCGTTTAGTCAAAACCCCTCATGCTCTACAGTTCCCGGCACCCTAGTGCGCATGTGTATTTCCTATTAGGTGTAGTAAAGTAACACTGCCGTAATACATTACTGCTTAGTAACAGCATAGTAACTAATATAAACAGATGTAGATCCCAGATACGACAGCAGTCAGTAAGATACAAACTAATAGTGCAATTATAGAATGCATCGCAGCTGCAGCATTGACCACGCAGACTGTCACCTGGTTAAGTGGTTGTGATTCGTGGTAGCAGCAAAAAATGCTCTCCTTGAGTGTCACCGAGTGCAGAGCTTGGTGTGTGGGAGACAACTCAAGAAGCAAACGGAATAAACTATAAACGGACATTGCACTCAACAGTGGCTTAACACGTTTATCAAACCAAACATTGAAACACCATTATACAAAGTAAAAACCCAAACCAGTCCATGCATCAATACTGGTATATAGTAAAATATGATATACAGCCTGGCCCTACTTTTTAATATTTCAGCTAAAGAATATTTCCCAGATATTCTCTGTGTATGTCTCAAGCCACACTGCTACGATTTCTCCTCGTTGTGAACACTCCTATGTCTGATAAGGTTACTCAGGCGGGAGAAGCTCTTGTAACATAGTTTGCACTTGAAGGGCCTCTCATTGGTGTGAACGGTCTGGTGCTGCTTGACATATTTCACCTTAGCAAAGCGCCTCCCACACGTGGGGCAGGCATACGGCTTGTCAGCGTCTGTCCTAACGCTCGGCCTCCCACGTTGTGACCCAATGACACCAGAGGAGGTAGAAGCAGGAGTCACCCTCAGGTGGTTAGTCTTTGAGCTCCCTCCTTGACCTCTAGTCATTGTTTGGGTGTTGTTGGGATTGTGTGCTGTGTTATAGTCTAGGTACCTCTCATGGTGAACGCCCATCCTGACCCTGTCTGTATTGGTGGGGTAACCCTGAGGTAACTGAGGAAGGCTAGACCCAGGCTTTCTATGAACCCAGTCACCAGGCATTAAACAAGATCCTGAAGGAGAAGACAGACTTCCTGTTAGACTCACACCAGGGGGGTCTCCCACCACTCTGTGTGAAGGCTGAAGCCCAGGGTGACCTGCTCTGTTAATCATGGTGTTTGTATCATAGGAACAGGAGGGTCTATCTCTATCAGCCTCAGGCCCTGCTTCATCTCTGCACTGAGACTGTGAAGAGAAGGGTCTGTGCTGCAGACTGGATCCCTGACTGGAGCCTCTGTCTCTCTGATGACCACCAGGACTGAGGTTGTTCAGTCCCCCTGTCCACTGGTTGTGCCCTGTGTAGTGGTGGTGGGGGTGGAGTGTCTGCCCCTCACGGTTCGGTCCTGGTTCTGACTCGGGAAGGAAGAGCGACGGCTCCTGATCCAGAGTTCTGATCTGGGGCCAGGGTTTGTGACCAGCCGCTTCAGAGGTCCAATCTCTCTCGCCACCAACACCGGATATCAGCAGGTCCTCATGGACTGCAGACTGTAAACACAAATTGAACAGAAGAGCAAATAAAGGTTTATTTCAGAAACTCTTTGCTGTACACACAAACATGGCATGATATTATAAAATGTTAACCACAATTAAGCCCATCTTTAACACTGTGATTCAAGCACCTAACAATATGGGGCCATTGGAGTTTTAAAAAAAAAGTTAAATGTCCAAATGTGTTGATTCGACTGACATAAGGGAAACTCAGTCCCTGCAATGATAAAAAAATAACCAAGTCAATCATACAGTCAATTTTGTATTTCATTTCAACAAAATGGTCATACACTCATAACGTGAAGTACATTACTTTTATTGCACAAAACAATACATGTGATGAGTAGAATAACTTAACTATATTTACTTTTCCGTAAATCTGGCACATATCACTTTGACGCAATTCATTTTAGAATACTTTGGAAAAGGTTCAGCATTAATAATAATGTATTACATTTCTATAGCACTTTTCATAGAATCATCAAAGCGCTTCAAGAGCAAAAAAACAACCACGCAATATATCATGACGGGTCAACCAATAGCGGCCAAGTCTTTGAAAGCGGCATCCTCCGAAGATGGAGAGGGTCAGTTCATGGCTTGATCAGAGAGAGCTGGTCAGAGAATGGTGTCTGCTGATGATCTCGTAAAAGGTGAGCCTTTCTCCTCATCCACTCTGTAACACCCACTTGGCTGATGCTTCAGCAGCTCTGAGCGCCAGAATGCGCACCACACACAGTTCAGAATGGTAGCCAGTCACCCTCTTTACGAAACCCTCTGCTTCAACACTGCTGGATTCCTTTGTCTCCCATTCCTCTCACGCTTCAGGCGACGACTCAAATTATGTTCTCAAAGGTTCTGGAATTGGCAACCAGGTGAAACCAAAAGGATTGTACTGTTTCCAGATGCATTTTTTCAAACAAAAGCTGGCTAAGCCTAAAAGTGTTAACCTGTCAGTCGATCTGCAAATCCTTGGCTCAAAAGTGCTTGACATTTGCAATAAAAAACATGATGTTATCAAAAACAAAAGAGTTGATAAACTAAATATTAAAAACACAAAAATAACTAAATATGTACAGATTTACACATTGCTTCATGTCAAATAAACCTGAATTAAGGCACTATCATCTCATTATAAAACACCAGCATCAAACAGGACAAGGTTGTAACTTTTCATTAGTGAATAATTTTTACAGACACCATCACACCAACCATCCCCATATCATCTACTCTGCCACCTCATCATTCTTTCCTCAGTTCACCTCATCCAGTTTCCTACTACATCCTATACCAACAGAACTAACTACAAACTAACTAGTACTACATTACATGTCACTATACTCTATACATGGGCTGTGTGCATTTTCTTCTGGTGTATCCTGAGGTAGCTCCTCTCTGAGAACCTCTTCCCGCAGTGTGTACAGGCGAATGGCCTCTCTCCCGTGTGGACCTTCAGGTGCATCTTCAGCTGGTGCTGGTGGGAGAACCTCTTCTCACACTGGGGGCAATTGAAGGGTTTCTCCCCTGTGTGGACCCTTTGGTGCCTCTTCAGGTTGAACAAGTGTGAAAAACTGGCCCGGCACAGTTGGCAGCCAAACGGTTTCTCCCCTGTGTGAATCTCCACCTGTTTGGGGAAACTGAAGGGTTTCCCACAGATTCCATCTCTACTACTGTAATTTGTCAATGGGCTTGTGTAGCAATTTAGTGTTGAGGCACTGGCATTGTCTGAGGTCTGGTTTAACATTAGGAGAGTGTGAGGAGGACGGCCAGGGAGTGTCTGTGTTGTCACAGGGTCCATGTTCCAGTTGATAGATCCTATAGAAGGCAGGCTGAAGGCAGCACCTGTTATGGGGTTAACCTGAGGTGCCATCAGTGTCTCTGAATCACAACTATAGGAGCAAGATGGAGCATCGCTAGCCGAGTCTGTGTCTGTTCTCTCCTGCCGCTTACGGACACCTCCAAATCTACGCCTCGCCCTGGTCTCAGCCAGTCTGTTGTCATGGAGATTAAGTTTGGATGTTGTTTTGTGTTCAACTGTCTGTTTCTGGTTGTGGTTAACAGGGTTGTTCACCAGCCCAGAGTTGAGGACGCTGTCCCATCCACTGACCTCCACTATGTCGCCTCTGGTCCTGGCCTGCTCAGTGATGTCGTCCCCTGGGCCCTTGGCTGCACCAGTCTGGGTCTGGGAATCCAAGATGGTCGGCCAGTCTCCTCTGTTAGCCTCCAGCCAACCACCTGAAGGAAGAGGTTAGAAAATAGACTTTACAAACATGGCAGAGAAAACTCTACATATGGAGTTTGAGTCAATTACCTGGTCAAGTTCACACATTATGTAGAATAAAAAACATGAGCTGCAGCACACCCAGAAAACGTATTTTGAGTGGAGGTGCTGACTAACGGCGAATAAACAATATATAAAAAAATATTTAAAAAGGCGCATTACTATTCCCATTGAAGATCTATTCCTATATGTAGGATATACACTGGCCAGTTTATTAGGTACACCCATTTAGTACCGGGTTGGACCCACCTTTTCCTCCAGAACAGATACGCTGTAGCGTACAAACATTGCTTAATTGGCATCAAGGGACCTAACGTGCCAGGAAAACATTCCCTACCCCACTACACCACCAGGACGTACAATTGACACCAGGCAGTATAGGGCCCTGGATTCATGCTGCCTACGCCAAATCCTGACGCAACAGGAACCGGGATTCGGCGGACCAGCCAATGTTTTTTCACTCCTCAATTGTCCAGTGTAGGTGATCGCATGCCCACTGCAGCCATTTCTTGTTTTTAGCTGATATGAGTGGAACCTGGTGTGGTAATCTGCTGTAATAGCCTATCCATGACAAGAACCGACAGTTGTGCGTTCTGAGATGCCGTTCTGCACAGCACTATTGTGCTTGCAGCATTTTTTGCCTTCTAGCTTGCATGATTCTTGACGTTCTCTCTCGACAATCCGTTTTTTTTCACCCACAGGACTACCACTGATTGGATGTTTTTTCTTTGTCGCACATTCTCAGTAAACCTTAGACAATGTTGTGCATGAAAAGCCCAGGAGGCCGGCCGTTTCTGAGATACTGGAACCGGCGCACCTGGCCTGTCAATCATACCACACTTAAGTCACTCATTTTTCCCATTCTAACGTTCAATCAAACCGTAACTGAATGCCTCGGTGCCTGTCTACCTGCTTTATATAGCAGGCCACGGTCACATGAATCACTGTCTGTAGGAGCAAACCATTTTGTGAATGGAGTGGTTTACCTAATAAACTGCATGTCTCCCTTACCTTGCTCCCCCATCTTTAGTCCACTCAGCAGGTTAATGCTCTCTGGTCCGTCCTCTATCGTCTCCTCTTTGACCAACAGCAGATCAGGCTTCCCATTCTCCATGTCTACTGACTGTAAGAGATACAGAGTGAGAGGATGTTGGATCAAGAAATCTGATATGAGCACCCTGCTATGGGGCATCTTCTGATTGGGCAATGAGGGATTGTTATGAGTATTGTGTAAACATGTTAGTTTATTTGATTACTTGACACTTGAATTGTTTGATCATTCAAAGGCATGGTCCCACACTTAAGACAAAACTGATCAAGAGCAGGGCCGTATCCACAAACCATCTCAGAAAAGGTCTTAGGAGTTCTGTTAAAACCTGTTTTAAGACAACAACAACAGAAAACATCTCAGAGTAGGTTTTAGGATGATGTTAAGAAACTGCCCAGACAAACTCTGAGCCAGGAGTAAAATAAACTCAGAAAGGTTTCTCAGCTTGTAATCACGACAGTTTGAGTTACTGCAAAGGAAAGATAGTGATGATGCTTATTGACATTGGTTATTCCCCATCATTTGAAACAATCGTGATGAGGCATCGCCAGTTTCGAACTCTATAGCAAGCTTCAGAAAACCATGGTGAATGTGACTGTACATCAAATGTTGCAAATGTTTGGTATCATTTCCGGCTGACGCGATCACTTTGCCTTCTCTTAATTGTCGTGACATAACTATCATTACTGTGATGACTGTTATTTATTGAATCAAGTAACTGTTTAATTGTTACTCAATTAAATTAATGTAACCATTAGGAATTTGGGGCACCACGGGAAAAGTTGTTTAACGAGTTATTATCTCCCGACTTAAACTCTAAAGATATCAATATATCAATAACAGCCGTTTATCAATCATTACCTCATCAGTCTCATTCATATCTGCAAGAACCCTAACCTTATTGATGAATCAGCAATATACAAATTGGCTTAATTATTTATTTACTAACTAAATAATAACACATACATAAACAAACACACACATATAGGTTATTGATTACTAGCATAATACAATGAAAACAGGTCCCTAGGTGACTAACAAAAGCATGACCGTTTGGGAGAGTCAACGGGAGGGTCAACTATCATTGTTACATTTGGAAGATATGCCCACGGAAATACGAATACTTAGCACCCTGACTACCGCTCATTCAGATTAGAAATGCAATATATTTACGCATAGCTGTCCTTGATCATCGTCTATCTCTGTTGAACTCGATGGGTCCTATGGTGAAGTTGTCGAGGGATGTAAGACTCTGGTTTGTCCACCATAGGTCACAATGTCCTTTGTAGAGCTTATCTGGTAGTGGAGTGGTTGTTAGGACAGATACTTCAGATGTACCAATGATCGTCTGAGATGGGGTTTCTTACTTCCAACCTTGTGTCTTTAGTCAAAGTTCTAGGACCACCTTTACATGCACAGCTGCAGATTGTGAATGTTTCTGGTCGCGTAGTGGAGGTTATCTTCTCATCTTGTGTTGAGGTTGAGAGTTTCTAACTATTTCAACATGTGGACCACGGTCTCACGTCTTTTGGTCTCAATGGTTGATTATTCAGGGTTCAGCTCCCGACCACTTTACACGCCAGTAGTAACCCGTCAATGTTCTGGTCTCAACATTTTCAGCCATGTAGCCACCGCTCCACGCTGTCTGGTCTGGTAGTTTCAACCATTCGTAACGTCCGACTCACCGTCCGTCTACTTGGTCTCAAGGTTGATTATTCAAGGTCAGGCTCCCGACCACTTTACACGCCAGCAACAATCCGGCATAATGTACATTTCGTTAGCAAGGCTTTTATCCTCGGGTAAAAAGGGGGCGTTCCATCACGCAGACACAATGTCTGTGCTCACTTGGATGTGCTTACTGACAGGGCACAAGTTTTTTTGAAAACAATTCTCATTTAGAAGGCTAAAATCACATTGCTATCTTCACAAGTATTCTCATATTTAATCATATATTTTATACAACATTTAGATGTAAAGTTGATACAGAATGCTTACACTTTCAGATTTACCATCCTTAATGTCATCATAAAATAATAAACAATATGATTATTCTTTAAATCACCCGCCCGACCATTCTTATCTTATGATTGTTGTTCCAAAGTTTACTCTTTGGCCATTAGAGCTTTTGGCAGCAAAGGTCTTCTGTGGACAAAGGCCTTTCTTTGGTGGATACTGAAAGCCAGAGAGGGAAAGTTCCCTGCTGCTTAAATATACGACACAGTGTTAAGGTGTCAAGACTGGCACAGCCCCCCTTCCACTCTTCTGTGGGAGAGAGGGGGTCTGGCTATATTCAAACATTTGCCTAGCTGATGGGTCCTTTAATCCACTGTCAGGAGAGTCATGACATAATTCTTACTTAATATGTTGGCATGAATAAACTTTGCAACACATCTCCTTTGCATACAGTTGATCCGGCTGTTGATTGATTGATTTGTGGAATGTTGTCTCACTCCTCTTCAAGGTTCTGGAACAAAACAGTCCAAAACGGAGAGGTGCCGGATCCTGTTCCTCAAATTAAGCACCGGTTTTAGAATATTGACAAGTTCCAGTTGGGATACAAGTGCGCTCTAATCATCTCAATTCTTATTTTGTCCAAAAAAGTGTCCGTCTCGAGTGATTGACAGTATCAAACACAAGACAAGGCTCAGGCATATTTTTGAGCAGCTTGATGTTAAACTCCAAAGGGATAACTTGAAATAACAATGTAGGTAATTAAATCATCTTTAGGCATATCGTGTGAAATAGGCCCCGTGAAATCATTGTCAAATGCACAAGAGATACTGTTCCATGTAAGTCTAGATCATGTATGGATTGATCATATAGAAAAATCAACAACTCTAAAGCAATTGCCTGTCTATGGAGCAGGAACCCTTGACTCACTGCCTTTTCCTATTATCAAGCCACCTGCTGATAACGCTTAACTAGTTAGGACATCTCATGAGGTGTCCTAAATCTTTGTCGGCTAGGTGGGATTCATATGACTGGAGAGGTTTCATGCATAGCTTTTATTTTTACCCATAAGAGTAAAATGTCTCTTAGCACGTACGACCAATTTTCTACACAGAGACACTTTATGGATACAGGCTCAACAAATAGTCTCAGAGTGGTGCTGATCCAGGATTTGTCTACATAATCTTATTCATTACGATCTAAAAGTTAAAACTGATCCTAGATCGGCACTCCTGCTCTGAGAGGCTTTGTGGATACAGGCCCTGAACTAATACCATTCAGACAGTAGTTCAGTGGGCTCACCTCAGTTAGACTGTGTGTGGTCCTGTGCTGCTCAGCTAGTTCCGCTGTGGGTTCAGGAGGAGGTGTAGTCTGGTTGTCCTCCATGACCATGGTCCTCTCAGGGTTCACCAGACCCTCCTCATACCCCTCGACCTTCACCAGCAGCACTTCTGGATCCTCCTCATCCTGGAAGAGACAAGTGATGCAGATTAACCAGACATATACTCCCTCAGAGGTGTATCATACTAAGCCAGCTAGATCTACTCAGGGTTTTCTAAAGCTAACCAGCTTCACAGTCCAGCTCAGGCTTCATCAGTACCACGACGGTGGATATTGCGCATCCATCCATCCGCGCGCCGCTAACTCTAAGCAGGCTTGTAAGTGCACGTGAATGTCGCTCATGGCTAGTCGAACACCGAACTCTTCATTGAGACAATGCTAAAACATCAATCCATGGGAAAGTCGGTGCCACATTTAGATTTTATGCCAAAATCAAAATGAAGGTAAATGTTATCTTGCAAATCCAGCACGATATGGTGTGAAATGTGGATTTTAGAAGTGCCGTTGTCATTTTATTACTTGCCGTTAATGCCGTCTTTTTTTCCCACTCCTATCAAGAAATATTTTTTATGTCATAATAATAATTGTATTTTTCAAACAGAAGTTTTACTGTGCTGTAAAGTTTCAAATGCATTCTGTCATTACTAAATAATGTGACAGGTATTTTAACATGTTACGCTTTTTTTAACATGCAAAAAAACATTTGATTTAATAAAAATATTTAAATCTTCTTACTCAAATGAAGGGGTGATGATGCAGTCTTTGCGAGAGGGAGATAATCTGATTTAATTCGTTCTCAACTCGCAGCTCAGACACTTCATTCAGGATAAATGGAGCTAGCCCTGAGTTAGCCTGCCCGGAAGCAGGTTAGTTCTGAAGGATTTGTTGCCATAGAAATGTACCTGACTAAAAGGTGACTGGTTATCCCGAGTTGAACTCAGAGTTGATCAAAGTTACCTCAGTAACTCCTCAAACCTGATTCGTAGGATACCCCTCAGGTACATGGATAATAAACACACGTTCAACATGGAGTGTTTACCCATCCCCACTACATGAGTCCTATACTGTAGTTACAGAATGATTTCACTGTTGTTAAACCCATCATGGTGGACGTAAATAAGATGTGGCTTAAAGGCAATTGTCTTGGTTGTCTGTAGCGTATGCCTGCCCATATCATAACCCCACCGTCATCATGGGGCACTCTGTCAAGGTTGTGAACATCAACAAACCACTCGCCCACACAACGCCATACAAGTGGTCTGCGGTTGTGAGGCCGGTTGGACGTACTGCCAAATTCTCTAAACCGACGTTGGTAGAGAAATGAGCATTCAGTTCTCTGGCAACAGGGCTGGTGGACATTCCTGCAGTCAGCATGCCAATTGCATGCTCCCTCAACTTGAGACATCTGTGGCATTGTGTTGTGTAACCAAACTCCACATTTTAGAGTGGCCTTTTATTGTCCCCAGCACAAGGTTCACCAGTGTAAGGATCATGCTGTTTAATCAGCTTCTTGATATGCCACAACTGTCAGGTGTATGGATTATCTTGAAAAAAAAGGAGGAATGCTCACTAAGAGGGATGTGCACAACATTTTAGAGAAAAAGCTTTTTGTGGATATTGGAACATTTATGGAATCTTTTATTTCAGCTCATGAAACATGGGACCAACACTTTACATGTTGTTTATATTTCTGTTCAGTGTGTGTGTGTGTGTGTGTGTGTGTGTGTGTGTGTGTGTATATATGTATATATATATCTCAATCATTGTGGAACGAACAGCGGACTGAAGATGGGACGGTCGAGCATTCGTGTGGTTGAGTCCCTTTCTGCTGTAACATGCTCTTAACAAGGCAATGACACTTTAGCTCCTTGCTGAAACAAGCAACATGTTCGATTACGCCATCATTGACTTGAACGGGGACGCCTGTTCTATTAATTATATTTCTATGCAGAACATGCAGTCAGGCGCAAAGGAGAGGAGAAAAAGTGTGCCGTAGTGTAGGTATATTTAGTAAGTGTATATTGGTTATAAAGCGCTGTCAGGTGTATGCAGAATAGGGTGAGATCAGATGTGATGTATACTAAAGAGAGTCTCAATGAAAGTCTTAGAATGAAAAGTCCCATTTTGTGTTTATTAAATATAAACAAGTTTTAAATACACCATATGAAAACCACACATACACACGTCTCAACTAGAAATCTGCATGAACTTGATGAACTGCATTCATTTTCTCATTAAAAGTGTCTTGGGGAAAAAATGAAGGAGTTGAATGGAAGTAATGAAACAGGCATTTGTGAACATCATATGGCATATGCAGTACAAACACTATGTAAGAGACTCATTAGGCTTATATATGCCTTATATATCACACGTGTTGATGCAATGTTGTACCCATGAATATTCAACACCGAAATCTGTTACTCTCATAATTCCAAATGCATCGGTGGATCTTTTCTGCAGACAACAATGAAAATTAACCTTGGTCTTTAAAGAAAGACTTAGCGTTATGAGGTTGCCACAAGCAGCACTGCAGAAATTGCAATGAGCGTGATGCAAGACATTGCTCTCCCAGTCACGGAGTATCTGTGCATGTGCACGGGTTCGCGTCACGCTGCTACGTGGTACGTACAGTACCAAAACCGCAGAAGTTAAGCCTCACATTTAGCTGTTGCACAAATGGACCCACTACACGTTGTTTCCTTTGTGCATCTACGTCTATCGAGTGGAATGGTTTCTCTATGTTATTGAGTGGCATGGTTTTTCTTTTGGTGTATCCTCAGGTAGCTCCTCTCTGAGAACCTCTTCCCACAGTGATTACAGGCAAACGGCCTCTCTCCCGTGTGGACCTTCAGGTGCATCTTCAGTTGGTGTTGGTGGGAGAACCTCTTTTCACACTGGGGGCAGCTGTAGGGTTTCTCCCCTGTGTGGACCCTTTGGTGCCTCTTCAGGTTGCCAGCCTGGGCAAAGCACATGTGACACTGGGTACAGCTAAATGGTTTCTCCCCTGTGTGGACCCTCTGGTGGATCTCCAACTTCTGGGTGCAGCTGAAGCCTTTCTTACAGAACATGCAGAGGAACCGTTTTTCTTTACTATTGCCTGATGTGGCCCCCCCTCCCTGAGCCTGGGCTGTAGCCCTGTCGTTTGAGTTCAATACCTGATCGAAAAGGACATGGCCATGTGAATCGGAAGGAGCAATCGACACTGGGTCGCGATCCCTGAGTTTGTGTAAAGGGGAGTGGGTTGCGAAATTTAGATTTGTCTCTAAGCTTTCCCTGTAGTCTAAGAAGTCATTGGTGCTGCCCTGTGAGTGTCCTTCTCCTAAGTGAGTCTCGTCTGCATTCCATGTCAGAGGAGCGTCACCCTCCACTTTCACAGTCACCTCATCTATGACTATAACCTCCCCTTTCTTATCTAGGCACCCGTCAGAGTATACACTATTACTGCGCCGGTTCCAGTCCCCTCTAAACAGATCAGTCTGTGTCTCTAAACCCAAGGATATGTTGCCAGGGTCCATCTCCGTAGTGTAAGAACAAGATGGATCATCAACACCAGTGTCTAACGCATCAACATCACCATCCCCACGGGAATGAACAGGCCTCTGGCTCTGGTGTAATACCGATAAGTACTCTGAGCCGGGAGCAGGGGGACAGCCCAGTCTCCCAAGCCCCAGTCTCTCTGGGTCTGACCTACGGTCAGATCCTGTGTGTAAGAGCATTTGTGTTACAGTTAAAGTCTCGGTGTCTGTCTCTGACTTGAGGACGGCGTTCGGCGTTCCACTGACCTCCGTGACGCTGTATCGGGTTCTGGGCTGCGCAGCGGTGGTGAGGTCCTCTGTGGCTACAGGGGGCACTCCAGCCGCTCCAGTCTGGATGTCTCCGCTGTGCCGTGGGTCCTCCTCTCCTTCAGACCTCTCCAGCTTGACCCCAGGACCTACAGCCTCTGCATCTGCAGACTGACACAAGAAGAGGTTATTACTGGTACATGAGTTGAATAGGATAACAATGGTATAGTGAAGTCTCACAGGCACATAAATTAGGATGTACATGTTAGCAAGTGAATAGCTGAGGGCAGCCTTTCTGAAATAAACTGGCCACATTTGATGTACTGTAATTTTGATGTAATACTATTACACTAACCTCGATCACGATAACATGCTGGGTTGAGGTTCCACTCCCCTCATCAACAGTGATTGGCTGGTCATCTCTCCATGCATTGTGTCCCGCTGGCTTCACAAAGCTCCTGTGGCCTCCAATGAGATGTCCTTCACCTGAGAGAGTGATTGGGGGAAAAGAGGTGGTTAGGTTAACTACTGTCAACGCTATAACGCACAATTGACAGTTTTGACACTAGAATTGTTAAGAATGTAAGGTAATACTAAGCATAACTTCTTGATATACTATTTATAGATGGATTGACTGGTACATGCTTCATATGGTTTTCAATTAATAGGAAATGCAGTAGATCAAGAATCTGGTTAGAAAATGAGTGTCTTTCTGCAAGTTAGTTAAGTAATCAGTGGAATTATTGCATACTATACAGAAATTGACCAAGACCCAATTCTGGTTAACCTGTTGTTAACGCATCTAAAGTCACACATGTGCAGATGTGAACGGGGCGACAGGCCCCGCAGCCTGGACCTTCAGAAAAATGTACCTCTTGCCATTCCTCTGTATCGGTCGAGGATCTTGACACTACTGGGACGACTGGCGAGGACGCGCTCTCGCGTTGTCCTCTCTGCGCGCTCCCGTGACACCTTCATTTCCAGAAGCTGTAGTTTCCTCCTCAATGTCCTGTTTTCTTTCTGGCTTTGAGTTATTTCTAAACGAAACACTGCATAGTCGTCGTCTACGAGTTTGCAGACCTCTGCCACGGCTGCATTCGCTAACACCTCCATAATGGAGGCGATTTGAGTGTGAAAAACCATACAGTTAGCCATTGTTAGCTAACGTTAGCAGCTAGCTAACGTTAGTCACCTAAATAACAGATCTATCAACCAAGTCCTGTCCCCAACGCGAATTAAAAACTACCTGGGGTAAGTATGTGATGCTATGCAGTTAAATGAGTCAAATGTAGATTTCCACGCTGTTAATAAACGTCTAAATAACAACAAAAACTCTAAAGTGGAAATTGTTCTTGGTCACTTCTGTTTACACTTCTTCTTCAGTGGTTTGTAAATCGCGTTTGACAACCAGCTTTAGTGATGCATTACCGCCACCTACTGGACTGTGGACCAGAGATCTAAAATTGAACTCTACAAAATTAAACAATTCCCCCTATCGGAATACATCATTAAATACAATATCACCTTAAGGTTTTCTTAACAATTCAATTAAACTTGGCTGTTCAATACCATTATTCCTTGATACTAATAACAAACTGTCCCTTTCCCTCCCATATTCCTGGCACTGAAATAGAATGTGTTACACTGTCTCCATCTCCTGGCATTGATCACACTTCCCAGTCTGATGTTTCCCTAATTTCAAAGTGCTGTTAAGCCTTGTGTGTCCCAGTTCCATCTTCCTCCCTTCTCTCTCGGACCCCCCCCCCCCCCCCCCCCCCAACTCTTGGCCTCTGCTTTACTTAATAGAAAGGACCTTATTGGTTGGCGACATGACGGCATAGCGCAAAGGGTGTGGTTAAATAAAAAATGTATGCGTGCTGTCCTTTGAAATGCGGTACTGCTTATTACATTACATCAAATCTCCTATGATCAGTATCTTTTAAGCTGAGAGCAGATTTGTAGATTTGTTTAGAAAGAACAGTGTTAGTAAGAATAGAGTACAAAATAATGTAATTACTTTATTCCATATACACTGAATAAAAATGTGAGTTACACTTCATATTAGGATATTTATTTATTGAAATAAATAAATTAGGCCCTAATCTATGGCTTGCACATGACTTGGAATACAGATGCATCTATTGGTCACAGATACCTTTTAAAACAAAGTAGGGAATTGTTCCGAAAACCAGTCAGTATCTGGTGTGACCACGTCATGCAGCGCAACACAGCGCAATCTCCTTCCCATAGAGTTGATCAGGCTGTTCATTGCGGTGTGTGGAATGTTGTCCCGCTCCTCTTCAACGGCTGTGCAAAGTTGCTGGATATTGGCGGGAAACTGGAACATGCTGACATACGCGTTGATCCAGAGCATCCCAAACATGCTCAATGGGCGACATGTCTGGTGAGTATATGCAGGCCATGGAAGAACTGGGACATTTTCAGCTTCCAGGAAATGTGTACAGATCCTTGCGACATGGGGTCATTGAATTATACTGAAACATGCAGTGATGGTGGCGGGTGATTAGCATGACAATGGGCCTCAGGATCTTGTCGCGTTCAAATTGCCATAGATGAAATGCAATTGTGTTTGTTGTCTGTAGCTTATGCCTGCCCATAACATAACCCCACCGCCACCATGGGGGCACCCACACAACGCTGTCGGCCATCTGCTCGGTACAGTTGAAACAGGGATTCATCTGTGAAGAGTACAGTTCTCCAACGTGCCAGTGTTCATCGAAGGTGAGTATTTGCCCACTGAAGTCGGTTACGACGCCAAACTGCAGTCAGGTCAAGACCCTGGTGAGGACGACCAGCACACAGATGAGCTTCCCTGAGACTGTTTCTGACAGTTTGTGCAGCAATTCTTCGGTTGTGCAAACCCACAGTTTCATCAGCTGTCCGGATAACTGGTCTCAGACAATCCCGCAGGTGAAGAAGCCGGATGTGGAGGTCCTGGGCTGGCGTGGTTACACGTGGTCTGTGGTTGTGAGGCCGGTTGGATGTACTGCCAAATTCTCTAAAACGACATTGGAGATGGCTTATGGTAGACAAATGAACATACAATTATCTGGCAACAGCTCTGGTGGACATTCCTGCAGCCAGCATGCTAATTGTATGCTCCCTCAACTTGAGACTTCTGTGGCATTGTGTTGTGTGACAAAACATTTTAGAGTGGCTTTTTATTGTCCCCAGCTGATTATGCTGTTTCATCAGCTTCTTGATATGCCACACCTGTCAGGTGGATGGATTATCTTGGCAAAGGAGAAATGCTCACTAATACGGATGTAAACATTTGTGCACAACATTTTAGAGAAATATGTTTTTTGTGCATATGGACAATTTCCAGGATATTTTATTTCAGCATAAAACATGGAACCATTTTACATGTTGCGTTTATATTTTTGATCAGTGTACATCACCTCAGTAGGTTAAATAATCTGCTCAGACCCCAACCAAGGAACATCAAAAGTCGTGCTATAAATTCACAGACAACACAAAGATTCCTTGATGTCCTTCCAGATTCCCTCTGTCTACCCAAGGACGCCATAGGACAAAAATCAGTTAACCACCTAACTGAGGATCTCAATTTAACCTTGCGCAATACCCTAGATACAGTTGCACCCCTAAAAACTAAAAACATTTCTCATAAGAAACTAGCTCCCTGGTACACAGAAAATACCCGAGCTCTGAAGCAAGCTTCCAGAAAATTGGAACGGAAATGGCGCCACACCAAACTGGAAGTCTTCCGACTAGCTTGGAAAGACAGTACCGTGCAGTACCGAAGAGCCCTTACTGCTGCTCGATCATCCTATTTTTCTAACTTAATTGAGGAAAATAAGAACAATCCGAAATTCCTTTTTGATACTGTCGCAAAGCTAACTAAAAAGCAGCATTCCCCAAGAGAGGATGACTTTCACTTTAGCAGTGATAAATTCATGAACTTCTTTGAGGAAAAGATTATGATCATTAGAAAGCAAATTACGGACTCCTCTTTAAACCTGCGTATTCCTCCAAACCTCAGTTGTCCCGAGTCTGCACAACTCTGCCAGGACTTAGGATCAAGAGAGACGCTCAAGTGTTTTAGTACTATATCTCTTGACACAATGATGAAAATAATCATGGCCTCTAAACCTTCAAGCTGCATACTGGACCCTATTCCAACTAAACTACTGAAAGAGCTGCTTCCTGTGCTTGGCCCTCCTATGTTGAACATAATCAATGGCTCTCTATCCACCGGATGTGTACCAAACTCACTAAAAGTGGCAGTAATAAAGCCTCTCTTGAAAAAGCCAAACCTTGACCCAGAAAATATAAAAAACTATTGGCCTATATCGAATCTTCCATTCCTCTCAAATATTTGGGAGAAGGCTGTTGCGCAGCAACTCACTGCCTTCCTGAAGACAAACAATGTATACGAAATGCTTCAGTCTGGTTTTAGACCCCATCATAGCACTGAGATGGCACTTGTGAAGGTGGTAAATGACATTTTAATGGCATCGGACCGAGGCTCTGCATCTGTCCTCGTGCTCCTAGACCTTAGTGCTGCTTTTGATACCATCGATCACCACATTCTTTTGGAGAGATTGGAAACCCAAATTGGTCTACACGGACATGTTCGGGCCTGGTTTAGATCTTATCTGTCGGAAAGATATCAGTTTGTCTCTGTGAATGGTTCGTCCTCTGACAAATCAACTGTAAATTTCGGTGTTCCTCAAGGTTCCGTTTTAGGACCACTATTGTTTTCACTATATATTTTACCTCTTGGGCATGTTATTCGAAAACATAATGTTAACTTTCACTGCTATGCGGATGACACACAGCTGTACATTTCAATGAAACATGGTGAAGCCCCAAAATTGCCCTCGCTAGAAGCATGTGTTTCAGACATAAGGAAGTGGATGGCTGCAAACTTTATACTATTAAACTCGGACAAAACAGAGATGCTTGTTCTAGGTCCCAAGAAACAAAGAGATCTTCTGTTGAATCTGACAATTAATCTTAATGGTTGTACAGTCGTCTCAAATAAAACTGTGAAGGACCTCGGCGTTACTCTGTACCCTGATCTCTCTTTTGAAGAACATATCAAGACCATTTCAAGGACAGCTTTTTTCCATCTACGTAACATTGCAAAAATCAGAAACTTTCTGTCCAAAAATGATGCAGAAAAATTAATCCATGCTTTTGTCACTTCTAGGTTAGACTACTGCAATGCTCTACTTTCCGGCTACCCGGATAAAGCACTAAATAAACTTCAGTTAGTGCTAAATACGGCTGCTAGAATCCTGACTAGAACCAAAAATTTGATCATATTACTCCAGTGCTAGCCTCTCTACACTGGCTTCCTGTCAAAGCAAGGGCTGATTTCAAGGTTTTACTGCTAACCTACAAAGCATTACATGGGCTTGCTCCTACCTATCTCTCTGATTTGGTCCTGCCGTACATACCTACACGTACGCTACGGTCACAAGACGCAGGCCTCCTAATTGTCCCTAGAATTTCTAAGCAAACAGCTGGAGGCAGGGCTTTCTCCTATAGAGCTCCATTTTTATGGAACGGTCTGCCTACCCATGTCAGAGACGCAAACTCGGTCTCAACCTTTAAGTCTTTACTGAAGACTCATCTCTTCAGTGGGTCATATGATTGAGTGTAGTCTGGCCCAGGAGTGGGAAGGTGAACGGAAAGGCTCTGGAGCAACGAACCGCCCTTGCTGTCTCTGCCTGGCCGGTTCCCCTCTTTCCACTGGGATTCTCTGCCTCTAACCCTATTACAGGGGCTGAGTCACTGGCTTACTGGGGCTCTCTCATGCCGTCCCTGGAGGGGGTGCGTCACCTGAGTGGGTTGATTCACTGTTGTGGTCATCCTGTCTGGGTTGGCGCCGTGGCGGAGATCTTTGTGGGCTATACTCAGCCTTGTCTCAGGATGGTAAGTTGGTGGTTGAAGATATCCCTCTAGTGGTGTGGGGGCTGTGCTTTGGCAAAGTGGGTGGGGTTATATCCTTCCTGTTTGGCCCTGTCCGGGGGTGTCCTCGGATGGGGCCACAGTGTCTCCTGACCCCTCCTGTCTCAGCCTCCAGTATTTATGCTGCAGTAGTTTATGTGTCGGGGGGGCTAGGGTCAGTTTGTTATATCTGGAGTACTTCTCCTGTCCTATTCGGTGTCCTGTGTGAATCTAAGTGTGCGTTCTCTAATTCTCTCCTTCTCTCTTTCTTTCTCTCTCTCGGAGGACCTGAGCCCTAGGACCATGCCCCAGGACTACCTGACATGATGACTCCTTGCTGTCCCCAGTCCACCTGGCCATGCTGCTGCTCCAGTTTCAACTGTTCTGCCTTACTATTATTCGACCATGCTGGTCATTTATGAACATTTGAACATCTTGGCCATGTTCTGTTATAATCTCCACCCGGCACAGCCAGAAGAGGACTGGCCACCCCACATATGCTCTCTCTAATTCTCTCTTTCTTTCTCTCTCTCGGAGGACCTGAGCCCTAGGACCGTGCCCCAGGACTACCTGACATGATGACTCCTTGCTGTCCCCTGTCCACCTGACTGTGCTGCTGCTCCAGTTTCAACTGTTCTGCCTTATTATTATTCGACCATGCTGGTCATTTATGAACATTTGAACATCTTGGCCATGTTCTGTTATAATCTCTACCCGGCACAGCCAGAAGAGGACTGGCCATCCCACATAGCCTGGTTCCTCTCTAGGTTTCTTCCTAGGTTTTGGCCTTTCTAGGGAGTTTTTCCTAGCCACCGTGCTTTTACACCTGCATTGCTTGCTGTTTGGGGTTTTAGGCTGGGTTTCTGTACAGCACTTTGAGATATCAGCTGATGTACGAAGGGCTATATAAATCAATTTGATTTGATTTAGGTTAAATATTCAACAGACCTCGTTCTAGCCTTGGTACTGCCCCTCTAAAAACAGGTATTTACACAAGTCTGTTTGAAATGACAAGTTAACAAAGGGTTAATTACCCTCTTACCCAAAGACATTTCCCATGATAACTATGTCAGCTAAACAGTGTTTTCCAGATATTCCTTGCGTACATCTGAAGACACACTGCTATGATTTCTCCCCGTTGTGGACACTCATATCGGATAAGGTGATTCAGGAAGTAAAAACTCTTCTAACACAGTTTACGCTCATGAGGAGGAAGGATTAAAAACAGGTCAGAGGTAACGTGTCAAGGTAGACTTACCAATTAGTTATTCTTTTCACTGATATCAAGTTTGTTTATGAATTATTAGGGGATTGAAACTCGCAATTCTGTTACCAAATTGGAAACGGAATTACTGCGATTGACTTGGCTACAATGGGAAATGATAGTAGTCACAAACCGCAGTTGGGTCACCTGCTATTGTCCTTCCTTCCACTGGCACACTGGTATGTTCAGCTCATCTTTCTGTCATCTGGTGGTTAAAGCAAAACAATATGGACAACCCCTCACACTCCCTCTCTCTCTGCCTCTCTCTCCAGTTAATGTCTCCTACCACCTACCCTCTTTCCATTTACTGTGACAAGCATCCTCACTCACTGAGCACTGACGGACACTGTACGTCCATGGTAGCGCTCAGTTTTTTTCCACAAGCACATGGAGTAGCCAGCTAAATAGAAAAAGTAGCCAGCCAGGATCCCCCGGGTTAAGAACTTTTTGCCAAACAAGCTCTATTTTGGCGGCCTCTGGTACATTCTATTGGCATCCGAAATACACAGCAAAATTATTGAATACGTTACTGAGTTGTGTTGTGGTATTGTGTTATAAATGACTGAAAATGTATGAATTCAGTGTATTGTTAGTTGTTTTGGATATTGTCTAGGCCTGTATGATCCGGACTGTTTTCTAAGTAAGAGAACATTACACACTTTAAAAAAAACATTTAACCTGTCTTCTCGAAGATAAAGTATTTTACTGCAAGATATGAATTGCTTTGGTACTGTAGTTTAACTGACACCTGGCCCAGAAATACACTTTTCATACACGGCCACAGAGAAGTCCAATTAGAAAATCCCTAATTCTGTCTTCGGTCAGCTGTTCATTCCACACCAAAAAAATTAAATGTTATTTTATGGCATTTATTTTTAAATAAGGCTGTAACGTAACATGTGGGAAAAATTGTAGAAAAAGTTCAGGCCAAAGAGTTCAATCTTGGTTTCATCAGACCAGAGAATCTTGTTTCTCATGGTCTGAGAGTCCTTTAGGGGCCGTTTGGCAAACTCCAAGCGGGCTATCATTTGCCGTTTACTGAGGAGTGGCTTCCGTCTGGCCACTCTACCATAAAGGCCTGATTGGTGGAATGCTGCAGAGATGGTTGTCCTTCTGGAAGTTTCTCCCATCTCCACAGAGGAACTCTGGAGCTCTGTCAGAGTGACCATCGGGTTCTTGGTCACCTCCCTGACCAAGGCACTTCTCCCCCAATTGCTCAGTTCGGCCGGGTGCCAGCTCAAGGAAGAGTCTTGGTGGTTCCAAACTTATTCCATTTAAGAATGATGGAGGTCACTGTGTTCATGAGGACCTTCAATGAGGCAGACATTTTTTGGTATCCTTCCCAAGATCTGTGCCTCTGCAAAATCCTGTCTTGGAGCTCTTAGGACAATTCCTTCAACCTCATGGCTTGGTTTTTGCTCTGACATGCACTGTCAACTGTTTGACCTTATATAGACAGGTGTGCCTTTCCAAATCATGTCCAATAAATTGAATTTACCACAGGTGGACTCCAATCAAGTTGTAGAAACATTTCAAGGATGATCAATGGAAACAGGATTCACCTGAGCTCAATTTCGAGTCTCATAGCAAAAGGGCTGAATACTTATGTAAATAAGGTATACATATGCAAAAATCTCTAAAAAAAACTGTTTTTGCTTTGTCATTATGAGGTATTGTGTGTAGATTGATGAGGGGAAAAAAATAATTGAATCCATTTTAGAATAATGCTGTAATGTAACAAAATGTGCAAAGGATCTGAATGCACTGTAAAAGGCCACTTTAAAATGTGCAGTTTTGTCACACAACACAATGTCTGTAATAAAGCACTTTTGTGGATAGAAACTCATTCTGATTGGCTGGGCCTGGTAGTCTCCATCGTGGAGAGGTTGGAGTCTGTTTGATTGAGTGTGTGGACAGGTGTCTTTTATACAGGTAACAAGTTCAAACAGGTGCAGTTAATACAGGTAATGAGTGAAGAACAGGAGAGCTTCTTAAAGAAAAACTAACAGGTCTGTGAGAGACGGAATTCTTACTGGTGGGTAGGTGATCAAATACTTATGTCATGCAATAAAATGTGATTTTCTGGATTTTTGTTTTAGATTCCGTCTCTCACAGTTGAAGTGTACCTATGATAAAAATTACAGACCTCTACATGCTTTGTAAGTAGGAAAACCTGCAAAATCGGCAGTGTATCAAATACTTGTTCTCCCCACTGTATTTCATTATATGAACTGTAACTAAGTAAAACTTTGAAATTGTTGCGTTTATATTTTTGTTCAGTATAGTTAGCATTGGCTTGTAAATTTACCTCCAACTTCCTGCATACTGGATGTTGAGATGTAAAAATGGTATCCACTAGTACATTTGACTCTGGGGAAGTAGATAAAGGGATCAATTTCCAGAATCCCGAACTATGCCTTTGATGCTTTAATATTTCTACGGCATGGTCCCACACTTAACACAAAATTAGTCAAGCCCCGGGCCCTTATCCACAAAGCGTCTAAGAGTAGAATGCTGTTCATCGATTACAGCTCAGCATTTAACACCATAGTACCCTCCAAACTCGTCATTAAGCTCTCGACCCCGCCCTGTGCAACTGGGTCCTGGACTTTCTGTCGGGCCGCCCCCAGGTGGTGAGGGTAGGATACAACATCTCCACCCCGCTAATCCTCAACACTGGGACCCCACAAGGGTGCGTTCTCAGCTCTCTCCTGTACTCCCTGTTCACCCATGACTGCGTGGCCATGCACGCCTCCAACTCAATCATCAAGTTTGCAGACGACACTACAGTGGTAGGCTTGATTACCAACAACGACGAGACGGCCTACAGGGAGGAGATGAGGGCCCTCTGAACGCCGTGTCAGGAAAATAAACTCACACTCAACGTCAACAAAACAAAGAAGATGATGGTGGACTTCAGGAAACAGCAGAGGGAGAACCCCCCCTATCCACATCGACGGGACAGTAGTGGAGAAGCTGAAAAGTTGTAAGTTCCTCGGCGTACACATCACCGACAAACTGAAATGGTCCACCCACACAGAGAGCGTGGTGAAGAAGGCACAACAGCGCCTCTTCAACCTCAGGAGGCTGAAGAAATTTGGCTTGTCACCAAAAACACTCACAAACTTTTACAGATGCACAATCGAGAGCATTCTGTCGGGCTGTATCACCGCCTGGTACGGCTCCGCCCACAGCTGCAAGGCTTTCCAGAGGGTAGTGTGGTCTGCACAACACATCACCGGGGGCAAACTACCTGCCCTCCAGGACACCTACAGCACCTGATGTCACAGGAAGGCCAAAAAGATCAACAACCACCCGAGCCACTGCCTGTTCACCCCGCTATCATCCAGAAGGTGAGGTCAGTACAGGTGCATCAAAGCTGGGCCCGAGAGACTGAAAAACAGCTTCTATCTCAAGGCCATCAGACTGTTAAACAGCCATCACTAACATTGAGTGGCTGCTGCCAATATACTGACTCAAATCTCTAGCCACTTTAATAATGGGAAATGATGTAAAATATATCACTAGCCACTTTAAACAATGCTACCTAATAATTAAAAATTGGATGTAATAAATGTATCACTAGTCCCTTTAAACAATGCCACTTTATATAATGTTTACATACCCTATATTACTCATCTCATATGTATATACTGTACTCTATACCATCTACTGTATCTTGCCATCGCTCATCCATATATTTATATGTACATATTCTTATTCATTCCTTTATACTTGTGTGTATAAGATAATTGTTAGATTACTTGTTAGATATTACTGCACGGTCGGAACTAGAAGCACAAGCATTTCACTAACCTCGCATTAACATATGCTAACCATGTGTATGTGACCAATAAAATTTGATCTAAGATCTTTATATAATCTTATTAATTTTGATCTAAAAGGCAAAACTGATTGTAGATCACCTAATACCATTCAGACAGTAGTTTACAGAGGGCTCACCTCAGTGAGACTGTGTGTGATCCTGTGCTGCTCAGCTGGTTCCTCTGTGGGTTCAGAAGGTGGTGTAGTCTGATTGTCCTCCATGACCATGTTCCCCTCAGTGTTCCCCAGACCCCCCTCCTTCACCAGAAGCACTGGAAGACACAGGTGATAGACAAAACATTAAGAACACCTGCTCTTTCCATGACAGACCAGGTGAATCCAGGTGAAAGCTACGATCCCTTATTGATGTCACTTGTTAAATCTACTTCAATCAGTGTAGATGAAGGGGAGGAGACATGTTAAAGAAGGATTTTCAAGCCTTGAGACATGGATTGTGTATGTGTGCCATTCAGAGTGTGAATGGGCAAGACAAAATACCTGCCTTTGAACGGGGTATGGTAGTAGGTGCCAGGCACACCGGTTTGTCTCAAGAACTGCAACGCTGCTGGGTTTTTCACACTCAACAGTTTCCTGTCTGTATCAAGAAGTGTATACAACCCAAAGGACATCCAGCCAACTTGACACAACTGAGGGAAGCATTGGAGTCGACATGGGCCAGCATTCCTGTGGAACGCTTTCAAAAGGAGGGCTGCAACTCAATATTAGGAAGTTGTTTTAATGTTTGGTATACTCAGAATTACTCATTGCCCAATGACATGAGCCTACAAGACAAGCTAAAGTACATCTATGCTCGCTTCGAGGCAAGTAACACTGTAACATGCATGAGAGCATCAGCATCAATCTCTATTGCACTCCACACTGCCCTTTCCCACCTGAACAAAAGGAACATTATGTGAGAATGCTATTCATTGACTACAGCTCAGCGTTCAACACCATAGTGCCCCCAAAGCTCACCACTAAGCTAAGGACCCTGGGACTAAACACCTCTTTCTGCAACTGGATCATGTACTTCCTGACGGGCCACCCCCAGGTGGTAAGGGTAGAATATATCAGCCACGCTGATCCTCAACACGGGGGCCACTCAGGGGTGCGTGCTCAGTCCCCTCCTGTACTCCCTGTTCACTCATGACTGCACGGCCAGGCACGACTCCAACACCATCATATTAAGTTTGCTGATGACACAACAGTGAGACAGCCTATGGGGAGGTTAGAGACCTGGCCGTGTGGTGCCAGGACAACAACCTCTCCCTCAACGTGATCAAGACAAAGGAGATGATACACCAAACAAACCAAAACAGTCGTGAAGAGGGCCTATTTCCCCTCAGGACACTGAAAAGATTTGGCATGGGTCCTCAGATCCTCAAGACGTTCTACAGCTGCACCATCGAGAGCATCCTGACTGGTTGCACTGCCTGGCATGGCAACTGCTCAGCCTCCGACTGCAAAGCACTAGTGCGTACAGCTGCTGATACTCTGTATATTATCTATGCATAATCCCTTTAACTCTACCTACATGTACATATTACCGACTAACCGGTGCCCACACACACTGCCTCTGTACCGGTACCCCCTGTATATAGCCTCGCTATTGTTATTTTACTGCTGCTCTTTAATTATTTGCTACTTTTATTTCTTATTTATCAATTTTTTACAAAAAACTTGTTTTTCTTAACTGCATTGTTGGTTAAGGGCTTGTAAGTAAGCATTTCACTGTAAGGTCTACTACACCTGTTGTATTCGGCGCATGTGACAAATAAAAATGGATTTGTACACTCCTTTGGGTATGTACACACAGATAATAAACACAATTTCAACATGTAGTGTTTACCCATCCCCACCATGTTTGAGTCCTGTACTGTAGTTACAGAATGACTTCATTGTTGTTAAACCCATCATGGTGGATAAAAACAAGTCAGTTGTGGGTAAAAACAAGTCAGCTCTGATAAGTCAAAAGTCATCATCAGACAAACCTGACTAACCTATGAGGTGTTAGTTATGTGGGTATGTGTAGGTATATTTAGTAAGTGTATAATGGTTATAAAGCACTGTCAGGTGTATGCAGAATAGGTTGAGATCAGATGTGATGTATACAAAAGAGAGTCTCAATGAAAGTCTTAGAATGAAATGTCTCAGTTTGTTTATTTATGTTAAATACACCATATTAAAACCACACGTCTCAACTAAATCTGCATAAACTTCATGAACTTTATTAATTTTCTCATTAAAAAGTGTCTTGGGAAATACATTTAATAGTTGAATGGAAGTAATGAAATAGGCATTTGTGAACATCATATAGCCTACACAGTACAAACACAATCTGAAACGGACTCGTTAGGCCTTATATATCACACAATGTCTGGATGCAATATTCTACCCAGGAATATTCAACACTAAAATCTGTTACTCTTATTATTCCAAATGCATCTGTGGCTATTTTCTGCTGACAATGAAAATGTATCTTTGTCTTTAATGCAGGATTCGATCTAAAGGTCTAATGAGTGAAAAGGCTACATTCTATGTTATGGTGTTTCTGCTGGTGTATCCTGAGGTAGCTCTTCTCTGAAAACCTCTTCCCGCAGTGCGTACAGGCAAACAGCATTTCTACCGTGTGGACCTTCAGGTGCATCTTCAGCTTGTGCTGGTGGGAGAACCTCTTCTCACACTGGGTACAGCTGTATGGTTTCTCCCCTGTGTGGACCCTCTGGTGCCTTTTCAGGTCACCAGCCTGGGCGAAGCGCATGTAACACTGGGTACAGCTGAAGGGTTTCACCCCTGTGTGGACCCTCTGGTGCCTCTTCAGGCTGGACGAGTGGGAGAAACTGACCTGGCATAGGTGGCAGCTGAATGGTTTCTCCCCTGTGTGAATCCTCTGGTGAATCTCCACCTGTTTGGGGAAACTGAAGGCTTTCCCACAGAACGAACATGGGAAGCGCTTCTCTTTGGCACTACCGCCTTTACTGATAGCGTCTCTACTACTGTCATTTGTCAATGGGCTTGTGTAGCTATTTAGTGTTGAGGCACTGGCATTGTCTGAGGTCTGGTTTAACAGGAGAGTGTGAGGAGGATGAAGGCCAGGGAGTGTCTGTGTTGTTGCAGGGTCCATGTTCCAGTTGATAGATCCTATAGAAGGCAGGCTGAAGGCAGCACCTGTTAGGGGGTTAAGCTGAGGCACCATCAGTCTCTCTGAATCACAACTATAGGAGCAGGACGGAGCATCGCTAGTAGAGTCTGTGTCTGTTCTCTCCTGCTGCATACTGACACCGCTCCGTCCCCGCAGACCAAATCTACGCCTTGTTTCAGCCAGTCTGTTGTCATGGAGACTAAGTTCAGATGTTGCTTTGTGTTTGACTGTCTGTTTCTGGTTGTGGTTAACAGTGTTGTTCCCCAGCCCAGAGTTGAGGACGCTGTCCCATCCACTGACCTCCACTATGTCGCTTCTGGTCTTGGCCTGCTCAGTGATGTTGTCACCTGAGCCCTTGGTTGCACCTGTCTGGGTATCCAAGATGGTCACCCAGTCTCCTCTGTTAGCCTCCAGCCAACCACCTGCAGGAAGAGGTTACAAAAAAGACTTCACATGTCAGAAAAAACTACACATTACATTTTTGTTTGAGTTAATTACCTTGTGAAGTAAATATATTATAATCGTTTTTTTGCATTTAAAGAAAATAAAAGCCAGGTGCATCACTATTCCCATTGAAGATCTATTACTGTATGTAAGCTATATGTATTTCTCTCTTACCTTGCTCCCCCATCTTTAGTCCACTCAGCAGATCAATTCTCTCTGGTCCATCTTCTATTGTCTCCTCTTTGACCAACAGCAGATCAGGCTTCCCATCCTCCATGTCTACTGACTGTAAGAGATACAGAGTGAGAGGATGTTGGACTTAGAAATCTGATATGAGCACCCTGCTATGGAGCATCTTCTGATTGGACAATGAGGGATTGCTATGAGTACTATGCAAACAAGTTAGTTGATTTGATTACTTGACCATCTTTAATGGTTTGATAATTCAAAGGCTCACCTCAGTGAGACTGTGTGTGGTCCTGTGCTGCTCAGTGGGTTCAGGAGGAGGTATAGTCTGGTTGTCCTCCATGACCATGTTCCCCTCAGGGTTCCCCAGACCCTCCTCACACCCCTCCTCCTTCACCAGCAGTACCTCTGGACCCTCCTCCTGGATGAGAGGTGATACAGATTACACAGACATACACTCCCTCAGGTATGTACACACAGATAATAAACACTTTCAACATGGAGTGTTTACCCATCCCCACTACATTTTTTGTCCTATACTGTAGTTACAGAATGACTTCATTCTTGTCCAACCTATCATATAGCCTAGTGTCCCTGATTGACTCTGTCATCCCCCTCCCCTTTTGTGCCTTCCTAGTTCCCATGTCCGCCCAACCTAAACCATACCCTCTACCCCTTACTTCTCTTTTTATCCGTCCTGTTTCGTCTGGTCCTTTGATTTTAAATTGCATTATTATCACGGTAGACAAATATTTTGTTGGTAAAAAATAAGTTGGCTATGATAAGTCATCATCAGACAAACCTGACTAAACTATGAGGTGTACAGTAGGTGTTAGTGTGCGGGTATGTGTAGGTATATTTAGTAAGTGTATTATGGTTATAAAGCACTGTCAGTGTATGCAGAATAGGGTGAGATCAGATGTGATGTGTACTAAAAGAGTCCCAATGAAGGTCTTAGAATGAAAAGTCCCGTTTTGTGTTTATTAAACATAAACAAGTTTTAAATACACCATATGAAAACCACACATACACAACAACAAAAAATCAGCATGAACTTGATAAACTATATTAAATATCATTAAAAATGTATTGGGGAAAAATGAAGTAGGTCAATGGAAGTAATGAACATCATATATCCTACACAGTACAACCACAAAATATATAACAGACTGAGTGTACAACATTAAGAACTCTTTCAATGACAGACTGACCAAATTAATCCAGGTGAAAGCTATGATCCTTTAATTTTTTGTCACTTGATAAATCCACTTTATCCAGTGTAGATGAAGGAGAGGAGGCAAGTTAAAGAAGTCTTGAGACATGGATTGTGTATGTCTGCCATTCAGAGGGTGAATGGGCAAGACAATAGATTTAAGTGCCTTTGAACCGGGTATGGTAGTGGGTGCTCAACAGTTTCCCGTGTACATCAGGAATGGTCCACGACACAACTGTGGGAAGGTGTTCGTACGGTTTGGTATACTCAGTGTATATCACAATGTCTGGAGGCAATATTCTACTCAGGAATATTCAACAATGAAATATGTTACTCTCCTTATTCCAAATGCATCCGTGGATCTTTTCTGTTGACAATGAAAAGTATTGTTTTTCTTTAACCCTTCACACTCCTGCCCGGGTTGAAAATGGCAGATTTTGACACTGATAAGCACTTAAATTGGAACAAAGTGGCTGTACAGTAACATGCTATACATGACGTCAGAGCTCAGGGTCTCAGAGCTGGATGGGTTTTGACTAACAGACGTTCTGAACTTGAGCACCACATGACAAGCAGATGCCTCTGACCCTACTGCTAATTGAGCAACTTTTGCTCATGTTTTTATTGTCTGAGTAAGGGGAATGTAAATTGAGGGAAATGCTGAAAATTAAGAGGGCTGTGGTCATGAAATGTTGGCAGCCGGTTATTGTCATGCAAAAGACTGTAGGTCTCACCGTAACTGACCGTTAATGAACATAAATGCGTTTAGCATCTCCAGGCCTCCGACTTCGGAACATCTACATAAAACATTTTTTTAAAGTATAATAAATCAATTGAATATACAACCTCACAATAAATCTATTTATTTTAACCAGGTCTAAATAAACATTATGATATGAATAACATTTATTTCAGAAGAACAGAGTATGAGTTGGCCTATGCTATCTGGCTATGCTCCATGACATAGGCTGTATTCTTGTTCATTTAGCTGACAATATATGCTTAAGTCCCCGTGACATTATTTTATTTCATAGTAAGAATAATATAATTGAACTCAGCTGAATAAAAATAGAGAGGATATTTTTCCCATTACTGAGCGACCGCGCAGATGAATTTTTTAAAATGTTACCTTTATTTTACTAGGCAGGTCTGTTAAGAACAAATTCTTATTTTCAATGACGGCCTAGGAACAGTGGGTTAACTGCCTGTTCAGGGGCAGAACAACAGATTTGTACCTTGTCAGCTCGGGGATTTGAACTTACAACCTTTCGGTTACTAGTCCAACACCCTGCCGCCCCCAAGTGGCTATGTTGAGCGTAAAAGTTAGCATTTGAAACAGGTCCTATATGCTAGTTTGAGTTATTTGGCAACAAATACCTTAGAAAGCAAAACATATATGGGCTGCATGGTGTGACTATAGGATATCGATAATTTGAGAAAGTGTGTGTGTGTGGGGGGGGGGGTGTTTTGATCATCACCGTAGGAAGTGCTCTCCATTCCGTTGTGTTAAAGATTTAAAACAACATCCACAACAACCATGTTTCACACTGCTCCAACCTGCTGTTGAACTTCTTTCTTCAAATTTGATTATCACAGTGTGGTGAGCTTTAAACGTACTTACAGGCGCTCTGTTTTGATGATCAGTGTTTGACGTGATATTCCATTGCATTTGCATTGCTGTCAGAGTGGTTGAGGGACAATAGAGCCCCGAGTACCAGGTCATTAGGACCTGATGGACATTAGCAAGTTGGGTACTACCAAAGCATGTCCAGTGCATAGAAGGAGATTACCATGGCAAGTGGCATTTTACTGCGGTCATGACTCATGACTGCTTGTGTGGCGGTAATATGGTCACTGCAACAGCCCTAGATACAAGATGACATGGGGTTATACCCCGAGTTGTCTTGAACAGAATGAGCCCGTTTGTTGTATTGTGATTTTTTTTCGGGGGCCACGGACCACGCATTTCAATGTACTTATGACTCCATTCTATGCGTAGCAAAAGTATAATCTGCTTCTCTGAATTGCCGTGTAAAACCTAACACTAAGATCGTATTTTATCATTTAGCTTTTATAATTGATGTTGGCAATAGAGCAAGGTTTCAAATTATGAACAACTGGCCCAGATTGTGATTTATTATGGACCGTTTTTGGATTTCCTAAACAACAGTAATTGTGTAAAGGCGGGGATGCAGGGCTGTGTTCCAAACAAAACCACTACAGGTCCTGGTCAGTCCCTGGATGGGAGACCAGATGCTGCTGGAAGTGGTGTTGGAGGGCCAGTAGGAGGCACTCTTTACTCTGGTCTAAAAAATATCCCAATGCCCCAGGGCAGTGATTGGGGACACTGCCCTGTGAAGGGTGCTGTCTTTCGGATGGGATGTTAAACGGGTGTCCTGACTCTCTGAGGTCATTAAAGATCACATGGCACTTATTGTAAGAGCAGGGGTGTTAACCCCGTTGTCCTGGCTAAATTCCCAATCTGGCCTTCAAACCATCACGGTCACCTAATAATCCCCAGTTTATGATTGGCTCATTCTCCCCTGTAACTTTTCCCCAGGTGTTCTCAGTCAACTTAACTGGTGAAATAACAGAAATAAAAAAATTAAAAACAAGTGTGATTGATCTAGTTCCTCAACGGCACAGCTAGGAGAGCTGAAGAAAAAAAAAGAAAATCACCTTAAAGTTGAAGACCCTTTCCTTAACACTTCCTTAAGTCATAAAAGTGCATTTAAATTACTACATAACTGTGTACACTTTGGAGAGGTGTGTTGCTGCTTGGAAACACCAGTTAGTCCTCTCACTCAAACCCTGGTCATTTTTTTGTCTTATGTTGCACCAACCCCACATTTTCCTGGAATATTCTTATTTTGTTACTGAAAGTATCCAAAGTATGTTCTGATTTTATTTTTAACAAATGCGGCAAAGTACAGTAAATGTAAAATGTGCATAAAATCAACCATGTAATGTTTGGATTCAGTTTTGTATCAGGATAACTGTTGTGTCCCCACCCTTAGTCTAATAATTTTCCCATAATCTCCAAACTGTTCCCTTTTGATTGCTACCATGGTTATGCAATCCCTAGTTCGTCTGTAAGAAACATTTCGATTTAGCCCTATCCATATAGGCCAATTCTCACAAGTGTAAGGGGTTAAAGTAGGGTTTGATCTAAACGTCAGACGCTATCAAGTGGAATGGGGTCTATGTTATAGAGTGGAATGGTTTTTCTGCTGGTGTATCCTGAGGTAGCTCTTCTCCGAGTACCTCTTCTCGCAGTGCACACAGGCAAACGGCCTCTCTCCCGTGTGGACCTTCAGGTGCATCTTCAGATGGTGCTGGCGGGAGAACCTCTTCTCACACTGGGGGCAGCTGAAGGGTTTCTCCCCTGTGTGGACTCTATGATGCCTCTTCAGATCACCACCCTGGGCGAAGCATATGTGACACTGGGTACAGCTGAAGGGTTTCTCCCCTGTGTGGACCCTCTGGTGGATCTCCACTTTTTGGGGGCAGCTGAAGCCTTTGTTACAGAACATGCAGAGGAACCGTTTCTCTTTACTATTGCCTGATGTGGCTCCCCCTCCCTGAACCTGGGCTCCAGCCCTGTCGTTTGAGTTCAAAACCTGATCGAAAAGGCAGCGTCCGTGTGAATTGGAAGGCCCCATCAAAGTGGACACTGGCTGGTAATCTCCAAGTGTGTGTAAAGGGGAGTGGTTTGTGACATTTGGATTAGTCGCTAAGCTTTCCCTGTAATCTAAGAAATCACTGCCCTGTGAGAGTCCGTATCCTAGGTGACTATCTGCATTCCATGTCAGAGGAGTGTCACCCTCCACTTTCACAGTCACTTCATCTACAACGAGACCCTCCCCTTTCTTATCTAGGCTCCCTTCAGAGTATACACTACTACTGTACTGGTTCCAGTCCCCTCTAGACAGATCAGTCTGTGTCTCTAAACACAAGGATATGTTTCCAGGGTTCATCTCTGTAGTAGAAGAACAAGACAAATCATTGCCAGTCTCTAATGCATCTTGATGGGAAGGAATCGGGCTCGGGTTACTGTAAAGTAAATACTCTGAGCCGGGAGCAGGAAGAGAGCCCAGTCTCTCTGGGTCTGATCTGTGGTCAGAGCCTGTTTGTAAAAGCCTTTGCGTTACAGTTAAAGTCTCTGTGTCTGTCTCTGACTTGTGTCTGTCTCTGACCTCCGTGATGCTGCATTGGGTCCTGGGCTGCACTGTGGCGCGGTCCTCCCTGGCTACAGGGGGCACACCAGCCGTTCCAGTCTGGATGTCTCTGCTGTGCCATGGGTCCTCCTCTCCTTCAGGCCTCTCCTGCTTGACCCCAGGACCTGCAGCATCTGCTGACTGACACAAGAAGAGAAGAGGTTATTACGGGTGCATATTAGTTGAATTAGATCATGTCTCACAAGCTCCCCTATGGCAGATAAATGAGGATATACATGTAAGCAAATGAATAGCTGAGGGGAGCCTTTCTGAAATAAACTGGCCACATTTGATGTACTGTAACTTTGATGTAATACTATTACACTCACCTCTATCACGATAACATGCTGGGTTGAGGTTCCACTCCCCTCATCAACAGTGATTGGTTGGTCATCTCTCCATGTATTGTGTTCCACTGGCTTCACAAAGCTCCTGTGGCCTCCAGTGAGATGTCCTTCACCTGAGAGTGATTGGGGGAAAAGAGGTGGTTAGGTTAGCTACTGTCAGTGCTGAACAGTATATGGTACCCTATTGACACTGTAGAATTGGCAAGGATGTAAGGTAATACTTCAGATTACTTCTTGATATACAGTACTATTTATAAACTCAGCAAAAAAAGAAAACGTTCATTTTTCAGGACCCTGTCTTTCAAAGATAAACACTGTTTCCCATGCTTGTTCAATGAACCAAAAACAATTAATGAACATGCACCTGTGGAACAGTCGTTAAGACACTAACAGCTTACAGACGGTAGGCAATTAAGGTCACAGTTATGAAAACTTAGGACACTAAAGAGGCCTTTCTAGTGACTCTGAAAAACACCAAAAGAAAGATGCCCAGAGTCCCTGCTCATCTGCGTGAACATACCTTAGGCATGCTGCACGGAGGCATGAGGACTGCAGATGTGGCCAGGGAAATAAATTGCAATGTACGTACTGTGAGATGCCTAAGACAGCGCTACAGGGAGACAGGACAGACAGCTGATCGTCCTCGCAGTGGCAGACCATGCGTAACAACACCTGCACAGGATCGGTACATCCGAACATCACACCTGTGGGACAGGTACAGGATGGCAACAACAACTGCCCGAGTTACACCAAGAACGTAGGCCTGTTGTAAGGCAGGTCCTCACCAGACATCACCGGCAACAACGTCGCCTATGGGCACAAACCCACCGTCGCTGGACCAGACGGGACTGGCAAAAAGTGGTTGGATTTGCGTTTATTGTCGAAGGAATGAGTTACACACTTGCAGGTGCCTTGGTGGAAGAGTGGGGTAATATCTCACAGCAAGAACGGGCAAATCTGGTGCAGTCCATGAGGAGATGCACTGCAGTACTTAATGCAGCTGGTGGCCACACCGGATACTGACATGTCTGACATTTGTTCAGTTTATGTCTCAGTTGTTGAATCTTGTTATGTTCATACAAATATTTACACATGTTCAGTTTGCTGAAAATAAACGCAGTTGACAGTGAGAGGACATTTAGTTTAGATCGATATGTTCCATGCATCACATTGTTTTAATTGAATAAATAATAAGAAATGCAGTAAGTCATGAATCTGGTTAGAATATGATATTCTGTCTTTGTGCAGTACAGATAAGTAATCAGGGGAATTACTACATACTATCCAAAAACTGACCAAGACCCAATTCTGGCTAAAGGGCATTTTCACTGCTGCTCCATTTCACTCTATATTTTCATTAATGTTATTACATAGCATGTCATAAAAATGGAGAATTGAGCGTTTCTGCATTTCACCGGTTAAAAAGGGCCATCGACATTTCTTGGTTGTAAGCGAACCACAATATCCATAATTCATTGTGATTTCAAGACGTAGTAGAGGTGGATACTCTCCTTGAGAAATATCTCAACTTCAGTGTTTGGAGCCAGCACTTTCAGCCCGAGGATTTCGAACAGACCTGAAGTCTCAACTGATGGGGTTGCCAGGTGTCACCCCCCTCTCCTCCTCACCAATCCAAGCACCATCATTATGCACACCTGGACTTCATCACCTTGATTACTCTACATTTATTTAGCCCTCTGTAACCTAACATGCTGACCAGACCGGACACTCGCAAAAATAAATTTAGAAATACATGTTATTCAATTATTGCACCCACACTGCTCACACGTGCCAACAAGCATCTGCTTTGCCAAGGGCTAAAATAGAACTCCTTTATATTTCTGACCGCAGATCACGCTGCAAGTCCTGCCTCTCCCATTGGTTATACCCACGTGGGTGATTGAAAGACGAACTGTTTTGCCGGTCGTCGTGGTAATACTATGAAAGTGTAGATGCCAATTGCCATATAAGTACAAAGATGAAAGCCGGGAAGGAGGAGAGATGACTAGAAACATTCGGTTGGCCGTTTTATGTGTGGATTAATTATCGGAGTAAAGGACCTTGTGCATTTCAGGTAAAATAACAACTCAATGTTTATATCCCAGGACAAATTAGCTAGTAGCAGCAAGCTAGCTAAATAGGACACATTAGCTAGCAAGTGCAAGCTAACTAGCTAAATTGCCATACATGTTTAATGCTTTTCGACCTGTCCCCAAATTAATGTAATTGGTTCAGAGTTTGTTTTGATATTTTAACCTGCGTGTCGTGATCACGTTTGGTGTAGGGGGACAAAATACATTTATGCACGATGTCGCACGCGCGCAGCCGGTTTTGGTTCTGTCGTGGTTTTGTTCACGTTCAGTACGCTTCTCCTGTTTTGTTCATGTTTATTCAACTTACCTTCTGCTTCCTGTCTCCAAGCTCATTTGTAACAACTGGTCATAGAACGTTAAAGTGACGCAATTCCATCGATTTCCCACTTCAGAAGAAGGCATCCGATCAGTGCAGCAGAAAAGAAGTCGAGCTGAGATGGCTAAGTTAACCCTACTTTCATGTACATATCACCTGAATAATTTAATGTTACCAACTGCTTTCATATGTATACACTAGTCTATTCTACTGTATTTTAGTCAATGCCACTCCAACATTGCTCGTCTTAACATTTCTTATTTCCATTATTTTAGATGTGTGTATTGTTATATACTACTGCACTGTTGGAGCTAGGAACACAAGCCTTTCACTACAACCGCAATAACACCTGCTAAATGTGTAGATGAACAATAAAACATTTGATTTGAACTCTTTCTCGGAGAAGTCTACATTTGTTCGGCGCGTGTGACAAATACAATATTTGAATTCGGTCACTATAGCAAGCGAACTACATGTGTTTTATGTAAAACCAATTTAGCTAGACATTCCAAAGCAAATCAATGTAATTAGTAAACAGATTGATTCTATGTTGAGGGGTAATGTGCAATAAGTGACTCCGTAACAAGTGTACCACCCCCATCTCTAAACATAACATATATTTTCTTATATGGTTACACACAGGCCTGTGGCAGTAATTACTTTTTCTCAGCTGTTATTGTCATGCATAAGACTGCCGGTCTCACGGAAGGGGGGAATAATGACGCACTTAGACCATTCGTAGAACAGCTGAGGCAGTCGGTAAATAACTGTTTAAGTTCAACTACACTAACAATGGTTTTGGGATACAGCTCTGAGATATGATGCGCCAACAAAGGTTCAAACAATTAACTTACGCTTTTGGGAAACCTAGCCCAGGGGTATTCAACTCTTACCCTACGAGGTCTGGGTCCTACTAGTTAATGGTCGACCTGATAATTAATTGCACCCACCTGGGCGGGGTTTCCCAAAACCATCATTGCACTGAGATCATCTTAATTCCATTAACTAAACGGAGAAAATATTTTAGTGCTACAATACTTGTGAAACCCAGCAAAGGTGTTCCTGGTCTAAATCAGTCCCTGAGTAGAGGAACAATAAACGCAGTGGAACTGGCTTGTACAACTCCAGTAAACCCAGTCGCTGCGCAACACTCCTGAATGTAATCTCCGGCAAAGACAATTATTGAGAAGAGCGGGATCCCAGTTTTCCAGTGCTGCTTGAATGTTCAATGAGTGTCTGAAATGACAATATAAAAAGTAACCACGGGAAGCATTTTCCAAACAGTGTAAATATCAGATTGTATGGTTGACTATAATAGGCCAAGGTACTTGCGCAGACTGCAAATGAAACATGTAATCAGCCATGATTGAAATTCTGCGTGTACAACTTGCTTTCCTGTAATATTGGCTAAGAACAGTAACTTTCTCATGGTACTGGCAAATTTACCTGAATGTCAAGCCCTGTAACGGCTCATATCTACTCCTGATCGTGCAATTAGCTAAACACAATTGGGCCACAATAATTGCTACAAAACATGACCTATTTTTAGATCCGACAGCAGGCTCAATCAACCGATAGCGTCATCAGTGTAACTCTCCCGCACTAAAATGTAAAAACACCGCTATAGTGCATAATTATGTCAAACGCATCACTCAGAATTATGTAGGTAGTGGTTAAACTGTCCAAATAGTGTCTGGTGGTGAAGTGTCCCTTTAACCATAAGTGGTTAATAGATTTAAAGTCATATGCCCAGAGGGGAACCGGGCAACAGGCCTCCTGCAAAATGTACCTCTTGCCATTCCTCTGTATCGGTCGAGGATCTTGACACTACTGGGACGACTGGTGAGGACGCGCTCTTGTATTGTCTCTGCGCGCTCCCGTGACACCTTCAGCTCCAGTAGCTGTAGTTTCCTCCGCAATACCCTGTTTTCTTTCTGGCTTTGAGTTATTTCCAAACGAAACACTGCATAGTCGTCGTCTACGAGTTTACAGACCTCTGTCACTGCTGCATTCGCTAAGACCTCCATAATGGAGGCTATTTGCGTGTGAAAAACCATACAGTCAGCCATTGTTAGCTAACGTTAGCAGCTAGCGAGCGTTACCTAGATAACATCAACCAAGTCCGGTCACCAACGCGAATTAAAGACTACCTGGGACAAGTATGTGATGCTGTGCAGTTAAATGAGTCATATTTTTTTCCATGGCGTAAATGTCCGAATAACAACAATAAAAACGCTAACTTGGAAATGATTATTGGGCAGTTCACTTCCGTTTTACTACTACTTCTTCAAATGTATATTGGCAGATCACCATCAACTGAAAGGTACATACACCGCCACCTACTGTACTGGAGTGTGAGGTCGGTCACGGCCTCCACAAAGAGCAGGTTTTCCCAAACCCCTTCCTGGGGTCCCCCCTGGGTGCACGTTTTTTTTTTTTTTTTTGCCATAGAACATCACAGCTGATTCAAATCGTCAAAGCATGATGATTTGATTTGATTTTGATTTGAAGTTGGTTATTTGAATCAGCTCTGTTAGGGGCAGGATTTAGTTTGGGGAAACCCTGCCATAGAGCAGTAGAGGTACATGTTTTTTGACATATGCATCACTGGGGAAGCCTAGCCCTGCCCCTCTCCAAAAAAAGCCATATTACAACCGGTGTTGTTGTTTGCTCTATAACCTGTTAATACACATGCCTTGCAGACGTGATATATATTATAAGCCTAAAGGCAGAGACAATAAGACAGTGGCAGAATAAATTGAACCACACCTTTGTTTTATCACAAAACCCGATAGCAACCTCTGTCCAGTGCAGTCCACAATGCATATTGCATGTACAGTAAGAGTTACATGACCTACAGCATGGTTAAGCCCGTTAATGTTAACATTTTCAGACCACTAAACTACTATTGATTTAGAACCACAGAGTTCTCACAAAGAAAACCAAAGCTGCCTTCACTATTCCAGCAACATTTCATCATCACATCCCCTATGCTTAGTCTAATACAGTGACAACTAAAAGATAACAAAAACAATTTAATCCAATCAACGTAAGCTAAATATGATGTCTGTCCATGCTTCTAACTTCTGTGTGCGTGTCAGTGCAAGTAGAAAAACATGTTGACTCACCCTACTTGTAGAGAAATGCCAAAGCCATCCTCTTTCATGTTGACGAAACGCTCTATCACTCTGTCATACAGTACACGCTTTTATGTTTTGTTGTCCTAGACTACCTGGCTAAAATGCTTGCTCGCTAGTCAAACTTCCATTCATGGGCAACGTTGGCTAGTTAACATTAGCCTTCTAGGCCTACATCTAGCTACATATGGAACTTCCATCCAATCAGGCAAGGGGCAAACAACAATGGGCCAGAATCACCGTTATAATCAATGTCCAGTAACGGAGAACTATCTCCATCCATGGCTAATTTAGGAAAGGGACAATTTTAGCTAGCTGGCACCGGAGGACAGCAACACAACGAGATGCAACAATTCAAGTTTTTCTGTCGATGACGTATACTTTCAATGGGATTTGATAGGAGTGATGCCAAAATCCAACCTTGGCTTCCCTTGACATTTTTTTTTTTTGGTGCATCGGGAACATTCATAGTTGAGCTCGCTCAGTTTAGCTCAACGCTGATTGGCACAGGGAGGCAAGATGCTCGCTGGCTTCCCTTGCGTTCAATGCTATGGGCGGCAACAATGTCATACTCGTTTGGACCAGACAGCATCAGATAGATGGCCTACACATAGACAGCAACACAGACAGCATCAGATAGATGGCCTACACATAGACAGCAACACAGACAGCATCAGATAGATGGCCTACACATAGACAGCAACACAGACAGCATCAGATAGATGGCCTACACATAGACAGCAACACAGAGAGCATCAGATAGATGGCCTACACATAGACAGCAACACAGACAGCATCAGATAGATGGCCTACACATAGACAGCAACACAGACCGCATCAGATAGATGGCCTACACATAGACAGCAACACAGACAGCATCAGATAGATGGCCTACATTGAAGGAAAATTACAAAACACAGAGACAAAATACATTTCATTTTTTGGGGAAGCCTGTCAGATTCCTACATTGAAGGAAAATTACAAAACACAGAGACAAAATACATTTCATTTTTTGGGGAAGCCTGTCTTCCTGTGGCATCCATGAAAACACGCCACTGCCATGGAGGGCCATAGTATGAGTCATACCCATAAAACCTTGCAGTCAAACAAGGAAATGGTTCCAATCGTTTTTCCACCATTCATTTTCCCCCTGGAGGATTTTAGAAACACTTAAAATATGGTCTGTGCTTCCTGTAGGATCAACCCTGGCACGACATTTTGATAACCGTGTTAATCTCTCTAGGACAAGGTGACTTATCAATATATCTGCCTGTATTTACCCCCCCAAAATGAAATGCTAATTAACATCTAATGCGCCTATCATAAAGAACTACAAATGCCATGATGATCTGGACCAGACTGCCGAATCGAGGCAAAGAATCTCTGGATTAACTATCGAATGTCAGCTAAATGTAGTAAATTGGAAACATTTCTTTAAATAGAAAAATCTGAACTGTCTTGAGCAAGTTTTAAAATGACACAATACCTGTTAGCAAAGGTGTCAGCTAGAGATGATGTGCAGGAGCTTGCAGGGATTTGTTTTGCATGTCGACTTTGATGCTAATTAGCATTTTTGAACCGGAGTAAATAGAGCCGACTGTACTGATAAAAGTGACCTTGTTTGAGAGAGATTTACATGGTGATCAAAACGTCACGCAGGCCAACAAAACACAGCCTTTATTGTGTTTCTAAAATCACCTATTGGGGGAAAAAAATATGGTCGAAAAACATTTGGAACCATTTCCCTGTTTTGACCACTAGGTTATGACACCTCCATTGTGGGTGTCTATACTACTACATACTCTTAACCCAGAATTTCAAATAAAATAATTCCCTACAAACCTAATTCCAGTACCATGTTTCCCTATCAATTTCAAAATAAGAATTCAATCCCATATGCCCTAATCTCATCCCTTCTGTTCAAATTTCATTATATTATAGCACCTTACTTTCACCCCATTGCCTCTACCAGCAATCTAACTCGTTTTTCTTAATCATTGACCATGTTTACATGCACACCAATATCCTGTTTTTATTTGGGATATTAAAAGTATTCTGCTTTTACGTTGACCCATATAAACATCATATCCTGTTTACAATAACCCAAAAAAGCTTGAAACCCGGATAAAATGCCTGGGTTATGCTAATCTTAGGGAGGATCCCGTTTGCTGTTATTTAACACTGTTTGCCTAGGCTCAGTTTCGCATATAATCAGTGTTATGTGATGACGTTTTCAACGGATTGTTAAACAAATTACTTGAAAAAGTAGGCTGCATGCGCAGTTCAATCCACCATTTATTTAGTTGATATTCCGCACTGGACCGAGTGTTTTAGGCTACTTTCACTCCTAATTTAGATACATTTCTGTTGATCAGACATTTGGTAGGCCTACATGCAGCTTCTCTTCAGTGAAATATTTGAACATGAACAAAAGTCCACCTGTACTTTTTTATTCCAGACTGACTGATCTCTTCAAACTGGGTCAGATTGTATGACTTGTTTATGAGGGAGGGTAATTAACCACTTACCCCTCATTAACTTGTCATTTGAAACAGGCTTGTGTACATTTTTTTTTTTAGAGAGAGACCGTAAACCTAGGCTAGAACAAGGACAATTGAATATTTACCTTACTGAGGGGGATGTACACTGAACAAAAATATAAACTCAACATGTAGTGTTGGCCCCATGTTCTATGAGCTGAAGAAAACAATCCCAGAAATGTTCCATACACACAAATTTGTTTACATCCCAGTTAGTGAGCATTTCTCCTTTGCCAAGCTAATCCATCCACCTGACAGGTGTGGCATATCAAGAAGCACAGGTGCACCTTGTGCTGGGGACAATAAAAGGACACTAAAATGTGCAGTTTCATGACACAACACAATGCCACAGTTGTCTCAAGTTGAGGGAGCGTGCTATGCCAGCACACCAAACAACAAGTCTATATTATTTGAGAATGTGAGCGTACCCAGATGCTCAACTGAGGGATTTAGTAATCCAAAACAACTCTTACCCCAAGACACTTCACATGATGACTATAATACCTCTCTAGCCACACTGCTATGATTTCTCCCCATTGTGAACACTCCTATGTCTGATAAGGTTACTCAGGAAGGAGAAGCTCTTGTAACATAGTTTGCACATGAAGGGCCTCTCCTTGGTGTGAACGGTCTGGTGCTTCTTCACATAGTTCGCCTCAGCAAAGCGCTTCCCACACGTGGGGCAGGCATACGGCTTGTCGGCATCTGGCCTAATGCTCAGCCTCCCCAAGTTGTGACCCGATGACGCCAGAGGAGGTAGAAGCTGGAGCGATCACCCTCAGGTGGTTAGTCTTTGAGCTTTAGTCATTGCTTGGGTGTTGTTGGGATTGTTTGCCATGTTATAGGCTAGGTACCTCGTGTGGTGAACACCCGTCCTGACCCTGTCTGTATTGATGGGGTAACCCTGAGGTAAGGAGAAGACAGACTTCCTGATAGACCCCCCTGGTGGTAGTCTCCCACCACTCTCTGTGAAGGCTGAAGCCCAGGGTGACTTGCTCTGTTCATCATGGATATTGTGGTGTTTGTATCATAGGAACAGGAGGGTCTATCTCTATCAGCCCCTGGCCCTGCTTCATCCCTGCACTGAGACTGTGAAGAGAAGGGTCTGGGCTGCAGACTGGATCCCTGACTGGAGCCTCTGTCACTCTGATGACCACCAGGTTGTTCAGTCCCCCTGTCCACTGGTTGTGTTCTGTGTGGGGGTGGATTCTCTGTCCCTCGTGGGTTGGTCTCGATTCAGGAAAGAAGATTGAAGGATTCTGTTTCATAGTTTGTGACCAGCTGCTTCAGAGGTCCAGCCTTTCCCATCAGCAACACTGGATCTGCCTCATCATACTCATTATTTCCTTAGTTCACCTCATCCAGTTCCATATACATCCAAAACCAACTAAATTAACTACAAACTAACTAGTACTACATTACAGATCACTATACTCTATACATGGGCCATGAGCATTTTCTGATGGTGTATCCTGAGAGAGCTCCTCTTTGAGAACCACTTCCTGCAGTGTGTACAGGCAAATGGTCTTTCTCCCGTGTGGACCTTCAGGTGCATCTTCAGCTGGTGCTGGTGGGAGAATTTTTTTTCACACTGGGGAAGATGTAGATTTCTCCCCTGTGTGGACCCTCTGGTGCCTCTTCAGGTTGGACGAGTGTGAGAAACTGGCCTGGCACATTTGTCTGCCTAATGATTTCTCCCCAGTGTGCATCCTCTGGTGGATCTCCACCTGTTTGGGGAACAGGTGTTTGTTTGGGGCTTTCCCACAGAATGAACACGGGAAGCGCTTCTCTTTGGCGCTGCCACCTTTACTGATTCCATCACTACCAATGTCATTTGTCAATGGGCTTTTGTTGCCATTTAGTGTTGAGGCACTGGCATTGTCTGAGGTCTGGTTTAACATTAGGTGAGTGTGAGGAGGACGAAGGCCAGGGAGTGTCTGTGTTGTTGCAAGGTCCATATTCCAGTTGATAGATCCTATAGAAGGCAGGCTGAAGGCAGCACCTGTTAGGGGGTTAACCTGAGTCACCATCAGTCTCTCTGAATCACAACTATAGGAGCAGGACGGAGCTTCGCTAGCTTAATCTGTGTCTGTTCTCTTCCGCCGCATACTGATACCTCCCTGTCCCTGCAGACCAAATCTACGCCTCGCCCTGGTCTCAGCCAGTCTGTTGTCATGGAGACAAAGTTTGGTTGTTGTTTTGTGTTCAACTGTCTGTTTCTGGTTGAGGTAAACAGTGTTGTTCCCCAGCCCAGAGTTGAGGATGCTGTACCATCCACTGACCTCCACTATGTCGCCTCTGGTCCTGTCCTACTCAGTGATGTCATCCCCTGGGCCATTGGCTGCACCAGTCTGGGAATCCAAGATGGCTGCCCAGTCTCCTCTGTTAGCCTCCAGCCAACCAAAAAACTACCTATGAAGTTTGAGTCAATTACCTGGTCAAGTTCATACATTATGCAAACATAAGTTGTACTGGTTTCAGAAAAAAAAGCCTGGCGCATCACTATTCTCATTGAAGATCTATTACTGTATGTAGGCTATATGTATTTCTCCCTTACCTTGCTCCCTTACCTTGCTCCCCCATCTTTAGTCCACTCAGCAGATCAATGCTCTCTGGTCCATCCTCTACTGTCTCCTCTTTGACCAGCAACAGATCAGGCTTCCCATCCTCCATGTCTACTGACTGTAAGAGATACAGAGTGAGAGGATGTTGGACTAAGACATCTGATAGGATGATTGGGCAATGAGGGATTGCCATGAGGTTTATGTTAGTTGATTTGATATTATGCAAATGTAGTCATTGATTTTGGGTTGTTCCATTTGATTTCAATTACTTTTTAATCACATCCCTCTTAATTTGAACTAAACTTTCCATACATATTTGCCCATGGTAGAAGTGGTCAGAAAGTTACTTTTTGGAGATGAATACCAAAACATTCAGGAGCTGGAGGTGCCCAAAGTTGACCCATTTTGCTTCCCCCACCATACCCTGAGACATCCATGTCTTAATCACTGGAAAAGATAAACGGTTGAGTTTGATACAAACAGGGTTGTCAAACTATTTTATTTTATAATTTCTTGTTTTTTGCTACTCATTTTTTTACCCTTTAACGTCATATCTAAACTCAAATGATTCAAAAACGTGTAAGGACACACGTTTTAATTAGCTAAAAAGCTTGCTTTCAAAGTTCCGAGATTGGGTGTATGTAGCTAGTGAAATTAATGTATCCCTCTGTTTCGCACATCTGTGTTAGACATGGTAACATTATATCATATCCAACAGGCATCACATGCGATAACTAACATTGTAGTTGCCTACCTGCCATTTTGTTAGGCTACCCATCACAGCCCCCTCTGCTCTGCATGGCTACAGAAGTGACACCATGACCAGACAGACAAGTGTCGGTCATTGTTAAGCTCATAGAATTGAGACTATACATTGATCCATGACAGGCAGACAATGTGACTTATTCACTAACTCCACCTTTGTGTCTGTTTTTCAGGAGTCAACAGACAACAATTCAGCCTCGCTGAAGTTTGTCCGGAAAAATGCAGTGTACACATTCATTTGAGTAGCTTATTGTGAAAGTAGGCTGATGTCATAGTAAATATCATAACTCACACACATCCAGAAAACAGACTGCATTCTTACTCTCTCCCACAAAATGCAAATCAGGTCACATTTCATGATTGTCTAACCCAGCTAAAATCGCTCCACCACCTAGGTGAAGTGGAGTAGAGTCAGGATAGGTGGAGTAGAGTCAGGATAGGTGGAGTGGAGTAGAGTCAGGATAGGTGGAGTGGAGTAGAGTCAGGATAGGTGGAGTGGAGTAGAGTCAGGATAGGTGGAGTAGAGTCAGGATAGGTGGAGTGGAGTAGAGTCAGGATAGGTGGAGTGGAGTAGAGTCAGGATAGGTGGAGTGGAGTAGAGTCAGGATAGGTGGAGTGGAGTCAGGACTACAACAAGGCTGGACAATCATGGGTGGCTTGACCCGGGTGTTGATGTACACAGTTTGTAGGAACACGACAGCACTGCCTTGACTGTATACAGAGAGATGCCTGATTCTTAGTTCTCTGGGCTAAACTGCGAACAGCAAACTGGTCATGTATGGACCGGATCCATGACGACCATTCAACAATCTACCCATGCGTTTCATGAGTCGTACAGGACTGAGGACTCCCAGGCTGTGTGATGCAGACCAAGGACAGAGGCTGAGCACGCAGCAATATTGTACTATGGACAGAAAAACTCAAATACATCACAATGGGTCCACGTTTTGTTTGGTTTATCAATCAACGACTGTTCTGATCATGTTCATATAACCAATTACAAGACGAGCAAACAATGGAATGGAAAATAAATGACAATGTACAGAAAGCCCACATTCATTAGTTTACTCCTGCACTCAGCATCCTATCACACATTGACTACTGAGGGTTCCCAATGCTAGACAGAGGCTCCATTGACATTTCTATTGTTATAGGGTTCCTCGTGAGCACCACAGACATTAGAACCATGTCTGTGCTCTAACAAGCCGCCACTTCCTCCTCTCTTGTCTATAACCTATAATACAGTATACACATTCTGGTACAGGAACACAGGTGTTATGGTTCGGAGAATACAAGCTAACTAGTCATGTTGTACTCCATAAACATCAACAGTGTAATACACTGCTCAAAAAAATAAAGGGAACACTAAAATAACACATCCTAGATCTGAATGAATGAAATATTCTTATTAAATACTTTTTTCTTTACATAGTTGAATGTGCTGACAACAAAATCACACAAAAATGATCAATGGAAATCAAATGTATCAACCCATGGAGGTCTGGATTTGGAGTCACACTCAAAATTAAAGTGGAAAACCACACTACAGGCTGATCCAACTTTGATGTAATGTCCTTAAAACAAGTCAAAATGAGGCTCAGTAGTGTGTGTGGCCTCCACGTGCCTGTATGACCTCCCTACAACGCCTGGGCATGCTCCTGATGAGGTGGCGGATGGTCTCCTGAGGGATCCCCTCCCAGACCTGGACTAAAGCATCCGCCAACTCCTGGACAGTCTGTGGTGCAATGTGGCATTGGTGGATGGAGCGAGACATGATGTCACAGATGTGCTCAATTGGATTCAGGTCTGGAGAACAGGCGGGCCAGTCCATAGCATCAATGCCTTCCTCTTGCAGGAACTGCTGACACACTCCAGCCACATGAGGTCTAACATTGTCTTGCGTTAGGAGGAACCCAGGGCCAACCGCAACAGCATATGGTCTCACAAGGGGTCTGAGGATCTCATCTCGGAACCTAATGGCAGTCAGGCTACCTCTGGCGAGCACATGGAGGGCTGTGTGGCCCCCCAAAGAAATGCCACCCCACACCATGACTGACCCACCGCCAAACCGGTCATGCTGGAGGATGTTGCAGGCAGCAGAACGTTCTCCACGGCGTCTCCAGACTCGTGTCACGTCTGTCACGTGCTCAGTGTGAACCTGCTTTCATCTGTGAAGAGCACAGGGCACCAGTGGCGAATTTGCCAATCTTGGTGTTCTCTGGCAAATGCCAGACGTCGGGCCCTCATACCACCCTCATGGTGTCTGTTTCTGACCGTTTGAGCAGACACATGCACATTTGTGGCCTGCTGGAGGTAATTTTGCAGGGCTCTGGCAGTGCTCCTCCTGCTCCTCCTTGCACAAAAGCAGAGGTAGCGGTCCTGCTGCTGGGTTGTTGCCCTCCTACGGCCTCCTCCACGTCTCCTGATGTACTGGCCTGTCTCCTGGTAGCGCCTCCATGCTCTGGACACTACGCTGACAGACACAGCAAACCTTCTTGCCACAGCTCGCATTGATGTGCCATCCTGGATGAGCTGCACTACCTGAGCCTTTTGTGTGGGTTGTAGACTCCGTCTCATGCTTCCACTAGAGTGAACACACTGCCAGTATTCAAAAGTGACCAAAACATCAGCCAGGAAGCATAGGAACTGAGAAGTGGTCTGTGGTCACCCCCTGCAGAACCACTCCTTTATTGGGGGTGTCTTGCTAATTGCCTATAATTTCCACCTGTTGTCTATTCCATTTGCACAACAGCATGTGAAATGTATTGTCAATCAGTGTGGCTTCCTAAGTGGACAGTTTGATTTCACAGAAGTGTGATTGACTTGGAGTTACATTGTGTTGTTTAAGTGTTCCCTTTATTTTTTTGAGCAGTGTATATAGTTGACGGTTGATAATACACAGTAAATAACATGGAACATAGAAGTACATGATATGTGTACATTGTAAGATGTTTATTGATAGCAGAGCTGGGCGATATGGCCTAAAACTCATCTCTCGATTATTTTTAATGTTCTCTAAATAAGCTTTGTTGTACAATAAAATAAAATAAAGTAAAATACATTTAAAAGTCAGCAATAATATAATGAATTCAGAGGTGTGAAATTATACCTTGGCTGAATATAAGCCTTCAACAACATTAAGACCCACTAAAAATTAAATTATTTGATAAAAATAGTTCAACCTGCTTTTTTTTGCAGTAATCGCTGGCTATCAGGTCTGTCTATAAAAATATGATTCTGTTACAAATTTAACCAGAACCATGAACAATGCACATTCGCTAATAATGTAGCAGGTATTATAGAAAATTAACACAGGTCTCAAACAATCTCTCAAAGCACAAGCCCACGTGCTAGCGAGTAGCAGGCTAATATTTCAAGTTTAGCCAACTTGGATCTAGGTATCACTTCACAAGCTCTGAATTCAGCTAACGAGGTAGAACAGTTTAATTGTTATGAACACACCCCTCTGTCCGTCTCCAACACTTTGAACAGCATGCTAGTCTGTCCACCTTGCTCAGATGTTGAGGTCAAGTGGCCTACCTTATTTCTCAGAATGACAAGTTGCCAATTCCTTAAATAATTGTTTTATGCTTATTGCTCATGTATAAAACAGACCAAACCGCTAGTATAACAATCTTTATTTGACAAAAATGCTGCTAGCGGTACGTGGTACCGTAATATGTGCACGACAAACTGAGCATACATTTTCCAGAATGAATGTTCATTGGTGCATCCGTTTTAGCGGTGCTTTACTCTGCTCACAATTTGAGCAGCTGAAACATAAACAGGGTTCAAAAGGTTACCTTCTCTATTACAGTAAAACAAAGTCTCCATGTGTTGCGATGTCCATATGACTGATTCTGTTGGACCAAATGCAAATGGCGAATTGAATCTATTCGTCAGAGAGGAAGAAGTGACCTCTTCTTTATTGTTGTGTGGTAGGGGAGGGGCTTGGGAGAAAGAGGCAAAGGTTGAGGTTTCACTATCACCATAATCTATCCAAAATAAGCCCAATGGGTTTCTATTAGCTTATTTTGAACCTAAACTTATCCCCCTGCATTCCCTCCTTTGGGACAAAGACTCATTATATACAGATCACTGGTGTAAATGGTAATGTGCACAGCACAGAAGGAGCGAACGAGATTAAAAAGACAACATGCGAACAAGCATACTAAAACGCTCATAAAAATCGGAAAATATAAAACTCGATTCTGCGATACAGGCATTTGGAATATCGCGCAAAAACATTCATTCGAATTAATTTGATATAATCGCCCAGCCCTAATTGATAGGAAATCCATTTGGTACAGATTATGATTTGACCATATTCTAACCAGTTTATCAAAACAATGTGCAATAAATTAGGCTCTTGTATTAGTAGTTAGCTATAAAAGTATTGGTCTACATTATAACTAGTGTCCATCACTGATACAGGCAAGAAATGCTTTCCTTGGGTCCCTTACAAAAAGCTTTAGGCCCAAATGTTATATTGGTCATCTAGTAGCCAGCTAGTGGGAATACATGTAAACTTTACAGCTAGCTAGATCGTTTCAGCTGTTGTTTACTTAGCTAGCCAGGTAGCTATCAAGTGGAATGGTTACTTTTATGTTATAGAGTGGAATGGTGTTTCTGCTGGTGTATCCTTAGGTATCTCCTCTCAGAGAACCTCTTCCCGCAGTGATTACAGGCGAATGGCCTCTCTCCCGTGTGGACCCTTTGGTGCCTCTTCAGGTCACCAGCCTGGGCGAAGCGCATATGACACTCGGTACAGCTGAAGGGTTTCACCCCTGTGTGGACCCTCTGGTGCCGCTTCAGGTTGCCAGCCTCAGCAAAGCGCATGTGACACTGGGTACAGCCGAAGGGTTTCTCCCCTGTGTGGACCCTCTGGTGCCTCTTCAGGTCACAAGCCTGGGCGAAGCACATATGACACTGGGTACAGCTGAATGGTTTCTCCCCTGTGTGGACCCTCTGGTGGATCTCCACCTTCTGGAGGCAGCTGAAGCCTTTGTTACAGAACATGCAGAGGAACCGTTTCTCTTTAATATTGCCTGATGTGGCTCGCCCACCCTGAGCCTGGACTCTAGCCCTGTCGTTTGAGTTCAATACCTGATCGAAAAGGATGCGGCCGTGTGAATCTGAAGGTCCCATAGATGTGGACACTGGGTTATGATCCTGGAGCTCGTTTAAAGGGGAGTGGGTTGCAACATTTGGATTAGTCTTTAAGCTTCCCCTGTAATCTAAGAAATCTCTGCCCTGTGAGTGTCCGTCTCCTAAGTGAATATCTGCATTCCATGTGGGAGGAATGTCGCCCTCCACTTTCACAGTCACCTCATCTAAAACTAAACCCTCACCTTTCTTATCTAGGCACCCTTCAGAGTATACACTACTACTGTACCGGTTCCAGTCCCCTCTAGACAGATCCGTCTGTGTCTCTAAACCCAAGGGCATGTTGTCAGGGTCCATCTCTGTAGTGTAAGAACAAGATGGATCATTGCCAGTCTCTAACACATCACCGGAGTCCTGATGGGATTGAATTGTCCTCGGGCTTAGGTTACCGTAAAGTAAATACTTTGAGCCGAGAGCAGGAGGACGGCCCAGTGGCCCTAGTTTCTCATAGTCTGATCTGTGGTCAGATCCTGTGTGTAAAAGCCTTTGTGTTACAGTTAAAGTCTCTGTGTCGGTCTCTGACTTGAGGACGCCGTTCAGCGTTCCATTGACCTCCGTGATGCTGCTTCTGGTCCTGGGCTGCACGATGGTGGGGTTTGTCATGGCTACAGGGGGCGCTCCTGTCGCTCCAGTCTGGATGTCTCTGCTGTGCCGTGGGTCCTCCTCTCCTTCAGACCTCTCCTGCTTGACCCCAGGAACTGCAGCCTCTGCATCTGCAAACTGACAAGGAGAGAGGTTATTCCGGTACATTAGTTGTGTTGGATATCAATGTCATAGGGAATTATCACAAGTTCCCTTAAGGCAGATAAATGAGGATGTACATAGCTGAATAGCTGAGTGGAGCCTTTCTGAAATAAACAGACAAAATAACACATTTTTATGTAACACTATAACACTAACCTCTATCATGATAACGTGCTCGTTGGAGGTTCCACTCCCCTCATCAACAGTGATTGGTTGGTCATCTCTCCATGTATTGTGTTCCACTGGCTTCACAAAGCCCCTGTGGCCTCCAGTGAGATGTCCTTCACCTGCGAGAGTGATTGGGGAAAAGGGGTACTGTCAATGGTATATGGTACACCATTGACACCGTCTAGAATTGGCAAGCATGTAAGATAACACTTCTTATAACTTCTTGATATACTATTTATTGATTGATGTAGGCTGATTATGTTCCATGTGTCACATTGTTTTCAATGAGTAAATGATAAGAAATGCAGTAAATCAAGGATCTGGTTACAATATGCTGTTGTGTCTTTGGGCAAGGTAGCTAAGTAATCTGGGGAATCATTGCATTCTATCCAAACACTGACCAAGACCCAATTATGGGTAACACATCTTAACACGTGCAGGGCTGAACCGGGCGGCAGGCCACGCAGCCTCTGCCTTTTTCCTGACAAATGTACCTCTTGCCATTCCTCTGTATCGGTCGAGGATTTTGCTACTACTGGGACGACTGGCGAGGACGCGCTCCCGTGCCACCTTCAGTTCCAGTAGTTTCCTCCGTAATGCCCTGTTTTCTTTCTGGCTTTGAGTTATTTCCAAACGAAACACTGCATAGTCGTCGTCTACGAGTTTACAGATCTCTGCCACGGCTGCATTCGCTAGCACCTCCATGATGGAGGCTATTTGAGTGTGAAAAACCACACAATTAGCCATTGTTAGCAGCTAGTTAGTCTGCGTTACATACATAGGACTTGGTTGATAGATGTTATATGTCTCCAACGTGAATTAAACACTATATGGGTTAAGTATGTGACGCTGTGCATGTAAATTAGTCATATTTTAACATTAAATAAAAAATGCTAACGTGGAAATGGTTCTTATTCACTTCCGTTTACTTCTTCGTGTGAGTTTCCAGCAGAATTGCTTTGTTACGTATTGCTGCCTTTCACAGGTTGGAGTGTGAATTGCACATTGACAGGAAAAAGTGGAAACATTATTATTATTATAATTTTTTAAGATCTCACCTCCATCTAACCCTACACATATTCACCACTATACCCCAAAAACACACCACCCCAACCAGATCCTACTCCAGCCTGGGAAGGATGAAGCCCCTTCTCTTAAAACCCCCTGTAGATCTTCTGTAAAACAATATTTTTTTTAACTCTTACACCCCAAAATGTCTCTGCTGCTGTCACTACCACATTTTTACAGGGGTTTACGAACCATCAGTGCAGTACAATTCAATAACCATAAACGCAAGAAATCCTACCTTACTGAAACGCATCCTCTCTGGATCTCTCTCTTCAGGCCTATTCACTGGGAGGCTCCTAGCTCTCAAACTCTAGGCGGAATTCTCCCTACAGTTCTCAGCTGTTATCTTCGCCCACGACTGGCTCATGTGAACTACAATCCCGACGCTTTGTTTTAACGTTTAGAAACGTCAATAATCATCGCTTGCAATACGGCTTTCGAAACAAAAACACACTTACTGTAGCAGTTTTGCAAAAAGCCATACAGCTATGGTGCTTCCATCCGACGAAACTACATTTCCCGAGTTACGCTTACACACACGTGTTGGGAGCAAGCTTGATTGCTAATTAACACAGGTGGTCCCCGCTGTTTTCCCCAAACAAGCGCTGTAACATGGCGATATGGCCGTGTGGGTACCCTAACACTATCAGGCTGTATATCAATTTAACTTTTTGTTCTTTGAAAATGATTTCTTGCTGATATGAAAGAGAAGGTCATTATGCTTCCAAGACCGTACTGCAAGTGAGGCGTGTTTATGTTCTGATCGAGCGTCGGGGCTTTTAACAAATCCCCCCTTACAGAAGACGCCTTCGTCCAATGACTCTTTATGTGTAATGGAAGTGAGAGTCATGATCAAGGGTTAGGGGGCTCCCTGTCGAATCACTCACCCTTGGCCTATCAGAAACTTTCCTCCACACTCAAACTCTGGCAATCTCAACCTGTCTCTCTCTCACAGGCTCTTTGAATCCACAGCCGCATGGGCTCCCCCCACAGTTGGCACAAAGTGCTTTCTCTATCCCAACTTTACACTCCCTCTGACTACATCCTCCTGTACATTTCTCACATTGTGGGATCTCCATTCTCCACACTGCTGCAACATGTCCGAATCCTTGGCACCTAAAGCACCGTAGCGGGTTCGGAACATAGGCCCTCACAGAATAGCAAATATAACCTAACCTGATTTTATCAAGTAAGAAACTGTGTCAAAGCTCAACAAGACAGACAGGGTATTCTCAGTCTCACCATTGCCACCGGGTCTACAGTACGTCTCACCAAACGGCAGGCGTCACAAACACCAGGATTATTTTTCATTTGATCCACCTCTACACTCTACACTGAGCAGCGCCCTGCTCCGGAGAGCAAAGCATGACACAACTTGATCCTTGATAAATTCCGACCCTATGCTTGCTAACAGCTGCACTGGGATCAGACAGGCTTCGGAAAAAAACGTACCTCAATCCAGGAATGATAAATTGCATTGTAGTCAGAATTGTCCCATTATCCTAACTGTTATACAGTTTTTCCGGAAAGCAGCCCTTTTCGTCCTCATGCATTTAAGGGCCTCTTCTTGGTGTGAACATTCTTGTGCTTCTTCACATAGTTCGCCTCAGCAAAGCGCTTCCCACACGTGGGGCAGGCATACGGCTTGTCTGCATCCATCCAAACGGTTGGCCTCCCACTTTGTGAAGCAATGACACCAGAGGAGGCAGGAGCCACAACCCTCAGGTGGTTAGTCTTTGACCTCAAGACATTGTTTGGGAGTTGCTGAGATTGTGAACATCCATCTTGAACCTGTCTGTATTGGTGGAGTAACCTTGAGGTAACTGAGGAAGGCTTAATGTCATTCCCGGACACTACACTTATGCCCAATGTGCGAAGAGTCTGGTGGACCAAAACGTCAAACTTAACCTGAGAATCTCCCGGTTCCAATAATATTGGCATAATCTGCATAATTTACCAACCAATCATCTCCCTCAACACCTTCCACTCCCCCATATGCTAGCACACCACAATCACAGAGTCACGCAGTCGTGAGATTCACTAAAATTCAATGATGACAAATACTTTACCAAGTAGGTCACTCCCACTAAAACCAACTTTGAGTGGTTGATATCCCAGGCTTATATGCACTGTGCGCAATAGCCTGGGGAGAAGGTTAAGGAAGGCTAGGCCCAGACCTTCTTTGAACGCTTTTACCAGACATTAGACAAGATCCTGAAGGAGAAGACATACTTGCTGATAGACTACCACCAGGGGGGTCTCCCACCACTCTCCATGAAGGCTGAATCCCAGGGTAACCTGGTCTATCTCTATCAGCCCCAGGCCCTGCTTCATCCCTGCACTGAGTGTGAAGAGAAGGGTCTGGGCTGCAGATTGGATCCCTGACTGGAGCCTCTGGGAAGATCTTAATATCTTACTCCTCGGGTCCTCTCTCTCCCTGTCTCCTTCTCAAAACCCATTGTAGGACAAAGCCACCAGGTCTGAGGTTGTTCAGTCCTCCTGTTTGTCTCCACTGGTTGTGTTCTGTGTGGTGGTGGTGGAGTCTCGGTCCGTTATGGATCGGTCCCATTCCCAGCCTCTTAACACCGAGATTCAAGTACCTAACAATATGGAGCCATCAGAGTTTAATATTAAAACAGAAAAATCCATACAGTTGAAGTCAGAAGTTTACATACATTTAGGTTGGAGTCATTCAAACTAATTTTTCAACCACTCCACAACTTTCTTGTTAACAAACTATAGTTTTGGCAAGTCGGTTAGGACATCTACTTTGTGCATGACAAGTCATTTTCCCAACAATTGTTTACAGACAGATTATTTCACTGTATCACAATTCCAGTGGATCAGAAGTTTACATACACTAAGTTGACTGTGGCTTTAAACAGCTTGGAGAATTCCAGAAAATTATGCCATGGCTTTAGAAGCTTCTGATAGGCTAATTGACATAATTTGAGTCAATTGGAGGAGTACCTGTGGATGTATTTCAAGGCCTATCTTCAAACTCAGTACCTCTATGTTTGACATCATGGGAAAATCTAAATAAATCAGCCAAGACCTCAGAAAGAAAATTGTAGACCTCCACAAATCTGGTTCATCATTGGGAGCAATTTCCAAAAGCATGAAGGTACCACGTTCATCTGTACAAACAATAGTACGCAAGTATAAACACCAATGGACCACGCTGCCGTCATACCGCTCAGGAAGGAGACGCGTTCTGTCTCCTAGAGATGAACGTACTTTGGTGCGAAATGTGCAAATCCATCCCAGAACAACAGCAAAGGACCTTGTGAAGATGCTGGAGGAAACAGGTACAAAATGTCTATAGCCACAGTAAAAAGAGTCCGATATCGACATAACCTGAAAGGTCACTCAGCAAGGAAGAAGCCACTGCTCCAAAACCGCCATAAAAAAGCCGGACTACGGTTTGCAACTGCACATGGGGACAAAAATCGTACTTTTTGGAGAAATGTCCTCTGGTCTGATGAAACAAAAACAGAACTGTTTGACCATAATGACCATCGTTATGTTTGGAGGAAAAAGGGGGAAGCTTGCAAGCCGAAGAACACCATCCCAACCGTGAAGCATCATGTTGTGGGGATTCTTTGCTGCAGGGGTGACTGGTGCAATTCACAAAATATGATGGCATCATGAGGGGGGGATTATGTGGATATATTGAAGCAACATCTCAAGACATCAGTCAGGAAGTTAAAGCTTGATTGCAAAATGGGTCTTCCAAATGGACAATGACCCCAAGCATACTTCCAAAGTTAAAACTTCTTGGGGGCGGTATTTTCACGTCCGATTGAAATGAATGCCCAAATTCAACTGCCTGCTACTCATCCCCAGAAGATAAGATATGCATAGAAAACACTCTGAATTTTCTAAAACGGTTTGAATCATGTCTGTGAGTATAACAGAACTTATGTAGCAGGCGAAACCCGAGGACAAACCATTCCGATTCTTTTTGTTAAGATCACTCTCTTTTCAATGAGTTTTCATTGGGAATCCAGATTTCTAAGGGACCTTCTTCCAGTTCCTACCGCTTCCACTGGATGTCACCAGTCTTTAGAAATCGGTTGAGGTTTTTCCTTTGTGCAATGAAGAAGTAGCCCTGTACAAAACGAGGGTCACTTCAAGTGTACTGTTAGATAGAGGCGCGTGACCAGAAAGGTAGCGTCAGTTTGTTTTCTTCCTGTATTGAACACATATCATCCCGTCTTCAATTTTATCGATTATTTACTTAAAAAATACCTAAAGTTGTATTACAAAAGTAGTTTGAAATGTTTTGGCGAAGTTTACAGGTAACTTTTGAGATATTTTGTAGTCATGTAGCGCAAGTTGGAACCAGTGTTTTTCTTTATCGACGGAATTAAACAAAAGGACCATTTGTGATGTTTATGGGATATATTGGAGTGCCAACGGAAGAAGCTCGTCAAAGGTAAGGCAGGATTTTTATTTCTGTGTTTTGTGTCGCGCCTGCAGGGTTGAAATATGTTTTCTCTCTTTACTATGGTGCTATCCTCATATAATAGCATCGTTTGCTTTTGCCGAAAAGCCTTTTTGAAATCTGACATGTTGGCTGGATTCACAACACGTGTAGCTTTAATTTGGTATCTTACATGTGTGATTTCATGAAAGTTAGATTTTATAGTAATTTATTTGAATTTGGCGCTCTGCATTTTCACTGTCTTTTGGCCAGGTGGCTAGCGTCCCACATATCCCAGAGAGGTATTAAGGACAACAAAGTTAAGGTATTGGAGTGACCATCACAAAGCCCTGACCTCAATCCCATAGAAAATTTGTGGGCAGAACTGAAAAAGTGTGTACGAGCAAGGAGGCCTACAAACCTGACTCAGTTACACCAGCTCTGTCAGGAGGAATGGGCCAAAATTCACCCAACTTATTCTAGGAAGCTTGTGGAAGGCTACCTTACATTTTTGACCCAAGTTAAATAATTTAGAGGCAATGCTACCAAATACTAATTGAGTGTATGTACACTTCTGACCCACTGGGAATGTGATGAAAGAAATAAAAGCTGAAATTAAATAAATAATCTGACATTTCACATTCTTAAAATACAGTGGTGATCCTAACTGACCTAAAACAGGGTATTTGTTACTAGGATTAAATGTCAGGAATAGTGAAATACTGAGTTTAAATGAATTTGGCTAAGGCCTATGTAAACTTCTGACTTAAACTGTATGTGTTGATTCAACAATTAAGTATAATAGGACCTCCCGGGTGGCACAGTGTTCTAAGGCTGTGCCAACAGAGACTCTGGATTCGAGCTCAGGCTCTGTCGCAGCCGGCTGCGACCGGGAGGCCCATTGGGTGGTGCACAATTGGCCTAGCGTCGTCCGGGTTAGGGAGGGTTTGGCCGGCAGGGATATCCTTGTCTTATCGTGCACTAGTGACACTAGTGGCGGGCCGGGTGCAGTGCACGCTGACCAGGTCGCTAGGTGTACTGTGTTTCCTCCAACACATTGGTGCGGCTGGCTTCCGGGTTGGATGGGCGCTGTGTTAAAAAGCAGTGCGGCTTGGTTGGGTTGTGTTTCGGAGGACGCATGGCTCTCGACCTTCGCCTCTCCTGAGTCCTATGGAGTTGTAGCGAAATTGGGGAGAAAAAGGGGGGAAAAAATAAATAATAATATATATTTTAAAATTAAGTATAATGTTTTGGTTCGACAGAGAAGGGAAACCCAGTCCCTGTAATGATACAAAAATATACAAGTCAGTCAGTACAGAGTCAATTTTGTATTCCATTTGAACAAAACGGTCATACTCACATAACGTTTAGTACAGTACTTTTATTGCACACAATTATACATGTGACAAGTAAACAAACTTATCTGGTACCCTCGCTTTGATCAAATGATTTTTAGAATGCCTTGGAAAAGGTTCAACATCACAGCTTCTCTACTTCATGTCAAGTAAACATGAATTAAGGCATATATTTTCTTTATTATCAAACAACAGGACAAGGTTGTCACTCTTCATAAGTAAAGCATTTTTTACAGACACCATCCATCACCATATCATTTAATCTGCCTCATCATACTCATTCTTTCCTCAGTTCCCTCCTACATCCAAAACCAACAGAATTAACTACAAACATACTAGCTAGTACTACATAACATGTTACTATACTCTATACATGGGCCATGTGCATTTTCTGCTGGTGTATCCTAAGGTAGCTCCTCTCTGAGAACCTCTTCCCGCAGTGTGTACAGGTGAATGGCCTCTCTCCCGTGTGGACCTTCAGGTGCGTCTTCAGATGGTGCTGGTGGGAGAACCTCTTCTCACACTGGGGGCAGCTGTAGGGTTTCTCCCCTGTATGGACCCTCTGGTGCCTCTTCAGGTGGTGCTGGTGGGAGAACCTCTTCTCACACAGGTGGCAGCCAAACGGTTTCTCCCCCGTGTGCATCCTCTGATGGCTCTCCATCTGTTTGCGGAAACTGAAGACTTTCCAACAGAATGAACACGGGAAGCACTTCTCTTTGCCACCAGATCTGCTGATAGCGTTGCTACTACTGTCATTTGTCAATGGGCTTGTGTAGCCATTTAGTGCACTGGCATTGTCTGAGGTCTGGTTTAACATTAGGAGAGTGTGAGGAGGACGGCCAGGGAGTGTCTGTGTTGTTGCAGGGTCCATGTTCCAGTTGATAGATCCTATAGAAGGCAGGCTGAAGGCAGCACCTGTTCGATGGTTAACCTGAGGAGTCATCAGTCTCTCTGAATCACAACTATAGGAGCAGGACGGAGCTTCGCTAGCAGAGTCTGTGTCTGTTCTCTCCTGCCGCATACTGACACCTCCCCGTCCCCGCGGACCAAATCTAAACCTCGTCCTGGTCTCAGCCAGTCTGTTGTCATGGAGACTAAGTTTGGTTGTTGTTTTGTATTTGACAGTCTGTTTCTGGTTGTGGTTAACAGTGTTGTTCCCCAGCCCAGAGTTGAGGACGCTGTCCCATCCACTGACATCCACTATGTCGCTTCTGGTCCCGGCTTGCTCGGGGATGTCATCCTCTGGGCCCTTGGCTGCACCAGTCTGGGAATCCAAGATGGCCGCCCAGTCTCCTCTGTTAGCCTCCAGCCAGCCACCTTCAGGCAAATGTTACAATCCAGACTTAGCAACAGAACAACAATCATAGACATGGAATTTGTGCATGTTATTTGCCTGGTGATATCTATGACTTATGTTGATGTACATCATATTGTTTATTTTTATATTTCATACAAATTGTATTGATATTGTTTTGGAAATAAAGTACTCATACTCTATGTAGGTTATATGTATTTCTCCTTTACCTTGATCCCCCATCTTTAGTCCACTCAGCAGATCAATGCTCTCTGGTCCGTCTTCTACTGTCTCCTCTTTGACCAGCAGCAGATCAGGCTTCCCATCCTGCATGTCTACTGACTGTAAGAGATACAGAGTGAGAGGATGTTGGATCAAGAAATCTGATATGAGCACCCTGCTATGGAGCATCTTCTGATTGGACAATGAGGGTTTGCTATGAGTACTATGCAAACATGTTAGTTGATGTGATTACTTGACACTTAAATGGTTGGATAATTCAAACGCAGGGTCCCACACCAAAAAGGCTAAACTGATCCAAGAACAGCACTCCTACTCCGAGAGGCTTTGTGGATACAGGCCCTGACCTAATACCATCAGACAGTAGTTCACAGTGGGCTCACCTCAGTGAGACTGTGTGTGGTCCTGTGCTGCTCAGCTGGTTCCTCTGTGGGTTCAGGAGGTGTAGTCTGGTTGTCCTCCATGACCATGGTCCCCTCAGGGTTCCCCAGACCCTCCTCCTTCACCAGCAGCACCTCTGGGCTCTCCTCCTCCTGGAAGAGACAGATGATACAGATTACACAGACATACACTCCCTCAGCTACGTACACACAGATAAACAGACTTTCAACATGGAGTGTTTACCCATCCCCACTACGTTTGTATGTATTAAGGGTCCCCATTAGCTGCTGCCAAGGGAGGACCTACACTTCCTGGGGTTCAGCACAATGAAAACATTACCTTTCACAACACATTAAGTGTGTCCTCAGGCCACTACTCTACTATCACATATCTACAACACAGAATCTTTGTTATCGTGTGTGTGTACATTCTACGTTTGAGTCCTATACTGTAATTACAGAATAACTTCATTGTTGTTAAACACATCATGGTGGACATAAATATGATGTTGTGGGTAAATATGAGTCAGCTATGAGGTCATCATCAGACAAACCTGACTGAACTATTTTGACCTGTACAGTAGGTGTTTGTTAGTGTGTGGGGATGTGTAGGTATCATTAGTAAGTAGTCTGGTTTTAATCTTATCTGGAGTACTTCTCCTGTCCTATTCGGTGTCCTGTGTGAATCTAAGTGTGCGTTCTCTAATTCTCTCCTTCTCTCTTTCTTTCTTTCTCTCTCTCGGAGGACCTGAGCCCTAGGACCATGCCCCAGGACTACCTGACATGATGACTCCTTGCTGTCCCCAGTCCACCTGACCGTGCTGCTGCTCCAGTTTCAACTGTTCTGCCTTATTATTATTCGACCATGCTGGCCATTTATGAACATTTGAACATCTTGGCCATGTTCTGTTATAATCTCCACCCGGCACAGCCAGAAGAGGACTGGCCACCCCACATAGCCTGGTTCCTCTCTAGGTTTCTTCCTAGGTTTTGGCCTTTCTAGGGAGTTTTTCCTAGCCACCGTGTTTCTACACCTGCATTGCTTGCTGTTTGGGGTGGGTTTCTGTACAGCACTTTGAGATATAAGCTGATGTACGAAGGGCTATATAAATACATTTGATTTGATTAATGCTCTGTCGTGGGTATGTAGAATAGGGTGAAATCAGGGGTCTGTATCCACAAAGCCTCTCAGAGGAGTGCTGATCTAGGATCAGTTTTGCCTTTTTAGATCATAAAGAATAAGACTATGTAGACAGGTGGGGACCTGATCCTCGATCAGCACTTTTACTCTGAGACTCTTTGTTGGGCCCGTGTTAACAAAAGCCTCTCAGAGTAGAAAATTGGTCGTAAGTGCTGATAAGAGACATTTGATTCCTACTCTGATGGGTAAAAATAAAAGCTATGTGTGAAGCCTCTTTAGCCATAACAGTCCCACCTTGTCAACAGATATTTAGGATGAGCTGTCCTAACCAGTTAAGGGTTACCAGCAGGTGTCTTGGTAATGAAGCGAGTCAGTGGTTCCTGTGCCACATGCAATTGCTTTGAAGTTATTAAAATAATGTTTTGATACATGTCTATATGATCAATGCATAAATAATCTAGACTCTCTGGTCGATTTTGACAATGATTTCACGTGGCCTATTTCACATGATATGCCTAAATGCTTATAACCACTAGGCTAATAAATAAACACGTTTTTCTTTTGATTATTTAATGACCTACATCATGCTATTTCATGTTATCCCTTTGGAGTGCAACATCACGTTGTTAAAAAATGTAAATAGCCTCAAATCGGGCATGCCGGTAAGTTGGGCAACTGAAAGCATTTAGGGCTTATGTTAACTTTGATTGTGTCCGATGACAAACCTTTCAAACATACGCAACATTATCGGCAAGTGATTTGATAAACGGGAGTTCAAAGTTGAAAAGTTGTTAAAGGGAAGTGACGGGTGTTGGCACAGTATAATGGTAATATAGTCCAAAATTCAGCTTTTGACAATCATAAGAATGGGTTAAAAAATGTTTAAAGGTTATTCATGCCAACATATTAGGCGATAATTAAGAGTGGGCAAAGTGATCGTGTCGGGTGAATATTATATAAAATGTTTTACCATTGCAACATTTGATGGTAGTCACACTCGCCGAAGTTGTCTGAAGCATGCTATGGAGTTCACAGCTGGTGATGCCTCATTGTGATTGGTTATTCCCTATCATTTGCAAACAACGTCAAAGAGCGTCATCGCTATCTTTCCTTTGCAGGATGTCGTGATTATCAGCTAAGAAACTTTTATGAGTTGATTTTACTCCTGGCTCAGAGTTAGTCTGGGCAGTGTCTCGACGTCATCCTAAAACCTACTCTGAGCTGGGAGTTTATTTTAGTCTTAAAACAGATTTGAACTGCTGGGATCTATTCTGAGATGCTTTGTGCTTACGGGTCCAGATGGGATTTATACTAAAGAGAATCTCAATGAAAGTCTTAGGATGAAAAGTCACATTTTGTGTTTATTAAACATAAACAAGTTTTAAATACACCATATGAAAACCACACATATACACACAGGTCTCAACTAAAAAACTGCATGAAGTTGATCAACTGTATTCATTTCTTATTAAACATGTCTGGTGGTGGGGGGGTGAAGTAGTTGATTGGAAGTAATGAAACAGGCATTTGTGAACATCATATAGCCTACACAGTACAAACACAATATGTAACATAAGCCTTTTTAGGCTTATGTGGCTTATACACTGAGTGTACAAAACATTAGGAACACGTTCCTGCTTTTTCCATGACATAGACTGACCAGGTGAATCCAGGTGAAAGCTATGATCCCTTATTGATGTCACTTGTTAAATCAGTGTAAATAAAGGGGTGGAGACAGGTGAAAGAAGGATTTTTAAGCTTTGAGGCAATTGAGACATGGATTGTGTATGTGTGCCATTCAGAGGGTGAATGGACAAGACGACAATGCCTTTTAACGGGGTATGGTAGTTGGTTTGAGTGTGTCAAGAACTGCAATGCTGCTGGGTTTTTCACACTCAACTGTTTCCCTGTGTGTATCAAGAATGGTCCATCACCCGAAGGACATCCAGCCAACTTGACACAACTGTGGGAAGCCTTGGAGTCGACATGGGCCAGCATCCCTGTGGAATGCTTTCGACACCTTGTAGAGTCCATGCACAGACTAATTGAGACTGTTCTAAGGACAAAAGGGATGCAACTCCATTTTAAGAAGGTGTTCCTAATGTTTTGTACAGTGCATATCATTTCACACAATATCTGGATACAATATTCTACCAAGGATTATTCCAAATGCATCTGTGGGTCTTTTCTGCTGAAAACAATCAAAATGTGTCTTTAATGCAGGATTTGATCTAAATGTCAGATGCTATCGAGTGGAATGATTACTTTCTATGTTATAGAGTGGAATGGTTTTTCTGCTGGTGTATCCTGAGGTAGCTCCTCTCTGAGAACCTCTTCTCACACTGGGGGCAGCTATAGGGCTTCTCCCCTGTGTGGACCCTCTGGTGCCTCTTCAGGTCACCAGCCTGTGCGAAGCGCATGTCACACTGGGTACAGTTGTAGGGTTTCTCCCCTGTGTGGACCCTCTGGTGCCTCTTCAGGTGGCCAGCCTGTGCGAAGCGCATGTCACACTGGGTACAGCTGAATGGTTTCTCCCCTGTGTGGACCCTCTGGTGCCTCTCCACCTTCTGGGAGCAACTGAAGCCTTTGTTACAGAACATGCAGAGGAACCGTTTCTCTTTACTATATCCTGATGTGGTTCCCCCTCCCTGAGTCTGAGCTCTAGTCCTATTGTTTGAGTTCAACACCTGATCGAAAAGGACGTGACCATGTGAATCTGAAGGCCCCATCGATGTGGACACTGGGTCGTGATGCCTGAGCGTGTGTAAAGGGGAGTGGGTAACAACATTTGTATTTGTTTCTAAGCTTTCACTGTAATCTAAGAAATCTCTGCCCTGTGAGAGTCCATCTCCTAGGTGACTATCTGCATTCCATGTGGGAGGAGCGTCGCCCTCCACTTTCACAGTCACTTCACCTACAACCAGACCCTCTCCTTTCTTATCTAAGCACCCTTCAGAGTATACACTACTACTGTACCGGTTCCAGTCCCCTCTAGACAGATCAGTCTGTCTCTCTAAACCCAAGGGCATGTTGTCAGGGTCCAACTCTGTAGTGTAAGAACAAGATGGATTATTGCCAGTCTCTAACACGTCACCTGAGTCCCGATGGGATTGAATCGTCCTCGGGCTTAGGTTACCGTAAAGTAAATACTCTGAGCCGAGAGCAGGAGGACAGCCCAGTGACTCCAATCTTTCTGGGTCTGATCTGTGGTCAGATCCTGTGGGTAAAAGCCTTTGTGTTACAGTTAAAGTCTTGGTATCTGTCTCTGACTTGAGGACGGCGTTCAGCATTCCACTGACCTCCGTGATGCTGCGTCTGGTCCTGGGCTGTGCTGGTGAGGCGGTGGGATCCTCTGGAGCGGCAGGAGCTCCCCCTGTAGCTACAGTCTGGATGTCTCTGATGTGCCGTGGGTCCTCCTCTCCTTCAGACCTCTCCTGCTTGAACCCAGGACCTGCAGCCTCTATATCTGCAGACTGACACAAGAAGAGAGGAGGTTATTATCAGTACATGCGTATAATTGGATAACAATGTCATGGGGAAGTCTCACAAGCTCCCCTATGGCAGATAAATGAGGATGTTACATGTAAGGAAGTTAATAGCTGCGGGGAGCCTTTCTGAAATAAACTGGCCACATTTGATATACTGTAACTTTGATGTAATACTATTACACTAACCTCTATCACAATAACGTGCTGGTTGGAGGTTCCACTCCCCTCATCAACAGTGATTGATTGGTCATCTCTCCATGTATTGTGTCCCGCTGGCTTCACAAAGCTCCTCTGGCCTCCAGTGAGATGTCCTTCACCTGAGAGTGATTGGGGGAAAGATGGGGTTAAGTTCGGTATTGTCAATGCTCAACAGTATATTGTACAATATTGACACTGTCTACAATTGGCTAGGATATAAGGTAACACTTGTCATAACTTCTTGATATACTATTTATTAATTGATGTATTATGCTCCATGCATCACAATGTTTTCATTGAGTAAATAATTTGAAATGCAGTAAAAAAAAAAGTTTTACATTGAGTCATTTAGGAGACTCTTATCCAGAACGACTTAAAGGAGCGATTTGGGTTAAGTGCCTTGCGCAAGGGCACATCAACAGATTTTTCCCCTAGTCGGCTCAGAGATTCAAGCAAGCGACTTTTTGGTTACTGCTCAAACACTCTTATCCGGTAGGGTACCTGTAGCCCCAATCAAGAATCTGGTTAGAATATAATGTGTCTTGCCGGAAGATAGGGGAATCATTGCACACTATCCAAAAACTGACCAAGACCCAATTCTGGGTAACACATCTGGGCCCAAGCAGAGAGAACTTTTATGCTTGATCCACTTTTATGCTTGATCCAAAGGCTCCGTGTGACGCAATTGCGGAGCATTCGGAGGCTTGTGGAGGCCAAATCGAGCTCCGTACAGCGATGCCATGCGCCTCTTATATTTTGTAACAACGTGGAGGGCTCCGTATAGCTCCACATTGACATGATTGGTTGACGGAAGTTTGGGGTGGTGTAAATCCACTATAAACACAAACTCACTTCCTTGACAACCAATGAAAGGCTATCAACTTTGATGAAAGGCTATCAGAAGAAGTTCACAAATAAATAAAAAACGATTTATGATACCTCGTGTAGGGATTTCAAAAGACACAAAAATGTGATTGAACTCCTGGAAAGAGATCTGGAAGGTAATGGGGATAGACGCGGTAAAGAGGTCAATGGAATGCAGACCGTAGGGGATAGAAGGAAGTTGTATTGGCGCACATTCAAAAAATATGATCTAACAAAGTGGATATTTGTCAAATCCATCATGATTGATATGTTGTAACAGGCCCACAATGTGGTTACTCAAATCCAATTTGAATACATTTGGCTCTTTTCGCATTTAGAGGTTGTCACTTTTCAGGTTTAGAAAAAAAGACTGCAAAATGCTAGCTCCCATTTGTATAAACTGGTAGCATAGCTAGCATACAGAAAGCGGTGGTGGTGGTCGTCAAAGTAGTTTTAACTGACAATGACATGTATTGGGCTTGACATCCACATAAGTATTATACTCTGATTTTTACCTCAACATAGTGTGAAATACACATATAAACAATAGCCTAAATACAGTGCTGTGTATTCATGGACGTCAAGGGAAGCCAGGCTTCCCCAAATATATGACCTATAAAAAAATGTAAATGTTAAAATAAGGTCTCTTTCATCTCTCTGTTTTTTCATAATTTTCCATCTATTTGCAAGGGGCTGAATTTCACGGGAGAAATCATCCGAGCGAGAGAAATAGCGCCCCTCTGTCTCTTGATTTGATTTGCAGTATGTGTAGCCCATGTATCTGATGCTGTCTGGAACAAAAGAGTATGACATGTTGCGCCGGAGCATTTGATTGATTGATGCCAGCAAGCATTTGGCCTCCCTTGGTAAACATTTTTTATATAATAATTAGCCAGTCAGCGTAGGTTGTCAGTAGGTTGTCCTGGCGCAGGAAAACGCCCCCCAAGGGAGGTTAGTTTGGATTCGGCTTCACACCAATCAAATCACATCCTAAGCAAAACTTCCTTATTGTTTCTGGTCTGCAGTAGCTAGCTCGCTAAATTGGCCATGGATGGAGATGGGGATTTTGACTGGTGGTTTTGACTTAATTCTCTGCACAGGCCAATGATTATGATGGCGATTCAAATCTAACCATAAATTAATGTTGTACCACTGGCCTGAGACGATTGAAGTTCAATATGAGTCGAGATGTAGCCTCGTAGTCTAACTAGCTAGCTAACTTAGCTGGTTCATTGTTGCCCATGAGAGGAAGTCAGGCTAGCAAGCATTTTAGCTATGTAGCCCATGACAACAAAAACTAAAAGTGAGCTATATGACAGAGCCATAGACCGGTTTGCCAACATCAAAGAGAGGAGGATGGCATAGGTGTTCAACTAGTCTACAAGTTCGGCGAGTCCACTTTTCTTATTTTAAAGTTATTATGTTTTTACTTACATGCGCAAGCACACACAGAAATCAGTTCCAGGGATAGCCACATGATATTTGGCAACATTGATAGAACTAAATCATAAAAAAATCTTTAACTTTGTTTTCAGTGTATTAAACTAAGCATATATAGCCTTGTTGATTTGATGTTTAAATGTTTAAGTTGAATTGGTGATGGAATAGCGGAGGCAGTGCTCCTGTTGTCTTTGTGCTGACTTGTGGTAACTCTGTGGTTCTAAATCAGTAATTGTTTAATAAACTTGTTGAAAACATGAAATTGCTTCACAATACTGCAGGTGATAACGGTTTGTTACATGCAAAATATGTTTTGTGGACTTCAGCGGATGGATGTTGCTCTCCGGTTTTGTGATGAAACAAACATATGTGTAGTTTAATTTATTCCACCACTGTGTGACTTGTCTTTTGTTGTCACGGCCTTATTGTACAATACGTACCAGTCAAAAGTTTGGACACACCTACTCATTCAAGGGTTTTTCTTTATTTTTACTATTTTCTACATTGTAGAATAATAGTGAAGACATCAAAACTATGAAATAACACATATGGAATCATGTAGTAACCCCAAAAAGTGTTAAACAAATCTAAATATATTTTATATTTGAGATTCTTCAAAGTAGCCACCCTTGCCTTGATGACAGCTTTGCACACTCTTGGCATTCTCTCAACCAGCTTCATGAAGTAGTCACCTGGAATGCATTTCATTTAACAGGTATGCCTTGTTAAAAGCTAATTAGTGAAATTTCTTTCCTTCTTAATGCGTATGAGCCAATCAGTTGTGTTGTGACATGGTAGGGGTGGTATACAGAAGATAGTCCTATTTGGTAAAAGACCAAGTCCATTTTATGGCAAGAAGAGCTCAAATAAGCAAAGAGAAACAACAGTCTATCGTTACTTTAAGACATGAAGGTCAGTCAATACGGAAAATTTCAAGAACTTTGAAAGTTTCTTCAAGTGCAGTTGTAAAACCATCAAGCGCTTTGATGAAACTGGCTCTCGTGAGGACCGCCACAGGAAAGGAAGAACCAGAGCCACCTCTGCTGCAGAGGATAAGTTCATTAGAGATACCAGCATCAGAAATTGCAGCCCAAATAAAATACTTCACAGGGTTCAAGTAACAGACACATTTCAACATCAACTGTACAGAGGAGACTGGGTGATTCAGGGCCTTCATGGTCGAATTGCTGCAAATAAACCACTACTAAAGGAGACCAATAAGAAGAAGACTGGCTTGGGCCAAGAAACACGAGTAATGGACATTAGACCGGTGGAAATCTGTCCTTTAGTCTGATGGGTCCAAAAGAAAGATTTTTGGTTCCAACAGCCATGTCTTCGTGAGATGGAGAGTACTGTAGATGAACAGATGATCTTTGCATGTGTGGTTCCCACAATGAAGCATAGAGGAGGAGGTGTGATGGTGCTTTGCTGGTGACACTGTCAGTGATTCATTTAGAATTCAAGGCACACTTAACCAACATAGCTACCACAGCATTCTGCAGCGTCAGGTAGGTCGGGGGCGCGTCAGGTAGGTCGCAGTTGCAAAGCCTAATGTGCGTGTTTTACTAAATTGTAGCCTATTTGTGCAACTATCTTAAGTAACCAATTTATGTCGTGCAATAATATTACAACACATGTTTTGAGCATTTTACTTCCGGGTTGGAGCGAATGGTCGCATCCGCACTTCGGTCTGCAGGTAGTATAACTTTTTACATTTCACATTTCATTATAGTACAACGGTTTGATTTGTCTAATCTTAGCAATTTCTTCTTAGCTAGCTACATAGCCGTCTTTGTATCAAAGATAATTGCGTAATTATCGTATTTCGTCGTCCTAACGTAGTCTACACTGCTATCTGCCCAGCAGCTAGCCAGCTAGCAAACGTCCACCGTCTATCGAATAGCAGCACTGTAAAAACTATTACACTCAACTGAACGACTTGATTAGTGTAGTGTTAGCTAGCTACATAGTTGTCTTTGCTGTCTTCGTATCCAAGATAATTGTGTAGTTTAGAGTGTGTAGTCTTAGAGTGATTATCTTAATTTACCGAGGTTAGCTAGCCAGCTATTTGTCGTCCTTAACGTAGGAGACACTGCTAGCTAGCCAACAGCTAGCCAACGTCTACCGAATAGAACTTCCTCACTCAACAACCCGGTCGCATTCCGCTTCGCTCCACAGGTAGTATCACATTTTCATTTCATTTCATTACAGTACAACGGTTTGATTTGTTTGATCGTAGCTAGCTACATAGCTAGCTACATAGCCGTCTTTGTATCAAAGATAATTGTGTAGTCTAGAGCGATTTTCTAGGTTAGCTAGCCAGCTATTGTCGTTCTTTTAACGCAACGTAACGTAATCAACACTGCTAGCTAGCCAGCTAGCCCCCGAATAGCAGCACTGTAGAAACTATCACACTCAACGGAACGACTTGATTAGTGTAGTGTCAACAACGCAGCCACTGCCAGCTAGCCTACAGGACAGCGGAGTCAATCACCACCTTCCGGAGACACCTGAAACCCCACCTCTTTAAGGAATACCTAGGATAGGATAAAGTAATCCCTCTCACCCCCCCCCCCTTAAAAGATTTAGATGCACTACTGTTCCACTGGATGTCATAAGGTGAATGCACCAATTTGTAAGTCGCTCTGGATAAGAGCGTCTGCTAAATTACTTAAATGTAATGTAATGTAATGTACAAAGTCAACAACGCAGCCACTGCCAGCTAGCCTACTTCAGCAGTACTGTATCATTTTAATCATTTTAGTCAATAAGATTCTTGCTACGTAAGCTTAACTTTCTGAACATTCGAGACGTGTAGTCATTCCAATCTCCTTTGCATTAGCGTAGCCTCTTCTGTAGCCTGTCAACTATGTGTCTGTCTATCCCTGTTCTCTCCTCTCTGCACAGACCATACAAACGCTCCACACCGCGTGGCCGCGCCACCTAATCTGGTGGTCCCAGCGCACGACCCACGTGGAGTTCCAGGTCTCCGGTAGCCTCTGGAACTGCCGATCTGCGGCCAACAAGGCAGAGTTCATCTCAGCCTATGCCTCCCTCCAGTCCCTCGACTTCTTGGCACTGACGGAAACATGGATCACCACAGATAACACTGCTACTCCTACTGCTCTCTCTTCGTCCGCCCACGTGTTCTCGCACACCCCGAGAGCTTCTGGTCAGCGGGGTGGTGGCACCGGGATCCTCATCTCTCCCAAGTGGTCATTCTCTCTTTCTCCCCTTACCCATCTGTCTATCGCCTCCTTTGAATTCCATGCTGTCACAGTTACCAGCCCTTTCAAGCTTAACATCCTTATCATTTATCGCCCTCCAGGTTCCCTCGGAGAGTTCATCAATGAGCTTGATGCCTTGATAAGCTCCTTTCCTGAGGACGGCTCACCTCTCACAGTTCTGGGCGACTTTAACCTCCCCACGTCTACCTTTGACTCATTCCTCTCTGCCTCCTTCTTTCCACTCCTCTCCTCTTTTGACCTCACCCTCTCACCTTCCCCCTACTCACAAGGCAGGCAATACGCTCGACCTCATCTTTACTAGATGCTGTTCTTCCACTAACCTCATTGCAACTCCCCTCCAAGTCTCCGACCACTACCTTGTATCCTTTTCCTCTCGCTCTCATCCAACACTTCCCACACTGCCCCTACTCGGATGGTATCGCGCCGTCCCAACCTTCGCTCTCTCCCCCGCTACTCTCTCCTCTTCCATCCTATCATCTCTTCCCTCTGCTCAAACCTTCTCCAACCTATCTCCTGATTCTGCCTCCTCAACCCTCCTCTCCTCCCTTTCTGCATCCTTTGACTCTCTATGTCCCCTATCCTCCAGGCCGGCTCGGTCCTCCCCTCCCGCTCCGTGGCTCGACGACTCATTGAGAGCTCACAGAACAGGGCTCCGGGCAGCCGAGCGGAAATGGAGGAAAACTCGCCTCCCTGCGGACCTGGCATCCTTCACTCCCTCCTCTCTACATTTTCCTCTTCTGTCTCTGCTGCTAAAGCCACTTTCTACCACTCTAAATTCCAAGCATCTGCCTCTAACCCTAGGAAGCCCTTTGCCACCTTCTCCTCCCTCCTGAATCCTCCCCCCCTCCTCCTCCCTCTGCAGATGACTTCGTCAACCATTTTGAAAAGAAGGTCGACGACATCCGATCCTCGTTTGCTAAGTCAAACGACACCGCTGGTTCTGCTCACACTGCCCTACCCTGTGCTCTGACCTCTTTCTCCCCTCTCTCTCCAGATGAATCTCGCGTCTTGTGATGGCCGGCCGCCCAACAACCTGCCCGCTTGACCCTATCCCCTCCTCTCTTCTCCAGACCATTTCCGGAGACCTTCTCCCTTACCTCACCTCGCTCATCAACTCATCCCTGACCGCTGGCTACGTCCCTTCCGTCTTCAACAGAGCGAGAGTTGCACCCCTTCTGAAAAAACCTACACTCGATCCCTCCGATGTCAACAACTACAGACCAGTATCCCTTCTTTCTTTTCTCTCCAAAACTCTTGAACGTGCCGTCCTTGGCCAGCTCTCCCGCTATCTCTCTCAGAATGACCTTCTTGATCCAAATCAGTCAGGTTTCAAGACTAGTCATTCAACTGAGACTGCTCTTCTCTGTATCACGGAGGCGCTCCGCACTGCTAAAGCTAACTCTCTCTCCTCTGCTCTCATCCTTCTAGACCTATCGGCTGCCTTCGATACTGTGAACCATCAGATCCTCCTCTCCACCCTCTCCGAGTTGGGCATCTCCCGGCGCGGCCCACGCTTGGATTGCGTCCTACCTGACAGGTCGCTCCTACCAGGTGGCGTGGCGAGAATCTGTCTCCACACCACGCGCTCTCACCACTGGCGTCCCCAGGGCTCTGTTCTAGGCCCTCTCCTATTCTCGCTATACACCAAGTCACTTGGCTCTGTCATAACCTCACATGGTCTCTCCTATCATTGCTATGCAGACGACACACAATTAATCTTCTCCTTTCCCCCTTCTGATGACCAGGTGGCGAATCGCATCTCTGCATGTCTGGCAGACATATCAGTGTGGATGACGGATCACCACCTCAAGCTGAACCTCGGCAAGACGGAGCTGCTCTTCCTCCCGGGGAAGGACTGCCCGTTCCATGATCTCGCCATCACGGTTGACAACTCCATTGTGTCCTCCTCCCAGAGCGCTAAGAACCTTGGCGTGATCCTGGACAACACCCTGTCGTTCTCAACTAACATCAAGGCGGTGGCCCGTTCCTGTAGGTTCATGCTCTACAACATCCGCAGAGTACGACCCTGCCTCACACAGGAAGCGGCGCAGGTCCTAATCCAGGCACTTGTCATCTCCCGTCTGGATTACTGCAACTCGCTGTTGGCTGGGCTCCCTGCCTGTGCCATTAAACCCTACAACTCATCCAGAACGCCGCAGCCCGTCTGGTGTTCAACCTTCCCAAGTTCTCTCACGTCACCCCGCTCCTCCGCTCTCTCCACTGGCTTCCAGTTGAAGCTCGCATCCGCTACAAGACCATGGTGCTTGCCTACGGAGCTGTGAGGGGAACGGCACCTCAGTACCTCCAGGCTCTGATCAGGCCCTACACCCAAACAAGGGCACTGCGTTCATCCACCTCTGGCCTGCTCGCCTCCCTACCACTGAGGAAGTACAGTTCCCGCTCAGCCCAGTCAAAACTGTTCGCTGCTCTGGCCCCCCAATGGTGGAACAAACTCCCTCACGACGCCAGGACAGCGGAGTCAATCACCACCTTCCGGAGACACCTGAAACCCCACCTCTTTAAGGAATACCTAGGATAGGATAAAGTAATCATTCTCACCCCCCCTTAAAAGATTTAGATGCACTATTGTAAAGTGGCTGTTCCACTGGATGTCATAAGGTGAACGCACCAATTTGTAAGTCGCTCTGGATAAGAGCGTCTGCTAAATGACTTAAATGTAAATGTAAATGTGATAAGGCATCCCATCTGGTTTGCGCTTAGTCCCACTATCATTTGTTTTTCAACAGGACAATGACCCAACACACCTCCAGGTTGTGTAAGGGCTATTTGACCAAGAAAGAGAGTGATGGCATGCTGCATCAGATGACCTGACCTCCACAATCACCTGACCTCCACAACGACCTCAACCCAATTGAGATGGTTTGGGATGCGTTGGAACGAAGAGTGTTGGAAAAGCATCCAACAAGTGATCAGCATATGTGGGAACTCCTTCAAGACTGTTGGATAAGCATTCCAGGTGACGCTGGTTGAGAGAATGCCAAGAGTGTGCAAAACTGTCATCGAGGCAAAGGGTGGCTACTTTGAAGAATCTCAAATATAATTTGATTTGTTTAAACTTTTTTGGTTACTACATTATTCCATAGTTTTGATGTCACTATTATTCTACATTGTCGAAAATAGTAAAAACAATGAAAAACATGAGTAAGTGCATAAGTGTCTCCAAACATTTGACTGGTACTGTATATCAAGGTGATATACAGTTGAAGTCGGAGGTTTACATACAACTTAGAAAAATACATTTAAACTCAAGTTTTTCACAATTCCTGACATTTAATCAGAGTAAAAATGCCATGTCTTAGGTCAGTTAGGATCACCACTTTATTTTAAGAATGTGAAATGCCAGAATAATAGTACAGAGAATGATTTATTTCAGTTGTTATTTCTTTCATCACATTCCCAGTGGGTCAGAAGTTTACATACACTCAATTAGTATTTGGTAGCATTGCCTTTAAATTGTTTATCTTGGGTCAAACGTTTCGGGTAGCCTTCTACAAGCTTCCCACAATAAGTTGGGGGGAATTTTGGCCCATTCCTCCTGACAGAGCTGGCGTAACTTAGTTAGGTTTGTAAGGCCTCCTTGCTCGCACACGCTTTTTCAGTTCTGCCCACACATTTTAATATGGGATTGAGGTCAGGGCTTGTGATGGCCACTCCAATACCTTGACTTTGTTGTCCTTAAGCCATTTTGCCACACCTTTGGAAGTATGCTTGGGGTCATTGTCCATTTGGAAGACCCATTTGCGACCAAGCTTCCTGACTGATGTCTTGAGATGTTGCTTCAATATATCCACATAATTTTCCTCCCTCATGAAGCCATCTATTTTGTGAAGTGCACCAGTCCCTCCTGCAACAAAGCATCCCCACAACATAATGCTGCCACCCCCATGCTTCTCGGTTGGGATGGTGTTCTTCAGCTTGCAAGCATCCCCGTTTTTCCTCCAAACATAACGATGGTCATTACGGCCAAACAATTATATTTTTGTTTCATCAGACCAGAGGACATTTCTCCAAAAAGTATGATCTTTGTCCCCATGTGCAGTTGCAAACCATAGTCTGGCTTTTTTTAATGGCGGTTTTGGAGCAGTTGCTTCTTCCTTGCTGAGCGGCCTTTCAGTTTATGCCGATACAGGACTCGTTTTACTGTGGATATACTTTTGTACCTGTTTCCTCCAGCATCTTCACAAGGTCCTTTGCTGTTGTTCTGGGATTGATTTGCACATTTCGCACCAAAGTACTTTCATCTATAGGACACAGAACACATCTTCTTCCTGAGCAGTATGACTGCTACGTGGTCCATTGGTGTTTATACTTGCGTACTATTGTTTGTACAGATGAACGTGGCACCTTCAGGCATTTGGAAATTGCTCCCAAGGATGAACCAGACTTGTCTTTTTTTTCTGGGGTCTTGGCTGATTTCCCATGATGTCAAGCAAAGAGGTGCTGAGTTTGAAGGTAGGCCTTGAAATACATCCACAGGTACACCTCCAATTGACTCAAATTACGTCAATTAGCCTATCAGAAGCTGCTAAAGCCATGACATAATTTTCTGGAACTTTCCAAGCTGATTAAAGGCACAGTCAACTTAGTGTTTGTAAACTTCTGACCCACTGGAATTGTGATACAGTGAATGATAAGGGAAATAATCTGTCTGTAAACAATTGTTGGAAAAATTACTTGTGTCATGCACAAAGTAGATGTCCTAACCGACTTGACAAAACTATAGTTTGTTAACAAGAAATTTGTGGAGTGGTTGAAAAATGAGTTTTAATGACTCCAACCTATGTGTATGTAAACTTCCGACTTCAACTGTAGATACTGGTAGGATCGAAAGAAAGGCAGTGTTGCTCTCGGGTCAGTTTTCTCCATTCAAATCAACCTTAACATAAACATGATTTCACAATACAATCACGATCATTGAGCACATTAAGCTACATTTCATTAAATATATTGAGGTAAAAAATAGACAGTAGACAAATAAAACTCAATTGAGTGAACATGTATTTTAATATCATTGAAACATATAGGCCTATATTGTAGGTAGGCTATATATTTTTAATGCAGTCATCTCAATTTTCATTTTTAAGCATTTTACCCCTACAATTGCAAAGACATTGGCAACTTTGTATTTGTTGTCAACTTCGTTGTGAAGTTATAGGCGGTCACAGAGAGACGGATAACACAAATCTTCTATGTATAAAGTGACGCTGGAGGGCAAAAAAAAGCATCTAACAACCCACTCGGCTGTTCTACGAGTTGGCTGAGGCAGGCGTTAAATTACGAGCGTTTAAGTGCAACGTTAACTATGGTTTTGGGAAACAGCTTGGAGATTTAACAATGCTCCTACGAAGGTTTTAACAATATACTTAGCCTTAAGATGCTTCTGGGAAACCGGGCCCTGAACAAATACGCAGAGGGGAGCCGGGCGACTTAAGCCAATTTATGCATGATCCGAAAATGTGGTCGGGGGCTCCGTATAGACGGTGTGACGCAATCGCGGAGTCTCCAGAGGCACGCAAAGGCCAAATGGAGCTCAGTACCGCTCTGTATAGCTCCGCACGGAGATGATTGGTTGACAATAGGTGGGGGAGAGAGAGGTTATGTTTAAACACAAACTGGCTTGCTTGACAATTTCTTTCAAAGTCTGTCGGTCCTGTTGTTTTTTGATAAAGAGCAACCTACGCGTGTGAAGCTTGGTTATGTAAGATACGATGTAAGAGCTTTCGTCTCCAAACGATTGCAGTGTAAGAATTGTAAACGATTTGGCCATGATTCAAGTGTGTGCAGACGGACAGAGTATATTGAAGAACGGTGTAGTTAAAGCGGTCAATCGAATCTCCTATGCAGAGGTGATTTAAAAGAATTGGGGAAACAAGGGATGCTCGTGAAGATATGGTAGTGGACGGACCACAGCCTGTAGTAAATATTTGCTGCCAGTCAAAAGATACCGTGTGTTACAATGGTGGATTTTGTGGTAGTCATTGCCACAGTTATTAACTGTACGGCACAAGTCTCGTAGAAGACTAAGAAACTGGACATTGTGGCAGAAACGTTTTTGGTACTTAAAGATCTTTACATCTGAAGACTTGCAAGGTACTGGCGCCGGAAGACCTGCCCTCCCAGTTTCCCCTTGAGCCTGAGTTCGGAACAGATCGGTTACATTTTTTAAACAGCAAAGTTGTTTGATTTAGTTTAGTATTTGATTGGTATTTTTATTCATTTATGGGAATCCTGTTTCCATCCCTCACAGTTGGTGGTGGGATGCACATTAAATTGTAAAATTGCCAATATACCATAGAATACAACTTCCTTCACAACAGCTCTGTGCTGCTCCGCGAAACGCATGAGGTATGAATGCCCTGACTTCTGTATCGGCCGTATCACCGTAAATGCATTAAAAATGTATGGCCTATACTGTAGAAGTATATTTCATGTTCATTGAATTTAGTTTTATTTAGCTTATGCAGCGCATTTATGCAAAATGTACCTCTTGCCATTCCTCTGTATCGGTCGAGGATCTTTACACTTCTGGGACGACTGGCGAGGACGCGCTCTCGCAATGTCCCCTCTGCGCGCTCCCGTGACACCTTAAGTTCCTGTAGCTGTAGTTTCCTCCGCAATGCCCTGTTTTCTTTCTGGCTTTGAGTTATTTCCAAACGAAACACTGCATAGTCGTCGTCTACGAGTTTACAGATCTCTGCCACGGCTGCATTCGCTAGCACCTCCATGATGGAGGCTATTTGAGTGTGAAAAACAATACAGTTGGCCATTGTTAGATAACATTAGCAGCTAGCTAGCGTTATATAGATAACATCTATAAACTAAGTCCTGTCTCCTACGCGAATGAAAGATAACCTGTGGTAAGTATATGATGCTGTGCAGTTAAATAAGTCAAATGTAGATGTCCGTGGTGTTAATAAAGGTCTAAATCAAAACGCTAACGTGGAAATTGTTCTTCGTCACAGTTTACTTCCGTTTTACACCGAAGTGAAGAGAAATATCAGTGTCTCGTCAGCAACACGTGAAGTACTTCCGGGTCAACGTTGTTTTAGAAATTCTTCAAAATAAAGGTTCCGCAAGTAATAGTAGAAAACTGTCAATAACCTGAGTGTATTTACATTTGTTCATATTTAAGTGACATTTGCACCATGTTCCAAAGTCATATGAATGCCCCCAATGTAATACATATTGGCTTTATAGAGCAAAACTATTTTGGGTGCCGCAGTAAACGTTTTGTAGGGTCTGTAGAATGTATATCTGGTGTCATTTCAATGGGGCTCTGAATAATACAGTGTTGCTGGTCTTTTGCTCCACCCATTCCATTGGGACCAACCTCAGTCCCCCATGAAATAACACCATACATTCTACAGACCCTACTGAGTATTTCCAACCCCACTTTTACATTGGCACATAGAATAGTGTTTTCTCTCTAAGCCAATAATGTAATTTATAGGCCTACAATGTATTGCATTGGGAGCAATGAAATTAGTGGGTTTGCTGGGTATCATCCAATAAATAACACAATATATAGACTCTAGTACTAGATCAATGTGGTCTGTAGAATATTATGTTCTTTACATTCATTTACTCAAGTTCCAAGCATTTCTCAATGTGTACCACATTATAATATGATGTATCTTATATAAAGTAGTCATTCTCTTTTTAGTTTATTATTTTAACATTATGCACTATGCAAAGCTGGAAAAATGATTGATTTCGTATCATACACACAGCGTTTTACCGCAGTCTTTTATTTTGAAGGCAAAAATTGGAAAACTGGAAGTCTTAATGCTGCTGGCGGGAAACTAGTGTTGCTGCCATGACGCTAATAAGAAAAATTGTGTTATTGGTTACCGTCCGGTGTCTAAACACTTATGCCAGCATTCAAAACAACTAGGAATTCCAAGTCAGCAACTCGGGAATATTTCTGGAGCTAGTTCAAATCCCCAAGTTGTGGATGTGTTCTTGAGCAAGGCACTGAACCCCAATTGCTATTGTGAGTTGCTCAAGTCTCCTAAATGACAAAAAAACAAGTAAATGTAAAATTACTCCTCCCAAGTCTATACCTCAGTCTTTAGAGTCATATATACTGAACAAAAATATAAACACAACCATTTCAAAGATTTTACTGAGTTACAGTTCATATGAGGAAAATAGTCAATTGATATAAATTCATTAAGCCCTAATTTATGGATTTCACATGGCTGGGAATACAGATATGCACCTTGGGGGGAAAAGGTAGGGGTGTGGATCAGAAAACCAGTCAGTATCTGGTGTGAGGTGACTGCGGGGGATGAATGGCACCACAATGGGCCTCATGATCTCGTCACAGTATCTCTGTGCATACAAATTGCCATCGATAAAATGCAATTGAGTTTGTTGTCCATAGCTTATGCCTGGGCATAACATAACCCCACCGCCACCATGGGGCATTCTGTTCACAACGTTTACATCAGCAAACCCCTCGCCCCCACGACACCATACACGTGGGCTGCGGTTGTGAGGCATATGGTAGAGACATTTACATTAAATTATCTGGAAACAGCTCTTGTGGACATTCCTGCAGTCAGCATGCCAATTGCACGCTCCCTCAACTTGAGACATCTGTGGAATTGTGTTGTGTGACACAACTGCGCATTTTAGTGTCCTTTTATTGTCCCCAGCACAAGGCACCTGTGTAATGACCATGCTGTTTAATCAGCGGCTTGATATGCCACACCTGTCAGGGGGATGGATTATCTTGGCAAAGGAGAAAGAGCGAGCGAGAGAGACCCTTCTACCACAAATAATTTCACCCTGCCACCATACAGCAGGTGAATGCAAGCATTTCGCGAGACTGTACCTCAAAACCTAATGTCTACCTAGCCCACAACTCCACCCTGGACTAGAACAGCCTCTACGACCAGGTCCACCTCTACAAGGCAGAAATTCCAACTTTTTCCAGGACCCTGAAGGACATCACCCTCAATCGTAGCCCCAGCACCTCACACAGGAGCAACGGACAACCCGCCGAGACCAGCGAGACACCCTCCCAGATGTGCAAGACCCCCTCCCGAAGGAACTGCACTGAGAGAACCCACACCAAAAGGACCTACATCCAGACCACAGCATCACCAGCCACACCCCAACCAGCTAAGACAAACCCTGGCCACACGCCACTGCGTCCAGGACCTCAACATAACAGCAGGACATATGCCCAGGCCGTGAGCAGAGCAACAGGCCCAACCCCCACTACAGCCGCCCAAGGACCCACTGGTTGCCCTCTAGGTTACAGAGAGCTGGTAGTCCCATCCACCAAACCACCAGGTGTGAAACAGGGAAGAGACTCAGGGGGTATGCTAATTTGGTACATTGCAGACCTAACCCACGCTATTAAATGAGTCAGGAACATTTCACATTTGGCTAGAAATTAATAAGAGAAAAATGTCCTCATGTGTGCTAGCTATATGCCCCCCTAATAGAATCCTCTTACTTTAACGATGACTGCTTCTCCATCCTAGAGGGGGAGATCAACAATTTCCAGGCCCAGAGAAATGTACTAGTCTGTGGCGACCTCAATGCCAGAACTGGACAAATCAAATCAAATCCAATTTTATTTGTCACATACACATGGTTAGCAGATGTTAATGCGAGTGTAGCGAAATGCTTGTGCTTCTAGTTCCGACAATGCAGTGATAACCAACAAGTAATTTAACTAACAATTCCAAAACTACTGTCTTATACACAGTGTAAGGGGATAAGGAATATGTACATAAGGATATATGAATGAGTGATGGTACAGAGCAGCATACAGTAGATGGTATCGAGTACAGTATATACATATGAGATGAGTATGTAGACAAAGTAAACAAAGTGGCATAGTTAAAGTGGCTAGTGACATAAGGATGCAGTCGATGATCTAGAGTACAGTATATACGTATGCATATGAGATGAATAATGTAGGGTAAGTAACATTATATAAGGTAGCATTGTTTAAAGTGGCTAGTGATATATTTACATCATTTCCCATCAATTCCCATTATTAAAGTGGCTGGAGTTGGGTCAGTGTCAATGACAGTGTGTTGGCAGCAGCCACTCAATGTTAGTGGTGGCTGTTTAACAGTCTGATGGCCTTGAGATAGAAGCTGTTTTTCAGTCTCTCGGTCCCAGCTTTGATGCACCTGTACTGACCTCGCCTTCTGGATGATAGCGGGGTGAACAGGCAGTGGTTCGGTGGTTGATGTCCTTGATGATCTTTATGGCCTTCCTGTAACATCGGGTGGTGTAGGTGTCCTGGAGGGCAGGTAGTTTGCCCCCGGTGATGCGTTGTGCAGACCTCACTACCCTCTGGAGAGCCTTACGGTTGAGGCGGAGCAGTTGCCGTACCAGGCGGTGATACAGCCCGCCAGGATGCTCTCCATTGTGCATCTGTAGAAGTTTGTGAGTGCTTTTGGTGACAAGCCGAATTTCTTCAGCCTCCTGAGGTTGAAGAGGCGCTGCTGCGCCTTCTTCACGACGCTGTCAGTGTGAGTGGACCAATTCAGTTTGTCTGTGATGTGTATGCCGAGGAACTTAAAACTTGCTACCCTCTCCACTACTGTTCCATCGATGTGGATAGGGGGGTGTTCCCTCTGCTGTTTCCTGAAGTCCACAATCATCTCCTTAGTTTTGTTGACGTTGAGTGTGAGGTTATTTTCCTGACACCACACTCCGAGGGCCCTCACCTCCTCCCTGTAGGCCGTCTCGTCGTTGTTGGTAATCAAGCCTACCACTGTTGTGTCGTCCGCAAACTTGATGATTGAGTTGGAGGCGTGCGTGGCCACGCAGTCGTGGGTGAACAGGGAGTACAGGAGAGGGCTCAGAACGCACCCTTGTGGGGCCCCCGTGTTGAGGATCAGCGGGGAGGAGATGTTGTTGCCTACCCTCACCACCTGGGTGCGGCCCGTCAGGAAGTCCAGTACCCAGTTGCACAGGGCGGGGTCGAGCTTGGAGGGTACTATGGTGTTGAATGCCGAGCTGTAGTCGATGAACAGCATTCTCACATAGGTATTCCTCTTGTCCAGGTGGGTTAGGGCAGTGTGCAGTGTGGTTGAGATTGCATCGTCTGTGGACCTATTTGGGCGGTAAGCAAATTGGAGTGGGTCTAGGGTGTCAGGTAGGGTGGAGGTGATATGGTCCTTGACTAGTCTCTCAAAGCACTTCATGATGACGGAAGTGAGTGCTACGGGGCGGTAGTCTTTTAGCTCAGTTACCTTAGCTTTCTTGGGAACAGGAACAATGGTGGCCCTCTTGAAGCATGTGGGAACAGCAGACTGGTATAGGGATTGATTGAATATGTCCGTAAACACACCGGCCAGCTGGTCTGCGCATGCTCTGAGGGCGCGGCTGGGGATGCCGTCTGGGCCTGCAGCCTTGCGAGGGTTAACACGTTTAAATGTCTTACTCACCTCGGCTGCAGTGAAGGAGAGACCGCATGTTTTCGTTGCAGGCCGTGTCAGTGGCACTGTATTGTCCTCAAAGCGGGCAAAAAAGTTATTTAGTCTGCCTGGGAGCAAGACATCCTGGTCCGTGACTGGGCTGGGTTTCTTCTTGTAGTCCGTGATTGACTGTAGACCCTGCCACATGCCTCTTGTGTCTGAGCCATTGAATTGAGATTCCACTTTGTCTCTGTACTGACGCTTAGCTTGTTTAATAGCCTTGCGGAGGGAATAGCTGCATTGTTTATATTCGGACATGTTACCAGACACCTTGCCCTGATTAAAAGCAGTGGTTCGCGCTTTCAGTTTCACGCGAATGCTGCCATCAATCCACGGTTTCTGGTTTGGGAATGTTTGTATCGTTGCTATGGGAACGACATCTTCGACGCACGTTCTAATGAACTCGCACACCGAATCAGCGTATTCGTCAATATTTCCATCTGACGCAATACGAAACATGTCCCAGTCCACGTGATGAAAGCAGTCTCGGAGTGTGGAGTCAGCTTGGTCTGACCAGCGTTGGACAGACCTCAGCGTGGGAGCCTCTTGTTTTAGTTTCTGCCTGTAGGCAGGGATCAGCAAAATGGAGTCGTGGTCAGCTTTTCCGAAAGGGGGGCGGGGCAGGGCCTTATATGCGTCGCGGAAGTTAGAGTAACAATGATCCAAGGTTTTACCACCCCTGGTTGCGCAATCGATATGCTGATAAAATTTAGGGAGTCTTGTTTTCAGAACCTGACACCGTCAGCACACAGGGGGACAAACACCTACCTGGAGGTGACAGCATTCCCTCCCCCATATGCCCCCCTTGACACAACTAAGACGACATAAACAACAAAAACAGGTCACAACTGCAGCTCTTTAGGACGCTGGGAATGTACATAGTCAATGGTAGGCTTTGATGGTCGTCTTACGGTAGGTACACCTATAGCCCATCTCTTGACAGTAGTACTGTAGACTATTTTATCACAGACCTCAACCCAGAGTCTCTTAGGGGTGTCAGTGGACTGACTGTGAATGCTCTGTCAGATCACAGCAAAATCACAGTCTACTTGTACAGAGCTATGCTCAATCTCATGAAGCATCAAAGCCAAAGGAACTGAATAATATTAAGACATGTTATAGATTGGAGGTAAATAAATAAATAATGCAACAACAAATTCGATCCCTTCTAGACAATTTCCTGGACAAAATATTTCAAGGTGTAAACTTGGCAGGTTGCATCACTGCCCTGGTATGGCAATTGCTCGGCCTCTGACCGCAAAGCACTACAGAGGGTAGTGCGTATGGCCCAGTACATCACTGGGGCTATGCTACCTGCCATCCAGGACCTCTACACCAGGCGGTGTCAGAGGAAGGCCCTAAAAACTATCAAAGGCCTCAGCTACCCCAGTCATAGACTGTTCTCTCTACTACCGCATGGCGAGCGGCACCGGAGTGCCAAGTCTAGGACAAAAAGGCTTCTCAACAGTTTTTACCCCCAAGCCATATGATTCCTGAACAGGTAATCAAATGGCTACCCGGACTATTTGCATTGTGTGCCCCCCCAACCCCTCTTTTTACACTGCTGCTGCTGCTACTCTCTGTTTATCATATATGCATAGTCACTTTAACTATACATTCATGTACGCACTACCTCAATTGGGCCGACCAACCACTGTTCCCGCACATTGGCTAACCGGGCTATCTGCATTGTGTCCCACCACCCACCACCCGCCACCCGCCAACCCCTCTTTTACGCTACTGCTACTCTCTGTTCATCATATATGCATAGTCACTTTAACCATATCTACATGTACATACAACCTCAATCAGCCTGACTAACCGGTGTCTGTATGTAGCCTCGCTACTTTTATAGCCTCGCTACTGTATATGTCTTTTTACTGTTGTTTTATTTCTTTACTTACCTATTGTTCACCTAATACCTTTTTTTGCTCTATTGGTTAGAGCCTGTAAGTAAGCATTTCACTGTAAGATCTACACCTGTTTTATTCGGCGCTCGTGACAAATAAACTTTGATTTAAGACAACCTAAGAAAATTAACAACAATGACAAATGGTTTGCTGAAGAATGCCTAAACTATGGTGAATCACTAAAACAATACAGAAATACACAATGGAAAAAGAAGGAACAGCACGTCAGAAATCAGTTCAATGTAACTGATGAATCCACAGAATCTAACCACTTCTGGGAAAATTGAAAAACAAACAACAATGCGAATAGTTCTCTATTTATCAACTTCTCCAATCTTTTCTATTTTTGGCTCTACAAAGAACAAACAGCAAAAACATATACATGATCAAATTCAAATCTTAGAAACCGCTATTAAAGACTACCAGAACACACTGGATTCTCCAATTTCTTTGAATAAACTACAGGATAAAATACAAACCCTCCAACCAAAAAAGGCTTGTGTGGTTGATGGTATCCTCAATGAAATGATAAAATATAGAGACCACAAATTCCAATTGGTTATACTTAAACTCTTTAACATCATCCTCAGCTCTGACATCTTCCCCAATATTTGGAACCAAGGACCGATCACCCCAATCCACAAAAGTGGAGACAAATTTGATCCCAATAACTACTGTGGGATATGCGTCAACATTGGAAAATGGGAAAATCCTCTTCATTATCATTATCAGCAGACTCGTACATTTCCTCAGCGAAAACAATGTACTGAGGAAATGTCAAATTGCCCTTTTACCAAATTACTGTACGACAGACCACGTATTCACCCTGCACACCCTAATTTGTTGATTTTAAAGAAGCTTTCGACTCAATTTGGCATGAAGGTCTGCTATACATATTAATGGAAAGTGGTGTTTGGGGAAAAGCATACATTATAAAATCCATGTACGCAAACAAGTGTGTGGTTAAAATTGGCAAAAAACACACACACATTTCTTTCCACAGGGCCGGGGGGTGAGACAGGGATGCAGCTTAAGCCCCACCCTCTTCAACATATATATCAACGAATTGGTGAGGTCACTAGAGCAGTCTGCAGCACCCAGCCTCACCCTACTAGAATCTGAAGTCAAATCTCTACTATTTGCTAATGATCTGGTGCTTCTGTCCCCAACCAAGGAGGATCCACAGCAGCACCTAGATCTTCTGAAAGGCCGCCGAAGGTAGACCTGGCTCTCAAGAGAAGACCGGCTATGTGCACACTGCCCACAGAATGAGGTGGAAACTGAGCTGCCCTTCCTAACCTCCTGCCAAATGTATGACCATATTAGAGAAACATATTTATCTTAAGATTACACAGACCCACTAAGAATTGGAAAACAAATCCAATTTTGATAAACTCCCATATCTATTGGGTGAAATAACACAGTGTGCCATCACAGCAGCAAGATTTGTGACCTGTTGCCACAAGAAAATGGCAACCAGTGAAGAACAAACACCATTGTAAATACAAACTATTTGTTTATTTATTTTCCTTTTGTACTTTAACTATTTGCACATCATTACAACACTGTGTGTATATGTATGTATGTGTATATATATTATACACTGCTCAAAAAAATACAGGGAACACTAAAATAACATATCCTAGATCTGAATGAATGAAATATTCTTATTAAATACTTTTTTCTTTACATAGTTGAATGTGCTGACAACAAAATCACAGAAAAATTATCAATGGAAATCAAATGTATCAACCCATGGAGGTCTGGATTTGGAGTCACACTAAAAATTAAAGTGGAAAACCACACTACAGGCTGATCCAACTTGGATTGGATTCAGGTCTGGGGAACGGGCGGGCCAGTCCATAGCGTCAATGCCTTCCTTTTGCAGGAACTGCTGACACACTCCAGCCACATGAGGTCTAGCATTGTCTTGCATTAGGAGGAACCCAGGGCCAACCGCACCAGCATATGGTCTCACAAGGGGTCTGAGGATCTCATCTCGGTACCTAATGGCAGTCAGGCTACCTCTGGCAAGCACATGTGCGGCCCCCCAAAGAAATGCCACCCCACACCATGACTGACCCACCGCCAAACCGGTCATGCTGGAGGATGTTGCAGGCAGCGGAACGTTCTCCACGGTGTCTCCAGACTCTGTCACGTCTATCACATGTGCTCAGTGTGAACCTGCTTTCATCTGTGAGGAGCACAGGGCGCCAGTGGCGAATTTGCCAATCTTGGTGTTCTCTGGCAAATGCCAAATATCCTGCATGGTGTTGGGCTGTACAAGCACAACCCCCACCTGTGGACGTTGGGCCCTCATACCACCCTCATGGAGTCTATTTCTGACCATTTGAGCAGACACATGCACATTTGTGGCCTGCTGGAGGTCATTTTGCAGGGCTCTGGCAGTGCTCCTCCTGCTCCTCCTTGCACAAAGGCGGAGGTAGCGGTTCTGCTGCTGGGTTGTTGCCCTCCTATGGCCTCCTCCACATCTCCTGATGTACTGGCCTGTCTCCTGGTAGCGCTTCCATGCTCTGGACACTACGCTGACAGACACAGCAAACCTTCTTGCCACAGCACCGCCATCATTAAAAAGTGACCAAAACATCAGCCAGGAAGCATAGGAACTGAGAAGTGGTCTGTGGTCACCACCTGCAGAACCACCCCTTTTTGGGGGTGTCTTGATAATTGCCTATAATTTCCACCTGTTGTCTATTCCATTTGCACAGCAGCATGTGAAATGTATTGTCAATCAGTGCTTCCCAAGTGGACAGTTTGATTTCACAGAAGTGTGATTGACTTGGAGTTACATTGTGTTGTTTAAGTGTTCCCTTTATTTTTTTAAGCAGTGTATATACAGTGGGGGGAAAAAGTATTTAGTCAGCCACTAATTGTGCAAGTTCTCCCACTTAAAAAGATGAGAGAGGCCTGTAATTTTCATCATAAGTGCACTTCAACTATGACAGACAAAATGAGAAGAAAAAAAATCCAGAAAATCATATTGTAGGATTTTTAAAGAATTTATTTGCAAATTATGGTGGAAAATAAGTATTTGGTCAATAACAAAAGTTTATCTCAATACTTTGTTATATACCCTTTGTTGGCAATGACAGAGGTCAAACGTTTTCTGTATGTCTTCACAAGGTTTTCACACACTGTTGCTGGTATTTTGGCCCATTCCTCCATGCAGATCTCCTCTAGAGCAGTGATGTTTTGGGGCTATTGCTGGGCAACACGGACTTTCAACTCCCTCCAAAGAATTTCTATGGGGTTGAGATCTGAAGACTGGCTAGGCCACTCCAGGACCTTGAAATGCTTCTTACGAAGCCACTCCTTCGTTGCCCGGGCAGTGTGTTTGGGATCATTGTCATGTTGAAAGACCCAGCCACGTTTCATCTTCAATGCCCTTGCTGATGGAAGGAGGTTTTCACTCAAAATCTCACGATACATGGCCCCATTCATTCTTTCCTTTACACGGATCAGTCGTCCTGGTCCCTTTGCAGAAAAACAGCCCCAAAGCATGATGTTTCCACCCCATGCTTCACAGTAGGTATGGTGTTCTTTGGATGCAACTCAGCATTCTTTGTCCTCCAAACACGACGAGTTGAGTTTTTACCAAAAAGTTATATTTTGGTTTCATCTGACCATATGACATTCTCCCAATCTTCTTCTGGATCATCCAAATGCTCTCTAGCAAACTTCAGACGGGCCTGGACATGTACTGGCTTAAGCAGGGGGACACGTCTGGCACTGCAGGATTTGAGTCCCTGGCGGTGTAGTGTGTTACTGATGGTAGGCTTTGTTACTTTGGTCCCAGCTCTCTGCAGGTCATTCACTAGGTCCCCCGTGTGGTTCTGGGATTTTTGCTCACCGTTCTTGTGATCATTTTGTCCCCACGGGGTGAGATCTTGCGTGGAGCCCCAGATCGAGGGAGATTATCAGTGGTCTTGTATGTCTTCCATTTCCTAATAATTGCTCCCACAGTTGATTTCTTCAAACCAAGCTGCTTACCAATTGCAGATTCAGTCTTCCCAGCCTGGTGCAGGTCTACAATTTTGTTTCTGGTGTCCTTTGACAGCTCTTTGGTCTTGGCCATAGTGGAGTTTGGAGTGTGACTGTTTAAGGTTGTGGACAGGTGTCTTTTATACTGATAACAAGTTCAAACAGGTATGATTAATACAGGTAACGAGTGGAGGACAGAGGAGCCTCTTAAAGAAGAAGTTACAGGTCTGTGAGAGCCAGAAATCTTGCTTGTTTGTAGGTGACCAAATACTTATTTTTCACCATAATTTGCAAATAAATTCATAAAAAAATCCTACAATGTGATTTTCTGGATTTGTTTTCTCATTTTGTCTGTCATAGTTGAAGTGTACCTATGATGAAAACTACAGGCCTCTATCATATTTTTAAGTGGGAGAACTTGCACAATTGGTGGCTGACTAAATACTTTTTTTGCCCCACTGTATGTGTTGACTTGCATATAACTCTAGGTATGCATGTTTATTTCAAACAAACAGCCTTATTTCTTATTTTGGGATAAACAAACCCCAGATAAGCCTAATATATATATATATATAATTGCTTATCACATTAAATCTCTTATTCATGATCAGTAACTTTCAAGCTCAGAGAATATATATATATATTTTTTTAATTTTAGAAAGTACAGTAATATTATGACTATTTCTACATCACCTCAGTAAGGTAAATATTAATCTGTCACTTATCTTACCTGTTTTTAGAGAAACAGTAAACCTAGGCATTTGCAACCCCGTTTCAAATGACAAGTTAACAAATGGTTAATAAGGGGTATGTGGTTAATTACCCCCTTAAACAGACGTAAGCAGGTTGTACACTCTGACACAGTTTGTAGTGACCGGTCAGTCTGGAAGATGATAGAGGGGATGATGAAACATTTCTAATTTAAGGACAACTCCTACCTACTGCCATGGGAGGGGAATAGGGGAAATTACCACAGAAGGGGTTGTTTTTGGACCTCTTCCCCAATGAAAGCATGACCTCAAGGCTATGTCATCTCAGCAGAACTGGCTTCCCACCAATGGTTGATTTAGTTATCCCTTGTTTTAAATGTAGTCACAAACAATTCAGAGCAAAGGGCAAGGCTTCCTTTCTGGGAATTCCATGTTTTCTGTTTTCTAGCCCACGGTCACAAGATGGGAGGAACACCCAAACAGAGAAAAAACAAGACCCTAGTCACCTTTAGAGCCCTGGGATACTTACTGTACGTTCTAGGATACGTGGCATCCTAAAATGGTCACTTCAACTTCAAATGAGTTGGTTTAAATGAATGACTTGACTTTACTTTTCTTATTTTCGGCCTAAGTCAATTTCCAAGTTGTCTAGTCATTGTTTCTCAACATTATTTATTATTCTGATTTATTTTACCACTTTTTCTCCCCAATTGGAGGTTAGTCTTGTCCCATTGCTGTAACTCCCCTACGGACTCGGGAGAGGCTGAGATCGAGAGTCATGCGTCCTCTGCCGAGCCGCACTGTTTCTTGATACACTGCTTGCTTAACCCGGAAGCCAGCTGCACCAATGTGTCAGAGGAAACCCTGTCCAGCTGGCGACTGAAGTTGCTAGAGCGCAATGGGACAAGGAAATCCTGGCCGGCCAAACCCTCCCCTAATCCGGACGACGCTAGGCCAATTGTGTGCCGCCTCATGGGTCTCCCGGTCACGGCCAGCTGTGACACGGCCTGGGATCAAACCCAGGTCTGTAGTAATGCCTCAAGCGCTGCAATGCAGTAGCTTTGACCGCTGCGCCACTTGGGAGGCCCTTTCCTCAATATTATAAAGTAATCAATTTGTACAGTGTACAATTATGTGAAAGTGATATAAATAAAGATATCAGTTTTTGATCTGTTTTTATCTGATGTGTTTTTAAATATCATATCATTATGATAGTGCAAGCAACGTCTATGAATCCCTAGTGAACTCACAGTTTAAAACACTTAATTGAAAAGAACATACTGAGTGGGGTTCAGTCTGGCTTTAGATTGGGGCACAGCTCCACAACTGCAGCTATGGCCGTGGCAAATTACATCATTAATGCACTTGATAAAAAGCAACATTGTGCTGCTCTGTTTGTGGATTTATTAAATGCCTTTGATTCAGTTGACCATGAATTGTTGCTAGCTAGACTCAGAAACATTGGTCTCAGTGAAGGGACAGTAAATTGGTTTAGGAATTATTTTTCTGACAGAATACTGTGTATATACTGACAAACACAAGTCTAGCTTTCTTGAGATTAATATAGGTGTGCCCCAGGGTTCCATTTTAGCTCCAGTGTTATTCTCAATTTGTATTAATGATTTGGGAAATGGGATGCAACCAGCAAAGTTACATCTATATGCAGATGATACAGTCATATATTCATGTGCTCCTTCTCTGGTTCCGGCTGTTGATGAGCTCCAGACTGCTTTTCAGTCGCTGCAGGCCCCCCTTTATGATCTCAAACTGGTCTTGAATGTACAAAAAACAAAATTCATGACCGTTACCAGAGCTTGAACTCTGCCAGAGAAGGTTAGCATTGTCACATCTGGTGGCTTATCCATTGAAAAAGTGTCATCCTTCAAATACCTCGGTATTTGGTTGGATGACAAGTTGTCCTTCAAAGTTCATGTGGATAATCTTGTGACAAAGATTAAATTGAAATTGGGTTTTTATTTTTCATAATAAGGCTCGCTTCCCGCTTATGGCTAGAAAGAAGCTTGATCAGGCCACTTTTCTCTCTGTCATTGATTATGGTGACTTGTTGTATATGCATGCAGTCTCCTCTGCCGTACAGAGACTGGACTCTGTTTATCATGCAGTCTCCTCTGTCTTACAGAGACTGGACTCTGTTTATCATGCAGTCTCCTCTGTCTTACAGAGACTGGACTCTTGTTTATCATGCAGCCTCCTCTGCCTTACAGAGACTGGACTCTGTTTATCATGCATCCTTGCACTTTGATGCCAAGTCACTCATCCACCATTGCACATTGTACCAAATAATAGATTGGACCTCACTTTATATGCGCAGAAAGATACATTTGTATGTGTTCATCGACAAAGCCATTTTGGGTAAACTCCCTCTTTACCTCTGTAGTCTGGTCTCCTTCACCACCAGCAGTTACCATACCCTGTCGGTTAGGTGGTTGCTACTTAATGTCCCCAGGACATTCACAGTATTAGGCAAGACTGCCTTCTCTTCTTGTGCACCAGAGGCATGGAATAGTCTACAATCCATGCTTCGTCTAGATATGTTAGTGCCACTGAATGAATTTAAAATATTGATGGGAGACTCTGTTACGGAAGAGTGTAAATGCTTTTAGGCTGGATCATGTATTGAATTGTTGTACGTTTTAATTATGTAATGATTGTTGCTGCCTTCTTGGCCAGGACTCCATTGAAAAAGAGACTCTGGGTCTCAATGGGCTTTTCCTGGTTAAATAAAGGTTAAATCATTTAAAAATTCAAATAAATTAAGTGCACCACCTCCACTGTAGTCCACCATTTATCCCTGTACTCCACTAGATGGTGCAATGGTCCAGGGTTTTTAGTTGTATTCCTGTTGGGAAGCTAAATGAGTCATCAAAGATTCTAGAACATTTCAACTTCTCCGAACACTTATGCAATTCCATAGACCACTGTCTCCTCAGGAGAGATGAAACAGACACGAGAGACCGAGACATTGAAATAAGGACAATGAATGAGAAAATCTTGACTCTTTTCCCAAACGTTCCCTTCCCCATGAAGGTGTCTGGCACAAAATGAGAATCCTTTCCCTGGATAAGAGTATGGGGCTTGGAGGCTACATGTGAACATGCTCATGCAGTGAAAAATATGTTGCAAAATGACGTGAATAATCAATTTCATGATGAATGTTTCATGTTTGTTAAGATCCCATACCACAGATGATAGATGGGATCAGCTTGTGACCTCTGGGGTTTTTCATAACAGAAACCGTTAAGAGGGACTTGACTTGAGCATGATTTGGTCGTTGTTGCATTGATGAACCGCCTGTCATTTGGCTGGTAACAGCTGATGGTCACAGTTAAAAGACATGCTATGTACAGACCGCTTCCTGTTTCGTGAGCCCCACATCCTTCTTCCACATCCTTCTTTTTTTTTCAATATTTGTTTTCATAATGACAACCTTTCACATGCACCTACTGAAGGGCATGTTGAGGGGCCCAGCCAGACGTGACACTTTCCGATTTATACAGTTATTTAGCACTTTTTTTGTTGTTGACCGTTTTCGTTTTTACAGTATTGCATGTTAAGTACAGTAGGCTACTATAATTAGGATAGTTTATATAGCTACATAGTGCTTAATAATTGACGGTGTGCTGGATAACATTTAGTAAGAGCGGTGTAAAAAGTCATCTTTTAAGTTGAATGGCATCAAATACTTATCTATGTCTGTGTGTTGTGTTGTGTTGACTTGCATATAACTAACTCTAGGTACATATGTTTATTTCAAACAAACAGCCTTATTTCTTATTTTGGGATAAACAACCCCAGATAAGCCTAATAACCCACATTTCTCAACATTTTAATGAAACCAATAGGCTTTTACTCTTTGTTTTAGATGGTTCTCTCTCTCTCATATATAGTGCATGTATGTATATATCCCTGTACTCCACCTGCATTGCTTGCTGTTTGGGGTTTTAGGCTGGGTTTCTGTACAGCACTTTGAGATATCAGCTGATGTACGAAAGGCTATATAAATAAATTTGATTTGATTTGATATGGGTGGCTGTTCAAAGGGGAGACATTGTTCTGAAAAGGTTAGGGAGTGGGTATTAGCACACTGGCTCCCCCTTCCTCTCCCTCACGTGTCTGCAGTGAGTGTGCTGCTACTGCTCTCCAGTGGGATTGATCAGCCTGCTATCAGCTGTGGGTTTGAGTCGGTGCCTCGTCTCCTTCAAGTCATTATCACCATTGCTCAGCCCCCAATGTCGAGGGGCTGAGAAAATGCTATTCAGTAGTGTCACAGTCAAGTCACGCAAGCAGCGGAATTACAATTATCATTGAAGAATGAGAGAATTCTAGAACGTGTCCTTGCATGCCTGCCTTTCCAAATCATGTCCAATCAATTGAATTCACCACAGGTGGACTCCAGTCAAGTTGTATAAACATCAGAAGGATGATCAATGGAAACATGATGCACCTGAGCTCAATTTCGAGTCTCATAGCAAAGGGTCTGAATGTGTATGTAAATAAATCATTTGTTTTTATATTTTTAATACATTTGCAAAAATGTCAAAACTTTTTTTGCTTTGTCATTATCAGTGGTGTTAAGTATTTATGTAAAAAATAGTTTAAAGTACTACTTAAGTAGATTTTTTGGGTGTCTGTACTTTACTATTTATATTTTTGACTACTTTTACTTCACTACATTCATAAAGAAAATTATGTTACTTTTTACTTCACACATTTTCCCCAGCACCCAAAAGTACTTGTTAAATTCTGAATGCTTAGCAGGACAGAAAATGGTCCAATTCGCTTATCAAGAGAACATCCCTGGTCATCTCTACTGACTCTGATCTGGCAGTGTGACCCTCGCTATCCGTAAATAAAAAATACAATTGTGCGATCTGGTTTGCTTAATATTTTTTTTAAATTTTACTAGGCAAGTCAGTTAAGAACAAATTCTTATTTTCAATGACGGCCTAGGAACAGTGGGTTAACTGCCTGTTCAGAGGCAGAACGACAAATTTGTACCTTGTCAGCTCGGGGATTTGAACTTGCAACCTTCCGGTTACTAGTCCAACGCTCTAACCACTAGGCTACCCTGCCACCGGATTTTTGTATTATTTGTACTTTTTTTAAAAACTTTTGATAATTAAGTATATTTTAGAAACTACATTTACTTTTGATACTTAAGTCATATTATAATTGAAACCGAATACTTTCAGACTTTTACTCAAGCAGTATTTTACTGGGGGAATTTCACTTTTACTTGAGTCTATTAAGGTATCTTTACTTTTACTCATGTATGATAATTGAGTACTTTTTCCACCACTGGTCAATATGAGGTATTGTGTGTAGATTGATGAGGATATTAAAAAAAATCACTTTTAGAATAAAGCTGTAACGTAACAAAATGTGTAGAAAGTTAAGGGGTCAGAATACTTTTCCCGAATGCACCTGAGATTTATATTCAACTTATATTGAGGATTGGTTCATTGCCAGACTCATTTCATACTAGGGATTGAATTACACACAGTCATACATACGTAGTGAGGTGCTCAAAACAGGGCATCTATAGGGATGCCCGTGTTAATATTACAGTGGGTGAAGGTGTGTCCATGGTGCCAACCAAGATACCCCCCAGCAATCTTGTAATTGAAACCCTGTTTGTTACTAAAATAGGTCTTTCATACATACATCGTCAGCCTCTGAATCTGACTACTTCAAAGGGCCTGCTTGACATAGACTGGGTGATCCCTTTGGGAACAGAATGAACGCTCAGTCTTTCAGTATTTATTTTATTTTATACAGTGCATTTCATATATTTTTATGCAATATTTCTTTTTTAACAACCCTGCTAGGGACCAGGAGTTTTTCCTGAGCATGTGAAAGGAACCAGGAAAACTCCTAAGGTACAGCCTTTAACTATGCCCTCAAGCTTTTCCCGATCAGGTCACATGGACATATAAACTCCTGGCCGTAACTATAGGAGAAGTGAGTACATTTCCGACCAGTATGTATTCAGTAGTTCATAACCGGTTGTTTTTCATGTTCTCCACACAAAGTTAGTGAAGTGAAACATGCGGTTATCAACAGTCAGCAGAGCAGCGACAGTGTTGGTCAGGGGCCCATGTTGGGAGAGCGGTAACCTACCCTCCAACACACTGGGGTAGAAGAAACAACAGCAACTGTCTGTTTAGACAAAACAGCAAGTGAAAGAGAAAAGTACTCAAGGCCAAGCAGATATAGTCATGAAAAACAGAGGGGCAACCACCACGCTGACCATGAAAGATGGAGAGCAAGAGATAAAGAGAGAGGGCATAGTGTTGTAGCCAGCTGTTGGGGTTGCATGGGCCTTTATGTGGCAGTGGGCTGCAGCTGGTTGGTTGGTCAGCAGGCACGAGACACAGACAGGCAGGCAGAACACATATGTGGGAGTGTCTCAAATTGAAATGGGGAGGATAATAATGATACTGTTCAAAAGTTTGGGGTCACTTAGAAATGTCCTTGTTTTTGAAAGAAAAGCAATTTTTTTGTCCATTAAAATAGCATCAAATTCAACAGAAATACAGTGTCGACATTGTTAATGTTGTAAATGACTAGTGTAGCTGGAAACGGCTGATTGTTATGGAATATCTACATCGGCGTACAGAGGCCCATTTTATCAGAAACCATCCCTCCTGTGTTCCAATGGCACGTTGTGTTAGCTAATCCAAGTTTATAATTTTATAAGGCTAATTGATCATTAGTAATGTCACGTTCTGACCTTTATTTCCTTTGTTTTGTCATTATTTAGTATGGTCAGGGCGTGAGTTGGGTGGGCAGTCTATGTTTGTTTTTCTATGTTTTGGGGTATTTCTATGTTTCGGCCCAGTATGGTTCTCAATCAGAGGCAGGTGTCATTAGTTGTCTCTGATTGAGAATCATACTTAGGTAGCCTGGGTTTCACTGTGTGTTTGTGGGTGATTGTTCCTGTCTCTGTCTCTGCACCAGATAGGACTGTTTAGGTTTTCCATGTTTATTGTTTTGTAGTGTTCATGTGTACATTTACGTATTAAAAGAACCATGGACACTTATCACGCCGCATATTGGTCCTCTGATCCTTTTCGCCTCTCCTCTTTGGAAGAAGAGGAGGAAATCCCTGACAAGTAAACCTTTTTGCAACTATGTTAGCACAACTGAAAATGGTTGTTCTGATTTAAAGAAGCAATAAAACTGGTCTTCTTTAGACTGGTTGAGTATCTGGAGAATCAGCATTTGTGGGTTCAATTACAGTCTCAAAATGGCCAGAAACAAATAACTTTCTTCTGAAACTCTTCAGTCTATTCTTGTTCTGAGAAATTAAGGCTATTCCATGTGAGAAATGTCCAAGAAACTGAAGATCTCTTACAATACTGTGTACTACCCCCTTCACATAACAGTGCAAACTGGCTCTAACCAGAATAGAAAGAGAAGTGGGAGGCCACGGTGCACAACTGAGCAAGAGGACAAGTACATTAGAATGTCTAGTTTGAGAAACAGACGCCTCACAAGTCCTCAACTGGCAGCTTCACAAAACACCAGTCAACAGTGAAGAGGCGACGCTGGCCTTCTAGGCAGAGTGGCAAAGAAAAAGCCATATCTCAGACTGGCCAATAAAAATAAAATATTAAGATGGGCAAAAGAACACAGACACTGGACAGAGGAACTCTGCCTAGAAGGCCAGCATCCCGAAGTCGCCTCTACACGGTTGACATTGAGACTGGTGTTTTGCCAGTTTTATTGCTTTTTTAATCAGAACAACAGTTTTCAGCTGTGCTAACATAATTGCAAAAGGGTTTTCTAATGATCAATTAGCCTTTTAAAATGATAAACTTGGATTAGCTAATACAACGTGCCATTGGAACACAGGAGGGATGGTTGCTGATAATGGGCCTCTGTACGGTTACGTAGATATTCCATTAAAAATCAGCCGTTTCCAGCTACAATAGTCATTTACAACATTAACAAAGTCTACACTGTATTTCTGATCAATTTCAAGTTCTTTTAATGGACCAAAAATGTGCTTTTCTTTCAAAAACAAGGACATTTCTAAGTGACCTCAAACTTTTGAACAGCAGTGTATTTTGTTGTCAGTTGTTTTTGGACTACTTGTGAAAATCCACATTCTCATACAAAACTTTTACAGTTTTGTTTTCCAGAATTAAAGTAACTAATACAGTGTCCTTCCATAAGCTTATAATTTGATAAGGTGTATTAATTGAGCTATTTCCTATAATATTCCCTTGTACATTAATTCATTCATTCTACGAAGCGTTTTACCAGAAAGGATAAAAACATTTGTACACTAGGTATTAAACAGCTTCTATAATAGATTTAAATGCAGCTCATAGCTCTTAATCTTTTTATTTTTTTATTTTTAATGTCAACCACATCAAGAGGAGGCTTGTACTGCACGGTGTAAATAAGTCTTACAGTGCAATGTAACATACTACTTGGTGTAAACTATCAACATGTTGGACAACAATAAATATACCACCAAAACGAGTAACTTTGTGTGCTGATGTAACATAGCGGAGGTGCTTAGTAAATACTGAGTCATTGGTTCTATAGACGTCAGCTCTCATGACACCGACCACATAGCATGTGATGCTTAAGTCTACAGGTCATTCCTGTTCTTCTGCTGAGGTAGAGGTTTTCCCTAGTGGATCCAGTTTTCCCTTGTGGATCCAGTTTTCCCCAGTGGATCCAGTTTTCCCTAGTAGATCCCGTTTCACTAGTGGAATCTGTTTCCCCTAGTGGATCCAGTTTTCCCTAGTAGATCCAGTTTCACTAGTGGAATCTGTTTCCCCTAGTGAATCCAGTTTTCCCTCGTGAATTCAGTTTTCCCTAAAATATCAACTTGTTTTTGTCCTCCCTCTAGTAGACCTTATTTTTCCCTTGAAGACCCTAGTTTTTCCCTAGGAGATCCAGTTACTTTTTCCATATAGTTTTTCTCTAGTACAGGAAGCGTACCTTCTTTTAAAAAAATGCTGGGTTGTTTGGTTGACCCAACTTCTGGGTTGCAGGTGTTGGGTCACTTAGTTGGGTTGTTTTCTTTAGAAAATTCAGGGGTATTAATGCTGGGTACTGGGTTTTTGATGCCGGGTTATTGAGATATCACCCAGCGGGTTAACTCAGAAGGCTAGAGCCGTGGTTTAGTTGGGGTGTGGCGTTCAGATATTTATTTTTGGCCACCCATGAGAGTAAATGTTATTCCGGTTAATCTGTTCTGTTATATTGTTATCACGTGTTAAAGTCAAACATTGACTCTGTTGAGGTGTCAAAGAGTCTTGCACAAGTGTATGAGTTCCACAACAATCTACGCATATCGCAATGTTGATATACAGTGCATTCGGAAAGTATTCAGACCCCTTGACTTTTTCCACATTTTGTTACATTACAGCCTTATTCTAAAATGGATCAAATATTTTTTTCCTTCAACAATCTTCACACAATACCCCATCATGACAAAGCGAAAAGCAGGTTTTTCTAAATTTTTTGCAAATGTATAAAAAAAAAACATCAACAGAAATACCAAATGTACATAAGTATTCAGACCCTTTGCTATGAGACTTGAAAATGAGCTCAGGTGCATCCTGTTTCCATTGATCATCCTTGAGATGTTTCTACAACTTGATTGGAGTCCACCTGTGGTAAATTCAATTGATTGGACACGATTTGGAAAGGCACACACCTGTCGATATAAGGTCCCACAGTTGACAGTGCATGTCAGAGCAAAAACTAAGCCATGAGGTTGAATTGTCCTTAGAGCTCCGAGACAGGATTGTGTCGAGGCACAGATCTGGGGAAGGGTACCAAAAAATGTCTGAAGCATTGAAGGTCCCCAAGAACAAAGTGGCCTCCACCATTCTTAAATGGAAGAAGTTTGGAACAACCAAGACTCTTCCTAGAGCTGGGCGCCTGGCCAAACTGAGCAATTGGGGGAGAAGGGCCTTGGTCAGGGATGTGACCAAGAACCCAATGGCCACTCTGACAGCTCCACAGTTCCCCTATGGAGATGGGAGAAACTTTCAGAAGGACAACCATCTCTGCAAGCACTCCACCAATCAGGCCTTTATGGTCTGGAGGAAACATGGCACCGTCCCTATGGTGAAGCATGGTGGTGGCAGCATCATGCTGTGGGGATGTTTTTCAGCGGCAGGGACTGGGAGACTAGTCAGGATCGAGGGAAAGATGAACAAAGCAAAGTACAGAGAAATCCTTGGTGAAAACCTGCTCCAGAGCGCTCAGGAATTCAGACTGGGGCAAAGGTTCACACAAAATAGATGGCATCATGGAGACAGGAAAATTGTGTGGATATATTGAAGAAATCTCAAGAAATCAGTCAGGAAGTTAAATCTTGGTCGCAAATGGATCTTCCAAATGGACAATGACCCCACTGCACAGAATGCTGCAAAAAGTAACATATTGCAGCATTCTGTGCAGTAAATCACACATGACCATGTTCTTATAAATATTAACCCAAAACCAAATAGCCATCGTGATATTCTGCTGTGTCGAGCAATGCTATTCTCCTCCACAGCCCAATGACATCATTCCCCTTTCACCTAGTTCCTGCCGGCTGCGAAGCGAGGTTACTATCGGTCAAAGCTGCTTTTCATGCGAAGTGGAGAGCAGAGCGGATGTGGTCTCGACTCGAGTTGATGTTTCTCTTCTCTAGCGTTATCTTTTCGATAAGATGCAATGGTTTCTCAACATTCGAACATTTTGTGTTTAGCTTTATTATGTTTTCGTCAACATTGTTATTTCATAGATTATATTTCTATGGTTATTTGTCCGATAAACGATGTGTGATTCAGAGGAATTGTTCTGATCATTGATGGCTGGTTTTGTATGAAAAATATCAGACAGAGAAAGGAATGAGTGGTGTATATTTTGAGACAAGAATGGACACTTTCTCAGGTCCAGGAGGAAATGTTATTTATTTCATAATTGCAGGGCACGGTACAGATATAACAATGAATGATTTGCCGTTCTATATATAGCCAACTGATTATAAACCACGTAACCCCCTCATTTTCTCACTCCGAGGTTACTATCGGACAAACCATCCTCCTCCGCTCCTCAACTATGCTGTCTACGTTGCATACCGGCAGGCAGGCGTGCCTTTGTTTTCAACACAACTGTGTTGCTGTATTCTGTAACACGTAATTTTAGGATAATGGGGACTTACAGACAGGCAGTCTACTATATATAGGTTATGCCTTTGAGAAGTTGCCTAGGTATTTAGGCAATTGAGGAAGCACAATCTTGCGTGTGCGGTGTTGCCAAATTGAGAAACTCATTGCAGATCGAGGCAACGTCAATTGTTCAAACCCCAAATAAAGACAACGCAAGTTATTCATTTTAGTGGTCAACATTTTCTGTGGCTAATTTAATGAGCGAATGTTTATCATTCAAGATGATGGTCATTATGCTCATGTTCATCATGTGTTTGATATTTTGAATAAGTCAGAAGTCTATCATATTTGTAAAGATAAAGCCAAAACAATCGAAAAAATATGTTCTCTTCCAAAGGCACTCAGTATGCACCATCCTTTCGACTGCGGTTTCCTGGTTTTCTGCTCTAGACCAAGTAGCCCCCTCCATGGACCACCACATAACTGCTCGCTCTTAAAAGGGCAACGCCACTGTGTGCTCCCCAACAAATATGAAGGGGGGTTGGTAAACTTGAGCATTGCGGTAAAAAAAAAAAAACGTACAAAAACTTTCAATGCGTTTAATCGTGAAACGTGGGTTACCTGCGTTTACTTCTTTACCCTCCACTACACCACTGGCTACTATAGCTTATATAAGAGTGTGTGTGCACAAAACACTTTGCATAAGCATGCCCTTACAAAAAATAACTGCAGTTAGAGTGCAGTATTTGCAGTATGCTGCAAATACTGCATCCAAAATAACACCATTTTTACTGCAGTAACATTACAGTGTAACTGCAGTTATTCTCAAATTACTGCATCCAAAATATCACAGTCAACTGCAATTACTGCAGTTTTACTGCAGATGTTTTTCAACTGAAATATTTGTTGTAAGGGTGGTTTCAATTTAATTCCAGCCTTCGTCTAATTTTAAACACATGGAACAAACAATTAAGTCTATGGATCACTTGTATGAGCCAGAACAAAATAGCCAAAATGCTTTAACCTTGGCAAGGAAGTTTCACTGTCAGAAAAGCCTATCGCATACTCCCTCTGTTTTGCTAATGCTTTTTGCATTCAAGTTGTTGCAGGTGTAGGTTTCCATAAGAAGGCTACTGCTGTTTAATTAACAGAATGACTCATCGCTCATGGACAGATATATTGAGTCGCTGACGTAGTTACAGGAGATTTTGGTTCTGGGTGGCTGAGATCGCAGGAAGACGACCAGATCTCACAGCAAGGTTCTGTTGAATGATCACAGATGAGCTTTTAAAAAAAAAAAAAAAAATGACATCCAAAGAGGATTAGCTAGCTACCCAACTCATTCAGCCATTCTCTTCCACCGCTAACATAATGTCTAGTCTAGCCCCACACTGTGCTAGCCACAACAGCTATTGTGTCCGATGCACTTGGCCCATGAGGCATTTATACACAGAAAATTCACCACTGTTGAATCAACACTGTTACATTTTTAGCAATCAGCCAGTGTGTAATGGGTCTAGACTTTTCAGTGTTAAATTAAGTGCTGACACCATTACACTTTGTCAGTGTTTAGGTCATTCAAACTTTTAGTGTTACGCAATAACATCTCATATAGTATATTTAACACAAGGAGGTGTTTACAACAGGGATCATCAAATAGATTCAGCTGCGGGCCAATTTATTTGTCTTGAGCAGATGGTCAGGGGACCAGAACAGAATGACAAATAATTTCTCAACTGCAGATTGACCACAAGAAGCCCAAAAAGATATAATATTTAACTAAAACAGAATCATTTCAAACCTTGCTTATATTTGAATATATATATAATATTTTATAGTTTTGATGTCTTCACTATTATTCTGCAATGTAGAAAATTGTAAAAAATAAAGAAATACCCTTGAATGAGTAGGCGTGTCCAAACTTTTGACTGGTACTGTATATATACAGAGCATTCAGAAAGTATTCAGACCCCTTGACTTTTTCCACATTTTTACGTTACAGCCTTATTCTAAAATTTATTCAAATGTTTTTTCCCTCATCAATCTACACGCAATACCCCATAATGAAAACGCAAAAACAGTTTTTTCAAATGTTTTTGCTAATTTATTACAAATAAAAAACATAAATATCACATTTACATAAGTATTCAGACCCTTTACTCAGTACTTTGTTGAAGCACCTTTGGCAGCGATTACATCCTCAAGTCTTCTTGGGTATGACACTACAAGCTTGTCACACCTGTATTTGGGGAGTTTCTCCCACTCTTCTCTGCAGATCCTCCCAAGCGCTGTCAGGTGGATGGGGAGCATTGTTGTACAGCTATTTTCAAGTCTCTCCAGAGACCTTTGATCGGGTTCAAGTCCGGGCTCTGGCTGGGCCACTCAAGGACATTCAGAGACTTGTCCCGAAGCCACTCCTGCATTGTCTTGGCTGTGTGCTTAGGGTTGTTGTCCTGTTGGAAGGTGAACCTTCGCCCCAGTCATAGGTTCTGAGTGTTCTGGAGCAGGTTTTCATCAAGGATCTTTCTGTACTTTGCTCTGTTCATCTTTGCCTCAATCCTGACTAATCTCCTAGTCCCTGCCGCTGAAAAACATCCCCACAGCAGGATGCTGCCACCACCATGCTTCACCATATGTATGGTGCCAGGTTTCCTCCAGACGTGACACTTGGCATTCAGGCAAACAAGTTCAATCTTGGTTTCATCAGACCAGACAATCTTGTTTCTCATGGTTTAAGAGTCTTTAGGTGTCTTTTGGCAAACTCCAAGCGGGCTGTCATGGGCCTTTTACTGAGGAGTGGCTTCCATCTGGCCTCTCTACCATAAAGGCCTGATTGATGGAGTACTGCAGAGATGGTTGTCCTTCTGGAAGGTTCTCCCATCTCCGCAGAGGAACTCTAGAGCTCTGTCAGAGGGACCATCATGTTCTTGGTCACCTCCCTGACCAAGGCCCTTCTCCTCCAATTGCTCAGTTTGGCTGGGTGGCCAGGTCTAGGAAGAGACTTGGTGGTTACAAACTTCTTCCATTTAAGAATGATGGAGGCCACTTTGTTTTTGGGCTCTTCAATACTGCAGAAATGTTTTGTTTCCCTTCCCCAGATCTGTGCCTAGACAAAATCCTGTCTCAGAGCTCTATGGACAATGTCTTCGACCTCATGGCTTGGTTTTTTCTCTGACATGCACTGTCAACTGTGGGACCTCATATAGACAGGTGTGTGCCTTTCCAAATCATGTCCAATCAATTGAATTTACCACAGGTGGACTCCAATCAAGTTGTAGAAACATCTCAAGGATGATCAATGGAAACATGATGCACCTGAGCTCAATTTCGAGTCTCATATCAAAGGGTCTGAATAATTATGTAGATAAGGTATTTCTGTTTTTATTTTTAATAAAATAGCAAAAATTTAGAAAAACCTGTTTTTCGCTTAGTCAGCATGGTGTATTGTGTGTAGATTGCTGTGTAGATTGCTGAGGACATTTTTAATCGATTTTAGAATAAAGCTATAACGTAACAAAATGTGGAAAAAGTCAAGGGGTCTGAATACTTTCCGAAGGCACTGTTTATATATATATTATGCAATAACACTTCATATAATGTTTTTAACTGTTACAAAAATTGTTGTTTTTTTCTCAATTTTTTTTCTTCTCTTTACAACCCTCTGACACATGCGCTAATCAAAGTATTTACAAAGACTTCAGATCTGGTAGCAGATGTACTCCAACTCTAATTAACATAACCATAGACCACTTAAACTGGTACAGCACTTCCACTCAAGGTTGGCCAAGAATATCTAACTGAAAGCCACTAAGCCACGCCTCCGTTATAATTGCCTTTTCGATTGAGGTACCACCCATGACTGTATTTATTAGTAACAGACACATGGTTGTTGAATTCGCTCACCAAGTGAGTTTCTAGGCAAATGTTATCATTCAAATCTTTATGACGTTACATATCTCGTAAGGCCTTATTTTGAGGCCTAGTTTTAGTAATACAGTGGCCTGAAACTCATTGTTTACAGGCCACATCAGGCCTGCAAGTCACATTATGTTGGCTTGCAAAGTAATGTGTACATTCCAACAGTTGGCATTTTCATTCACCAGTAACCTGCATTCAGAATGGCTGCCTGGGTTCTAAACACTGATAAAGGAGACTACCATTTAAACTGGAACAACCATTTCAGTAATGGGTGCAATAAATCTGACTGATTTGATTAGTTTAGAAAAATTATGTTGTGTAGCATGTGATTAATCAATCAATGTGCATGCAAAAACACAAATAATAAAAACAATCCAAAAAAATATACCTGCAGTAGAGCACGCTGGGAAATATGATAATGATGAGTATGGTTTTGAATGGAATTTTTTACCCTCCACAGAGTAAAACTGACACAATCACACTCTCACACGCAACTGTGTTTATTAACACCAACACTGGGATTATTTTGCACCATTTACCACTTACAAAGTGAATGTAACTCCTGAATCAACACTAGAAATGATACACTGAAAAATCAACACGAGATAACACTGGCCAATTTGCTGTGTAAGTGATATTCATCAATAATCAATGGGTAGCATCAGTCATTTAAATGCAAAAAATGTACAAATATCACAATGGGCCTTTAATGTCATCAGCTTGAACTTCACCGAGTCAATTGAGCTTTGTGAGGGTAAATATTGAGCCGTTTTCAATACAGTTGTCTCTCTTAATCATGATCCTCCTTCATCCTTATTGTTTGACCTAAATTAATCATATTTCTTCATGGATTGTGTGTCTAATCTCTCCTAACTGCTGTCTAATTGAAACCCCCTACTGTGTGGAAGTGTTCTACAAACCCTATTAGAAAAAATAAATACTTTTGTAAATTGTCTTCAAGATACAGAAATCCTCACATGGTCTCTCCTATCATTGCTATGCAGACGACACACAATTCATCTTCTCCTTTCCCCCTTCTGATGACCAGGTGGCGAATCGCATCTCTGCATGTCTGGCAGACATATCAGTGTGGATGACGGATCACCACCTCAAGCTGAACCTCGGCAAGACGGAGCTGCTCTTCCTCCCGGGGAAGGACTGCCCATTCCATGATCTCGCCATCACGGTTGACAACTCCATTGTGTCCTCCTCCCAGAGCGCTAAGAACCTTGGCGTGATCCTGGACAACACCCTGTCGTTCTCAACTAACATCAAGGCGGTGGCCCGTTCTTGTAGGTTCATGCTCTACAACATCCGCAGAGTACGACCCTGCCTCACACAGGAAGCAGCGCAGGTCCTAATCCAGGCACTTGTCATCTCCCGTCTGGATTACTGCAACTCGCTGTTGGCTGGGCTCCCTGCCTGTGCCATTAAACCCCTACAACTCATCCAGAACGCCGCAGCCCGTCTGGTGTTCAACCTTCCCAAGTTCTCTCACGTCACCCCGCTCCTCCGCTCTCTCCACTGGCTTCCAGTTGAAGCTCGCATCCGCTACAAGACCATGGTGCTTGCCTACGGAGCTGTGAGGGGAACGGCACCTCAGTACCTCAGGCTCTGATCAGGCCCTACACCCAAACAAGGGCACTGCGTTCATCCACCTCTGGCCTGCTCGCCTCCCTACCACTGAGGAAGTACAGTTCCCGCGCAGCCCAGTCAAAACTGTTCGCTGCTCTGGCCCCCAATGGTGGAACAAACTCCCTCACGACGCCAGGACAGCGGAGTCAATCACCACCTTCCGGAGACACCTGAAACCCCACCTCTTTCAGGAATACCTAGGATAGGATAAAGTAATCCTTCTCACCCCCCTTAAAAGATTTAGATGCACTATTGTAAAGTGGCTGGTCCACTGGATGTCTTAAGGTGAACGCACCAATTTGTAAGTCGCTCTGGATAAGAGCGTCTGCTAAATGACTTAAATGTAATGTAAAAATGTAATACAGTAGATCACTGGAGGCTACTGAGGGGAGGGAGGCCTATAATAATGGCTGGAACGGAGGGAATGGAATGGCATGTGTTTGATGTATTTGATACTATTCCACTCCAGCCATTACCACCAGCCCGTCCTCCTCAATGAAGGTGCCACCAACCTCCTGTGCAGTAAATGATTATAGAAACAGTAATCTACACTTTAAAATATATTTAGATATACATAAAGATACAGTAACGATTCACCATCGTACAGTAAAGATTCACAATTTTAAAGTAAAGATTCACCATATTACAGTAAAGATTCACCATATTACAGTAAAGGTACAGTAAACCTACAAAGATAGACTACTGTAAGGAACAGCCTTTGTGTTGCCCTCTAAAGTCAACAAATGAAGACCTTCAGGGTTCATGAACTCTATGGTCCATATTGTATATTGAATGTGAATACAAATGAGAACTTGTTCTCAACTAGCCTACCTGGTTAAATAAAGGTGAAATAAAATGAAATAAAAAAATAAAAATAAAAACAAGAGTATATGTATGTAAGACTGTAATACAGTAAGACTAAACCGAAGAGACTAGACAAGCTATTTAAAGATTGAACACCAGATGGTCGATCCCTTGGCAGAGAGATGCTACCATGTCCTTGCACCCATCCTCTAAAGACAAAGACAATTAGGAAAACTAATTAGGATTACTCTACTCAACAATCTGTGATACGTCTACAACATTCAACTTGTGCCCAGGCTCAGAGTGTGTTATGTCCTGTAGTCTAGTTGATGATACATTGATGTTGGCCCTAGTCATCACGAATGCAGCATCGTTGGACAGTATTGTGTAGTTAGTTAACCAGTGAACCTGGTCGTCAAACCTGTGTGTCTAGTTATTGTTTAGTCAAAGTCACTGAGGTGGAATGGTGTTTGGGCCAATAAATATCAATATGCTATGACAGACTCTAAATGGAGGTTCAATCTGAAGTTCCAACACTTCTAGAATTCTATTTCAAAAGGGTAAAGCATAATTCTATATTTATAAAGTGTGTGAACTGATATGCCTTCAGATTGAACCTACATTTAGAGTCTGTCATAGAATGATGGTATTTATTGACCTCGATTATGTCCCCAATGGCCACTGACAAGACTGAGCACTTGATTTCAACCCAAAATGTGGCTATTATACAGATATGACAATTACACAATCATAAAATGATTGTATACGTTGCATGGACGGATTCAATACCTAAATATATCTGTATATATATATTTCTTCCTGTTTGGCCCTGTCCGGGGGTGTCCTCGGATGGGGCCACAGTGTCTCCTGACCCCTCCTGTCTCAGCCTCCAGTATTTATGCTGCAGTAGTTTATGTGTCGGGGGGCTGGGGTCAGTTAGTTATATCTGGAGTACTTCTCCTGTCCTATTCGGTGTCCTGTGTGAATCTAAGTGTGCGTTCTCTAATTCTCTCCTTCTCTCTTTCTTTCTCTCTCTCGGAGGACCTGAGCCCTAGGACCATGCCCCAGGACTACCTGACATGATGACTCCTTGCTGTCCCCAGTCCACCTGGCCATGCTGCTGTTCCAGTTTCAACTGACCTGAGCCCTAGGACCATGCCCCAGGACTACCTGACATGATGACTCCTTGCTGTCCCCAGTCCACCTGGCCATGCTGCTGCTCCAGTTTCAACTTCCACCTGACTGTGCTGCTGCTCCAGTTTCAACTGTTCTGCTTTATTATTATTCGACCATGCTGGTCATTTATGAACATTTGAACATCTTGGCCATGTTCTGTTATAATCTCCACCAGGCACAGCCAGAAGAGGACTGGCCACCCCACATAGCCTGGTTCCTCTCTAGGTTTCTTCCTAGGTTTTGGCCTTTCTAGGGAGTTTTTCCTAGCCACCGTGCTTCTACACCTGCATTGCTTGCTGTTTGGGGTTTTAGGCTGAGTTTCTGTACAGCACTTTGAGATATCAGCTGATGTACGAAGGGCTATATAAATACAGTTGATTTGATTTGATTTGATTTATAGGGCACCGTAGCCCTCTTAAGAGCTGTTTTTCTTGGGGCTCTACACGTGTGTCCCGTTTAAGGAGACAGCAACACAAACAGCCTCGTATCCTTTTGACCGCGAGTTACCTTTCCTCTTCTGAAAGCGGCTGCATTGGCTGCCACTATAAAAGCTTGGAGGAGAAAAAAGGCAGAACCAGAGACACAGAGCAGCGAAGACAATAACGGTCGTAAAAAAGCGAATAAAAAAGCGTCCATTTGACCTTTTCCAATTCAAGGAATTACAATTTATGAACATTGAAGAATTGGATTTTCGCAGCATTAGGGAAAAAGGTCGGTTGTTTTTATTTGTTCGTTTTTGTTGTTTCTTTGTTAAGTTGCTCAGTGGGTGAAATGCATTGTGTCCTGCATCATCCCAAAGGAACTGTTTTATTTGATATTTACAGAATGGATGTACATGGTCGCGCATGTTTGATTCCGTTTGTAAATATTTTCAAAACAAAAGCGCATCTTTGCCTTCGCACTTGTATAGTACGCGACGTCGTTCACAACAATCAACACATGATTTCTCGTGTTTATCCTCAATCAAATGTATTGAATAACTTAGATGCATTTATGAGGTTTTGGTCGGATGGGTAAGATGACAAAGTGTGGGTAGTGTATGTTACGTCCTTTATCGCATATGACCGTATTGTGCTTGATGAATACAGTGTGTGTGCCACACTACAGCATCTGCTGCGGTTTATTGTATAGAAGAGTGCGCTGCGCTGAATGACCGAGAGTAACCCCCTTCCTCTTGAAACAATGAAACATCCAGCATGAAGTTCTGAAGTTATTTCGATTATTATATTGCACTGATATGGTTGACATTCGAGTACAATGAAAGAATGCAACGTCTTTAGTTTGTGAAATTATGTTTTTATTGTTTTAATAAATGTTTGTTTCTGATTCATTGATGCAGGCTTTGATGCAGGCTTGATGTAGCAATTATATTTTATTGTCGGCCCATCGTTGACCATAGTGGTTGTCATATCATTATTCATTCGTTTTTTTTGTTTTTTTTCATAGCCTGTTTCATCAAAGCGCTGATTAATTTTGTTCTTGGTCTTTGTAAGATTTTCGTATTCTGAATGTTTTGAGACCGTAGTTGAAAATAGAACAGGCTAAGCTTCTATTGGGGGAAAAAAAGATGATCATGATATGGATCTGGAACGAGTGAAAAATGGCAATAATCACATTAAAACACTAGAGGAGCCCGCAGCAATTCTGCACCAGGCAACCGCATTGATTCATTTGGAGGCTGTTGTTTACAATTTGTACTGTAGTGGTTTGTTATGTTATACGATGAAGCTGAATGAAAAAACAACGTAAAAACATGGTAACAACCTTAAATGTAATCAATATACGATCGGTTCATTTGAAAATCTGTTTCATTACGCTGGGACCTGAGGTAGACTATCATTCAGATTTTGCCCAATTCATCTTTTGAACGTGTTTCGTAATGAATAGGCTATCAATCCACCCACCCACCCGGAATAGGCTACATCACTGATGAAATGTTACGTGCGTAGTCTGCTGGTCCTTCACTAGTCTCATACAGTGTTGTCTTGAAAAAAGATATCACAATTGTTTGAGAGAGTGTTGCGTCACCATAATTGATTGAACGGCAAGTGCTTTAGATTTGAGTAATTTAGCAGAGGCGCTTATGTACAGTAGAGAGTGCATACATTTTCATACTTTTTGTTGTTGTTGCATCCTGGTCCCCCGTGGGAATTGAACCCACAACCCTAGCGTTGCATGTGCCATGCTCTTACCAATGGAGCCACACGGGACCCATTTGTGTCATAAAAACTCTGTTGCATCTGGAAGTATTTAACAATACAGCTGTTTGTGTAAATAGATAGTAACAGCATTTGCCTTTTGCTATTTGAGTGATTGCTCATTTCTGCATTGCAATAGCTGGATTAAATTGAAATGTCATGAGGACATTTGGTACTTTAGATATTAAAGTATTTTTTTTTTGCAATTGTGTGGGTGGCACACCTTCACTTGCCAAGTATCCAGTGACTGTTTGTAGATCCAAAAGTCCCAGTGTGTTTTTTTTGTAACAGACACGGAATCTCCCAATCCTGGAATCTGCTCTGATTGGTTAATACAGTCCAGTATCCATTGGAGATCTGATGGTCATATTTGGTTAGACTTTGACCTATGAGTGGCGTGGTGTCCAGTGGACTCAAACATCCTTCTTCTCTGGTCTCACTGTGCTGTGTTGTCTGCAGATGCGGAGCTCAAGAGTTGTAGAAAAGGTCCCCCGAGTCTCACTGTGTTGTCACTGTGCTCTGCAGTTGGGAGCTGGACGGCTGTAGGATAGGTCCCTGAGGCGAGATGGCTGTCTCTACTCAACTGGGCTTACTGCTGTGGAAGAACTTCACCTACAGACGGAGACAGACAGTAAGTAGCTACTACAAAATAAAAGTCCACCAACCTCACGTAGATTCTGTGAGATAAGGGGAGCATGTCAAGGAAAGTTGCCGTTGGGAAAAAACAAGGTTTATTGGCTACGAAGTTTGGTAGAATATACAATGTGTTACTATTGTCGTCTGTGTGGCCAATGCACACAGAAATAATAGCATAGTCTATGTATTGGTAAAAAGGGTGAGATTGTAAAAAAAAACGCTTGAATGAACTTGATCCTTTGACTCATTGAGGATGTTCAAACCGTAGAGGATGTCAATGTAGCAGAGAGTCAATGTAGTGATGGTGACTCGTAGCATGGAGGAGTTTTAAGTGCTCTCCCAAGTGCACATTTTCCACACAAAGGGTTTGGATTCCGTAACATTTTAAACAACACCGTCACCTTGTCTTATCATGTCATCCAACTGTTAAACCTCAAAATCTCTCAGAGGAATCTAAGAACCAGATACATTTATAGAACATATCCACGGCCTCCATTTGACCAATCATCCTTTCGTCTCCCATCCCCCATCCCGATGCTCTGTGAGTCTGGGGCTGGGAGGACAGCAGCTGTTGTGAACATATGTCCACCCAACCAACACCTCTCCCTTCCCACTCCCAGTCCTAGCTAGGATAAAGATTATAATATATTTACCAACAACAGCTGATAAACCCCTTAATGGCTGCCTCTGACACCCCAATAAGGGTTTGTGGAATGACCCACTTCCACTGAAAAGCTGGACCAGTCCATTCTAAAGGGGATCCTAGGTTTTAAAATAATATTTTTGTAATTGATGAAATGTCTCTTAGAATCAAAATGACCCATCCAACATAGTCAAGAAATTGGTAACCTGGATTGTAGACTAAAGTACACAAAGAAGCTTAGAGGTGGGTTGCCTACTCTAGGACAGTGGTTCTCAACCTTTTTCAGTTATTGTACCACCAAGTACATTTTGCTCTGCCCGGAGTACCCTTGAAGTACCCCCTTTACCAGTAGGCCTATGGTCTCATGAGTCTTCTCAAGTACCTCTCCTAGTACCCCTGGTTGGGAGCCACTGCTTTAAGACACTGAAACATGAAAGTATTTTTTTGCGTCAAATTGTTTTTACATCCATGGCCACCCTACTTTGCAAACAATGTCAGGTTCAAAGATTCCTCCTCATCTGTCGTTTTGCCCCGGATAAACTCCACATGATTGTATGATTGAAATCTCCAAATGGGTTGTTCTGTAGGGAGACCAGACTTCCTTACTATGGCATTGGTTTCACTGTTTGAATGCTGTTTGTCCTGACTGAATTTGTCAGTCTCTCATCGACCTTCTGAACTTCCCTTTCAGCTCCAGCTAATTATCGAGATAATATGGCCGCTCTTCATCTTCTTCATCCTCATATCTGTGAGGATGCATTACCCGCCCTACGAGCAACATGAGTGTGAGTAGCCCACACATACAGAGTGCCTGAATTCACAGTGCGCTATTTTCTGTCTTATGTCAATTTAAATAAAGCTTTTAGAATTTGAATTGAGCTCAAATCGACTCAAATCGAGCTTTGTCTATTTGCACAGTTATAATGAGGCAATTCAAGAATAATGTTAGTGTCTCGACTGGTTAAGTAGTGACGTACTAGAGGCCTCATGACATTTGGTCCGAATACTGTTGCCCGTAATCATTTGCTCCCATTTTCCATTCTTTGTAGTCAGATGAGTCAGAGATCACAAGATGGAGGACAACAGGATTCCAGACAGTTGTCCTTTATATCATCAGCCACTATTGTTTATTGAGTCCAAGACTCATTGGAAAGCAAAGCAATACAGACAAAAGATACTTCAGGGAAAGAGAGAGCTCATCATTTTTAAAGGACATTACTGTTCGTATCAAAGACAGTTAGTCACAACAGAACAGTGGAAGGCAGGAGATTCCCACAAGAAATGTGTCTCAATGGATTTAATGTTTCTAGAATCTAGAACAATGGATAAGGGAAGAACATTTGTGGACTTAGTGAACACATGTGGAAATGTTACAAATACCTGGAAAGGAATATATATATTTTTATTGTCCAAGAAATGTCAATGCAGAGAAGAGTACGTTAATGGCCTTAACTGCCATTCCTCATCCCAAGCCAAGGTCCTCCCTCTATACTGTTTTCTTAAAAACATCCCACTCAGTTGGTCAATATCCCACTCAGTTGGTCAATATTTGATATATTGACCCACTGGCCTTTAAAACTCCTGTAGTACACCATAACAGCTCTGCGAACAGTTTGTTACTTACACAGATAATATATTCTCAACTTTGAGGGTACTTAATTGAAGTGTAATTCTATTTCCTTTGCATTCCACATTGTGAAAGACCCATTGATCATTGATTCAATGGAGTCAGTCAAGAAAAGCCGTTTTCCTGGAACGACCAGTGTTCAACATGTACCTGTTGTATCTTGGCAAACTCACATTGATTAACGCGGTCAAAGAATGTTAATGAGAACATGATAGTAATTCTTAGAAAACGTTGTTGACATTTTAAAGCTGTTTCGACAAAGTTAGAAGCTAAAATAGAATTGTTTATTTCTGTAAAATCAGAGAGTGCAATGAAATTGAATTATTGCGAAATTCACCTGAAAGCAATAGTAAATGAATCTCCATTAAATGAACTTTTTGAATTCAAATGTATACCAGTAGGACTCCAACAACACTGGACTGTGTAGTATGTTTGTTTACATCAATACAGTATGGACGTGAGTGGAAGGATGTATAGCTACTATACTGTCTATTGCCCTCCTTATCTCTATCTTGTCAATACAGGTCTCCAGTAAAGATATTGGTTTCATCCCAATTGGCATCCCATTCCCTATATAGTGCAGTACTTTTGACCAGGGCCCATAGGGAATATGGTGCTATTTGGGATGTACATACTGTATTTCACCAGATCAGAAGGCTATACCTTTGCCCTCATATATCCCCCTCACTAGCTTTAAGCACCAGCTGTCAGAGCAGCTCACATATTACTGCACCTGTACATAGCCCATCTATAATTTAGCCCAAACAACTACCTCTCCCCCTACTGTATTTATTTATTTAATTATTTTGCTCCTTTGCACACCCATTATTTCTATCTCTACTTTGCACATTCTTCCACTGCAAATCTACCATTCCAGTGTTTATTTATTTTTATGTTTTACTTGCTATATTGTATTTACTTCGCCACTATGGCCTTTTTTGCCTTTACCTCCCTTATCTCACCTCACTTGCTCACATTGTATATAGACTTATTTTTCTACTGTATTATTGACTGTATGTTTGTTTTACTCCATGTGTGTTGTGTTGTTGTACCTGTCGAACTGCTTTGCTTTATCTTGGCCAGGTCGCAATTGTAAATGAGAACTTGTTCTCAACTTCCCTACCTGGTTAAATAAAGGTTAAATAAAAAATAAATATATAATACACTCAGTGTACAAAACATTAGGAACACCTGCCTAATATTGAGTTGCACCCCCTTTAAATTCATTGGGCATGGACTCTGCAAGGTGTCGAAAGCGTTCCACAGGGATGCTGGCCCATCTTGACTCCAATGCTTCCCACAGTTGTGTCAAGTTGCCTGGATATCCTTTTGGTGGTGGACCATTCTTGATACACATTCTTGTTGAACGTGAAGATCCCAGCAGCGTTGAAGTTCTTGACACACTCAAACCAATACGCCTGGTGCCTACCATATCCTGTTCGAAGACACTTAAATCTTTTGTCTTGCCCATTCACCCTCTGAATGGCACACATACACAATCCATGTCTCAATTGTCTCAAGGCTTAAAACTCATTCTTTGACCTGTCTCCTCCCTTTCATCTACATTGATTTTAAATGGATTTAGCAAGTGACATCAATAAGGGATCATAGCTTTCACCTGGATTCACCTGGGCAGTCTATGTCATGGAAAAAGCAGGTGTTCAAAATGTTCTGTATACTCAGTGTAGGTTGGACAGCAGGCCAGTAGGCTAGACTATTAAACTCTGTGTATGATACGTTAACTGTGGACTGTGAAAGGACAATTCAAGTGTCACTACAATGGCACTGCTTTAAAAAAATCCAGTAGGCTTGTCAGACACACAACACACACACACACAAACATTGACAAAAAAAGTAAAGTGTGAATACTTCTATAACATCTTGTTTTGCAGAATGTGCACATCACCATTTTGTTGACTCTCAAACTTGTCACTAGTCAACTTGGCCGTAGATAGCAATACTTGATTTCACCCACTCAACTCAACAGTATTGACCTCAGGACTGGGTCACACTGTATCGTCCCACTCTAGGTGATTGCTTCACGATCTGCCGGGCTTTACAGTAGCAGATAACGGTTTACTAACAACCTCTTCTGACTCGTCACTGAAAGTGAATGCTGATCCAAAGGTCACATGAGTCATGTGGTTCACCGAGGCAATTATTCACCAGATACCCCCACGGGGGGTCTGACTGTTGTCTATGGTACGGAGTTTGAGGTTGCGGACAATGGCGGTCTCTCTTGGTCTCCGTCCCAGATGGCCCCCTATTCCCTACATAGTGCACTGCTTTTGACCAGAGCACCTGCGGAATAGGGGGACATTTGGGACGCAGGCTTGGTCTCTCTGCTAGATAACACAGTTCCTCCGAGAACACGAGGAACCTGTGCCCACTCCAGGTTCCCCCGTTGTACTGTGCTCTTGCTAAACAAGATGTCCGCGCCTGGCTGTTCTTTCGATCTGCTGAATTGAGCCAAGCTGAAATGGAGTTTCACTCAGTCCTCCTTGCTCTGCCGTTGTGAAATGTTGGGTGACTGACTGAAGTTCCACAATTACCCAACCTAATCATTTGACTTCAGTGGCCGTCTGGGCAGTTTCATAGGGAGATATTGTGACATAGAGTGGTGTCGATCATTGAACTTCTCTATCCCCCCCCCCCCCCCCTCCAGGCCATTTCCCTAACAAGGCCATGCCCTCGGCGGGCACCTTGCCCTGGGTACAAGGGATCATCTGCAACGCCAACAACCCCTGCTTCCGCCACCCCACACCAGGAGAGACCCCAGGGCTGGTGGGCAACTTCAACGATTCTATGTGAGTTCATGCCGGGTAAACTAACCCTTTAACATTGCCTGAGTTGATAGAATGATTTGATTAGTCATGTCTATGACAAACAACCAAGTAAACAGTGTAAGCTAAGACATTAAAACATTGAAATAATGGACCATGCCACAAGGAGCATTGTTCCTCCTTTCAGATCCTCAACCCCAGAGGATCCGCATGTGTGTTTTACCACCGTTGTTCCTCACATCGTCTATTCGCCTCTCTATGAAACACAGAATCTCCCGTCTGTTCATTGATGCCAAGAAGATCCTCCTCTACAGCCAGAATGACAAGAGCTTCGAGGGCTACAAAGTTCTGGTGCGGGCTCTGAGGAAACTACAGGGCAACACGGCAGGTAGGACAGATCACAGTACATAGACCCTGAGCTACAGGCGTAAAGATGCATCCCACTGGGCCAAAAACGGGTTGAACCGACTGTTTTCAAGTCATTTCAACAAAGTAAATGCAATGCGATGACATTGAATCAATGTGGAAAACTGATTGGATTTGCAAAAAGTCAACAACATACGGGAATTTTTGTCTTTTTCTTTTGTTGTTGATTTCACATTGAATTCTCGCTAGTTGACAACTTAACCAAATGTAAATGGAAACTAGACGTTGAAATGACATCTGTGCCCAGTGGGATGTACATGGATATTGATGCACCGTCCATATATTTGGACGGTAGTTCTGCCCCTGAACAGGCAGTTAACCCACTGTTCCTAGGCCGTCATTGAAAATAAGAATTTGTTCTTAACTGACTTGCCTAGTAAAATAAAGTTAAAAAAAAAAATAATAAATTACGCTGATGTATATATTTGTACGTATTGTTTAAAGTACTGCATGACATCACATTCTATGTATGTTTCTGCATGTACATTGATGTGACTGAATCTGATCCTAAGCCTGTACCCACCTGCATACATAGGCCCTGAGCCATAGACGTATTGCACGCATACTGATCTGAGTTTGGTTAGCCTGGTTTTTCAGTAGGTAGGTATGATCACCTATCTGTACATGCCTTCTAGCTATAGACGTAGGACACACGTTGTGCACTTGAAGCACATAGTACTGAACTTGAGACTTGTTTGACGGTTTCAGTCCTCGATTTCCTGGGGCCGTACGGTGCAGGGAGTTCAGAGCAAATGGCATGCTTAGATTTTAATGGCCTCCATGAAAACCCAAATTCCTAATGCGAAGAAAAGCAGATTACTGGGGACCATACAGCCCCTAATCAAAATGGGGCCTTTTGGCTCATAATGGAGGGCAATGGGTGCAGGTTGGCAGCATAGAAATAGAATGACTAGAATGGACGTTCTCATTCCAGTAAATGTTCTATGATTCAGTGTACCCATGAGTGATCCAGTCAAAAAACGTGGTGGTCTGAGGGGCTTTGTTAGCCTGGTCACAGATCTGCTGCGAGTTGGCTTGACGGCACAAACAAATATGGGACCAGGCTTTGTCCCTTCTAGTAATTAGATTTCTATGGTTGGCATAGCACTGGTGTAATCAGTCCATGCCAGTCCTGGGGTGGGGAGGTTGCTGCTGGACCAACGGGGGGGGGGGGGGGGAGGCAGCGCCCATGTCCTGTCCTATCTCTTTAAATGGCAGGAAGACCTCCCTGGACCCACCCATCACAACAGGATACAGATTTAAACTAAGTGGCCCTTTAATGTTTTGACTACTGTGTCTGAACTGGACCAACCCTGGGCTTGGAATGTGTCTACATCCTGTTTGAGGATCATTATGTGCTCTCGTCTCCCCTCGCGTTACTGTCCATCTCATGTTAGATGGTGAATAAGTAATCGTATTAACTGCATGATAAAACTGAATACCATGGAAAAGAACCTCCTGCACACTGCTCCACAGATTTAATGGGTACTGTATGTTCGCTTTTGGCTCTTGCTGAGCGGCCAATTTTCAGAGTGGAAGGTACATGGGGATGTCATGACCTTGGCCCAGGAAGAGGAGGGAAAGGTCTTCGAGGATATCAGGTTGATGATAGTATCTTTCCCTTGCATGAGTCTTGAGGTGTCCCAGTCCCCACACACCTACATATTTGCCATACATATTGTCTACCCACCGGGCAAAATGCGTTGAATTAACATTATACCAATGTCATATTTCAACGTTCAACTGACATTGACTATTAATTGACTTTTTTTTTGGTTGAATTGGCTTATTATGTCACATCAACTGCTGGATGAGCCTCATGGCACCTCATCGAGGTTAACGCTAAGACCGCTGTTAAACCATCAAGCTGACGCATTTGGAAGATAACAAATGTCATTCGTTATTACATAAAGGAGCATAAATGAACTGTGTCTGTGGTAACCATACTATATCTAACCAAAGAGTAGTTCCGAGACTGACATAGGCCTACCACTAAAAGATGAATTGCTTCAGAACAGAGCTCACTGACCCCACAATAGGCCTGGATAGAGAAAAGGTGTGAAAAAGTATTTCACATTTCCACTCCAACATGCATTTATCGTCTATCTACTTCTTGCAGTATAACTTCCCACCTAGGCTTCCTTCCAGAGGACTCGAGCACAGTTAAGATATTACCTGAGATATTCAGGTCACAAAGACCCTGTCAACACTGTTGCGTAACAGCTCCTTCCAGCATAATTATGTTGTGGGCAAATTAAAACGAGTCACGTGAACAGTCTGGCCAAACGTGGAGAAAGGTGTCAGTGTTAAAAATACCAGTCTTAATATTGGTTACGTCAGTGTGTAAAAGGAGTCTAGGAGCAGATCACAGCTCTGCATTGACCCTCTATAAAATCCTTCCCCTATATAAAGCCTTACAGTGGAGTGCCATTATGTCAAAGGGGAGAAAGTTCATTTTGTTAGAATTAGTGCCTCGTGTCACAACAGAAGCACTTTAATCTTATTCATGAAACATATCCACTTCTCTTTAATCTCACGAAATCCACAGACTTTTCTCTTCTCTCACTGTATGTTCTATATCGATATGATGCTGATTGCGTTTCTCTTTTCGGGTTTGTAACAAAAACTAGCTTTAATGTAATGGGTTGATGTGTCAGCCAGACTGACTGACTGACGGGTTTCCTAGGTGGGTCGTTTGTTCTTTCGAAGGTCGCTGACGCGCGGATGCACGCACGCACACAATTCTCCTTCTCAAAGTGGTCTGGCTCGCCTAGTGTCCCACATTCTTTGTTGTTTTCCCCGTCGGTCGGTCAAGTTCCAGATCAGCCAGACTCTCATTTCCCGTTTTGGTTCTGTTGAATAACACCACAGGCAGCTTCCTTCTCTCAGGTTATTAGACTCAGTCAGTCAGGACAGTCGCCTCCGTGTCCCAAATTGCGTCCTATTCTCGACATAGTGCAGTACGTTTGTTCCACGTCGTCTTCTATCAACCTGAAGTTATCTGTAGCCAACTGTCTTTTGTCATTCTTGGAAAAAGGCAGCCATTTTGTTCGTCTGATTGTAGGTTGTTTGTTGAGTCAGTGAGGTTTGGGAACAGGTGAACCATCAGTCTCCTCGGGTCTATCAAGTATTACTCACCAGAAGCCAGGGCCAGTAGTGACAAGCCTGGATGCCAGTCTGCCTCGTATTGTTGTAGCCTACTTGTTATTGTTTTGGTAGGTCAGAGACACAGCATAGTCACCACCTAAGCCAAGTGCAGGGCTATCCCTCTTTCTTGCATGGCTGTACTCTCACTAAGTAGTTAGGGGCCAAGTGCAGACAGACAGTACCTTTAGGGGCTATCCCTCTGGTCTTTCATGGCAGTACTCTCACTCAGTAGTTAGGGGCCAAGTGCAGACAGACAGTACCTTTAGGGGCTATCCCTCTTTCTTGCATGGCTGTACTCTCACTAAGTAGTTAGGAGCCAAGTGCAGACAGACAGTACCTTTAGGGGCTATCCCTCTGGTCTTTCATGGCAGTACTCTCACTAAGTAGTTAGGGGCCAAGTGCAGACAGACAGTACCTTTAGGGGCTATCCCTCTGGTCTTTCATGGCAGTACTCTCACTAAGTAGTTAGGGTCCAAGTGCAGACAGACAGTACCTTTAGGGGCTATCCCTCTGGTCTTTCATGGCAGTACTCTCACTCAGTAGTTAGGGGCCAAGTGCAGACAGACAGTACCTTTAGGGGCTATCCCTCTGGTCTTTCATGGCAGTACTCTCACTAAGTAGTTAGGGGCCAAGTGCAGACAGACAGTACCTTTAGGGGCTATCCCTCTGGTCTTTCATGGCAGTACTCTCACTAAGTAGTTAGGGGCCAAGTGCAGACAGACAGTACCTTTAGGGGCTATCCTCTGGTCTTTCATGGCAGTACTCTCACTAAGTAGTTAGGGGCCAAGTGCAGACAGACAGTACCTTTAGGGGCTATCCCTCTGCTCTTTCATGGCAGTACTCTCACTAAGTAGTTAGGGGCCAAGTGCAGACAGACAGTACCTTTAGGGGCTATCCCTCTGGTCTTTCATGGCAGTACTCTCACTCAGTAGTTAGGGGCCAAGTGCAGACAGACAGTACCTTTAGGGGCTATCCCTCTGGTCTTTCATGGCAGTACTCTCACTAAGTAGTTAGGGGCCAAGTGCAGACAGACAGTACCTTTAGGGGCTATCCCTCTGGTCTTTCATGGCAGTACTCTCACTAAGTAGTTAGGGGCCAAGTGCAGACAGACAGTACCTTTAGGGGCTATCCCTCTGGTCTTTCATGGCAGTACTCTCACTAAGTAGTTAGGGGCCAAGTGCAGACAGACAGTACCTTTAGGGGCTATCCCTCTGGTCTTTCACGGCAGTACTCTCACTCAGTACTGTTGCTAAGGCACATCTCCAGTCTCTTGTTTCCTGAAGTCAGGATGATTAGAGCTCATGACCACTCCTTGGTTATTTGCTCTGGGGTCGTCTCTATGCTCTGGGGTCGTCTCTATGCTGTGGGGACGTCTCTTCAACACATACCACGTCCCCCCTGACCTGCTCCCAGGAGCCTCTGGGGCAGCTAAGTGTTTCCTGTCTAGTTTGTGTTACCAGTTGAGTTTTACCTGGAACCCAAAAGGGTTCTCCTACAGGGACAGACAAAGTTGTAGGTATAAGTTTTCTTCAAATAGTATAGGGTTAGGAATAGGGTTAGGGTTGACCAGGAAAAACTCCTTGGCCCTAGTTATGGGTATAACTACCTTCTAGTACCCCCCTCCCCCTCCAAGGGGTAATGTTGCTACTTTACCATGTATCCGGTAGCTACTCTTGTCACTGTGCTAACTAACGCAACACAAACACAGAGACGTTAATGTTTAAGTAAGAAGATTACAAATTCAAGCTGGGCAGGGAGGGACGGAACAGAGTGAAAAGTCAGGAGCCCAGAACTCTAGCTCAGTATTTGGGCCAAAGTGGAATGCCCTAGAGTAACCCCGGCTACGGAGTGCGAAGCAGCAGAGTGCTGAGCTGACTTCAACTGGTTTTTAAGCAGAGATGACTTCTCTGGAATGTTCTGACCCAGTGAACACAATAGCCCTCAGGGTAAACTGGGTCCATGATATCTCTCCCTTCACTGTATCACTCCATTCTGTCCATGCCAGTATATTAGTATAATATATCTACAATACCATATTATTGAGAACTTTAAGGGTTTTCATCCAAAGAACACAGTGTATTTGGAGTTTCCCCAGATAATAGACTATCATTTCTTTATTCAAGACGATGAGTTTCGATGCTAAATCACAATTGTATCCATAAAAACACATTTCTGTCTTTTAAATAGATCCGTTTCTAAGTATGCAGCGCGGTGTTCCTAGTCAGTCTGTTGAATGTGCATTCCATCATCCCATTCAAGGTTTCAAGCTGAAGGACTTTCTCCGCGATAAGGAGACCTTGTCGTCGTTCCTGCATCGCAACGCCTCCCTATCCCATCACGCCGTCCAGCAGATTGTGGAGGCTGACCTCAACCTAGAGAAGGTAAACATATTCACTGTGTGAGGAGAAAAGAGAAGGCTTCTCCTTCTGTTTGTCACCACATCAAGTACCTTTTTAAAGGCAGTCATGCATGCCATGACCTTGGTTTGCTGGCATCTAACACGCTGTAACTATATATATATATATATATATATATATATATATATATATATATATATATATATATATATATATATCATAAGGGGGGTGGTGTTGCGGAGAGAACCAAGTCTGTGGCTCATATCATCCTCTTTCTCATGGAAAATTATTTGACTCAGTTTCAGCACAATTCATCACTGTCTGTAGTTGGAGGGCAGTAGTCACATGATTTAGCTCCGCCCTCCGTCTCTCCTCAGTCTCTCCTCCATCTTCTGTCTGCCTCAAAGTGAGCATGTGCAGAGAGGGGCTCACTCACACGCGGTGGGTCTATTAACTGTACCCCCTCCCCCACCCCATGGGGATGTTTTATTACCCATCAGCCCCCTCTCTCTCTGGCCTTTTTCCACAGATAGTCTGGGAAGGTCCTACAGTACATTGTAGAAATGTTCAGGGGATTTTAGTCCGGCTTTCTGTTGAGATACATTTCTTCTTCTGATATGAGAAAATAAAAATCATCAAGGAAATCAATTTGCGTAAGGGATATTTGGTTTGGTAAAGGATTTGGCAGTATTATCCACACAACAAAAAAACAGTGACGCCTTTAATACCCATAGGTACCAAGTAGTGCAGTTATCTAACAGTTTGTCTCTGTTCAAAAGTAACCTGTGATGCTGAGGGTCAAGGTCATTAAGGGAGTCAACTCTTTACTCCTCCACTCCACTCTACAGTTACACAGAAAGAATGTCCTGAAGCTGTCTCAGCCAGGCTATTATCTAGTTCATCCCAGCTTGGATGTGGTAATACAGGACGCACTGTTATTCACCGCAGCAGCTTCCCTCTGCCTCCCTCCCATCCTCTGCCTCCCTCCCTTCCTCTGCCTCCCTCCCTCAGTCAGCCAGTCTGGACACATGTGCACTGTATGCGCCAAAGACCGGTGGGACCTTTGAGCTATGCCTCCCTAAGTAGGAAAAACAAGTCTCTCCCATGCATGACTGAAAAGCTGCACAATGCACATTTTTCACATGTTTAGTTGTTGACCATGTAGTGAGATAGCTATGACCATGTGGAAATTTAGAATTATAAAATAAAAAAATAAAAATATGGGTCATTCCGCAAGCAAATACCTCCCTGGAATATCATTTTTTTTTTTAAACTGGGATTCTAGAGTGGTACTGATAGGTTAGAAATAACATTCCCCAAACATCTTTGTTTGTGTTGAGTCATAGGAACATTTGGTAATGCCAAATGCACGTTCTGTGCAAATGCACACAGCTGATTAAAATAATCAAAGCCTGATGATGAGTTCATTTATTTGAATCAGCTGTGTATGTAGGGAAAAAAACAAAACGCGTCACCAGGACTGAGTGTTGGGAAACGCTGCCCTAGAGGCAGTAGTACTGACAGCAGAGATATGACAACAGCTTTTCTGTGATGATATATGATTCAAAACATCTGTTTCTAATTTCTGTTTCTAATATTTGCATAAATCATTCCCGAATAGGCATTCATTGTGAAAGTTGTTACAGTTAAAACACGACATCACAAATGATCCCCGACATCCTCGCAACACATTTATTTTTTTGTTTCTCGACTGCGAGAACTTGATCCCTGAAATACAATTTCATATTATCTACCAGGTCCTGATTGGAGGTTTCGGCGTCCATCTTAGAGATATGTGTAACACCACTTCTCTGGAGGAGTTTGTGACCATCTCCGACAAGAATGTGTCACGGCTCACTCAAGACATCATCTGCAAGGCCTCCCCTGATTGGCTGAACAAGGCCCAGGACCACTTCCTGTCCAACCTGGACTTCCTAAAACCCATACGGGTAAGAAACACTTAAAATACTAACACTTTTTAAAACTTAACACCGAACACTTTAACACTGGGGGCTTTAACACTGGGGGCTTTAACACTGGGGGCTTTAACACCGGGGGCTTTAACAGTGAACGCCTAATAACACAATTCCATAGTCCTAGCCAATCTTCATTTGTTCAATGAATGTATTATTACACGTTTAGTCAGTCAGACAAACTGAATAAGCTATTCCCTTTGCACTCACTTTCACACAAAGCACACTTTATGGCGGGATAATTTAGCCTGCTGACACCAAGCCTTCCTTCTTCTGATAAAGAGAGCATCATGTTCCCTGGCATGATTACTAGTTAGGTCAGGAATTATCAAACCATATTTCTGTACAAGATTTAGAAATGCTGTTCCTGTCACAAAACATGAGCTTGACAATGAACGCGTCCCTTTGTCTCTTTCTCGTAATGGGAGTTGGAGAGGCCGTGAACCCTGTTGTGGCAGATGTCTGAATATAGACTTTTGACACACACACACACACACACACACACACACACACACACACACACACACACATAGAAAAATACAGTGTGTTAATTTCAACAATAATAGGACTCAGTGAATAGAATCACTGTACACTTCAGATAACCATCACACTTGGATGCAAATAGAGGAGTGATCCATTTTAGCTGACCCAGTTGCGTTGGCTCAGTCAGAACTCTCAGTCCGGTTGTTGGGACAAGCTTTTGGAAGGTGCCAAAGTGTACAGAACAGTCTGCCAATGAAAATGCTGTCGCAATGGTCAACTAAAATGGGAGAAAATGTTGTAAATATTTGTTGAAATATCATACTGCTGAATCAGCCGTAATTTCAAACCGGTGTTATGGTGATACTATTTGTTCTGAAAAAGACCAATAGGTTTCCCTCCCTAACAAAACAGATCCGGGATATTAGACTAGGGTTTGAATAAATACCCCATGTTCTGAATACAGTATAAAGTAACCGACCGCTCTTGAGTACTGATATAGGCCCTGATCCAATATCCACATCCTACAACTGCACATAAAATTAAGCCTTGCATTAGGCTTGTGTTCTAAGTGGTACACTAATATGGACAATGGAACGCAGCAATATTGGACCTATAAGGAAAGCTGACCCCAGACCTGTACTTAGTGGCTAAGGTGCGTCTGAAATGGCACTCTTTTCCCTATGTAGTGCAATATATAAGGAATCCGGTTCCATTTCAGATGCACCTTAGCCACTAAGTACAGATCTGGGGTCAGCTGTGAGAGTGCAGCAGCTCACATTTCAGCGGCCCTCGTCTGACAGTCAATAACAGATGAGGTTGAACAGGAACCCCTCTCTGAAGTGTCCCTGGAGAGTGTTTGTTCTCATGTCTTTTATCCCCCCTCCCCCTTTCTCCCTCCTCCTCCTCACCCACAACAGAAGGACGTGAAGTCCGACCCTGAGGTCGTCCAGAAGGTATCCGCGGCAACCGACGGTCTGCTAGAGAGCTTGGGAGCGCTGGCTGTAGAGGTAGGTGCTGTCTGTCAGGCACAAACACACACAAACACACACACACACACACACACATGTATGTTTCAACATACATTTCTGGGTCTGCATCTGTTTTGGATAGTCTTAAACAACCCTTGAATCAACCTGCCTTATCCGTGAACTCATTTGAATGTAGGCCGAAAACAACCACAAAGATAGCCATCAGTTGTAGCAGTGGTCTGACAAAAACAGGTCCTCCCGCTGCACATCTCTGGACCGCAATGTGCGAACAAAACCCATCTGTCCCCTCAATAATAAAAAAGCTAGCTTGGTGCTCTGGCCCTCACAAAATGGCCACCTCAAATGGCTGTAACCCTGCAATTTTGTACACAAGGTTAGTCTTTCGCAACAAATCGACTGTTTAGTGTCAGCAGTCCAGTTGGTACCAGTCCAGGTCAGGACATGGCCAAACTGTAACGCTATCCCTCTGTGGCATCTGCACTGTCAACATAGCTAACTGCCCCCAACATATCAGACCCAGTTCTGGAGTAACCAAATCTGTGCTAGCTACAATAGAAATGTCCACTATGGGGGCCTCCCGAGTGGCGCAGGTGTCTAAGGCACTGCATCGCAGTGCTTGAGGCGTCACTACAGATCCTGGTTCAATCCCGGGCTGTGTCGCAGCCGGGCCGCGCCCGGGAGACCCATGAGGCGACGCACAATTGGCCCAGCGTTGTTAGGGGAGGGTTTGGCCGGCCGGGATTTCCTTTTCCCATCGCACATCGCACTCCTTGTGGCTGGCCGGGCAGACAGCACCGGGATTTCCTTTTCCCATCGCACTCTAGCGACTCCTTGTGGCGGGCCGGGCGCAGTGCACGCTGACACTGTCGCCAGTTGTACGGTGTTTTCTCCGACTTATTGGCGCGGGTGGCTTCCGGGGTTAGGCGAGCAGTGTGTCAAGAAGCAGTGCGGCTTGGTTGGGTTGTGTTTCGGAGGACGCACGGCTCTCGACCTTCGCCTCTCCAGAGCCAGTACGGGAGTTGCACCGATGGGACAAGACTGTACGTACCAATCGGGGAGACCAAGAGGTAAAAAGTACAAAGACATAAAAGTACAAAAATAAAAGTAATGTCCAATACAGTACATGGCTGGGAAACGCTGAGAGACTTAGCAGGATGTACTAGGGGAAAAAGACTACAATAGATCACCTTGTCACGAGACTCTCAACTCCCTGTCCTCCCCCCTTCTCTCCTCCTTCCACCTCCGCCCTCTCTCCCTACCACCTCTCCTCTCTCCAGCCACAGCACTGCTGAGTTGGCGGAACATAAGGAAGCCGTCAGCTGTGGGAAAGAGAGGTCGTTCCCACTGATGTGTTCAGCATACGCTCTCTGGCAGAACTGTATGTCTCTGTATATCCACCTGGCATACTGTATGTGTCATCAGAGGAAATCCATGGACACAGATAAGTCCCTTAAACGAATGATGGAATGATCCCCTCCCTACTCAAGTCAAACAAGCAGCAATGTTACAAGACAAGAGAAGCTCCCGGTATGAATGTCTCAAAAACAGAAAAATACACCTTTTTCCACCTTTAGTTAACCTCAACCACAGCTTTTTGCCGTTAGCTGCTTTTGTTCCCTGGTGTGAGAGGGAAGACGTTTAGTTAGTCTCGTAGCTAACTGACCTGCCTTGGCACGGAGACGTAACCTCTAGTAACCTCTCTTCAGGCTGGAGGCACGAGGTGTTGGAACAGACGCAGCCTTCCTCAAATGACTCGGCCTGTGTGCGTGCTAAATGTCTGGCCCGCGGGGCATGAGGCAGACAGACAGGCACAGACAGAAAGGTGGTGGAGAGGAGAAAAATACTTCTCTTCCTCTCGTCCTCCCACTGGCTGCCCTGTTCTATCTTTGTGTGTTTTTGGACGGTGAGGAAGCATGTGACTTGCTGAGGCGGCTCCCGAAATCAGCTGCAACCACAGAACACTGAGGGCGGATCTCGGAGTTTGCTGGAATTTCTTTGTCTTTGTTATGAGAAACTTGACTGTAAATGATTACACAATTCTAAAGGATTACACCATTCTAAACGATGACAACATTCTAAACGATTACACCATTCTAAACGATTACACCATTCTAAACGATGACAACATTCTAAACGATTACACCATTCTAAACGATGACAACATTCTAAATGATGACAACATTCTAAACGATGACACCATTCTAAACGATGACAACATTCTAAACGATGACACCATTCTAAACGACGACAACATTCTAAACGCTAAGAACGTGTTGTCATCTTTGTCAAAAAGGGGGCAGCTCTAGGAAAACTAGGGTTGTTAATTAAAGGGTCAGTGTCAATGAAGATATGTTACGTGTCGGAGGGTCTGAAGTCGTCTCCGTGTGGAAGAAAACTACTGGAACCGTGCAACAATATCCAGTCTGTTGCATTTCATCGCGTATCACAAGATATTATGCAACAAGGTTCGGTAATAAAACCAATGTATATTTCATAGTTCCAGAAAGATGCTGAGTTGGGTTATAATTACCGACCTACCTGTTCTATTCTCCGTCTTAAATGACAAAAGACCTTGTTATGCATCGGTGCCTTCATTTTAGCTCCGTCCACCGTCTTCAAAGTGTTTTTCTAAGATAACCAGCCACTTGTGCGGTGAGTCCACTGTGGCTCCTTTCTTAGGTTACTCTCGGCCATTTTTCTTTTTCTCCATTGTGCAAACACTGACACACACGCACAGGGCCTGTCGCACTCTCAAGCACACAGGTCGGCCTGGTTTTCGTAACGTTACATTACACACCTACAGGCCCAGATGAGCTAAATAGACTCAATAAAAAGGGGAGCATCACGCTCTCCCAGACGTTTGGTTGGTGCATAAAACCTGGGAATTCAGATAAGCAAAAAGGTGTGATGGGTCCACACAACAACAACAACAACAAGTTATACTCTCATAGAAGTTTTTTAGGGTCTTAAATGTTTGTGGATTGTCAGCATTTCTGACCTAGAGTGCACAGTGAACCCGTTGCTATTCTAATTTATTACCGGACACACAATTCTCACAAGTAGTGAGGACTTAAGGAGAATAAGGATTTGAGTATTCAAACGTTTTTAAAAAAAATCCTTTATTGAAAATATGGGAGGGGTGGTTGCACAATAGATCACACAAGCCACATGTTTTCAACATTTTCAGGCTACCGTGTCATGTTGAGTGAGTGCGACCAAGAACGGTCGCTGTATTTGTCCCAGGCTGTTAGGCAGTCAGTTAGGACAAGTGTTTTTCACCTTAAGTCTAACAAAGTCTGTTTCCCAAATGGCACCCTATTCCCTATATAGTGCACTACTTTTGACCAGGGCCCGTTGCAGCCAAAGGCTCCTACCTGGAATAGCTTTCATTAACTCTCTGAACTCACACAGTACATCAGTTCTAGAACATGTCTCAACATGTCTTTGGCACATGGTGTAATCATGTGTTGACTTGACACATATCACTGTACTCTGAAAAGACTTTAATTTACGCATACACAAAACACAATAGAACACAATACACGAATACAAGAGTAAGCATTCCAATAAATCGGTACCAGACAAATGCATCAAATAAAAATGTAAAAACTCAATAATACGATGTATTCTATGGTATCTTAAACGTACACACCCACTCCTCTTCCCCCAGCTGGCCAGTATGAAGAGTTGGAAGGAGATGCGTAACGAGATCCATTACCTGACGGTCAACGCCACGGGCTCCCCCAGCCACATGTACCAGGCCGTGTCCCGTATCGTCTGTGGCCACCCCGAGGGCGGCGGACTGAAGATCAAGTCGCTCAACTGGTACGAGGACAACAACTACAAGGCCCTGTTCGGTAACCACGGCGGCAACGGCAGCGACGACCAACCCGTGTCCGCCTACGATAACACCTCAAGTGAGTCCTTGGTCAACTCCCTGATCTGAACTCTTACATTAATTAATCGTTTTTACTGATATCAAACGTGGATCAATTTGTTTGTAATTTTATAGTAGAAAAGGGGAGTCTCCATGCACTTCAATCAGATGCAAATTCTGTTTTGTAAAACTTTTAACAGTTTGGGGGGGGATACAGGATGTATGGACACCAGTGGATTCCTTCCTGGTGTTATGCCAGAGATAGCCACAGTAACCCTCTTCAAAGCGTATAGGCTACGGAACACTCCGCCTACGGTGGTGTGATACTAACCTGTGTCCGTCTGTCCTCCGCCCCTCAGCTCCGTACTGTAACAGCATGATGAGGAGTCTGGAAGCCAGCCCCGTCTCCAGGATGATCTGGAGGGCCCTGAAGCCTCTCCTCATGGGAAAGATCCTCTACACCCCCGACACTCCTGCCACACAGAGGATCATACACGAGGTGAGAGACTCTAACGGAAGGAACACCAAAGGAACCTACATATAAATGTTTCTCCGCTAACTCGGCATCGAGGACAAGGCAGCCATTTTAACCATCTCTCTCCGTTCTCTCTCCATTCTCTCTCGCTCTCCTATAACTCTCTCTGATCTCTTTCGCGACTCGCTCTTTCTCCCCTCTTTCTCCCTCATATTAACTTTTCTCTCTTTCTCTCCAATCTCTCTCTCTTCCCACCCCACCTCCCCAGATGAACAAGACGTTCCAGGAGCTGGGTATCCTGAGGGACCTGGGTGGGATGTGGGAGGAGATGAGGCCTAAAGTCTGGACCTTCATGGAGAGCAGTGATGAGATGCACCTGGTTCGGGTGAGTTTCTACTCTCTCATCTAATCTCATGGTATTTACAGTTGTAACTACAGTATACAGTAGCTACAGATCGGTTGTCATGATACCAACCGTATCGGGCACTTTAGAAGAACACAGGAAACAGAGAACAAGATAAGGTTCCACGCATAGGTTTGGTGTCGATAGGGTTTGAGTCTGCTACTGTTATCATGGTTCCTATTAGCCTAAAAGAAGGCCGTTGGGGAAGATCTTTTACATTGACGTTTGAGTCATTTAGCAGACTGTCTTATCCAAAGCCACTTACAGTTAGTGCATTCATCTTAAGATAGCTAGGTGGGATGACCACATATCACAGTCATGGTAAGTACATTTTTCCTCAATAAAGTAGCTATCAGCAAAGTCAGAGCTAGGAAAGTGGGGAAAGTATTTGAAGTGAAAGAACCCCCAGACAGTCCAAGCAATATATCATTTGCTGTGTAGTTTATAATTATTTATGGACAAGATGTTGTTAAAGATTTCGATCACCATAACTAACGTGGTCTATGGTGTCCCTTACGGAAACAAAATTACGGTCAGAGTGCCGTATAACTGCAGTATTCTGCAAATACTGTGTCCAAAATAAAAATACATGTTTACTGCAGTAATTTTGCAGTGCAGTATATTCTGCAATTACGGTGTCCAAAATACCACAGCCGACTGCAGTTACTGCACTTTTACTGCAGTTTCAAAACTGTAATATTTTTTTGTAAGGGGTTAGAAAAGAGGGGACATTGTTTTCAGTGTACACACAGCAGGTTTATCGTTTTGAGAATCTGACATGCAGTTGAAAGGAAAGGGACAGTCAACGATGAAATGACATTATTTGATTCATGTTAATTTAAGGTAACCGTAGGTGATAGGATCTTTACATTTCTTATGGAGGTAACCACCTAACATGGCTCCTCCTCGTGCTATGAGAAAAGCCATGGTCCTACCAGTCATGTATATCACCAGTCCAATACTGCCACACAGTGATCGAAAATATATGACAAAAATGAACTCCCAGAGGCATTATCTCCATTTTCTCCAGCTAATGTTGCCATTAACCACAATGGCTTGTAATTGAATTATCATTACATAATACTTTGTGGTGTGAGTGCTATTGGTAGGAGACACCTGATAATAGATACAGGCTAATGGATACGATGGATGAACGATTTGAAGGAAACAAAATCCAAACACAGACCATTTATTGCCCTTTGAACTGGTGGAAATGCTTATGAGAGAGCTCCACACTACACAAACAACTACAGGCAGCCAACACCACGTCTATACCTGAATCTATATCCGTCTGTTACCTCCTTCCTGTTTAGACGCTGCTTCAGAACAACGCCAGCGCCCGCTTCTTCAACGACCGCCTGGCTGGCACAGAGTGGAAGGCGGAGGACGTGGCCCGCTTCCTGACCAAGACTGCCGAGGACAAACGCCCCGCCGGCTCGGCCTACACCTGGAGAGAGGTGTTCAACGAGACCGACGACGCTATCAGGACCATCTCCCGCTTTATGGAGGTGCGTGTGAGCGCCGTTCTCAAGGGCATTTACACGCTTAGATGACACTAAATAAGCTCATTTACAGACCGTAGGTGGAATTGGCCCCATTCTATAGTCTACACTCCTATCTAATTCTGGCAGCTCAGTTCAAGGTAAAGGACGTAAGGTAACGAATAAGCCCGTGGTTGGTTTCTGTTGACACTGAACACCAATCGATCGTGGTAATTCTAAGCCTTGGGCTTCCCCGTGAACATCACAGTTACCATGCCTTTGCAAATCAAATCAATTCAATACAGTTTAAGACTTTGGGTCCGTTTGTCAGTGTCTTACGTAACCCTGCTTTCTGTAGCTGAATGCCGATCCATTGGAATGGCTCCAATGAAAGGGTAACTGTTGTTGCCAACCGAATGGTTTTCCATTCCAGATCATCATACATGACACATACTGTACGGGTTGAAAAGAGTTTAGGGTGACCATATAGGCCTTGGCTTGGTGACTCTGGTCCCTTCAAAGTATATGAGTCCCAAAAGCTGGAGCCCAAAACCTTTAAGAGTCATGCTGAATAGCTTATGCTTTTTGTAAGGGTATTTGCGGCTCCTATAATGCAATCAGGATTTTTCGGTATTAGTGCAGCTCATTACTTTAACACATTTCCTCCGGCAACGCTGTACGCTGCGAGTCGGGACACGTAATAAATAAATGAACAAAACAAGGAACAGGAACAGCGCGCCGACATGACACAGGAACAATGACGACTGGGGATGAAACCCGAAAAGGGAGTGACTGATAAAGGGCAGGTAATCAAGGAGGTGATGGAGTCCAGGTGAGTGTCATGATGCGCAGAATGCTGGTGACAGGAGTGCCCCATAACTAGCAGTCTGGTGACCCAGAGGCCGGAGAGGGAGCACACGTGACACTTTCTTGGAAATAAGGCCAATGGCCATTTAAATAAGCTTTTCAATGTGCATTTGTCAAAATGAGAAACTAATTGAAAATGGTCATTTATTTGTACAAGTCATTTGAAATCAAGTGAGTAGTTATTAGCCTGACAACCCTTCTCGTATCCCTCCACAGTATGTTAAAAACCTGATAACCCTTTTTGTAATCCTCCACAGTGTGTGAACCTGGATAAACTAGAGCCAGTGGCCAATGAGGAAAGACTGGTCAACAAATCCATGGGTCTCCTAGACAACCAGAAGTTCTGGGCTGGGATAGTGTTCCCGGACATCGCCCGTAGCAACAGTTCTGACCTGCCGGGTAACGTCAACTACAAGATCCGCATGGACATCGACAATGTGGAGCGCACCAACAAGATCAAGGACGGGTAAGGATCTCATTTCATAAAAATGTTTACCGCAACAACTCTGGCTGGCCAAATCAAATTGTCTCGCAGGTTGTATTTGGCCCGTGGGCCGCCTGTTGCCAACCCCTGCTGTAGACTCTAATGTATTTTATGCTTTTAGTTATTCTAGTCATTGAAAGAGTCCCGTATGTTGTAATAAGGTAGTAGAAGCCAATCGTGAACATAGAGTATATAAACACGTCTTCCTAACCTTCTACCCTGGTCTCTCTGTAGTTACTGGGACCCTGGTCCCCGGGCCGACCCCTTTGAGGACCTGCGCTACATCTGGGGCGGTTTCTCCTACCTGCAGGACGTTATAGAACAGGGCATCGTCAGGGCGGTGACGGGCAGTAAGGAGAAGACGGGAGTCTACATCCAACAGATGCCTTACCCCTGTTACGTGGACGATATGTAAGTAGCCCTGCAGAGACTTGGAGACATGCTGTTGTTCTATAGCCAGGATGAAATATTACAGTGTATATGTGAATAACACAATATCATGTCGTAGCATAGCATAACACAGCACAGCATAGCATAACACAGCACAGCATAGCATAACACAGCACAGCATAGCATAACACAGCACAGCATAACACAGCACAGCATAGCATAACACAGCACAGCATAGCATAACACAGCACAGCATAGCATAACACAGCACAGCATAACACAGCACAGCACAGCATAACACAGCACAGCATAGCATAACACAGCACAGCATAGCATAGCATAACACAGCACAGCATAGCATAACACAGCACAGCATAGCATAGCAGAGCACACAAGACAACAAAGCTCGCCCCCCCCCCCCACAGGGAGTCAAGCTGAGAAGTAGACATTTTTGAGCATAGAGATGAGGCTACAAGCTTCGGTTAGTTGTTAACACTGCCTGCGAAAGTACGCTGTATCTTTAATCATTTTCAGCGTTTCGGGATTTCTCTGTGCTCCCTCCTCTCCAGGTTCCTGCGGGTGATGAGTCGCTCCATGCCTCTCTTCATGACCCTGGCCTGGATGTACTCTGTGGCCCTCATCATCAAGGGCGTGGTCTATGAGAAGGAGGCGCGGCTCAAAGAGACCATGAGGATCATGGGATTGGACAACGGCATCCTGTGGCTCAGCTGGTTCATCAGCAGCCTCATCCCCCTGCTCATCTCCGCCTCGCTGCTGGTGGTCATACTCAAGGTGTGTGTGGAAGCAGGCACACACACACACACGCACAGAACCCTTACGCGATCACATACACACACACAATTCACCATGTTTCACAATCTCATCTCCTCTGGTCCAATCAGATGGGGAACCTGCTTCCCTACAGCGACCCATGCGTGGTCTTCCTGTTCCTGGCTTCCTTTGCTGTGGTAACCATCATGCAGTGCTTCCTGATCAGTACCATCTTCTCCCGTGCCAACCTGGCGGCGGCCTGCGGAGGAATCATCTACTTCACCCTCTACCTGCCCTACGTCCTCTGTGTGGCCTGGCAGGACTACGTGGGCTTCGGGGCTAAAGTCATTGTGGTGAGTTCAGATCGCTAATACACTCTTTTGTTGTCGTGGTAATGTTGGAATGGGGATTGTAATGGAGGTGGGTTTGTGAAACCCTCTCACGTGATGAGTTACCTTGCCCAAGACCTGAAGACTGTTCGAATCTACTTTGTCACTTTTCTGTTTGTTCTTTGTCATAAACATAGTCCTCTTTTCTAACTTGTGTTCTATTCTCCCATCTTTCTCCAGAGCCTGTTGTCCCCAGTGGCGTTTGGGTTCGGCTGTGAGTACTTTGCCCTGTTTGAGGAGCAGGGAGTGGGAATCCAGTGGTCCAACCTGTTGTCCAGCCCCTTGGAGGAGGACAGCTACTCCCTCACCACCTCCATCTGTCTCATGCTGTTTGACTCCTTCCTCTACGGGGTCATGACCTGGTACATCGAGGCTGTCTTCCCTGGTAAGCAGCAGCCAGAGGAAGTCATATCGTTTGATGAACCTGTATTGTTTTTGAATGTGTTCCCAAGCATACCTACACACGTTTTCTTATGTCTACCAAAGGTATTAGGCAAATAAATTAGACCAGAAAATAAATGTCATATTATAAAATGTCATATTATATTGTACATAAAGGAGTATGTATTTGTACTCATCATGTATGATGCCTGGTACTCCCCTTTAGGCCAGTATGGGATCCCCAGACCCTGGTACTTCCCCTTCACCAAGTCCTACTGGTGTGGAGAGAAACAAGGGAAGAATATACAAGAAAGAAAGGAAGGAAACGCAGAAGGTAGATTTAAAAAAGAAAATCTGCTTACTGCACTTTTAAAAAAAAAATGGATTTAACATTTTTTTTTTTTATTGGCTGATTTTGATTTGAGATATTTCAGATGCTAATTGTGTCTGGTTTCGTCCTCAGCTGTGTGCATCGAAGAGGAGCCGTCTCACATCGAGCCTGGTGTTTACATCAAGAACCTAGTGAAGATATATAGCCACGGCAACAAGCTGGCTGTGGACGGGTTGACCCTGGGTTTCTACGAGGGGCAGATCACCTCCTTCCTGGGGCACAACGGAGCCGGCAAGACCACCACCATGTAAGGCCTAGGATCAAAGAGCGTAGTCTTGGGGGGGCGTTTCTTTAAAACCTGCATCCAATCCCCTCGATCCCTTACATAACTAGACCAATCATATGCTTCAATGTGCCACGGTCCACAGAGCTGTGGCAGGACGGCTTATGGGGTTTCTACACCTTTTATCAATCTAGACATTTTAAACAGCTGAAATGAATTTGTGTGTAAGGGCAATCTTTTGTTTGGATCGTTATTAACGTTGGGACAGATACAAATAAAACATATTGACATGTTGAACATGGCTGTGTGTTCTGATAGGTCCATCCTGACGGGTCTGTTCCCGCCCACCTCTGGCACCGCCTACATCCTGGGCAAGGACATCCGCTCGGAGCTCAGTGCCATCAGACAGAACCTGGGCGTCTGCCCGCAGCACAACGTTCTCTTCAGCATGTAAGTCATCGCTACTGTACCATGACTGTTACACATGCTCACTGGGGTTGACCGTTTTAGTCCTTCACTAGTTCAAGTAAAACATAATGACTAGTAGTTTCAAACTCAAGTTAATTTGCATGATACGATTGTAGCTGTTTATGACTGACTGTATCTGTTTCTTGCCCTCGTGTCTTCCTCCTCTTCCTCCTCTTCCTTCTCCTCCTCTGTCCCAGGCTGACGGTGGAGGAGCACATCTGGTTCTATGCCCGTCTGAAGGGTCTGTCTGAGGAGAAGGTGAAGGCTGAGATGGAGCAGATCGTCAACGACATCGGCCTGCCTCACAAACGCCAGTGTCGTAGCAACACGCTGTCCGGTAAGTGGCTCTCCTTCCTGTCGATATAACAACTATATCAGCTGTTGTTAAAAATAGTAGTATTGCTGAGAATAATTGAAGCTGATCGACCCTGTTTGTTTTGGTCTCAGGGGGCATGCAGAGGAAGCTGTCAGTGGCATTGGCGTTCGTTGGAGGGTCAAAGGTCGTGATCCTGGATGAACCCACTGCTGGAGTCGACCCCTACGCACGCCGGGGCATTTGGGACCTGCTTCTGAAGTATCGTGCAGGTAACAAACTGTACATTTCATTTTTACTATTTCCCCTGTGCTGGAGGAGTGAGACTGTCATTATGCAAACAATTGCTCTGAAACAAATGTGTATGGAAAACAGGCAAATGATTGTGTAAATAGGCTAACGGCTAGCTTTATATCCAATCTAATGTCCTCCTCTTGGTTCTTCACACCCTCCCCTGGTTCTCTCTGCCCCCCTCAATCGCACCCTCTCCCCACCTCTTGCTCCCCCCCCTCTTTCCTCATCACCCCTCAGGCCGCACCATCATCCTCTCAACTCACCACATGGACGAGGCGGACATCTTGGGCGACCGCATCGCCATCATCTCCCACGGCAAGCTGTGCTGCGTGGGCTCCTCCCTGTTCCTGAAGACCCAGCTGGGGACGGGCTACTACCTGACCCTGGTGAAGAGAGACTTCGACCTGACCCTCAACTCCTGTAGGAACTCCTCCAGCAGCAGCTCTGTCTCCTACAGCAAGAAGGTGGGCCTCCCTCAGCCGCAACCTCAGGCCCTCACAGTCCTAAAGGTAGATTGAAATACATCCGGGATGAAGGGACGAAAATCCCCCAGATCCCGACACCTCCCGACACATATAAACTGCGGTGCTCACGTTTAAAGGTAGATTTAAAGACATCACAGTTGTGAGAAATGGCAGAAATTGAGCTCTTCTCACAGCTAGACTGCCCTGATCTTTAAGTCACATAATAACCAAGTCAATCGCCCTGTGCCAGACAAAGATAAATGCACCTTTTGCTAAAGATTTTTTTTTATCTCAGTTAGACTAACCAGTGTTGTTTTTCTCTCTGCAGGGGGACAGTGTTTCTGAGAGCAGCTCTGATGCTGGACTGGGTAGTGAACCTGAGAGTGAAGCCACCACTATTGGTAAGTCAGAACAATGCCTTACGAGCACACCTTGATCCCTACAAAAGGGTTGTTTTATTGTACCCTTTTCATTTTGATCAGAAAGGAACAATAAACGATCATTTAAACCGTTTGGTACTCGTCCTTTTCTGGATAACAATAACGTGATGACGACGATGACTATGATGCTGGCGATAATGACTCTGACGATAATCCTTTTGATCCTTATCTCCTCCTCACAGACGTAACCATGATCTCCAATGTGATCTTCAAGCACGTCCCCGCTGCCAGGCTGGTTGAGGACCTGGGCCATGAACTCACCTACGTTCTGCCCTACGAGGCGGCCAAAGGTGGAGCCTTCGTGGAGCTCTTCCATGAGATCGACGACCGCCTGTCTGACCTCGGCATCTCCAGCTACGGCATCTCAGACACCACCCTGGAAGAGGTACGGCAAATAACCAAGCAGTTGGATTTTACACATTTGTTTTTCAAATATTTATATGCTACATTCTTGTAATTGAGTTATTGTGCATGTATGTTGATTTTGGTTCTTTTATTTAAAAAAAAAACGTATTTATAATACATTTTTGTAGATTTTCCTGAAAGTAGCAGAGGACAGTGGAGTGGACGCTGCTGAACTTCCCAACTCTGGTGAGACATTATCATACTACCCCATTGAAACCCATTTATAGCAAATACTTAATTTCCGTTACTCGTTATTATTCCGTGACTCAACCTCCTCTGTGTCGCCTTTCATTCAGATGGCACCATCCCGGCTCGTAGGCACCGCAGACACGCGTTCGGAGACCACCAGAGCTGCCTGAAACCCTTCACCGAGGACGACGCTTTCGACTTCAACGACTCAGAAGGTGACCCATGTACCATTTATTACCCATGAACCATCACTTCACTCCTCTCACGTTCCATTGGAACGAAGCGCTCTTCGTTTTGCCGTTAATTCACTAAAAGGATCTCATCTCATTTTAAAGCATCATATTTGTGCATTTGGTCCTTGAACACGGTCGTCACTATTTCCCACAGCCACAAAGTCATAAACCCTGCCTATTTCTACAATTTTTCTTCTTAAAATATGATTTTAAACCTAACCCTCACTTTAATCACACAAACACACCTTATGCCTAACCCTAACCTTAAATGAAAGATGTTATTCATTTTTACAATATAGCAATTTTCACGATATTTTGACTTTGTGGCTGTGGTAACTAGTGGAAACCCTCGAACACTTGAGGCTCATTCCCTTTCTACTCTTCCTGCCCCAGAATCTCGTGAGACGGACTGGCTGGGAGGCTCGGATGGTAAAGGCTCGTATCAGGTCAAAGGCTGGCGTCTGATTAGACAGCAGTTTGTGGCGTTGATATGGAAACGCTTCCTGTATGCCCGGCGCTCCAGGAAAGGCTTCTTCGCTCAGGTAAACTGGACTCATTCGGGCATTACAGATAAAATCAAAGTTGATCAAAGTTGTTAAGTGTTACATTTTAATTCATCATCATTACATGATCTAGCAATGGTGCAACAGGTACATTGACCTCTCTGCATCTATTGTACTGTGCAAGTTTATACCATATTTTTACTGGCATTGTGGGTAATTGTTTACCTTGGAACCTCCTCATTTGGTAGCGAAGTAGATCTTCAACGTCAAATATCAGTTCCTGTTGTAAACTGTGTTGTCCTGTGTTGGTTTCAGATCGTGCTTCCTGCTGTGTTTGTGTGCATCGCCCTCGTCTTCAGTCTCATCGTCCCTCCGTTTGGAAAGTACCCCAGCCTGGAGCTGGAGCCTGGCATGTATGAAGAACAGTTCACCTTCATCAGGTACGACCAACGCTAACTTTATGGAGCGATGTTAGTGCCAACAGAATGTTTATTTTGTTTTCATATATCTTTGAATATGTAGATACGCATTCACTCAGTTATTTCAACCGAGGTTAGAAAGCCTGGAAATCAAAGATCAAAAATCAAAGTATAGTGTTTGTTACGTTGAGAAATGATGTTATGTAAACGTATACAATGAAGGTCACCCATTGGGTTGTAAGAAGTAGTGCCGTGTCTGTTTCCGTGACGATGGTACAATATTATCTCGTTGCAGCAACGACGCCCCTGAGGATGCAGACACTAACAAGCTGCTGGGTGCCCTGACAAACTACGATGGCTTTGGTTCACTCTGTAACTCACCGTAAGTCTGACCCCCCCCCCCTACTAACCAAGTACAGTGAGGCTAAACTACAGTATCGATATTCACTGGTTGTAAAAGAGTTGATAGTTAAATACTTGTCGCTTTGAAGAGTGATTATAACTCTTTCTCTCTCTCTCTCTCTCTCTCTCTCTCTACCTCTCTCTCTCTCTCTCTCTCTACCTCTCTCTCTCTACCTCTACCTCTACCTCTCTCTCTCTCTCTACCTCTCTCTCTCTCTCTCTCTCTACCTCTCTCAACAGTCATGCTCCTTGTAACACGTTGGATGAGGAGTGGGCCATTCCTGAGGTACCGGAGAGTGTGAGGGACATCTTTATGAATGGCAACTGGAGTATGGAAAACCCCTCTCCTCTCTGTGAGTGCAGCTGTGAAGGACGCAAGAAGATGCTACCTGAATGCCCAGCGGGAGCTGGTGGTCTTCCTCCCCCACAGGTACACACACATAAGAAAACACACACGCACACACACACACACACACACAGAAATGCAGATAATGTAGTATCCACAAAAGTTTAATCTCGTTCTTTCTTTCTCTTCAGGTGAAAATCAGTGACCAAGGTACCCTGCAAAATCTGACTGGCAGAAATATCTCAGATTACCTGGTCAAAACCTATGCTCAGATTATCGGGAAAAGGTATAATTGATAGTATTATTTTACTACAAATGTAGATGTTTATTTTAATGCTCCATTTGATTTCAATGAAAAAGGAGGTGGAACATTATGTTAATACTGTACATGGTGTCTTTTCACAGTTTGAAGAACAAAATCTCGGTCAATGAATTCAGGTAAACTGGCAGGCGTCAATCTCTCAATGCTAAATACACTGTAGGTCTTTAGAACGTGCCATAGGCATCAGTAGTGGTCTGAGAACATTCTGTACCACGTTATTCAATAATATGCCATTGTGTTTTTTTTATGCAGATATGGTGGATTCTCATTGGGCGCTAGGAACACTCAGCTCCTCCCACCAGGTGATGATATTGATCAGGCCATCTCTGAGATCAGACGACGCTTCCACCTGGAAAGAGTAAGCCTTACCATTACATACTAAATATCCCCTATACTTACCCTGGAACAATGCCACTGTAATATACTGTGCAGTATTATCAACATAGAAATAGAATTGCTAGAATGGACGTTCAAGTCCAGGTTCTGTTTTGCGTGTAACGGCGGCCATTTTGAGTGTACTCATGACTGTGCCACTCAAATGATCAGGGTCTGAGGGGCTTTGTCCCTTCTAACAATTCAATTTCTATGATTACCAATACTTGCTATTTGTTTAAATGTTGGCATTTAATGTTGTTAGGGTTAGGTTGCGTAATTAACTGGTTCTTGCGGTCTTTCTCTGTATAGGGCACTGCTGCTGACCGTTTCCTTGCCAGCTTATCCAGTTTTATCCAGGGACTGGACACTAAGAACAACGTCAAGGTTAGTTTAGTGCTTTGGTGCAAATTTTCCACACTCGTATAAATGTAGGGTTCAACTGCAGGTATTTTGTTGCAGAATTTAGATTGCACAGTGATTCATTTAATCACATGTTGAACTTCGTTCCTGCTTGTACTGTGGGAACATTGTTTGAGACCCAACACAGTAGATTTCTATGCTTACACAGCTGAAAAGCTTTTAAAATTGCTACGGCTGCACTTTGACCTTTAATAAGCAGGTTCAGACCGACGGAAATGCCATGACCAGGAAATGAGACTTGAGGAACGAAGAGGAAACGCTCACACTGTTTTTCAGGGAACTTGAACGATGTTGATTATATCCAGACCAAAGACCTTTTGTTCTAGAACCTAAAGTCACTCATCATCACTTCCGTTATTCTACCAAGAAGCGGAAGATGAGGCCTTTGGGCGCTTAGTCACTTTTCGCATTTATCGCTTCCGTCATTTTTAAGACCTCACAAAAACACTTCTTCCTTCCTCTTGTTTTAATAGCTCCTCCCTCCTAACCTCTGTCCTGTAACCTCTGACCCCATCCAGATCTGGTTCAACAACAAGGGGTGGCACAGCATCGGGTCTTTCCTGAACGTGATGAACAACGGAATCCTGCGCGCCAGCCTGCCCGCCGGCCAGGACTCCAGCAAGTACGGCATCCGTGCCTTCAACCACCCACTCAACCTCACCAAGGAGCAACTGTCCCAGGTCGCACTGTAAGTACCTAGCCGACAACTCATATTCTTCCATGAAATACATTTCCCATCTATCAATAACATGGATTGCTAGAAATCTACAGTATGACCTTGCACCTCCTTATAGTAATTGAAAGGTCGCTAGTTCGAATCGCAGAGCCGACAAGGTGTAAAATCTGTTGGTGGGCCCTTGAGCAAGGCACTTGATCCTAATTGCTCAATGGAGGGGTGAATCAGAGAGAGAGTTGGGATACGCAAAAAAAAACACATTTCCAAATCACACATGCATATAATACACACTGTGTGTGAAATAGAACAAATATAAGTACCTACCTAATTACTAATGAATTATTTTATTTTTTTATTAAAAAAGCATGGCAGCACTTTACTTAAAGCATCCAGGCATACTGCTTTCTAACCTGTTCTATGTATGACTCTTTTCCCTCTGCGTGCTCCCTCTAGGATGACCACCTCTGTGGACGTGCTGGTGTCCATCTGCGTGATCTTCGCCATGTCTTTCGTCCCGGCCAGCTTCGTAGTCTTCCTCATTCAGGAGAGAGTCAACAAGGCCAAACACATGCAGTTCATCAGTGGGGTGCAGCCCTTCCTCTATTGGCTGTCCAACTTCATCTGGGACATGGTAAGGCTTCTCATACTCTTAGGAAGAAAAAAAAAAGAACCTTTAAGGGTTCTTCGGCTGTCCCCATAGGAAAACCATTTAAAGAACCCTTTTTGGTTCCATGTAGAACCCTTTCCACAGAGGGTTCTACATGGAACCCAAAATGTTTCTACCTAGAACAGTGGAGGCTGCTGAGCGGAGGACGGCTCATAATAATGGCTGGAGTGGAGTCAATGGAATGGTATCAAAAATGTTGTTTCCATGTGATTGATGCCATTCCATTGACTCCCTTCCAGACATTATTATGAGCCGTCCTCCTCTCAGCAGCCTCCACTGGCCTAGAACCAAAAAGGGTTCTACCCGGAACCAAAAGGCTTCTCCTACGGCGACAGCCAGAGAATTGTAAGTTCTAAGAGTGTAGAGAGGTCAATGTGGATGTACAGTATACCATATACATTAGTTTACAGTGACTAGTGAACGTACACCCCATGTAGATGTCATTTGACATCAGCATAATGTAAAGACTGTACACTTTCAATAACTGTATATTAGACTTTATACAAATGACTTGAGACACCATCTTCTCCGTTGTTTGAAGTAAACTCATTGGAAAAGCTCTGTATCTGGACTGTACGCAGCATGTTCCTTTGCCCTGAAAGGGTGCGTGACTGTATGAGAAAGTCCTGAATGTCCTGCCCTCTTCCTGTATATGTTCCAGTGTAACTACATCGTCCCTGCTACTCTGGTCATTATCATCTTCATCTGCTTCCAACAAGACGCCTACGTCTCCTCCACCAACCTGCCTGTACTGGCTCTGCTGCTGCTGCTCTATGGGTGAGGGACACACACATACACACACACACACACACACACACAGAGGTACACACATGCAGAAACACACCACACGCAGAAACACACACCACACACAGAGGCACACAGATGCAGAAACACACACCACACGCAGAAGCACACACAAACACACGCAGAAAACGTGCAGGCACATATGTCGCACACTCAGATATGTCGCAGACAAGCCACGTCACTCACCATATGTCCTAGCGATGCAAGGCTGCGTCGATATATACGATTGGGAGTCACAGCGTACCTGTTCTAACTTCCTTTTTGATGTCTGTCCCTAGGTGGTCCATCACACCCCTGATGTACCCGGCGTCCTTCTTCTTTAAGATCCCCAGCACGGCCTACGTGGTGCTCACCTCCGTCAACATCCTCATCGGCATCAACGGCAGCGTCTCCACCTTCGTCCTCGAGCTCTTCGGCAGCAACGTGCGTACAACAAGGCTTCATAGGGCTTCTTAAGACTTCATGGACATTAATAGGGCGTCATATGGCTTCATTAGACGTCATAGGGACTTAAGAGGGCTTCATATGGCTTCGTTAGACTTCATAGTGACTTATAGGGCTTAATGAGACTTCATAGAACTTGCGAAAGTCATTAGGTGGACCCATACTGCAGAAATCAAAGATCTCGGTGGAAATGCTTTTTATCCGTGTGACATACTGTTTCAATTCAGCACATAATTTATTACAACATTTAAAGGGAATTGAATTAAATGGGGACTTTAGAAATGAAGGTGACAGTTTGACTGATTGGGTGTTGTTCTACTATGTGACAACAGGAGATCGGAGGGATCAACGACATCCTGAAGAACGTGTTCCTGATCTTCCCTCACTTCTGTCTGGGCCGAGGCCTCATCGACATGGTGAAGAACCAGGCCATGGCCGACGCTCTGGAGAGGTTTGGTAAGTAGGCTCAGGTCATAGGTCATAGGTCGTTTATTACGTTAGGACAAAAATGTAATGTCAAGTTTGTGATTTAATGTTTTTTAAATTATTATTATTGTTAATTTGTCAATGCTGTGCTTCTGTTTCTTGACAATCATCTGTTCCTTCCATTGGTTCAAGGTGAGAACCGGTTCCGTTCCCCTCTGGCGTGGGACATGGTGGGCAAGAATCTGTTCGCCATGGCTGTGCAGGGCGTGGTCTTCTTCACTATCACCGTGCTCATCCAATACCGCTTCTGTATCAAGGCCAGGTAGGCGTGGCCTTGCATTTAATTGGACAGATTAACTCTTTTGTTGTGTCCTTTATCCACTTTCTATTTAAAAAATAATACAAATCAAAATTGTCAAGTCAGTAAAACATTTTGTATTCATAATGATCTGCTGTAAATATCCTCCCTGATCTGATTGGTTGTCTCAGATCTTTGCGCACCGACCAGAAACCTATCGGTGAGGAGGATGAAGACGTGGCAAGAGAGAGGCAAAGGATTATGGGAGGAGGGGGACAGTCTGACATTCTGGAACTCAAGCAGCTGACCAAGGTGTACAATAGAAAACAGAAACCAGCAGTGGATCGTCTTTGTGTGGGAATTCCTCCAGGAGAGGTGAGCTGGCTCTGCTACCACTGTACAGCATAGATAGGGACTGGAGTTTTCCCTGGCCACATGACCTGACCTGCTCATTAGCCTCCATTAGATTAGTTTTCCTGGTCACATGACCATTAGACTCCACTAGACTAGTTTTCCTGGTCACATGACCTCACCTGATCATTGGTCTTCAATAGACTAGCTTTACTGGTCAGGTCAGATGGTCAGTAAAAGTTTCTGGCCCTGCCCATAGATTCTCCCCTTTCCATATCCTGTTGGTGGTTCAGTCCAGTGAAACTCTTCTCTCTCCTCTCTCTCTCTCTAGTGTTTTGGTCTGCTTGGAGTCAACGGAGCAGGAAAGACGAGCACCTTCAAGATGCTGACTGGAGACTCAATAGTCACGAGTGGAGAAGCTTACCTGGCGGGAAAGAGGTGAGAAGGATAGTAAAGACAATTAAACAAGCTGAACAAATTGTCATTATGGGATTTATGCAGTACACAGGTGCCGTATTTTATAGTATATCTTAATGGTTAAATGCATGATTGATTATAGCCTCTAAGACCTTGTTCACACGGAAGCTTCCATGACCGTTGTGCATCGCAATAGTCTTGAAATACGTACTGTGAACGGAGTCTTAAATAGTTTGGAGGTGTGTGCTGTTGTGACTGACAGTGTGCGTTCTCTGTGTGGCCTGTCAGTGTGTTGACGGAGATAAACGAGGTGCACCAGAACATGGGCTACTGCCCTCAGTTTGATGCTATCAATGACCTGCTGACTGGCAGGGAGCACCTTGAGTTCTACGCCATCCTGAGGGGGGTTCCCGAGAAGGAAGTGTGTGAGGTGAGTGTGTTATCCTCTTGACAAAAAAATAACATTCTTACAACCGTGACATTTTGTGCCCTGTCAAAGGACAGGTAACTTATGTTATGCTCTTTATTTGGAGACCTTGTTGTTGGTCCATTTTAAGGACATGTTTTTGTTTTATGGGACGGGTTGTTGTTTTAAGGGACGGGTTGTTGTTTTAAGGGACGGGTTGTTGTTTTAAGGGACGGGTTGTTGTTTTATGGGACGGGTTGTTGTTTTATGGGACGGGTTGTTGTTTTAAGGGACGGGTTGTTGTTTTAAGGGACGGGTTGTTGTGACGGGTTGTTGTTTTAAGGGACGGGTTGTTGTTTTAAGGGACAGGTTGTTGTTTTATGGGACGGGTTGTTGTTTTAAGGGACGGGTTGTTGTTTTAAGGGACGGGTTGTTGTTTTAAGGGACGGGTTGTTGTTTTAAGGACGGGTTGTTGTTTTAAGGGACGGGTTGTTTTAAGGACAGGTTGTTTCGGTTTACTTCCTGAATTGACTGAAGTAAGATGCGATTGACCCCAGCCCTGGTGGGCTATAGTATGTAATCTTGTTTGTCTAATCATGTCTTTGGCACCTCTCTCTCTCGCTCTCTCTCTCTGTCTCTCTCTCTCTGGTCCAGGTGGCAGAGTGGGGCATCCGTAAACTAGGCCTGATCAAGTATGTGGACAAGGCAGCAGGGAGCTACAGTGGAGGGAACATGAGGAAACTCTCCACGGCCATGGCACTGATCGGTGGTCCCCCAGTGGTCTTCCTGGTGAGTAGGCCTACTTTATGAGCCTTTTAACTAACTAATCATTTGTTCATATACCCAAACATGGTTATAATGTTATTCAGTCATGGTACGTTACAGTATAGCAATGTGTGTGAACTGGACCAACCTTTTAAGTTCAAGTTCAATACCTATTACAGTATCTAGGGCCCAGAGTTTTTCCTGATCACGTCATGGTCAGTTGGAAAAACTCCCAGCCCAACCTAGAACCTAGAAACCAATCTCTCCATTGAGGATGTCAACAATAGACCAGGCGCTAGAGGATGTTGTTTCCTACACCAACTTGTTCCTGGGCCTAGTCTGACCAGGCTGTGGTGTTGTTCTTCTCTGTGACTGACAGGACGAGCCCACCACTGGTATGGACCCCAAGGCCAGACGGGCTCTGTGGAACTGCATTCTCAGTATCGTCAAGGAGGGGCGATCGGTGGTTCTCACCTCGCACAGTATGGAGGAGTGTGAGGCCCTGTGTACGCGGATGGCCATCATGGTCAATGGGAGGTTCCGCTGCCTGGGCAGCGTACAGCACTTAAAGAACAGGTAAGAACAGAGAGAGGGAGAGATGGGATGTTCAGTAGTGAATCACTACATTGGTGAAGAAGCACTGTGGCCATTTTGGATCAACATTGAGCTAACGCTAATCATCCCTATGCGTTTCCTCATTCAGATTTGGGGATGGCTACACCATCATCCTCCGGGTGGCAGGACCAGACCCGGACCTGAGGCCGGTGATGGAGTTTATTGAGAAGGAGCTTCCAGGCAGCACTCTGAAGGAGAAGCACAGGAACATGCTGCAGTATCAGCTGTCCTCCTCCAAAACCTCCCTGGCACGCATCTTCAGCATCCTGGCCAAGAACAAGGAGTGGCTGCACATTGAGGACTACTCCGTTTCCCAGACAACTCTAGACCAAGTAAGCACTGAGGCTGGTTGAAGACATTGTCGTAGACCATTTTGATTATCGTAGCAATTACTATTTTATTATATATAATTTTTTATTGAAATAAAGTTGTTTTTTGAAGGGGTCTTGCATAGGTTTAGATGAAATGAGTGTTTCATTGCCAATACAAAATAGAACAATAAAAATAAACATTTAAACCAAAATACAAATTAAACAACCGTTGCTTGCATAGCACATTGATTAATCCGGTCCATGTGTGTTCTCTTGTCTTCAGGTGTTTGTCAATTTCGCCAAGGACCAAAGTGACGAGGACCACTTAAAAGACATTTCCGTGCACAAGCGAGAGGCGGTGGCAGTGGACATTACTCAGCTCAAGTCTTTCCTCACCGACGAGAAGGCCAGGGAGAGCTGTGTGTGAATCCAAGGCTGAAGTGGAACTCTATTCCCTGCGTAGTGCGCTACCTTCGACCAGAGCCTGGTCAAACAAGTGCGCTATGTAGGGTATAGGGTGCCGTTTTGGATGAACCCTGTGTCTGTTCCTATCCCTCTCCCAGATGAACTGCTGAGGCCCCTGTAGACGGGTCATTCTGGAGAGGAGGGTTTTCTACTTTATTGTAGCGGTCTTTTAATTCTTTCTCAGTGGGCTGCCCAGCGTTAGCGTTCTTTGTAGGGCGACACGAGAACAAGCGGCAAAAGTTCAACACTGAAACTCAATGCAATTCAATGCAAATCAATGCAAATCAATAAAGATTATACAATCCTCATGAAGTGTTCTCCGAGGAACAGCCTTGTGCCCCTCGCTAGCTAGATTGAATAGACTTGAATATACTTTAAAGTTGTACCCCAGGCAGAGCATGAAGGGTTCTCAGTTTCTGTGTGCTCACTCGACCAGGACCTTCGACACGCTCGACAATGTAAAAAGAAGTTCCAATCAACTCGCTCACTGCCAACCGACAGTCACTTTGATTCAACGTCTATTTTCTCTCCCTCGCTTTGTTACCACGAAAAGTAATTTTTTTTTATGAACTGGAAGAACAAGAATCAATTTCAACGACAGTCCAATCCCAAATAAAAGACATTTTGAATACAGTATATTGATCAATTTAGTTTTGCATCTGAAAAAATGGAACCTAATGGTGTTTGTTGTATTTTTTTATATATTTTTTAAAGATGACTGTTTTGTCGTTGTTGTCATGACGCCCAGCACAGTGCCTGCAATCATGGTGGAGATAATGTTAACACTCCAAAAGAGAGGCCATGGAATGTTCTGGAATGACGAAGCAAAAAGGCCGGAGCTTCTTTAGAACCCTGAAGGGATGTCAGAGAGACCTTATTGTCAGATTACTGCTTTAAATGTACTGTCCTATGGCAGTGAGGCGTCAATTTCTGTACCTCTGTATGTGAATGTGCAGTCTAATAATGACAAAGGTTGTTTATGAGCTAACAATCATCCGTCTGACATTTGTGACAGGTTTTCTGAAGTGTGAGGATGGAACTACATTTCATGCTTTCTAATAGCGGACAACCTACTGGGTTTTTCCCCCCAGCAGGCTTCAAGATTCTGTGTTAAAAAGCGATATTACTAACATGACCACGGGAGAAATGGGACTGCGTATTCATTTTTTTCTTCATGTTCATTTATATATGTATTGTGAAGTGACAGGAGAACAGACGTTGATGAGATATATCTGCAATGTAGAATATATATATATATATATGAATATATATATATATATATATATATATATGAATATGTGTCGTTCAGTAAACACTGTCACCAGTGCCAAAACGTTGAGTCAACGTTATGTTGAGGTTGAGTCAGGATGGCGGGCGACTTATTTGTACACTTTTACTTGTCTTTTTCCTTGAACAGCTGACTTCCTGTAGTTCAGCCACCATCTTTGGAGTTTTTCGCCGAGCACGTGGCTACACATGGAGGCTGGGTCTCACGTGTTGCTCACAAACGATCCTATCATCATTGTACTTTCTGTTGCCGTTGCCACGGTCCTTCTTGTGCATTATTATTCCTGACCATAACCCCAAATGTACACCTCCCTCTTCTGTAACTCCCGGTGTTGTATTTACTGACACACAACACTTCTGCCATAGTTACACCAGCCGTCTGCCATATTAACATACAGACTTAGGGCCAAACAAACACGATAAAAGGTAACAGTCGAATTGAGAGGGACCAGACCAATAAAGTGCCACTGTTTTGGTTGCGTTACGATGAATACTACGTTCACGCGGACAGAATAGCTGATGACACAAAGATATGATGTGGACACCTTCTAGCACTTTATAGAAGTTTTCTATGTAATCTAATCTACACAGTACAGGATTTACACTGGAATAGCCCCAGATTTCAGAAGACACACCTGAAACTACAATGCATTTTGTTTGTTCCACGACAAAAAGAAAAAGAAGAAAAAAACAATTGAGGAAAAAGTGTCCGACAGTACCGTGGTAGTTATTTTCTTGTGTTTGAATATTATATGTTTACATTTGAAGTATTAAAAATGATGTTTGTGTCTGTTTTTTGTTGTTGTGTACAGTACTTATTTACATGAATAAAAATTGTTACATTTTGAAGATAGTAGTTTGTCCGCTTTCTTTAAATCTTAACAATGATCTTGTCTTCATCACGATCAAGTCTGGATATCTTTAAGGTAAAGTGTTTTCCAAATCCTTTCTAAAAAATACATCGCTTATATTTTACCCTTATTTCTACAATAACTCAAGTCAAACAACTTCATGTTAACAGGTGGCACCATTTTTGCTGTTTACATGTCAACTTTTCCCTTCTATCAAAGATGATAGATATACTGACAAGATACATGTCTCACCCTAACAGCAGGCTGTCTAGCCGCGGCAGCGGATGTAAAGCCACAACACATACACATTGTTTCGGCAGCAGACTGATTGATAATGTCAAAAGCTGCACTGAAGTCAAACAAAACAGTGATAATCTGCTGCATCTAATCACCAGTTTGTGATCGTTTTTGTATCTCAAGTTTACCTTTCCGTTAGTCAGCACCTCTAAATATTTTTGGGTGTGCTTTTCATGCTTTTCATTTCATGACTATCTGCTGGCGTATTACCCTGCCTTACATTATCTCCTATCAATCACACGTCATAGATTGCATCAGGTAGGTAGGTAATAGGAGAGCGGAAGAGGAAGAAGAGAGAGAGGCCCAACTCGACGGAAAATCTGTCTCCCTCCAGCAGGTGTTTCTTTCGTTGTGTTTCCGCCCAACCAAGCAAGGTGTTTTTGTATGGAAGTCAATGAGTATCAAATGCGGTCAACAAAAAATGTATAGCTTATTTGTAATTTGCTACGTGATGTTTATTTGATCAAATAGAAGTTTCATAATGCCAAAGTTGTTGTGATTCTACTGATATAAGTAGGACAAGTGACATCCCGGCAACTTTGAGGAAACACTGAAGTGGGCGTTGTCTAGAGATGTTTATGTATATTCATGAAATTAGGCTAGTATCATGGAGTCTCTATATTGAATACAGGCGGTTGACGTCAACGATCCTCGTTTTAGAAGATTACAATAATGAGATGTATCCACCAATCCAAAGAAAAGATGAGCGGCAGCTTGTGGATCGAGAGGGTGTTTTTAAATGCTTGCCTCTGACGATAACTAGGTAGAGTTAGGCATACCTCTATTTTTACTGAAGACCTACCACTATCCTTGAGTAAAGCCAGTGTGTCCGCTGATGACTCAACATTATACACGTCAGTTCCCACAGCAAGTGAAATCCCTGCAACGTTTAACAAAGAGCTACAGTCAGTTTGAGAAGGATTGACTGGTAATAAACTAGTCTTAAATATATATAAATACAACCTACCTGGGCAAATTGAGGAGACTAAACTGCTTGGTGTAACAGTAGCTAAAATGACTAAGCACAAATTACTTATACGTTACTGGTTTCCTTGTAACAGGACGAAAATCAAACACAGTACTAGGTCTGTAGGCACTTTTTGGAGTCCTTAACTTGAGACTTGAAATAAAATAAACTCAATAAAATCATGTACTCCAATCATTCTCATTCTAATAAATGTATGTATTCAATAGCCCAACTGGAGAATAAAAGTAAAACGTATTTAATAAAACAATCATTTGAATAATTCAAATGTAAAACTTTTATTTTATTTAATAACTTCTCCCTGTTCTATTCCAATGGCTGAACACCAGACATTAGGCTTTTACTTTCAGTCACATGAAACACAGTGACAGGTTGGGTCCACCACACCTGTATTTCCACACATTTAAGATAAGCCAAGTGGGCGGGGACTGAGACTGACCATACCTACATACTACACCAGTGCGATGGTAGGTCGTATGTTTGTTCCTGGCTGATTTGTATCCTCAGGGCATAAACAAGGAAGTGATCATTCATGTAACAGGTACTGAATAGGTTTTGAATGTAAAGAAGCAAGGAAGTGATCGTTCATGTAACAGGTACTGAATAGGTTTTGAATGTAAAGAAGCATGGAAGTGATCATGTCACAGGTAGTGAATGGACAGAATACAGCAAACAAGTGTGTATCAACTGATGTTTTGGGAAACATGTATAAGTAACCAAACCAACAGTTGCTGTAGATCAGGGATTAAGACCTTTCACACAGTTTCAAACATGGGAAACATTTCTGCAAAATATATTAAACCATAATCATCTCAAATATCTCTGCCAAAAATGCAAGAAGAAAGAAACAAATGTATAAAATTTGTATTAACTATATACATATTTATTAAACTGATATACGCATTTAAATCAAGTAGTTGTCCCTTACTGAATTACACAAAGGCAACTCATTACAAATGATGTACAAAATAACTTATTTGTCCCACGCCCCTCCCCTTTTGTACTGCCATTAGAAGTCAAACATGCTGACCAAACATTTTGATCCACTCTGATATTTATAAGGTCTTGTTGTGCCATCCCATTCATCCAAGTGCTGTCCATTTGTTTCCACAATAAATGCCCGTGTTCCCGGGGGAATTCAGAGTATTCTCGGTATTGTATTCCATGGTTCCGCCGTGTTTTCTCTGCCCACCACCGTGTGATAAGTGTTGTGCAAAATAACTAACTTTCACTAAGGTTTCCCCACATCTACTGTGATTTTCGTGAACAGAGGATCCTTTTCCACTTTGACGACTTCGTACTTGAGAGAGTTTATACCATCGGTATTCATCGTCAGTCTTGTGCGTTGTATTCTGTCAAACCTGCGATGCAAAGGAAACGACTATCAGTATACCATCCTCATATGAAGATATTTGGGATGCACTGATATGTCAATTCTGGGGCCATACAATAGCCAATATTTTCTTGGCTGTGATGGCAGAGTATCAATGCTGATATTATCATGAAGAAAGAAAAACTTTCCCCTTAAAATCTAAATTCTTCTTTTAAAGATACAACCTTGTGGGGAACCTGGTGAATGTAGTTGTTTTAATCTAAAACTTTACCTCTGAGGATTTGGGTCGTTCAGTTTGTCTCTTTCGTGACGGATCATCCGGCATTTTCCAACCTCGCTATCTGGACGAGAGATGGACATTCCTCTGGAGCTCAACCTGTGGAAATCAGAGTTTATTATTATAATGGATTTTGCATACAAGTTGAAAATTCAGGGTTGGGGTCAATTCTAATTCAATTCAGGAAGTGATTTGAGTTAAAAATTCTAAATGGTTGGGGTCAATTCTTATTCAATTCAGGAAGTGATCTGAGAAAATAAATTCAACTTTTTAAATAAATAGCTTAAATACCTTTTCAGTTGATTGAAAAATCCTTGAAAAAATAATTGCCATTTCAGTTTACTTCCTGAATTGACCGACCCTAACACCCTAACATTATAAAGTGATGATGTCCCATTGCCAAGTCTGACTTTAATATAGGCTCATCTGTAATGCTTTAAAAATCTGTTTGGATTGGAATGCACTGTATTGCCTGTTGAAAATGTCGTCATCTTCACCACCCCAGCCCCAGTAGTTGTTGGGAAAGCCATTGATTTCCAGGAACTGCTCCTTACTTAACGCTGAGACACCGCCAAAGTACTGGTTATAGGGCAACCTATGGATGAGACAAAGACAAAATATTTCTCATCTGGCCCATACAAAGAGCCAAGTAATGAAAAGAGTAGGCTAAGCATAAATAGATATACTTGTTTACTACTCTTCTAGCTATGTACTCATGGTATGAACTGAGGAAGAGTGAGAGTCCCAATGAATCAAAATAATGATGATGCATTAGATAGAAGTTGTCGGTTGAGTTTTGTGCCGTACTTGAAGCCAAACTTGTCCATGGAGACAGACAGGTGTCTGGGCTGGCGGAAGCATTTGTAGGTGTTGCGGTCATCCATGGGGATGAGGTCCACGTCACTGAACACAAAGCAGTCGTAGTCATACTCTTTCAGGGCCTCAGCATAGCCAATGTTCATCAGCTTGGCCCTGTTGAACGTGTTGTCTCCATCCTAATGAAGAAGTTACAGTCATTTTCAAAACATGGGTACGCTAAATTATTTGCCAACTAATTCACATATAATTGAATAATGTTTGTCCATAGAAAATGTTTAATTCATCGAAAAGTGTAAAAAAAAAATTAAACTTCCGGTATATGCACATTTTTGTCATTTAGCAGACGCTCTTATCCAGAGCAACGTACAGTTATCTAGACGGGACAACCACATCGGAGGCATAGAAATGATAATGTTATTCTTCTTAGCTGTCACTTAGCCATCAGATCTTCCATTGTTGGGTAAACTATTTCAAGATTTAATGAGAAGGGGCTCCCGAGTGGCGCAGCGTCGTCCGGTTTAGGGTTTGGCCGGGTTAGGCCATCATCGTCAATAAGAATTTGTTCTTAACTGACTTGCCTAGTTAAATAAAGGTCAAATAAAAGAACCAAGCCGACCAGTTATCTAAGTCACTGACAGCCTGAAGATCTACTGAGCTGCACCATTACAGTTCTCTTCCCCACGCACCCAGCTAACTTCACATTGTCATTAGCATATGAGCAAAGTATCAGAAAAAAAAGGAAGTGCCTCACTCGCTACTTTTTTCTATTACAGATTACTTCAAGTCAACGCACCACCTTCTAAAAGACAGTCACTAGGGGCCCGCTTCTTGGACACAGATTAAGCCTCGTCCTAGTCTCAAAAGCAATTTAGTCTCGGACTATGCTTAATGTGTGTCTGCGAAGGCACCGATAGGAGCCCCAGACAGGTCTTGTCCTTATCTCATATGAGGAAAGTAAACAATATTTTCATAACCATCATGCAGTACACTAAATAATCAGCGGCGTGTTAGAGAACCATAAAGTTCTTAGTTACCTCAGAAGAAGAAAGCAGAAAGAGAAGAAGAAAGCCACCGAGCATTGGAAGAACCCAACCATACTTTAGCTGAGATGTGATTGGTTGCAGACATGCAGTGCTAGGAGAGTGGAAACAGAGTTAATAGTAGTTATTAGTATGTCAGAGTGAGAAATAGAGAGAGGGAAAGAGAGAGACAGAGACATACAGAGAGAGAGAGAGAGAGAGAGAGAGAGAGAGAGAGAGAGAGAGAGAGAGAGAGAAAGAGAAAGAGGGGGAGACAGAGAGAGAGAGAGAGAGAGAGAGAAAAAAGTTATGTTATTTTGGTTTCAAGTGCTGCCTATCACAAGAACAGGAAGCACCTGTAGAAGTAAGGACACACTTCTGTCCTCTACACTGTCAATGTCGTCTTCATAGGAGTAGGCTACTGTTCACTATCAATGTGTGGTAGTCATCAGCTGACAGTTAGGTCCTAAGTGGTGATTCTGTCATCCAAATACACCACAAAAATGAAATAATATATATTTTTTTTAAATATTTTTTTTTTTTTATAATCTAAAGTTACAATTCTACAACAGGTTGGTCAAAACAAGCATTGTGATTGGTTAAGACACATTCTAAGCCATACTTTTTTTTAAACGGTCTAAAATGGGTTGGTCAAAATAAGCTTTGTGATTCGTTGAGGGTCTAAGCCATACCAAATAACCCGTTTAACACGGGTAAGCATATAACGCAAAAATTGTCATCTTGTTTTCTGTTTTATTAGAGAAATGACTGCGCATCCACTGTCCCATCAGCCCAGCAATTCATTAACTTGATTTCCACTAAAAAAGCATCTTGACATTATCTCCCGTGCTTCCAAAATAGTTACTGGATATGTGTGCAATAAAAGTTCAACATTCACATTTTGCTACTATTTCTGTCAAGTCGACACATACAATTTGATGCATACGTTGGATAAATGAACCAAAACGCAATGACACTTTTGATTTGCAACAACGGGGGTTTGTACTGTACATACGTTGCTGTCTGTCTCTCCGACATTTACAACATTGATTCAAAATATGAAATTCTATCTCTCACTGTCCCAATGAGGATTATCGTGTCAGGACGAGACAAACATCTTTTCTCAGCCCGTCCAAATCATGAATCAAACAAAATGAAATGCAGCTAACTTGCGGCCTCCCCAGCTTCAGTTTGAAGTGACTGTGTTGTTGTGTAGTTTGCTAGCTCCTCCGAACAGTGTCCGAACGAGATCATTAGCTTATTGTTATGTATCCACATAAATGTAAATAAAAACAGCTTAAACAAACGCAAATACAGCTACTTTGCTGTTATTCTGGGAACACTGTTTGACGTGACTGTGTTAGCCGTAGTTGGCTAGCTAGCAAGCAAGGGAGAAGAGCGTTACCATGAACATTTAGACCGTCCATAGATATAGAACAAAAAGACTTCACCACTGGGTCACGGCTCTGGCAACCTAACCTATAGAATGAACGACCAGCCGGCTTGGCTAGCAACCGTAGCTTTGTGTCAAGACTATATTTTTGTGTCAGGCCTATATTTTCATCGAGGTATGAAATAATAGCCTATAAATACATTTATCAAAATCAAGTGTTTCATTTCATTGGTAACCCGTTGTAGAAAAGCAATTGTTCACTCAAGGTTGTGCGAAACAACATTTTTAACACGGCTGCGCTGATCTACCGCACTCGGATCCGCCTCGTACATACGACCGCAGCACAGCCGTGCTAAAAAAGCACACCCTCTCATGTACAATTGCTTTAATCATTTGCCTTTGTTTTATCTTCGTAATTAGAGATACCTGCTATATCCTGAAAACTACTGTACCTGACCATTTTCATAAGAATCATGCTTTAAAGGGGAAACCTGTAGTTACTACATCCAATTTTGGACGTATAAATTAATGATAGATACGCATTGATTCTTGAAGAATATAGCTTCTAAATGCCTTTGAGCTTTGTTCAACTTTCATACCCCATCAGAACCCAAAATATAAGCTGGTTATACTCCAATGTTTGTAAACATTGTAAATGTATAGCCTGAAAATATGCTTAAAACTATAATGTTGAAATCTTGGATGATCAGTCTTTGCATCAATATCTCCATATATGATTTTAAGAGTCATTACATTTCTCCAGGCCCTTTAAAAAAAAAGTTTTTTAAAGGCAGGGAGTCTGCCTTGTTATTGTTTCAACTGTGGATTGCCCCTTTAATTGTTTTTTGTTTTTTAAACCTATGGGAGAAAAAATAAGGAATCCTCTGTCTTTTTATCATCACAGGTTAGGAAAGGCAGAGAATTCATTGAGGTGATGGATGTGGTGGAAAGGAGGAAAGGTGTAGAGGAAAGAGGGAAGAATAAATCCCTCATGCAAAATATTTCCTTGTGAGCCTTTTCTCTTCTAATGTTGTAGGACGGGCTCTCATTCCAACATATCTGGTTTCTAATCTGTTTACAAGACATCTGTTGACTTAAACTAACAAACAGTTATTTGATAGAGACACTCCATGTTGCAAACCGTTGGTTTATAAGGTTTCCATATGTTCATCATGGTGGCTTGGCCCTCTGATTATTTGTGAAAAACACAGCAGGACAGCTGGTGGTCTACAGATAGTGAGTATAAACTTTAACTGACAGCTGAACCATGTCTGTGTTTAAAGTACAGGCCTGGGCCTGTGTGGAGCTGGGGCGCTGGGGCTAAGCTGGGGCTGAGGTTCGGGCTGGGCCTGGGGCAATAATAGCCACCACGGTCCACCCTCTAGCAACTGTTCTCGGAGAAACAGCTGAAAGTGCAAGCTTTGTCTGTCTGTGTGTCTGTCTGTCTCCTGTTTCAGTGTCTCTCTCAGAGCTCTCTTAGTTTCTCACAAACGTCGCAATTTCTTACAAATCTATAATTTCGTAATTCTGTACATTTACGTTTCCTCTTCTTTCTTCCCTCTTACATTTTCTGTAGGAAGCGAGGGTGAAGGACGGCAGGAGAGGACACAAGGAATCGAGGATAGGCTACTGAGACTCAGCCTCGGTTTAAAGACCCTGATTTGTAACTGTCAGGCGGGATGTTGCGACACACATTAACATTTTTCCTGTTATCTACAATGAGGGGGTGGGAGGTTACTTGTGTGGAAACCTTCAGGCATGAATAAACAAATGTCGGACAACTGAGCGGTTTTCTTTGTTCAGACAGACTCTGAAAGGCTAGTGCAGTGAATAGATGAAACCAGTCTTATGCACAGAGATTAGATTGGTTTCTCTGGCTTCACCTGATTGATGACGTAGACGCCATAGTCCAGCTGTTGGCGCTGAAGGATGGGATGGAGGTAGTAGAGCCAGAACTTGAGGTGCTCGTCACGAAGGCGGAAGGGGATGATGAGAGCAACCTTTTGGAGGGCGACACAGTCATGTGGTTTGTAGCGACCTCCTTCCTGCAGGCCTGGGTTCTCCTTCCTCACTGTATCCAAGCTGACAGGCGTAGAGAACTCAACCCTGAGAGGCCCAACTGCAGGTCGGGAGAAACAGATATGTTGGGTCACAAACTCTCACACACCTCTTCCTGTTCCTCTACCACATTCACTTCCTTTTCACTTTCTGCCTTCACGTCTCCATCTCTCCCTGCTCCATCTCTCTCTCTTTGTTCAAAGTTTGCACCCTTTGACCTCATGTAAAAAAATTTAAAAATGAACACACACACATACACACACACGCACAGACGCACCCATAACCACAGGAAATGATGCTGACTTAACGGATATCTCATGCTTGTCTCTTTGCAACAGGCAGTTCAGGGGTTAAGAGGAAATATGTGTTATCTCGTCCCCCCCCCCAAAAAAAATATGGTCTATGCTGCTGAAAGTATTTTCCCCGAGCCATGATTGAGCTGAACACAGAACATTTAGTTATTTTCAGCAGCAGGGCGCAAACTTCACAATGCAGCTCGGCTTAACATGAAATAAATCAAGAGATCTTTCCTCGTATCGACTTTCAGTTAAAGGCAGGAAATGTAGGCCTAATATGAGATGCACAACTACATAATATATGTATAACTACATAATATATGTATAACTACATAATATATGTATAACTACATAATACAATGTTTGATGCAACTGTGCCAGTATACAAAACGTAAAGAACACCTGTTCTTTCCATGACAGACTGACCAGGTGAATCCAGGTGAAAGCTATGATCCCTTATTGATGTCACTTGTTAAATCCACTTCAATCAGTGTTGATGAAGGGGAGGAGACAGGCTAAAGAAGGATTTTTAAGCCTTGAGACAACTGAGACATGAATTGTGTATGTGCCATTCAGAGGGTGAATGGACAAGACAAAAAATGTAACTGCCTTTGGGGTGCCAGACTCACCGGCTTGCCTAGTAGGTGCCAGACTCACCGGTTTGTATCAAGAACTGCAACACTGCTGGGTTTTTCATGCTCAACAGCAGATAATTATATATATTTCAAGGATATGCAGCATGTTTATTTACTTGTTATTTTTGGCAAAACAGTTTGATTAAATATAAAAAGATTGAATGTATTTCCCTGGGAGGCCAAACTACCTGGATTTAGGTTTCATGTTGGATTAGGGGGGGAATAGTCAATATGTGCATGACAGAAGAATTTGAGAGAAAGAAAATCTGCATAGAAATAGCCTAATAAGGTGTTATAAAGACTCCTCTTACATGTTTATAACAGTTGCATGTATAATTCAGTATAATGTAATGTTTCTGCTGTGCATGTTTGATTAAATAACAGCCCTTGAATTAAAATGAATTGATGAAATCATAGGCTACTTACCAAGATGTGGAGACGGATCAGGACATCTTTCTAACTTTTTCCACGAAGTTGTAGTAGTAGTAGTAGTAGTAGTAGTAGTAGTGTTATTAGTTGTTGTAGTAGTTGTATTGGGTAAATGTATATCGTGAAGCTTCGGAGTTTGCAATGTTACAAAGCTGTTATTAAGGTCGTGATGTCCAATATCTTCCGGTGGAAGTGTCACGGTATCAGTTTCAATTCGCGTCTGTGTCTGTATATGTTGGTTTGGTGAGAACCCATTCGAGTAACCCATGAAATAAAATAAAGCCACTAAGAGATTAATAACACCTAAAACTACAACCAAGGTGCAGCCTTTCCTCCGCAGCCTAAAGTTGAGAGATGAGTCGAGCATAATGCGGTTGTCATATGCCGAACCGAAACACACAACAGTTTACGCAACCGACGGTATTAAAAAAAGCAATTTACAAATACTCTATTTATTTGTTGCAAAACTCAGTATAGTTGAAAGATTTTAAAAATAAAACAAGGTAAGATCATCTTTTCCTCTACTATGTGGTGGTGGCATGCTGGCCGTGACCATCAGTTTGACGTAGGCTCCCGAGAGTGAATTCACTCTGTACTACACTTTATGGCAGTAATATGACAGCTCGTGGACCTGTAGCTTCCTCAATAATAAAAGTCACGACGAGGAAATCCTAGTCTACTAGGGAACTACACTAGCAAACCATTTAGTAAAATGCCCAAAATATACTCATTACGAAGTCTTTATTAATTTGCAAGTCCCTAGGTTGAGATTTGTTTGAATTTGAATTCACTCTAAGAGAGGGACCAGATGCCTGTGATGTAGTCTATTTTTCCCCCCGGAAAACGTTTTAGCCTTAAGGCCAGGGCTAGGCTACTTGTTTCTCTGACGCTATAGGCCTGCATTTGAAAATAATTTGATTTAATACAAATTTAAAATCAATACCAGCATAATCGATGTATACACTCCTTTATTTCTTGTTCTAAGTATGTGTAATCCTTTATAATGTTTTATGAGAAGGGTTTATGTGTCACGCCCTGACCTTAGATATCTCTGTTTTCTTTATATTTTGGTTAGGTCAGGGTGTGACTAGGGTGGGTGCGCTAGTTTTGCATTGTCTAGGGGTTTTGTATGTTTAGAGTTGTAGGTTGTAGGTCTAGGGGGTTTTGTATTTCTATGTTGGCCTGATATGGTTCTCAATCAGAGACAGCTGTTTATCGTTGTCTCTGATTGGGGATCATATTTAGGTAGCCATTTCTTTTTTTGTGTTTCGTGGGATCTTGTCTATGTGTAGTTGCATGTCAGCACTCGTTTGTATAGCTTCACGTTTTGTTATTTTGTTTGTTCAGTGGTCATTCTTTAAATAAATAAGAATGAACGCACGCTGCGCCTTGGTCCGATCTTTATAACGAACGTGACATTATATATCACATCTAATTGTATTTGACACATGTGATGAACACAACAAGTGTAGAGCTTACCGTGAAATGTTTACTAACAAGCCCTTAACCAACAATGCAGTTCAAGAAATAGAGTTAATAAAATATTTACTAAATAAGTTAAACATCTAAATCAATCAAAAAGTAACACAATAAATGTACATAACAATAAGGAGGCTATAAACAGTAGGTACCAGACCGAGTCAATGTGCTGGGGTACAGGTTAGTGGAGGTAATTTTTTAAAGTGACTATGCATAGATAAACAGCGAGTAGCAGCAGTGTAAAAACAAAGGGTCAATGTAAAATAGTCCAGTTGGTCATTTGATTAGTTGTTCAGCAGTCTTATGGCTTGAGGGTAGAAGCTGTTAAGGAGCCTTTTGGTCCTAGACTTGGTGCTCTGGTACTGCTTGCTGTGCAGTAGCAGAGAGAACCGTCTATGACTTGAGAGACAGGAGTTTTTGACCATTTTTTGGGGCCTTCCTCTGACACCACCTAGTATATATGTCCTGGATATCACGAAGCTTGGCTGCAGTGATGTACTGGGCCGTACGCACTACCCTTACTGTCAGATTTTTTTTGAATTTTTTTTTATTTCACCTTTATCTAACCAGGTAAGCTAGATGAGAACAAGTTCTCATTTACAACTGCGACCTGGCCAAGAGAGAGCAAAGCAGTGCGACACAAACAACAACACAGAGTTACACATGGAATAAACAAGCGTACAGTTAATAACACAATAGAAAAAAATAACGTCTATATACAGTGTGTGCAAATGGCGTGAGTAGGTAAGGCAATAAAAACACCATAGTGGTGAAGTAATTACAATTTAGCAAATTAACATGGGAGTGATAGATGAGCAGATGGTGATGTGCAAGTAGAAATACTGGTTTGCAAAAGAGCAGAAAAGTAAATAAAAACAATATGGGGATGAGGTAGGTAGATTTGGTGGGCTATCTACAGATGGGCTATGTACAGCTGCAGCAATCGGTTAGCTGCTCAGATAGCTGATGTTTAAAGTTAGTGAGGGAAATATAGGTGTCCAGCTTCAGCGATTTTTGCAATTCGTTCCAGTCATTGGCAGCAGAGAACTGGAAGGAAAGGCAGCCAAAGGAGATGTTGGCTTTGGGGATGACCAGTGAGATATACATGCTGGAGCGCGTGCTACGGGTGGTTGTTGTCATCGTGACCAGTGAGCTGAGATAAGGCGGAGCTTTACCTAGCATAGACTTATAGATGACCTGGAGCCAGTGGGTCTGGCGACGAATATGTGGTGAGGGCCAGCTGACTAGAGCATACAGGTCGCAGTGGTGGGTGGTATAATGGGCTTTGGTGACAAAACAGATGGCACTGTGATAGACTGCATCCAGTTTGCTAAGTAGAGTATTGGAAGCAATTTTGTAAATGACATCGCCGAAGTCGAGGATCGGTAGGATAGTCAGTTTTACGAGGGTATGTTTGGCGGCGTGAGTGAAGGAGGCTTTGTTGCAATATAGGAAGCCGATACTAGATTTCATTTTGGATTAGAGATGTTTAGTCTGGAAGGAGAGTTTACAGTCTAGCCAGACACCTAGGTATTTGTAGTTGTCCACATATTCTAAGTCAGAACCATCCAGAGTAGTGATGCTAGTCGGGCGGGCGGGTGCGGGCAGCGAACGGCTGAAAAGCATGCATTTGGTTTTACTAGCGTTTAGAGGCCACGGAAGGAATGTTGTATGGCATGAAGCTCGTTTGGAGGTTAGTTAGCACGGTGTCCAAAGAAGGGCCAGATGTATACAGAATGGTGTCGTTTGTGTAGAGGTGGATCAGGGAATCACCCGCAGAAAGAACAACATCGTTTATATATACACAGAGAAAAGAGTTGGCCCGAGAATTGAACCCTGTGGTACCCCCATAGAGACTGCCAGAGGCCCGGACAACAAGCCCTCCGATTTGACACACGATTTGACACAAGGCAGTCACTTGAGAAACCAAGGCTGTTGAGTCTGCCGATAAGAATACAGTGATTGACAGAGTCGAAAGCCTTGGCCAGGTCGATGAAGATGGCTGCACAGTACTGTCTTTTATCGATGGAGGTTATGATATCGTTTAGTACCTTGAGTGTGACTGAGGTACACCCGTGACCAGCTTGAAAACCGGATTGCACAGCGGAGAAGCCAATCAGTTGCCATACCAGGTGGTGATGCTCTCGATGGTGCAGCTGTAGAACTTCTTGAGGATCTGGGGACCCATGCCAAAACTTTTCACTCTCCTGAGGGGGAAAAGGTTTTGTTGTGCCCTCTTCACAACTTTGTTGGTGTGTTTGGACCATAATAGTTTGTTGGTGATGTGGACACCAAGTAACTTGAAACTCTCGACCCGCTCCACTACAGCCCCGTCGATGTTAATGGGGGCCTGTTTGGCCCTCCTTTTCCTGTAGTCCACGATCAGCTCCTTTGTCTTGCTCACATTGAGAGAGAGGTTGTTGTCCTGGCACCACACTGCCAGGTCTCTGATCTCCTCCCTATAGGCTGTCTCATCATTGTCGGTGATCAGGCCTACCACTGTTGTGTCATCAGCAAACTTAAGGTGCTTGGCCACGAAGTCGTGGGTGAACAGGGAGTACAGGAGGGGCTAAGCACGCACCCCTGAGGGGACCCAATGTTGAGGATCAGCATGGCAGATGTGTTGTTGCTTACCCTTACCACCTGGGGGCGGCCTGTCAGGAAGTCCAGGATCCAGTTGCTGAGGGAGGTGTTTAGTCCCAGGGTCCTTAGCTTAGTGATGAGCTTTGGGGGCACTATGGTGTTGAACGCTGAGCTGTAGGCAATGAACAGCATTCTCACATACACTACCATTTAAAAGTTTGGGGTCACTTAGGAATCACCTTGTTTTTGAAAGAAAAGCACATTTCTTTTCCATTAAAATAACATAACATTTATCAGAAAAACAGTTTAGACATTGTTCATGTTGTAAATGACTATTGTAGCTGGAAACAGCAGATTTTTAATGGAATATCTACATAGGCATACAGAGGCCCATTATCAGCAACCCTCACTCCTATGTTCCAATGGAACGTTGTGCTAGCTAATCCAAGTTTATAATTTTAAAAGGCTAATTGATCATTAGAAAACCCTTTTGTAATTATGTTAGCACAGCTGAAAATTGTTGTTCTAATTAAAGAAGCAATAAAACTGGCATTCTTTAGGCTAGTTGAGTATCTGGAGCATCAGCATATGTGGATTCAATTACAGGCTCAAAATGGCCAGAAACAAATAACTTTCTTCTGAAACTCGTCAGTCTATTCTCATTCTGAGAAATGAAGGCCATTCCATGTGAGAAATTTCCAAGAAACTGAAGATATTATACAACGCTGTGTACTACTCCCCTCACGGATGGCGCAAACAGATGCCTCACAAGTCCTCAACTGGCAGCTTTATTAAATTGTACCCGCAAAACACCAGTCTCAACGACAACAGTGAAGAGGCTCTCCGGGATGCTGGCATTCTAGGCAGAGTTGCAAAGAAAAAGCCATATCTGACTGGCCAATAAAAATAAAAGATTAAGATGGGCAAAAGAATATAGACACTGGACTAGAGGTCGACCGATTAATCGGAATGGCCGGTTAATTAGGGACGATTTCAAGTTTTCATAACAATTGGAAATTGTTATTTTTGGACACCGATTTGGCCGATTTTTAAAATCTTTATTTAACTAGGCAAGTCAGTTAAGAACACATTCTTATTTTCAATGACAGCCTAGGAACGGTGGGTTAACTGCCTCGTTCAGGGGTAGAATGACCGATTTTTTACCTTGTCAGCTCGGGGGATTCAATCTTGCAACCTTACAGTTAACTAGTCCAATGCTCTAACCACCTGCCTCTCATTGCACTCCACGAGGAGACTGCCTGTTACGCGAATGCAGTAAGCCAAGGTAAGTTGCTAGCTAGCATTAAACTTATCTTATAAAAAACAATAAATCAATCAATCATAATCACTAATTAACTACACATGGTTGATGATACTACTAGTTTATTTAGCGTGTCCTGCGTTGCATTTAATCGATGCGGTGCGTATCGTTGCTCCAATGTGTACCTAACCATAAACATCAATGCCTTTCTTAAAATCAACACACAGAAGTATATATTTTTAAACCTGCATATTTAGCTCAAATAAATCCAGGTTAGCAGGCAATATTAACCAGGTGAAATTGTGTCACTTCTCTTTGTAACGCTCAATGAGTGAATAGGTGTGGAGTCAGGCGCAGAGAGTAAAGGATGCTGGAAAAACACGCTTTAATGTCCAGAAATAATCACAGGAACAAAAATAGTATACCAAACCAGGTATAACTACAGAACAAAAGTACCCTATCGTGAAAAATAAAAGGACAGCGAGAAACCCAAATGAAAACACTAACCACTCTAACACATACAGATGAACAAGCCCGCACAAACAGAAGCGGGCTGAACGAACTTAAATAACCCCACCCTAACAGCCAAACAAGGAACAGGTGAAACCAATTAGACAAAACCAAACGAACACAGAACAAAGGATCGGTGGCAGCTAGTAGACCGGCGACTACTACCGCCGAGCGCCACCCGAACAAGAAGGGGAGTCACCTTCGGTAATATTCGTGACACTCTTGCGTTCATTGTACGCAGAGTCAGTGTATATGCAACAGTTTGGGCCGCCTAATTTGGCAGAATGTTACATAATTATGACATAACATTGAAGGTTGTGCAATGTAACAGGAATATTTAGACTTATGGATGCCACCCGTTAGATAAAATACAGAACGGTTCCGTATTTCACTGAAAGAATAAACGTCTTGTTTTCGAGATGATAGTTTCCGGATTTGACCATATTAATGACCTAAGGCTCGTATTTCTGTGTGTTATCATGTTATAACTAAGTCTATGATTTGATAGAGCAGTCTGACTGAGCGATGGTAGGCAGCAGCAGGCTCGTAAGCATTCATTCAAACAGCACTTTTGTGCTTTTGCCAGCAGCTGTTTATGACTTCAAGCCTATCAACTCCCGAGATTAGGCTGGTGTAACCGATGTGAAATGGCTAGCTAGTTAGCGGGGTGCGCTCTAATAGCTTTCAAACGTCACTCGCTCTGAGACTTGGAGTGGTTGTTCCCCTTGCTCTGCAAGAGCCGTGGCTTTTGTGGAGCGATGGGTAACGCTGCCTCGAGGGTGGCTGTTGTCGTTGTGTTCCTGGTTCGAGCCCAGGTAGGAGCGAGGAGATGGACCGAAGCTATACTGTTACACTGGCAATACTAAAGTGCCTATAAGAACATCCAATAGTCAAAGGTTAATGAAATACAAATGGTATAGAGAGAAATAGTCCTATAATTCCTATAATAACTACAACCTAAAACTTCTTACCTGGGAATATTGAAGACTCATGTTAAAAAGAACCACCAGCTTTCATATGTTCTCATGTTCTGAGCAAGGAACGTAAATGTTAGCTTTCTTACATGCCACATATTGCACTTTTACTTTCTTCTCAACACTTTGTTTTTGCATTATTTCAACCAAATTGAACATGTTTCATTATTTATTTGAGGCTAAATTGATTTTATTGATGTATTATATTAAGTTAAAATAAGCGTTCATTCAGTATTGTTGTAATTGTCATTATTACAACAAAAACAAAAATTGGCAGATTAATCGGTATCGGCTTTTTTTTTTGGTCCTCCAATAATCGGTATCGGTATCGGCGTTGAAAAATCATAATCGGTCGACCTCTACACTGGACAGAGGAACTCTGCCTAGAATGCCAGCATCCCGGAGTCGCCTCTTCAATTTTGACATTGAGACTTGTGTTTTGCGGGTACTATTTAATGAAGCATCCAGTTGAGGACTTGTGAGGCATCTGTTTCTCAAACTAGACACTCTAATATACCTGTCCTCATACTCCGTTGTGCACTGGGGCCTCCCACTCGTCTTTCTATTCTGGTTAGCGCCAGTTTGCACTGTTTTGACATTTATACTACATGACCAAAAGTATGTGGACACCTGCTTGTTGAACATCTCATTCTGGGAATGCTTACCACTAGATGTTGAAACATTGCTGCAGGGACGTTCTTCCATTCAGCCAAAAGGGCATTAGTAAGGTTGGGCCCTGGTCTAAGTATTTTGTGTTTTTCTTCATGTATTGGGTCAGGCCAGGGTGTGGCATGGAGTTTTTCTATTGTGGTGTGTTTTGTCTGGGGGTTTTGGTGTGTATGTTAGTGGGATTGTAGCTTAGTAGGGTGTTCTAGGAAAGTCTATGGCTGTCTGGAGTGGTTCTCAATCAGAGGCAGGTGGTTATCGTTGTCTCTGATTGGGAACCATATTTAGGCAGCCATATTCTTTGGTTGTATTGTGGGTGATTGTCCTTAGTGTCTTGATGGCCTTATTCTGTGGTAGTTTGCACCAGTTTAGGCTGTTTCGGGTTTCATTACGTTTATTGTTTTGTTGAGTTTGTATTTTGATTCGTGTTACGTTGTTTTATTAAACATGGATCGAAATCTACACGCTGCAGTTTGGTCCGACTCTCCTTCACCAATAGAAAACCGTTACAACAATGTTTGTCTATGGAAATTGCATGGCTGTGTGCTCGATTTTATACACGTGTCGGCAATGGGTGTGGCTGAAATAGCTGTGTTTATAAACTGATGTAATGTAATGGGAATATTTAAGATGAAATCGATAAAGTTAATATTCAGTTAGGGTGAATTAACACAATGCTTAGCATATGTGCACTACCGTTCAAAAGTTTGGGGTCACTTAGAGATCCTGTCCTTGTTTTTGAAAGAAAAGCATTTTTTTGTCCATTAAAATAACATCAAATTGATCAGAAATAAAGTGCAGACATTGTTAATGTTGTAAATGACTATAGTAGCTGGAAACAGCAGATTTTTTATGGAATATCTACATAAGTGTACAGAGGCCCATTATCAGCAACCATCACTCCTGTGTTCCAATGGCATTTTGTGTTAGCTAATCCAAGTTTATCATTTTAAAAGGCTAATTGAAACTCCTCTCAGCCGCACATGAAGACGCTGGCACCCCAATGAAAATTCTGATCAGCACCACAACTTGGTCAAACAACCCCCGCACCTCCACTTGCTTTCTCATACAGTGTAAGGTAGCTTCGTCATTTCTCTTGCCCCTAAGAGATGACCGCACACAGTCAACTGCAGCCTGCATACCAGAGACAGTCTGAGTTTTCTTCTGGAATTAAATGCTTAGGTATTCAAGCTCTCCAAGAACAGCAGAAGGAAGTGTGAGGCCCAACACAGTCTTGCCTTTGCTGAAGTGCTCAAATAAGCCACTGGCAGTTGAAGCTGTCTTGGATGCAGTTTATTCCATCTCCTTTAGGCTGCTTGGTACCCGATATTACTGCCCTAGCACAGCTCTAATAGCAGTATTCTGCACAGCACCTTGTTGAACATAGGGGTTTCATGGTGGTCAGATGTGTATCTTCGGACGTGGCAATTGATTCAAACAGGCTCTTAAACTTTCCTGACTGGCCATAGAGGACACATAACTGATGGACTCAAGAAAGGGAATTCCGGATCAGTGTGGAGGCTGAGCAGCTAGCCTGTGTAATCAGATTTAGTGTGCTCCACAATGCACATAGGGGGCCAATGGCTGCTGCCTCCTCACAATTGCCTGTGCACTTTCCTGCCATGTTTGAGGCACCATCGTAACTCTGCCCACGCAAGCCAGACATGGGCCAATTGAGCCTCAACAACACAGTTGCCACTTTCGCAATGCCCTCGCCTGTTCTCTCCAACACCCTGTATAGCCCAATAAACTCCTCGTGAGGGACAAGGTCATGGTCAACATAACGCAGGCCGACACTCTCCTGTTCAGCACCAGAGACATCTTTAGTACCATAAACAATTACTGACAATTGTACAATCGGAAGAGACCTAATCTCAGCTGCAACGGCCTCGAATGACTGTATTGGTCATGATGTACAATGGCTTTTCTCCAGTTCCTAAATCCTGCACTAATGAAGGCAGCATCCGCTCTTTGGCCAAATTATGGTTGGCTATAAAACCCTTGGCTACAGTGAAAACAACACTCCTTTTATTGATGGATTATAATGTAGCCAGGAGAAATTGCGAAACCATTTCTCTTGAAACGTTAACAGTGTTGGCAAGAGTTTGCGGATCTATAAATTGTGGGTGTGGCTGATATGGTTTTGTGCCATCACTGAGGTAACTGGACAATGCTGTGCCACTGTCCCCTATACTGGTTTTTGTATGGTTTTTGTATAAATGCCGAAAATAAGGTCTGTGGTTAACACAAGCTTAGGAGATCTTTTTTTATTTTGTTGTATGAGATAATCTTCATAAGCTAAAGTTACTTTTTGTGAATTTGGAGGAATTTATGTAATTTTAAAAATCATATAAAGACTTCATAATTCATAGAAGGCTTTGAAAATAACAATGTGCTGTTTTCACATACTGTATGTAGACCCTGGTATGGTGCTGGAGATAATGAACATGAGGTTGAAAAGTGGCGGAATTGCCCTTTAATCATTAATGGGGAAAAAAACAAAACACAATATCAGCGTCTAGAGGGAACAGAGAACTTCACCCTATTCTGTGAATTCAGTGTGATGAAATATTCTTAATAGAAATGTAATCAATAGGTCCTGACACAATCAGTCCCTATTCTATATGACATGCAATAATATCCTACTTGTTCTACAGAATGCATTTCTAACTCAGCATTATGTAACATAAGACAAATTCAATTCCATCTTTCATCGAATCAGATGGGCTTATTCATCACAAAACCATTTGATGTTGCCAATTATTTTGTAAAGTTAGTGTGGGAGAGGTGGAAATATTATTGTTAACGATAACCTCCTGGAATTGACAACTTAGATGGAAAGTTACAGAGGATGGTAGTTGACTCTATAGCCACTCATATCAGTCATATCTTTAATCTGAACCTAGTGGAAAGTCTTTGTGTGAATAACTGCAACACCGCTCTCAACAGTTTCCTGTGTCTATCAAGAATGGTCCACCGTAAAGTACATTCAGCCAACTTGACACAACTTTTGGAAGCACTGGAGATAACATTGCCCAGCATCCCTGTGGAACGCTTTCAACACCTTGTAGAGTCCATCCCCTGACGGATTCAGGTTGTTCTAAGGGGCATAGTGGGCAAGGGGGGTGCAACTCAATATTAGGAACGTGTTTCTAATGTTTGGCATACACTGTGTTTATTTCCCTCCTATGAGAGTAGGTTTCATTGAATTCCAGCAATTCCATTTGTCTCTTTGCAGGGAAACCGGAATGGATATTTCGATCATGAGCATGGGAGGAAATGCTTGACTGGCTACCAATCCACATCGCTCCGGCCAAACGCCACAGCCATTAACGTTTCTTCTCCACGTTGAGACTGGATATGCTTCCTCCCTGACGACTTCTGGAATGCGAACACATTCAAACCGGTTCTGATTGGTCTCAGAAACCATTGGGTTTATCCAGAGCCGGCCTACACGAATCACAAATCAGGTCATTTTGACGTGAGCACAAAGGACTTCTAGGATAGCAGGTTCAGACTGATGTATGGAGAGATCGATAGAGCAGCGGAATTTTAAATGAAAGATGAGTCGTCAGACAAGGGAGCTGCTAGGGGGGTCTGACATCACCACACAAATGACATCATCATGACCAGATAATAAATGAATTGGAAATAAAGAAAGTGACCTCAGTTTATTCTATGGGAGTTTCCTATGGCTCACACATTACAAAAACACCACACTATAATACAAAGCGTATAGCCCAATAGACATTCAATAACAACAAAAAATACATCAAATTTAAGTTCACGAAATATGATACATCTCCAGGTCTGAGAACTTTTACATTCCATAGCCCTTGTTGGATGTAGAACAATAACACAGTATTGGTAAACTAAAAGTAATGCTGTCTTCAAATGCTCCTTGAAAAGGTGAAAGGTCAGAGATGATACTTCACAACACTTAAACTTGGGTATCAAAATCATCTCAGACTTTCCCACAACAAGGATGGTCATTTAAGGGGTTATTTCAGAGTTGAAGCCTTCCTGTGGTACATGTAAAGTGTAACTACAACAATTAACTGAAAAAAAGGTTCAGGATATCACCCAGGCCCTCCACAATTAGCTAGAAAACTCTACGGTGAATTCATAGGAATGTAAAACTACAGCACTTCAACGTGTATTTCATCATCTTCTGCAGAGTAAAGTCCATTTGTGTCTCAAATGGCACCCTCATCCTTATATAGGGCACTACATTTGACTAGGGTTTGACCAGGGTTGATAGGACTAATATAGTGCATTATATTATAGGGGATAGGGTGCTATTTGGGACACAGCCTGACTCCTGTCAGCTGTGAAAGTTCTCACACCTGCTGCTTCACAATAACCACTGAGAGACTGTTAAATAGGGCACTCTCGCTGTCTGTCCACTGACAACATGGCTGGAAAAGTAGTGATGCTGCTGTGTGTGATGCTCCTCGTTGCCTTTGCAGGTCAAGTACAACTGTTTTCTGTGTGATATCTTGGGGTTTAATAAAGTTTATTGAATTTAATTGAATACTCAAAGAAAGCATTGATTGAACAGTGGAGTAGTTCAGTAACTATGGGGAAAGCTTGATTCTGCCACCTGCTGGAGTCGAGGGACTATGAAACTATGTTGAAACTATTAAGGCTAAGTGGTCAGATGATATACCAGTTTTAATGTACAGTACATGAGATGATGGTTAAATGTGTACGATGTTACCTTAACCTCCATAGTCTGACATTGTAATAACTTTCTTGAGGTGATTTGAAAAAACATTGTAACATACTATTTGTTTTCTTCAGGCGCAGAAGAAGAGAACTCTGGACTTTACAGAAAGGTAAGGCTGATCTTGACATGTTTAATGAAAATGCTGCTTTGTAAACCAAACCCGGTGTGAATTCCTCTGGGGGTAAAATTCCCCCTAGGTACAGATTAAGGATCAGCTTCCCCTCCCCCAATCATAACCTTAACCATTAGCGGGGAAAACGCAAAACCCAAGATCAGCATCTAGGGACAATTTCAGCCTAGTCTGTGAATTCAGTGTCATGAAACACTCAGAAAGTGTCAGCAGATAGAAATGTAATCAATAGAGCCTGACACAATCGACCCCTATTCCACACGACATGCAATCATATCGTTCATACTTGTTCTACATAATGCATTTGTAACTCAGCATTGTGAAACATTACACTCTCCTGACTGCCCATGCTCTTGGTTTTAACAGTAATGTCATATTGTTTTGCAGCCATCTTGTGTTGATATGGTGGAGATTCTGGCTTGCCCTATGAACTTGGCTCCTGTGTGTGGCTCCGATGGCAACACCTACCCCAACGAGTGTGCACTCTGTGTCCAGAGACAGTGAGTACTGTGCCGACCTGGGTTAAAGTATTATTTGAAATCATTTCAGATACTTAAAACTGGGCTTGATTGAGCTTGCCTGGCACAATGGAACCAATAGACTAGTTCCAAAACGGCTAACCCTGCCCATCAGGCATTCCAGACAAGTTGAAACACACAAAAAGTATTGGAATGATGTCTCTGGTACACAGCTGCTCCTTTCTCACAGCCCTGTCCCACCATATCACTATAAAGCTGTGAGAGTCAGTTTACAGAAACAACACTCAACACCTCCAGTAAAACACTGAAGTACAAGGAACTGAGTTCAATCAAACCAGTATTTCAGGAAAATCCACATTCTGTAGGCTCCTACAATGTAATGTTGTGCCCACTAAAGTGCTTCTGGAACCATGTTTCCATCCACAGTTTATGTGAGTAAAGTCATACCTTATTTAAAAAAAAAACTAGACAGCTGTGATGGAAACAGGTAGTTTAGGTAACATTTTATAAATGCCAACAGATATGCCTAATTTGTTGGACATGGGTTCTTTTTGTGTCGGTATAATGAATTATGCGAGAACTGGTGGTGGAAACGCCATTAAGCACACATATTGATATAATAACCATAATATCAAAGTAAACTTGAAGTCACGCGATGATATGGTGTGTGGTCCTCCCACTACAACTCTGGAAAGCATGCCGATTATTAGGCTACATATTAAATAAATGATGATGAACATCACAGGGTGGTGAAAGTACAAGATGACCTTGATGCTCCTTTCCAATACATATCGAGGGTCTTATTTTGGTGACCTGATGATCAATGCTTGACTGCCGTTTGACAAATAAAAATATTCTCCTTATGTAGGCTAGCTGCGAGCTGTTGTCTAGAGCGCAGGTACCAAGACCAGAGTAGGTACATTTGCTATTTAACGCAATAGTTTTTGTGACATAATTATCGGTAGAGTTGAAAATGCAATGGAAACACATTGAACTTTAGATCTTTATTCGGTACATGAAAACTTAAGCGAAAATGTACATTTTGTGTGCGCTACGTCATCAAGCGCTGAATTTGATCTGAAAAGGGTCCGTTTGGTGGAAACACACCACTGGTAGGAAAATGTGCTTGTTTTCTTTTTGTGGACTTTAGAATATTTAGAATCTGTCTCCAATTGGATGGAAACCTAGATAATGACACACAGATACTACGGATGTAGGATCTTAATTTGAGCCAGTTTGCTACAGCAGGAGAAAAAAAATCCTGCAGCAAACAGGAAATGTGAATTATTATGTGGATTATAATGAATGGATGTTTTTGTATGGGTTAGCACATTTTTCGTTAGGGCAAATCAAGTCTGCAATTTCTAAATTGAAATGACAAACTTTAGAAGCCTTATTTAAAACTCAAATACTATACACGTTTGCATTTTCTGCTGTGCAAGAAAATTCTCAGCAACAAAAGAGTGATCAAATTAAGACTCCATGAGAGCAGGTTTCATTGAATTCCATTTGAATGTGTAATACAACCATATTGAACATAATTCATACCCAACGACATAATAAATAAATCATGGCATGAACATTCCTTTCTCTACAGGGAAACCAGAACGGACATCTTAGTCATGAAGGAGGAGAGCTGCTAGTGGGATCTGACATCACCAAACAAATGACATCATCATGACCAGATAATAAAGCAATTGGCAAATAAAGAAGAGGTCTCTGTCATTTTATTTTGAACAGTTGAACATTGTGTTGGAGTTTCCCATGGCTCACACAGTAGCCACACTATAATAGCCCAATATCTACAAAAGACTAAAGTAAAGTTCAGATTTACACACAGAATGTACACTAGTGTAGGGCAAAAATACAGTATTTGTAAACCTAAAGTTTGCTCCTTGAAAAGGTGAAAGGTCAGAGATGAAACGTCGCAACTTGGGTATCAAAATCATCTCAGACTTTCTCATTTGTAATTGGAACTTGGAGGGGGGTTATTTCAGAGTTGTGACCTTGTTTCTCCGAGTTACGGCGAAAGCAGTTGAAGGCAGCACTACACAATGCTCTGCCAATTGGGCCGCTCGAGGGACAAAAGTGCCAATTAGTAGGTGGATATCATGACACCTCCTCAAAGATTCATGCTTAGTCATGTTTGCATCATAACCGCTGCAGCCTCTGTAATAGGTTATTGGTTAATGCAACAAATAGATTGTGCGCTGCCCTCTTACCAAGCATCTCTCGTACTGTTCTGGGCAGTTTTCTTGACCTCATTCCAGATGGTTCCTGCCTTCTTCACAGAGCCAGATTTACAAACGGGCACGCAGGGCCCTGCTTGTCCGTCTCTTCCTCATTCATCCTTTGTCCATGTCTTCTTAATCTTCGGGTGGCATCCCCACGTCTACTGTAATCTTTGTGAACAGGTCATGCTTTTCAACTGCAACAACTTCGTACTCGAGAGAGTTGAGGCCATCGGTATCCATCGTATTTAACGTGTGAGCTATTCTCTTGAACCTGCAGGGTAAAATAATCAACTGTCATCAACATTTGGAGTATAGTTGGCGAACGGGTGATAGTTCAAAACCTGAGGGGGAATTTAGTGAACGCGGTTGTTCTAAAACTTTACCTCTGAGGATTGTCGTTGTTATTTTTGTCTCTCTCGTGACGGATCATCCGGCATTTTCCGACTACGCCGTCCGGACGAGAGATATACATTTTTCTGTTATTCACCCTATGGAAATCAGACCAGTGATATGAATTAGATTTTTTATTTAAATAAAAATGTATCACTTAATTTTTTTTTAAAAGCATCCTCTCCAGCACCCCGGCAATGTCAACATAATGTGACGATGGCAGGTGTCAATGTTTTGTAGTCGAAAAGATAAGTGATAAGGGAAAGATGTGTTTCTGATGGCGTCATCCGGAGATACTGATAACATCATCCAGTGTGCATCATGTGATTTTATGAGCAGGCAAACGTAAGTAAGATCAACAGTTACGATGTGCTACATGTCTATGAGGTTAAACGTTTTCTGACCTGTTGAAAATGTCGTCATCTTCACCACCCCAGCCCCAGTAGTTGTTGGGAAAGCCGTTGATTTTCATGATCTGCTCTTTACTCAACGATGAGACACCGCCAAAGTACTGATAATAGGGCAACCTATGGAGGAGACGAAGACAATCAAATATACAGATATACTGGAAATACTAGCAGCTGTGATGGCCGAGTGGTTGAGGCGTTGCACGTGACGGGCTCTCCCTTGGTGGTCCACTGTAGCTCAGTGAGTAGAGCACGGAGCTTGCAATGTCAAAATAGTGGGTTTGATTCTTGGGGCCAATAAAATGTATGCATGCATGACTAAGTCACTTTGGATAAAAGTGTTTGCTAAATGTCATATGTTATGATATATTATAGTTTCCTGTTCTGTCGTGCTGTGCCTCCGAAGGTAGGAATTGAAGTGTTGGGGATGTATTCAATCCGTAGCGCCAAAGTTCTGCGTTGGAGCCAGAGTTACATTAAAAGCAATGTTCCTGTGTTAGTGGAGACTGTATTCACGGTAACAGAGGCATATGTTGGTTCAAGTGGAAAATACCTTTACGGTTCAATTGTGCATTTAAATCTCTTAACGGTTCAGCGAAACAGATTGAATCGAGTCCTTTTCCCTTGGTAATACTGTAGGTATGAGGAAACATTAACAACCACTCTGGCATTTACCAAGGCCATAACAATGAGTCAGCATTTAAAAATGTAAAGTGATAGTTCACTCCAAAATAAAGGTTATTGGTTGAGGTCTACACCGTACTGTGGCACTGCGATAGGACTTGACACATACTTGAAGCCATACTTGTCCATGGAGACAGACAGGTGTCTGGGCTGGCTGAAGCATTTGTAGGTGTTGCGGTCATCCATGGGGATGATGTCCACGTCACTGAACACAAAACAGTCGTAGTCATACTCCTTCAGGGCCTCAGCATAGCCAATGTTCATCAGCTTGGCCCTGTTGAACGTGTTGTCTCCATCCTAATGAAGGTAAAAGGCATCCTCAAGATGAAGATTAAACATCTTACTGTAAACCAATCAAATGTATTTATAAAGCACTTTTTAATTCAGCAGATGTCACAAAGTGCTATACAGAAATCCAGCCTAAAACCCCAAACAGCAAGCAATGCAAATGTAGAAGCACGGCGGTGTCGTGTCTTTGGCTATGCCAGATTAAGTGATATGACATGCTATTCTATAAAATAATTTCTCCATAGTTAATATTACCTGATTGAGCTAATCATGTAAATGTAATTAACTAGAGAGTCGGGCACCACAAAATAATATTTATAGAGCTGTTATCTTCCGAATAAACTCTTAAAGACCTAGTAATATTTTACATCAATAGCAGTCAATATTAATCGTCATCTTAATTCAGTCTCATCTGAAAGTTGTAAATTCTTGGTTATCTGCACAAACCCTGGCTAACAAGTTGAACCAGCAATAGAAAATTGGGTTTAATTATTTATTTACTAAATACCTAACTAATCACACAGAATTACACATACACATAATTAAATCATAACTTGATTACAAATTACGTCATAAAGGAAAACGTCCCTAGCGGGCGGAACAGATATGACAGCTTGTTACACAAAAGAAAAGGGGATGGATTTGAGTGAAAGAGCGGGAAGACTGAGGAACAAAGGGAAGAAGCTGTGCTATCGTAAATACAGTATCTTATGCATTCTAAATTACTGCCCATTTGGAAAAGGAAAATGCAATAAATATTTACTCTGAGTTGCGCTTCGGTAGCTTGGTGGTAGATGGAAGGCCGTGTTGCCCAACCGAGTCCTTTGAAGAATGTCTCTGGTTGTCAATTGTATACGTTGTAGTAACGTTGTTGTTTGATAGACGGGATACTCTGTCTGTTCCTTCCTAACCCTCGTTTGCATCTGCTGTTGCTAACTCAACGGCTAGGAGGTATCACTTCTGTAGTGAATAAGAGTTCAAAGTTCATACCATTCGCAACCAAAGCTCACGCTGATGTTGGCTTCGTTCTGTAGTTATTATCTGAACCATTCTGACATAGGACCGTCATCCTCACGTCCTCGGAACAGGAGGTTATATTGTCGTCAAGGGCTTATATAGGAAGGGAGAGGAGGGCGTGTTTGAAAAGTGTTCTAGCCCATGTCCCTTCACAGAGGCGGGCCACTGATTGAGCAGAGCCCTATCTTATGAAAACCCAAATCTCACATTTTAGAAGCTAAAATCACATTTCATCCCATCACGAATAATTTCATATTCAAACATTTAAATTGAACAACAATTCCATGTGAATCCGATAACTCTGATGTGTAGACTTTCCACTGTAGAGTTTATGTCATCTTATCATTGATGAGAATGTCTCAGATGACAACCGAACTGACATCATATTCATTAAGTACCACCGCATATGTTCCATTGGTCGGATTACCAGAATATAGTTCATTTCCCCCCACCTTCTGATGTTCCCAGAATCTCTATGTTAACCAAGGGTTTTGCAAATGTAACGTCAGTAGGGTAGAGAGAGGAAAAACCTACCCCCCAGGCCAACGTCATGACAGTGGCTAGAAAAAACTCCCTAAAAAAGCAGAAACCTAGAGCGGAATCAGGCTCTACGTCATTTAAGGGCCAGTTTTCTGGAAACACATTAGGCCTAATTCTGGTTTTAATAGCATGTTGAATGGAGAATCTCCATTGTAATCACTACATAGTCCAGGATTAGGCTTAATTTGTTTCCCGGAAACAGGCCCTAAGTGTTTCATTCAAGTGCCTCTCAGGGTTGAGTTCTCTACGCCTGTCAGCTTGGATACAGTGAGCAAGGAGAACCCAGGCCTGCAGGAAGGAGGTCGCTAAGAGGAGGAGAGCCCTAAGTGTTAAATTTAAGTTTTACATTTCCAAATGTGTGTTGTACTGTACCTGATTAATAACATAGACGCCATAGTCCAGCTGTTGGCGCTGAAGGATGGGATGGAGGTAGTAGAGCCAGAACTTGAGGTGCTCGTCACGAAGGCGGAAGGGGATGATGAGAGCAACTTTTTGGAGGGCGACACAGTCGTGTGGTTTGTAGCGACCTCCTTCCTGCAGGCCTGGGTTCTCCTTGCTCACTGTATCCAAGCTGACAGGCGTAGAGAACTCAACCCTGAGAGGCCCAACTGCAGATCAGGAGAAAAGCTACATTAAATCAACTTAAAATCTGTTCATGTGGCGACTTGATGCCTTTAGAAATGGTATCAGTACTTATTGGTATTGATAGAGGATTTAATTTATTGTTTTCTATGTTACCATGTACCTAGAAGTGGAGAGGGATCTGGGCATTTCTTTAATTCTTGGGTTTTGGTCTCTGTAGTTTCTGAAAAATCAAATATTAAATTGTTTCAGGTGTTGGACAAAAGAAAATGTGAATAAAATGATGCCTTGGATTTCTTCAAATTTGATTGTTACAAAACGGGATTCAAATGGATTTACACAAAATACTCTGTAATGTCAAAGTGGAAGACATATTTTATATTTTTTTAAATAACTAAAATATAGTTGTTGCATCAGTATTCAGACCCTTTGTTTAGCCAAGCCTAAATTAGTTCAGGAGTAAAATGTGGCTTAACAAATCACATAATAAGTTACACTGACAATTTCTGTCGGTGTCCATTTTGAAAGTGCTGAACGAAAGGCCTACCTTGCCGCAGCTCGTTTGCTTGCACTTGCTTATACTTGGAGCTAAGTGTTAATGAGAAATTAACAAACATAAGGAATTTACTGAACATAAATGTAATAATGTTTGTGTATGGTTCATGATTATTGGAGAATGCAGTTCTTATCGACTTACACAAGTCCACAAGGAGTCAATATAAACTTTCTTCATTCAAGCAAGTCAGCCACATCAGGTGTAGCAGTGGTAAGGTTTCACTCCATGTTGCTGAAGGGAAAGCTCTGCTGTTGGGACAGCTTTATGTAGGCCCTAACAGTTTATGGGCACTGTTTGTCACCGTTATAGTGCAATTAATGTATTGTTTAGTGTTGTGTTGTGTAGTGGCTTTGCTGGCGTGCATAAAAAAACAATTGGTTGAGTTTGCCCCACCAAGATTTCCATGCTAAAATGGCCACTGCGTATTTGTACATTTTGAAGTGATAAAGTGTTGATTCTTTGAAGTGAAGTGTTTAAACTTGTTTTAATTGTTACACCATTATTCAAAATGAACAAGTGTCTAATGAACTAATGTTGATTAGTCACATATTACAGTCCTGCAATAAAGAGGGGAAGGGGTTCTGTCTGTAATGTGTCTGTGATGTGTCTGTGTTGTTTTCTCAAATGAACATTTCCTTCGTGTCTAGCTGTAAAATCTCCAGTCTGTTTTATTTGATTGTCACTCTGTCTCAGTATATCAGCGATCTGAATCCATTTGGCAGCTTATCACACGGCATGCATCACCAATGCAGCCACAGGATTACAGTATGATGGCACGGCTTTCCTTATGGTCAGCTGTACATCTGAAGCAGAGAATAGCAACAGGGCATTCGGAAAGCATTCAGACCCGTTGACTTTCTCCACATTTTGTTACGTTACCGCCTTATTCTGAAATAGATTGTCGTTTTTTCCCCCTTATCAGTCTACACACATTACCCCATAATGACAAAGCAAAAACAGGTTTTTAGAAATCTTTGCAAAATGTATTAAAAAATAAATAAATGGAAATATCACATTTACATAAGTATTCAGACCCTTTACTCAGTACTTTGTTGAAGCACCTTTGGCAGCGATTACAGCCTCGAGTCTTCTTGGGTATGACGCTACAAGCTTGGCACACCTGTATTTGGGGAGTTTCTCCCATTCTTCTCTGCAGATCCTCTCAAGCTCTGTCAGGTTGGATGCGGAGCTTCGCTGCAAAGTTATTTTCAGGTCTCTCCAGAGATGTTCGATCCGGTTCAGGTCCGGGCTCTGGCTGGACCACTCAAGGACATTCAGAGACTTTTCCTGTGGCCACTCCTGCATTGTCTTGGCTGTTTGATTAGGGTCATTGTGCTGTTGGAAAGTGAACCTTCGCCCCAATATGAGGTCATGAGCACTCTGGAGAAGGTTTTCATCAAGGATCTCTCTGTACTTTGTTCTGTTTATATTTCCCTCGATCCTGACTAGTTTCCCAGTCCCTGCCTCTGAAAAACATCCCCACAACAGGATGCTGCCACCACCAAAGTTCAGTGTAGGGATAGTGCCAGGTTTCCTCCAGATGTGGCTCTTGGCATTCAGGCCAAAAAGTTCAATCTTGGTTTCATCAGACTAGAGAATTTTGTTTCTCAAGGTCTGAGAGTCCTTTAGGTACCTTTTGGCAAACTCCAAGCGTGCTGTCATGTGCCTTTTTTACTGAGGAGTGGCTTCCGTCTGGCCACTCTACCATAAAGGCTTGAATGGTGGAGTGCTGCAGAGATGGTTGTCCTTCTGGAAGGTTCTCTCATCTTCACAGAGGAACTCTGGAGCTCTGTCAGAGTAACCATTGGAATCTTGGTCACCTCCCTGACCAAGATCCTTCTCTCCCGATTGCTCAGTTTGGCCAGGCGGACAGCTCTAGGAAGAGTCTTGGTGGTTCCAAACTTCTTCCATTTAAGTTTGATGGAGGCCACTGGGGACCTTCAATGATGCAGACATTTTTTGGTACCCGTCACCAGATTTGTGGCTCGACACAATCCTGTCTCGGAGCTCTATGGACAATTCCTTCGACCTCATTGGTTGGTCTTTTCTCTGACATGCACTGTCAACTGTGGGATCTTATGTAAGACAGGTGTGTGCCTTTCCAAATCAGGTCCAATCAATTGATATGTTGATTCTCATAGCAAAGCGTCTGAATACTTATGTAAATAAGGTATTTCTGTTTTTAGTTTTTATACATTTGCAAAAATGTCAAACTGTTTTCGCTTTGTCATTGTGGGGTATTGTGTGTAGATTGATGAGGAAAAATATGTATTTAATCAATTTTAGAATTAGGCTGTAACGTAACAAAATGTGGAAAAAGGGAAGGGGTATGAATACTTTCCGAATGCACTGTACATCTTGTTCTTGCCCTCTGAAGGGACACCATTTAAGAAATATAACGCTATACGAAAGCTAATAATCAAATCATTTCGTCAACCACAGCCTTTTAGCTTACTATGCCATACATGTGCCATTAAATGACATAATTAAAAAAATCTCTAGCTTATTGTCAAATGTCTTTGGTCTTCAGAGACCTTACTTTTTAAACATTATCATAGTAGTGTCCGAATATCCATATATTTGCATATATTTAGAAGTTATATAGCACAGAACTTACCATTTTCTTTCGTTAGATTCTCTTTCCCTAAGTCTAACTCCAAGCGGACACCTCTATAATCGACTCCTGATTTTATTAATCCATCTTCACTTTGGGAATCCTTCAAACTGGACAGCAAAGCATTCCTACTCGATTCAGTAACATTTGAGTATCTCAACTGATACCAGAAATATACTGAGAAAGATAAGAGACATAAAAGCACAAGGCTGCAGAATATTTTTTTCAGCATCTCACCGCTGTGTTCCGTGAATCACAGGCTACAACACAAAAGTTTACTGGTAACGAGCTTCCCCACAACAGACATTGGTGCGCTCAACCTGCCTGGCCAGTTTTTCTGCCAAAATCTGACGTCGGATTACGAAACAACGATTGACCAACCTTATGTCTCTTGTGAGGCACTTTAAAGTCACATAAAAACCAACCTGTTGACAAGCCTCTGAACAAACCTGACAGTATCGGTATCTTGCCTTCTTAGTTTCTAGCAGCACCAGCCACCACTGGACTATGGTAGAGTGAAAATGAATTATTTTCCTGTATTTGATTTACTGTGCATATGGATTGATATAGAATAAACATGACTATGTGCCGGAAGACACAGACAGATGCATTCCCTTTTGGGGAAGGGAACATGAGTTAACCAAGCATGTTTAAGTAACATATTTATTTAAGTAAATGCCTTCAGAAAGTATTCACACCACTTGAATTCTTCCACATTTCTTTTGTGTTACAGCCTGAATTTAAAATGGATTCAATAGAGATTTTGTGTCAGTGGCCTACAAACAATACCCCATAATGTCAAAGTGAAATTAGGTTTTTAGACATTTTTACAAATTATAAAAAATAAAAAGCTTAAATGTCAATTAGTATTCAAACCCTTTATTAGAGCAAGCCGAAATATGTTCAGGAGTAAAACTGTGCTTAACAAGTCACATAATACATTGCATGGTCTCACTGTGTGCAACAATAGTGTTTAACATGATTTTTAAATGACTTACATTATCTTTAACCCCACACACAATTATCTATAAAGTCCCTCTGTCGAGCAGTGTATGACAAACACAGATTCAAACACAACGACGAGGGAGGTTTTCCAATGCTTCACAAAGAAAGGTAAAAAATAAATATATATATATATATAGTTCCAGTCAAAAGCTGGGACACACCTACTCATTCAAGGGTTTTTCTTTATTTTTACTATTTTCTACATTATTGAATTGAATTGAAGACATCAAAACTATGAAATAACACATATGGAATCATGTAGTAACCCCAAAAATTGTGAAACTCATCAAAATATATTTTATATTCTTCAAAGTAGCCACTTTGCCTTGATGACAACTTTTTACACTCTTGGCATTCGCTTCACCTGAAATGCTTTTCTGACAGTCTTGATGGAGTTCCCACATTTGCTGAGCACTTGTTGGCTGCTTTTCCTTCACTCTGCGGTCCAACTCATCCCAAACCATCTCTTTTTTTGTGTGTGTGTGAATTTTACCCCTTTTTCTCCCCAATTTCGTGGTATCCAATTGTTGTAGTAGCTACAAGCTACTCTTGTCTCATCGCTACAACTCCCGTACGGGCTCGGGAGAGACGAAGGTTGAAAGTCATGCGTCCTCCGATACACAACCCAACCAAGCCCCACTGCTTCTTAACACAGCGCGCATCCAACCCGGAAGCCAGCCTTTCAATGTGTCGGAGGAAACACCGTGCACCTGGCAACCCGGCCCGCCACAGGAGTCACTGGTGAGCGATGAGACAAGGACATCCCTACCGACCAAGCCCTCCCTAACCCGGAAGACGCTAGGCCAATTGTGCGTCGCCCCACGGACCGGCCAGTTACGACAGAGCCTGGGCGCAAACCCAGGGACTCTGATGGCACAGCTGGCGCTGCAGTACAGCGCCCTTAATCACTGCGCCACCCGGAAGCCTCATCCCAAACCATCTCAATTGGGTTGACGTCGAGTGATTGTGGAGGTCAGGTCATTTGATGCAGCACTACATCCCTATCCTTCTTGGTCAAATAGCCCTTACACAGCCTGGAGGTGTGTTGGGTCATTGTCCTGTTGAAAAACAAATGATAGACCCACTAAGCACAAACCAGATGGGATGGCATATCACTGCAGAATTATGTGCTAGCCATGCTGGTTAAGTATGCCTTTAATTCCAAATAAATCACTGACAGTGTCACCAGCAAAGCACCATCACACCTCGTCCTCCATGCTTCACGGTGGGAACCACACACGCGGAGATAATCCATTCTCCTACTCTGCGTCTCACAAAGACATGGCGGTTGGAACCAAAAATCTCAAATTTGGACTCATCAGACCAAAGGACAGATTTCCACCAGTCGTGTTTCTTGGCCCAATCAAGTCTCTTCTTATGGTGGTTTCTTTGCAGCAATTTGACCATGAAGGCCTGATTAACGCAGTCTCATCTGAACAGTTGGAACAGTTGATGTTAACAATTGATGTCTGTTACTCTGTGAAGCATTTATTTGAGCTGCAATTAATGCTAATGAGCGTATCCTCTGCAGCAGATTTAACTATTCAACTTACTTTCCTGTGGTGGTCCTCATGAGAGACAGCGCTTGATGTTTTTTTGCAACTGCACTTGAAGAAACTTTAAAAGATCTTGACATTTTCCGCATTAACTGACCTTCATGTTTTAATGTAATGATGGACTGTCGTTTCTTTTTGCTTATTTGATCTGGTCTTGGTATTTTACCTAATAGGGCTATATTCTGTATAACACCCCTACCTTGTCACAACACAACTGATTGTTCAAACATAAACCTTTGACAAGGCATACCTGTTACTTAACCCACTGTTCCTAGGCCGTCATTGAAAATAAGAATTTGTTCTTAACTGACTTGCCTAGTTAAATAAAGGTAAAATAAGTCAATAAAATGAAGCTGGTTGAGAGAATGCCAAGAGTGTGCAAAGCTGTCATCAAAGTAAAGGGTGGCTACTTTGCCAAATCTAAAATATATTGTGATTTGTTTAACACTTTTTTGGTTACTACATGAGTCCATATGTGTTATTTCATAGTTTTGACGTCTTCACTATTATTCGACAATGTAGAACATAGTAAAAATAAAGGAAACCCATTGAATGAGTAGGTGTGTCCAAACTTTTGACTTGTACTGTATATTTTCCAAAAGCAGACATTGATTATCTCTTTGAGCAGGGTGAAGTTATGAATTACTCTTTGGATGGTGTATTAATACGCCCAGTCACTACAAAGATACAGGCGTCCTTCCTAACTCAGTTGCCTGAGAGACTCCTCTGGTGACTTTGAAACAGTTACAACGTTGAATGGCTGTGATAGGAGAAAACTGACGATGGATCAACAACATTGGACTTATTCCACAACGCTAACCTAAATGATGTAGTTTTTCGAATGCACTCAACCGCCAAGCACTGCTTCCTCAAAATAAAAAATAAAACATCTTACTGTTCCGCAAAGCACTGTTGAAAAATATCCCATACAATAATTCCTTTTACAGTGAGGACGAGTGACGAGCTTCGTAATGATAAACTCACAGGAAAATAAACTATCCTTTGGAGGGAGAAAACCTCAAGGGAATCGATCCCATTGGTTATCTGTTACTGCGCTCTCTGTTGACAGTGCCATTGCACGATAACATGTCAGTCAATAAGGGAGCACAAGGTGCCACTTGTATAGTTTGGCATTTGGGGTCAAAGGTACGTCACATGACTGCAACTAGGAAACGGGGCTTTGAGAGCTATCAGTAGATATTTCTTAAACGCGATAACAGAAAGTACTATCTTTTATGTTACTCCCTTGCTCGTTGAAAGTGGTCCCGACACGATAAGAAGCAACATGTGAGTGCAATTCAAATTTTGGCTAACCACTGTGTCAGTTATAAAGGGATGCTTGATAACTGTAAATCTGTACATCTTACTGACTCGTTCATGGAAGAAATGTATTATTCAGTCTGAAAGTCAACTTTCCTTTTTTAATTGTTTATTTATTTGTTGTCTTGAAGGGGCTCTCCTAACCAGACCTGTGACAGTGGTGTACCCATGGACCACTTCTTACACTATTCTCTCCTTCCGTCGGTAAGGGGTCTCTGTGTCCCCCATACAGTACGTTAACATCCAGGTAACACTGTACTTGACACCTAGCGTCATAACACGTTATGATACAGTCATAACCATTTCACAATATGTCATGACAGCTGACATAACACTGTCATGACCCATATATTTCCCCCTGTTGTGACATATATTGCGTTATTTTGTGGCTGATTGTGACACCTACATAAGAGCGTCAAAACCCACGTTTATTCAAATGTGTTTTTTCCCTGCAAAGAAGTTTCCTTTCGTTTGAAAGTTTGCTTCTTATTCTTTGTTGTGGTATTGAATTCCTTTAAAGTTGTGTTTTCACACTTCACAACACTGTTAAGAAGCATTATGACCATCCTGTGTCACTTTACTTGGACTAAGAAAATAGACTTTATGACACTGTCAAGAAGCATTATGACCAGTATGATCAGAATCATGTAAGCCAGATAGGTACATGCCCTTATGTCAGTCATCAGTCAAAAAGAGGGTGTCTTGTCCTGCTCCTGAAATCTGCTCCTGCATTCATCCCAGTCAACAGAGCATTGGGGTAGGTGCATGTCTGACATCAATGTGTGCACAATTACAATGATAATTCAATATGGTCCATTTCAGAAAATGTTATATTACATAGAAATACTGTTTGACAAGTAGGCTATGGTGTAATGGAATGTTTTGCCTTGTGTGGTAGGTTTTGTCGGTTTTAACACTCTTATGTAGGTGTGATAACCAGCCATAAAATAAAACAATATATGTCACATCAGGTCTACATATATGTGTCATGAAAGTGTTATGACCATATTATGACAGGTTATGAACATTATATCAGCTGTAATGACATATTATGACATGGTTATGACTGTATCATAATGTGTCATGTAAAGTGTTACCAACATCCACTGGTGCCAGTAACACAACATTCTTAGAAAAAAGGGTTTGGCTGTCCCCATAGGAGAACCCTTTTTGGTTCCACGTAGAACCCTTTTGGGTCCCATGTAGAATTCTCTGTGGAAAGGGGCCTACATGGAACCCTTAAAGGGGTCATCCTGGAATCAAAAAGTGTTATTCAAAGGGTTCTCCTATGGGGACAGCTGAATAACCCTTTTAGGTTGTAGATAGCTCATTTAGGTTCTAGATAGTGTAGTACATCAACATACAGTAAGATATAGTATGTTTGACTGTGTTTTTGCTATAGACATGCTTAAGTAATAAGACAATGCTATTTTTCTGAAAAATTCTAATTTATTCAACAGTGCCTTCAGAAAGTATTCACACCTCTTGACTTTTTCCATATGTTGCTGTGTTACAGCCTGAATTTAAAATGGATTATATTGAGATTTTGTATCACTGGCCTACTGTACACACAATACCCCATAATGTCAAAGTGGAATGATGTTTGTATCATTTTTTACAAATTCATTACAAATGAAAGTGTTCAACCCCTTTGTTATGGCAAGCCTAAATAAGTTTAGGGGTAACAATGTGCTTAACAAGTCACATAATAATTTGGATTGGCTCTGTGTGCAATAATAGTGTTTAACGTGATTTTTGAATGACTACCTCATCTCTGTACCCCAAACATACAATTATCTGTAAGGTCCTTCAATCGAGCAGTGAATTTCAAACACAGATTATTTTTTCCAATGCCTTACAAAGAAGGGCACCTATTGGTAGACAAAAATGCAGACATTGAATATCTTTTGAGCATGGGGAAGTTATTAATTACACTTTGGATGGTGTATCAATAAACCCAGTCACTACAAAGATACAGGTGTCCTTCTTAACTCAGTTGTCGGAAAGGAAGGAAACCGCTCAGGGATTTCACCATGAGGCCAATGGTGACTTTAAAATAGTCACAGAGTTTAATGGCTGTGATAGGAGAAAATAGAGGATGGATAAACATTGTACTTAGTCCACGATACTAACCTAAATGACAGAGAGAGAAGAAGAAAGCCTGTACATAACAAAAACACACAAAGACCACAAAGCAAATATAAGTTAGATTTAAATTATATATTTCCTGGTTTTCCCAGAAATTTGGCTTTATGATTCCGGGAATCCTTAAACCAGGATTTCGGGAAAACCAGGGAATTTATTGAAAGTTCCCGGAATTTTGCAACCCTAGACTTTGCTCTCTTTTGTGTATTCTACATAGTTCGTCATCGTCATATTTTATTTATACAGAAGGTGGCAGCATTTCACTGGATTTGAATGACAAAGATTGTGTGGCAAGTACACGTCCTATCCTCTTTGGCTGTCTATTTCAGGTTACAGCACTTGGATCAGGATGATTTTCACAGACCACTACCACAAAAACCCTGTCATGTTGTGTTTCTGCCATCTTCTCCTGGAGAGACAACAGAGGACCACAGAGGCAGAATCGTACTCCACGTTCAACAACACACCTTCGCCAGGTCAGTTAACATCAAGATGTCATGAACACAGCTGCAGATCAAAAGAATGGGATTTTTGAAAGATAATTTAGTGTAGGTTGAAGTGTCTCATCATGTGAGTGTGTATTAGACTAAATAGTCCTTGAGAGATCAGAAGGTTTTGAGAGCACAAATCATACTTAACATCCAGTGGTGTAAAGTACCTAAGTAAAAATACTTTAAAGTACTACTTAAGTAGTTTTTTGGGGTGTGTGTACTTTACTATTTATATTTGAGCAATTATATTTACTTTTGATACTTAAGTATATTTAAAACCAAATCATTTTAGACTTTTACTGGGTGACTTTCACTTTTACTCAAGTAATTTTCTACTACGGTATCTTTACTTTTACTCAAGTATTACAATTATGTACTTTTCCCACCACTACAAACCTCAGTAGCCCATCACAGACTGTTGATCAAAACAGACAAATGAGCACATCCTGGACGCCTCACAACTCATACAAGTGACATTTTAGACCTGAAATATGAATGCTAGGACACGTAATAATTATTTGTAGATCATGTCAGTCTCTCACTAAAACCACTGGGTTGTAGATTCAGCCTGTGGAAGTTCTCTCTAATACCACTGTGTTGTAGATTCAGCCTGTGGAAGTTCTCTCTATTACCACTGTGTTGTAGATTCAGCCTGTGGAAGTTCTCTCTAATACCACTGTGTTGCAGATTCAGCCTGTGGAAGTTCTCTCTATTACCACTGTGTTGTAGATTCAGCCTGTGGAAGTTCTCTCTAATACCACTGTGTTGCAGATTCAGCTTGTGGAAGTTCTCTCTAATACCACTGTGTTGCAGATTCAGCCTGTGGAAGTTCTCTCTAATACCACTGTGTTGTAGATTCAGCCTGTGGAAGTCGGGCCAGGCGGTGATGGATGCTCCTCTACACCCTGATGAAGAACCCACGACTGATCTTCCTGAGGAAGAACAGGACCTCCTCCAGTCCCACTCACCAGGACACAGTTGTCCAAACCTGGCTGCTGGCCTCTCAGACCGAACAGATGGGACAGGCACCAGAGACGACAGCCACAGCCGTTACATCAGATCAGACGACGGCCAATGGGCAGGCATTAACTGACTGATTCTGCTCATGGCTTATACATGCGCAGCCTGAAATAGTGTAATACAATAATGTGACATAACATTTAGTAGGCCTACACACATTTCGAGGACACCTTTTTGGCTCATGGGTGCTACATTTGATACTACAGGCCAAGCTCTTACAATGCATTGTTTTGTATGTGATGAATCATGGGAAATGGGGATAACAACTGAAATGTGTCTTCTGCATTTAACCCAACCCCTCTGAATCAGAGAGGTGCCGGGGGCTGGCTTAATTGACATCTACATCTTTGGCACCCAGGGAACAGTGGGTTAACTGCCTTGCTTAGGGGCAGAACAACAGATTCTTACCTTGTCAGCTCGGGGATTCTATCCAGCAAACTTTCGGTTACTGGGCCAATGTTCTAACCATTAGGCTAATATGATTAATGCATTATAAATTCGGAAATACCTACATAATTACTCCTACTGGGGAAAATGATAGGACAAATTGGACATAGTTATGCTTTTTACCTCATAACGGTCCATTTGTTTTTACTAGGCCACGTAGCCACAGGAAGTAGAGGTGCTGAGGGTGTTGCAGCACTCTCTGAAAAATCTGAATAAAAAAATATACAGTACCAGTCAAAAGTTTGGACACACCTACTCATTCAAGGGTTTTTCGTAATGTTTTACTATTTTCTACATTGTAGAATAATAGTGAAGACATCAAAACTATGAAATAACACATGGAATCATGTAGTAATCAAAAAAGTCTTAATTAAACAAATCAAAATATATTTATATTTGAGATTCTTCAAAATAGCCACCCTTTGCCTTGATGACAGCTTTGCACACTCTTGGCATTCGCTCAACCAGCTTCATGAGGTAGTCACCTGGAATGCGTTACAATTAACAGGTGTGCTGTGTTAAAAGTTCATTTGTGGAATTTAATTCCTTAATGCGTTTGAGCCAATCAGTTGTGTTGTGGCAAGGTAGGGTTGGTACACAGAAGATAGCCCTATTTGGTAAAAGTCCAAATCCATATTATGGCAAGAACAGCTCAAATATGCAAAGAGAAATGACAGTTCATCATTACTTCAGGACATGACGGTCAGTCAATGTGGAACATTTCAAGAACAAGTTTCATCAAGTGCAGTCGCAAAAACCATCAAGCGCTATGATGAAACTGGCTCTCATGAGGACCTCTACAGAAATGGAAGGCCCAGAATTACTTCTGCTGCAGATGATAAGGTAATTGGAGTTACTAGCCTCAGAAATTGCAGCCCAAATAAATGCTTGACAGAGATCAAGTAACATACACATCTCAACATCAAATGTTCAGAGGAGACAGCCTGAATCCGGCCTTCATGGTCAAATTGCTGCAAAGAAACCACTTCTAAAGGACATCAATAATAAGAAGAGACTTGATTGGGCCAGAAACACAAGCAATAGATATTAGACCGATGGAAATCTGTCCTTTGGTCTGATGAGTCCAGATTTGAGATTTTTGGTTCCAAAAGCTGTGTCTTTGTGAGATGCAGAGTAGGTGAACGGATGATCGATGCATGTGTGGTTTCCACTGTGAAGCATGGAGGAGGAGGTGTGATGGTGCTTTGCTGGTGACACTGTCTGTGATTTATTTAGAATTCAAGGCACACCTACCAGCATGGCTACCACAGTATTCTGCAGCAATACGCCATCCCATCTGGTTTGCGCATAGTGGGACTATCATTTGTTTTTCAGCAGGACAATGACCCAAAACACCTCCAGGCTGTGTAAGGGGTATTTGACCAAGGAGGAGAGTGATGGAGTGCTGCATCAGATGACCTGGCCTCCACAATCACCCGACCTCAACCCAATTGAGATGGTTTGGGATGAGTTAGACCACAGAGTGAAGGAGAAGCAGCCAACAAGTGCTCAGCATATGTGGGAACTCCTTCAAGACTGTTGGAAAAGCATTCCAGGTGAAGCTGTTTGAGAGAATGCTACGAGTGTGCAAAGCTGTCATCAAGGCAAAGGGTGGCTTCCTTGAAGAATTTCAAATATAAAATATATTTTTATTTGTTTTAACATTTTTTTAGTTTGTAAATTATTCCATATGTGTTACTTCATAGTTTTGATGTCTTAACTATTATTCTACAATGTAGAACATAGTAAAAATAAAGAAAACCCCTTGAATGAGGATGTGTATCCAAACTTTTCACTGGTACTGCATACACATTTTTAAAAGGTTTTTTTTTTTATTATGTTTTCTTCTCACAAAGTAGTGCACTGGGCCTTTACTAGTATTAGCAGACTAATATAGATGTCTGTAGCTCAAGCAAAAAAAAATGTTTCAGCACCTCTGCTTTGGCAAAAAAGCTAGTTGTATAATTATGAACAGTATCTTGCAGGATTCAATAGTCATTCTAATGGGATACAGAAAGAACAAAACCATGTCCTCACATTAAAGGTGCAAAGTTATGGGCAAAGACACAAAACATCCACATCAAATTAAATATTTTTATTGATCAAATGACATGGAAAACAACCCCTTTTTATGCAGTATTAATGTACCATCCTTAAAAACCACTTAAGGTAAATGTACATTGCTGTTTTGTACATAGGCTGGTCATGCAAAGTAGCGCAACGATCTAATGCACTGCATCTCAATGCTTGAGGCGTCATTACAGACACCCTGGTTCGATTCCAGGCTGTATCACAACCGGCTGTGATTGGGAGTAGAGCAGTGCACAATTGGCCTGGTTTGGCCGGTGTAGGCTGTCATTGTAAATAAGAATTTGTTCTTAACTGACTTGCCTAGTTAAATAAACATTACATTAAAAAAATATATATGGATAATAATCATCTTGGTTTGTACCTGTAGACTTTCCATCACCATGAAGAAAAACAAAGTAATTGAGTACGTTGAGACATCAAGTGGTTTGTGATAATGTGGCTCAGTTGGTAGAGCATGCCGCTGGGTTGTGGGTTTGAATCCCATGGGGAACCAGTATGACAATGTAAGTTGCTCTGGATAAGAGTCTCTTCGAAAAGGAATGAATAGACCATTTCAGTTTCCACATAGTTAAAAAAAATAAAAAAACATCACAAAAGTAGTACGCTGGGCCTTTACTAGTCATGTATTAGTAGACTGAGTTAGAAGTCCTCAGCACATGCAAGAACAAAAACAAATCTGCACCCCCAAACTACTTCCAGCAGCTAAAGTATGCCACGCGTACTGTATATCGGTTGCATTAATGATTGTAATTGAGTGTCTTTGACTTGAAAATAAATAATTACATTTGTGTAAATGTCTTACAATAAAATAAATCACATATTTACTAAAAGCTGCCGTGATTCCCGATAATTATTACATTTGACCAACTAACTTGAGGGCACGTGGGCGCCCCTCACGTGAACGTTCATTTGAGAACAGTTCTGGGAAGACAGTGACTCAGCAAAGTTTGTTCATTGATTGAAGCTAATAACAGTCCCAGGTAATCAGTATTGGTTAACCAGCCAATATGAAATACAACGTATTATACGTCATTGGACTGTTAATAATAGCCATGTAGCTAACGTTAGTTTGAAGCCTGGGTATTTTCGTTACAAGAACTTCTAGTTAACGCTAGCAGACGTTGGCTAGCTATCATGTTTTCACCAACAACGCTAAGGCTGTATAGCATATTCGTAGACAGTATTATAGTGTAAGGACTGACATTGGATGTTTATAGGAAAAGTTACTTTGAAAAACATGTTTGACCGCCCAAAGATCGACGGCCTCCCATGACAAGTGCCACACTAACGTTATTCATCCAGTTCAACCTACAATCAAAGCAAACTTTTGTAACCTTTCTAAACATCTCTGCTGCAATCGCTACTTTTGTTTAGTTGGCTAACAAACAACACTGGGAAGCTGTAGCCTAAGTGGGCAACCGTATAGCTAGCTAGTTATTGAGTTGGTTATTTCTAGGCAACGGTAACTTAGCTACATATCCGCAGCTCAAGTATTTAAGTTGGCTAGCACATGTCTCAGTAGTTGAGGACTTGGTAAGTGTGTGTTTGATGACTGTAGAACATAACTGTCTTGATAATCTAGCGCAATGATTGGACATTCATTCTAGTCATAATTGAAGTTGGCTCCATTTGTTTATTTGTATTTAAGAAGGAACAAAATGGCGCTGCAATACAAAGTAGTTAACGGGACTAATTGTATGTTGACACTGACAGCGGCCTTCATTATTTTCCTGACCAGGTGTCAGGATGTCTGACGATCTGATGAAGAAGATGCTCCGGGCTGTCCTCCAGGCCAATAAGAACGGGGTGTCCATCACGCGACTGCAGGGGGAATACAGGTCGCTGACGGGGGAGTTAATCCCTGACCGAAAGCTGGGTTACCCTTCACTGGAGTGCTTCCTCCGCAGTATCCCCTCCGTGGTCAGGATGGAGAATCGCATGGGGGAGGTAAGGCCTACCTCTCAATAAACGGGGGGATGGTAGCCTAGTGATAAAAAGCACTGGGCCAGTAACCGAAAGGTTGCTGATTTGAATCCCGAGCCGACTAGGTGTGAAATCTACCTGTGCCCCGCAGGAGCAAGCAGCATATCCCTTACACCAGCCGGTTCCTTTTCTATTGGCCACTTTCCTTTTAAATCTATGAAGGAAAGTGAAGATGTGCACATTTCAGGAGGAAGGACATATTTTGAGTTTGAGGAGAGTTGAGCTTGTCAGATTTAGGTGTTAAGCCAATATGTGTCACTTTGTATGAGCTTGTACTCTCCATATTTCTCCTGTAGATAATGTGCGTCGCTGCAGTCTGTCAAGAAACGGCCCACATCGCTCAGCTGGTCGCCCGTCAGAAGTCCAGCAAGAGGGCACCTGGCAGATCCCAGATGCTGAACTGTCGGATGAGGTCGAAATTGGCTTCAAATTTTGCGTTCTATGGTAGGTCTCGTCTGTCCTTGTCCCAGTCTGCGTCATCTGAGAATGGCTCTTTTCTGAATGTCTTTCCTTGATGGCCCAGTTTACTATTCCTTTGAGAACTTGAATTTCAACAAAAAGCCTTTCAGACAAAAAATGATATTCCTCTCACTCCTGATTATTTGCACATATGAATAAAATCAGTGAAAAAGTGAAGCAGGATGCTATCATCACTGATATCTACCTCTTCCATCTCTCCCCTCGTCTCCAGAGAAGCCTCGGACGTCCCTGCGTCAGCCCGACCGTGCTCCAGTGCGCTCTGGCTGGAGCCAGCCGTACTCCTCCATGGGACCCTCACGGCCGCGGAGCTACAACATCTGTGGAGGCTTCAGTGCTGGGGGAGACATCAGGAAGATGTACAGCCAGCATGACGAGCGGGCCAACCCCCCTGCTCCGGCACCGCAGAGTCAGAACAGGGAGCCCATCACTCAGGTGAAACCGAGTGAGAGGTGAGTGGAAGGAACACATGCTTTAGTATGAGAGGTGTGGAGGGCATTAAACACACACCAAGGTGTAGGTGGTTTGTGACGTTATACCGTATTCAATGTAATTTTATTTAATGTTATTGACAAATGTCCTCTCTGTATTCAAATAATACCACCAGATGTTACTATCCCTCTATCTTTCTTCAGACCAGTCAAGAAATGTACCTTTTCTTCTAGACTGGTGAAACAAGTCAACCATCACATTTCGAATACCACCCAAAAAGCTCCTGGTAAGTCTCAAGTGGGACCCATTTTTCTCCAGTTGGAGATTTGGCTAATTGCATGACAGCAGATTCATAATGGAGATTTTGTCTGAAATCCCAGACTAAGAATATTTCCCCTAGGAAGTGTATGCTATGTCTCCCCCTGGAGGGCATCTGGTTAGTGTCCTCTGAACACTTTAGTGGTGGTAGTGTTACTGTACAAAACCTTTGAAACCGTTTTCACCCTACTGAACATGACTGTGGCTGGTATACTATGTATTAATAACATGCCATCGTTTCATCCTATTTCCCAGCTCTCTCCAGTTTCCCAGCTCTCTCCATTACCATCAGTAACGTCCCTCGTCCGACGCCCAAAGCCCTTCAGCCGGGAGACTACAACCCCCAGGTTGTACAGAATCGGATCTCTGAGGTGCTGAAGAAGTACTGCAGTGGTCTGTGGCTCTCCAAGCTGCCCTCTGTGTACCGGGACATGCACAAACAGGACCTACCTGGCCAAGCAGTCATAGACCTGGAGAACTGGACACACATCTGCTTAGTAAGTATCTAGTGGAAAATCATATTATCTTTGTTTCCCTTCTATCAGCAACAAAAGGAAATGTTTTGAGATTATAGAATAGTTACCACTTTCTCCCCCCCCCACAGATTGACAGAACATTAGAAAGTCGCACTGTTTTACGGTAGTGTTTTATGTACTTTAAAAATGCACTTTGATGCATCGATTGACACTTTGTGTTTCAGGTTGAGAAGCCTGTTAGTACCAATCGAGCAGATAGACTGGTGTACCCCCCTCAGTCCAAACCCCCCAGCCTTGCTCTTTCACCAGTCAAACCTCCAACGGCCTCTTATACAGTAAAACCAGCCACGTCCCTCCTAGCCAAACCCATCACTACCGCTCCAGTCAAACCAGTCACTGCCAACCCAGTGAAACTGGCCCCTCTATTTTTCTCACAGAGGAACCCCTCCTTGAACCAGAGTCAGACCTTGCCCACTCCACCGGCCCCCTCGTGGAAGCACTCCCTGACCCATACCTCCACCTCTCCAACTGCCCCCTCTACCTTGTGGAATCCCTCTCCTTCCCACCTACTCCCTACGCCCACCTGTAATTTGTGGAGACCCTCCCCTACTTCCACCTCGCCCTCATGGAAGCCAACAACTACCCCCACCTCCCCCTACTCCCCCTCCCTCACCCCCACCTCCCCCCCCCACCTCCCCTACTCCTCCCTTCCTCACCTCCCCCACACGGATGGCCTCCCCTACCCCCACCACACCAATCCCCCTCTCCCCTACAGCGGTGAGCATCCCTGCGGAGGCGCGCCTCAGACTGAAGGAGCTGCTGTCTAAATACAGCCACGGCCTGTGGGCCCACGCCCTCCCCAAGCTCTACCAGGAGACCTTCAAGGTCCCCTTCCCAGAGGACATCCTGTCCAACCTGTCTCTCTTACTAGACATCTGCACCGTGGAGTACCCCATGGCCGACAACAAGATGAAGGCCATCCTCTACGGCCCCACCACCGAGTACAAGGCCAAGGTAGGGCTGCCTGTTCCACTCCAGAAATGTTATTTAATTTATTCATCGTTTATTCAGGAGATCATATATCGGAGTCATTTCAGATTCCTCGAGTCGGGAATCGACTCTTGAAATTGATTCCCTCCCAAATAACATGAGCCGGGTCCAGTAGAAGAAACTGGTGGAGAACACATTGGCACAACTGTATTACGGTGTGTTGTTTGGACATGCAGGTGAGCAGCACCCCGTCTTCTCCGTCGGGTTATAAGCTCAACAGCACCCCCATGGTTCCTCCTCTGCTGCTCCCCAAGGAGGAGTTCCCCTCAGTGCTGGTGGTGGAGGCAAGAAGCACCGACCAGGTCATCCTCAGGTAGCTTATTTCTTTGGTCATTTGACTATTTATTTTGAGAAATTTCTGGGGATTGTTTTTTTTTTTTGTCTTCGACACCGCAATTTCGAGGGCATTTCATTAACTTTTCAGGGCGTTTTGCCTAAAGCCTCTAATTTTCTGTTTAGAAGATTCCCTCCCCTGCAATATTTCCTGTTGCTTCTGGAAATCCTCCAATCTGGATTTCAGAAAAACCTGAACACTTTTGGAAAATGTTGGGAATTTTCTCTTCTTACTCAGGTACATAGGTGAGGGCTACTCTCAGGCCCTGGAGACAATGGAGGAATCCATGAGTACAGTCTACAGCCAGCTCAGCGCTCAGAGGCTCCTCCCCTTCCCCTCAGCTGGCGAACTGGCGGCCGTCAAAGTGGAGGGGGGCGAGGAGGTTGTCAGGGCCCAGGTCTGTGAGGTCATGACCGACAAAGTCAAGGTAAGGATAGTCTTGGAGAGGCAAGCTCAATGGAGAATCTCCATTGAAAGTTTTGTTTAGTCCAGGACTAGGCTTAACCGGTATCTAGGGAATCTCCCCTATAGGTTTGTGAAGCGCTGCAGGAAACTGAGCCAAAAACACGATTAGGTGGTGAAAAGTTGAACAAACATTGGCTTAGTGGTTAGAGCGTTGGACTAGTAACCGAAAGGTTGCAAGATCGAATCCCCGAGCTGACAAGGTACAAATCTGTTGTTCTGCCCCTGAACAAGGCAGTTAACCCACTGTTCCTAGGCCGTCATTGAAAATAAGAATTTGTTTTTCACTGACTTGCCTAGTTAAATAAAGGTAAAATAATCCATTCAAATGCAGTAGAAAGAGAAGTGTGTGGTAATGGGTTAGAAGGGCCTCACGAGGATACTTTTCTGCCAACTCTTTAGTTGGATTTTAACCTCTAGGGTATGTGGGATGCTAGCGTTCCACCTGGCCAACATCCAGTGAGATTGCAGATCACCAAATTCAAATACAGAAATACTCATTATAAAAATTCAGAAAAGATACAACTATTAAACATAGGTTTAAAGATGAACTTCTTGTGAATCCAACCACCTTGTCAGATTTTTAAAATGCTTTACGGCGAAAGCATACCTTACAATTATTTGAGAACATAGACCAGCAGACAAATCATTACAAACAGTAACCAAACAAGTAGAAGTTACACAAGTCAGAAAGAGAAAATTAATCACTTACCTTTGATGATCTTCATATGTTTGCACTCAGAAGACATTAATTCATTCAATAAATGTTCCTTTTGTTCGATAGTCTCTCTTTATATCCGAAAACCTCCGTTTTGCTCGCTTTTTCTTCAGTAATCCACAGGCTCAAATGCAGTCACAACAAGCAGACAAAAAAATCCAAATTGTATCTGTAAAGTTCATAAAAACATGTCAAACAATGTTTATATTCAATCCTCAGGTTGTTTTTAGACTAAATAATCGATAATATTTCAACCGGACAATAACGTTGTCAATATAAAAGGTAAACAAGAAAGGCACACTCTCGGTCGCATGAAAAAGCTCTGTGACACGGCAGGGTCCACTCATTGAGACTGCTCTTTCTCTCTTATTTTTCAGAATACAAGCCTGAAACAATTTCTAAAGACTGTTGACATCTAGTGGAAGGCATAGGAACTGCAATTTGAGTCCTAAGTCAATGGATACTGAAATGGCATTGATTAGAAAACAACAACAACAACAAAAAAAATCCTACTTCCTGAATGGATTTTTCTCAGGTTTTCGCCTGCCAAATCAGTTCTGTTATACTCACATTATTTTAACAGTTTTGGAAACTTTAGAGTTTTCTATCCAAATATACTAATTATATGCATATCCTATCTTCTGGGCCCGAGTAGAAGGAAGTTTAATTTGTGCATGCTTTTCATCCAAAATTCCAAATGCTGCCCCCTACCCTAGAGAAGTTAAAGTATAGTGTGAAAAATAATAATCATGGGAAGCAGGAAATAATGAGGACGTTTTATTGGCCCTTCCTATGCTAGACTTAGTTACAGGTGTCCAGTCCACATCACCTACATGGCCCTGTGTTTAACCAGATTTGTCGCCCCTCGGGTGTTTTAAGTGGACAACTTAAACATCCTGTTTTCTCAGTAACCAGCCGTGTAGGTGTACTACTAGAAGACTGTACCTTGAATGTTTTCAATCCACAGAAAGTTCAAGGCCCTGCTTATAACCAAACTGTTGTTGTTGCTCTACAGGTGTACTACGTGGACCATGGCTTCTCTGAGGTCCTCAGTAGAACCAAACTACTGGAGCTGCAGAAAGACTTCCTCAAGCTGCCCTTCCAGGCGACTACCTGTACACTAGCTGGTAACCAAGTTCAACTCCCATTTCCCCCGTCTCTTCTGAGCATCGCAACTATAGTGTCGATAAAAATAATTAGTTTGTGTGATGGAGAGAGAATACAAGCAGTTAGCTAAATGTAATGTTTATTTACACGTCACTACAGTTAGTGGGATTCCACGTTCTGGTGTGTTTAATCTGCTTTCTTTGTCCTTTAGGGATCCTCTCAAATCTAAGTACCTCGGGGATGTAATATGGGGCAAGAGGTTCATTTTAATCGCTCGCTCTTTTTCCATCTCTTTCTCTCCCGCTCTCTTTTCTCTCTCTCCCTCACGCTGCTGTCACCATCTTTCTCTCTCTCTGCGTCTCCCTCTCTGCGTGTAGGTCTGGAGCAGTTCAGCTCGGAGCTCTCTGTGCTGCAGACCCTGGAGTCCCTGGCTGTAGGTAAGATCCTCCTTTGGAGCTGCTGCAGCACGACGCTGACCCGCCCCAGGTGGTGCTCTACGACACGTCGCACGATGATGAGGTCAACATCAACGTTGTCTGCCTCAAGGCTCTGCAGGACAAGGCCATGGAGAACCCTTTACAGGTTGTTATAGGTTTTCTAGAGTATCCATTTTTCCTTTCAATGCACATTTGATCAATTTGCATGGAAAGGACGTGCAGACAGCATGCTGGGAGCAGCACAGGGTCAGCCTTGGACTGGAGCACATTTCCAGGTTAATGGCCTTGTTCTATGGCACACTGGCAGTAGGTAGCACATGCAATATTGTGTTCTGTCCTTCATCCATCTGAAATGAATGCGTTCCCATCCTGTTTTCTCTTACCGTGTTAAGTAATCTACCTCAATCTCACTGTAATGAGGGTTTATTCTCAGTTAGGCGTTCATGAATATGTAGTGCCATGTTATCCCTTAAGTATGGAGTTTGAATGTGTCTGGTTTCTCCTCCAGGTCAACAGTACCTAAACTCAGCAAAAAAATAAACGTCCTCACTGTCAACTGTGTTTATTTTCAGCAAACTTAACGTGTAAATATTTGTATGAAGATAACAAGATTCAACAACTGAGACATAAACTGAACAAGTTCCACAGACATGTGACTAACAGAAATGGAACACTTTGTCCCTGAACAAAAGGGGGGGGGGTCAAAATCAAAAGTAACAATCAGTATCTGGTGTGGCCACCAGCTGCATTAAGTATTGGGGGGGCCTAGCCCTAGCCCTCACCCTCCGGTCCAACAGTTCCCAGACGTGCTCAATGGGATTGAGATCCGGGCTATTCGCTGGCCATGGCAGAACACTGACATTCCTGTCTTGCAAGAAATCACGCACAGAACAAGCAGTATGGCTAGTGGCATTGCCATGCTGGAGGCTCATGTCAGGATGAGCCTGCAGGAAGGGTACCACATGAGGGAGGAGGATGTCTTCCCTGTAACGCACAGCATCGAAATTGCCTGCAATGACACACCACCCCAGACCGTGATGGACCCTCCACCTCCAAATCGATCCTGCTCCAGAGTACAGGCCTCGGTGTAATGCTCATTCCTTTGACGATAAACGCGAATCCGACCATCACCCCTCGTGAGACAAAACCGCGACTCGTCAGAGAAGAGCACTTTTTGCCAGTCCTGTCTGGTCCAGCAACGGTGGGTTTGTGCCCATAGGTGATGTTGCCGGTGAGGTCCTGCCTTACAACTGGCCTACAAGCCCTCAGTCCAGCCTCTCCCAGCCTATTGCGGACAGTCTGAGCACTGATGGAGGGATTGTGTGTTCCTGGTGTAACTCGGGCAGTTGTTGTCGCCACCCTGTACCTGTCCTGCAGGTGTGATGTTCGAATGTACCGATCCTGTGCAGGTGTTGTTACACGTGGTCTGCCACTGCGAGGACGATCAACTGTCCGTCCTGTCTCCCAGTAGCGCTGTCTTAGACGGCCACATCTGCAGTCCTCATGCCTCCTTGCAGCATGCATAAGGCACGTTCACGCAGATGAGCAGGGACCCTGGGCTTCTTTCTTTTGGTGTTTTTCAGAGTTAGTAGAAAGGCCTCTTAGTGTTTGAAGTTTTTATAACTGTGACATTAATTGCCGTCTGTACCGTCTGTAAACTGTTGGTGTCTTAACGACTGTTCCACAGGTGCATGTTCATTATTTGTTTTTGGTTCATTGAACAAGCATGGGAAATAAACCCTTTACAATGAAGATCTGTAAAGTTTTATGAATTATCTTTAAAAGACAAGGTCCTGAAAAAGGGTGGTTTCTTTTTTTTTTTGCTGAGTTTATATGAATGTGTCTGGTTTCTCCTCCAGGTCAACAGTACCTATATGAATGTGTCTGGTTTCTCCTCCAGGTCAACAGTACCTATATGAATGTGTCTGGTTTCTCCTCCAGGTCAACAGTACCTATATGAATGTGTCTGGTTTCTCCTCCAGGTCAACAGTACCTATATGAATGTGTCTGGTTTCTCCTCCAGGTCAACAGTACCTATATGAATGTGTCTGGTTTCTCCTCCAGGTCAACAGTACCTATATGAATGTGTCTGTGACCAACGTTTGTTCTGACGGAACCATCTTCTGCCAGCTGCCCTCCCGAGGTCGGGTCAAGCTCAATGAGATCCTGGATAAGATCGAGGCCTTCTTCATAACCCAGGTACACGAAGACAGTTGGGATAGTTATACCATTCTGTTTTCTTTTTTTGCGGGGGGGGGCAAATTGTTGTTACACATATAGCCTAATAATGTTATGGGATTTACAATATGTTGTTGATCGTCTCTTTGCCAGGTGACGTCAGAGTCTCTGGTGTCCACTCCGTTCTGTGGGAAGTGCTGCCTGGCCCGGTACAAAGGAAGGTGGTCCAGAGTAGAGGTAGGAGACTAGAGAATAAACTACATGGGGAAGACTTGGGGACATGGAAGGAACACTTATCCCAAAGGGATGTTCTCTGACAATACATCTTTTCACCCCAAAATAAATGAATAGTGAAATCTAATGCGTTTCAAACCAATTCTCTGCTTGGTTCTATTTTGCGCTGTGCTTGCTTTAACCAAACAGTATGTCTGCGTATCCCTGTCAGATCACCAACCTCCATGGTAGCAGAGTGCTAGATATCAAATTTGTGGACCTGGGAGTCCCGGCCTCTGTAGAGGTCATAGAGCTGAGAGAGATCCCTCCTTCGTTCCTGCACGAGCTCATGGTCATCCCACCACAGGTCGGACGGAAAGACCCCTGGCTTTATTGATGATTGATCCCTTGTGTTCTCTCCTGTTGTCTGATGTACAGTTTGCGATAGGTTATCTGTACACCATGCGTTCCTTTACATTGTCGCAAGTAAATGTCCCTATGGGATATTAAAGTATACTACTTTCTTCCTAGGCGATCAAGTGTTGTCTGGTAGAGCTGGAGGTGGGGGTCTGGACTCCTGAGGCTGTTCTCTGGCTTAGAGGTGCTGTACTCAACTCTATGGACTGTAGCATGAAGGTACGTCAATCACACAGACAGATCCAATTAAAGTATTCAGATCCCTTGACTTTGTCCACATTTTGTTACATTACAGCCTTATTCAAAAATTTATGAAATTGTTTTTTCCCCTCATCAATCTACACACACTATCCCATAATGATAAAGTGAAAACAGTTTGTTTTTTTGCGTGCAAATTGATTAAAAAAATACTTACCTTATTTACATAAGTATTCAGACCCTTTGCTATAAGACTTGAAATTGAGTTCAGGTGCATCCCGTTTCCATTGATCATCCTTGACATGTTTCTACAACTTGATTGGAGTCCACCTGTGGTAAATTCAATTGATTGGACATGATTTGTAAAGGCACACACCTGTCTATATAAGGTCCCACAGTTGACTGTGCATAACAACAATAACGAAGCATGAGGTTGAAGGAATTGTCCGTAGTGCTCCGAGACGGGATTGTGCTGAGGCATTGAAGGTCCCCAAGAACACAGTGGCCTCCATCATCCTTAAATGGAAGAAGTTTGGAACCACCTAGACTCTTCCTAGATCTGTCCGCCCAGCCAAACTGAGCAATTGGGGGAGAAGGGCCTTGGTCAGGGAGGTGACCAAGAATCCGATGGTCACTCTGACAGAGTTCTAGAGTTTCTATGTGGAGATTGGAGAACCTTCCAGAAGGACAACCATCTCTGCAGTACTCCATCAATCAGGCCTTTATCGTAAAGTGGCCAGACAGAAGCCACTCTTCTATTCTATTTCTAAAAACCTGTTTTTGATTAGTCATTATGGGGTATTGTGTGTAGATTGAGGGAAAAACCGTTACTATTTAATCCATTTTAGAATAAGGCTGTAATGTAACAAAATGTGGAGAAAGTGAAGCGGTCTGAATACTTCCCGAGTGCTCTGTATCAACCGTTTTTGTACTGCAGGTGTGGTAACAGTTAACTGAACAGAATGTTCAGAATGTATTTTGGGAGGAAACTGCAGTCGGCACATTTTTAGACAAAGAACTATTGAATTTGCCTCGAGCAGCAATATATAATGCTTGAAAAAAGTGACGCATAGACAGACAAGAGTTGATTAGACATTAGAAGCAGGTGTGATCCACAGCTGGCGCAATGGAAGAATTGGGCCACAGAGTTGTCCTCATTAGCATAGCTTTCATCAGCTTTCAGAAGCCACAAACTGAAAGTAGGCACACTGGAATGTCGAACTTGTGAATCATATTATTATTATTTTTTTACATGAAAGCCTCTAACTTGGACTGATTTTTAACCCTCTCTTCACCTATATATAAAAGCAGTTTGTAAAGGAAAAAGCTTCATAAAATGAAGGATTGATTTTCCTTCTGTACTGTTAGATCTTCAAGCTTTCTAACTCTCCTTTGCACTGTAGCTCTCCAAGCTGAACTTTAGAATGGAATGTTATTGATTCTCCTATTCCATGTCCAAGCAATTTTCAACCCTCTCCTTTTCTATAGATCTCAACGCTGGACGAGGACAAGCTGGTGCACATCTACCTGTTTACCTCTAAGGGCTCCCAGGATGTCACCAACAGTGTTAACCACCAGATGGCCACCTCTGACCTATGGAAGCAACCCGGACCCCAGAAGGACGGCCTACCTACCCTCAGTTTCCTCGACACCGTGGTCGCCAACATGGTGGATCCGCTTACCCTCGACAGCCCAGCCTGCAGCCCTATCCCGGTCTCCACCAACACCCCCAGCCCTCTGGATGGTGCCGGGGACATGTCAAACCCCACTTTGGTCACCTCCGCTTGGGGACAGAAGCAGCTAGTGCTGCCCCCTCTCTTGGAGCTTCCCCAGGCGGGCCAGAACATGGACGTCTACGTGTCTGTGGCCTGTCACCCGGGACACTTTGTGCTGCAGCCTTGGCAGGTAACCAGTTCAAGAGAGCTGTCAAGGGCTGGTGCATCCCAAATGGCACCCTATTCCCTACATGGTGCACTACATTTGCACAAAAGTAGCACACTATGTAAGGAAAAGGGTGCCATTTGGGACTCTACAGAGAAATTGTTAACTTCTTATGGGCAGGTGGGACGGTAGCTTCCCACCTGGCCAACATCAGGTGAAATTGCAGAGTGCGAAATTAAAACTACAGAATTATAAATATTTAACTTTCATAAACTCACAAGTGTAATACATCAAAATAAAGCTTAACATCTTGTTAATCCAGCCGCTGTGTCAGATTTCAAAAAGGCTTTACAGCGAAAGCACACCATGCGATTATCTGAGGACAGCGCCCCGCCCGCATACAAACTCCAAAAGGTCCCAGTTATATCACAAATGGTCCTTTTGTTCGATAATGTCCTTCAAATCCGTAAAAACTCAGTTTAGCTGGCGTGCTTCAGTCAATAATCCACCCAGTTTCCCTCCATCAAAATGCATACAAAATGAATCCCAAACATTACTAATAAACTTCTACAAACAACGTTTATAATCGAACCTTAGGTACCCTAATACGTAAATAAACAATCAAATTTAAGACGGAGAATCGTTATTGTATTTACCGGAGAAAAATACCAAAGAACGCACTCTCTTCCACGTGCTTGGAAACACTACAGCCAAAATGGGAGCCACCTAGAAAAACTACAGTTTCTGGCTCATTTTTCCAAAAGACAGCATGAAACTCTTTCTTAAGACTGACATCTATTGGAAGCCCTAGGAACTGCAATCTGGGAGGATTTCGCCTTATAATAAAAGTGACAGCCATTGAAAACAGTGGTACGCTGATTTTTTTTTTGGGGGGTTCGCCTGCCATATCAGTTCTGTTATACTCAGACATAATTTTAACAGTTTTAGAAACGTTAGTGTTTTCTATCCAAATCTACCAATTATATGCATATCCTAGCTTCTGGGCCTGAGTAACAGGCAGTTTACTTTGGACACGCTTTTCATCCGGACGTGAAAATACTGCCCCCTACACGAGAGGTTAATGGAGTAGCTTAGTCTTTAGACATTGATTTTGTTTGCCCTTGGAGATCGTGTGTTGGTATATTTTAGTCTGTATTGTTGAACTCGCGTGACAGGGATTTCTCTGCCAATGAAATCCTCGGGAGGGCCGCCCGAAGTCCAAACTGTAAAAAAAGTATTGCTTTCAGTGTGAACTAAGACGACTGAAACCACAAAGTATGTAGAAATGACTTAAATGTAAATGTAGAAAACATAATGGTGCTATATCTTTTTGGGGGATATAATCTTTGAGTACTGACAATCCCCTAAATAAAAGCTAGACAGGGAGAATTGAAAGTTAAAACAACAATGAATATAGCAGTATATATTTTATTTTGTTTGTCCAAATGAACACCATATTAGCCATTTTTTTTTAAATGTAGAATTACAGGTAATTAGCTTTAAAACAGCAAAAAATATATATTTTAGCTCCATGGCAGAATATGTATAATTGATTGAAACTTTCAGTAAACTGCTATATTTATCTCAGCTGCATGGAAAAATGTATAGAATTGCAGGAAATTTGCTTTAAAACTGCAAAAATTTCTCTACTCCATGGACAAATGTTAGAAATTGTCAGCCAGGCCGAACACGCCCCCCCCTGCCACGCTCAACAAACACCTAAGCCACATGGCTGAGGCAACTATGTACACTGAACAAAAATATATATGCAAAATGTAAAGTGTTGGTCCCATGTTTCATGAACTGAAATCAGATCCTAGAAATGTTGCATAAAAAAGCTTCTCTCAAATTTTGTGCACAAATTTGTTTACATCCCTGTTAGTGAGCGTTTCTCCTTTGCCATGATAGTCCACCTGACAGAGGTGGCATATCGAGAAGCTGATTTAAACAGCATGATCATTACACAGATCCAACTTGTTCAGGGGGACAATGAAAGGCCGCTCTAAAAGGTGCAGTTTTGTCACAACACAATGCCACAGAAGTGTCAAGTTTTGAGGGAGCGTGCAATTGGCACACTGACTGCAGGAATGTCTGTTACCAGATAATTTAATTTTAGTTTCTCTACCATAAGCTGACTCAAATGTCGTTTTAGAGAATTTGGCAGTACGTCCACCCGGCCTCACAACCGCAGACCACGTGTATGGCATGGTGTGGGGGCGAGCGGTTTGCTGATAACGTTGTGAACAGAGTACCCATGGTGGGGTTATAGTATGGGCAGGCAGAAGCTAAGGACAACGAACACAATTGCATTTTATCCATGGAAATTTGAATGCACAAAATACTGTGACCCCTGAGATCCCTTTTTTTTTTTTAAGGCATCTGTGACCAATCAATGCATATCTGTATTCCTAGTCATGCGAAATCCATAGATTAGTGCCTAATTAATTTATTTAAATTGACTGATTTTTCTCATATGAACTGTAACTCTTGCATGTTATGTTTTTAAATTTGTGTTCAGTATATTTGAAATGTGTCAAATCAAACTCAGGACCTGTACAAGCTGGTGGTGCTGATGGGTGAGATGGTCCTTTACTACAACCAGAGGGAGGAGACGCCGGGGCCCGGAGATGTACAGAAAGGAGAGGTCTACGCCGCCAAGGTGGACCATAAGTGAGTGGACAGATTAGGTTTTGGAGGCCTCCACAGTTTTGGTTTCATACCAATGTTGACTTCATCGTGTTTTTAGTCCTAGATGATTTATGGGTTTTGTGTTGTTTTCACATGGCTGAGGCAACTATATCAACTTCAAATATGTCAAGTAAATGCATGAATGTTTCGTTCACCCTTTTCCTTCGTAGTTGACGCTGTTGGTCAAGGGTGTTCTCTCCAACCGCCTGGGGTCTGACCTCTCCCTGACCTCTGACCTCTCCCTGTGCCCACAGTTGGCACCGTGTGCTGGTGAATAGGGTTCTGTCCAGCGGCCTGGTGTCTGTGTACGAGCTGGACTATGGTAAACACGAGCTGGTTAGCTGCACCCTGCTTCAGCCCCTCATTGAGTCATTCAGACAGCTGCCCTTCCAGGGAATCACCGCACAACTGGCTGGTGAGTACTGGAAAATGGGTAATACTGTGCATATAATGAATGTGTGTCGGACATGCAATTCTCTGTTGGAATAGTCTGACTGGTGACTTGTAGTTTATCAACAGTGGATTTCTATCATGTTGACCTCTAACCTCTGCTGCTATCTTGAACACTTCTTGCAGAAGACACAAACAAAAAAAAGACAATCAGACAAACCTGGATAAATAAAGATTTAATAAAATCAAATAAACCCTCTTCCCTCTCCAGGCATGGAGCAGTCTGTGTGGTCAGAGGCGGCGTCCATTGTGTTCCGGAACCACGTAGAGAAGAAGCCCCTGGTGGCCCAGGTGGAATGTGTGGTGGAGGCTGAGCTTCCCTGGGACAGGAAGGTGATTGATTTATTGAATTTATTTGAGAATGACAAAAATACATATAGCCAGTAGCAACACAAATTTCAAAAAGGATAGCACAGTCACTGGTTGTCTCTGAAATGGCACCCTATTCCTTACATAGTGCACTGCTTTTGACCAGGGTCTGTTTCAGACAACCAGAGCCCCCATGGGCCCTGGTCAAAAGCAGTGCACTACAATAGGGAATCGGGTGCCATTTTGGATGTAAACACTGACTTATTTCCGTTATGCTCCAAGATGATAGTGTACCTGGTGGACACTTCTCGGGAGGAGACAGACATCTGGGTCCACAACATCATGGCTGACTTTCCAGAGGAGCAGAGTACCGCCGCGTAGAACCGGACTGGACAGACAGACCACATAAGACTGTTGGTAAACTCTGCCAGAGTATATCACATATGCTGAAATGATGCACACCACTGGCTGTAGCATATAACTGTTGGTATCCCGTTCACTTATTCCACAGGTCACAAAGATCTGCCAGAGTGTCCCAGGTCTTTGGGGAGCCTGAATTTATGCAGGAGCTCAGTCTATCAGCTTAGCACTGTGTGAAGCATAGAACTGATTTTTCTTATCGTTATGGGGGGGGTGAATCTATATGCTGTGTGTGTGTGTGTATATAGAGAAAGGTATTAAACAGTACCCACCCCATTGATCTCCTTAGCAGGGTATGTCGTTCAAGTGTAATGTAAAGTGTCCTTTATTGTTCAGTTTCAATCTACTGTCAAATACTTTGCGTAGAAAGTTCTTTACTGATTTAGTTATTATTCATCGCCAACTTTTGGTTTTGCAGTTGATCTCTTTTAAGTTGTTTGTCTAACTTGTGATTTTTTTTGGCATTTTACTTAAATTATTATTTTAGTTTAAATATATTTAAGTCAATTGTATGTAATTTGTTGTTCAATACCTTGACTTTTGAAATGCGTGACATTTATTTGACTTTGACACTTTTGCTTTTTGTGTGTGATATCCCACAGTACTAACTTTACTTTTGAAGGAAGTGGCTCAAATGGATGAATGTAGACTTGGCTGAATAAATTGTTCATTAAAAAGCACAACTTTGGTATACATTGTAATATTCATTACCAATAACAGCTACTAAGCTGTTTATACCGTGAGTAGAATATGAAAGGAGAGTTGTGTTATGAAGACGAAGGTTTTTATTCTTTACGATAAACGCACTATTGTTTATGCTGCTGTTCTGATGCACAGGTAATGTCTACTACTGGTAACGTAAATGGCGCTTGTATCATTTGACGGCCATGTAGCGCACTTGCCTGGAGAACAAGTGTGTGACATCACTTGACTGGCAGCGCCGGGTGAGGAGGAGTAGCGGTCGGAGAGTTCACTTTGCCTTTGTGGGAGTGTTGTACTACATTACGCGAACCACTGAAAGACAAGTTGTAAGCAAAGTTAAGGATTTCAATTCGGCTGCGGTTGACAACATTCGAGGATATCCGTGCGGATATCAAACTTTTTTTCCCGGCTTGGTTGCGCGGTGCTTTACTTTCCTTGTATGAAGCGACTCTAGTGTGACTCGACTGGCCCTAAAAGAATCCATATCTGGTCAAAGTATTCAACTGTCACAAAGCGGGACCCGTTCGCTATAAATAGCCCGGATAAGCGGTGGAGGAGGTACGTGCATGCGAAATAACTTCTTGTTCTAGCAGAAAAGTCCTTAAATACATCATTTAACGAATAATTTGCATATAAAGATCTTTTGCCATATCCCATGATTTAACCCAGACTGAAGCTTCAAAGTAACTGGTGTTAACTCGAAGTGTGGAAAAACTAAAGTATTGTTTTACTTTGAAAGAACAATGTATTCATTTTAGTATTAATAATGCAAAGTTATGCGTTCTTTGCATTTTCACCCGTCATCGAATCTGCCTATGAATGACAGCTGTATAAATTCCCCACCTTTCTTGTTAACCTAGGGCTTAAAGAACAATCGAAGTGTACTTCATTTTAAAATAATACTAACGTATTGCAGGCCTACTACCCAATAACAAAAACCTTCGCATTATTTTGCTGCCTGGCCTGCTTTATATCAACTCCAGAAATGGATAAGTTCATGTTTAGAACGCTTGTAATTGTCCTTATCTCCCAACTCCTCTTCTTTCTTTCCAAATATAGTATAACATTGTTTGCAGTTAACATAAGTATTATTGTATTCGATCAACTGGGAACTCTAACTTTGAAAAGATTGTCAATTCAGGCATTGTTCGATAGATTTAGGTTTTAGGCCTAGGTCAACAAGTGTAGAGCTCTTGAATGTCACTTGTATTAGCCAAATGTATTACAATTTGTGCTGTATGTGTAAGTAGTACTTATTGTATGTGGTTGACTTACCTAGCTACCTTAAAATGAGTGCACTAAGTTGCTCTGGTTAAGAACCTCTGCTAAATGATTACATATACAGTTGAAGTCAGATGTCTACATACACCTTAGCCAAATACATTTAAACTCAGTTTTTCACCATTCCTGACATTTAATCCTAGTAAGAAATTCCCTGTCTTAGGTCAGTTAGTATCACCACTATATTTTAAGAATGTGAAATGTCAGAATAGAGTGGTTTATTACAGCTTTTATTTCTATCATCACATTCCCAGTGGGTCAGAAGTTTACATACACTCAATTAGTATTTGGTAGCATTGCCTTTAAATTGTTTAACTTGGGTCAAACGTTTCGGTAGCGTTCCACAAGCTTCCCACAATAAGTTGGGTTAATTTTGGCCCATTCCTGCTGACAGAGCTGGTTTGTAGGCCTCCTTGCTTGCACACGCTTTCTCAGTTCTGCCCACAAATGCCATAGGCTTGAGGTCAGGGCTTTGTGATTGCCACTCCAATACCTTGACTTTGTTGTCCTTAAGCCATTTTGCCACAACTTTGGAAGTATGCTCGGGGTCATTGTCCATTTGGAAGACCCATTTGCGATCAAGCTTTAACTTCCTGACTGATGTCTTGGGATGTTGCTTCAATTTATCTACATAATTTCCCTTTCTCATGATGCCATCTATTTTGTGAAGTGCACCAGTACCTTCTGCAGCAAAGAACCCCCACAACATAATGCTGCCACCCCTGTGCTTCACGGTTGGTATGGTGTTCTTCGGCTTGCAAGTGTAACAGTATAACTTTAGTCCGTCGTCCCGGGCGTGAAGCAGGGACGCTCTGCACACGTCAACAGTAACCCTCGAAGCATCGTTACCCATCGCTCCACAAAAGCGGCGGCCCTTGCAGTGCAAGGGGAACAACTACTTCAAGATCTCAGAGCAAGGGATGTCACCGATTGAAACGCTATTAGCGCGCACCACCGCTAACTAGCTCGCCATTTCACATCGGTTACACAAGCCTTTCCCTTTTTCCTCCAAACATAACGATGGTCATTATGGCCAAACAGTTCTATTTTTGTTTCATCAGATCAGAGGACATTTCTCCAAAAACTACGATCTTTGTCCCCATGTGCAGTTGCAAACTGTAGTCTGGCTTTTTTATGGCGGTTTTGGAGAAGTGGCTTCTTCCTTGTTGAGCAGCCTTTCAGGTTATGTTGATATAGGACTCGTTTTACTGTGAATATAGAAACTTTTGTACCTGTTTCCTCCAGCATCTTCACAAGGTCCTTTGCTGTTGTTGTGGGATTGATTTGCACATTCCGCACCAAAGTACTTTCATCTATAGGACACAGAACACATCTCCTTCCTGAACAGTATGACTGCTGCATGGTCCATTGGTGTTTATACTTGCGTACTATTGTTTGTACAGATGAACGTGGTACCTTCAGCCATTTGGAAATTGCTCCCAAGGATGAACCAGACTTGTGGAGGTCTACAATTTTTTTCTGAGGTGTTGGCTGATTTCTTTTGATTTTCCCATGATGTCAAGCAAAGAGGCACTGAGTTTGAAGGTAGGCCTTGAAATACATCCACAGGTACACCTCCAGATGCCTCAAATGATGTCAATTAGCCTATCAGAAGCTACTAAAACCATGACATAATTTTCAGGAATTTTCCAAGCTGTTTAAAGGCACAGTTAACTTAGTGTATGTAAACTTCTGACCCACTGGAATTGTGATACAGTGAATGATAAGTGAAATAATCTGTCTGTAAACAAATGTTGGAGTAATTACTTGTGTCATGCACAAAGTAGATGTCCTAACCGAATTGCCAAAACTATAGTTTGTTAACAAGAAATTTGTGGAGTGGTTGAAAAACGAGTTTTAATGACTCCAACCTAAGTGTATGTAAACTTCCGACTTCAACTGTATATTAAATGTAGTACGATAACCATGAGCTAGGAAACCACGAGACACCATCATTGTGTTCATAATCATGCATTGTTACAGCAGAAACCAGGCCTCTCTATAAATATGTTCCTGTTTGCCAGCAGACTGGGAGTGACAGGGGAGCTGTTTTTATCAGCTGTTCCCCATCAGGGTTTAGGAGGCAGGCCAGGCTTCATTACTCCAATTCTGTTGCAAAGCGTTTTGTAACAGAAACCGTTTACTTCAAATGGAAAACGTTTTGCAACGAAAATGAGTTTCTATTGGACAAATTCAAGTAGGTCCTTCCCCGTTTTTGTCCTGTTTGCTTCTTAAACGGTTTCCGTTTTAAGACGTAATGAATACACCCTTGATGCAAGAAAAGTACTGTAGGCCTATCTTCTTAAAGCAGTGGTTTCAAAATGTTTTTTGGGGGGGTCATGATACATGTCGTGATCCTCACCGAAAGTTAGTTGTTGTTTCATGTTGTAAAGCCAAGTAGACTACTGTCGGAAGTTAAGTACAACGGCAGGGGTTCTCAAATGTCTATTTTGACCCAAATGAAGATTGTAGCATTTTTTTTACGTGACCCATCAAGCCTGTCCCAATTTGCTCCCTCCCCCTTGCTCCTAAACCTCTGATGTTTACAGATCTGAATTGTCTCGGTAGGTATAGGGCCTAAGCAATGTGGTGGTGAAGCTTCCACAATATTGATTAAACCTTACAGATCTGCAGACAATGGAGGGTAAGGGATGTTTCTAGCCATGCTCTGGGCTTGGGACACAACCCACAAGTAAGATCCGACCCCACCCAGTGTTTGGGGGAAAAAACTCTTCATTAAGGTATTTGGCTGAACTGTTGTTGGACCGGCAAACAGCATTCTTAATGCATTTTTGAAATATTTTAATGGCACCAGGCACAAACATCTCTGGACATTCCAGACCGTTAAGCAACACAAGTTAGTTTCTGTGAGTCAAGGGCCCACTTTTCAGTGTTTATCCAACACATCACGTTATTGGTGTTTACCAATAGTTTCTAATCTCTAATTTCCTGGATCAATGTGGTGTTTGGATTTCGCTGGTTGGTCTGCCTTATGACTCAGTTAGTAGGTCTGACTGGATGTACAGTAGGTCTGCCTTATGACTCAGTAGGTCTAACTGGATGTACAGTAGGTCTGCCTTATGACTCAGTAGGTCTAACTGGATATACAGTAGGTCTGCCTTATGACTCAGTTAGGTCTAACTGGATGTACAGTAGGTCTGCCTTATGTCTCAGTAGGTCTAACTGGATATACAGTAGGTCTGCCTTATGACTCAGTTAGTAGGTCTAACTGGATGTACAGTAGGTCTGCCTTATGACTCAGTAGGTCTAACTGGATATACAGTAGGTCTGCCTTATGTCTCAGTAGGTCTAACTGGATATACAGTAGGTCTGCCTTATGACTCAGTAGGTCTAACTGGATGTACAGTAGGTCTGCCTTGTGACTCAGTAGATCTAACTGGATATACAGTAGGTCTGCCTTATGACTCAGTAGGTCTAACTGGATATACAGTAGGTCTGCCTTATGTCTCAGTAGGTCTAACTGGATGTACAATAGGTCTGCCTTATGACTCAGTAGGTCTAACTGGATATACAGTAGGTCTGCCTTATGACTCAGTAGGTCTAACTGGATATACAGTAGGTCTGCCTTATGACTCAGTAGGTCTAACTGGATGTACAGTAGGTCTGCCTTATGACTCCGTAGGTCTAACTGGATATACAGTAGGTCTGCCTTATGACTCAGTAGGTCTAACTGGATGTACAGTTGGTCTGCCTTATGACTCAGTTAGTAGGTCTAACTGGATGTACAGTTGGTCTGCCTTATGACTCAGTTAGTAGGTCTAACTGGATGTACAGTAGGTCTGCCTTATGACTCAGTTAGTAGGTCTAACTGGATATATAGTAGGTCTGCCTTATGACTCAGTTAGTAGGTCTAACTGGATGTACAGTTGGTCTACCTTATGACTCAGTTAGTAGGTCTAACTGGATATATAGTAGGTCTGCCTTATGACTCAGTAGGTCTAACTGGATGTACAGTTGGTCTACCTTATGACTCAGTTAGTAGGTCTAACTGGATATACAGTAGGTCTGCCTTATGACTCAGTAGGTCTAACTGGATGTACAGTAGGTCTGCCTTATGACTCAGTAGGTCTAACTGGATGTACAGTAGGTCTGCCTTATGACTCAGTAGGTCTAACTGGATATACAGTAGGTCTGCCTTATGACTCAGTAGGTCTAACTGGATGTACAGTAGGTCTGCCTTATGACTCAGTAGGTCTAACTGGATATACAGTAGGTCTGCCTTATGACTCAGTAGGTCTAACTGGATGTACAGTAGGTCTGCCTTATGACTCAGTAGGTCTAACTGGATATACAGTAGGTCTGCCTTATGACTCAGTAGGTCTAACTGGATGTACAGTTGGTCTGCCTTATGACTCAGTTAGTAGGTCTAACTGGATGTACAGTAGGTCTGCCTTATGACTCAGTAGGTCTAACTGGATATACAGTAGGTCTGCCTTATGACTCAGTAGGTCTAACTGGATGTACAGTAGGTCTGCCTTATGACTCAGTAGGTCTAACTGGATATACAGTAGGTCTGCCTTATGACTCAGTAGGTCTAACTGGATGTACAGTTGGTCTGCCTTATGACTCAGTTAGTAGGTCTGCCTTATGACTCAGTAGGTCTAACTGGATATACAGTAGGTCTGCCTTATGACTCAGTAGGTCTAACTGGATGTACAGTAGGTCTGCCTTATGACTCAGTAGGTCTAACTGGATATACAGTAGGTCTGCCTTATGACTCAGTAGGTCTAACTGGATGTACAGTTGGTCTGCCTTATGACTCAGTTAGTAGGTCTGCCTTATGACTCAGTAGGTCTAACTGGATGTACAGTAGGTCTGCCTTATGACTCAGTTAGTAGGTCTAACTGGATGTACAGTAGGTCTGCCTTATGACTCAGTAGGTCTAACTGGATATACAGTAGGTCTGCCTTATGACTCAGTAGGTCTAACTGGATGTACAGTAGGTCTGCCTTATGACTCAGTAGGTCTAACTGGATATACAGTAGGTCTGCCTTATGACTCAGTAGGTCTAACTGGATGTACAGTTGGTCTGCCTTATGACTCAGTTAGTAGGTCTGCCTTATGACTCAGTAGGTCTAACTGGATATACAGTAGGTCTGCCTTATGACTCAGTAGGTCTAACTGGATGTACAGTAGGTCTGCCTTATGACTCAGTAGGTCTAACTGGATATACAGTAGGTCTGCCTTATGACTCAGTAGGTCTAACTGGATGTACAGTTGGTCTGCCTTATGACTCAGTTAGTAGGTCTGCCTTATGACTCAGTAGGTCTAACTGGATGTACAGTAGGTCTGCCTTATGACTCAGTTAGTAGGTCTGCCTTATGACTCAGTAGGTCTAACTGGATGTACAGTAGGTCTGCCTTATGACTCAGTAGGTCTAACTGGATGTACAGTAGGTCTGCCTTATGACTCAGTAGGTCGAACTGGATATACAGTAGGTCTGCCTTATGACTCAGTAGGTCTAACTGGATGTACAGTAGGTCTGCCTTATGACTCAGTAGGTCTAACTGGATATACAGTAGGTCTGCCTTATGACTCAGTAGGTCTAACTGGATGTACAGTTGGTCTGCCTTATGACTCAGTTAGTAGGTCTGCCTTATGACTCAGTAGGTCTAACTGGATGTACAGTAGGTCTGCCTTATGACTCAGTAGGTCTAACTGGATATACAGTAGGTCTGCCTTATGACTCAGTAGGTCTAACTGGATGTACAGTAGGTCTGCCTTATGACTCAGTAGGTCTAACTGGATATACAGTAGGTCTGCCTTATGACTCAGTAGGTCTAACTGGATGTACAGTTGGTCTACCTTATGACTCAGTTAGTAGGCCTAACTGGATATACAGTAGGTCTGCCTTATGACTCAGTAGGTCTAACTGGATGTACAGTTGGTCTACCTTATGACTCAGTTAGTAGGTCTAACTGGATATACAGTAGGTCTGCCTTATGACTCAGTAGGTCTAACTGGATGTACAGTAGGTCTGCCTTATGACTCAGTAGGTCTAACTGGATGTACAGTAGGTCTGCCTTATGACTCAGTAGGTCTAACTGGATGTACAGTAGGTCTGCCTTATGACTCAGTAGGTCTAACTGGATATACAGTAGGTCTGCCTTATGACTCAGTAGGTCTAACTGGATGTACAGTTGGTCTGCCTTGTGACTCAGTTAGTAGGTCTAACTGGATGTACAGTAGGTCTGCCTTATGACTCAGTAGGTCTAACTGCATGTACAGTAGGTCTGCCTAATGTCTCAGTAGGTCTAACTGGATGTACAGTAGGTCTGCCTTATGACTCAGTAGGTCTAACTGGATGTACAGTAGGTCTGCCTTATGACTCAGTAGGTCTAACTGGATGTACAGTAGGTCTGCCTTGTGACTCAGTTAGTAGGTCTAACTGGATGTACAGTAGGTCTGCCTTATGACTCAGTAGGTCTAACTGGATGTACAGTAGGTCTGCCTTATGTCTCAGTAGGTCTAACTGGATGTACAGTAGGTCTGCCTTATGACTCAGTAGGTCTAACTGGATGTACAGTAGGTCTGCCTTATGACTCAGTAGGTCTAACTGGATGTACAGTAGGTCTGCCTTATGTCTCAGTAGGTTACACTGGATATACAGTAGGTCTGCCTTATGACTCAGTTAGTAGGTCTAACTGGATGTACAGTAGGTCTGCCTTATGTCTCAGTAGGTTACACTGGATATACAGTAGGCCTAATTTAGGATCCAGCTGGTTGACCAATCAAATCATGTTGACTAAACCTTGTCTCGTTTGTTTTTGTCGTCCACGTTCTTGCAGACTTCCTTTTGAAAACATCGCTGGGCACTTAGTTGCCTTTTTCTTTACGTTATTTGGGGAGTCGCTGGGATTCTATCGCGCCGCCATGTCCACCTCCTATAAGAAGGAAGTAGTGAACTACAGGGACGTGGACGAGGATGAACTTCTGAAGAAACTCTCAGAGGAAGAGCTACAGAGGCTGGAGGATGAGCTGGAGGAGTTAGATCCCGACGTAAGTCTTAAACGCTGATCGTCTTGGTGTGTGTGTGTGTGTCTTGGTTATCTGGAGCTAGGAGTTTGATCCCAACGCAATCTAAAACATGTATCTTTTTACGAGCTCAACAGAGATGAGAGGTCGGTAGCAGGATAGTGCATTAATGGTATAACGCTCAGATATTAAGGTTTACAGGTGTACCAGAGCCCTGATTTAAAGTAGCTCACTATATAAGCATTAGGGTGACATCTGAGAGACGTGGAGAATCTCAATTGCATCCTCTCGCCTCACCTCAAAACACATTGGAGGAGATGGTCTGAGGGGCGGGACCTCTGGCTTTCTCCTCCAATGGGTTTTAAGATGGAAGCGAGGATGTGAGGAATTTGCAATTGAGATTCTCCCACAGACTAAGACTGACAAATGACACTCAAACCAACTTGGTCAACTTGATAACATAAATTAGCCTATATATCATATCCCTGTATATTCAATTCAAATATGCAGTTCTAGGTCTAAACAATACAGTGATCCTCAAACCAACTTCCAAAGCCAACTTCCCAGGGAAAGTTTAGACCTCATCTGTTATCTGTATGTTAAGTTCTGCCTATCATATATTTATAATACTGTGTGATGCGGCGGTGCTTGACTTCATCTTTATTCATCAGTAGCTCTTCCGTCGAGGTGTTGACGACACAAGCTGTAATAGGGTTATGATGAATGGTCGACGGCTCACATCAAGTCTGGATGCTTACAATACCAGGAGTGTGTGTGTGTGTGTGTGTGTGTGTGTGTGTGTGTGTGTGTGTGTGTGTGTGTGTGTGTGTGTGTGTGTGTGGTGCTTGTCGTCTTTCCTTGACTTTTGACGATAGCATCCAGATCTCCCACAGAGCCACGTTACAGAGTTAAACTGATATGTCAGGTATAAATACTACAGGTATAAATAATACAGGTATAAATACTACGCTGTCTGTAAGTGGCCAGTGCACTAATAGGTGCTGAAAGCTAAGACAAGATATCGGTCTATCGCTATAATATGGACCTGGTTTAGCGTGCTGCGGTCTAAGAATAGCTATCTGGGTCTGGGAACTGCCTTTGTTATTTCTATTAGTGTTATTTTAACACAGTTAGTGATGGTGTGTGTGTCCTTTCACTGTTACATTCGGCTATCCCACGAGAGTGGATGAAAAATGTAGTGTATAAACAAGTGCAATCCCACCCATTGCTATAATTATTGGCCAATGACAATCCTTCCCTGTGATTAGAATACCCTCTTACCTAGTGTAAGTACAACCCGTTGTTAACATTATCGGCCAATGATAAATCCTTCCTGTCTTTAGAATGCCCTGTTGCCGGCCGGGATGAGGCAGAAGGATCAGACCAAGAAGGCGCCGACCGGAACCTTCCAGAGAGAGAACCTGGTAGCCCACCTGGAGAAGCAGGCTAAGGAACACCCTGACAAGGAGGACCTGGTTCCGTTCACTGGAGAGAAGAGAGGTATGACCGCAGTTCCCAGCATGATAGAATATCACCAAAGGCCTGTGCTTCACTGGAGAGAAGAGAGGTAGGACCCTGTTAGATCTGATCTGAGCACTGGCGTAACGCTGTGCCGTGCCGACCCCCAACCAGGGTTTGGGTCAGTTCTATTTCAATTCAGTCAAGGAAGTAATCTAAAATTCCATGTTTCCTCATTGAGAAAGAAGTGTGGTAGGAGCCCAGTTTAATTTTGGTTTATACTCCAGATAGGTTTTACCAATATGGCATAATCTCCACTTTATCCATCCCCCTATCGGCCCGCAGCATACCACCCTGCATCCCACTACTGGCTTGCTTCTGACGATAAGCAGGGTTGGTCCCTAGACGGGAGACCAGATGCTGCTGGAAGTGATGTTGGAGGGCCAGTAGGAGACAATCTTTCCTTTCCTGGTCTAAAAAAAAGATCCCAATGCCCCAGGGCAGTGATTGGGGACATTGCATTGTGTGGGGTGCTGTCTTTTGGATGGGACGTTAAACTGGTGTCCTGGCGCTCTGTGGTCACTAAAGATCCCATTGCACTTAACGTAAGAGTAGGGGTCCTGGCTAAATTCCAAATCTGGCCCTCATACCATCACGGTCACCTAATCATCCCCAGCTTACAACTGGCTCACTCATCCCCCCCTCTTCTCCCCTGTAACTATTCCCCAGGTTGTTGCTGTAAATGAGAATGTGTTCTCAGTCAACTTACCTGGTAAAATAAGGGTTACATATGGTTTACATGAAATCCTGTCAGATCTATGAACAGAAGGGATAGGGGATAGGATCTAGCTTGGCTAGGAGAAGTGGCTGGAGGCCAACATGGACCGTGGCCAGGGACACGCAAGCTGTGATAATAACCTTGTGAGGTGAACCCTCCTGTCAGCGTGCCGAGATACTAATACTTTCAGAACATTACAGCCATGTAACTAAAGGCCTAAAGTCCTACATCCATCAGGACCAATCAGTGGTCTCAGACAATAGCTCGTTCCAGGAAACTGGACCCAGTCGCAACCCAGTCTGTATGCTGGTTCATCTGTTCTTGCATCTGTCTGGACATATCCAGCTACGAAACTGCCTGAGCTGAGTCTGCCTACCTATCAGACCAATTATGATCACAGACAGTCTGGTTCTGGGAAACTGGGCCAGCCGCAACAGAGTCCTCTAGTTCGTCCTTCCTTATACCTGGACGTATCCAGGTAGAAAGCAGGGCCTGGTGCCGATCTATGATCGGTTTAGCAGTTTAGATCCAAATGAATATGATTACATGGACGGGGAAGAACCTGATCCTACATCAGATACATATGGCCCCTGATCTAACGGTGGACTGTGGCCACGTCCCAACTCTCTTATCCCAAAGTCTGCACTTGCACACTTCCCGTTATGGAGCAACTCCCATCCAGCCAACGATTCCTTCCATGACAGGGAGTGTGCAAGACAAGTGCACAGTCTGCAAACTTTGGGAGAACGGTCGATAATTGGACCACACACACAGCCTGTCACTGCAGCCTTCCTCCCCTCAGTGTTCATTCACATAATCCTGTTCCGGTGTTCTGAGGCTTGGCCGGGGCAGCTTGGCCGGGGCAGCTTGGCCGGGGCAGCGTGATGCGGGGCGCTACATGTCAGACGTGGCTGGGTAGAACTCGAGAAGGTCTTCGCAGGCTGCCTGGCTTTTGACAGCTCACTCTGAGTGACGATATGAAAAGCGCCCAGTGACGTAATGGGATATTGCATACCAGCCTTGCATTTGCCGTTGTCGGTCGGTGTAACGTAGATGGGAAAACAAAATGGAAGTTTTCCTCACAGAGCGTACGGTCATGTTCACTGTGTAATGGTAGTTGGCTACTATTGGGTAATGATCCGTCGATTTCACTATCGGGGTATTGATGTTTCTGCTTTCCTGCAGTCAAATTACCAATTAAATAATGGAATTAGAAACGAGCTGGTATAGTAGTGGGATGGTAGTCGTCGTACTAGTACGAATAGTAGTAGTAATACATGTATCAAATCAATCAAATGTATTTTATGAAGCCCTTATTACATGAACAGTTGTCATTAAGTGCTTTACAGATACCCGGACCAAAACCCCAAACGGCAAGCAATGCAGATGTAGAAGCACGGTGGCTAGGAAAACTCCCTAGAAAGGCAGGAACCAAGAAGAAACCTAGAGAGGAACCAGGCTCTGAGATGTGTCCAGTCCTCTTCTGGCTGTCCCGGGTTGAGATGAATAGTGGCATGTACTGTGTTAACGATTGTCCTCTGTCTTCCAGGTAAAGTCTTTATACCTAAGAAGGTGGTGGACCCCATCATGGAGAACGTAACTCTGGAGCCAGAGCTGGAGGAGGCACTGGCCAACGCCAGCGACGCTGAGATCTGCGACATTGCCGGTAGAAAAACACGCACCTTCACGTGCGCACACCCATTTACAGACATCGTTTCTGTTTTATTTCCAGTCGATTCACCTTCTTCAGCGAATAAGTTTAAATCCACGCTCACCAAACAGTCACTTGAGAACGATCCCTGACACGGAATCAGCTTCGCGGTTCACTCCTCCGTCAGTAACGTCCTCCTTTCCTCTCTAACTCTCCTCTATCCCGTCTAGTGATCCCACCCTTCTTCTCCTCCATCTCCCTGTTCCCCCTCCATATCCTGTCATCGTCATCACCCCTTCCATTGCTGCTCCTCACTGCTGTTTGGACACCATGGTTGCCCTCTCTCTGGGCTTTGTGACAAGCAGCCGCGGTATTTGCCAGCCCACACACTAGCTAGGGCCGGGACGATAGCAGTAGTCGTTGGCATGGTGGGCAAGGGAAACGGAAACACGAAGCGAATGTAACTTCTTTAGGAAGACCGAGCTAATGTTGGAAACAAACCTCATTATATTGTCATCCAAAAGTCTTATTTATTTATTTATTTTCCAAGCTACAGCACATGAAATGTTATATACAACAGGTTTTTAAAGGACCAAAGAGTTTGGAAAGCTTCGTGTTTTCATTTTGGCCTCGGTGCTCCTGGTTCATATATTGCAATCGTCCCGGCCCTAACACTAGCTGCACGTTATATGGCCTGTATTTCTCTCCGCTTCACTAAGTGTTAGTGTTAATTAGTGACAAGTGGTTTTGCTTGCCAGCGTTTGTTTTGGTCCTTCCAGACATATCCAATGGTTTGTAATTAATCCACAGCCTGCTCATGATGAGTTACCAACTAACTCTTCACGGCTGCTTAAAGTGGACCGCTCGTTCTCCGTTGTTTATCTCAAAGATAACTTAACTGTTCTCACACTCTCTGTCATACTGGAAATTAATACACTTGCTTCTTTTTTCGTTGCTTTTCTGCTGAACTGCCCTCTTTTCACTCTCATTTTGTTCATTTGTACATTTGCTCCAAGTCATCTACGGTGGTCCAGAAAGCACATTTTTAGTTGAGTTTTCCCATCAAACTGGACACAAGATAAAACTACTGCTACTACTGATAATACATTTGATTTAAAGCGCTTTTCAAAAACACAAGGACTCTGTACAGCAAAAGAGGGAGGGGGGGGGCAAAGATAAAACATTTAAAACTAAGATTAAAATGAAAGCTAAAACAGGGATCTTTGCGATAATCAAGAACATATTGACTAGTCAAGCATGTTCCTGCCGTTCATAGAAGCCCGTTCTAACTGTGGCAGCAGAGGCCATCCAAGACAGGGAGAATAATGTCTGCATTGTGTGACGTCTGCAACAGTGACACATGCTATTTAAACAATGTATTTAATAATGACTTGCAGACGCTGGCAGTCGACGCACGTGTTGTTCTTCTGTATGTCTGGCTATGACAGGGACGACTATCTATTGCTGTGTGTGAGATGTTTTGCGAGCCGATAGTTTGGCTTGGATGTTTGCGAGTTTGAACAAGGCAGCTCTCAAGGCCCACTTGTGGGTGTCCTGTCTGCTATCTTAGCCAAGTAAACACAATGTGCTGAACTAAGGAGAGCGTTGGCACTCACACCCACGTCAACTCTTCGGTGTTTATCCTTCAGTGTTCACGTCATTTGACACAATGTATACTCTCTCTCCCTGTCTCTGTTCTCTCTCTCTCTCTCTCTCTCTCTCTCTCTCTCTCCCTGTCTCTGTTCCCTCTCTCTCTCTCTCTCTCTCTCTCTCTCTCTCCCTGTCTCTGTTCCCCCCCTCTCTCTCTCTCTCTCTCTCTCTCTCTCTCTCTCTCCCTGTCTCTGTTCCCTCTCTCTCTCTCTCTCTCTCTCTCTCCCCTGTCTCTGTTCCCCCTCTCTCTCTCCCTGTCTCTGTTCCCTCTCTCTCTCTCTCTCTCTCCCTGTCTCTGTTCCCTCTCTCTCTCTCTCTCTCTCTCTCTCTCTCTCTCTCTCTCCCCTGTCTCTGTTCCCTCTCTCTCTCTCTCTCTCTCTGTCTCTGTTCCTCTCTCTCTCTCTCTCTCTCTCTCTCTCTGTTCCCCCTCTCTCTCTCTCTCCCTGTCTCTGTTCCCCCTCTCTCTCTCTCTCCCTGTCTCTGTTCCCTCTCTCTCTCTCTCTCTCTCTCTCCCTGTCTCTGTTCCCTCTCTCTCTCTCTCCCTGTCTCTGTTCCCCCTCTCTCTCTCTCCCTGTCTCTGTTCCCCCTCTCTCTCTCTCCCTGTCTCTGTTCCCTCTCTCTCTCTCTCTCCCTGTCTCTGTTCCCTCTCTCTCTCTCTCTCCCTGTCTCTGTTCCCCCTCTCTCTCTCTCCCTGTCTCTGTTCCCTCTCTCTCTCTCTCCCTGTCTCTGTTCCCCCTCTCTCTCTCTCCCTGTCTCTGTTCCCCCTCTCTCTCTCTCCCTGTCTCTGTTCCCTCTCTCTCTCTCTCTCTCTCTCTCTCTCTCTCTCCCCTGTCTCTGTTCCCTCTCTCTCTCTCTCTCTCTCTCTCCCTGTCTCTGTTCTCTCTCTCTCCCTGTCTCTGTTCCCCCTCTCTCTCTCTCTCTCTCTCTCTCTCTCTCTCTCTCCCCTGTCTCTGTTCCCTCTCTCTCTCTCTCTCTCTCTCTCTCTCTCTCTCTCTCCCCTGTCTCTGTTCCCTCTCTCTCTCTCTCTCTCTCTCTCTCTCCCTGTCTCTGTTCCCTCTCTCTCACTGTCTCTGTTCCCCCTCTCTCTCTCTCCCTGTCTCTGTTCCCTCTCTCTCTCTCTCTCTCTCCCTGTCTCTGTTCCCTCTCTCTCTCTCTCTCTCTCTCTCTCTCCCTGTCTCTGTTCCCTCTCTCTCTCTCTCTCTCCCTGTCTCTGTTCCCTCTCTCTCTCTCTCTCCCTGTCTCTGTTCCCTCTCTCTCTCTCTCTCTCCCTGTCTCTGTTCTCTCTCTCTCTCTCTCTCTCTCTCTCCCTGTCTCTGTTCCCTCTCTCTCTCTCTCTCTCTCTCTCTCTCTCTCTCTCTCTCTCTCCTGTCTCTGTTCCCTCTCTCTCTCTCTCTCTCTCTCTCTCCCTGTCTCTGTTCCCCCCTCTCTCTCTCTCTCCTTTGTTTCTCTCTACTTTATTTTTCGCTCCTTTTGTACGTCTCTCCATCTCTTCCCTCCCTCCAGCCATTTTGGGAATGCACACTCTGATGAGTAACCAGCAGTACTACGAGGCTTTGGCCAGCAGCAATATAGTCAACAAACAAGGCCTTAACAGTAAGTGTACCGTGTGTGTGTGTGTGTGTATCCCTCCTGTAAGTGCCAAAGTTTTCAGGCATCGTTTTAACGATGATTAATCTGTTTATCCTACCATGTATTGTACTTATTAGGGTTTTGTTTTTCAAGTGGATTTAAGAAAGAGTGGCACCAAAGCGTGTCTCAGACAGTTCAGGGAACTTAAAAATCAAACATGAACAGAACCAACGTCAAAGGTTCAAAGAGAACTGGCCAAAAATGTTCCTGTTTCCTGACTTTTACAGTCCTCCGTTGCAACCTTTCTGACATTAAATAATATAATGTAAAGACATGCTGGTTCAGCCAAACAAACTAAGTGCTGCAAATAATATATTTTTCTTTCAACACCTCGAGTGCCATTGTTATTACTGATTTACATGATATAGGTATTGTTAGTAACATATTTTCCTGTAGGCGTTATCCAGTGTACTCAGTATAAGCCTGTGCCTGATGAGCAGCCCAACTCTACTGACGTGGAGGAGACGCTGCTGAGGATGCAGAGGAACGACCCTGACCTGCTGGAGGTCAACCTTAACAACATCAAGGTGCTACATTATATTGATTCACATGCACAAGTCAGTATAATTGATTTATATGATGTCATTAAGTCCTCCTACCATAAACATTTGTACATTTTTTTGTTCGTTGTTTTTAGTCATTTAGCAGATGCTCTTATCTGATTTACAATAGTTAGTGCATATATTTTCCAACATTTTGTTGTACTGGTCCCCCCCGTGGGAATCAAACTCACAACCCTGGCATTGCAAGTGCCATGTTCTACCAACTGAGCCACACGGAACCCCCATAGGAGACACACATGTACCCCACTATTCTCAGTCTGACTTCAAGAGGTCAGGGCAAACCTCTACCCTGGAGTCAACATTTGATTTAGGTTATTCTCCAGTCTTTTCAAATGCATTTGTAGTCAGTCCGATTTAAACAGTGGCGCGTGTGTGTGGCTTTATTGATTTGAAGCCTCTTGTGTTCCAGAACATTCCAGTGAAGACGCTGAAGGCCTATGCAGACGCCCTGACGGAGAACACTGCAGTGGAACGCTTCAGCCTCGTGGGAACCAGGAGTAATGATCCCGTAGCCTTTGTGAGTATTGCTGTTGTGTCTGGAGCAAATCCCCTACACGCATACTGTAACAGTTACATCAGACGAGGTGAATGTACACGTCTCCAAGTCTTCATTCGAAGTCGTCTCCATCTGGAAATTCAGTTTAAAAATAAATAAAAAAATGGCCTCCCGTGGCCTTGATACCTGGGCCTGTGGCCTGGTCAAATATATAGATGGGGGAAGAAGATGCCATTTCAGATATGGGTTTAATTATAGCCCGTATAAATATACTGTCCCCATTTGCTGTGTCTCAGGCTCTGGCAGAGATGCTGAAGGGGAACACCACACTGAAGAGTCTGAACATAGAATCCAACTTCATCACAGGGACGGGTATCATGGCTCTCATCGCCTCACTGCAGTCCAACACAACCCTGCAGGAACTCAAGATCGACAACCAGGTACAATAAAATACAGCACAATCGTTATTGGTCCATTCTACTGACAGACAGTGTAAAGGAGGCCTGGGTCCATTCTACTGACAGACAGTGTAAAGGAGGCCTGGGTCCATTCTACTGACAGACAATGTAAAGGAGGCCTGGGTCCATTCTACTGACAGACAATGTAAAGGAGGCCTGGGTCCATTCTACTGACAGACAGTGTAAAGGAGGCCTGAGTCCATTCTACTGACAGACAGTGTAAAGGAGGCCTGGGTAATGCCAAAATTTCACAAATATTACAACTTCTACAAATGATTTCTCAATGACGCTTTAAGATACAAATGTCAAATATATGTCGACAATCCTTCCTCCAAAGGACCTTTCTATGGAAAACATTTCGTGAAAATCCCAATGAAATCCCAGTATTTATTTTGTCCTGGTTTCATGAGGAATCACCCTATTTTTGCTGTCACAGTGCCCAGCCCAGACAGTTACAATTAGACATCACAAGGACCACTTGAGTCTACTGTTTCAACAGGGTCAGATTGTACAAAGCTAATCACTCGATTGATTCATTGTGGTGTGATATTGGTGCTAGTGCGAACACTTCGTAGCCGTTATTCCTTCCCAGTGGGCAAAACTGATTGAAAGGACATCCTTGCAACCTGATTAACCAGATTGCAGCCAAAACTGGTTGAAATCTGGTTGTTGCAATGACCTCATTTCAACCAGTTTTGCCCACGCTGGGCTACCTCTTGCCAGTGAATCATTTTTTCCTAACATAAACTGTGCTGAATCTCTTTGATTCCGTAAGGTTTTATATTTAGACACATGACTAACAACTTCGCCTTCATGTGTTAATTGTGCTGAGTCATGGACATGCTGGTTGAAATGACTCCATTTTACAACCAGAAAAGGCTGCATTGTAACCAGTTATTTCAAACAGGACATTGGGAAATCACCTAGGTTCACTGGTTTACATGACGTAATGTCTGGTTGTAAATTGGTTTGTAATGGCGTCATTTCAACCAGTTTTACCCGATGGGTGATTCCTTCTATGTCCAGTTTTTACCCCAATTATTTAAGCTGCCCATCTGACAGAGCAGACAGGCTCAATCAAATGCTCCATTTGTAATGAAACAAATACTATTTGAATCCAGGTCTGATTCCCCCTCTCCCCTTCCTCCAGAGCCAGCCGCTAGGTAACAAGGTGGAGATGGAGATAGCCAGCATGCTGGAGAAGAACACCACGTTGTTGAAGTTTGGTTACCACTTTACCCAGCAGGGCCCCAGGCTGAGGGGCTCCAACGCCATGATGAACAACAACGACCTGGGTGAGATGATGGTTCTGCTAATGCTAATGCTAACAACCTGGCTGAGATGGAGGTTCTGCTCGAGCTGAAGCAAACAACCTGACTGAGATGGAAGTTCTGCTAGCCCTAATGCTAACAACCTGCCTGAGATTGAGGTTCAAAGACTAACTCACTCACTCACAATAGATTAAAATCGCTCTGTTATACTCACTGTTTCTCTCCCATCGACACTCACAATCTTAGAGATGTTTACTCACTCACTCACTCACTCACTCACTCACTCACTCACTCACTCCATTTTCCAAAACAACGTTGAACTAATAAAACCTGCTAGAGAAGGTGCAGAGCATGCGTCAGATGTAATTCCAGACCCAGTAGTAATCCATCTTAGTTCACCATCACTGTTTAACGTAACTAAATAATGGGAGGAGCCAAGCCAATCACAACGCTCGGCTGTTTGGATCCCTTCCTGGAAGATGACATCACTAGAACTAAAGTGGTGCTCCAGTGAAACGCTCCCAGACTTCCCAGTGTGATCCCTCACAACAGCTGAGACACCACCAGAGACATGGGCTGTGTCCCAAGTGGCACCCTATTCCCTTTTTATAGGCACCCTATTCCATTTATAGTTCACTAACCTGTACAGTAGGGCTCTGGTGAAGAGTAGTGCACTATATAGGGAACAGGATGCCATTTGGGATGTGCACACAAATGGGTCTATTCAGGGACTTGTGTTGTTGCCTGGCTACCCAGACTCCTTACTCTGGCCAAACGCTGTGCCGCTCCACGCTGTAGGACGTTCCTTATTTCTCCTCAATGAGTCTGGATCTGAGTAGGTCCCCGACCCATCACTGAATGCAAACACATTCGGGGCCGTCTGATTGGTCCAGAAATCCATGGGTTGGGCCAGAGCCAGGACACAGTTGGGTAAAGTGGCGGTTTGAAAATTCATCATTGGTTTGGATAATCTGATTGGTTAGAGATGATCCAATCGGTGATGACTTTGTTTAGTGCAACGCCCATCATCACTGCAAACGACTTCAGTGACGGCAGTCTCGGACTCAAGTCTATAGCGAACGACAGAGCAGCGGGAGAACTTAGTGTGAGTCATCGGGCTACATGCTTTGGGCTCCAGAACACATGATCAAAGACATGTCAGGTCTTGTACAAAGGCTGTAAAAAATAAGAGATGGTCTTGTACTAATCTCTTGGAACGAAATGATTGACCTAGTTTGCGCACCGACATCAGTGTGTCATCGGGTTGTTTTGCATCATGATGACATTTCTCTTGAACACAGCATGGTACCAGTTCTATCTACTCGGTGACTCTTCCACCAAAGATGTGCATGAGCCGCTCTCGTCTTGGTCACTCGTGTGTGTGTGTGTGTGTGTGTGTGTGTGTGTGTGTGTGTGTGTGTGTGTGTGTGTTTGTTTGTTTGTTTATGTGTTTACCACTGTTGTGTTGCAGCTCGGGTAATCCGATCCGATCATCACTCGGACGGTTCCTTTACTCTCACTCTGTCCGTGCCGGAACTGGAGAGGGCATTTGGTAAAAAGTTCAAGCCGAAACTCACCAAGCCCAAGACCAAGAAAGTAAAGACAGCCGTTGTGTCCTCGTCCTACCACTTCAGCCTTCTCTTGCTTATTTTCCTTGAGTTCTACCCACAACTCCTTGCGTTGTGCCTTCCATTCCTCCTCATCATCACTCGTCATCTCTTCTCAACAGTGGCAGATCTGGCAATCTTTCTCCAGTAGCTCTTGAGTTCTTAAATGGGTCTTCACTGTAGGACTGATTGCTTAAGGGCTTTTTGCAGTTAGAGCTATTTTATTCTAAACTGCCTCTTACAAACCTTTGGAACAGGTTTTTTTCTGCTTTCTTTCAAGCTGCTTTTCTTACTTCAAACTCTTCCTTCATTGCCATTCCTTTGAGTCAAGTATTTGTTGTGTTTGAATAAAATGTGATTTTACCGAAGACACAGAAGGTACTGATATGTTTTAATAGTTGGTCTAATTTCAATTTTTTCTTCTCTGACAACAGTAAGAAAGAGAAGGCTTGAAGGCGGTCCCATCTTCCCCAAGTGTCGGACAAGCGTGTAGCGCCGCCAGGCGCTGCCCGGCCCCGCCCAGCCCCGTATTCAGCCAGACGCCCTCCAACAGATATCCCATCAACCCCTGCTTTCCCCAACCCTAACCTCGACCCCTCTGCGATGACCGAAATCGTTCCAATTCGAATGTCAGGGCCGTTGGCAAACCTTGTTCCTACTGTGGCATGGAGTTGATCTACTATTGTACTATTGTTTCTCTCACAGTTTTCTACTGATATTGGTTTAGATATCTTCGATAATTATATTATCTGGTAATTGTGACATAGAGAAGCCGCCCACCTATTCAGAAAGTATTTATTTTGTTGTTAGTTTGTTTACTGGAGATGAACTTGTGGTGGTGGAAGATTAAATGGTGTTACAACCATAATATATATTGTACCACGTGCCACGGGCAACAGGTAGCCTAGTGGTTAAGAGCGTTGGGCCAGTAACCGAAAGGTCGCTGGTTCAAATCCCCGAGCCGACTAGGTGGGGGAAAATCTGCCAATTTGCCCTTGAGCAAGGCACTTCACCCTAATTGCTCCAGTAAGTCACTCTGGATAAGAGCGTCTTCTAAATGACTCAAATGTAAATTACTTAACTTGGTTATGACGTTAGTACCACATGATGTATTTCAGCATTTCGCAACCACTTAACGTAATGTTTTTCAGTGTGATGTTCATATAAGATACATTTTTAGTCTGCAACTCACACTGTCTGTAAGCAAAGGCACATAACGGTTACATAGAAGCTATGTTCAGAGGAATTGTTGCAGATATAAAAACACTTTGGGGTGTAAGTTGTTTGTTTGTCCAAGTTTACCCCATGGAGACAGCCACTAGAAGCTGGTCCTAGATCAGTTTGTCCGCTATTGTGTAAATTCTGTAGTATTACTGATCTCAAGTCAGTTTAAGTCTTCTCAGTCAAACCTTACACAGAGAGAGGTTACTACTAAAAGCGTTCAGTTTTGTGACGAAGTCGATATCTGCTACGATCCTTTATTGATGTCACTTGTTAAAATCCACTTCAGATCAGTGTAGATGAAGGGGTGGTGACAGGTTAAGTAAGGATTTTGAAGCCTTGAGACAATTAAGACGTGGATTGTGTATGTGTACCATTCAGAGGGTGAATGGGCAAGACAAAAGATTTAAGTGCCTTTGAACAGGGTATGGTAGTAGGTGCCAGGTGCACCGGTTTGAGTGTCAAGAACTGCAACGCTGCTGGGGTTTTCACGCTCAACAGTTTCCCTTGTGTACCACCCAAAGGACATCAAGCCAACTTGACACAACTGTGGGAAATATTGGAGTCAACATGGGCCAGCATCCCTGTGGAACGCTTTCGACACCTTGTAGAGTCCACGCCCAGACCGATTGAGGCTGTTCTGAGGGCCAAAGGGGGTCAAACTCATAAGGAAGGTGTTCCTAATATTTTGTACACTCAGTGTATATTAGAAGTTTGTTCACAAGTGTATTGGTCACTGATGGACAAACTGATCTAGGACCATCTCTTAGTGGCTGTCTCTATGAGGGTGGGTTGACTGAATCAGTACTTACACCCGGCAGATGTGATGACTTGTCATCATGGCAAGTTATGATCGAGTATGTTAAATTATTACTTGAGTTACACAGTAAAGGGAGTTGCAGCATTCCCCCCTCCCATTTTTCATTTACACTGGTAGAAATGCTCTTAGTTGAATGTGTCTGCAACCCAAAAAGTGTGCAAACTAAGAATTCACTGTCATCACTGTAGCCTATCAAAGCATGAAGACAAATGACTTTTCCTGCCTGTTGTAAGGTCCTATGAGATTATTCCTTAATGAACACTCCTTCGGGTATTGTTGCTATGCGGCCGGGTATCAGGGGTGTCAGGGGAGCACTGATGACTAAATTCAATATCCTATCATTAAATCCATGTAAAATAAACAATATATATTATATTGGATGAAGGATGGATGAGGGGGATTACGTGCCCCCTCAGATTCAAAGAGCATGACGCTCCTGATTAGGTATATTACTGTATGGTCAAAGGCGACAACTATGGTGTGTACAACAACCCATCCCCGTATGAATTACTGCTGAATATGACTGTGTTCTCCTTGCCCTAGCCTGGCTGTTGTTTCTTCTCTACAGTATTTGCTTGAGTATTGAGTATGTTTTTGTTAGATAGTTCACATTATTGTTGTTTTTTTGTTCATGGATAAATCGGGTTTGAAAGTATTGTGTACTGTGATATTTGTACTGTTTTTACGCTTCTGGGCCTATGCACCAAACCACGTATAACACCGCCCTCTGGGGGAGGTTGAGAATTATAACACCGCCCTCTAGGGGAAGGTTGAGAGAACTACATAATTCCAGTCAGCCAGACCCCCAATGAGACTTGTGCGATGACGGGATCAACAGCTGCTGCCAAAGTAAGAAGCTTTGGTCCGTTTGGATTGGTGGCGGACTTGATATTTCCTGCTAAGAATACCCAAATATTGATAACTTTTTTAGTTGCATCCTATGTTAATATTTATTGTAAAATAACCTATCCCTCTCAAATAATGTGTTTAATTTCTCTAAAGAACAAGACATACCACCCAAAGCATTGAGAGAGAAAAAAAACCCATTGTGTCTGTGAACCAGTTTTATTAATTCTCAAGCAGAACATACATGATGGTCCTTTATTGCTGATAGCATTCCATTCTGATTACCAACATAACATTCTTACAGCCAACCCACAACCAATTACAACAGAAGTATCAAGCATTATATTACCCTCATTCTTTAACAGTTCTTCGCAAATTCCCGACTTTGACCAACCTTCTGGCAGTCCAGTGGGAAAACAGCAGATTTTCCTTTTTATTCAGGTGATGGAAAAGCTAGCCCTCCAGTCGTCACAGATTTTGTAATAGCTTTAGAAATCATGGTTAAAAAGAAAATGTTATAGCAAATCCTGATAGCGTTGTTGTTTAATTCCGGTTTAATGTCGAAGCATAACGTTTTAAGTGGCACTGCTACACCATGGTTATCCTCCCCGTCCAAAAACTGTAAATGAAATTCCTGAATGCATTTTTATAACCATTATTACATCCTACCTTATGATAATTTAACCACATTCAAAATCAGAGTTATTGCCATATATTTTTGCGTGACGAAGAGAGGAAAAAAATGATATTGTACATATTCACAACTTGACTTGACAAAATGGCATGCAAAGACATAAGGTACACAGAATTTGAATATAAAATTGAGTTTAGACCTACGCCATGACCATATGGCTACACCGGGCAAGACATGACGACACAGTATGTGGACATATATACGTACTTACGTGTGTGCAAACATTTTCACATAAACCTCATAGACAAAACCAAACATTACCCTAACATCATGATATGATTCTTCAAACGTCCTATAAAGATAAAATATGGCTTATAGTGTTATTCTCTGATGTTTTTGTTTTTAGACAGACGCACGGTACGATTATTTTTCATGTATCATTTTTTCCAACCAACCTAAAACAGGTGAAGCGAGGAATGTTTTTTTTAAATGTTAATTTCCGGTGCTAACTCTCCGCTGCAGGGGGGCAGAAAAGTAATCTAAAACTCTCACCTAGAAGATAACGTAACAACCTAATGCAACTCCCAACAACGTTGTTGCTCGGCTACTTCTTCAACATGTCTTGGAGAGGACCAGGGAGGTATTTCATGACCGTGTCCATGATGCTTTCCTCTTCGTCATCATCGTCTCCGCAGCCCTTGGGCACGGACGATTTGGGACGGGTCAGACTGCCCTCTGCAGACTGCTCCATAGCAGCCTGGGCCTCGGCCTCAGCCTCCTCCCTCTTCTTAATTCCGTACTGGAAAAACAACATGATACTAGCATTATGGTAACGTTAATATTATTGTGTCAGACTGCCCTCAGGAGAAAACGGAGTGCAACGTTATAATAACATTAACCCCTGAAAATACACTTCTTATGAACGCCACGTGGTTAGGAGGGAGGTGGGGAGTGATACAGGAATTGTCTCCCTCTTTTAATGACTGTCTCAGTATGTGTATTCCATGTATCTGATACTGTCTGGACCAAATGAGTATAACATGTTGTCTTTGTAGAAGTTGATTGATTGATGCCAGCAAGCATTTGGCCACCCTTGATCAAACAATTATAAAATAATTAGCAAATCAGCTTTGAGCTGAGCTCAACTGTGAGTTATCCTAGTGCAGGGAAACACCCTGCAAGGGAGGCCAGTTTGGATTTGGCTTCAGACCAATCAAAAAACACAATTTTCAGATAAACGTGTCTGTTTCTGGTCTGCTTGTGTTGATGTGCTGCAGTAGCTAGCTTGCTAAATTGGCCCTTTCCTAAGCCATGGATGGAGATGTGGATTTTGACTTGTGGTTTTGACTTAATTCTCTGCACAGGCCAATAATTATGAAGGCGATTCAAATCTAACCATAAATTAACGTTGTACCACTGGCTTGAGATGATTGAAGTTCAATATGAGTCTAAATGTAGCCTAGTAGTCTAACTAGCTAGCTAACTTAGCTGGTTCATTGTTGCTCATGCGAGGAAGTCAGGCTAGCAAGCATTTTAGCTATGTAGCCCATGACAACAAAAACTGAAAGCGTGCTGTAGGACAAAGCCATAGACCGTTTTGCCAACATGAAAGAGAGGATGATGGCATTGGTGTTCAACTAGTCTACAAGAAGGGTGAGTAATCATTTTTTTAAAGGGTTTTACTTGTGCACGCACACACCGACACACACACACAGAAATCAGTACTATGGACAGCCACGTGATGTTGTTTAAGTTGAAATGGTGCTGGAATAGCTGAGTTCCTGTTGTCTTTGTGCTGACTTGCTGTAACTCTGTGGTTCTAAATCAGTAGTTGTTTAGTAAACTGTCAAACATGAACTTGCTTGACCATGCTGCAGGAGATAACTGTGTGTGTGCAGGAGATAAACAGCGGGAGATAACTGTGTGTGTGTAATATTTACTTTGTGGGCTTCTTCACTGGACAGATTTTGTTGATGAAACAAGAGTATTTGTGTAGTTGAATTTATTCCGCCACTGTGTGACTTGTCTTTTTGTTGTCACGACCTGATTGCATATCCCGGTGGCGTATGATCCCGGTGGCGTATGATCCCGGTGGCGTATTATCGAATGGGTTAGAGAGCAAACAACGCAATTATCACATCTGTTGTAATATGTCTTTTTTTTTCACTGGCTTGGTTTCCTCAGCTACTGGTAAAAGCTCATGTAGTTTTTTATGAGGTCACCTTCTCACCAACTGCACCACGCAGCCATCACCTGCATTGTGGGAGGCACTATTTGTCAACCAATCACTAGGGCGTTTTTGTTTTTCCCCGCGTGAACGTGGCCCAGAATTTGACTGAAACAGGAACACACTTTGCCAGGATTTCTAAAGCTACATGGGATACAAATGAAAGTGATATTTGAGACCGCTCTCTAACCAATTCATTGTGCAAACATTATGTTTTCAGTGTGCGTGTGTGTGATATGGGGGTATATTATTTTGACATTTATACCGATATATATATATTTTTAAACAATAGCAACAATGTTGACACTGCAATGTTGATATTTGCCTTGCAGTTGGATAACCACCACAGTTGTCCGACTCTCGGGCTATCGCAGATGCACCCCCCCCCCCTCCGACTTGACTCGCAGACTTTTGTCTACAGCCGGCTTCGTTAGGCTTACCGCACGAACACACCCATTCTGTTCTAATGCTGTAATGCTACTACTCACGTTACTGGGGTCTGTGACCTCGATGCTGATTGCATGTTAGCTGTAATTCAATCAAAGTCACTGACTGGAACGGGCCTCGGGGGTTAGACCAAAATAACAGTCATTGTGCACTCGCTGTGCTAGGGGAATGCGTGGCACGTCATCTTGTGCAACAAAAAGAAAGTCAAAAAGGGAAAAGATGTATTAAAACTCGCTCTCTTTACTGCGCAAGCAGAATGTTGTTTTTGGATCATCTTCTGCCAATCCGCCGAAGGTTTTTGAACGAACTCCTGGGAGGGAAGTGTAGGCTTTCGTTCCAACCCTGCAGTAACACACCTGATTCAGCTAGGCAAGGTCCAGGCTGAAGACCTCGATTATTTGATTTAGGTGTATTACTGCACCAAACTGCACACCCTGAGGAACCCTGGATAAGGGCTATTCCAGGGCTATATATTACAGGACATTGAGGATAGGATTCAATACCAAATGTGGTGTGAGCCATTGTTGTACGGTAGACCTACGTAATAACATGTTACAAGAATCTATTTTCGAACTTGAATAACAGAAACTTGGAGATGTGATGTCACCCACTCTGTTGGAAGTAAGAGAGAGTTTTGTGCGTTTGTGTGGTGTGTGTGACAGAGAGGGTGAAAACACAAATCTGTGCTAATTAATGCATCTCTCAGAACAGAAACCCAACTCTCTTTCCTCTGACATATTGTGCACAGCTGTTACTAGCGCCCTTGTGCTTTTTGGGTTATTTTTAGGATCTGTAAAAAAAAAGATGCATTTTTGTTATTCCTTCCAAAAACAGAGCTGTTACAACTCTTCTCCTCTGCCTCTCCCAGTCTCTTACAAATATGTCTTTATTTGTGTTTTACTACACTCATAGAAACAAAAGGTGCCATCTAGGTTATTTGGCTGTCCCCATAGGAGAACACTTTAAAGAACACTTCTTGGTTTCAGGTAGAACCCTTTAGGTTCTAGGTAGAACCCTTTTGAGTTCCATGTAGAACCCTTTCCACAGAGGGTTCTACATGGAACCCAAAAGAGTTCTACGTGGAACCAAAAAGGGTTCTCCTATCGGGACAACCAAAGAACCCTTTTGGAGCCCATTTTCGAAGAGTGTAGGGCAGTGCTACCAAGCAGACATCAACCTTGATATTATAGTCCATTGAGAGAGCACGACCTTGAGGATGAGGGAGAGGAGAGAGAGGTGAGATGGGGAAGGATGGAGGATAGGGGGGAGGGGGCTGGAAGGCTGAGGTCATCCTGTCTTTGGCTGCCTCTGCCGTTCTGCTTTTCAGAGTCTCTATTCCCTAGCTGTTATCTTCCTGCACTGTGGTGGCTAGTGGTTTCATAGCAACCTCCGCTAGCAACCATGCAGCAGCAGTCCATTAGGCAGCTGAAGAGGAGCATCGCTTTAAATACGTTGCATCATGGGAAATGTAGTCCTTCCGATGGCCTGATATGAGTAAACATTATTTTACAATAGTTTCTCTTTTCTTTAATTTAAAAATGAGCTTCAATTTCTGCTGAGCGCCTTGAGCGAGCCGCGCCGTGTATGAAACGTTTTTAAAAGTGAAAACAATCTGTGCTCAACTTCCCAAAAAATGGGGGGGGGTTCGTGCCATGAAAAAGGAAAATGGTTTCGTTGGAGGGCAGCCAAAAAACAAGGTCTTAGAAGAATGCATCCTCCAGTGTCCTCCCGATGCTGTCAAGCGAGTGAACAGTGGCCTCGACTGCAGCTCCATTAGCTGACCCCTGCTCTCACTGGGGCCTCTGCCAGTGTGGAAACAGGATACAGTGCCTTGCGAAAGTATTCGGCCCCCTTGAACTTTGCGACCTTTTGCCACATTTCAGGCTTCAAACATAAAGATATAAAACTGTATTTTTTTGTGAAGAATCAACAAGTGGGACACAATCATTAAGTGGAACGACATTTATTGGATATTTCAAACTTTTTTAACAAATCAAAAACTGAAAAATTGGGCGTGCAAAATTATTCAGCCCCTTTACTTTCAGTGCAGCAAACTCTCTCCAGAAGTTCAGTGAGGATCTCTGAATGATCCAATGTTGACCTAAATGACTAATGATGATAAATACAATCCACCTGTGTGTAATCAAGTCTCTGTATAAATGCACCTGCACTGTGATAGTCTCAGAGGTCCGTTAAAAGCGCAGAGAGCATCATGAAGAACAAGGAACACACCAGGCAGGTCCGAGATACTGTTGTGAAGAAGTTTAAAGCCGGATTTGGATACAAAAAGATTTCCCAAGCTTTAAACATCCCAAGGAGCACTGTGCAAGCGATAATATTGAAATGGTAGGAGTATCAGACCACTGCAAATCTACCAAGACCTGGCCGTCCCTCTAAACTTTCAGCTCATACAAGGAGAAGACTGATCAGAGATGCAGCCAAGAGGCCCATGATCACTGGATGAACTGCAGAGATCTACAGCTGAGGTGGGAGACTCTGTCCATAGGACAACAATCAGTCGTATATTGCACAAATCTGGCCTTTATGGAAGAGTGGCAAGAAGAAAGCCATTTCTTAAAGATATCCATAAAAGTGTCGTTTAAAGTTTGCCACAAGCCACCTGGGAGACACACCAAACATGTGGAAGAAGGTGCTCTGGTCAGATGAAACCAAAATTGAACTTTTTGGCAACAATGCAAAACGTTATGTTTGGCGTAAAAGCAACACAGCTCATCTCCCTGAACACACCATCCCCACTGTCAAACATGGTGGTGGCAGCATCATGGTTTGGGCCTGCTTTTCTTCAGCAGGGACAGGGAAGATGGTTAAAATTGATGGGAAGATGGATGGAGCCAAATACAGGACCATTCTGGAAGAAAACCTGATGGAGTCTGCAAAAGACCTGAGACTGGGACGGAGATTTGTCTTCCAACAAGACAATGATCCAAAACATAAAGCAAAATCTACAATGGAATGGTTCAAAAATAAACATATCCAGGTGTTAGAATGGCCAAGTCAAAGTCCAGACCTGAATCCAATCGAGAATCTGTGGAAAGAACTGAACTGCTGTTCACAAATGCTCTCCATCCAACCTCACTGAGCTCGAGCTGTTTTGCAAGGAGGAATGGGAAAAAATTTCAGTCTCTCGATGTGCAAAACTGATAGAGACATACCCCAAGCGACTTACAGCTGTAATCGCAGCAAAAGGTGGCGCTACAAAGTATTAACTTAAGGGGGCTGAATAATTTTGCACGCCCAATTTTTCAGTTTTTGATTTGTTAAAAAAGTTTGAAATATCCAATAAATGTCATTCCACTTCATGATTGTGTCCCACTTGTTGTTGATTCTTCACAAAAAAATACAGTTTTATATCTTTTATGTTTGAAGCCTGAAATGTGGCAAAAGTTTGCAAAGTTCAAGGGGGCCGAATACTTTCGCAAGGCACTGTAGCTAGCAGCTCTATACCGACGGGCCAAACGTCAGGCCAAACTCACTTTCACTTCCCTTACAGTAATTCCAATGCTTTTTTTCTTTGTGTATTTAGGCTGTTTGAGAAGGTTTGACTCCTAAGCAACCTCCCCACAAGTGCAATAAGCCAACAAAGCTACTTTACTAGGTCAAAGCTGTGTGTTGTAACATCTTGATAAGAGTATGGGTGAAATAGGCCTTGTGAATTTACTTTATTTTTTCATCATTCTTATTTTTCAATAAGAACTAGGGCCCGGGAGTTTTTCCAGCTCAGGTCAAGAGGTGAAGAAAAAACTCCGGGCCCAACATGAACTAAAATTGCCAGTTGATAGAAAGGTAGTGTGTATAACTGTTCAACGTCACATTTATCATTTCATTTACCTTGTCTCTGATGCCTTGTCGCATTGACTCCCTTTCCACCTCCATCTTTGCATATTTGTCTTTCCTCTCCTCCTCCTGCTGCCTCAGAGCCTCTTGTCTTTCTTCCTCTTTCTTCTCTGCATCGGGGTCGGGCTCCTCTTTGTCTCCTCCCATCATCTTGCCCACATCAGGTGGCCCCCCTGGGTGACACAGAGACAAAGGGCTTGTTCGACATTGCAGCCGACAGTGCGGCCGACCGCAGACTGACTGACAAATCACCTTGCATCATAAACAACTACCCATTATTATTTTGTAGATCAGTCAGTCGCCATTTACCCACAATGCATCATGGTTTGACGCTCTCGGACACGGCCATTAACAACTGTCAGACAGGCCTGCTTACTTACTTTTAACTTAGACTGTCATATTGTAGGGTCCAAACAGACCACATTTACACACATTTTAGTCACAGACACATTATCCAGAGCAACTTTCAATCGACTTACAATCAGTGATGTTGTCACTTTCGAGTTATTTCATTTTTTGATTACTGGGACAAGGACAAGAACATGGTCCCAGGACTAAAGGAGGTAGCACTCTTGTCATTTTTTCCCCCAGCACAGAATATGTAACTGTTTCGGTGTTCCTCATATAATGAGAAACTATGTCGTGTTCTCCTGTGGATCCATCCATTCGTAACACAAGATTAGTTTTTTTTCAACGCAGAGGAATGCTGAATGTCAGGGGAAGAAAATGTTACGTCACAGTCGCAAGCATTCCGCCAAATGAGCAGAACCGTTACAGTCCGAGATATTGCCCGGCTGTGCCTCACGACTGCATGCTTGGTCATGCGAGAGAGGGAGGGGAAGAGAGAGAGCTAGAAAGAGGGAATTCCAGGAGACTGCTGTGTCCCTGGAGCGAGCTGCTAGTCTGTTTTTTTCCTTCTCTTGCTCATCAGCATAAAAAAGAACTGCAGCAAAACGGAGAGAGAGAGAGAGAGAGAGAGAGAGAGAGAGAGAGAGAGAGAGAGAGAGAGAGAGAGAGAGGAAAGGGAGAAAGGGGAGACTGCTGCTCCTGTAGTCAGTCGATCAGGGCTTATTGAGCTGACTGTAAATCTACATTCTCTGATCAGATAGAATCCAGGTTATATAGCCTGGTTAAACCATACTGAACACCATACACTCACTGGGGAGCACACTCGGCAGAGTGTTCCATCTGGTTTAACCAGGCTATATCCAGTCCAGGTTAGTATCAGCAGTGCTAAAAAGCTGTGCTTAGTAATAGGCAGCATCACCCCCCCCCCTCTCTCTCTCTTCTCTCTCTCTCTCGCTCTGTCTGTCTGTCTGTCTCTCTCTCTGTCTCTCTATCTGTGTGTCTCTGTCTCACTGTCAGTCTCTCTCTCTCTGTCAGTCTTTCTCTCTCTGTCAGTCTCTGCCTCTCTCTCTCTCTCTCTCTCTCTCTCTCTCTATCTATCTCTCCCTGTGTCTCTCTCTCTCTGTGTCTCTCTGTGTCTGTATTGTGAGTTGATATGAGCAGTAGTTATAAATAGCCAGCTCTGGGTCTTGGTGGTGTGTTCTGATGATGACTGCATTGTATGTTTTCTGTTTCATTGCACATCATGTGCTTTGAAGAGGAAGAAGTGTTTTATGTGGTCGGGCACATTAGATTAAGGATTAAAGAGGGCCCTTTTTATGAAACTGTGTAACTGTGCGTCGTCTCATAAACCATCTTGCTCTCCCTCCTCCCCCTCCTCTCCGTCCTCCTCCTCTTCGTCCTCCCCCGTCATCCCACTCCTCGGCTTTTACAGTTCTACTGTCTCTACCGTTTTGACATTGCTGGGGTAGAATCCATTATTTATAGATTCTGGGCTGTGCACTGGAGGAACTCAAGGTCACACACTCACGGAGGGAAATGATTTGCTTTGCAGTACAGAGGGAGGGAGTCGGGGAGATACAGGAAGCAGTGAGGGCACCCTCTCCCTGACAATCTCATCCAAGTGTTTTCGAATAATGAGATTAGCTTTGATTTTCAGTCAATTATCGAGCTAGAAGAGCATCTGAAGATGCCTCCGTTTTATTTTCTGTTGAGGAAAGGGAAATAGGCCTCCACTGCGTTGTTCGTTACCCCTCGGCAGTACAGTACCCTTCACAAGCAGGACAGATTCCCTGCAGGCTCAATAAAACTGTAGGTTTTCTTGGAGGTGAGAAATATGGCTGATTCTCCCCTAGGCTCAATGGAAGTCTGAAGCCCCATCGTTATACTGGATCTTACAACTATCAGAGCTGGTCCCTTCCGATCGGAAGACACCAAAAGGGATATAGGCTGGCTAGAGGAAAAAGAGGTTGTTTTCAGATTGGCTGTTAGTCTTTCATAATCTTGTGTGTTTCAATGTTCCTTTTTTCCTTTCCATTCCAATGTTTCCCATTGAGCTCCACTATGTGGTTGAGTGTTTTTGGGGTTAATGTGAAGGACTAGGTCTCGGTCTGATCAGGTTTGTGCCAAGTCAGCAATGAGACACACCTTGGCCTAGATTCCATTGAATGTATGTGTGGTATCATAAAATAGCGTGCACTCTATCCAACTCATACAGTTTCGGCATCCACGGCCTGTATTCACAAAATGTCCCAGAGTGCTGATCTATGATCACATCCCGTCACAGATTTTACAACGGTGGAAACTCTCTCCAGCCAAAACCCGAATGCAGCACGTCTATCCATGATGGGAACGGTGCAAGTGCACACCGCCCAGCGGCGGTAGAATGTCTGAAATGGCAGCCTATTACCATATGGTCCTGCTCAAAAGCAGTGTACTATACGTAGAGAATAGGGTGCCATTTGGGAAACACACTGGGTGATGGAGTCAGTGTGGTGGATTCTGACAGGCGTCTGTCACCAGCTACCTGCAGCTTGATTGTCAGTGTGAAATTGCTTTTTGTTCTGTCGGGTGACGTAGACATCGTGCAGGGACGTAATAAGAGTTCAGACATATGGAAATCAAGAGATGAGATTTGTGGACAAATGCCATGTATATATATTTAAAACACAATAATAATTAGTTGTTGATTACGTTGTGATTATTTGAAATGATTATTTATTGACTGGTGTATTTAATTCATTGATGTGTCTGTTGAGAAGGTTAAGTTCATCCCTTTGTGCTTTACTGTCATGACTGTTCCTCTGCATTCAGGCTCTGTTGTTCAAGTGGTCTAAAGGGGGCAGATTAGTTCTAGTTGTTTGTTTAAACGTATTGGCTGACCAGCCACATTATATTTGTGACAGGCATCTCAAAGTGAACTGTAAGAAAAATGAATTTAGTCACGTCTGAATGAGTTAAATGAATACGAAAAAAATACTAGGTTGATATTCCAATAGATAACAGGCCAGATTATATGAGTGTAAAGCAGAATAGCTGTGTGCATCTACAGTCAAACACTTTAATGCTGGTATGTGAAAAGGGGCAATGCTACTGTTTGTTTAAGGGTTCGTATCATGGAGACTGGAGAGAGCACGGGGCGATGCAGAAGTTGCTGGTTGGTCCTGCATTTCAATGAGAAATGTCAGCTACCTCGCGCAATCTCGACTCCCACACACCATTTCTATAGGCTGCTCAGCCAGTGCAGCAGAAGCCCCTAACAATGCAGAAGACCCCAGCAAATATGATGAAAAAGTACCACAGATGTACAGTATTATATTTCTCTACACTAGGTGTTCACTTATCACGTTTGACCTTAACATTTTTTTATAATATAGTCCACAGCAGTTTTGTCCATACCCATATAATGATAAAGGGACAATATAAGTCTAAATAATATGGATATAGCTTATAGCTTATAGTTTATAACTATATACCTATTCATTAACTTAGAAATAATGAATAGAATTGAAAGAATGTCACACGTAATGTCCTTTCCCATCCCGTGTACTGTATATGGTGCATTGCCTTTGAGTGTCCGACACTACCCTGGTAATGGTGCAACGCATTAATCAACTTACCTCCCATAGCTGCCTTCATTACAAAATTCATGATGATGCTTTAAGTCTTGCCTCCCCTCAGATTCACAGTTTCACGTCAGACAGGACAGATGCTGCCCAGGTGCCAGAAGAAAGAAACCTTCGAAATTAAGACAGTAGAGGTTGAGTGGTTATATTGACCCATAACTAACTTTCTCTGTCAATCGCAGTGTTGGATTCTCCCTCATTTTAGTTTGCAAAGTGAATGGTGTTGTGATTTACAAACAAGATGCGTTGTTGGCTACACCTCCTCCGGGTAATGCTAACCTCAAATGTATAAACCACTCTATTTTAGGAATTTATTCTGACGGGGTGGATTCCACGGAGAGAGCTCCGCGAAGGTCAGAAAAAGGTCAATTTAGAGCGGTTTTCTTGTGACATATTTTGTGAAAAGGCTATATATTGACGGCACAGGTGTCGTAAATAACCGGCCCAACGTTGGTAACCTGCAATAGCGTAGCCTAGTACGTTTCATGGGGCCAATTAGCTTTCCTATACGGTACTTCAAATGAGAAGAAGCAGCCTCGTGTAAGCATAGGCTACCAGACAAGATATAGCACACCAATGCCGATAACAGGGTTCATTTGATCAGGGGAAATATATAAGGCTAATCAATTCCTCGAGCCCATAATCCGCGTTCAATGTCAAACTTTCAATTGTCCGGATTCAGTCATATGGTTCAAAACCCAAATGCACCGCGAGCTGTAGCCTACGACGTCCCAAGTAGGCTAATCATAATCCCAACCCTGGCTAATTTGAAATGAATAGGGCCTACGATCACGTTTTTTAAAATATATATATATTTTAAATTCCCGACACATAACCTTGTCTGAACCCACACACAGAGCTACAAAAGCAACAGCAAAAATCACTTCCTTTCTCGAGCGCGGAGCGATTTCAGCACCATTTTTGGGGGACAGCTCCCAATTCGTCCCACAACATCAACATCTCTTGTGTCTTGCGATCGGGACATGCGATTACCTTTCCGAGCGCCTTGGATCTCTCGAAATAGCAACGTTATCCTGGCAAAATATGGAAGTTGTCGCGAAATGAAGAGGGTGTGGAGATCCTTTAGATGCTCACTCTGAGCATCCCTGCTGTATTTCCCACCGTCTTACTGGCTTCTGCACAACGACTGCACGCGCGTCAGAGGAGGGAACTGCAGTTGCTGTCTGATGATGAGGAGAGGAGGGTAATCACATGGGAGTTCGACCAACCTTCTCCCAAACGTCCCACGCCTTCACTGACAAAAACCTACTGCAAAACGTCTGCTGCCCCTATTACACAAGATTAGGCTACTAGGTTACACTGTTTGGCAAACTTCCACTTAGATACCCCAGATTAGCTATATATATATATATATATAGAGAGAGAGATATAGAGATAGATTTATCAGAGAGTTTATATATCTTCAAAAGTCTGACCTAAATGTTTTCGCAAGTAGGGTGAATGCACACTTCAGCTTACGTAGGCTTCTGTAGGTAACTCACGTCATGCACCATTTCAGTAGCTCGTTAATTCATTGGAGTGGATATGTCACAGCGCTTTACATAGTTGGGGGAAACACCTCATCCACCATCAATGTGATGCACGGCGACCATTTTTGTGCCAGAACGCTCACCGCACATCAGCTAGAGAGGTGAGGAGTGATATATGCCAATTAGGAATGAGGGGGATGTTTAAGTGGCCATGATGGAATGGGGCCAGGTTGGTAATTTAGCCATGACACCGGGGTTATCACCCCTACTCTTACAATAAGTGCTTACAATGGGATTTTTAATGACCACAAAGAGTCAGGAGTCTTGTTTAATGTCCCACCTAAGAGAGGGCTCCCTACGCAGGACAAATTTCCCCTTCCCTGTGGCATTGAGATCTCCTTAGACCAGAGGGAAGTCTGGCCCTCCAACACCACTTCCCGCAGCATCTGGTCTCCCATCCAGGGGCGACCAGGACCGACCCTGTTTAGCTTCAGAGGCAAGCCAGCATTGAAATGCAGGGTGAAATGCTGCTGCATACGCGGTTTTCATGGCACGCTGGAAATCCGAAATGTATATATATATTTTTATATATATTTTTGTATCAACAAAAAAGGCGTAGATTGTTCTTCATTCACAACTGATACGGGAATATAACATTTTCATAGTCATGGCATGCTTGGTTCAATAGCTATTGTCGAATTTCCACCGAATATCCAATATAAAACGAAATATAAAACAAGGTCATGTTCTCGTCAAGCATCCAATTACCCCGACATTTAATAGTAATGGTAATTTCCCTGTATTTTCCTCCAGTCAATGTGACTGTGCCAACCGGCATGAAAACAACACTATATGAGACCAGTACGAATTTGGCTAATGCTTAAAAGCCACTGTCAAATATAGCGAATGGATGGAAGGCACTTCAGCGAATGTTTGGCACAACCCTTTTCATTTGCATTCCCCACCAGGCTCCAAAGCTGTTCAGAAAACGATTTAAAATGTCATGAACCATTTCTTCACCTTACCTTTATCCTACTCTTATCTGAAATGGAATAAGTGTGTCTTCTTTGTGTTGGTACATGGGGTTTGGTTAGGTACATTAATTCCACATTTCGAAAAGGATACACAGGGTCAACAAGCGTGTTTTTCATTTCTATTGTCTGCGGTCAGTTATTTGAAACCATTCCGTTTATAAGTCAAATGAGCGTCAAAATAAAATGCATGACAATTCATTTTGATGCATTGGTGCATCTAATTTAAATTACGCTAATTGAGCGTAAGACAACCAGACAAGGTTACTAAACGTTTTATTTTACCTTTATTTTACCAAGCTATCCCATTTTTCAAGGGAGAACATGGGACAGAAGAATCCAACAGAAAATAAGAAAAATATACAAAAAAGCTAAATAACCCTATAGAGAGGAGAATCAGGTCTCCTAAATAACCCTATAGAGAGGAGAATCAGGTCTCTTAAATAACCCTATAGAGAGGAGAAACATGTCTCCTAAATAACCCTATAGAGAGGAGAATCAGGTCTCCTAAATAACCCTATAGAGAGGAGAAACACGTCTCCTAAATAACCCTATAGAGAGGAGAAACACGTCTCCTAAATAACCCTATAGAGAGGAGAAACTGGTCTCCTAAATAAACCTATAGAGAGGAGAATCAGGTCTCCTAAATAAACCTATAGAGAGGAGAAACAGGTCTCCTAAATAACCCTATAGAGAGGAGAATCAGGTCTCTTAAATAACCCTATAGAGAGGAGAAACAGGTCTCCTAAATAACCCTATAGAGAGGAGAATCAGGTCTCCTAAATAACCCTATAGAGAGGAGAAACAGGTCTCCTAAATAACCCTATAGAGGGGAGAATCAGGTCTCCTAAATAACCCTATAGAGAGGAGAAACAGGTCTCCTAAATAACCCTATAGAGGGGAGAATCAGGTCTCCTAAATAACTCTAGAGAGGTGAATCAGGTCTCCTAAATAACCCTATAGAGAGGTGAATCAGGTCTCTTAAATAACCCTATAGAGAGGAGAATCAGGTCTCCTAAATAACCCTATAGAGAGGAGAAACAGGTCTCCTAAATAACCCTATAGAGAGGAGAAACAGGTCTCCTAAATAACCCTATAGAGAGGAGAAACAGGTCTCCTAAATAACCCTATAGAGAGGAGAAACAGGTCTCCTAAATAACCCTATAGAGAGGAGAAACAGGTCTCCTAAATAACCCTATAGAGAGGAGAAACAGGTCTCCTAAATAACCCCATAGAGAGGAGAATCAGGTCTCCTAAATAACCCTATAGAGAGGAGAATCGGGTCTTCTAAATAACCCTATAGAGAGGTGAATCGGGTCTCCTAAATAACCCTATAGAGAGGAGAATCAGGTCTCTTAAATAACCCTATAGAGAGGAGAATCAGGTCTCCTAAATAACCCTATAGAGAGGAGAAACATGTCTCCTAAATAACCCTATAGAGAGGAGAAACAGGTCTCCTAAATAACCCTATAGAGAGGAGAATCAGGTCTCCTAAATAACCCTATAGAGAGGAGAATCAGGTCTCCTAAATAACCCTATAGAGAGGAGAAACATGTCTCCTAAATAACCCTATAGAGAGGAGAAACAGGTCTCCTAAATAACCCTATAGAGAGGAGAATCAGGTCTCCTAAATAACCCTATAGAGAGGAGAATCAGGTCTCCTAAATAACCCTATAGAGAGGAGAAACAGGTCTCCTAAATAACCCTATAGAGAGGAGAAACAGGTCTCCTAAATAACCCTATAGAGAGGAGAAACAGGTCTCCTAAATAACCCTATAGAGAGGAGAATCAGGTCTCCTAAATAACCCTATAGAGAGGAGAAACAGGTCTCCTAAATAACCCTATAGAGAGGAGAATCAGGTCTCCTAAATAACCCTATAGAGAGGAGAATCAGGTCTCCTAAATAACCCTATAGAGAGGAGAATCAGGTCTCCTAAATAACCCTATAGAGAGGAGAAACAGGTCTCCTAAATAACCCTAGAGAGAGGAGAAACAGGTCTCCTAAATAACCCTATAGAGAGGAGAAACAGGTCTCCTAAATAACCCAATAGAGAGGAGAATCAGGTCTCCTAAATAACCCTATAGAGAGGAGAAACAGGTCTCCTAAATAACCCCATAGAGAGGAGAATCAGGTCTCCTAAATAACCCTATAGAGAGGAGAATCGGGTCTTCTAAATAACCCTATAGAGAGGTGAATCGGGTCTCCTAAATAACCCTATAGAGAGGAGAATCAGGTCTCTTAAATAACCCTATAGAGAGGAGAATCAGGTCTCCTAAATAACCCTATAGAGAGGAGAAACATGTCTCCTAAATAACCCTATAGAGAGGAGAAACAGGTCTCCTAAATAACCCTATAGAGAGGAGAATCAGGTCTCCTAAATAACCCTATAGAGAGGAGAATCAGGTCTCCTAAATAACCCTATAGAGAGGAGAAACATGTCTCCTAAATAACCCTATAGAGAGGAGAAACAGGTCTCCTAAATAACCCTATAGAGAGGAGAATCAGGTCTCCTAAATAACCCTATAGAGAGGAGAATCAGGTCTCCTAAATAACCCTATAGAGAGGAGAAACAGGTCTCCTAAATAACCCTATAGAGAGGAGAAACAGGTCTCCTAAATAACCCTATAGAGAGGAGAAACAGGTCTCCTAAATAACCCTATAGAGAGGAGAATCAGGTCTCCTAAATAACCCTATAGAGAGGAGAAACAGGTCTCCTAAATAACCCTATAGAGAGGAGAATCAGGTCTCCTAAATAACCCTATAGAGAGGAGAATCAGGTCTCCTAAATAACCCTATAGAGAGGAGAATCAGGTCTCCTAAATAACCCTATAGAGAGGAGAAACAGGTCTCCTAAATAACCCTAGAGAGAGGAGAAACAGGTCTCCTAAATAACCCTATAGAGAGGAGAAACAGGTCTCCTAAATAACCCAATAGAGAGGAGAATCAGGTCTCCTAAATAACCCTATAGAGAGGAGAATCAGGTCTCCTAAATAACCCTATAGAGAGGAGAAACACGTCTCCTAAATAACCCTATAGAGAGGAGAAACTGGTCTCCTAAATAACCCTATAGAGAGGAGAATCAGGTCTCCTAAATAACCCTATAGAGAGGAGAAACAGGTCTCCTAAATAACCCTATAGAGAGGAGAATCAGGTCTCCTAAATAACCCTATAGAGAGGAGAAACAGGTCTCCTAAATAACCCTATAGAGAGGAGAATCAGGTCTCCTAAATAACCCTATAGAGAGGAGAATCAGGTCTCCTAAATAAACCTATAGAGAGGAGAAACAGGTCTCCTAAATAACCCTATAGAGAGGAGAATCAGGTCTCTTAAATAACCCTATAGAGAGGAGAAACAGGTCTCCTAAATAACCCTATAGAGAGGAGAATCAGGTCTCCTAAATAACCCTATAGAGAGGAGAAACTGGTCTCCTAAATAACCCTATAGAGAGGAGAATCAGGTCTCCTAAATAACCCTATAGAGAGGAGAATCAGGTCTCCTAAATAAACCTATAGAGAGGAGAAACAGGTCATCCTAAATAACCCTATAGAGAGGAGAATCAGGTCTCTTAAATAACCCTATAGAGAGGAGAAACAGGTCTCCTAAATAACCCTATAGAGAGGAGAATCAGGTCTCCTAAATAACCCTATAGAGAGGAGAAACAGGTCTCCTAAATAACCCTATAGAGGGGAGAATCAGGTCTCCTAAATAACCCTATAGAGAGGAGAAACAGGTCTCCTAAATAACCCTATAGAGGGGAGAATCAGGTCTCCTAAATAACTCTAGAGAGGTGAATCAGGTCTCCTAAATAACCCTATAGAGAGGTGAATCAGGTCTCTTAAATAACCCTATAGAGAGGAGAATCAGGTCTCCTAAATAACCCTATAGAGAGGAGAAACAGGTCTCCTAAATAACCCTATAGAGAGGAGAAACAGGTCTCCTAAATAACCCTATAGAGAGGAGAAACAGGTCTCTTAAATAACCCTATAGAGAGGAGAAACAGGTCTCCTAAATAACCCTATAGAGAGGAGAATCAGGTCTCCTAAATAACCCTATAGAGAGGAGAATCAGGTCTCCTAAATAACCCTATAGAGAGGAGAATCAGGTCTCCTAAATAACCCTATAGAGAGGAGAAACAGGTCTCCTAAATAACCCTATAGAGAGGTGAATCAGGTCTCCTAAATAACCCTATAGAGAGGAGAATCAGGTCTCCTAAATAACCCTATAGAGAGGAGAAACAGGTCTCCTAAATAACCCTATAGAGAGGAGAATCAGGTCTCTTAAATAACCCTATAGAGAGGAGAATCAGGTCTCTTAAATAACCCTATAGAGAGGTGAATCAGGTCTCCTAAATAACCATATAGAGAGGAGAATCAGGTCTCCTAAATAACCCTATAGAGAGGAGAAACAGGTCTCCTAAATAACCCTATAGAGAGGAGAAACAGGTCTCCTAAATAACCCTATAGAGAGGAGAATCAGGTCTCTTAAATGACCCTATAGAGAGGTGAATCAGGTCTCCTAAATAACCCTATAGAGAGGAGAATCAGGTCTCTTAAATAACCCTATAGAGAGGAGAATCAGGTCTCTTAAATAACCCTATAGAGAGGAGAAACAGGTCTCTAAATAACCCTATAGAGAGGAGAATCAGGTCTCCTAAATAACCCTATAGAGAGGAGAAACAGGTCTCCTAAATAACCCTATAGAGAGGAGAATCAGGTCTCTAAATAACCCTAGAGAGGAGAAACAGGTCTCTAAATAACCCTATAGAGAGGAGAAACAGGTCTCCTAAATAACCCTATAGAGAGGAGAATCAGGTCTCCTAAATAACCCTATAGAGAGGAGAATCAGGTCTCTAAATAACCCTATAGAGAGGAGAAACAGGTCTCCTAAATAACCCTATAGAGAGGAGAATCAGGTCTCCTAAATAACCCTATAGAGAGGAGAAACTGGTCTCCTAAATAACCCTATAGAGAGGAGAATCAGGTCTCCTAAATAACCCTATAGAGAGGAGAATCAGGTCTCCTAAATAAACCTATAGAGAGGAGAAACAGGTCTCCTAAATAACCCTATAGAGAGGAGAATCAGGTCTCTTAAATAACCCTATAGAGAGGAGAAACAGGTCTCCTAAATAACCCTATAGAGAGGAGAATCAGGTCTCCTAAATAACCCTATAGAGGGGAGAAACAGGTCTCCTAAATAACCCTATAGAGGGGAGAATCAGGTCTCCTAAATAACCCTATAGAGAGGAGAAACAGGTCTCTAAATAACCCTATAGAGAGGAGAATCAGGTCTCCTAAATAACCTCTAGAGAGGAGAATCAGGTCTCCTAAATAACCCTATAGAGAGGAGAATCAGGTCTCTTAAATAACCCTATAGAGAGGAGAAAACAGGTCTCCTAAATAACCCTATAGAGAGGAGAAACAGGTCTCCTAAATAACCCTATAGAGAGGAGAAACAGGTCTCCTAAATAACCCTATAGAGAGGAGAAACAGGTCTCTTAAATAACCCTATAGAGAGGAGAAACAGGTCTCCTAAATAACCCTATAGAGAGGAGAATCAGGTCTCCTAAATAACCCTATAGAGAGGAGAATCAGGTCTCTCTAAATAACCCTATAGAGAGGAGAATCAGGTCTCCTAAATAACCCTATAGAGAGGAGAAACAGGTCTCCTAAATAACCCTATAGAGAGGAGAATCAGGTCTCCTAAATAACCCTATAGAGAGGAGAATCAGGTCTCCTAAATAACCCTATAGAGAGGAGAAACAGGTCTCCTAAATAACCCTATAGAGAGGAGAATCAGGTCTCTTAAATAACCCTATAGAGAGGAGAATCAGGTCTCTTAAATAACCCTATAGAGAGGTGAATCAGGTCTCCTAAATAACCCTATAGAGAGGAGAATCAGGTCTCCTAAATAACCCTATAGAGAGGAGAAACAGGTCTCCTAAATAACCCTATAGAGAGGAGAAACAGGTCTCTAAATAACCCTATAGAGAGGAGAATCAGGTCTCTAAATAACCCTATAGAGAGGTGAATCAGGTCTCCTAAATAACCCTATAGAGAGGAGAATCAGGTCTCTAAATAACCCTATAGAGAGGAGAATCAGGTCTCTAAATAACCCTATAGAGAGGAGAAACAGGTCTCCTAAATAACCCTATAGAGAGGAGAATCAGGTCTCCTAAATAACCCTATAGAGAGGAGAAACAGGTCTCTAAATAACCCTATAGAGAGGAGAATCAGGTCTCCTAAATAACCCTATAGAGAGGAGAAACAGGTCTCCTAAATAACCCTATAGAGTCAGGTCTCTAAATAACCCTATAGAGAGGAGAATCAGGTCTCTAAATAACCCTATAGAGAGGAGAAACAGGTCTCCTAAATAACCCTATAGAGAGGAGAATCAGGTCTCCTAAATAACCCCATAGAGAGGAGAATCAGGTCTCCTAAATAACCATATAGAGAGGAGAATCAGGTCTCCTAAATAACCATATAGAGAGGAGAATCAGGTCTCCTAAATAACCCTATAGAGAGGAGAATCAGGTCTCCTAAATAACCCTATAGAGAGGAGAAACAGGTCTCCTAAATAACCCTATAGAGAGGAGAATCAGGTCTCCTAAATAACCCCATAGAGAGGAGAATCAGGTCTCCTAAATAACCCTATAGAGAGGAGGAAACAGGTCTCTAAATAACCCTATAGAGAGGAGAAACAGGTCTCCTAAATAACCCTATAGAGAGGAGAAACAGGTCTCCTAAATAACCCTATAGAGAGGAGAATCAGGTCTCTTAAATAACCCTATAGAGAGGTGAATCAGGTCTCCTAAATAACCCTATAGAGAGGAGAATCAGGTCTCCTAAATAACCCTATAGAGAGGAGAATCAGGTCTCCTAAATAACCCTATAGAGAGGAGAATCAGGTCTCCTAAATAACCCTATAGAGAGGAGAAACAGGTCTCCTAAATAACCCTATAGAGAGGAGAAACAGGTCTCCTAAATAACCCTATAGAGAGGAGAAACAGGTCTCCTAAATAACCCCATAGAGAGGAGAATCAGGTCTCCTAAATAACCCTATAGAGAGGAGAATCGGGTCTTCTAAATAACCCTATAGAGAGGTGAATCAGGTCTCTTAAATAACCCTATAGAGAGGAGAATCAGGTCTCCTAAATAACCCTATAGAGAGGAGAAACATGTCTCCTAAATAACCCCATAGAGAGGAGAAACAGGTCTCCTAAATAACCCAATAGAGAGGAGAATCAGGTCTCCTAAATAACCCTATAGAGAGGAGAATCAGGTCTCCTAAATAACCCTATAGAGAGGAGAAACACGTCTCCTAAATAACCCTATAGAGAGGAGAATCAGGTCTCCTAAATAACCCTATAGAGAGGAGAATCAGGTCTCCTAAATAACCCTATAGAGAGGAGAATCAGGTCTCCTAAATAACCCTATAGAGAGGAGAAACAGGTCTCCTAAATAACCCTAGAGAGAGGAGAAACAGGTCTCCTAAATAACCCTATAGAGAGGAGAAACAGGTCTCCTAAATAACCCAATAGAGAGGAGAATCAGGTCTCCTAAATAACCCTATAGAGAGGAGAATCAGGTCTCCTAAATAACCCTATAGAGAGGAGAAACACGTCTCCTAAATAACCCTATAGAGAGGAGAAACTGGTCTCCTAAATAACCCTATTGAGAGGAGAATCAGGTCTCCTAAATAACCCTATAGAGAGGAGAAACAGGTCTCCTAAATAACCCTATAGAGAGGAGAAACTGGTCTCCTAAATAACCCTATAGAGAGGAGAATCAGGTCTCCTAAATAACCCTATAGAGAGGAGAATCAGGTCTCCTAAATAACCCTATAGAGAGGAGAAACAGGTATCCTAAATAACCCTATAGAGAGGAGAATCAGGTCTCCTAAATAACCCTATAGAGAGGAGAATCAGGTCTCCTAAATAAACCTATAGAGAGGAGAAACAGGTCTCCTAAATAACCCTATAGAGAGGAGAATCAGGTCTCTTAAATAACCCTATAGAGAGGAGAAACAGGTCTCCTAAATAACCCTATAGAGAGGAGAATCAGGTCTCCTAAATAACCCTATAGAGAGGAGAAACTGGTCTCCTAAATAACCCTATAGAGGGGAGAATCAGGTCTCCTAAATAACCCTATAGAGATGAGAAACAGGTCTCCTAAATAACCCTATAGAGGGGAGAATCAGATCTCCTAAATAACTCTAGAGAGGTGAATCAGGTCTCCTAAATAACCCTATAGAGAGGAGAAACAGGTCTCCTAAATAACCCTATAGAGAGGAGAAACAGGTCTCCTAAATAACCCTATAGAGAGGAGAAACAGGTCTCCTAAATAACCCTAGAGAGAGGAGAATCAGGTCTCTAAATAACCCTATAGAGAGGAGAAACAGGTCTCCTAAATAACCCTATAGAGAGGAGAATCAGGTCTCCTAAATAACCCTATAGAGAGGAGAATCAGGTCTCCTAAATAACCCTATAGAGAGGAGAAACAGGTCTCCTAAATAACCCTATAGAGAGGAGAATCAGGTCTCCTAAATAACCCTATAGAGAGGAGAATCAGGTCTCCTAAATAACCCTATAGAGAGGAGAATCAGGTCTCTAAATAACCTATAGAGAGGAGAAACAGGTCTCCTAAATAACCCTATAGAGAGGAGAATCAGGTCTCTTAAATAACCCTATAGAGAGGAGAAACAGGTCTCCTAAATAACCCTATAGAGAGGAGAATCAGGTCTCCTAAATAACCCTATAGAGGGGAGAAACAGGTCTCCTAAATAACCCTATAGAGGGGAGAATCAGGTCTCCTAAATAACCCTATAAAGAGGAGAAACAGGTCTCCTAAATAACCCTATAAAGAGGAGAAACAGGTCTCCTAAATAACCCTATAGAGGGGAGAATCACGTCTCCTAAATAACTCTAGAGAGGTGAATCAGGTCTCCTAAATAACCCTATAGAGAGGAGAATCAGGTCTCCTAAATAACCCTATAGAGAGGAGAAACAGGTCTCCTAAATAACCCTATAGAGAGGAGAAACAGGTCTCCTAAATAACCCTATAGAGAGGAGAAACAGGTCTCCTAAATAACCCTATAGAGAGGAGAATCAGGTCTCTTAAATAACCCTATAGAGAGGTGAATCAGATCTCCTAAATAACCCTATAGAGAGGAGAATCAGGTCTCCTAAATAACCCTATAGAGAGGAGAATCAGGTCTCCTAAATAACCCTATAGAGAGGAGAATCAGGTCTCCTAAATAACCCTATAGAGAGGAGAATCAGGTCTCCTAAATAACCCTATAGAGAGGAGAAACAGGTCTCCTAAATAACCCTATAGAGAGGAGAAACAGGTCTCCTAAATAACCCTATAGAGAGAAGAAACAGGTCTCCTAAATAACCCCATAGAGAGGAGAATCAGGTCTCCTAAATAACCCTATAGAGAGGAGAATCGTGTCTTCTAAATAACCCTATAGAGAGGTGAATCCGGTCTCCTAAATAACCCTATAGAGAGGAGAATCAGGTCTCCTAAATAACCCTATAGAGAGGAGAAACAGGTCTCCTAAATAACCCTATAGAGAGGAGAAACAGGTCTCCTAAATAACCCTATAGAGGGGAGAACCAGGTCTCCTAAATAACTCTAGAGAGGTGAATCAGGTCTCCTAAATAACCCTATAGAGAGGTGAATCAGGTCTCTTAAATAACCCTATAGAGAGGAGAATCAGGTCTCCTAAATAACCCTATAGAGAGGAGAAACAGGTCTCCTAAATAACCCTATAGAGAGGAGAAACAGGTCTCCTAAATAACCCTATAGAGAGGAGAAACAGGTCTCCTAAATAACCCTATAGAGAGGAGAATCAGGTCTCTTAAATAACCCTATAGAGAGGTGAATCAGGTCTCCTAAATAACCCTATAGAGAGGAGAATCAGGTCTCCTAAATAACCCTATAGAGAGGAGAATCAGGTCTCCTAAATAACCCTATAGAGAGGAGAATCAGGTCTCCTAAATAACCCTATAGAGAGGAGAAACAGGTCTCCTAAATAACCCTATAGAGAGGAAAACAGGTCTCCTAAATAACCCTATAGAGAGGAGAATCAGGTCTCCTAAATAACCCTATAGAGAGGAGAATCAGGTCTCTTAAATAACCCTATAGAGAGGAGAATCAGGTCTCTTAAATAACCCTATAGAGAGGTGAATCAGGTCTCCTAAATAACCCTATAGAGAGGAGAATCAGGTCTCTTAAATAACCCTATAGAGAGGTGAATCAGATCTCCTAAATAACCCTATAGAGAGGAGAATCAGGTCTCCTAAATAACCCTATAGAGAGGAGAATCAGGTCTCCTAAATAACCCTATAGAGAGGAGAATCAGGTCTCCTAAATAACCCTATAGAGAGGAGAAACAGGTCTCCTAAATAACCCTATAGAGAGGAGAAACAGGTCTCCTAAATAACCCTATAGAGAGAAGAAACAGGTCTCCTAAATAACCCCATAGAGAGGAGAATCAGGTCTCCTAAATAACCCTATAGAGAGGAGAATCGTGTCTTCTAAATAACCCTATAGAGAGGTGAATCCGGTCTCCTAAATAACCCTATAGAGAGGAGAATCAGGTCTCCTAAATAACCCTATAGAGAGGAGAAACAGGTCTCCTAAATAACCCTATAGAGAGGAGAAACAGGTCTCCTAAATAACCCTATAGAGGGGAGAACCAGGTCTCCTAAATAACTCTAGAGAAATCAGGTCTCCTAAATAACCCTATAGAGAGGTGAATCAGGTCTCTTAAATAACCCTATAGAGAGGAGAATCAGGTCTCCTAAATAACCCTATAGAGAGGAGAAACAGGTCTCCTAAATAACCCTATAGAGAGGAGAAACAGGTCTCCTAAATAACCCTATAGAGAGGAGAAACAGGTCTCCTAAATAACCCTATAGAGAGGAGAATCAGGTCTCTTAAATAACCCTATAGAGAGGAAATAACCCTATAGAGAGGAGAATCAGGTCTCTAAATAACCCTATAGAGAGGAGAATCAGGTCTCTAAATAACCCTATAGAGAGGAGAATCAGGTCTCCTAAATAACCCTATAGAGAGGAGAAACAGGTCTCCTAAATAACCCTATAGAGAGGTGAATCAGGTCTCCTAAATAACCCTATAGAGAGGAGAATCAGGTCTCCTAAATAACCCTATAGAGAGGAGAATCAGGTCTCTTAAATAACCCTATAGAGAGGAGAATCAGGTCTCTTAAATAACCCTATAGAGAGGTGAATCAGGTCTCCTAAATAACCATATAGAGAGGAGAATCAGGTCTCCTAAATAACCCTATAGAGAGGAGAAACAGGTCTCCTAAATAACCCTATAGAGAGGAGAAACAGGTCTCCTAAATAACCCTATAGAGAGGAGAATCAGGTCTCTTAAATGACCCTATAGAGAGGTGAATCAGGTCTCCTAAATAACCCTATAGAGAGGAGAAACAGGTCTCCTAAATAACCCTATAGAGAGGAGAAACAGGTCTCCTAAATAACCCTATAGAGAGGAGAATCAGGTCTCTTAAATGACCCTATAGAGAGGTGAATCAGGTCTCCTAAATAACCCTATAGAGAGGAGAATCAGGTCTCTTAAATAACCCTATAGAGAGGAGAATCAGGTCTCTTAAATAACCCTATAGAGAGGAGAAACAGGTCTCCTAAATAACCCTATAAAGAGGAGAAACAGGTCTCCTAAATAACCCTATAGAGGGGAGAATCACGTCTCCTAAATAACTCTAGAGAGGTGAATCAGGTCTCCTAAATAACCCTATAGAGAGGAGAATCAGGTCTCCTAAATAACCCTATAGAGAGGAGAAACAGGTCTCCTAAATAACCCTATAGAGAGGAGAAACAGGTCTCCTAAATAACCCTATAGAGAGGAGAAACAGGTCTCCTAAATAACCCTATAGAGAGGAGAATCAGGTCTCTTAAATAACCCTATAGAGAGGAATCAGATCTCCTAAATAACCCTATAGAGAGGAGAATCAGGTCTCCTAAATAACCCTATAGAGAGGAGAATCAGGTCTCTTAAATAACCCTATAGAGAGGTGAATCAGGTCTCCTAAATAACCCTATAGAGAGGAGAATCAGGTCTCCTAAATAACCCTATAGAGAGGAGAATCAGGTCTCCTAAATAACCCTATAGAGAGGAGAATCAGGTCTCCTAAATAACCCTATAGAGAGGAGAAACAGGTCTCCTAAATAACCCTATAGAGAGGAGAAACAGGTCTCCTAAATAACCCTATAGAGAGAAGAAACAGGTCTCCTAAATAACCCCATAGAGAGGAGAATCAGGTCTCCTAAATAACCCTATAGAGAGGAGAATCGTGTCTTCTAAATAACCCTATAGAGAGGTGAATCCGGTCTCCTAAATAACCCTATAGAGAGGAGAATCAGGTCTCCTAAATAACCCTATAGAGAGGAGAAACAGGTCTCCTAAATAACCCTATAGAGAGGAGAAACAGGTCTCCTAAATAACCCTATAGAGGGGAGAACCAGGTCTCCTAAATAACTCTAGAGAGGTGAATCAGGTCTCCTAAATAACCCTATAGAGAGGTGAATCAGGTCTCTTAAATAACCCTATAGAGAGGAGAATCAGGTCTCCTAAATAACCCTATAGAGAGGAGAAACAGGTCTCCTAAATAACCCTATAGAGAGGAGAAACAGGTCTCCTAAATAACCCTATAGAGAGGAGAAACAGGTCTCCTAAATAACCCTATAGAGAGGAGAATCAGGTCTCTTAAATAACCCTATAGAGAGGAGAATCAGGTCTCCTAAATAACCCTATAGAGAGGAGAATCAGGTCTCCTAAATAACCCTATAGAGAGGAGAATCAGGTCTCCTAAATAACCCTATAGAGAGGAGAATCAGGTCTCTAAATAACCCTATAGAGAGGAGAAACAGGTCTCCTAAATAACCCTATAGAGAGGAGAATCAGGTCTCTAAATAACCCTATAGAGAGGAGAATCAGGTCTCCTAAATAACCCTATAGAGAGGAGAATCAGGTCTCTAAATAACCCTATAGAGAGGAGAATCAGGTCTCTTAAATAACCCTATAGAGAGGAGAATCAGGTCTCCTAAATAACCCTATAGAGAGGAGAATCAGGTCTCCTAAATAACCCTATAGAGAGGAGAAACAGGTCTCCTAAATAACCCTATAGAGAGGAGAAACAGGTCTCCTAAATAACCCTATAGAGAGGAGAAACAGGTCTCCTAAATAACCCTATAGAGAGGAGAATCAGGTCTCTTAAATGACCCTATAGAGAGGTGAATCAGGTCTCCTAAATAACCCTATAGAGAGGAGAATCAGGTCTCTAAATAACCCTATAGAGAGGAGAAACAGGTCTCCTAAATAACCCTATAGAGAGGAGAATCAGGTCTCCTAAATAACCCTATAGAGAGAGAAACAGGTCTCCTAAATAACCCTATAGAGAGGAGAATCAGGTCTCCTAAATAACCCTATAGAGAGGAGAATCAGGTCTCCTAAATAACCCTATAGAGAGGAGAATCAGGTCTCCTAAATAACCCTATAGAGAGGAGAATCAGGTCTCCTAAATAACCCTATAGAGAGGAGAATCAGGTCTCTAAATAACCCTATAGAGAGGAGAATCAGGTCTCCTAAATAACCCTATAGAGAGGAGAAACAGGTCTCCTAAATAACCCTATAGAGAGGTGAATCAGGTCTCCTAAATAACCCTATAGAGAGGAGAATCAGGTCTCCTAAATAACCCTATAGAGAGGAGAAACAGGTCTCCTAAATAACCCTATAGAGAGGAGAATCAGGTCTCTTAAATAACCCTATAGAGAGGAGAATCAGGTCTCTTAAATAACCCTATAGAGAGGTGAATCAGGTCTCCTAAATAACCATATAGAGAGGAGAATCAGGTCTCCTAAATAACCCTATAGAGAGGAGAAACAGGTCTCCTAAATAACCCTATAGAGAGGAGAAACAGGTCTCCTAAATAACCCTATAGAGAGGAGAATCAGGTCTCTTAAATGACCCTATAGAGAGGTGAATCAGGTCTCCTAAATAACCCTATAGAGAGGAGAAACAGGTCTCCTAAATAACCCTATAGAGAGGAGAAACAGGTCTCCTAAATAACCCTATAGAGAGGAGAATCAGGTCTCTTAAATAACCCTATAGAGAGGTGAATCAGGTCTCCTAAATAACCCTATAGAGAGGAGAATCAGGTCTCTTAAATAACCCTATAGAGAGGTGAATCAGGTCTCCTAAATAACCATATAGAGAGGAGAATCAGGTCTCCTAAATAACCCTATAGAGAGGAGAATCAGGTCTCTTAAATAACCCTATAGAGAGGAGAATCAGGTCTCTTAAATAACCCTATAGAGAGGTGAATCAGGTCTCCTAAATAACCATATAGAGAGGAGAATCAGGTCTCCTAAATAACCCTATAGAGAGGAGAAACAGGTCTCCTAAATAACCCTATAGAGAGGAGAAACAGGTCTCCTAAATAACCCTATAGAGAGGAGAATCAGGTCTCTTAAATGACCCTATAGAGAGGTGAATCAGGTCTCCTAAATAACCCTATAGAGAGGAGAATCAGGTCTCTTAAATAACCCTATAGAGAGGAGAATCAGGTCTCTTAAATAACCCTATAGAGAGGAGAAACAGGTCTCCTAAATAACCCTATAGAGAGGAGAATCAGGTCTCCTAAATAACCCTATAGAGAGGAGAATCAGGTCTCCTAAATAACCCTATAGAGAGGAGAATCAGGTCTCCTAAATAACCCTATAGAGAGGAGAAACAGGTCTCCTAAATAACCCTATAGAGAGGAGAAACAGGTCTCCTAAATAACCCTATAGAGAGGAGAAACAGGTCTCTAAATAACCCTATAGAGAGGAGAATCAGGTCTCCTAAATAACCCTATAGAGAGGAGAATCAGGTCTCTAAATAACCCTATAGAGAGGTGAATCAGGTCTCCTAAATAACCCTATAGAGAGGAGAATCAGGTCTCCTAAATAACCCTATAGAGAGGAGAAACAGGTCTCCTAAATAACCCTATAGAGAGGAGAATCAGGTCTCTTAAATAACCCTATAGAGAGGAGAATCAGGTCTCTTAAATAACCCTATAGAGAGGAGAATCAGGTCTCCTAAATAACCCTATAGAGAGGAGAATCAGGTCTCCTAAATAACCCTATAGAGAGGAGAAACAGGTCTCCTAAATAACCCTATAGAGAGGAGAAACAGGTCTCCTAAATAACCCTATAGAGAGGAGAATCAGGTCTCTTAAATAACCCTATAGAGAGGTGAATCAGGTCTCCTAAATAACCCTATAGAGAGGAGAAACAGGTCTCCTAAATAACCCTATAGAGAGGAGAAACAGGTCTCCTAAATAACCCTATAGAGAGGAGAATCAGGTCTCTTAAATGACCCTAGAGTCAGGTCTCCTAAATAACCCTATAGAGAGGAGAATCAGGTCTCTTAAATAACCCTATAGAGAGGTGAATCAGGTCTCCTAAATAACCATATAGAGAGGAGAATCAGGTCTCCTAAATAACCCTATAGAGAGGAGAATCAGGTCTCTTAAATAACCCTATAGAGAGGAGAATCAGGTCTCTTAAATAACCCTATAGAGAGGTGAATCAGGTCTCCTAAATAACCATATAGAGAGGAGAATCAGGTCTCCTAAATAACCCTATAGAGAGGAGAAACAGGTCTCCTAAATAACCCTATAGAGAGGAGAAACAGGTCTCCTAAATAACCCTATAGAGAGGAGAATCAGGTCTCTTAAATGACCCTATAGAGAGGTGAATCAGGTCTCCTAAATAACCCTATAGAGAGGAGAATCAGGTCTCTTAAATAACCCTATAGAGAGGAGAATCAGGTCTCTAAATAACCCTATAGAGAGGAGAAACAGGTCTCCTAAATAACCCTATAGAGAGGAGAATCAGGTCTCCTAAATAACCCTATAGAGAGGAGAAACAGGTCTCCTAAATAACCCTATAGAGAGGAGAATCAGGTCTCCTAAATAACCCTATAGAGAGGAGAAACAGGTCTCCTAAATAACCCTATAGAGAGGAGAAACAGGTCTCCTAAATAACCCTATAGAGAGGAGAAACAGGTCTCCTAAATAACCCTATAGAGAGGAGAAACAGGTCTCCTAAATAACCCTATAGAGAGGAGAAACAGGTCTCCTAAATAACCCTATAGAGAGGAGAATCAGGTCTCTAAATAACCCTATAGAGAGGAGAAACAGGTCTCCTAAATAACCCTATAGAGAGGAGAAACAGGTCTCCTAAATAACCCTATAGAGAGGAGAAACAGGTCTCCTAAATAACCCTATAGAGAGGAGAATCAGGTCTCCTAAATAACCCTATAGAGAGGAGAATCAGGTCTCCTAAATAACCCTATAGAAATCAGGTCTCCTAAATAACCCTATAGAGAGGAGAATCAGGTCTCCTAAATAACCCTATAGAGAGGAGAAACAGGTCTCCTAAATAACCCTATAGAGAGGAGAATCAGGTCTCTTAAATAACCCTATAGAGAGGAGAATCAGGTCTCTTAAATAACCCTATAGAGAGGTGAATCAGGTCTCCTAAATAACCCTATAGAGAGGAGAATCAGGTCTCCTAAATAACCCTATAGAGAGGAGAAACAGGTCTCCTAAATAACCCTATAGAGAGGAGAAACAGGTCTCCTAAATAACCCTATAGAGAGGAGAATCAGGTCTCTTAAATAACCCTATAGAGAGGAGAATCAGGTCTCCTAAATAACCCTATAGAGAGGAGAAACAGGTCTCCTAAATAACCCTATAGAGAGGAGAAACAGGTCTCCTAAATAACCCTATAGAGAGGAGAATCAGGTCTCTTAAATGACCCTATAGAGAGGAGAATCAGGTCTCCTAAATAACCCTATAGAGAGGAGAATCAGGTCTCTAAATAACCCTATAGAGAGGAGAATCAGGTCTCCTAAATAACCCTATAGAGAGGAGAATCAGGTCTCCTAAATAACCCTATAGAGAGGAGAATCAGGTCTCTTAAATAACCCTATAGAGAGGAGAATCAGGTCTCTTAAATAACCCTATAGAGAGGTGAATCAGGTCTCCTAAATAACCCTATAGAGAGGAGAATCAGGTCTCCTAAATAACCCTATAGAGAGGAGAAACAGGTCTCCTAAATAACCCTATAGAGAGGAGAAACAGGTCTCCTAAATAACCCTATAGAGAGGAGAATCAGGTCTCTTAAATAACCCTATAGAGAGGTGAATCAGGTCTCCTAAATAACCCTATAGAGAGGAGAATCAGGTCTCTTAAATAACCCTATAGAGAGGAGAATCAGGTCTCTTAAATAACCCTATAGAGAGGAGAAACAGGTCTCCTAAATAACCCTATAGAGAGGAGAATCAGGTCTCCTAAATAACCCTATAGAGAGGAGAAACAGGTCTCTAAATAACCCTATAGAGAGGAGAATCAGGTCTCCTAAATAACCCTATAGAGAGGAGAAACAGGTCTCCTAAATAACCCTATAGAGAGGAGAAACAGGTCTCCTAAATAACCCTATAGAGAGGAGAATCAGGTCTCTAAATAACCCTATAGAGAGGAGAAACAGGTCTCCTAAATAACCCTATAGAGAGGAGAATCAGGTCTCCTAAATAACCCTATAGAGAGAGGAGAATCAGGTCTCCTAAATAACCCTATAGAGAGGAGAATCAGGTCTCCTAAATAACCCTATAGAGAGGAGAAACAGGTCTCCTAAATAACCCTATAGAGAGGAGAATCAGGTCTCCTAAATAACCCTATAGAGAGGAGAAACAGGTCTCCTAAATAACCCTATAGAGAGGAGAATCAGGTCTCCTAAATAACCCTATAGAGAGGAGAATCAGGTCTCCTAAATAACCCTATAGAGAGGAGAAACAGGTCTCCTAAATAACCCTATAGAGAGGAGAAACAGGTCTCCTAAATAACCCTATAGAGAGGAGAAACAGGTCTCCTAAATAACCCTATAGAGAGGAGAATCAGGTCTCTTAAATAACCCTATAGAGAGGAGAATCAGGTCTCCTAAATAACCCTATAGAGAGGAGAATCAGGTCTCTAAATAACCCTATAGAGAGGAGAATCAGGTCTCCTAAATAACCCTATAGAGAGGAGAATCAGGTCTCCTAAATAACCCTATAGAGAGGAGAAACAGGTCTCCTAAATAACCCTATAGAGAGGAGAATCAGGTCTCCTAAATAACCCTATAGAGAGGAGAATCAGGTCTCTAAATAAATAACAAATAGAGAGGTCAGGTCTCCTAAATAACCCTATAGAGAGGAGAATCAGGTCTCCTAAATAACCCTATAGAGAGGAGAAACAGGTCTCCTAAATAACCCTATAGAGAGGAGAAACAGGTCTCCTAAATAACCCTATAGAGAGGAGAATCAGGTCTCTTAAATGACCCTATAGAGAGGTGAATCAGGTCTCCTAAATAACCCTATAGAGAGGAGAAACAGGTCTCCTAAATAACCCTATAGAGAGGAGAAACAGGTCTCCTAAATAACCCTATAGAGAGGAGAATCAGGTCTCTTAAATGACCCTATAGAGAGGTGAATCAGGTCTCCTAAATAACCCTATAGAGAGGAGAATCAGGTCTCTTAAATAACCCTATAGAGAGGTGAATCAGGTCTCCTAAATAACCATATAGAGAGGAGAATCAGGTCTCCTAAATAACCCTATAGAGAGGAGAATCAGGTCTCTTAAATAACCCTATAGAGAGGAGAATCAGGTCTCTTAAATAACCCTATAGAGAGGTGAATCAGGTCTCCTAAATAACCATATAGAGAGGAGAATCAGGTCTCCTAAATAACCCTATAGAGAGGAGAAACAGGTCTCCTAAATAACCCTATAGAGAGGAGAAACAGGTCTCCTAAATAACCCTATAGAGAGGAGAATCAGGTCTCTTAAATGACCCTATAGAGAGGAGAATCAGGTCTCCTAAATAACCCTATAGAGAGGAGAATCAGAAATAACCCTATAGAGAGGAGAATCAGGTCTCTTAAATAACCCTATAGAGAGGAGAAACAGGTCTCCTAAATAACCCTATAGAGAGGAGAATCAGGTCTCCTAAATAACCCTATAGAGAGGAGAAACAGGTCTCCTAAATAACCCTATAGAGAGGAGAATCAGGTCTCCTAAATAACCCTATAGAGAGGAGAAACAGGTCTCCTAAATAACCCTATAGAGAGGAGAAACAGGTCTCCTAAATAACCCTATAGAGAGGAGAATCAGGTCTCCTAAATAACCCTATAGAGAGGAGAAACAGGTCTCCTAAATAACCCTATAGAGAGGAGAATCAGGTCTCCTAAATAACCCCATAGAGAGGAGAATCAGGTCTCCTAAATAACCATATAGAGAGGAGAATCAGGTCTCCTAAATAACCATATAGAGAGGAGAATCAGGTCTCCTAAATAACCCTATAGAGAGGAGAATCAGGTCTCCTAAATAACCCTATAGAGAGGAGAAACAGGTCTCCTAAATAACCCTATAGAGAGGAGAATCAGGTCTCCTAAATAACCCTATAGAGAGGAGAATCAGGTCTCCTAAATAACCCTATAGAGAGGAGAAACAGGTCTCCTAAATAACCCTATAGAGAGGAGAAACAGGTCTCCTAAATAACCCTATAGAGAGGAGAAACAGGTCTCCTAAATAACCCTATAGAGAGGAGAATCAGGTCTCTTAAATAACCCTATAGAGAGGTGAATCAGGTCTCCTAAATAACCCTATAGAGAGGAGAATCAGGTCTCCTAAATAACCCTATAGAGAGGAGAATCAGGTCTCTAAATAACCCTATAGAGAGGAGAATCAGGTCTCCTAAATAACCCTATAGAGAGGAGAAACAGGTCTCCTAAATAACCCTATAGAGAGGAGAAACAGGTCTCTAAATAACCCTATAGAGAGGAGAAACAGGTCTCTAAATAACCCCATAGAGAGGAGAATCAGGTCTCTAAATAACCCTATAGAGAGGAGAATCAGGTCTTCTAAATAACCCTATAGAGAGGAAATCGGGTCTCCTAAATAACCCTATAGAGAGGAGAATCAGGTCTCTTAAATAACCCTATAGAGAGGAGAATCAGGTCTCCTAAATAACCCTATAGAGAGGAGAAACATGTCTCCTAAATAACCCCATAGAGAGGAGAAACAGGTCTCCTAAATAACCCTATAGAGAGGAGAATCAGGTCTCTAAATAACCCTATAGAGAGGAGAATCAGGTCTCCTAAATAACCCTATAGAGAGGAGAAACAGGTCTCCTAAATAACCCTATAGAGAGGAGAAACAGGTCTCCTAAATAACCCTATAGAGAGGAGAAACAGGTCTCCTAAATAACCCTATAGAGAGGAGAAACAGGTCTCCTAAATAACCCTATAGAGAGGAGAAACAGGTCTCCTAAATAACCCTATAGAGAGGAGAATCAGGTCTCCTAAATAACCCTATAGAGAGGAGAATCAGGTCTCCTAAATAACCCTATAGAGAGGAGAAACATGTCTCCTAAATAACCCCATAGAGAGGAGAAACAGGTCTCCTAAATAACCCTATAGAGAGGAGAATCAGGTCTCTTAAATAACCCTATAGAGAGGTGAATCAGGTCTCCTAAATAACCCTATAGAGAGGAGAATCAGGTCTCCTAAATAACCCTATAGAGAGGAGAATCAGGTCTCATAAATAACCATATAGAGAGGAGAATCAGGTCTCCTAAATAACCCTATAGAGAGGAGAAACAGGTCTCCTAAATAACCCTATAGAGAGGAGAAACAGGTCTCCTAAATAACCCTATAGAGAGGAGAATCAGGTCTCCTAAATAACCCTATAGAGAGGAGAAACAGGTCTCCTAAATAACCCTATAGAGAGGAGAATCAGGTCTCCTAAATAACCCTATAGAGAGGAGAATCAGGTCTCCTAAATAACCCTATAGAGAGGAGAATCAGGTCTCCTAAATAACCCTATAGAGAGGAGAAACAGGTCTCCTAAATAACCCTAGAGAGAGGAGAAACAGGTCTCCTAAATAACCCTATAGAGAGGAGAAACAGGTCTCCTAAATAACCCAATAGAGAGGAGAATCAGGTCTCCTAAATAACCCTATAGAGAGGAGAATCAGGTCTCCTAAATAACCCTATAGAGAGGAGAAACACGTCTCCTAAATAACCCTATAGAGAGGAGAAACTGGTCTCCTAAATAACCCTATAGAGAGGAGAATCAGGTCTCCTAAATAACCCTATAGAGAGGAGAAACAGGTCTCCTAAATAACCCTATAGAGAGGAGAAACTGGTCTCCTAAATAACCCTATAGAGAGGAGAATCAGGTCTCCTAAATAACCCTATAGAGAGGAGAATCAGGTCTCCTAAATAACCCTATAGAGAGGAGAAACAGGTATCCTAAATAACCCTATAGAGAGGAGAATCAGGTCTCCTAAATAACCCTATAGAGAGGAGAATCAGGTCTCCTAAATAACCCTATAGAGAGGAGAAACAGGTCTCCTAAATAACCCTATAGAGAGGAGAAACAGGTCTCCTAAATAACCCTATAGAGAGGAGAATCAGGTCTCTTAAATAACCCTATAGAGAGGTGAATCAGGTCTCCTAAATAACCCTATAGAGAGGAGAATCAGGTCTCCTAAATAACCCTATAGAGAGGAGAATCAGGTCTCATAAATAACCATATAGAGAGGAGAATCAGGTCTCCTAAATAACCCTATAGAGAGGAGAAACAGGTCTCCTAAATAACCCTATAGAGAGGAGAAACAGGTCTCCTAAATAACCCTATAGAGAGGAGAATCAGGTCTCTTAAATAACCCTATAGAGAGGAGAATCAGGTCTCTTAAATAACCCTATAGAGAGGTGAATCAGGTCTCCTAAATAACCATATAGAGAGGAGAATCAGGTCTCCTAAATAACCCTATAGAGAGGAGAAACAGGTCTCCTAAATAACCCTATAGAGAGGAGAAACAGGTCTCCTAAATAACCCTATAGAGAGGAGAATCAGGTCTCTAAATAACCCTATAGAGAGGAGAATCAGGTCTCCTAAATAACCCTATAGAGAGGAGAATCAGGTCTCTTAAATAACCCTATAGAGAGGAGAATCAGGTCTCTTAAATAACCCTATAGAGAGGAGAAACAGGTCTCCTAAATAACCCTATAGAGAGGAGAATCAGGTCTCCTAAATAACCCTATAGAGAGGAGAAACAGGTCTCCTAAATAACCCTATAGAGAGGAGAATCAGGTCTCCTAAATAACCCTATAGAGAGGAGAAACAGGTCTCCTAAATAACCCTATAGAGAGGAGAATCAGGTCTCTTAAATAACCCTATAGAGAGGAGAATCAGGTCTCTTAAATAACCCTATAGAGAGGTGAATCAGGTCTCCTAAATAACCATATAGAGAGGAGAATCAGGTCTCCTAAATAACCCTATAGAGAGGAGAAACAGGTCTCCTAAATAACCCTATAGAGAGGAGAAACAGGTCTCCTAAATAACCCTATAGAGAGGAGAATCAGGTCTCTTAAATGACCCTATAGAGAGGTGAATCAGGTCTCCTAAATAACCCTATAGAGAGGAGAATCAGGTCTCTTAAATAACCCTATAGAGAGGAGAATCAGGTCTCTTAAATAACCCTATAGAGAGGAGAAACAGGTCTCCTAAATAACCCTATAGAGAGGAGAATCAGGTCTCCTAAATAACCCTATAGAGAGGAGAAACAGGTCTCCTAAATAACCCTATAGAGGAGAATCAGGTCTCTAAATAACCCTATAGAGAGGAGAAACAGGTCTCCTAAATAACCCTATAGAGAGGAGAAACAGGTCTCCTAAATAACCCTATAGAGAGGAGAAATCAGGTCTCCTAAATAACCCTATAGAGAGGAGAAACAGGTCTCCTAAATAACCCTATAGAGAGGAGAATCAGGTCTCCTAAATAACCCTATAGAGAGGAGAAACAGGTCTCCTAAATAACCCTATAGAGAGGAGAATCAGGTCTCCTAAATAACCATATAGAGAGGAGAATCAGGTCTCCTAAATAACCCTATAGAGAGGAGAATCAGGTCTCCTAAATAACCCTATAGAGAGGAGAAACAGGTCTCCTAAATAACCCTATAGAGAGGAGAATCAGGTCTCCTAAATAACCCCATAGAGAGGAGAATCAGGTCTCCTAAATAACCCTATAGAGAGGAGAAACAGGTCTCCTAAATAACCCTATAGAGAGGAGAAACAGGTCTCCTAAATAACCCTATAGAGAGGAGAAACAGGTCTCCTAAATAACCCTATAGAGAGGAGAATCAGGTCTCTTAAATAACCCTATAGAGAGGAGAAACAGGTCTCCTAAATAACCCTATAGAGAGGAGAATCAGGTCTCCTAAATAACCCTATAGAGAGGAGAATCAGGTCTCTAAATAACCCTATAGAGAGGAGAATCAGGTCTCCTAAATAACCCTATAGAGAGGAGAAACAGGTCTCTAAATAACCCTATAGAGAGGAGAAACAGGTCTCCTAAATAACCCTATAGAGAGGGAGAAACAGGTCTCCTAAATAACCCCATAGAGAGGAGAATCAGGTCTCCTAAATAACCCTATAGAGAGGAGAATCAGGTCTTCTAAATAACCCTATAGAGAGGAGAATCAGGTCTCCTAAATAACCCTATAGAGAGGAGAATCAGGTCTCTTAAATAACCCTATAGAGAGGAGAATCAGGTCTCCTAAATAACCCTATAGAGAGGAGAATCAGGTCTCCTAAATAACCCTATAGAGAGGAGAATCAGGTCTCCTAAATAACCCTATAGAGAGGAGAAACAGGTCTCTCTAAATAACCCTATAGAGAGGAGAAACAGGTCTCTAAATAACCCTATAGAGAGGAGAAACAGGTCTCCTAAATAACCCTATAGAGAGGAGAAACAGGTCTCTAAATAACCCTATAGAGAGGAGAATCAGGTCTCTAAATAACCCTATAGAGAGGAGAAACAGGTCTCCTAAATAACCCTATAGAGAGGAGAAACAGGTCTCCTAAATAACCCTATAGAGAGGAGAAACAGGTCTCCTAAATAACCCTATAGAGAGGAGAATCAGGTCTCTTAAATAACCCTATAGAGAGGTGAATCAGGTCTCCTAAATAACCCTATAGAGAGGAGAATCAGGTCTCCTAAATAACCCTATAGAGAGGAGAAACAGGTCTCCTAAATAACCCTATAGAGAGGAGAATCAGGTCTCTAAATAACCCTATAGAGAGGAGAAACAGGTCTCTAAATAACCCTATAGAGAGGAGAAACAGGTCTCCTAAATAACCCTATAGAGGGAGAATAGAGAGGAGAATCAGGTCTCCTAAATAACCCTATAGAGAGGAGAAACAGGTCTCCTAAATAACCCTATAGAGAGGAGAATCAGGTCTCCTAAATAACCCTATAGAGAGGAGAAACAGGTCTCCTAAATAACCCTATAGAGAGGAGAATCAGGTCTCCTAAATAACCCTATAGAGAGGAGAAAACAGGTCTCTAAATAACCCTATAGAGAGGAGAATCAGGTCTCCTAAATAACCCTATAGAGAGGAGAAACAGGTCTCTAAATAACCCTAGAGAGAGGAGAAACAGGTCTCTAAATAACCCTATAGAGAGGAGAAACAGGTCTCCTAAATAACCCAATAGAGAGGAGAATCAGGTCTCCTAAATAACCCTATAGAGAGGAGAATCAGGTCTCCTAAATAACCCTATAGAGAGGAGAAAAATAACCCTATAGAGAGGGAGAAACTCTCCTAAATAACCCTATAGAGAGGAGAAACAGGTCTCTAAATAACCCTATAGAGAGGAGAATCAGGTCTCCTAAATAACCCTATAGAGAGGAGAAACAGGTCTCCTAAATAACCCTATAGAGAGGAGAAACTGGTCTCCTAAATAACCCTATAGAGAGGAGAATCAGGTCTCCTAAATAACCCTATAGAGAGGAGAATCAGGTCTCCTAAATAACCCTATAGAGAGGAGAAACAGGTCTCCTAAATAACCCTATAGAGAGGAGAATCAGGTCTCCTAAATAACCCTATAGAGAGGAGAAACAGGTCTCCTAAATAACCCTATAGAGAGGAGAAACAGGTCTCCTAAATAACCCTATAGAGAGGAGAATCAGGTCTCCTAAATAACCCTATAGAGAGGAGAAACAGGTCTCCTAAATAACCCTATAGAGAGGAGAAACAGGTCTCTAAATAACCCTATAGAGAGGAGAAACAGGTCTCCTAAATAACCCTATAGAGAGGAGAATCAGGTCTCTTAAATAACCCTATAGAGAGGAGAATCAGGTCTCTAAATAACCCTATAGAGAGGAGAATCAGGTCTCCTAAATAACCCTATAGAGAGGAGAATCAGGTCTCCTAAATAACCCTATAGAGAGGAGAATCAGGTCTCCTAAATAACCCTATAGAGAGGAGAAACAGGTCTCCTAAATAGACCCTAAATAGAGAGGAGAAACAGGTCTCCTAAATAACCCTATAGAGAGGAGAAACAGGTCTCTAAATAACCCTATAGAGAGGAGAAACAGGTCTCCTAAATAACCCTATAGAGAGGAGAAACAGGTCTCTAAATAACCCTATAGAGAGGAGAATCAGGTCTCTAAATAACCCTATAGAGAGGAGAAACAGGTCTCCTAAATAACCCTATAGAGAGGAGAATCAGGTCTCCTAAATAACCCTATAGAGAGGAGAATCAGGTCTCCTAAATAACCCTATAGAGAGGAGAAACAGGTCTCCTAAATAACCCTATAGAGAGGAGAAACAGGTCTCCTAAATAACCCTAGAGAGAGGAGAAACAGGTCTCCTAAATAACCCTATAGAGAGGAGAAACAGGTCTCCTAAATAACCCAATAGAGAGGAGAATCAGGTCTCCTAAATAACCCTATAGAGAGGAGAATCAGGTCTCCTAAATAACCCTATAGAGAGGAGAAACAGGTCTCCTAAATAACCCTATAGAGAGGAGAAACAGGTCTCCTAAATAACCCTATAGAGAGGAGAATCAGGTCTCCTAAATAACCCTATAGAGAGGAGAAACAGGTCTCTAAATAACCCTATAGAGAGGAGAATCAGGTCTCCTAAATAACCCTATAGAGAGAGAATCAGGTCTCCTAAATAACCCTATAGAGAGGAGAATCAGGTCTCCTAAATAACCCTATAGAGAGGAGAAACAGGTATCCTAAATAACCCTATAGAGAGGAGAATCAGGTCTCCTAAATAACCCTATAGAGAGGAGAAACAGGTCTCTAAATAACCCCATAGAGAGGAGAATCAGGTCTCTAAATAACCCTATAGAGAGGAGAATCAGGTCTCTAAATAACCCTATAGAGAGGAGAATCAGGTCTCCTAAATAACCCTATAGAGAGGAGAATCAGGTCTCTTAAATAACCCTATAGAGAGGAGAAACAGGTCTCTAAATAACCCTATAGAGAGGAGAAACATGTCTCCTAAATAACCCCATAGAGAGGAGAAACAGGTCTCCTAAATAACCCTATAGAGAGGAGAATCAGGTCTCCTAAATAACCCTATAGAGAGGAGAATCAGGTCTCCTAAATAACCCTATAGAGAGGAGAAACAGGTCTCCTAAATAACCCTATAGAGAGGAGAAACAGGTCTCCTAAATAACCCTATAGAGAGGAGAAACAGGTCTCCTAAATAACCCTATAGAGAGGAGAATCAGGTCTCCTAAATAACCCTATAGAGAGGAGAAACAGGTCTCCTAAATAACCCTATAGAGAGAGAATCAGGTCTCTAAATAACCCTATAGAGAGGAGAATCAGGTCTCCTAAATAACCCTATAGAGAGGAGAAATCAGGTCTCCTAAATAACCCTATAGAGAGGAGAAACAGGTCTCCTAAATAACCCTATAGAGAGGAGAAACAGGTCTCCTAAATAACCCTATAGAGAGGAGAAACAGGTCTCCTAAATAACCCTATAGAGAGGAGAATCAGGTCTCCTAAATAACCCTATAGAGAGGAGAATCAGGTCTCCTAAATAACCCTATAGAGAGGAGAAACAGGTCTCTAAATAACCCTATAGAGAGGAGAAACAGGTCTCCTAAATAACCCTATAGAGAGGAGAATCAGGTCTCTAAATAACCCTATAGAGAGGAGAAACAGGTCTCCTAAATAACCCTATAGAGAGGAGAAACTGGTCTCTAAATAACCCTATAGAGAGGAGAATCAGGTCTCCTAAATAACCCTATAGAGAGGAGAATCAGGTCTCCTAAATAACCCTATAGAGAGGAGAAACAGGTCTCCTAAATAACCCTATAGAGAGAGAATCAGGTCTCCTAAATAACCCTATAGAGAGGAGAATCAGGTCTCTAAATAACCCTATAGAGAGGAGAAACAGGTCTCCTAAATAACCCTATAGAGAGGAGAATCAGGTCTCTAAATAACCCTATAGAGAGGAGAAACAGGTCTCCTAAATAACCCTATAGAGAGGAGAATCAGGTCTCCTAAATAACCCTATAGAGAGAAGAAACTGGTCTCCTAAATAACCCTATAGAGGGGAGAATCAGGTCTCCTAAATAACCCTATAGAGATGAGAAACAGGTCTCCTAAATAACCCTATAGAGGGGAGAATCAGATCTCCTAAATAACTCTAGAGAGGTGAATCAGGTCTCCTAAATAACCCTATAGAGAGGAGAAACAGGTCTCCTAAATAACCCTATAGAGAGGAGAAACAGGTCTCCTAAATAACCCTATAGAGAGGAGAAACAGGTCTCCTAAATAACCCTATAGAGAGGAGAATCAGGTCTCCTAAATAACCCTATAGAGAGGAGAAACTGGTCTCCTAAATAACCCTATAGAGAGGAGAATCAGGTCTCCTAAATAACCCTATAGAGAGGAGAATCAGGTCTCCTAAATAACCCTATAGAGAGGAGAAACAGGTCTCCTAAATAACCCTATAGAGAGGAGAATCAGGTCTCTTAAATAACCCTATAGAGAGGAGAAACAGGTCTCCTAAATAACCCTATAGAGAGGAGAATCAGGTCTCCTAAATAACCCTATAGAGGGGAGAAACAGGTCTCCTAAATAACCCTATAGAGGGGAGAATCAGGTCTCCTAAATAACCCTATAAAGAGGAGAAACAGGTCTCCTAAATAACCCTATAGAGGGGAGAATCACGTCTCCTAAATAACTCTAGAGAGGTGAATCAGGTCTCCTAAATAACCCTATAGAGAGGTGAATCAGGTCTCTTAAATAACCCTATAGAGAGGAGAATCAGGTCTCCTAAATAACCCTATAGAGAGGAGAAACAGGTCTCCTAAATAACCCTATAGAGAGGAGAAACAGGTCTCCTAAATAACCCTATAGAGAGGAGAAACAGGTCTCCTAAATAACCATATAGAGAGGAGAATCAGGTCTCTTAAATAACCCTATAGAGAGGTGAATCAGGTCTCCTAAATAACCCTATAGAGAGGAGAATCAGGTCTCCTAAATAACCCTATAGAGAGGAGAATCAGGTCTCTAAATAACCCTATAGAGAGAGAGAATCAGGTCTCTAAATAACCCTATAGAGAGGAGAAACAGGTCTCTAAATAACCCTATAGAGAGGAGAAACAGGTCTCCTAAATAACCCTATAGAGAGGAGAAACAGGTCTCCTAAATAACCCTATAGAGAGGAGAAACAGGTCTCTAAATAACCCTATAGAGAGGAGAATCAGGTCTCTAAATAACCCTATAGAGAGGTGAATCAGGTCTCCTAAATAACCCTATAGAGAGGAGAATCAGGTCTCCTAAATAACCCTATAGAGAGGAGAATCAGGTCTCCTAAATAACCCTATAGAGAGGAGAAACAGGTCTCTAAATAACCCTATAGAGAGGAGAAACAGGTCTCCTAAATAACCCTATAGAGAGAAACAGAGAAAGAAACAGGTCTCTAAATAACCCTATAGAGAGGAGAATCAGGTCTCTAAATAACCCTATAGAGAGGAGAAACTGGTCTCCTAAATAACCCTATAGAGAGGAGAATCAGGTCTCCTAAATAACCCTATAGAGAGGAGAATCAGGTCTCTAAATAACCCTATAGAGAGGAGAAACAGGTCTCCTAAATAACCCTATAGAGAGGAGAATCAGGTCTCTAAATAACCCTATAGAGAGGAGAATCAGGTCTCTAAATAACCCTATAGAGAGGAGAATCAGGTCTCCTAAATAACCCTATAGAGAGGAGAAACAGGTCTCTAAATAACCCTATAGAGAGGAGAATCAGGTCTCTTAAATAACCCTATAGAGAGGAGAAACAGGTCTCCTAAATAACCCTATAGAGAGGAGAATCAGGTCTCCTAAATAACCCTATAGAGAGGAGAAACAGGTCTCCTAAATAACCCTATAGAGAGGAGAATCAGGTCTCCTAAATAACCCTATAGAGAGGAGAAACAGGTCTCCTAAATAACCCTATAGAGAGGAGAATCAGGTCTCCTAAATAACCCTAGAGAGGAATGAAGAAATCAGGTCTCTAAATAACCCTATAGAGAGGAGAATCAGGTCTCCTAAATAACCCTATAGAGAGGAGAATCAGGTCTCCTAAATAACCCTATAGAGAGGAGAATCAGGTCTCTAAATAACCCTATAGAGAGGAGAAACAGGTCTCCTAAATAACCCTATAGAGAGGAGAATCAGGTCTCCTAAATAACCCTATAGAGAGGAGAATCAGGTCTCTAAATAACCCTATAGAGAGGAGAAACAGGTCTCCTAAATAACCCTATAGAGAGGAGAATCAGGTCTCTTAAATAACCCTATAGAGAGGAGAATCAGGTCTCTTAAATAACCCTATAGAGAGGAGAATCAGGTCTCCTAAATAACCATATAGAGAGGAGAATCAGGTCTCCTAAATAACCCTATAGAGAGGAGAAATAACAGGTCTCCTAAATAACCCTATAGAGAGGAGAATCAGGTCTCTTAAATAACCCTATAGAGAGGAGAATCAGGTCTCTTAAATAACCCTATAGAGAGGAGAAACAGGTCTCCTAAATAACCCTATAGAGAGGAGAATCAGGTCTCCTAAATAACCCTATAGAGAGGAGAAACAGGTCTCCTAAATAACCCTATAGAGAGGAGAATCAGGTCTCCTAAATAAATCCCTATAGAGAGGAGAAACAGGTCTCTAAATAACCCTATAGAGAGGAGAAACAGGTCTCCTAAATAACCCTATAGAGAGGAGAATCAGGTCTCCTAAATAACCCTATAGAGAGGAGAAACAGGTCTCTAAATAACCCTATAGAGAGGAGAATCAGGTCTCTAAATAACCCTATAGAGAGGAGAATCAGGTCTCCTAAATAACCCTATAGAGAGGAGAATCAGGTCTCCTAAATAACCCTATAGAGAGGAGAATCAAGTCTCCTAAATAACCCTATAGAGAGGAGAAACAGGTCTCCTAAATAACCCTATAGAGAGGAGAAACAGGTCTCTAAATAACCCTATAGAGAGGAGAAACAGGTCTCCTAAATAACCCTATAGAGAGGAGAAACAGGTCTCTAAATAACCCTATAGAGAGGAGAATCAGGTCTCCTAAATAACCCTATAGAGAGGAGAATCAGGTCTCTAAATAACCCTATAGAGAGGAGAATCAGGTCTCCTAAATAACCCTATAGAGAGGAGAAACAGGTCTCCTAAATAACCCTATAGAGAGGAAACAGAAATAACCCTATAGAGAGGAGAATCAGGTCTCTAAATAACCCTATAGAGAGGAGAAACAGGTCTCCTAAATAACCCTATAGAGAGGAGAAACAGGTCTCCTAAATAACCCTATAGAGAGGAGAAACAGGTCTCCTAAATAACCCTATAGAGAGGAGAATCAGGTCTCCTAAATAACCCTATAGAGAGGAGAATCAGGTCTCCTAAATAACCCTATAGAGAGGAGAATCAGGTCTCCTAAATAACCCTATAGAGAGGAGAAACAGGTCTCCTAAATAACCCTATAGAGAGGAGAATCAGGTCTCTTAAATAACCCTATAGAGAGGAGAATCAGGTCTCTTAAATAACCCTATAGAGAGGAGAATCAGGTCTCTTAAATAACCCTATAGAGAGGAGAATCAGGTCTCTAAATAACCCTATAGAGAGGAGAAACAGGTCTCCTAAATAACCCTATAGAGAGGAGAATCAGGTCTCCTAAATAACCCTATAGAGAGGAGAAACAGGTCTCCTAAATAACCCTATAGAGGGGAGAATCAGGTCTCCTAAATAACCCTATAGAGAGGAGAAACAGGTCTCCTAAATAACCCTATAGAGGGGAGAACCAGGTCTCCTAAATAACTCTAGAGAGGAGAATCAGGTCTCCTAAATAACCCTATAGAGAGGAGAATCAGGTCTCTTAAATAACCCTATAGAGAGGAGAATCAGGTCTCTTAAATAACCCTATAGAGAGGAGAAACAGGTCTCCTAAATAACCCTATAGAGAGGAGAAACAGGTCTCCTAAATAACCCTATAGAGAGGAGAAACAGGTCTCTAAATAACCCTATAGAGAGGAGAATCAGGTCTCTTAAATAACCCTATAGAGAGGAGAATCAGGTCTCTAAATAACCCTATAGAGAGGAGAATCAGGTCTCTTAAATAACCCTATAGAGAGGAGAAACAGGTCTCCTAAATAACCCTATAGAGAGGAGAATCAGGTCTCCTAAATAACCCTATAGAGAGGAGAAACAGGTCTCCTAAATAACCCTATAGAGAGGAGAAACAGGTCTCCTAAATAACCCTATAGAGGGGAGAATCAGGTCTCCTAAATAACCCTATAGAGAGGAGAAACAGGTCTCCTAAATAACCCTATAGAGAGGAGAATCAGGTCTCTTAAATAACCCTATAGAGAGGAGAATCAGGTCTCTTAAATAACCCTATAGAGAGGTGAATCAGCTCTCCTAAATAACCATATAGAGAGGATAATCAGGTCTCCTAAATAACCCTATAGAGAGGAGAAACAGGTCTCCTAAATAACCCTATAGAGAGGAGAAACAGGTCTCCTAAATAACCCTATAGAGAGGAGAATCAGGTCTCTTAAATGACCCTATAGAGAGGTGAATCAGGTCTCCTAAATAACCCTATAGAGAGGAGAATCAGGTCTCTTAAATAACCCTATAGAGAGGAGAATCAGGTCTCTTAAATAACCCTATAGAGAGGAGAAACAGGTCTCCTAAATAACCCTATAGAGAGGAGAATCAGGTCTCCTAAATAACCCTATAGAGAGGAGAAACAGGTCTCCTAAATAACCCTATAGAGAGGAGAATCAGGTCTCCTAAATAACCCTATAGAGAGGAGAAACAGGTCTCCTAAATAACCCTATAGAGAGGAGAAACAGGTCTCCTAAATAACCCTATAGAGAGGAGAATCAGGTCTCCTAAATAACCCTATAGAGAGGAGAAACAGGTCTCCTAAATAACCCTATAGAGAGGAGAATCAGGTCTCCTAAATAACCCCATAGAGAGGAGAATCAGGTCTCCTAAATAACCATATAGAGAGGAGAATCAGGTCTCCTAAATAACCATATAGAGAGGAGAATCAAGTCTCCTAAATAACCCTATAGAGAGGAGAAACAGGTCTCCTAAATAACCCTATAGAGAGGAGAAACAGGTCTCCTAAATAACCCTATAGAGAGGAGAATCAGGTCTCCTAAATAACCCTATAGAGAGGAGAAACAGGTCTCCTAAATAACCCTATAGAGAGGAGAATCAGGTCTCCTAAATAACCCCATAGAGAGGAGAATCAGGTCTCCTAAATAACCCTATAGAGAGGAGAATCAGGTCTCCTAAATAACCCTGTAGAGAGGAGAAACAGGTCTCCTAAATAACCCTATAGAGAGGAGAATCAGGTCTCCTAAATAACCCTATAGAGAGGAGAAACAGGTCTCCTAAATAACCCTATAGAGAGGAGAAACAGGTCTCCTAAATAACCCTATAGAGAGGAGAAACAGGTCTCCTAAATAACCCTATAGAGAGGAGAATCGGGTCTCCTAAATAACCCTATAGAGAGGTGAATCAGGTCTCCTAAATAACCCTATAGAGAGGAGAATCAGGTCTCCTAAATAACCCTATAGAGAGGAGAAACAGGTCTCCTAAATAACCCTATAGAGAGGAGAATCAGGTCTCTTAAATAACCCTATAGAGAGGAGAATCAGGTCTCTTAAATAACCCTATAGAGAGGTGAATCAGGTCTCCTAAATAACCCTATAGAGAGGAGAATCAGGTCTCCTAAATAACCCTATAGAGAGGAGAATCAGGTCTCCTAAATAACCCTATAGAGAGGAGAAACAGGTCTCCTAAATAACCCTATAGAGGGGAGAATCAGGTCTCCTAAATAACCCTATAGAGAGGAGAAACAGGTCTCCTAAATAACCCTATAGAGGGGAGAACCAGGTCTCCTAAATAACTCTAGAGAGGTGAATCAGGTCTCCTAAATAACCCTATAGAGAGGTGAATCAGGTCTCTTAAATAACCCTACAGAGAGGAGAATCAGGTCTCCTAAATAACCCTATAGAGAGGAGAAACAGGTCTCCTAAATAACCCTATAGAGAGGAGAAACAGGTCTCCTAAATAACCCTATAGAGAGGAGAAACAGGTCTCCTAAATAACCCTATAGAGAGGAGAATCAGGTCTCTTAAATAACCCTATAGAGAGGTGAATCAGGTCTCCTAAATAACCCTATAGAGAGGAGAATCAGCTCTCCTAAATAACCCTATAGAGAGGAGAATCAGGTCTCCTAAATAACCCTATAGAGAGGAGAAATAGGTCTCCTAAATAACCCTATAGAGAGGTGAATCAGGTCTCCTAAATAACCCTATAGAGAGGAGAATCAGGTCTCCTAAATAACCCTATAGAGAGGAGAAACAGGTCTCCTAAATAACCCTATAGAGAGGAGAATCAGGTCTCTTAAATAACCCTATAGAGAGGAGAATCAGGTCTCCTAAATAACCCTATAGAGAGGAGAAACAGGTCTCCTAAATAACCCTATAGAGAGGAGAATCAGGTCTCTTAAATAACCCTATAGAGAGGAGAAACAGGTCTCCTAAATAACCCTATAGAGAGGAGAAACAGGTCTCCTAAATAACCCTATAGAGAGGAGAATCAGGTCTCTTAAATAACCCTATAGAGAGGAGAATCAGGTCTCTTAAATAACCCTATAGAGAGGAGAAACAGGTCTCCTAAATAACCCTATAGAGAGGAGAATCAGGTCTCCTAAATAACCCTATAGAGAGGAGAAACAGGTCTCCTAAATAACCCTATAGAGAGGAGAATCAGGTCTCCTAAATAACCCTATAGAGAGGAGAAACAGGTCTCCTAAATAACCCTATAGAGAGGAGAATCAGGTCTCCTAAATAACCCTATAGAGAGGAGAATCAGGTCTCCTAAATAACCCTATAGAGAGGAGAAACAGGTCTCCTAAATAACCCTATAGAGAGGAGAAATAGGTCTCCTAAATAACCCTATAGAGAGGTGAATCAGGTCTCCTAAATAACCCTATAGAGAGGAGAATCAGGTCTCCTAAATAACCCTATAGAGAGGAGAAACAGGTCTCCTAAATAACCCTATAGAGAGGAGAATCAGGTCTCTTAAATAACCCTATAGAGAGGAGAATCAGGTCTCCTAAATAACCCTATAGAGAGGAGAAACAGGTCTCCTAAATAACCCTATAGAGAGGAGAATCAGGTCTCTTAAATAACCCTATAGAGAGGAGAAACAGGTCTCCTAAATAACCCTATAGAGAGGAGAAACAGGTCTCCTAAATAACCATATAGAGAGGAGAATCAGGTCTCTTAAATGACCCTATAGAGAGGTGAATCAGGTCTCCTAAATAACCCTATAGAGAGGAGAATCAGGTCTCTTAAATAACCCTATAGAGAGGAGAATCAGGTCTCTTAAATAACCCTATAGAGAGGAGAAACAGGTCTCCTAAATAACCCTATAGAGAGGAGAATCAGGTCTCCTAAATAACCCTATAGAGAGGAGAAACAGGTCTCTAAATAACCCTATAGAGAGGAGAATCAGGTCTCCTAAATAACCCTATAGAGAGGAGAAACAGGTCTCCTAAATAACCCTATAGAGAGGAGAAACAGGTCTCCTAAATAACCCTATAGAGAGGAGAAACAGGTCTCCTAAATAACCCTATAGAGAGGAGAATCAGGTCTCCTAAATAACCCTATAGAGAGGAGAAACAGGTCTCCTAAATAACCCTATAGAGAGGAGAATCAGGTCTCCTAAATAACCCCATAGAGAGGAGAATCAGGTCTCCTAAATAACCCTATAGAGAGGAGAATCAGGTCTCCTAAATAACCCTATAGAGAGGAGAAACAGGTCTCCTAAATAACCCTATAGAGAGGAGAATCAGGTCTCCTAAATAACCCTATAGAGAGGAGAAACAGGTCTCCTAAATAACCCTATAGAGAGGTGAATCGGGTCTCCTAAATAACCCTATAGAGAGGAGAATCGGGTCTCCTAAATAACCCTATAGAGAGGAGAAACAGGTCTCCTAAATAACCCTATAGAGAGGAGAATCAGGTCTCTTAAATAACCCTATAGAGAGGAGAATCAGGTCTCTTAAATAACCATATAGAGAGGTGAATCAGGTCTCCTAAATAACCCTATAGAGAGGAGAAACAGGTCTCCTAAATAACCCTATAGAGAGGAGAAACAGGTCTCCTAAATAACCCTATAGAGAGGAGAATCAGGTCTCTTAAATAACCCTATAGAGAGGAGAAACAGGTCTCCTAAATAACCCTATAGAGAGGAGAAACAGGTCTCCTAAATAACCATATAGAGAGGAGAATCAGGTTTCTTAAATGACCCTATAGAGAGGTGAATCAGGTCTCCTAAATAACCCTATAGAGAGGAGAATCAGGTCTCTTAAATAACCCTATAGAGAGGAGAATCAGGTCTCTTAAATAACCCTATAGAGAGGAGAAACAGGTCTCCTAAATAACCCTATAGAGAGGAGAATCAGGTCTCCTAAATAACCCTATAGAGAGGAGAAACAGGTCTCCTAAATAACCCTATAGAGAGGAGAATCAGGTCTCCTAAATAACCCTATAGAGAGGAGAATCAGGTCTCTTAAATAACCCTATAGAGAGGAGAATCAGGTCTCTTAAATAACCCTATAGAGAGGAGAAACAGGTCTCCTAAATAACCCTATAGAGAGGAGAATCAGGTCTCCTAAATAACCCTATAGAGAGGAGAAACAGGTCTCCTAAATAACCCTATAGAGAGGAGAATCAGGTCTCCTAAATAACCCCATAGAGAGGAGAATCAGGTCTCCTAAATAACCCTATAGAGAGGAGAATCAGGTCTCCTAAATAACCCTATAGAGAGGAGAAACAGGTCTCCTAAATAACCCTATAGAGAGGAGAATCAGGTCTCCTAAATAACCCCATAGAGAGGAGAATCAGGTCTCCTAAATAACCCTATAGAGAGGAGAAACAGGTCTCCTAAATAACCCTATAGAGAGGAGAATCAGGTCTCCTAAATAACCCTATAGAGAGGAGAATCAGGTCTCCTAAATAACCATATAGAGAGGAGAATCAGGTCTCCTAAATAACCCTATAGAGAGGAGAAACAGGTTTCCTAAAACACTGCACATGCCCAGAAGCTGCTGTATGAATGAACTATTAATCTCCTATCTGCTCCTATCTGCTCTCTCAATCTCTGCTCACTCTCTCTTCCTCTCTCTCCCCCTCTTTCTCTCTCTTTTTATTTTTATATCTATCTTTTCAATCTCTCTCTCACACACACTTATCTTAGCCACACTTATCTCAGCCTCTCCCCTTCTACCCCCCCATGCCCCCCTCCCTCTCTCTGTATCTCTTTCACTCTCATTCTCTCCCCATCTCTCGGTCTCTCCCCCTTTCTCCTTCAATCTCTTCCATCTCCCCCTCTTCACTCCCCCCTCTCCATCTCTCTCTGAAACAACATTTGCATTATTTAACAGCCCCTGCAAGGGTGACTTCGTCTTTGCGTGCTTGACATGCTGCCTGCGCCCCACTGCCTAGTGCTAGTGCCTATATACCAAGCCCCACTGTGAGTCTTTGGAGCCAGGCAGCTATACTAATAACTGACTACAGTAGAGGGTTAGAAGAAGGGCTGTCAAAGAATCCATTCATTCATCAAGACATTGGGACTGTGTCTGGTAGAAGCACACTGACACAAACATCCATCATTCTCTATATAGAACCCTGGTGTGCTGTAAAAATGACATCCCTCCGTTACGGAACTCACACCAGAGAGGAGAATTCTGGGAGTTCCATTGAGCTGTATTGTAGAATGTTGGAGGAGAGGAAGAGGTTGAACCATTTCACTAATTGACTGCTAACACAGAGGTTGGCTATGTGAGAAATTTTGCTTTTAGTCCTGTGTAAAAAGCTCCGATTATCAGTAAAGGATATTTGACATTGTGGGAAAATGTTGTGGGAGCCTGTAGTGTTTTCAGTATCATTGCACTCTGAGAAATATCAATCAATTGTACATTTCACAAATACATTTTAGTCATTTTGCAGATGCTCTTATCCATAGCAACGTACAGTAGTGCACGCATTCATTTTCGTACTATCACACTCCCTATGATATTCTTAGTTCAATTCCCCTCATCTGTGCAGAGCTGAAGGACACCTCTCTCTCTGACTCTATGTGCTTTTCCTGAAGTAGAGCAGAGCCGAGGAGGAGGGCACGTTGGCTTTGATATTAGTGTCAATCAACTGCACTCTGTGGTCTCAGGAGTAGGTGTGACTGCCTGCCTGTCTGCCTAGCTGGGCTTCCACTGCAATGCGTAAAGGGTTCACTCCCCAGCGAGGGCGGGTCCAGCTCGGCCGGACGTCCTGCAGCTATTGTGATGAGAGAGACATTTAAACGTGTTAACCCTCGCAAGGCTGCCGGCCCAGACGGCATCCCTAGCTGAGTCCTCAGAGCATGCACAGACCAGCTGGCTGGTGTGTTTACGGACATATTCAATCTCTCCCTATCCCAGTCTGCTGTCCCCACATGCTTTAAGATGGCCATCAATCAATCAAATGTATTTAAAAAGCCCTTCTTACATACGCTGATGTCACAAAGTGCTGTACAGAAACCCAGCCTAAAACCCCAAACAGCAAGCAATACAGGTGTAGAAGCACGGTGGCTAGGAAAAACTCCCTAGAAAGGCCAGAACCTAGGAAGAAACCTAGAGAGGAACCAGGCTATGAGGGGTGGCCAGTCCTCCTCTGGCTGTGCCGGGTGGAGATTATAACAGAACATGGCCAAGATGATCAAATGTTCAGAGATGACCAGCAGGGTCAAATAATAATAATCACAGTGGTTGTCGAGGGTGTAAGAGGTCAGCACCTCAGGAGTAAATGTCAGTTGGCTTTTCATAGCCGATCATTAAGAGCATCTCTACCGCTCCTGCTGTCTCTAGAGAGTTGAAAACAGCAGGTCCGGGACAGGTAGCACGTCCGGTGAACAGGTCAGGGTTCCATAACCGCAGGCAGAACAGTTGAAACTGGAACAGCAGCACGACCAGGTGGACGGGGGACAGCAAGGAGTCATCAGGCCAGGTAGTCCTGAGGCATGGTCCTAGGGCTCAGGTCCTCCGAGAGAGAGAAAGATCGAAAGAAAGAGAGAAAGAAAAAAAGAGAGGATTAGAGAGAGCATACTTAAATTCACACAAGACACCGGATAAGACAGGATAAATACTCCAGATATAACAGACTGACCCCAGCCCCCCGACACATAAACTACTGCAGCATAAATACTGGAGGCTGAGACAGGAGGGGTTGGGAGACACTGTGGCCCCGTCTGACGATACCCCCAGGCAGGATATAATCCCACCCACTTTGCCAAAGCACAGCCCCCACACCACCAAATTACCATCCTGAGACAATGTCGAGTATAGCCCACGAAGATCTCCCCCACGGCACAACCCAAGGGGGGGTGCCAACCCGGACAGGAAAATCACGTCAGTGACTCAACCCACTCAAGTGACACACCCCTCCTAGGGACGGCATGGAAGAGCGCCAGTAAGCCAGTGACTCAGCCCCTGTAACAGGGTTAGAGGCAGAGAATCCCAGTGGAGAGAGGGGAACCGACCAGGAAGAGACAGCAAGTGCAGTTCGTTGCTCCAGTGCCTTTCCGTTCACCATTGTTCCTGTACCCAAGAAGGCAAAGATAACTGAACTAAATGACTATCACCCCGTAGCACTCACTTCTGTCGTCATGAAGTGCTTTGAGAGACTAGTCAAGGATCATATCACCTCCACCTTACCTGCCACCCTAGACCCACTTCAATTTGCATACTGCCCCAATAGGTCCACAGACGATGCAATCGCCATCACACTGCACACTGCCCTAACCCATCTAGACAAGATAAAAACTTATATGAGAATGCTGTTAATTGACTACAGCTCAGCATTCAACACCATAGTACCCTCCAAGCTCATCATTAAGCTTGAGACCCTGGGTCTCAACCACACCCTATGCAATTGGGTCCTGGACTTTCTGACCGGCCGCCCCCAGGTGGTGAAGGTAGGAAACAATATCTCCACTTTGCTGATTCTCGACAACGGGGCCCCACAAGGGTGCATGCTCAAGGCCAAAAAGATCATCAAGGACAACAACCACCCGAGCCACTGCCTGTTCACCCTGCTACCATCCAGAAGGCGAGGTCAGTACAGGTGCATCAAAGCTGGGACCGATAGAGTGAAAAACAGCTTCTATCTCAAGGCCATCAGACTGTTAAACAGCCATCACTAACACAGAGAGGCTGCTGCCTACATACAGACTCAAAATCATTGGCCACTTTAATAAATGGATCACTAGTCACTTTAAATAATGCCACTTAAATAATGTTTACATATCTTACATACTCATTTCATATGTATATATACTGTATTTTATACCATCTATTGCATCTTGCCTATGCTGCTCAGTCATGGCCCATCCATATATTTATATGAACATATTCTTATTCCATCCCTTTAGATTTGTGTGTATTAGGTAGTTGTTGTGGAATTGTTGTATTACTTGTTAGATATTATAGGAGACCACCAAAAATTCTGAAATGTTCATCCCTAACTACAACATTTTCAGACAAGATAGAATGGCCAAAGGGGGCGGTGTTGCAATCTACTGCACAGATAGCCTGCAGAGTTCTGTCCTACTATCCAGGTCTGTACCCAAACAATTTGAACTTCTACTTTTAAAAATCCACCTCTCTAAAAACAAGTCTCTCAACGTTGCCGCCTACTATAGACCACCCTCTGCCCCCAGCTGTGCTCTGGACACCATATGTGAACTGATTGCCCCCCATCTATCTTCAGAGCTCGTGCTGCTAGGCGACCTAAACTGGAACATGCTTAACACCCCAGCCGACCTACAATCTAAGCTTGATGCCCTCAATCTCACACAAATTATCAATGAACCTACCAGGTACCACCCCAAAGCCGTAAACATGGTCACCCTCATAGATATCATCCTAACCAACTTGCCCTCTAAATACACCTCTGCTGTTTTCAACCAAGATCTTAGCGATCACTGCCTCATTGCCTGCATCCGTAATGGGTCAGCGGTCAAACGACCTCCACTCATCACTGTCAAACGCTCCCTTGAAACACTTCAGCGAGCAGGCCTTTCTAATCGACCTGGCCGGGGTATCCTGGAAGGATATTGATCTCATCCCGTCAGTGGAGGATGCCTGGTTATTTGAAAAAAAAGCCTTCCTCACCATCTTAAATAAGCATGCCCCATTCAAGAAATTTAGAACCAGGAACAGATATAGCCCTTGGTTCTCTCCAGACCTGACTGCCCTTAACCAACACAAAAACATCCTATGGCGTTCTGCATTAGAATCGGACAGCCCCCGTGATATGCAACTTTTCAGGGAAGCTAGAAACCAATATACACAGGCAGTTAGAAAAGCCAAGGCTAGATTTTTCAAGCAGAAATTTGCTTCCTGCAACACAAACTCAAAAAAGTTCTGGGACACTGTAAAGTCCATGGAGAATAAGAACACCTCCCAGCTGCCCACTGCACTGAAGATAGGAAACACTGTCACCACTGATAGATCCACTATAATTGAGAATTTCAATAAGCATTTTTCTATGGCTGGCCATGCTTTCCATCTGGCTACCCCTACCCCGGTCAACAGCACTGCACCCCCCACAGCAACTCGCACAAACCTTCCCCATTTTTCCTTCTCCCAAATCCAGTCAGCTGATGTTCTGAAAGAGCGGCAAAATCTGGACCCCTACAAATCAGCCGGGCTAGACAATCTGGACCCTTTCTTTCTAAAAATTATCTGCCAAAATTGTTGCCACCCCTATTACTAGCCTGTTCAACCTCTCATTCGTGTCGTCTGAGATTCCCAAAGATTGGAAAGCAGCTGCGGTCATCCCCCTCTTCAAATGGGGGGACACTCTTGACCCAAACTGCTACAGACCTATATCTATCCTACTCTGCCTATCTAAGGTCTTCGAAAGCCAAGTCAACAAACAGATTACCGACCATTTAGAATCCCACCATACCTTCTACGATATGCAATCTGGTCTCAGAGCTGGTAATGGGTGCACCTCAGCCACGCTCAAGGTCCTAAACAATATCTTAACCACCATCGATAAGAAACAATACTGTGCAGCCGTATTCATTGACCTGGCCAAGGCTTTCGACTCTGTCAATCACCACATCCTCACCGGCAGACTCGACAGCCTTGGTTTCTCAAATGATTGCCTCGCCTGGTTCACCAACTACTTCTCTGATAGAGTTCAGTGTGTCAAATCAGAGGGTCTGTTGTCCGGGCCTCTGGCAGTCTCTATGGGGGTGCCACAGGGTTCAATTCTTGGACCGACTCTCTTCTCTGTATACATCAATGATGTCGCTCTTGCTGCTGGTGAGTCTCTGATCAAATCAAATCAAATCAAATCAAATTTATTTATATAGCCCTTCGTACATCAGCTGATATCTCAAAGTGCTGTACAGAAACCCAGCCTAAAACCCCAAACAGCAAACAATGCAGGTGTAAAAGCACGTGATCCACCTCTACGCAAACAACACCATTCTGTATACTTCTGTCCCTTTGGACACTGTGTTAACAAGCCTCTAGGCAAGCTTCAATGCCATACAACTCTCCTTCCGTGGCCTCCAATTGCTCTTAAATACAAGTAAAACTAAATGCATGCTCTTCAACCGATCGCTGCCTGCACCTGCCCGCCTGTCCAACATCACTACTCTGGACGGCTCTGACTTAGAATATGTGGACAACTACAAATACCTAGGTGTCTGGTTAGACTGTAAACTCTCCTTCCAGACTCACATCAAACATCTCCAATCCAAAGTTAAATCTAGAATTGTCTTCCTATTTCGCAACAAAGTATCCTTCACTCATGCTGCCAAACATACCCTTGTAAAACTGACCATCCTACCAATCCTCGACGTCGGTGATGTCATTTACAAAATAGCCTCCAATACCCTACTCAATAAATTGGATGCAGTCTATCACAGTGCCATCCGTTTTGTCACCAAAGCCCCATATACCACCCACCACTGCGACCTGTACGCTTTTGTTGGCTGTCCCTCACTTCATACTCGTCGTCAAACCCACTGGCTTCAGGTAATCTACAAGGTAATCTAAAGTCCCCCCTTATCTCAGCTCGCTGGTCACCATAGCATCACCCACCTGTAGCACGCGCTCCAGCAGGTATATCTCTCTGGTCACCCCCAAAACCAATTCTTCCTTTGGCCGCCTCTCCTTCCAGTTCTCTGGTGCCAATGACTGGAACGAACTACAAAAATCTCTGAAACTGGTAACACTTATCTCCCTCACTAGCTTTAAGCAACAGCTGTCAGAGCAGCTCACAGATTACTGCACCTGTACACAGCCCATCTATAATTTAGCCCAAACAACTACCTCTTTCCCTAATGTATTTATTTATTTATTTTGCTCCTTTGCACCCCATTATTTCTATCTCTACTTTGCACATTCTTCCACTGCAAATCAACCATTCCAGTGTTTTACTTGCTATATTGTATTTACTTCGCCACCATGGCCTTTTTTGCCTTTACCTCCCTTATCTCACCTCACTTGCTCACATTGTATATAGACTTATTTTTCTACTGTATTATTGACTGTATGTTTGTTTTACTCCATGTGTAACTCTGTGTTGTTGTATGTGTGGAACTGCTTTGCTTTATCTTGGCCAGGTCGCAATTGTAAATGAGAACTTGTTCTCAACTTGCCTACCTGGTTAAAAAAATATATTACTGCACTGTCAGAACTAGAAGCACAAGTATTTCCCTACACTCGCATTGCAGACAACACAACAGTGGTAGGCCTGATCACCGACAACGACGAGACAGTCTATAGGGAGGAAGTCAGAGACCTGGCCGGGTGGTGCCAGAATAACAACCTATCCCTCAACGTAACCAAGACTAAGGAGATGATTGTTGACTACAGGAAAAGGAGCACCGAGCACGCCCCCATTCCCATCGATGGGGCTGTAGTGGAGCAGGTTGAGAGCTTCAAGTTCCTTGGTGTCCACATCAACAACAAACTAGAATGGTCCAAACACACCAAGACAGTCGTGAAGAGGGTACGACAAAGCCTATTCCCCCTCAGGAAACTAAAAATATTTGGCATGGGTCCCGAGATACTCAAAAGGTTCTACAGCTGCAACATAGAGAGCATGGTTGCATCACTGCCCTGGTACGGCAATTGCTCGGCCTCTATCCGCAAGGCACTACAGAGGGTAGATGGGGCTAAGCTGCCTGCCATCCAGGACCTCTACACCAGGCGGTGTCAGAGGAAGGCCCTAAAAATTGTCAAAGACCCCAGCCACCCCAGTCATAGACTGTTCTCTCTACTACCGCATGACAAGCTGTACCGGAGTGCCAAGTCTAGGACAAAAAGGCTTCTCAACAGTTTTTACCCCCAAGCCATAAGACTCCTGAACAGGTAATCAAATGGCTAACTGGACTATTTGCATACAGCCCAGACAACAGGGAGGGAGCTTAGGCGAAGGAAACAGCCCAGACAACAGGGAGGGAGCTGGGCAAAGGAAACAGCCCAGACAACAGGGAGGGAGCTGGGCGAAGGAAACAGCCCAGACAACAGGGAGGGAGCTGGGCAAAGGAAACAGCCCAGACAACAGGGAGGGAGCTGGGCAAAGGAAACAGCCCAGACAACAGGGAGGGAGCTGGACGAAGGAAACAGCCCAGGCAACAGGGAGGGAGCTGGACGAAGGAAACAGCCCAGACAACAGGGATGGAGCTGGACGAAGGAAACAGCCCAGGCCACAGGGAGGGAGCTGGGAAAAGGAAACAGCCCAGGCAACAGGGAGGGAGCTGGGAAAAGGAAACAGCCCAGACAACAGGGAGGGAGATGGACGAAGGAAACAGCCCAGACAACAGGGAGGGAGCTGGACGAAGGAAACAGCCCAGACAACAGGGAGGGAGCTGGGCAAAGGAAACAGCCCAGACAACAGGGAGGGAGCTGGGCAAAGGAAACAGCCCAGACAACAGGGAGGGAGCTGGGCGAAGGAAACAGCCCAGACAACAGGGAGGGAGCTGGGTGAAGGAAACATCCCAGACAACAGGGAGGGAGCTGGGCGAAGGAAACAGCCCAGACAACAGGGAGGGAGCTGGAAAGTGTCCAAAGTGTTGCACCCAGTACAGAGAGCTGGGGATGTTCTGTAGATTGCTACCCGACTCCCGTTCCTAGATGTCCCCCACCCTCCTCTCTCTTTCACACATTACACACCCCCTTTCACTCCGGCTTTTTAAGAGAAAGCGTTTGTGCATGACGCTGGATGTGTGTTGCTCCTGAAGGGTTTTGGGTTCTTCTAATTAGTGCAGTGAGGGATATTTGGCTGAAAGCAATGTTAACTCAATTAGTAGAGAGAGTACTCTGTGTGTGACACAGAAAGTCTTGGTGCCAAATGTGAATATTAGCACCGATGTGAAACCCAACTGGCTTCCGCTCCTTGCTACTGTGCATAGGGAAAATGCCCTCACAAAATCATACTTAAGTAAACTAGTGGGACACTGTTCAGGTTTTTTGCGTTCTCTGTGTATGCTCATGCTGTTAAATTTTGATCTTTGCATGCTCGTCAATGCTGGTTTGATTAAGCAAGAATCCTGTGATGGCTTGCGAAGTAATACCTCAGAGAGACTGCAGCTGTACTCCTCCCCCCATTTTGTTAAGAGTGTTTCTGAACTGTCTATGCCGTCGCCTCGCCCTGCATTGCTCTGACAAAAGGCCTATTGTACTCTGTTACAACACAGATCCAGTCCAAATGCCTTTTAACCCTTTGTGATATTCATCACTGGTCATCGGAACCCTCTAAATCCATACCCAAAGGCCTCCGTCACGCAAAGCAAAAATATCCATCATCACAAAAGGCCCATCCGCCATCTTAGTTTTTTCCCCCCCAATGAGCATTGAATAACGTGGTTCTAGACTCGCTAACTCTGCAGAAAGAGACAAATCTCGGGGCCACAGTATATGCCCTGTATTGATTAAAGGCTGTTGATCGATACTGCACGGTTGATGGTTAGTAGTTTTATGAGGGGCAGTCATGCCGTTCCCACTTTGTTTTATGTTCCCCCTCACCCTCTGCTGACCCAGCACTCTTTACAGGCTCTGGCTAGGGGCCAGGCAGGGGGAGGCAGACAGGAAAGGCAGGCTGGGGGAAACAGACCAGTCAGGGAGACCAAGTAGGCAGGGGGAGACAGACCAGACAGGCAGGCAGGCAGGGAAGTATAGGCAGAGAGGGAGGCAGGACAGGAAGGCTGGAGGAGGCAGACCAGACAGGCAGGCAGGCAGGGAGGGAGGCAGGACAGGAAGGCTGGAGGAGGCAGACCAGAGAGACAGGCAGGGGGTGCGGGGGCGTGTCTTCAGTTCAGCCTCCTAACATCCTCTGGAGTTCAGTGGCAGAGGGAGCATTTGATATTGTGTTCATTGTTTACTAAGGGCTTTGTTTGTTCTCTCTCTGTGTCCTCGTAGAACAGTGAGCTTTTAGTCTGTAGTGTTTGAGTAGTGCTTTGCCGTTACTGTGTCCCTCATCGACTGTGAGTCAAGTATTGAAAAGAGAAGTACAGTCAAACGGATATTTGATCATATTTTGTTACAACAATGATATTAACATATCTGTGTAAACATTTGTGTATAACATTCAGTGGTTGAATAGGAGTTGTGTGGGTGGTAAAGGTGGCTCGAAATCAGTTTGCATTTTCACAATCATTTTGAAGAGAGATTTGTTTTGTTCTGTTCTGTTCTATGCTGCTGTCTCCTGACAACTCCACACAGACCGTGTGTTGGTGTATTGATGACATGATTTCCAGCTTTGACACACACACACACGACACATGCATACAAGGGCTGGTGCGCACACAAATCACACACAAACTGCTAATGCTGGTCTTTCAATTGCTGTGTAGGTCCATGCATACATTTAGTAATACATTCAAGGGGTCATGCATATTTTACAGCTTTAAAGGGTCGGCTAGGGTGAAAACAGTGAGTGACCAGATATATCAGAATCTTCTAAAGATATTTCAGGACATAGTTTTCCTTTAAAAAAATTATCCACTTCAAATGATGATAGCATATGCAGTACATAAACTGTGCCATAATTGACATGCGTTGTGTGGTCCACACAGAAATACCTCCAAGTGTGTATGTATGACTTTGCAGATATAATGGGTTGCCCTTGAGAGACCTTCACTAGCATTGCAGGGATGATGAAATGCACTCTCTCTTACTGTATTCGCTCTACCTCCCTCCTCTGACCAAACCAGGGAACTGCACCCGAATCAGACGAGCAGTGATCACACCGGCGTTTAAATTGCAGGGGTGGATCGAGGGTGGCAGTCGTACGCCTGAATTGTTGGTCCACACAAACCGTCTGGGTTGTTCAAACAGCTTCCTTTCTGCTGTAATTACTTAATTCATTATTCAAATGATAAACTGCTTTTAAAGGGGTGAATTGGATGCTTTCCTAGCTGCAACCCTGTAACTTATATAGTGTTTACCCTACACTTAAAATTGCTTTTAAGGGCAAACACTATCCAAATGGTCATGTCAGTTAGTCAACCGACATTTGAAACATAATCCAAATCAAACGGAGATGCCCTGGCTCCTGAGCATAACAGAGCAGAGCTTATTTTTTTTTGTGTGTGTGTTGTACCAAATGAAGTGAGAAATATAATAGGCTACATCGACAATGTATGTATTTTCTATCTATTTGGATATTTACCTCGTCTTTTTTTCTTAAAGATAAGTCCTCCTATAACACAGAGCACTGTGATAAGTGCTTCCTGTACTGTCCCGTTAGCAAACCTGAGTTCAAAGTGGACAGGAAAATGATCTTTTGGCTTGGTTGTTCAATAGTGGTGGTGGTGGGGGGGGGGGGCTGGAGAGGAAACCCAGTGTTGTGGGGGAACCCATGAGCAGTGGAGCTGGATAAGAGAGGGAATACCAGATCACCTGCCCCGTGTGGACAGTGCAAATGTAATGGGGTTGTGTTGTGAAGCAGACAAGTGAAGTAAAGGTCTAATTATAAGACTTTTAACGGACAACCTTATAGTCAGCCAGATACTGGACATACTTCACAAGGCGACTGTTAGGTGAGTCAACCTGGGGACTAGCAGTTTGCGTTGTTTACCTAACGCCCATTGAAAGAGGTGTTTGCAAATACCTAATTTAATCTAAGCGTGCAAAAAAGACAAATGTGTGCTGCTTGCATGTGTAAAATGCATGAAATAGGGTGCCAGCTGAAATCAGAGTCGGTTCCAAGGAGCCCATTGCAGCAGTGTGACAGCCTTTGGTTCATTCAACACTTACCTGGACAAGTCCCCGGGGCAGCGCTGTTCTTTCATGATGTCTGGGGTTGAGTGGTTGGGGGGGGTTGGAAGGAGTGTCTGCATTCTGGTCTCTATGCACGTCCTACTGCGTCACACAACCCGCCCCCTCCATCACCTCCCCTACCTCTCTCTCTCCCCTCTTCTCTCTCTCACTTTGCAGCTCTCAAGGCTTAACACCAGTCAGCTCTTATATAATCCAGCCCTCATTTGTGGAAATAGCCCTGCAATGCAGCACAGTTATAAAATAGCAAGCCGCACTGCTGCTGCTGGGTTGTGCTCGGGATGGGGGGCTGAGAGATGTGCTGAGGATGGGGGGCTGAGAGATGTGCTCAGGATGGGGGCTGAGAGATGTGCTCAGTGAAGTGGCAGCGAGCGAGAGAGCGAGGCTCAGCACCCAGTAGCTGTGTTCAAAGAGGGGAGATTGAACACTCAAGAGAAGAAAGTCCTTGAGAAATAACCATATTTTTCAAATCTTCAGTTTTCCTGAAGGCCAATTCATTGCTGCCTTTGATGACTGTATGCAAGCATGCAGATTTGCATAATTAAGAAACTGCATAGTGGAGAAAGAGTTGATCAGACATTTGATTGGATATCTTACCCTAAGAGGACCAAAATAACTTGAAAGGTGTCGTAGCAGAGGTTGCCTGGTAGTTAGTTCGCTGAGTTACATGCTCTCATTTGCCTGACGGGTAACCTTGCCTGAGACCTGAAGCTCATAGAGATAACACTTAGACTTTAGCTTAGCGGGATAGTATGAGTTGAGTGACAACCATAGACCGGTAAGGACCAACATTTGATACACAGCCTGTTCAATGAAACTCATCCAGGCCAGGGGTAGTCATTGATTAAAGAAACATTTCAGAGAAATAGCTCCATCAACTGGCAATGAGAATCCTTCAGAAACTAGAAAAGGTACATTTTCTGAAGAAAATATATGTGTTCTTGCTTCAGCTTTTACTGCATGTTTTAGATACAGTGTATATGGTCTAGTTAGATGAGTTGTAAGTATTGGTCTAGATTAGAGCTAGCCTGGTCCCAGATCTGTTTGTGCTTTTGCCAACTCCACTGCTGTCATTGTCAAGCTATACATACACTACCGGTCAAAGGTTTTAGAGCACCTACTAATTCAAGGCTCTTTCTTTATTTGGACTATTTTCTACGTTGTAGAATAACAGTGAAGACATCAAAACTATGAAATAACACATATGGAATCATGTAGTAACCAAAAAAAGTGTTGAACAAATCAAAATATATTTTATATTTGAGATTCTTCAAAGTAGCTACCCTTTGCCTTGATGACAGCTTTGCACACTCTTGGCGTTCTCTCAACCAGCTTCATGAGGTAGTCACCCGGAATGGATTTCAATTAACAGGTGAGCCTTGTTAAAAGTACATTTGTGGAATTTCTTTCCTTCTTAATGTGTTTGAGACAATCAGTTGTGTTGTGACAATGTAGGGGGGGGGGGTACACAGAAGATAGCCCTATTTGGTAAAAATACCAAGTCTATAGTACGACAAGAAAAGCTCAAATAAGAAAAGAGAAATTACTTTAAGACATGAAGGTCAGTCAATACGAAGCATTTCAAGAACTTTTTTTCTACAAGTGCAGTCGCAAAAACCATCAAGCGCAATGATGAAACTGGCTCTCATGAGGACCGCCACAGGAATGGAAGACCCCGAGTTGCTTCTGCTGCAGAGGATAAGTTCATTAGTTACCAGCATCAGAAATTGCAGTTCAAATAAATGCTTCAGAGTTCAAGTAACAGACACATCTCAACATCAACTGTTCAGATGAGACTGCGTGAATCAGGCCTTCATGGTCAAATTGCTGCAAAGAAACCACTACTAAAGGACACCAATAAGAAGGAGACAATTCTTGGGCCAACAAACACGAGCAACGGACATTAGACCGGTGGAAATGTGTCCTTTGGGCTGGAGTCGAAATTTGAGATTTTTGGTCCTATGATTGAGTGTAGTCTGGCCCAGGGGTGTGAAGGTGAACGGAAAGGCACTGGAGCGACGAACCACCCTTGCTGTCTGCCTGGCCGGTTGCCCTCTCTCCGCCAGGAGAACGGGGAACGCTATTACGGGGGCTGAGTCACTGGCTTACTGGTACTCTTCCATCCCGTTCCTAGGAGGGGTGCGTCACTTGAGTGGGTTGAGTCACTGACGTGATCTTCCTGTCCGGGTTTGGTGCCCTCCTCGGGTTTGTGCCGTGGGGGAGATCCTCATGGGCTAAACTCAGTCTTGTCTTAGGGTAGTAAGTTGGTGGTTTGAAGATCTCCCTCTAGTGGTGTGGGGGCTGTGCTTTGGCAAAGTGGGTGGGGTTATATCCTGCCTGGTTGGCCATGTCTGGGGGTATTGCCGGACGGGGCCACAGTGTCTCCCGACCCCTCCAGTCTCAGCCTCCAGTATTTATGCTGCAATAGTTTGTGTGTCGGGGGGCTAGGGTCAGTCTGTTATATAGCCTGCAAAGTAATGTCATACTTTCCAGGTCCATACCCAAACAGTTCGAGCTACTAATTCTGAAAATTACTCTCTCCAGAAATAAGTCTCTCACTGTTGCCGCCTGCTACCGACCCACCTCAGCTCCCAGCTGTGCCCTGGACACCATTTGTGAATTGATTGCCCCCCATCTAGCTTCTGAGTTTGTTCTGTTAGGTGACCTAAACTGGGATATGCTTAACACCCCGGCAGTCCTACAATCTAAGCTAGATGCCCTCAATCTCACACAAATCATCAAGGAACCCACCAGGTACAACCCTAACTCTGTAAGCAAGGGCACCCTCATAGATGTCATCCTGACCAACTGGCCCTCCAAATACACCTCCGCTGTCTTCAACCAGGATCTCAGCGACCACTGCCTCATTGCCTGTATCCGCTACGGTTCCGCAGTCAAACGACCACCCCTCATCACTGTCAAACGCTCCCTAAAACACTTCTGTGAGCAGGCCTTTCTAATCGACCTGGCCCGGGTATCCTGGAAGGACATTGACCTCATCCCGTCAGTTGAGGATGCCTGGTCATTCTTTAAGAGTAACTTCCTCACCATATTAGATAAGCATGCTCCGTTCAAAAAATGCAGAACTAAGAACAGATACAGCCCTTGGTTCACTCCAGACCTGACTGCCCTCGACCAGCACAAAAACATCCTGTGGCGGACTGCAATAGCATCGAACAGTCCCCGCGATATGCAACTGTTCAGGGAAGTCAGGAACCAATACACGCAGTCAGTCAGGAAAGCTAAGGCCAGCTTCTTCAGGCAGAAGTTTGCATCCTGTAGCTCCAACTCCAAAAGTTCTGGGACACTGTGAAGTCCATGGAGAACAAGAGCACCTCCTCCCAGCTGCCCACTGCACTGAGGCTAGGGAACACGGTCACCACCGACAAATCCATGATTATCGAAAACTTCAACAAGCATTTCTCAACGGCTGGCCATGCCTTCCGCCTGGCTACTCCTACCTCGGCCAACAGCTCCGGCCCCCGCAGCTCCTCGCCCAAGCCTCTCCAGGTTCTCCTTTACCCAAATCCAGATAGCAGATGTTCTGAAAGAGCTGCAAAACCTGGACCCGTATAAATCAGCTGGGCTTGACAATCTGGACCCTCTATTTCTGAAACTATCCGCCGCCATTGTCGCAACCCCTATTACCAGCCTGTTCAACCTCTCTTTCATATCGTCTGAGATCCCCAAGGATTGAAAGCTGCCGCAGTCATCCCCCTCTTCAAAGGGGAGACACCCTGGACCCAAACTGTTACAGACCTATATCCATTCTGCCCTGCCTATCTAAGGTCTTCGAAAGCCAAGTCAACAAACAGGTCATTGACCATCTCGAATCCCACCGTACCTTCTCCGCTATGCAATCTGGTTTCCGAGCCAGTCACGGGTGCACCTCAGCCACACTCAAGGTACTAAACGACATCATAACCGCCATCGATAAAAGACAGTACTGTGCAGCCGTCTTCATCGACCTTGCCAAGGCTTTCGACTCTGTCAATCACCATATTCTTATCGGCAGACTCAGTAGCCTCGGCTTTTCGGATGACTGCCTTGCCTGGTTCACCAATTACTTTGCAGACAGAGTTCAGTGTGTCAAATCGGAGGGCATGTTGTCCGGTCCTCTGGCAGTCTCTATGGGGGTGCCACAGGGTTCAATTCTCGGGCCGACTCTTTTCTCTGTGTATATCAATGATGTTGCTCTTGCTGCGGGCGATTCCCTGATCCACCTCTACGCAGACGACACCATTCTATAGACTTTTGGCCCGTCATTGGACACTGTGCTATCTAACCTCCAATCGAGCTTCAATGCCATACAACACTCCTTCCGTGGCCTCCAACTGCTCTTAAACGCTAGTAAAACCAAATGCATGCTTTTCAACCGATCGCTGCCTGCACCCGCTTGCCCGACTAGCATCACCACACTGGATGGTTCCGACCTTGAATATGTGGACACCTATAAGTACCTAGGTGTCTGGCTAGACTGCAAATTCTCCTTCCAGACCCATATCAAACATCTCCAATCGAAAATCAAATCAAGAGGTGGCTTTCTATTCCGCAACAAAGCCTCCTTCACTCACGCTGCCAAGCTTACCCTAGTAAAACTGACTATCCTACCGATCCTCGACTTCGGCGATGTCATCTACAAAATGGCTTCCAACACTCTTCTCAGCAAACTGGATGCAGTTTATCACAGTGCCATCCGTTTTGTCACTAAAGCACCTTATACTACCCACCACTGCGACTTGTATGCTCTAGTCGGCTGGCCCTCGCTACATATTCGTCGCCAGACCCACTGGCTCCAGGTCATCTACAAGGCCATGCTAGGCAAAGCTCCGCCTTATCTCAGCTCACTGGTCACGATGGCAACACCCATCCGTAGCACGCGCTCCAGCAGGTGTATCTCATTGAGCATCCCCAAAGCCAACACCTCATTCGGCCGCCTTTCGTTCCAGTACTCTGCTGCCTGTGACTGGAACGAATTGCAAAAAATCGCTGAAGTTGGAGACTTTTATCTCCCTCACCAACTTCAAACATCAGCTATCTGAGCAGCTAACCGATCGCTGCAGCTGTACATAATCTATTGGTAAATAGCCCACCCATTTTCACCTACCTCATCCCCACAGTTTTTATTTATTTACTTTTCTGCTCTTTTGCACACAAATATCTCTACCTGTACATGATCATCTGATCATTTATTACTCCAGTGTTAATCTGCAATATTGTAATTATTCGCCTACCTCCTCATGCCTTTTGCACACATTGTATATAGACCCCCCTTTTTTTTCTCTACTGTGTTATTGACTTGTTAATTGTTTACTCCATGTGTAACTCTGTGTTGTCTGTTCACTCTGCTATGCTTTATCTTGGCCAGGTCGCAGTTGCAAATGAGAACCTGTTCTCAACTAGCCTACCTGGTTAAATAAAGGTGAAATAAAAAATAAAAAAAATATCTGGAGTATTTCTCCTGTCTTATCCCCTGTCCTATGTGAATTTCAGTATGCTCTTTCAAATTCTCTGTCTCCCTCTCCCCTCCCAAGGTACCTGAGCCCTAGGACCATGCCGCAGGACTACCTAGCCTGATGACTCCTTGCTGTCCCCAGTCCACGTGGTTGTGCTGCTGCTCCAGTTTCAACTGTTCTGCCTGCAGCTATGGAACCCTGACCTGTTCACCGGACATGCTACCTGTCCCGGATCTGCTGTCTCTGTCTTCTGAATGCTCAGCTATGAAAAGCCAACTGACATTTACTCCTGAGGCGCTGAACTTTTGCAGCCTCTACAACCACTGTGATTATTTTTATTTGACCCTGCTGGTCATCAATGAACGTTTGAACATTGTGGCCATGTACTGTTATAATTTCAATCCTGCACAGCCAGAAGAGGACTGGCCACCCCTCAGAGCCTGGTACCTCTCTATGGTTCTTCCTAGGTTCTTACCTATACCATCTACTGCATCTTGCCTATGCCGTTCTGTACCATCACTCATTCATATATCTTTATGTACATATTATTTATCCCTTTACACTTGTGTGTATAAGGTAGTAGTTTTGGAATTGTTAGGTTAGATTACTTGTTGGTTATTACTGCATTGTCGGAACTAGAAGCACAAGCATTTCGCTACACTTGCATTAACATCTGCTAACCATGTGTATGTGACAAATACATTTGATTTGATTTGATTCTTCCTCGGTTCCTGCCTTTCTAGAGTTTTTCCTAGCCACCGTGCTTCTACATCTGCATTGATTGCTGTTTTGGTTTTTAGGCTGGGTTTCTGTATAACACTTTGTGACATTTGCTGATGTGAAAAGGGCTTTATAAATACATTTGAATGATTGATTGCTAGCTAACACACAGTGTCGCCAACAAGACTCCCGCCTGCTGTACTAATAACCAGTAAACAGTGTCCTTCTCCGAGAGCGCAATTTTTTCGCCCTGTTCCGTTATCGAAGGCAAGTGCTTGAAGTATGTTTTTTAAGATTTCGCGCACAAGCGCAATATATGCACCAGTAATGTTCAATTGGTTTGAGTAGCTAATCCTAGCCTCTGACTCATAAGTACCCGGGACCATTTCACTTTCACGCAAGCCTACATCTGAAAGAGACATGATGAGAGACATTGCATGAGATTAAGAGGATCTGCTTGAATAAAGGTAAGTAAAGTGAATTTAGTGCAACGTTCACGCTTCAGAGTAGTCATGCCAGCGCTAGCTAACTTTGATCTAGCTACATAGCTAGCTAACGTTTGTGGAACTACACTTTCGGCTAGAAGTTATCTAGCTAGCTAGCTAACGCAAGTTGGACAAGACAAACATTGTCCTCCGTTATAACAAACTTCGCTATTTAGTTAATGTAATATGCGCATTTTCACTATGAATCACAAAGCTAGCTAGCCTAGTTGAAAGTTAGCTGAAGTTAGCACACGTGAGCTAATCATCCTATCATACATAGATAACGTTACTAGAAGCCAACTGTCCAACTTAGCAAACGTTAAATGTGTAATTGTTTGCTAACTAATCCGTGTGAATAAAAACAGGTTGAGCTAACTAGCTATCCCGCTAACGACGTTACAAGCAACAGTTAGATAGCTAACTGCTAATAGCTTGTTAGCAACAGAACCGGGCCACCATCACTTGCTGATTTAGGCGAACTTTTTAAGCTAATAGGTATGTAGCGTGATAACGTTAGCTACTTTTATCAATTGAAACTGACATTGATATGGCAAGGCTGACTACAAAAATGTATATTCAAACTAAAAATGAACAGTTAGCCTAAAATGTATTTCCTAGCAAGTTTATTCTAGCTAGCTAACATACTGTATCATCGAACTAGCTACATTGTAAATAGCTAGAATATTTCGCTCTTTCATGAGAAATATAAAGTTAGTTGAAACTGGCTAATTATCTTTACCTACTTCTGAGTTCAGCAATGCCCATTACACTATTATTTAATGTACATTTGTTCCGTGAATTTATAGATGGAGGCCTGTGGACTGGCTATTAGAGAATACAGTAGATTTGTGTTTGTTGCTTCAGGTGTGGAATCAAATATGTTGTCCTACCACCACCTATTGTACATCAATGTACATTCCTAGTATCCCTCTATTTACCAGTGGGTGGCGCAATTTCACTATCAGCAACACGTTATTTTCATAAACTGCCTTTGGATTTGACAGTGAATATAATACAGATGTACAGTATAATATAACTTGACTAGGATCTGTCTTTGATTAGGTACGAAATAAACGTGTTATGCAGGCCTATGTCTAGACTCCACAACCTTGGAGACATGCCCTTTTTATATCCTAATCAGACCAAATGTTCTGAAAACACCTGACTGAGAGTCTAGTAGGAAGTCCAAACAAAAAGGCAATGACTGTCAGCTGCTACAGAATCAGAGTTCACAGGATGTGTACAATACAACAGTGAATAATCAGTGTGTCCTCGGTCCTTTTATACATCCAGTCTGGCGTCAACCACCATCAACATATAAGAATAATCCATAACATTGAGTATCAAGTCTAGTGACCATCAACCCGCACCTTGAGTATCAAAAACACTGGAAATCAGGTTTCAAACAATTATGCTGCCTCAAGGTCACATTACGAAGTGATGGGTGATGTGCTGTTAGTCAACGGTAGGCAGGCAGGCAGGCTATAGACTATGCATCTGAATGGGAGGCGCGCTTTACGAGTTGAGATTGAGAGATAAAAATAGGTCCTTTTTAAATCATGGCCACAACTTCTTTTTTTTTTTAATGCGATTCTATTTAGAAATGTTATTTGTTGCGCAATGACTGAGTTTACAAAAGCAGGTTTCTCTCCATAGTCTACAGGCTTTTTGAGGAGCTACTGTTGCGCTGCCTGACAGGTGGTAGGTAGGCTATAGTCTCTGTATGCTGTGATATTTAAGATGCATGACGACTAACATAAATACACACAAGCCAATTGAATTTCAAAATGTATGCAAATTGACCTATAGACCGATAAACATGTCTGGTAAAATGTAGTCTTGCCGACCTAACTGATTAACATCTCTCTACCCCCCCCCCCCCCCCCCCAACAATTCATTCAGGACTCTCCGTAACCAATGTAGCATCTACATTAATGTAGAAGTGTTTAGAAACATTATATTCCTATATACAATATAATGGACTTCTTAATGACAACACATTATTTCTATTGGGCCACAATTCATCTGAAACACAACCAAAACAAACAGCAAATGCATCCAACAAGTTTGCAGAGTCACACGCTTGATGTAATCATTGCATGCAAGGAATACGGGACAAAATACTAAACATTTGACTACTTTAATACACATAAGTGAATTTTGCCCAATACTTTTGGACCCCTTAAATGGGAGGGGCTATGTACAAAAAGTGCTGTAATTTCTAAACGGTTCACCCGATATGGATGATAATACACTCAAATTAAAGCTGACAGTCTGCACTTTAACCTCCATAGTCATTTACTAATGTCAAATCCAACGTACTGGAGTACAGAGCCAAAACAACAAATGGGTCACTGTCCCAATACTTTTGGAGCTTACTGTAACACATCTCAAACACATCTATACCTTGCCTAATCGTCCTCTATGTTTGGGCTAGGCCATCTGTGATTATTAATATCCTATGCAAGCAATGTTCTCACTATATAGATGGAGAATGGCGGTGTCTCTGCAAACAGACCTCAGGTGAATGGGTCCAAAAATCTATTTTATTTTCTGGTTGTTTATCAAAGATTGCTGGTTAACTCATTGATCCTGTTTGTAACATACCCCTCAGGTTGTATCATTGCGCCATTCCAACCATTCCCTCAAACCTGGTAAAATAAGGGTTAAAAATAATCATTTCAAAAAACACTTTGGGGGGAGGGGAATAAATCTCCTTTATCAGACGTGGCAGCTTCCCATCTGGACTATGATAATTACACGAAAGAAGGCCAAGGACTCTGGATTTAAGCCTAAACAAATGAGGACCAATCGAAAGACACCCTGCAGATGGTACATCTTGGAGGAGTTGGAGAGGAGCTAAAGTTTTTATATGTGTTCTTTTATCAGTAAGATTTATAATAACATTAGTAGTAGGTAGACAAATCAAATGGGTACTGTGGTGCAGTAGGCAAATCAAATGGGTACTGTGGTGCAGTAGGCAAATCAAATGGGTACTGTGGTGCAGCAGGCAAATCAAATGGGTACTGTGGTGCAGTAGACAAATCAAATGGGTACTGTGGTGCAGTAGGCAAATCAAATGGGTACTGTGGTGCAGCAGGCAAATCAAGTGGGTACTGTGGTGCAGCAGGCAAATCAAGTGGGTACTGTGGTGCAGCAGGCAAATCAAGTGGGTACTGTGGTGCAGCAGGCAAATCAAATGGGTACTGTGGTGCAGTAGACAAATCAAGTGGGTACTGTGGTGCAGTAGACAAATCAAGTGGGTACTGTGGTGCAGTAGACAAATCAAGTGGGTACTGTGGTGCAGTAGACAAATCAAGTGGGTACTGTGGTGCAGCAGGCAAATCAAGTGGGTACTGTGGTGCAGCAGGCAAATCAAGTGGGTACTGTGGTGCAGTAGGCAAATCAAGTGGGTACTGTGGTGCAGCAGGCAAATCAAGTGGGTACTGTGGTGCAGCAGGCAAATCAAGTGGGTACTGTGGTGCAGCAGGCAAATCAAGTGGGTACTGGTGCAGTAGGCAAATCAAATGGGTACTGTGGTGCAGTAGATAAATCAAGTGGGTACTGTGGTGCAGTAGACAAATCAAGTGGGTACTGTGGTGCAGCAGGCAAATCAAGTGGGTACTGGTGCAGTAGGCAAATCAAGTGGGTACTGTGGTGCAGTAGATAAATCAAGTGGGTACTGTGGTGCAGTAGACAAATCAAGTGGGTACTGTGGTGCAGTAGACTACCGCATATTACACACGGCAGAACTACATTTAAAAAAGTATTTTGGTACATACAGTGCATTCGGAAAGTATTCAGACCCCTTGAATTTTTCCACATTTTGTTACGTAACAGCCTTATTCTAAAATGGATTAAATTGTTTTTCCCCCTCCAATCTACACACATACCCCATAATGACAATGCAAAAACAGGTTTAGATTTGCTAAAAATTCTATCAAATGAAATTACATTTACATAAGTATTCAGACCCTTTCTCAGTACTTTGTTGAAGCACCTTTGGCAGCAATTAATGACTTGCGTCTTCTTGGGTATGACGCTACAAGCTTGGCACACCTGTATTTGGGGAGTTTCTCCCATTCTTCTCTGCAGATCCTCTCAAGCTCTGTCAGGTTGGATGGGGAGCGTCGCTGCACAGCTATTTGCAGGTCTATCTAGAAATGTTAGATCGGGTTCAAGTCCGGGCTCTGGCTGGGCCACTCAAGGACATTCAGAGGCTTGTCCCTTGGCCACTCCTGCGTTGTCTTGGCTGTGGGCTTAGGGTCGTTGTCCTGTTGGAAGGTGAAACTTTGCCCTAGTCTGAGGTACTGAGCACTCTGGAGCATGTTTCCATCAAGGATCTCTCTGTATTTTTCTCTGTTCATCTTTGCCTCATTCCGGACTAGTCTCCCAGTCCCTGCCGCTGAAAAACATCCCCACAGCAGGATGCGGCCACCACCATGCTTCAACGTAGGAATGGTGCCAGGTTTCCTCCAGATGTAACGCTTGGCATTCAGGCCAAAGAGTTCTATCTTGGTTTCATCAGACCAGAGAATCTTGTTTCTCATGGTCTGAGAGTCTTTAGGTGCCTTTTGGCAAACTCCAAACGGTCTGTCATGTGCTTTTTTACTGAGGAGTGGCTTCCGTCTACCATAAAGATCTGATTGGTGGAGTGCTGCAGAGATGGTTGTCCTTCTGGAAGGTTCTCCCATCTCAACAAAGGAACTCTGGAGGTCTTTCAGTGACCATCAGGTTCTTAGTTACCTCCCTGACAAAGGCCCTTCTCCCCTGTTTGCTCAGTTTGGCTGTGCGGCCAGCTCTATTAAGAGCCTTGGTTTCAAACTTTTTACAGTTTAAGAATGATGAAGGCCACTGTGTTCTTGGGGACCTTCAATGCTGCAGACATTTTTTGGTACCCTTCCCCAGATCTGTGCCTCAAGACAGTCCTGTCTCGGAGCTCGACAGACTGTTCCTTCGACGTCGTGGCATAGTTTTTACTCTGTTATGCACTGTCAACTGTGGAACCTTATATAGACAGGTGTTTTCCTTTCCAAATCATATCCAATCAATTGGATTTACCACTGGTGGTGTCCAAGTTGTAGAAAAATCTCTAGGATGATCAATGGAAACAGGATGCACCTGAGCCCAATTTCGAGTCTCCTAGCAAAGGGTCTAAACACTTAAGGTATTTCTGTTTTATTTTTTATAAATTTGAACAAATGTCTCAACAAGTTTTCACTTTCATATTATGGGGTAATGTGTGTAAATTTAGATATAATAAAAAAATATATATATTTTAGAATAAGGCTGAAAGTAACAGTGGGAAAAGTCAAGGGGTCCGACTACTCTCCGAATGCACTGTCTACTGCAAAATGAAACAAACTCTAGTAATCGGCTTTGAGTGTGGACAGTATTATTATGCATACTGTATGAACTGGTTCTTTTATGCTACGCTTCAAACATTGATTGTGCAGGGCAGCTTACAGAATAGTTAGCTTACAATATATAGTGCATTTTTATTAGATTTTTCAATAGTAAATGTATATATTTTTATAATTAATAGGCTGACATGACCTTTTTTATCTACTGAATATTTCACCACTGTGCTTTCCATCGCCACCTCTTGCTCTCCTTCATTCCTTTCTTGAGTGTGCAAAGAGAGGGGCTGTCAACAGTGAAATGTTTAGTTGTGAAAACATGTTAATATGATTGTTCACAGATTTCACTTGTTTATTTGTTGTGGCTTTAAGGGGGGGCAGTCAACCTGATTTAACTCTTCATTTAAAACATTTTTTATCTTTAATTGCTAAGCGAAAATGATTGTTCTGGCAAATGGGTTCCGGAAAGCAGCAGTTAAACTCTGATGACAGCCCTGTTTCTGGTATCATCCTGTTTGTTTTTGCTCCAACCCCAGTTGTGGAACCTGATTCAGCCCTGAGCTACATCTATTTCTATTTCTCAAGTGATGTTTTGGAAGTGCCAGTGCAGGGAGTAGTTATTTCAACTCAAATGTATTTAAAAAAATAAAATAAAAAGATATTGGGCGTGGAAGGAACAATTTGGACAATGGAACAATGGATGGGAGTAGTAGAGCTAGGACTAACGCAGCATGAGGTGAAATCTAGCCTCTTTCTCAAGTATCATGACGTTGCATCAGAAAAGTATCCATAAACATTCTGGTGCTCGCTACAACTAACCTAGTCATTTCCTTTTGCGGGTGTAGCCTATTTTGCGAATCGTTTCTGACACAGGATAGGCCTAGATGAATCATTCTGGACCACATTTCACACTGTGTGCTTAGAGCTAACATGGTTCTTGTTGGCTGGATCCATTTGGGTGTATCAATCCACACCCGGTGTGTCAATAGCCCATGTTGAATTAAGTCCTATGTCACGCCTGGAACTCAACTGTTATTACTAAGTATCTGTCTATTGTGAAGTATCTCACCGTACAACGATTAGTAACCATCTCTATTGTTTACCTTATTACAATTATTAGCCTAATTATCTGTGACTGACCTATGCTGTTCTTGGAACAAGGCTAATAAAACATATTTGTTAGTACTACTAGCCTGGGGTGACAGACCACGTGGTACAATAACTAGCTAGAAGTGGACTATGGGTCCCAGGCTAGGACCAGGCTAGGTCCAGAGTCCAGGCTAGGTTGATGTTACCTGCTTTTAGTTTAGTTTCTCTGTCTTTCTACTGCACTGTTTTTTTTAGAGGGGAAGACTGCACTGTGAGTTGATATTTTTTTTGTTATTCTATTTGGTCTACTGCTTTATGGGGTTATAGAAAGGTTGGGTTATAGTATTGTCTTTTATATGTCTAGTAGTATTCCTGGCAGGGTTATTATGTCATGCGTCTGGGATGAAGAAAATGTCATCAAGTACTGGTCAATTCTTCACTTGCTTGACCGGATCTATTTTTGTGTTACTTCATTGGCCTAGGCGTTGTCCGTCCTTTTTGAACAACAATGGAAACTTGATTCAGCACAGAGGAGGCTTTTTGGCACGAGAGAATTCGGCATGTGTGTACGTGCATGTGTAGAGAGGCGCAGGCTACAGCAAGTGTTTAGGACTTCAGGCTTATCTACGGTAGTAGTGATGGGGGGGAATTCATAGCTACGTAATCGCAATGTTATTTTGGACGATATTATGTCGTTACTTTGACTCAAATTGTAAAAAATATTTGTTGTTGCTAGGTAGCCTTTGCTAGCTCTGGTTGGCTGTACCTGTACCAAAAATCCAGTATTCATCCTGTAACTTGTTCCCCATCTTTTTAAATAGTGAGCCAACATGTTTTTAGTAGGGTCGCACGATATATCGGTGAGCAGTTCACACCCAGTAAGTGTATGTCGTGAATCGCCCATAGATTTGTCCATCTCGCCCAGCGCTAAGCTAGGTCTACTACTTCAAAGGATGGCTGATCAGGTGGTTATCTAAGACAAATACTGTGTCTGCCACTCCAAGGAACTGGAAAGGCTGACAAATGATGCCAATCAATGCCTGCTTTTCACCCGTCACAATGAAAAGCAGTAGGAAGAAGTGTTTGAGAAATGGTTTGAGAGTTCATCTATCATCCACCATCATTAAAGAGATGGGCTCTTGCAGTGTTGTCAAGAAACCCGTTGGTCTATAATTCACTGCTGATGTGTTGATACTGACATACTTATTGATTAGGAGGGGGGGGATGATGGTCATTGATTCCCAGACCTATGGTTGTCACGGTACCAGTATTGCAACACCACGAAGCATGATGCTTGAGTTTCCATGACAACAAAGCACACGACTGAACTCTATTGTCCTTAAAAACCTGCTGTTTTAAAATGATTGTGTGATGGGCCTTTTAGCTTGGGGGTGACAACAGAAAGCTGGGGTTTGTAACATTAGGGTGAAAAAACGTCGCTTCATTATCAATATATGGTTATAGGCCTTACATTTCCTATGAATCATTGATTTATCTGGGTTGAGATCATAGTCGGTCTGTGATATGTCGGGCCCTGGCTGTAAGAGGCATCGATGCAGGAAGCTTCAACCGTTCCCTCTCACCCAGCAGCCAATCAGGGCTCTCTTGAGTCGGATGAGGGAAGCTCCTCCTCCCCTCTACACTCTCTCTCTCTCTCTCGACAGGCTGCTGCTCCTTTGTCGGGCTAGGAGGAAGACCAGCTATCCTTTTTACAGTGAGCCTTTCAAATGATCCGAAGGGAAGGGAAGAGACTAAATAAAGTGGGGGAGAAGGATAGAGAGAGGGAGAGGAGTGGATCACGGAGTGGGCTGACCATGCGTCCAGGGCCTATAGCCAGAAACCCTCATGTGAGTCAAGGTGGCTTTTATCCTATTTTTTTTCCCCCCTCCTTGCCTGCTGCTGCTCCCCTCATCGCTAGGAAGCAGCCCTGGTCTTGTGACACTTCATTGGAAACAAGGGCAGTGTGTGTCAGAGGGGGGGATTCTGGCTCGGAAGGCTGCGTTTTAGACAGGCAGACTCATTCTGATGCTATATTAGTTTCTTATGACCAATCGCGTTAGCTCTTTTCACGTTGGATCTTTTTCAAAGCTGATCTGTTTGGTCATTAGACCAATTTGTGAAAAGACGATCAGAATTGGGCTGCCGATGTAAGCGCAGCCTATGAACCAACCCAGTGCAGGGAGGAAAATGCCTGGCTGGTATGTTAGCTTTTCAATGAGACAGCCTGTAGACTAGGCCAGATATATGTGTCTGTGAAGAAATGTAGTGTGTGTGACAGAGGGAGAGAGATGCAGAGAATGGAGGAGCTGATGAGAGACCAAGGAGTGGATGGATTGTTGTGATGAATGCATGGACTATCTGTTTAAATGCCTGGACTGACCAATTTGTCTCTGTTGTTATTCAACAAACCAAAGGATAAAGATTTAATTTCATGTTGCAGTTGACTGGGATATTCCCATGGCTCTTGTATGAATGTGTGGGTAGTTGGCCAATGTTTTTTCATTGATAAAATGTGACGGTTTCTCTTCCGGTTGTCTGTGTAGCCTAATCATTCTGAATACTTCTTAAATGGCTTTGAGAACATGTGAATGCGACATGTGAATGCGACATGTGAATGCGACATGTGAATGCGAATGCGACATGTGAATGCGACATGTTCAACGGAGCCACCGTGTCTTTCATCACTCCACGTGTCATTGAATAAGAATGTGTTTGTCTCCAAGATTACATACCGCAATGTTCGGTTGTAGGCTAATGCATTGACGAGGCCAAACGTTTGACTCCTTATGTTAAGAATGTCACAACATTCGGGTCACTAGCGAAATTTTATTTTTATTTTTATGATGGTCAGAGCGGTTCACGGGGGCTATACCTTGATATCCCAGGTGTATTGGGAAAAGGTCAGCTAGGTGTCTCGAGTATTTGTGGTCGTTTGGGATGCAGTGACGGTGCCTGAATGTAGGCCCACTGTCTTGATCCTGTACTACATTAGTTATTTTGTTTAAACCGGGTGTCATTGCAAGCTTTTATGAGAAGCCTCAAAACTATACTGTGGTGAGCAGCCTTGTTTGTTTTTTTTTGCCTGTCCTAGAGTTTTAAAATCATTTTCAGTGGAGAAGGCTTAATCGTGGGTCTGAGGAAACCCGAACATAAATCTCAGTTTACATTGATTTATTATCATCTGCTCCAAAGTTGACCTACTTCAGGACCAAGTCTGGTTGTCAACCACCTCCAGGAAGGTCCAGGCTGGGTTATTTGTTGACTCCTCTGTCAATATTAGCCCGTAGTTAACTCACTTTTAGTCTTGTTCTTTTGGCAGCAGTTGTTTTAGGAGTCTGTTTTCCAGGGCGTTGGTAGAGCTGCGTTTGTACACTGCCTCTCTGCTGCTAGTTAATTATTACTTTACAGCTAGTGGAAGACCTCTCAATGTTCTCTAGTCTTAGTTCTATTGAAGGGGTGATTTAGTTTGTAACAATACAAATCGAAACCAATTTTAGTGGTCACATACACATGGTTAGCAGATGTTATTGCGAGTAGCGAAATGCTTGTGCTTCTATTTCCGACAGTGCAGCAATAGCTAACAAGTAATCCAACAATTCCACAACTACCTAATACACATGCATCAAAGTAAAGGAATGGAATAAGAATATGTACATGTAAATACAGTGGAGCAAAAAAGTATTTAGTCAGCCACCAATTGTGCAAGTTCTCCCACTTAAAATGATGAGAGAGGCCTGTAATTTTCGTCATATGTACACTTCAACTATGACAGACAAGATGAGGGGAAAAAATCCAGAAAATCACATTGTAGGATTTTTAATGAATTTATTTGCAAATTATGGTGGAAAATAAGTATTTGGTCACCTACAAACAAGCACGATTTCTGGTTCTCACAGACCTGTAACTTCTTTAAGAGGCTCCTCTGTCCTCTACTCTTTACCTTTTTTTGGGGGGGGGGGGGGGGGGCTTCTGTTTAATTTGATTTTAGCGTTTGACCAATCTTGAATACACAGCATAGCCTAGAGTAGGCTATATCAAGACTTTTCTTAATTGAGGTACCACTGAAGTAGATTCATAACATGTTCAGAAACATTCTGCAGTCAGGACGGCTTACACAGTATGAAATGTTTTATTGACAAAGACGAGCAGAGACATGACAGGCGTCAAAGCAGGCGGCCATGACGGGGCACCCGGGAGAAAAGTACTAGACATCTGAAGTACATTTTCTCAAATCTCTTTTTAATACCTGTTTTTGTTGTGCCTGAAAGAAAAATGGTTACAGTAATCAAATGAAACATATCACAACAGTTTTGAGTGTAGAGTTTCAATAAACCAGTAGACCATTTCTGGCTAAGCTTCCAGGTGACCTACTTAACCATGACTTCAGTGTTGACATGAGACCACATGTACAGGTAGTTTGTTAGCGACGGGAGTGTCCAGCAGGGCCTTCTCTCTCGACCTTTTGGAGGAAACGCTCCCCAACTTAAACATAATGGATTCATACACAGACTGAATTAGTTTCAGAAACCAGCTGCAGGATGACCCCATAATTCTATGATAACAGAGGAAGTATTTTGTTTTTCAAAAGCCCATTGGACGTCACTGTCCATTTTTGAGCTTACAAACAAAACACACAGAAGCATATTTATATACAGTTGCGTTCGGGAAGTATTCCGACTATTATTACTATTTTTATACTTTTAACTACTTTTACTTCACTACTACATTCACTAAGAAAATATTTTCCTTAGTCTTATTCCGTTTCCAGTAACCTTTCACTTTTTTTTTGTTGCTGACAAACCATGCATAATTATCGTTATGAAATCCCTTTATAATCTATTGAAATCGATGGTTCAAATTGAGACTGCATCAACCTTCTCTCCAGATATCATAAATCAATACGGGACTGTATAGATAAGTCTTTAGTACTCTATGTAAACATCTTCTTCTATGGGTTCTTATGTCTCCAAATATCTCAAACCCTTAACCTTAAGCATAATTCCTTATCTCACAATCAGAGTTGCTATCCTTAGGAGGCCATCTATCTAGACTATCATGTCTTGGCGGCATTAAAATCTCCACCCTCATATTACTTTGACCAGCGGAAATGTTGACAATTTTACTTATTGTCCTCTCATTGTCTCTAAATAAAAATAGATACTAGACTTGTAATTGGTAGCACAAAGTATTCACCACAATGAATTGAATGTGGTTGACATCTACCAATCACATAATCCATGTCCCTGTGTTGTCTGCTTCGTCACAGTATATGATCCTTTTAAAGTTTAAAAAAAAAAATTATAATGACACCTGCTGACCGACTGGTACTAAATGAAAGCCAAATATCATTAACCCATTGACGCTTCCATAACCCTGTATCTGTGGAACAGGCATGAGTTTCTTGAATTAAATAAGTCGGCACTTACCTTTTACAATGCAAAAATAAAGACTTCCTTTTCAAAATATGACAAATTCCACTGGGAAAAAGACTATTACAGTGACTACATGTTTTTCACCTTTTATTTAACTAGGCAGGTCAGTTAAGATACGTTTTTATTTACGATGACCGCCTACCTCGGCAAACCCTAACCCAGACGACGCTGGGCCAATTGTGCGCCGCCCTATGGGACTCCCGATCACGGCCGGTTGTGATACAGCCTGGAATCGAACCAGGGTCTGTAGTGACGCCTCTAGCACTGAGATGCAGTGCCTCAGACCGCTGCGCCACTCGGGAGTGTTCACATGAAACGGGTTCTCACAAAATGAAACGTTCTTGCCAGTTACAAATAAAACAGTCCTTTGCACAATGCAGGTAAAAACATTTTTTTTTTTTTTACCAATTGTAAATTAAATCTGACATTTTGCGCCATGCATTGGTATTATGAATAGCCATCAAGCTAACATTAAGTGTCAGTGCGAATTGCCATAATTTTTAAAAACGAAAAACAAAGAATGCTCTTTCCTCACAAAATGGAACATTTTACCAGTTGCAAATAATATAAATCCTGCTGCACTCACTTGGTAAATCCAGTGTTTACAAACAGAGTAAAACGAGCTTATATTCTGGGCTCTGATGAGGTACGACAGTTGAACTTAGCTCATGAGGCATTTTACAAGTTATGTTCTTCAAGAATCAATGGGTATATATCATTAATTGCGAAGTCCAAAAACAGATGTTGCAACTGCAGATTCTAGCTTTAACATATATCCACCATGCCACAACAGGACGAGGAGCATCGGACCTCATTGTTTTCAGCACAGCTTCTTTTTGCCTGACATTCCAGCATCTCAACTCTGAACACCATCGCTCTTTCTCTGCTCGCCAGGAACTGTACTATCTGAGAATGCAGAGGATGAGAGAGAAGACTGACAAGATGGAGGAGAACAAAGCCACGAGGAAGCTGCGGGTGTGCGTGGCGACGTGTAACCGGGCGGACTACTCCAAGCTGGCGCCCATCATGTTTGGCATCAAGGCCAACCCGGATGAGTTTGAGCTGGAGGTGGTGGTGCTGGGATCCCATCTCATTGATGATTATGGGTGAGTTTGAGCTGAAGGTGGTGGTGCTGGGAGCCCATCTCATTGATGATTATGGGTGAGTTTGAGCTGGAGGTGGTGGTGCTGGGAGCCCATCTCATTGATGATTATGGGTGAGTTTGAGCTGAAGGTGGTGGTGCTGGGAGCCCATCTCATTGATGATTATGGGTGAGTTTGAGCTGAAGGTGGTGGTGCTGGGAGCCCATCTCATTGATGATTATAGGTGAGTTTGAGCTGAAGGTGGTGGTGCAGGAACTAGTTTTTCCCGATCCACTGAAATCACAACTATTTGCAAATGTTTTTACAATGACAGTCATTGTTTATTTGCACTCTGAGGAAAAAGTGTTAATTGAGTAATCATGTCAAGTTTTTTTCTGATTGCTTGATCTGACCAGGAAAAACTCCTGTCCTTCATGAGGACCATAATGGAAATGAGTCTGAATTTGTGTTTTTAGCCGTGACTATATTTCGTGTTTGTTCATTTCACTTAGTGGAATCAACTTGATGTGTTTTTAATTTGTCTAAAATGTGTTCTTTCATGAATGAAATGATTGGTTTGACCACCTGTCCTCCTTTAGCAACACGTTCCGGATGATCGAGCAGGATGACTTTGACATCGGCTCCAAGCTGCACACCATCGTGCGTGGGGAGGACGAGGCCGCCATGGTGGAGTCAGTGGGTCTGGCGCTGGTCAAGCTGCCAGATGTCCTCCACCGCCTCCGCCCCGACATTCTGGTCGTCCACGGAGACCGCTTCGATGCCCTCGCCCTGGCAACGGCTGCCGCCCTGATGAACATTCGCATCCTGCACCTGGAGGGAGGAGAGGTGAGGGGATGGAGGAAGTGATGTCATGTATCTCAAGGTTTTTCAGGATGTAAGGTATATCTGTGTTGGGAGCTGAATATAACTAATTAAATTATTGGTTGGCTCCCTCCACTTGTAGTTACCTGGTATTTGATATAGGACGTTTTTGAACTGTCGTTTTGTGTATTTTAGTTACTATTTACTGAGTTATTACCATAAAAAAAATAACGGGGCTACCAAAAATACACAGAAGTCCTGGAAACCAAAGAAGGCAACATAACAGAGATAATGATGGTCTTGGTTCAATAAAAACAACTATTTGTTCCCTACGGGAAATAGCAGTGCTTCAGACACTAAATAGCAGTGCTTCAGACAACGAACCGTCACAGAGACAATAAACAGACTTTTACCCTGATGTCTGATCCTTTCCCAGGTGAGTGGCACCATCGACGACTCCATCCGCCACGCCATCTCCAAGCTGGCCCACTACCACGCCTGCTGCACCCGCACCGCCGAACAGCACCTCATCGCCATGTGTGAGGACCACACTCGCATCCTGTTGGCCGGCTGCCCCTCCTACGACAAGCTGCTGGCCGCCCATCACCGTGACGACTACATGGACATCATCAGGAACTGGCTCGGTACGTGTAGTAGTAACCTATCCTTCACCCCTAAGTCAGTGGCGTTCCAACTTTTTCAGCGGGGAACGCAGTTCAATGCGGCATACCAGACTAATAGCCAGGTTCCAGGGCCCAGAGTTTTTCCTGGTCAGGCAGGGAATAACAACCTCTGCTGTCAGTGTCCTGCATCATGCAACCAAACTAAAACAGCTACAGTTTCTGCACAGCACCAGCTTTGAACTCCTATTTGAATATGCAGAGATCTCTTGGTCGGAAATAGTACTGACCTTGATGGCCTAGTCCGCTACAGTTACTTGGACTGAGGACAGTGATGGCGTTTTTGTTTTAGGTTTCATGGCCTGCCTTTATATCGCCATGGTGACAAGGTCGCTGTGTCTTTGTCATACAGCTATAACTAACGTTGGCTGACGTTACACCCAACATGAACCCACTAGCATTTCAAACACGCACTCGTCAAATGACGCACAACACTTCAGAAATGGCATTTGAAAAGTCAGTCAGCATCCCAACAACTTGTCTTCTCGAGATACTGGTAACGCACCCTAAAAGGGAGCGTGAGTAGGCGGTGCCCTGGAGTGCGTCCATTTGACCTGATTGGTTGGAATGAGGTGGAGGCTTGAGTAAAAGGGTGATTGACAAGGCTGCAGGCCAATCGGGTTGAAAGGGCCAGGCTTTTTATTACAACCTTTAGGACAGTGGTATAGTACATATTAGAGGTTGACCGTTTTATGATTTTTCACCGCCGATACCGATTTAATCGGTCGATTTAAAATATAAAAAAATTAAAAGATTTGTAATAATGACAATTACAACAATACTGAATGAACACTTAATTTAACTTAATATAATACATCAATAAAATCAATTTAGCCTCAAGTAAATAATGAAACATGTTCAATTTGGTTTAAATGTGTTGGAGAAGAAAGCACATATTGCACATTTACTATGTAAGAAAGCTAACGTTTCAGTTCCTTGCTCAGAACATGAGAACATATGAAAGCTGGTGGTTCCTTTTAACACGAGTCTTCAATATTCCCAGGTAAGAAGTTTTAGGTTGTAGTTATTATAGGACTATTTTCCTCTATACCATTTGTATTTCATTAACCTTTGCCTATTGGATGTTCTTATAGGCACTTTAGTATTGCCAGTGTAACTGTATAGCTTCCGTCCCTCTAGTTAGCACGCGCTAACTAGCTAGCCATTTCACTTCGGTTGCACCAGCCTCATCTCGGGAGTTGATAGGCTTGAAGTCATAAACAGCGCAATGCTTGACACACAACGAAGAGCTGCTGGCAAAACGCACAAAAGTGCTGTTTGAATGAATCTTTAAGCGCCTGCTTCTGCCTACCACCGCTCAGTCAGATACTTGTATGCTTGTATGCTCAGTCAGATTATATGCAACGCTGGACACGCTAGATAATATATAGTAATATCATCAACCATGTGTAGTTAACTAGTGATTATGATTGATTGTTTTTTATAAGATAAGTTTAATGCTAGCTAGCAACTTACCTTGGCTTACTGCATTCGCGTAACAGACAGTCTCCTTGTGGAGTGCAACAAGATAGAGGCAGGTCGTTATTGTGTTGGACTAGTTAACTGTGAGTTTGCAAGATTGGATCCCCCGAGCTGACAAGATGAAAATCTGTCGTTCTGCCCCTGAACGAGGCAGTTAACCCACCGTTCCTAGGCCGTCATTGAAAAATAAGAATGTGTTCTAACTGACTTGCCTAGTTAAATAAAGGTATAATTATTAATTATTTTTTTATCTGCAAATCGGCGCCCAAAAATACCGATTTCCGATTGTTATGAAACTTGAAATCGGCCTTAATTAATCGGCCATTCCGATGAATCGGTCGACCTCTAGTACATATACCACTATATAGTACAGTGATTTGGTACAGTAAGCTAGTACCTTCGGCATGGAAAGATGTGGAAAATGTGTTATAAGAATGTTGTTAAATCAGTTCATAGATTTTTGGGGCTTTTCGCTAGTCCCTACGGGGCAGAAAGATCAGTGGTAGCAGTAGACTGTTGACTTCCCTCTGTTCAGAAAGTACTAGAATGCTGAGACTCTTCTAAATGACATCCACAGGAGACAATGTGAAGGAGCACGACTACATCGTGGCCCTGCAGCACCCGGTCACCACCGACATCAAGAACTCCATCAAGATCTACGAGCTGATGTTGGACGCCCTCATCTCCTTCAACAAGAAAACACTCATCCTCTTCCCCAACATAGACGCAGGTCAGTGGTGATTGTTTTCTTTTTTTCTCCCCCCCCGTCTCCCTTTCCTTATTTCTCTCCTCTTTGCCATATTACGCAATCACACACACACACACACACACAGATTGTGGAGCTGGAGGTACAGTGTCAGCCCTCCCTTGGTCAATAGTGTGAGAAGGCTGCTCTGTTGAAGGTATTTGCTTATCTAGTTCAGCTGCAATCCTTCAGTCTGTCTCATGATTAGGGCTAGGACTGGTTTGAAGGGCGTAGAACTTCCTCAGAAAGAATAAGAAACCAAGTGACCAGTACTTAAAATCCAACAAAACACTACTGCAAAACATGACATGGCTAGAGTTGAATCTCCGACTGTAGACTGTGTAGGAGTCGGTTAAATTAGACATCCCGCAGTCTTCTCCGTTCTGTCTTGTAACCCCTGACAACCCCTGTCCCGTCTCCGTGATGACCCCAACAGGAAGTAAGGAGATGGTGCGCGTGATGAGGAAGAAGGGCGTGGAGCAGCACCCTAACTTCCGGGCGGTGAAGCACGTGCCGTTCGAGCAGTTCATCCAGCTGGTGTGTCACGCTGGGGCCATGATCGGCAACAGCAGCTGTGGCGTCAGAGAGGCCGGGGCCTTCGGGACCCCCGTCATCAACCTGGGGTCCAGGCAGACTGGGAGAGAGACTGGTGGGTGGGTCTACTGAAGTCCATGACCATTTACCAGGTGGTCTAGAATCATGGGTTTCGTCCAAAATGGCACCCTATTCCCTTAAGTCCTTGAATATGGGCCCTGGTCAAAAGTAGTGCACTAAATGGAGAAATGGTGTGCCATTATGGAGACAAGCGTGGCCTCCATTTGGAGCAGACTAGGGGGCCTACTTGTGGTTACCAGTGTTACCTTTTCATGATATATTTCATGGTATAGTTCTTCATTGACGGCTTTGCCAGTACAGTATGAGTGTTTGGCGATTTGCTTTGTTCTCATTCTTCCAGTCGTCCCATTACGAATGCTTATAGGATGTTGAGCTGTATTTTCTATTCCCAGGTGAAAATGTCCTCCATGTCCGAGACGCAGACACTCAGAATAAGATCTACCATGCCCTGGAGCTGCAGTTTGGGAAGAGATACCCCTGGTAAGCATCATCGCATAACCTCTAGAAAAAGGGGTTATTACAGGGTTATAACAAGTTGCAACACGGAGACATCACCCAGCACAGAAGCAGAGAAAATGTCTAACTGGCCTCTTGGAGACAGGGCCTTTTATATCCTAATCAGACAGCACCAAATGTTCTGGAAACACCAGGCCGAGAGGCTTGTTGAAAGACAAAACAAAAGTGAATTTTTCAGCTGCTACAGAATCCTTGTCAACGGAATGTCATCAATACAATACAACAGTGAAATAATCCGTGTGACCTCGGTCCTTGTACATCCAGTCTGGCGTCAACCACCATCAACAGATATGACAATAATCCATAACGTTCAGTATCGAGTCTAGTGACCATCAACCTGCACCTTGAGTATCACAATCAGAACACTGGAAAGTGTGTATTACAGAACCTCTGAACTGAACTTAAAGGTCAACTACCCCTTAGAACCAACATATTTGGTTTTAAATGGCCTATGTGGCATTGATACGAATCAAACATTCATTCTAGTGTCAAAATTGATTACAAAGTGCAAAATAGGATAATTTTGGTCAAAGTCCGTCTCGTCCAAAAAGGAGTTTGTCGCGACATACTGGAGAGTTGGGGATGGATTACGATCTTGCCCAGTACACTCTAACATAAGAGAAACAGCAGTGCTGATTGTGCTCTATCCAATCGTAGCAGCCAGAACCTCCCAGACAGTGAGACGGGCCTGCCCATTACTCAGCACCTCAGACTTGTTTACGTAAGAGAACATGTCGCCAATGTTATGTTGAAATAAGCCTGGGCCCTAAGCCCTTTTTATAGAGTGGCCACTTGCTGATGTGTTTCTTAGTGTCAATCACTTGAGTCTGCCACTTATTTGACCAAAATGAGAATTGAGACGATCAGAGTGCACTTGTATCCCAACTGGAACATAGTGTCCCCCCACAGCCTGTTTTGTAACATCATTCCCTATTAAACACTGCCAGACAGGCACACTCTGGTAATGGTGGGAAAGTTGTAAAAAGCAAAACCTCGCCAGTGACTTGATAAGCTGATTGCTAGCTAGCAAGTGATTTTTAAGGCACTGATAAACAGCGTGTAGCTTGTGCTTTATTTACCATAGTTTGACAGCTTGCAGATGATGAAGTTGTAGACACGTTGTTGTTCTCAGAAGTCAGTCCCGAGCGCGTAGCCACTCGATAAACTAGTCAGTGCCCAGCAGAGAACCGATCATGCACATTTTGTTTACTTGATAAATACTGCACCAAACACCTTTTAGCTAGATGTCAACTTGAGCGACTAAGACCTTCTCTGCAAAAACTTCTAAATAAATTACAGATTAATTCCAACTATTTAAATATTTTGAGGAAGTGGCTATGTTGTTGCTACGGTTACCTCGGGAGGGACAAACAACAGTACCTGCCACGGTACAATTAAGCAATATGGCCGGAGGGGGTGCGGTATATGGCCAATATACCACGGCTAAAGGCTGTTCTTATGCACGACGCAACGCCGAGTGTCTGGATACAGCCCTTAGCCGTGGTATATTGGCCATATACCACAAACCCATGAGGTGCCTTTTTGCTATTATAAACTGGTTACCAACATAATTAGAGCAGTAAAAATCCATGTTTTGTCATATCCGTGGTATATGATCTTATATACCACAGCTGTCAGCCAATTCGAAGCTCGAACCAACCAGTTTATAATATGAAAACATTACACACCCACATCAAACCACAACTCATTTGGCTTCAGTCATGGCTTCTAGCATTTCTTAATGAGCAATCTTCAAAACGAGTCCAAATCAGTGCAGTCACCCTTTAAGTCATCTACTTATACCTTTTTTAATCAAAATAAAACATATGTATTTATTTGCGGCAGCATTGGCTCTTTCAGTGTTTCTTATAACTGAGATTTGGTCTACAAGCTAAAATCCTCTATTTTCATAGTAACCATCCAATTGCAATTTTTCATAGAACGGAAATCTCACCAAAATTCCCCTCTTCATCTTGTGTGATTTCCCCATTTCCCCCCCCCTTCTTCATCCTGTGTGACCCCCCTCAGCTCGAAGATCTACGGCGACGGGAACGCGGTGCCTCGCATCCTGAAGTTCCTGCGGACCATTGACCTCGATGAGCCGCTGCAGAAGACCTTCTGCTTCCCCCCCGTCAAGGAGTGGGACATCTCCCAGGACATCGACCACATCCTGGAGACTCAGAGCGCCCTAGCCGTCGACCTGGGGGGGACCAACCTCCGCGTGGCCATCGTCTGCATGAGGGTACGGTGGTAGGGGTGAGGGGGGGTTGGAGAGGGGGGTGCGTGAGGTGAGGGTTACACCGCATGTTAGATTTATATTATTATTATCTTATTAGTCGTGATTGGTTAAAACCATAAATCATCTTCCTGGTCGTCCATCAGCAAAATGAACATACAGTACATTACACTATCCATCTCCTCACACTGCCGTGTGCTTCCAAGATTTCTATCTAACCATCCATGTGTGTTCATTATCCCTCTACACCCAACTAGTTCAGGTTTGTAATGGTGATGGGTATTGATATATACCCATAACCACCAAAGATGGAACTAGAAAAGTTGCAGATAAAAAGATGATGTACAGTTGAAGTCGGAAGTTTACATGCACTAAGGTTGGAGTCATTAAAACTCGTTTTTCAACCACCACAAATTTCTTGTTAACAAACTATAGTTTTGGCAAGTCGATTAGGACATTACTTTGTGCATGACACAAGTAATTTTTTCAACAATTGTTTACAGACAGATTATTTCACTTAAGTCACTGTATCGCAATTCCAGTGGGTCAGAAGTTTACATACACTAAGTTCACTGTGCCTTTAAACAGCTTGGAAAATTCCAGAAAATGTCATGGCTTTAGAAGCTTCTGATAGGCTAATTGACATCATTTGAGTCAATTGGAGGTGTACCTGTGGATGTATTTCAAGGCCTACCTTCAAACTCAGTACCTCTTTGCTTGACATCATGGGAAAATCAACATAAATCAGCCAAGACCTCGGGAAAAAAATTGTAGACCTCCACAAGTCTGGTTCGTCCTTGGGAGCAATTTCCAAATGCCTGATGTCTGTACAAACAATAGTATGTCTGTACAAACAATAGTATGCAAGTATAAACACCATGGGACCACGCAGCCGTCATACCGCTCAGGAAGGCGATGTGTTCTGTCTCCTAGAGATTAACGTACTTTGGTGTGAAAAGTGCAAATCAATCCCAGAACAACAGCAAAGGACCTTGTGAAGATTCTGGAGGAAACCGGTACAAAGTATCTATATCCACAGTAAAACGAGTACAAAATCGTCATAATCTGAAAGGCCGCTCAGCAAGGAAGAAGCCACTGCTCCAAAACCGCCATAAAAATGCCAGACTACGGTTTGCAACTGCACATGGGGACAAAGATCGTACTTTTTGGAGAAATGTTCTCTGGTCTGATGAAACAAAAACAGAACTGTTTGGCCATAATGACCATTGTTATGTTTGGAGGAAAAACGGGGATGCTTGCAAGCCAAAGTACACCATCCCAACTGAGAAGCACGGGGGTGGCAGCATCATGTTGTGGCGGTGCTTTGCTGCAGGAGGGACTGGTGCACTTCACAAAATAGATGGCATCATGAGAAAGAGAAATTATGTGGATATATTGAAGCAACATCTTAAGACATCAGTCAGGAAGTTAAAGCTTGGTCGCAAATGGGTCTTCCAAATAGATAATGACCCCAAGCATACTTCCAAAGTTTTGGCAAAATGGCTTAAGGACAACAAAGTCAAGGTATTGGAGTGGCCATCACAAAGCCCTGACCTCAAACCTATAGAAAATGTGTGGGCAGAACTGAAAAGGCGTGTGTGAGCAAGGAGGCATAGAAACCTGACTCACTTACTCCAGCTCTGTTAGGAGGAATGGGCCAAAATGCTCCCAACTTATTGTGGGAAGCTTGTAGAAGGCTACCCGAAACGTTTGACTCAAGTTGAAATTGTTTAAGGCAGTGCTACCAAATACTAATTGAGTGTATGTAAACGTCTGACCCACTGGGAATGTGATGAAAGAAGTAAAAGCTGAAATAAATCATTCTACATTTCACATTCTTAAAATAAAGTGGTGATCCTAACTGACCTAAGACCGGGAATGTTTACCAGGATTAAATGTCAGGAATTGTGAGAAACTTGAGTTTAAATGTATTTGGCTAAGGTGTATGTAAACTTCGGACTTCAACTGTACCATACCAAGGTGGCGTGATGTACAATCTGTTCTAGGCCTACGCATATTTTGTGATGTTGCACTTCTCATGGAATAAGCCCGAGGCCTGTACCATTTCTAGCCTTTTTTTAGCCTGACCAACCTTCCTCTGATCAAGCCATGAACTGTCCCTCTCCATCTTTGGAGGATGCCGCTTTCAAAGACTTGGCCGCTATTGGTTGACCTATCTACAGCTAGGCTACTCGTGATGCATTGCTTGTTTTATTTTTTGAAGTGCTTTCAGGTGATGAAAAGCGCTATAGAAATGTCATTTTATTATTTGTCACGGGCATGCGTATTGTCTAAAACGTATTTTCGTCAGTGAGTAAGTTGGAGTTGAACACAAACGTCAACAGTGAGAAGTCACCTTCTAACCATTAGTTCTGAAGTCGGAGATTAGAATGTCAACCGTCAACCGACCATTCTTTAGCCTAATGGAAGTCATCTTAAACGCACACTTTTTCTATTTGATTAGGCCCCATTTTGATTTAGGATTTGACTTTACGTGAGAACCACCATGAGCATCTGCCGGCTCAGATGAAAGCGGCTGTCAGTTATAGCATTCTTCTGAGACGCTGATATTTAATTAAATCGCTGACGACAGACAAGCACTGACTTGTCAACCACACTGCTTGTGTGGCCTTCCTTATCAAATAATATACCAAATGTAGGTATGGGTTGATTGTGTTGAACAAGTGGATTGATCTGCATGAAATATATTTGTGGGCCACTATTTAAAACTTTGGTTCTCTGTGGCTCAGTTGGTAGAGCAAGGCACTTGTATGGTTGTGGGTTCGAGCTCTGCTGGGGCCACCAATAGTGATGCATACATGGGTGACTAAGTCGCTTCGGATAAAATCATCTCCTAAATGGCAAATATTTTATTTTATATATGGGCAACAATTAAATAACATTTCATATTTAAAGAACATTTTATTTGAAATATTATTGTAATTGGTCTGATTTTTATACATATTTTTAATTGTAGGGTAAGATAGTGAAGAAGTACACCCAGGCGAACCCCAAAACCTACGAGACGAGGATGGAGCTGATACTGAAGATGTGTACGGAGGCCGTCAGTGACGCTGTCCATCTCAACTGCCGGATTCTGGGAGTGGGTATGTGGCTTTCTCTCCTTCATGAAATGTCCCTTTTTATGTTTTGATTTGCACTTTGAATAAGGCAACATTTACTTATGCGAATCTGTCAAGAAGCACATTGTAGGGTGGGGCTTGCAATTGAACCATTTCATTGTACTTGAGCGTCAAATAACTGAACTTTATTCAATGTTTATAAATGTGTAAACGTCACAATCCTCTTGCCCCAATAATTTGTGCTCAACGACAATAAATACGCTTCAAAGTCTGCATAGACCCTAGTTCTCACTATATAATCATTTTAACGTTTTAGTAATTTCGCAGACAGACAATCTTATCCAGAGCGACTTAATGGATTCATCTTATGGTAGCTAGGTGAGACAACCACGTATCACAGTTTTAGTAAGTACATTTTTTCCTCAATAAAGAAGTGGTCAGTAGCTAGTAGGAAAATACCCCTAGTTTGACAGGATCTGATTCTCTTGCAATCGCCCCACCTCCCTCCCTCAGGTGTGTCGACAGGAGGCAGAGTGAACCCCCAGGAGGGTGTGATCCTCCACTCCACCAAGCTGATCCAGGAGTGGAGCTCCATCGACATCCGCACCCCCATCTCTGACGCCCTCCACCTGCCCGTCTGGGTCGATAACGACGGCAACTGTGCCGCCCTGGCAGAGAAGAAGTTTGGCCACGGTAAAGGAGTGGAGAACTTTGTCACCATCATCACTGGAACAGGTAATATTGCCACCATAGAATTAGAATGATTCACTCTGGTCATTAAGTATCTGTTCATTGTATTTCTATGAAATATACATGACTGTCATTGTAAAAAAATAAAAAAAAGTTAAAAGGTTATGGTAAGTAAAGGTTGAGAATGCATTCCACACCCATAATGGCGTGAGATGGGCTGGATAGTAAACAATGACAGTATGGGTGGATCGAGTGCATAACAGGCCAATCGAAACGAGGCAATCAGATGTCAGTCAGTAGCTTTTTGATTTTGCGTGGATTGAATAGGTATTGAAAATTTGGATTTGTGTCCTGAAACAGTCCTCCACGGCTACCCCTATTGAATGAGGGACTGTTGTTGAGGCATTTGCAAACCATTTGAGTTTTACAAAAGTGAGAGACTAAAAGAAAAGACCTCACCGTAACCATGTTTTGACAATGCTACTGATACTATTAAGATGTCTAATTGGTTCACTTAAGAACTTTTCCTGAGGACAATGGCATTTTAATCTACATGGCATGAGGCATTGGAAACGATTGCAAAGATGAAAGCACATGCTTGTATATAATCTCTTAAGGCAGTGCTGATGTGTAAATCATAGGTTAATGACAGCTTAATTAAAGCTTAAAGTTGAGACACCTGGTTATTTTATCAATAGGCTGTATTTTCCCTTTCCTCGTCCCTACCTGGCCTCGAACCAGGGACCCTATGCACAAAACTGCCTCCCAAGAAGCATCGTTACCTATCGCTCAACAAAAGCAAGGGAAACCGCTACTTCAAGGTCTCAGAGCAAAGTGACGTCACCGATTGAAACACTATTAGCGCACACCCCGCTAACTAGCTAGCCATTTCACACCGGTTACATATACATGCCAAAAAGATGTTGGATTCTGGGTGAAATTTGAACATTGTTATACGCATAAGAATAGTATATAAAGAAGTGGAAGATACTTTTTTTTTTTTTTGAGGTTAATGGTTCTCTGTAGAAAAACAGATGGCTTTGGAATGTGTTGGGTGGACAGGAGGAGATCACAGGATTGCTAGAGGGGAAGCGGATGGACATCTGTGGATTAGGCGAAGGAGGGGTTGGTGTCAGGTCAGATCCCCAGAAGGGAGAAAGTATGGTTCATTATCATATTACCCTCTTCCTGTGGAACCATAAGATGTAAGGATTGGAGAGAAGGAGGAGTGTCTAAAGTGGAGTATATAGAATATACTTGTAGTGGTGGATACATGTCTTTGTCTGAATACAGCTGTGTCGACCCTTTGGGAAGAATTAAACTTGGTTAAAGCTTCTCTAGTGTCCGTGAGTTATTTACTTTAGAACCTAACAGATGGCGCTGCGAGCAGGGTTCACCACGATTTCTAGTCAAACCAAAGAGTCCAGATCAGTGGAGCAGAGCTGGCAACAAACAAGGTAGGCTAGTTCCTATATCTGTTTCCACTCATTTTGACATCTCAGGGAGATGAGAATCGTAGGCTGAGCATTCTAGGATACGGACCTGGAGAGCCTGAGTTTAATTCGGTAGGCCCATTGTGTTACGACCGGTCGTAGCTTTGTGGTAGATGGTAAGTCCCGGGAGGTAAACCGGAACAGGTTGGTACCTGTAGGGTAAGTCCTAGGGGGTAAACCCTGAATCGCCATTTGTCGGATAATCTATTTCACTGACAAAAAAATAACTCACCCGTGTCAACTATTTTCTGTTTACTTCACATCTGAGTGGGTTTTTTTTGCGCATAATTGTTTGGGGTTTGAAACGTTTCTACTGTCTGCAAACCTGCATGGTGACGTTCTTTCCATGCCTCTATCTTCTTTCATGTCAGACAACTATAGTATGGTTTTCTATAGTCAAGTTCCACATTATGGTTGGTCCTTGGCACATTGACAGGAAATGTGGCATATCTGTACATTTCAAACCCTGGATGATGACTGTAAACTTTTGACTTTTTTGCAGAAACATAGCGATATCCCAAGTATAAATGCAGTTATGTATACACACTAAAGGGTAAAACAATACATTTTGAGCAAAATAGTGTGTTTCAGACCACTGCAAACCTCAGAGTAGGGCATTCGAGGAATTGGTCTGATGGCTTTCCGTGATGTCGTCGGCCTCCCCGTTTGCTTGAGGAGCAATGGAACTTTTTTTTTTTTTACTAATACATACAAAATACATACAAATATTGGTAATTTTAATTACTTGCACTTAACCAGTCATATCTAGAGTTCGGCCAATGTGGTTTCTGTCTGAACGTTCCCGGAGAGCACCACTTTCTCCTCCATAGCCGCTGCTAGGTTATAATTGACTTTTCCGTGCTGTTTATTTCTGGTAGGAATGGAAAACGAATGAATATGTCCAGTGAAAGCTGATGCAATTTGTTGACACCACAACACATGACAGACTTGGATACACACGTTAATCAATAAAAAGGTCAATTCCCTCCGTTTCGGCATGTTTACAGCTGGGCATTTCATAGAGGGAATTGTCGGAGGAGCTCTCGTGTTACATCTCCAAGATGTAGAGAATGAAGACAACGTGGCATCTGTTCTAAAAATCTGACCGCACTCTCTCTCTAAATATGTCGCTAGACTTAACCGTTATGTGTAGCGACCCAATGAGCATGGCTCTTCCTGCTTTGCACAGGATCCGTTCTTAGCAAAATTCCGTCGCCCATAATGACAAATTAAGTTGTTTTGATTGCTACGTTGCACTACCATTGTATTGCTAGCTGAAGTATCTAATTATGAAATGTTAAACCTACGCCCCGGTTTGTCATTGCTCAAGGAAAAGAACATAACAATTAGCTTGCTCAGCTAGCTAATGTTAGCCATCATCAAGCTGGTGCACAACAGAATGCACCACATGTTAGTTTCTGTGAGTCACAACATAAGGCTTGCTCGTTCATGCCAGTGTAGATACTGTGGCAGACCAAGGGGTTTGGTCAAGACGTTTACCCAGATCAGACACGGACAGAGTAGGATAAGCTCGGTTTCAAGGGTGTTTATTTAAATAATAAATCAAAGAAAAGGATAGGTCTCCCCCATGAGACCCTCTCCGGGATACCGTATTCTGGGCTCCGGGTCTTGCTTGTCGGGCACAAAAACTGAACTCCCTCCTTTTAGCTCAGACACCGTCTCCAACTATACGGAAGTCACCTCCCCCAGTCCCTTCCAGGCCCCCCCCAGTCCCTTCCCCTCCCCTCAATCCCTTCCTCCCCCAGTCCCTTCCCTTCCAATCCCCCCAGTTAACCTTGCTAACAAAGGACCCCAAAAGAATAAGGTAGTTGTGCTGATCGGGAAGCCACACCGACATCGGCGGTGGCACCACTAACCATTCTGTTTGTTTTGTGAACAGGCATCGGCGGGGGCATCATCCAGCACAACGAGCTGATCCACGGCAGTACGTTCTGCGCGGCTGAGCTGGGCCACATTATGGTGTCTCTGGACGGGCCGGAGTGCATGTGTGGCAGCCGTGGCTGCATCGAGGCCTACGCCTCAGGCATGGCCCTGCAGAAAGAAGCCAAGAGGCTCCATGACGGTTAGTTAAAACACTTCTTGATTAGATTGTTTTCTAATCCTTTACTTAAAACCAAGAGGCACATTGCATGGTGGTTATAATGCATTGAACCAGGCACTTGTTCATTGGAACACATTGGGTGTCAGTCTTCACCAGGGAGGGAAGCAAAGCTTAAAGCAACATGTCTTGTGAAAAAGAGATGTTGATTTGACCCCTGGCCCGTGTCTGTTTGGTTCTCCAGAGGAACTGCTGGAGGTGGAAGGGATGGTGGATCTGAAGAAGGCTGAGTCCGTCAGCGCCATCCACCTCATCAACGCAGCCCGCCTGGGCAACCACAAGGCTGAAGCCGTCCTCAGAACAGGTGGGTCCACACTCCTTATGTTGGTTGAGCATCACCTTAAATCAGACCTACTCCTTCATAAGTTAAAGTAATACTTTGCCCATAGAAAGTCTACACCCCCCTTGGATTTATTCACATTTTATTGTTACAAAGTAGTATTACATTTTATGTTGTCAATGATCTACAAAAAAATACTCTTAAAGTGGAAAAATTATATCCTAAAAAAAAGATGAATTAAACATAAAGCACTAATATACCTTGATTAGAAGTAGTCAATACATGTTAAGGACACTTTTGGCTGTGATTACAGCTGTGAGTGTTCTTGGGTAAGTCTCCTAAGAGCTTTGCACACCTAAATTGTGCAATATTTGGCCATTTTATATTTTTCAGAATTCTTCAAGCTCTGCCAAGGTTTTTTTGGGATCATCGCTAGACAGCCATTTTCAAGTCTTGCTATAGATTTTCAAACAGATTTTTAAGTCAATTGCAACTTGGCCACTCAGGAGCGTTCACTGTGTTCTTTGTAAGCAACCCCATTGTAGGTCATTGTCCTGCTGAAAGGTGAATTCCTCTCCCAGTGTCTAATGTAACGCACACTGAATCAGGTTTTCCTCTAGAATGTTGGCTGCGCCTATCTCCATCCTGTTTCTTTTCACCCTGAAAAACTGCAGAGTATTTGCCGATGTCAAGCATACCCATACCATGATGCAGCCACCACCATGCTTGAGAATAAGGAGGCGGTTACTCAGTGATGTGTTGTTGGATTTGCCCCAAACATATAAAGCTTTGCATTTATTTGTTTGTTTGTTGCAGTATTACTTTAGTACCTTGTTGACTGAAGGACCTTAGATGTTGTATGTATGGGGGAGAGAGGTAGTCATCCAGAAATCATGTCAAGCCTTATTATGTCACACTGTTAGTCCATGTAACTTCTGAACTCATTTAGGCTTGCCTAAACAAAGGGAGTGAATACTTGTGCAATTACTTTTAGTTATTTAAATTGTTATTCATTTGTAAAAATGTGTAGACTTTTTTTTTTCATTTTTTTTTCACTTTGACATTATGGAGTATTTTCTATAGATCAATGACCAGAAATGACAATTCAATCCCACTTTGCAACGCAACAAAATGTGAAGAGTTCAAGGGGGTGTAGACTCTCTAGGTATTGTCCATTTTATGTTTCCTCAATTTTTTTTTATTTATTTCACCTTTATTTAACCAGGTAGGCTAGTTGAGAACAAGTTCTCATTTGCAACTGCGACCTGGCCAAGATAAAGCATAGCAGTGTGAACAGACAACACAGAGTTACACATGGAGTAAACAATTAACAAGTCAATAATACAGTAGAAAAAAAGGAGAGTCTATATACATTGTGTGCAAAAGGCATGAGGAGGTAGGCGAATAATTACAATTTTGCAGATTAACACTGGCGTGATAAATGATCAGATGGTCATGTACAGGTAGAGATATTGGTGTGCAAAAGAGCATAAAATAAAATAAATAAAAACAGTATGGGGATGAGGTAGGTAAAAATGGGTGGGCTATTTACCGATAGACTATGTACAGCGGCAGCGATCGGTTTGCTGCTCAGATTGCAGATGTTTGAAGTTTGTGAGGGACTCCAACTTCAGCGATTTTTGCAATTCGTTCCAGTCACAGGCAGCAGAGAACTGGAACGAAAGGCGGCCAAATGAGGTGTTGGCTTTAGGGATGATCAGTGAGATACACCTGCTGGAGCGCGTGTTACGGGTGGGTGTTGCCATCGTGACCAGTGAACTGAGATAAGGCGGAGCTTTACCTAGCATGGAGCCAGTGGGTCTGGCGACGAATATGTAGCGAGGGCCAGCCGACTAGAGCATACAGGTCGCAGTGGTGGGTGGAATAAGGTGCTTTAGTGACAAAACGGATGGCACTGTGATAAACTGCATCCAGTTTGCTGAGTTGAGTGTTGGAAGCAATTTTGTAGATGACATCGCCGAAGTCGAGGATCGGTAGGATAGTCAGTTTTACTAGGGTAAGTTTGGCGGCGTGAGTGAAGGAGGCTTTGTTGCGGAATAGAAAGCAGACTCTTGATTTGATTTTCGATTGGAGATGTTTGATATGGGTCTGGAAGGAGAATTTGCAGTCTAGCCAGACACCTAGGTACTTATAGATGTCCACATATTCAAGGTCGGAACCATCCAGGGTGATGCTGGTCAGGCGTGCGGGTGCAGGCAGCGAACGGTTGAAAAGCATGCATTTGGTTTTACTAGCGTTTAAGAGCAGTTGGAGGCCACGGGAGGAGAAAAGAGTCGGCCCGAGAATTGAACCCTGTGGCACCCCCATAGAGACTGCCAGAGGACCGGACAGCATGCCCTCTGTCTGCAAAGTAATTGGTGAACTAGGCAAGGCAGTCATCCGAAAAACCGAGGCTACTGAGTCTGCCGATAAAAATATGGTGATTGACAGAGTCGAAAGCCTTGGCAAGGTCGATGAAGACGGCTGCACAGTACTGTCTTTTATCGATGGCGGTTATGATATCGTTTAGTACCTTGAGCGTGGCTGAGGTGCACCCGTGACCGGCTCGGAAACCAGATTGCACAGCGGAGAAGGTACGGTGGGATTCGAGATGGTCAGTGACCTGTTTGTTGACTTGGCTTTCGAAGACCTTAGATAGGCAGGGCAGGATGGATATAGGTCTGTAACAGTTTGGGTCCAGGGTGTCTCCCCCTTTGAAGAGGGGGATGACTGCGTCAGCTTTCCAATCCTTGGGGATCTCAGACAATATGAAAGAGAGGTTGAACAGGCTGGTAATAGGGGTTGCGACAATGGTGGCGGATAGTTTCAGAAATAGAGGGTCCAGATTGTCAAGCCCAGCTGATTTGTACGGCTCCAGGTTTTGCAGCTCTTTCAGAACATCTGCTATCTGGATTTGGGTAAAGGAGAACCTGGAGAGGCTTGGGCGAGTAGCTGCGGGGGGGGCGGAGCTGTTGGCCGAGGTTGGAGTAGCCAGGAGGAAGGCATGGCCAGCCGTTGAGAAATGCTTGTTGAAGTTTTCGATACTCATGGGTTTATCGGTGGTGACCGTGTTACCTAGCCTCAGTGCAGTGGGCAGCTGGGAGGAGGTGCTCTTGTTCTCCATGGACTTCAGTGTCCCAGAACTTTTTGGAGTTGGAGCTACAGGATGCAAACTTCTGCCTGAAGAAGCTGGCCTTAGCTTTCCTGACTGTCTGCGTGTATTGGTTCCTGACTTCCCTGAACAGTTGCATATCGCGGGGACTATTCGATGCTATTGCAGTCCGCCACAGGATGTTTTTGTGCTGGTCGAGGGCAGTCAGGTCTGGAGTGAACCAAGGGCTATATCTGTTCTTAGTTCTGCATTTTTTGAACAGAGCATGCTTATCTAAAATGGTGAGGAGGTTACTTTTAAAGAATGACCAGGCATCCTCAACTGACGGGATGAGGTCAATGTCCTTCCAGGATACCCGGGCCAGGTCGATTAGAAAGGCCTGCTCACAGAAGTGTTTTAGGGAGCGTTTGACAGTGATGAGGGGTGGTCGTTTGACTGCGGCTCCGTAGCGGATACAGGCAATGATCGCTGAGATCCTGGTTGAAGACAACGGAGGTGTATTTGGAGGGCCAGTTGGTCAGGATGACATCTATGAGGGTGCCCTTGTTTACAGATTTAGGGTTGTACCTGGTGGGTTCCTTGATGATTTGTGTGAGATTGAGGGCATCTAGCTTAGATTGTAGGACTGCCGTGGTGTTAAGCGCCTGACCTGGTCAAATACATTTGATAAACCACTTTCCTCCCACCATCGTTTTAATTTACTAGCCGAATTATAATGCGTGACACAACAAGGTATCAAATGTTACCAAATGTGACATTGAGATCATAGTTTAGACCCAGTTCGAATCATTGTGCCATCTCTCTATGAAAGCCATCCTGTATTTTATAGCTAACCCCTCTCCCCGTTTCCTCCTCAGCTGGCATGGCCCTTGGAGTGGGCATCATCAACATCCTCCACATGGTCAACCCCTCCCTGGTCATCCTATCGGGGGTGCTGGCCGCCCACTACCAGGCTCCTGTCCAGCAGGTCATAGGTCAGAGAGCCCTCACCTCCGCCCAGAGCATTCAGGTCCTGACATCCGACCTCGAAGATCCCGCCCTGCTGGGGGCCGCTAGCATGGTGCTGGACTACACAACCAGGCGCATCTATTAACAACATTACGGTGCTGGACTACACAACCAGGCGCATCTATTAAGAACGTTGGTCAGTTGCCAAGTTCTAGTTTATTTCATTGGTCCCCAAAGGAGGGCCATATCTTGCAGTTCCCTGGTGTAGAAAGATGAACTTACTATTAGCAAATAGAAACGGCTAAGATTAGAAGGTAGGATCTACAGATAGAGCCGCCTAATAGGACCGACATCTATACTACTTTCCCAGATGGGACAATCTGACATGCTCTTCAAGCTATCGCACCTTCTATTGGACGAACCATTGGCGATAATTTATTTCAGTCAGACAATGACAAGTTATGTGTATTTTCCAAAGATATCTTCAGCGGATGAAATGCCTAATACAGTACTTAAATGATAGTACCATAAATGAGTGCTGAAATAGTAGTACTGTTAACTACAGTACTGAAATAGTGTGTGTCTGAATACATATAACAGCCGATACAGTCATGAGTACAGCCACCGTACCAGTGAATGGCTGGGTGTGTCCAGACAAAAGATGTGACCAAATGATCATTCGCATTCAATTATGCTTGTACTCATAATTCCATGGTTTTTTTTGTTACTTCTTAATTCTAAACGTACAAGGTTTTTAACAATTAACAATATATGTATTTTATCTTACCGAGCTGTTAGATCTTTGTGCCTCCAATCTGATTTTGAACCAGTTCTGCAACCCTGCGTGACTGACCCAAGGCCTACCCTCTCTAGGACCACCGTGACGACCTACCCTCATGTAGCGCCAAGGCCATGTACGGCATAGTTGTCTTGACTGTGCTGCCAGATCACGTGTCTTCGTTATCATTCTTTTGTTTTATGCACACCTTTTTTTTATGCCTCGTCATATTTCAAGAGATTACGGTATGCAAATCAACCATGTGATAATCCCGTTTTGTTTTATTCCTGTTTTTGATCATGTCACGGATAGAAGTTTATTTGATTGTACTTTTGTGACCTCTATCAATTGCAATGGTCATTTTTACACATTAAAAAAAAACACACTAGAAAATGGTTTGGGGTGGAATAATAGATGATTCATTCGATGCTATTCATCGTTTTTAGGTGTGGCTGAACTAGGCCACATTATAAACACACCGCAGGGCTTGGTGGAATGCCAGCCTGTTTGTGCGATCATAGGATTTAACTTTAATGTCCCTGAGGGAAAAATAAACACTGTATATTAAACAAACACATTCCCATGTCATACACACCTCTTGTCAACGTCACATGTATAATACCAGCCACTATTACATATGGGGGTTCCCAGCTCCAAGTTCCACCAACCAACTGTGCTACAGAGAACCTCCGTACAATCAGGCGATGGTGTGATTGAGACGCCGCAAACCAGAATGACTGAATTCTTCCCATGCGCTTCAGCTCCAGTTGGCAAACAGGATCTGCCACCAGTTGTTTGGTCACAGTAGTCGTGTGATTTTCTAGAATCACATCAGGTTCACAAAAGTTACTCGTTTATTGTACAGAAATGACCAGGTATCTACTTGGTAAAGAAAAAAACACCTTATTTACAATATGTATGCCTTTGTTGTAACACGGAACCCAAACTGTCTGCATGCGTGCGCCATCGTGCATAAATGTATTTTGTCCCCCTACACCAAACGCGATCACGACACGCAGGTTAAAATCTCAAAACAAACTCAACCAATTATATTAATTTGGGGACAGGTCAAAAAGCATTAAACATTTATGGCTAGTTAACTTGCATTTGCTAGCCAATTTGTCATGGGATATAAACATTGAGTTGTTATTTTACCTGAGATGCACACGGTCCTCTACTCAACCAAATAATCTATGCATAAAACGGTCAACCGAATCATTTCCCTTTCTTCGCTTGACTTTATATTGCGATTGGCAACTTTCATAAATTAGGTGCATTACCGCCACTGACCAAGTTAGTCTTTCAGTGGGTACCTGGTTCTATAAACCAATGAGGAGATGGGAGAGGCAAGACTTGCAGCGCGATCTGCGTCAGAAATAGAACTGATTTCTATTTTGGCAAAGCAGATAATCACGCGAGCAGTGTCGCAATAATTGAATAACAGATTTCTACATTTATTTTGCAACGCTCGTCAATGCGTATGGAGCTCAATTCTGCCATTGTGTCACACCCTCCGACCACATTTTCATATCAAGCAGAAGTTGGCTTTAAAAAGTTGAATACTCCTGATAGACGTCCCAAATTAGGTTGCATTTCTAAAATCCACAATAGCTTGTTGCTACACAACATATGAACATAACTAATGAAGCCATTAATTTGAACAGATTCAAGCTCAGATGTCACGTTTTGACTGGCCACCACCCAACCAACAGCGTGGCTTTGATCAAAGGTTGGCAGTAAGCCTAGTGGTTAGTGTTGGGCCAGTGACAAAGATTGCTAGATCGAATCCCCAAGCTGACAAGGTAAAAATCTGTCGTTCTGCCCCTGAACAAGGCAGTTAAACCCACTGTTCCAAGGCCTTCATTGTAAATAAGAATTTATTAACTGACTTGCCTAGTTAAAGGTTTAAAAAAACAAAAAAAACATTTGCGATACTGCATATGTTGAGGACAGATTAACAGGAGTAAACCCCCTCACTTCACCTCTGCCATTTTTGCCAGAGATTCATTTGAACCCAAGGTCAAACAGCATTAGGTCCTCCACCACTAGGGGCACTAAACAATTTCATTGAAAATGCAGTAGAAAATGTTTTGTCTCACCTGAAATGTTACTTCCACCAATAAGGTGCAACCATCATTTGAATGTCACGGACAACACTTCAATAACGATCCTGACGACAAAAGTTCAATTCATGTTTTACTGATATTGAAATCGATGGACAGTGAACATTAAAAGCAACACTTGGTGCTACAGTTAATCTTTAAACCACAATTCTACTCTGTTTATGACATTAACGTTTTGTATATTGCCTGTATATGTACACACATATAGAGTACATGATACACCACATGATGTTTACCAGGGTTGGGGGCAATTCCATTTAAATTCCAGTCAGTTCAGGAAGTACACTGAAATTCCAATTCTCTTCAATGCTTTTCAACTATCAAAAATTTTATGTGGAATTGTGTACTTTCTGAATTAACTGGAATTTCAAATGGATTTGACCCCAACCTTGATGCTTACACACACATATAGATCACGTATATTTACCGGTGCTTGATTCACGGTTCAAATGGGAAAAAATGCATAGATTGAAATAGTCACAATAAATGCCACAAGCTGGTTCTAAAATAGTTTCCAACAACACACTTAATAAACAGAGTTTGGTCCTTAAAAGAATAGAAACAAAAAATAAGTATACTTATTTTGTTCTTTAATGACGGAAAGGAAGATGGAAGAGAGGAATATCATCAATCCATGTACAACAACGACCCCAGGTCAGGTAGGTGGGTTGGGTAAGTGGGAAATGAACCCCAGGTCAGTTAGGTGGGTGGAAAATGACCCCAGGTCAGTTAGGTGGGTGGAAAATGACCCCAGGTCAGTTAGGTGGGTGGAAAATGACCCCAGGTCAGTTAGGTGGGTGGAAAATGACCCCAGGTCAGTTAGGTGGGTGGAAAATGACCCCAGGTCAGTTAGGTGGGTGGAAAATGACCCCAGGTCAGTTAGGTGGGTGGAAAATGACCCCAGGTCAGTTGGGAGGGAAGAAAATGACCCCAGGTCAGGTAGGTGGGTTGGGAGGGAAGAAAATGACCCCAGGTCAGGTAGGTGGGTTGGGAGGGAAGAAAATGACCCCAGGTCAGGTAGGTGGGTTGGGAGGGAAGAAAATGACCCCAGGTCAGGTAGGTGGGTTGGGAGGGAAGAAAATGACCCCAGGTCAGGTAGGTGGGTTGGGAGGGAAGAAAATGACCCCAGGTCAGGTAGGTGGGTTGGGAGGGAAGAAAATGACCCCAGGTCAGGTAGGTGGGTTGGGAGGGAAGAAAATGACCCCAGGTCAGGTAGGTGGGTTGGGAGGGAAGAAAATGACCCCAGGTCAGGTAGGTGGGTTGGGAGGGAAGAAAATGACCCCAGGTCAGGTAGGTGGGTTGGGAGGGAAGAAAATGACCCCAGGTCAGGTAGGTGGGTTGGGAGGGAAGAAAATGACCCCAGGTCAGGTAGGTGGGTTGGGAGGGAAGAAAATGACCCCAGGTCAGGTAGGTGGGTTGGGAGGGAAGAAAATGACCCCAGGTCAGGTAGGTGGGTTGGGAGGGAAGAAAATGACCCCAGGTCAGGTAGGTGGGTTGGGAGGGAAGAAAATGACCCCAGGTCAGGTAGGTGGGTTGGGAGGGAAGAAAATGACCCCAGGTCAGGTAGGTGGGTTGGGAGGGAAATGACCCCAGGTCAGGTAGGTGGGTTGGGAGGGAAATGACCCCAGGTCAGGTAGGTGGGTTGGGAGGGAAATGACCCCAGGTCAGGTAGGTGGGTTGGGAGGGAAATGACCCCAGGTCAGGTAGGTGGGTTGGGTGGGAAATGACCTCAGGTCAGGTAGGTGGGTTGGGTAAGTGGGAAATTACCCCAGGTAGGTGGGTTGGCTGGGAACGACCCCAGGTCAGGTAGGTGGGTTGGCTGGGAACGACCCCAGGTCAGGTAGGTGGGATGATACATTTCCCTATGAGAGTTTGGTTGCAATCTGGGTCCAGAGAGGGTTAGCAAAGGGTAGAGATACAGCCGTCTCAATTCACTCCCTTCCCCTCAATGTTAACAGATCTGTAAGGTGAAAGCAACATGGTGGATTGTAAGAAGCTCCACCACTACACTGCTTATACAGTACGTATTCAGAGCCTTCAGATATTCAAACACTGAATGGTTAGTGCCAAGGGGGAGGGGTTAGGGACTGAATTGAGACGTCTAACAGAGAGAGAAGAGGGTTGGGGTTAGCGGACCAGAGGGGCCTGCTTGAGGGAGATGAGGACAGAGCGCATGCGGGACACGTCTTTGGCCTGCTTGCTGGACTTTGGGTTGAAGTCGCAGAGGCGCGCCACGCGCTCCCACTCGGTGCCCGGGTTGTTCTCGTCCATGTCCGACAGCATGGCCTCCTCGGCCGCTCTGCAAAGGCAACACAGGAGGGGAACAGAGCTTTAGAGAGGGAGCAGGCCTGGGCCCCAGAGATCAGCAGAGCTTTACAGAGGGCCTTACTGCTTCCTGCTAACACACCACCTCCTCTGCAACACTTCAGGGATAGACATGGGGAATCCCCATAGAAATACATGCAGGTAGTTCAGATCCCTTCAGTATGACATAATTTAGTGAGTTGCCAATAACATTTTTTTTTTTTTAATTTTATAAAAAATGTAAGGATTCATTATCAAAATGGTGCCATTTTAGCATGGCTTTTTCACCGTTTTAGTGAGGTCTGAATCTAAACCTTTGCTTGAGGAGGAAGTGTCGAGTAGACAGCAGCGGAGGCCCAACTACATTACAATACATCCAAAAAGAAACATTCTCCGGGTGGCCACATCAAAAACAGATGAAGAGAACAGAGTTGGATAAGAGCACATAGCATGCTCCCTATAACCCCAGTCATACAGCTAGTTAGTCACCTGCTTTTCCCTGTCAGTCTAACCAAGGGGTTTTGGAACGGCTATACAAACGCAGTTTGGTTGGTTAAAAATGCAGTTCGTCACAGAACTGGGCGGGACGACGCCCCTAACTTGCCTTTTGGTTACGTTCAAATATTCTCTCAAGATCCCAAGTATAGCGTTAGGAATATGTCTCGCTTTATGTCCTTTATACTTGTGCTTGATGAGAGCGCTTTGTGGCAAAGTTAGTTTTTTTTTAACAACCCAAACCTGAGACTTTGCCATGCATTTGCATTTTTTGCTGTGGTTGGAAAGCAGGTCATTTGCAATACAGCAAATACATGTCACGATCGTCACTGATAACTTATCTTTACTCCCAATAACCAAACCCAAAAAAGGGAATCTAATTCCACTAGAAGGCGTACAATACATAACACCTGAAATGAAATAAATTAAAAATGGTACCGTGCCACAATCACAAGACATTCTGAAACGTAAGCCAGAGGGCATAGCAAAACCCAAATCCCACCCACTTCCACTGCCAAGGAGGACTTAACCAAATGAAAAGAACCCCTCTATAAACTGGAACACAAATACACAAAGCAAAATGGGGATGAGAAGCCAATGAAAATTCACTGTCACAAACGAAACTACAGATACGCACAGGACCAGTGGACCAACGCATCACAGGAGGAGGGACACCCAGCTTCTAAAATACATGTAATTGGCAGTGGATTCGTATTGGTCTACAGCAGGGCTCTCCAATCCTGTTCCTGGAGAGCTACCCTCCTGTTGGTTGACTCCAACCCCAGTTGTACCTAACCTGATTCACCTTATGAACCGGCGAAGGATCAAAATCAGGTGCGCTAGATTAGGGTTGGAGAGCCCTGACGACAGTCTAGTCTAATTGTGCACTACTATTGAATATCGTTTTGCCATTTTTCTAGGCTAATTTACTTCTCCCTACTAGGATATTGTCTTAGTTTTTTTTTTTTTTTTTTTACTTAACTGGTCTAGGCGGTAGCAAGGATGGTTAATGTGTGTGCTTAAAGGTGCATAGGAAAAGAAACAAGGAGAAACAGATCACAAGTCAGATATATAGAAATGAAAAGTTAATGAGCTTTATGCAGATGACAGAAGCCAGCATGCATTTTCCCAGAGAGAAAATTTTTTTAACTGTCATTTTCAGGGGGGGGGGGGGCTTTTTGTTGTTGGTGCTCTAAGAAGTGTGCTTAGCTTGCAGCCTTCATCTGCTGTGCCATTGGGTTGGTTGGCGTGAGGCAACAACACATGCCCTCTCTGCCTCTAGCTGTGGGTCTTTGCTGTGGCGGAGACGCCGGATTATATACGGGAACGTTTGCTCTTCAGCGATCAAATGATTTAAAAAAGGTGGCAGAGAGATACAAGGGCTGCAATACTAAGAGGGCGAGGTAGGCAACAACAGTAAGCGTGTCATTCTACTGTAGACAGTGGCTTTGCTCGTAGGCACTAAGAGTCTAAACAGATCACATTTACAGATGTTTAAAACAGCGATGGTATCCAAGGTTGCCTTCAGTTTAGAAATGCAGACGTACAAAGCAACACCACCACAACAGTTGACGGTCTACATCCAGGGCTCTGCCCGACAGCACCGGGCTATATAGGCTCCTGAAAAACAGACTTCCAACTGTTGGATTCTGTCTTAAGTCGCCTCTTTACGAGCCTTGGATTGTGCTAGCCGGAAAGGCTCATAGGAACAGGAGCTCATCTCCTGTTTCTGTGGCGTGCACCTCCCTGGACAGGACGCTTGTCTATTGCAGGGCCTTACCACCACATGGCATCAACACGCAGCTGAGGTAGCAGCTATACGGTTTTCAGCGATACATTTAGAGTAATACATCCCCAAGTGACACACCTAACCAATGTTCCCTACGTAGCGTCAAATTCTAGTTCTCCATGTGCACATATGAATAGTACAGGTATAGATATACAGGGATCTAAGAATACAGAACATTTGCAAATGGCATGATAAAATGAAGGGACATATAGATGGATCATGGACGATGGAATTCAACAAAACCAAACTAAAACAAAATGGCCACTCGATGTACTACACTACAGTTATGGGAACAGAATTTATATGGAAACTGGGTAATGGAGCATTAAGGCTGATGCAATGACATTCAGCCTACAAATATTCACTGCATACATTTTTTTTTTTTTTTTTTTAGACACCGGGTGGGTTTATATTCGTAAAAACAGTCACGCACACTCAAGATAAATAAGTCTACTTCTTTAAAAAATAACGTCAACACCAACAAAAAAAATGGAAGGGGGAAGCCGAACGTAAAAATGTGTTTTAAAATGGAAGATGAGGCAGGCAATTGACGCGAAAAAAAGAAACAATGTTAGTTTAGCAACATACACATAACCAATCAGGTCAGAGAAGGGTTGTTTGTAGAAATCCTCATCCAGCACCCTGGAGACACAGGGGATGTCCCAGAGGAAAGCAGCAAGCAGGAAAGAGAGAGAGAGAGAGATCGGTAAAAAGGAGAACAAACGACAGAACAAACCCAGCCCAGAGCTCACACACACGTGCCCAAAATGGCACCCTATTCCCTACCTAGTGCACTACTTTTGACCAGAGCACGGGGAGACTACATATGGAATAGGGTGCCATTTGGGACGCGAGTTACAAAGACAAAAAAAAACAACATAACAGAGGCAGGTTAGAGGTAGCTAGACATTTGACAGAGACTGGAACATTGGCTGATATATTATTCAGAGCAGAGGGAGGGCTTGGGTTACAGACGCTCAAGTTAGTATAAAGTCTAGGTTCTCACTGTCTTGAACACTGTAGATCACTTGAAGAACGGCAAGGAGTTCCAAGACCCTTATCCTAAGACTTATCAAACTGAAATATATATACACTTTTTTTTTTTTTACATCCTACATTTCTGTTTGCTGCTGGGGCCGTCCTGTTACCTTTCGATAGATATTAACACCAATTGAGATTATAATTCCTGATCTCAACCAGATATTTCGGAATATTCTGTGCTCAAATGTCTTGTAGTTCAAGGGTCAATTCTGGAGTCTCGTCATTTTTGCAACAGCGTTTCACCTCTTAGCAACACCGTGCATAACTTGGGATTGCCGCTCCAGGTCATTATCAGAAATAAATGAACCTGTGAATGAATATACATGATTATTATTCATTCCGGGAACATACTGTCCTGATCTTTCCACTGTTCTACCATAGACTGCACACAGCTAGCTTACGTCTTAGTTTAGGTCTATATGAACCTTGAAACACGTAACAGGTAGTAGAGAACATAGAGGGACCAATAGCAACCATTGCAGCACAATAACTAACTATTCTGCACGGGCATTTCAGCAGGAGAGCATGTTATTTATACTCAAAATGGACAGGGTTTCCTTTCCACGGCTCCTGTAGAGAAAAAGTGAGTCAGTGAACAAAAGGTTCCCTTGGAGTCCAGTGGGTTTTAGTCCTGGCTCAACCTGGGGCTGTTTTTACATTGAAATACAATGACTAGACTCTTTCTATGCATTTTTACCTGTTGTTCACTTTAGTCTTCTCCAGCTGCTCGTCCTGTCTAGTGTGCCACTCCTCCAGCTCTACCTTGGCTTTGTCCTTCCACTCAGACTCCTGCTTACGAGAGTTAGCATCTGGGGAAGGGGAAATTAGGAAGAAGGAAGTCTAATGATTCACACAATACAGGCAATTCTCTTGAAAAGTAAGATCACAAAAAGAAGCCTTCTAAAACCAGGGGCGATTTCAACATCAGGGGTGAGTTAACCAGATTTTAGTGGCGTTTCAAAATGTGCTCAGTGTTTTTCTTGCATTGCAAGTCAGGGACATACATTTTCCAATGGTTGTGGTGTTTTAAAGGGGCGTTCAGCACTTTGGATTCCTTCTATTCTATTGTTATGCTGCACGCTGCTATGGTCCTCTAGCCAGGATATACCAGGGGCCTATCCTTACCTAGGACCTCGAGCCTCTCTCTCTGCTCCTCCCTCCATTTACGCAGGCTCTCTGGCTCAGCCTGCAGCCGGTCGGCACTGGAGATGGCTGAGTATGCATCAGACGGGCCGTTGCTCTCCTAACAAAACACATGGGTGGTGTTCAACCGGGCACACTGTAGCAAAATTAAAACGTTTCTCATTGGACAAGTCGATAGCAGCCCCCCCCGTTTTGTGCATACTGAACACAACCATGGTCAATAATGACACAACCATGGCATTTACTATTCATTCGGCTATGTTCAAACAAACATGCATGATTAAGTAATTCTAATGTTTTCCTTGAGTCAATATAATCACAATCTCTGCTGTATGACAAAATGGAAAACTTAAGATATTACCTCATGAATGTCCCCATTAACAGCACCATCCACTGCATCTGCAAAATAAATTAAGCATTTATCATGAACAAAGCCACATCGAAGACAAGGGAATGGCCTACATCATCAATTAACATGACAGAGCGGCTGTGCATCAGACTTGTCTATGCGTCTTACATTCAGGAATAAGACAGATAGGATGCTTGCATTTTCTTTGAAAACCACCACGACCCATCACAAATTAGCCAGCTTTCACAATTATCAAATTCAGATTATTTGTCATTGTAAATTTGATAAATACTAACGTTACACGTAGGTTTGTTCTAGTCTAGTGCATTGGTGCATAAACGCTTGGTTGGGCATTATCTTTACGATCAGCGATTCATTCATTGTAACTAGCTAGCTACATCCCTTCCTTAAAGAGTTGCATAACATGAAATGTTTCAGACCAATGTAGCTAACTAATCGTTCAATAATCTCACTTCCTGAAGGCAACAGTTTTGTATGAAAGTCCAATGGTCATTGAGCCATATATCAAATTGCAGTAAGTGGCCAGTATGTTGGTGCAGTGGGATCAATCAACGACAGGCTTACGTTAGCAAGCTAGCCAGGAAATAGACGTTACAACTAGCTAACCTGTCATTCAAAGACACGATATTTTCTGTTAGTTGATTCACGACACTTCACAAAACATCAATGTCAATAAGTAAAGTTGCGCGTAAATTAGCTAGCATATATACCTGTAATGTAGCTACTAACTAGCGCCGTTAGGGAGTTTACAAAATGGGGTAACTAGCGTTACCTTGCGCATTACGAGATAGTTTCCCTAACATTTTAAAATAGATGGCCTAAAATATTGGATCCAGCCAGCTAAATTGACGTAACTTGTTTTTCTCACGATCTCTTTCATTCAAGTCCCCCGCAGACAGTCGATGTAAGTTAGCTAACTTAGGTAAGGTATCTCGTTGGCTGGCTAGTTTCCTAAGTAAGATGGCTAACTTCAGCTAGCTAACTGTGTAACTGGCTAGTACATTGCTAGGTAATAATTGCCAATTTGCTAGGCTTTGACTCCACAAAATTATACGAACGAGCTAGTTACTGTAACTTGATACATTAAGAGTTCAGGGAACACAGTTACCGTTTGCGTCGCCTGTCAGATTGTTGTCTAGCGACGTTGGAACCTCTCCGCTGTCCAGGATGCTGAATCCTTCGTCGTTCTCAATCCCCGCGATCTCGCTTTCTTGCTGGGCCAAGAATGCGGCAGCGGGGTCTTCGTCCGTCCCATTGCCGGCCGCAGCCTGTGGTGCGCTGAGCATGTCAAAATCGTCCATATCTAGCTATTTGATGATGGTGACTACCTCTCGATAACGTTACAGTATCTAACCGGGAATAGATCAGTGGATGAACTCGAGAGTTAAGGGAGGAGAGAATGAAAAAGCGGAAACGCTAGCAGGGCCAGTCAGAAACGAGGAATTGTTATTGACTGTGCTGTGCACCAACCACAAAAGGAATATGATTACACCTGATACGTAAGGGTCCCATGATCTACAGCGTGCGTTTGCCAATCTTGAATCTCAAGGGTACAATAGAATTAGGAATTAGAATATTAGTCATTTAATTTATAGCCATCTATATGCAGGGTATGTGCATCATATTTTCTGCACTAAAAAAATGAGTAAAGCAACGATTGGTTCAAAGAAAAACAAACATATTTTAAGTGCAAAGACACGTGAATTATACTGTGAACAATACTGGCTTGTCTTTAATCATAATTTTCAACTCTCCTGAGGTTAATCGAAGATTTAGAGTCAATGGGATATGGGATGTCTCTGATATCTATACGCAATTTGATAGACTTCTAATTTCACTCAAGTGGTATATTTGATATTTGGTCTCTATTATAGCAGTGATGGGCCACTGTCGGCCTATACTGTATTACATTCCAAATGCATTTCTCAGTTAGTTACAGTGATCCACACCATCAGGTATCATATACTACTGACAGTATGTTTGTACCATTATGCCAACTCTGTCACTCATTATCATGCCAACGATTTTTGCCTTGACAAAGACAGGAATAGAGTTGGCAGATCTGGGACCAGGCTCAGAAGTGGGGCTGCCTTAATTGACATCCATGTCTTCGGCGCCCGGGGAACAGTGAGTTACCTGCTCAGGGGCAGGTTTTTACCTTGTCAGCTCGGGGATTCGATAGGCTGGTAGTTAGAGCCTGAAGCAAATCACAGCCAGCCACCAGAGAGAAGCAAATGTAACCACAGGACATGTGACAGAGTTGTGACAGAAAAGAGGGACCAGTTTAATGTTTTAAGTGGGATGCTGCAGTTTTGCACATTATTATTTATTTTTCATTTGATATGGTAAAATATTATATTATGCTGTTCAGATTATATTCATTTTGAATGGTTAGTTTTATATGAACTTTGTTTATATACACTGCTCAAAAAAATAAAGGGAACACTTAAACAACACAATGTAACTCCAAGTCAATCACACTTCTGTGAAATCAAACTGGCCACTTAGGAAGCAACACTGATTGACAATAAATTTCACATGCTGTTGTGCAAATGGAATAGACAACAGGTGGAAATTATAGGCAATTAGCAAGACACCCCCAATAAAGGAGTGGTTCTATAGGGGGTGACCACAGACACTTCTTAGTGCCTATGCTTCCTGGCTGATGTTTTGGTCACTTTTGAATGCTGACGGTGCTTTCACTCTAGTGGTAGCATGAGACAGAGTCTACAACCCACACAAGTGGCTCAGGTAGTGCAGCTCATCCAGGATGGAACATCAATGCGAGCTGTGGCAAGAAGGTTTGCTATGTCTGTCAGGCTAGTGTCCAGAGCCTGGAGGCGCTACCAGGAGACAGGCCAGTACATCAGAAGATGTGGAGGAGGCCATAGGAGGGCAACAACCCAGCAACAGGACCGCTAACTCCACCTTTGTGCAATGAGGAGCAGGAGGAGCACTGCCAGAGCCCTGCAAAATGACCTCCAGCAGGCCACAAATGTGCATGTGTCTGCTCAAACGGTCAGAAACAGACTCCATGAGGGTGGTATGAGGGCCCGACATCCACAGGTGGGGGTTGTGCTTACAGCCCAACACCGAGCAGGACGTTTGGCATTTGCCAGAGAACACCAAGATTGGCAAATTCGCCACTGGCGCCCTGTGCTCTTCACAGATGAAAGCAGGTTCACACTGAGCACATGTGACAGAGTCTGGAGACGCCGTGGAGAACGTTCCACTGCCTGCAACATCCTCCAGCATGACCGGTTTGGCGGTGGGTCAGTCATGGTGTGGGGTGGCATTTCTTCGGGGGGCCGCACAGCCTTCCATGTGCTCGCCAGAGGTAGCCTGACTGCCATTAGGTACCGAGATGAGATCCTCAGACCCCTTGTGAGACCATATGCTGGTGCGGTTGGCCCTGGGTTCCTCCTAATGCAAGACAATGCTAGACCTCATGTGGCTGGAGTGTGTCAGCAGTTCCTGCAAGAGGAAGGCATTGATGCTATGGACTGGCCCGCCCATTCCCCAGACCTGAATCCAATTGAGCACATCTGGGACATCATGTCTCGCTCCATCCACCAACGCCACGTTGCACCACAGACTGTCCAGGAGTTGGCGGATGCTTTAGTCCAGGTCTGGGAGGAGATCCCTCAGGAGACCATCCGCCACCTCATCAGGAGCATGCCCAGGTGTTGTAGGGAGGTCATACAGGCACGTGGAGGCCACACACACTACTGAGCCTCATTTTGACTTGTTTTAAGGACATTACATCAAAGTTGGATCAGCCTGTAGTGTGGTTTTCCACTTTAATTTTGAGTGTGACTCCAAATCCAGACCTCCACGGGTTGATAAATTTGATGTCCATTGATAATTTTTGTGTGATTTTGATGTCAGCACATTCAACTATGTAAAGAAAAAAGTATTTAATAAGAATATTTTATTCATTCAGATCTAGGATGTGTTATTTTAGTGTTCCCTTTATTTTTTTGAGCAGTGTACATTAAAAAGTTAGACTTTAAATGCAAATGTTTAATAGCATTCTTTTTCATAACAAACCAATGCATTTTTCAGGCAGAATATGATTTCATTTAATAATTTGTTCAGAATTATTTTAACACCAATCGTAGTCAAACTATCGTAAACTGTTTTACTTGAAAAAATACAAAACATAGTTTTCTTTTAAAGAGCCGTTTGGGAGCCAAAAGAGCCAGCTCTTTTTGGTGAGCTGAGCCGAACGAGCCGGCTTTGGCTGGGGTAGGTCGTCGTTGTAAATAAGAATTTGTTCTTAACTGACTTGCCTAGTTAAATAAAGGTTAAAAAACAAAGAAACAAAAATATATAGAGCAAGCTAGACCACTGTCCTCTTAGTACTGAGTAACTTACTTGCGTACACATTTTCTTCATGTTTTCAGTGGTTGTGTCAGGGTTGTGTGGTGGTTCTTCATGCTTGCAGATTTCCCCTCCACCACTTATCAATATCTACAGCCTGCTCTGGCTTTTCCTGGAATTAACGTCTTGGCTGGGCTCCAGTGCTAGTGGGCATGTACTAATGAGTTCCTGAAACCTGACCTAGCAAGATGTCAGCCCCCACAAATCGGTGTTCAGCCATCTTGGAGGCTGTCTGTAGTTCTTATTATAGCTCAGTGATAACATGTTCACTTCTTTCAACACATCCTCTGAGACGTCCTTTCCTGTCTCTGGAAACTTAGTGTGACTACCTCTATACCCATTTTGAAATTTCTCTTCTGCTTGCTTCACTGTTTGTGCCCACCAGTCGGTGGATTGGGAGGCAGGAAGAGCCATATCACCGGAAAGCTCTCAGTCCCTTTATTTACGGCTGACTGTAATGAACTGGCAATGTCTCTCATTCCCATTATATTCCTAAATTGGAACCCAAAGTTTATTCCCAGTAAGCAGTGACTCCTTCTAAAAACGACTTTCATTCCAAGTTGTGGGTTATATTGGGCCGCTTTTTTAATGTTTCCTTTCAGCACCAATCATCACTCACTAATTGTGTTCATTTTCTAGTCTGAATATCTTGATTCATTCATTTATTTAGGAATATTTTGTATATGCACAATATATTCTCGTCCGGTGGGAATCTGTGTGTGATACAATTACAGCCCCACAACCATACGCTGTCAAGTCCTAAATACTATCTCTATCCCCTCAGATTTAGTAACGGTTGCTCTATCCACCAGTTACTGACAGGATGTATCCAACTGTCACTCTCTCTCTCTCTCCACACACACACACACACACACACACACACACACACACACACACACACACACACACACACACGATGTTCCCTAAATGGCCATATCTAAGATTCGGTTAAACTTTTGAAAACCTCACTCTCTACGGAAAACTCTCTGTTCCTTAAGTGTGATATCTTACCAACAACTCCAAAGAAGACCAATATCTCAATATACCATAGACATATTTATCATACAAAAGAGCCCAAACTCAAAGTGACGTTTCAAACGTGTACTCAACAGAGATGTCCAGCTGAATACATCCATTCAATACAGTGCCGTGTCCACTTACACCCACAGCTCTCACCCTCTCCATTCCGCAAAGATGAACTTCAGTACTTTTCCATCACCCAGGATTTCTTTGTGCATGTCACAGGATTTCTTATCAGTCAGGAGAGGCCTTGAGTTATTGAGAGTACGCATTCCTACAGTCCACTAAATAATGACACCTCATACACACAGAGCTTGAACCTAACACTACGTTCAATCCCTAAAGATATATAAAAACAGTCATACTAAGATGATATAATGCTATAAAAAGGTAAAGATATAAAACAGTAATATAAAACAGAATTTGACACTTTCTCGAAATAAATCATATTTTTAATAAACTGCATTCAATGTGGGTCTGACACTGGCTTATCATTGGATAGGCTGACCTTAGGGATTTGTATAAAAGGGCAGACGATAAGCAATTTCTTCCTCGATCCACTGTGCGAGACTGCCACTGAAAATCTCATCCTTAAAAGGAGCGTGATTAATTTGCCATAGGCTCTTAATCATTTACCAACTTAATTTATCACTTTTTTTTTGAAAATTCGAGAATTCGAGCTTTGTCCTGGCAGGATGGTTGGGGGTTCTAACCCCTGTTTTATTATTGCAGAAATTGGACAGAACCACCAGGGAGATATTGAAATCGCCAAGAAAATGACCAAGATGGCCAAGGTAATGGAAGCTAAATGAAGAGACATTGTAAGACTTTAAGGACTAGTTTCCTGGACGCAGATTAACCCTAGTTCTGGACAAAAAGCATGCTAAATGCAGAATTTAGTATTTTTGTTGTTATCCAGGACTATGCTTGATCTGTGTCAGAGAAACTGCCCTTAAGTGTGGCTTAAGCTTCAGTTTAATATAACAGGCTGGGCGACATCGGATAGAAAGGCACACATATACATGTATGAGTGTGGGGCAACTTAGTCATTCTGCATCCCTCCCATGTAAATCTTCCTTTAATAACCTCAAATCAAAAGGTAGAAATGACAGGACTATAATCCTGATACTGTACTGCTGCTGTGCATGAATTTGCATAAATGGAAGTAGGGTGTGTGTGTGTGTGTGTTTGACGCTATTACTTATGTTGTCATCAATTTACAGGACTGTGGGACAGACTGCGCCAAGTTTCAGAAGAGTGAGCTTGAGTACAAGTTCAACAAGCGTGCCCTGGAGCGTCCGTACACCTCCAAACATTCCTGGGGAAAGACATACGAAAGACATACGGTGACCACAAGGATCATCTGGAGTTCAGTCATGAACAGTATAGAGAGCTCCAGAAATATGGGGGTTGGAATCTTCTTCACCGCTTCTGGAATGGACGAGGTAAGAGGTTATTCCATGATTAATGTCTATTGAATTAGTCCGCGGTGACTGTGTAGATATTCCGGATTTCAAGCAAAACATGCATGACTACCCCAACTGCTTTGCAACGTCTGTTAGGTGGCTTTGGACTTCCTGGATGAGCTTGATGAGCCCTTCTTCAAAGTTGCCTCATGCGATGCCAACAGTTTCCCCTATCTGGAACTGACTGCAAAAAAGGTCAGGGATTCAATTTAACACTGTTATGTATGTACTACATCTTTGCCACACGTTACCGTGGTAAAGGTCAAATGTTACCAATTATAATATACTCTGTGCAATCAAAATGTGTAACGGTAACGTGTTTTGCGCCACCCCTTGGGTTGTGCCGTGGCGCAGATCTTTGTGGGCTATACTCGGCCTTGTCTCAGGATGGTAAGTTGGTGGTTGAAGATATCACAAATTTCTTGTTAACAAACTATAGTTTTGGAAAGTCGGTTAGGACATCTACTTTGTGCATGATGCAAGTAATCTTCCCAGCAATTGTTTACAATGAAATAATATGTCTGTATCTCAATTCCAGTGGGTAAGAAGTTTACATACACTAAGTTGACTGTGCCTTTAAACAGCTTGGAAAATTCCAAAAAATGTCATGGCTGTAGAAGCTTCTGATAGGCTAATTGACATAATTTGAGTCAATTGGAGGAATACCTGTGGATGTATTTCAAGGCCTACCTTCAAACTCAATGCCTCTTTGCTTGACATCATGGGAAAATCAAATGAAATCAGCCAAGACCTCAGAAAAAAATTGAAGACCTCCACAAGTCTGGATCATCCTTGGGAGCAATTCCCAAACACCTGAAGGTACCACGTCCATCTGTACAAACAATAGTACGCAAGTATATATACTATGGGACCACGCAGCCGTCATATCGCTCAGGAAGGGGACGCGTTCTGTCTCCTAGAAAAGAACGTTCTTTGGTGCAAAAAGTGCAAATCAATCCCAGAATAACAAAGGGCCTTGTGAAGATGCTGGAGGAAACAGTTACAAAAGTATCTACATCCACAGTTAAACAAGTCCTATATCGACACAACCTGAAAGGCCGCCCAGCAAGGAAGGAGCCATTGCTCCAAAACCGCCATAAAAAGCCAGTCTACAGTTTGCAACTGCACAATGGGGACATCATACTTTTTGGAGAAGTGTCCTCTGGTCTGATTAAACAAAAATAGAACTATTTGGCCATAATGACCATCGTTATGTTTGGAGGAAAAAGGGGAAGGCTTGCAAGCCGAAGAACACCATCCCAACCGTGAAACACAGGGGTGGCAGCATCATGTTGTGGGGGTGCTTTGCTGCAGGAGGGACTGGTGCACTTCACAAAATAGATGGCTTCATTAGGAAGGACAATTATGTTGATATATTGAAGCAACATTTCAAGACATCAGTCAGGAAATGAAAGCTTGGTCGCAAATGGGTCTTCCAAATGGACAATGACTTCCAAAGTTGTGGCAAAATGGCTTCTGGACAACTAAGTCAAGGTATTGGAGTGGCCATCACAAAGCCCTGACCTGAATCCCATAGAAAATTAGTGGGCAGAACTGAAAAAGCATCTGCTAGCAAGGAGGCCAATAAACCTGACTCAGTTACACCATCTCTGTCAGGAGGAATGGGCCAAAATCCACCCAACTTAATGTGGGAAGCTTGTGGAAGGCTACCCGAAACGTTTGACCCAAGTTAAACAATTTAAAGGCAATTACCACCAAATACTAATTGAGTGTATGCAAACTTCTGATCCACTGGGAATGTGATGAAATAAATAAAAGCTGAAATGAATAATTCTCCCTACTATTATTCTGACATTTCACATTCTTAAAATAAAGTGGTGATTCTAACTGACCTAAGACAGGGAATTTTTACTAGGATTACATTTCAGGAATTGTGAAAACTGTTTAAATGTATTTGGCTAAGGTGTATGTAAACTTCCGACTTCAACTGTATATTTGTGATTCTTCAAAGTAGCCACACTTTGCCTTGATGACAGCTCTGCACACTCTTGGCATACTCTCAACCAGCTTCATGAGGTAGTCACCTGGAATGCATTTCAATTAACAGGTGTGCCTTAATGCATTTGAGCCAATCAGCTGTGTTGTGACAAGGTAGGGGTGGTATACAGAAGATAGCCCTATTTGGTAAAATACCAAGTTCATATTATGGCAAGAACAGCTTAAATAAGCTAAGAAAACGACAGTCCGTTACTTTAAGACATGAAGACACCCGGAAAAAATGTTTATTCACATGTAGTCGCAAAAACCATCAAGCGCTATGATGAAACTGGCTCTCATGAGGACTGCCACAGGAAAGGAAGACCCAGAGTTACCTCTAATGCAGAGGATAAGTTCATTAGAGTTTGTGTAGCCCAAATAAATGCTTCACAAAGTTCACGTAACAGACACATCTCAACATCAACTGTTCAGAGGAGACTGTGAATCAGACCTTTATGGTCGAATTGCTGCTGCAAAAAAACACTACTAAAGGACACCAATAATCCTTTGAGTCCAAATTTGGTCAACAGATGATCTCCGCATGTGTGGTTCCCACCTTGAAGCATGGAGGAGGAGGTGTGATGGTGCTTTGCTGGTGACACCATCTGATTTATTTAGAATTCAATGCACACCTAACCAGCATGGCTACCATAACATTCTGCAGCGATACGCCATCCCATCTGGTTTGCGCTTAGTGGGACTATCATTTGTTTTTCAACAGGACAATGACCCAACACACCTTCAGGCTGTGTAAGGGCTATTTGACCAAGAGGGAGAGTGATGGAGTGCTGCGTCAGATGACCTGGCCACAATCACCATACCTCAACCCAATTGAGATGGTTTGGGATGAGTTGGACTGCGGAGTGAAGGAAAAGCAGCCAGCAAGCGCTCATCCTATGTGGGAACTCCTTCAATATTCAAGTCCGGACGATCAGGTTCGAGTCCGGGCTCTGGCTGGGCCACTCAAGGACATTCAGAGACTTGCTCGAAGCCACTCCTGCATTGTCTTGGCTGTGTGCTTAGGGTTGTTGTCCTGTGGGAAGGTGAACTTCGCCCCTGTCGGAGGTCCTGAGCGCTCTGGAGCAGGTTTTCATCAAGAATCTCTCTGTACTTTGCTCTGTTCATCTTTCCCTCGACTAGTCTCTCAGTCCCTGCCACTGAAAAACATCCCCACAGCAGGATGCTGCCACCACCATGCTTCACAGTAGGTGTGGTATTGGCCAGGTGATGAGCAGTGCTTGATTTCCTCCAGAAGTAACGCTTGGCATTCAAGCCAAAGAGTTCAATCTTGGTTTCATCAGACCAGAGAATCATGTTTCTCATTGTCTGAGAGTCCTTTAGGTGCCTTTTGCCAAACTCCAAGCGGGCTGTCATGTGCCTTTTACTGAGGAGGGGCTTCCGTCTGTTCACTCTACCATAAAGGCAGAATTGTTGGAGTGCTGCAGAGATGGTCCTCCCATCTCCACAGAGGAACTCTGGAGGTCTTTCAGAGTGACCATCGGGTTTTTGGTCACATCCCTAACCAAGGCCCTTCTCCCCCGATTGCTCAGTTTGGCCAGCTCTAGGAAAAGTATTGGAGGTTCCAAACTTCTTCCATTTAAGAATGATGGAGGCCACTGTATTCTTTGGGACCGTCAATGATGCAGAAATGTTTTCGTACCCTTGCCCAGATCTGTGCCTCGACATAATCCTGTCTTGGAGCTACGGACAATTCCTTAGACCTCATGTCTTGGTTTTTGCTCTGACATGCACTGTCAACTGTGGGAGCTTATATCGACAGGTCTGTGTCTTTCCAAATCATGTTGAATCAATTTAGTTTACCACAGGTGGACTCCAATTAAGTTGTAGAAGCATCTCAAGGATGATCAATGAAAACAGAATGCACCTGAGCTCAATTTCGAGTCTCATAGCAAAGGGTCTGAATGAAATAAAATACCATTTCATTAGTCACATGCTCCGAATACAACAAACTTACTGCTTACTTACTAGCCCCTAACCGACAGTGCAGTTTAAAAAATACGGATAAGAATAAGAGATAAAAGTAACAATTAATTAAAGAGGAGCAGTAAAAAATAACAATATATACAGGAGGGTGCTTGTACAGAGTCAATGTGCGGGGGCACCGGAATACTAATGTAAATAAGTATTTTTCCCATTGACATTTGTAATAATAACTTTCTCAAAAAATTATAATGATGTTTTATTCATTTTCTTTTATAAGGTTGGCCCATTATGTTTGTCATAAACCTCCCTTACATCAAGTATTCTCTTTGTACTGTATAGCCTACAACAGCACATACTGTAGGAGGAAATCTCCATATTATTTTCTCTTCCAGCTCAGGAAGTCAGTGGTGTCTAAGGTGGTGATACCCAAAGGCACGGTGCTGAGTATGGATATGCTGGGGTTGAAGGTGGGCGAGCCAGGGGGCATGTCTCCTGCATCACGCAACGTATGGTGGATGGCTACAACAACAAGGGCTGAGTCAACCAGGTGTGCGTTCGTTCAGCAGGACACAACGTTGTGGAACGTTCAGATAGAAAGATGCTATGTAAAACAAACATGTTAACATGCTGACTAGACCGGTGTTATGATATTGATGGTATGTCAGGACTGATCGTCTGTTTACATTTCTACCATTGTGGCTAGATGGAGTAGACCTACATCTTCATCTAGTGGTCGCGTCAGGGACAACAGTTGTTGACAACTTTAGTGTTGTAGCAACGCCTAACCCTAATCCTTTTCCTCACTTTAACTTCAGTCTCCTGACCTGTTATTTCACCTAACCTACTGTGTTGGTTCCCCTAACCTGCCACGTTAATTCACCTAACCTGCCACGTTAATTCACCTAACCTGCCACGTTAATTCACCTAACCTGCCACGTTAATTATCATTACCTGCTATGTAAACAGACCATCAATCCCAACTGCTATCTGTATCACCAGGGGCCTGTTGCACAAAAGTAGAATTAAGACATCCGGGATAAATGACTCAGCTGAGCTCAATGAAGCCAAAACATGTGCGTCCAGGCTTAATTGGTTGCACAAAGACCAAGCCAGGATGAGCAGACACGGATTCATTAAGCCAGGTGAAACCAATCCTGGATAGGTGCGCGCTCACGGCTCACTCAAATAGACCCCGCCACAGATCACAGATTAACTGATTTACCATGGCAACTAGAGCCGCGTACTTTTCCCCGTCGGAAGCACAAATCCTCATGGAGGCATACGAGGAGGTAAAAGATATAATTAAGAAGAAAGGCAACACCGCCACAGTGATAAAGCAAAGAGAAAAAGCGTGGCAAAGTATTGCAGACCGCCTGAATGCGTAAGTAGTGCACAATTACACACTCACCGCTCCGCTGAAACATCACAATTTACAATTCAAATATTTAATTCACATCTCCAAAAATGCAGTTGTACTGTAATTATGAAACGGTTAAATTTTTAATTGAAATGCACTGCAGATATGAGTGAAATTGTGTAAAGTAACTCCATCACACTGTTTAAAGCTATGATACATTCTTTGATATTTTTACTGAAAACAAGACAAATACCAAGTAATTTTTTGCAGTGTGACTCCATTAAATGTGTGTGTGTGTGTGTGTGTGTGTGTGTGTGTGTGTGTGTGTGTGTGTGTGTGTGTGTGTGTGTGTGTGTGTGTGTGTGTGTGTGTGTGTGTGTAGATTAAACATGAACGGGCCAAAACGGACATGGCAGCAGGTCAAAATCAAATACAAGAACATTCTGCAGAATGGTATGGTCCCTGACTAATATTTAACAAAGCACAAGCATATATTGTACCCAGAAGGTGCCTGCTCACACATTGTCTGTACTGTTTTAGCAGTGAAAAAGAATACCCACAGACAAGGCACGGGTGGTGGGTCACCAAAGGCTGACCTTACCCCAGCAGAGGACATGGCCTTGGAGCTAAATAAAGGCAGGCCCGTCTTAGAGGGGATCCCTGGGGGAAAGAGACGAGCATAGGTTCCTCCCAAGATGCCACCCGCTTCATTCAAGGTATGTCCTTCCATCTCTACATGGGATACAACCACATTCATATTGAATCAATTTGGACTGTCTGACTTTGGTTTACCTATTGCCTTGCAGTGCCTGGCAGCACTGTGTTCCTGTTAGAGCCACCAGCACAAGCACCAGACGATGCTGATCCAGTGAGTACTCCATCAAAGGCATACTGTAGGCCTGGCATGTCTTGTCTACTAGCTTCAATATGAATCCGATTAAATGTGATAGGGTGAAGGCCCCAGTGCAGCAGCAACAGCACATGATGGAGACGATGATGAGGAGGAGACCATCTCTCTGGATTCCAGAAGGCATGAGGTATCATGTTAAGACTGTGAAAGTACTATTTACTCTACAATGGTGAGGAGTCCTCATCAAAATCAAAAAATCTAATTTCTTTTACAGGACCCAGATGCTATACAGTGGGAAAACCAGCCTGGCAACATAGTGCGTATTAATAAAAGGACACCACATCCTGCCAAATTCCAGCTGCGCTAATTGTATTGTGTTCACAGAGCTCACAAGCTATCAGAAAGTTGTATGGCAACCACCTCCGGCGCCAAATAGAACTGGCAGACATAGACATTCAGTACAAGAAGAAAAAGATGGAAAATCTTGCACTGGAGTCCGAAATAAAAAGAGGACAATTAGGAAACTGGACCTTGAAATAAAAAAACTTGCGAGGGAGGTGAGATATGCCTTCAATGTACACTGTATGCTAACTGTAACACAAATGTATTAATCATTATTTTTATTTCCTCCCCAGCTCCAAGAAGATGACACAGCTCAAAATAAAAATTTGGTATATTCTCGTAAAGTCAAGTGAGCCATGACATATGAGCTCTTATTGTGAGCACACAGGACGGTGGCATCTTTCTAAGGTTTTTTTATTTTCCCAGCAATCAGTACAACCAAGTCATCGTTATAAGGCATCGCCCTCTTTGCCCACCCCCCAGCACCAGGTGTGGCCACTAGCCTATATGAAGGCCCAAAATTGTGTGTTCCTTTCTGCTCTGACAATGGCATGCCCATTCGTGCGAGATGTGGTGGATGAAGAAGCACTTGTGCTGAGGAGAGCCTTCAGGCGAGAAAGGGTCTTCAGGGACCGGTTGGACCCACTGGCCTTCCCTGATGACCATCTATATGAAAGATACAGGTTTTCTGCAGATGGCATCAGGTATCTATGCAGACTACTGGGTCCCAGGATTAAGCACCGCACTGCACGGAGCCATGCACTGAGTGTGGAGCAAATGGTTTGTGTGGCCTTGCGCTTTTTGCTAGTGGAGCCTTCCTGTACTCAGTGGGGGATGCAGAACAGCTGAACAAGGCCACAATTTGCCGCACAATAAGGAGTGTGTGTCTGGCTATCAAAGCATTAGCAGATGTCTTCATCTCTTCCCTGGCCACAGAAGACTCTGTGACATCAAAGAGGAGTTCTATAGGATTGCAGGTAAGAGGATCTACAAATTACAGGACAACTGTTAACACATAGTAGGATACTCATTACTTTGTGTGACAGGTTTCCCAATGTCATTGGTGCAGTGGACTGCACACACATAAGGATAAAAGCCCCCTCAGGTGCCCATGAGGCCGATTTTGTGAATAGGAAATCCTTTCACAGCATTAATGTTCAGGTGAACATAACTTTTTGATATTGTCCATTGACGAACACTCTGCATTGCCAGTGATGTGCATTGATTGGTGTAATATTCCTCATCTTATGATTTCAGATGGTCTGCAATGCTGACTGTGTGATCAGCAATGTTGTGGCAAAATGGCCTGGCTCAGTCCATGACTCCAGAATCTTTCGGGCCTCTGAAATCTATCAGTGCCTATCACAAGGTAAGCCACACAACCCCTATTTATAACCATCATGGCTGTGTCAAGAATATCACTGTGTTTATGAGGTAGTAATGATGAGATTTTGTGTTGACAGGTGAATTCTCTGGTGTGTTGCTGGGAGACAGGGGGTATGGCTGCCAGCCTTTTCTCCTGACACCTTTCACAGACCCCAGGAAGCACAGCAGGCCTACAACCATGCCCATGCCAGGACCAGGGCCAGAGTTGAAATGACCTTTGGCCTCCTGAAGGCACGCTTTCACTGCCTTCACAAATTAAGGGTCAGCCCTGTTAGGGCATGTGATATTACTGTGGCTTGTGCTGTCCTCCACAATGTGGCCTGCCTGAGGAAGGAGAGGGCCCCCAGAGTGCCACCAGCCATGGACTGGGACAATCCGGCAATCTTCCCTGATGACGACAGTGGTCGGCTGCTGAGGGACCAATATGTGTTGAATTATTTTAGTTAGTATGTGTGCTTTCAATTTTGGTTAAATATGTCCTGCGGTGGCAGAGGAATTTGGGTTTTTTTGGGTTCGTTTTTTGACGAATTTGGCCTCTTATGATGTTTGTGCGGTATACTGTGTGTAATACAAGGCTGCAGGGAGGCTACTGCATCCATTCATTTGTCTGTTCAGTTGATGTGTATGGATTTGTCCTGCATTTATTTTAGTGTGCAGACATGCAGGGTGTGTTATATACAGACCTTTGAATGTGTATGTATCATTTTGTATAATATGCTTGGATTCTGTGCTTTCCATCTTGTAGAGTCACTGTGACTTCAGTTTCGAAAGGAGCTGATGGTTTACCTGCTTTGTTTTGTCCTTATTCAATAAAGGAACATAATGTTACACATTGTGTTTTTATATTCATATGGAATGTGTATTTGTTTATATGACAGAGTACTAGGGCCACACTGAAGAAAAAGGATAAAGTCATAAATTTATGAGGCTGGTTCTTTCTGCAGAAAAGCTACATATTGTTTTTACAGTTTTGATACTTATGACAATGTGATACTTAATATTCTGGCACATCAGCATGTCTTTGTTTATGAAACCATACTGAAGTACAATTTCACGAAATGCCCCACATCTGTCATTTTAACAACTGTCCTCTAAAACAACTGGTTACAATATTATGACTTGTGTTTTTTTCCCCTCTGTGGCCCTAATATTCTATCATTTTATATATAGCCTTATAGTCTATGGGAAACTGTAAATTATCTAATGATAGCAACATCATCTAAAAATCATTTTTTATCCAAAATCATTGAAATTAATGATCACAAACGTTTAAATAATAACAGTGGGTCTAGTTATATGTGATAACAATGTATAGTGAGCAGTGAAATAACTATTGGTTTCCATTTGTGGTGACTGCTGACTGACATTAGGGATGAGATTAAATAGATCCTGGAATTTAGCCTGGTCTGGAGCAGGCTAGCTCCACAGAATAAATCTCCATGGTAATTTATACCATAACATATCCTCCTGCCCCTTATCCATCTTTAGTGCAACCGGATTACGGATCAATTGAGCCAGGATCACCAAGATATCCTGGCTTAATCCCTTATCCTAGTTTTGTGCAACAGGCCCCAGGCCGCCACGTTTTGTGCGAGAGCGTTGCAAAATAAATGTACCAATTATTCAATTATTTAACTGCTCATGCGCGTCAACGGCGTCTGCATAGCCAGGCGCTAAAATAGAACTTGGTTCTATTTCAGAACCTTAACGCCTGCAAGTCCCCCCTCTCCATTTTACTCATTGGTTTTCACGAGCATACGAACCCACGTGGGTGATTGACAGTTGAACGAGAAGAGATTAATCAAAGAACCCTATCTAAAAATTAACTAGGTTTCCCCTTTAATCTGTGGATTTATTGTCAGAGTAGAGAACATGATTTTGTATGATAAAAAATTCTGCAAAGATCCAGCAAAAAAAAGGGACCCTACATTTACACTAAACTATCAACCCAACGTTAATGTCCCAGGACAAATTAGCAAGCAATAGCTAGCTAGCTAAATATCCATGAATGTGTTGTGTGTTTTGACCTGTCCCCAAATTAATATACGGTAGTTGGTTTTGCTAATTTAACCTGCGTGTCAGGCGTGAGGATAGTCAAAATCAACATGTGTATGGTGTAGGCACTTGAGGGGCTTGTTTGGGGAAGTTGTAACATGCGGACTCTACCGGCCACACGCCTGTGTAATGTAACAGTATAACTTTAGACCGTCCCCTCGCCCATACCCGGGCGCGAACCAGGGACCGTCTGCACACATCAACAACAGTCACCCACGAAGCATCGTTACCCATCGCGCCACAAAAGCTGCTGCCCTTGCAGAGCAAGGGGAACTACTACTTCAAGGTCTCAGAGCAAGTGATGTCACCGATTGAAACGCTATTTAGCGCGTACATTTACATTTACATTTAAGTCATTTAGCAGACGCTCTTATCCAGAGCGACTTACAAATTGGTGCTTTCACCTTTGACATCCAGTGGAACAGCCACTTTACAATAGTGCATCTAGGTCTTTTAAGGGGGGAGAAGGATTACTTTATCCTATCCTAGGTATTCCTTAAAGAGGTGGGGTTTCAGGTGTCTCCGGAAGGTGGTGATTGACTCCGCTGTCCTGGCGTCGTGAGGGAGTTTGTTCCACCATTGGGGGGCCAGAGCAGCGAACAGTTTTGACTGGGCTGAGCGGGAACTGTACTTCCTCAGTGGTAGGGAGGCGAGCAGGCCAGAAGTGGATGAACGCAGTGCCCTTGTTTGGGTGTAGGGCCTGATCAGAGCCTGGAGGTACTGAGGTGCCGTTCCCCTCACAGCTCCGTAGGCAAGCACCATGGTCTTGTAGCGGATGCGAGCTTCAACTGGAAGCCAGTGGAGAGAGCGGAGGAGCGGGGTGACGTGAGAGAACTTGGGAAGGTTGAACACCAGACGGGCTGCGACGTTCTGGATGAGTTGTAGGGGTTTAATGGCACAGGCAGGGAGCCCAGCCAACAGCGAGTTGCAGTAATCCAGACGGGAGATGACACAGCGTACCACCGCTAACTAAGCTAGCTCTTTCACATCCGTTACACTCACCCCCCTTTTGACCTCCTCCTTTTCCGCAGCAACCAGTGATCCGGGTCACGGCACCAATGTAACAGTATAACTTTGGACCGTCCCCTCGCCCATACCCGGGCGCGAACCAGGGACCCTCTGCACACATCAACAACAGTCACCCACTAAGCATCGTTACCCATCGCTCCACAAAAGCCGCGGCCCTTGCAGAGCAAGGGGAACTACTACTTCAAGGTCTCAGAGCAAGTGATGTCACCGATTGAAACGCTATTTAGCGCGTACCACCGCTAACTAAGCTAGCTCTTTCACATCCGTTACAATGACACTCAGGTTAAAACATCAAAGACAACTGTGAACAAACTATTTTAATTTGTGGACAGGTTCGAAACACACATGAAACAATCATGGACATTTAGGTAGCTAGTTCTTGTTAGTTAGTTTGTCCTGGGAGATGAACATTGGATTGTTATTTTACCTGCACATTGTCCTGTTTTTAGCTGGTTCTTTGTAGAATTTTGACCCGGAGTCATACAAAATCGTGTTTCTCTACTCCAGCGATAAATCCACAGATGAAAAGGGAAACCTAGTTAATCATCTTTAATTATTCTCTCCTCGTGTCTGTGAAGCATCCACGTGGGTTAGTATCTTTTTCCTTATATCCAATAAGGAGGCGACAGTCAACACATGTGCATCTCAAATAGAACCAAGTTCTATTTTAGCTCTTGGCTACACAGAGGCACGTTTACGCATGTGAGAGATGTGGGGGAAATGATTGAATAACATGTAAGTGTACAGTAATTTTGCATCGCTCGCACATGCAATGCGGCCGGCAAGGTTAAATATGGTAAACAAAAACTTAAAATAAAATAAATTTAAAAAATGAAAAACTATTTAGTAAACTGAAATAAAATAATTAAGAAAAACATTTAAAAAACTAAAGCTATCATTTAAGCCCTTTTTAACTAATGGAGTTTTCAAACAATGATGCGCATAAACCCTGGATGACTGACAGGTGGCGCTGTATTGAAGCCACTATGCAGCCATCTTGGTAATCCTCCTCAATTAAATGTTTTTATTTTGGAAGTCATATAAATGCATTTGTTAATGTATACTTTAGTTGCATCATTCCCACGAAAAAACTGGTGGTAATTTCTGTGTAACAATCAATATACTCCTGGCTGTCACCCAATAATATATTTTTCAGATGCAAAAATCGTTTTTTGCTGTTGCAGCCGTTTTTTTAATAAACCCTATTTGAAGGTGTTAGTGAATGACATATTTAACCTTAATAACTCTAGCTGAAAATGTTATTAGTTACATAATATTTACACTGCATCACAAGCTTCATTGTGGACAATTGAAAATTCCTCTAAAACAGATGTTCATTTTGGTGTAACAAAATACACCTGGCTGTCATCCAAAAATGTGTTTTTCAGTTTCAGAATTCTACAATATTACATAAACATAACAAATGTGCCTTGACTTCATTTTGTTTTTTTCCCCCCTGTCTTTCACTCAGATAAAGGTAAAGGTAGGCAACTTGATTCTTCTTACATCTACTACTAAAGTTTTTTTTTTAAGCTTTGGATTGGTGTAAACTTGGGCAAGAGAGTTTCCTTCCACCATTATTATTGGACCAGTCTAGGCTATTATTCTTTTAAATCCAAGTCACGTCAAGATTGAGCTAGCCGAACATATGACCTGGCCCATCATGTTAGTATTACTGCCCCCATTGGAACGAAGTGGCATCCCGAAAAAACAGAAACTATAGTCCTAGTAAACGTAAATGGCTCCTAGAATTCCACCCATAGGCTACTTTCTGTCCCTGAAACTAAAGCTGAAACGAAATAATACAAAAACGAAACCGAATAAAAACTAATATATCAAGTCTGAAAACGACCTAAAACTCAACTTAATTTCAAATAAAAATCTAAAATCGAATAAAAAATATGTGTTTTATATTAAATTACAAAACTGTAATAACCTTGGTGATTGGTGAGGTTTGCATGTTAGGAATCACGTCGGCTCTATTCATTGAATTTCTATCTGCAACGTTTGGATACTGAACATGGCACTGGGTGATGTATCGTCAGAAGCCAGTTTTTTATTTATACTTTTTTTTATAGGTAGAAACAAACAGATTAGATTAGAATATAGTAGACTTGACTGTCTATATAAGGTACATTTATTTATATACATGTGGTGGATGTTTACTTTTCTATATCAGAGGATGTGAAATAGAATTTTGTGTTAAAAAAGTCAAATACACTGTATACAAATAATTATTGACGTTTATACATCTTCTGTAATAATAATAATAATAATGATATATATTTTTGAAAGTATTAATTACAATGTCTCACATTTTGACTCTTGAGAATCCTGAAATTACCTGTGAGTGAAGGGAGAACCTTTATTTTGAAACATGAGTGGAGAGGAAAACACGTGGATTCCGGATGTGCAACGTGTAAATTAGCTCGACTTCTTCCACGAGAACCCACCCCTGACTGTTTCTGTACTACTGGTTCAGAGCAAGCGAACCTAGCCATATTATCGCTACAAACTTTTTAGGAAACCGCATTTATCACATTTCTAAAAATGCCTCTGAAATTCGAGCTTTGTCCTGGCAGGATGATTGGGGGTTCTAACCCCTGTTTTATTATTGCAGAAATTGGACAGAACCACCAGGGAGATATTGAAATTGCCAAGAAAATGATCAAGATGGCCAAGGTAATGTTAGTAGCAAAATGAATTAGTTAGCTCAGCTACTGTATTGGGGACTATGGTACTGACTTACTTGCTAGTTAACTAGCGGCTTCTTTAGTATAAATGCATTTGACTATTTTGGCAGTTTAAAAACTGACAGTCCAGTCTCTTGGATGACACTGCTTCTTGTTGGGCTGCTGCCCTACTTCTGTGCCAATGAGGAAATGATCGATTCCAGTGCCCATATGACTAAAATAACAATAGCCTGCTCTGTTGCTTGCTGGGGCTGTATTTCAAATTGTGAACTTGTGCCATTGAGACCATGGGAATCTATTGGTCAATTTATTAAGGACTGATATTGGTGGAAATGGAATTCCTGCCAGAGATATGGCACAACTGATACCCACCCCCATATACAAAATGATCACACCATTTGACTGTGTTTTCTGAAAGACAGTGGGTGTGTTAGCTATAATTTGTTGCACATGATAATGTGATTTAACCAAATATTTTTGGTATCCAAGTTTCAAGTCAAGTTTAAGTAATGTAAAGTTTAAGCTTTTTAATGTCACATGCACAAGTACAGTGAAATGCCTTTCTGGCCTTACTGGTTAGGTACTGTTTGGTGTAGCACAGTGAAATTTCGACCAACCTTAACTTGGCGACACTATCTTATTAATGTTTTTGCTCTGTGGTAATCCGACAATGTATGTCGCCATCTTGTCTATTTCAAATCTTCTCTCATTGTTCGAGACAGGTGAGTGTCATCATGACATGTGGCACTTTGGGGTGTGAACCCACCTGTCTCAATAAATGATAGAATATTTGAAACAAGGTTTCCTCCTCATCCTCCTTGGCAACACAATTTACAACTGTGACCTTACTTATATTGACAATCAATTCACAGGACTGCGGGGCAGACTGCGCCAAGTTTCAGAAGAGTGAGCTTGAGTACAAGTTCAACAAGCGTGCCCTGGAGCGTCCGTACACCTCCAAACAATCCTGGGGCAAGACGTACGGAGAGCACAAGCGCCATCTTGAGTTCAGTCATGTACAATACCTAGAGCTGCAGAACTATGCAAAGGAGGTTGGAATTTTCTTTACTGCTTCGGGAATGGACGAGGTAAGAGTGATGGTGATGTGGAATAGGCCCATAGAGCCCCACTGTGGAGATGTCATAAAACCCATTTAAACCTAGCGGTCAAATAGGGAAATGGTTCCAATTGTTTCACAATTCATTTTTCCTGTAGGGAATTTTAGAAATGCCTAAAATAAGGGCTGTGTTTACTGAATCCTTACCCTGGCGTGACGTTTTGATAACCATCTAAATCTCTCTCGGACAGGGTGATGATTTGTGTATATAGTTAATCCAGAGATTCTTACCTTTGCCTCGATTCAGCAGTGTCATGGAGATCATGGCGTTTGTAGTTCTTTATGGCGTTTGTAGTTCTTTATGACAGCCACATTAGCAACTAAGTAGCATTTTATTTTTTTTGTGGGGTAAATACAGGCAAATAAATTTGATAAGTCACCTTGTCCTAGAGAGATTTACACGGTTATCAACACGTCACGCCAGGGTTGATCCTACAGGAAACACAGCCTTTATTTTAAGAGTTTCTAAAATCCCCTATTGGAAAAATGAATGGGGGGGAAACAATTAGGTTTCTTGGGGTATTATGACTCCTAATGTGGTACTACATTGAATAGGCCTGTAAAATGCATATAAAAACTGTATTAATTATTTGTTGTATATCTCTTGTTAGATGGCTGTGGAGTTCCTACATGAGCTTGATGTGCCCTTCTTCAAAGTCGGTTCAGGGGACACCAATAACTTTCCCTATCTGGAAAAGACTGCAAAAAAAGGTCAGTGATTTAAAGTTTACAGTATGATAGATATTGGAGTGTCTTAGGCTGCTTAATGTAAACATGAGCATTTTAGCTTCTGAAGTAGTTTGATTATTTGGTCTACGTTATACTCATGAAAGTGTAGTAAAAAAAAATGGCAATATCAAGAATAATGCGAAGCGTAGATTTTTTTGTTGTTGTGTGAAGTCTCAAGTCTCTTTGGTTTAATGCTAGGTCGCCCCATGGTGGTGTCCAGTGGCATGCAGTCAATGGAGACAATGAGACGGGTCTACCAGACGGTCAAGAAACACAATCAGAACTTCTGCATCCTGCAGTGCACCAGTGCCTACCCATTGGAGGCTGAAGATGTCAACCTGCGTGTCATCGCAGTAAGAGTTTTTCATTGGTTTGAATGAAGGAATTGTTTCAGGCAAGATCATCCCTAAACACATGGTGCATCTTATTTCTGTTATTTACATTTTTATTTAACTTCTATTTAACTCGGCAAATCAGTTAAGAACAAATTCTTATTTACAATGACGGCCTAGGAACAGTGGGTAAACAGCCTTTTTCAGGTGCAGAATGACAGATTTTTACCTTGTCAGCTCTGAGATTCGATCTAGCAACCTTTCGGTTACTGGCCCAACGCTCTAACCACTTGGCTACCTCCTGCCCCAATGGACCACTAGAGCAACAGTCACATTGCTAGTCTGTGGTTAAGGCTAAATCCAGAGAGAATACATGTTTCGAGGCAAGGAAAATGACCCATGATCTCGTTCATAGGAATACCAGAAGGAATTCCCTGATATTCCCATTGGATATTCCGGTCACGAGTCTGGGGTCCACATCTCCGTGGCAGCAGTGGCGCTGGGGGCAAAGGTCATTGAGCGTCATGTGACCCTGGACAAGAGCTGGAAGGGAAGTGACCACGAAGCTTCTCTGGAGCCCTCTGAGCTGACAGAGCTGGTGAAAGCTATTCGATTGGTGGAGAGGTCTCTGGGGACGGGCATCAAGCAGATGCTGCCCTGTGAGAAGCCATGCCACGATAAGGTACTTTGTGGATGGGCGCTTTTCATTGTATTCCTACAGATGACGTTATTGTTACGCCACCACATGGCCATCTGCAATGGTTAATGGCAGTCAGGTTATCGGATGTAAGACAATTGGGTAATTTTTTTACAAACATTATTTAAGCATTTATTCCAATTCAGGGGTGGGTGTGTGTTAGGGCCAGGAGTTTTTTTTCCCAACCTTGTCATCTGACCTGGAAAAACTCTGTACCCTATGGGCTATATGATCTTTGGTTTGTTGCTTCAAACAGGAAAGGATGTCAGAACTTCTTTTAATACATTGATTGTGTTCTCTTCCAGCTGGGGAAATCAGTGGTGGCCAAGGTGGCAATCCCCAAAGGCACTGTGCTGAGTATGGACATGCTGGGGGTGAAGGTGGGCGAGCCGAAGGGCATTCCCCCCGAGGACATCTTCCAGCTGGTGGGCAAGTCCGTCACAGAGGACGTGGAGGAGGACGAGAGCATCACCACGGATGTGGTCGATGGCTACGGCAAAAAGATCAAGTGCCGAGTGGAGTAATCACCCTTGTAATAGCCTACTGTAAACACTGTAATACCGTAACCACAATGCCAAACAACACAATGCACTTTTACAGGCTGAGAAAAGTGAAAAGATGGTTGTGTGAACATCGATAATCTAGATATTATTTCGAGGCTCAGAAATTTCACTGAAGGGGACATGCTTTATATTTCTGGTTTCATGTTTTTTTTACTAGATGGAAGCAAACATTCAATGAATCAGACTTGACTACAAGTGCCAAGTTAAGAAGAGAAAATACAAACTGTAGATTCAGTAGTGACTGAAATGATTGCATTCTAATTGAATGTTTAACTGTTCACTTATAAATGAAATGGACTGTAATGTTGCACTACAAAAATGTCAAATACAAAATGACAAACATTAATGATTGTTTTTCTTTTTCATACGAAATCACACTCCTTGATTGAAATTATTTTGTGATACAATTCTGGTACAAATGAGTGTCAAAGGGGAAAAAATACCGTATGTACAGTCAAAAGTTTGGAGACACCTACTCATTCCAGGTTTGTTCTGTATTTTTACTGTTTTCTACATTGTAGAATAATAGTGATGACATCAACTATGAAATAACATATGGAATCATGTAGTAACAAAGGCTTAAATCAAAAATATATTTGAGCTTCTTCAAAGTAGCCACCCTTTGCCTTAATGACAGCTCTGCACACTCTTGGCATTCTCAACCAGCTTCATGAGGTAAGACACCTGGAATGAAATTAGCAGGTGTTTCTTGTTAAAAGGAAATTTGTGGAATTTCTTTCCTTAATGCGTTTGAGCCTATCAGTTGTGTTGTGACAAGGTAGGGGTGGTATACAGAAGATGGCCCTATTTGGTAAAAGACCATGTCCATATTATGGCAAGAATAGCCCAAATAAGCAAAGACAAACGACAGTCCATCATTACTTTAAGACAAAGTCAGTCAGTGTGGAAAATTAGAGGTACTTTAAGTTCAGGTACAGTCACAAAACCCATCAAGCACTATGATGAAACTGGCTCTCATGAGGACTGCCACAGGAAAGGAAGACCCGTGAGCAGGTGAACGGATGATCTCTACATGTGGTTCCCACAGTGAAGCATGGAGGAAGTGTGGGGGTGCTTTGCTGCTGACACTCAGTGATTTATTTAGAATTCAAGATCCACTTAACCAGCATAGTTAACACAGCATTCTGCAGCGATACGCCATCCCATCTGGTTTGCGCGTAGTGGGACTATCATTTGTTTTTCAACAGGACAGTGACCCACCACACCTCCAGACTGTGTAAGGGCTATTTGACCAAGGAGAGTGATGGAGTGCTGCATCAGATGACCTGGCCTCCACATTCACCCGACCTCAACCCAATTGAGTTGGACCGCAGGGTGGAGGAAAAGCAGCCAACAAGTACTCAGCATACAGTACCTTGCCAAAGTATTCACCCCCTTGGCTTTGTTCCTATTTTGTCGAGTTACAATCTGTAATTTAAATGGATTTTTATTTGGATTTCATGTGATGGACATACACAAAATAGTCCAAATTGGTGAAGTGAAATGAAAAAAAGAACTTGTTTCAAAAACTAAATAATAATTAAATGGAAAAGTGGTGTGTGCATATGTATTCACCCCCTTTGCTATGAAGCCCCTAAATAAGATCTGGTGCAACCAATTACCTTCAGAAGTCACATAATTAGTTAAATAAAGTCCACCTGTGCGCAATGTGTCACATGAGCTCAGTATATATACACCAGTTTAGAAAGGCCCCAGAATGCAACACCACTAAGCAAGCAGCACAATGAAAACCAAGGAGCTCTTCAAACAGGTCGGGGACAAAGTTGTGGAGAAGTCCAGGTCAGGGTTGGGTTATAAAAAAAATCTCGGAAACTTTGAACATTCCACGGAGCACCATTAAATCCATTATTAAAAAATTGAAAGAATATGGTACGGCAACAAACCTGCCAAGAGAGGGCCGCCCATCAAAACCAGGCAAGGAGGGCATTAATCAGAGAGGCAACAAAGAGACCAAAGATAACCCTGAAGGAGCTGCAAAGCTCCACAGTGGAGATTGGAGTATCTGTCCATAGGACCACTTTAAGCCATACACTCCACAGAGCTGGGCCTTATGGAAGAGTGGCCAGAAAAAAACCATTGCTTCAAGAAAAAATAAGCAAATACTTTTGGTATTCGCCAACAGACATGTGGGAGACTCCCCAAATATACAGTGGGGCAAAAAAGTACGTATTTTCCACCACAAATACTTATTTTCCACCACCATTTGTAAATAAATTTATTAAAAATTTATGATTTTCTGGATTTGTCGCAAGGATGTCGCAAGGATCTGAACACAATTCCTGGAAGCTGAAAATGTCCCAGTTCTTCCATGGCCTGCATACTCACCAGACATGTCACCCATTGAGCATGTTTGGGATGCTCTGGATTGACGTGTACGACAGCGTGTTCCAGTTCCCACCAATATCCAGCAACTTCACACAGCCATTGAAGAGGAGCGGGACAACATTCCACACACCGCAATGAACAGCCTGATCAACTATATGGGAAGGAGATGTGTCGCGCTGCATGAGGCAAATGGTGTTTACTTCAGATAGAGACTGGTTTTCTGATCCACTCCTCCATTACTTTTTTTCAGGAATTAATTGCTTTCGTTTGACTAGTTTCCTTCTATGAACTCCAACTCAGTACATTTTAAAAATTGTTCCATGTTGCATTTATATTTTTGTTCAGTGTGTAATAAGGTGTCATTCTATTCATGACATTTCTACCTGTAACGTTCGACTACGTTTGCCAACTGAATTTGTCCCGGGTTGCTGTGGTTCTTTTCAACCACTAGGAAGAGCTATTAGGTTATGTTCTTACACAGAGTAGATTAAACATTAGGAACACCTTCCTAATCTTGAGTTGCTCCCCCCTTTTGTCCTCAGAACCGCCTGAGTTCCTCTGGACGTGGACTCTGCAAGGTGTCAAAAGTGTTCCACCAGGATGATGGCCCATGTTGACATCAATGCTTCCTGCACTTGTGTCAAGTTGGCTGGATTCCCTTTAGGTGGTGGACCATTCCTGATACACACGGGGAAACTGTTTGTGTGAAACCCAGCAGCGTTACAGTTCTTGACACACTCAAACAGGGGTGCCTGGTCCCGACTACCGTACCCCATTCAAAGGCACTTAAATCTTTTAACTTGTCCATTCCCCCTCTGAATGGCCCACACACACAATCCATGTCTCAAGGCTTAAAAATCCTTTAACCTGCCTCCTTCCTTTCATCTCCACCGATTGAAGTGGATTTAACAAGTGACATCAAGAAGAGATCATAGCTTTCACCTGGTCAGTTTGTAATAGAACGAGCAGGTGTGTAACCAAATCCATAATGTATGCATCATTGCACCCTATAATGAATCTTTGTATATTATAGAGGACAACATTTATTGGATAGTTTTGACTGGTAAGTTCTGGGTGATTTGATTCTGAAATAAAGCAATTGACGCCTACATTTCAAACAAAGTTTCATTTATTATCATATGACATTTTATACAGAATGACTGATATGATTTTGACAATATTATACATGATTCATATACATGATTCATACTTAAATATATGGTTTGTAACAGAAATATAAAAGCATGGCCATTCATTGTTTGTTCTGTATTGTGATAGACTTCCACACCATCCATATAGTTCTGCATGTTGACAGTTTTTCTTTCCTGCTCATCCATACATTAAAATGTTACACACGCATAAGATCCATTGAAAAAGAATATCAACAAATTGCACACTCTAGATATGAAAAGTGCTTCACTTTAATGTGTCTGTCTAAAGTTAAGATGTTATCTGCCCATCTAACAGTGTTCTGTAGATATCCAAATTGATCCCTAAAGTAGTGGAAGCAATATTGGTCTGACTATAAGATGGAATGATCATATTGTGAGTTGACATTACAGCTCACAAAATGTTTGTATGCATACATGAGAGAAAACAAATTGACAATGAGGAAATTGGCTTTGAGAAATTAACCAAAAAAAGTGAAGGGGGATACAGTAATAAATAGAAAATCTTTTAACAAAGATAATCCACTATTTTAGTTGTGAATATAGCAGCCTATTTATTTAGCCTATTCAGTGTGGGATGGTTCAATTATTATTGTTAAAACATCACATATAGTATATCCCAGTGATAAGCTTTGCCTTTGCCAGTGTAAGCACCGTACTGCAATGGTAAAGTAACAATTCTGCAGCAACTAAATAGTTTGACATTTTTTCATGATCGATCTTATAGTGGAGAAGAAACATCTAGATTTTGTTACAGAGAAGAACTATTGATTATCCGGATAATATCATTCACATGCTATTTTGCTTTGGTCGATATAAAATCTTCAACCCCTATTCTGTTCAGTTGATCACAAGTGAAGAAAAAGAACCTGGATGTTATTCAGATATACGTGTTACTGTTTGCTGTATTATACCGAGAAAACAAGCAAACAAATAACGTAGAAAAATGTATATATTTAGATGTTGCCTACATGATTCTGAAGCATACAAACGGTATCAAACATGGAAAAATGATCATTTGTACAGAGTTCACAACCCCCACTTTAGATGTTTTTACACTTCACATCTGCTTCTACATGTGCACTGTTTGGGGTTTAAGTCTGGGTTTCTGTATAGTACTTTGTGACATCTGCTGATGTAAAAGGGCTTTATAAATACATTTGATTGAAAGGGGTTGTTGTACACCGAAAGGGATTTAATATAGTGTGTGCCGAATCTCACACCTGGCGACCATTTTAGCTATTCACATTTGTCATGTTCCACAACTGATTTGCATATAGAATAAGTGGAAGTACTTTAACCAAAATAATTGTATAGTTACTTTTTCAAACATAAAAATGTTATGCATTAGGTACAGTAGATTTGCTGTATTCACCTTAATATTAAGTGTCAAACAATTTGGAAAATATGGGTTGGGGTTACGAAACAGAAGATAAATTAACATTAGAAATAATATATTATATTTACTTAACAAAATTGTCCCAAACAAAACAACCGTCTTCATATTAATATCATTTTCTCTTCATATACACTTTTACCTTTCCAAACTTTGCAAGTTCATACAACCATGTACCAGTTATAAACCAAAATCAGAACTGTACAAGTTTTAGATTTTGATTTGAGAACAAAAACCTTTTGGGTTTTGCAATGAATCATTTGTAATATAAATACATCTGAAAACTCATTTACAAAAATCAAGAAAAACACTTCCGCTTGATCCGTGCAACCTTCCCACACTTCTCTGGCAGGTTCCACTTTCTGGTTCGGACAATGCTGGACCTTTTCCAGAGTTGCACTTCATACAGTCATCAAGGTTTTTGAGCCCGACTAACAGTTGGACAGTTGATACCTGACTAATTCAAATATATTCTCTAATCATATCACATAGTCCTCTGGATTGGAGTAACCAGACGTGGTCCCCTACTCTCCATCATAGGCGTGATTACAATTGCCTGTTTGTCAGCCAACGACGGATTCAAACCAACCGAAGCTCTCGATGTGGTCATGTGACGTGGAGAGAGACCCACCCCGTTGGGCAGTAGCATCATGAAATCAATCGCTCATCGTCAGGTCCGTCTGCCCTGCTCAATAAGTTCGCAAATTATCATCTGCAGGTTGTGCTCAGACATTTGAAATCAATCAATCACGCCAGGCTCGTTTTTTTTCTACTGCTCCTCACAACGGAAGCCCCCATTGACAACCGGAGGATTATATGATTGTGTGTGCCTTATGTGTGTGTTTGTGTTTCCAGGGGGTTCGGGGTTGAAGAGGGGCCTTTCAGATGGAGATGGGACACACGATGATCTTGTCTTCCAGCATGACGCTGGTTACCAGGAAGAAGATGTACAGTAAAAACATGAGGCCTCCCAGCAACTTGCTCATCTTCCACTTGCAGGAGGCGATGGAGATGATGACGAAGAGCAACATGAGGAAGAGGAGCACGATGGCGCAGAACAGGCCGTTGCTGCTCACCTGCACCGCCTTGAAGTCATTGATTAGGCCGTAGATGAGCCAAGGGAACGGCAGGCTGGAAGGGTAGACGGAGAAACATAGAAATCACATGTACCGTTACCGTACGGTGGTAAAGTGAAAACATAGTTGCAGTTGATCCTTTGACTTTCTAGGTTGACATTTTCGTCATTCAGAAGAGCATAGATCTGTGCAAAACTACTGTAACATTGCAAATGTGGAGCGACAGAGCTTGCCCGAGAAAAACGTCAAAGAATGACTCATTCATGCAAACAGGAGTTGGAGCATTTTAAATGTGCTTTTAGGCCGACTTACCCCACGGTGATGTCAAATATGTTGGAGCCCACAGAGCTGGACACAGCCATGTCACCAAGGCCTTTCCGGGCTACAATGACACTGGTGATTAGATCAGGGATTGAGGTACCAGCTGCTAATATGGTCAATCCCATGATCTCCTCTGTAATCCAGAAGGTCTCTCCAACCTGAGAGTGAAAATGGGTTAACTACATTGTTCAAACAAAGACGAAGAATCTGATTCGGCGTTATGATGTCTGGCAATAGACACGGCTGAAACTCAATCGAATGACTGGGTCTTGTTTGGATTGGTTGGCTCTTGTTCTATAGTCGAGGTTAACGTTGATCTGACGGGGGAGCTAGTAGGTACTACTGGAAGTAGTTGCTTAGCTGTTAGGATTATGTGTCGTGGTCACACACAGACTGATATGCTTCCACCATAATCAAAAGACCATAGGTGAGGTGATGTAATGATTGACACATTTTTGGGTCTTATAACAGTCATCTCAATTCTAGAGTAAAGAATCATGCCGGCTCTATTCATGGCATTTCTACCTGCAACGTTCCACAACATTTTACTTTGGGCCCTCCTGAACGCAACCCTGTCCTGTATCAGGAGGAAAAACGATAAAAACAAACCCTGTTTTGATTGGCTCAGAATGAGAGTGACAGGTGCCAGGGAGGGGCTTACCTGATGAGCCCACCATACCATGAGGTAGGAGAAGGCAGCAATCCAACAGATTGAACCAATGAAGGTTATGGGGAAGAACTTTGTGGAAGTCTGAAAAAAAAAAAAAAAAGGTTTCATGAAAACTTTCAATGTCCTTTTGAAGCGTCAGCGGCATAGATTTTCACGAATCAATCAACCAAACGACCTACCTACCAATCAATCATAGCTACACCGCAAATGTTAATGTAGTCTGAGGAGTATCGCAGCTCCACTTACCTCTCTCCTGACATCCGGCAGAGAGAGCCACAGAGGGAAGACGATGGGGAGGATAAGGAGATACGTTATTCGTTTGCGGTTTGTCTCCGGCCACGCCAAACTCAGAGGAGCGTCCTCATCTTCCTCCTCCTCCTCCTCAGCCTACCAAACAGAGAGGTGGTGGGGGGTCAGAGAGAAACAGTGACAGGAATACCAAGGCTATAAAACGTATTTGATTGAAACAGAACTCATTTATCCAGTGTGTGTCAGTTACTCTCTTAAACATCATCACTGATTTTGGAGGTATTTAGTAGACAAAGCCTACCGGTCCTATGTCGCCGTTCGCAGGCGAAGTGACTTCCACTGTCACGTTGGAACTGTTGGGGATGCTTTTGTCTGCGTAGAGAGACAGAAATATAGAGAAAGGCCAGGAGTTAGACTTGAAGGAGAGACAGTGAGAGCCACTGGAGGAAGTAATGCAATATATATTATGTATATACAGTATATTTAAGCAATAAGACCTGAGGCGGTGTGGTATATGGCCAATATACTACGGCTAAGGGCTGTTCTTAAGCAAATACACCACAAACACCAGAGGTGTCTTATTGATATTATAAACTGGTTACAAATGTAGTTAGATGTTTTGTCATATCCGTGGTATACGGTCTCATATACCATGGCTTTCAGCCAATCAACATTCACGGCCGGAACCACCCAGTTTATAATATAGTATATAACACAAAGTATTTCAACATATTTAACATTTACGTACATTTAAAATGTAAAGCTCACCTGCAACACCGTTGGGTTTTTCCCCGTCCCCACAATCTTGACATTTCTGTTTGGCCATCTTGTGAAGAATAGATGCCTTCTCTTTGAATCGCCCTGAAGCACAATCATTGCTACAGAGAGTCAGTGATGAACCCCAACGATATGAACCTAGCTACGGATTCCCCACTAATGGAAACATAAAACATTACACATATTTTATTTTGTTTCCATTAATGAGAAATTATGAAAACATGCCTAATACAGAAGCATATTGATTCAAATACATCAAATATAGAGATTGGAAGTGTGTCTATATTGAAGGTGTGTAAAAAAAAATGTTGTTTTTACCCCCCAGTCCCTCTCCCTCACTGAGAGGGTCCAGTGTGTGGATCATGAGCTGGAAGATGCTATTCCTCATCAGGGTGTTGTGGAGGGAGGCTGATGATCCTCCTCTCTGGAGACGGGGCTTGGCCTGCAGTAGAGACCAAGGGCATAGGCTGCTTTAACATCTCTATACCAGAGGATCATCTATAGCTTTAATACTAGGTCTATAGCTTCAATACTAGATCATCTATAGCTTCAATACTAGATCATCTATAGCTTCAATACTAGATCACCTATAGCTTCAATACTAGATCACCTATAGCTTCAATACTAGATCATCTATAGCTTCAATACTAGATCATCTATAGCTTCAATACTAGATAATATAATCTATAGCTTCAATACTAGATTACCTATAGCTTCAATACTAGATCACCTACAGCTTCAATACTAGATCACCTATAGCTTCAATACTAGATCATCTATAGCTTCAATACTAGATAATCTATAGCTTCAATACTAGATCATCTATAGCTTCAATACTAGATAATCTATATCTTTAATACATAGCTTTAATCTATAGTTCCAATGCATAACTCTAATCTACAGCTGCAGGTGTGGTGTCAATTTGGCTTTCAATTCAGTCATGTGAACTGAGATTCAATATATGAATTGAGTTTTGATTTTACTTTACTGGTTTGACCCCAACCCCAACCCTGAACAATGCATCTGTGTCTTTGGTACCTAGTGGCGTAACAATGACGCAGTTGAACACAGCGGTATGCACAGTGAATACACAGTGTGACGTGTCAAGTGCGTGAGTGTCAATAATGAGGGTCTTGTAGTGCAAACCAGCTGCATATATTTAGAGAGTTGATATATTTAGAGAGTTAAGTCAACTTTTGATCTAATTCTAGACATTCCGTTACATAGCAGTGTTTAAATATTGCCCATGTTAATGGGGAGCCAACATGGCTGCCATAGAATGTTGAAGTGTCGTGTAAATGCATCATAATGCTCCTTCTAGACATTCAGTTTCATAATATTTGTTTAATATTCCTCAAGTAATGTTAGTGGGGAGCTAACATGGCTGCCATGTTGAATGTTGAAGTGTCATGTAAATGTGTCTTAATGCAGAAACGCCATTGGCCCAACACTCTAAACACATGGCACTGGTGTTCATTGTATTCATGCAGCATTGCGTTCTATGGCAACATGCTTTATGTGTTTGCTTAAGAGCACTGGATATTCAGTACTGTCAATATGACAGTACACGTACAAACACATATTAAGATGCAACGACAGAACATAAACATACCGTCAACTTGTTTTCGACGTCCCCCGTGCTTTCCTTCAAAGGAAAGGAGTAAAGAGAAAGAAATGCATGTATGAAGTCACACACAATCGCACTTAAACAGAAAATATAATCTGCCAAGAAATGCTAGTTATTGACAAGACGATGTAGCCTAATGAATGAAATAAAAGCGGCCATCATGGTAAATGATCAGGATATGAAACTGTCAATAGGCCAGCCAGTTTCAAAATGATCCATAGAGAATGTACAGGTTGTAAGGGCAGCTGGGAAGACATGGTGGCTCGGCAGCTGGGAAGACATGGCGGCTCGGCAGCTGGGAAGACAAAGTCTTTCAAACCTACAGATGCAGCTCCTCTAATCTAAAGCCAACAGTTCTTCAGAGGACATATACTGGACAGTGGTGGAGACAAAATCTACACAACTGTTTGAGAGACAAATTCAATTGAGAAAGCATACTGGTTTCCCGTTTAAAATGTAAGGTACAGTATGATACCATAGCAAGCAGTAGGTTTCCCTGTCTAAAATAGGAAAGCCATTTGTGAAGACTATGGGACATGTATAGCAAAACAGGCTAAGATGGCATGACGTGTTGGGAAGGCACGAAGCAAAATGAAAAATATCATATGATTGTATGAGAACATTGGAACATTTGGTTTGTGGCGTACATACATGCACACCACTGTTGCACAACGTAACATGCCCGTTCTGTTAACCTCTATAGAGGATTGCTTTTGGGTTTTTATATAACAAGGATCGTGGTTGAATCTGTGTTTGAAATTCACTGCTCGACTGAAGGACCTTACAGATCATTTGTATGTGTGGGGTACAGAGATGTAGGCATTCATAAAGCATGTTAAACACTATTATTGAGTCCATGAAACTTATTTTGCACATTTTTGCTCCTGAACTTATTTAGACTTACCATAACAAAGGGGTTGAGTACTTTTGCTTTTTAATTGATAGAAAGATGGAAAAACATTGACAATATGGTGTAGCATGTAGGCCAGTGACAAAAACATCTACATTTAATCCATTTTAAATTCAGGCTGTGACATAACAAAATGTGGAAAAAGTCAAGGGGTTTGAATACTTTCTGAAGGCACTGTAAAATCAATGATTTGAAATGAATGAATAATATACAACCCTGTGCAAAGACAACATAACTGTGCAACACCTTAGCAGCTTGACATGGTCAGACACGTTGTTATACCACCGTAACGGTGTATCTTCACACCACAAAACAAGAGAACAGGCTAATAAATATTACCTTTTAAAACGGGAGAGGAAACAGCTTGAATTATAGGAGCTAAAAGTCTTGAGTTACAGGAGCAATTTGACTACGCAGACATCGTGTTAGCCATACTGTAGTGTTTGTCATACTGTAGTGTTTGTAGTGTTAGCCATACTGTAGTGTTTGTAGTGTTAGCCATACTGTAGTGTTTGCCATACTGTAGTGTTTGTAGTGTTAGCCATACTGTAGTGTTTGTAGTGTTAGCCATACTGTAGTGTTTGTAGTGTTAGCCATACTGTAGTGTTTGTAGTGTTAGCCATACTGTAGTGTTTGTAGTGTTAGCCATACTGTAGTGTTTGTAGTGTTAGCCATACTGTAGTGTTTGTAGTGTTAGCCATACTGTAGTGTTTGTAGTGTTAGCCATACTGTAGTGTTTGTAGTGTTAGCCATACTGTAGTGTTAGCCATACTGTAGTGTTTGTAGTGTTAGCCATACTGTAGTGTTAGCCATACTGTAGTGTTTGTAGTGTTAGCCATACTGTAGTGTTAGCCATACTGTAGTGTTTGTAGTGTTAGCCATACTGTAGTGTTAGCCATACTGTAGTGTTTGTAGTGTTAGCCATACTGTAGTGTTAGCCATACTGTAGTGTTTGTAGTGTTAGCCATACTGTAGTGTTTGTAGTGTTAGCCATACTGTAGTGTTAGCCATACTGTAGTGTTTGTAGTGTTAGCCATACTGTAGTGTTTGTAGTGTTAGCCATACTGTAGTGTTTGTAGTGTTAGCCATACTGTAGTGTTTGTAGTGTTAGCCATACTGTAGTGTTAGCCATACTGTAGTGTTTGTAGTGTTAGCCATACTGTAGTGTTTGTAGTGTTAGCCATACTGTAGTGTTTGTAGTGTTAGCCATACTGTAGTGTTAGCCATACTGTAGTGTTTGTAGTGTTAGCCATACTGTAGTGTTAGCCATACGGTAGTGTTAGCCATACTGTAGTGTTTGTAGTGTTAGCCATACTGTAGTGTTAGCCATACTGTAGTGTTTGTAGTGTTAGCCATACTGTAGTGTTAGCCATACTGTAGTGTTAGCCTAATGTATGTTTGAATTCTAAAACAGATTATGATTACCCACATTTTGTTTTATTTACTGAATTTCAATTATTTTCTTCAATTAGCATTGTTGAAAACCCTGAACAGCCCTGTTATTCGTCTACCAGAAAATGGGACAACAATTACACAACCATTTTAGATCAATGTAGACGAGTCATGTAGTCTTGTTAAGTGCTTCCACTGGGGTTAGGAGGATCCATCCATAGGCACTAATAGCCGTCTCTCAAAGTGTTAGCGGATGAGCGTTAGCCATGTGAGAGCCCAAACTAAGGCCTTTCCAGTAAGGCAGGCTAAGGCCTTGTGCTGTGTTTGATTCCCGGCGGTTGGCTATTGCCTAATGCTCACATGGCCCTACGGGTTATACAGGTTGTTGGGCATTGAGCCTAATAACCTGCAGAGCATCTGCTGCCAGAGCTTAGGGTTAGGAATGGATGGATTGGCAAGACGGAGAGCTGTTGGAGGTTTGCATTGTGGCCTGGCTTACTGTGGGAGGCAGGTAGTCTAGCAGGACATTGGACCAGTAACAGAAAGGTCGATGGTTCGTATCACCGATCCGACTAGGTGAAAAATCTGCCGATGTGCCCTTGAGCAAGGCAATTAGCTCATTTCTCCTGTAAGTTGCTCTGGATAAGAGCGCCTGCTAAATGACTAAAATGTCAAATGTACAGACGTGGTGTCTTTTATCCCGTCTGAAACCACCGCCAAAACATCGCCACACTTCCCAGTTTGCTTAACAGTTGGTCTGCTGCGTGTAATGTGATCTGAAATTGGCGCCATTATCATAACTAGCACACAAGCATTTCACTGCACCTTTTATAAACTGTGTATGTGATGAATGCCTTTTATTTTTGATTTGATGGCGACAGGACATAAACACTGACCGTGTAAAAATGGATTCTTAACAGAACTCCCACCTAGGTCAGGAGGGGAGTGGGTTTGGAGAATACATTGCTTAGTTTGCAGAAACTCAAGGTTTTCGGCGTAGCCACAAATAGGGTAGCAACAAATTGGGTAGACACAATACAAATATAGCAATAATATTTAGCAAATTCATATTTGTTCAACTGAAAAGTAAATGGCCTTATACTAGGCTACAGCTTATAGCATTAACCCTGTACTGCAGTGGGCTAAATCAGGTTCACACAGTGTTTCTTGGTAGTCTTAAACAAATCTACTTTGAAACAAAAGTATACACCTCACACATGGTTATGGGCTTTAAAAAGACACCTGTACCTGTCACATATAGGGATTAAATGTATTACATTTTGAGTTTGCATCCCAATATTACACTTTATATACATCACAGAAGACTTAAATATAACAAAACCATTTGACATAGAGTTTTTTTTTTTTAAATGTATAATGTTGATTAATTATGAAATTATGAACAATTTTAACAGTCCACCCATGAGGCCACTAGGGGGGAATTTGGTCATTTGACTGCAGGAAAGGGATTTATTAAAGAACAAATAGTGATTTGACAAATTCTGTAAGCCAATCTAGACAAACATTTTGTTGTGAATTATGTATGGAGTCGACATACAAAAACGAATACCAAAAAGAAAGGAGCACAGGATGAACAGTGATTCATATGATTATAAAAGAGCCTCATCAAATTCATAGTTATTAACTCTTGCCAACATTATAACAGAGGCATAGATGTCTCTAGGTACAGAATCTGGGATGGTGTAAACAATGCACTAATGGGTGATCCATTTGCTCCACAAACAGGGGAATTGAAGTTAATTCAAGTTCCCTGATTAATAGGGATCTTTAAGTTCACTGCCATTGTTTTTATATCACGTAGCTTGGTCTCCCTAACTGTCTTTATGCCTCTGCAATAACAATGGAAGCATACTTATATATTTTTTACTTGAAGTACTATTTTCCACAAAGTGTTTTGGCTGTAAAAGCGTATTCAAACACTAGACATGTCCTCATAGCTTCAACAATATTTACCAAAATGCTGGGTAATGGCTTGGAGAGGGAATTTGCAGGGTTTTCATACTCTCCATACATGAACATACATGCAAACACACAAACTGGACATACATACACACAAGCTGTACTATAACAAATATCTGGATGAGAAAATCAACATATATATATATATATATCAAATGCATATGTTTTACTTCTTTCAGAGCCTCAATAACAGGAAATAGCTAACTCTGGAATTCAATCAAAGTTGCACTGCAGGGGGTAACTGCCCCATTGGAAAGTGCATGTTAGGGAAGGAATGGGAAAGGGGGATACCTAGTCAGTTGTACAACTGAATGCATTCAACTGAAATGTGTCTTCCGCATTTAACCCAACCCCTCTGAATCCGAGAGGTCCGGGGGGCTGCCTTAATCAACATCCACGTCTCCGGTGCCCGGGGGAACAGTGGGTTAACTGCCTTGTTATCTAATGCGATTAATTAAAGTGTCATTCATTCAAACTGCCAATCAAAATTATCTTTAAGATCTTCATAAGGAACACGTGAAGTTTTCGAAAAATAACTATTATTCACAGTATACTGTAGCCGTAAGTTCCATAAGGCTGCCAGCCCACCAGCCAGGGCTTTCTGCAAAGCCGGGAGTTTCTGCAAGTATCCTTGCGAGGCAGAAGTCAATTGTGTCCACCTGACCTGCCAAGCTCCCAGACTTAGAGAGGATTAATCCACAGAGATAACCGTATTTAGAACAGTCATTTCAAACCCTTCATGTGAACTTCATCATAACAACCTTCACATGTCACAACGTGACGTTTGAGTCGACCCTCACACTTTTATTACACTTATTTTGTATTTGGTTGAATATTGGTTGTTACTTGGGTGGGGTTTACAACCCTTAAGGGCCCCAGTGTCCATTGGATATAGAAGATCTTAGATAGAGAATAACATGTTTAAGTGTGTTATCGGTACCCTTTCTTCATGGGAAAGAAATGAACCCAACCCAATCACAATACAAGTACACTTTTAGTTACAATTAATAACAAAGACTGGAGCATAAGCAATATAGACAATACATTCATCAGCTGTTTTTATGGTCTTCCCTATTTCTGAGCCAATGAAACACACTGTAGCTGATTGGTCAGTTGTGGCCCTGGGGCTTAGCACAGGAAGTGAACCCTCACAATAAAGGTAAACATCATACTAAAGCAGGGCTCTCCAACCCGGTTCCTGGAGAGCTTACCCTCCTGTAGGTTTTCACTCCAACCCCAGTTGTAATTAACCCGATTCATCTCATCAACCAGATAATTATTAGAATCAGGTGCGCTTGATTAGGGTTCAAGTGAGAACCTACAGGACAGTAGCTCTCCAGGAACAGGGTCGGGGAGCCCTGTACTGAAGATTATGGAAGCATGGTCCACAACATGGTCCACAATCATGTCATTGAGGCATGATTGAAAGGAAAATGCGGATGGAAATACGTGAACACTGGTAGTTGCTTTCTATCTAAATCATCAGTGAGGATTTTGCCCTGCAAGATAAGCATGCAGTCTTGTCTCTTGCAAAAAATCTCCAGCAAACACTTCCTAGTGCAGTCAGATCATGCTGGTCAAAAGCTCTTACATGTGAGTTCCAATGTCCATACTAGCATACTATTTAGAATGCATTCCCAATAGATCACTTCATTCTAAGTACTGTATGCTAGTGTATTATATTGAAAAAAATATATAAATGGAACATGCAACAATTTGACTAAGTTACAGTTCATATAAGGAAATCAGTCAATCGGAATAAATTCATTAGACCCTAATCTATGGATTTCACATGATTGGGGATACAGATATGCATCTAAAAAGTAGGGGCGTGGATCAGAAAACCAGACCATCATTTACCTCATGCAGCGTGACAAATCTCCTTCACATGGAATTGATCAGGCTGTTGATTGTGACCTGTAGAATGTTGTCCCACTTCAATGGCTGTGCGAAGTTGCTGAATATTGGTGTGAACTTTGAATCACGCTGCCATACACATCAATCCAGAGCATCCCGAACATGCTCGGTGGGTGACATGTCTGGCGAGTATGCAGGCCATGGAAGAACTGAGACATTTTCAGCTTACAGATCCTTGTGACATGGGGCTGTGCATTATCATGCTCAAACATGAGGTGATGGCGGCGGAAGAATGGCACGACAATGGGCCTCAGGGTCTCGTCACGGTATCTCCGTCAATAAAATGCAATTTTGTTCATTGTCCGTAGCTTATGCCTGCCCATACCATAACCCCACTCTGTTCACAACATTTTGACATCAGCAAACCGCTCGCTCCACACAGCGCCATACACGTGGTCTGCAGTTGTGGAGGCCAGTTGGACGTACTGACAAATTCTCTAAAACAACATTGGATGCAGCTTTTGGTAGAGAAATGTGCATTACATTTTCCAGCAACAGCTCTGTTGGACATTCCTGCAGTCAGCATGCCAATTACACGCTCCCTCAACTTGAGACATCTGTGGCATTGTGCTATGTGAAAAAGCTACACATTTTACAGTGGCCTTTTATTGTCCCATGCACAAGGTGCACCTGTGTAATGATCATGCTGTCTAATCAGCTTCTTGATATGCCCCACCTGTCAGGTGAATGGGTTATCTTGGCAAATTGAGAAATGCTCACAAGCGGTGATGTAAACAAATGTGTGCACATCTTTGAGAAATAAGCTTTTTGTGCATATTGAACATTTCGGGGATCTTTTATTTCAGCTCATGAAACATGAGAACAACACTTTACATCTTGCTTTTACCTTTTTCTTCCGTGTGTATATATAGTGGATGTAGAGAAATGTGAAAAAGATCATCTTCTGTTGATTGCTAGTTCTTTGAGTCAATGTAGGCTTCTGTGTCTTTAGTCAGTCAGCTGCAGCAGGTTAGTTACATCATGCCCAGGGCTCGATTCCCGATAGCGATGGAACTTATGCTGCGTTCCTAACCAAGTGGGATGGACGTAATTACCAGTTGGGAAGTCATGAATACAGTTTGATGCATCATGCATTCACGTGCTTTGAACTTTGTCAAGAAAGGCTGATTGGCTAATGCCCAACAAGCTGCGTCAAACATAAGTACAGCTATCATTCTTGTAAACAAATGATCGTGTTCCAAAACCATGTTAAAAGATTGCTTTAAAAAAATAATGGTAGTTGTTACATTTAACTGTCGAAAATGCAGTTATTGAGGTGATTTCCTTAGTATGTGACGTCAGAGGTCAGCATGTGGGCTAAATTGGAGCTCAGGGATGATAGACAAACTTCCCACTACTAATTAGGAGTTGGAGGGGAATTTAATTGAAAAGTTCCAGTCATATGTGGTAAATACCACCTTCCCAATGGTTAAAATGCAGCATTAAGCTTAGGAGCGTTTTAACGATGCATCGTTCCTATAACAGCTGAAGATCTTATGCGTTTCCCAAAACATCACAAAACGTTCAGTGTTGTTGGATCATATGTCGATACTGATAGGATCAAAAGAAAGGCAGCACTGCTGTCGGATCAGCTTTCGCCTTTCAGCTCTTACTTTAACAGTATAAATATTCCACAACACTGACGACAGTTCAGCTCCTATATAGATATTAGAATTTATGGCTGCAAATATTGAGGCAGATTATTCTAATGCTAACCCTATACCAATGCACTAGATCACAAATTAGGTATTGCGCACATGGTGTTGTAGCCTAGAATTATCAACAACAAAAAACTCAGTTTATTGAACATTGAATTGATGTCAATATGGTTTAAATATATAGGTCTTTACTATACTTATATTTTAATTCGGGCATCTTGTTTTTCATTTAAGAATATTTAGTAACAATTGCAAAAAAACATTGCCAAATTTGTAACTGAAGTTATCCGCGGCTGGTCACAGAAGATACAGATAGGCCTAAACATCTTGATGCTATGTTTGGTGTAGATCTTCTGTGTATAAAGGAACGCAGAAGGGCAAATAAGCATTTGACGACACACTTGGCTGTTGTACGAGTGGTCTGGGGGCAGTTGGTAAATAATGTGTGTTTTCAAGTGCAACTGTACTAACGATGGTTTTGGGAAACAGCTCGGAGCTTTAACGATGCTCCTACGAGGGTCCTAACAATGAATTTAGCCTTGAGATGCTTTTGGGAAACTGGGTCCAGCCCAGGAGTCAGTCGCATTATATTTGCTGTCGTCACAAATGGTAATGAGATAAGGGTTTAAGAAGGATTGGAGTCTTAGAATAATCAAGTGTGGTGAGTTCTTCCTGACTTCCACCATCTTACACATATATACACACCTCTTTCTCTCTTGCTGCATATATATATATATAGCTTGGGTTAAGAGCACAGACTACTCTGAATGACAAAACAATAAACACAATTGGTTAAAAAAAATGTTTTCTAACTTTTCCAAGTGTTGGGTGAGTTTTGCTCTCCACACCAGCAGAAGCACCTGGCTAAAATTAGCTGTGGTAAATGGATTGGAAGATTTGCAGAGGGATTACTGAAGACCTACAGACATATGAGGGCAAGCAAGTCGTACATCATGTGCTGGCTGGTTAAAAAGCCCGAGGTAGTCAGACCAGTACAAGGATGAGAGACTCCCTGGGAACAGGGCCGTTTTCTCAGAAGGACCGAATACAAACAAGAGTTTTTATATGCCCTTGATGATAGAAATAGTAACCACCTCTTCAAGTCGGGTTTAATAATGGCGCTCGCGTCGCAACGTTAAGATCCGAGGTGTAAAACGGAACGTACCACACATCAAATAACTACTGATCAAATACTGTATGTCATGTAAAGATGTAAGGGACAAGTTTGCCGCTACCCACTAATTGTTGCTGTTGCTACAACATTAGTTCTTATATAAAGAACAAAAATGTGGCTCGTAATTTAGTTATCATTAAATGAATTGAAATAAGTATTTTTAAAAGTACTGCTTGCTGGAATTATTATATCAAACCTCATTGCTAGATATTTCTTTACAATATCTTGTGTCTCAATGTGGTGAGACGATGATAATAACTAGTACGTATGGATGTTATTTTCTTCTCAATGCCAAATACAGGCCGATAATCTAGTCCAAATTGCACAGGAGTATTAAAGTATGAACCCCTGAAGATCTGGAATTGGGATGAAATTACAAGTCAAAAGCTACAGGTAAGCCCTAACAATCACAGCCAACATCCAGCGAGGGTTCATCTGTGCTCCGTAAGAGTGTGACTCTGAGTATATAACATCTGAGAGCAATGAATCAGACCCCAACTGAAGACAAAAAAGACAAGAACACAGCAGGTTGGACACGTGTAGGAGATATGTCACAACAGTAGAGTTTTGAATGATAACGATGCAGTTTTTTTTAATGTATTTATTCTATCTATAGCTGTACACGTCAATTTATTTGCTGTGACTTGTAGGGGTTGGCCCTAAATGTTTTATCCCATGGAAATGTATGTATAGCCTCCTTAAAATCTGAAGTTGGGTTGGTGTTGTTTTTTTGACATTAAGGGCCAGCCGATCTTGATAATAAAGTCATGACGTTTAGTACGTGTGAGTTTTACGAAAACGATGAATGCCGTACTGTAGCCTACTGTCTTTATCTCAACTCTGGCCGTCATGAGATGTTGAATGAATACAGCTGTTTCCTCGTCGGTTCAAGGGGACACACTGTGCAGTGCACATTGTTGGGCCTATCCACTCAAACGTGTCTATCCTTTGAAGAAATGTGGCCACACCAAACTACCCTCTGGAGCCATGTTGATAATAAGAATTGGAGGGCTGCAGCGCCAGCTGTGCCATCAGAGTCCCTGGGTTCGCGCCCAGGCTCTGTCGTAACCGGCCGCGACCGGGAGGTCCGTGGGGTCGTCCGGGTTAGGGAGGGCTTGGTCGGTAGGGATGTCCTTGTCTCATCGCGCACCAGCGACTCCTGTGGCGGGCCGGGCGCAGTGCGTGCTAGCCAAGGTTGCCAGGTGCACGGTGTACCCTCCGACACATTGGTGCGGCTGGCTTCCGGGTTGGATGAGCGCTGTGTTAAGAAGCAGTACGGCTGGTTGGGTTGTGTATCGGAGGACGCGTGACTTTCAACCTTCGTCTCTCCCGAGCCCGTATGGGAGTTGTAGCGATGAGACAAGATAGTAGCTACTACAACAATTGGATACCACGAAATTGGGGAGAAAAAAGGGGTAAAAAAAAAAGATAATAAGAATTGGAATCTCCAAACATTGAGACCTCGTCGGAGTGACCACCCTCCCCCATTTGCAGGCCGTTACAGATATTGACAGTTGGTTGGTTCCAATGTTTAAGACTCCCTCAGATAACCACAGACCACTGAATTCAGTAAACCAGTTAGCGTGTAACCGATTTCCTATAGGTCGATGAATGTCGAAGTTAACGACAAAGTCAATAAATGGTGTGTAATTACAGTATCCATCATCAAGAAGATAAAAACATCTACATATTTATTTCTTAAATGGCATATAAATATTTCCTGAACATTGGTTGTGTAAATGTGTCTTGTGTACAGTAATATGGTTAAAACATTTAAGGGAACTAGATTGCGTAACGTTAGCTGACTGACTACTACGAGTGCTGTATGAATGGTGAGCCAGCTTTGCAAAGGGCTCAGAGGCCTGGTATTTAATATGGGAGTGGATGGAAGACTCCATGGAGCGACCTGCTTGGTGGTTTGACTTAGTCAGCACGAATAGGGAGGGCCATCTCTGTGTGGCAATGCACAGGTGACATGCAGCTAAACCCAGTGTTAATCCCTGGGCAGCCAGAGGTTTTTGGCGTCTGTCCGTCTACCTGGCCCGCAGGACGACTTTTAAGTACCCTTCCCTTACGCTGCACGCGAGCAGCCTCCTGACGTGAGTTAAGAATACATCTGGGGAGGAAAAGGTGGGCGGCAAAACTCACCTTAGGAGCGGCCTCCACCTCTTCCACTTGATTCTGGCCCAATTTACTCTTTATGAAGGTCTCTACATCTGCATTGAACTTCATAAAGGTCACATAACTCAAGTAGCACATCAGCAAGGCGATACTTTCCCACAGAAAGATCTGGTTATCCAAAAAGAACAGGATGAGCATCAACAGACCAATGATGTAGAAGGAGACGTCTCTAAAGAGGGGCCACCAGGTCAACTGGAGAATCTCCCTGGAGAACAGGGCGCACATCCCGATGACAAACAGGATGTTGAACACGGCCGAACCCACAATGGTCCCTATGCCCACGTTGCTGTGGGAGATGAACACCCCGATAACGGAGGTGAAGAGTTCCGGGGCAGAACCCCCGGCCGCCATGAAGGTTGCCCCGGCAACGTCGTCCGAGATCTGTAGTTTCTCCGTGATCACAGTCAGGGCCGGGACAAAGAACTCGTCGCACACAATGGCTAAGGCGATGAACATGTACAACATCCCGAACATGTGCAGACCCACGGCCCCCTGCCTTCTCTCCTCCAGGTTGAAGAGATCCGTGGGGTAGTCCCCCGCGTTCACCTCGTCCATGGAAGACTTCATGGCCACGGGCATGACCTCCATCATAGAGACGTTGTGGCCTCCCTGGTCCTTGGTGGTGAGCAGTGTTCTGCGGGGGGCCGACTGCAGTAGGTCTCCCCCGGACAAAGCAGTGGGGGAGGAGGAAAGTAGATCCCCTCCATTTCCATCACGCCCAGTAGAAGAAGTAGTCCGCTGGAAGGCACCCAATGAGAAGACCGTGCTGAGGGCCACGATGCTGAGGACGAAAGCTAGAATCCTTACGGGCCTCAGTTTTCTCCGGACGTGGAGGTAGTGATGCCTTCTGCTCAGGGGGAAGGAGTCCTTCTGGGACCCCATGTCAGCACCTGGGAGCATCAGTTCCATCGCTGTTGCATCGGTGGAGGCGGAGGCTCGGACTGGCTGTGAGGCTGCTCTGGCTCTGGCTGGTTTAGCAGGAGCGCTTGCCTTACAGTGTCGCGAAGACCATAGTCCTCTAAACACAACAACCGACGGGCCCCTGATGTTCTCCAGGGTCTGGGGCATATAAAGGTTTCCTCATATTAGTGTCTGGAAAACACAAACGGGGAAGTGAGAGGATTATTACAAAAAGGTAAATCATCACTCACATCTGTAGAAATATCAACAGGTGCAATGTGAACCTTAGTTTAGACTAAGTTATAGGCCTAGGTCTAGATTTATATACACCGAGTGTTCAAAACATTAAGAACACCTGCTCTTTCCGCGACAGACTGACCAGGTGAAATCTATGATCCCTTATTGATGTCACTTGTTAAATCCACTTCAAATCAGTGTAGATGAAGAGTTGGAGACAGGTTAAAGAAGGACTTTTAAAGCCTTTACAAGTATTGCGAGGTATTGAGAGGTATTATGGTAGTAGGTGTCAAGAACTAAAATGCTCCACAGTTTCTTGTGTATCAAGAATGTTCCACCGCCCAAAGGACATCCAGCCAACTTGACACAACTGTGGGAAGCATTGGAGTCAACATGGGCCAGCATCCCTGTAGAATTCTTTCTGACACCTTGTAGAGTCCATGCCCCTACGAATTTAGTCTGTTCTGAGGGCCAAAGGGGAGTGGGGATCAAATTGAATATTAGGAAGGTGTTCTTAATGTTTTGTACACTCAGTGTACAAGCCCTGTGTCTCAACATTTACTGTACACCTACCAAGGACCAGTAAGCTATAGGCCTAGTCCTTCTTTCTTTGAATTCCGCTTTAATAAAAATTGGCAAGTTACCACGGGCTAAATTGGTTTCAGGGATTATTCAGGGCTATCCCAGGGACCGGTGCCGCTTACGGACCAGGGCTTGAGGAACACTGCGATAGATCACTATTTTCTGTCCAATCTAATGTATATACTCTAGTTGGTGTGTTTGTTAGTAACCATAAATGAAATACAGCCGCGCTACCTTACAGATTAATCCTACCCAGCTATCTCTAATATTTGTAAACTCACTGATTTTAAAAAGCCTGTGCTGTTGTAAACCAAATCTCAGCTGAATGGCATTCTCACATAAATCAAAATCATTGCTTTATGAAACATAATAGATATTGATTTTGAAATATGAATACTTTGCACGAGGCAAGTTACCTCAAATACATCCGGTTGACTTGATTACAGTTTGATTTCGCCATGTACCTGTATCAGTACCCACAAGCTTTGCTTAACCAAGCTTAGCCTAGGCTATTATGGTTATCAAAACCGTGGGAAAGGATCTTGAAAATCTTTCCAATATCTTTAAAAGATGCATCTATTCGTGTGGTTATGACAGAGCAGATATCTAAAAGCAGAAGTCGTGTGTTAGGTGAGGTGGTAGGTGATAGCTGCTTAGAATTGCTAAACCAATTAGGCTAATTTAAAACCTCCCAAGCTTACAGTTCACATTTCTTTACTGGCAATTTCCTCCAACGATAAGACTTCAAAAGGAATGCAACACATTGTAAACAGCAAATATATCCTTAGTTTAACGATGAGCCCTATTCTGTTGCATAATTGCATAACACAGACCAAAGCCAATCAACTAACCACCTAGTTCATCTTGCAAACCACCATCCAAACCAATGCAATATCAAATGCAAAAATATCTTCAGAACAAAAATAAATCCTCACAAAACAATGCGTAACAATTGAAAGAAAAGTAATAATTTACCACACTTGCAGTCTCCTGTTGGATGCTGTACAGAAGAAAAAAGGTAGGTGATGAGGAATTTGCCAGTAAAGCCAATCCTGAATTACAAATTCCTGTAGGCTCCAACTGTAGACTGTGAATAGCTAAAGTAAATCTGCTCTAAAATTTCCTTAGCACCCAAGGGGTGGAGCTTAAAGACACTAACAGTCAATCCTGTGGTGAGGTGACTCCTCCCCCTCTACCTTGTGCACCTGCCTACCCGGCCACGTGACAGGAATCAACCTCTTCTGTCTTTATTTGACTTGAGGTGAAAACGTGAGATCATGTTGCTAGAAAGACCAGAACCCAACCCTATTGATAGGCCTTATCCTACCAGGCCATTTTATTGTAGCCTGGCCTCAAAGACTAGACGTAACATAGTCAATGTAAATCTATGGCTCTCAACTTAGTATCATATGTTATGTTTGGTATGGTTACATAAGACAGTTTGTGTAGTGTAATAACCAAAAGAGCTCTACTAGTAGGTTGATACACATACACGAAATGACCAGTATGCAAACATCTGCTCGTCGAACATCTCATTCCAATATCATGGTCATTAATATGGAGTTGGTCCCTCTTTTGCTACTATAACCGCCTCCACTCTTCTGGGAAGGCTTTCCACTGTTGGAACATTGCGACGGGGACTTGCTTCCATTCAGCCGCAAGAGCATTAGTGAGCACTGATGATGTGCGATTAGGCCTGGCTCAGAATCTGCGTTACAGTTCCTCCCAAAGGTTTTCAATGGGGTTGAGGTCAGGGCTCTGTGCAGGCCAGTCAAGTTCTTCCACACTGATCTCAACAAACCATTTCTGTAGGGACCTCACTTTGTGCACGGGGGCATTGTCATGCTTAAACAGGAAGGAGCCATCCCCAAACGGTTGCCACAAAGTTGGAAGCACAGAACTGTTCAGAATGTCATTGTATGCTGTAGAGTTAAGATTTCCCTTCACTAAGGGGCCTAGAACCATGAAAAACAGCCCCAGACCGTTATTCCTCCTCCACCAAACTTTACAGTTGGCACTATGCATTGGGCCAGGTAGGGTTCTCCTGGCATCCGCCAAACCCAGATTGGTGAAGTGTGATTCATCACTCCAGAGAACGCGTTTCCACTGCTCCAGAGTCCAATGGTATCAAATCAAATCAAATCAAATTTATTTATATAGCCCTTCGTACATCAGCTGATATCTCAAAGTGCTGTACAGAAACCCAGCCTAAAACCCCAAACAGCAAACAATGCAGGTGTAAAAGCACGGTGGCTGGCTCCCTAGAAAGGCCAAAACCTAGGAAGAAACCTGAGAGGAACCAGGCTATGGGGGTGGCCATCCTCTTCTGGCTGTGCCGGGTAGAGATTATAACAGAACATGACCAAGATGTTCAAATGTTCATAAATGACCAGCATGGTCGAATAATAATAAGGCAGAACAGTTGAAACTGGAGCAGCAGCACAGTCAGGTGGACTGGGGACAGCAAGGAGTCATCATGTCAGGTAGTCCTGGGGCACGGTCCTAGGGCTCAGGTCCTCCGAGAGAGAGAGAAAGAACAAAATGTGGTAGCGAGCTTTACACCACTCCAGCCGAGGCTTGGTATTGCGCATGGTGATCTTAGGCTTGGGTGCGGATGCTCAGCCATGGAAACCCATGTCGTTGCTTCCAGAGGCATTTTGGAACTCGGTAGTGAGCATGCGCTTCAGCACTCAACGGTCCCGTTCTGTAAGCTTTTGTGGCCTACCATTTTGCAGCTGAGCCATTGTTGCTCCTAGACGTTTCCACTTCACAATAATAACATTTACAGTTGACCAGCACAGCTCTAGCAGGGCATACATTTTACGAATTGACTTGTCTATGAAGATTGCAAGGCTGTGTGCTCAATTGTATACACATGTCAGCAACTGGTGTGGCTGAAATAGCCGAATCCACTAATTTGAAGGGGTGTCCACATACTTTTGTATATACAGTGCATTCGGAAAGTTTTCAGACCCCTTCCCTTTTTCCACATTTTGTTAAGTTACAGCCTTATTCTAAAATTGATTAAAAACAAAAAAATCCTCATCAATCTACACACAATTCCAAATGACAAAGCAAAAACAGGTTTTAAATACTTTTGACAAATATATTACAATAAAAAACAGAAATACCTTATTTACATAAGTATTCAGACCCTTTGCTACGAGACTTGCAATTGAGCTCAGGTGCACCCTATATAGACAGGTGTGTGCCTTTCCAAATCATGTCCAATCAATTGAATTTACCACAGGTGGATTCCAATCAAGTTGTAGAAACATCTTAAGGATGATCAATGGAAGCAGATTGGGGCGAACGTTCACCTTCCAATAGGACAACGACCATAAAGCACACAGCCAAGACAACGCAGGAGTGGCTTTGGGACAAGTCTCTGAATGTTCTTGAGTGGCCCAGCCAGTGCCTGGACTTGAACCCGATCTAACATCTCTAGAGAGACCAGAAAATAGCTTTGCAGTGACGCTCCCCATCCAACCTGACAGAGCTTGAGAGGATCTGCAGTGTAAAATGAGATAAAAATCCCCAAATAAAGGTGTGCCAAGCTTCTAGCATCATACCCAAGAAGAATTGAGGCTGTAATCACTGCCAAATGTGCTTCAACAAAGTACTGAGTAAAGGGTCTGAAAACCCAGAGTCAGATGAACTCATGGATACCATTTGTATGTCTCTGTGTCCAGTATGACTGACGTTAGAGGTAGTTTCATGGGCAAATGCTAACTAGCATTAGCGCAATGACTGGAAGTCTAATCTTTTAGTCATTGAGCTAACGCTAGTTAGTAACTTCCTTCAAACTGCACACGGATACATAAAAATGGTATCCTCGGGTTCATCTGACTCTGGGGAAGTAGATAAAGGGCCTCATTGCCAAAATCCCAAAGTATCCCTTTAAGTAAGTAAGCCCTGTCTGAGCCAGAAGGGCCCAAAGGGCAGAAGTCTATCTCCTGATTGCTCCTGATAAAATAATATCTGGTTTGAAATACAATGTCACCAAGACTTAAAAGCCACACTGTGTTCGCTATAGACCTACAGTACCATGTGTAGACCTGGGCGTCTGTCAAAGACCTGTCCTTATGGAGGCTCATTGTCATATGGCACTGTAGGTAAGCACACCCAGGGATGGACAGAGGGCAGGAGGGGGGAGGGTAGTATTAGAATCCTTTCAACAGCTTCTTCTTCTTCTTCTTCTGGAGACTAAAGCTGGTGGTGGTGAGGTCAGGCTAAACACGTGAGCCATTAGTGCTGTAACGCTCTGCTGCCTCTCTGCTGAAGGTGAGCTCAACTTATCTGACCTGTACTGGCTCTCTTCAGGTCTCTCTCTTGTCCCCCTCCCCCCACGGCCCCTTACATAGGCAGGCCATGAGGCAGCAGTTAGCCATCACCTGATAGAGAGGTAGAATGGGGTAAAGAAGACGGGACATACATGTTTGTTCTGCTGTGTGCCTGTTCTTTGGCTGTGAACCTGTTGGCTGTACAATCGCATGCATATGGATTTCAGTACAGGAACCGTGAGCCTTCTGACACATAAATCTTTACAGAATGAATACATTACATGGCTTTCAAACCTGCTCCAAATGATCGGTGGGCCCCCCACGGGACGGTTGAGCTAACGTAGGCTAATGCGATTAGCATGAGGTTGTAAGTAACAAGAAAATTTCCCAGGACATAGACATATCTGACATTGGCAGAAAGCTTAAATTCTTGTTAAACTAACTGCACTGTCCAATTTACAGTAGCTATTACAGTGAAAGAATGCCATGCTATTGTTTGAGGAGAGTGCAGAGTTTTGAAATTGAAAAGTTATTAATAAACATTTGGGCAGTCTTGATACAACATTTTGAACAGAAATGCAACGGATCATTGGATCAGTCTAAAACTTTGCACATGCACTGCTGCCATCTAGTGGACAAAATCTAAATTGCATCTGGGCTGGAATAATACATTATGGCCTTTCTCAATTTTTGCTTTTTTAAACAGTTGTTTTTTTCTTTGTATTATCTTTTATCATATCTAATGTGTTATATTCTCCTACATTCCTTTCACATTTCCATAAACTTCAAAGTATTTCCTTTGAAATGGTATCAAGACTATGCATATCGTTGCTTCAGGGCTTGAGCTACAGGCAGTTCGATTTGGGTATGTCATTTTAGGTGAAAATTTAAAAAAAGGGGTGGATCCTTGATAAAATGCTCTTGTCTATTACCATGCCGAGATAAAATAATATGCTCATGACTTTTATAAGAGTAAGAAGGCACTTTATAGCAGAAGTATAGGATAGAAGTGTAGTAGAGAAGGGCACTGGTTACAGGAGGCTGGTGAGGGGAGGATGGCTCATAATAACATCTTGAATTGAGTGAATGGAATAGTATCAAACACATGGAAACCATGTGCTTGATACCATTCATTCCATTCCAGACGGTATTATGAGTCCGTCCTCCCCAATTAATGTGCCACCAGTCACCTGTGGTACTAGTATACAGCTAAACTACTTTACAGGTTAGGTTACTTTGAAGCTGACCTTGGTTAGGCCTATGAAACCGGCCATCACGGCTATGTTAAGTCGAACCAAGGCAGGCTAAATATATTACATAACGGGCTAAATTGTCATTTAAGGTAGAGCTCTTATAATGCTCAAACTGAGGTGTTATAAAAAACAGGATTCTTATTTTCCTTTAAATGTGAAATTATATTTATATATATATTTTTTAATAATTTTGTTTTTAGAGGCATATAAGGCCAATGCCAATTTGTCAATCCCAAGGGTTCAAAAGTTACTGCATGAAGCAATGATATTATTGACATTGAGACCACAAGCACATGGAATACCGATATAGCCTACAGTAAGTCTCCATTTAACACTGAATTGAACTGTCTTCTATTTGTGATCCCACAAAAGACTGTGTTATCCTTCTAATATACGGGGGGGGGATATAGTCTATATTCCAGTGTACTGGCAGCGGTCGCCGTGATACCCTCAAAAGAGCAATAGATTAAAGCAACTCTGTGAAAATGAGATTAAGATCGGTAATGACTAAAGCTCCTGTGCTGCACTGCTTTAAATAGATGCTAAGCATTGTGTATGGACACCCTTAATGGGTTACTGCAGTGGTTATTCAAACTTTTTTAGCGGGGACCCTATTTTTTCCGCCAGAATTTTTGGGGACCCCATTCCACCCCAAATCACATGGCACAGCCTAAAATCAGTTAATTTAGATTTTTACATCAACAAATAACCTTCAATTCATTACATTTTCATCTCTTATCGAAATGAAATACATTTACTCAATAAAATGTTGTTTTTGAAATGATATTTCTCAAAAACGTTTGTATATTGTCGCATCTAATAATCTGTACTTTAATTGTTTTATTCCTTTAAAAAATCAATATATGTATTGTTTTTTTTGGGCCTCCCCACTGCCCAGTGGGGTCGTGACCCCTACTTTGGTTACTGTGAGAAGGATCCTATGTTGCTAGGTGGGAACCATTACCAGATTTGCCTATCTATGGGGCGGCAGGTAGCCTAGTGGTTAGAGCGTTGGACTAGTTACCGAAAGGATGCAAGATCGAATCCCCGAGCTGGCAAGGTAAAAATCTGTTAGAGCTGACAAGGTAAAAATCTGTTATTCTGCCCCTGAACAAGGCAGTTCTTGCCTAGTTTATTAACAGTAAAATAAAAAAAAATGTGTGGACTACCTGATTCTTTGGAAGGAAATAGAACAGGGTGGGTCATGGTAGAATATAATACAAGTTAATTAAAAACAGAGAATGAACATTTATAATGAACAAGACAACAGCCACTGCAGGTAGTGTCAGAGCCATATGTTTAGCTCTTTACCAAGCAGAGATATTGCTATAGCAAGCCAATTACATCAGATATGGCACATTGCCACTGGGTCTTTCAGGATATGGACCAGCAATGAAGGACATGGACAAGAAGGAACAGGATAAAGCTGTGAATACTGTTAGTGCTGGATGGGGATGGTATATGTCCGCTCTCCGGCGATACCTCGCGGTCACATAGAGAAGCTGCATCCGTTTCATAACACTTTTATTTTGACATTATAACAACCCGGAAGTTGGTTGTGCGACCGACAAATGGCAGCCGCCGGTAACTCGAACACACCGATGTGTCCATGGGTTAAAACTAGAAACACAAACAATTGTACCCCTCTTAGAGCTCTGCCAGCTGTCTTGCTGGTAAACAACTTTACTTAATTGCAATTTCCAAGACGCTGGAGAGTTTAGCCTACAGCTAAGTTAGTTAGTGCATGCTTTTTTTTGCGATGGATCTGTTGGAGCCTCCTACGCCGGTGAAGGATAATGCTTCCTCTCCTTCGGAGTCCAAAGCCAAGAACTGCGATCTGACCCCAGCAATGAGAGCCAAGATCGAACGAAACAGACAGCGGGCTCTGATGCTGAGGCAAGCCCGACTGGCCAGCAGACCATCGGCAGGGGAAGGGGGTGGAACCTCGGCTAAAGTCGCTAAAATAGTCGACTCTGGAGGAGGTTTCTTCATTGATGAAGAAGAGGAGGGACAGGAGGAGCAAAGGACAAAGGAAGTGGTGCATCAACCAGGTATGTGCATTTATAGTCAATCAAATATGGCAGGGGGAACTATTCATATTTGTTGCATGATGTAATCTTCAGACGTAATCTTATCTCCTGTATGTCTGGTGTAACAAAGGGAGATGCATTGTTTGTTCATGTGCGCCCCTTTGTGGATTCATGTAATACCACATGCCAGTTGCTGAGTGGAGTCAGTTTCTTTCAATCAGGTATTACAGACGCCCCTTATTGTAAATGATGTCCATAATACATTATTTATGGCACAGTGACAACCAACAAACCACTATCTGAATGACTAGTAGATACTTGTTTTACTGACAAGACGCCTTGGCTGACCTCTCTTCCTAGCACTCTCTCTGCATTGATTGTGATTCTGGATACATGTGTGGGTGCGCCAAAATGACTCAAATGTAATAATTTAAGTGTAGTAGTAGTAGTGTTTTGTTGAGCCTGGGTGCCAGTCTGCTTGGCATCACAATTCCATAAGCAGTGTCTGCGCTCTTGAAAACTAACTGGCATTCAGGCTAGTGTTGAGTTCTTCTGCTCTCTCCGACTGTCTTCCTAGCCCCGGTGATGGAGGCAGACTATCTGCTGTGTGATGACTGTGACAAGCCGTTTATGGATTCCTACCTTAGCAACGGCTTCGATCTGGCAGTCTGTGACAACTGCAGGTAAAAGTCTTCTTGTGTCAATGACAACAAACACAAATAACAATAACAATATATATATATATATATATATATATATATATATATATATATATATTATTGTACAGTGTGCTTCTCATAATAGTGTTCACATACAGTACCAGTCAAAAGTTTGGACACACCTACTCATTCAAGGGTTTTTCTTTATTTTCACTATTTTCTACATTGTAGTATAATAGTGAAGACATAAACTATGCAATAACACATGGAATCAGGTAGTAACCAAAAAAGTTAAACAAATGAAAATATATTTGAGCTTCTTCAAAGTAGCCACCCTTTGCCTTGATGGCAGCTTTGCACACTTAGCATTCTCTCAACCAGCTTCACGAGGAATGCTTTTCCAACAGTCTTGAAGAAGTTCCTACATACGCTGAGCACTTGTTTGGCTGCTTTTCCTTCACCTTGCGGTCCAACTCATCCCAAACCATCTCAATTGGTTTGAGGTCGGGTGACTGTGGAGGTCAGGTCATTTGACGCAGCACTACATCCCTATTCTTCTTGGTCAAAAAGCCCTTACACAGCCTGGACGTGTGTTGGGTCATTGTCCTGTTGAAAACCAAATTATAGTCCCATTAAGCGCAAACCAGATAGGATGGCGCATTGCTGCACAATGCTGTGGTAGCCATGCTGGTTAAGTGTGCCTTGAATTCTAAATACATCACTGACAGTGTCACCAGCAAAGCACCCCCACACCCTCACACCTCCTCCTACATGCTTCACGGTGGGAACCACACATGCGGGGATCATCCGTTCACCTACTCTGCGTCTCACAAAGACACGGCATTTGGAACTAAAAATCTCTAATTTGGACTCATCAGACCAAAGGACAGATTTCCACTGGTCGAATGTCCATTGCTCGTGTTTTTCTCTTCTTCTTATTGCTGTCCTTTAGTAGTGGTTTCTTTGCATCAATTCGACCATGAAGGCCTGATTCACGCAGCCTTCTCTGAACAGTTGATGTTGAGATGTGTGTTACTTGAACTTTGTGAAGCAAACTCTAATGAACTTATCCACTGCAGCAGAGGCAACTCTGGGTCTTCCTTTCCTGTGGCGGTCCTCATGAGAGCCAGTTTCATCATAGTGCTTGATGGGTTTTGCGACTGCACTTGAAGAAACGTTCAAAATTCTTGAAATGTTTCGTATTGACTGACTTTCATGCCTTAAAGTAATGATGGACTCTGCTTATTTGGGCTGTTCTTGCCATAATATGGACTTGGTCTTTTACCAAATAGGGTTATCTTTTGTATACCACCCCTACCTTGTCACAACACAACTGATTGGCTCAAACGCATTAAGAAGGAAAGAAATTCCACAAATGTACTTTTAACAAGGCACACCTGTTAATTGAAATCCATCCATCCACCTCATGAAGCTGGTTGAGCGAATTCCAAGAGTGTGAAAAGCTGTCATCAAGGCAAAGGGTGGCTACTTTGAAGAATATCAAATATAAATATTTTTTGATTTGTTTAACACTTTTTTTTGGTTACTACATGATTCCATGTGTGTTATTTCATAGTTTTGATGTCTTCGCTATTGTTGTACAATGTAGAAAATTGTAAAAAAAATAAAGACACCCTTGAATGAGTAGGTGTGTCTCAACTTTTGGAACTGTATGTGCAGGACAAGTTGATCAGTATAACAGGTTTACTATAACCACATTCACTATAAAACATGTTTTATTATTTAACTAGGCAAGTCCGTTAAGAACAAATTCTTATTGACAATGACGGCCTACCGGGGAACAGTTGGTTAACTGCCTTGTTCAGGGGCAGAACGACAGATTTCTTCCTTGTCAGCTCAGGGATTCGATCCCGCAACCTTTCGGTTACTGGCCCAACGTTCTAACCACTAGACTGCCTGCACTGCAGTATTACATACAGTGCTTTAACTTCCGTTGTATTGCATTGTGCATCTGAAGAGGTATTCTATCTTGTCTTCCCTCTGTTAATGTCCCCCCCCCCATCAGAGACAACGAGGTGAAACACAAGCTGATATCCCGTACGGAGGCTAAGCAGCTCTACCTACTGAAGGACTGTGACCTGGACCAGAGGGAGCCAGTGCTGAGGTTTGTCCTGAGGAAGAACCCACACAACCCTCATTGGGGAGACATGAAACTCTACCTCAAGCTGCAGGTAGGACGAGCTAACCGATACCAACCGTCACTGGTTCTAACCGGCTGCTTTCCCTCAGCCTGGTAAAACCAGACTGAACACTCTGCTCTGACCAGTATTGTTTCAATCAGTTTGAATGCCAGGCTAGCTTTCCCTCACCTTGTCCTCAACTGACTGCCACTGTACCAGTTTTCCCCTACTATTGTTTGTTTACCTCTACCTGAACTTGTCTATAAGAACTGTGTTCAGTTTCCAAATGTTGCATGCATTTCTTAATGATGAATGCAAATTTAATGGTAAATACACTACCGTTTAAAAGTTTGGGGTCACTTAGAAATGTCTTTGTTTTTGAAAGAAAATATTACATTTTTTTTTGTCTATTAAAATAACATCAAATTGATCAGAAATACAGTGTAGACATTGTTAATGTTGTAAATGACTATTGTAGCTGGAGACGGCAGACTTTAAACATTATTTTAATGGAATATCTACAGAGGCCCATTATCAGCAAACATCACTCCTGTGTTCCAATGGTACGTTGTGTTAGCTAATCCAAGTGTATCATTTTAAAAGGCTAATTGATCATTAGAAAACCCTTTTGAAATTATGTTAGCACTGCTGAAAACTGTTGTTCTGATTTAAAGAAGCAATTAAAACTGGCCTTCTTTAGACTAGTTGAGTATCTGGAGCATCAGCATTTATTTGTGGGTTCGATTACAAGCTCAAAACGGCCAGAAACAAAGAACTTTCTTCTGAAACTCGTCAGTCTATTCTTGTTTTGAGAAATGAAGGCTATTCCATGCAAGAAATGGCCAAGAAACTGAAGATCTCGTACCACACTGTGTACTACTCCTCTCACAGAACAGCACAAACTGGCCCTAACCAGAAAAGAAAGAGGTGTGGGAGGCCCTGGTGCACAACTGAGCAAGAGGACAAGTACATTAGTGTCTAGATTGAGAAACAGCCTAGAAGGCCAGTGTCCCGGAGTCGCCTTTTCACTGTTGACGTTGAGACTGATGTTCTGCGGGTACTATTTAATGAAGCTGCCAGTTGAGGACTTGTGAGGCGTCTGTTTCTCAAACTTTTCATAACGTTTTACGTTGCGTGACCCAGCCGTATTTAGGTTAGATCAGTAAACATGATGTTGTGCTGTGTTTCCAGGTGGAGAAGCGCTCCTTAGAGGTGTGGGGCTCTGAGGAGGCCCTGGAGGAGGCCAAGGAGGCCAGAGAGGAGAACAGGGAGGTGCAGAAGCAGAAGCGCTTCAACAAAAAGGTTAAAGGTCAGTGACACTGTTTTCTGATCCTCACTCAGACATAATGCCATATCAATAAATAAGTCACTGTAATAGGAATTCTCAGATAAGCAATTGTTGGTAAAGTTCATGTTTAAAAATCTAGTTGCAACAGGGAGACGTCATCCAGCAGAGAAAATGTCTAATTGGCCTCTTGGAGACAGGTCCTTTATATCCTAATCAGACAGCACCAAATGTTCTGGAAACACCAGCCTTTTGGAGACAGGGCCTTTATATCCTAATCAGACAGCACCAAATGTTCTGGAAACACCAGCCTCTTTGAGACAGGTCCTTTATATCCTAATCAGACAGCACCAAATGTTCTGGAAACACCAGCCTCTTGGAGACAGGTCCTTTATATCCTAATCAGACAGCACCAAATGTTCTGGAAACACCAGCCTCTTGGAGACAGGGCCTTTATATCCTAATCAGACAGCACCAAATGTTCTGGAAACACCAGCCTCTTGGAGACAGGTCCTTTATATCCTAATCAGACAGCACCAAATGTTCTGGAAACACCAGCCTCTTGGAGACAGGTCCTTTATATCCTAATCAGATAGCACCACATGTTCTGGAAACACCAGCCTCTTGGAGACAGGGCCTTTATATCCTAATCAGACAGCACCAAATGTTCTGGAAACACCAGCCTCTTGGAGACAGGTCCTTTATATCCTAATCAGACAGCACCAAATGTTCTGGAAACACCAGCCTCTTGGAGACAGGGCCTTTATATCCCAATCAGACAGCACCAAATGTTCTGGAAACACCAGCCTCTTGGAGACAGGTCCTTTATATCCTAATCAGACAGCACCAAATGTTCTGGAAACACCAGCCTCTTGGAGACAGGTCCTTTATATCCTAATCAGACAGCACCACATGTTCTGGAAACACCAGCCTCTTGGAGACAGGGCCTTTATATCCTAATCAGACAGCACCAAATGTTCTGGAAACACCAGCCTCTTGGAGACAGGTCCTTTTATATCCTAATAAGACAGCACCAAATGTTCTGGAAACACCAACCCTAGAGAGGCTTGTGAGTCTAAACGAAAAGGCAGTGACTGTCACCTGCTACAGAATCAGAGTTCACAGAACATCATCAATACAATACAACAGTGAATAATCAGTGTGTCCTCTGTCCTTGTACATCCAGTCTGGCGTCAACCACCATCAACATATGAGAATAATCCATAACGTTCAGTATCGAGTCTAGTGACCATCAACCTGCACCGTGAGTGTCACCAATAGAACTCTGGAAATAGAAAGGGGAAATATATTTACATGCTAAACATTGTATGAATCCCTCCAAACTGAATATGAACTTTAGTGATCTTAAATTTGCCCATTAGTCACCTTTTGTCATTACAAAACTCAGGGAGATACAATAACATAGATAAAACACTAGCACCTCCAGTGGATTATAGAAAGCAGATTATTGTTTTATTTCTTCATTGTTGACTTAAAACGAAAAAGCCATTGTGCTTGCCATTTTTTTTTGGCGGGGTTTATTGCGCTTATGTATCAAAAGGCTGTGAACACAAAAACACAAGTGATACTGGCAAACAGTGTGCAGGTTTTTCTTTTGTCTTTATTGAATAATTCCTACACACCTGTTATTGGTCAGTTATTGGATTGTTATTTTCTCTGTCGTGACCAGAGCTCCGCCGTGCAGTGAGGAGCAGCGTGTGGACAAAGGACACCAGCGCTCACCAGCACGAGTACGGCCCTGAGGAGATAGTGGATGAAGAGGAGGATCTCTACAGGAAGGTCTGTAACACCTGTGGACACGAACTGACCTATGAGAAGATGTAGCCTAGTGTCGTTTAAACCGTATCCCGGAGGCTCACAGCCTTGAGTTATTTGTTTGTTGTGGACCACTGGTGATACACCTGACATGTCAACTGAGATTCAAATGACCGATACTTCAAGACGCACGGAGGCCTACCTGAAATCATCTCAGCACGTGTCATACACAAAGAATCCACAAGAGGGCATAAATACATCAACACATTTTTTTTGTTTTACAGAGAAATGTTGTCCTGCTCAGTCTGGTCATATGTTATATTATCAACTGTCTAGCATGTTAACTTCCATTTTGTAATGTAATGTGTAGAAGGATCTGCATGTGCAAAATAAATATATTTTTCCATAATGTGATCACTTTTGCATCTGTACTTGACTTGTTTTAGATCTGTAAACAATCTGTAAAACAAATGTGCTCTTGGTTAAGATGGACAATTATTGTATTAATCCAGAATCAAGAAATTGATTTCATTTGCATAAAATTAATTGAAAATTGTAGTCAACCGTCTTTGCTTTCTGTTGCAGATTCGCGCTGTAATTAATGCGATCGTTTTATGATCTATGTTGTTAGATTTTGGTCGCCTGCTCAACTCCGTGCTCATACTTGAATATTTTGTGGGCAATTATTTCTGAAGCAACCTCCGGTCACAACCACCTACACGTAGTTCATCTAATGAGTGAAGGACTCCATAGTCCAGACATCACTAATCTAAAAGGGAGCAACTGACAAGGTACAAGATGACGCCACCATTTTAATTTTAATTGTATTATTTTGTCCAACAATCTAGTTAATGTAACACGTATCGTCCTTTCTTCTTTGCAAATGAAAGCTGCTTCACAGTAGTTATTGGATGTGACTCAGCATGTCGTACTATATCACTATATCAATAAATGCAGTGCTTCATGGTTGACTTTTTATTAAGGGGAGTCGGGGGTCTAAAGCAGGATCATCAACTACATTCAGCCGCGGGAAGAAAAAAATTCCATTCCATTTCTAGACTGCAAATTGACCGCAAGAAGCTCAAAACTAAAACATAATCATTTCCAACATTGCTTACATTTTGTATATGATCACATCTCTATTATGGGTGGGAATGACTTGGGAACAGATTTCCAAAATGAAAATCTCTTTTTTTTGCACAGAAAACTTGGGGAGCCAAATAAAACCATGCACGGGCAATAGTTTAGGGCACCCGTTGGGGGATCCTGGCCTAAAGGCTACTGTAGGCATACAGCCTACCTAACATGTGGGTACAGGCTATAGACTTGTACTGAATTGTTTCAAAGAGATGTCCTGTCCAGCATCACAATCTGCAAGCTCCCAACATTTCCAGTGAGTTTTATAAGAAAAATATAACTCTGATCTATGATATTGATCACGTACTGTTATGACATGAGCTTTTGCCAGACTGGTGTGGCGAACTCAATCCCCGAGCAGTCCGTCACATCAAGCCCATGGCAAATTGACCGTCCTATTTCTTCAGTGGCTACAGGAATGTGAGGTTTCAACTACTGCATTCCCATCTTAAACACTAGTGCAATACACCTAGATAAATGAATACACACAACAAAAATATGATACATGTTTCAAAGCCTCACTCATGCAAAGTTAAGACTGGCAAGTCTGATGAGGGTCAAACGCTTGATATTAGAGCTCTGGATTGTCTTAAAGGGTCCTTCTGGTGCCTCCCACCAAGCAACTAATGAGGTAGTATGCAGCGGTGTAAAGTACTTAAGTCAAAATACTTTAGTGTTTTTTTTGTTGAGTATCTGTACTTTTACTATTTACATTCCTAAAGAAAATGATGTACTTTTTTTACTCTACATTTTCCCTGACACCTTAGCAGGACAGGAAAATGGTCCAATTCACACACTTATCTAGAGAACATCCCTGGTCATCCCTACTGCCTCTGATCTGGCGGACTCACTAAACACAAATGCTTTATTTGTAAATGGCGTATGAGTATTGGAGTGTGCCCCTGTCTAGCCATAAATACAAATGTATGCCATCAGGTTTGCTTATGTGAAGGAAATGTATAGTCTGGAGGGACAGCCTTGAAAATGTTCATATTTTTGTCATAAATAATGCACAGGCAGGGACCACAGGGACACTCGAAGTCAATATTAAATAAATCACTCTTTAATTGTCAGCAAGCTGGAGAGGTCACAGTCAAACTTATATGCACTTTAAAATCTCATTTGTAACTGATCCAAGCACAGGCAGGGACCATAACTGTGCTTGGATCAGTTACAAATGAGATTTTAAAGTGCATATAAGTTTGACTGTGACCTCTCCAGCTTGCTGACAATTAAAGAGTGATTTATTTCATATTGACTTCGAGTGTCCCTGTGTTGAATTTCCACAACATTTATATATAAGGAATTTGATCTCATTGATAGTTTTGGCACTTAAGAATATTTAAAACCAAAAACTTTTAGACTTTTACTCAAGTAGTAATTTACTGGGTGACTTTTACTTGAGTCATTTTCTATTAAGGTATCTTTACTTTTACTCAAGTATGACAATTGAGTACTTTTCCCAACACTGATAGTATGCCGGCATGGAGTGGGTTCAGAGTGGGGGCGCTGGCCGCCTGAGGAAAGTGGGGAGGGGGGTGCTAAAACAAAACAGAGATTGGGAATTGGTGCGTCGGCTGAAAGCAGGCAATAAGCGGGGCAGTTAAATCCTGGGATTCCCCCTGTGGTTCCAGAACAGTCCCCAGTGGCGGTTATGAAGGGAAACCCAAGGAAAAAGTAGTATTTAAAAAGAAATACAAATAAATAAAAAAGTGTCTAAGTTTCTACTCTTTCCAGAAGTTTCCCCCCCATCACCACTGCTGTTCACAGGAAGGGGAACCTCAAATATGAAACCCTCATTAGTTGTCACAGTCCATCAATCATGAGTGTCGACACAACCACAGGCTCTACCTGGGATTCAACCTACAACTCCACACATATGAGGTGAAAGCCTTACATTTGAGCCACTCCTTAATTCACACTAGGTGGCAACATGGGAGTGGGAAATAGCACTGTTTGTGACCTCTACTGGTCAGGACCATAGTCCAAGAAACACCTGGAGACTGAAGCTTGAGGCAGACAACAGGCATGGGGTCGAACTAGCTGGAAATCGAGTGCTCTGTGTCATTCAGCATCAATTGGAGGTAGCTGGATACATGACAGCTCTCCTACAGACACAGAGCTGGAGGTCTGGTCAGATCAGACAAAATATCTCTAGGCACAATCACATCAGTATACAAACACAAACTCTGGACAGATTGACTGATAAATTAGACCAGATAAAAAATAAAATAAAAAGTTGATCAAGTAATCAAACTTTTTCCTATCACTAAATCAAATACAAAAAGAAATATTTAAATTGTTCGGAAATCATTTTAAATTCATTGACAACCTTTGCCAAGCAGGAGAATAACATGTTTCACATGAGTTATTCTATAATGTCTATTTACAAGTGGGTTTTCCGCTTGGTTGATTAGGAGATCAACCAGAAAACTAGAATGTGCAGGACTAGGGTTGCAAATTACGGTAACTTGCCCTAAATTCACAGTTCTTACAAAAATCCCAGTTGGAGAATCTCTGGAATCAAGAGGGAATAAGCATGTGGGAATCGTCCAACTTGGAGTCATCCCGGCAGGGAATTATGGGAAAATTACCAGAATTTTTCAACCCCTATACTATTCCATCAATAGGCCTAAGGGCTTGATTCAATCCATATCACCGAAGTTCAGCGTTTACCGTGAGTGAATTCAGTCTCTGCGAACGTGGGAACATTGCCTTTAAACTTCAGCGGATACGGATTGCATTGAGTCCTAAATCGAAAGGATATGCCCCAGGACTACCTGACATGATGACTCCTTGCTGTCCCCAGTCCACCTGACCGTGCTGCTGCTCCAGTTTCAACTGTTCTGCCTTATTATTATTCGACCATGCTGGTCATTTATGAACATTTGAACATCTTGGCCATGTTCTGTTATAATCTCCACCCGGCACAGCCAGAAGAGGACTGGCCACCCCACATAGCCTGGTTCCTCTCTAGGTTTCTTCCTAGGTTTTGGCCTTTCTAGGGAGTTTTTCCTAGCCACCGTGCTTCTACACCTGCATTGCTTGCTGTTTGGGGTTTTAGGCTGGGTTTCTGTACAGCACTTTGAGATATCAGCTGATGTACGAAGGGCTATATAAATACATTTGATTTGATTTGATTTCATGATATGACGGCAAATTGTACATGGATGAATGTGAAATAATACCAATAGAAGAAATATGACAGATATGTACAGTCGTGTACGTGCATAGTTTCTGCACACATATTTGATGGATAGTTAGTGTATATGTGTGATAGACAAACATTCAGAAAGAAACAACTGAGAAAAAGACTAGCCTATACGAAGACGACCTTGTAAGACATGAAGAAACATTGTTGGTGACACAGTGACAGGAATATATAGTCAATTGTCCTAAGAATGTTGATTTTTATCAACAACCTTTCTCTCCTGAATAAAAGGGCACCGTATTCCCTACATAGTCCACTACTTTTGACCAGGGCTCTTAAAAGGGATTAGGGTGCCTATTCGGATGCAGCCTTAATGGCCCATGCTTTGATCTAACTGCCCCTCGTTCTCGTCTGTAGTAGTCTCATGAAGTGATATTACCCTGGGGTATGATGTTATTTTCTCGTTCTCGTCTGTAGTAGTCTCATGAAGTGATATTACCCTGGGGTATGATGTTATTTTCTCGTTCTCGTCTGTAGTAGTCTCATGAAGTGATATTACCCTGGGGTATGATGTTATTTTCTCGTTCTCGTCTGTAGTAGTCTCATGAAGTGATATTACCCTGGGGTATGATGTTATTTTCTCGTTCTCGTCTGTAGTAGTCTCATGAAGTGATATTACCCTGGGGTATGATGTTATTTTCTCGTTCCCGTCTGTAGTAGTCTCATGAAGTGATATTACCCTGGGGTATGATGTTATTTTCTCGTTCTCGTCTGTAGTAGTCTCATGAAGTGATATTACCCTGGGGTATGATGTTATTTTCTCGTTCTCGTCTGTAGTAGTCTCATGAAGTGATATTACCCTGGGGTATGATGTTATTTTCTCGTTCTCTTCTGTAGTAGTCTCATGAAGTGATATTACCCTGGGGTATGATGTTATTTTCTCGTTCTCGTCTGTAGTAGTCTCATGAAGTGATATTACCCTGGGGTATGATGTTATTTTCTTGTTCTTTTCTGCAACCTCCTTTGCCTCCTCCTCCTCCTTCGCCTCCTCTTCTCCTTCCTCCCACTCTTCCTCCACCACTCCCTCCACCCCCTCCACATTCATGTCCTTCCTCTTCCTCCTCTCCCTCAAAGCGCAGGGCAGACAATTCACCAGGAAGAGGAGTGCGGCGAGGCAGAGGAGGGAGAGAACTGCCCCGAAACCCACCTCCATCTCTTTATCCTCCAGTTTCTCCTCCCTCTCTCGCTCCACCCCGGGAGAGAAGTACACCGCGCTCTCTTCGTGATTCGGGGTCAACACCGCTCTCTCCAGGTCGTTCCTGGCAATCATCCCATCGCCGGCCTTGTCATAGTAGTCGTCGCCGCTGACGGCAGTGATGTTCCCTATGATGATGTCATTGTCCGGGAAGTTGCTGTACTGAACATCCCTGTCAGATGACTCCATCAACATGTCCGAAATGTTGAGCAGCTCCAAGTTCGCCTCCTCGCTCCCCATTGGACGAAGGTCAGAGTCCAGGTTCACCCTAATCCAACCAGATCCTTTAGCCAGCCTCCTGGTCCCGCTTCCTTCCTTCGGATTGGCCAGGTCCCCGTCGACGGAGTTCGCCATTGGCTTGCAGGTGGTGACCAGGAGTTCTGCTTTCAGTAAAGGCCCGCCCCCTTCGCCCTGGGCTACGACGCGCAAAGACGGGCCGGACGTCACGGCGACCACGGTCTCTGCCAATGAGGAGAGGCGCAGGGCGAAGGTACCACGGCTGAAGGCGGAGAGCAAAGTGGCGCTATCATCACTGAACTGGAGCCAGACACTGATGGACGCTTCCTGGTGGAGAGAGAGAGGGGGGAGATAGAAGGACAATGGAGAGAGAGAGCGAGAGAGAAGCAGCAAGAGGGGAGAGAGAGAAGGGCAAGGGAGAGAGTAGGATCGGGGAGGGAGAGAGAGAGAGAAGCAGAGCGAGAGGGTGAGAGAGAGAAAGAGAAATGTTCAGTGTCATGCTATATTGAAGCACAAATGTCCTACCACTGAATATAAAAAACGTCCCACTGAAGTTACTGTTATGTAAAACTAAAACGGTTTAGTGAAGAAAAACACAGAACTCACCTGCCCATGGTTGTAGAGAATGTTGTATGCGGTCACTGTTGCTGTGACAACAGCAGGGTGGGCAGGGCTTGCTTTGATTGACATACCGAGTCCTCCCACAACCTGCACTGAGAGGTCACCAGGGTTCACGGGTTCAGAGGTCACAGTGACATCACAGCTACCCAGCACACCGTCCCATTGGCTTGATATGACCTGAGAGACAAGAGAGGGGTGTCAATAAAGGTACTTGCTGTTTGTATATTGTTCAAGTTTACTTTCCATAGGTAATAAATATATTGGAAATCTTACTCCTAGTCTCATGTGATCTACTCCCATTTGGTCAGATCTCAACTTTGGTAATGACTATCCCTCAACTAAAATTCACCATGCTATTCAAAATACAACATCATATTACTTGTTCGTATTATAAACTCAGCAAAAAAAGAAACGTCCCTTTTTCAGGACCATGTCTTTCAAAGATAATTTGTAAAAATCCAAATAACTTCAAAGATCTTCATTGTAAAGGGTTTAAACATTGTTTCCCATGCTTGTTCAATGAACCATAAACAAATAATGAATATGCACCTGTGGAACGGTCGATAAGACACTAACAGCTTACAGACGGTAGGCAATTAAGATCACAGTTATGAAAACTTAGGACACTAAAGAGGCCTTTCTAGTGACTCTGAAAAACACCAAAAGAAAGATGCCCAGAGTCCCTGCTTATATGCGTGAACGTGCCTTAGGTATGCTGCAAGGAGGCATGAGGACTGCAGATGTGGCCAGGGCAATAAATTGCAATGTCCGTACTGTGAGACGCCTAAGACAGAGCTACAAGGAGACAGGACGGACAGCTGATCGTCCTCGCAGTGGCAGACCACGTGTAACAACACCTGCACAGGATCAGTACATCCGAACATCAAACCTGCCGGACAGGTAGAGGATGGCAACAACAACTGCCCGAGTTACACCAGGAACACACAATCCCTCCATCAGTGCTCAGGCTGTCCGCAATAGGCTGAGAGAGGTTGGACTGAGGGCTTGTAGGCTTGTTGTAAAGGCAGGTCCTCACCAGACATCACCGGCAACAACTTCGCCTATGGGCACAAACCCACTGTCGCTGGACCAGACAGGACTGGCAAAAAGTGCTCTTTACTGACGAGTCACGGTTTTGTCTCACCAGGGGTGATGGTCGGATTTGCGTTTATCTTCGAAGGAATGAGCGTTCCACCGAGGCCTGTACTCTGGAGTGGGATCTATTTGGAGATGGAGGGTCCGTCATGGTCTGGGGCGGTGTGTCACAGCATCATCGGACTGAGCTTGTTGTCATTGCAGGCAATCTCAACGCTGTGCGTTACAGGGAAGACATCCTCCTCCCTAATGTGGTACCCTTCCTGCAGGCTCATCCTGACATGATTCTCCAGCATGACAATGACAATGCCACAGCCATACTGCTCGTTCTGTGAGTGATTTCATGCAAGAGCCCAGATCTCAATCCCATTGAGCGCGTCTGGGACCTGTTGGATCGGAGGGTGAGGGCTAGGGCCGCATGGCTTTCGACCTTCGTCTCTCCCGAGCCCATACGGGAGTTGTAGCGATGAGACAAGATAGTAACTACTAACAGTTGAATACCACGAAGTTAGGGGGTAAAACAAAACAAAAAACAAAGTTGACAGTGAGAGGACGTTTCTTTTTTTGCTGAGTTTATGGTACTCACACGAACTGAAGTTTTCCCCGGGTGTAGACCAATCAGATTGCTCTGCTTGTCGAGGACCGCCACGCGTGGATTCTCTACCCTCAGCCAATTACGGACCAACTCTGTGGCATCCACAAACCAATCAGAGGAGCCCAGCAGGTAGGTCAGCTGCCCCTGGCCCCCCTGAGCACTGAACTGGGTCAGAACCTGAACCGTGGACCTCTGATAGACTGGAGAACAGCTGGGGAGCAGGGAAAGAAAGGGAGGGAGGAAAAGAGGTATGAGATGGGGGTATGAGAGAGGGGGTGGGGGGTAGAGAGAGAAGGATGTATGGATGAGGAGAGAGAGATTTTATACACATCTGAATGTGGCATAGAAGCTGGGCAAAACCAGAAATGGAGACATAAGCTTAAATATGTTCAAGGTTGGGGTAAATTCCATTTCAATTCCAGTCAATTCAAAAAGTAAAACAAACTCCAATTCAAATTCCCATTTTTCCCATTCATGAAAATCATCAAAGATAATTGGAATTGTAATTTTGGTGTACTTTCTGAATTGACTGGAATTTAAATGGAATTGACGCCAAGTCATAATGTTTGTTTTTGAGTATGTGCCATCTAGGAATAAGAGCTGGATAATGCAGAGAGCCTATTTTAAGGCACTGGGTTAGGGAATTAGTAGTCTCTTCTACCAGCTGTTTGCCTGTATGTTTGAATGACGCTTTTTGGCAGTAGACCTTGCGTTTGTGTCAAATGGCACCGTAATCCCTATATAGTGCACTACTTTTGACAAGGGTCCATATGGCTTTGGTCAAAAGTAGTGCACTATATAGGGACTAGCATGCCAAGTGGGACACAGCCCTATACATGTTCTACCAGACATTCCCAGTGATGTAAAGTACTTAAGTAAAAATACTTTAAAGTACTACTTATGTCATTTTTTGGGGTATCTGTACTTTTCTTTACTATTTATATTTTGGACTACTTTTATTTCACTACATTCCTAAAGAAAACGCTGTACTTTTTACTCCATACATTTTCCCTGACACGCAAAAGTACTTGTTACATTTCGAATGCTTAGCAAGACAGAAAATGGTCCAATTCGCACACTTATCAAGAGAACTTACCTGGTCATCCCTACTGCCTCTGACCTGGCGGACTCACTAAACACAAATGCGTTGTTTTTAAATAATGTCTGAGTGTTGGTGTGACCCTGGCTATGTGTACATAAAAAAATACAATTGTGCTGTCTGGTTTACTTAATATAAGGAATTCTTTATTATTTGTGCTTTCACTTTTGATATATTTGAGCAATTACATTTAGTTTGATACTTAAGTATATTTAAAAGCAAATACTTTTAGACTTTTACACTTGTCATTTTCTATTAAGGTATCTCTACTTTTACTCAAGTATGACAATGGAGTACTTTTTCCACCACTGGGCTATTTTTTCAACCTCCTGCTCTGTCTTGAGACAGATAAAGATGGAATAGAAAACGGGATTATGTTAAAAGGAGACCAGGAGGTGAACTGGGAACAGATTGCCAGGCCATCATTGTAAAAAAAATATTTTGTTCTTTAATTGACTTGCCTAGATAAATAAAGGTTCAATAAAAACACATAAAAATGGAAGTTCTAACTGTTCCATTCCCCATCATTCTATCAACTGCTTTAGGAATCTTGATGTTAATGACATGGCCATGTCTAATCCTGCTTCATGTCATTCCTGCTCAGTGTGTCTTCATCTTTCTCTCGACGCACGCATGCACGCACGCACAGGGACTCACCCGTTCTCCGTGTAGTGGTTCCAGCCATCGATGGCGCTCAGCTCGTTATCGGACAGTGAGACGCGCAGCGGGACGACAGGAGCCCACACCGACAGACATAGGGAACCACTGAGCGTGCCCAGGAGAAACTCCACCCCTACGCAGGTGCTGCCCACCCCTGATTCACTTCCGTCGACGAAGAGGGTTGAGCAATCGCTTGACACCTGTTGAATCAAATCAGAGGGTGATAAAGGGAGTGGAGGATTGTGTGTGCTTGTGGGTCAAGTCAATCCAAACAAATAACATTTTATTTGTCACATGCTTAGTAAAACAACAGGTGTACACTAACAGTAAAACGCTTACGTACGGGCCCTTCCCAACAACGCAGAGAAAAATATAAAAGTAATAACAAGAGGAATAAATACACAAGCATACAATACACAACTGTTTGAAATAATCATACCAACCGTTCTATTTGTGACGTGTATTGAGTATATCGTATGCTTACTGTTCATAGTCTGGATATAGTTATTATGCCAAACGTTCCTGGATGTTGTACTAAATTTGCCAAAATATGAAGTATAGATACTATTTCCGTACTTTAGGCCTCATAATGCAATTCTTCAGGAAGTGGATGTTGTTTACAGATTTTAAGAAAATGGCAGAAAATATGCAGTCAAAGTATAACGAGAGCGGATTCAAATTCATTGTTTTGATTAATTATGACAAATGTTAAGAAATGTAATAAAGTAATTTATTTTCAAATAAGTTACCTTACACGTTAAATTGGCTGACCATTTTTTTTAAACCTACGCTGTCCTTACGAACCACATAGGGGCAGACTGCTGTAATAATACGCTAACGTTAGTTGGCTACTTGTACTTCAAAATTGCCAGTATATTAACTATAGGCTATCTACCTCACTACTGTAAGGAAGTGCTATTTCTTATGTAGGTGACCAGCTTACTGCTATTGCATTGTGA